>NC_087343.1:226450000-229222375 GCF_030014295.1 Loxodonta africana
GAGCCCACCATTCCTAACTCGACCTTCCCAAGACCCACGGCAAAGAGAAGTTAATTCAACAACGGATGAGAGATGTCAACAAGTGAAATGGAAAGGAAAGGACAATGCACTGACTACAAGAGGGGGCAGTTCACGTGGAACAACCTGGCCCTGGCGCTCCACATCAGCTCTGCTCCCGGTGGGCAGGCCCAGTGGAAGGCAGCATGAGGAGGAGTCTGCAGTGAAGGGGGGACCTGATGATCTGAACATGGAGCACCTGGCCTGGCTCCTCCCATGGTAGACTACTCGGGAGCTCTACATTCACCTCAGGGCACCACCAGTGTTTATCTCTGGGAAAATTTAACACCTCACCTGGGGAGGGCTAAGGTTCTAAGGCGGCTGTTGGCTCTCCAGGCATACATTCTGGCATCTGGGCTCCCATCTCTCTTATCCCACCTTGATCACAGAATTTTAAGTCAACTTCCCCATTACAGGGAAAGTTTCCCTAATAGAAGAGAAATCAAACAACATTCTCACACCCAGCATATGAGGAAAGCTGGTAGCATGAAAAAGAAAGACCAAGATAAAATGATGTAAAAATACACCCCAGAGGAAACATAATCTAAGGAATAGAAAAGAACTTAAAAAAAAATTAAACACTCGGAGACATTCAGGAAGATATTACAACCATGAACAGGGACAAGATGCTCTAAAAAGAACAATCAGAAAACTTACCAAAAAAGGATTATAAAAACCAAAAAACCCACTGCCTTCGAGTCGATTTCAACTCTTAGCAATGCTATTGGGCAGAGCAGAACTGCCCCACAGGGTTTCCAAGGAGCATCTGGTGGATTCAAACTGCCAACCTTTTGGTTAGCAGCTGTAGCTGTTAACCACTTCGCCACCAGGGTTTCCAAAAAAAAAGGGTTATAGGTATTAAATATCTTGGAAGTAAAATATGATTAATTTAAAAGTAAATAGAGGGACTTGAAGGTAAGGTTGAGAAGTCTCCAGATTTAGAACAAAAAGTCAAAGCGATAAAGAATTTAAGAGAAAATACCATAAATGACCAACCCAGGGTACACAAATTCCGATGTGTGCAATTCCCAAAAGAAGAAACAGAGAGGATGGAGGGAGGAGAACAAATAAAACCTTATGGAAGAACATTCCCCCAAAACTGAAGACACAAGTCTTCAGACTGAAAAACTCAAGTGATGCCAAGAAAAATGATAGAGAAAACTCAGATACATCCTGTTCAAAGTGCAGAACATCAAGGATAATGAGTATTTCCAAAAAATGCCCAAAGATTAAAACAAACAAAAAAGTCACCTGCAAAGAAATAAGAATCAGACTGGCATCAGGCTTCTCATCAACAGCTCTGGCTGCTATACAGACCTATACAGCAATGCTCACAACATCCTGGAGACTCAAATTCATCCCATGCTCCCCAATATGAATCTGCTATAAATTATCAGGTTGAATAGAAAAACATAAACAGTCCTTAAAATAAGCAAAACACAGTGACATCTATTTAGAGAGCAGCTGTGTTTTTCTAAAACCAAGTAGCATCATCTGCTGTGTGGTCATATGCTTTCCAACGTTTTTTAAAGCAGTGGAAATATTTTTTTCAAACAAAGCCTTACCAAGCTGTCTAGTATGTAAAACAGATGAAAACGTGGTTTCTCTAATTAAAAGTGAGATGGGGAATCCAGAGACCTATCAGTTTGTCCTTCCCTCCCCCACTCCTTCTTTCTCTTTCCCTCTCTCACTCTCTTTAACTTGTATGTGTTTAATCCAGATGTTCTCATATATTCCGGCTTTCTGACATCACATTATACAAATGAAGCAGCAAGATGGACCCTGGCAAACTATGGGGAGCCTACCCAGTTCCCCCTACCGTTCCAGCGGCTTTCAGGACATTCTTTTTCCCTCGGACCCTTCCCACTGTAATCCCGCACCCATAAAATGGAGACAATTCTTGCCTTACCCAAGGGGAAGCTTGGCGCCTGGCTCTCAGCCTCCCAAAACACCTCAGACTTTCTACTGAAACTATGGCGGGGGGGGGGGGCGGGTAGAAAGAGGGCACCAAGAAGGAAACAAATACACACACAAGGTCAGAAGCTCATCAGCCAGTAGCACCCCAGGACTGTCATCAGCCACGCCCCAGTTTGGCTCAGATTCCTCAGGACTGCTAAGAACTCTATCTCCTGAGAACCCATTCCCAGGCGCCCTTCCTCTTCAAGTCCCTCTGTGGAGTGCTGGCTTAAACAGCTTGCAGAGCCAATTGGCAAAAAGCCATTCAGGGCTTTTGCCAGTGGATATTAAGCTGCTGACAGCTTGGAATCAGCATGGTGGGAGCATTTATACCATGGAAATAGGCAAACGCTAGGATTCAGCGCTTTCCTTATCAGAATGTTCTCCGGCACACACTGCCCCCACCGGCTCCCCACCGTTTCCAATCAAGAGGGCTATAGAATTTTTTTCTAAATTTAAGAGCAATCTCGAAGAGGCATCTCCCAGCCCCCTAGAACAACCACTCTGAAAGGCAATCTCCGTTCATAATAACGGTTTTTCCCCCTGCTGCCCATGAATAAATCCAAATTCTCTCTTTAGATAGAAGTGGCTCCTGTTTTGGAGTCCTGGGATGGAATAAATGGTGACCGTGCTCTCTGGTGACAGAAAGGTTGGAAGTCTGAGTTCACCCAAAGATGCCTCAGAAGAAAGGCCTGGCAATCTACTTCCAAAAAATCAGCCATTGAAAACCCTATGGAGCACAGTTTTACTCTGACACACATGGACAGCAACTGGAGCTCCTTTCTCTGACTCTGGTCCCATATAGCCAAGCATCCACTGTATAAACAAAAACCAACCCAAACCATTACCTTTGAGTCAATTCCGACTCATAGCAACCCTACAGGGCAGAACAGAACTGAACGCCCGGTGAATTCGAACTGCCGACCTTTTGGCTAGCAGCCGTAGGTCTTCAGCGCCGCACCACCAGGGTTTCCATCTGTATAAAAAGAATGTTCTCCTAAATCTCACAACACTGTTTCTAAATTGTACTTCATTCCACTCACTGTCGCTGTTTCGCAAACCCACGTGCACCTTGGAAACTCTATGGGGCAGTTCCACTGTCCTACAGGGTCACTATGAGTCAGAATCGACTCCACGGCAAGGAGTCTCACTGTTTTAACAGAATCCGGGTATTGGGGGCCTGACTTTCTGTGTCCCTCGGTTCTAGGGCAGCAGAATTTCATGGTTAGAAACACAGCCGCAAGGGCTCCAATCCGGGTTCACGCACTTGCTAGCGAGGCCGCCGCTGGAGGGCCGCTGGGAGGAGCTAAGCCGCCATTTTCCTCCGTCAAGGCCTCAGTGCGCCTGCGCGGACCGATGACGTCGGCATCACCGCCGGAGCTGCCCACCAATCCTGATGGACCACGCTCCTGAACACTCTCTGAAGAGCCCACCCCTACTCTGTTTCCTTCCCATATAGACCCCTATGCCTGCCGATCGGGGGCATCTTGGCGACACAGGTCCAGGTGTCTCCTTTGCTTGGCCAAACAAAGTTATTTTCTTTTGCTTTCGCCCTACTGCTGTCTCAGTGTCCTGCCAAGCGACACCTGGAGATCCGGTAACAACACTAGCACGTGCCTTTGGAGAAGTGTTTAATTCCACTTCGGTGTCCCCGTCTGTAAAATGGGCACCTACCTCACAGGGTTGTTGGGAGGATGTTTGTACCCTTGCTCAGAATGGTTCCTGGCACATAGGAAGAACTAGTACGTGTTTGCTGAGAAAATAAAAATAAATACAGCTCCCACGCCGTTCGTTCTATGGATTCAGAGAAAATTTTCATCCCAAAATAAAGAGGTTAGAAAAGGCTTCTGATTTGACTGAGTGTTGGAGAGAAGTTAGGAGGAAGTAATAGTAAGAAGCCATAGAGAGATGATCAGATGGGACTGTCAGGAGTCCCTGGCCCCCACGGTCCCTGCAGCAGGCCTGGTTCCAGTGAATTCGATTCAGTCAACCCCGACTTCTTGGCCCCAGGCCACCCCCGCTGCACGGACACCCTCAGCTCCATGGCCTACTCCACAATAAGCTCTCGGGAGTTTTACAAGCTGAGCCACGTGATGGGCATCCCTGGGGACTGCTCCAAACAACAAGGAAAGAAGCTCCCTGGGGCCCTCGGGTTGGGACAACACGCACAAGGGAGGGATATAAAAGCCCCGGAGGCCGGAGGCCAAGAGCTCCTCACTCACAGCCTCACTCACTCAGTCACACCCTCCTCCCACCTCACCTTCCACCTCACCCCCACCATGGCTGCATCCACCATGTCCGTCTGCTCCAGTGACCTGAGCTATGGCAGCCGCGTCTGCCTGCCTGGTTCCTGTGAGCCTTGCCCTGACCCCTCCTGGGAGGGGGACGACTGTCCCGAGAGCTGCTGTGAGCCCCCCTGCTGTGCCCCCACCTGCTGCCAGTCTACGTGCTGTGCCCCACCCTCCTGTGCCCCAGCCCCCTGCCTGACCCTCGTCTGCACCCCCGTGAGCTTTGTGTCCAGCCCCTGGTGCCAGGCGGCCTGTGGGTCCAGTGCCTGCCAATCAGTCTGCACCGGCTCCTGCGAACCCTCCTGCTGCCAGCAGTCTAGCTGCGTGCCTGTCTGCTGCAAGCCCGTCTGCTGCAAGCCCGTCTGCTGCAAGCCCATCTGCTGCAAGCCCATCTGCTGTGAGACCACCCCCTGCCCAGCTCCCTCTTGCTGCCAGCAGTCTAGCTGCCAGCCTACATGCTGCACACCCTCCCCCTGCCAGCAAGCCTGCTCCATGCCGGTCTGCTGCAAGCCGGTCTGCTGCAAGCCCATCTGCTGTGGGGCTGCTGCCTGTCCCTCCTCCTGCTGCAGACCCTCCTCCAGCGTGTCCCTCATCTGCCGCCCCGTGTGCAAGCCTGCCTGCTGCGTGCCCACCTCCTCCTGCTGTGCCCCCACCTCCTCCTGTGTGTCCCTGCTCTGCCGTCCCGTGTGCCCCCGCCCAGGCTGCTGTGGCCCCTCATCTGGTCAGAAGTCCTGCTGCTGAGTGGGTGCTCCTTCCCCTTGGCCCCCATCCCTCCTGCTGCCTTCAGTACCTGCCCCTTACCAACTGGAGACTGATCAGGACCCCCTGAGATGGGTGGACAGACACCTCCTCCTCTGAGCTAGTGAAGGGCTCTCTGTACCTCTAGACAACCCTGCCTGTGCCCACCACCCCCTACTCCTGGGGGCTGGGTCTTCAGGCCTGGGAATGGTCCCTACGCTCAGGCCTTGCGGGTCTCCCTTCCTGGGGAGCTGCTCTGTATCCACTCAGCCCACACTGGGAAACCACTGGAAAGCTAATAAACTCACCTTCACTCAACCATGCTGAGGCTTTGCTCTCTCTCTGCTCATTTCTAGTTGATTTGGGGCCTTCTGGAGGCAGGTGCAGCTTCCTAAACCCTAGATTTGCGGTCTCAGCCCCAAGCCCTCCCCAGCCCTTCCTGAGAGAGCTCCCCTGGCGCCCCCGTCCTGCCCACAGGCCTGTTTGGTCCCCAGGGTAGTCAATGCCATGGCAGTGTCACCTTTAGTGCCCCCACTTCCACCCCACCCCCACGGGCGAGCCCCTCTCAGAGCCAGCCTCTTGGGCAGACCCACAGGATCCGAGCCATCTCAGGCACAGTACTGCCAGCTGCCCTTGGGGATCCCCTGAAGAGTTCTCTCACCCAGGGTGCCTCAGTGCCCGTGAGAAAGGGCTGCTGGAAGACACAAAGATGGGGTCTCCTGAGGCAGAGAGAAAGGGGAAGGGTGCAGGCAGAGCTCAGCCCTCTGCCCAGTCTGGCGAGCCAGTCCCAGGGACCCCCAAGCCTCTCCTCCCTCCTTGTGCTCAGGAAACAGCCCCCTCCCTTCTCCTGCACCTAGACCCTCACTCCCTGGGGCGTTGTGTGAGCTTCCTGCGGCTGCTGTGACAAAGTTCCACAAACTAATATATTTTCTCACATTCTAGAGGCTCCTAGCGACCCCACAGGGCAGAGCAGAACTGCCCCAAAGGGTTTCCAAGGTGCGGCTGGTGAATTCAAACTGCCAACATTTTTGGTTAGCAACCATAGCATTTAACCACTGCACCATCAGGGCTCCTTCTAGAGGCTAACCCAGTGCCATCGAGTCGATTCCGACTCATAGTGACCCTATAGGACAGAGTAGAACTGCCCCATAGAGTTTCCAAGGAGTGCCTGGTGGATTCGAACTGCCGACCCTTTGGTTAACAGCCATAGCACTTAACCACTACGCCACCAGGGTTTCCGTCTAGAGGCTAAAGCCCTAAATCAAGGTGTTGGCAGGGCCATGCTCCCTGCGAAGGCTCTAGGAGGGGATCCTTACTTGTCTTTCCCAGCTCTGGCAGTTCCCAGAATCCTTGACATTCTCCCGCTTATAGCCACACCACTCCAGTCTCTGCCTCCGTAGTCCCATGGCCATCTTCTCTGTGTCTCTATGTCTCCAAATCCCCCTCTCCTTACAAGGACACCCCAATCCAGTATGACCTCATCATAATGTCATTCCATTTACAAGACCCTGTTTCCCATAAGGTCATCCCGCTCACAGGTCTGTGTGGACGTGAGTTTTGGGGGGACACTGCTAAACCCACTATAGGCAGCTTCCACTCTGAATGCAAATATCCTGAGGTTTTTTCTAATCTAAAACAAATAAGCTGAGCGCCCATCCCTGCTGATTACACCCCTACAGGCTTGTGAGGGCCCTGCGCCCCCCTCAGAAGAAGCTCCCTGAAGAGCTCGTGGCCCCATTTCCGGCCCCCTACCCCTTCACCCTCTGCCCTGTGATGTCACTGCAGGGACATCCATGCCCATCAGTCCCCTGCGGCCCCTTCCTGCAGAGTCCAGCCCACCAAGGCCCGCCAGCTCTCTCCTGTTCACTCTCTTCTTCCCTGGCCTTTCTTTCTCACCGCCCTCATGAACCAGCTTTCCCCCACACCTGGTAGTGTTGACAGTGACCCCAACT
The DNA here is from genome assembly GCF_030014295.1 of Loxodonta africana. Classification (NCBI taxonomy): domain Eukaryota; kingdom Metazoa; phylum Chordata; class Mammalia; order Proboscidea; family Elephantidae; genus Loxodonta; species Loxodonta africana. The sequence goes on from NC_087343.1 coordinate 226,456,992, forward strand.
CTCTCTCTCCTGACATGTACAGCCCGGACGCCACCTCCGGGCACCAGACCGCATGACAACAGCCCCCAGACGTGGCCACCTGGAGGCCCATGGAGGTAAACTAGTTTCTTCCTCCCACCACCTCTCACCTACACTCTCCCTCCCTCCGTCCTCGTCCTCAGCCCCAGCCCCTTGACACTGCCTGTCGGCCACCATGCACATCCTCCTTCCTGTCAGGCATGTTTGGGACTTGTCCCTGCCCATGGTAGGGCTGCCATTACCCTAGCTCAGGCCGGCTGTGGTTCTGCCCTAGTTTTCTAAATGGTGGGCTGGACCGGGGTGGTTAGGCATGAACCCCAGCTCCCGCTCGCTGCTCATAGCTGATTCACAGACACGGATGCATCAGCCAAGCAGGGATGAGCACATCCGAGGAGTGCCCGGGCTTGAGGGCCCCCTGGGAAATCTGGAGATCCTCCCAGGGAATTTCTCTTTGGAAGAAAGTGTGCCCTTGGTCCAGTAGAAGCACCAATCCTGGAGACAGACGATAGAGAACTTGGTAATTCAGGAGGACTCTCTCTTCCAGAGAGCCCTGGTGGCACAGAGGTTAAGATTTTGGCTTCAAAGCAAAAGGTCAGCAGTTCAAATCCACCAGCCACTCCTTGGAAACCCCATAGGGTCCTCTAGGGTCGCTACGAATTGGAATCTACTCGACAGCAATGGGTTTGAGTTTCTCCCTTCCAGCGGTCATCCCTGGGTGACACAAACAATTAAGCACTCAACTACTAGCTGAAAAGGTGATGGTTTGAACTCACTCTTGGGTCCCTCTGAAGAAAGGCCTGGCAATCTGCTTCCGAAACAGCCTTGAAAACTCTATGGAACAGTTCTGCTCTGCATACATGGGGTTGCCATGAGTCAAAATTGACTTGATGGCAGCTAAGAACAACAGCAACTTCCTTCCAGAGTACACTGTTACGCTGGCTAAAGAGGCTGAAATGGAATGCTGCAGACAGAAAGGAATGGAGTGGGCTGGGACAGACCTACCCTTGGGAGAGGCAGTGACATCTGCTTGTCCTGGCCAAGTGCCCGCCCTGTCCCCATCCCTGGTCTCTCAACCTGAAGGGCTGGTGCCAGGAGGCTGGGCTAACCAAGAAGAGTCAAGAGAATAGAGAAATTGAAGCATATCCTTCTTCCTCGCACCCTCTTCATTCAAAAGTGGTGGGGTGCTGCCAGCAGGAGAAAACCCCTCAGAGGTTTGGATAAGGCCTTTGATTTGGTCAGACCTGCTTATGTCCATGTGTCTTAGCTTCCTGGTGCTGCTGTAACAGGGGTACCACAAGTGGGTGACCTTAAAAAACAGGAACTGTCATTTCTCAGAGTTTAGGAGGACAAAAGTCCAAATCAGGGACTGGGCTGTGTCAATTTTTTCCTTGTCAGTAGTTCCATGTATTCCTTGGTTCCTTGGCTTGTAGACAGTCCTCACATGGTGTCTGTCTTTCCCCCTGTATTCCTACCTCTCCATCTAACCTGCTTTCATTATAACTTAGACGTGATCAGATATATAAGCCACCCTGCTTGGTATTCTGTAATTAACCTAACAAAGAAAATCCTACTTCCAAACTGGACTACATCCACAGGTATAGGTGTTAGGATTCCAACACATATTTTGGGGCGGGGGGACACAGTTCAGCCCGTAACACCATGGCATAAACCTTAGTTTAGGGCCAAGCAGTGCACAGTTTATGCATTTTATGGCCAAGGGGTGCCCTATCCTGCTGGAAGCCTCAATGCTTGCAGTGTTTCCTGGTTACATTCACTTGCTTGACGGCAGCAGTGAATCTTTTCCAGGTTGATTCACCGCGGTCTATTCCTAGACTTTAAGGGAAATGCAATCCATGTTTCATCATCAAGCACGATCCTGCCACGTGACCAGTACCAACAGTAGTACCAGCCAGCCTTTACAAAGCACATATGAAGCTCAAGGCCCCGCCCTGAGTACTTGGCATGTTTGAAATCACACAATTCCTGATAACCCCATGAGACGGGCTTTGCTATGGTCACATTTTGTAGAAGAGGAGGCTGAGGCAGGAAGAGGCAGAGCGTTTTGGTGGAGGTTGTGCATGTGAAGTTGGGATGTAAGTGGTGGGTAGAGACAAACAGGGATAGAAGCCACTTAGTCTAGTAAAACAGAGGGATAGTCGGGAAAAACTCCATGGTCACCTGAGTGTTGCTATTACGTGCCTTCAAGTTGGCTCTGGCTCATGGCAACATTGCCTGGTCCTGCGCCATCCTCACAATCATTGCTACGTTTGAGCTCATTGTTGCAGCCACTGTGTCGATCCATTTCATTGATGGTCTCCGTCTTTTTCGACGACCCTCTACCAAGTGTGATGTCTTTCTCCAGCGATTGATCCCTTCTGATGACATGTCCAAAGTAAGAGAGACAGTCTCATCACCATCCTTGCTTCTAAGGAACATTCTGGTTGTATTTCTTCCAAGACAGATTTGTTCATTCATTTGACAGTCCATATTACATTCAATATTCTTCACCAGTACCACAAAGCAAAGGTGTCAGTTCTTCAGCCTTCCTTTTTCATTGGCCAGCTTTTGCATCCATATAAGGCAATCAAAAAGACCTTGGCTTGGGCTAAGTAATGGCCCCCAAAAGATACCCATGTCTTCATCCCTGAAACCTATGAATGTGACTCTATATGAGAAAAAGGGACTTTGCAGATGTGATTAAGGATTTTGGGATGGGGAAATTGTCCTAAATTACCCAGGCAGGCCCTAAATGCCATCAAAGTGTCTTTATTAGAGGGAGGCAGAGGGAGATTTCACACACAGAAGAGAAGCAGTGGGTGTGACCACAGAGGCAGAGGCCGAAGTGGTGCAGTCACAAGCCAAAGAATGCCTGGGGCCACCAGGAGCTGGAAGAAGCAAAGAATGGGTGCAAGAAAGCAGTCCTGCTGACACCTTGATTTTGGTCCACTGATACTGATTTCAGACTTCTGGTCTCCAGAGCTTTGAGGGGCTATGTGTCTATTGCTTTAAACCTCCATATTAGTGATCATCTGTCACAGTAGCCACAGGACACTAACAGGAATGTGGATGACAAACATAACTTACATAATTTCCAAGTATTCCGATTGAAAATGCCATTAAGACAACGATGAAAAAAAAAAAGGCCACAGCCTTCTACTGGGTCTGCCCCAGCCCACCCAGCTGCCTCTGTGTGCCCGCCACTCCAAGTCCTGGGTCACCCACAGGCACCTGCTGCCTCCTCCTTTGCCCTCCTGTGTCTCCTTCAAGCGCCCCCTTCCCCTCATCTTGCCCCGGGAGCCCCCTGCCCATGGTGTCCAAGCCTCCCAAGTGTACATGGGTACCTGCCAGCTTCCTCCACCAGGAGGCGCCTTCCCTGAGCACAGGCACCACATCTTTCATCCCAGTACCTGGCATTAGTGAGCAATCCCCTGGTGGTCCCAAGGTCCATGGACAGAACTCGGGCTTAACTCAAGTAAAAATGCAACGGGCATGAGGAGCTGTGTCTCCATGTGGAGGAGAGGCAGGAGAAGATGGAGCCAGAAACACTCTTGCCCACTAAAGTGCCAACGACCTGCTCAGCACACAGCACCAAGATGAAAATGCTCCCCACCAGGCACCTCCCCGAACCCCAGCCAGGTCGCGCCTGCTCAGTGGGGTCACTTGACTCACCAACCGCCAGGCAAGAGTCACAGGGGCACAGAGTCTGCACCTGAGCTCGGTGTCCCTCTGCCACTCTGCCCCTGCCCACAGACACACACCCCCAGAACCAACACGTGAGCCTCCGTGCTCAGGAAGAGCATTGCGGACCCGGCAGTTCCCCACCCACCCACCCACACAGCCACAATCCAGACACACCAGTCTTGGTGTCACTCCCCTCCCGTTATCTGTGGGGATTTGGCAACAAATGCAAAAGAAAGGGGACTGCGTGGCCCAGAAATGGGGACCCACACGACTGAACTGTTCCCAAAGCACAGAATCCATCACCTCGCCCCGTCACCAGCCTCATCAATGGGTCCCCAAAGACAGCACTGCAGCAGCCAGAGGTCCACCCACTTGGGCCTCCCTGTCCACTCCTGACCCTGGTGGAGATGGACTGCCCAGACCCAACCCCGGGAGGACTTTACGAGCTGGGCAGCGTCTCTGGGGAAAATAAACTGCCCTAATGAGTGTTCCTGGAAGCGGCTCAGGCACCAACCAGGAAGGGGAAGGGGAAGGGCATCGGGAAGTCTTTGTTGGGACAACACACAGCACAGAGGAATATAAAAGCCCCGACAGCCCAGAGCTCCTCACACACACACACACTCACTCACTCACACACTCACTCACTCACTCACACCCTCCTCCCAGCTCACCTCCTCCCACCCCCACCATGGCTGACGCCTGCTGCTCCGGGGCCTGTGTTCCAGCTGCGTCCACCATGTCCATCTGCTCCAGTGACAGGAGCTATGGCAGCCGAACCTGCCTGCCCAGCGCTTATACCGGCTCCTCCTGGGAGGTGGACGACTGCCCTGAGAGCTGCTGTGAGCCTCCCTGCTGCACCTCTACTTGCTGCCAGCCCACCTGTGCCCCCACCTGCTGTGTCCCGGTCCCCTGTCTAACCCTCATCTGCACCCCTGTGAGCTGTGTGTTCAGCCCCTGCAGCCAGGTGGCCTGTGGGTCCAGTCCCTGCAGCCAGGCGGCCTGTGGGTCCAGCTCCTGCCAATCAGTCTGCACCAGCTCCTGTGAACCCTCCTGCTGCCAGCAGGCTAGCTGCCAGCCTGCATGCTGCACACCCTCCCCCTGCCAGCAGGCCTGCTGTGTACCTGTCTGCTGCAAGCCTGTCTACCGCAAGCCCGTCTGCTGTGTGCCAGCCTGCTGTGGGACTGCCCACTGCTGTGTTCCCTCCTGCTGCCAGCAGTCTAGCTGCCAGCCTGCATGCTGCACACCCTCCCCCTGCCAGCAAGCCTGCTGTGTGCCTGTCTGCTGCAAGCCTGTCTGCTGCAAGCCTGTGTGTTGTGTACCCATGTGCTCTAGGGCCACCCCCTGCCGATCCTCCACATGCTGCCAGCCCCTTCCCTGCACCCCCTCCTGCTGCAAACCCTCTTCCAGTGTGTCCGTCATCTGCCGCCCCGTGTGCAAGCCCACCTGCTGTGTGCCCACCTCCTCCTGCTGTGCCCCCATCTCCTCCTGTGTGTCCCTGCTCTGCCACCCTGTGTGCCCCCGCCCAGCCTGCTGTGGCCCCTCATCTGGGCAGACATCCTGCTGCTGGTCAGGATCATCCCCCAGGGCCAAATAGGCAGCATGAGCTATCTCCACCCTGCTGGCCTCACAGCACCTTCAAGATTTAACCCCGCACAAGCTTTGGTTCGAGGCTCAGTGTGAAGGTTAGCTGACCTCATACCCCAGCAACCACCATTCAGCCCATCTGACTTCTCACCAGATCCAAACACATGAGACGCCCCAAACCATTTGTGGGCAAGGAGGCATCCCAGAGTGCTCTGGCAGCTGTGGCCACCGACCCAGCCACACCTGTACAATCCTGTAGCCAGCCTCAGGGGTCTCTGCCTCTCTTTGGCCCCTTCTTGCTGCTGTCTGTCCCCCCTCCCCCCAGACAACATCCAGCACTGAGAGTAATAAACTCGCCTCCCTGGCCTCTAAATGGCCTTCTCTCCCAGCCTCAGTTTATGTTTCATTCTCCATCCCAGTCCTCGGACCTAAGAGAGCTCCGGTGGAGTCACCTTGGAGACAAGTGACACCGCACTGCTTTACAGTGGCTTTGAGTTCAAGGCCACCCCAGGTGTCCCCGCGGCCCCACAGCTCCTGCATACATACCTCCGGGTGGCTCTCGGGCAGCTGTTCTGTGTGTCCTGGATTCAGGTGGCAAGTGGGCCCCAGTACCCAAGCCATGCTTTCCCAAGCCAACATGAGGGCTTCTGGTGGTCAGAGCCGACATTGGCCTTCGTGTGAGGAGGGGGGCTAGGCTGGGGCTTCCCTGGGTGCAGCTGGAACTGAGGGCCTCTGCCATCTGCCAGCCCCTGAGCTGGTCACCCCGAGTCCCCTTCAGTCCCTGAACCTCAGCATTTTATGCAAATGTCCCAACTTTGTCTAACAAAAGGGTTAGCGGCAAGGCCTCCATGGCCCAAGCCCAGGTCCGGCTGGCCGTGGCAGAGGTCAGGGGGAAAGAGGCCAAAGGGTAGGTGACTACAAGAAGTCCAGACCCTGAGGTCTGAAGTGCAAAATCGCGTCCCCTTGGGGGAGTTATGCCTGGAGGGCAGTTTGGGGCGGTCCTAGCTCTTCTTGATTGAGGAAGGGGTCTCCAGGGGCCCTGGAGCCATGAGCTTCCCACACCCACCCCTCGCTCTGTTGTCCCCTGGCTGCACACCCACAGAGGCCCACCTCCCAGCTTCCAGGCACGGTGTGCCCCGCCCCCACCCCCAGGAAGCCGTGAAATCCGGCAGAGCCGTCCCCAGGTGGTGCTGGTCAATATGGAGGGGGCATCCTGAGATTAGGGTCCTCAGATGATCTCCCCAAGCAACCCAGCCCAAGTTCCCTGGCTGGGCCAGATTTTCCAGTGCCACCCCCCCCACAAAACAGGGTCCCAGTTAGAATCGGGTGGGTGGGAACAGCTCAGACCAGCTGCCAGCAGGACCCCGAAAACTCACTGCACTAAGAACGTCTCAGTAGGTTCCCACATTTCGGACTCTATCTTTCCAGAGGCAGGAGGGGGGCTTTCGCTTCTCTTTCTGTTCTTCCAGGGAAGCAGAGTGGGGTGGAGCTGCACCAGGGCCAGGTCTAACTCATGCTGGAGGGTCAGAGTCCTTCCAGAAAAGGAGAAGCCTGCAGTTGGGGTGGCCAGGGGCACCCCTGGTGACCTCAGACCACTCCCCACCGAGAGACCAGAGGCTGCAGGAAGGTCGCAACCCTTCCCCCTTAACCATAAATTCCCCGCAGGCCCCACCCATGCACATTTTATAAGGCAGAGCAGTGCTTTCAGATCACAGTTCTGAACTTGCTTTTCCTTATTTCAGCTTAACTTGACTCCAGGCAAAGCCCCTGGGTGGTGTAAAGGGTTTATGAGCTTGGCTGCGAACATAAAGGTTGGAGGTTTGAGTCCACTGAGAGGCTCCTGGGAAGAAAGACCTGGCGATCAACTTCCAAAAAAATCAGACATTGAGAACCAGTGCTCCCCAGTTGTACTCTGACACCATGGGGTCTACGGCAACTGGTTATCAGTCACCCTGACGGCTTGGAGATTCTGTTCCTTAAAATCCTTCCTCATGACTAGTGGGGTTGCACAGGCAGGGTGGGGGTCCTGACTCCTGCTCCCTCCCTCCTCCTCCCCTATTCCTCCAGAGGACCCTGCCCCCCACCCACACTCCCCTCCCTCTCCGACGTAGTTCTCCGCCCACTGCAGCCCATCAGCCCCGCATTGTCTTCCTCTGTGTCTGTAGCTCCCTCCCTCCAGCCCACCTTCACTTTCCCAGAGACATCTGTGAACTGGGGACCCCCACCCGAACCTTTGGTGCTCCCGGGGCCCCTCTGACCATGGCTGAGGCCTGTGGGCCTCTCCTCAGAAAAAGGCTTATAAACGCATGGAACTTAACACACCAGATTCCAAAGGGAGCCAACTGTATGAAAATACAGTTACCAATGTATCAAAAAACCATAGTTTGAAGTAGTGATATAGGCGTTCTTGTTATGGCTTTAACCAGCTAGAGCCAGCGGCTGGGCCCGCAGGGGTGCGATGTCCATGCCCACCGGCAGGCACTCCGCTCCCTGACACCCCGCAAAGTCTGCGATGTGGTCGGAGGGAGCTGGAAGCTTCCGCGGGTGATAGTCACAGGGGGCTGTCATGCCGCTGGGCGAGGCCTCCGCATCTGTCACTCAGGACGCTGCGTCTCAAAGGTTATGAGAACCAGGATTCGGTGTTCCCGCGCAGGTTCACAGACCCCTGGGTCCACCCACAGACCCTCCTCCAGACACGCGTCCTGGGAGGCTGTGGTGCCCAGCGCAGGGTGCCCCCTGAGAGCCGCCCTAGCCCGCCCCCACCCCCACCCCGCGGATCGAGGGCCCCTCCGCCCCTGGCCCGGGTGGTCCTCGGCGCCCAGCCAGGACGTGCGCCAGGTGGGGCCGGTGAGCCGGCAGCCTGTTGTTTTGCAGAACTGAGTTTTTCCTTCGGTGTGTAAGTAACTAAGCAGAGCTGCCGTGGAAACCCCAGAAAACACGCATGGACAGAAAGAAGAAATGAGAAAGCCCTTACGACCTGGGTCAATATGCGCCCGGGCTTTTCTCCGTATGTACGGACACACACGCACACACACGTGCACACAGGCACACATCCCCGCTCCCACAGGTGCGCGCGCGCACCCCCCAGCACTCCCGCTGACACAGAAGCCACCCCCAGCAGTATGAGTGACCCTCGCAGCCCTCGCTGAGCTGCGACAGGTGCCACTCTAAGCTCTTATCACGCGTGTATATCACGTCGTTGGCAGATCGCCCTCCCATTCTACAGATGAGAAAGCCGGGGTTCCATGCTGTGAATTGCCCAGGGCCCCTGGGTCAGGAGGGTCAGATCTTGGGTGGCGCCCAGTGTGGATTCCCCAGGCTGGAGCCTAGGATCTGGGAAGCTCCCCAAGCTGCAAACCAATCCCAGGGTTCCCTTGGAGGACAGTTAGGGCTCTTCTCCTTTCTCTCCCACACCTTCTATTGCCCTGTTAAACTCCCCAACCTTCTCTGAGAGGCTCCTTAGACTGAATTTGCCAGAGGCCCCAAGAGGATCCCCTCCCCCACTCCTCCCTGGCCTCGTTTTGGGGGGCTCCCAGATGGTGCTCCCACTTCGGGTGGGGGGGAGGGGATGATGACAGATGGACCCCCCACTAACAGCCCTGACCCTCTGGTGAGCACCGTGGCTCCCTGCCCCGCCCCCCAAGCCTGCAGCCTGGGGTGGTCCTTCTAGCCAGCATGCAGGGTTAGGGCAGCCACAGACAGTCCCAGTACCATGAGGGACGACCTAGGAGGGTCACATTCCCTTCTGTGTCCCAAAACTCAGCAGGATGGACAGACATGGTCGGCCCCCACCCCACCCCAACACGGAGGTCTCCTCTAAACTGGAGCTCAGAATCCACCTGAGGGTGGGAGAGGAATGGAGGGACAGAGGGGCAGGGGGAGGGGGGAAGAGAATAGAAGGGAAGAGGGAGAGGAAAGACAGAAGGAGTGGGAAGGGGGGGCTGAGGAGAGGAGGGGAGAAGGGTAGAGGAAGAGGAGGTCCAGAGGGTGCAGAATCATAGGAATAGGAACAGAGAGGAGTGGAGGAGCAGGGGGAGGGACCGCATTGAAGGCTGAGCCATCAGTGTGGGGCAAGACAGCCAGGAGGTCCTGAGAAACTCCTCCCCATTTCTGCAGTCCACCCCCCACCCCCACCTCCTTTTCTGCGCTAGGTGCTTTGGGATCAAGGATGGAACGAACCCAAGTCCAGCCAGAAAAGCCATGTTCCACCACTGCTCCCCTACGTTTGTGGTGTGTGAGGTGTTATCGTGAAAAAACAGTTGCCTGAAATCACCCCAAAATGTGTAAGGGGGCTTTAACTGTGTATGTCTCGACCCACCCTCAGGGGATGTGGTTCCCACCAGGCATTTTCCACCAGCCTCTGCTTGGGGAACCTCACCAGAGGGACTGGGATTTCACACTTTGGGGAGTTAGTCGCAATTACAACCTTCCTGCAAATGCTCCTTCTAAAGAGGCCCAAAGGACCATGGACAGAGGGAGATTCCCGAGAGCAATCCGGAGGGACAACAGGAACCCTGCCACCCTATCTGCAAAGAAAGACAAATGGATGCTCCTAGCTGGACCGGCCTCCTGTTCACCTCCACAAGCAGAGAGGTGCACCCTAGCCCTGTCACTTCCTCAGCACTGTCTCTAGCTCCTGTGAGCCCCCACCCTCCCCCACCCTCCTCCACCACGCCCCCAGAGGCACCCCTCCTCAGGTCTGACCTGCTCCTACACTGGCCTACCCTTCCCACCCTTGGCCTTTGCCCTGCACTCACCTCTTTCTAGAATGTTCCCTCCTGGGCCCCTCCCACCCAGATGGCCAGCTTGCTGGGGTCTCTGGAAGCACTTGCACTTGGCAGAGGTGCAATCCATGACAACGCATGCTCAGGGTGAAGGGAGGGGGCCTCTAGGCTGTGGTTACTGACCACCAGCGGTGAGCAGGGCATCTCCCCTGCATGATATCTGATACCCAGCAAAGAGGGGAATGAAGGCAGAAGTGAGGGAATTCCAGGTAGGTTAGGGACTGGTTTGAAGTACGAGGCTTCACCAAGGCCCTGAGTGCTGGGTGGCTGCCCCCACCTCTGACTGTCTCTGGGTAACAGGCAACACTCGCAGGCAGCCCCCAGACCAGGCAGCAGCTCCTGGAAACGATTCGAATGTGGTGGAACAAGAGATACGTTTACATTGGCATCCTGGCGTCCCTCTACTTGACACATAAAAGTTGTGCCTCCTACCTCCCAGCTCCCCACCCCACCTCTCTTTCTCTCAAGCCTCCCTGGAGCTCCCAGCCCTCTGGGATCCAGCCATTCCCATTTCCAATCCTTCACCTTATTGCCCACGTGGAGACAGCACCTGGCTACACTGGAGTAAGAGTCCCAGACAGAGCTGAGGGTCCAGTGTGGGCCAAAGGGTCTCCTCTAGCAGCCCCACCCTCCCAGGTGCACTGGCCTGCCCCGACCCCCATGGATCGTCTGATCGGGAGCCATACCTAGGACATGGTCCACCATGAGCTTCCCATAGGACGCCAGCCGCTTTCCTGGGCACAGGATGCCTTGTACAGCCAGGATCATGGCCTGCTTGTGGAAGCCGGAAGGATCTTAGCCATCATATTTCAGCCTTTTCATCCCAAGGTAGCTGAGGGCTGTCAGAGGAGATGAGCCAGCCTGGCACCAGAAGACCCAGGTGGCTCCACGGGTCAGCCAGCAGGATGTGAGAGTCCGTGCTGAGGTCTGCAGCATCCAGGCTGAGCCACCCCTGGCTAAACTGAGCCCAACAGCTAGGAGCAGGCATGTCCAGGATCCTGCATGCTGCCTTGTGAACCTTGGATGGTGCCTGCCCCACCTGCCCCCACTCTGCTCAGAGCCCCTGCTTCCACCTCCACCAGAGGCCCACCCAATGGCCTCCTCTGGCCCCTCTGCCTGCCATGCTTCCTGACTAATGCTGCTTGCCCTGCCTGGCTTACCCACCTACAGATACATCTGTGCAAAGGGCCAGCACTGGATCCTAGCCCCTCAGTGGAGGGTCCAGCACTGGACACTGGTCAAACATTTAACCCCAATTTCCCCTTAGGCAACAGGGTGGCAGCACTTACCAGTAAGAGGTACGTGGGAGTCTGAAATATGGTGATTATTGAGTCCTAGGAGCCCATTGGGTCCCCTCGGCAGGCCCCACGTCCACTTCAGCCGTCCAGAAGACAGCTCCTGCTTTCCAAAGAGGCCCCCTCCTGCCAGCCCAGGAACATATCTGCATGCTGCACTGCCCCCTGCACCCACAGCCACCCCAGGCCAACGGTGACCATGAGGTACCCAGATATGATGTCCCTTCCACCCTCCCCCGCCGTGACCATGCCAACCATGTCTCATCTGTCCTCATCTCCATGGCCACACCGGCCTCCCCACCATCACTGCAGACTCAGGGTCTCCAAAGGGGCAGGCAGGAAGACACAGCTTCTTCTCCCCTCTCCTTGCCCCTCTGGGGTAGGGACACGTGAGACTCCCAGCCTGTAGATTCCCCAGAGCCTGAAAGAGCTTTTCTCCACACCAAACACTAGGAAGTAGGGTCTGGCCAGGTTAAACAGACAGATGGGAACAAATGGCTTGGTAGTCAAAGCAAACTGTCAGTTTGTCCTCCTGCGGTGGCTTGCATATTGCGGAGATGCTGGAAGCTATGCCACCGGTACTTCAAATGCCAGCAGGGTCACCGGTGGTGGACAGGTTACAGCAAAGCTTCCAGAGTAAGACAGACCAGGAAGAAAGGCCTGGCAAGCTACTTCCAAAAATCAACCACTGAAAACCCTCTGGATCACAAGAGAACACTGTCTGATAGAGTGTTGGAAGATGAGCCCCCTAGGTTGGAAAGCTCTCAAAATGCACAGTGGCCACAGCAATGAACTTGAGCAGACCAGTGATCATGAAGATGGTGCAGGACCGGGCAAGGTTTTGTTCTGTTGTGCCTGGGTTCGCCATGAGTCAGAGCCGATTCAACAGCAAAACGAACAATCAAAGCAGGGCCTCCTCCCCACCCCTGCACTGCACCTTGCAGAGAAGGGGGCCCTCAAGGTGCACACAAACCCCAAAGCCCTCACAAGGGCCTGTAACCAACATGCCACCACATGACCTCTCTTTGCTGTGTGTCTGTGGTCACAGGCTGGGGTTGGGAGGCCCAGTGGGTGGGACCTTCAAATCCTGTGACCACCAGGCCCAACTCAAGGCCTCCAGCGACTTCACACATGCTCAGCAGCTAGACCCAAGGAACAGGGGCCTACAGAAAGTGAAACCCAACTCTCCCTGCGCACACGCATGCACACATAATCGCACGGTGTAAACCCACATGCTTTTCAAAATTGAATGGAATCAAAGTGATTTTTTTTTTTAAACTACCTGAAATCCTTACTAGCCATTATACAAGTTCCTTGGGAACAGTCCAAATCAAGTTCAATATTATTGACTTGACTTTTATCTTTCCTCCTAGTTCACGGTATTCATAACTGGGTCATCTTTTAACTATTTGCAAAGTACCTTCAGGGGAGAGGGGGCGGGCTTTATAAATAACCTTTACTATTATTATGCGGATTTATTCTGTTCCCAGCGCTGAGGGGAGCGTGAAGGTACATGTTTGTGACTCATCCCTGCCAGGGAGGAGCACTGCGTGCTTAGGCTCGGCTGGGCGCAGCATGGGGTCCCCCTTGGTCCCCGCCTGGACCCTGAGAGTGTGTCTCCAAGCAGGGGAAGGAAGTAGAGTGGCTGGCCTTCCATTCCCCGAGGCCAGAGGGTTCTGCTTGACTAGCCGAGGTTGCTCTAAATCTCGTTGGCAGAAGGAGCCCATTCCAAGAAAGTCATCGCGGGCAGGTGCAGTGGCCTCATAACCCAGGTGGCTGAGGCTTCTGACCTTTTCCCAAGACCCTCATGCAGAGCCAGCCCCAGCACCCCCAGGGTTGCTCGCCTCCCACCTGCAGGGCCAGGTGGTCCCTCACACTCCTGGTCTCTCCACCAAGACTGGGCCCCAGGAACATATCTGCCAGCCCCATGCCCGTCAGCGATCCAAATTTGGATTGTCCTAGGTCACTCTTGGTCATGCTATTGGGGATTAAGTGCCCCCAGAACAGAGCCCTCTAGCCAGGCACAAGTGGGGGATTGTACCATACTCCAAAGAGCCAAGCAATCAGGAATTTCCAAATAAAACTGGAATCGCATATCAAATCATCTCCCTGCTGCCCTCCGAGGACTGACTCCCCATCTCTCCAGACAAAGTCCAAGGGCTGGCATAACTTAGGTTTGGAACCACGCTCCCAGCTGCCAGGCCTTGTCTTCTTCCTGTGGGTTTGTTTTCTAATTTTTGGTTTCCTAAATAAAATCTCTTGGCAGAAACCCTAGAAAGCTGTTATGATAGCATGGTCTTTAAAAAGGTAGGACCAGAATCTTCCTCCAAAGTCTCCTCACTACAGCGACCCTTGTCTTAAAGGTCCTGCTGACCTGTAGGGGGCCAGTCCTGCACAGGACATTCATGTTTGGACAGAACTACCAGGCCTAGTGGGGCCCCCGCTGCGCTATTTGCAGGTTGGATGTCACAGGCGACCTTAGGGATTACCAAGGGCTCTCTGTCAAGCCCAGGAAATGGCTCCTTCCCATCACGTTTATGGAGAAAGAAGGGGCTGCAGCGACTTCATTCCTAAAGCAGGTGGAAGCTGTTCCCCCGGGAAGGCCAAGCAGGTAAGCACATGTGAAAGACCGCAGATGGCTGCAGGTTAACTCTTTGAAACTAGTCCCCACCCTGGGAGCATTTTAAAGAACCACATCTATTGTGATTGCCTCAGCTGCTTTCTTTTATCTGGTCCACACTGCAGTCCCCCACCCCTACCTGTCCACCTGCCTCTCACCACTACCTGTCTCCTGCCCCTACCTGTCCCCCATCTCTACCTGTCCCCCATACCTATCTGTTCCGTACCACTACCTGTCTCATCTCTGTCTCCCACCTCTACTTGTCTCTCACCCTTACCTGTCTCCACCTCTACCTATTTCCCACCTCTACCTGTCTCCCAAGGGGTTTTAACTGCTGGTACTTGAAAGGAGTCCTCAGGGATCAAGCATCCTTGAATCAGTGTTAAAAAGCATCATTTCATAGGCGACACCCTCTTGGCTGCCCACAGTACCCCTGCCCCATGTCCTGCCTTACCTGTGCAGGGCTCCCAACGCCGGGCACTGAGGCCAGGGGTCACCAGGGCCAGGAACACGACACACAGCATCAGCAGCACAGACATGAGGGGCCGGGGTCCCGAGATCCATTCAGGGGCTCAGTGCTCTCAGCCCACAGGGAGGCAGCTGCTCCCCAGACACCAGGCTCAGCCTTTCCAGGGGTGGCTGTGGGGCCTCAGATGGTCACTCCACTGGCCACATGCCTGGGGCAGGCACAGATATGGCCCTGGTTCCTGGGAGGCTTCTAGTGGCTCCACTACAGGGGGAGGTAGGTGGCGCTGGCAGGTCAAACCTCCGCTTTATCTCATAATTTCTCTGCTTTGCTTTGGCTGTGCTGTGCAGGTGACAGCTGATAGCAATCTCTGCACGGGCTGAGATTAGTCATTGGCAACGCACATTTTTCCTAAAGGAAAGACAGAAATAGATCGTCCAGCTTGGAGCTGAGAGGAAACCAGAAAAACTTAAGAGAACCTGTTTGCCTCCGGCGCTCTCTGCTTAGTCGCAGCCTCCCAACCAGCTGCCTCTTAGGACTGCCAGCGCCTGCGACCAGCGCTGTGAGGGCCAGGCACCGCGCTCGCCTGGGGCGCAGGGCGGGGGCGTCCCTCTCTCTCCTGGGGGGCACGGCGAGGGAGTCCTGCACTGCTGGGGCTCACGGCGGCAGGGCCGTCGCCGGGAGGGGCCGGGCCAGCGCCGAGGGCTTTTCATCTGGTGCCCAGCCTTCCCGAGTGTTTGTAGGTTTGTCAACTGTTGGGTTTCAGGAATTTCCCTCGGTGGGGAAGTCAGTCTTTAAAGGAAAAAGCTAATGAGAGGGAGGGGAAAGATAAGAGTCGCTTTGGAGAAGGTGTAAGGAGGGCAGGGGCCCTCCCTGTCTGAACATGCGTGCTTACCTTGGGTTCATTTCATAAAACTACTGCAAGGTCATTCGAGTCGGTACTGCAGGTCTCAGAGCTGCAGTTGACACGAAATGCTGTTGGAGGTGGAACAGCTTTTAAATATGATTATTCTTGGGGAAAAAATAATTCTGTCTCTCTTCTCCCTCTAAACAAAACTGTACTTAGAGAAATCTGAAATTCAGTCAGGTGTGCAATATTTATCTATTTCATAGGGAGGGTGCCCACAACTGTCCAAAGGTGACAATCAGATACTGAGAATGCGCCCTAGTTCGGTAGGACCCCCTTTCATAAAAAAAAAAAAAAAAAAAAAACCCACTGCCGTGGAGTCGATTCGGACTCATAGTGACCCTATAGGACAGAGTAGAACTGCCCCGTAGAGTTTCCAAGGAGCCCCTTTCATAGGCCCCCAAAATGCACATTTCTCCTGTTCTCAGAACGACAGCATTGTACATACAAAAAAACCACATACAAAAATAACTCAAAATGTGAGATACAAAATACCTAAGAGAAAACATACAGAAAAAGCTCTGGGAACTGGTTTTTAACAATGGATTCTTAGATTCAACACCAGAAGCTTTAGCAACAAAAGATAAACTAGATACATTAGACTCCATCAAAATTAAAAAACTTCTGTTCAACCACGGACTTTAACAAACAAAATGAAGTACAATGTACAGATTGGAAGAAAACTTTAGGGAACCATTTATTGCATAAGGGTTTAGTATCTAGACTGTATAAAGAACTCCTACCCACAACTTAATAATGACAAGACAAAGAGCCCAATCAAAAAAATGAGCAAAGGGCTTGAATAGACATTTCACTAAAGACGTTATACAAATGGCCAACCAGCGCATGAAAAGATGCTTCTTAGCATCATTAGCCATTAGGGTGACGAAAATCAAAACCACGATGAGATACCACTTCACTAGGATGGCGTCTTAGTCACCTAGTGCTGCTGTAACAGAAATACCGTGAGTGGATGGCTTTAACGAACAGAAGTTTATTCTCTCACAGTCTAGGAGGCTAGAAGTCTGAATCCAGGGCGCCAGCTCCAAGGGAAGGCCTTCTCTTTCTGTCGGCCCTACGGGAAGGTCCTTGTCATCAATCTTCTCTTGGAACTAGGAGTTTCTCCGTGCAGGGAACCCAGGTCCAAAGGGGTCTCCTGTTTTCTTCCTTCTTAGTGGCATGAGGTCCCTCTCCTCTCTGCTCACTTCTCTCTTTTATATCCCAAAAGAGATTGATTCAAAATACAACCTAATCCTGTAGATTGTGTCCTGCCTCATTAACATAACTACCTCTAATCCTGCCTCGTTAACATCCTAGAGGTTAGGATTTACAACACAGAGGATAATTATATCAGATCACAAATTGGAGGACAACCACACCATACGGGGAACCATAGCCTAGCCAAGTTCACACACATTTTGGGGCGACACAATTCAATCCATAACAGATGGTGAGATTTTAAAAACCCAGAAAACAACAAATGTGGAGAATATTGAACTCTTATCCATTGCTAGTGGCAATGCAAAATGGTACAGCCACTGTGGAAAAACAGTTTGGTGGTTCCTCAAAATATTAAACATAAAACTACCATACGACCGGGCAATTCCATTCTTAGGTATATACCCAAGGGACTTGAAAGCAGAGAAACAAACAGACACGTGTACACCGTCGTTCACTGCCGCACTGTTCACAATAGCCAAAAGGTAGAAACAACCTAAATGTCCACCAACAGATGAATGGATAAACTAAATGTGGTACACATACAATGAAACACCACTGAGCCATAAAGAAAAATGAAGTCCTGATGCATGCTGCAACATGGATAAACCTTGAAAACATTATGCTGAGTAAAATAAGGCAGTTGCAAAAGGGCAAATATTGTATGACTCCATTTATGTGAAATATCTACAATAGGCACAAGTGTATAGAGACCAAAGTTTCATTAACAGTTACCGGTGGTTGCAGGGGAGCAGAGGTCATTGTTAAGGAACAGTGAATTTCTTTTCAAGTGACAGAAAATTTGGCAACAATTATGGGTGATGGTTGTACAACACAATTAATGTAATTGCTATCACTAAATTGTACACGTGAAAAACACTGAAGTGGCAAATGTGCTATATATATATATTATAAGAATAAAAAAGAAAAAGAATGGCAGTGTCTTAGTTGCGAACCCAAGCTCCCCTTGGGGAAGCTCTCAGCTCAGAGGCTCCCAGAGGCTGTGTCTGACACAGGACACGTTTGTGAAGATCACAGACCCTGTCATTAGACACTTGGCTCAGAGCAAGAGAGAGCGAGAAACACAGAGAGGATAAAAATCAGTGTTGAGGGCTCTTTCCGTGAAAGCAAGCCCTATGACTCCCCCACCCCCCAGTGACTACGGAGATTCATTTTTTGTCTCTGTCTCTCTCCCAGTCTCTGTCTCTCTCCCTCTCTCTCTTTTATTCTCTTCAATAGATACTAAGTCATAGGTTACATCTTAGTTATGAGGTTTTCGGGTAACAGGTTATATTAAGAAAATCTTTAGGGGCTCTTACTAGACACGATTCCCATCGACTGAGCCCAGGTGAACTCCTCAGTGTGCCTTCCCACACACAGTCTCTGGGACTTCTACAAGGCCATCTTACAGATGAGGTGACTGAGGCTTAGAGATGCTAAGGACTGGCTAGGGCACTCACTGAAAGGGACATGGCTGTGTTTAAACGAAACTTTCAGCCTCTCGACCTGCCATCTCCACCTTGCTGAACCTTGTGGATCTGTGAAATGCTCTCACACACGCAGTACAGTTCATTAGAGCCATAACATGATAAACAAAAAGACATAGTCCCCTCAAAATGTGGGAGAGCCGTGCTGTTTGGATCAAGAGTGGCTGTTTAAATTGAATAAACTTAGCTTTCCTCTTTTCTCTCCCAGTTAATAAAAACTTTTTTGACCAGCTATGGATCACATGGCCTGTGGGACCACTCCCTGGGGGTGGTGAGACAGGTCGGGAAGTTCAGGTGACTCTTCCTGAAGGATGGGCAGGTGCTCACAGGTTACCACAGGGTCACGAACCCAAGCAGCATTGTTGTGTCTCTTGCCGGCTTCCCCAGCACAGCCACCTGGACCTCTGGCAACCAAGTCTTGTCGATTCCAGCTGGTTGATGCAAAAGAAATCATGTGTCATTTCTAACCAATCCTATTTGAAGAATCAAAATTATGTTACCTTGAATCCTTGTAAGAAAAGTTTCCTTACATTACACTGGATCACGTAATACTCCCAACACTCCCCGTGACTACCAAGTATTAATTAGTGGAAATTTTGTTCATCTATAAACCACAAAAATATCTACCTGAATGCAAAAAAAACCCAGAATTTCCTTCTCTAGACTTCTCTAGGTCATGAGAGATTCTAAAATCTCTTAGCGTTATGACTAGCAACATTAAATTTGCTAAACAGTAAACAAATATTGTCTGCAAATAAAATAATTTTGCTTCTTCAGTTCTAATGTTTTTATCAACTGGTTCATTCTCTTATTTTACAGCATGACCGAGAGCCTTCGAAACACTGTTGAAAACAGTGACAATAGCCCGCTTCTCATCACGTCCCTGATTTCCACGGGAATGGCTGTTGGGTATGGTAGTGATTATCGTATTAAAGAATTTCCCTTCTTTTCCTGTTTTACTTAAAGTAGAAATGGCTGCTGAATTTTCTCAAATGCTTTTGCACATTGATTGATATGATTTCTACTTTAATTCGTCAATGAAATTAACGACAAAGACGTCTTGCTCATGCTAAACAGTCTTCCGTCACTGCAGTAAATCCCTCGTGGTCATGGTGCAGTGTTGTTTTAATACCCTGCTTGATTACACCCAATACGTAATTTAGAATGCTTGAATTTATACTCACTTTCTTCTCCTCTCTGCCACTCAGTTTTCCAGGCAAACTCCTTAGGCTCCCATCATCCCCTAAATCAAAAAGGCTGAGGGGACAAAAGCCCACACCTGTCTGTTGAATAACAGCCTTAGATTTGCAGCCACTCAACTGACATCCTCCTGGGTGTCGCCATCTCAGCAAAGCTCCCCAACCCCATCCAGGGATGCAGGCCAGAGGCCCGTAACTCATCCTTGGCACCTCCCTCAGGAGGTCCCATGGAGTTTATCCCCAAACACTTACTTCTTCTTCCAGCCCACCACCTTCTTGGTCCAGCCACCTTCATTCCTCACAGCTGTCACTGCCAGACTGTGACCCAAGTGCTCTCTGTTCCTCCTGGGTCTGCTCAGCAGCTGGAGCCGTCTGTGCCAAACCCAGACCTGGCTGGGTCAGTTCTCATTCAGGGTCTTCAGATCACTCCTACAGTAAAGGCAGCTCCAGGATGCGGCCTACGGCTGCACTCTCAGCCCACCACATAGCCTCCTTCCCTTGCTCCAGCCCCAGGGCTTCTTTCTGAACCCCATCCAGGCTCTGCTTCCTCCCACCAGGGCCTTGCACAGGTGGGCCCTCTCCCTGGACATCTTTCCTCCTTCCTTGACCCAGTCAACCCCTCAGATTTCACCCAGCCACCCCTTCCTGGGGAAGTCTCCTTGTTACATGCTTATCAAGGACTGCAGCTCCTTTAGGGCATTTTTAACCACTTGTTTAGGTGATTTGTTTGACTGAGGTCTGTCTTTCTCCCAAACTGGAAGCTCCAGTGACCCAGATTGTGCCCCCTTGGGTTCAGCCTTGTATCCTCAGTGCCTGGCATTCGCAAGCACATAACCAATTAATGAATTCATTATCGTATTCGTGAGGCTAAGGTACTGCAAAATTAACTGGGGTGCTTTTCCATGGTCTAGAATTTTTTGAGTGCAGTAGGAATTTCTTTTCTGAAGACAAACTAGAACTCATTTGTAAAAACATTTAAGCCTTCTTTGCCTCAAAACATTTTTAATAACTTTTCAAGCCTACAGAAAATGTCAAAGACTAGAACAACAAACATCTTTTGCCTGGATGGATTGCGTGTTAACAACTTATCACATTTGCTTTCTCTCACGTATACATGTACCTTCGTAAACTTTTTTTGTTGAACCATTTGAATGTAAGTCGTCAGCATGACCCTCAACCCTAGATATTTCTGCATGTGTTTTCTGAAAATAAGGGAGTTCTCTAAAGTAATTATAATTAGATCGTCAAATCTAAGAAAACTACCATTAATCTAATAAGATAGCTATTATAGAGTCCATATTTAAATTCCAGCTGGGTGCTCTTTTTTTTTTATTATTATTGTGCTTTAAGCAAAAGTTTACAAATGAAGTCAGTCTCTCATACAAAAACTTATATACATCTGGCTATATACTCCTGGAAACCCTGGTGGTGTAGTGGTTAAGTGCTACGGCTGCTAACCACAGGGCCAGCAGTTCGAATCCGCCAGGCGCTCGTTGGAAACTCTATGGCGCCGTTCTACTCTGTCCTATAGGGTCGCTATGAGTCGGAATCGACTCAAAGGCACTGGGTTTTGTTCTTATATACTCCTAGTTTCTCTCCTCCCTATGAGACAGCACACTCCTTCTCTCCTCTATTTTTGTATCCGTTCAGCCAGCTTCTGACACCCTGTACCCTCCCATCTCCCCTCCAGATAGGAGCTGCCAACATAGTCTCGTGTGTCTACTTGATCCAAAAAGCCCACTCCTCACCAGTCCAATCCCTGTATGAAGAGCTGGCTTTGGGGATGGTTCTCTCCTGGGCTAACAGAAGGTCTGGGGACCATGATTTCTGGGGTCCCTCTAGTCTCAGTCAGACCATTAAATCTGGTCTTTTTACAAGAATTTGAGATCTCCATCCCACTGCTCTTCTGCTCCCTCAGGGGTTCTCTGTTGTGCTCCCTGTCAGGGCAGTCATTGGTTGTAGCCAGGCACCATCTAGTTCTTCTGGTCTCAGGTTGATGTAGTCTCTGGTTTATGTGGCCCTTTCTGTCTCCTGGGCTCATAATTACCTTGTGTCTTTGATGTTCTTCATTCTCCTTTGCTTCAGGTGGTTTGAGACCAATTGATGCATCTTAGATGGCTGCTTGCTAGCATCTGAGACCTCAGCTGGGCACTCTTTAAATGCTAAATGTTTCAGAAGGAATTTTCTAATTTCTTTATGGTTATTTCTGCTTTTCTGCCCTTTCATATGTCAATTTTCATGACTCACATTTTACTGGAAGATCATCCACTTCCTCCAGAATTTCAAATTTATTGCCAAAGAATCAATAATATTTTCTTAAAATAAAATTAACCTCTTCTGCATATGCAATTATATTTTTCTTTATATTTAATGTTGCATAACAGGTGGCTCAAGAAGACAAGGTATTATAATGATGTGTGCAAAGACTTGGAGTTAGAAAACCAAAAGGGAAGAACACACTCAGCATTTCTCAGCCTGAAATAACTGAAGGAAAAATTCAAGACTTGAGTTGCAATATTGAAGGATTCTGTGGGCAAAATAGTGAACTATGCAGGAAGCATCACAAGAAAATGAAAGGAATACACAGAGTCACTGTACCAAAAAGAACTGGTCAATACTCACCCATTTCAGGAAGTGGCATATGATCAGGAACCGATGGTACTGAAGGAAGAAGTCCAAGCTGCACTGAAGGCATTGGTGAAAAAACAAGGCTCCAGGAGTTGACAGAATAGCAATTGAGATGTTTCAACAAATAGATGCTATGCTAGAAGTGCTCACTCATCTATGCCAAGAAATTTGAAGGACAGCTACCTGGCCAACCGACTGGAAGAGACCCATATTTATGCCTATTCCCAAGAAAGGTGAGCCAACCAAAAGAGGAAATTATTGAACAATATGATTAATATCACATGCAAGTAAAATTTTGCTGAAAATCATTCAAAAGCGGTTGCTTCAAGCTGTACATCGATAGGAAACTGCCAGAAATTCAAGCTGGATTCTGAAGAGGACGTGGAATGAGGAATATCATTGCTGATGTCAGAGGAACTTGGCTGAAAGCAGAGAATACCAGAAGGATGTTTACCTGTGTTTTATGGACTATGCAAAGGCATTTGACCCTGTGGATCATAACAAATTATGGGTACCATTGTGAAGAATGGGAATTCCAGAGCACTTAGTTGTGCTCATGAGGAACCTGTACATAGATCAAGAGGCAATTGTTCGGACAGAACAAGGGGATACTGATTGGTTTAAAGCCAGGAAAGGTGTGTGTCAGGGTTGTATTCTTTCACCACACCTATTCAATCCATATGCTGAGCAAATAATACGAGAAGCTGGACTATATGAAGAAGAATGGGACATCAGGATGGGTGGAAGACTCATTAACAACCAGCATTATGCAGGTGACACAACCTTGCTTGCTGAAAGTGAGGAGGACTTGAAGCACTTAGTGATGAAGATCAAAGACTAGAGCCTTCAGTATGGATTACACTTCCGTATAAAGAAAACAAAAATCCTTACAACTGGACCAATAAGCAACATCATGATAAATGGAGAAAAGATTGAAGTTGTCAAGGACTACATTTTACTTGGATCCACAATCAATGACCACAATCAACTACCAAACAGCAGTCAAGAAATCAAAGGACACATTGCATTGGGCATATCTGCTGCAAGAGACCTCTTTAAAGTGCTAAAAATCAAAGATGTCACTTTAAAGACTAATGTTACCTGACCCTAGCCATGGTGTTTTCAATTGCCTCATACACATCTGAAAGCTGGGCAGTGCATAAGGAAGACTGGAGAAGAATTGAAGCTTTTGAATTGTGGTGTTGGTGAAGAATATTGAATATACCATGGACTGCCAGAAGAATGAAAAAATCTGTCTTGGAAGAAGTACAACCAGAATGCTCCTCAGAAGCAAAGATGGCGAGACTGCATCTCACATACTTTGGACGTGTTGTCAGGAGGGCTCAGTCCCGGGAGAAGGACACCATGCTTGGGAAAGTGCCGTCAGTGAAAAAGAGGAAGACCCTCAATGAGATGGATTGACACTGTGGCTGCAAGAATGGGCTCCAACATAACAATGATTGTGAAGATGGCACAGGACCAGGCAGTGTGTCCTTCTGTTGTGCATAGAGTTGCTACGAGTTGGAGCCAACCAGACGGCAACTAACAACAACAATGTTGCATGATTTTGTTTTCTGTCCTTTTTACTTAAGGTTTGACATAAGGTCATCTAGTTTATTGGTCTTTTTGAATAAGTTTTCTTCTAAATGTATATCAAAATCTCCTATTAAAACTGAGTTTTGCCAAATCATTACATTTTCTTTCTTTCTTTCTTTCTTTTTCCCCCCGGGGCTGACATTTTATTAGCGTTCAGTTTTTTGTCTTTAATACATTTATAAATTTTAAAGTATACAAGTACAGGTATTACTTTTTTTTTCTTCCTATAGTGGACAGTTTTACTACCATTATCTACAAAACAATCCATCCCACCCCTGTTTTGTAAAATTGTACGTGTTTCTGAGCTTTCTATTCTGTTTCATTTCTCCCTGTACTTCTATCCACTGTTGCATTATAAATTCCAGTGCCTCGTTGTTAGGTGCATATATGTTTGTAATCATTAGATGCTCTTGGTCTACAGTCTCCTAGTTGTTATACAACATTGCTCGTTGTCCCCAAGTTCTTTTATTTCTAGATGTTTTGCTACTTTGTTTGCAGTGCACTTTTCTTTTGATCATCATAAGACATGCATCTTTGTCTTACTGCCCCATGTTAGTGCTTTCTCTAATTTGTATGAAATACAGTTGCACCCTGAAGAAGAGATTGCAGCAAAAGATGAGATGGGCACAACCCGAGCCATACAGATGCCGCAAGAATGGAATAAGAGGAGTCAGCCAGAGCTCTGAGAGGAGAGTTGAACGTTCACTGCCAGACAGGGCAAGGGAGCACTGACCTGTCCAGAGACAGTGGTTGACAAGGTATCCTGTCACAGCTTCAGGATCGGTGAGAACAAGAAAAAAATCACGGGGTTTTTAAAATCTGCACAGTTCTGAAAAACCTGAATCCTTTTTGCATCCTTGGGTTGTAGAAGAACTGGCAGGAATGGAGTAGAGATTCCCATTCTGCCTTGGGATTAAAGGTGTTTAAGAGGTGGGGGCAGTCTCTCCTTTATTGTTACAAAAAAGTTTTCGCATATAACATCTACTTCACCCATAAAACATTACTCATAAAACATTTTCATTATATAAAAATACAGTTAAGCAAAAAAGAGCAAAAGTGTCTATAATTCTATTGACATCATCTTTTTCATATTTTAGTGTAGCTCCTTCAAGAAATTTGTGTATAAATATATAGTTGACACAGCTTTACAGAATTATATTAAGCTATACATACTTTGGAAACCCTGGTGGCGTAGTGGTTAAGTGCTATGACTGCCCACCAAAGGGTCGGCAGTTTGAATCCACCAGGCACTCCTTGGAAACTCTATGGGGCAGTTCTACTCTGTCTTATAGGGTCGCTATGAGTCGGAATCGACTCGATAGCACTGGGGTTATACATACTTTGTCTATAGAGAGGGGGAGCACAGAAAGGTGGTTCAGAGTGCAAACTCTCCAGCCAGAATCCCTGGCTTTGAAGCCTGGCTTTGCTAATTACTAGCTGTACAGATCCTGGGCAAATAACCTCTCTGTGCCTCAGTTTACCCCTAGGTGAGATGGAGATAATGATAGCCCCTGCCTCACAGGGTTGTTGGGCAGATTCAATGAGGTAGTATACACATTAAGTTCTTAGAATAGTCTCTGAAGTATCATAAGCATGATAGATGGGTTAGCTATTATTCTTGCTTCTCTTGCTCACTTACTATACTGTAAACATCTTTTCATTTAAAAAATACATCAACTTTATCATTTTAATGAGTGTATCATGATTCTTCATAATGATAACTCCTTTTTGGTTAAATAGAGCTATTTCATGCGGCATTTTAACATGTATGCTTTGACCAGTTCCCAGATTTGGAATTAGAAACCAGTACATTAGAAAACACTGAATGCTCGGTAACAAACTGTAGGGAAATAATTGTCCAGGTATCCAGGACTTTCTGCCTCAGAGCCCATGAGAAATGTCCTGGGCGAAAGTGCCCGGACCCAGGACATGAATGATGATCTGAGATTTGCTAGGGTGTGTCGCTTCTTAAATTACCTCTTAAATTATCTTCCGAGGCACATCCCAGGGTGGGGGTGGGGAAACTGAGGGGGGAGGAGGGGGAGCAGGAAGTTGAGCTGAGAGGGTGAGGCTCCGCCCCTCCTCGACAGGGGAGCTTTGCTGTGAGGATCCTTACAAATTGGGTCTCCCTGTAATGCCCCTTTTGAGAAAAAAAAAAAAAAATTCTTCTGAATTAAAATTAAAAGTCCGGAAACAACTGTTTAGGGAATTTCAGTGTGGCCCATTTACATGGATTCCATGGTAGGATCTGTTTTAAATGGGGCCCTCTATTTCCAGAGTAGGTTATGAAATGCCTTAGGCATTTATTTACTGTTTTCCTCAAGGTTCTCCCCTGTAATAATACCCCATAAATTTCTATAAGGCCCTTTAGCATGGACTCCGCCCAGACAAACCCTTTACAAAAGGGCTCAGTAAATTATGTCGTATTTGCGATTCCAGGAGAGCCCCGGGAGTTTTCATTTGAAGGTTCTGGGCTAGGCCAGGTTTGCTGATATGGGCTTGCTCTCTCAGTGGGTCTCACGTCCTTGTTTGGAGAGCAGATATAGAGTGGACTGAGTCAGCCGTCCATTCCAGAAATAAGGGAGGCAACTCCTGCGCAGAGGAAGTCATTGTGAATTTCTATTTGTAACTTTTCTGAACAAGGCTCCCCTGTCCCAAGTAATCATTTGCAGAAGCTTGTATTCTGCTGGAGTATTTATCTCTGAAGGCCCCACCCATTGCCTTGTCTTGCAGAGAATAAAAAATGGATGGGAGTGGAGAATACCAAGAAACATAGCCTTCCCCCCAGTAGCTCACTCTTAGTTTGTTTCAAATACCAAAGGCCACATTAGTATTATTTCTCAAGTTGGTTATGTTAACTGATTATGAAAAGGGAGCAGACACTATAGTGGCTCACTAGCAAGGACTTCTGCTGTTAGATGACTGTGCTCCAAAGGCTCAGAAAACCAATGCATGGTGCAATAGCTTACAGAGGACGGATGGCATGGCCTCAAAGGATGACCAAGGCCACCAGGCTGGGTCCTCTCTTCTGGCTGATGGAGCCCCTCATTTCCGGCTTGGCCAAGGCACCAGTTCCCACCTCCGAAAAGCCCACCCTTACCACACAAAACACCCTCTTAAAATTCTTTACAGATTAAGCCAGATTAGTCTAAACCCCATGAAAGCATAGGTTTTGCCTTCTAGTCTGAGCTGCATTGTAATTTCTCCAACAACTTGCTGAAAAGACCAGGGGAAATTGGCCACTAGTAGCCGGCCTGCCCCTGGAGGGAAGCAGCAATTACGTGGGCGCAGGCCTGCGGCACCCACTTCAAAGGCATGGGGGGGGCGGCGCCCGCTCAGAGGGAGGGAGGGCGCAGGGCTGTAATTAGCACAGGACTGACAGAAAGGCAATCGCCTGCTTGCTCGCTGCCTCCCGGCCACCAAGGAACCACGTCCCGCTTGAGAGCGCTAACGCCCTGGCCCGGGAGAACAAAGGCGCCTCCTGTTTGGTGTGAATCACCCAGCACCTGAAGCGAAGGTGCGCTCACCTCTCCGCGCCCCGCCTGCCCTGCGACCCCGGCGAGCCCCCTCGCGCTGCCAGGTCACTGAGGAATCCTGCACGAAAAGGCTTCGGGAAACCGCTGGCTCTAACCGACAAGCGTCCCCTCCCTGCCTGCGCTCGCCTCAGCGCTCCAAGCCTGGTGGAGACGCTCACGTCTCCTGCTCCTGCTCAGACTTTAGGATCACTGCGGGGTCTGTGGGTTCATGGCCCCTAATGGGGCCACACGCGCGCTTCCGTAGCCGGCAGCCCCCATGGGGAAAAGCGTCTGCAGGCAGAAAAGTGGAGCGACCCTAGGGCCGTGCCTCCTGGGCGTCTGCATAGGAAGGGCGAGCTGGAGGCCCCGGCCACTGTGCCAAAGAGACCCAGGCACAGAGACATGACTGCGGGGTTGGAGGGACGGGGAGGGGGTCGGTGGGAACCTCAGCAGGTGAAGACACCAAAATGACTGTCTATAAGAATATCACTGAAGTTAGTTATGACAACAAAAAAGTTTTTTGTAAGCCTAGCTTACAAGTATCAATATACCTACAGGGCTAAAACTATGTTAATTTACTTTTTTAACCTTCTATGGACTCTGGTCAAAAAAAAGGGCGGTCATTATTACCCAGTTACAATGATGGTTCCAATCACTTTGCCTCCTCTGCTAGAGCTACAAGCACACAGTGTTGTTTTTGTTGCGGCTATTGATGCTGTGAGGTGCTGCGGAGTCGGTTCCCACTCAGTGAAACACTGGTCCTGCGCCATCCTCGCAGTCCTTGCTATGTTTGAACTCATTGTTGCAGCCGCTGTGTCAACCCATCTCACTGGGTCTTCCTCTTTTTCGCTGACACCCTTCTTTACCAAGCATGATGTCCTTTTCCAGGGACTGGTCCCTCCTGATAACATGTCCAGGAGACAAAGTCTTTCCATCCTCTCTTCTAGCTAGCACTCTGGCTGTACTTCTTCCAAGACAGATTGGTTTGTTCTTTTGGTAGTCCATGGTATATTCAATGTTCTTCACCAACACCATACTGCAAAGGCCTCAATTCTTCTTCAGTCTTCCTTACTCCCTGTCCAGCTTTCCCATAGATATGAGGTGACTGAAAACACCATGGCTAGAGGCAGGCACACCTTAGTCCTCAAAGTGACATCTTTGCTTTTTAACACTTTTAAGAAGAGGTCTTTGCCAGCAGATCTGCCCAATGCAATATATCATTTGATTTCTTGACTGCTGCTTCTGTGGCTGTTGATTGTGGATCCAAGTAAAATGAAATCCTTGACAACTTCAACCTTTTCTCTGTTTATCATGATGTTGCTTATTGGTCCCGTTGCGAGGATTTTTGTTTTCTTTATGTTGAGGTATAATCCATACTGAAGGCTGTGGTCTTTGGTCTTCATTAGTAAGTGCTTCAAGTCCTCTTCACTTTCAGCAAGCAAGATTGTGTCATCTGCAGATTGAAAGTTGTTAGTGAGTCTTCCTCCAATCCTGATGCCACATTCTTCTTCACAGTCCAGCTCCTCGGGTTATTTGCTCAGCATACAGATTAAATAGCTATAGTGAAAGAATACAAACCTGATGCACACCTTTCCCGATTTTAAATCATGCAGTATCCCCTTGTTCTGCTCAAATGACTGCCTCAGGTTTATGTACAGTTTCCTCATGAACACAATTAAATTTTCTGGAATTCCCATTCTTCACAATGTCATCCCTAATATTATGATCCACACAGTCGAATGCCTTTGCATAATCAATAAAACACAGGTAAACATCTTTCTGGTATTCTCTGCTTTCAGCCAAGTTCCACCTGACATCAGCAATGATATCCCTCGTTCCACAGCTTCTTCTGAATCTGGCTTGAATTTCTGACAGTTTCCTGTGGACGCACTGCTGCAACTATTTTTGCATTATTTCAACAAAATTTTACTTCCGTGTAATATTAATGATTAAAAAAACCGAAACCAAACCCAGTGTCATCGAGTCGATTCCGACTCATAGTGACCCTATAGGACAGAGTAGAACTGCCCCACAGAGTTTCCAAAGAGCACCAGGTGGATTCGAACTGCCGACCCTTTGGTTAGCAGCCGTAGCACTTAACCACTACGCCACCAGGGTTTCCAATGTTAATGATATTGGTCAATAATTTCCACATACTGTTGGATCACCTTTCTGTCTTCCAATTTCTTGGCACAGACAAGTGAGCACTTCTAGCACTGTATCCATTTGTTGAAACATCTCAGTTGGTATTCCATAATTCCTGAAGGCTTGTTTTTCACCAATGCCTTCGTGCAGCTTGGACTTTCTTCCTTCAGTACTGTTGGTTCTTGATCATATGCTACCTCATGAAATGGTTGAACCTGGGCCAATTCTTTTTTTTTTCAATTGTACTTTAGATGGTTTATAGAACAAACTAGTTTCTCATTAAACAGTTAGTACACATATTGTTTTATGACGTTGGTTAACAACTGCACATGTCAACACTCTCCCTTCTTGACCTTGGGTTCCCTATTACCAGGTTTCCTGTCCCCTCCTGCCTTCTTGTCCTTGCCCCTGGGCTGTTGTACCTCTTTAGTCTCATTTTTTTTTATGGGCCTGTCTGATCTCTGGCTGAAGGGTGAACCTTGGAATTGACTTCATTACTTAGCTAAAAGGGTGTCCAGGGACCATATTCTCAGGGTTTCTCCATTCTCTGTCAGACCAGTCAGTCCAGCCTTTTTTATGAGTTAGAATTTTGTTCTACATTTTTCTCCAGCTCTGTCCAGGACCCTCTATTGTGATCCCTGTCAGAGCAGTCAGTGGTGGTAGCTGAGCACCATCTAGCTGTACTGGTTTCAGTCTGGTGGAGGCCGTGGTAGATGTTCAACCAATTCTTTTTGGTACAGTGACTATGTTTAGTCCTTCCGTTTTCTTTTGATGTTTCTTGCATCATTCAGTATTTTCCCTGTAGAATCCTTCAAGACTGAACTCCAGGCTTTAATTTTTTCTTCAGTTCTTTCAGCTTGAGAAGTGCTGAGCATATTCTTCCCATTTGGTTTTCTAACTCCAGGTCTTTGTACATTTCATTATACTACTTCGTCTTCTCAAGCTGCCCTTTGAAACCTTCTGTTCAGCTCTTTTACTTCATCATTTCTTCCATTCACTTTAGCTACTCTATGTTCAAGAGCAAGTTTTGGAATCTCTTTTGACACCCATTTCTATCTTTTTTTTTTTTTTTTCCTGTCTTTTTAATGATCTTTTGCTTTCTTCATGTCTGATGTCCTTGATGTCATTCCACAACTTGTCTGGTCTTCAGTCATTAGTGTTCAATGTGTCAAATCTATTCTTCAGTTGGTTCCTAAATTCAGGTGGGATATACTCAAGATCGTACTTTGGCTCTTGTGGACTTGTTTTAATTTTCTTCAGTTTCAACTTGAACTTGCATATGAGCAATTGATGGTCTGTTCCTCAGTCGTCCCCTGGCCTTGCTCTGACTGAAGATATTGAGCTTTTCTATGTCTCTTTCCATAGATGCAGTCAATGTGATTCCTGTGTACTCAGTCTGGAGAGGTCCATGTGTATAGTCCCTGTTTATGTTGGTGAAAAAAGTATTTGCAATGAGAAAGTCGTTGCTCTTGCAAAACTCTATCATGTGCTCTCTGGCATTGTTTCTATCACCAAGGCCATATTTTTCGAGTACTAATCCTTCTTCCTTGTTTCCAACTTTCACATTCCAATCATCAGCAATTATCAATGCATCTTGATTGCACGTTTGATCAATTTCAGACTGCGGAAGTTGATAAATATCTTCAAATTTTTCATCTTTGGCATTAGTGGTTGGTGCATAAATTTGATTAATAGTCATAGTAACTGGTTTACCTTGTAGGTATATGGATATTATCCTATTACTGACAGAGTTGCACTTCAGGATACATCTTGAAATGTTCTTTTTGATGATGAATGCAATGCCATTCTTCTTCAATTTGTCATTCTCATCATAGTAGACCATATGATTGCCTGATTCAAATGGCCAGTACCAGTCCATTTCAGCTCACTAATGCCCAGGATATTGATCTTTATGCATTTCATTTCATTTTTGACAACTTCCAATTTTCCTAGATTCAAACTTTGTACATTCCATGTTCCAATTATTAACAGATGTTTACAGCTGTTTCTTCTCATTTTGAGTCGTACCACTACATTAAATGAAGATCCCAAGATCTTGACTCCACTCATGTAATTAAGATCAACTCTACATTGAGGAGGTGGCTCTTCCCCAGTCATATTTTGAGTGCCTTCCAACCTGAGGGGCTCATCTTCCGGCACTGTATCAGAGAATCTTCTGGGGCTATTCGTAAGATTTTCACCGGTCAATTTTTCAGAAGTGGACCGCCAGACCCTTCTTCCTAGCCTGTCTTAAGCTCGAAACTCCACTGAAACTTGTATACCATGGGTAACTATAGTCTGCTGGTATTTGAAATACTGATAGCATAGTTTCCAATTTCACAGCAACACACAAGCCACCACAGTATGACAAACTGGCAGATGAGTGCTGCTATAGTTGCTGATCTTGTCAAATTTTCTGGTGTTTTAGCTACAATATTGTGATTAGTATTTGTGAACCTGTATCAATAACTTTTTTTGAGAATAAAGTAGTAATTAAAGAAAAAGAAGGAATGATATATGACACCAACCATAGTGACCTCACTGCCCACGGAGCTGGGAACAGGAGGGTGACCAGTTGTCCAGGATGGGCAGGGCCAAAAGAAGAGTGGGGTGTGTTATGTGGGCCCACTGGCCACTTGTTTGATGTCACTGGCTGATTCCAAATCAGGGGATTTTTGCCTCTGTGTTGGTGTCCTATCTTTGTTACCTTAAGATACATTTAAAACCACATTTTCTAAGGACACAGGATGTGGACCCCTGGGAACCAGGTGCTAATGGGGCTCAGAATATGAGTGAGCATGTGTGTGTGAGTGTGAATGAGTATGTTGTGGGCCTGTTTTCCTAGAAGGAATCCTTAGAAGGTGAACAGTGCCTCCCTGAGAGGAGATCCCCTGGGACCAGAAGGGAAGGGAAGGTGCACTTTATGTGTTGTCTGAATAACCAGCTTTGAATCACGGCCAAAAGGGACTATTTGGGGTGATAGGTCATTTTTCTTCTTTATGATTTTCTAATTTTTTTTTAAATCTAATGGAGGTTATTGTTTTTCTTTTTAAAGCATCTCAAAGGGGGAGGGCGTGCTTTTGGAGAGTGTTCTTGTGGTCCGAGGGGCACCAAAGGGAGCCGCAGAGACCCCTCATTTATGAACAGACTCCCTGGTTGCAGGTCATTAAACAGACTTTCCCAAAGCTTACCTTGCTTGTGCACAGCCAGACTTTCAGCCTAAGATGTCGTAAAAAAAGAAAAAAATCAAATGCCATCAGTGAGTTGAGAAATGGAGAGTTCAAAAAAAGCAAGGTGAATTTTGCAGATGTCACTGAGGCACCGTGTGTCATTTAAAATTTGTTCGTGGCAGTCCATGGCAGCAAGATAATAGCTGATGCACAAAATTTTTTTAGCTTAAATAGAAAACAGAGTTTGGGGCAGGGTGTGGATTTACTTAGTCCTGAATCAAGGATCTTCGAAGGATCTTCTTGCCTTTGTGGGCTTGGGTGTTACCCTGCCTGGTGGGTGAGGTGGGGTGATGGGGCGTCTGCCGCATGGAGGCTGGGAGGACTAAATGAGTAAATAGAGTCTTTACCGAGCAAGGAGCCTGCAACCCAAGAGGTCTCACTGTTATTATCACTGACACCACGCCTACAATGAGCCCTCTTCCTGCTACATGCCCGCCAGCTGGTCCCACCTCTACCTGAAAGCCACCGCCATGTGGGACCCTAACACGAGGGAGACTCACAGTGCTCTCCCCCACCCATCCCACAGCTGAGTAACCTCACTTTTGCTGGGAAACGGCATTCAGCAGCCACCAGGTCCAAATACCTGCCCAATTTTGTCCCCACATTTGCACTGTTGATGGCTCCTTTCCTCTCCAGCCCTGCCCCCTTTCTAATCTAAGGGTCATTCCTCATTCCAACTGCTAAGGAACCCACTCCAGGACTGAGGTTCTCAAAGTCAGTTCATGGGAACCTCTGGGGGTTCCAGTGTGAGAGGCGGGCCTAGGCCAGGAGTGCCCTGACTCCACTTTGAGAAATGTCCAGTTCCTTCCTCCACCCCTGATGTGATGGCTCCCTCCTAGGCTCTTTCTCCTCCTTGGAGATACATCCTCACATTATGATTCTCTGCCAACGTGCACCTCCTCCTCTCCCCCCATTACAAAGCAAGCCTTTCTTTCTGCTCTCGCCTTCCCATCATCACAGCTCCAGCCTGTTAGTTCCTTGGCTGCCCCTAAGAGGTTTATTCCCCGGCTGTGTCCCTTTCAACATGGTGATCCTAGGCTTAGTACAGCTCTTGGCATCCAGGAGGCACTCCACACACTGGGAAGGCACGGCGGACCCTGGAATAAGCCCAACTTCTATTCTTAACTTACGGAAAGCTAAGAGGGTGCCTCAGGCCTTCCTGCCCTAAGACCCCATGGGTGTTTCTGAAGAAAGAGGCACCACATGAGTAAAAGTTATGACCACCTTCCTCTCGGGAGTTCAAGCTCCTTCTGTTGGGGTGCTTTACACCAGAATTGCTGATAACTTTAGAATTACATTTCATTCATGTAGTCAATGAATATTGATGGGGTGCTGGTTCTGTGCCAGCTGGTATCTGGGCACTGGAGATGCAGTGGCGAGTGTGGAAGGCATATTGGCTCTTAAGGAGCTGGCCTGGAGTGACAGCAGGAGGCTGGGAACAAGGAGGAGGATTTGGGACACATGGGAGAAGGAGGCGCCACAAGAAGCATAGTCAGGAGGTGTTTTCAGGTGGTGGTGAGTGCTCTGTTGTAGGGAACAATGGCAGGAGAGGGTCAGTCCTTAGGTTAAGTAGCCAGGGAGCCTCTTTGAGGAAGGACATTGGAGCTCAGACCAATACCGCAGAAAGGAGCCGCCATGCTGGTATCTGGGAGAAAGCAGAGTGAAAAGACCTCAAAGCAGGAAAGAGCTCGAAGGGTTCTAGAAAGAGCTACAGCCCCAAGAAATGAGGAAAAGAAGAGAAGAAGGAGAAGAAGCCAGAGGAAGAGGAAGAATCCCCACAGTGGACCTGTCAAAGTGCAGTAGGCGCCACTGGAGGGGAACATCTGGTCAACATGTAGATCATTACCTCTGGGCCCCATAGAAGGTGAGCTTCGGAGAGCAGGTGGGGAAATCAGACCAGAGTCAAGGCTGTGGGTGCGTCCTGTGCATGAAGTGGAGGTGGGAAAGAGGAGCCTGGGGGGTGGGGGGAGGAGGACCAAGCCCAGGACGCAGGGGCATGAGGGGATAGAGGACCAAAGGGCCCTCCCTTGGATGGCGGCAGTGTGTGCCTGAGGATGATGATACCATCTACCGAGGTGTGATTCGTATTTCAACAAAGCCAACTAAATGAGTCCATAGTCCCTCAGAAGGGAGGGTCCCAAAGCGAAAACAAAGAAGCCCGGTGTCACCTGAGCAGAGCCCACTAGAGGAATCTCACTACAAATAACGATTAAATGGTGACCTGACATTTGATTAGATATTTTCCCACATTGACTTTTGGGATATATTTAAAATAATCATTTTGACCATCATCATAGAAAAGGTATGTTAAGTTATCATTTATCAAAAATAAAAGTAGATACATAAAAATGTACCACGGTATTTGATTGGCATTGCGAGGACTAAACATGTATCTCTGTGGACGAATGTTCCCAGTGGGGCGGGGGGTGGTGGTGGTGGTGAGAGAATGATTATTGTAGACCACAAATAATGGTAATTAAAGTCAAATAGAAGACCATCTAAAAGAATAAAATACTAGGAATAAATTTAACCAAAGAGGTGAATTTATTTAAGCACTGAAAATTATAAAACATGGCTGAAAAAAAATAAAGAAGCTTTTTAAAAAGTCAAAAAGAAAAGCTGTGTTGGTCAAATTGCCATGTGTATAATAACTGCATTTTCCACAGGTAAAATCTGAGATTGCGGTGAGCCTGTCGCACAGTCCTGCCCTTGTCCTGATGATGCATTTCTGTATTGTTCAGCACGAAAGTACTTACGTCTTATTTGTGTAATTTGTTAAAACAACAAAGCCAGAAAGGCCATTGAGCATTGACAATCTTATTCCCTGCTGACAGATGGAGGGGAGCTGTCAGCCAGGCACTTTGCAGCCGTCTACGATGGTTCTCATCTATTGTATTCAGCAAATAAATTACATCACTTAGACATACCCCTGCTTTTAAAAATAGCTTTATTTTTTGTATGACACAAGTAAAAATAGGCTCATTGTTGAAACCTCATCACATTCTGATGACAAAAAGAAGGAAATGAAAATTACCCATAACCCTTCTGTCAGAGATAACCACTTAGCATCTTGGTATATAGCAGCAAGAATTTTATGTAAATAGATATATGTGTATATATATGCAGAAACATATATGAATGTCCTTCTTACAAACACTCTTCCATCTGTCATCTTTGTGTGTGTGTGTGTGTTCCTTGCTATGTGATCAACACTCAGAATAGTCCCTGGCACATAGGAGAAACTCAATAAATAGTTGTTGAATTAATACACTCTAAATGCAATGCCACCCTTCCCTCTTGATACTCTAATCCACCCTCCACAAGGCTTGCAAGATGTCTTCCTGTAACAGAATCTCACCATGGCGCTACCCTGCTTCCCACTATAATTCCTCAGGCTTATGGTTCAAGCTCTCCACAATCCAGCCCTACTTACATTGCATTTGTATCTTGTTCTCTACAACTTCACATTACTTTCTAAGTTCAAACCACCACTACTAGACTTTGATTTTCCAAACATGCTTAAATATCTCCTACTCCATGGTTGTGATCAGGCCTCTCCCATTGCTTGATTCTGCTGGTTGACATCTTATTTATCTCTGATAAGAAGCTGTATGGTGTTACGGTTAAGAAGGAGCATTCTGGTGCCAGACTCGTTGAATCTGAATTCTGACTTCATCACTTACTAGCCTGTTGCATTTGTCAAGGAATTTAGCTGCTCTCAATTTTTTTTTAAATTTTATTGTGCTTTATTTTTTTTATACCTCAATTTTTTTTAATTTTATTGTGCTTTAGGTTTACAGCACAAATTAGTTTCTCATTCAAAAATTTATATACAAATTGTTTTGTGACATTGGTTGCAATCCCCGCATTGTGTCAGCACTCTCCTCCTTTCCACCCTGTGTTCCCATGTACATTCGTCTAGTTTTCCTGTCCCTTCCCGCCTTCTAGTCCCTGTTTCTGGGCAGGTTTTGCCCATTTGGGCTCATATATACTTGATTGAACTAAGAAGCACATTCCTCATGTATGTTATTGTTTGTTTAATAGGCCTGTCTAATCTTTGGCTGAAAGGTGGACTTCGGGAGTGGCCCCAGCCCTGAGTTAGCAGGGTTTCTAGGGGCCATAGTCTAGGGGGTTCCTCCAGTCTCTGCCACACAAGTCTGGTCTTTTTTATGTGTGTATGAATTTGAATTTTGTTCTACATTTTTCTCCAGCTCTGTCCAGGACCGTCTATTGTGATCCCTGTCAGAGTGGTCAGTGGCGGTAGCCAGGTACTGTCTAGTTCTTCAGGACTCAGGCTGGTGGAGGGTGTGGTTCATGTGTTCCTTTAGTCCTTTGGACTAATATTTTCCTTGTGTCTTTGGTTTTCTTCATTCTCCTTTGCTCCAGACAGAATGGAACCAACAGATGTATTTTAGATGGCCATTCACGAGCTTTTAAGACCCCAGACACTACTCACCAAAGTAGGGTAGAACATTTTCTTTATGAACTATGTCATGCCAATGGACCTAACTATCTCCCGAGACCATGGTATCCAGCTCTCAGCCCTAGTAACTCCATCCCTCAAGGTGTTTGGGTGTATCTAGGAAGCTTCTATGACTTTGCTTTGGCCAAGTTGCATTGACTTCCCCTATATTGTGTGTTTTCTTTCCTTTCACCAAAGTTAACACTATCTAGTTAGTGATTTACCCTCCCGCGTAACCACCAAATTTTTTTTTTTCTGTGTGTATACCTTTTCTTGGAAACCCTGGTGGCGTAGTGGTTAAGTGTTACAGCTGCTAACCAAGGGGTCAGCAGTTCAAATCCACCAGGAGCTCCTTGGAAACTTTATGGGGCAGTTCCACTCTATCCTACAGGGTCGTTATGAGTCGGAATTGACTCAATGGCAGTGGGTTTGGTTTTATACCGTTTCTGTGGTGCAGTGGTTAAGAGCTCGGCTGCTAACCAAAAGGTTGGCAGCTCAAATCCACTAGCCAATCCTTGGAAACCCTATGGGGCAGTTCTACTCTGTCCTATAGGGTTGCTATGAGTCTGAATCAACTTGAAGGCAAAGGCTTTAGGTTTTTGTTTTTTTTTTTTTTAACTTTTCTTGAGTTTTTATAATAGTGGTCTACAGTATTTGTCCTTTTGTGACTGACATATTTCACTCAGCGTAATGCCCTCCAGATTCATCCATGTTGTGAGATGTTTCCCAGATTCATCATTGTTCTTTACCATTGTGTAGTATTCCATTGTGTGTATGTACCATAATTTGTTGGTCCATTCATCCATTGATGGGCACTTAGGTTGTTTCCATTTTTTTGTTATTGTGAATAATGCTGCAATGAACATGGGTGTGCATATGCATATTCCTGTGACAGCTCTTATTTCATTAGGATGTATTCCTAGGTGGGATTCCTGGATTGCATGGTATTTCTATTTCTAGTTTTTAAAGAAAGTGCCATATAGTGTTCCATAATGGTCATACTACTTTATATTCCCACCAGCTCTGTTTAAGAGTTCAAATTTCCCTACAACCTCTCCAACATTTGTTATTTTCTGCTACTGGATTAGTGCTAGTAATGTCGCAGTGAGATGGTATCTCATTGTAGTTTTGATTTGCATTATCTAATGGCTATGACCGAGAGCATTTCCTCTTATGTCTGTTAGCTGCTTGAATGTCTTCTTTGGTGAAGTATCTGTTCATATCTGTCTTAGTTCTCTAGTGTTGCTATAACAAAAATACCACAAATGAATGGCTTTAACAAAGATAAATTTATTGTCTCACAGTTCAATAGGCTAGAAGTCTGAATTCCGGGAGCCACCTTGAGGGTAAAGATTTCTCTCTCTGTCAGCTCTGGAGAAAGGTCCTTGTCATCAATCTTGCCTAGTCGAGGAGCTTCTCAGTGCAGGAATCTCAAGTCCAAAGGATGTGCTTTTCTCCTGGCTCTTGTTTCTTGGTGGTAAGAGGTCCTCATGTCTTTCTGCTCCCTTCTCTCTTTCATATCTTAAAAGAGATTGACTTAAAACACAACCTAATCTTGTAGATTGAGTCCTGCCTCAACATAACTGCCACTAATCCCACCTCATTAACATCATAGAGGTAGGATTTACAACACAGAAAAATCACATCAGGTGACAAAATGGTAGACAATCACACAATGCTGGGAATCATGGCCTAGACAAGTTGACACACATTTTTGGAGGGGAACACAATTCAATCCATAATAATATCCTTTGCCCATTTTGTAACTGGGTTATTCGTCTTTTTGTTGTTCAGCTGTTGATGTGTTCTATAGATTTTAGAGATTAGACCCTTGTCAGATATGTTGCAGCCAAGAAAATTTTCCGTCTGTAGGCTCTCTTCTTATTTCTTTTGGTGAAGTGTTTTTTTTTTTTTTTTTAATTGATTTTTATTAAGCTTCAAGTGAACATTTACCATTCCAATCAGTCTGTCACATGTAGGTTTACATACATCTTACTCCCTTCTCCCACTTGCTCTCCCCCTATTGAGTCAGCCCTTTCAGTCTCTCGTTTCGTGCCAATTTTGCCATCTTCCCTCTTTCTCTATCTTCCCATCCCCCCTCCAGTCAAGAGTTGCCAACACACTCTCCAGTGTCTACCTGATTTAATTAGCTCACTCTTCATCAGCATCTCTCTCCCCCCGACTGACCAGTCCTTTTCATGCCTGATGATTTGTCTTCGGGGATGGTTCCTGTCCTGTGCCAACAGAAGTTCTGGGGAGCATTGTCTCCGGGATTCCTCTAGTCACAGTCATACCATTAGGTATGGTCTTTTCATGAGAATTTGGGGTCTGTATTCCATTGGTCTCCTGCTCCCTCAGGAGTTGTCTGTTGTGCTCCCTGACAGGGCAGACATCGATTGTGGCCAGGCACCAACTAGTTCTTCTGGTCTCAGGATAATGTAGGTCTCTAGTTCACGTGGCCCTTTCTGTCTCTTGGGTTCTTAGTTGTCGTGTGACCTTGGTGTTCTTCCTTTGCCTTTGCTCCAGGTGGGTTGAGACCAATTGATGTATCTTAGATGGCCGCTTGGTGGCATTTAGGACCCCCGGCGCCACAATTCAAAGTGGGATGCAGAATGTTTTCATAATAGAATTATTTTGCCCATTGACTTAGAAGTCCCCTCAAACCAAGTTCCCCAGACCCCAGCCCCTGCTCCGCTGACCTCTGAAGCTTTCATTTTATCCCGGAAAGCTCTTTGCTTTTAGTCCAGTCCAATTACGCTGACCTTCCTTGTATTGAGTGTTGTCTTTCCCTTCACCCAAAGCAGTTCTTATCTACAGATTGATCAATAAAAAGCCCTCTCCCTCACTCCCTCCCTCCCCACTTTGTAACCACAAAAGTATGTGTTCTTCTCCGTTTTTACTATTTCTCAAGATCTTATAATAGTGGTCTTATACAATATTTGTCCTTTTGCAACTGACTCATTTCACTCAGCATAATGCCTTCCAGATTCCTCCATGTTATGAAATGTTTCACAGATTCGTCACTGTTCTTTATCGATGTGTAGTATTCCATTGTGTGAATATACCACAATTTATTTACCCATTCATCCGTTGACGGACATCTTGGTTGCTTCCAGCTTTTTGCTATTGTTAACAGAGCTGCAATAAACATGGGTGTGCATGTATCTGTTTGTGTGAAGGCTCTTGTATCTCTAGGGTATATTCCAAGGAGTGGGATTTCTGGGTTGTATGGTAGTTCTATTTCTAACTGTTTAAGATAACGCCAGATGGATTTCCAAAGTGGTTGTACCATTTTACAATCCCACCAGCAGTGTATGAGAGTTCCAATCTCTCCGCAGCCTCTCCAACATTTATTATTTTGTGTTTTTTGGATTAATGCCAGTCTAGTTGGTGTGAGATGGAATCTCGTCGTAGTTTTAATTTGCATTTCTCTAATGGCTAATGATCGGGAGCATTTTCTCATGTATCTGTTAGCTGCCTGAATATCTTCTTTAGTGAAATGTGTGTTCATATCCTTTGCCCACTTCTTGATTGGGTTGTTTGTCTTTTTGTGGTTGAGTTTTGACAGAATCATGTAGATTTTAGAGATCAGGCGCTGGTCTGAGATGTCATAGCTGAATATTCTTTCCGAGTCTGTAGGTGGTCTTTTTACTGTTTTGGTGAAGTCTTTAGATGAGCATAGGTGTTTGATTTTTAGGAGCTCACAGTTATCTGGTTTCTCTTCACCATTTTTGGTAATGTTTTGTATTCTGTTTATGCCCTGTATTAGGGTTCCTAGGGTTGTCCCTATTTTTTCTTCCATTATCTTTATCATTTTAGTCTTTATGTTTAGGTCTTTGATCCACTTGGAGTTAGTTTTTGTGCATGGTGTGAGGCGTGGGTCCTGTTTCATTCTTTTGCAAATGGATATCCAGTTATGCCAGCACCATTTGTTAAAAAGACTATCTTTTCCCCAATTAACTGACACTGGGCCTTTGTCAAATATCAGGTGCTCATATGTGGATGGATTTATATCTAGGTTCTCAATTCTGTTGCATTGGTCTATGTGCCTGTTGTTATACCAGTACCAGGCTGTTTTGACTACTGTAGCTGTATAATAGGTTCTGAAATCAGGTAGAGTGAGGCCTCCCACTTTCTTCTTCTTTTTCAGTAATGCTTTGCTTATCTGGGGGTTCTTTCCCTTCCATATGAAATTAGTGGTTTGTTTCTCTATCCCCTTAAAATATGACATTGGTATTTGGATTGGAAGTGCGTTATATGTATAGATGGCTTTTGGTAGAATAGACATTTTTACTATGTTAAGTCTTCCTATCCATGAGCAGGGTATGTTTTTCCACTTAAGTATGTCCTTTTGAATTTCTTGTAGCAGAGTTTTATAGTTTTCTTTGTATAGGTCTTTTACATCCTTGGTAAGATTTATTCCTAAGTATTTTATCTTCTTGGGGGCTACTGTGAATGGTATTGATTTGGTGATTTCCTCTTCGGTGTTCTTTTTGTTGATGTAGAGGAATCCAAGGGATTTTTGTATGTTTATTTTATAACCTGAGACTCTTCCAAACTCTTCTATTAGTTTCAGTAGTTTTCTGGAGGATTCCTTAGGGTTTTCCATGTATACGATCATGTCATCTGCAAATAGTGATAGCTTTACTTCCTCCTTACCAATCTGGATACCCTTTATTTCTTTGTCTAGCCTAATTGCCCTGGCTAGGACTTCAAGTACGATGTTGAATAAGAGCAGTGATAAAGGGCATCCTTGTCTGGTTCCCGTTCTCAAGGGAAATGCTTTCAGGTTCTCTCCATTTAGAGTGATATTGGCTGTTGGCTTTGCATAGATGCCCTTTATTATGTTGAGGAATGTTTCCTTCAATTCCTATTTTGGTAAGAGTTTTTATCATAAATGGGTGTTGAACTTTGTCAAATGCCTTTTCTGCATCTGCTGATAAGATCATGTGGTTTTTACCTTTTGTTTTATTTATGTGATGGATTACATTAATGGTTTTTCTGATATGAAACCAGCCTTGCATACCTGGTATAAATCCCACTTGATCAGGGTGAATTATTTTTTTGATGTGTTGTTGGATTCTATTGGCTAGAATTTTGTTGAGGATTTTTGCATCTATGTTCATGAGGGATATAGGTCTAAAATTTTCTTTTTTTGTAATGTCTTTACCTGGTTTTGGTATCGGGGAGATGGTAGCTTCACAGAATGAGTTAGGTAGTATTCCGTCTTTTTCTATGCTTTGAAATACCTTTAATAGTAATGGTGTTAAGTCTTC
The DNA here is from genome assembly GCF_030014295.1 of Loxodonta africana. Taxonomy (NCBI): domain Eukaryota; kingdom Metazoa; phylum Chordata; class Mammalia; order Proboscidea; family Elephantidae; genus Loxodonta; species Loxodonta africana. Next base: position 226,499,103 of record NC_087343.1, read on the forward strand.
TCTGAAGGTTTGGTAGAACTCTGCAGTGAAGCCATCCGGGCCAGGACTTTTTTTTGTTGGAAGTTTTTTGATTACTGTTTCAATCTCTTTTTTTGTTATGGGTCTATTTAGTTGTTCTACTTCTGAATGTGTTAGTTTAGGTAGGTAGTATTGTTCCAAGAATTTATCCATTTCTTCTAGGTTTTCAAATTTGTTAGAGTACAATTTCACGTAGTAATCTGAAATGATTCTTTTAATTTCATTTGGCTCTGTTGTGATGTGGTCCTTCTCGTTTCTTATTCGGGTTATTTGTTTCCTTTCCTGTTTTTCTTTAGTCAGTCTAGCCAATGGTTTATCAGTTTTGTTAATTTTTTCAAAGAACCAGCTTTTGGCTTTGTTAATTCTTTCAATTGTTTTTCTGTTCTCTAACTAATTCATTTAGTTCAGCTCTAATTTTGATTATTTGTTTTCTTCTGGTGCCTGATGGGTTCTTTTGTTGCTCACTTTCTATTTGTTCAAGTTGTCGGGACAGTTCTCTGATTTTGGCTCTTTCTTCTTTTTGTATGTGTGCATTTATCAATATAAATTGGCCTCTGAGCACTGCTTTTGCTGTGTCCCAGAGGTTTTGGTAGGAAGTATTTTCATTCTCGTTGCTTTCTAAGAATTTCCTTATTCCCTCCTTGATGTCTTCTATAACCCAGTCTTTTTTCAGGAGGGTATTGTTCAGTTTCCAAGTATTTGATTTCTTTTCCCTAGTTTTTCTGTTATTGATTTCTAGCTTCATTGCCTTGTGGTCTGAGAAGATGCTTTGTAATATTTCGATGTTTTGGATTCTGCAAAGATTTGTTTTATGACCTAATATGTGGTCTATTCTAGAGAATATTCCATGTGCACTAGAAAAAAAAGTATATTTTGCAGCAGTTGGGTGGAGAGTTCTGTATAAGTCAATGAGGTCAAGTTGGTTGATTGTTGTAAGTAGGTCTTCCATGTCTCTATTGAGCTTCTTACTGGATGTCCTGTCCTTCTCCGAAAGTGGTGTGCTGAAGTCTCCTACTATAAATGTGGAGGTGTCTATCTCACTTTTCAATTCTGTTAAAATTTGATTTATGTATCTTGCAGCCCTGTCATTGGGTGCGTAAATATTTAATATGGTTATGTCTTCCTGATCAATTGTCCCTTTTATCATTATATAGTGTCCTTCTTTATCCTTTGTGGCGGATTTAAGTCTAAAGTCTATTTTGTCAGAAATTAATATTGCTACTCCTCTTCTTTTTTGCTTATTGTTTGCTTGATATATTTTTTTCCATCCTTTGAGTTTTAGTTTGTTTGTGTCTCTAAGTCTAAGGTGTGTCTCTTGTAGGCAGCATATAGATGGATCGTGTTTCTTTATCCAGTCCGTGACTCTCTGTCTCTTTATTGGTGCATTTAGTCCATTTACATTCAGCGTAATTATAGATAAATAAGTTTTTAGTGCTGTCATTTTGATGCCTTTTCATGTGTGTTGTTGGCCATTTCATTTTTCCACATGCTTTTTTGTGCTGAGACGTTTTTCTTAGTAGCTTGTGAGATCCTCATTTTCATAATGTTTAACTTTATGTTAGTTGAGTCGTTACGTTTTTCTTGGCTTTTTTCTTGAGTTATGGAATTGATATTCCTTTTTGTGGTTACCTTATTATTTACCCCTATTTTTCTAAGTAAAAACCTAACTTGTATCCTTCTATTTCGCCTTGTATCACTCTCCATGTGGCAGTTCAATGCCTCCTATATTTAGTCCCTCTTTTTGATTATTGTGATCGTTTATCTATTGATTTCCATGATTTCCTGTTATGTGTATTATTTTGTTTATTTATTTATTTTTTAGAATTAGTCTTAATTTGTTTGTTTTTGTGCTTTCCCTATTTGAGTTGTGTTGATATCAGGACGTTCTGTTTTGTGACCTTGTATTGTGCTGGTACCTGATATTATTGGTCATCAGGCCAAACAATCTCCTTTAGCGTTTCTTGCAGTCTTGGTTTAGTTTTTGCAAATTCTCTAAACTTGTGTTTATCTGTAAATATCTTAATTTCTCCTTCATATTTCAGAGAAAGTTTTGCTGGATATATGATCCTTGGTTGGCAGTTTTTCTCATTCAGTGCTCTGTATATGTCGTCCCATTCCCTTCTTGCCTGCATGGTTTCTGCTGAGTAGTCTGAACTTATTCTTATTGATTCTCCCTTGAAGGAGACCTTTCTTTTATCCCTGGCTGCTTTTAAAATTTTCTGTTTATCTTTGGTTTTGGCAAGTTTGATGATAATATGTCTTGATGTTTTTCTTTTTGGATCAATCTTAAATGGGGTTCGATGAGCATCTTGGATAGATACCCTTTTGTCTTTCATGATGTCAGGGAAGTTTTGTGTCAGGAGTTCTTCAACTATTTTCTCTGTGTTTTCTGTCCTCCCTCCCTGTTCTGGGACTCCAATCACTCGCAAGTTATCCTTCTTGATAGAGTCCCACATGATTCTTAGGGTTTCTTCATTTTTTTAAATTCTTTTACCTGATTTTTTTTCAGCTATGTTGGTGTTGATCCCCTGGTCCTCCAGACGTCCCAGTCTACATTCTAATTGCTCGAGTCTGCTCCTCTGACTTTCTATTGCATTGTCAAATTCTGTAATTTTATTGTTAATCTTTTGGATTTCTGCATGCTGTCTCTCTATGGATTCTTGCAACTTATTAATTTTTCCACTACGTTCTTGAATAATCTTTTTGAGTTCTTCAATAGTTTTATCAGTGTGTTCCTTGGCTTTTTCTGCATTTATCCTAATTTCATTTGTGATATCTTTAAGCATTCTGTAAATTAGTTTTTTATATTCTGTATCTGATAATTCCAGGATTGTATCTTCATTTGGGAAAGATTTTGATTCTTTTGTTTGGGGGGTTGGAGAAGCTGTCATGGTCTGTTTCTTTATGTGGTTTGATATGGACTGCTGTCTCCGAGCCATCACTGGGAAACTAGATTTTCCAGGTAATCAGCTAATAAAAAAATGCAGTCAGATCCCTATCTGAATTCTCCCTCTGGCTCCGGGTATTCGGATGTTAATGGAGCTGCCTGGGGAGGGTGGGGGAGGGATCAGAGAGCTAGGAGTGTAGCACCACAGAATATAGAGCTGATCACCGCGTTCACGCTCCGCCCCCGTCCACCAAAATCCGGGCGGGATGGCTCCCCGGTTGGGACCCTACTCTCCCCGCTCCAAGACCGAGACCAGTCACTTCCTCCCGGGGACTTCTCCCTCCGGTGCGCGGCACCCTTCGCGCGAACTGGGTGGGCGTCTCCCACACGACCAGGTGGGCCTGCCCCAGGGTCTACTCAGGAGAAGATAATTGGACCCCGCGCTCACGCCCCACCCGCTTTTGCCAAAATCCTAGCGGGACGGCTCCCCGGCTGGGACGCTGCTCTCCCCGCTCCAAGACCAGTCACTTCCTCCCGGTGACTTCTCCCTCCGGTGCGCCGCGCCACACGCGCGAACTGGGTGGGCGTCCCCCCGCATGAACGTGTGGGCCCCGCCCCGGGGTCGCTTTAGGGAAATATAGCTGACCCCCCCCCTCGCTTCCCGCAAAACTCCCGGCGGGACGGCTCCCCGGCTGGGACGCTGCTCTCCCCGCTCCAAGATCAGTCACTGCCTCCCGGGTGCTTCTCCCTCCGGCTGCACTGCTACGCCGCCCGCGCCAACCAGCTAGATTCTCTCCTGGGATGGATTCGGGCGGGTAGGGCTGGGCCCCTTGTCTGTGCCATCTGCCCCCCTGGGCTCTGCCCCAGATCGGGCTCCGAAGGTCACCTGCCTGGTATGCTGGCTCCTAGTTCTGAAAACGGTCGCTATCTGCCCATATTTGTTCGTTTTCCGCCTTTTTTTTTTTTTTTAAGTCTGTGCTTGTTGTTCAGAGTTCGTAGATTGTTATGTGTGTGATCGATTCACTTGTTTTTCCGAGTCTTTGTTGCAAGAGGGATCCGCGGTAGCGTCCACCTAGTCCGCCATCTTGGCCCCGCCTCCGAGTTTCTTGGTGAAGTGTTTTGATGAGCATAAATGTTTAATTTTTAGGAGCTCACAGCTATCTCGTTTATCTTCTGGTGTTTGTGCAATGTTAGTTATGGTTTGTGTTGTATTTATGCCACACATTAGGGCCCCTAGTGTTGTCCCTATTTTTTCTTTCGTGATCTTGTTTTAGATTTTATATTTAGGTCTTTGTTCCATTTTGAGTTAGTTTTTGTATATAGTGTGAGGTATGGGTCCTGTTTCATTTTTTTTTACAGATGTACATCCACTTTTGCCAGTACCATTTGTTAGAAAGACTGTCTTTTCCCGCATTTAATAGACTTCGGTCCTTTGTCAATGATCAAGTGACCATAGGTAGCTGGATCAAGTCTGGGTTCTTGATTCCACTCCATTCATCTATGTGTCTGTCATTGTACAAGTACCAGGCTGTTCTGACTATGGTGGCTGTAGAGTAGGTTCTGATATCAGGTAGTGTGAGTATTCTTTTTCTTCAATAAAGCTTTGCTTATTCGGGGCCTCTTTCCTTTCCATATAAAGTTGGTGATTAGTTTTTCCATCTCATCAAAGAACATTGTTGGTATTTGGATCAGGATTGCATTATATCTGTAGATTGCTTTGGATAGAACTGACATTTTCATAATGTTGAGTCTTCCTATCCGTGAGCATAGTATGTTTTTCCACTTACGTAGATCTCTTTTAGTTTCTTGCAGTAGTGTTTGCAGTTTTCTTTGTATAGGTCTTTTACATCTCTTGTTAGATTCATTTCAAAGTATTTTATCATTTTCAGGTCTATTATAAGTGATATTGTTCTCCTGATTTTCTTTTTGAAGTTCCCTTTCTTGGTATATAGGAACCCAACTGATTTTTGTATGTTAATCTTGTATCCTGCCACTCTGGTGAATTTATTATTTCAAACAGTTTTCTTGTGGAATCTTTGGGGTTCTCTATGTACAGTATCATACCAACTGCAAATAGAAACCGTTTTACTTCTTCCTTCCAACTTGGATGTCTTTTATTTCTTTTTCTTGCCTTATTGCTCTAGCTAGGACTTCCAGAACAATGCTAAATAGGAGCGGTGATAATGGGCATCCTTGTCTTAATCCCATTCTGAGGGGGAATGGTTTCAGCCTCTCTCAGTTGAGAATAATGTTGATATCCTATAGGACAGAGGAGAATTTCCCCATAGGGTTTCCAAGGAGCCACTGGTGGATTCGAACTGCTGACCTTTTGGTTAGCAGCCAAGTTCTTAACCTCTATGCAACCGGGGCTCCTGGTTGTGTGCCCTTTATTATATTGAGGAATTTCCCTTGTATTCTTATTTTATTGAGGATTTTTATCAAGAATGAGTGTTGGACTTTATCAAATGCTTCTTCTTCATTAATTGAGATGATCATGTCTTTCTCTTCTTCTGCTTTATTTATGTGGAGTATTATGTTGATCGAATTTCTAATGTTGAAACGTCCTTGCATACCTGGTACGAATCCCACTTGATCGTGGTGTATTTCTTTTCTTTTTTAATATGATGTTGAATTCTATTGGCTATAATTTTGTTGAGAATTTTTGCATCTATATTCATGAGAGATACTGGTCTGTAATTTTCTTTTTTTGTGGTGTCTTTGCCTGGCTTTTGTATCAGGGTTATGCTGGTTTCATAGAATGAATTTGGGGGTATTCCTTCCTTCTCTATGTTCTGGTACTGGTGCAAGCTCTTCTCTGAATGTTCGATAGAATTCTCCAGTGAAGCCGTCTAGGCCAGGGCTTTATTTTGTTGGGAGGTTTTTTTTTTTTAACCTCTTCATTCTCTTCTCTTGATATGGGTCTGTTCAGATTTTCTACCTCAGTTTGTGTTAGTTTACATAGGTAGTGTGTTTCTAGAAATTTGTCCATTTCCTCTGGGTTCTCAAGTTTGTTGGAGTACAATTTTCATAGTATTCTGTATGATCCTTTTTATTTCAGTTGGGTCTGTCGTAATGTCCCCCCATCATCTTCTTTAGCCAACAATGTAGCTGACGATGTGAGTTGACATCTTTGCACTGAGGTCATCACTACTGGTGACTTGTGTACAAGAGATCCTGGGGAGATCAGGGGAGGAGGATCCCATCTGTTTGTCCCAGGGCCGTGTCCCCCTCCATGTAGGTCTGAGCAGAGCTGCCATGGCAGGTGTGAGTGAGCTCCCGGAAGAACTGAGAAGTTCAACCACAAGATTCCCACAGACTTCTCTCCAACAAGGTCCCTGTCCCTGTTAGTGAGAGATGGAGAACCTGGTATCCTCTGAGAACCTAGGAAACCAGGCTGCAATCCCCCACATGGCTTTCCTGTGACTCCCCTGACCCTAGGTCCACCTAGACTAATGTGGGTGAATTGAGGTCCTTGCAGCACCCCAGGCCCCTGGCCAAGGAGGGTTGATCATGTTCTATCACATGAACATATCAGATCTGTGTGATCAGTGCTCTAAATATCGGGCAGTCAAGTGTATCAGTCAGGGCTTCCCAGAGGAACAGAGCCAACAGATTATATACACAAGCAGTCCTCAGATTATGAACAAGTCCCATTCCTAAATCTGTCTTTAAATTGAATTCATATGTAAGTTGGAACAGTTAGGCAAGATTTGTATGTAACGTCAGTTAGTCAAATGTTTGTCTTAGTATATAGTATATAGTGTACCTTTATATGCATAAAAAAAAATTAAGGAAACACTGCCAGATATACTAAAACATCTTTAACATAATCATACAGTAATAATAATAACAATGTTTTGCAAAGTAACATCTACTTGTTATTATAAACCATTGTATGTACTTCAAATTCTTGATATAATAGGCTTTACAGAGGTTGGTTCATAACTACAGGTTGTACGTAAGTCAGATGTTCATAATCCATGGACTACCTCTGTGTACGTGTGGTTAACATATACAATCAGTTGACTCTAACTAAAGGAGATCACCCTCAATAGTTTGGGTAGGCCTGATCCAAACAGTTGAAGGCCTTAGGGGCAAAAACTGAGGTTTCCTGAAGAGGGAATTCTACCTCAAAAACGAAGCATAGACGTCCTGCTTATGTATCACCATACTCACTTCTAAGGAGCATGCTGGCTGTACTTCTTCCACGAGAGATTTGTTCTTTCTTCTGGCAGTCCACGGTATATTCAATATTCTTTGCTAACACCGTAATTCTGTTGTAGGGTAACTGTCCCTACTCTGATTAATGTAAAATTAGAGATTTATTGAAAGTAAAGAGACAACTTGAGCCAGAGATAGACTGAATTCCCTGTGGTGGAACCCAGTAATCCAATATGGCAACCCAGTAGGGACATTTTATAAGGGGGGAAATAAAGGACACGAAGTACAGTACTTGACAGGTATTTAGAAACTTAGATTATTGAAAGACATTACTTTATTGGTAGTAGATCATTTAAAGGCAGGACTCCCTGTGGTGGGAGCTTGTAAGGTGATTGTCTTAAAAGGATATACGTGTCTTTCTTACATTGGTTGCAACGTGGTAATCATGGAGTACGTGACAAGAGGGGAACTGCAGGGTAGTTACATCATCATTACCAGACATTCCCCTCGCAGGGGAGTCGAAGTGCAGTTACATCATCATTGCTGGACATTTCTTAGTTTCATGATTATGTCTGCATTGAAAATGGCTGTTGCTAAGGGTGCAAATGGAACTAGCCACAGAGGAATCACATTGGAACCTCAAGTCAGCCACTTCAGATCTTAAGTGCCTCAAATTTTAAAATTCCCTTATACATTCCATCCTTTTGATGGAAAAAAAACCCTGGCTGATCCTGAGTTATCTTTCCTGCTAAGGAGCATTCTGGCTATACTTCTTCCAAGACAGATTTGTTCATTCTCTTAGCAGTCCATGGCATACTCAATATCCTTTGCTAGCACCCTAATAAAAAGGTGTCATTCTTCTTCGATCTTCCTTATTCATGCATATGGGGTGGTTGAAAATACCATAGCTTGGGTCAAGGACACCTTAGTCCTCAACATGACATCTCTACCTTACAACAGTTTAAAAAGGTCCTTTGCAGTAGACCCGCCCAAATGCAATACGTCATTCAGTCTCCTGACTGCTACTTCCAGGGGTACTGACTGTGGACTCAAGAAAAATGAAATCAAATTATGAATGGCAGAAGAACATTGTGAAAAGGTAGCTGGGCATTATTTGACACCTTCGCCATGCCATAGCTTTATCCCCTTGCTTCTGTGGTTTTATTACCCGAGAGTTAGTGCGGGGTAGGCCACATTAGAGGAATAGCCTGACATCTGATGGCTTACTCAAGGAGTAGGCTAAAGTCCATCTGAAATATAAGTACTGTCAGTGTACATTATTCTTTTCACAGACATTAAATAGGTATTTTGGATAAAGGCATTTATCAAAAGTTTCATACGACATCAATGACAATGAGTATTATTAATCCAGTTAACAATATAGACTTAATCCATGATCCAACTCCTGAGCGTAGCTAACCGAAAATATCTAGAAAAGGGGAGTGTGAGGGTGGAGGTATATGAAGCCAATTCAATCCATAACATTCCACCCTTTGGCCCCCCAAAATTCATGTCTTTGCCACATACAAAACTCCAAGTCCAAAATTCGAAAATTCCTCTTTATCTGTGAAATCTAGAATACGAGTTTTCTGTTTCCAAAGGTACCATGGCAGAACAGGCATAAGCTAGATATTTCCATTACAAATGGGATAAGCTAGAGGGAAAGAAGGGATAACAGGCACTGTCTTGGATTGTGTCCCCCAAAAATATGTGTATCAATTTGGCTAGGCCATGATTTCCAGTACTGTGTGATTATCCACCATTTTGTCATCTGATGTGATTTTCCTATGTGTTCTAAATTCTACCTTTATGATGTTAATGAGATGGGATAGGAGGCAGTTATGTTAATGAGGCAGGACTCAATCTACTAGACTGGGTTGTGTCTTGAGCCAATCTCTTTTGAGATACAAAATAGAAAAGTGAGCAGAGAGATGGGAGACCTCATAAAACCAAGAAAGCAGAGTCAGGAGCAGAGCGCGTTCTTTGGACCCGGGGTTCCTGCGAAGAGAAGCCCCTAGTGCAGGGGAAGATTGATGACAAGGACCTTCCTCCAGAGCTGACAGCTTCCCTTGGGGCTGATGCCCTGAATTTCGACTTGTACCCTACTAGACTGTGAGAGAATAATCCTCTGTTAAAGCCATCCACTTGTGGTATTTCTGTTACAGCAGCACTAGATGACTAAGACAGCCTCTTTAGGCTGATAGGGAAAACATTTTTGTTAACTTTTGCCAAAAGATTTTGGGATACTATGGTGGTTTAAGGAGCCCTGGTGGTACAGTGGTGGTGCAGTGGTTAAGAGCTTGGCTGCTAACCAAAAGGTTGGCAATTTGAATCTACCAGCTGTTTCTTGGAAACCTTATGGGGTGGTTCTACTCTGTACATACAGTTGCTATGAGTTGGAATAGACTCGATGGCAACAGTTTATGGTGGTTTAAACAATATGTCCACAATGCTTTGACTTTCTTCTCCTCAAAAAATCAGAAAAATAAACAAGTTGCTATCGGGTCAGAGTAGAACTGCTGCATAGGGTTTTCAAAGGCTATGACCTTTTGGAAGCTGACTGCCAGACCTTTTTACCGAGACACCTCTGGGTGAGTTAGAACCACTGATCTTCTGGTTAGCAGCTGAATACTTAACCACTTGCAACACCAAGGGACTCCATTATCAATCCATAGTCACTTTCTACATAAGCCTTTCTTCTTGTGACCTGTCTGCCATTTTTCTTCTTATTCATTCAGTCCTATCATGTAGTGTTTTGTTTAGATCAGATTAACAGCAATAGAATGTAGGTTCTAGTTCTAATAAGACATTCAGTCCAATCATCAAAATACCCACTATAAGCCCCAGGTTGACCAGTGGCCTAAGACTTTATCTTTTTGCTTATAATTTCCACTGAACTCTGTTTTGTGCTAGCAATAAATGCTCTGTGGTCCACATGAGTACAAGTAGTACGGAGACAGGAACTATGGAAAAATCCAAACTCCCATCTAAGTAAGAGACGCATTTTCTTAAAAAATTATCTACTGCATTTTTTTATATATCAAATATATAATAATAACATTTGTACAGTTTTACTCATTTTGTATGAATTTTAATGTAAATGGAAATCCAGAGAAAATTCAAAGGAAATTAATGAACACTTAGAGCAGAGTATCATGTTCACAGACCTGTTTTAAAATTTAATTTCAATGTATACACCTATTTTTATTGCACAGCGGTATGCTGGGAAGAGCAATAAAAGACTTTCGGATGGAAAAATATTTGGCATTGGGTATAGTGACGAAGGGGATCCTATGAGGATATGCCAGTGAGCGAGCCTCTGGGAAGTCAGGTTGTTTAGTCCCATGTCATCCTCTGGGTTTTTGTGTCCTTTTGCTGTCCTTCCATGAGAAAATCTGGTTGAAGGTGTCTGCCTGGTCTCAGCAGTGCCAGACGCAGCGGTCCCCACCTTTGTCAGTGCAGTCCTGTCCCTGTGTTAGAATCACCAGCTTCATCACCAGCCCCTCTCTGCAGGCGCGCCCAGGCAGCCTCCGCTTATACAAGTTCCGCAGGTGATTCTGCTACTCTGTGCCAAGGTGAGAGCCATCACTGTAGGGCAGGGCTTCTCAGAGCTTGTTCCAGAACCAGCCCCAGGGGCATCACCTGGGAAGACTCGTTAGAAATGCAAATTCTTGGGCCCCACCCAGCCTGCGGGAATCAGGGCACTGGGGTGGGGCCGAGCCAGTGTTTTCACAAGCCCCCAGGTGGGGACTCCATGCATGCACGCTAAGGAACCGCTGGTAGGGTGGCAGGGAAATCTCGGTGTTGAGGCTGAAGAGAGGCTTAGGAAATGGAAGCAACAGACAACAAAGTGGGGCACTGGCAGCTGGAGTCTGAAGCCTGAGAGGAAGGAGGAAGAGCGAAATTTGAGAAACTGCAGTAGAAATGCTGAGCATGCACTCTGCCGGGATCAGCCTTGACCCATATAGTGACCAGTCGGCTGGCGCAGATGGGCAAAGACTGGCGTGTAATGTAGACTTGCCAGAGACATCAAAGTGCTTTAGAAGGTGTCATGGACCCCAATAATAGAAGAGGAAAAGGTCCCCAGACTCCCCAGGTCCCTCAAATCCCTCAGCCCAAGGCTTCCCTAAACACCAACACCACCCCCTACCCCGCAAGTCCTAGCGATTAACACAGGGCCATGCTGTGCATTACAATCTCACTTGAGACGCTGTTTAGTAAAAACTGCTCAGTGCGTGAATGAACCTTGAAAACACTATGCTGAGTGAAAAGAAGTGAGACGCAGAGGCCACACTGTCTGATTCCACGGATATGAGATGTTAAAAAAAAAAACCAAACCCGTTGCCATCAAGTTGAATCCAACTCATAGTCCACAGAGACAGACAATAGATCAGAGGCTGCCAGGGGCTGGGAGTTGGGCGGATGTGGGGACTGACTGCTAAATGGGTATGAATTCCTTTCTGGAAATGATGAAAATGTTCTGGTACTAGATGGAGGCAGTTGCTGCACAAGATGGTGACAGTACTAAATGCCACTGAATTGCACACTTTAAAACAGCTAAGCTTATGTTACGTGAATTTTGCCTCCATAAAACCCTGCTCACCCACCTGGACCAAAGGAGAATGAAGAACACCAAAGACACAAGGTAAATATGAGCCCAAGAGACAGAAAGGGTCACATAAACCAGACACTACACCAGCCTGAGACCAGAAGACCTAGATGGTGCCCGGCTACAAAAGATGACTGCCCTGACAGGGAACACAACAGAGAATCCCTCACGGAGCAGGAGATCAGTGGGATGCAGACCTCAAATTCTACTAAAAAGACCAGGCTTAATGGTCTGAAACTAGAAGGACCTGGGAGGTCACAGTCCCTGGACCTTCTGTTAGCCCAAGACTGGAACTATTCCTGAAACCAACTCTTCAGACAGGGATTGGACTGGACTGTAGGATAGAAAATGCTAGTGGTGAGGACTGAGCTTCTTGGCTCAAGTAGACACATGAGACTATGTGGGCAGCTCCTGTCTGGAGGTAAGATGAGAAGGCAGGGAGGGACAGGAGCTGGCTGAATGGACACGGAGAATACAGGGTAGAGAGGAAGAGTGTGCTGTCTCATTAGGGGGAGGACAGCTAGGGGTACATAGCAAGGTGTATATAAGTTTTTGTATGAGAGACTGACTGGATTTGTAAACTTTCACTTAAAGCACAAAAAAAAAAAAAATACCAGCTCAGTGCCACAGATAGACTCGTTCTCACCTTCTCCACCCCACCCCACCCCACCCCACCCCCCACACACAATTTATTTAAGGCCCTTCCCAGCAAACACAGCTACTCCAATACCAATGACCAAAGAGATGGGCAGTGGCTCCTAGTACCAGCTTCAGAGGTTAGCCAGTATCCAGGCAAGGGAGCTGGGAGGAAGGGCCAGAGGATCCCATAAGTCCTTCCCTAGGGTGGCCCTGGTTCTCCTCACTGGCAGAGCCCCAAGGGGTCTTTAGAGAATGGGTGCACCCCACTGACCCAAGCTGACCTCTGACTCCTCCTGTGACATGTCCAGTGACTGCCCTACCCCAGGGCCACGCCCGTGCCCTTTGGGGAAGCCTATTCTGTGCCACTCAAGACACTGTTCTGCGTGCCAACACCACCAGAAAGTAGAGCTTTGGGCTAGAACAGGTGCAGTGTGTCCTTCCAGGCTGACATCCCGTACCACAATGATCCACATGGGATTGGCCTCTGGGACTGGCTCTGGGCTAAGTCAGTCTTTCCCGGGTGGCCGAGTTGCACTGCCTAGCCCTTCCTGAGAGATTTAAACTCTTTTGACAATGTTCCCTGAAACCCGTGCAATGATCTCTGTCTCACTCCCCTCACCATTGCAGGCAGAATGCTTATTCATTTGTGCTGAATGAATGAATGAAGAAACAAATGAATCCATGAATGGCTGACTGGGTGAACAAACAAATGGACAAATGAGCAAATGGACAAGTAAATGAATTAAATAAACGAGTGAATGGATGAATGAATGAATGAATGAGTGAATAGATGAATGGATGGATGGATGAACAAATGAATGAACAGATGAGTGGATGAACAGATGGATGTCCCCTGCCTTGCTGATGAACAGCTTAAGGGTTTGGACTGAATGTCGCTAAAGCGAAAGGAAGAAATGATGAAATAAAGAGCTGAACGGAAGATATCAAAGGGCAGCTCCAGAAAAAGAAGTATCACAATGACATGTGCAAAGACCTGGAGCTAGAAAACCAAAAGGGAAGAACATGCTCAGCACTTCTCAAACTGAGAGAAGTGAAGAAAATATCCAAGCCTCGAGTTGCAATACTGAAGGACTCTACAGGGAAAATATTAAACGACGCAAGAAGCATCAAAAGAAGGTGGAAGGAATACACAGAGTCAATGTACCAAAAAGAATTGGTTGAAGTTCAGCCATTTCGGGAGGTAGTATACGATTAGGAACCCATGATACTGAAGGAAGAGGTCCAAGCTGCACTGAAGGCACTGGTGAAAAACAAGGCTCCAGGGTTTGATGGAATACCAATTGAGATGTTTCAGCAAAAGGAAACAGCGCTGGAAGTACTCATTTGTGTATGCCAAGAAATTTGGAAGACAGCTACTTGGCCAACTGACTGGAAGAGATCCATATTTACACCTTATTTCAAAGAAAAGGTGATCCAACCAAATGTGGAAATTATCAAACAGTATCATTAATGTCACAGGCAAGTAAAATTTTGCTGAAGATTTTCACATTCAACAGTGGCTGCAGCAGTACACTGACAGGGAACTGCCAGAAATTAAAGCCAGATTCAGAAAAGGATATGGAACCAGGGATATTGCTGATATCAAATAGATTCTGGCTGAAAACAGAGAATATTAGAAAGATGTTTATCTGTGTTTTAGAGACTATGCAAAAGCATTCAACTGTGTGCATCATAACAAATTATGGATAACATTGCAAAGAATGGGAATTCCAGAACACTTAATTGTGCTCAGAGGAACCTATACATAGATCAAGAGGCAGTCATTCAAACAGAACGAGGGGATTCTGCATGGTTTAAAGTTAGGAAAGGTGTATGTCAGGGTTGTATCCTTTCACCACACTTATTCAATCTGTATGCTGAGCAAATGATCTGAGAAGCTGGAGTATATAAAGAAGAATGGGGCCTCAGGATTGCAGGAAGACTCATTAACAACCTGCGTTATCCAGGTGACTCAACCTGGCTTACTGAGAGTGAAGAGGACTTGAAGCACTTACTGATGAAGATCAAAGACCCCAGCCTTCAGTATGGATTGCACCTCAACATAAAGAAAACAAAAATCCTCACAACTGGACCAATAAGAAACATCACGATAAATGGAGAAGATTGAAGTCGTCAAGGGCTTCTTTTTACCTGGATCCACAATCAATGCCCATGGAAGCAGCAGTCAAGAAACCAAATGACGCATTGCATTGGGCAAATGTGCTCCAAAAGACCTCAAGGGTTAAAAAGCAAAGATGTCGCCTTGAGGACTGAGGTGTACCTGACCCAATCCATGGTGTTTTCAATTGCCTCACATACATGCAAAAGCTAGACAGGGAATAAGGAAGACCAGAAAAATAATTGACGTCTTTGAATTATGGTGTTGGCAAAGAATATTGAATATGCTATGAACTGCCGAAAGAACCAACAAATCTGTCTTTGAAGAAGTGCAGCCAGAATGCTGCTTAGGAGCAAGGATGTCGAGACTTCATCTCACATACTTTGGACATGTTATCAGGAGGGACCAGTCCTGGAGGAGGACGTCATGCTTGGTAAAGTAGAGGGTAAACAAAAAAGAGGAAGACCCTCGATGAGATGGATTGATACAGTGGTTGTAACAATGGGCTCGAGCATAACAAAGATTGTGAGATACCGCAGGACCAGGCAGAGTTTTGTTCTGTTGTACACAGGTCACTACGGGTTGGAATCAACTTGACAGCACCTAACAACAACTATGCCCCATAAGCCTCACAGCAGCCGTGCCCTATCCCTGCACCCACACACACCCCCAGATCTAGGGCACACTGGAAGGGAGTGTGAGCAGTGCCTCTGCACACTCATCACTGTTCATTGATAACAGTGCAGGCCAGCAGCACTGGGCAGGCAGAGGGCTGGGATGGACTCACCTGGCATTCAACATTTCAGCCCTAGTCCGTTACATTTACATTTATAACAAATTAATGTAATTGTGACTCTGAGTCATGTTTCCTTCATGCTCAGCACTGAAGATTTGGCCAGAAATGGTGAATGACAAGTAACACACACCCTACCTCCTTGCTTCTTCATCCAGTCCTAGAAACTAGTTGCTGCCAAATCCACCCTGACTCATGAGAAGCCCATGTGTGTCAGTGTAGAACTGTGCTCCAGAAGGTTTCCAATGGCTGATTTTTCAGAAGTAAGTTTTTTTAAGTCACCAGCCCTTCTTCGAAGGCACTTCTGGGCAGATTCAAACCTCCACCCTTTTGGTTACCAGTGAGCGTGTTAACTGTTTGCACCACCCAGGGACTCCAGGTCCATGGACAAATTCCAACACTGCTCCTAAATTGATTTCCAACATACCCACCTGTCTCCATTTCCAGCTGCCACCAGAGCCAGAGCCACCCTGGCTTCCAGCTGATCCCACAGCTTCCCTCTCCTTGTCCCATCCATCCTCCACCAACAAGAGGGGCCTTTTGAAAATGCAAGCCCGAGTATGAGGCTCCCTTGCTCAGACCTTCCAATGGCTTCCCACTGCTTGCAGAATAGAGTTCTAACTCAACTGCCGGACCCCAAGGCCAGGTCCTCCCCCTGAAAAGGCCCCTAGTTCCAACTCTCCAGGCACACTCTCCACCCCACCCCATGGTCCTGACTCCAGCACAGCTCCAACGGTGACCCCCGAGAGACCCTTCTAGCTGGAGGCCCTCAGCTGCACCCAGGGCTTCCCTATCACTACTGGCCCCCTCAGGGACTGCTCACAGCTCTAGTCACTGAGGGATCTTCTTCTTCTGTTTTCTATTCGCTGTTTGTCTGTCTCCCCAAACCCTTAGGGGCCACAGCTGAGCCTGTTGGCTTTTCACCACTCTGATCCCAGCACTTAGCAGGGCCTTCCCCTGGTAGGTAAGGAGTAATCTACCACTGAGTGACCAAGCAGAGCAAGTGAGTGAGTGAACAAATGAATGAGGAATATTTACACACTTGGCATTTGACAATTGGTTGACAACTTATTATATAAAGATGTGATTTACGATTCAGCTAGTAAACAGGAGCCCAGGAATTCTTGATGCTTCCTTCATGGCATTTACATATGTACTCCTGCTTGGGGCATCGACACACGGAAGGTGACGTGGTATGTGTATGTGTGCATGCATGCCTGTGTGTATGTGAGTGTAACTGTGTGTGCCTGTGTTTACATATGCCGTGTGTGTGGTTGCCTGGTTTTGTGTATGAGTGTGTGTGCTCATGTATGTGTGAATGATTATGTGTGATTGGGTGACGTGGTCTGTGTCCTGGTACGTGAGTGTATATGCATTGTGTGTGTATGTGTTAGCGTGTGTGTGTGTGTATCTGTGTACCTGTGTGGATGTCTATGTGAGTGTGTGGTATGTGAGCGTGTGTGTGTATGTTTGTATGTGTTTGTGTGTGCTTGTGCATATGTGTGTAAGAGTACGTATATGAGTGTGTGTCTGTGACTATGAGTGGGTGTCTGTGTGTATGTATGTCTGTGACTGTGTATGTCTGCGTGAGTGGGTGTGTATGTTTGTATCAGTGTATGCATGTGTGAGTATAGCTGTCTAACCAACAAGAGCAACAGCCTCGTTAGATTCCAAGGCTGTGTGAGTCACCTCCCACTGCAGGTAATTAAAACTGGGGGAAGGCCCATGGCTTTGAAAAGCAGAGATAGAATCTAGCCAGATAAAGTCAATGATTGCATCTCCAGGTGGCTAGAGGTAGAGGAAGCTGGACACGTTCCTAACGTAACTCACAAGTTTCACAGGTAAAGCTCTGGGAGCGACGTCTGTCGGGTGCCACTGTTAATGAGGCGGCCCGTGGCTGGTTTCGACATGCGTTTGTGCCCATAAAAGATGAAAGCAGAATTCCCCCATGGAATTGCTCATCACTGCTGTCAGTGGTGCTCAGAGGCCCGGGTTCCTGTTCTGTGCTTATGGTCAGGCTGTCTGTTCGAAGTGGCAGCCATCCCAGGAGAGGACAGAGGATGTATTTTAATAGAAATACTTCTCAAAAGCACTCAGTCCCTCAGGGCCACATAGGAGAGGTCCTGCTCTGTTGGCCACCATGCTTAGTGATAACAGTAATGATAGTGGATTCTATTTATTGAGCACTTGCTATATGCCAGGCTCCATGTTAAGGAGCAAAGTGATTGCTCATTCAAGGCAGGTCCAGGAGCACACCCAAGTCTGTCTGACTCCCAAGCCCAAGTTGTTCACCTGCCTCCACGTCTCCTGCAAGGCTCTTGATGGAGAGGATACCATGGTTCTGACCTCAGAACAAGTCAGTTTCAGGGTCGCTTTCAATCAATACTTCATTTATTTATTTTTATCACTGAAGCTTTACAGAGAAGGCTGCTCACAACTAGCAGGATGGCTTCTCAGGGTCTACTTAATGCAAGAGGGAACCATGCAAATACAGCATACACACGGCTTTGATGGGAAAAAACTGGCTCTGGATTTGAATCAGCGCAATAAGAAAGAAAATGAAGGGGTGAAGCAAAGAAATGAACTTCTGCTTCTGTGTCAGTGCCATGGGGCCCTGGTGGTACAGTGGTTAAGTGTTAAAGGCTAACCAAAAGGCCTGCAGTTAAAATCCTCCAACCGCTCCTTGAAAACCCTACGGGGGGCAGTTCTACTCTGTTCTATAGGGTCACTATGAATCAGAATTGACTCGATGGCAACAGGTTTTGTTTTGGTTTTGGTTTTCCCCATGCTGAAGACAGTTTATAAAGCTAGAAAAATATTCTTTAAATCGATAATTAATGCCCATGAAAGCAGCAGTCAAGAAATCAAACAACATATTGCATTGGACAAATCTGCTGCAAAAGACCACTCTAAAGTTCTAGAGAGCCAATATTTCACTTTGATGACTAAGGCGCACCTGATCCAATCCATAGTCTTTTCAATCACCTTATCGACTCAATGGCACTGGGTGGTCATATGCACGTGCCAGCTGGACAAGGAAAAATGAAGACAGAGGAAGAATTGGTCCATTAGAACTGTGGTGCTTGCAAAGGATATTGAATATACCTTGGATTGCCAGAAGAACAAACAACTCAGTCTTAGAAGAAACACAACCAGAAAGGCTCCTTAGAAACGAGGATGGTAAGATTTTGGCTCGTTTACTTTGGACACATTGTCAGGAAAGACCAATCACTAGAATAGGACATCATGTTTGGTAAAGTAAGGGTCAGCAAAAATGAGGGAAACCCTTAATGAGATGGATTGACACAACAGCCACAACAATGAACTCAAGCACACCAACAATCATGAAGATGGTGCAGGACCAGGTAACATTCAGTTGTGTTATACATAGGCCACTATGAGATGAGGCTAACTCAGTGGCAAGTAACAACAGGCATTACTGGGCCAAGATCCAGAAGAGGATAGAGGACCAGAGAGAGAGGCCCAGAGTTTGGAGCCACTTTTGCTCTAAGAATATTTGCTTCCCTGGAGCAGGCAGTTGAAAGGCTCAGCTGGGAGCCTCCAAAGGCTTGGAGAGCCGGAATTATGGTCCAGGCTCACACGGAGAGAACCCTGGAAAGCACCAGTGCTTTATGTTGGGACCCAGAAGAGTTATACCTTAAGGGTAAAGTGAGCTAGAAACAAATCAGGCCATCTAAGATACATCTATTGGTCCCAAGACGTTTGGAGCAAAGGAGAATGAACAAAACTGAAGACGCAAGGAAAATATCAGCCCGATGGACTAATGGACCACATGAATTACAGCCTCCACCAGCCTGAGCTCAGAAGAACCAGATGGTGCCCAGCTACCACCATCAACTTCTCCGACAGGATCACAGCAGAGAGTTCCAGATAGAGCAGGAGAAAAATGTAGAAGAAAATGCAAATTCACAAAAAAGACCAGACTTACTGATTCGAGAGAGACTGGAGGAATCCCTGAGATTATGGTCCCCAGACACCCTGCTAACTCAGAACTGAAACCACTCCCTAAATCCACCTTTCAGCCAAAAATAAGACAAGCCTATAAAACAAACAATAGCACATGTGAGGAACGTGTTTCATAGTTCAATCAAGTTCAATCAACACTTGCCCAAAAGCAAAGATGAGAAGGTAGGAAGGGACAGCAAACCTTGATGAATAGACACGAGGAACCCATGGTAGAAGGGAAAGGGGGAGAGTGCTGAAACAATGTGGGAATTGCAACCAATGTTACAAAACAATTTGTGTATAAATTTTCAAATGAGAAACTAATTTGGATTGTAAACTTTCACCTAAAACACAAGAAATAAAATAATGAGTAAACTTGAAAAAACAAACAAACAAATCAGTCTTTGCATAGCCTGTAGCCTGGCTTCCGGTTATCTGGTAGTACCGAAAACGAAAACGTGAAGCCCAGAAATTAGATTAAGGTGATCCCCAAATACTAGTGCCTGAAGGCACTTACTAGAAGCAACTTCAAAAATCCTATCTAGAAAAAGATTACATTATTCTGGTCCTCAAATTATTCTTAAAAATAAATTTTCACATCAAATTCCCAGCATACAGAGATAACCAGGCACACAAGGATACAAGGGCACCTGAATAAAAACCAGCCAAAACAACAGAAAACAAAAACAGACTCTAGAAGACTCCAGATATCGGAATTGTCAGATACAGACTGCAAAAATCTAGGATACAAAAGACAAGCTTGAAAATTTTGGCAGGAAACTGGAAACCATAAAAAAAAAAAAAAAAAGTCTGCAAGCTTGAAACGCCCACAGAGAAATTCTACAACTTAAAAATACAGTGACTGCATCAATTTCCTATTGCTACTACAACAAATTCCCACAAACCTAGTGTCTTAAAACCACACAACTTAATATCTTACAGTTCTGTGGGTCGGAATTCCAAAATGGGTTGCGTTGGGCCAAAATCAAGGTGCTGTCAGGGCAGTTCCTTCTGGAGGCTCTAAAAGAGAATCTGTTTCCTTGCCTTTCCAGCTTCTAGAGGCAGCCCATATCCAAAGTACCAAAGATCTGCCTTTGGAGGGCCACAAGACCCTGTGGATTCAGACCCAGCCCCAAACTCTGTGGACAAACGTTTCTAATGAGATTTGTCCAGATTTGGCAAGCAATGGGGTTCTCTTAGCTTCCCTGCTTCTCTTCAACATCTGGCCAGCTAGCACATGGGCCTGGACATGGAACCTGGGCATGGGTGGCAGACCCTCCCAAGCAGCCCCAGCTGTCCCCAGCTCACCCCGTGAAACCACGCTACAAGGACTACAAGGGGGCACATTTAATTAAGGACACACATGCTGACACAGGAACAAACACGAAGGCCCCAGAACATTTCTTACTACATCAGAATTGTGGGAGAGAACTTCCTGTTCCTGAATTGGCTCACACTGTTAATAGGCTGGAGTATGAAAACCAGGCCCAACTCCCTGAAAAAAGGGAAAAGGTGCAAGACGTTTATATAAAGTTTATAAAAAAGTTTATTAGCTGGGGCTCACCTCTAGCACCCTGAAACAGTCCATTGGCCCAGCTCCCTGAATCATCCTTCCCTTGAAAGTGCCCAGAAACATAGGCAAAGATTTGTAACTTGGTAAGGGCTACTTACCATAAACCAATTTGGTGGTCGATGTTTTAAATTTTTATACTTCATAGGTATCTGTATTAGTAAATATAAAATATAAAAAGTATATATTAAATATAAATATGAATGTTTTATGAAATATAAAAATTAAGATTAAATATATGCAAATATATTCTAAAATATCTCAAAAAAGAAACAAAACAGCAAAATAGGAAAGTCCCATTCTCATCTTCATGGTTCAAACACATCATTTCTGTATTCTTTCTACACTTTTGTTTCTATATTTACATACATACATAAATACACACACCACCATGTGTCTGTCAGTTTGTCATACTGTAGTGGCTTGCATGATGCTGTGACACCAGAAGATTTGCCACTGGTATTTCAAATACCAGCAGGGTCACCATTGGTGGACATGTTTCAGCACAGCTTCCAGGTTAAGACAGGCTAGGAAGAAGGACCCAGCAGTCTACTTCCGAAAAAATTAGCCAATGAAAACCTTACAAAGAGCAGCAGAGCATTGTCTGACATAGTGCTGGAAGATGAGACCCTTAGGTTAGAAGGCACTCAAAATAAGATTGGGGAAGAGCTGCCACCTGAAAGTAGAGTCTACCCTAACAACGTGGATGCAGTCAAGCTTACGGGACCTTCAGTTGCTGATGTGGCACAACTCAAAATGAGAAAAAAACAGCTGTAAACATCCACTAATAATCAGAACATGGGATGTACAAAGTATGAACCTAGGAAAATTAGAAGTCATCAAAACTGAAGTGGGACATATAAAGATCGATATCTTACACATTCTCGAGCTGAAATGG
Organism: Loxodonta africana; assembly: GCF_030014295.1. Lineage (NCBI taxonomy): Eukaryota > Metazoa > Chordata > Mammalia > Proboscidea > Elephantidae > Loxodonta > Loxodonta africana. The sequence continues at coordinate 226,520,763 of NC_087343.1, forward strand.
ACTGGTATTGGTCATTTTGAATCAGAAATCATATGGTCTACTATGCCAGGAATGACAAATTGAAGGGGAATGGTATCGTGTTCGTCATCACAAAGAACATTTCAAGATCTATCCTGAAGTACAACACTGTCAGTGACAGGATAACATCCATACGCCTACAAGGAAGACTAGTTAATACAACTATTATTCAAATTTACACATCAACCACTAATGTCAAAGATGAAGAAACTGAAGATTTTTACCAACTTCTACAGTCTGAAATTGATCAAATATGCAGTCATGACACATTGGTGATTGGAACAAGAAAGCTGGAAACAAGAAGAAAAACATGGCCTTGGTAATAGAAATAAACGGTGACTACACATGTGAACCTCACCGTATTCTGAACCTCACCGTATAGAATACACAGGAATCAAACTGACTACATCTGTGGAAAGAGATGCTGGAAAAGCTCAACATCATCAGTCAGAACAAGGCCAGGGGCCAACTGTGGAACAGACCATCAATTGCTTATATGAAAGTTCAAGTTGAAATTGAAGAAAATTGGAATGAGTGCACTAGAGCCAAAGTACTACCTTAAATATACCCCATCTGAATTTAGAGACCATCTCAAGAATGGATTTGACACATTGAACGCTAATGACTGAAGACCAGACGAGTTGTGGAATGACATCAAGGATATCATACATGAAGAAGGCAAAAAGTCATTAAAAAGACAGAAATGAAAGAAAAGACCAAAATGGATGTCAAAAGAGATGCTGAAACTTGCTCTTGAACGTAGGGTAGCTAAAGCGAAAGGAAGAATTGATGAAGTCAAAGAGCTGAACGCAAGATTTCAAAGTGTGGCTCGAGAAGACAAAGTAAAATACTACGATGACACGTGCAAAGACATGGAGAGAGAAAACCAAAAGGGAAGATTATGTCCAGCATTTCTCAAGCTGAAAGAACCAAAGAAAAAATTCAAGACTTGGAGTTGCAATATTGAAGAATTCTACCAGGAAAGTATTAAGTGGCACAGGAAGCATCAAAAGAAGGTGGAAGGAATACACAGTCACTGCACCGAAAAGAACTGGTCAACGTTCAACCACTACAGAAGGTAAAATATGATCAAGAACAGATGGTACTAAAAGAAGAGGTCCAAGCTACACTGAAGGCGTTGGCAAAAAACAAGACTCTAGGAACTGACTGAATGCCAACTGAGATGTTTCAACAAACAGATGCAGCGCTGGAACTGCTCACTTGTCCATGTTAAGAAATTTGGAAGGCGGCTACCTGGACAACCAAATGGAAGAGATCCATATTTGTACCCATTCGAAAGAAAGGTGATTCAACAGAATATGGGAATGATTGAACAATATCATTAATATCACAGCCAAGTAAAATTTTGCTGAAGATCATTCAAAAACAGCTGCAGCAGTATATCAACAGGGAACTGCCAGAAATTCAGGCTGGTTTCAGAAGAGGACATGGAACCAGGGATGTCATTGCTGATGCCAGATGCATCCTGGCTGAAAGCAGATAATACAAAAGGATGTTTACCTGTGTTTTATTGACTATGCAAAGGCATTTGACTGTGTGGATCATAACAAATTATGAATCACATTTGAAGAATGAGAATTCCAGAACACTTAATTGTGCCCATAAGGAACCTGTACACAGACCAAGAGCAGTGGTTTGAACAGAACAAGGGAATACTGTGTAGTTTAAAGTCAAGAAAGGTATGCATCAGGATTGTATCCTTTCACCGTACTTATTCAATCTGTGTGCTCAGCAAATAAGCTGAGAAGCTGAACTATATAAAGAAGAATGGGGTATCAGGATTGGAAGAAGACTCATTAACAACCTGTGATACGCAGATGACACAACCTGGCTTGCTGAAAGTGAAGAGGACTTGAAGCACTTACTGATGAAAATCAAAGACCACAGCCTTCAGTACGGATTACACCGCAACATAAAGAAAACAAAAATCCTCACAACTGGACCAATAAGCAACATCATGATAAATGGAGAAAATATTGAAGTTGTCAATGATTATATTCCACTTGGATCCATAATCAATGTCCATGGAAGCAGCAGTCAAAAAATCAAACGACATATTGCACTGGGCCAATCTGCTGCAAAAGACCTCTTCAAAGCAAAGATGTCACTTTAAGGACTGAAGTGTGACTGGCCCAAGCCATGGTGTTCTCAATCACCTCATATGCATGTGAAAGCTGGACAATGAATAAAGAAGACTGAAGAAGAATTGATGCCTTTGAATTATGATGTTGGCGAAGAATATTGAATATGCCATGGACTGCCAGAAGACCGGACAAATCTGTCTTGGAAGAAGTACAGCCAGGATGCTCATTAGAAACAAGGATGGCAAGGCTTCATCTCACATACTTTGGACATGTTATCAGGAGGGACCAGTTCCTGGAGGACATCATGCTTGGTAGAGGGTCAGTGAAAAAGAGGAAGACCCTCAACGAGATGGACTGACACAGTGGCTGCAACAATGGGCTCAAGCATAACAATTGTGAAGATGGCACAGGACCAGGCAGTGTTTTGTTCTGTTGTACACTGGGTCGCTATGAGTCAGAAGTGACTCAATGGCACCTAACAGCAAATAACAACAACAAATACGCACACACAAACACACACCATTTTTAAATGTGTGAAGAACGTCTTTACACACGTATGTTTGCTCACCCATATAAGTATCTCTTTAGGGCGAAGCCATTAAGGTGAAAGAGTTGAAAATAAAGTCCTTTAATTGTCACAAGGGAGTCCCTGGGTAGTACAAATGGTTAAGCTATCAGTTGATAGCTAACTGAAAGTTTGGGGGTTTGACTCCACCCAGAAGCACCTCACAAGAAAGGCCTAGCAGTACACTTCTGTAAAGTCAGTCACTGAAAACCGTGCGGAGCACAGTCGTACGCTGACAGCCATGAGGCGAGCTGACTCCACAGCACTGGTAATTTTCAAAGACATTTCCGAGCGCCTCCCCCCGAGGCCTTCTACCATTAGCGTATGCAGTTACCCATTTCCCAGCACCCTTGGTATTATACTTGGTATTTGAAGGGTTTTTCTCCAAGACAGCAAGCAAAAAATGTTACATTATTGTTTTAATTTACGTTTCACTAATTTCTAAAGAGATTGAGGAATTTTCATATCTGGTTACTTGTGTTTCTTCTTTGGTATATTGACTTGTCATATTTTCTGCCTGTTTTACCCCTCAGCTATTGCTTTTTTCATCGTGGTTTGTAGTTCTTTACATTCTCTGCATATTTGTCCTTTTCTCTCTTACATGTATGTGTATGGAAATATACATATTTATATATACAACCCACTGCCTTCGATATATATATTCATGTAGAATGTTTTGCTCCCAGTTTGCGGCTTTTCTGTTTACTTTATTCATGATTGTTTTGCCACACTGAAGGCTCTCATTTTTAGGAGGATTTGGTTTTAGCCCGTGGGCATTTTTCCTTTTTAAGAGGTCCAGTCTGTCCCTCTTCTCCTGGTTTTGTGACTTGCCTGGGAAGGCTGCTCCCAGAAACTAGGAGAAAGAACCACAGAAGAAATCAACATGGCAGAAGCCTTCATTTGGACTTTCAGCCTCCAGAACTGTGAGACGATAAATTCCTGAGGTATTTTTTGTTATGGCAACACTAGGAGACTAATTATAACCGCCCTGTGAAGGAGAAAAGGAGTCCTGGGTGGCGCAAATGGTTAACACACTCTGCTGCTAACTGAAAGGTTGGAGGTTCAACTCCATCCAGAGGCACCTCATAAGAAAGGCCTGGTGATCCACTTCCAAAAAATCAGTCATTGAAAACCCTGTGGAGCACAGCTGTACTCCAACACACACCTGGGGCCATCAGGAGTCAGAGGTGACTCAATGGCAACCATTTTGGTTATGGGGAATAAAGTCCACACAGAGGAAAACCCAGCCGAGATCCAATACGGAGTCCTGGGGTCGTCGTGTGAATCCTTGGACCCATCTGCACCAAAACACGGCCCACACCTTGGGACACCTGGTGAAGGTGAGTGAGCTACAAGTTCCCTATTCCCTGAGCTGAGGTAAGCTTGCTTTCCACAACCAGCACTGAAGGGCCCATCTGTATCAAAAATCTTAAAACACTTTGACCCAACAACTCAATGCATGAGAGGTCATCTTAAGGAAATACTCAAGAACGTGTACAAAGATGTAGCCACGAAGATACAGCTTGTCATGGTTTTTGTGGCAGCAAAGACCTGAAGTCCACACAGAAAGCTGATGGAACAGACGGCAGTGGTTTGAGGTGGAGGCCACCCAGACACCTGATTCACAGCGGGAGGGTGTACATAGGCGCTCAGAACACTCTCCACCTGGGGCTCATGAAACACGCTGTAGCACGCTAAGCGCAGTGGCCATTCTCAGAGCAAAGCAACTCCAAAATCAGTGAATGGGGTTCGCTGAGACCCTGAGTCTTAGTCCGGGGAGGTGGGGGGAGCATCAGCAGGTAGTCATGTAGCTGGAACAGACACCTGCTTGATTTGGGTAGGTTCCCATGAGTAGGGGACCAAACCTACCCTTAGCACCCGCAAGCATCACTGATGTAGAGCACTGTGCCATTTATTAAAAGGTAACATAGATGAGCAGAGACCAGGGGTAAAAGCCATCAAGAAGTTATTATTGATGCTGATCCAAGAACATGGATAGATATTAGCTTCTGCTTTTTGCTTATCTTCGTCTTTTCTAATTTTTCCAAAATGATCACAAATGGATTTTGTAATAAGAATTTAAAAGCTTTTTTTTTTTCTTCTATTTTTTAATAAGAGGCCACTGCCAAAGCCCAGGCAAGATAGAGCAAACTCAGGTCTGGAGTAGGTAGCTGGAGCATCAAGGGGCACATACGAGAACCAAGGGGCACATACGAGAACCAAGGGGCACATACGAGAACCGGCAGATGTGGGACTCTTTGTCTGTGAGGGGACTGGCAGGGAAGCCATGGTGACCATCTGGCTCTGACAGAGCAGCTAGGGGTACTTACCACAGTGGGGTTGCCTATAGAGGTGATAAGTGCCAACCACAATGATGGGTCCAGCTGGTCTGACGCTCGGGAGGTTTGAGACAGAAAAATCATGTGAGGAGATGTTCATGAGAAAACCATGAGAAGACCAGGAAGGGAGAGCAAGTAAAAGAGTGGGGTATAAGTCTAGAATCCCAAAGAAAGCTGTGCTTAAAAGGCAGTTGGAGGTAGTGTTACAACTATTGGAGAGCTGGGAAGGCAACAGGAAAGAAGGGTCACCAGAGGACTCAGTTACTGGGAGCAAGGCTGGCTCAGTATTGGAATGGAACCTGAAAACCACTGAACATGGAAAACAAGAAAAACGCTGGATGAAATACTAAAGACACCTTTCTCAATGTATCTGCAGTGGGTTGAGTTGTGTCCTCCAAAAAGATATGTTCAAGTCCTAACCTAATTGGGTTAGCATGGGCCCTAATCCAATGACTGGTATCCTTATAAAAAAATGCCAACCCCAACTGTCATTGAGTCTATTTCAACTCATAGCGACATCATAGGACAGAGTAGAACTGCCTCGTAGGGTTTCCAAGGAGTGGCTGGTGGATTTGAACTACCAACCTTTTGGTTAGCAGCCATACCTCTTAACCACTGCATCACCAGAGCTCCAGCATCCTTATAAGAAGAGGGAAACTTGGACACAGACACACTCGCAGGGAGGACGGCAATGTGAAGACAGAGTCAGAGAGTGTGGTGATGCACCTGCAAGCCAAGGAACACCAAGGACTGCTGGGACCCACCAGAAGCTCGAAGAGGCAAGGAAAGACCCTCCCATAGAGCCTTTGCAGGGAGCATGGCCCTGCTGACACCTTGGTTTCCGGCTTCCAGTCTCCAGAACTGAGACAATAAATTTCTGGTGTTTTAAGCCAGCCAGTTTATGGTACTTTGTCATGGCAGCCCCGGGACACACACATAGCATCCAAGGTTGACATGATAGTAGGAGTCATCAGGCTCAAATCTAAGAGGAGGTGAGAACCCAGGGAGGTGAAATGCTGCCTGTTCCTGAGGGTGTTGGCTGAACCTGTGAATTTACCCTTCAGTTTTCACAGCCTGGCAGAGTTCATGGGACAGAAGACAAAACCCAGAGGTTCTCCAAGACAGAATACCTAATAGGAGATCTTACCCCCATAAAGCTGGGACCCCAAAGGGCTACAACCTCTGGGTAAGCACAGTCCCAAGTCCAGGCAGGGACCCAGGAAAGTCACATTTTTTAGAGCAGGGGAACACCCACCTCTGAAGAGTCGTAACCACAGCAGCCCCCATGCAGGTTTGCAGCCACATCCCATCATCTGGGTGATCAAAACCAGAACAAAACAAGTCTCAGGCAGTGGATGTAGTTTGAAGAGGAACTTGATTGGTGGTGTCCCTAAGCACCTGGAAGAAGCAAAAGCCAATGTCTCTGGAGGCCTGCGCCTCCAGCAAATGATCAGTTCACAGTCAAACTGAACTGAACACACAAGGGAAAAGGCACCATGAACAACAGCCAGTGGAAACAACAGACAGTAGAAGCAGACCAGCAAAGACTTCAAACACAGGGATTGTCAGATACAGATTGTAAAACAACCGTGCTTACTATGTTTAAATAAAGACAGGCTTGAAAACAGGAGAGGAAACTGTCTTTTTAATGACCTGATAGATCTCCAGGCCCAGACACAGATGGAACCTGCTCCTAGGGTGCCAGACATAGGTTGCCACCTTCCCAGGTGCAGGCGCAGAGGAAGCAGGATGCTCTGGAGCATCTGAGAAACCCCAGAAGCACTGCCCTCACAGTCCCAGCCCCACAGGTCCCTCCGACCCCCACCTTTCTATACAGCGATTCTCCTCTATGGGCCAATCACACATCACAACCTCATGGACAGAGGGAAGGGCATGAAGATGGATCAAACACTCATATTTATCGTGTTTATTTGAAAAATTTAAAAGGAAACAAAAAAAAAATAAAGCTGAGCAGAACCTCCTTGGCTGGTGGATTCCTATCCAGAACATACTGTGACTCAGGTGGACCCACGTTACTTGAGTGTAGGGAGATAAACCAGATGGGGAAGTCCTGATCTGTGTGTTAGGAAGTTGTATGGATGCCGCCATTCCCCTCTCCTTCCAGGCACTGGATGGCCATCCTTCCTTGTTCCTGCACTGTTGTGTGCAACTATGTCTGACCAGTCGCCATGTGCAGGAGTAACGTGTCCCACTTCCAGGCCGAAGCACAGAGGAGCCGGCCTGAGATCTCTGTGCTGTCTCTTCCAGCCAGAGATGCCCTGCCCTGGGCTCCACACTTCAGAGGGCATACATGTCATGTACATGAACAATCCATTTACTGAAGAACATGTGCGGCCTCATGGCTGGGATCCAGCACATATCACTGCCCAACATAGCCCCAAACATCCACTCTCAACACCACTCAGGCCCCAGGGAACCGCTTCTCTGTGTCTCTTGCCCTGTGTGCTGATATAGAAAGTGGCTGAGGCTCAAAGCCATGGAAGTCTGTGGCTTGCACCACTGCAGAGGTTGGAGATGGACCCTGATATGAAGGGAGAAATAGCTTAGGTGAGAGAAGACACAGATTAATTAATTGTCACATCCTTCCACTCAAGCAGCAGGAGTGATTAGACTCTTTATAACGAAGTAGTGCTGGGTGGCCATTTCTTGCTTTTCTTCAAGTTCTAACTGGTGGTCTTGGAGGGTCTCAGGAACTTTGTGCAGGGCTCACAACAACCCCATGAACCACCTCACGCATTATCTGAGGAACATCTTATAGTGTGAAATAATTCTACAGATGCAGGTCCAGACAGCACTCATGAAACCTGAAAACTGTTCTTTACATTGAACATCCTCATTGTAAACAGTTTTTTTAAGACATATTCAATAAGATTTCATTACATTTTTAAAAGAATGAAATTTTCAAAAGCCTAATTTTGATCATATTGATGTTTTTATATCCATTCATTATAATTTGTATTTTATAGATTACAATTAAATTTTGAGATATCTTTGAATAATTTAGAAGAAAATAACTTTTTTAAAACAATGAAAAATAGTCTAAATTTTTTATTTTCATGTTTACTTTTGTCTTAGTTTTCTAGTACTGCTATAATAGAAATACCACAAGTGAATGGCTTTAACAAAGAGAAATTTATTCTCTCACAGTCTAGGAGGTTAAAAGTCCGAATTCAGGGTGTCAGCTCCAAGGGAAGGTTTTCTCTCTCTGCTGGCTCTGGGGGATGGTCCTTCTCATCAATCTTCCCCTGGTCTAGAAGCTTCTCAGCTCAGAAACCTTGGGTCCAAAGGATGCACTCTGCTCAAGGCATTGCTTCCTTGGTGGTATGAGGTTCCTGTGTCTCTCTGCTGCTTCACTATTCAAAAGAGACTGACTTAAGATACAACCTAATCTTGTAGATTGAGTCCTGCCTTATTAACATAACTGTCACTAATCTCACCTCCTTAACATCATAGAGGTAGGAATTACAACACATAGGAAAATCACATCAGATGACAAAATGGTAGACAATCACACAGTACTGGGAGTCATGGACTAGCCAAGTTGACACACAAATTTTGGGGGGACACAATTCAATCCATAACAACTTTAATTTTCATTGCTGTTGTTGTTAGGTGCCGTCCAGTTAGTTCTGACTCATAGCAACCCTATGCACAACAGAAGGAAACACTGCCTGGGCCTGCGCCATCCTCACAACTATTGTTATGCTTTAGCTCATTGTTGCAGCCACTGTGTCAATCCTTCTCATTGAGGGTCTTCCTCTTTTTCGCTGACCCTCTACTTTACCAAGCATGATGTCCTTCTTCAGAGACTGGTCCCTCCAGATAGCATGTTCAAAGTATGTGAGGCGAAGTCTTGCTATCCTTGCTTCTAAGGAGCGTTCTACTTGTACTTCTTCCAAGACAGATTTGTTTGCATAATTTAAGAAAATGCATTCATTTTTTTCTTTTTTATTGTAAAAATATACATAACACATTTGTCAATTCAACATTTTTAGGTGTAAAATTTAATCAATTTTTGTAAGCTTTGAACACAGTTACAGTTTTTTAAATATTTTAGATCAATACTGCAATAGTCATTAATTATATGAATCTTGAACATAAAAACATAATTAGTGATTTTGCTGAAATGAGGGTAAGGAAGTTAAATTTTATGGGATAAAAGTATAGTAATGTATGAACTATTTAAGTTTATATTTTATGACACATCCAATATTACCAGCCCCCCAAGAGAACACCTGGACCTAGACAATAATAATTAAATTCAGTGTTTTTTTTTATATTTAGCTATCAGTCATAGAAACACCAGAGCTTTGTTGTTGTCATGAAGATATATTTGTCATCATGGGGAGATAAAACCTGTTTTATTTAACAGCAGGTTAGCTTGGTTTCTAACATTTACGCCTTAGACCTGGTAGGAGGCTTCCCTTGCGCCCTTGCTCTGAGTCCTTCTACTGTCAAGGGCAGGCCCACTTTCTTTTGCTGCCTTGGCAAACCCTGAAGCCACTTGAGGTGGTAGAACCTCCACATCCAGGCCCCTGAATAACTCTGTGGAGCAGAGCCCCTCTGCAGACCGCACTGAACTTGTCATAAGAGCAAGAAGTAAACCTAGTTCAGCCCCTGAGATTTGGAGGGCTGTTTGTTTCTGCAGCATAGCCGTACCCACCCTGACTGACATAAATGCATTCCATCCTGGATCGTCAGAAGGCCAGGTGCAGGCTGGAGACACCGGGCTGCTGTGTGAGTGGCCACGGGCAGCCACGGTCCAGGAAGCCCCCAAGGTCTGTTCCCGGGACCCAGAGGACACCAACTCCCTGACCCATGGGGCTCCCTCCACCCACCCATGCAACCATCTAGATGGGGGCAGGCTGGCCTGTGCCTAGAGGCAAACCTATCAGGCTTTGCCGTCTGCCAGTGCACAGAACACTGGGCATGATGCGTGACTGTCTCAGACACCAAGACCAGCCCAGGGTGCAAAGCAGCACCCATGGCGACTTCCTCTACCATCTATAGTTCAACAGCCACCATCAAACCTGGGAAGAGGCACACTGTCCCCCCATCCGCAGGCTGTGGGGTACCAGCTCTCCTGGCCAAACGCCAGTGGGTAGCTCCTGCCCTGCAGGGATGCTCACCTGGGAGCCAGACATGTGCAGGCCGGCAGATCACAGGTGATTCATGAAGCTAATTTATTTATGACAATCAATCTAAATTTAGGTTAATTACTTTTTAATCATTCTCTGAAGGGTACATGAGAAGACTTGAAGCCAGTCCACAGTGTGGAGGGCCGCTGAGTAAGAGCGAGGCTATCTGATCAACCTGCCACCAGTCCTCACCTGGAAGGGGTGTGGTGCAGGGGGAAGGGGGGCTCTTTGGACAAGGAGGCCTCTGCCCTGCAGGTGCTTCTCAGGGAGGACCTGGGGAGGGGTCCCGCTGGAAAGAGCCTGAGGAGTCTCCAGTCTAGTGTCTGCAAGCCAGCGGCCCAATAGTGCTCTCAAACAGTCTGGCACCTTGCCCACATGCCCAGGCTATGGCCTTGTCACCTTACCTGCCTTACCTGAGCCATGTGTCCTTGAAACCCCTCATATGATAAGTGTGGACATTGAGGCCTGGAGAGGCACCCTCACCTGTTCTCCATCTCTGCAGCCAGGGTTCCCACACAGCTTCCTTCTCATGTCCCCCTGCCCTTCCTGTCCTTTCCCACACACCAGGACACATGAACTTCCCAGAAGGTAAATCTGGAAACCACAGAATGCAGGTGTGCCCCTCCTGGGATGTGGCTTGCCCCTTCACTGCATTTCCCAGCCCCCAGCCCGGGTTCCCCTGAGCTTTGCTCCCATCCTGGGACACCCCCTGCCCCCCCTTCCCACTTGGCTTCCTTTGCTCATGCTACCTGAGCACCCCGCACCTGGCCCAGCCTGGGCTCCTCTGGCCACAGCAGCACTACTCTGCCCTCAGTCATCACCTGTCTTACAGGTGCCAGGTTCATCTGTCCGGCTCCTCCAGCAGGCTGAATGCAGTGAGGGACCCGTTTACACCTCGGCAGAGAGCCTCAACTAGTAACAACCACTGAAGCCACAGCAAACACTGACCACGGCAGGCCAACTCTCGGCGCTCTGACACGTCAACTCTGAGCGTTCCTGAAGCCAAGCATACCCTGCTGCCCCACACCTGGGCCCTCTTCCACTCATCTCAACTCCACTCTCCCCCTTGCGCCCCCCCAGTGGGGTGACCCTGCTCTGAGGGCATCCCCCTCCCACTGACCCCGATGGCGGCCACCAATCCGCAGGGCAGGCCTTCCACAGGTCCTCTTCTCGGGGGGGAGGGGCATTACTCAAAACAGCAGTGTTTCCCAGCCATGGAGTGCAGCTGGGGTACCTGGGAAGATTACTGGGACAGAAAGGAGACTGTGCACACAAACACCCAGCCAGGACTGTTCCTGAGTGGGCCCCCACAAACCTGGAAGGACTGGGTTCCTGTTGTAACTACTGGGTTCCAGCTGCCTGAGGTAAACCACGGGGGATGGTCTAGGGAGAGAAGCCGAGTCTGCACCAAACTCTTCAGCCAGCCTCGACCCCTCACTATCATCCATGTGAGGGGCACACGCTGGGGGCCTGCTCCAGCCAGTGGTGGTGGGGGCAGGGGATGCATGCTGAGGCCGTCTCAACACTGACCCACAGCACTCTGAGGTGCCCCCAGTTGGTAGGAAGAGATGATTTTTTCTCCTTCAGGCCTGATCTGGGAGTGAGTGGCCTTCTTAGTACCTGCCTCTGCCTGGAGAACCAGCGGGCATCTCCCTGGGAAGGTCTGGAGTCCCCAGGCAGGAGGCAAAGGGAGCAGCCAGGAACCCTCTGTGGTCTGAGGACATGGAACTGGAAGCATAACCTTCCTGACCCTTGGTGGGTCTCTGAGCAAGAAAGGGCTGAGCAAGTCTCAGTCTGGAGTGAGATTTTCAGTGCTGACCCTGATACAGGGTGGTGGGCTGGGTCAGCCTGGGAGGGGTTGCCTGGGACAGAGGGAACAGGGCCCCCTCAGCCTGCTGAGCTGCCCCAGAGACCTGGTGGGCTAGGACCCCAGCAGCAGGGACTAGCCCCGCCTTTTCAGCACGAGCTGTGTGGTCAGTAGGGTCCCCCGGGCCCCAGGCCCAGGGGCTTCTAGGAGGTAGTGTGAAGGGGAATGGTCCACAGGAGCAGGACAGCCACAGCCCTATTCTGCTCTGCATGGGCCGTGTAACAGCAGCTGCTCCTGATGACTCAGGCATGTGGGGAGGCAACATGCTCAAGGGCTGGGTCTGGAGGAAAACTCAGGTGGACAGGGCGGGGGGGACTCAGCATGCGTTTTCCAGTCCCCTCTGTGCTGGCCTCTCGGGCCCAGAGAGTTGGTGAATGCGGTGAGCCACAGGAGGTCCCAGTGAAAGAAGCTCCCATGCCAGCATGGTCAGTGCTCACCTGTTAACAGGAATGTGGACCTCTCTCTGGGGTGGAGGTCAGCATCACCCAGGACAGAGGTCTGCTCCTTGCTTCTCTGGATTGGGCCTCACATCAATGCCTGTGTGCAGATATCAAAATGGCAGCCCCAAATGATCCTGTATGGTTTCATATACTGCATGGTCTACTCCTAAAAATGAACATATTGTCCTTAAAGGGCTAAGAACTGGCTTCAAATAAAACTTAATTTATTGTCACATCCTCTCACTAGACACATATTTGTCATTGCAACAATTCTGGGGAGGAATGAGGAGCTCTACTTATTTCACTTGAGTACCTTCCCTGTCTTAGTCATCTAGTGCTAAAAACGTAACAGAAATACCACAAGTCGATGGCTTTAACAAAGAGAACTTTATTTTCTCACAGTCTAGTAGGCTAGAAGGCCAAATGCAGGGTGCCAGCTTCAGGGGAAGGCTTACTCTCTCTGTTGACTCTGGGGAAAGGTCCTTGTCATCAATCTTCCCCAGATCTAGGAGCTTCTCAGCACAGGAATCCTGGGTTCAAAGGACATGATCTGCCTCCGGCACTGCTTTCTTGGTAGTATGAGCTCCCCATGTCTCTTTGCTAGCTTCTCTCTTTTATATCTCAAAAGGGATTGACTTAAAACACAACCTCATCTTGTAGATTGAGTCCTGCCTCACTGACAAAACTGCTGCTAATCCTGCCTCATTAAAATCACAGAGGTAGGATTTACAACACAAAGAAAAATCACATCAGATGACAAAATGGTGAATGATTACACAATACTGGGAATCATGGCCTACCCAAGTTGGTACACATTTTTGGAGGGCACAATTCAGTCCATAACAATTCCCTAGAACTCTCAGTCCATAGCAGTCAGCATGGTCAGAATTGTACCTGAAAAGGTACAATTTACCAACTTTTAATCAGCATTTACCAACTTTTAATCTCCATTTTTTTTCCTCAAATTATAAAAGTAACACATGTTGGCTATAGGAAGGAGAACCATACAAAATAAAGACATCATTTTTGTGAGATTCTACTGCTTGCTAAGATGAATAACTGGTGCTCGACTAGCACCTCTGCCATAAACAGCCAGAAATCAGGATAAAATACAAGAGGCAACTGTTTATGGACAAATTACAAGGACGGTGTCTCACTATGATGCCCCTGCAAAAAAAAAGCCATTGCCATCGAGTCATTCCGACTCATAGTGACCCTGTAGGACAGAGTAGAACTGCCCCATAGGGTTTCCAAGGAGCGCCTGGAGGATTCGAACTGCTGACCTTTTGGTTAGCAGCTGTAGCACTTAACCACTATGACCCCAGCAGGAGGGAAACTCACAAGGCAATCTACACAGTTGCCACGGCTCTGTTCCCAGTGACAATTTTCCACTCCAGCACAGATGGCTGGACCACCGAGCTCAGGAGGTAGAGATCAGAGCTCAGGGACTCTGCAGGGCAGGGCACCAGAGAGAAGGAGCAGTACAGAGATGGGGCCCCAGAAGTCCATGTGGGGCTCCTGCAAGTTCTTGGCTGAGAATTGTCTGCATGTGCCCAGTGTGGACCATATGAGGGTCGCCAGAGAGAAGCTGCTGTGGTGTTCAGAGGAGAACAGAGACCTAAAGGTTAGCAGTGCTGAGGACACTGGAGCTCTAGCCCAGCCAGTGTGGAGAGGTCTCCTTCATCTGTCTTTAAGCTCCAGCAACTAGTTAAGAAATCAGAAAGATCACGCCATAGTAGTACAGATGCTAGCCTTAAGTAAGGCCTACTTTACATCCATCCTGACAAAGCCTTAGATAAACAAGAAACCAAACCAAATCCATTGTCAATGAGTCAATTCCAACTCATGGCAACTTAATGTGTTACAGAGTGGAACTGCTCCATAGGGATTTCTTGGCTATAATCTTTATGGAAGCAGATTGCCAGGCATTTCTTCCGTGGTGCTGCTGGCTGGGTTCAAACAGCAAACCTTTAGGTAAACTGCCAATCACAAACTATTTGTACCACCCAGGAACCAAGATAAACAAGAGTTGCTGGGGCAACAGAGTTTGGAGTTTGAGTCCTGTCAAGTTGGAGGAGCTTAGGAAACACCTTCGACATTCCTCAAATCCACCTAATAAAACATAAAACCAAGCTTACACAAATTCAACTTGATCGATCAGTGCCGAATTGTCGACTAGGCCAAAAATCAGCACTCTTCAGAGGAAGATAAGAATCCGGAGACTCTTCAATATATCAGCAACAAAGTTTAAAAAAGTATACAATAAAAAACTGAAAAACATGATCAAAGTCAGGGGAAAAAGAAGTCAATAGTAACCAACATTGAGATGGCACAGACGGTTTTTAGCAATGATTTTAAAGCATGCTTGGGAACTTTAAAACTTTAAATATGTTTGAAGAATAAAACAATAATATGGTTGTAATGAGCAAATAGATAAGGAATCTCAACAGGTAAATGGGAACTATAAAAAAGAACCAAATGCAAATTATACTTCATTTCTAAAATATATCTGATATTAATAATTCACTGAATGGGCTTAACTTAAAGACTGATTAATAGAAATAAACCAATCTGAAGAACAAAGAGAAGAAAAAAAAAGATTGAAGAAAAATAAACAAAGCTTCAGCGTAACCCCACATGTATTTTGGAGTCCTTGTAGGAGAAAAGAATGATAACAAACAGAAAAATATATGATGAAATAACAAAATTTCTGATGGAAAACTTAAAGATTCCATACCCAAAAAGCTCAGCAAACCTCAAGCAAAATAAATACAAAAGAAACCACACTGAGGCACATCAAACTGCTGAAAACCATAGAAAAAAATAAAATTTTACAAGCAGACAGAAAAGTAACACTTTACATATAGGGAAATGATACAATTGACCACTGATTTTTCATCAGAAACAATGAAGGCCAGGATAAAAGGAAAGAGGAAAAAAAAAAAAATCCTACACAGAACCTATATCCAGAAAACAAATGTACTCAAAAGTGAGAATGAAATAAAGACAATTTCAGATAAATGGGCCCTGAGAGTATTTATCACCAGCAGATCTGCCCTTCGAGAAATGCAGAGAGATATCCTTCAGGCTGAAGGTAAACGATACCAGCTGGAAACATGGATCACTAGGAAAGAAAGAAAAGCACAAAAAATGGAAATTAAGTAGATAAACATAAGACTACTTTCTTTGCCATAATTTCCCTAAAAGACAACTGTCTGTTTAAAGCAAAGTTAATAACCCTATAAGGTGGGGGTTTACAACGCGTGTAGAAGTAAAAGAACAATAGCAAAAGTACAAAAGGTGGGAAAATGAAATTAGAACATTAAAGGTTATTATACTTTTTAAATTAACAGTGTGAGCTACGAAGAGGGAAGAGGTAAATGTCACCTGTGAAAGGTAAAGTGGTACAATATGGACTCTACACAGACTTTAATAAGTTATTGATGCATAGTGTTAGATCTAAAGCAATCACTAAAGCATAAAACAAAAACCTGTTGCCATTGAGTCGATTCCAACTCAGAGTAGAACTGCCCCATAGAGTTTCCAAGGAGCACCTGGTGGATTTGAACCGCTGACCTTTTGATTAGCAGCCATAGCTCTTATCACTATGCCACCAGCGTTTCCTAAAACAAAAAGGTATAGCTAATAAACCAATGTTGTTCTTAGATGCCATCGAGTTGGTTCCAACTCATAGTGACCCCATGAACAGCAGAACGAAATACTGCCCGGTCCTACACAATCCTCACAACTGTTGCTACGTTTGAGCCCATTGTTGCAGCCACTGTGTTAATCCATCTTGTTGAGGGTCTTTCTCTTTTTCGCTGACCCTCTGCTTTACCAAGCACAATGTCCTTCTCCAAGGACTGGAGCCTCCTGATAACACGTCCAAAGTACGTGAGGTGAAGTCTCCTCATCCTCCCTTCTAAGGAGCACTCTGGCTGTACTTCTTCCCGGACAGATTTGTTCATTCTCCTGGTGGTCCATGGTATATTTAGTATTCTTCACCAACAACATAATTCAAATGCATCAATTTTTTTTGGTCCTCCTTATTCATGTACAGCTTTCACTGTACAATGAAAATACCATGGCTTGGGTCAGGTGCATCTTAGTCCTCAAAGTCCTCAAAGTGACATCTTTGCTTTTTAATTCTTTAAAGAGGTCTTTAGCTGCAGATTTCTTGACTGCTGGTTCCGTGGGCGCTGATTGTGGACCCAAGTGAAACGAAATCCTTGACTACTTCAATCTTTTCTCCATTTGTTATGATGTTGCTTATTGGTCCAGCTGTGAGGATTTTTGTTTTCTCATGTTGAAGTGTAATCCGTACTGAAAGCTGTAGTCTCTGATCTTCATCAGTAAGTGCTTCAAGTCCTCTTCACTTTCAGCAAGCAAAGTTTTGTCATCTGCATATTCGCACGTTATTTGTGAGTCTTCCTCCAATCCTGATGTCCCATTTTTCTTTATATAGTCCAGCTTCTCAGTTTATTTGCTCAGCACACAGATTGAATAAGTATAGTGCAATGATACAGCCCTGATGCACACCTTTCCTGATTTTCAACTGCACGCTCTCCCCTTGTTCTGTTCGAACCACTGCCTCTTGATCTATGTACAGGTTCCTCATGAGCATAATTAAGTGTTCTGGAACTCCTATACTTCGCATTGTCATCCATAACTTGTTATGATCCACACAGTCTAATGCCTTTGCATAGTCAATGAAACACAGGTAAACATCCTTCTGGTATTCTCTGCTTTCAGCCAGGACCCATCTGGCATCAGCATCTTTTGCTTTTTTTTCTGAATTCAGCTTGAACTACTGGCAGTTCCCTGTTGATGTACTGCTGCAACTGTTTTTTTAATTATCTCCAGCAAAATTTTACTTGATATTGTCCCATAATTTCCGCATTCCATTGGACCACCTTTCTTTGGAATGGGAACAAATATGCTTCGCTTCCAGTTGGTTGGCCGTAGCTGTCTTCCAAATTTCTTGGCATAGACAGTGAGTACTTCCAGTATTACATCGGTTTGTTGAAACATCTCAATTGATATTCCATCAGTTCCTGGAGCCTTGTTTTTTGCCAATGCCTTCAGTGCAGCTTGGACTTCTTTCTTCAGTACCAGTGGCTCTTGATCATATGCTACCTCCTGAAATGATTGAACATCAACCAATCCTTTTTGGTACAGTGACTCTGTATTCTTTCCATCTTCTTTTGATGTTTACTGCATCGTTCAACATTTTGCCCATAAAATCCTTCAGTATTGCAACTTGAGGCTTGAATATTTTCTTCAGTTCTTTCAGCTTTTTTTCTAACTCTGCAGTCTTTGCACATTTCATTATAATAATTTAATCTGTCTTCTCGAGCTGCCCTTTGAAATCTTCTGTTCAGCTATTTTACATCATCATTTCTTCCATTCTCTTTAGCTACTCTACATTCAAGAGCAAATTTCAGAGTCTCTTCTAACATCCATTTTGGTCTTTTTTTCGTTCCTGCCTTTTTAATGACCGTATGCATTCTTGTGTGATGTCCTTGATGACCCCACAAGAGTCTGATCTTCAGTCATTAGTATTCAGTGTGTCAAATCTATTCTTCAGATGGTCTCTAAATTCAGGTGGAATATACTCAAGGTCGTACTTTGGCTCTCAAGGATTTGTTTTAATTGTCTTCAGCTTCAACTTGAACTTGCATATGAGCACTTGATGGTCTGTTCCACAATTGGCCCTGGCCTTGTTCTGACTGATAATATTGACCTCCATTGTCTCTTTCCACAGATGTAGTCAATTTGATTTCTGTATTATCCATCCAGCGAGGTCCATATATATAGTTGCTGTTTACATTGTTGAAAAAAATCATTTGCAATGAAGAAGTCATTGGTCTTGCAAAATTCTATCATGTGATCTCCAGTGTTGTTTCTATCACCAAGGCTGTATTCTCCAACTACTGATCCTTCCTTGATTCCAACTTTCGCGTTCCAATTACCAGTAATTGTCAATGTATCTTGACTGCATGTTTGATCAATTTCAGACTGCAGAAGGTGGTAAAAATCTTCAGTTTCTTCATCTTTGGCATTAGTGTTTGGTGCATAAATTTGAATAATCGTCATAATAACTGGCCTTCCTTGTACAGCTATTGTCACTGACAGCGTTGTACTTCAGGACAGATCTTGAAATGTTCTTTTCAATGATGAATGTGATGCCATTACTCTTCAACTTGTCATTCCCAGCATAGTAGGCTATACGGTTGTGTGATTCAAAATGGCCAACATCAGTCCATTTCAGCCCACAAACGCCTAAGATATCCATCTTTATGTGTTCCATTTCATTTTTGATGATTTCCAATTTTCTTAGATTCATACTTCATACATTTCATGTTCCAATTATTAACAGATGTTTGCAGCTGCTTATTCTCATTTTGAGTTGTGCCACAACAGCAAATAAAGGTCTCGAAAGTTCGACTCCATCCACGTCATTAAGGTCCCCTCTACTTTGAGAAGGCAGCTTTTCCCCAGTCATATTTTGAGTGTCTTCTAACCTGAGGGGCTCATCTTCCAGCACTATATCAGAAAATGTCCTGCTGCTATTCATAAAGTTTTCACTGGTTGATTTTTTTTTTTTTAGAAGTAGATGCCAGGTGGTTTAGGAAATAATATTGGAGTCATTATTCCCTGTCCTCGAGGATAGAGAATCTGACTCAGCTTGAGCCTGGCTCACAGGGACACATCAGCTGAGCCCTGAGATAAAGACAATAGACACAATAATCTTGGAAAATACCTTTTAGGGAATCTAAAAAAGACTTTCCACTCTTATCTTTTTCTGTTAACATCTAGTGAATAGAAATTTGTCGGACCAGTGAAGACCCTCCTGATTGTCAGTTACTGAAACCTGCGTCAATGATCCTTAAGGACAATTCAAAACGTAGTATCACAGTTTCTAGCCAATCTGTGAAAAGGTGAAGCTTTCAATAGTTTTGCCCATTTATAATGTTAGTATATACTGATGACTCTGTAACCTTCCTTGCGCTCGGGCAGACGTGGCTACGGCAGCGTGCTTGTTCGTTTTCCCATTCTTGCCTATTCTGTAGTTCCCTGGACTCAGGCAGACATGGGTATGGAAGCATGCTTGTCCATTTTCCCATTCTTGCTTATTCTGCAACATTCTTTGGACTCGGGCAGACATGGCTGTGGCACCATGCATGCCCATTTTTCTGTTCTTGCTTGTTCTATATTTCCTTGGATTCTGGTAATTAGCTCTGACAGCATTCTTGTCTGCTTCTCGCTTTCGTCTTTTTGAACAAATGCCAAATAAAACTTTCTTTTTGCTTTACTAAACTTTGTGATTTTTTTCCCCTACAACACAGGTCCTTCTCCCTAGTCTGTCTTAGTCTGGAAGCTCCACCGAAACCTGCTAACCACCAGTAACCCTGTTGGTATTTGAAATACTGGTGGCATAGTTTCCAGCATCACAGCAACACCCAAGCCACCACAGTAGGATAAACTGACAGACCACTTGTAGATTAAACCAACACAGGAGTAAAATGAAATAGTAAAAATGTCCCACTGGGCTTGTGGTGCTCTCAAGGTGGAATGAGGCACCGTGGCTTCTTTCTCTCACTGATTACAACTATGACCTCCAGACAGAATACAAAAAGAAACTGCCTGAGGACTCTGAAAAGTAAACAGTAGGCAGATTTGTGATTGAAGTTAAAATTTAAATAATGACCCACAGTGGGGGTGAGTTGTGGAGTAATTTTCCTCCTCTGTCTCCAGCTTTGACTGAAGGATGGGCCAAATTGCGTATCTGTGCAGCAGACATTGAAAGCAAAAAGTCTAGGAGAAAGCCCCTATTTCTAATCTCAGCACCAGGGAAAGGCACACCTGCGTGCCAGGGAATGTGGGGGGATTCCCATTTCTTTCTTCCTTTTCTCCTCTCTCTTTTTTATCTCAAAGCCCTGCCTGAAGGCCAGTCAGTCCTGGAGCTGCACAACTGCAGCCACAGCAGCGCAGGCGCCTAAGCCCCAAGAGAACACTCATATATCTGGCCGAAGGAACAGGGGGAAAATGCCTCTGTTGCCCAAAGAATGCAGAGGAAACCCTGTTATTTTTTCTCTTTTTTCATTTACTACTTTACCCTGAGGGCAGCCTGTTTTGCTGAACTGCATGGCAGCATAGAAGGCTAAGGCTCTGAGAGAACCTCAGGTTTCTGGCCAAAGTCGGAAAAGGGGCCCCTGGATGCTAGAGAGTGTGGGGGAAATATCAAAGAGGAGAGAGTTGGAGAGGGTGTTACCGGCATAAGGTTCTTGCCTCTCACTGGTCAAGAATGAGCAGGTAAGGCACACAGTTTTCCATACGAGCAAAGCTTTATTGAAGAGGCTTGCAAGCGGAGACGAGGAGGGCCTAGAGCAACGCTTACCCACTTCTCACAGAACAAAAGACAGGCCCGAGTTTTTAAAAGTTCTAGGGTGGGAAAAGATTCATGTGTATTCACGGACACAGGTGGGGATATGTTAACTAAGGTGCATGTGCAGTAGCTTTCCAAGATGGCTCCTGTCCCGGAGTACTCTGGGATTCGTAGCAGGTCTTATTATGGGGTGTCACGCCTGCACAGTCTCTCACTCCCCGGGTTCGATTCCCCGGCTGGGGCTGTAGCCCCTCACTCCCCCTGGTGGAAGGTCACAGAGCAGTCACGGGTGGATGTTCTGTGCATGCCCCTGAGCCTGGTTTTCTCCAGCTGCTTCTGAAAGGCAACTTTAAAGAAGTTTGCAGACTACTTTTAGATACCCTGCCCCATTGTCCTGGGGAATGGCTTCGTTTTTGCACTCTGCCCCATTTTTGGTTACTTTGTCTGCAGATTTGGCCGGCCCTCTGTTCTCTGTCTTACTAAGTCTCTAGGTTCTCCACTCAACCCCTTATTACCTCCCTGATATGTATAGTCTATTTCTCTTTTACTTGCTTCTCCTCTAACCACACCAGTCTCTTTGCTATTTCTCAAACAGGCACCCTCCGATCTCAGGGCCTTTGCTCCCTGTCTTAAGGGGATCTCCTAATTCTGTGTATGAAGTTCTGGGCTCATCCCTGAGCTGCACACACACAGAACAGACCCAAAGAAACATGGAAACGTGTTTGAAAACCGAACGCCCCACTCCTATACTAACCCCTGAGTGACACATGCTCAAGACAGACACAAACACCACAATAAAGGCTTTGAAAACTGAGCTGGCGTTGGGACCACCACCCAGAGAAGGTAAGACAGAACTTAAGTCAGAACCTAACAGGATGGATTCCCTGCTTAAAAAAAAAAATCTTCAGAGAAATTTCAGGATCCAGATTCAGGATCCAGAATCTAAAAACATAATATCAAAATGTTGAGATAAAAGAAAAAAATGACTCAACGTACAATAGATTTTAAAATCTGACTATTCCCAAGGGATAAGAAAATCAGCAGTTGTCAATCTGAGATGACACAGCTGTTAGCATTATCAAAGAGTTTAAAGCAGTTCTTATGACCAACCTTCATGAGGTAAAGATCAACACACTTGAACTGACTGAGTAGAAGTTCTCAGCAGAGAAATAGGAAGTATGAAAAAGATCCAAACAGAAATTTTAAGATTAAAAAAGTACAATATATGATATACAAATTTTACTGGATAGGCTCAATAGCAGAATGGAGACGACAGAGAAAGGAGTCTGTGACCTTGAAGACAGATCAATAGAAATTATCCAAGCCAAAGAACAGAGAAAAAAATGATTTTTTAAAATGGGACTTCTGGGATAATATCGAAGAGCCTAACTAACATTCAAATTATAGAAGCCCCAAAAGAGAGAAGATTGGACAGAAAAAATATTTGAAGAAATAATGGTTGAAAACATCTCAAATTTGGTAAAACACATAGATTTACATTTTGAAGAAGCCAGTGACACTCAAACAGGATAAACTCAAAGGAAACTATGACCGGAAACATAATCAAACTGTCAAAAACCAAGACAAAAAAAAAAAAAAAAAAAAAGCTCAAAAGCAACCATCATGGATTGAATTGTGTCCCCCAAAATATCTGTCAATTTAGCTGGACCATGATTCTCAGTATTGTGTGACCGTCTACCATTTTATGAGAGTGTCCACATTTTATGTGATTTTCCTATATGTTGTAAATCCTACCCCTACGATGTAATAAGACGGATTAGCAGCAGTTATATTGATGAAGTCTACAAGATTAGGTAGTGCCTTAAGCCAATCTCTTTTGAAATACAAAAGGGAGAAGTGAGCAGAGACACAAGGACCTCATAGCACCAAGAAAGTAGCTCCAGGAGCAGAGCATGTCCTTTGGACCTGAGGTTCCTGCACAGAGATGCTCCCAGACTGATGACAAGGACTTTCCTCCAGAGCCAACAGAGAGAGAGATAGCCTTCCCCTGGAGCCAGCACCCTGAATTCAGATTTCTAGCATACTGGACTGTGAGAGAATAAATTTGTTTGTTAAAGCCATCCACTTGTGGTATTTCTGTTACAGCAGCACTAGATGACTAAGACAGCAGCCAAAGAAAAATGACACATTACATACAAGGGAACAGCAATTTGAAATACTGTGGACTTCTCTTCAGAAACCATGGTGGCCAATGGACAGTAGAACATCATCTCTAAAGTCTAAAAGAAAATAACTGTTAACACACCAAATTATACATACAATGAAAATATCAGTAATGAAGACAAAATAAAGACATTCTCAGATAAAGAAAAACTGAGAATATGATACCAACAGAACTGCTCTAAAAGAAATGC
This sequence comes from Loxodonta africana, assembly GCF_030014295.1. NCBI lineage: Eukaryota > Metazoa > Chordata > Mammalia > Proboscidea > Elephantidae > Loxodonta > Loxodonta africana. The sequence goes on from NC_087343.1 coordinate 226,544,020, forward strand.
TAAACAAAGTTCTTCAGGCAAGGGAATTACTGGACTTCAAGAGTGGATAAAGAAAACATAAATAGTAAATATATGGATAAATATAATAGACTATTTTTCTCTTTTAGATTATTTAAAATAAGTATGACTACAGAAAGTAAAATCTATACCATTTTCTCAGGATGATTCCATGTACTCAGATACAACATACATAAAACTCTAACACAAAGAGGAGAGGATAAAAGATCCTGTGTGGTTATAAGGCTTCTGTTTTACTTAAAGTGGTAACACGCTAATTCTAGGTACACTGGTGGCGTGGTGGTTAAGTGCTACGGCTGCTAACCAAAGGGTTGGCAGTTTGAATCCACCAGGTGCCCCTTCGAAACTCTACGGGGCAGCTCTACTCTGTACTATAAGGTTGCTATGAGTCAGAATCCGCTCAACGGTAACTGGTTTGGTTTACAGGTAAGTAGACTGTAATAATTTTTCAACCATTAAAAATTAATACAAAGAAGCATAACAAAAAACTAATAAAAAATAGATAAACTAAAATGGAATACTAAAAGTCATTCAAATAATCCAAAGGAAGGCAGGGAAAAATAACAAAAAACAAATGAAAAAAGCAAATAATAAGATTGCAGACCTAAATCTAAGAATATCAATAATTATACTAAACATAGGTAGTTTGTTTGAATTGTGGATTGAATTGTGTCCCCCCCAAAATATGTGTTGTAAATCTTAACCCCTATGCCTATGTTTATAATCCCATTTGGGAATGGGTTTTCTTTGTTTTGTTAGAGGCAGTATCAGTGGAGGGCGTGTCTTAAGCCAATCTCTTTTGAGACATAAAAGCAGACTAAACAAGCAAGCAAAAAAGCAGAGATGGGGATAGACGCCATGTCACATGAAAATCACCAAGAAGCCAGGAAACAGAAGCTAAAAAGAGAAAAGGATCTTCCCCCAAAGCCAACAGAAAGAGAAAGACTTCCCCTAGAGCCAGCACCCTAAATTTGCACTTCTAGTCTCCCAACTGTGAGAAAATAAATTTGTTTGTTAAAGCCACCCACTTGTGGTATTTCTGTTATAGCAGCATTAGATAACTGAGAGACAGTCTAAATACACCAATTAAAAGAGACTGTCAGATTGAGTTAAAAAAAAATTAAAAATAGATAAAAACCCAACTACATGCTGTCTCTAAGAAATCTACTTTAAATATAATGTTATACCCACAGACAGTTTAAATGTAAAAAGACATAAAAATCTGTACCACATGGGATAAGTAAGGCTGTGTGTACACTTGGCTGGGCCATGATTTTCAGCGGTTTGGCAGTTATGATGTAGTTTGTATTATGTAGTTGTATAATGATGTGATCACTTCCAAGATGAGATCTGATGAAATGTGATCACCTCTACAATGGGATCTACTATGAGTAGCTAATCAGTTGAAAGGGAGTTTCCTTGGGTATGTGGACTGCATTCAATACAGGTGGACTTTCTGGCAAGGCTCATGGGCTTTTGCTTGCTCTGGATCCTGCAGCTGGCTCCAGTTTGTCTGACTTCCAGTTCTTGGGACTTGAGCTAGCAGCTTACCTGCCACCTTGCCTGCAGATCTTGGGATTCATCAGTCTCCACAGCCTGTAAGCCAGAGGTCTGCTGTCTAACCTGCCAATCTTGGATTCACCAGCCCCTGCAGCTACGTAAGTTGGAAGAAGCCTCCAACCTGATCCAGGCACTTGGGACTTTCCAGCTTCTACAACATGTGAGCCATTTCCTTGATATAAATCTCTCTCTATATATATATTTACACGCTTTACTAGTTTTGCTTCTCTAGAGAACCCAGCCTAAGACATCATACAAATACTAACCAAAAGAAAGTTGGAATGACCATGTCAATATCAGAAAAAGTAGACTTTAAACAAGGAAAATTACCAGGGATAAAGAGGGACATTACATAATGATAAAATGGTCATCAGGGGTATACAATGAACTTTACCCAAAGAATTTGGGTTTTGCCGTTGGTGCTTGAGAGATAACTTCTAAACCCTTACATTTCCCCAGTGCTTGGAGCCTTTGTTATTCATGGAGGGGTCCCAGATCACACTTGACAGGTGATGCTAATGAGATGACTCAGGTGGGGACTGGCCAAGCTTGAAAAACCCACTGCATGCTCTCAGCCCAACCTCAGGGAAAGGGGGCTGGAGGTTGAGTTCAACCATGTGGGCAACGATTCAATCAATCATGCCTACATAATGAAACAAACAAAAAAAACTCTTGACACTATAGCTTGGTGAGCTTCCTGGTTGGTGAAAGACATCAGTGCACATGGAAGGGTAGTGCATACTTTTTTGAGACATGGAAGCTCCACATTGGGGTCCCTCCTAGACTTCACCCTATGTGTCTTTTCATTTGTATCCTTTTTGCTATAATAAAACTGTAATCATAAACAATGCTTTCCCGAGTTCTATGTGCCATTTTAGTGAATTATCAAATTCAGGGAGGGTAATGGGAACCCCTGAATTTGCAGCCAACATGTCAGAAGCCTGGGGACCTCTGAACTTATGGCTGGTATCCTGAAAGGGTAGAGGAAACCCCCAAATTTATAGACTGGAGGTCCTAAGTGAGGGTGTCATGAGGACCCCCAAGCTTGTGGCTGGTGTCTGAAGTCTTGGGCAGACTTTGTAGCCTGGAGGACTGTGTCTTTTAACTTGTGAGCTCTGACCTAGCTCTAGTGATTAATGTCTGAGGAAGTACTGCATTTGCAGTTGGTGTTAGAGTACATATTTAGGTTTAGAGTTGCTGTGTGTCAAAGAAGGCACATGCAAAGAGACACCCAACATAGGGTAAGACACTAAGAAAACATGGCAATCCTAACTGTGTATACGCCTAAAAAGGGGAGTTCCAAAATATATGAATTAAAATTGATTAGACCTGAAAAATAGAAAACCCACAACTGTATATGGAGATACACAAATACATACATATATATGCAACTATAGGAGCCCTTGTGGCACAGTGGTTAAGAACTCTGTTGCTAACCAAAAGGTCAGCAGTTCCAATCTGCCAGTTGCTCCTTGGGAGCTCTATGGGGCAATTCTACTTTATCCTATAGGGTCACTTTGAGTCAGAATTGACTTGACGGCAACAGGTTTGATTTTTTGTTTTTGTATACACAACTATATACCTCCCTTAGTAATTTGTAGAACAAACCAAAAAAAAAAAAAAAAAACCAAACCCGTTGCCATCAAGTCGATTCCAACTCATAGCGACCCTATAGGTCAGAGTAGAACTGCCCCATAGAGTTTCCAAGGAGCGCCTGGTGAATCTGAACTGTCAACCTTTTGATTAGCAGCTCTAGCACTTGACCACTACGCCACCAGGGTTTCCTCTGTAGAGCAAGTAGACAGAAAATCAGCAAGGATATAGATATGAACAACACTGTAAAGCAATTGGCAGTCAACTCCAGTCAACAACAGCAGAATACATAAAAAATATATTTTAAGGTACAAATGGAACATTCACCAAGATGACTCACATGCTGAGAGATTTAAAGAAAAATTTTTTTTAATAGAAATTATACAAAGTATGTTTCCGACCATAAAAATTAAAATTAAAAAGAATAACAAAAAAAATCTGGAAAATTCCCAGATATTTGGAAATTGAAAAAGAAAAAAAAATTCCAAAAAATCCATGGACTAAGAAAGCAGTCTCAAGGGAAATTAGAAAATATTTTTAAATAAATAAAAATAGAATATATCAAAATGTGTGGGATATAGGTAAAGCAATGCCTAGAATAAATTTATAGCATTAAATGCTTGTATTAGAAAAGAAGAAAGGTCTCATATCAATATCTTAAGCTTCCACTTTAAGAAACTCAAAAAAGATCAAATTAAAACCAAAGCAAGCAGAAGAAAACAAAAATAAGCGCAAAAGTCAATATAAATGAAAATAGAAAATCAGTAAAAACCAAAAGCTGGTTCTTTGGGAAGATCGATGAAACTGATCAATCCCTAACCAGAAAAAGAAAAGATACAAATTACCAATTTCAGGAATGAAATAGAAACTATAATGACAGACCTTACAGATATCAAAAGAATAACAAGGGAATTCGATGAACAACTTTGGAGTCCCTGTGTGGTTAATGTACTCAGCTGCTAACGGAAAGGTTCAAAGTTTGAGTCCACCCAGAGGCATCTTGGAAGAAAGGCCTGGAAATCTACTTCTAAAAAATCAACCGCTGAAAACCCCAAGGAGTACATTTCTACTCGGACACACGTGGATTGCCATGAGTCAGAATTAACTCCACGGCAACTGATATAAACAATTTTGAGCCCATAGATTTGACAATTTAGGTGAAATGGGCTAATTTCTTGAAAGACACAAACTACCAAAATTCATTTAAGGAGAAACAAATAACCTGACTAGCCCCATATCAATTAAAAGAAATTGATTAACAACAAAGAAAACTCTAGCCTCAGAGGGTTTCACTGGCAAATTCTGTCAAAATTTAAAGAAATAATACCTATCTCTCCCAGAAAATATAAGGGGAAAAAATTCTTCCCAACTCATTTCATCAGGCCAGCATTACCCTGATACTGAAACCAGACAAAGATATCCTACTCTGTCCACACTCAGCCTCTCAAGAGACCCCACCCAGACCAACGGCGTCCGCCAAAGACCCGTGTTGTGCATTTCCCCGAGCTCAGGGTCAAGACTAGGGTGAGACAGACACAAAATTGAAGGGGACACCAAAAAACTAAGTAATCTGGATAAATAATACTTGATGCCATATTTTTAAAAATCAGGATGAATGCAAAAGATCAATGATGTACAAAATATCAAAATTTTAAATGAAGACTGGTCAGCTATTACTGATTTTTTTTTTTCTTCATCTTTTTTTTTCCAGGCTCCAATAGCGCTCAGCAGAGCACTGCCTGAACTCAGAATCACGGATCCCATGGCCAGGTCAATGTCCTCCTCTGGATGTCCAGTAGGCACCTCAAACTGGAAAACTCCAAAAGGAAGTACCTAGCAAGACTCGTCAGAGAAGAGAGAAAACAAACAACAGTAATTTATATATGTCATCCCATCACCTTCTTGCCTGCATGGTTTCTGCCGAATAATCAGAGTTTAGTCCTACTGTTTTATCCTCTGTGTGTGACTCTTCATTTTTCTTGAACTGCTCTCAGGATTCTTTTTTTGTCTTTGGTTCCAGCCAGTGTGATTATGATACACTTTGGTAATTTTCTTTTGGGGTCTATCCCATACGGGTTCATTGCGCTTGTATGGTCGGCTTCTCATCTTTCATGTTATTAGGGAAGTTTTCTTTCACCAATTCTTCAATGATCCTTTCTGTGTTTTCCATTTTCTCCCTGTTCTGGAACTCCAATCACTTGTAAATTTTTGCTTTTGATTGTATCCCATATAATTCACAGGGTTTATTCATTTTTCTTTGTTACTTTTTTTAATTTTTCCTCAGAGTTGTATCCAAGTGTTTGTTTTCACTTTTGTTGATCCTGTCTTCCATCCTTTCGAACCTGCTCCTCAGCCCTTCTATGACACTGTCCATTTCTGAAATCTTGTTTATCTTTTAGATTTCTAATTGTTGTTTTTGGATGATTTCTAGTTGTTAATTTATTTGGACATTTTGTTCCTGTATTATTTTCCTGAATTCTTTCATTTTTTGTATTTTCCATGAATTTGTCTATTTTTTCCTCATTTTTCTCTGCTTTTTGCTCCAACTCTTGGATAGCTCTGAGTAGTAGAGATTTGAATTCCCTATCAGGTAGTTCTAGTGCCTTTTCTTCTACTGGAAAGTTATCTGGTGTTTTATTTTGGACACCTGCTGGAACCATCCTGTCATGTTATTTTATATGTTTTGATATTGTCGGCTGTCTTCAAGACATTCAGTAGTCATTTTCTTCATTTATTGACTGAAGATTTGTTTTGTCCTGCTTTTTTGTTTTATCTGGTTATGTCTGAGCAGGCGGGCTGTGTGTTCTTTGTTGTTTGTTTGTCTGTGGGCACGATACTTTTCACCTCCTTGTCCAATGGGCAGGGCCAGTTGCTTAGCTACGGTGCAGCAGGGCAGGTCCAGCAGAAGAGGAGGGGCTGGGATGGGTTGTTTGTGGCACATACTATGGCTGACAGGGCAAGCCGGCAATCACTGCAGGGCAGGTTCCAGTAGGCCATGCCTATGCTGCTCAGGAGTGTGATATTTAGTGCATAGTGCAGTAGGCAGGAAGGAGGGGGGAGGCTGTGATATGTGGAGCTAAGATGGATATGAGAAAGAGGAGAGAAAACACAACACTAATTTAAATGGAAAGGAGCAGGGCACAACTGCAGGTAAAAGTGAGATGGATAAGACAATTAAAAATACTAACAACCATACGGGGAAAATTTTTGAAAACCTAGAAGAAATGGACACTTTACAAATATAATGTACCAGAATTGACTGGAGAAGAAATAAAAACACAAATAGTTCTATAACTTTTTTTTTTTTTAAGTTTTTCCACAAAGAGAGCAATAACAGGTCCAGGTAAGTTCTACCTGTCAAGGAACAGGTCACCCTATTAAAAAATAGAATGAACACTCTCCAACTCATTCCATGAGGTCCCTATAACCTTGACACCAAAATCAAACAAAGACATTATAAGAAAGGAAAAGTCAAATCACGAATATAGGTAAAAAAGCCCCTCAACAAAATCCCAGCAAATCAAATTGAGTGACGTAATTTTAAAAAGAATACACCACAACCAAACTGGACTCGTCCTAGAAATACTGGAATGGCTTAATATTAGAAAATCCAGAGATGTGATCTTCTATTAAATGAAAACTCACTTTAATAGATTAGAAGAAAACAAACGACCATTTGGGAGATCCAGGCAGGGTGGACAGGGTGGTGTGATAGGAGAACCGTCTAAGCAACAGGAGCAGGAGTCTGTAGAGTGTCTTGTGCACGGAGCCTGTAGCCAGATGAGACCGGGAGCACCCAGGGCCTCTTCAGAGGAGCACAGGATGCCAGCAGGGATGGTATGAGCTGAGTGAGGAGGAGCAAATGGCACACAAAATTCTGGGCCCCATTCTGGCCTTTGAGTCCACCCTGGGGCCACCAGGAGCCCTTGGAGATGTCACGGCAAGGGAGTGACACAATTATGCTTATATCTGAAAACTCAAATTACTGGGGTGGGGGAGGTGGAGGCTTTACTTACCTGGCAGAGACCAGAAGCTTCCTCTGTGTTTATCCCCCCCGCCCTCGTGTCCTTGGCCCTGGGAAGCCCTGCCCACTCCCCAAGGTGCAGAGTGTCACTGAGCACCCAGTGGCCACCTTGCAGTGGCCAGGCTGTCCTCAGCAACAATCTCAACTGCACAGAGGACATGTCGGTTCCAGCGACGAGGACTTGAACACTGGGCAGTGAGCTCACTTGCAGCACAGGAGACCCCAGCCAGCTGTGCTCTCTGCGGTCAGCTTGGCAGCCTGGATGCCAGATGTATACGGCAGCATGGGCGGCAAGTGTGTAAGAGCCGGGGCGCTGGGAAAGGCACACGTGGTACAGAAATCACGGGGAAGGGCCTTGGCATCACCTGACTGCCCTGGGGCTGGGTGTCCTGCTGGTTATGAATGGGCTTGTCACACTCCCCTTTACGCTCCCCTGGCTGTTCCCTCTTGCTACCCTTCAGGGCATCTCCCCTCTTAAAACCCAAGCCCTGCACTCTCTGGAACAAAAAAGAAGAGTCCTCTGCGGCAGGTTGCCCTGTGCTCCGTCTCCAGCCACTAGACGTCAGTAGTAGCACATCCCCACAGCTGTGACAACCACAAATGTTTCCAAACATTGCCAATGTCCCCTGGGGGCAGAACAGCCATGAGTAAGAACTGCTGTGAATGGCGCCAAAGGGGCTGGACCCCAAGGCTGACTAGTCAGGTGTGGGTACTTTTTTGCCAGTTTCTTGCTGGAAGCCATGGGGAAGGACGGGTGTTAGCTAAGCCAATTCCAGGATTTCTGCGGAGGCACAGCAGTCTCAGGCTCTCTGCCCTATCCCAGTGTGCTAAGCTGTAACCCTAACCAAGGCCCCAGCACTAGTTTGGATCACTTGGCGCTGCTGGGGGCCAACACCTGCGTGAAGCACGTTATTCAGAGTGAAGCATGACAGCTGTGGCCTCAGTGCCCCATTTCACAAAGGAGGGGATGGGCTAGGGTGACTAGGCCATGAGGGAGAGAGGGGCCAGAGTGGGCTTCTACCCCCTACCTGTTCTGCCCTGAAAAACCTGTTCAGGATGAAGCTCCGTGGGCCCTGGGGGACATGGTATTTCCATCTTGGCCTGGGGTCTTCTTAGGCAGACCCAGCAGTGACCCATTAATGGCACATTCTTCTCTCTCATGACCAGGCCCCAGTGGTTTCAGGGGTTGGGATTCTGCACACCCAACCCAGCAGCTGCTGCGGGAGAAGTAGGGTGGCTCCAGGTGCTGGCTACCAGGCTGTGCTGCTCTGGGGCCTGGGAGCAGTGGCTCCTGGCTTCTGTCTCTGCAAACTGGATACAGTGCTGGAACAGTGTGGCTGTGTGGCCCTAGGTCCTAGGATCCACCTCCACAGCAGGTCAGGCTGATCCGGTTTGACATCCTGTCAAGTACTCCATGCAGTGTGATGTCCCCACAACAGCCCTTTTAAAAAAAATTGTGATGAAAATATGCATAAAACATACGCCATCTCAACAATTTCTGCACGTACAGTTTAGTGACGTTGACGACATTCTTCATGTTGTGCAATCATCCTACCACCATTAACATAAACTCACTGCCCCCTAAGCAGAAACTATGCCCAACCCTCTCTTCAACCCCTGGTAACCACTAAAAATGTTGGGTTCCTATGTAAGTGCTCTACTCCCTGGGGAGTATAAGTCCCTGGAGTAGCACAAATAGTTAAGCTCTTGGCTACAAGCCAAAAGATTGGTGGTTCCAACCCATCCAGAGGCACCTCAAAAGACAGGCCTGGCGATCTGCCTCCCAAAGGTCACAGCCCGAAAACCCTACAGAGCAGTTCTACTCTGCACGCATGGAGTCTTCATGAGTCAGAATTGACTTGACAGCAACTAACAACATACCTTTGCTTATTCCATACGAGTGAGGTCAGGCAGTTGTTGTCCTTCTGCAGCTGACTTATTTCACTCAGCAACATGTTTTCAAGGTTCACCCATGTTGTAGCATCCATCAGAACTTCCTCTCTCTTTAAGGCTGAGTTATGTGCCAGTGGATGTATATACCACACTGTGTTTATCCATTCATTTGTTGATGGACACTTGGGTTATCTCTACCTTTTGGCTATCGTGAACAATGCTTCAGTGATATTTGTGTCTATTTGCATTTCTGCCTTCACTTCTTTGGCATAGGTTGGGATTGCTGGGTCATATGGTTACTCTATGTTCAACTTTTGGAGGAACTGCCAAAGTTATTTTCCATAGAGCTGCACCATTTTACATCCCCACCAGCAACGGATGAAGGTCCGGGTCCCACAATTGTTTTTGAGAAACGTGCAAGAGACATGCACAAGGGCCTGGGCTGGTGAGGGAGCTGCCCACTCGCTGGACACCCAGGGGCCAGACCGCACCAGGCTGACCAGGTGTTCACTGCTGGCCAGCATGTGGGGTGCTGAGCCTCCCTCCACTCCCTGCCCCACATTCCCAGGCACCCTGGCCCTCTGGCTCTGCCAGTGGGAGGCCCAGTGTGTCCCTGAGGCCAGGAAGAAGGATAGAGGGGTGTCAGGCTGTTTTGGCAGTGACAACTTCCGCACCCAGGCCTCATTCGCTCAGCTCCAGCTCAGTAGAGCTGGAGACGCCCCCTCCCTTGCCCTTCAGCCTAAGTCCACCCACACCTGTGCCAACAGGCCCCTCAGTTACCCCAGGAGTCCTCCAGCTGCTCTGGCCAACGTCCATCCACCCAGCGGGCTCCTGCCAGGGAGCCGTGGGGTCAGATGCCCACTGCCACTCAACCAGCTCCAAAAGTCACAGGAGCTTCTTACTTGGGAGGAGTGATTATGTGTGTACATGTGTGTGTGTATGTGTTTGTGTAAGCACGTACATGTGAACATGTGGGTGCTCACACGTGTACGTGTGCACATGGGTGAGTATATGTACATGTCAATTTGAATGTGTGCACTGTAAGCATCTGTGAACACTACATGTGTATACATGTGTGAATGTACATTTGACCAGCACACGTTTGTGTACGTGTGTAAGCATGTATGTGAGCACTGTATACAAGTAAGCGTGTGTGCACACTTGTGCACACATGCATGCATGTGCAAGTGTGTCCGCATCTGTGCACCTGGGTCTTGACCAAGGCCAGGAACCTGCTCAATGACGTGGCACCCCGAGGTCTGGCTCGGTTTGGGGTTTTGGGCTGGGGCTGCCATCTCATTCCCCTGCTTAGCAACTCCACCAGGTGGGAACCAGTCGAAGAGGGAGAAACCGATGAGAATCCCCAAGGCTGTTCTGCCCTGAAGCTGCAGCTGTTTCATGTGGTTCCAACTCATTTAGTACATTATCCAGGATTTCAAAGAGCCATTAGCAAAAGACAATTCCTCCACGTCTCCTGTTTCCATCTGAATTGGTTCCAATGTCAGATCCTCTGCCAGAAAATTGAAAACATGTCCACACGCACGCGCACACAAGACTTGAAAGGAACCTGTCCGGCTGTTCCCAGCCCCTCTCCACCAACCTGGGGGCACACAGGAGCCAGCAGGACAGAGGTGGGGCAGAGAGCTGGTGCTGGGGGCAGGCTGGCATGCACAGTACCCCTGTGAGGACTGGCCAGTCACAGTAGCATCCAGAGGGCAGGACCAAGCACATGCCACCCAGGCTGATGGATGACATAGGACCTCACTCCTGGTGCAAAACTTCTCTCCAGGAGGGAAGGCAGGAGATGGGGACCACCCGGCAGAGTCTAAGCTTCGAAGTAGGGGCTGGGCAGCTGGGCCCACCAGGCTTCTCCGGGTGATTTCCTGGAACAGCTGGGTCCAGAGCCACGTGGCCAGTGGCCCAGCACCGACGCCACCTGCCCACAGTCCACACCCACAAAGGAGTGCCTCTAGGACAGGCTGAGGGAGACACAAAGGGCGCAGCGGTCCTGCCCATCCCAGGCCTCATTCGGTAACTGCTCCAAAGGCAGTCTGGGGCAGGCTTGTCCAGGAGGTGGCTCCATGTCCCCTTCCTGCCCACCTGCAGTCACCCTGGGGCTGATGGAGCAAGGAGGACAGTGAGTGGCAGGGCACCCTGACCAACCATGGCTCAGACACATGCTGGCTTGCAGGATGATCGAGGAGCTCCTTGTGGAAATGGGACCAGGGTGGGCCAGGGACAGGGCAGGGCCTCCTGCACTGCGGGGGGGGGGGGCAGGAGCACCTTTGGGAGCAGGAGCACCTGTGGGAGCAGCACCCTTCCTGGGCCATCAGGGTTCTGAGCGCTTTACACACACAGCCTCTAATCCTCAGAGGACCCTGCGAGCTGAGGTCTTCCTGCCAGCATCCTCACTCTACAGATTGGTTGGCACCAGCCCTCTGACCTGCCATGCCCACCTGAGCTGGTATTGCAGCCTCTGCCCAACACACGCACCCTGTTCTCCCTTCCAGACCCAACTTCCCCGAGCCCTCCCTGCCACCCCATGCAGGCACAGCTATAGCCCCTCCTCAGCAAGGCCTCCCTCACAGCCCCCAGTGGTACCACAAGTGGTAATCAGGTCTGTGGCCCCCCACACACACACAACAGGGCCTAGCCCAGGACACACTTGCTGAAGCTGGCTGGAGACCCAAGGGGCTGGTGAGGGGCAGGGCCAGGCGGCAGGAGCAGGGCTCGGCCTTGGCAGTTGCACCCTCCAGCAGGTCACTTGGCCTTTCTGGGTATGTTTCAGCCTGGGGGAACTCCACGATGTGGGGCAGTTGTGCCAGACTGAGGGGTGCAGTGGGGAGAGGCCCTGTGAGCATCTGCAGGAGCCAGGCAGACACGCTTATTAGCCCATGTCTCTGAGGCAGAGGCAGCAATTGCATCCAGGGACTCAAGCAAGTCCTGGGCTGGCAGGCACTGGGAGTCGGCAGCGAGGGATGGGTTGCTAGGCTCCAGGATGGCTCGTGTGGCCCCTATTGCTGTGGGGAGCCCCCCACTCCCCACATCTCTACTCCCCCTTGAACTGACTCCCACCATCCTGCTGCCCAGTCCAGCAGCCTCGGACAGCTAGCAAGTCCCCAAACCTCCAAGACAGGAACCCAGCCTGAGGGAGGTGTCAGAAGGGTCCCTGTGCTGCCAGCCTCACCTGCCCCTAGCTCCATGATGCCGGGGAGGCCGGAAGGAGGGAGAGGGAGACTGTCTAGGCTCCACAGTCCTCCTCTGGACATGTACATCTGTGGGTCCCAGCCAGACCCCCAGGACTCCCGCTGCTGGAAGAGAACAGCTTGGAACTCAGACTCGAGGTGTCCTCCCAGCACCCACAGTGCAGAAGGGAGGAGCTGGAGAGCCCAGGAGGAACTGGGAGATGAGGCCCCAGCTTGTGCAGAGGGCGCCAAGGCTGCTGTGTGTGGAGGGATGTGGTGCCTGGTGATGCCTAGGGACCTGCCTCTGGAAGATATTCTTAAGTGAATAAAATAAAACACATAGGACTACGAAGACCAACCGATTACACCATTACCAAAACAGTAAAAGCCAACGTGTGAAACAAAACATCTGTGCCTCTCCATCAACACGTTAAACAGTAAGGTACAGGAGCGGGTCCCGTAACAGCTGTAATTTCAAAGCCGTGATGAAGATAAACTGTATCTTGAGAAGTATGACTTGGACATTCTGTGGATGTCTGCACTGACAAGTCACACGTGTCACTCATACGACTGTTCCTTGTTGCCCATGTAATAGAAGAAAACGCTAGATGTCAGTTAAAGATTAGTGAAAATGTGATTTATTTCCTCCTGAATCCTGTCACAGACCTCCAACTGAGAAACCCTGAGAATCTAAGAAAGAGAAAAGGGAAGAAGTGAATGAAGGGGACGGAATTTTCCAGAGTGAGCACAAGTCTTCAGAAGAAAGCAGCACTCGATATGAGATACGGAAATCGACGCTTGCCCTGCAGCCTCGGTGCTGTGGTCCCTGGCCCCAGGGGCCCTCCGCAGCAGGCCTCCGTGTGCTCCACAGCAGCCACCTGACTTCCTCTTCCATATGCTTGTGTGAAAATTCAACAAAGAACATGCCACTTCAGAATAGGGGGAAAATAGATAGCTTTATTTTTAACATTGTAATGAAATTCCACCACAGAATAAGGATCTCATGGGATTTGGATTTTTTTTTTCCCTCCAGTTAATAAATACAAACGAACAAAAATACTTTGCTTTGCAAGGAGGCTGCGGCTCTCCTGTCCCGATTGACCAGAAGCCTGGCGGGCACCCTGTGGAGGCCCACCCCTGACGTGGCTCCCACTTCCACACCTGCTCCTCCAGCACAACCACTGCGGCCCTCGTCATGAGCAGCCCACCACACCTTGCCTCACATTTCTGCAAACACTATTTAGGAACAATGCCTCTCCTTCCCCCACCTCTTCTAAATATTGTACTCAACTTCAAATTTTAAACAAGTCCCTTCTGAGAAGGCAACAATCTGGTTTCCACACAAGCCCAACTGGAGGCCCTTTCAGGCAGTAAGTGTTAACGCCATGAAACTGGGTGGGTGGTCTCAGGAAAACAGACCACTGCCACTGGGTGCACCTTGGGAGGGAAGGGAAGGGTAAAGTGAAATCTACCGTGTATCTTGTAGAACACACCTTATTTCAAAAATAAGAGTTCCTATTGTACGCAGCCTGTGCGGCAGGTCAGGCACGTGGTCCTGCAGGCAACAGACCGTTATTGCTGAGTGTGGCCCCGGGCACTGAGGATGCTGGGAGCTCTGAGTGCCAGGCCCCATCCACACCAGGAATGACAGCCAGTGCACTACCCCCTGGGCTGGGACCCTGGGACCACCTTCCACAACCGCAGTCACGGTAAGGCCTACCGCCGTGCTCCACCCGGATAGCACAGCCCCTGCTACCTGAGGGCTGGAGAATGATGTTGTTCCCATCGTTACAGCTTCTGGTGCAACCACAACGTGCAAACCTCACAACTGCCCAGTGTTTAGACTGGAGAAGAAAAGCTCCTGTCGACCCAGAAGAGATGGTTACTGGAGTCCTGCATCCCACCTGCGCCTGCCCTAGGAACCCCCTGGAAGCCGAGACATAAGCATACATGTTTCATAAACGGGTCAGAAAAGAACCGCTGGTCCTTATGCCCAGCAGTGAACTTTTCTTCCATGTACCCCATTTTTCATTAATACAGATTTTTAAAAAGTGCTCATTTCCTGAAAGTATTTCTGTGTGATGGTTTCATAACAAATGAAAATGATTTACCAAGATGATCAGAAAAGCAGCTGCTTCTAAGATATGAAGTAATGAAACAACGCTGTGCTCCTTGTGTGGCACAGAGAGGCAGACGCCGCCTGCCTAGAGCCGCCTGGCCCCTCCCTACAAGGGCCATTTCTTTGCAAGGAGCATTACAGACTCTAACCACTGAGAGTTTGGCACGGAGCCCTCGACATTGGCGAGGGAGGGGGCTCCAGGAGCCCACGCTCTGAGGGGTCATCAGCTGCGGGGATCAGCGGCGCTTGGTTAGGAGAGGTAGTGCTGACAGCTCTGACCACCGGCCTGCACCACCTTGGAGAGGAATACTTTGCAGTGGCAGTAAGTTGTCATTATTCTACATAAATCACAATCGAAGATAAGCCTATCTGGGGCGAAAGAAGTGGGAAATAAAACAGATGCTGTGATTCTACAGCTTTGTCCTTTTTGGTGCTAGCACAGTGTCACTGTCACCGATGTCCCGGAGGAGAAACACGAAGCCTGTCTGGTGGTGGTGTCTGCACACACGCGGGGCGCCCTGGCTGTGTGCCTGCGTGTCCTGTAGGGCTCAGAGCCCCAGAGACTTCTGTACGATCTGCTTGGCGATCTTATAAAACTGTTCTCGATCGTCCCGCCACATTTTGGAAGCATCCACGTTGGCGCCACTCTCATCATTGGGCTCTGAAAGAGACGGGAAGCTTTCTGTGGTCAAGGGAGTTTCAAAAACCAGCAGCTCCACAAGACCTGCCATTTCATCTAAATAAATTCATGGATCTTTCAAGACATGTGTCCCAGAAATAAACAAACAGAAAACAAAGATGTCTGTGATATTGAGGGGGTGGTGTCTGTAATGCTGGGGGGTTGGGGTGGGGCAGTGCTGCCGGCCAGTGTACCAAGTGTTCCTCTGCACACGAAGATCCATTCTCAGGAACCCTTCCTCTGAGCATCTAGAACTGCCAACACAACCTGTCTTCATCCTGCTCTGGAAATGCTAAGACAACCTAAGCAACGTGGTGCGTGGGGCTCCCTACTATGGCCTGCCTGATACAGGGCGTTTCCAGCACCCAGAGAACAAGCCACACACGATCCACCTGCTCATTTCACTGCAGGGGGACATTCTCTGTGAGCTAGTGCTCTGTCCCCTCCGGTCCCCACTGGAAAGACAATCCTGGGTGGACATACAGTCTCACTGTAGATGTTTGGCCTGGGGTGGATGCCTGGCCCGTGACCAAGTAATCCCCAGGCTAGCCAGCTGGGGCCAGCAATCAAGGCCTGGCAGGAAGGGAGACAGGCCTAACGACCCTGAGAAACCAAAATTAAGAAACTCTGAGGCAAAAGCTGCAATTAAGTGGCAGCCATGAAGTGTGGTGGTGACGCAGTCAGACTAAAGTGAAGAGACTGGATTAGCAGAGAGTAAAGGCCAAGAAGCAAGAGGACAGCAGCAGGCCGACCAGACAGCAAGGAGAGTGCCAACACCACCACGGCCCCGGAGGCTGGCAGGTTCCCGCCGCAGTGGGTGGGCTCCAGACAACCCAGGCCTCCTTTCTCAGGCTGCTAGAGAGATTCTCCGATCCTCCAGCCTGCAAGCGGCCCACATACCATTATCATCCCACCTTGCTGCCTGTGCCTGCCTGCCATTTATCCAACAAATACTTGCTTAGTATTCACTAGGCACAGGGCACACGCTGGAGAACAAGAGCTGTGGGCCTGCCGTCAGAGGGGAGGCAGGCAGACATTACACCAATCAGCACTAACACATCACTGTGAACCGTGGCAGGTGCTGTGGAGGGAGGGAGCAGGCAGTAGGGTGAATAGGACAAAGCAGCAGGTGTGGTGCTTGTGGGTGCGGCACAGATACAGGGAGCACAGGAGCACGGACATGGCCGCTGCCACCTCCCTGCAGAGCACCTGACCTCCACCTCACATAGGCCCATGGGATGCAGACTCCTGGAGCAGTGTGGGACGTCGGGTGGGCTGGGTAGGAGAGGCAGCCTGGGCAGGAGGGCCGTGCAGAGCACAAGCCAGGGGCAGGTCTGGGGGCTGTATGTCGGACGAAGGAGGTGTCATGAGGAAGGACAGTAGATAAAGCTGGAAACGTAGCTCAGAGTCAAGAGGATGTACACTATGACAAGAGTGTGTAAAACATACATTAAACTAAAAAAAAAAAAAAAGTACACCAAGAACATCTCTAATGATACCCCACCACTGCCCCTCTCCCAGATCTTCCATTCCCCTCTCTCATTGGATTCCTTCCACTCAGCATGTAGAGTTTTAAGCGTCTGCCATCTGAAAACACAGCCAAGCCCGGACTTCACACTCATCCTCGACTCCACTGCATAGGAGCCATGTGGTCCTGCTAGGACAGCCACGTGCTCCACTGAGCACCTCCTCGCAGTGGCAGCTTCCCGACCGCTCTGCGGCCTCTGTCAGCTCTCCTACAGCACTCTTTCTCTTCCCAGCTTTCCTGACACTCCTCCTCACCATCCCCTCCTCCTTCCGCAAACACCCTTCCTGCATCATCACCTTTTGCTCACCACTGCCTGACGCAGAGACACTGCACAGGCCTTTTCTTCTGGCCGATCCTTGGCCGGGCCGCAGGCCTTGCAGCAGTGGGCTCCTGGACCATGGGGAACACCAGGCCCCTGGTACTAAACACATCCCAAACTTATCTCCCCAAATCCTGCTCCCTCTGCAGGCTCTCATGTCAGAGACGCAGGTCTCCAGATCCAGCTCCCAGGCTCAGGACCACCCCGCCCTGGCCCAGGCCCTCCGCTCTCCTCTCCTGGCTGCTGCACTGTCAGCAGGCCGTGCGGCTCCTCCAGTCACACCACACTGCACAGTGCTGCAAGGACGGTCCTATCAGGCACAACTTCCCTGCTCCAACCTTCCAGGGACTTCCCAGAGTTGCCAGGCTTGGCTCAGCCTTCCGCACACTTCCACAGCGCCCCCCCCCAGCCCTCCTACACACAGCCTGAGCTCCACCCCTCATGAGCGACTGGCAGTGCCCTGTGCCAGCCACGCTGCCTCAGGCCACAGCACAGGCTCTCCCCTTTGCCCCAGATGCCTCTCCCTCCTCCCACACCTTGTGAAGGCCACGCATTCCTCCAGACTTCTCCAGATGTTCTCTGCAGGGCAGGCCAAGACCCTCTGCTCTTCAAGGTCCCCCGCCCCCGAGCTTGCCCTAATCTCAGGACTTCGCACACTGGCCAGACACACTGGCTAAGCTGGACATTCCCCTTGGGTGTGGGTGCCTTAATGTTGGGGTCTGTCACAATGAACTTGACGCAGGGCCTCCATCAATGTCTACAGAGTGAGTGAAATGTCCAACAGTTAGGGGAGGATGGCTCCTTGTGGTCAGCAATGTAAGGTATGACAGTGGGTCATCTTGAACATTTGTAATTATGAAAAACGGGCTTACCTGGGCAAGTGTATGAAAGTGTTATTCCAGGAAAAAGCAGAAAATAAAGCAGTGTATGTCAATGAATTACCGGTGAATGGAGGTAAATCACAGCGCCAGGGGTGAGAGAGGAAAGCAGAGCGGCCAGTACAGCGGTGTTTTTTGTTTACAGGTCCCTCCCTTACCAAGCCCCTAACAGAAAAGGCCAGGGGTTGCTGGGGAGCCATACCTGCCAGCATGCTCACCACTGACAGCAGGATCTTCTCCACACTTTGCACGGGGCTCCACCTCTCAGCGCTGCTCTCATAGCCCATGGGGTCGTCTCCGGGGGCATGCAGGATGGAGATGCAGACCCTTCCATCAGGGTAGACTGAAGGGTCAGAACAGGGCAGGTAAGCTGAGACACACCATGGAGGCGACGCCACGCCATGCCAGGGACAGCAGCTCTGCACACAGACCCCAGGCTGTTTGCACAGCTGAGCCTGGCCAGGGCCCCGAGAACCGAGCGAGCTTCCCCTTCCACACACCCCGGAGAGGCCACGTCCTAGAACCTGGGCCTCTCCGGGCCTCTTGGGTATTGGTAATGCTCGAAGTCCACCCATTTCTAATCAGCTACAGGACAATTTTTTAAAACATTATGTCCAAAGGGAGTAAGTGGAAGGTTATCTGGCAGTCAGACACTGCATGGAAATATCTAATTAGGATCATCCACAGCTTTCAGAGCTAGTTTCTTATGTTTCTAATTCTACCATAAAATACATGAACTGGGCTGCTTACCTGGCTAGGATGAAGGCTACTGGAATTACTTAACTATCCAGAAAAAGAAAGGGA
The DNA here is from genome assembly GCF_030014295.1 of Loxodonta africana. Classification (NCBI taxonomy): domain Eukaryota; kingdom Metazoa; phylum Chordata; class Mammalia; order Proboscidea; family Elephantidae; genus Loxodonta; species Loxodonta africana. Next base: position 226,562,620 of record NC_087343.1, read on the forward strand.
CTGAGATTTCCCTTGGTAACTTATTCTAACAGAAAAATTTTCGTCACACTACCTGCAGATGAACTGTGTCTAAATCTAATCCCCCTCTCAGCAGACAGCAACATTAACAAGACACCCGGGTGGCTCAAGATACATTTAGATATCCAGGGAAATCCATTCGGATACACTCAACTGTAAAATCACAATGCTATTAAAATTTATAATAATAGAAATAAACAGATGATTTAAAATTTATTTAATTCACCTTCATTTATGAGCTCAGAATTCATGAAAACTTAGAAATGCTGACCATTATCATTCACCTCCCAAGAGCTTTTCCTTTCCTACCCAGCCCCTCGTTCATCCTTTGTCCCCGTGGGGACTGCCCTCTGGCTAATCCTCTTCTGAGGAAGGAGTTTAAGACACTGCGTGCACAGTGGTCATGGACATCGGGGCATGGGTCTCCAGTCCATTCACGTGGAGTCTGCACGCCTAGAGCCCTGAACCACCCTCTCCCAGAGAAAGGAGAGTGGTGTCAACAGACTTTCTTGTAAGTGGCCCTTCCTTAGAGTGGTGGCACTAGGCAGTGACACTGCACACCCCAGGAGCACCAAAGGGAGATGAGGCTGTTTCTACATCTCTGTCCCCGCGGCCCCTTTCACCTGAACGTCCAGCACCCTTCATCCCTGCCATCAGTTCCCCCCAAGTCCCTCAGCTCCCTGGGGGCTGGGGCAAGAGTGATATGGCTCTGCACTGCTTCCCTCAGTCCTGCTCCTAAAGGGCACCTTGACCCCTCCACTCTCTCCTGCCACATCCATCACCCAGGCCCATCCATCTCAATACACCCACATCTCTTCATCGTCAGCACTGATGAGGTTCAGGAGCCCAGCACTTCCAGGCTCCTCCAGTCTGCTCTCTACACCAACAACCGCTCTGACCAACTCACTCAGAATCCCCTCAATGGCTTTCCGCTGCCCTAGGATAAAGATCAAATCCTCAGCAGTGCCCAAGAGGCCCCTGACTTCTCACATAGGACGTCTGCACACGCTAGATTCACCCTTCCCGCCACACACACACACACACACACAGAGCTCACTCAGGTGACTGCACACTGCTCTTCCTGCAAAAGGTCAGTTCAGGCATCACCTGTGCAGGGTGCCACCCCTCCCTTCCCTCTCTCCTTCTCAGCAGTTACCAAAGCTGTGACATTAACACTTCTCTGTGTGAGTCCTTTACCACTGTCTGGCTCCCCGCAACACTCTGAGCGGCTGAACGTGCCTGACCCCCCTTTTTACTATTTGCTCACCATTGTATCCCAGCAACTTTTAATACAGTGAATTCTTTCTTAAAAACATTCATTCGCTAATAAATTATTATACTGACAGACTAATACAGTAAGTTTACTCAAAATAAAATCTTCACCAAATAAAAATAACATCAATGTATAGAAAGGAATAAAAATCTCTTTATAACAATCACCTGGACATTAAAAGTACCGCGAGCAGACGGACTCTTCTGGTGCACACACGTAACTCCATCAGCTTCTTCGTCAGGCCTTCTCACACCACTGGGAGTCTTCTAAAGCTTCTATTCTCTTCAGTATAATCTTATTATTTTTACTTTTTAAATTGCCTACAATCCTCTGCATGGTTGTGTTTTATGATTAATCAACTTGAGATCGTTGGCCTCTTCAACTGACCCCTATCTAAAAAAACAAAACCCATCGCTGTTGAGGCGAATCCGGCTCACAGTGAACCTACAGGACAGAGTAGAACTGCCCCACAGGGTTTCCGAGCAGCAGCTGGTGGATTTAAACTGCTGACCCTTTGGTTAGCAGCCGAGCTCTTAACCACTGCACTACCAGGGCTCTGATTTTATCTAGCGGCCGTAATATATTTTTTAACTTTCTATTACTGGAAATTTCAAGCACACAACGCAATAGACGACAGCATAATGAATGTCCCTGTACTCATCACCCCGCCTTAACAGCTGTTCCAACTCACAGCCAATCTTCCAGAAAAACTAGCTGTTTCTGACCATCTACTGTGCACATGAAACTGAATAAATACTGAGATGAGAACAAAGTGCAAAGTGCTCTCTAGACAAGGACATCAGCAGGGAATAAGGATTTCCCAGAAGGTTCTGGAAGCAAGCAAAACAGGAAAGCCTCCTGCCAGGTGGGCGGTACCGAAAGCCTCCCTGGACAGGGAGAGAGATTTGATGGAGCTTTGGAGGAAACCCTGGTGGTATAGTGGTTAAGTGCTACGGCTGCTAACCAAGGGGCTGGCAGTTCAAGTCTGCCAGGTGCTCCTTGGAAACTCTATGGAGCAGTTCTACTCTGTCCTATAGGGTCACTATGAGTCGGAATCAGCTGAACGGCATGGGTTTTTTTTTTTTTTTGGAGTATAGACGGTGTTCGTGGGTGGGTCGGGGGATGAGGGGAGGGTATGCCAAGAAGACTTTTTTTTTTTAATTGTGCTTTAGGTGAAAGTTTATAGCTCAAGCTAATTTCTCATAAAAAAAAAAAATTTATACACCTATTGTTCTGTGACACTAGTTGCTCTCCCTATAATGTGACAGCATACTCCTCCTTTCCACCCTGGGTTTTCCTATGTCCCTCCAACCAGCTCCTCTCCCTTCCTGCCTTCTCATTCTGCCTCCAGACAGGAGCCACCTATTTGGTCTAGTGTAGCTGCCTGAACTAAGAGGCACACTCTTCACAAGTATTATTTTATGTTTTATAGTCCAGTATAATCTGTCTGAAGAGTGGGCTTCTGAAAATGGTTTCAGTTCTGAGTTAACAGGGCATCCAGGGGGCCATGGTTCTGGGGGTTCCTCCAGTCTTAGTCAGACCATTAAGTCTGGTTTTTTTACATGAATTTGAGTTCTACTCCATGCTTTTCTCCTGCTCTGTCAGGGACTCTCTGTTGAGTTCCCTGTCAGGGTGGTCATTGGTGGTAGCCAGGTACCATCTAGTTCTTCTGGTCTCAGGCTGATGGACTCTCTGGTTTATGTGGCCCTTCTGTCTCTTGTGCTAATATTTTCCTTGTGTCTTTAGTGTTCTTCATTCTCCTTTGCTCCAGGTGGGTTGGGACCAGTTGATGCATCTTACATGGCCACTTGCTGGCTTTTACATGGCCACTTGCTAGCTTTTAAGACCCCAGATGCCACCCACCAAAGTGGGATGTAGAACATTTTCTTAATAAACTTTGTTATGCCAATTGACCTAGATGTCCCCCAAAACCATGGTTCCCAGACCCCAGCCACTCTGTCCCTCAAAGTGTTTGTGTTCAGGAAACTTCTTAGCTTTTGGTTTAGTCTAGTTGTGCTGACTTCTCCTGTATTGTATGCTGTCCTTCCCTTCACCTAAGATGATTCTTCTCTACTATCTAGTTAGTGAATACCCTTCCCCGTCCCTCTCCATCCTCGTAACTATCAAAGAATGTTTTCTTCTGTGTTTAAGACTTTTCTTGAGTTCTTATAATAGTAGTCTCGTACAATATGTCCTTTTGCAGCTGACTAATTTTTTTTTTTTAATTTTACTCAGCATAATGCCTTCCAGATTCCTCTGTGTTATGAAATGTTTCACAGATTCATCATTGTTCTTTATCAACACGTAATATTCCATTGTGTGAATATCCCATAATTTATTTATCCATTCATCTGTTGATGGGCACCTTGGTTGCTTCCATCTTTTTGCTATTGTAAACGGTGCTGCAGTGAACATGGGTGTGCATGTATCTGTTCATGTTAAGACTCTTATTTCTCTAGGATATATTCCAAGGAGCGGGATGGCTGGATTGTACGGTAGTCCTATTTCTAGCTTTTTAAGGAAGCGTCAAATTGATTTCCAAAGTGATTGTACCATTTTACATCCCCACCAGCAGTGTGTAAGAGTTCCAGTCTCTCCACAACCTCTCCAACATTTATTATTTTGTGTTTTTTGGGTTAGTGCCAGCCTTGTTGGAGTGAGACAGTATCTCACAGTAGTTCTGATTAGCATTTCTCTAATGGCTAATGATCATCAGCGTTTTCTCATGTATCTATCTGTTAGCTACCTGAATGTCTTTGGTGAAGTGTTTGTTCATATTCTTTGCCTATTTTTTAATTGGGTTATTGGTCTTTTCGTTGCTGAGGTGTTACAGTATTTGGTAGATTTTAGATTAGACCCTTATCAGATACGTCATAGTGAAAAATTTTTTCCCAGTCTGTGAGCTGTCTTTTTACTCTTGTCTTTGAATGAGCAGAAGTGTTTGATTTTTAGGAGTTTTCCAGTTATCTAGTTTCTCTTCTGGTGTTTGTGCATTGTTAGCTATGGTCTGTATTCTGTTTATGCTATATATTAGGGCTCCTAGCATTGTCCCTATTTTATCGTTTTAGATTTTACATTTAGGTCTTTGATTCATTTTGAGTTAGTTTTTCTACATGGTGTGAAGTATGAGTCTTGTCTCATTTTTTTAGCACCATTTGTTAAAGAGATTGTCTTTTCCCCATTTAATGGGCTTCAACCTTTGTCAAATATCAGCTGCTCCTAGGTAGATGAATTTACATTTGGATTCTCAATTCTGTTCCATTGCTCTATGCATCTGTTGTTGAAACAGTACCAGGCTGTTTTGAATACCGTGGCAGTATAATAGCTTCTAAAATCAGGTAATGCGAGGCCTCCCACTTTGTTCTTCTTCTTCAGTAATGCTTTACTTATCCGAGGCTTCTTCCCTTTCCATATGAAGTTGGTGATTTATTTCCCCATCTCGTCAAAAAATGCCGTTTGAATTTGGATCAGGATTGCATTGTATCTGCTGATCGCTTTGGGTAGAATTGACATTTTCACAACATTGAGTCTTCCTATCCATAAGCAAGGTATGTTTTTCCACTTATGTAGGTCTCTTTTGGTTTCCTGCAGTAGTGTCTTGCAGTTTTCTTTGTATAGGTCTTTTACGTCTCTGGTTAGATTTATTCCTAAGTATTTTATCTTCTTGGGGGCTATTGTAAATGGTACTGATTTGGTGATTACCTTTTTGAAGTTCTCTTTTTTGGTGTACAGGAATCCAACTGATTTATCTTGTATCCTGATAAAAAAAACTCTGCTGAAATCTTCTATTAGTTTCAGTAATCTTCTTGTGGATTGTTTGGGGTTTTCTGTGTATAAGATCATATCATCTGCTAATAGGGATACTTTTACTTCTTTCTTACCAATTTGGATGCCCTTTATTTCTTTTTCTTGACTTACTGCTCTGGCTAGAACCTCCAGCACAATGTTGAATAAGAGTGGTGATAAAGAGCATACTTGTCTGGTTCCTGTTCTCAAGGGAAATGCCCTCAGACTCTCTCTGTTTAGGATGATGTTGGCTGTTGGCTTGGTATAAACGCCCTTAATTATGTCAAGGAATTTCCCTTATATGCCTATTTTGCTGAAAGTTTTTTATCATGAATGGGTCCAAGTGGACTTATTTTTAAACCAAGAGGGAAGTCAAAGGCTCAGAAAACATATACAGAATAAATTTTCTCATGCTTAAATTAGCCTTTGGCTATTTGATATTTTTTTTATTTGATATGCAAAAAAGTATAGGAAAAGGCTTCAAATAAGTAAATAATAAGTAAAAAAAAAAAAGTAAAACATAAAAAATATTTTACATCTTCAAAATAGCGTATCTTAGTTGTTTTTCTTCTCCACCACTATTAAGATAATTATTGCTGGCAATAACAATCATTTATAGGAAGGAACATTATTCTAAAAACTACCATTGAAAAGACAACACATTTCCTTATTCACTATCTTATCCAAAACCCCCAGCTATAAAAGGAAAAAATAAAAGCTACAGCAATTCAGGAATTCCATTCCCTGCTACTAAATACTTTTTCAACTACAACAAGTACAACTTTTAGAAATGATCTATTTTTTCCTCTTTTTAAAAGAAATACATGTTCACTTTAGGAAAAAGAAAATGATTTACAAAAAGGGAAAAAAAAAAAATCCACCATGGAGAAAATCACTTCTAAGATTTTTGTGCTTACCTTTCCAGATATATATCCATGTACATGTCAATTTTTTTTGCAAAAAAAGAGAATATAACAAACCTATTGATCAGTAACCTATTTTTCAAGCTTGATGTATCCTAAATATCATTCTATATCATCTAATATATCCTAGACAATTTAACATATCTGTATGGCATTTTTTTTTTTTTTTAATATAGCATTATAGGAAACCCTGGTGGTGTAGTGGTTAAGAGCTCTGGCTGCTAACCAAAAGGCTGGCAGTTCGAATCCACCAGGCGCTCCTTGGAAACTCTATGGGCAGTTTTACCCTGTCCTATAGGGTCGCTATGAGTCGGAATTGACTCAATGGCACTGGGTTTGATTTTGATTTTTTGGTATAGCATTATATCACACGGACTAGTGATTTACTTAACTATTTAACAATCTGCTCTACTGTTGAAAACGTAGGTTGTTCCTGATTGTTTCAGCATCCCAAGTGAGAATGGCAAAGAGGCGTGTAGGGCACCAGAGTATACACACACCGACACATGTTCTCGACAACAGCCCCACCAACGGTAGGAAGGCTGGGCCAAGTACACCCACATATTTAGGTTTTTCGTTTTTTTAATCTACATTAAGCTAGCTCTCAAAACTCATAGTAGCAATACCACCACAGTGTAATCTGTTAAAGTTCAAAAGATAGTATTTTTTAAAGTTCAAGTCACTGATATGCTATATTTCATATGATTACATAACCTCTGTGCCACTCCTGACACTATAAAAACTACTTCAAAGAACACTTACTGTTTGGATGAAACATCTCACAGGTAAATCTCATCTTTGGAGGACTTAAGGGATAATCAAGTGGAAAACTCAGGATGGCAGGAAAAACACCAAACTCAAAACAGGTATCTTCTGGGCCCCTAGAAAATACGTATACAAAAGAAATGTAAGGTAGATTTTTCAAAGCCTACCACAAACCAGAAATCAGGAAATTTTTATTGTTTTACAAACTCATGTTTAAAGTTATCTAAATCATAATGATCCGCTGGTATTTTTTTCCAGATGGAAGTTAATATTTTATCCTCCTATTCCAATCTGGTTTAAATTTTAAGTACAGCACAAAGGAGCCCTGATGGCACAGTGGTTAAATGTTTGGCTGCTAACCAAAAGCTCGAGCACAAAGATGGAATTATGGCACAGATCTTATGTTAGTAAAGGTAAGAGTTGGGGTGGCAGAACCTCTTCATAATAAAAAAATAAATAAATAAACTAATGCCAATGGTGTAAGAGCATAGATTTTTTCTTCCCTATATATACAGTACAATTACATCTTAGAATAAAGATCTGAATTATGGCATGTTATAGCAAGAGTCTATTGTGCTTAGATAAATGAGTGGTTAAGCATTGTTATTTCAAAGGCTATTTTTAATTTTTAAGTGTGCCTAAGAAGTCATTTTTGCAACCTTCGAAAAACATATAAAAAGTATGCACATACTCACAGATGGAGGCGCGTGGGCACATACGGCGACGCAAGCCCAGGCCTGCACACCCATGTAACAGCACCGCATCCTATCTGCACCGACATGGACACCTGGGCACCTTACACGCAACCACTACATACACACAGGCCCAGCTCCCAGATCTGCTTTTCCCCCATTGGTAAGTGGTAGGAGCGAACTCAACCATTCAAAGGTCCTGTTCAAATGTTAACCTCCATGCGTTTAAATGGCCGCTGTCCTAACCAGCACACGGCGCAACAGGGCAGCGGCAGAGGTAGGGTGGGGACCATCAGCTTGTATTTTAACATAAGGGAGGAGCTCCTCCCCACCCTAAAAATTTCACTAATAAAGCATGCATTAACAGTAGTTTTTAAAGATCTCAGGCTATCTTCACTATGTGAATTTTTATAATAAAACAGAAGTACTGAATGGTAGCTATAGACACCGAAACAGCAGAAATTGCTTTGGGCATGGCCTGTCAGTCAATAAAGGAGAAAGTAAACCCCATTCGATTTACAGCAGCTGCAAAATGAGTCTCTTTATAAACACTCTGCCTCTCAAAAAATGACTGCCTAACATATTAACTTCGACAACGTAAAGGGCCACCACAGGAGATCTAGATCATGACCAAATCAGTTCAATGTCAAAGACGTGCAGCCTGTCAAAAGGAGTCAAAGGCACGGCATAGGTAACATATGCTTAGAATACATTCATTCTAAAGCAGTCTGCATTTGAAAAAGTTGAGGTTATTTTTTAAAAACACAAATTTGACTTAAAATCCTGATATTGAAATTCTGGTTCAGGGAACTAAACACACAGATTTGCAAATATGAGGAACAATATTCATCTCTACAATTAAAGGAAAAAGACAAAAACTCATAATACTGAACAAAGGAACTTTAATTTCCATTTGGTGACTGACACTCCAGGGTTTCAACGGCACTCAGCAAGGGAGACCGTCAGCAAGGGAGACCGAAGCTGCTTCACAGGCCTGTAGCAAATACAGTCACAATAAGAATAAGGTCACGAGTACTTCATGGAGCCAGGTATTTTTTTGTTTTGTTTTGTGTTGTTTTTTCCCCAAATTTACAAGATGAATCTTGATTCTAAAAACTGTCCTTACTACTTTTTGGGAGACCAACAGTGAACAGCTCCTGAGAGAGGTTCTGTTTAATCCACTTACACAGGTCCACACTCATGAGCCTGAGAGCCATTCACGACAGCCCAGGCCTTGGCACAGACCAGGACAGGGAGCGCCACATAGAGACGAAGCTCATGTGCTGTGCAGTCGCAGCCGCGGGCCGAATATTATGGAAGGGAGGGGCTGGGGCTGCTCTGGGGAGGGCGTCTGTCCCGGTGCGAGGCTGCAGGTGACACGTGGAATGACCAGACTGCCCGAGTCCAGCTCATTCGGCTGCTGCAGGATCTGCCTGCAGGGACAGGGGCCCTCTGAGCCCTTCTCTCAACCCAGGCCGCCCAGACTTCTGGTGAGAGCCCTGAAAACACACCATCTCAAGCCTGGTTTCCAGTGGAAGAGTTCAAAGCAAATCATAAATGTTCCCCCATTAGCAGTCCACACATCCTCCTGATGAAAGGGTGTCGAGAATTACTGTTTTCATCTCACTGTTAAGCAAAACTGGGAAATCCAGGGATTAAACGACTTACTTAGTCAAGGTCCTAAATCAATCCACTAACAGAGCTAAGTATAGAACACAGTTCAAACTGCTCAATGGCAAAGCTGGCCAGGTAGAGATACTATCTTTAAAGGTAACACTGTTCCTATGTCAGGAGTGCTTGCCAGTGCCCAGGTTATTTCTGGCACTACTGAGTCTCCAGTAAGAAAAAAAAGTCTGGATAGTATTTCTAGAAGGAGTCAAATGGTATTTGCTCAATACTGTGATAACAGTTCTTTGTTTCTCATAATAGGACTTTCTCTAAAAAAAAAAAAAAAAATCATCTGGGCACTAGTGGCTCAGAAGCACGATTACACATTCCCTCAAGTGCACCCACATCTTAGGTATCAGAGCTATCTTCAAACGCTCTGGTTCACTACTGGTTTGAAGCTGGAGTTTCCTCCCTGCGCCAGAAGGCCCTGTGCCCAGCGGCCCGCAGGGAGCCTGTGGAGTGCAGGGAAGGTCATGCTGCAGACGCTGGCAGGTGAATCCCTGCAGCGCCAGAAAAGCAGACACTCAGTGTTCTTTCTGGACAAGCTGCACTGCTGTACCTGACAGTCTTGCTTCCCTTTCCCTAACGAAGACCTCGGCTTAGAATCTTCAACAGGACAAAAGAAAGGAACAAAGAATTCGCTTAACTTCTTAGTGCTGCTGTAGTAGAAATATCACAAGTGGGCGGTTTTAACCAACAGAAATTTATTTTCTCACAGTTTAGGAGACAGAAATTTATTTTCTCATAGTTTCAGAGGCTAGAAGTCCGAACTCAGGGCTAGGGGAAGCCTTTCTCCCTCTGTTGGCTCTGGAGGAAGGTCCTTGTCTCTTTTCAGTTTCTGTTCCTGGGTTCCTTGACAATCTTCCTGTGGTGTGGCATCCATCTTCCCCCACTTGTGCTGTCCTGCTTCAGTGTCTAATCTGTCCTACATCTCCAAGTGACTGGCTTACAACACACCCTACACTGATACGGCCTCATTAACACAACAAAGAAAAGCCTATCCCCCTACGGGATTACATCCACAGGTAAAACCAAACCAAACCCATTGTTGTCAGTTGATTCTGACTCATAGCAACTCTATAGGGCAGAGAAGAACTGCCCTATAGAATCTCTAAGGAATGGCTGGTGGTTTCGGACTGCTGACCTTTTGGTTAGCATCCAAGTTCTTAACTACTGTACCACCAGGGGTCCCCACAGGTATAGAAGTTAGGATTTACAACATATATTTTGGGGTGATATAATTCAATTCATAAGATTCACCTGAGGCAATTATAAGCTTTTCAAAGCCTGCAAATTATTTTCCATCTTGTAGATTAAAATGACATAAATTATTTCAGAGCTATGAGGTAAGGACCCACTAACGTTGTTTTCTGAGACAAGCACGAGAGTAAAGGACAACAACCAGGCTGCCCCCTGCAAAAGAAAGCACATTTCACAGAGCTCACTTTGATTTACTGACTTTTAGGGGAATAAAGTGTTAGAGAACAAATACTGCAAGGGCAACACTCAGGGTCTAAAGCTGACCACTGAGGTGCCAAGGCTGGCTCCTCAGAGGATACCTGACAGTTTCTGCCTCCCCCCAGCCATCCCTGCCTGCCAGGGGGAGTTAAATCTCGGGTTCTTAATAGCAGTCATTTATACTGCCGGGGGCGTCTGAGATATGCTCGTTCAGTGCTTCATCACTGAACTCATGTGAAAAATGGCTCTCCTTCACTTTTCATTTCTGGATCTAGACCACAAAGATGATGACACCCCTGCATAGTGGCAGTAGGAGGAAGGTCCCAGCATGCTAACAGCCAGGTGTGTCCGGGGAAACTAACCACCTGCCCAACGGCTTGTTCCTGGCTCTCTGTCTGCACGTCACTCCCTGGCAGCAGACACTGGGAAAGCAGACTATTTCCACCACTGTGCTTCTCTTTACCAAGTTTGTCACAGCATGTGGACAGAATGTCTCAAACATAATACATGTTATAAAGCTTTATATGATGGAGATTATAAATCCATTAACCTGTATACTTAAACCTGAACTGAATTATTAAGGGTCGATTATTCCACAGAAATCATAGCCACCTGCTCAGGGGCAGATTATCCAATAGGCAAGGTAAGCATGGTGCTCACCTTGCTTACAAGGTCATCTGTAGTGAACAATTTCACATGGGTTTCTTTGACATGGTAAAACCCATGTGAAATTGTTTACTACAGATCAGTAAGTAAACACAAGTAAGCCTGTGCTTACCATGCTTACTGAGTCATCTGCCCATCAGGGATTGTAAATTTGAAAGGAGGCTTTGGTTCTGTAGGAAGGTGCTGTGGGGTTGGGAGAAAGATGCTAGCCATACCTAGGAGCAGAATCTCTGATGTAGTGAAAAAACGTGAAGTTGTTCACTACAGACGATCTGGTAAGCAAGGGAAGCACCACGCTTACCTCACCTATCGGATAATCCACACCTCAGACGAGAAAGCCTCCATCCACACTTCTGCTTCCAGGGAGGCATCCCCCACCCTGGTATACAGAGCACCCAGCAGGTATGTGCGGTGAATTAGGGCCCCAGTCAGAGCACAGGCGCGTCTCATTTCTCCCATCAGGAGCCCAGCAAAAGCTTCTTGCAATGCCCACCATCCCCTCAACATACGGCAGTGCCACCGTGCCAGCCTGCCAGCACAATCCTCCCACAGTCCCCCAGCCCCCACAGAGGAGCTTCAGAGGGCCTAACACACCACGCGGTGCACCCAGCCTTGTTCTGAATCCCTCAGTCATGGATGAAGCCTCCCTCATGACCCTGGCTGCTAGCCTAACACGTCTCCTTCCAGGACTGAAGGAGCACTTGCTGCATGAGGTCACCATGCCAGGCCCAATGGGGAAGGCAACAAAAATGGATGAGGCAAGGTTACTGCTCACAGGATCCTAATACCCTAGTCTGAAAGGGGACACGGAATACAGTAAGTTGTGATTCAGGGCAAAGTGCCCTCAAATGCCTGTCCTTTTGGCCTCAAGCACAGTAGGCAGCGGTCTCACTCAACCCCGACCACACGTTTTGCCTCAGCACGGGCCCCACCTCAGCGCCATTAAACAGCCTCTTTGGGGACGGACCCAGGCACCCATTGGTTTTTCTTTTGCTTTGCTCCAAGTGCCCTGCTGGTTTCAATGTAAAGAACCAATGCTGGGAAGGGACAAAGGAGGAAAAGGAGAGATGCTTTTCATTTTCATTTGGAGAATCATAGTAGTAGCTAGCAAATACAGGTTTCTGCCATATAATTATTTTCATGACTTAAAAAAAAAAAAACAGTTGCCACTGAGCAGACCCCCATTCGCGGCGACCCGTGTGTGGCAGAGCAGAACCACGCTCCGCAGGGTCTGCGATGGATGATTTCTCAGAGGTGGAACACCAGACCTTTCTTCTGAAACGCGTGTGGGAGCAGGCACACCTCCACCCTTCAGGTTAGCAGCACGTGTGTTAACCACGTGCACTACCCAGGGACTCCAATCTTAGTGCAGGGTGATGAAGATAACACGGAATTTCTAACACACAGTGGACTATCACTCAGCCATAAGGAGAAAGGAAGCTCCAAAACATGTCATGACGTGGACGAACCTTGAAGACAGCGTGCTGAGTGAAATAAGTCAGATACAAAAGGACAAATAGTGTACGATTCCGCTTGTATGAAGTATCTACAATAGGCAAGAGAGACAAAAGCTTAGGGGTTACCAAGGACATGGGGACGGGGTGAAGGGAAGTTATTGCTGAAGGGGTACGGCGTTTCTGTCAAGGAATGAAAAACCTTTGGAAACGAACGGTGGCGACGTTTGCACAGCACGGTGAATGTAATTAATGTCACTGAACTGCACACTTAAAAACAGTGAAAATAGCAAACGTCTTGTTATATTTTACCACAATAAAAATATGTATACATCCACACAGTCGAGTATGCAAGCGTTCACAGCAGCACATGAAATAGCAGAGTTGAAACGATCCAAACATCCATCACGTAGTTAATGGACAAACAAGAAGTGATAATATCCATACAACGGAACTCTCTGGAGCTTGGATCAAACTCAAAAACATTCTGCTAAGTGAAAGGAGTGAGACACAAAAGATTATATGCTTTCTGATTCCACTTACATGAACTGTCCAGGAAAGGTAAATATACAGTCAGAAAGCATATTAACGGTTACCAGGGGCTGAGGGTGGACATGGAGACTGACCGGCAATGGGCATGAAGGACCTTTTTGAAGACATTCTAAACTTGGTTTGTAGTGATGGTTCTACAATTCTAGAGAGTTACTGAAATCATTGGCTTGTGCTTAAAACAAGTAACACTTATGGTCTGTAAAGTGTATCTCAAAAAAGCTACTTTTAAAATGTACATCAGGGGAAGACGTATCACGCCACAGCAGGGTATCTCAGCCCCAGCACTACCGACGCGTGGGCCAGCTAATTCCGTGCGGGGACTATCCTGTGCACTGCAGAAGGTTGCTTAGCAGCATTCCTGGCCTCTACCCACCAGGGCTTCCAACCAGTTAGTTCCATTCAAACCCCTGCTGAAAATTTGCCTTTGCACCCCAGCTATACGGAATCCACTCGACAGCACCAGGTATACTGAATAAGGAAACCCTGGCGGCGTAGTGGTTAAGTGCTACGGCTGCTAACCATAAGGGTCAGCAGTTCAAAACCGCCAGGTGCTCCTTGGAAACTATGGGGCAGTTCTACTCTGAACTATAGGGTCGCTATGAGTCGGAATCGACTCGACAGCAACGGGTTTGGTTTTTATACTGAATAAGGCTCTGCAATTTAACCAGATCCCCAGGTGAGTCTTCCACATAATAGATTCTGAGAACCCCTGCTCTACTTAGCTGTTCTCAGAATTGGTCCCTAACCAGCAGCATTAGCATCGCCTGGGAACTTGTTAGAAATGCAAATTCTCAGCAGAGTTTGAAGCCCTGCTGCCCAGTGGATGCCAGCAGCACAGTCCCTCCATTGTGAGAACCGAAAGTGTCTCCAGACATTGCCAAATGTCCCTTGGTGAGCAAAACTGTCCCCAGTTAAAAACCACTGGTTTAGACCTAATGTTCTAAAAAAAAAAAAAAAGTTCTAGATTTCCTTTTTTCACTTAATAATAGTGTCCTTGGGTGATACGAGTGGTTGATATGCTTAGCTGCTAACCAAAAGGTTGGAGGTTTGAGTTCACCCAGTGGCACCTCGGAAAAAAGGCCTGGCGATCTACCTCTGAGAAATTCACCACTGAAAACCCTGTGGAGCACAGCTCTACTCTGACATACACGGGGTCGCCATGAGTCGGAGCTGACCCCATAGCAACTGGTTTTGTTTTGTTCCCCACTTAATAATACATTGTGGACATCTTTCCACGTCAGTATGTAGATTTTACCTACATCTTTTTTAGAGCTACGGAGCCCTGGTGGCACAGTGGTTATGAGAGCAGACTGCCAACCAAAAGGTCAGCAGTTAAATCTGCCGGCCACTCCCTGGAAGCCCTATAGAACAGTTCTACCCTGTCTTCTGAGTCGCTATGAATCGGAAACAACTCGAAGGGCTGCATGGCATCCCACTGTATGGAAAAAAGGATGTTCCATTAATTATGCTCGGCAATGATGTTTCCAACTTTTTATTACAACAAATGCTGCAATAAATTTTCTCCTATGTAGCTCTTACAACATTTTTGTTAAAGAAATTCCTAGGATTGGGAATACTAGATCAAAGAATACCAATTATAAACGATTATTTTCGTATCTCAGGTTTACTTTAACAGCGTACCATATTGACAAGAGACACTGCGACACTCTTCTGTAAACTAGAAAGCCTGATATAAAGGGTGGTTACTGCAATCATAACCTTTGCACCTAGCGTAAGCCAAGCAATGTGGTAGGAGGAGAAGCAACAGCCTGGGAGTCCTATAGCTGATGTTGTAAACCAACTGAAGAACCTTGGGAAAATCACCTCACCACCAGGCCTCCAAGGCTCCATCAGTAACATGTGGGCTGGGGTCAATCGAGGGTCCCCAGCCATTCAGTAAGAGGAGGGTCCTTCTCATGTCGCCTCTGCCTCAAGAGCCCACTGGTCTGGAAAGGTGATAGCAGTTAGGCCATGGACCAGGCCAGGAGGTCACCAACACCAGACACTTCAAGCACGCTGAGGCAGGACGGAATGGGATAGCAAGCCTCCAAGGGACTTCCCACCTTTTCCAGCCACTGCCAGTGAACAGCTGTCCTTCACTGCAGGGCTCTTTCCATTCCACAGAAACGCTCCAATCCTACCGTGTGTCTGCTAACTCTGCCGTGAAGGACCACAGCTCAGCAACTGAGTGGCAACAAGCTGACTCAGAGGCATGGGCTGCGGAGCTG
Organism: Loxodonta africana; assembly: GCF_030014295.1. Taxonomy (NCBI): domain Eukaryota; kingdom Metazoa; phylum Chordata; class Mammalia; order Proboscidea; family Elephantidae; genus Loxodonta; species Loxodonta africana. The sequence goes on from NC_087343.1 coordinate 226,578,103, forward strand.
GAGAGACCTCAGCCATCTGTCTAAGAGGATGCTGAGCCTCTGTATTTCTGATCTGCGTAAGAGAAGGTAAGAGGGCAGTAGCCAGCCCAAGATCATAAGGCCATGCCAGCAGCACATGCTTGGGCAGCCCCCAGCCCAGAGTCTGACCCTGTGCAGCAATTACAGCCCTTCATCCTGGGTCCCATGCTTACACTCCACTGTGGAAGCTCGGCAAAGACTTAGTTTTCACTGGTTCTGTACCAATCTCTGGCTCCATACAACAGGCTATGTTGCTGGAAAGAGCTGTGTGAAAACTCCACTTTCAATTAGAGATGCCAGCTGCAGTGACCTTCTTATTTAATTCTTGTCCCACTCATTAATTTGTCACATTCCCCATCCTTCTGCCTTACCCCCATCCCTTCACGGTAAAATATAGGGTCGCCCACAGCACACCTGCATCCCCAAGCACTCAGCATTTGTTGCCTGATTATCTGAAAAGATGTTTTCTTCACTGCACAGCCCAAAAGAGATGAAGGCCTTGCAGGCAAGCACCACTGCAAAGGCAACTATGATAGCATCACACTCCAAGAAAATTATACAACCATGGTTTTTAGAAACACTAGGGTATGAAGGAAACCATTAAAGACTAAAACAGACAGAAAAAACCCTATTGCTAAGACAGTGAAAAACTCAGCCAGCTGTCTGCCAAAATAGCAGGGTAGGACAAATCAAGGGGAGGACAGTTAATTCCTTAATAGATGTTTTAAGTACATTTATAAACGGGCTCTTATTTGTGAAAGGATCTGGAACATGACCAAAACCCACAAGCTCACCAGATCTGGCAGCAGGGGAATTCCAGACTCACGCAAAAGCCTAACTCAAATATAAAACTGCTGTTCCTAAAAGGAGCTCGAATTACTTTTTAAGACAGGTCTTCAAAATATTGGTTTAATTTTATGCTGTTTATATAAAATTAGTAATAGTGTGTGTCACTGTATCCTTTCATCGTACTTATTCAATCTCTATGCTGAGCAAATAACCTAAGAAACTAGACTATATGAAGAAGAACATGGCATCAGGATAGGAGGAAAACTCACCGACAACCTGCAATATGCAGATGACACAATCTTGGTTACTGAAAGCCAAGAGAATTTGAAGCACTAACTGCTGAGGATCAAAAACTAAAGCCTTCAGTATGGATTACACCTCACCATAAAGAAACAAAAATCTTCACAACGGGACCAATAAGCAACACCATGATAAACGGAGAAAATACTGAAGTTGTCAAGAATTTTATTTCACTGGATCCACAATCAACACACATGGAAGCAGCAGTCAAGTTGGCTCCAAAAGACCTCTCTGAAGTGTTACAGGCAAAGGTGTCACTGAGGACTAGGGTGCGCCTGACCCAAGCCATGGTGTTTTCAATCACCTCATACGCATGCAAAAGCTGGACACTGATAAGTAGGACCAGAGAAAAACTGATGCGTGTGAATTATGTATTTGAATTATAAACCACGGGCTGCCAGAAGAATGAACAAGTATGTCTTAGAAGAAGCACAACCAGAACGCTCCTTAGACGTGAGGATGGCAAGACTTCGTCTCACGAACTTTGGACATGTTGTCAGGAGGGATCGGTCCCTGGAGAAGGACATCATGCTTGGTAGAGGGTCAGTGAAAAAGAGGAAGACCCTCAACGAGATGGACTGACACAGTGGCTCCAACAGTGGGTTCAGACAGCGCAACGACTGTGAGGATGGCGCAGGACTGGACAGCGTTTTGTTCTGTTGTATATTGGGTCACTATGAGTTGGGACCAGCTTGACAGCACCTAACGACAATAGTAATTTTTAACAATGAACACTTTAAAAAAACATACTCCTGGAGGGCTAAACTGTCCCTTCACTGGGCTTCTAAAATCCTCTACTGTGGATATGTGCATGCCAAGCTCTTAAAATACGGGAAGTTTTCAGGGGCAAACCCTTGCACAATCCCCACAGACCTCTGCACTCAGAAAGGACTGCCAACACTTGGCTTACCTAATAGTGGGCTTGGTGCCCTGGTCGTATGTGAGTATGAATCTGTCTTAATACAAAAAGAATGTACGCGATCTATTAAGTGCAAAAAGCGGGTCACAAATCAGTTCCTGTAATATGATCTCGTGTTTCTTTAAAAACAAAAAGCTGTTACAACACAGGTGAGCAATACCAGCATCCACTAAACGTAGGACACCAGTGATTATGAGAGGCTCCATCAATTCTACCACTGCTTTTGAGGAGACAAAAGATGCAATACCACATGAGACACAAATATAGATTACAAACACGGCCCTATTCCAGAAATAACATGTATCATACCAAAAAAAAACAAACCCGTCGCCATCTCATAGCAACTACCATAGGTTCACGCAAATAGGGTCTTACAAATTATCAGGAAAAATAATGTACCCAAATGTTAGGTATCCTGTGCTTATCTGGATGGTGTTTATTGGTGATTTTTCTAAACCTTTTGCTTATCAAAAATACTCATTTTCACATATTAACCTCCACAGACAATATTTAGCAGCAATGATTTCTCAGACTGACATGTATATCGTTAACTAACAGGATATAAGCACTAGGCACTCAGAAAGGCTGATGATGTTTAAAACTACTTCCTCAAACCAGAGTTCACACTTGCTCCCATGCACAGAAGGAGTCACCCCCACTCACACTCTGGACTCCTCCTCCCTCCTGTCTGCCTCCTTGTGCCATGGCCAGCTCTAATCCAGTGTAACCCTGTTCCTGTTCCTCTCTACCTTCCCCACTGGAATTTAATGTGTCACCTGAAGCATCCCTTCCCCATCTCTGTCTTTTGTTCCTTTTCTGCTCAACACCTCCCCCCGCCTCCCTCCCCCCCCACCGCCCCACGCAGTCATGGGCCAGCCCCTCCCCACTGGAGCACTTCCCAGTCCAACAAAATGTAACACGAGAATTTTCGAGCTAGATGAAACAGCTCATTTTACTGAGCTTTCTAAATTTTACCTAACTGCACTTTGTTGAAGATACTGTTAGTTTAAAAATGTCCAAAAACTGTACATTCTAAGGTGGAAGGAAGAGAAACAAAGGGCCTGGATCACTGGGCCATAGGTCTCTAGAATCAGGGGTTCATTCTCTTCTCTTCGTTTCTCTTTCCAAGTAACACCACTGTAAGTTAGATATCATGAAATCCAGTTACAATCTTTCTAGAACGGCGCCAGGAACCACACTGCTAATCTTGCCAGTGGCACTAAGCCATGTCTCGGTGTTAGGGTTGATGGAAGGCCTAAAAGCCCAGACAGGGGAACAGAGAAAGGGAGAGGAAAGCGAGGAAGAAATGAATGGGAAGGGAAGGAGGACAGAAAGGAAAGAAAAAGCAGCAGTGGCCCAAATGTAGGTCAGGGCCAGTGCTGTGCTACCACACCGAGAGCAGACACCACATCCTGAAGGATCCTTTCCTCACTGTCAAACTTCAGCTCACAGAGACTTCTCAGAGCCAAAGCCACCATGCCACGTGAGGCTAAACCACCATGACCGCTGGCAATGGTTAAGTTCATGTGTCGACTTGGCTAGGCTACAGTTCCCAGTGCTTTGGCCAAACACTAGACTAGCTGCTGTTTCATACTACAATCCAATCCAATGCAATGTAATGTAATCGCCCTCCATAATGTAATGTAATATAATTTAATGTAATGTAATTAATCAGTCAGTTAAAAGAGAAGTTTCCTTAGGGTGTGTTCTGCCTTCAGGCTATAAATAGATATTTTAACAGAACTCTTTCTTCACTCTGTACTCTCTCCATCGTCTGACCTACGGATCATGGAATGTAATCCTACAGAACTCTCCAGCCTGCTGCCTGACCTACGAATTTTGGATTTGACAACCCCACAGTCATAGGAGCCAATTTTTGATGTAAATCTCTCTCTATATATGCGTGTATCTTTCATTGCTTCTGTTTCTCTAGAGAACTCTAAGACACCACACAACACTCAAAAATTATTTTAAAACTCTGCAGACAGATAATATTTACAACTAAACCTTCTATTGGTTGTAAGGTGACATTTTCATATTGCTTTCTGCTTTCAGATCAGCAGGCTAGAAAAGAGCTGAAAGGAGATGCATTTAGCCTTTTTTCTAATTGGCACTTATAAGCATACTCACAGTGCTAAATGCGACTCATAGGTCTAATTTCCAGTAAAGTCTCAAAAACGAGTAACACATATGATTAACTTACATGATCAAAGCCTCCCATTCAAAAAAATTCTCTTCATTCATGGGGCCTGCAGGGGAAGAAAAAAATTCCACAATATTTTCTTTAACTTTGGCAGTTAGAAGTAAACTATAAAGAGTTAGCATCAATACCCTACTTACCTGCCACAATTCCTTCCGGAGGATTCAGTGTTAATTCTGTAAAAATAAGAAGTGCAACCGTTACCAAACAGAGGGAATGTTATATTGGCATTTTAACAGAACATCTTTAAAACGTATACAAGACTATAAATCATATATTACACACATTAACAAATGAAAAATCTGTTTGCTCCAAGTAAATGCCTGTTCCAGTTATGTTTCGGATACACACTATGTGAATAATTCTTTATACCTGAGAGACACATAACTCTAGATTTATTAATCCTCTCATTTTACAAATGAAGAACAAAAGGAGTGACTGTCTTTCCAAAATATTACTGCTAGGTACTTTCACTAAAGCTCATAGATCTAACACAGTATATTATGTTTCAGTTGAATGGTATTTCCTGTGACTTTGAGAGTTGGGAAGACTTTCTGAATGTGGCAAACTAGAGATATAAACCAGAGCTGAGATTTCAAAAGTTTGATACTATTAAACATATCATTTTACAAGTTACATGTCGATGTTCAATACCATTCTACAAAACCTGTGAGCCTCCGCAGATGTGATATTGTAGAGTATCAGACTTCAGCAATGAAAATAATGAACATAATAAGAAATGAGTGCGCAGTATCATTTCTCAGCAGTTTAAGAAGACTAGTTGTTAAAACACTTGAGGCAGAGCACTGCCACTTAGAAGCTGCCATGAAGAAGTGTCATTTCAATTTTGGGGATCAGAGTTATTTGTTCTGTTTTTTAAAATCTGTTGGTATAGAAGGCTCCAAAATAAAACCAAGCCTGTGGATAAATTCTGCTGACAACTCTCAGAAATGAGACGAGAAAAAAAGCTACGGACTAGAGCGGCAGCCACGTAGGTGTAAGGGATCAAGCCAGAAATTCACTCCCTGTTGGGCAGGGTATAGGGAAATTAATAAAACAGGAAGCAAACACACCAAAGAGAAAATCAACAAAATCAAAAGTTGGTTCCTTGGAATGACTAAGAAAATTAATAAATCGCTACCAAGAATGACAAAGGAGAAAAAAAGGAAAGAAAAAGTACAAATAACCAATACCAGGAAAAAAGACGATATCACTACAGACGCTACAGACGTTAAAAAAGTAGTAAGAAGATATTTTGAACATCTTTATGCCAATAAATTTGACAAAGTAGTGAAAATTGACAGATTTCTAGAAAAATACAACTTACCAAAATAGATAAAAGAAGAAACACGGCCTCATAGTCCCGAAACTATCAAAGAAATTTAATTCTATCATTTCAAATCTTTCCACAAAGAAAATTTGGTCCAAAATGGCTTCAGAAAATTCTACCGAACACTTAAAGTGGAACGTAACACTTCTCATGAATGAAGTGGGATTGCTCCATTTTATAAGGCGAACGTAAATTTAATATCAAATCTAACATTACAAGAATGAAAATTTACAGGCCAGTATCACTCATGAACGCAGCTGCAAAAATTCTAAATTAATAGCAAACTGCATCTAGGGACACAGTACAAAAAAAAAAAAAAAAAACACGTCACAACCAAGTTGGGTTTATTCCTGGAATACGGTACTCATTTAACACCAGAACACAAACAAAAAAACAATGTAATTCATCACATTGGTAAAATAAGAAAAATCGTATGGTCATCTCAATTGATCAAAAAAAAAGTACTGGATAAAATTCAATCCATTTGCAATTTAAAAAAAAAAAGAGCTCTTGGAAAACTATGAATAGAAAGCAACTTCCTTCTCAGTATACAATGCCTATAGCAAACATCATTCAGGAGCGAAATGTCAATTGCTCTGAGACTGGAAGCAACAACAACGATATCAACAATCACTCCTATTTCAACACTGTACCTGAAATCTAGCAAGTCCACGGGGCAAGAAAAATAAAAGGCGTAAGATTAGACAGGAATAAATAAAACTGTCATTATTCACGGATGTTATGCTTATATAAAGTCCAAAAGAATTTAAGATAAATTATTAAAAGTACTCAGTTTGGTAAAGTTGTTCAATATGAAGTTTATATATATATATATACACAACTGAGCTGTATTTCTATATATCAGCAAATTAGAAAATGAAAGTCTGAAAAGGATACCAGTTATAATGAAAATGTGTAAAAAATGAATTGTTAAAAGATATGCAAGATCTCTGACAAAACAGAAAACTTATTTTAAAAAACATTACCTTAATAAATGGAGATTTTACCATATTCGTGTACTGTAAAAACTTAATATTATGAAGATGGGGCTCTGGTGGCACAGTGGTTAATAAATAGCTTGGCTGCTAACCAAAAGGTAGGCAGTTCGAATCCACCAGCCACTCCCTAGAAACCCTACAGGGCAGTTCTACTCTGTCCTATAGGGTCACTATGAGTCAGGATCGACTCGACGGCAGTGGGGTTGGTTTTCGTTGTTTTTATTATAAAGCTATCAATGCTCCTCAAATTGAATCTACAGATTCAATGCAACCAAGATTCCAACAGGTTTTCTTGTTTGAAATGGACAAGATGATTCTAAAAGCTATATGGAAATGCAAATAACCAAGAATAGTCAATCTAAGGGCTATCAACACTTATTACCAAGCTATAGTAATGAAGGCAGTATGATAATGGCACAAAGATAAATAGGCCAATGGAACAGAATAGAGAGAGCCAGACCCATGCAGACACAGATCCTCAATTTCCTGAGGGGAGCACTGCAGAACAGAGGCCAAAGGGCAGTCTTTTCCCCAATGGTACTAACTCACGATCACGACAGTAAAACTTTCTCCCACCTCATACCACATACAAGATTTGAACAGACCCTCCAACAAAGAAGATACACGGATGGCAAACATGCACATCTGAAGATGCTCAACACTGTGCATCTTAAGGGAAATGCAAATTAAAACCGCAATAGATATGGCTAAATATCATTATAAATGCAGGTATGCGCCACATGATGTCCATTTGGGCAATGTCTGACCGCATATACATCCATGGGGCAGGGGAGGAGGGGCTTGCTTGGAAGTGCACCAGGAGACGGGGCCAGCACTAAGGTTATGGCTTGATGGTCTCAGGGAACACCCAGCTCAATTGGCATAACATAGTTTATGAAGAAAATGTTCTACATTCTACTTTGGTGAGTAGCATCTGGGGTCTTAAAAGCTTGTGAGCAGCCATCTAAGATATTCCACTGATCTCACCCCATCTAGAGCAAAGGAGAATGAAGAAAACCAAAGACAAAAGAGAAAGATTAGTCCAGAGGACTAACAGGCCACAACTACCACGGCCTCCACCAGACTGAGTCCAGTACAACTAGATGGTGCTCACCCAGCTACCACCATTGACTGCTCTGACAGGGATCACAATAGGGGGTCCCGGACAAAAATGTAGAACAAAATTCTAACTCACGAAAAGTAAGACCTGACTTACTGGTCTGACACAGACTGGAGAAACCCCAAGAGCATGGCCCCCAGACATCCTTATACATCAGTAATGATGTCACTCCTGAGGTTCACCCTTTAGCCAAAGATTAGACAGGCCCATAAAACAAAACGAGACAAATGGACACACCAGCTCAGGGGCTAGGACAAGAAGGCAGGAGGGAACAGGAAAGCTGGTAATGGGGAACCCATGGTCAAGAAGGGGAAAGTGTTGACATTATTGTGGGGTTAGCAACCAATGTCACAAAACAATATGTGTATCAATTGTTTAATGAGAAACCTGTTTGCTTCTGGCTTGACTGCAGCCTTGGCTCTGGTCAGCAGGTGCCCTGCCTGCCACCCCCATGGGGCAGTGCCTGCTGGGAGGCACTGGGCTCTGCTCAGCTCTGTCCCTCGGGGCTTCCAATTCTGACTAGGCTCCCTGGGGCTGCTCAGCGAGCACCGCATGCCCAGAGGCAGCCAAATGCAGGTGCAAGTTTGCAAACCCCTGAGGCTCTGGGCACTCAGGGAGAGCCCAAGTAGCTTGCGCAGGGGTTACTCTGATGTATGTATATCAAATACATACAAACATATATACTACACATAACATGGTGTTGACACAACGTCCGCATCACGTAACATCCTAGTTCACAGAACGTATCACGGACGTTACGCGATGCATACCTTTATCTTTACTTAGTCACAACATCTAAAATCAGAAAGACTGGTAACAGGAAGTGCTGGCAGGTGGAGCGCCTGGGCCTCTCAAGTACCACTGGTGAGAATGCAAGACGGTGCAGGCCCTTTTGGAAAACAGTTTGAGAGTTTCTAATCAAGTTAAACATATGCCCCATGACAGACATATGAAAATGTTCACAGAAGCTTTATATATAATAGCCCCAAACTGAAAACAACCCAGAATCCATCAACTGGTAAATGAACTAATCTACTGATAAAATGAACATACCATGGAATACAAGTCAGCAATAAAAAAGAACAAACTACTGATACACAAAACAACATGGATGAGTCTCAAAAGCAGTAAGCTGCAAGAAGTCAGACACAAAAGACAACACATTGCACGATTCCATTTATATGAAATTCTAGAAATTACAAAACTATCGTAACAGAAAGCAAATCAAATGTTGTCCGAGGCCAGGGGGCACAAGGAAACTTCGGAGGTGAAATACTCTGTATCATGACTGTAATGATGGCTACACAATGGTACACATTTCCCAAAACTCAAAGAAATATATATTTGAAACTGGTAGATTTTATTGTAAATTTTTGGTAATTTTGATAAACTGGTAATTTTACCTCGATAAAGCTGACTCTTGTGATGGGGTTAATTTTATGTGGCAACTTGGCTAGGCTATGGTGTCCAGCTGTTTGGTCAAACACTAATCTAGCTGCTCGAGTGACATGTGACTAAATCAGCTGGCCTCAAGTAAAGGAGAACTCCCTCCATAATGTGAGTGAGCCTCATCCAATCAGTCGAAGGCCGTAAGAGCAAAAAGGGCTTTCTCCCTAGGGTGTGTTCTGTCTCTAGACAATAAGCAGACATTTTGTCAGAATTCGTTCACTCTTCTTGTCTTGCCACCTGACCTACAGATTTCGGGAAGTAAGACTGCAGAAAATCTCCAGCCTGTGGCCTGACCTAAAGACTTTGTATTTACCAGTCCCCCACAACTGCGTGAACCAATTCCTTAAAATCAATTAATCTCCATCTCTCTATTATGTTCTCTCTCACACTCCCTCCCTTTCTCTTTCTCTCCAAACACAGACACACAACTCTCTCTCTCACACACACGCATTTTACTATTTCTCTAGAGAACCCTAAGACACCATCACTCCAGGCAAATCAACTTTTATGTGAAGTACGATGTTTAGAAGACTGACAATGAGAAGTGCTGACAGAGATGTGGAGTGACAGGAATACTCAGCACTACTAGCAGGAGTATAAATTGGCACAACCACTTCGGAAAGAGTTGGGTATTATCTCCCATGACCCTGCAATTCCTCTTAGACGTATACTCACAGAAACGTGTCTACGTGTACACCCAAAGACATGCATAGGAATCTTCACAGAAACACTACTTGTAATAGGCAAAAAATGGAAATAACACAAATGTCTAGCAACAGAAGAGATAAATAAACTGAAAATAAATGGGCCTTAATTACACACAACTAAACAACGTTGTGCACAAGAATCCAGACATAAAAGAGCACACAGAATATAATTACATTTAAACCAAGTTATGAAACAGGCCAAGCTAAACTATAATGTTTAAGAATGCATCCTTTGGTGGAAAAACAAAGAAAAGCAAGGAAGTAACTCTCCTATAGTAAGGACAGTGGTTGCCTTTGTCAAGGGAAGGAGGAAGAAGCACAATAGGGTTTCTCACAAGCTGACACCATTCTTTCTCTTTACCTGGGTGGGGATGTTCTCTGTGATAATTCTCTGAGCTGGACATTTTTCCTACACTTTTCTATGTGTCAGTTATATTTCATGCTAATAAACAGCTTTAAAAGCTGCTACTACAGCAGTCCAGGCAGGAAGAGTGGTGGCTTGGACTAGAGTAGTAACTGTAAAAGTGGTAAGAAATGCTGAACTTGGGGATTTATTCTCTCAGTAGAAACAGCACAGCTTGCTGATGAATGGGATGTGGCATGTGAGGACAGAGAAGAAAAGTCCTGGGTTTTTAGCCCCAACAACAGAGTGAATGATGGTGCTATTCCTGGGACATACAGGGGCAAAGAAAGGGCTTGAGGGGGAAACCGGTTCTATTTTAAGCATATTAAAGGTGAGATCCCCACACATCTGTCAGTTTGTCATACCGTGGGGGCTTGTGTGTTGCTGTGATGCTGGAAGCCATGCCACCAGTATTCAAACACCAGCAGGGACATCCACGGCAGACAGGTTTCAGCTGAATTTCCAGACTATTTCTGTAAAGAATTAGCCAGTGAAAACCTTATGACTAGCAGTGGAAAACTGTCTGATATAGTGCCGGAAGATGAGCCCCTCAGGTTGGAAGGCACTCAAAACGGGACTGGGGAAGAGCTGCCTCCTCAAAGTAAAGTCGACCATAATGATGTGGATGGAGTAAAGCTTTTGGGACCTTCATTTGCTCACGTGGCATGACTTAAAATGAGAAGAAACAGTAGCAAATATCCATTAATAATCAGAACATGGAATATACAAAGTATGAATCTAGGAAAACAGGAATCGTCAAAAATGAAATGGAACACATCAATATCCTAGGCATTTGTCAGCTGAAATGGACAGGTATTGTCCTTTCTGAATCAGAAAATCATAAGGTCTACTGTGCCCATAATGACAACTTGAAGAGGAATGGCGTTGCATTCATCATCAAAAAGAACTTTCAAGACCAATCCTGAAATACAAGGCTGTCAGAGAAAGGATAATATCTATATGCCTGCAAGGAAAACCAGTTAATATGACTATTATTCAAATTTACACACCAAACACTAAGGCGAAAGATAAAGCAATTGAAGATTTTTACCAACTTCTACAGTCTGAAATTGATCAAACATGCAATCAGGATGCACTGATAATTACTGGTGACTAGAATGTGAAAGTTGGAAACAAAGATCAGCAGTTGGAAAATATGGCCTTGGTGACAGAAACGATCCCATACAACCTTCAGCATATCCCACCTGAATTTAGAGACTACCTCAAGAACAGCTCTGACACATTGAACACTAATGACCGAAGACTAGACGAACTGTGCAGGGACATCATGAACAAAGAAAGCAAGAGGTCATTAAAAAGACAGGAAAGAAAGAAAAGACCAAAATGGATGTCAGAAAAGACTCTGAAACTTGCTCTTGAATGTCGAGCAGCTAAAGCAAACGGTAGAACTGGTGAAGTAAAAGAGATGAACAGAAGATTTCAAATGTCCACTCGAGAAAACAAAGTAATATAATGACATATGCAAAGATCAGGAGTTAGAAAACCGAAAGGGAAGAACAGGCTCAGCATTTCTCAAGCTGAAAGAACTGAAGAAAAAATTCAAGCCTCAAGTTGCAATACTGAAGGGTTCTACAGGGAAAACATTAAACGACACAGGAAGCATCAAAAGAAGGTGGAAGGAATACACAGGCACTACACCAAAAAGAACTGGTCAAAGTCCAACCATTAAAGGAGGCAGCATATGATCAAGGACTGAAGGTCCTGAAGGAAGAGGTCTAACCCACACTGAAGGCACTGGTAAAAAACCCAGCCTCCAGCAACGGATGGAATACCAACCGAGATGTTTCAACAAACGGATGCAGTGCTGAAAGTCCTCACTCATCTATGCCAAGAAATCTGGAAGATGGCTACCTGGCCAACCAGCCCGAAGAGATCCATGTTTATGCCTATTCCAAAGAAAGGTGATCCACCAAATGCAGAAATTATCGAAGAGCATCATTAGTATCACACACAAGTAAAATTTTGCTGAAGATCATTCAAAAGCAGTTGCAGCAGTACATCGACGGAGAGCTGCCAGAAATTCAAGTCAGATTCAGAAGAGGATGTGGAACAAGGGATATCGATGCTGATGTCAGATGCATCCTGGCTGAAAGCAGAGAATACCAGAAAGATGTTTACCTGTGTTTTATTCACTATGCAAAGGCATTCGACTCTGTGGATCATAACAAACTATGGATAACATTGTGAGGAACAGGAACTCCAGAACATTTAATTGTGCTCGTGAGGAACCTTTACATAGATCAAGAGGCAGTTGTTCAAAAAGAACAAGAGGATACTGTGTCGTTTAGAGTCAGGAAAAGTGTGCGTCAGCGTTGTATCCTTTCACCATATCTCTTCGATCTGTATGCTGAGCAAATAATTCAAGAAGCTGAGCTATATGAAAAAGAACAGGGCATCTGGATTGGAGGAAGACTCATTATCAACCTGCGTTATACAGATGACACAACCTTGCTTGCTGAAAGTGAAGAGGACTTGAAGCACTTACTAATGAAGATTAAAGACCACAGCCTTCAGTATAAATTATACTTCAACATAAAGAAAATAAAAATCCTCATCACTGGACCAATAAGCAACATCGTGATAAACGAAGAAAAGACTGAAGTTGTCAAGGATGTCATTTTACTTGGATCCACAATCAACACCCATGGAAGCAGCAGTCAAGAAATCAAGAGACACACTGCATTGGGCAAATCTGCTGTGAAAGACCTCTATAAAGCGTTAAAAAGCAAAGATGTCATCTTGAAGACTAAAGTGTGCCTGACCCAAGCCATGGTGTTTTCAATCCCCTCATATGCATGCAAAAGCTGGGCAATGAGTAAGGAAAACCGAAGAAGAACTGATACCTCTGAATTATGGTGTTGACAAAGAATATTGAATATACCATGGACTGCCAAAAGAATGAACAAATCTGTCTTGGAAGAAGTACGGCCAGAATGTTTCTTAGAAGCAAGGATGGCAAGACTAAGTCTCACATACTTTGGACATGTTATCAGGAGGGATTAATCCCTGGAGAAGGACATCATGCTTGGTAAAGAAGAGGGTCAGTGAAAAAGTGGAAGAGCCTCAATGACATGGATTGATACAGTGGCGGCAACAATGGGCTCAAGCATTAAGCAACGATTGTGAGGATAGCACAGGGCTGGGAAGTGTTTTGTTCTATTGTACATACGGTCACTATGCGTCAGAACCAACTCAGTGGCACCTAACAACAAACAACAGAGGTGAGATGTCTAGTAAACAGACAAGCAGAGACGATGGGCAGGCCACTGGAGAAATGAGTCCAAAGCTGAGAAAAGGGACTGAAGTTGGGGATATAAATTTGGGAGTTATAAACATATGTAACCCCTGGGACTCGACAAGATCCTCTAGGGCGGTGGCTCCGCAGGGGGCATTTGGAGAACCATGGTGCTGCACGCTAGTTTTTCCAACGATGAAGAAATACTACTGTGATTCAGTAGGATGGGACCGGGAGTGCTTAACATAAATGAGTTCTACACAAAGAAAAACTGTCTCACTCAAAATGCCAAGGTGAGAAACCCTGATCTAGGGAATGAGTAAAGCTACAAGCCAAGTGCCATAATCAAGGACATATTAACATTTACCAGTGGAAAAAAACAAAACAAAACATTAAGAAGAGTCCAGTGAAGTAGGGCAAATAAGACTGTCCAGTCCCAAAAGCCAAGTGTATTAAATATTTCAAGGAGGGAGTAATCAGGTGCTAATGAGGTCAAGTGGCAGGAAGTCTGATACCCCCAGATTTGGCAGGGCAGGCCCCGACTGCCTCAGTCCCCCTTGCACCTCTACATACAGCAAACTGGGAGAAATAATCGCAGAACCCAACTCACCCAATCATCTGAAATCTAGTCCATGTTTGTGCCTAAAGCAGAGCCACCTTATTACAAGAGAAAAAAAGAAGATTAAAGCAAATGGATTGCAAACTGCTTAAAGGACACGGGGTAGAGGGGCAGAAGGATGAAGGGAGAAATACACTGTTCATGGGAAATGAAGTAGGGTGCCTAAGAGCAAAACACACAAAGAGTTATACCCGTGGTTTTCATGGGACCACCACAAGGAAGGGCTCATACCAAAAATCTGGCTCCATTCTTAGTGTGGAGTTCCCCCTTGGAACTCCCCTATATGGGTGTCCCTATATGACACCCTCCATTTAGGGAGAGGGAAAAGGTGGTCTAAAAACTGCAGCTCCAGACCTGCTCTTCTAAAGATAAAGGCTGTGCTGCCTCAGAGAACCACCAGGTATTAGTTAGGTAGCCTTCCTGGCATCATTGTTACAACAGCGGCATCTACTGTTCAGTAAAGAATTACAGCAAAGGAGCACTACAGAGTGGAGGGAATGTTTCCAGACTATATTCATACTCTTTTTTTGTTTGTTTGTTTCCAAGACATACACGTGCACAGTTTTATGTTTACTGATAAAAGACAACTTCAAAAATAGAAACAAAATCTTAAAAATATCAGAGAAAATTGCAAAGGTCATTCGTTCCACAGAGTGGAGGGAATGTTTCCAGACTATATTCATACTCTTTTTTTGTTTGTTTGTTTCCAAGACATACACGTGCACAGTTTTATGTTTACTGATAAAAGACAACTTCAAAAATAGAAACAAAATCTTAAAAATATCAGAGAAAATTGCAAAGGTCATTCGTTCCCACTAATTCCTTGATAATATTAATTTGCTAAAAATTTATTTAAAATCGTAGCTTAAAAATAATAGCTGCTACCCAAACAAAGCTGGAAACCACCCCATGCCAGAATGGCCCAGTCCATTCTCCCCCACCATCATCACAACATTAAATGACGCCAGCGTCAAAGACCCTGGCAGATCTGGACTCGGCACTATCCCATAGGTTACAGCCTCATTCCACAGAGAGGGAAGCAAAAGCTCAGAGAGAAAAGTGACAACTAGTCACACAGCTCCCAAGGGAGGTGCCAGGATTCCAGCCCAGGCCTGCCTGCATCCCAAAATCCTTTCCACAAGCCCTCCTACTTGACAGCCCTAAGGATTCCATTCACACTTTTTCCAGGAAGATACGATCACCAGTGACATATGCTTTTGATATTAAAAAAAAAAAAAAGCTAGAGAAAAATAAATAATGCAAATTTGATTAGGAAGAAGAAATAGTAACAGTTGCTATACAAAATGAAATATACATTTAACTTTTGACCTAACAATCCCAATTCTAGGAATCTAACCCACAGATACAACGGTAAAAATAAGAAAAGAGACTGACGGCCCACAAGTACTACAAGCCTCCACCAGACTGAGTCAGCAAAACCAGACAGCTCTAACAGGGATTACAAGAGTGGGTCCCAGACAGAGCTGGAGAAAAATGTAGAACAAAATTATAACTCACAAAACAAAACAAAAAAAGACCAGACTTACCGATTTGACAGAGATTGCAGAAAACCTGAGAGTATGGCCTCCCGGACCCCCTTTTAGCTCAGTACTGAAGTCACTCCTCAGGTTCACCCTTCAGACAAAGATTAGACAGGCCCATAAAACGCAACGAGACTAAAGGGGCACACCAGCCCAGAGGCAAGGACTAGAAAGCAGGAGGGGACAGGAAAGCTGGTAATAGGGAACCCAAGGTCTAGAAGAGAGACTGCTGACATGTCGTGGGGTTGTTAACCAATGTCGCAAAACAGTATGTGTACTGTTTAATGAGAAGCTAGTTTGTCCTGCAAACCTCCACCTAAAGTACAATAACAAAATCAATCAATAAATAAAATAAGAAACAATGTAAGTATTAGGCTATTTGTTTCAGGACTCTGTCATATCAAAAACTGCAAACAACCCAAGTATCTATCAATAGCAGACCAGTCAAATTATGATATATCTACCAATGAAATGGAAGCCCTGGTGGCATGCTGATTAAGAGCTACGGCTGCAGTTCAAATCCACCAGGCACTTCTTGGAAACACTATGGGGCAGTTCTACTCTGTCCTATAGGGTCGCTATGAGTCAGAATCGAGCCAACAGCAACAGGCTGCTTGGGTTGTTACCAATGGAATACAGTGCAGCTGTAAAATGGAAGGATGACTATCCCTATATACTAGCACAGAACTGATCTCTCGGATATATTACGTGAAAAAAGCAAGGTGGAGAAAATTGTGTATAACATGCCCTAGTCTTTAAAACCAGGAAGGAAAGGGCATAAATATACACACCAATCTCCTGTGCTTTTTTTAAATGGAAGGATTAGAGGCAGAGCCAGGATGGCAGAGTAGTCAGAAGCTTCCTGTGGTCCCTCTTAGAACAAAGACCTGAAAAAACAAGTGAATCAATTACATATGACAATCTAGGAGCCCTGAACATTAAAGGCAAAGTTAAGGAATAGGACTGAGCAGAAGGGAGAAGGAGAGATGGTTCAGAAGCAGCGAAGAGTTGCCAGACCTGACCCAGTGAGAACCAGAGCACCACAGGCCAGATCCACTAGCGTGAGCGTGATGAAGCAAGCTGTGGCATTTGGCACACATTTTCCACGTCGGGAGAGACCAAATAGCGGAGAGCCCACTCACACCTCCAGAATGAGTGAAAAGTGGCGCTCAATCAGCAGAAGATAAGTACATGCATCTAATCTACCACGCAGATCAAAAAACATCACTCCCCCATTCACCTGACCCCTCCCCGCTCTGCACCAGGTCCTGAACCGGTTTCAGTGATAGCCGCTTTCTCTGGACCGGAAGTAAGACCTGTCGTGAGCCCTGAGCCATCCTCCTGGCCATGGAAAAAGAACAAAATAACAAATGGGAAAAATAACCTGCCAGCTCCCTAAACTGGGAACTCAGGGCAGAAAGAGCTCCTTTGCCTAAGCACTGGCATAAGCAGTCCATGGACTTTGAATGCCTTTCACCCCGGCACGGGCCTGTATGCGCCCATTTCAACAGCATAAGCCCACATTTACACAATACAACAGGGTATATACCTGAAGCCTAACTTAACTGTTTCAGCTATAAAGTGGAAAGGCAGGTTTGTGATGTCTGACACTGCTCTGCCTATTAAGCAGGGTCCTCACCTACCCACATCAGGGACCTGAGTACTGGTGGCTCCACCCACGCCACCTACAACAGAGGTCCAAGAACGAGTGGTACGTCCCAGTTCTTAAAGCCAACGGCATTCGGTGCCCATACTCCAGCTGCAAAACCCACCCGGCTATGTGCTGTAGGGAACAGGGACACACTTTCCTCACAGACACTCAGGGGCAGTTGTCAGCCACCTGGCTTGATCAGCACCTGACCTCCTACTGCAGCCAGATACCTGTGCCTACACCAATCACCCCTGCTCATCTAAGACTGTAGGTGAGAGCCTACACCACCAACTACCTGGACTCCTGAGTTGAATCCATACAAGAAAAGGAAACAGACTCCGGTACTCATATACCTAGTAACAGCTCTAACCACCTGGTAACAGGACATTAAAACTTGATAGGCACCAATAATCAAACTAGCACACTCAAGCAGCCTATTTGGGTATATCAAAACTGAACAAACATAAAAAAAATAACTTACTGATGGCTTGGAGACAACAGTCAATATCAAAGCACATAAAGAGGCAGATCATGATGGCTTCAGCAAGCTCCCAAAACAAATAAAGAAATCTTCCAGATGAAGAGAATTTCCTGGAATTACCAGAGGTAGAATACAAAAGATTAAAATACAGGGCTCTTCCAGAGATCAGGAAGGTCAGGCACAACAGAGAACAAGCTAAGCAGCACACCGACAATGCATTAGAGGAACTTAAGCAGATCAGACAAGAGCATGATGACAAATTTAATAGGCTGTAAGAATCCAGAGACAGACAGCAAACAGAAATTCAGAAGATCAACAACAAAATTTCAGAATTAGAAAACTCAACAGAAAGTCATAAGAGCAGAATTGAGGCAATGGAAGTCAGAATTAGTGAGACTGAAGATAAAGCACATGGCACCAACATATTTGAGGGAAAATCAGATAAAAGGACTTAAAAAATTAAGATACCCTAAGAATTACATGGGACTCTATCAAGAGGAATAAGCTACGATTGGAGCACCAGAACAAGGGGGGATAACAGAAAATACAGAGAGAATTGTTGATGATTTGTTGGCAGAAAACTTCCCTGATATCGTGAAAGATGAGAAGATATCTGTCCAAGATGATCATCGAATCCTACACAAGGCAGATCCCAAAAGAAAGTCACCAAAACATAGTCAAACTTGCCAAAATCAAAGATAAAGAGAAAATTTTAAGAGTGGCTACGGATAAATGAAAAGTCACCTGCAAAGGCAAGTCAATAAGACTAAGCTTGGACTACTTAGCAGAAACCATGCAGGCAAGAAGGCAATGGGATGACATATACAAAGCCTTGAAGGAAAAAAAATTGCCAACCAAGAATTATAGATCCAGTGTAACTGTCTCTCAAATATGATGGCAAAATTAGGACGTTTCTAGACAAACAGAAGTTTAGGAAATTTGCAAAAGCCAAACTAAAATTACAAGAAATACTAAAGGTAGCCTTCTGGTTAGAAAGTCAATAACATCAGATAACAACCCAAAACTAGAACACAGGACAGAGCAACCAGATACCAACCCAGATAGGGAAATCACAAAAATGAATCAAAGCTAAAATACTCAAAACAGGAAAACAGAGACCTCATTATATAAAAGACAACAACATTAAAACAAAAATAGAGGGACTAAAAAATGTAATCGTAGATCTTTCATATTGAGAGAAAGCTAAGGCAACATAAAGAAATAAAAGACCGGTATAAACTTAGAAAAATTGGGGTAAATACTAAGGTAGCCACAAAGGAAACAAACAATCCTACACATCAACAAGGAAAACATAAAGGCTCAGCAAATACAAAATCAACAACAACGAAAAAGAAGAAAACAAAATATATAAAAATGACTCAACACAGAAAATTAAGTGGAAAAAAGAAACTGTCAACAACACACACAAAAAAACACATCAAAATGATAGCAGTAAACTCATACCCATCAATAATGACGCTGAATGTAAATGGACTAAATGCACCAATAAAGATACAGAGAGTGGCAGAATGGATAAAAAAACACGATCCATCTATATGCTGCCTACAGAAGACACACCTTAGACTTAATGACACAAAAAAACTAAACCTCAGAGGATGGAGAAAAAAAATCAAGCAAACAGCTATCAGAAAAGACCAGGAGTGGAAATATTCATTTCTGACAAAATAGACATTAAAGTTAAACCCACCGCAAAGGATAAGGAAGGACACTATATAACGATTAAAGGGTCAATACACCAGGAAGGCATTACCATAATAAATATTTATACACACAATGACAGGGTTCCAAAATACATAAAAGCTCTAACAGTGTTGAAAAGAGAGATAGACAGCTCCACAATAACAGTAGGAGACTTCGACACGCCACTTTCAGTGAAGAACAGAACATCCAGAAAGCTCAATAAGAACACAGAAAACCTAAATGCCACAATCAAACAACTTGACCTCACAGACATATACAGAACACTCCACCCAACAGCAGCCAAGTATACTTTCTTTTCCAACACACATGGAACATTCTCCAGAATAGACCACATATTAGACCATAAAACAAGCCGTAACAGAATCCAAAACATCGAAATACTGCAAAGCATCTTTTCTGACCATAAAGCCATAAAAGTAGAAACCAATAGCAGAAAAAGCAAGGAAAAAAAAAATCAAACACATGAAAACTGAACAACACCTTGCTCGAAAACTACTGAATTAAAGAAGGAATCAAACACAGAATGAAGAAATTCACAGACTCAAATGAGACTGAAAACACATCCTACCAGGACCTTTGGGACACAGCAAAAGCAGTTCTCAAAGGTCAATTTATAGCAATATACGCACACAACCAAAAAGAAGAAAGGTCCAAAATCAAAACATTAACCCTACAACTCAAACAAATAGAAAGTAGCAAAACAAGCCCTCAGCACCAGAAGAAAGCAAATAATAAAAATGAGAGCAGAATTCAATGAAAGAGAATAAAAAAACAATCAGAAGACCTAAGACTAAAAGCTGGTTCTTTGAAAAGATCAATAAAATCGATAAACCACTGGCCAAACTAACAAAAACAGGAAAGGAAGGAAATAGCCCAAGTAAGAAATGACATGGGAGATAACACACCAGACACAACTAAAATTAAAAGAACCATAATAGAATACGATGAAAAACTGTAACAAATTCGAAAACCTAGAGGAAATGGACAAATTTCTAGAAATACACTATCTACCTAAACTAACACAAACAGAGATAGAACAACTAAATAAACCTATAACAAATGAAGAGACGGAAAAGGTAATTTTAAAACTCCCAACCAAAAAAAAAGCTCTGGCCCTGAGGGCTTCACTGGAAAATTCTACCTAACTTTCAAAGAAGGGTTAACACCACTACTATTCAAGGTATTTCAGACCATAGAAAAGGATGGAATACCCCCAAACTCACTGTATGAAGCCAGCATAACGCTGTACCAAAAGCAGGTAAAGACACCACAAAAAAAGAAAATTACAGACCAATATCCCTCATAAACTTAAAACACAAAAATCCTGAACAAAATCCAAGCCAACAGAATTCAATAACATATCAAAAAAATAATTTATCATGACTAAGTGGGATTCATATCAGGTATGCAGGGATGGTTCGACGTCAGAAAATAATCAATGTAATCCACCACATAAATAAAAGACAAGAACCACATGATCCAATCAATTGATCCAGAAAAGGCAGCTGCCAAAGTCCAACACCCATTCATGATAAAAACTCCCAGCAAAACAGGAATAGAAGGGAAATTCCTCGACATAGTAAAGGGCATTTATACAAAGACAACATCATCCTAAATGGAGAGAGTCTGAAAGCGTTTCCCTTGAGAACAGGAACCAAACAAGGACGCTCTTTAACACCACTCTTACTCAACACTGTGCTTGAGGTGCTAGCCGGAGCAATACGACAAGAAAAAGAAATGAAGCGTATCCAAATTTGTAAGGATGAAGTAAAAGTATCCCTATTGGCAGATGATATAATAATCTTATACACAGAAAACCCCAGAGAATCCACAAGAAAACTACTGGAACTAATAGAAGAGTTCGGCAAAGTTTCAGGACACAAGATAAATATACAAAATCAGTTGGATTCCTCCACACCAACAAAGAGAACTTCAAAAAGGAAATCACCAAATCAATACCATTTACAATAGGCCCCAAGAAGATAAAATACTTGGGAATAAATCTAACCAGAGATGTAACAGATCTATACAAAGAAAATTACAAGACACTTTACTGCAAGAAACCAAAAGGGACTTAAATAAGCAGAAAAACATACCTTGCTCATAGATACGAAGACTCAACATTGTGAAAACATCTATTCCACCCAAAGCAATCTACAGATACAATGCAATCCCGATCCAAATTCCAATGGTATTTTTCAATTGAGATGGAGAAACAAATCACCAACTTCATACGGCAAGAGAAAGGGACCTCGGACAAGAAAAGCATTACTGAAAAAGAAGAACAAAGTGGGCGGCCTCACACTATCTGATCTTAGAACCTATTATACTGCCACAATAGTCAAAATAGCCTGGTACTGGTAGAACAACAGCTACATAGACCAATGGAACAGAATTGAGAATCCAGGCATAAATTCATCCACTTATGGGCAGCTGATATTTGGCAAAGGTCCAAAGTCCATTAAATGGGGAAAAGACAGTCTCTTTAACAAGTGGTGCTAGCATAACCGGATATCCATCAGCAAAAAAAAAGAAACAAGACCATACCTCACACCATGGACAAAAATGAACTCAAAATGGACCAAAGACCTAAATATAAAACCTAAAACAATAAAGACCATGGAAGAAAAAATAGGGACAACGCTAGGAGCCCTAATACATGGCATAAACAGCATACAAAACAGTAAAAATACATAAACACCAGAAGAGAAGCTAGATAACTAGGAGCTCCTAAAAATAAAACTTATGCTTATCCAAAAACTTCACCAAATGAGTAAAAAAGAAACCTATAGACTGGGAAAAAGTTTTTGGCTACAACAAATCCTGTCAGTGTCTACTCTCTAAAATCTACAAAATACTGCAAAACCTCAACAACAAAAAGACAGCCCAATTAAAAAATGGGCAAAGGATATGAACAGGCACTTCCCCAAATAAAACATTCAGGCGGCTAACAGATACATGAGGAAATGCTCACGACCATTAGCCATTAGATAAATGTAAATCAAAACTACAATGAGATACCATCTCACCACAACAAGGCTAGCATTGATCCAAACCACACAAAATAATAAATGCTGGAGAGGTTGTGGAGAGACTGGAACACTTATACGCTGCTGATGAGAATGTAAAATGGTACAACCACTTTGGAAATCTATTTGGCACTTCCTTAAAAAGCTAGAAACAGAACTACCACAGGATCCAGCAATCCCACCCCTTGGAACATATCCTAGAGAAACAGGAGCCTTTATAGGAACAGATATATGCACACCCATGTTCACTGCAGCAGTGTTTACAATAGCAAAAAATGGAAACAACAAAGGTGCTCATCAATGGACCAATGGATAAACAAATTATGGTATTCATATAACTGAATACTACACAGCGATAAAGAACAGCGATGAATCTGTGAAACATCTCACAACATGGAGGAATCTGGAAGGCATTCTGCTGAGCGAAATTAGTCAGTCACAAAAAGACAAATATTGTATGATACCACTATAATAAGAACTCAAGAAAAGGTTTAAACACAGAAGAAAACATTCTTTGATGGTTACACAAGGGTGGGGAGGGAGGGAGAAGGGTATTCACTAAAATAGAGAAGAATTGTTTTAGGTAATGGGAAGGACGACACACAATACAGGCTAAGTTAGCACAACTGGACCAAACCAAAAGCTAAGAAGTTTCCCGAATACAACCAAAAACTTCAAGGGACAGAGTAGCACCAGTGGGGGTCTGGGGACCATGGTTTCAGGGGACATCTAGGTCAACAGGCTTAACAAAGTATATTAAGAAAACATTCTGCATCCCACTTTGGTGAGTGGCATCTGGGGTCTTAAAAGCTAGCAAGCGGCCATCAATTGCTCTCAACCCACCTGGAGCAAAGGAGAATGAAGAACACCAAAGACACAAGGAAAACATATGAGCCCAAGAGACAGACAGGGTCACATAAACCAGAGATTCCATCAGCCTGAGACCAGAAAACCTAGATGGTGCCTGGCTACCACCAATGACTGCCCTGCCAGGAACACAACAGAGAGTCCCTGATGGAATAGGAGAAAACTGGGATGCAGACCTCAAAATCTGACTGAGACTGGAGGGACCCCAGAGGTCATGGCCCCCAGACTTTCTGTTAGCCCAAAACTAAAACCATTTCTGAAGCCAACTCTTCAGACAAACATTAGAATGGCGTATAAGACAAAATGATACAGGTGAGGAGTGTGCTTCTTAGCTCAAGTAGACACATGAGACTACGTGGGCAGCTCATGTCTGGACACGAGATGAGAAGGCAGAGGAGGACAGGAGCTGGCTGAATGGACATGGGAAATGCAGGGTGGAGAGGAGAAATATGTTTTTATATTGGAGGGAGAGCAAGTAGGGTAATATAACAATGTGTGTAAGTTTTTGTATGACAAACTGACTTCAATTGTAAACTTCCACTTAAAACACAGCTTAAAAAAAAAAAAAAAAAAACACCCATTTATTATCTCATTTCCTGGGGATCAGGAGTCTGGCCACGGCATAGCTGCTGAGAGTTTCACACCACCACTGTGAGGGCAGGGCTGCGCTCCGAGCTCATCCAGGTTGTTGGCAGGACGCCGTCCCATGAGGTTGTAGGACTGAGGTCCCTGTTTCTTTGCTGGCGGTTGGCCAGGGGTCATTCTCAGCTTCTAAAGGCCACTTGCATTTCTTGGCCCCTTTCCTCCACCTTCAAAGCTAGCCACGGGGGGGGTGAAGTCCTCCTCCCCTTGACTCCGACTCCTCTTCTGTGTCTTACCTCCTGCGTTCCTCTGCTGCTCTTTAGGGTTCTAATTATTGGGCCCATCTGGGCAATTCAGGCTAGTTTCTCTATCATAATTAAGGTCAGATATTTACTAACCTTAACTACCTCTGCAACACCTAGATTATTGTCTGATTGAATAACCAGGGTATCCTTAGATCTTCAGAGTTCTGCCTACAACACATACCCCAAAATTCCATATATGAACATATAAAAACACACAAATACAAGACACTCTGCAACGTAGCATTTGAAGTCAACTGCTATTCAGGTTCTATTCCTGCAAACTAATTAACAATGTGGTTGAAATAATGGATAAGGCTTCCGTAAGTACAGTAAAAAGAAAGAAAAAAAGCTTTGCTAATGTAAATATTCTTAGGAAATACAAGTTCAACACCGCAAAGGCTGGACTGAAGCAAGAAGACTGGCCTACTCCCCCCGCAAAGCAAAATGAATAAGGAAGTGATATCTGCTCACAGCCTAGAAATAGGGCTAAACAGACTAAAACAAATACAGAAACACAGACCACAATGCTTGTAGTCAGTAAATGGTAGGTGATGTGTTCATACCTGTCTGATCCCCCAGCTTGGTTTCCCATGACAAGGTAGAGACAGTAGCCTCCCACCACCATCCTCTGTCCAGAGTGAACCATCTCCTCCACAGTCCCCTAAAAGTCTGCTTTAAATGCAGAAATACATGTTCCTACCGTAATGAACACAAGGTAAGTAGTGGACCTTATTGAAACACTGACTTTAAGGAGCCTGCATTTGACAAGTTTGGTTTGCTCCTGCCAAACATCAACTCTCCCTGTGCAGCACACAAGCATGTGTATTCACCAATTATTTTTATTATTCTTATTTCAGTTTATTTTCAACTTTCTTCCAAAATTATCCTCCATCTAATTATAACAACAGTAACAACTAACGTTACTGAGAGCTATGAATCCGGGATCTTGCTAAGCCCTTCACCTGCAATATCAACTTTGATCTTCACAGATGAGGAAGTTGTAGAGAAGTTAAGGGATTTGCCCGAGGCCAGAGGGAGGGTCTCAATCCAGGTCTGCGGCTGCAGGGGCCACACTCTTAACCACGCTACCACCTTGTCTCCTATCAGTCAATTCAAAGGTTTCTGGCACCTTCAATCACAATGGCATTCCATAACTTCTCATGGCAGCAGGCCTCTGAGTTTTATTCCAAGAGAGCATTTCACTTTAAAAAGGTACAATAGGGTATTCCTAGGCTTCTCACAGGGTCGCTATGAGTTGGAATTGACTCTACGGCAACAGGGTTTAGGCTTCTCATTTCTCCATTTACTTTCCCCAAAATACTGGAAACACTTTATTTACTGCCTAAGAAAGCCTTAACTAGGTTTTCTGAACACTACCTAGGAAGAGTAACAGGTGACACTATTCAAAATCCCTGATCTCTTATTAGAGAGAAATATAAAATCTGATCTTTCAACTACAACTCATCACAACGAGCTTTTTCCCTTTTAGCAGGAAAATAACACTTTTTTAAAAAACTTTTCAGTAGGCAATTTAGGCTTTCCTCCCCAACTTCTTGCACATTTGTAAATCTGCAACTTAAAAAAAAAAAAACATTGCCACCGAGCGGATTCCAATTCCTAGCGACCTCTACAGGGTTTCTAAGGCTGTAAGTCGTTACAGAAGCAGACTGCCACCTGTCTCTTTGGTTAGCAGCCGAGCGCTGAACCACTGCACCACCAGGGCTCCTTAGTCTGCAGTTAAGGGGCCTCTAAATTACTAAAAGGGGCGGGGGGGGAGGTATTTAAGCATTCTAAACTAACACCACCACAGTACTAATGTATTTATTTAAGTATTTCTCTTTGTTTATACACTAAGAAGTAGGGTAGCTAGTAGGCACAAGAGAGTACCCACATCCCAGACCGTTTTATGACAGTCACAGTGTACCAAACCAAATCACATTTGCTTCTAACACGCGAACAAACAAGCATGACTCAGTGGTTTGGAGAGTCCGGGGCTCCCACATGGAAACTAACTGAAACACCTACACAGCTAGCACAGGGGTCATCTGGAACCTTCTCGGGTCCTCTGCATCCTCAGGGCACCGTCCCATCAGGCCTGGGTGGTCCGCTGGCACCCTGATTTGAAGCCGCAACCTCGGCCCACACCCCTGGACCCAGCAGCGCTGGAAGGGGATCCGCCCGACTGTCGCCGGGACGCAATACCGCGAGGCGAGGCGGGCACAGCCGGACGCGTCCCGCCTCGAGGCCTGCGGCCAACCGGCTATCCCGAAGAAGTAAAGGCGAGGGGCGGCCCGGACGGCGTCCGGGGTGGGGCAGGCCCGCGGCAGGGGCTCGAGCGTCGGGCAGCCCCCGAGAAAGGCCGGCGCGGGGCCCCGAACTCACGTTTGTACTCGGCCATCAGCCTCTTGAGCGCCGTCCCCGCCATCGTCCGGGCAACAGCAGCTCCCTGCGGCCTCGCCTCATAAGGGCCCGTCCCTCCCGCCCCGATGCCGGCGGCTGCTTCCGGGTTGCCGTCGCGACCAGAGAAGCCCTTCCGGGTCGCTGGGCCAACCGAGCGCCCAAGCGCCCCCGGACCCCGGGGCTCGGTCTGGAGGAAGGTTCCGGCCGCGCTCCTCGGACCGAGCGGCCCGGTGTGGGTGGCGGGGAGCGGAGCGGACGGGGCCCTTTTGGGATCGATAACGTCCCGACCGCTGGGCTGATCCCAGCGTGATACCGCAGTTTCCGGTTTCTGCAGGACCGAGTCCTGGATCCGTGGGCGCCCCGGTGTTTGTCATTACCGTGTTGTTTTATTCCGGCTGTGCGCAGAAATGACCGGTTTAGACGGATAACGTCAACGACAGCCTTAGTGAGAGCGCAGGTGTTCCGGCTGAGGCCTGGGGGCCGGCGGCGAGGGCTCGGCTCTGGCCCCGAGTTCAGCCGGCCTTGGAGCAGTGCTGGAGTCAAAATTACCGCTAGCGTGTTGGTCCAGTTCACGGAGATGACTTTCTCTTTATTAGGGGTTTTAATTCTTCAGGCCCAACTGAGGCTTAAACTGTTCAGGAAGGAGACATTTGGTGCGCGTTCGGAACAAAACTCCTCAAGCAGGCCTTAGGTTTTTAGGGAGTAGAAGAAGGTCGGTGATTGTGGTGGTTTTATTCTTCATTCGAGGTGGCCAGGCTGGAACTCTGATTCCCAAAGCTCTGGATCAGAGAAGAAGCTGTGGGAAAACAACGGGGAGCAGAGCAGCCACCCTCATGCCGGGTGGGCAGTGGCCCCCATTCTTCCTGCCTGCCAGCTCTGCTGACCAACACTGACCTGGGGTCACCACCCAAAGCAGAGGCAGCAGCCTCCCAGATTTCCCCACAGGTCCCTTCTGGGTCCAACGGGCTGGAGTTGTGCCCACTCCCCGGTGCCACAGGAGGGCTGATGAGTGACTTCACCTTCCTCCAAATCCCACATGGCCTCTGCTTCTCCACCTTCTCCCACAATGGTGCAAGGTTTATCCCTGTAACCAGTGAGACCTTTTTCTATCGTCTGGGTTCTACTCCCGGTTGACCTGCAGGGATTGGGTGATGTATTTATGCTTCTCGGAACCCGCATCCTTAATGACTTCAAGGAAAATGAGCACACTTAGTACCTGGTGGCTGTGCTCAGTATGTGCCTTTTGTATAAACAGCCCTCACCTCCTGCCTGGATTGTTGCAGTCGCCTCTTAATTTGCCCTTCCCTCTTTGTTTTCAACATAGCAGACATGACCCATTTAAAAGATGTCAAGTCATATTGACACCCGGCTGCTCCCATGTTCCTAAGTAAACACTCGTGTCCCTACAGTGGCTATGATGTTCTGCCTCTGCCTCACCTGCAGACCCCAGCACCCTGGCCACCCCCCCAGCCACTCTCATGACTAGTGTCTCTGTGCTGGCTTCTCCATCTTTGGGGAGCACCCATCTCCCAGTAGCCCTTGTGTCCCCCCCTCCCCACCCCCATCTCTTTCAAGTCTGTTCAAATGTTAACCAAATTGGTGTGGCCTGCCTGTCCCCTACCTAAAACTGCAGCCCTACCCACCACTCGCCCACTGGCCTTTACCCCCACCTCACTTTTTTCTCCCCCACACTTGTCCATTCTATATGATTTATTAGCGCACTATATAACTTACCTGTTTCTTCTAAACAGGAGGGTAGGGATTTTGCCTCCGTACCTGGACATGGTGTGCTCTCAATAAGTATTTGTTGAATGAATGAAATTTAACAGTGCAAACATGATTCATTAAGTTTGCATGTTTTAGGGTAGGAGTGTCACCAAATTTCAGTCCAGCCCTGATTTTCAAAGGACCACCTGTGATTCAGAAAAATTATGTGGTAGTTAAGATACTTTTAGACTGTTTCAAAGAGTAATGGATTTGGACAAAAGGTTACAAAGTTTCCTCCCCCCATCCCAGACAGCAGCCCACTCCTCTGTGATCACAAACCCCAGCCAAGCCCCAAAGCAGTCGGCAGACCCGCTCCATTGGTCACAAGGGGGTGGCCTTCCCATGTCTTCTCAAGGAGAACAATTCAGCTTTTGCAGTTAAAGGAAGTGCAGGCGATGAAAACCATCATCGAAAACGTCAGGACGACGCTCAGAACAGCGGCCCAGCACATCCTGGATGCTTTCTGAGTCAATCCCTTCCAGACCTCACTTCCTGACGCACCGCGGAGCACTGTGCCTGTCCTTCAGTAACAATCGTAGGAAATGGGTTTTACAGTTTATGTCAGGATTCACTTCACATTCCCGTGGCAGAAACCCAAAATAGGAGGTGATTAAACAAGATGAGGAACCCTGGTGGTGCGGTGGTTAAGAGCTACAGCTGCTAACCAAGAGGTCGGCAGTTTGAATTCACCAGCTGCTCCTTGGAAACCCTGCGGGGCAGTTCTCCTCTGTCCTACAGGGTCGCCGTGAGTCAGAATCGACTTGTTGGCATTGGGTTAAACCGGATGAACTATTTCTCCCGGGTAGATGCGTAAGGCTGGCTCGAGTATCTTCAGGGAACCAGGCTTCTCTTGTTCCACTGTCCTGAGCACATCTCCTCACGCTCCAGCTACTTGTTCTTTATCCGAAATTCAAATTTAACTGGGATGTATATTTCTATTTAAGGAATCTCGGTGGCGTGGTGGTTAAAGCACTCGGCTGCCAACCAAAAGGTTGGTGGTTCAAACTCACCACTGCTCCATAGGAGAAAGATGTGGCACTCTGCTTCCATAAAGATTACAACCTTGGAAACTCTATGGGACAGTTCTGCTGTGTCCTACAGGGTTTATATGAGTCAGAAGCGACTCAACAGCAACAAGTTTGGTTTTTTGGTATCGTTATGGATTGAATTGTGTACCCCAAAAATGTGTATCAACTTGGCTAGGCCATGATTCCCAGAATTGTGTGGTTATCCATCATTTTGTGGTCTGATGTGATTCTCCTATGTGTTGTAAATCCTACCTCTATGTTAATGAGGCAGGATTAGAGGCATTTATGTTAATGAGGTGGGACCCAATCTATAGGATTAGATTGTATCTTGAGGTATCTTTTATACCTTTTGAGATATAAAAGACAGAATCGAGCAAAGAGACCTCCTACCACCAAGAAAGCAGAGCCAGGAGTGGGGTGTGTCACTTGGACCTGAAGTCCCCGTGCTGAGATGCTCCTAGACCAGGGCAGGATTGATGGCAGGGACCTTCCCCCAGAACTGAGAGAGAGAAAACCTTCCCTGGAAGCTGGCACCCCGATTTCGGACTTCTAGCCTCCTAGACTGTGAGAGAATCAATTTGTTAGTTAAAGCCATCCACTTGTGGTATTTCTGTTATAGCAGTACTAGATGGCTACGGCAAGTATGTATGTATTTATTTATTGCTGTATCTGGCAACTCTAAACCCGGATAAGTTGGTACTGGTTGTCCAAGTGTTCTGAGTAGCAGGCATGTGATAGTTACTGACTTTCCTAAGCAGCACACACTGGGGAGGCAGCAAGTTCAGAACAAAATTATGACTTTGATATTCTCGGCAACTAAATTTCTGAAGGATAAAAAGGACCTCGCGGCTGAACCCGTGTTACATGGTACAGCTTTAATATTGCACTTTAATATTGCACTTCTCAATGTGCTGCTTCACCTGTGCAGCACAGCTCAGGCGACCCATTGTTCCAGTTTGCCTGGACTGAGAGGGTTCCAGGATGTGGGAGTTTCAGTGCTAAAACTGGGAAAGTCTCAGCTGGGACCCTAGGCTACAGATAACAGGATAAATAGGGCCCATCTTCCTGAAACACCAATTTAACCCATAAACCAAACCAAAACAGAAACCCTGATGGCACAGCAGTTAAGTGCTATGGCTGCTAACCAAAGGGTCGGCAGTCTGAATCCACCATAGATGCTGCAAGTTAGCCGTTAGCCATTGCCCTCGAGTCGATCTCCGACTCATAGCGACCCTACGGGACAGAGTAGAACTGCCCCATAGAGTTTCCAAGGAGCACCTGGTGGATTTGAACTGCCCACCTTTCGGTTAGCAGTCGTACCTCTTAATCACTATGCCACCAGGGTTTCCTAATTCTGTAAATTAGGTTTATGGAATTCAATGTTTTTAAAAATACCAGTCCTAACAGATCCATTATTTCAGATGTACCACTTGGTGAGTTTCCAAGATAAAGACAACCTGGAGGGCATTTCCTGCCCTCTCCTCCACTGCCAGGTGTTGAGGGTGGAAATCCACGCAGCACGGCTGTAACGCAGCCAAGTCGACCCTCAGCCATTCTGCTTTTCTAACTGAGGGCATCTTGGGCACACACCTCTCCTCACACAAACTAAGATGCTCCTTCGCTCAGGTTGTAGCCACCCCTCCCCTCCTAGCAGAGAGGACTTGGCAAATCGGTCAAGCTCTGTAATGCGCTCTGATTTAATCCCTACAGTCTTGTGGTGAGTCAAGTGCCAGCCTGGATGTGCTCAGTGTCCCCACTGCCATTGACCTTTCGCCTTGTGCTCACTTCAACTGACGAACAAAACAGCCCTGGCACTGTCAGCCCTGGTGCTGCCACAGCACAGCGTGCTGAGAAACTGTCCGCATCAGATTAGCACCAGTTCACTTCTGCTTCAACACAGGCAATGAGCGGACTGCCCACGGCACAATTTGAAATACTCACATACCAAAAAAAGTGAGAAGCCCGTTGTGAAAAGCCCAGATTTGCCTACTCCAAACCACCCACTCTTGGCATGGAAACCGGGGGAGGAGAAGTCAAGTCTCATGTGAAGCCAGCAGAACCCTTGTGAAGAGAGGGAGTGCCCTTGGCAGGGAGACCGTGGCCCAGCAGGAGGGCTGCAGGTGGCTAGTCACCTCACCTCTAGGCGACAAGCTGTTCCATCGAAGTTTCTGGGCACTCTCGCTGAGTGTCATACAGACACTGAATTGTGACAGGTATGTCCCCAGCCTTCAGATGCAGCGTTTAACAGAAGCCAAGAGACAGAGTACCAAACTATATTTACTGTTTACAGTAGTAAAGGACAACAAATAATGTACAAATTGGTGAATGAACACAACAGAGCCGACAAACACCCCACCCCCCCCCACCCCCGCCCACACAGCAAACTGCAAAGGAAACAAGAAAATTTTCAGCAAGATTTCAAACAACCAATAGATGACGGGTCATGTCACACCGCCAGGTGACTATAAAAAGCAGAGAATGACGGCAAGCAGCAATCCACTCTTACTGAAGGACAACAGGCAGAACGCTGAGACTTTTTAATTGGTAGAAACCCCAGAATAGTTCACAGAACTGAAATCACCATACTAATGCATAAAGTCAATACATATTTGGAAAGCAGCATAGCAAAAATCCATGAGAATAACATGAAGTGATCTTTCCATGGGATTCACTTGTTACCACACCTCAAAGTAGCTCTGGTACACAACAGAACTGCAAATTCAGCAATACTTTATCTCACTTTTTCATATATAGACCATAATTACGTATCAGAAGCAAATACTAGAAGAAATCTGAGGCCACAATACTATTACCAGATGGGAATTGTGGTAATTATTTTCTCCGATACGAGAAAAGGGGAGAAGCCAATTGAGTTATGCAGTTGTTGTTCGCTATACCAATCAACTGGTACTGAGCGGTGGTGGTAGGGACCCTGGGCCGCGGAGCCCCGTGGGGACAGACTCAAGGGGTAGGGATTACAGGGCCACACTAGTGAAGGACTCCGCCATTTCCCTTTAAGAAGCATCCCAATATTTTCCTGCGACTTTACCATATTCTGCCAAAGTTTAAATTTGCAGTATTTAGCTAAAATTTAATAACCTGTGCCTACAACAAATAGCAAGTGAAATTTTATCTTCCATCCCCACCAGGCCCCCAAAGCACGTGTCCAGGAAAAGCCCCCACTGCGGTGCACGTGAACTATCTACATGATTAGATGAAGCAGTAGGGGGACAGAGGTCACCACACGTGGGGGCAAGGTCTCCACCTGGAGACTGAAAATGGACAGTGAGGACACAAGTTTGGAGGAAAAGTGTTACAGCAGGGGAAAAAGTAAAAACAAACTCAAAAAACCTCGCAACTCATTTTACCTAAACAAAGACAGGAATTTGTATTGGCCCAATTTCAGTTTGTAGGTTCATCCCTGCAGAAACAGTGTTGAGTGTCATTCAAAGGACGTCAAAGAAAGAGGAAAGTAATTTGGTGACCGTCCCCGAGTTTCCGCAGACTCTTTTGTGTTGGTGTGTTCACATGTTTACGACTGGATCTCAAATGCAAGGACAGGTGACACAGGTGTGGGATGGTCCCCCTAGACACTGCATCCCAAGAGGCCTCCGGCCGCCCACGTGCCACCCGTCTGCTGCTGGAACACGTCGATCGTGTCTTCATCCTCCATCTCCAGCTGTCAGGGTCGTTGAGACAGGGACAGGGAGAAAAGGAAGCCGTGTTAGTTTTCTCTCGTTAGCCTGTTTACCCAGGAACAGAAAACACTCGGTTGAACACCAAAGTGCGCTGAAACACCTGCCTCACACCGCAGACACCACCTCATCACGCCTCAGCTCTTTTATCCTTCCCTCCTTAGGTAACACGCGGGGAAGCGACGTCTGACTCTGGATTTACAGTAAGCCCTATTTATTCACCAGGTTTCCCCTAACAAAACTCACAAAAGAACCCTCAGAAACTGAGAGCTTTAACTGACAAACAGAAAGACACGGCCTCATTAGCAAATAAACTGAAATGTCTAAAACTTGTACTGAAAATTACACAAAATCAGATGCCACGGCTACGTGACAGGTGGACAGTTAACAGCACACCGCCTCGGACTGTCGCAAGCGTGGCAGGTCTGATAGCCAAGGATGGCGTTTATCTGGAGCGCTTCTGATCACCCCTGTGAAGCCCAAAGCCAACGGAAGCAAGGAAAGGCCCACCACAGTGAGGAGTCCACTGCAGGCCCCCCTCTACCCTGCCCTCTCTTGCAAAGACCAGGGCGTCGCCTTTTCTGATGTGGCAGGGAGCAAAAACACCCACCCTGATCTTTCCCCGTTCTCTGAATCGAAGGAACTCTGCTAGCCCAGATAGGGATGCACTGAGGCTGGCAGCAGCCGTGTTTCCCAGGAACATTCTCAGGTGTAGAGAGCCCTGTGGCTGGGCCATCCATAGGTTGCGTGTGTGGGCTGAACACCCCTTGCCCTTCGACTCCGTTTCCAGACCACCTATTCCCCCACCCCCTGCCTCTCCCCACCCAGCCTCACCCACAGCCCTTACTCTGTACTAGCAGGATTTGATCTGACGGTGGACAGAAATAAAGTCTCTTTACATTTGGCCCTTTAGGGTTTTGCAAATATATTCCCCCCAACTCTGTAAAGGAGAAAAAAACAGATAGGATCGACGTTTCACAGACAGAGAACGGACTCAGAGAGATTCAGTGGTCTAACCACAAGGTTGCCCAGCTGACGGAGGCCAGAGCAGCCATGGAGCTGAAACCCTCTATATCCAGGTCTAAAGCCCCTTTCAGTACACTACATTGCATTAGAACAGGACACGGCACCTCTTACAGGTGTGTGTGTGCTGGAGGCGTGCTTGTAAACACACTGACGGGCACTACTGTGTGGCTGCACGCTCTCCTTTCTACCCCTGCCCCAGCACAAATGCTCAGAGGATATGAGAAGCAAGCAGTAATTTAGCTACAAATAGACAAAGACTGCAAAGTCACTGCCTAGATGACAAGTTGGCAGGGGCTTCTGCTCGTTCCTGACCCTGGACGCCACTCCCAGGAGGCACACAGGACACCGGCAGGCGTCTGCCAAGAGTCTCCAATTTGAAGGGATGACATTTGACAACTTTCAAAATCAAATCATCTCATAATAATTAAAATACTTCTATATGTTCATCAATCAATAATTCTCAAACAAGGGTATTCAAATG
This sequence comes from Loxodonta africana, assembly GCF_030014295.1. NCBI lineage: Eukaryota > Metazoa > Chordata > Mammalia > Proboscidea > Elephantidae > Loxodonta > Loxodonta africana. The sequence continues at coordinate 226,612,786 of NC_087343.1, forward strand.
AGAATCAGAGGTAGCCCTTGAACATATACAAAGATGGCTCTCATACCTGTGCTGGGGTGTCTGTTTCATTAATTGGCTGCCCATCAAACCTGAATCTAATCTGTCTCATGGATAAGCCCTGAAAAGAGAAAGCCATGATCAGTAAATACTTCCGGTTAGCGTAGCTTAATTCACAACATACTGATTTACAATCCAGTTAATGAGAAATACTTACACGTGGACCTACAGTCTGTCATGTGAGGCCCCAATACAGACAGCTTCAGAAATCATGTTTCTAACATCCTCCAGCCACTCATCTCCTTCCTGCATTCTGCCTTGAGCTTCTTCCAGAAGCTCAGAAGAATTTCTACACTGTTGACACCATCGTTTCCCCCCTTTAAAAAATTCCCAAAGACCAACAGGTCAGGTAACAGGGAGGGTTTGATAAGAAGGCTATACATCCCACTTTGGTGAGTGGTGTCTGGGGTCTTAAATGCTAGCAAGTGGCCATCTAAGATGCATCAATTGATCTCAGCCCACCTGGGGCAAAGGAGAATGAAGAACACCAAATACACAAGGAAAATATGAGCCCAAGAGACAGAAAGGGCCACATAAACCAGAGACTCAATCAGCCTGAGACCAGAAGAACCAAATGGTGCCCAGCTGCCACCAATGACTGCCCTGACAGGGAACACAACAGAGAGTCCGTAATGGAACAGGAGAAAGGTGAGATGCGGGCCTCAGATTCTAGTAAAAAGACCAGACTTAATGGTCTGACTGAGACTGAAGGGACCCCAGAGGTCATGGCCCCCGGACTCTGTTGGCCCAGAACAATTTCCCGAAGCCAACTCTTCAGACAAAAATTAGATTGGACTATAAAACAAAATGATACTGGTGAGGAGTGTGTGTTTCTTAGCTCAGGTAGATACATGAGACTAAATGGGCAGCTCCTGTCTGGAGGCAAGATGAGAAGGCAGAGGAGGACAGGAGCTGGTTGAAGGACACAGGAAATCTGGGGTGGAAAGGAGGAGTGTGCTGACGTATTATAGGGAGAGCAACTAGGGTCACATAACAATGTGTGTGTAAGTTTTTGTATGAGAAACTGACTTGAATTGTAAACTTCCACTTAAAACACAATGAAAAAAAAAAAGGGCTGTACAAATCTGGAAAGCACCAGTGGGGACCTGGGCCTAGAGAGAGCAGCGGGACAAACAGGTGTGCTCCATTCAGAAGGAGCTGCACAGTCCGTTGGCATCCCAAGGAGTGGGTGGCAGTGTTGGGGTCCATGACCATTTCATCAAAAGAGCATCCCGATTTCACTGCAACAGACAGATGGGACTAAAGCTCATATCCCTGCTCCATCCTGAACCCTGCTCACTGACAGTCAAGGAACACAAGAGCACAGACAACAGGGCAGAGGAAACGGGAGAGGAGATGGACAGACAAGGTCAGGCGCCTGGAGCCACAGGGCCGTGGACAAGGTGGCCTGAGGGAAACTGGACCCTGAGGAAGCAGGTCAGGCAGGGGTCTCCATTTGAGAAGCCGAGATGCAGCATGTAGCTGGTTCTGTACAACTGCTTGCAAGTTTCCATGCAGACCCCCAACTCAGGGCCCTCCCCAGCCCCAAGAGGACAGGCAACTGTCCCTCCCATGGGACAGAGGCCCATCTTCTGGAGACGTGGACTCAGGTCTGGGTTAGGAGATGCTGGCACAAGTGAGGCAGTGCTGCCCACTTGGTCACCTCATCTCCCTCCAGCTGTGCCCCCTGGGACACCAGTAGCTGCTGTACAGCCCAGGCAGGAGCCTCAAGGAACCTACCCCCTGAAACTCAGCGACCCCAGCCAGACAGACTCACAGATACCTGGCAGCCCTTCCACACCCACCAATCCTGGCAGGTCACTCCACCTGTGGCCTGCTGACCATCCCCCAGCTTTAGTATGCAGTGCCTCAATACGTACAGCAAGTCAAGGCCCAGAGGTTGGTCAAGGAAAGGCGTGAAGAGGTGAGAGATCAAACCAAAGAAGGAAAGGAAGGTGGAGGAAACAGGAAAAAGGAAGCAATCAAACTCCGTAGGGCAGGAAGAAGCAATACTACATCCAGAAAATAGCAAGTTGTTACTGGGGGAGATAGAGGAACAGCAAAGAACTAAGGCCTTCCGGAAATCAAAAATCATGACAGAAATAGGGGCTCTAGGAAAGACGCTGGGAAAAACCAAACCAAAAGGTGGCAGCGACCAGATGTCCCTGACTCCATGGAAGAGACTTACAGCACAGGACGACATAGGGATGACAGCCTAATGGGCGCCTAGATGACACACAGCAACAGCAGCAGCCAAAGAAAGATAACAACAGGTAAAGAGTCAGGTATGCGTGAAGGCCACTACAGGCCATCGTGAACAGCATCTCCTCAGCCACAAAGCTAGCGTAGTACCAGTGTAAAGGGAGCAAGGAGGACGGCGTGTGCAGACGTGTGCACGGCAGTACCAGAGAGCCAAGTCCTCTTTCACAGATGGTAATAAATAACATCTAAATGCAAAAGAAGCCAGGAAGTGCTATGGATTGAATTGTTGCTGTTGTTGTTAGGTACCACTGAATTGATACCAACTCACGGCAACTCCCATCTGACACGCTGACCTGCCCCACAGGGCTTTCTTGGCTGTAATCTTTACAGAAGGATTACACCTCAGCATAAAGAAAACAAAAATCCTCACAACTAGACCAATAAGCAACACCATGGTAAGTGGAAAAAATACTGAAGTTGTCAAGGATTTCATTTTACTTGGATCCACAATCAACAACCATGAAAGCAGCAGTCAAGAAATCAAAAGACGCATTGCATTGGGCAAATCTGCTGCAAAGGACCTCTTTAAAGTGTCGAAAAGCAAAGTTGTCACCTTGAAGACTAAGGTGCACCTGACCGAAGCCATGGTGTTTTCAATCGCATCATATACATGCGAAAGCGGGACAATGAATAAGGAAGGCCAAAGAAGAGTCGATGCCTTTGAATTACAGTGTTGGCGAAGAATACCGAATATACCGTGGACTGCCAGAAGAACTAACAAACCGGTCTTGGAAGAAGTACAGCCAGAATGCTCTTTAGAGGCAAGGATGGTGAGAGTTCGTCTCATGTACTTTGGACAAGTTATCAGGCGTCTCTGGAGAAGGGCATCGTGCTTGGAAAAGTGGAGGGTCAGCGAAAAAGAGGAAGACTCTCAATGAGATAGATTGACACAATGGCTGCAACAACGGGCTCAAACATAACAAAGGATTGTGAGAACGGCACAGGATGGGGCCATGTTTCCTTCTGTTGCACATAGGGCCGCCCTGAGTCGGAACCGACTCGACAGCACCTAACAACAACAACAACAACCTTTACAGAAGCAGATCGCCAGATCTTTCCCCAGCAGGGCCAACGGATGGGCCTAACCCTGTACATGTGGATGTAATCCCAGCTGTGGATAGCTTTCCAGATCTTTCCCCAGCAGGGCCGAAGGATGGGCCTGACCCCTGTACATGTGGATGCAATCCCAGCTGCAGATAGCTTTCCAGATCTTTCCCCAGCAGGGCCGAAGGATGGGCCTAACCCCTGTACATGTGGATGTAATCCCAGCTGCGGATAGCTTTCCAGATCTTTCCCCAGCAGGGCCGAAGGATGGGCCTAACCCCTGTACATGTGGATGTAATCCCAGCTGCGGATAGCTTTCTTTGTTACGTTAACGAGGATGTACTGGGGTAGGCTGGGTCTTAAACCAATCACTTCTGAGATATTAAAAGACCAGATTAGGTACAAAAACAAGCAAGCACAGATGGGGATGAGAGATGCCACATGGAGATCACCAAGGAACCAAGGAAAAGAAGCTAAAACAAGGATTTTCCCCCAGAGCAGTCAGAGAGAGCCCTTCCCTACAGCTGGCAACCTGAATTCAGTATTCTAGTCTCCGAAACTGAGAGAGAATAAATTTCTGTTCGTTAACGCTGCCCACTTGTGGTATTTCTGTTATAGGGGCACAAAGAGACTATGCAAGGGTTGACAGTGACTGCCCCTGAGGAGAAAGAGGAGAGCATGTAACCGTGACAATGTTTCTTATCAAATAAAAATCCTAAAGCAAGAAAGCTCAAGCTAAGAGGGCAGCGTAAAAGGGCACCTGCCCTTTAACATGGAGCCCTGGTGGCAGAGTGGCCCTTTAACACCTGTAAGCACTTATAGGAAGATCAGTTGAGATGCCGCCTCCCTTCTAAGGAGCAGGGCTCCCTGGGGAAGGGCCTCGGGAGTGCAGGGCTGGGTGAGAAGTACACAAAGGGAGCTGGACGTCACGTCACACAGACAGCAAGAGAGTGACCCAAGACCACTGGAGCCAGAGGATGAAGGAGTGGACTGGGAGGTCCCACCCTCGAGCAGTGAGTCAACTGGAGCATTAATTCACGAGTTCGGAATGACACTAAAAGTAATAATCAGAAATAAGTCTAACCGGTCACTGTGGAGGATGCTGGTCAATCAACTCATTCCTTTGAGAAGTGGTAAATAATGGGGATGAATCAAGCATTTTCCTGCTTTTCCTAAACTGCCACTGAGGGCCGTCTCCTTATTGATGTATTCCAGTTACTCTGTGAAGAGAACTCTAGAGCTGAGCTACAACTCGCCATTCTGTGACCCCTAAGGAACTAACAGATCTAAGCACCTGTCACCAACACCAAAGAAAAATGTTACCAGGCAGAGAAGGCACCGCGCTGTGAAGCAGTCAGGCCAGGGAATGAAACAGAACTCGAGTCTAATCAAGCCTCTAGGTGTAACCACCAGTTTACAGGACACAGGGACCAAAACGGGACATCAGAGGACACTCTGTGGGGACCACCCGTGAGTAATCAGTGGATGCCGGCTCACTGCTCGTGCAGGGCACAAGTCAGCAAGGCCAAGCCCCACCTGGCTGCCTGATGACATGAGTCACTGTCAATCTTTAAGGCAAAGGGCAGGGTCTCTAGCAAGGCCCTGGAAGCAGCTGGTCAGCTGGTGTGTACAACGCTTACCTGTCGCTCACAATAGGCCTTCATCAGCTTGCTCAGTGGCGTGTGCCTCTTGATTTTGAACTGGACGACAGAGCCATCCTGCCCGGCCACTTTCAGGTTGATGTGGTCATTCTCTGTCTTCACTCCCTCCTGAAAGAAACAGGGGCGGTGCCTCAGAACCACCTTGCCAAGGACCCGGGATCCACAAGGCAAGTTCTGAGGTAACTGTTGGGCATTTTTCTAAGTCATTAAAACAGACCTAATCGTTAAAATCCTCCACAGATTCACAGTAGCTCACGTGATTGCTTTATTTTGTGCAGAATTTATTTTTAACTCTACTAGCTAAACATCACCACACAAGAAAGTCCACTAAATGTAATGCAATTCCAGGGTCCTCCTCACAGGGCATTAGCTCAAAGAAACAATCTGCTGAAGAAATCTAGAGAAAATCCATCTTTGCTTTTAAAATTACTCTTAAATGAACCTAGCAAACACACATATTCACAGATTACAGAGACTTATAAGGGACCGGTAAAGTAAAACAAAAGCAGAACAAACGATGTCACGGTTGGCAGGAGCGCTCTGGCACAGTGGAGCTGTTTGCCATGACCCAATCTGTGCAGAAACTTCTACCACTGTCTTCACCAGGTGCCTGCCGGCTGGGCTGGAACCAGAATGCCCAGGGAAAAACCATCCTTTGTGCAGCCTCTCCTTTCAAACAGTTCCATCTCGACAGTGATAATCCGTAATATTTCATCTGCATAACCCACCAAAAACCCAAAGATACTGGGCAGCAACATGCTCTGGGTGTCCGGTTGCCTGGAAACGCACTCAAATGGATTAAAAAAAAAAAGCTCCTGCTAAGGGCAGCAGGCACCTGGGGCTGCTCCATCTGACCAGAAAGTGAGGCCCCAGGACTATCCTTGAGGATGGTGGCACTGCAGCTCTAAAATGACAGGGCCACTTCATTTATCTGCCACTGTTTGTAATAAAGGGGTCCACAAGACGCTTACTTTCTGAAAAAACAACGCTGACCGTCGAGAAGGTGACTCAATGTGGGGCACTGCCCCACGGTACTGGTGGAGGCACAGAATGGCCCAGGGAGGGGATGGCCCAGGGAGGGACGAAGGTGCCCTCTCACAGGGTGGCACTCACAGGGCGGCTTAGCTCTCACCCCGGCCCAGGGTGAGCTGGCTGGCAGCCTCCTCCCGCTCACGGGGTGACGGGGACTGCCATGGCTGCTGAACTGGCGAGCTCAGACAAGGCACCAGTCCCACTCCCGCTCTCGGAAGCTGGACTCGCCTGTGCAGGAAGCTGGGCCGTGGAAGCAAGGGTCACCCAAACAGCTGGCCAGAAAAGGCCGGGAGTGCCTCTGTAAGCCCCCATCTCTTCCCCCAAAGAGTATGGGAGCGTTTTTTTTCTTTAATGAAAAGGCAAGGGTGTATTCAAGACAGACAGATGCAGGGACCAGAAAATAAACAACAGATAAGCAGGGCCGTGGCTCCAGCCAGGCCGAGGGCCAGCAAGAGGCCCTTCCTGGACACTGGGCAGGTCACATCCTCCGAAGGCCTCTTCTCTCTAGCGTAGGAGGAGTGTGTCAGTGAAAAAAAGAAAAAGAAACTCTGAAAAATCCACTGCAGGTCTGCCAGCCAGCAATCCGGGGGCAGGCAGGAACTTCTCTGCCTGGCCAAGCAGCTTCCTTCCCCACCTTGTCCTTCCTCCTCTCCAGGCCCAGGGAGGGAGCGCCACTAAGACATCCAGGGGCAGCAGGAGGAGGCCAGGGAGGCGGCGGCAACTGAACCATCTTGCAAGTACTGAAGAAACAAAAGTCTATTCGCCTGGAAGCGGCCTCAAAGGATGAGTTAAGTCTAAACCTCACTGAAGAAATAAATACCACATGCGTTTCACTGAACTTGAACGTCATCAAGAGGAAAGCATCTACAACATCACTAAGAAAAGGCACTTAAATTTGACCTAGAATAAACAGGTACTCAAACAACCAGGGCTGCGAGAAGCCTTCGTAGAAAAAGCTCTTCTGCTGAGGTGGGATCCTGATGTCAGAGGAAAGCGGCTTGGCGGTTAGTGGACAGAGGATGCTTTTCTGGGCTCTGGTGCGCCCCTCCAACTCTGCAAGGAAAGGGCACATCCACAGAGGCCCTGGTGCCTGGACTTCAGGCGTCCCCACACTGTGGTTTCCTCATCTGTAATCAGGATGGCCATCCCCAGGCCCAGGCTGGTGTCAGAGAAAGTCCAAGCGCAAAGCCTTCAGCTAAACAGCTCTTCTACTCCGCTATGAAAACACCCCAACCGCTTCAGAAATATACATATTTGTTATTATAAGTAGTTCATGTGTCACAGGACCTCTTCCAGGACAATCGACCTCCTGCACCGCACTGGTTAGGCCCACATCCTGGAGAGCTGTGGATAAGTGAGGTGCACACCATGGCTCATGATGGGGAGTGGGGGCCATACACCCTAAGCGCTGTGACGAGGAATGGGGGAAGAGCACGGGGTCGGGGCCGTGATGGGGTTTGGGGGGGCACACATGGGGGGATGGGGGGGTCCGTGATATGAAGTGGAGAGTGCGCACCAAGAGTTCAGGCCTCTAGGAAGAGGCGCGCTCCGAGCTCTGGGCGTGCGCCCCGGCGGTGGCTTCTGCTTGAAGGTCTCCAGCCGGGTCCGGGCCGCCCATTCCCGGAGCGTGCACTGAGCGGACCTGAGACCCGGCCCGGAGGCGACCCCTGGAGAGAGGGAAGATCCATCGCTGGAGTGAGAGAGCTGAGAACTGCACGGAGACCCCCCCGGCGGACAACGCCAGGGCCCGGTCTGCGGACCACGTGCACGTGAGGGGACACAGGGGCTCAGGCGACAATGGGCTTCAGGCTGACGTGGGATCCCGGGGGGGAAGAGGTTCCGAGCAAACGGGACCAAGCGCAGGGAACCCGAGCGGGGGTGGAAAGGTTCTAGTGAGCACGGTCCCGGCGAGGTGGGTCTCGGTTAGGGACAGGCCTGGCACCCGAGGCGGGCAGACCGCTACGCGTCGCCGCGCGCACCGGCCAGCGCGTCCTCCCGGGCGGCCCCAGCCCTACACCCACCCGGGAGGCGGCTCCAGACGGAGCTGAAAGGGCAGGGCGAGGGGCGGAGCTTGAGATAGGGTGCCGCGTCCAACCGCGGAACTAGGGGGTGGGCGTCCAAGGGGCGGGGCTTAAACTGGGCGGGGCGTTAGGGGCGGGGCTTGTGACGGAGCGTCCCGAAGGCGGAGCTGGCAGGAGCACACCGGGGGCGGGGCTTGGGTGGGCACCCCGGGGGCGGGGCTTGGGTGGGCACCCCGGGGGCGGGGCTCGGACGGGGCGGAGAGTCCCGGGGACGCGGCATGAGGCGGGGCGCGCCCCGGGCGCAGCCGGGCGGGGGAGGGGAGCGCCCCGCGCGGGGGAGGGGCGGCGGGCAGGGCCCGCCTGCGCAGGCCTGAGGCTCCGGGCCCGTCGGTGCCGCGTACCCCGTGGGCCCGGGAAGACCGCGCCGCGCGGCACCTGGCCGCAGAAGGCGCCTGAGCTCCCGAGATGGTAGCGGGCGCGGGAGGCCGGCGCAGCAGGCCGAGGCCGGAGCGCGGGAAGCGGCGCCCTCGCCCACCCGCCGGCCGCTTACCTTGGGCTTCTCCTCGGACATGGCTGCGCGACCGGCGGCGGCGAAGGCAGAGGCAGCGCTGGAGCGGGCGAGTCACGCTCTCAGCCCCGCCGCTCTCCCGCCGCAACTGCTCGCGGGGCCGCGCTTTGCCCCCCAAATCCCGGCCCGCCGATAGGCCAGCGCGGGGGTCACGTGGCGTGCGCGCGTGCACGAGGCGCGCGCCCCGGGCCTCGGGCGCGCGCTCGGCCCGAGACGTGGTTCCAGGCGGTTGGAAATGCGTCACGGGGCGGGGCGGCCGCGCGCCCCCGCGGGCCTTCCGCGTCCCCGCTGGGCCTGCGCCTCGCGCCCCGGTTCCCCGTGTTCTCCCGGCCCTGGGCCCTCAGTTTCCTGCTGCCCTCAGGGCCCCGCGCCTCCAGTCGTTTGCGCCCCCGTCCCTCTCGGCCCCAGCGAGGGGACGCGTAGAGGAGCCCTGTACCGAGGGGTCTGGGGCCCCGCGCCAGGGAGTGAGCAGGGTGGGTTCCAGGTTCGCACAAGCCCATTGCTATAGCGGACCCGAGAGCGCAGCGCCGTGCGCCATCGCTCACCTGGCCATTCTCTCGCATGGTGGCGCGCGAACCTGGGCGCCGACACCGGCGGTCCGAGGGGCCCGGCTATCCTATGTGGAGAGAGCATCTCCCAGGTGGGACGGTCAAACAGCTCCTGTCTGGCGAACCGGTTCCAGCGGCTACAGGGGATCTGGGTGAGGGGTGAGTGGACGCCTCAAGAGGCAGAGAGGCCCTTACTGGAAGAGGCTGTACTCGCCCTACTAGAGTCATGTCACCTGGGGAATCGGCCCAAAGGGGAGACTAAGCATACCTCCATCTGGATACCTGCTCGGGGAGTTGCACTCACTAGGGACACAGTGCATTGGCTTAACTTCAGGGCTTTGAACCAATTCGTTCACTTCGAGGCCCTGCTGAGAATTCGCCTTTCCGCCCCAGATATACTGAATCAGAATCTACAGTTTAACAAGATCCCCAGGTGATTCTTATGTGTAATAAAATTTTAGAATCTGCTCTACTAGTTGGAGCTGGGCTGCTAACCAATAGGTGGGCAGTTTGAATCCACTAGCCCATCCTTGGAAACCCTATGGGACAGCTCTTGTAGTGGTTCTCAGAATTGGTCCCTAACCTGCAGTGGGGGCAGTTCCACTCTGTCCTGTAGAGTCGCTATGAGTCGGAATCGACTCGATGGCACTGGGGTTTTTTGCGGGGGGGCTGCAGTGTTAGCATCGTCTGAGAACTTGTTTGTTGCGATTGCAACTCATAGCAACCCTATAAGACATAAGAACTTGTTAGAAATGCAAATTCTCAGCAGGGGTTCCAAACATAAGGAAGACCTGGTTCACTTAGACATCTCACCTGAATTTCTGAGTCCTTTCCCTGGTGATTAGTGGTTGAGAGCTACCACTGCTAACCAAAAGGTCGGTAGTTCTAATCCACCAGGCACTCCTTGGAAACCCTATGGTGCAGTTCTACTCTGTCCTATAGGATCACTATGAGTTGGAATTGACTCGACGGCAATGTTTTTTTTTTTTAACCTTCCTCACCTAGGGCTCAGGTGGATAGAAGCATAGACAGGCCATCCCTAAAGCAGAGAATAGGGTTGGCGGGCATCCTTCTCTCTGTCCACTTGTCACTCTGGCCTGACCCTCTACACTTTCTTGGCTTCGTCTTCTTTCCTTATCTAGTCTCTATCTCGGTGAAAGCTACAAATGGGAGCGGGGGGGAGGGGGACGGAGCTTGGCACAGGAGGCCACTCTCCTGACCCAGTTTGCTACACTTCCTGAAATTCACACTCTGCCAGATGTTGTCCTGGGCCGTCTGCATTGAATCCTCACAAACACCCATTTCAAAGATGGGCAAACCAAGGTACTTAGAGGCCAAGCAGTATGCTCATGATCACACAGCTGGTGAGTGGCATGACTGAGCCGGAGCTTGGGGAGTCGGTCTGTGAGCTTACTTAGCATGCTCTACTGTGCCTCACATGCAAACCCAGGGTCGGACACTGCTGAGAACAGGAGGGCTCCTGTGGAGAAGGCAGGCAGCTGGAGAAGTCAGACACACGGTCAGTATATCCTGTAGTATTCTCCGAGGAATGCATCCTTGGGAGAAGGCACTGGCTCTTCCTGTCCTCTCTGTCTCTAATTCCAGTGGCCTCAGATGAAATGGACCAGGTGTGTCAAGCACAGTGCCCAGCTTGTGTCATCCCATCAAAGCCCCATCACAACACTCTGAAGCAGGGGCCCTCATGATCCTTATTTTTTCAATTAGGAAATGAAGGTTTAGGGGGAGGGTGGATTGCACAAGGTCAAATAGCTACCATGTAGCAAGGTCTAGACTTGAACATGTCTTCACCCTTTCCATCCTGCATGGGTCAAGCATATCCAACTGCATTCCCCTCATTTCCTGTTAATAGCACAAAGCCACTAAGCCAAGTTCTCATGGGCGTTTTTACAAACCATCTTTGACTCTTAAAATTTCACTTTCCTGGTTAGAGCCACCATTTAGGAGAAGGGAAGGAGGCTACCCAAAATTGGGCTGTCATGCCACAATCTGGCAAAGCATCTCCATGAAAGTTGTGGTCAGAGCCAAGGCCCTCATCCCAGCTAGTTTCAAGGATTTGGTCTCTTTCATCCTGGAATCTAGACCGTGGCCAGCCTCTTCCAGAGGATCCCCAAATAGAATGGCCAGCTTGGATTATGCTTCCAGAAGACAGGAAACTGCCAGGAGTCAGCCCCTTCCAAGATGGAGATGGATGTTGGAGATCAGAACCCCCAGATTGCTGAGATGTGATTTATGGTAGGTAATGTTCAAAAAAAAAAAAAATTTTTTTTTTTTTTTTAATGTTCAAAAGCTGTCATACAGCGCCAACCCTAAGGTGCCATCAATTGTAAAACAACATTATCATATGTACCACATACACATTAAACTGCGACCGACATGGCTTCGAAAAGTCCCCATTTCAGAGTTGTTAAAGTGTAAAAATATGTGCAACTTAAACTGTACAACAAAAAGACAATCCAATCCAAAAATGAACAAAGATCATGAACAGTCACTTTACCAAAGAGGACATTCGGGTGGCCAACAAATACATGAAAAGATGCTTGTGATCATTAGCCATTAAAAAAAAAATTTTTTTTTTTTTTACAGAGATGCAAATCAAAACTACAATGAGATACCATCTCAGCCCTGCAAAAATGGCAGTGATCAAAAAATAAAGAGAACAACAAATGCTGGCAAGGAGGTGGGAAGATTGGAACTCTTATACACTGCTAGTGGGGTTGTAAAATGGTACATCCGCTGTGGAAAATGGTATGGCGCTTCCTCAAAAAGCTAGAAATAGAAATATCTTATGATCCAGCCATCCCACTCCTAGGTACATATCCAGGAGATAACAGCAGTGACACAAATAGACATATGCACACCTATGTTCAATGCAGCATTATTCACAGTAGCAAAAAGATGGAAACAACCTAAGTGCCCATCAACAGATGAATGGATAAACAGGTTGTGTCCATACATACAATGGAGTACTACACAACTATAATGAATAATGAGAAGTCCATGAAACAACGTAGATGAATCTGGAGGACATTACGCTGAGTGATACGAGTCGATCACAAAAGGACGAATACTGTATGGACCTATACTATTCTAAAAAGTCAAGAATAGATATTCACACAGAAAGCAACATTCTTTGATGGTTACCAGGGATGAGAAGGGGAATCATTTTCTAGAAAGTAGACACTTGTTATTTTTTGTGATGGGAAAGGCAACACCAAACATGGGCGAAGCCTGCACAACTTGACTGAGGTAAACGAAGATGCTATGCAAGAAAAAGGGACAACTTCGGTAAAATACAACTCTGCAACAACAGTAATAAAAACCAAGAAGTATGTGTGTGGTTACATAGGTAGGTGTGTACATATATATGTGTACAGAAAGGCATATGTGAGTACATGCATGTACATGTATAGGTGTATCCAGACACATGTACATACGTGTTTTTATGTGTTGCGTATATATCTATGTATGTAATAAAGCACATGGGACATACTTACAGAGACTTCCTAGACATATCCAAACAACTTGTGGTATTGGTTTACTGAGTTAAAAGGTTTGAGACCATAGTCTCCTGGGACAGCTCAGCCAATTGGCATAACATAGTTTCTAAAGATAATGTTCTACATCCTCATTTGGTGAGTAGTGTCTGGGGTCTTAAATGCTTGCAAGCAGCCATCTAAGATACAACTATTAGTCTCAACTCATCTGGAGCAAAAGAGAATGAAGGAAACCAAAGACTCAAGAAACTAGTCTACAGGACTAATAGCCCACACAGAACCACGGCTTCTTCTAACCTGAGACCAGAAGAACTAGTTGGTGCTGAGCTACCACTACTCACCATTCTGACCAGGGACACAACAGAAGGTCCTGGATAGAATGGGAGAAAAATGTAGAGCAAAATTCAAATTCCTAACTTTGACCAGACATACTGGACTGACAAGAGACTAAAGGAAACATCCCAGACTATTGCCCTAAGACACTCTTCTAGCTTGGAACTGAAGCCACTCTTGGAAGTCTACTTTCAGCCGAATAATAGACTATCTTATAAGGTAAACAGTATCACCTGTGAAAAATATGCTCCCTTTTACACCAAAGCAAAGAGGAGAAGACAAAGAGGGGCAAGGGAGCTAGATCAATGGAAACAGAACATATAGAATGGACATAATGAGAATGCTGATGACGTTGTGAAAATCGTTGCCAATGTCGCAGAACAATTTTTATAAATTGTTAAATGGGAACTCAATTTGCTGTGTAAACTTTCACCTAAAACACAATAAAAAAAATTTTTTTAAATATGTAATTTAGAATTGATGAAACACAGGACCTAAATGTGTCATGATAGAAAATTAGTTAAATAAACTATGGTACATTCATAAAATTAAAGGCTGTGTCAATATTAAAAGTTATGTGTAAAAAAAGAGCAGTTGATAACAGGAAAAGATGTTTCATAATATATTGATAAGTATTTTAAAGCAAGTTATAAAACTTATGGTATGAATTCAATTTGTATTATGTGTGCATTTGTGAATCAAATGGAATGCTGCTTCCATGTTCCCACCTGCACTAAATCCTTTAAAATGACAGAAAACATACTTAAACATGTTCAGGGTAGCATTGGGAAACGTGAAGCCATCAGTAAACAAAAATCGTGATGAATTTCTGGATGATGGAAACAAATGGGATTGAATTGACAAACTTGTTCTGGCGAGGTGGCGGGGGCGAGGAGATGGGACATAGCCCACAATAAATATAGGGAAAGAGAACACAGAAATGAGAGCCATCCCAGAGAAACTCCCAAGCTCAATGGGTGATCAGAGGGGGCAAGTGATCAGGGTAGCTGATTAAAGGACAGCATGGGAAGTCCAGCCAGGTTTGCCCTGAACCTTTCCCCTCCCCTGAACTGTAGGCTGCTGTAGAATTTGACCACACCAGCTCCAGGCTAGGACCCCAGAGCTCCCTCCAAAGATGAGGAACCACCTGCCAAAGAAGGGCTCCTAGGGTGGGTGTTGGGGCTGAGAGGAGGGCTGAGCAGAGACGGGGGTTATTCTGGGAAAGGAATAACAGCTTGGCTAGCATGGGGCTAGCCTGGCACTGAGTGCCCTCTGCCAGAGAAAAGCGCTTGTTATTTTGGCAGTTGAGGGATCCCCAGCCTGTCCGCTGGCAACAGGTCCAAACACCCAACAACGAAGCCCGAGGCAGCACACACTACCTGCCTGAAGAGACAGTCATGGGAAATGCATGCCCACCCTCAAGAAAAAAGACTCATACAAAGAAAAAGGATTGGAAAACCAAAAATAGGAGTGTCGACGTTCAAATTTTTACTAAAATGCTGAATGATAGACTAGTCATGTCAGAGGACTTAAACAAAAAAAAAGGCAAGATAAAGTCACAGGGGTCTGCCATTACAGAGCGTTAAAAGAAAGAAGGGAAATGTGAGAAAAGTTGAGACATTGAGGATCAATACAAGAAACGTTTTGTCCCTCAAATAGGAGATTCAGGCAGAAAATGAAGAAAAGGAAAGGATACATTCAAAGACATAATTAAAGAAAATGTCCCTGAACTAAAGAAACATTGGACTCTACAAATTGAAAGGGTCACTGAGGATCAAAGGGCTGAATGAGAAAAGACCAACAGGGGATGTACTGAGTGTGAGGAGCAATCCCAAAAGCACCCAGAGAGGTTTCTCCTTACAATTAAGAAGGACTAGCTTGTGTCAAACAAACCCTCCTAACAAGAACAACCATAAAATCTGTCTAAAATATTTTTTTAAACTTTCATTTGAAGACTTCAGCCAGCTACCAAAACAGGGGAGACTCCAGGGCGAAGATCCCAGAAGAAAGGAAGTAACTTTTCCCTTTGAGGCATTTGGTGATAAGCAGTGGATGATAAGTCCAGAAACAGCAGAGCTTTTGAGCCTCATACAATGGGGGAGACGATAATTGGTCAGAGCCTGCCAAGTAGGGGGGTGGCTCTGATAAATAACCCAGACCTTCGGTTGGAAGTGCCAAGGGTACAACATAGGTGTAAGGCTGAGGTTTAAGTAGATCATCCCACACAAAGACTGAAACCCAGCTTTCAAACAGCTCAATCTCAAATTGCACCAAGGTGGCCTGTCCTGAAGCAAAAGGGAATATCTGCAGGAAAATAGAATTATCCAGGACCTCAAACTAACTAAAATTTTCACACACACTGTCCAGAATTAAATACAAAGAACACAGGAGACAAATGACCCAAAGCCAAGAGAAGATATGTGGTAGGAATAAACCCACAAAAGAATAGGATATTGACATTACCAGCCACAGACTTTAAAACAACTGTGGTTAATACGTTTAAGAAAATAGATTATGAGATGAAGTTTCAGCTGAGGATGAGAAGCTGTAAAAAAGAATCAATGGAAATTTGAAAACAGCAAAATGTAACTGAAATTCTGAATTCAAAGAATGTGTTTAACAGCAGATTAGACACAATGGGAGAGATGATTAATGAACTGGAAGGTAGGTCAGAAGAAAATACTCAAACTGAAGCAGAGAGAGAAAATGTATGGAAAATATAGTAAAAGGTCTAAGAGACATATGCACGATGTTAAAAAGGTTTAACATATTTGTGGAGTTGCAGAAGGAGAGAAAGTAAGAGGTCAGAATTAATGTTTGAAGAAATTTTAAAAGTTGAGAAAAACTCTCCAGCAAACTAGCCTCTACCCTAAACCAAACCAAAACCAAACCTACTGCCGTCAACTCAATTCTGACTCAGAGTGACCCGATAGGACAGAGTAGAACTGCCACGTGGGGTTTTCAAAGAGCAGCTGGTGAATTCAAACTGCCAATGTTTTGGTTAGCAGCCAAGGTCTTAACCACTGTGCCATAAGGGCCCTACGCTTGTTGTTGTTAGATGCCATCAAGTTGATTATGACTTATAGCAACCCTATGTACAACAGAACAAAGCACTGCCCAGTCCTGTGCCATCCTCACAATCGTCATGCTGTTTAAGCCTGTTGTTGTAGCCACTGTGTCAATCCATCTCGTCGAGGGTCTTTGATCACCATAAAAAAACATAGCAACAACAAAATCCAAACCGAGATCAATTCCTAACTTGATTGATTCAATGCCCCACAATAACATCCTAATAGAAGGAGATGTCCATTTCAGATATAAATACTATTTTCCTTGGGCTCTGTTGTTCTATACATGTCTGGTTTTTAATAAAAAATTATGACTAAAAAATTATGAGACACACAAAAACAAGAAAAGACAACCCACAATCAGGAGACAAAAAGTCAACAGAACCAGATTCAGATATGACTCACATTCTGGGATTATTAAACGGGGGATTATGTTAAAGGCCCTGGTGGAAAAGATTAACAACACTTATGAACAGATGGGAAATTTCAGAGAGAAATGGAAACTGTTAGAAAGAGTCAAATCAAAGTACTGGAAATAAAAAAAAACATGGTAACAAATATGAAGCATGGCTTTAACAGCTCATGAATAGATTCAACACAGGCAAAGAAAGAATCAGAGAACTTCAAGACACTTCCATAGATACTACCCAAACCGAAACAAAGAAAAAAAAAGTGGGGGGAAAAAAAACAGAGTAAACAAACCAAACCCACTGCCGTCAAGTCAATTCCGACTCATAGCAACCCTATAGGACAGAGTAGAACTGCCCCATAGAGTTAACAAAAGCTATGGGATAATTTCAAACAGCCTAACATATGTGGAGTTGGAGTAACAGAAGGAAAAGAAAGAGAATTAGGCAGAAGAAATATTTGAAAACACAATGGTTAAGAATTTCCCAAAAATAATGAAGTACACCACACGAAGCAGTCCCATACAACTCAAGCTGAATTAAAAATACCTTTAAAAGGTACATTAAGATGACATATACTGCTGAAAACCAAAGATAAAACATCTTGAAGACAGGCAGAGAAAAAAGACACATTACATACAGAGGAACAAAGATAAAAATTACAGCACACTTGTTCTCAGATACCATGCAAACCAATGACTGTTGTTCTTATGAGAAGAGGACAGGACACAGAGAGACACACAGAAGACCACGTGACCGTGGAGGCAGAGATTGGAGTGATGCTGCCACAAGCCAAGGGATACCTGGGGCCACCAGAACCTGGAAGAGGTAAGGAGGATTCTCCTCTAGAGCCCCTAGAGGGAACATGGCCCTGTCAACATTTTTATTTCAGATTTTTGGACTCCAGACTGTGAGAGAATAAATTCCTATTGTTTTAAACCCCCGATTGACAGTTCTTTGTTATTACAGGCACAGGAAACTACCAGGTGTGGTGGATGCTAGGTGGCTAGGTTAGAAACAGTGGGGGAGAAATTTCTACAATAAGCCATGGGATGGAGAGGAAATTGCAGTCTTTTGAACCACAGGGATCATGGTGATGGCGAACCAATTACAGGGTTCCCAGGATTCAAACAGATGCATAGCCTACAAAGGCGCTGCTCGACCTACATAGGCAGGAATATTCCAGGCCTCCTGGGGAAAACCTATCTCGAGCCATGATCATGAGACTCCCTGGTCCCATTAAGGAAGGACTCTGCAATTAGCCTTAAGTGTAGACCATAAATCTTCTCTCAAGCCTTCCTCAGAGGGGCCTGTATCCATCTGAGAGTGTCCCTGTGCCCTGGGAAAGGGAAACACCCTGATCATCTAGGGTCATTAGATACTGGCTCTGCAAGGACCCTGAACAGCCGCTGTGGTCCACTGGTCAGAGTGGGACTTATGGAGGTCAGCTGAGAATGGGGTCTTGGCCTGATCTACCTCACAGTGGGACCAGTGGAACCAGAGACCCCAGAATGTACAGATAGACAGATAGCTGTCATCCAGTCAACTCTGACTCCTGGTGACCTTATGTACAACAGAACGAAATGTTACCGGATCCTGCTTCATCCTTGTGATTGACAGCATATCTGAGTCCATAGTTATGGCTAGTGTGCTAATCCCCAGGAGGATCGTGGAGATAATGCCCATCCAAAGCCTGGACAACATCCCTGCTGAATCCCCTTTATGGCTGTTGCAAAAGCCAGAAGGGTCTGAAAGAATAACTGTGGATCATCAATCCAGTCACCGCTCAGGATTCGAGGAGGTGGCCTCCTGGAGCAAATTAGCACTGCTCCTGGCACCTCATACTCAGCAAGTAGCCCAAGAAATGACTTGCCGTTTTCTTCTAACTCTACCAGCAAAGATGGTCAGTGTCAGTCGCTTTCATGTGGCAGGGAAAGCAGACTCCCTTCACATTTGTCCCAGGGTACTGTGAATTTCCTGGCTTTCTGTTATAGTATAGTCTGTGATTATCTCACTACCGCAAAGAACATCGCCCTGGCTGGTTACAGTCCATGATGCCGACTAGGCCCGATGAACAGGAGGTGGTGAGAAGAAGTCTGGACACCTTAGTTGGATACCTGTGTGCCTGAGGGTGGAAGCTAAACCTCTCCCAGCTCAGGGGCTACACATCAGTGTGTACCCAGGGGTCTGGGTGTCTGGAACATGTTGGGGTACATCCTCAAGTCAGAGATGGCTGCTGCACTGATCACCATGAGAGCTGCCATGCCTGGCAGGCCTCTTTGGATTTGGGAAGTAACTGCCCAGACCAACTTATTAGACGACCCCTGAGTCTGCAAGCACTGAGTGAGGCCTGGAGTATGAAAAGGTCAGGAATGGGTCCAGGTGCAGTGTGAACTGTCCTGCCTGTGGGCCTTCCAACACAGCAGACCAGTGGTAGCAGACATGTCTGGAAACATCTAGAAGCTTCCAGAAGAAGAATCACAGCAGAAAACTTATATAGTCTTTTGGAGCAAGGCGATGCCCAACTCTGTTGGCAACTGTTCTCCACTTGAAAAGCGGCTCCTGGCTGGCTTGTGAGTGCTGGGAGAGGCTGGACACCAAGTGACCACATGGCCCAAATTGCTCATTGTGGACTACGCATCCCAACTCAGGTGTCCTCCTGCCTCACGAAGCCTCCACCTTGGCCACCACTGGTGTTCTTGCCTGGACACCAACCCAATGCAAACCCAGTGTAAAGCGGACTTGGAAATCTTACAAAAGGGGGCGGGGCTCGTAAAGTCCGCAGCTGTGATACAGGGAATAGTCAGTGTCATGGATCAAATCATGTCCTCCAAAAATATCTGTCAACTTGGCTAGGCGATGATTCCCAGTATTGTGTGATTGCCCACCATTATGTCATCTGATGTGATTTTCCCATGTGTTCTAAATCCCATCTCTATGATATCGATGAGATGGGATTAGTGGTAGTTAGGTTAATGGGGCAGGACTCAACCTACAAGACTGGGTTGTGTCTTAAGTCAATTTCTTTTGAGATATAAAAGAGACAAGCAGACGGAGAGACATGGGGACCTCATACCATCAAGAAAGCAGTGCCAGGAAGCACAGCGTGTCCTTTGAACCCGAGATTCCTGCATGGAGAAACTCCTAGACCAGGGGAAGATTGATGACAAGCACCTTCCTCCAGAGGTGACAGAGAGACTTCCCTTGGAGCTGATGCCCTGAATTCAGACTTCTAGCCTACTAGACTGTGAGAGAATAAACTTTTGTTTGTTGACGCCACCCACGTGTGATATTTGTTATAACAGCACTAGATGATTAAGACAGTCAGTGAAGGACTACAGGGTGAGCACTTTGGATTTATAAATGCTTGGATTCTTCTCCCCTTCCAGTGTATTTATTGCTTTTCTAGTTATGGCAATTCCATACCCGTATAGCTGAAGTTCCACTTTTTAATGCCCTCTTCCCTTTACATGGAGCAGACCTGAGACCATGTGTCAGAAGAACTGGGCTTGCCTTTGAGCTCTGAAGATGCCAGGAACAAGCAGGGCCTGTCTGGGTCCCTTGGGCCTACTTTCCATGACACGGCACTGAGCACCAAGAAAGGACCATGGGACAAGGATTCCGAGGAGGACCCTGCCTGGAGGACTGACCAGTTCCCAGCATCTTTGGCTCCTCTGCCCCATAAGGATCATTTGATTTTTGGTCAAAGCCAATTGGTGACACCGACAACATTATTCATGCAGAGTCACCTGCAGGTGTGATGTTGTGAAACAGGTGACTCGGCTGGTACCTGTGGACATCCAGGTGCTTTATCGCATCTGCTCTCCTGGTGCCCTTGGCCTCGAGAGCTCCTTCCAGTGCCCCAGAGGGGATGGAGCCACTGGTTGTCAGTGCCCCTTCTGCCACACACAGGATTGTCCTGAGTGGTAGAGCAACCTTTCCTGCTCCTTAAGGCTCTCCTGTAGGTGCTGATTCCTCCCTTCCCAACCCCCACTGTCTCCAGGGACAAACTCTACAGTTTCTAGCACAAATCCAGGATGCAGCTGGGGCAGGGCGGGAAGGAAGTGCAGGCGTGACCTGCTCAAAAGCTCGGACAGTGTAGCGCCAAGCACCCCCCAGCTCCAACAGTCAATTCTCACTTTTGGGGGCTACTTCTTGGTCTCAGAGGGGCCTTTGCTGTGGGGATCTATGCTGTGTTCCTCCCATGGCAATTTCTTTATGATGACGTCATTCCAGGTGTAACTCCTGGCCACCAGAAGGCAGCAAACCAACTCGAGTCCTATTCCCAACAGCCACAGAGCTGCCAGGTGAGACCAGGTAAGGTGCTTCATGAGCGTCCCAGAGTTTGCCACTTCTGAAGGAGGTCAACACTCCCTGCAAAGCTCCGAACAGAGAGCTCCAGGGAGCTAGGGCACATGCTTCCTGGACACCAGGCACAGCTATGGAACACGCCATACATTCATTGTGGGCAGGTCCTTCCCCTCCCACTTCCCAGATGGGAAAGCAAGGCAGTAACCACGGCAGGAACATCATTTCCTGGACAGAGGCACCATTCCTGTGGGGCCCCACTATTGTGACACCCACACAGCTGAGCGTGACGGCCAGAGAGACCCCTCACCACTGAGGGACAGGCTCTGCAAGTGTCCCACTGCTGTGCTCTCCAACGAGAATGGTCTGCTTCAGCATGTGTGGCCTCTGATGGGGACACCCAGAATGTTCTCTTCACAACCAGCACTTCTCGGCATTGTTTTTCCTACACAGTATGGTACTTACACCAAAACTTTCATCCTAGGCCTCTGTGTGACCACAGAAGTGAGGTTTGAAAATCCTATGTTCTCACTGTAGTGTTATTTAGAATAGAATGACACCCTGTTTGGTGTTTTTCTAAAAAGATATACCCGTATCGTGCCGCGAGACCATTTTCTCTGTTTTCTGCAGTAAATGGCTGTTTCTCAGCTCCATGGCTGCAGTCTCTGGGCACATGTCTCTGTAGCAAACACAGGGCCCCTGGAGCTCCCTGCTCAGTGCTTCTCAGAGGGTGGTGATCCTTTCAGAAGTGGTGAACCTAAGGCACTCTGTTGAGGGCCTCACCTGGCCGCGCTGAGTCCAAGTTGGTTTGTCGCCCCCCCTAGTGGCCAGAAGTTGCATTGCAGGGCTGTGGTGAGAAGGGGTTCATAGTCTCCTTCACTGCACACGTCTTCTCATCTTTGCCACACCCTAAACCACCCTACAGTACTCATTTACCTAATCCTTTTTTCTTTGTCGCTCTTTTTTCAAAAATGGAAAACTTTACATCACTACCTTAAATGACGTTAATAAAGCAAAACTCCGTCGTTGCCCCCAGGCCCCTCCGCCTCCTTCATCAGAATACGGCCTGGAATTAGACCCCGTGACCCCTCCCCTCCGGCCACATGGCCTCCCTTGGGCCCTTTGACCCAAAGAGCCTTTGCAGGTTGCTCCTGCTCAGCTACGCCCCTGTCCCTGCACCATGGTAGCTGCTCCTCACCCTTACCCGCGCCCTCTGGACCTTCCTGCGGAGGTCAAATCCTCCCCCATCCTGGCCCACCAACCCTGGGAACCCACGGCACACTTCTGGAAACAGGATGTTCACACTTATTCCTGGGGTATTTAAATGGTGTCTGTCTCCCCGACCACTCCTGAGAGCAGGGCCCCAACTGTGGGGTTCCCCACCCAGTCTTCTGGGCCCACCTACATACACCTCAGGCCCAACGCTTTGACCAGCACAAAGGCAGGTTCTTGATGGCGTATTTGTGGAAGGAAGGAAGAAAGGAAGAGGAGGGGGAAGGGGAGCAAGGGGAGAGGAGGGGAGGGGAGGAATGGGGAAGAAGACCGTCTGCTCAGGTTTTGATGATGAAACTTTCCAGTGTCCTCTGACCCCTCTGGAAACCCTGGTGATACAGTGGTTAAGAGGTATGGCTGCTAACCAAAAGGTCGGCAGCTCAAGTCTACCAAGCGCTCTTTGGAAACCCTATGGGGCAGCTCTACTCTGTCCTATAGGGTCACTATGAGTTGGAATTGACTGGATGGCAACAACCCATCTAAATACCAATTCTCTTTCCAGTCCAAGTCTGTCTTTGGTGTTCCACCCCTGGAACACCAAAGTGTGAGTTTGTTCTTCAGCTTGAGGGTGGGAGGCGCAATGGGGAGTGTGGGTAGGTCGGAGGCCAGGGTGCTCATATCTATGGGCCAGCCACGTGAGCCAGGCACAGGGCTCTAATCACTCCATGCAGTGCCGCGACCTCAGAGGGGGCACTGGGCTGCAACACTGTGGCATGGCCATCACACAGTGCCTGTAGCCGTGGGCCACGAGGGCTTCTGGGGACACTGTCTTGTCAATTGCCAGACCGATAGCCCCATGGCTCCCTCTGCCTCTAAGACTTCATGGTGGAGCCCTTTTCCCTGGGAGTTGGGCCATGGCTTCTAACACTCTGCAACGACACCTTGTGCACCTCAGTCAGCCCCTCGGCCTCTGTGTGCTTCTGTGAAGATCACTCTTGCCAGCCTGGAGGAGGTGACATTTGTAAATTAGCTGTGAAATCTTAAAGTCCTGGAGCAACATTAGGGAGGAAAAGGGGAACAGGTGGCCACCATAACGCCCTGCTCTGAGCCACTGCTGGTGCTCAAGGAGCTGCTGCCACCTGTCTGGTCCCCCTAGTTTCTTTGAACCTGTTAGCATCCTCAAGCTGGACAATAGGGATGTGATGGTCAAACCACTGGGGAGTTTGCCCAAAGCCAGGGAGGTTCTAAATAAAGCAGTCAGTCCTCAAACTGCAACCCGGACCGCAGAGTCCAGAGTGGGCAGCACCAAGGGTACCCACTATCCCTTGATGCAGAGCTGACCACTGATGCCCCAGAAACAACAGAACTAATGGTTCCCCCCCAGGTCTGCCACCCGCTGGATGTCCCGAGTGTCCTCCACCTTAGCCTCTGACCTCATCCTAGGCTTGTTCTCCTCTGGTTTGTCTCCATCAGAACAGTGCTAGGACTCCACTTACAGGAAACATCCAGGATAGGCAAACGCACAGAGACCAAAGGAGATGAATGGTTACCAGGCAATGAGGGGAGGGGAATGAGGAGTTACTGCTTGCGGGATCCTGAGTTTCTGTTTGGGGTGATGAAGAACGTTTGGAAATAGCGGTGATGGTTGTACAACATGGCACATGTAATTAATGTTGTTGAATTGTACACTTAAAATGATTAAAACGGCATGTTTAATGTTACTGTCAACCCTGCTCACTGTGCTAAGCTGAGCGAGGTCCGAGGTTGCCAAGAAAGACAGGACTCACACAGATACTGGGTGGAACAACACTTTACTCACACACAGAGCAAGGTCAGCCTCAGGAGTGGGCATCGGTCCCCATGGCCATCAGGTCACTCCCACAGCAGCCGACGTAGGAGATGGTCTGCACACACCCCTCTTGGGCTGCAGGTGAGAGACCGCGTTCCCTCCCCACTAGGAACAGATACACTAGAGGGGTTGGCCAGGTGCCGTGTGACACACACACATAAGCAATAAGCAGACTGTGTACCTAGAACAACGAAGGAGTTTCCCCCATAAGGAAGATGAAGAAACTGGGACAGAGGGAGGCTCAGTTCCCAGCCTCCATTATCAGGAAATGTTCTGGACCCAAGGCTTCTGATTAGGTGGCCTGGGTGAGGATTACAAGGCCATATGACATCTATTTTCCCAAAAGTTATACCTATTTTACCACAATAAAATAAAACTGGCAGGGGAAGCAGCAGCCACACTGGTCATCTGGGAAACTTCAGGTGTGAGTTTAGTCATGTCCAGAGAACAAACGGGCATCCACTCTTGCCTGGATGGCCCCTTCCCCTTCCCTTCCCTCTGTTGCTTCCTCCCCGACCTGCCTGTTGACACCTGAGGTGCCACAGCCAGATTCTTTCTCTGACCCCTCACCCTGATCAGGCCTGAGGGCCACTGAGACCCTCTCCTTTGACCCAGTGACTGGCTCAGGTATCTTCCTGCCGTCCCAAGCTGCTCCAGGACTGGGGACAGGCTGAACAGATTGGATAAGAGGTGCCTGCGGAGATAAGGGTGCGGCCAGCATGTCAGGGGCCCATCAGGTTCCCAGTGCCCCGAGTCAGGGTGGTGGTGACCTAACCGTCCTCCCACACCAGTCACTGGCACGCATGTCCCCTTCCCCTCCTTGAGGGGTTGGTTTCCTGGAGGAAGGCACAACTGTGTCACCACGTCCCCAAGGCCATGAGCACAGGGCCCAGCACATTGGGGAACTCAGGCCACATCCAACCAACAGGTGGGCGTGCTCCCACCTGGGGTCTTAGGCGCTTCATTCAAGACTGTTGACTCAGTCATGCTCAGAAACTGGGTAGCCAGCTAGACTTGCACTTCACACCTACACCAACAAATGTCCCCAGGGATAAGGTGCTAGAAAAAACATGGGCAGTATACCTTCATGATTCTGGAATGAGGAAATGCCAAATACAACCCAAAAAGCCATAAAGGAAAAGACTGACATATTTGACTCCAGAAAGATCCAAAGTTTCTGCACGGCAATAGGTACCAGAAGCCACAGATAATGTAACAAACCCTGGGTGGGAGGAGCGGCTTGCACTGTCCTTCTAGAGGCCCACAGGGACCACAGACAAATCAGAATCTGGACTTCACTTGTCCTTCAGCCCCATGCCCTCCTGGGTGAACTTAGAGCTGGGTGGGAGGTAGGGATAGCTCCTGCACCTACCTTCAAATCCTTCTAAACCCCATCCTCCCTCTTTACTCCTCTCCCCCTCCCTCCCTCTCACCCACGCACAAGGTCAGCCAGAGAGCACACCACCAGGATTAGGGAAGATTTTTACTTCTTGATGATTTTATTTGTTGGAGAAACAAACCTACGAACTATCACTGGGCACGTGCTGAAATTGTGTCCGGAGCTGGGCTTGGCCATGGAGTGGATCAGGACTACTTTTGCCTTCTCTGCTGCACTCATCAGTTTCCAAGATGGCCCGCAGGGTGATCCCTGAGGTGTCCTGGTACTTGAACCTGTGTGGGCTCCTCCCACAACCATGTAGGGCTGGTCTGGGTGACCAACAGAATACGGCAGAAGTGAAGGAGTGTGACTTCTGAGGCTAGGTCACCAGAGGCACAGCCGCTCCTGCCTTGGTCCCTTAACAGCTTGCTAGAAGGGAAGCCAGCTACCGTGTTGTGAGGACACTCAAAGCAGCCCTGTGGAGAGGCTGCGTGAAGAACTAAGGCCTCTTGCCAACAGCCAGAACCAACTTGTCAGCCAGCGAGAGACAGCTTGGAAGTGGATCCTTCTGCCCCAGGCAAGCCTTCAGATGGCTGCAACCTGATAAGAAACCCCAAGCTAGAAATGCCCCCCAATCCTGATCCCCCGGAAGTGTGACACACCCTCATCCCTACTACTCCACATCTCAACCTTTCTTGAGAACCCTGGCTTTTCCTCCCAGTGGCCCTGAGAGGCCCAGCTGTTCCTGGGGACCAGGGCTGCACATGAATCCAGAACTGGGGGGGGGGGGGGCGGGGGAGCATGCTGGAGGCAAACACTCAGGCCCAGCACTCTCCTGAGCAAGCTGTCCCACCACAACCCCCTTCCCTCACCCCTGTGATGTCTGCTCTTAAAACCCATTACTATGGAGGCAGCTTCCCAGCAAGCTCAGGATGGTGAGCATGGTTTCCCCAGCTGAGGAGGCTCCAGGACACCAGCACCCGCCAAGGTCAGCACCTCGCACAGGCCAAGATCCAGCTCCGTGGGCCCCGCCCCTCAGTTTCTAGGTGTTAATAATTCCACCCTCTTCCCCCTGCTCACACACCAGACCAGGGGCCCAGGGGTCAACCTTTATCCAGAAAGTCTGACTGCCATCCCATCCCAACTTAACCTTGCTCTCCATGTGAGCATGCTAGTGACACCAAGAAATTAAACACAGGGAACACAAAGTGTACTAAACAAAAGCTTGTATTAAACCATTTCATTGCAAACAGTTAAAAATTAAGGCACTCCGAAGATTACAGATTTCTTTGAGGTTACGGTTTGTGGCTGCTCCTGATAAAAGTGCATGGGCTAGACCACCTCACAGAGGCTCTGGCCTGGGGTTCCACACTGCACAACAGGGTTAGGTACACTCCATCTAACCAGCGGTCGTTCTACCTTCAGCTCAGTAACCTCAACTCAAGAAACAGTGTGATTTACGTATAATCTACTGTATTAATACAAAGTGTGCTAAAGTCTACGAAAAGTTCCTTTCATGGATAGAGTAAAAAGTAAAAATTTGAAGGCTGCCATAAAATACTCAGGCATGTTTCATAATACTTTAAATTGCTATCAAATGCCCAAGAAGTCCGAGAAACGAAACGAAGAATCTGTTAGAGGATTTTAGTGTGCGGCAACACCAGAGCAGAAATGTTAACCCACAATACAGACATGATGCGGTTAAAAAGGCCTATCAAGAGGTTTGATGATTTTTAGTGTCCAGATCACTCTGCTCTCTATGTGAACATTCTTGACTTTATGCTGGACCGCTTCCCCCATAGCGTGACAGTGAGTGTGAAAATGCTACTTGTTTGACGTGCCCACAGACTGATTCTTTCAAAGCGAAGTGCTGAACTCAGAGCGATGTGGCAGCTGGGACTGTCTTAATGGGACTTTTAAGAAAGGCTCTGCACCAGCTACGTCAAGCTTGCCACCAAGCGCCTGTCTGGGTGCTGAAGCCACACATCCTGATTTTAAAGAACGTACGGCACGTGCAGTGGTGATGGCAGAGGTTCCACAGACAGACTTACGCAGGAGCCAATGCTAAAGCCATTCTCAGGGAAGTGAGGCTCGAAGTTTGGAATCATCTGGAAGGCAGGCCTGTGGTCAGTGTCTGCCATGTAGTGTATGGAAAGGCCCTCTTGCCGGCCCTGGACAGAGCTGCATCCCAGTGAGGAGTTATGGCACCTGGGACCCCTAACTCCCCAACTCCCAGCCCCTGCATATGCGGGAGGAGGTGGGCTCAGCTGAGAGGACCTTGGAGCAGGATGACTCTGCAGAGAGCCCGGCACACCCGTCAGCAGGGGAGAAAAGGACAAGCCAGGCAGCTACCGTTCTCATGCCCCATCAGCACATAGTAACAGCCAGCCGTCGCTGCGTTAATAACTAGTTTCCATTGAAAGAAAATCCGGATATTCTATTAAAGACATACACTGAAGAATCCATTGATAAGGGATCTGAACTTTTATATCTAAGTTTTTTTGTGAAATCTTTTAGGTGGTCAAAAAAAAAAAATTTTTTTTTTAAGTGATCTTAACCATTCCTCAAGGCTATTCGACATAGCCGAAGCTAGGAAGAAAACCTTGGTCAGATGTGTGGCGGGTCCTGGGCCATAAGAAAGACCAAGCAGAATGAACATGCGTGTGCAGTGTGAACAGACACAGAGATGCTACCGGCCTGGTGTGGGACAGTGGGTGATGACTCAACTTGTGACGGAGTGAAAAACGACTTTCCCCCTTGCCGTATGATGCTTGTTAGGGGGCAGAAAGGAGCAAGAATCCTGCTCTGAAAGAAAGAATGAACATAGAATGAACATGCTGTCGGTGTGGCAGGGCCACTCGGCAGAAATTCCCTTAGTGATTCAGGAGAGGTGGGATGTGCACATCGCTTCCTCACACAGAACAAACGGTGGGTTAGCGTCTCAAGTAGCTAGATACAGAAATAAAGAGAGGCAGTGAGAGCTCAGTCTGCAGGGACGGGCCAGGATTGTCCTTTCGGGGCAGCCTTGGCGGGGAAGCCCTCCAGGGCGCGGCTCACCTTGGGGGGGCGGGGGTACGGAGGGATGGGAGGGGGTGGCAGGTCCTGTAGGTGAGCTGCTGGGAGGTGCAGCCCCACCTCACCAGGAAGCTCCGGGATTGCTGGCCTGTTGTGTTTAGTTGTTTTCAAATCTGGCGTATGGGTTTTCTTCTTTAAACAAACCTGAAAACAAAATGAACTTATGTTATAAACTCGCTCATCCAACAGGAAACAAAATTCAAGGAAGCAACGTATGTTTTATATGAAGATTTCCAGAGGCCACAGGAAAGCCTGATGTTTCAAGCAGGCTCAAATGCTGTGCATAACATTTTTTGCCAGTGAAAGCCACGTTTACTTCAAAACCGAAATAAAATTTATTGGAAACAAAGATTCAAACAGATCTTAAGAAAAGACTTATTTGCTGATTCTCTCAAGGTGAAATTAAGAAATTTAAGGCTGATTTTTCTTTCCTAAGTGGTTGGCTAAAAAAAACTATTTTAAACATCCTTATAATTGGTGATTAACTTTCAAAATTAAGGCTACAAGAGAACTAAGATGACAATTCAACTCTCAATATTATAACTATATAACAGGAATAAAATACGTATTCAACCATAAAAATAAACCAATCTATGGTACTTATCCAAAGAGCAGGCACTTTCTCCTGGCATTGCAGACACACACACACACACACCTGTACTGTATACCAAGTCTCTAGAGCTGCTGCAAGGACTAAACTTACTGAAGCATGCATTTTTTTTTTTTTTGCAGGGGAGAGGATGAGAAGCAGCCATCCGGGCTTGCTGCCCAGGCACCTGAGGCCTTGCTAGACTCGTACACACCAAGATCTGGACATTTCGATAAGACTGCAGCCTTAGAGTTCCTCCTGTTAGCTTCCTGTCTTGTTCCTGGTTTACTTTTCAAAATATCACTTAGAACTAAGCCCACATAAGCTAGTGGCCACTGCCCCAAAGACCCTTTAAGTAATAGGTGCTCGCTGCTTCTCTCTCTCTCATGACCTGAGGCAAAGGACTGCCCTTCTGGCTCATGTGCGTGCCTGTTTTAGAGCCTATAAGTAATAAATTTCATTTCACTGCCTCTGTGTGCAGGTCCTGAAACTATGCCTTCAAACAACCCAGATTATTTAGGGCGCTTACACCCCACATGCAGGTGGTCCCACCAGCTGACCCCCAAGGATGGCTGCATGCCTCCTCCTCCAGTAGGTCCTCATCTACTTATTTCTGTCCCTAATTTGGAAACCCTGGTGGCGCAGTGGTTAAGAGCTACGGCTGCTAACCAAAAGGTCGCTAATTCCAATCCACCAGCTGCTCCTTGGAAACCCTATGGTGCAGTTCTACTCGGTCCTACAGGGTTGCTGTGAGTTGGAATCAACTTGACGGCAAGGGGTTTTTGGTCTGGTTTTGTGACGAGGAAGCTAAACCTTTCTGAAACCCAAAGAAGGGTTCTGTCTGGGCACCACATGCTGGCATTTCAGTTGTTAACTGAGCCGCGTTAGTGCATGGGGCGGTTCCACTCCTCCCAGGGGAGCTCTCTGGGAATTCTTCCACACAACTGAGCTTTCCAAAGTCCACGTTGTTCCGTGAACTTTAACTTTTCATGCCGTTTTATAATATTTTCATGAGTGTGACTAAAAGGCCAAACTGACACCAAATGGCAGCAATGAGGCCCTGAGTGCACTGTTCCAGAAATGCTCAACTCCGTGGGAGGCCCCTGACCACGCAAGTACCTAGCCCAGGGTGGGCCCTGCACACGGGGAGTCAGCGCTGTACAGGCTGGGCCGTTCCTACAACAGCTTGGGCCGACACAGACCCCACGCCGCTGCCCGCTGTGGGGTGCATGGGCCATCCTTGTCTTATTGACATTAACGTTCATCAGATGCAAAAAAACACTTGGGAGAGCAACTCTGAGTATTTCACTTTCATAGAAACCCATTTGCCCACAGGAAGGGGGATGGGCAGGCACCAAGCCTCAGGAGAGGGGAGGGGAGGGAAGGGAGGCGGCTGCTGGAGGGCTCCTGGCACCTGGACTTCAGCAGGAGCCCAGCAACGGCGCGCGCGCACACACACATGCACACACACACACACACACAGAAAGCTGGGTAAACAAAGGGCCAGGGAGGAGAAAGAAGTCAGAGCTACGAGAAGGCAGTACAAAGATGAATAGCTGGTAAACGGATGACTTCTTTATTAAAGATCAGCACAAAGCTGATTGCTGTGAGGCGGAAGTTAAAGATGTCCCAAATGCCCAGCTTTTCCAAGCTGCTGTCCCACTCCATCACCTCTAAGGCCGACCACTCCTCCTCCCGGCAGGACTTTCCCTTCTGCCCCCAGGTGCAGCAATTCGCTGCAATGTCTCACAGAGCTCATGAACTGCACTTATAGTTAAGTGGTTTACTGGGGAAGTGATGGGTTACAACTCTGGATCAGGATCAACTTAGAAATAATGGGATACAACTTGGAAGACAGGATACAGTTCTTCCATCACGGCAGCTTCCAACTGAAACAGCTCTCAGCCATGCCCACAGGTAGGCCCTTTGCTCGGGCCCACGGCCGCTGGGCTCTGCGTCGCTCTGCCGCTGCTCAGTCCTCAGCGTTACACCTCCTTCTCTCTCTCAATTCCCCAAAATCTCTGTCAGGTAAACTGCTTATGTAGCGAGCTCCTTATCAATTTCAAGGTGTGCCCCTCCCTGCAAGACCACCAATTAGCCAATCCCCTAGGTAGACCACAGGTACCTTATTTGCATAGTCGCTGTCCAATTCCTGCAAGAATTTTATACACCTTATTTGCATAGTCCCACCCAATCATTTTCTGGTAGCCATAAGACCATGGCCAGAAAAGCCACACAGAAGGAGAAACCCACTGCGCCTTGCAGCTGGCAAGGAGTGGAGCGGGCAAGGCCGCAGCTCTGACTCAGATGCAAATACTGCTATAGCCACAGCTAGTGGAGCTGAGCAGCAAAGCCATGAGAAACAGGTTCTATCTAAGCAGGACACCATGCCTTAACGGGGAGTGAGGAGAGCAGCGGCGGAGGGGCAGCCTCACACCACAACCAGCACCTGCACACCCGTGTCAGCACATGCTGCCTTGTGCCTGGAGCTAACCTGTGGGCCTGTAAGGGCACAGATGGCCTGCGTGACTGTGACTCTCGGCAGAGGGCCGCTGGACACAGTACACAGCCCAGAGTGGTGGGGCTCCCACAGCCCCACTCAGAAGAAAACCAAGTCTCGGGTACTTAGTATCCCCAGATCCCGGCACCTGCAGCAGCTGTTGACTGCTTACTGGGGCCTCAGTGTATTGCATAACCCAGATGACTGCAAAAAATCACAGTGACTTAACCATGTCCCTGGTGGGCAGGGTCCTAAAATACAGCTGACATAGCGTATTTCCTCATACAAACAGAGGACTTCCCCAAAAGTACGCTCATCACAAGAAATTTTGAAATTTCCCTGGTCAGATGTGGCCTCTGACACCGCCGCCCGCTCACTGGACCACGTGGGAGTGGCCCATTGTGCAGGGTCCTCGTGGTTGCAGGCACTTCAAAGCCAACGTGGAGGGCTCAGAACCAGAGGTATCACTGCAGCAGCTGTGGCCATGTTACCTGGGACCACTGGCACAAGCTCCAGTGGTCAGCAGGCACCTTGACTTGGACAGGCCGAGGGAGTCAGTTCTCCCCATTTCCAACAATGCTGAACCACACTGAATGCAGGGCGGACAGCTCTGATGATGTTCACAGACTAGAAACCAGCACAGACCAACTAACATGGGAGCCGTATTAATACCTCCAAAGACATCAACATAAGATCCTTTATGCCGATGAGCAGAGTTTAAAATTTAAATAGTTTTTGTTATTCGCTGCCGCAGAGTTGGCTCCAGCTCATGGTGACCTTACGTACAACAGAACAAACAAAACGCCGCCAGGTCTGGTGCCATCTCTGTGATCTTTGATATGTTGGAACCTGTTGTTGCGGTTACTGTGCCATCTCATCTCACTGAGGATTTCTCTCATTTTCCTTGATTCCCTACTTTACCAAACATGATGGCCTTTTCTAGCGATTGGTCTTTCCTGATGACATGTCCAAAGTAAGCGAGACAGTCTCTCTAACCCCGCTTCTAAGGCACACTCTGATTCTATTTCTCCTAAGACTGGTTAGTTCTCCAGCCTGGTTAGTTCTCCAGCCTGGTTAGTTCTCCAGCCTGGTTAGTTCTCCAGCCTGGTTAGTTCTCCAGCCTGGTTAGTTCTCCAGCCTGGTTAGCTCTCCAGTCATGGTATGTTCAATATTCTTCACCAAAACTGCAGCTCGAACGCATCAATTTTTCTTCGTTTTGCCTTTTTCACTGTCCAGCTTTCACACAAATTATACTGACTGGAAAGACCACGGCTTGGCCAGGCACACCTTAGTCACTGAAGTGACATCTTTGCTTTTTAGAGCTTTAAAAAGGTCTTTTGTAGCAGATTTGCCCAATGCAATATGTTGTCTGATTTCCTGACTATTGTTTCTCTAGACAATGACTGTTGATCCGGGTAAAATGAAATCTTTGATGACTTCGATTTTTTTCTCCATTTATCATGTTTTTTATGGGCTCAGGTGTAAGGGTTTTCATCGCATTCAGTAGTAATCCATAGTGAAGGCTGTAGTCTTTGACCTTCGACCAGAAGTAATTCGAATCATCTTCAACAGCCAAGGTTATGTCATCTGCATATCACAGGCTGTTCACGAGTCTCCCTCCAACTCTGACGCCACAGAATTCTTCCTACAGTTCCACTTCTCAGGTTATCCGTTCAGCATACAGATTAAATAAGTCCAGGGAAAGGCTATGACACGCCTCTTCAGATTCTGAACCATGCAGTATCCCCTTGTTCTGTTTCAACACCTGTTTCTTGATCCATGTACAGGTTCCACATGAGCACAATTAAGTGTCCTAGAATTCCCACTCTGCACAATAATTAATAATTAATGTTACGTAATTTGCAGATCTCACACACAATTAAGCGTGTATTTTCCGAATTGTTCCAATGAAATAAAGTGCTCGTACTTTCGCTCCTTCAGTCCCCCTGAATCTCTCCAAAGAAGAAAACCAAACAAGGACACACGCCCAGGAATACGGAAGGGGTGGCATGCCTTCAATGCTGGCTCCTTCTCAGTAAGGACTGTGGTCTGCAGTCCTCACAGATGGGAACAAGTGTACCACGGAGGGACAAACACCGACGAAGGACTACATCAGAAAAGACAAGAACGACACCAGAAGAAAAGAACGACACAAGCCACGCCCCATTTTAAGGCAAACAAGATAATAAGGCAGAAAAGGAGCTACAGAGGGACCATTCTGGAAGCTTCAATGCTACATGAGCCAACAAGCATCAGGGAAGAAGTAGGCTTCATGAAGAAGCTGGGTTGAGGTAAAAATAGTCTAAGGTTTACTCTCTCAGGACATTCAGTGGAGTGAGTTCATCTTCCCACCACCTGGTAGAGAGCTGGTTGCTCTTCTCAGCAGTGCCACCTTCCTGCTCTGATGAACTTACCACCACCTGGTAGACAGCTGGTTGCTCTTCTCAGCAGTGCCACCTTCCTGCTCTGATGAACTTACCACCACCTGGTAGACAGCTGGTTGCTCTTCTCAGCAGTGCCACCTTCCTGCTCTAATGAGGACACTCTTGGAGGAGAACTACCAAGACCCACTACAGTCAGGTCTCCTCTGCAGCATTAACCCAGACGACGGACAGCAATCCCTGTTCAATGGAAAAGGAGCTTTGGTTGACTCTTACCATATTTTTTCCTGATTTCATCGTGTCTTGACTTCATCTCTGCTCTCCTAAAAAATAGAAAGAATTATTCTTTAGCACCAAATTACAATGTACGATGTAATTTCAAAAGATACACCCTTCCATCTTCCTCGGTCAAAGAAGTTGCAGGTGTATTCCAGGGGGTTCCTCTTGTTGCCCAGAAGGGGACCAGGTGGAGAGGAGCTCAGCCAGAGGCCACACCAGACAGCAATGGGACAACAGGCACAGTTTCTGCAGCTGCCCTGATAGCAGATCATTTAGTCTCAGTAAAAACAATTCAGATGCCTACTACCGTGCTTTTTAAAATTCTTTTCTCTGATACAGAAAATGTACTGGTCATAAAACTCTGATCATTGTGTTTAGTGCTCATGACTTGAAGGTGACTGCACAGAACATTTGTCCAGCCTCAGCACTCGCCAGCCATGACAAGTCCCACAGCCTGTCTCCCTGATCAAGTAGGGATGGTGATACCTGCCTCCAAGGGCTGTCCTACAGCTCCCACCAGCACACACTTGTAGAAGTGGTCTGTGATCAGGAAAGGCTATTCTGTCAGCTGCTAGTGGTACAGGGGGACTCTGGTCAAACCCTGCCCCTCGGCCCCCCAGCTTGGTCATTATGAACAGACGGGGCTGGACTGAGCTCTTCTGAAGCCCCTTCGACCTTGGCATTCATGACGTACAGTCACTAAATCGCACGTAGGAAAGCTCTGCAGGTCAGGTCCCACCAGCTGCAGCTCCTACTCCTACTGGAGGAAGCAGAGATGGAAGATGCAGCCCATAACAACAAAGCAAACAGCCACTGGATAGGTGACCGTCACACAGATTCTGACCCTTCATACTGTGACCCACAAAACCCCACGGGCCCTGAGTACACTCATGTTTAAAACAGAGAAAACCTGAGACTTATGAGCTTAACTTTCCACTGTCTTCCCAATCGGAGCCCCGCGGCAACTCACCTCTCTTCCTGCCGGATCCTACGCTCCTCGCGCTCCCGCATGGCCCTCTCCTCGCTCTTGTCTGGCTTGCGGCTCCTCTTCCTTCTGCAGCAGCAGCAGCAGCAAATCGCAACACCGAGGAGGATAGCGCCTCCCACCACCGACATCGCAATGATTAACGCCTCGAAGTTCACTGGTAAATACAAGCGCCAGGTTAAAGTCGCTTCAGTTACGGAACCCACGACTAAAAGCCGCATTTCCCATCCATGGCAAAGGAGCTTAGCACACAGGAGCAGAAGTGGGAAGTCTGCCTCTGACGGGCCCTGGACCACACCCGGGACGGGAGGGCGTCTGACAGCAGGAACTCCAGCCCACGTCTTGTGGCCTGTAACACGTCTGTGGGTGAACACGGTGAGGTTAACTTATAGCACAGGTCTTCTTGCCGCCTGATACTGAAAAGATGTTCTGGTTGGGAAAAATTTAACAGAGAGGAAAAAGGGAATATCAAGCAGTATATTTAGACTCTCCTAGAATATTTGGAGCCCTGGTGGCACAGTGGTTAGGAGCTCAGCGGTTAAACAGAAGGTTCAGTGGCCGCTCCTTGGAAACCCTATAGGGCAGTTCTACTCCGTCCTGTAGGGTCGCTATGAGTCAGAATTGACTCGACGGCAACAGGTAGGACATTTTAAACTTTTAATTTCATGGAACTCACAGAAATGGAAGTTAAGTTTGATGCAGCTTATTTTATTAAGTCAAAGTCAAAAGTATTATATTTGCTTCCAAGAGAAACGAGCTTCCTCTGGGAGACACACTAACCACTAGCTCCAGAAGGAACGCCCCTGGAGGACGAAATGGCAGTTATTTTCAAATGTAACTATCTACCTGGTACCCAGGGGCTAGAGTACAGCTGGCTAATCAGTATCAGAAAGTTTATGATTTCTTGTCAAGACCAACCTTCAGAGACAAATACAAATTTAACACAAGTTTTAAATTCTTTTCGACTTTTCTTAAAGGCTGATTAGTTAAAGCTGGTCAAGACTTTTCTAAACTCATACCACAGCCAAGAACATCTATCGCTGCTCTTACAAACGTGTTTTTTAATCATACGGTTAAGACGCTTCCAAAGCGAACCTTCCCCTGGGCAGGGGTGTTACTCTGCGTGAATGTGTGCGCAGCAGTTCGACTTTGTTAGCTTTTCAGAGCTGAAGTTAAAAATTAGGCTGCTGCCACATAGAGTTGATAACCTCTCATCTTTTGGCTGTGGTGGGGGCGACCCCCCTCCCTCCCAGAGGAGCATTTCTGACATACTGTTAAATCAAGAAAGGTCTCGAAAATGGTCCAGTATGATTCTACTTTTGCTAATAAAAGTGCCTCCACTGAATGTCAACAGGGCTGATTTCTGGGCAGTAGAATGATGGGAAACTGTTTCATTCTACATATTTTTCAGAGTTTAACAGGAAACGCATATAACTTTCAGGGCTCTCTCTCAAAGCAGAAAGCTGCAGGCAAGTAGGGAACGTCTGAGCAAAGGAACAAGTAGAGACCAAGTAGAGACCAAGGCCCGTCCTCTGTGCAGGACGAGCCTAGAACATGGCAGGGCCCTGCTGGGACTGACCACACCTGCCCAACGCCCAAGGCTGGGCTGCTGCCCACTGACCAGGATGATTCCTGCCTACTTGGGGGAACTAGGGGAGCTCAGCAGCCTGGTCCTGCACTGCCGCAGATACCAGCAAGGACCTGGAGAACACTAGCCGGGACCCTACCAGCCTGGTCCTTCAGGTTCAGTCCCATCTGTCATTGTCCAGCACAGGACTGGAAAACTGGGGCAGAGGTGTAGGGCCTCTGGGAATCCCTCATGTATGAAGCACACGCTTCTCCACTGAAGAGTCCCTGCAGAGGTTAAACATCTGCACCCTCCTGCGAAAGACATACAAGCCTGCTCGGCCAGGAGCCAAAGGGACACTGTGCACCCTGGAGAAACACCGCTACAGTGAACAGGTCACTAGTTCCCACTGAGCTGAGACCTGCCATCCCTCGAAGACTTGCCCCGTGAGTCCTGTGGCACTGCTCCCAAATGCCACAAGAACCACAAAGGAACTCAGCAGCACAGGCTCCACCACGGGTGAGCTTAATGTCCATTTGAATTAAAAGGAAGTATGGACTGAATTGCTCCCCAGCCTCCTCCAAAACTGTGTCAGAATCTTAACCCTTATACCTATGGATACAACCCCAACTGAAAAAAATCTCTGTTATTTAATGAGGGCATACCAGCATGGGTGTCTATACTAAACCTAATCACTCAGACAGACGCCATGTAAAGTTGTCTGCAAACAAAGGCACGCCTGGGACTATCTTAAATTCACACAGCTGAGACCCCGATGTGGACTTTTAGTCTCCAGAACTGTGAGAACATAAATTTCTTTTGGTTAAAGCCACCCATCTGTGGTTTGTGGTACAGCAGCACTAGGGAACTGAGGCGCTAGGAAAGAATAAAATGAAGTCAAGGTTATCAATCTTATAAAACGCTGGTATGCTGGACCACATCAAAATGAAGGAGCTCTGCCCATCAAAAGAGCATTCAGCATCAAGAATGAAGAGACAAGCCACACAGACAGAGAAGATATTTGCGAAGCACATATCCAAAGGGTTCGCCCCCAGAATAAGTACACAAACCCTATTAAAATAGAAAAACAAAAAAAAACATACATACCCATGCATATACATATATACATTAAAACAACTCTATTAAAAAGTGGGCACAAAGGGCTGAAAAGGCATTTCATTTCACAAGAGAATTATCACAAGGCCCACCACCTGAAAAGGTGCTCAGCATCCTTAGTCATCAAAAGAATACAATTAAAGCCACAATGACGTAACACTGCACACCCGCCAGTGGACTACACTGTGCCGACGTAGCAGCCCACGTGCTGGCAGGGACGCAGAACAGCTGGAAGGCTTGCATTGCACGGGGGCCACAGGCTGGTACAGCCACTCTGGGAAATACGGTCTGGCAGAGCCTCCTGCGCTAAACGTCAATGCCTGCTGTGACGGCAGCCCCTCCCCTAAGTGCACGCCCAGCAGGGGTGCGTGCTCACACCTGCCCAGACAAGAAGGCTTGCAGCATCACTGGACCAGCCCAGACGGCCACCCGCA
Source organism: Loxodonta africana (assembly GCF_030014295.1). NCBI lineage: Eukaryota > Metazoa > Chordata > Mammalia > Proboscidea > Elephantidae > Loxodonta > Loxodonta africana. Next base: position 226,650,975 of record NC_087343.1, read on the forward strand.
GCAGATGGACAGACAACTGTGGACACTGCACTGAGAATGGCCCACTGAAGCAGCACCGTGCATGGCTCTCTGACATGACGCTGGATGAAGTCAGGTAGAACAGTCAAGAGTTCTTTATACAAAGGTCAAGAACGGGCAGAACTAACCTATGATGATGGGAGGCCACGACGGTGGTTACTCATGGTGTCCAGACAAGGCGTGAAGGAACCCTCTGGGGGTGCTGGGAACGCTCCAGGTATTTTGATTTGAATGGTGATTATCTAGCGGTTAGGCACTCAACTGCTAACCTAAAGATCCATGGTTCAAACCCACCCAGTGGCTCTGTGGGACAAAGACCTGGCAACCTACTTCCATAAAGATTACAGCCAAGAAAACCCTACAGGACGGTTCTACTCTGTTACATGGAGTCACTAGGAGTTGAAAACAACTTGACGGCACCCAACAACAAAACGTATAAAAATTCACTGCATTTATGTACGTGTGTATATACCTCTCCTATGCATCATATATACACACACACTCAGCACCCCCAAACTCAACAACCCTCATACTACATAAAAATGAGTTCCATACAGCAAAACTGTAGTCTGTACACACACAGAGAGGGAGACTTAAGATGTGTGTATTTCACGGGAAGTCATACTTCAGTTTAAAAACGTCGTAATAGAAGTTAACGCTCTAAACACCACGAGTGCTCCTGTTTGGGAGCTGTCTCTGTGGAACAGTTAGGAGGTGAAGGCTGCCGGGAGAAGATGGCCTGGGGAAGCCTCCCTAGGGTGAGGGCAGTGCAAAGTGAAGGGCTGGGCAGGGCGCATACAGGAGGAACTGGCATGAGGAACACAACAGATTAGGAACAGAACCACACACAGCCACACCATCCACACACAGCCGGACACCCCATCCAACACACACACACCCCCATGGAACACAGATACACACCCCACTCAACACACACACACCACCCAACACACACACCCCACCCAACATACACACCCCACTCAACACACACACATATCCCACCCAACACACACCCCAATACCACTCCACACACTCAACCTCTGTGCCCTGACTGCATAAAGACGTGTTCCACAGAGCCAAGTACGCCACAAACTGGTTTAAAAGGCAAACTAGGAAACAATGTGGATCTCACAACGGGCAAATTTCCTTAATAAAAGAACGCTCGTACAGTCAACCATAATCAAGTGGGAGGCCCGTAAGAACGAGATAAGAGATGTGCCTACTCATGTTTCCTTCTGAACAGGGATCCCTAATGGTACCTGGCCACTAACCAAAAGGCTGGCAAAAAAAAAAAAAAAATCCACCCAGAGGCACCCTGGCAGAAAGGCCTGGTGATCTACTTCTGAAAGTTCATCACTGAAGACCCCAAGGAGCACGGTTCTACTCGGACACACACGAGGTCACCAGGAGTCAAGGTCAACTCCACACGTCTGGGGCAGTCTCAGCACACTCCATGTAGCCCAACTAGTTAACCTGGGGAAACTGGAACTCTTACTGGAATTCAGAAAGAAGCTGAAACAGTGTCTCGTAGCCCTGGGCACTGTATGCAAGATCATGTGCACGTTATACGTACAACTTTTTTCCTGTGAAAAGGGGCTGCAGTTTTCAAATTCTCAAAATTATCAGTGATATGCTGGCAACGCTTGCTTGCTTGCTCTGGATCCTGCATCCAGCTCGTCATCATCTGACCTCCAGTTCTTGGGGCTCGAGCCAGCTGCCTGCCATATTTCCTGCCAATCTTGGGTTCGTCTGCCTCCACAGCCGGTAAGCTAGCAGTCTGCCACATGACCTGCCAGTCTTGGGTTCATCAGCCCCTGCAGCTGCATGAACCAGAAGAAGCCTCCAGCCTAACCCATGGATTTGGGACTTGCCAGTCTCTACAAACACGTGAGCCATTTCATTGAGATAAATCTCTGTGTGTGTGTGTATATATACATACACATATATACGTATACACACACACATCACTGGTTTTGCTTCTCTAGAGAACCCAGCCTGGACAAGTCTCCTTCCAGGTCCTCAATTTTCCCCTCGCTTCTCCCTCCTCCCCTCTCCTCCAACTCCCAGTGAGGTTCAAGGCGTATCCTTCCACCTGCTGCTCTCTTACCCCTTTCTGATCTACAGGATTCTTTGCCCTGAGTCTGACTTGTCACTCACCAGCTGCAGATATGCTATCCCACTGCCTGTCCTCTGGTCAAAGGGACCCCTGGTGAGTGTTAATCTCTCACTTCTTTCTAAGTCTCCTTCCACATGACTCCAACTCACAAAATGGAAAGGACACTGGCAGACTGGGCTCAGAGAAAACCACACTGGGCCACGGAGTCAGAAGCAGCCACTGAGAGCTGCTCTTTACGGCAGCACATGCCCGGGTCCTGAGACGCTGCCCTCCATGTGAGCACATGCCCAGGTCCTGAGATGCTGCCCTCCATGGGAGCACATGCCCGGGTCCTGAGACGCTGCCCTCTGTGGCAGCAGCGCTCAGGTCCTGAGACGCTACTGTCCCAGTTCATGTTACTATGTTTGAAACTACTACTTCGAACTCGCTTCAAGAATATTCTACAAATCAATCTGGTCTTCTATCAGAAACGCCAAATGAACAAAGCTTTCCTATAGAACACACTGGTTATAAATAGTCAAATAGGACAAAAGACAGTTGCTAAATAGTTGCTAGATTACCTACTGAATGGATTCCTAATGAATTAATAATACACATTATCATGAGTATAAAAGGCATTACTATTACTGTGCTATTGTCGTCAGGTGCCACCCAGTTGGTTCCGACTCATAATGACCCTTTGTACAATAGAACGAAACACAGCCTGATCCCACACCAACCTCACAGTCGTTGCTACATTTGAGCCTATTGTTGCAGCCACTGTGTCAATCCATCTCGCTGAGGGGTTTCCTCTCTTTCGCTGATCTTCACTTTACCAAGCATTATGTCCTCCAGGGACTGGTCCCTCCTGATAACATGTCCAAAGTACATGAGATGAAATTTCGCCATCCTCGCTTCTAACGAGTATTCTAGCTATATTTCTTGCAAGACAGATTTGCTAGTTCTTCTGGTAGTCCATGGTATATTCAATATTATTTGCCAACATCATGATTCAAAGACATCAGTTCTTCTTTGGTGTTCCTTATTCATCGTTCAGTTTTCACATGCACACGAGGTGATTAAAAATTCCATGGCTTAGGTCAGGCACACCTTAGTCCTCAACGTGACATCTTTACTTTCTAACACTTGAAAGAGGTCCTTTGCTGGAGATTTGCCCAATGCAATACATCATTTTCTTTGTTCTTCTTTATTGTACTTTAGATGAAGGTTTACAGAACAAACTAGCTTCTCATTAAGCAGTACACATATTGTTTTCTGACACTGGTTAACAACCCTACAACGTGTCAACACTCTCCTTTCTCGACCTTGGTTTCCCCATTACCAGCTCTCCTGTTCCCTCCTGCCCTCTAGTCTTTGCCCCTGGCTGGTGTGCCCCTTTGGTATTGTTTTATGGGCCTGTTCAATCTTTGGCTAAAAGGTGAACCTCAGGAGTGACTTCATAACTGAGCTAAAAGGGTGTTCAGGGGCCATACTCTCAGGGTTTATCCAGTCTCTGTCAGGCCAGTAAGTCTGATCTTTATTTGTGAGTTAGAATTTTGTTCTACATTTTCTTCCAGCTCTGTCCGGGACCCTCTATTGTGATCCCTGTCAGAGCAATTGGTAGTGGTAGCTGGGCACCATCTAGTTGTACTGCACTCCATGGTAATTGTGATCCATTAGTCCTTTGGTCTAATCTTTTCCTTGTGTCTTCATTCTTCCTTGCTCCCAAAGGAGTGAGACCAGTGGAGTATCTTAAATGGCCGCTCACAGGCTTCTAACACCCCAGACACTACTCAAAGTAGAACGTAGATCATTTTCTTTATAAACCTTGTTATGCCAATTGAGCTAGATGTTCCCCAAGACCATGGTCCCCACAGCCCTTGGCCGAGTAATTTGGTCCACAATACTGGGGAATCCAGCACAATTTGTTGTACGAGGCAAGGTCATGGAAACGCCATATACACATCCAAACCATCATTTTATTTCTTGACTGCTGCTTCCACGGGCGTTCATTGGGAATCCAAGTGATTCGAAATTCTTGACAACTTCAATACTTTCTCCATTTATCATGATGTTGCTTATTGGTCCAGTTGTGAGGATGCTTGTTTTCTTTATGCTGAGGTGTAATCCATACTGATCTTCATCAGTAAGTGCTTCAAGTCCTCTTCACTTTCAACAAGCAAAATTTTAACATCTGCATATAGCACAAGTTATTAATAAGTCTTCTCCCAAACCTGATGCCACATCTTCTTCATATAGTCCAGCTTCTTGGATTATTTGCTCAGCGTACAGACTGAATAAATAGGGTGAAAGGATACAACACTGATGCACACCTTTCCTGATTTTAATCACGCAGTATCACATTGTTCTGTTTGAAAGACTGACTCTTGGACTATGTACATGTTCCTCATGAGCACAATTAAGTGTTCTCAATTCCCATGCTTTGTAATGTTAACCATAATTTGTCACGATACACACAGTTGAATGCCTCCGCATAGTGAATAAAACATAGGTAAACATGTTTCTGGTACTCTCCTGCTTTTAGTCAAGATCCATCTGACATTGGCAATGATATCTCTCATTCCATGGTCTCTTCTGAATCTGGCTTGAGCTTCTGGCAGCGCCCTGTCGATGTACTGCTGCAAACATTTTTGAATGTTCTTCAGCAAAATTTTGCTTGCGTGTGATATTAATGATGTTGTTCAATAATTTCTACATTCTGTTGGATCACCTTTCTTTGGAATGGGCACAAACATGGATCTCTTCCCACCAGTTGGTCAGGTAGCTTTTTTCCTAATTTCTTGGCATAAACGAGTGAGCACTTCCAGCACAGCATCCTGGAATTTGTGGAAACATCTCAATTGATATTCCATCAATTCCTGAAGGCTTGTTTTTCGCCAGTGCCTTCAGTAGTGCAGCTTGGATTTCTTCCTTCAGTACCATCAGTTCTTGATCATAGGCTACCTCCTAAAATGGCTGAACATCAACCAATTCTTTTTGGTATCGTGACTGTATTCCTTCCATCTTTTTTAGATACTTCCTGTGTCATTCAATATTTTGCCCAAAGAATCCCTCAATATTGCAACTCAAGGCTTGAATTTTTTCTTCATTTCTTTCAGCTTGAGAAATGCCAACCGTGTTCTTCCCTTTTGGTTTTCTAACTCCAGGTCTTTGCACATTTCGTTATAATACTCTACTTTGTTTTCTCCAGGCACCCTTTGACATCTTCTGTTCAACATTTATTTCACCATTTCTTCCATTCTCTTTGGCTACTCTACATTCAAAAACAAGTTTCAGAGTCTCTTCTGACATCCACTTTCGTCTTTTTTTCTTACTTGTCTATGATCTTTGGCTTTCTTCATGTATGATGTCCTTGATGTCATCCCACAACTCGTCTGGTCTTTCGTTATTAGTGTTCAATGTGTTAAGTCTATTCTTGAGATGGTCTCCAAATTCAGGTGAGATACGCTCAAGGTTGTACTTTGGCTCTTGTGGACTTGTTTTAATTTTCTTAAGCCTCAACTTCAACTTGCACGAGCCTTGTTCTGACTGATGATATCGAGCTTCTCCATCGACTCTTTCAACACATATAGTCAATTCAGTTTATACATATTCCATGCAGCAAGATTCACATGTCAAGCTGCCATTTATGCTGTTGAATAGAAGGTATTTCTAACAAATAGGTCGTTGGTTTTGCAAAATTCTATCAGGCAATCTCCCATGTCATTTCTATCCCAAAGGCTGTATTTTTCCAACATCTGATCCTCCTCCTTTGTTTCCAACTTTTGCATTCCAATTACCAGGAATTATCAGTGCATCTTGCCTGCATGTTTGATCAATTTCAGACATAGAGGTTGGTAAAAATCTTCAATTTCTTCATCTTTGGCCTCAGTGGATGGTGCATAAATTGAATAATATTTGTATTAACTGGTCCTTGCAGGCATATGGATATTATCCTATCACTGATAGCGCCATACTTCAGGACAGGTCTTGAAATGTTCTTTGATGTGAATGTGACACCATTCCTCTTCAATTTGTCATAGTAGACCATATGATCGTTTGATTCAAAATGGCCAATACCAGTCCATTTCAGCTCACTATATGCCTAGAATATCAATCTTTATGCATTCCATTTTTGGCAACTTCCAATTTTCCTAGATTCATACTTTGTACATTTCACATTCTGATGATTAATGGATGTTTGCAGCTGTTTTTTCTCATTTTGAATTGTGCCACATCAGCAAATGAAGGTCCTGAAAGCTTGACTCCATCCACGTCATTAAGGTCGACTTTACTTTGAGGAGGCAGCTCTTCCCCGATCATATTTTAAGTGACTTCCAACCTGAGGGGCTCATCTTCTGGCACTACATCTGAAAATGTTCTGCTGCTATTCATAAGGTTTTCACTGGTTGATTTTTTTTCTAGAAGTAGATGCCAGGTGCTTCTTCCTAGTCTGCTTTAGCCTGGAAGCTCTGCTGAAACCTGCCCACTATGGGTGAACTTGCTGGTTATTTGAAATACTGGTGGCATAGCTTCCAGCATCACAGTAGCAGGCAAGCCACCACAGTATGACAAACTAACAGATGAGTGGTGGGTTATTACCGTACAGGTGACTAAAGCCTAGCTCCTGAAGGCCTAACTCTGACGTAAGATATCAAATACTAAACTGATACACAGTTTCATTATTCATTAGCATCACACCACATACCATTCCTGTTAGGCTAACTTTACCAATAAAAAAGTGCTCACCGATTTTTGGCTCAAATGTTGGTGTCGTACAGAGGGCACTGTGTGAAGACTGGAGCTCTAACATGCCAGAATCCTTTTATACCATACAATCATATTACTCACAGATCAGGAGAGACTGTACAAATGACTTATAAAGCTGAGGTCAAGATCATTTACTGAAGTTCAGTCAAAATTTCTTCCTACCGTAGGAGCAGTTATTATTATTTTAAAAGAGGCAAAGAAAAACACACCAAGCCTTCACCAGTCTTCATTAATTTTTGAAGAATGACTGAAAGCCACAACTAAAGACTCAGGGAATGATCGCCTGCAGGCACATGGCAAAGATGGCGTTCTGGGGTACCACAGTGCTGGCCAGGCTTGCAAGGCAAGGCAGCCAGTGAGTGCCCTCTGACTCTGAGCCGGGCACAGCCCCCTAGGAGAGAGGGCCTGTCAGCCTTGAGTCAGACATGCTGGTGCATTCTGGCCAGGTCATGTGGAGTGTCAGGGAATTAGTGCTCAGTTAGCATATTAAGCTTCTGAAGAGGTTGAGCACATCACAGCTACCCCCAGCACCACATCCACAGTTACTGTGATGTTGTCTAGAGTAGGAAGAAGTGGGTAGCCACCACAACCTAATGGGCATGGCCTCAGGAGCCGTGAGCACCAACTGCGTGGAATGTGCTCAGACTGCCCGGGACACGGAAAGACTTAGACTTCAGTGCCCAGCCTGATGGCCTAGAAGGCAGTCCTCCAGATCCTGCAGGGCCCCGAGCTGCACTCCTAGGCCCCATGTGCTAACACCAGCTTCCTGAATTCTTGCTGGGAGGGAGTCAAAGAGCTACCAAAACCAACCCGTTGCTGTCGAGTCAACTCCAACCCATAGCGACCCTATAGGACAGAGTAGAACCGCCGATAGAGTTTCCAGGGAGCTCCTGGTGGATTCAAACTGCCATCCTTTTGGTTAGCACCCATGGCACTTAACCACTACACCACCAGGGCTTCCTAGAATTCTTGCTGGGAGTCAAAGATCTATCAGGAAGGTGTTTTCTGGCAACTTATGTTGATTGGGCATACATCAGAATTTCTAAAAAAGCACTGATTTTGCAAGAAGTAAACTAAGACAATGACTTACCCCAGCAAACGCCCCAGCGTGCAGAACTCAACTTACAAAGCGACCCAGGTGGCAAGATTTTTGTAACTGGGTAGTCCAGACATGCCTTGTTGGTGTTGCACCAGAGACACTGAAAGAAATAAGCATTGGATGAGCAACCAAGTGAGATGTAAAAACCACTCCTCACCACCTCACAGCCTCCAAGCACACCACCACCTCCCTGTGAATCGCCTAAACAATCTCAGCCTCCCAACCAGTCTGCTCTTGGTCCTGTTCCTTCTACTCCGTTCTCAGCACAGCGGCTCTCGTCTGCTCCACAACATGCCACTCAGAAGAAAGCCAAGGCCCATGGGAACCTCAGACTCTTCCTCTTTGTGCTGAGCCAGCTCCCTCCCCGGGGCCTTTGCACAGATCGCTCACCCCACCAGGACGCCCATCCCCTGCACATCTGGAGGCTCCCTGACCTTCAAAAATGTCACCTCCTCAGTGAGCCCTACCCTTACCAACTTACCTTCAAACTGTGACCCTCCCCACCCCCTGCTGGATTCTTCTTCACATCGTGGCCGCACCTCTCACCTCCGTGCACTGTGTCTCATGACTAGGCATGAGGGCAGGCATTTGCGTGCCCCTCAGACATCACCCAAGCAGCCAGGACCAAGTCTGGCCCATATTCATTGAACAGACCATTATGACCACAACGAATCTCTGCTTTTGGTCAGGTACCCTGCATCCCACCTTAGATCTCCACAGCTGCACTGAGTGGGGGGTATCATCGTGCCCAGTTCAAAGGTGATGTAACTGAGGCTAAAGGCTGCTGACTCCTAAATGCTGGAGCGAGGCTGGGGCGGTGCACAAAGCCCAGTGCACACACAGCAACAGTTCACAATGCAGCCTCAAGAGTGCTCAACACTCCTCGTGCAGTGGTGGCTAGAACGTGGCCGAACGCGTCCGCAGGCACTGCGGGACACTGATGCCCCATCTGCCCCTCAGGTGAGAGGACACGGGAATTATGCCTGAGGTAGCGCCTATCATGCTGCAAGAGGAAGACCTTGCTTTGTATTTTATATTTTGAAGCTAACAGTTTAAATTTAGTAGGCTGGAAAATCATGAGTTTTTTTTTAGGAGAAAAGACTATTAACCAGAAAAATTCAGAGGAAGCCTGGACTTACCCAGGGCTATTTACGGAGTGTCCACTCTAGCGTCTTGTGTTTACAATGGTTCAGGCTGTACGTGATCAACAGCAGCAAAACTCTGCTTACCGTGGCCACCTGGGTCCCTCTTCCACCTCAGGAGCTAAGTAACGTGTATGGACAACACTCAGGTGGTGCCTGCAGTTTCCCATAGGACAGTTTAATATGCCTGAGAAAGGCCAAAATAACACTTCATGGCTATCTTGAGAAACATTTCCACAAATCCCAGAAAGCAGAACCTTTGAAACACACAAGTGGCCCTGGCTTTAGGAAAGGTGTCCCCATCTAAGGATTACGTGATGATTCATGCTACTTACAGAGACATTTTTCAGGCACTCTTCGCAGGTTCTGTTTGAGTTCTGAGAACAAACTGTGGGCAAAAATGAATAAGTAAATCACTGAGAGTTGTGGGACAGGAACAGCAGATCGCGAGGGGTAGGGGGCACTGACGAAATCACCCTGGCACTGGACTCTGAGCAGAACCACAGGATCAACATCCTCCCGAGGCCCCCTGGGCAACACCCCACCTTCAGGGTGCGCAGACATACGCAGGGCAGACATTTACTGAATGCTGCTGCGAGCGAGGCAGCAACGGGACATAGGTTCTCAGGGGGAAAGGTGACTCAGAACACACAAGGGGGCGTTTTAGGTCGCTGGAACTCAGAAGAGGTACTGAGTGTGTTTGATCACTAGCGGACTGGAACCTGCAGCTGGGTAGCCAATATTCTCTGGAGCCGGAGCCTCTGTCTAGAGCTGCGGCGGTGCCACTGATACTCCCAAGAAGCCCGCCAGGGTTTTCACACCCACGCACAGAGAGCCCGTGACTGACGGCAAGGCCTCAGTCCCCCCAGCCACCCCCACAGCATGGAGTGGGAAGTGCCGTGGAATCGGCTGCTCCAATCATGTTGCGGGGGGGGCCTGGGACTCTAACCAGGACTTGCAGCACTGTCACTACAGGAATGGTCAAACTCCAACCAGCTGACAGCTTTGGAATCCAAGCTAATCAGAAGAGAAGGGCTTTACAAACAAATGATCTCCAGTATGCGGACATGCAGTTGCTGATGGCTTACTCCCCGCTGCTCCTTGAGAACGCGGGTGCATGCACGCACATGCACACACGCACACACACATACACACACAGAAGAGAGCTCTATCCTCAATGCCAATAGTCAGCAGCGAAGTAAAGACTCAAACCCCAACAAGATACCACCATACCCCCCACCAGAACGGCTACAATTACAAAGATGACAGTACCCAGTGTTGGCGAAGATGGAGCTACAGGAACTCCTGCGGTGCTGGTGGGGAGTGAAATGGATCAAATGCTTTGGTACAAGGCTCGGCAGCTGCTCAAAAGACACATACGCACTTATCCTCTGACCCTACAGTCCCACTCAGCCAAGATTAAACAGCACCCTTCGCAGAGTCTCTGAGGATGGTCTGTTAGGTTTCTGTTGAAGCTTATTTTAAACAACTTGAAATTTTCAGAGCCACAGATTCTATTCAGCCCTGAGAAGTTAATGCTGACAACCAGTGATGAGGAGGAAGACAGGGCTGCTGAGGTTTCAGTTCTCCAGTGACGTGGCCTTGGGGGAAGAGATGTGCAACGTGGGGTATGGGGGGCAGAGGCCCTGGCGGGATGGGGCAGACCTGGCATAAATAAAAACTTTCAATGTGAAAGCTCACTTCCTAGCTCTGGCATTGGAAGGGTTTAGGCACAACACCCAGCAGCAGGGGGCGCACTCAGCACCCAAGCCGTGGTCTCTGGATGCTGCTCCCCGCTAATAGGAGCCAGGGCTCCTCAGAGAAAATGGTTAATACCAGCACTGGGGCTGGGACAGGACGAGACCAGCCTTGAACAACTTGTGCCAAAAAGTCAGAAGTACCCACAACTGATGGACAAATGGCAAAACCCAAAAGCCAGCCTGGAGGGGTGCTCCCAGTCACATCTGGGACAATTTATACATCAAAATGAAGGATGACATGAATGGATATCACCCTTGAATAAAACAGTCCATGATTTATACTGACATAAAGTAAGTAAAGAGGAGGCCGACTAGTACACACGGGAGCAATGGTAAGTTTTGCAGCCATCACAGCTAACACTGATGCAGGTTGAGTTACCTGTGGGTGACTGTAGAGTGAGGCGATCTTATAGTCTCAAAGCCCCTCCCACAGATCAGTCATCATCTTGAACAAGGTCAAAGTTATTACCCAGTAACCTATGAACAACACAATAATGGGACAAGGTGGCAGCCGGTACGCCTGTGGGGACACACTGAGAAGGACACAGCGTCAGAGCCAGCCATGGCCTCCCACTGAAGTGCACCTGAATCACATCTTGAGGAAGTAACCACGCGCACCCAAACTGAGGGAGGGGACTTCCACAAGCCAGCAGTGTGAAAAGAGAGGATGAGGAGCTATCCCGCTAAGGGAGAGTCAAGAGACATTACAGCTACATACCACGTGTAATCCTGGACAGGTTAGGGGGAAAAGACCACTCATGGGATACGTGGTCAGATTCGTACATGGACTGTATAGTAAATCAAGCATCAATCAGTGTTAAGCATCTGGGTTTTGTGCATCATACTGCAATGTGTAAGAACGTCCTTGAGGCGGGGCCAAGATGGCTGGCTAGGTAGAAGCTACTTCGGATCCCTCTTGCAACAAAGACTCAGAAAAACAAGTGAATCGATCACATACATGACAATCTACGAACCCTGACCATCAAACACAGATCTAAAGAGTTGACCTGAGTGACAGGTGAGTGAAAAGCCGTGCCCTAAACCAGCAACTGCTTCTGGAACCCGCGACCCGCTCCACAGCCTTGAGCCCTTGCAGTTCCCTGGTGCTGAGAGGCAGGGCTCATAGTGGCTTACTGAGGTGGGGCAGGCATGGGACACAGCCCTAACCCCTAGCCCCCTGGGGTAACCTCCATAGAGACTCAGCCAGTGCAAACAGGCGGCACACTGACGTGGCTAAGGAGAGAACAAACGAGCAACCTCAGGGAAGCAGTGACTGTTTTCGGAGCCTGGAGCCAGCGTCCCAGTCAGAAAACCTTGGTGCCGGGCTTTGGACTGGGCCCAGGGGAGCTGAGCATGGCATCCTGAGACGGCGCAAACACAAGACACAGCCCTAGCCCCCAGAATTGACCTCGGGAGAAGTCCAGCCAGTGCAGGCAGGCAGCACAGTGACGGCTGACAGGAAGAGAAATCACCAGGTGGTAGCAATTGATTTTGGAGCCTGGAGTGCGGTGTCCCAGCCAGGGAACCTTGGCACTGGGCTTTGGACTGGGAGCGGAGGAACTGACCACGGCTTCTGAAACAGCACAAGCACAGGATGAGGGCCTGACCCTCGGGGGCAATCTCGACCCAGCCAACGCACAAAGGCTACACGCCCCTCGGGAATCTCAGATAAAACAGTCATCACCAAGCAATATAAGTAACTTTGTCTATATTCCGGGGTGCTACTCTCTCCTATCTATCTGATCCCTCCTCTCCCCTTCCCAGACAGCTTCATTAACATTGGAATTTCCTGGGCCAGAGAGTGAAGTGCTCTGCGGGTTCTTTTTTTTGTTTTTGTCTTTTCCTAACCCATTCTCCTGGCCTAAGAGAAGCAGCTACAAAAAACCCAGGGACCAAGAATCCTTCCCTGACTTCCCGAAATTGGACTAAAAATATAGAACCAGCTCTAGCCAAGCATATGAGATCCACGGTCTTGGGCTTTCATCCCTACAGGGAACAAGGTGGCTATTATAATGCAAAGGCAATTCTGATAGTGATCTGACTGTAATTGTTTTAGCTGATTACTGGAAAGACAAGTTTCCCAGGTCTGATATCCCCACTATTAAACAGAGCCCTCACTGACCCACAACAGGGAACTGAGGGCTGAAGCTCCACCCAAACCACGCAGCCTCCTGCCATAGGGGTCTGAGGATAGTGACATCTACCAATCTGTAGAGGTACATGCACTGGGTGCCTAAGATACAGCTGCAGAGCCCACCGACCAAACTGCTTTAGGAATAGAGACACACCTACCTCACTGGCACTTGGGGGAAGCCTGTCAGCATCCTGCCCCCCCGGAATGTGACCCTCTGCTGCGACTAGAATCTGGTGCACACAACTAGCACTACTACTCCTCTAAGTAAATAGGTGACAGTCTACCCCACACACTTGGTGACCCAAAATCAGATTCTACTCAAGAATAGTGAATGGACTCTTAGGCTTATATTTCTAGTAACGGCCCAAACCAGCTGGTAAGAGGACATAAGTGATTCAAAGGCTACAACAATCAAGACAGCACAATCTAGTAGCCCCTCTACGTATATTGAAAGAAACCAAAACAAGATAAGACTCAGTGAGCAAATATAAAATAAATCATTACAATATCTTGTAGATGGCTCAGAGACAACAGTCAATATCAAACCACATAAAGAAGCAGACCATGATTGTTTCTACAACTCCCCAAATTAAAGAATCAAAATCTTTCCCAAATGAAGATACAATCCTGGAATTGCCAGATGCAGAATATAAAAAACTAATTTACAGAATGCTTCAAGACATCAGGGATGACCTCAGAAATGAAATAAGGAAATCTACAGAAAAAGCCAAGGAACACACTGATAAAGCAGTTGAGAAATCAGAAAGATTATTCAAGAACACAGTGGAAAAATTAATAAGCTGCAAGAATCCATACAGAGACAGCATTCAGAAACCCAAAAGATTAACAGTAAAATTACAGAATTAGACAACTCAATAGGAAGTCAGAGGAGCAGAATCGAGGAATTGGAATGCAGAGTGGGAGAGTTGGAGGATAAAGCAATTGACACCAATATAGTTGAAGAAAACTCAGATAAAACAATGAAAAAAATGAAGAAACCCTAAGAATTATGTGGGACTCTATCAAGAAGAATAACTTGCGTGTGATTGGAGTTCCAGAACGAGGAGGGATAACAGAAAATACAGAGAGAATAGTTGAAGATCTGTTGGCAGAAAACTTCCCTGACATCATGAAAGACGAAAGGATATCTATCCAAGATGCTCATCAAACCCCATATAAGATTGATCCAAAAAGAAAATCACCAAGACATATTATCATCAAACTTGCCAAAACCAAAGAAAAAGAGAAAATTTTCAAAGCAACCAGGGATACAAGAAAGGTCTCCTACAAAGGAGAATCAATAAGAATAAGTTCAGACTACTCAGCAGAAACCATGCAGTCACGAAGGCAATGGGATGACATATATAGAGCACTGAAGGAGAAAAACTGCCAGCCAAGGATCATATATCCAGCAAAACTCTCTCTCAAATATGAAGGTGAAATTAAAACATTTACAGATAAACACAAGTTTAGAGAATTTGCCAAATCCAAACCAAAGGTACAAGAAATACTAAAGGAAATTGTTTGGTCAGAAAATCAATAACATCAGATAACACCACAACACAAGGTCACAGAACAGAACATCTTGATATCAACTCAAATAAGGAAATCACAAAAACAAATTAAGATTAATTTACAAAGAAAAAAATGCTCAAAACAGGGAATCACTGAAGTCATTATGTAAAAGATCACAATAATCAAAAAGAAGGACTAAATACAGGAGGCATAGAACTGCCATATAGAGAGGAAAACTAGGCGATATACGACGATACAAGTTAGGTTTTTACTTAGAAAAATAAGTGAAAATATTAAGGTAACCGCAAAGAGGTCTAACAATTCCATAACTGAAAATAAACACCAAGAAAAACATAACGACTCAGCAAACATAAACTCGACTACTATGAAAATGAGGAACACACAATTTACGAAGAAAAATGTCTCAGCACTAAATGAAATTGTCAACAACACACACAAAAAGGCATCAAAATGACAGCACTAAACACATACTTATCTATAATTACACTGAATGTAAATGGACTAAATGCACCAATAAAGAGACAGAGAGTCTCAGGCTGGATAAAGAAACACGATCCGTCTATATGCTGCCTACAAGAGACACACCTTAGACTCAGAGACACAAACTAAAACTCAAAGGATGGAAAAAAATATATCAAGCAAACAACAATCAAAAAGGAGCAGGAGTAGCAATATTAATTTCTGACAAAATAGACTTCAAAGTTAAATCCACCACAAAGGATAAAGAAGGACACTACATAATGATTAAAGGGACAATTGATCAGGAAGACATAACCATATTAAATATTTATGCACCCAATGACAGGGCTGCAAGATACATAAAACAAACTTTAGCAGAACTGAAAAGTGAGATAGACACCTCCACAATTATAGTAGGAGACTTCAACACACCACTTTTGGAGAAGGATAGGACTTCCAGTAAGAAGCTCAATAGAGACACGGAAGACCTAATGCTACAATCAACCAATTTGACCTCATAGACCTATACAGAACACTCCACCCAAAAGCTGCAAAGTATACTTTTTTTTCTAGTGCACATGGAACATTCTCTAGAACAGATCACATATTAGGTCATAAAACAAACCTTTGCAGAATCCAAAACATCAAAATATTACAAAGCATCTTCTCAGACCGCAAGGCCATAAAAGTGGAAATCAATAACAGAAAAATTAGGGAAAAGAAATCAAATACTTGGAAACTGAACAATACCCTGCTCAAAAAAGACTGGGTTATAGAAGACATTAAGGAGGCAATAAAGAAATTCATAGAATGCAACGAGAATGAAAACATTTCCTATCAAAACCTCTGGGACACAGCAAAAGCAGTGCTCAGAGGCCAATTTATATCAATAAATGCACACATACAAAAAGAAGAAAGAGCCAAAATCAGAGAACTGTCCCTGCAACTTGAACAAATAGAAAGCGAGCAACAAAAGAATCCATCAGGCACCAGAAGAAAAGAAATAATAAAAATTAGAGCTGAACTAAATGAATTAGAGAACAGAAAAACAATTGAAAGAATTAACAAAGCCAAAAGCTGGTTCTCTGAAAAAATTAACAAAATTGATAAACCATTGGCCAGAATGACTAAAGAAAAACAGGAAAGGAAACAAATAACCCGAACAAGAGACGAGATGGGCCATATCACAACAGACCCAACTGAAATTAAAAGAATCATATCAGATTATTACAAAAAATTGTACTCTAACAAATTTGCAAACCTAGAAGAAATGGATGAATTCCTAGAAAAACACTACCTACCTAAACTAACACAATCAGAAGTAGAACAACTAAATAGACCCATAACAAAAAAAAAGAGATTGAAAAGGTAATCAAAACACTCCCAACAAAAAAAAGCCCTGGCCCGGACGGCTTCACTGCAGAGTTCTACCAACTTTCAGAGAAGAGTTAACACCACTACTACTAAAGGCATTTCAAAGCATAGAAAATGACGGAATACTACCTAACTCATTCTAGGAAGCCACCATATCTCTGATACCAAAACCAGGTAAAGACACCAAAAAAAAAAAAAAAGAAAATTACAGACCTATATCCCTCATGAACATAGATGCCAAAATCCTCAACAAAATTCTAGCCAATAGAATTCAACAACATATCAAAAAAATAATCCACCACGACCAAGTGAGATTTATACCAGGTATGCAAGGTTGGTTTAATATTAGAAAAACCATTAATGTAATCCACCATATAAATAAAACAAAAGACAAAAAAACCACATGATCTTATCAATTGATGCAGAAAAGGCATTTGACAAAGTCCAGCACCCATTCATGATAAAAACTCTCGGCAAAATAGGAACTGAAAGAAAATTCCTCAACACAATAAAGGGCATCTATACAAAGCCAACAGCCAACATCACTCTAAATGGAGAGCCTGAAAGCATTTCCCTTGAGAACGGGAACCAGACAAGGATGCCCTTTATCACCACTCTTATTCAACATTGTGCTAGAGGTCCTAGCCAGGGCAATTAGGCAAAAGAAAGAAATAAAGTGCATCCGGATTGGCAAGGAAGAAGTAAAATTAACTCTATTTGCAGACGAAATGATCTTATACACAGAAAACCCTAAGGAATCCTCCAGAAAACTACTGAAACTAATAGAAGAGTTCGGCAGAGTTTCAGGTTACAAGATAAACATACAAAAATCACTCGGATTCCTCTACATCAACAAAAAGAACATCGAAAAGGAAATCACCAAATCAATACCATTCACAGTAGCCCCCAAGAAGATAAAATACTTAGGAATAAATCTTACCAAAGATGTAAAAGACCTATACAAAGAAAACTACAAAGTACTAGTGCAAGAAAATAAAAGGGACCTACATAAGTGGAAAAACATACCTTGCTCATGGATAGGAAGACTTAACATTGTAAAAATGTGTATTCTACCAAAAGCCATCTATACATACAATGCACTTCCAATCCAAATTCCAATGACATTTTTTAATGTGATGGAGAAACAAATCACCAACTTCGTATGGAAGGGAAAGAAGCCCCGAATAAGTGAAAAAAAAAAAAAAAAAGCATTACTGAAAAAGAACAAAGTGGGAGGCCTCACTCTACCTGATTTCAGAACCTATTATACAGTCACAGTAGTCAAAACAGCCTGGTACTGGTACAACAACAGGCACATAGACCAATGGAACAGAATTGAGAACCCAGATATAAATCCATCCACATATGAGCACCTGATATTTGATAAAGGCCCAGTGTCAGTTAATTGGGGAAAAGATAGTCTTTTTAACAAATGGTGCTGGCATAACTGGATATCCATTTGCAAAAAAATGAAACAGGACCCATATCTCACACCATGCACAAAAACTAACTCCAAGTGGATCAAAGACCTAAACAGAAAGACTAAAATGATAAAGATCATGGAAGAAAAAATAGGGACAATGTTAGGAGCCCTAATACAAGGCATAAACAGAATATAAAATATTACCAAAAATGACAAAGAGAAACCAGATAACTGGGAGCTCCTAAAAATCAAACACCTATGCTCATCTAAAGACTTCACCAAAACAGTAAAAAGACCACCTATAGATTCGGAAAAATTTTTCAGCTATGACATCTCTGACCAGCGCCTGATGTCTAAAATCTACATGATTCTGTTAAAACTCAACCACGAAAAGACAAAGAACCCAATCAAAATATGGGCAAAGTATATGAACATGCACTTCACTAAAGAAGATATTCAGGCAGCTAACAGATACATGAGAGAATGCTCTCGATCATTAACCATTAGAGAAATGCAAATTAAACTATCATGAGATTCCATCTCACTCCAACAAGGCTAGCATTAATCCAAAAAACACAAAATAATAAATGTTGGAGAGGCTGCGGAGAGATTGGAACTCTTACACACTGCTGGTGGGAATGTAAAATGGTACAACCACTTTGGAAATCTATCTGGCGTTTTCTTAAAAAGTTAGAAATAGAACTACCATATAACCCAGAAATCCCACTCCTCAGAATATACCCTAGAGAAATTAGGGCCTTTACATGAACAGATATAGGCACACCCATGTTTACTGCAGCACTGTTTACAATAGCAAAAAGCTGGAAGCAACCAAGGTGTCCATCAACAGATGAATGGTTAAATAAATTATGGTATAGTCACACAATGGAATACTACACATCGATAAAGAACAGTGACGATAAAGAACAGTGACGAACCTGTGAAACATTTCATAACATGGAGGAACCTGGAAGGCATTATGCTGAGCGAAATTAGTCAGAGGCAAAAGGACAAATACTGTATAAGACCACTATTATAAGATCTTGAGAAATAGTATAAACTGAGAAGAACACATTCTTTAGTGGTTACCAGAGCGGGGAGGGAGGGAGGGTGGGAGAGGGTTATTTACTGATTAGTTAGTAGATAAGAACTACTTTAGGTGAAGGGAAGGACAATACTCAACACAGGGAAGGTCAGCTTAACTGGACTGGACCAAAAGCAAAGAAGTTTCCTAGATAAACTGAATGCTTGGGTCAGCGGAGCAAGGGCGGGCGTCTGGGGACTATGGCTTAAGGGGACTTCTAATTGGCAAATTCTATTGTGAAAACATTCTGCATCGCACTTTGAGTTGTGGCATCTGGGGTCTTAAATGCTAACAAGCGGCCATCTAAGATGCATCAATTGGTTTCAACCCACCTGGATCAAAGGAGAATGAAGAACACCAAGGTCACAGGATAACCATGAGCCCGAGACAGAAAGGGCCACATGAACTAGAATAGAGACTTACATCATTCTGAGACCAGAAGAACTAGATGGTGCCCGGCCACAACTGATGACTGCCCTGACAGGGAGCACAACAGAGAACCCCTGAGGGAGCAGGAGAACGGTCGGATGCAGACCCCAAATTCTCATAAAAAGACCAGACTTAATGGTCTGACAGACTAGAAGAATCCCGGTGGTCATGGTCCCCAAACCTTCTGTTGGCCGAGGACACGAACCATTCCCGAAGACAACTCATCAGACGTGGAAGGGACCGGACAATGGGTTGGAGAGAGATGCTGATGAAGAGTGAGCTACTTGTATCAGGTGGACACTTGAGACTGTGTTGGCATCTCCTGTCTGGAGGGGAGATGGGAGGGTAGAGAGGGTTAGAAACTGGCAAAACGGTTAGGAAAGGAGAGACTGGAAGGAGGGAGTGGGCTGACTCATTACGGGGAGAGTAAATGGGAGCACGCAGTAAGATGTATATAAGCTTATATGTGACAGACTGACTTGATTTGTAAACTTTCACTTAAAGCACAATAAAAATTATTAAAAAAAAAAAAAAGAACGTCCTTGTTCCTAGAAATGTCCTCGTTCTAAATACACCCTAAAGAATTTAGGGGTAAAGGGTCACTTATAGCTTACTCTCAAATCCTTTGGTAAAAATAGTAACACGCAGATAGAGAGGGAGTGGCAAAGCAAGTGCGGCATGCTGTGAACCTAGAAGGGGATTCAGGAGCTCCCTGGACTAGACCTTCAACCTTTCGGTAGCTTTGGAATTTTTCTGAGTAGAGAGTTGGGGTGACAGGCCCTGGGGAGATCTGCACAGCTTTTTAAAAATCATTTACAAGAAAGAACACACTTCCTTCTCACCCATCTCAGAGGGTGGCCCTCTTCAAGCCATGTAAGCCTGGGAGGATGGGGAGTAAGCCTCCTGGATGGGGACTTGCCTTTGTAGCCAGGTTTGGATAACTGGTCTTCGGCAAACAAAAAGAATTACACTGCAGGATACACACCACACCCCACAATTCTCCACGGCCTCGCGACTGCAGGCCACCATGAGGCACAGGAGAGCCTGGGGGTACAGAGCCAAGGCCAGTAACCAGGCCTTGACAGGGTAGGCTTGCGATGTAAAGGGGACATCGGTGTTACAGTCTTCACTCAAGGTCGCTACAAAAGCTGGGGGAGGCCATGATGGTCTCTCATCTGGAAACACCATACCACCTCGCACAGGAAGACAGGAAAAGGTGCCACCGTTGATGCCTTCCTCACAGCCAGGCAGAGTGTGATTTCTCCAATAGGTCACTACACTGCTTATCTCATCACGGGGTGTAGAAAACCAAGTGCTTAAAGCCAGAGATAACAAAAAGAGGCCTGTGATTCTTAAGTCCAATGCTGAGGCAAATGTCCTGTGACCGAAAGTTTTCATTTCTATCCTATTTATCAATGGTGAGAAAACCTGAAAGTCTCATTCATGTGGGAAATTAAATAAAAAGACAACAAAGGTCCTTCTGTTAAGACACACTAAACCATGACCCACTTTTGAGTTGTCGCCTAAAGTTTCAGTTAATTCATTAAGTACAAAAGTACACACAGGAACATGTGTAAAGTACACACAGGAACATGTGTAAAGTGGTACATTTAAATAAAGAAAAGATGAAGTGAGCTATTTATGGTGCGTGTGTGTCACACGGCAGGCCAAGGGCCCCAGTCTGCCATGCCCCTTGGGAATAGGACAAGCCCATTGTGAAAGGGGCATCGTGCCAGCCAACCCAAGGACAGAAACATGAAGAGTGTCAACACTGTCCATTTCAGGTAAGAAATGAGGGGAAAATTTATCTAGACAAAAAGTCCCTGTCATCGTGCTATCTCAGTAATGTCAGGGCTGAAGACTGTTCCCTGTGTATAATGTAACATGTCACACAATTTACTGACTGTCCTTGGGGTCAGGCCCCAAGGAGCTTTCTCAGGCCACAGACCCTTCCACACTGGAAGCCTGACTGCAGGAGAAGCAAAGAAAGACCTCCACCAAGGCTCTCCTTTTAGGAGCAGCAAAAGAAGGTCCTCCCAGGGGCCATCTTCCCTGCGGGCAGGCAGATGAAGCTCTCGGATGAGTCCAACCACACATACAATTAAAAACCATCAAGGTTTTTTAATTCCATTAATTTTGCTGTCAAGATCTTCAGTACATCATGGGTTCCTAATGACTCCTCTCCACCAAAACACTCAAGAAGACATTTAAAAGTATTGGTGTGATGCATCCTTTGAACTCACATAGTACCCTTGCAAGGAAAACACGTGGAAAATACTAACAGTCGCATTCCTACCGTGTGACAAGCACCACATCACATCCTGTGTGCAGGAGGAGGGCGGGGCCGGTTGCCGTAAGAGGCACTCCTCTGAGAATGTCATAGGCTGGTACATAGGTTAGTGTCCTCGGAGACTGCGCGACACCATCCCCACCACGTGAAGACTGTTCCTGATGAGAGAAAGAGGCACTTGCCCACCCAGCAACCTGGGGAGTGGCCGGGAGACACAGAGGTGATGCCTATGAATGGAAGCACAGTTGTACAGCTTCCAGCTGGATCAGTGCTAAGAAGGCAGCCCTGTGGCTGACATTGAATTTTTACAATCACAGCTCTGATTTAACTGCCACCTGTCACAGTCCACTTGCATTCACTTCACATGGTCTCTGGACCTTTAGACATCCAGATGCAACACTAAAATCGGAGCAGCCAAATCGTGTTTTCATGAGCCTGGGTCGGCCACTTCAGGGTTGTTTTCCTGACACCTATCCTGTAATAATGCCAGAGCAAACATGCACTGAAGCTATTGATAAAGAGCGGCTGGTGTGATCACTGAGCCCTGGTGGCACAGTGGTTAAGAGCTACGGCTGCTAACCAAAAGGTCAGCAATTCGAATCCACCAGGTACTCCTTGGAAACCCTATGGGGCAGCTCCGTCTATAGAGTTGCTATGTGTCAGAATTGACTCGACAGCAACGGGGTTGGTTTTGGTTTTTCTGGTGGGACCTGACTCTTGGCAGACACCCATTCTGTTTGGTGAAAAGTACTCCTTCCACCCTTGTCCTCTGAAGTCAATTCAGACCAAAGCTCCCTGTGCACTGCCATCTGACTCCTTTACTAACAAATTTCAAGAAGGCTGCATTGCTAACATCTTAAGCACACATGCAAGTAGGTAAGAAGGAACAGATAAGAAGCAACAGTCCGACCCAGAGCAAACATTCAGTAAGAGAAAAAGTGTTTTGCTAGGCTGGTGTTTAACAGACCTCCACAGGGCCCAGGCTAACCTGAGCTAAAAACATTAGCCACTCCAGCTAGGCCCAGGTCAACCTTAACTTTAAAGGTCAGGAAAGTGAACAGCCCACCTGTGGCTCTACTGCTCACAACTAGAAGCCCTGGTGGTGCAATGGTTGAGTGCTTGGCTGCTAACCAAAAGGCTGGCAATTCAAACCCACCCAGCAGCTCTGCAGGAGAAAGACCTGGCGATCTGACTCCGTAAAGATTACAGTAAAGAAATCTCTGTAGGGCAGTTCTACTCTGTCATGGGGTCGCTACGACCGAGTCAGAACTGACCTGACAGCAGCAGAGTTTGGTTTTGGGTTTTATGTTTGGAAAAAAAGTGTCAGCGCTGTTTTCATGAAACTCAAACCTCATTGGGCATCTGTATCAGAATCAACTCAATGGCCCCCAACAACAGGGATCTCAGTGAGGACTCCACACACGGCAGCTTAAATCCTTCCATGATTTTCCCCACCCCTGCTTCTCACTGCTCCCCCTGCCCAATAACACTCACCTTCCCTGGACTTCTTGAACTCTTTGGGCCTTAAACCATGCCGTTCCCTCCACTACAACTGCTCCCCAACACACGCCCAGCATCCCAATTACTTGTTTCTTGGTCAGTCTTCCCAGGAACTCAGCTCCTCAAAGATAGGACCTCTGTCTGCCAGTCACGACAATGGCTCCAGCACCAGGCACAGTGAACAGGTAGGATGAACAAACAGAAAAGCCAGCTGCAGGTCTGCAAACTGCAGACACCGAATCCCTTGCTTCAACAGAACAGACACTGACAGCCTTACTTTGATAAAATCTTCCTTTCCTGCACTTAATTAAGGCACACAACAACCCAAGTTTTCACCACTGCACCTGGAACGCCTTGGGGTCTAAGCTTTGAATGGTGAGCAGTGGAGGGGTGCCCATCACACACCTAGTCCCTCCCAGTTCTCCAGGTGTCTGAGACAGTGCCTGGGAGGCAGAGGAAAGCTGAGGGCGGGCCCGTAGCCAGGAAGACCGGCCTTAAATCCTGGCCCCTCCACCTACCAGCTGTGGAACCTCGAGAAACTTTTTAAGCTCTACTTCCAGACTCCAAATATTATACCCCGAGGATGTAATAGCTCTCTCCTCGAGGGTGGAGGAGAGGTTAAGTGAGACGCAGTCCGCCAGGCGGTGTGCCGAGCCAGGGCGCCATCCGCACAGACAGCACCGAGCACTCCCGCGGACCCCACCCCGCGGCCACTTTACACAACAGCGCTGGCCCCTGGTCCCGGCTAAAAAAAAAAAAAAGCTACCGGGGCCGAATTGTCTTGCAGAGTCATGCGCGAGGGGACAGCAGAAGTCAGACCAAGACCAGGAATTGGCCACCGTGTCCATGTCACTAAGGACCGCCCGCCTGGGTCGTCTCTTCTGCAGATGTCCGGAGCCCCAGGTGGCGGGACTGGGTGTGGCTATCGGAGAGCACCCCAACTCGGGGGCTGTCAGACGCGAGTCTCCCGCAGGACGCGCTCGGGAAGGCCCGGGGCCCCTCGCCGCCTCCGGCGCCCGCCCCGGCGCTCCCCCGCAGCCAGGGGTCGCCGTGTCTGCGGCGGGACGATGCGGGGCAGCTGCGATCTGCGGGACGGGGTCGGCGACTGTGGCGCAGCCGCTCGAGGGGCGCGGCCGGGCAGGGAGGAGAGCGCGTCCCGACCCCGTCACCGACCCTGCCCGCCTCATGACCGACCTCTCCCGCACCCAGCCGGCCGGCCCTCACCTGCCCCGGGCGGTTGCTGCGCAGCTGCCACCGGGAGGAGCAGCAGGAGCAGCGCGAAGCCGCCGAGGGGCAGCGCCCAGCGCAGCGCCGGGCCGCGGGCCCCGCCGAACGCCATGGTCGCTCGGGCCCCGGTCGTCAGTCGTCTGTCGGTCAGTCAGAGCGGAACGGCCCAAGCTCCGACGTCAGCCCAGCGATCTCCGCCCGGAAGAGCAGGGGCGCCGGAAGCTGGCCGGGTGGGCGGGGCTCGCCCCTCACTGCGCAGCCGCAGCTCTGTCCATCCGCCGCCCTCCGCCTCCGGCCCGCCCCCTGGGCGGTATGCGGCTCAATGCGCAAGCGCGTCGGGGGGACGGTCAGGGGAGGGGTTGTGTGATGATAGTGGGCCGCTTGGATTTGTCCTTAAAGTGATGAGGAAGTCGGGAAGGTCACTTTAGCCTGGTTGAGCTACCGTCCTTCCCGATTGGTCCTATACCGCGTAGCGAACACCCCGCGTTGCGGGCACCCTCTTCCTCGATACCCTCCTCCCGGATCCTCCCTTCCCGAGCACCTTCGTTCCAGCTCCCTACCCCCGGGGCACCCCAGTCGGCTAATAGAGCGGGTGGACTCAGCTCAGCGCCCCCACGCAGTGGCGTCACTCGGGGGTTGTGAGCGGTAGGATAGCACCGGGTGACACTGTCAGAGGGCTTGACACCAGAATGACTATAAAATTTTTATGCAGCGTTTAAGCCAAAAATTTTTATAAAAATACCCTTGTATTTAGTTGTAACAACAAAAAGATTTTTCATAAGCCCAGCTTACGTGTATCAATATACGTACAAGGCTGAAACTCTATGCTGATTTACTTTTTGAACCTTCTAATGCAGGACAGAATCCCTGGTGGTGTAGTGGTTAAGAGCTACAGCTGTTAACCAAAAGGTCAGCGGTTCACATCCACCAGGGGCTTCTTGGAAAACTTACGGGACAGTTCTACTCTGTCATGAGTTGGAATTGAGTGGATGGCAACGTGTTTCGTTTGGTAATGCCGGCCAGTCAGGGCCATCGTTGTTACCCAGTTACCATGGTGCTTGGAATCATGTGTTTTTGTCTGCATCTCTGTATTTTTTAGTCTGCATCTCTACGCATGTTCTGTGTTTGTTTCTGCCCGGTGTTTTCATAGTCTCTGATTTTGTCAAATTTTCTGGTTTTTTAGCTACAATATCGTGATAATTAGTGTTTGTGAACCTATATCGATAACTTTTGAGGATGAGCTAGTAATTAAAGGAAAAGGAGTGATATGTGGGAATTACGATTTACGAGTAACATTAGTACAAAAACCTTACTAAGGATTCTGTATGCTCTGGTATGGGATGGCAGCATGAGTTACTGGTAGCACTGGGTGACACCAATGCAGGTGACGCCACTGCTCCCAGGTTTCAGGCTTGGGCCATTTGTACCTGCGCAAGGCCCACACCAGGTCGCTTGGCAGCTGGTCACCCTGGAGCCAGTCCTGGATGCTCCCCCTCCCCCAATCCCCAGACACTTGTGTGCATCTGCTCCAGGCATGCTGCTTGTCACGTGGGCCATTTCAGCCATTTTAACCACCGCTGTGGTGTTCCTTCAGAAATGTCTCAGCTCCCCTTAGAACAACTGGGCAGTGCCTCTGGTGTGGCCTCGAATCCTGCCTGGGAAGTTTCTGGTGTGATTAACTCCTGAAGGTCTCCTTGACCACTGGGGGGTGGGAGCCAGTAGACAAGTTCCCCCACATGGACAGTTCCCTGGCTCCTGGAATAGCCCCCCGGGATGCAGCCCCAGTTGCCTGAAGGAGGAGTGGTGGTGGATGACACATCCTCACGGTGCTCCCTCTCTGTCCCTATCTCACTCTCCAGTCCTTTACCTCCCAGTTATCTACCTGCCTGCCCCCAAGCCTCTGTCTCAGGCTCTGCTATCAGGGAACCCCTGCTGAGATACTGCTAACGCTAAATTTAAAAAGGTTCCTCTTAACAAAGTTATAGATGACCCATAACCTTGATCTTGTCATCCACAATATCAAGGTGACCTTAACCTAGCTTAGGTCACACAATCAAAAGTCAAAATATGCCATATCCAAATAAAGAATTACTCTATTCTTCCTGCCCTTTAACTTTCCTTATCTTCATCAAATGTTCATACTGTAATTTTTGAGAATTTAGTTATTTGTGTACATAAAGAACATTCAAAACAAGCTCAAAATTGCTTTAAACTTTTATTACATTCTCAAGATAAGCTTCGATTCTTTCTCTTTTTTCCTTGTGGATACTGCAATATCTCATGCTCACTTGAGTTAAATGTTCTTTGTTGCCAGGATCAATATTTGGCTTCTAATGAAGAGTCACTCACATTTTTTTCACTTCTCACCCTCCATGACTTAATGCCCTTTTTATATTGGACTGTGTAGTTTAGTGTATTCAAGTTTGGTAGCTTTAAAAAATAATAACTAAAAAAAAAAAAAAAAAAACAGACTGCTACTTTTTAAGGTTACATTACTGTTGGATGACAGATTCTGGAATTGAGTTATAAAAATGTTAAGAAGAATTTTATTTGCAAGTAACCCAAGTTGCTGCAGCAAGAAATCCTGGCACTCAAGAGAAGATACCAAAGACTTCAATCTGAGAAAGATAGTGGCCTTCTTTTATAAGAAGATTTGAGGAAGTTAGGTGAGAAAAAAAGGGGGTGGGAGGACAGGTTCTACAAAGGTATCATTTAAGCTGATTTAGGAAATAATATTGGAGTCTTTGTTCCCTGTCCTTGAGCATAGAGAACGTGACCCAGCTGGAGCTGGCTCACAAGGACTCACAAGGACACTTCAACTGGGTTTTGAGATAAAGACAACAGATAGAATAACCTTGGAAAATATCTTTTAGGGAAGCTTTCATGTAACCCAGAACACAAAGGACTTTCCACTCTTATCTTTTTCTGTTAGCATTTAATGAACAGAAAATTTCTTGGACCAACAAAGAGCCTCCTAACTGTCGGTTACTGAAACATGCACCAATGGTCATTAAGAAAGACAACTCTAAATGTAAGATCACAGTTTCTAGCCAATCTGTGAAAAGGTGAAGCTTTCAATGGTTTTGCCCATTTGTAATGTTAATATATACCGATGTCTCTAGCTTTTCTTGGGCCTGGGCAGACACGGCTGTGGCAGCGTGCTTGTCCGTTTTCCCATTCTTGCTTATTCTGTAATATTTCCTTAGACTCGGGCAGATATGGCTCTAGCAACATGCTTGTCTACTTCCCACTTTTGCCTTTGTGCCAAATAAAACTTCTTTTTTGCTTTACTAAACTTTGTGATGTTTTTTACCCTACAACAAAGCAAAAGGGTGGTCCTTTCAAAGCCAGGGCAAGATTGTGGTTGGGCCATGTCATGGATTGACTTAATGACCCCCTAAAAATGTGTGTATCAACTTGGTTAGTCCATGATTCCCAGTATTGTGTGGTTGTCCTCCATTTTGTGATTTTGATTTTAAGTTAAGAGGATTAGGGTGGGATTGTAACACTGCCCTTACTCAGGTCACCTCCCTGATCCAATGTAAAGGGAGTTTCCCAGGGGTGTGGCCTGCACCACCTTTTATCTCTTAGAGATAAAAGGAAAGAGAAGCAAGCAGAGAGTTGGGGACCTCATACCACCAAGAAAGCAGTGCTGGGAGCAGAGCGCATCCTTTGGACCCAGGGTCCCTGTGCATGAGAAGCTCCCCGACCATGGGGAGATTGAGGACAAGGACCTTTATCCAGAGCCGACAGAGAAAGAAAGCCTTCCCTGGAGCTGATGCCCTGAATTTGGACTTACAGCCTACTTTACTCTTAGAGAATAAACTCTTTGTTAAAGCCATCCACTTGTGGTATTTCTCTTACAGCAGCACTAGATGACTAAGACAGGCCACATGTCCTTTCTTTCCTTTGTAAAAAGTGCAGGGTGTTTTGCTGTACTACGTTGAAGTCTCAAGAGAATGTGGGTCTGGTTAAGTAAGGCTTACAAGGAGAAACTAGTCTAGACTGCTTATGGTCATTTCTGGTTGACAGAACAAATGATAAAAAAAAAAAAATGAGTCCAGTAGAGTGGAAATTTGGGATCTGTTCAGTGGGTTTGGGACTTGTTCAGGGAAAGTTTACTCATATCAATTTTTTGCGTCTGCCTGGAGACTTCCCCTGGCTCAGGAGGAGCAGCGCTGGGATCAATTAGTGGTGCTTGCCGTGGGTGAGGTGTCTGCCATCTTTGGTCTTCCTCAGGCCCTTAAAGTCATGTTTCATTGCTGTCCCATGCCTACCTCCCCTGTTGAATGTAGCAGGGAAGCACTAGGGTGAACTTTGGGGTATAACCTGGGAAGAAGGCTGCTCTTGAGCCAAGACCTGGGAGGCAGGCACAGACCAGACTGATCAAGCATCACTCCTTCCAGTCCAGGACGTGAGAATTCCGCTGTGTGGCCTATACAATCTTCCAGAAATGCTCCAGGAGAGGGCCTCAATGTGGTTAGAACTTAACCTGCCCTTGACCCCCGGGGATAAGAGCGGAAAGCATTCCTTTAACCGAGAGGACACTGTTGGTCACTGTGGATTTTGTTCTTCCTTTGGTGTCCAAGGACCTAAGACAGTGTTAAATTTGTATTTCATTTTCCAGACTTGCTGGAGTTAAAGAAGCTCTTTGAAAGAACTGAAGAGTTAAAAGGGCTTGGATAGTTCCACCTGGAGGTAGAGACGGGAATGCTTGTTTGAAATTCCTATCTGCTTTTGACCTTGTTGGTATCCACAACATTTTGCTTGATCACCTAAATGTTTTAGTTCACACTTAAACAGACTCTTCTGAATAGGTAAATTTGAATGCTTAGGCTTTCTGTACTTCCTGCTTTTATATGACCTAATGGTATGTCAAAATACATGAAAGACCTTTTGTTTCCTCTCTCTCTTTCTGCCTTTTATCTCTTATAAAAACTCCCACCTCTTCTGTGTCCAGTGGACCACATCTCACTACACTGAGGCTGTGATGCTGTTTCATGAACCTTTTCTGAAACCAAAATAAACTCTATCAAATTAACTTTGTCAGAATACTTTTTTTAACAGCGTCGCCTCATCTAGCCCCATCATTACAGCAGTGGCAAGCTGGACCCAGAGGGGAGTGTGACTGCCAAAGATCACAGGGCCAGAGAATGGTGCATCGGGGGCTCAAAACTCAATGCTGCCAGTTCTACTTCTGTGACCTTGATCTAGTTATTCAGCCTCCAGGGGCTTCAGTCAACGCTACTCACCTCATTCTATCGTCAAGAAAGCTAACAGGGATCAAACACAGAAAGTACCCAGGGGTGGTACTTGTCTCCTTTTCCCCTTTGGGGCAGACCTGGAGCCCATACAGGTCCTGAAGAAGCTCCTTGGAGTCTCCTCCGTGGTAAAGGGAAACCATGCCTGCGCAGGTGGACTCCCCTGCACATAAATACAGGCCCTGGGTTGTGCAAACGGTTAATGTGCTTGGCTATAACCGAGAGGTTGGAGGTTCCATTCCACCCAGAGAGAAACAAGGCATATTTCAAGTATCAGCTTTTTTCCATACATTTACTTTTTTCCCATGAAATGGAGATATTGTTTGGAAGCCTGAATTTTTACTTTGTTTTACTATTTTTCTCAAGTCATTAGATAAATATTTAAAAGTACAATTTCTCATTATAATAACCTTCCCTGGTACATAGGAGTGTATACAGTCCTAGGAGTCCCTGGGTGGTGCGAACAGTTGACACACTCAGGTGCTAACTGGAAAGGTCAGAGGTTTGAGTCCACCCAGAGACACCTTGGAAGAAAGGCCTGGTGATCTACTTCCAAAAAAAAAAAAATCACCCACTGAAAACTCTGTGGAGCACTGTTCTATTCTGACACACATGGGGTCGCCATGAGTCGGAGTTGACAGGACAGCAGCTAGTTTAGTTGACCCATAGTGGCAATTTTGAGGCCTTTTAAGGAGCAGTCTTCAGCTTTGTTTTGACTCATCCTAAAATGATAGCATGGAAGCAAAAGGCCCTTCGTGGCAGTAAATTCTGTGACTTTGGCTGACCTTTTCAGCTCAAATACTTTGTATCTTGGTTTGGATTGTCTAACACATAAAAAAAATGTTAAAAAAAAATTCATTTGCCACAGGGAACAGATTAAACACAAGCCTTGTTTAGAACTACGGTCCCTGTAACCAACATTTTTCTGTCCTAACAACAACACAGTCGCACACTATGCTATTCTAATGATAAGTCAATGGATACTGAGAAAAAAAAACAAACCGGTTGCCGTCAAGTCAATTCTGACTCATAGTGACCCTATACGTCAGAGTAGAACCTCCCCATAGGGTTTCCAAGGAACGCTGGGTGGATTCAAATTGCTGACCTTTTGTTTAGAAGCCATAGCTCTTAACCACTACACCACCAGGGTTTCCCAGTGGATACTAAAACCCAAGCCAAACCCAGTGCCTTCGAGTCCATTCCGACTCATAGCGACCCTATAGGACAGAGTAGAACTGCCCCATAGAGTTTCCAAGGAGCGCCTGGTGGATTTGAACTGCTGACCTACAGCCGTAGCACTTAACCACTACATCACCAGGGTTTCCCAGTGGATACTAGGCATTTGTAAATACTGATCAAGATGGAGTAAATGCTACTACATTTTAAACAATGCCATCACCAATGGGTTTTGGGACAATTCAACAACACAAAAGTTCAAAAAATACTTGGTAATTATGGCCCACATCCCGGTGTTGTCCACATGGAAGTCAGGATTTATAAGAAGGGACAGGAGGGGACAACATTATTTAACTTAAAAGAACACATCTGAAGTCCACAGACATGTATTCAATGACACCGATGCTTCAAGTGCATAGGAATGACCAAATGACACCATAATGTGTGTAAGTATAAACTATGTGTATAATGTCTGTAAGTATATACTGTGCATATAATGTGTTTAAGTGTAAATGACGGTGACTTTTTACAAAAACAAAATAATCACTTAGAGCCTTCTGGAATTAAAAGGCCTTATGCTTTCCCAGTAAAAAGATTGTTTAGGAATTAGATTGATGAAGGTGCCCATGTCCTTGAACAAAATCACAATGGTGTCAACTTAGGAAGTGTGAGAGCCAACGCCCAGGGCAATGAGCAGGGCTCTCCAGGAGCTCAGACCAGCAAGGTCAAAGCCCTTTGTGGTCCACTCAAGGGCAAGCCTGCAGCCTCGCCCCGGAATTGTGCAGAAAAACACTCCTCCAGCCACTGAACATACAATCACTGCAGGAAATGTTTTCCCAGAGTTGCGTTTCTTCAGTGGTAGAGTATCTACACTGTCTCATTTTTTCCATCATCACATCTACCATTCTTCAGTAGACCAAAGAATTATTTCTGGAGAGGCCACATAAAAGTAAACCTATTACCTGAGCAGGATAACGCATTAAGCCACCCCAATCATTAACACTGGGGAGGGAGGTTAAATTCACCTTCTCTGAGGACAAAGAGGAAACCCTGGTGGCGTAGTAGTTAAGTCCTACAGCTGCTAACCATAAAGGTCAGCAGTATGAATCCGCCAGGCACTCCTTGGAAACTCTACTGGGCAGTTCTACTCTGTCCTATAGGGTTGCTAAAGGGTCGCCATAAGTTGGAATCAGCTCAACGGCAGTGGGTTTGGTTTTTTGGTTTGAGGACAAAGAAAGTGCTTGGGAGCCTAGGACTTTGGCAGTGAGCTGAAGGATCTGGGCCTGGGATCTTCGGGAACTCTTAGGCAATAGGCAATTGGAAGTGAGCAGAGGACCCTGGTGCTGGGGCAGAGAGAGGGGCTGCACCAACTGGCCAAGCCCCTCTTCCACGGTTGGATTAGGGCATGATCTAAGATGTGCCTTCCCAGTATGTGGGATGACTCCATGGGGGCTGCAAGTGGAAAGGGTTCCCCCAACCCTGCAAGCAGTTACTAGGTTTTAAATGCTCAGCTACTAACCCAAAGAAAGACCTGGTGAGCTACTGAGAAACCAGCCACCGGAAGCCCTGTGGAGCAAGCTTCTACTCTGACACACGGGGGTGGCCAGGAGTCAGGGTCGACTCGACAGCAACAGGTTACCCTTGACCAAGACATGGAACTCCCTTTAACCGTCCCTTGACAAGCAGTCCTGGTTCTCAAAGGCTTCCTGAGCCACCTCTCCAAGTCCTCTGGTGACAGGTGGAACGGGCTTTAGTGACCCTCCTCCCACACTTCTGAGGAAGCAGAAAAGCAGTGTGGTTACTGTCAAGGACTGAATTGTGTCCCCCCCCAAATATTTGTCAACTTGGCTGGGTCATGATTCCCTTGTCTGATTGTATGATTGTCTACCATTTTATCTTCTGATGTGATTTCCCTGTGTGTTGTAACTCCTGTCACTATGATGTAATAAAACAGATTAGCGGCAATTATACTGACGAGGTCTACAAGATTAGGTACTGTCTTAAGCCAATCTCTTTTGAGACATAAAAGAAAGAAGCGCGCAGAGAGACACGGGAACCTCATACCACTGAGAAAGCAGCATCTGAAACAGAGCGTGTCCTTTGGACCTGAGGTTCCTGCGCTGAGATGCTCCCAGACCAAGGGAAGACTGATGACAAGGACCTTTCCCCAGAGCCAACAGAGAGAGAAAGCTTTCACCTGTAGCCAGTGCTCTGAATTCAGACTTCTACCCTACTAGACTGTGAGAGAATAAACTTCTCTTTGTTAAAGCCGTCCGCTTGTGGTATTTCTGTTACAGCAGCCCTAGATGACTACGACAGTTACCTAACAGTTTCTAAGGTCACACAGCCTGGTAAGGGCCCAAACTGGGCTTGGCCAGGGTCTGCCCCTGCAGCCCACTGTTCTACCACTGCCTCATAGCCAACTCACTCAGTTCCACTGGGGTAGTTTGGAAAAACACGAAATGGTTATTTGGAAACTACCAGAAAAATGTCACAAAAACACAAAAGGGGCTGAGTTTCTGGATTGAGGGCAGCTGATTCGACCATTATCATCTCGCTAGAGATTCCTTTGGGGGTCATCCCAGGCCCTCAGCTCGCCACCTCTGTCTGAGATGGGTACCACCAGGGCATGCGGCTCAGCTGATCCGGGTTGGTGCAGGACTCCCGTCTAGCCCTGGAAGGCCCTCCCTCCAGGCCAGGGTCTCTGACTGCCTGGGATCGTCACCT
Organism: Loxodonta africana; assembly: GCF_030014295.1. Taxonomy (NCBI): domain Eukaryota; kingdom Metazoa; phylum Chordata; class Mammalia; order Proboscidea; family Elephantidae; genus Loxodonta; species Loxodonta africana. The sequence goes on from NC_087343.1 coordinate 226,684,479, forward strand.
GGGGTGATGCTCCCTCTGTCCATCGCTCCTAAGAGGCATCACCACCCTGTGCACACACAGCATAGGCAGCACCCGCAGGCGACACCTTTATGTTTATGGGCTTTTCCAGGCCTTCATCTTCTGGCCGCGTCCACCCACCACTGGCTGCTGTTGAGTTGACCCTGACTCGGGGCCACGCCACCTGGGTCGGAACAGAACTCTGCTTCACAGGGCTTCCAGGAGCTGATCTTCCAGAAACTGATCACGAGGTCTTTCTTCTGAGGCACCTCTGAGTGGACTTAAACTGCCGACTTTTCAGTTAATAGCTCAGCAGGTACCGTTTGCACCGCCCAGGGTGTCATCTAGTGGCTCTCAAACCGCTTCAGGGATCAGAGTCCCCGGAAGGGCTGTGAAAGCCCAGAGTGCTAGCTAAGCCCACCCTCTCAGTTTGATTCAGCAGTGCTGGGGTGGGCCCAAGAATGTGCATTTTCAACAAGCTCCCAGGGGATGCTGATGCTGCGGCTCCAGAATCAGCCTTTGGGAACTGCTCTTCCAGGTCAGCGGGTCTCAACTGGCTACACAGCAAAGTCACCCAAGGGGCATTTGAACAGTCATGCCAGCCCAGCCCGGAGCAGTCAAACATGCTGAACCACCGGCCGTGGAGAGGAGCAGAACCTGCCGCCCAACTTTGAGAACAGTTCAGTTTTGCTCAATTGGGCTTTAATATTTTGCATAGATCAGATGAAGCAGAATTCTTTCCCTAGCATTGGAAGGATACAGCACTACCAATACAGTTAAGGAAACCCCGGTGGCATAGTGGTTAAGAGCTTGGCTGCTAACCAAAAGGTCAGCCGTTCAAATCCGCCAGCCACTCCTTGGAAACCCTACGGGGCAGTTCTACTTTGTCCTATAGGGTTGCTATGAGTCAGAACTGACTTGACGGTACCTAACAACAATACAGTCAAGGAGTCCCTGGGTGGCCCCAATGGTTAAGCACTGGACTATGTGGCAGTTCAAACCCACCCAGAGGTACCTTGGAAGTAAGGCCTGGCGATCTGGTTCTGAAAGGTCTCAGCCTTGAAAAGCCCATGGTGCACAATTTTGCTACTTGGTTTACATTTTGTCACCCTCTTCCTCCAAGATCCAGACTGCACTGACAGGCAGGAGCAGACCGCTGGAAAGAAAGTGAGAGACACCTGTTTCCCAGCTCCCTTCCCTGCTCAGGCAGACCTTGTGCAGGGCAGCCACTTGGCTTCTGGAAAGCTGCTTAGGATTCCGTTCAGGGGCTGGGAATTGGGGCTCAGAGAGAGGCCATGTAAACCTGAACAGGTATGCACAGGCCAATGGGTAAGGAAGGAGAAAGGACAATCAGGACAATGGCATGCTGCCCGACTGCCCATGAGCCAGGATGCACCCACAGTGAGTGCAAGGAACAGCAGGGGGGACAAAAGCCTTGCTATGTCCTGGTGTCTTCCCTTTGGGGAGGCATGACAGTGACAGAGCCCAGCTCCTAGGACACCTCACGAAAGGTTTATTTCTTTTCTTTACACATGATGGTTAACAGCATAATGAATGGAATGGAGTTTCATGCATTTATAAGTTTTAAATATAAATAAATTTGCACTTTTATCAAGCCCCTGACCCTAACTGGAAAACACGTTATCTAATATTAGAGGACTTAAGTGATTCCTTTTTCAAGTCTCCATCAAAAAGAGCTGTACAGATCATCAAGGGGAGGCTGTCCCTGTTGATGAGTCCATATAAAAACTAGGCTATATCTATAATTTTGAGGGCAGAAAAAAAAAAAAAAACCCAGAAGTTTTGGTTAATTGATGAGATTGTCGAGAGCTGGAAGCCGTGTCCCACGAGGTGGGGCTTGGTGGCTGTGCTGGGGGAGAGACCTGGTGTGAGGCTGGTCCCATCTGGTGGTTTCCGACGGTCATTGTCTTCTCCAAGTGCTCCCTAACTCTCGGCAAACTTGGGGTTCATGACCGTGGTGGTGGCGCTCTTGAAAAGGGGGTTATCCTAGTGAAAAAGGTGAGCGCAGACTGGTTAGTACAGGGGAAGCTTTTGGGGAGTTGACATTTCCCCTTGGAGGCCTCAGGTCAATATCAAAGATATTGTTTTGAGGAAGGGGCTAGAAGCAGGGGTGACTTTCCCGAGGGTCCTAACCAAGTAGCCAAAGCTTTTCTCCAGTAGCTATACTCTGAGAAGGTGTTGCCAGCAGGGCGCGTGGCCAACGTCCACACCTTCTGGAGGGAGACAGTTGAAAGCACAGGAGGTATAGTTTCTTCTCTGCACTTCTGTCACCCCTCGTCCCCCTAGTACAGGCCCCTGAGGGACAGCTACTCACGTTGTTCCACTGGGACTTGAGCTTTTCCTTCTCAAATCGCTTGTACTCCCTGAGGTCGCTCAGGTGGGTCAGGGCCTTCCAGATGACCAGCAGAAGGATGCCGATCAGCACAATGCCTGCCACTGTGCCCCCCACGATGGCGGCCACATTGGGCCCCTCCACGCACTCTGTGGGGAAGCACATGCTCACCATGGTGTTAGTTCCTCAGTTTCCCCAAACCCATGTGTGCCTGTACACCCGTGCTCTCCAGGGGCAGGGTGTGTCTCCCCTGCCCTGTGTCACCGTCGCAGTCACTAGGAAGGGGGCAAAGTGGGGAGCAGGCCAGGCCCCGTGATTTCAAATCTATAGGCTGTTGGCACACTCCCTTGTCATAGATGAAGAGGGCAGGGCCTAGAAGGGCAAGTCCCTCACAAGGTAACCAGGTGACCATGCAGCACCTGGATGAGACCACCACCCCCCTGGAAGAGCCTGACCACCAACATCTACAAGTGCCTGTTAACACTGGGGGAGGCAATGGCAACTGGGGGCCCCAACACAGCCTGTAGCGGATGTTAGGGATGGTGACTTGTGTGGTTTCTCCTGGAGCTTGTGCACCCCCCGGGAAGATGTTCCCGAGAGAGTGAGTAGTAGGAAGCAATGACCTGAGCTCTGGCAGGTGAGGAGCTGCAGGGAGGAGGAGAGCTGGTTTGGGGCCCGGCCCCTGGTGCCTGCAGTGGCTGTGCCTAACCTTGGCCTAAGTGCAGGGCTCTGGGCTGCAGGATGCATCTGCCATCCGTGGCCCACGTGCAGAGGCACTGCCACTTGGTGAAAGCCCCCATCTACCTGGCCCTAGGCACCAGCATGTTTGTGGGCTTCTCCACAGTCCAGTGCTCCTGCCAGAAGTTAGGTAAGTTGGCCAAAGCTGTGCAAAACCAGGTTTGAACCATCTCTGCCCATCAAAGTAACCTGGAGAGAGTCGTCAGCCTCACAGGCCAGTCTGTGCCCTGTGGATGCGCCAGTGAGGCCCGCCTCCATGCTCAGAGGGGCCTGCTCCCACTGCCTGCCTCGGGGTCTCCATTGCGGGCTTGGGGGTGGAGGGGCATGTTCTGCTGGACCTTAGTCCTGAAAGGCTGCAGTCTCTGGCCCTGTGCCTGTGTGGTCACGGGGTCCCTGTGCCTCTCCAGCTGGTGCTCTTGCCCCATCAGTCCTGCTGGGTGGGAATGGGGTACGGTGGGTAGGGTACTGAGAATCTGTGCTCAGCACACTTCCTGGGGTCCACAGGTCTAGAATTGCTAGGACTAAGCCCATCCCCTCATGTGCCTGCTTACTCTAAGTACCAGGGTCTCCAGTAACCCAAAATGCCTCTCCTAGTCTGACCTGACTGCCTTGCCCCTCCCAAGCCCATGTGCAGGCCCTCAGGAACCCTGGGCCTGCCATCCATCCCTCCCACCCCCTAACTCTTTGCTCCATCCAAAGGTGGGCTCTGCTCCTGTGCTCTGTGCCTGCAGCCCTCTAGGAGTCCATCCTGGCCCTGGCCTTGACTCTGGCTCCATCAGGGTCTGGGCTGTGTGGAGGCTCCCAAGTCTCCTGTGCCCACACTACCCAGCAGTCCTTCTCCACTCATCTACCAGGCCAGCTTTGAAAACACAACTCAGACAGGCTGCTGCTATTCTTCAACCCTTCCATGGCTCCTGGGTACCTTTGGAAAGAAACTTGTACACCCTCTCCCTCCAGAACTCTGAAGGACCCAGATAGTGACTTTGGTACCGAGAACGCTGGGCTGCTATCACAGATGCCTAAAATGTGGAAGCGGTTTTGGAATTGGGTAATGGGTAGAGGCTGGAGGAGTTTTAAGGTGCTTCATAGTAAAAGCCTAAATTGCCTTGAAGACACTGCTGGTAGAATTAAGCACATCAAAGGCAATTCTGGTGAGGGCTCAGGAGGAAGTGAGGAGAGCTATGGGGAAGGTCTCTATCATCTTGAAGAATACATATGGCATCAACAACAGAATTTTTCTAGAAATATGAACGTTAAGTATCCTCCTGGTGAGGTTTTAAAAGAAAATGATGAACATGTATCATGGGTTGAATTGTGTCCCCCCCAAAAATCTGTCAACTTGGCTAGGTCATGATTGCCAGTCTTGTGCTATTGTCCACCATTTTATCATCTGATGTGATTTCCCCGTGTGTTGTAAACACTACCACTATGGTGTAATAAGATGGATTAGTGGCAGTTATATTGATGAGGTCTACAAGATTAGGTAGTGTTTTAAGCCAATCTCTTTTGAGATATAAAAGAGAGAAGAGAGCAGAGAGACATGGGACATCATACCACTAAGAAAGCAGTGCTGGGAGCAGAGTGCATCCTTTGGACCTGAGGTTCCTGCGCTGAGATGCTCCCAGATCAAGGGAAGACTGATGACAAGGACCTTCCTCCAGAACAGACAGAGAGAGAAAGCTTTCCCCTGGAGCTGATGCACTGAATTTGGACTTGTAGCCTACTAGACGGTGAGAGAATAAATTTCTCTTTGTTAAAGCCATCTGCTTGTGGTATTTCTGTTATAGCAGCACTAGATGACTACGACAACATGTGATTGAATGATGGAGGAAGAGAAATGCTTTTTACACAGTGGCAAAGAACTTGTCTGAATTCTGTTCAAAGGTTTGGTGGAAAGTAGAACTTGTAAGTGATGAGCTTGGATATCTGGCTGGTGAGATTTCTAAGCAAAATCTTAGAGGGGCCCCACGGTTTTTCCTTGCTGCTTATAGTAAAATGCAAAAGGAAAGAGATGGACTTAAAAATGAACTGTGCGAAATGAAAACAGAACTTAACGACTTGGAAAATTCTGTGTACAAACTAATGACACATGTCCTGGGATGTTCACTGAAGGTGTGGTTACACAAACTTTTGTTAAAGAGATTAAGCCTGTGACTGATGGATCTAACCAACTATCACAGCAGAAAACCCATCAGCTTAGACTGAAGGGGACAAACAAAGAATGAAAGGAAAGAAAGCTGTCTGCCTGTGGAATTCTACAGGCAGGAAACAGACCAAAGGAGGTAATCTGTTCTCCAAGAAAAGAACAGAACTATCCCTGGAGCAGCTCAGAGATCAGCAGAACTGTTGGAAGGAGTGCAGAAAGTAGAGCTGCCTCAGTCTCAAAGGGTGGTGTCATGGCCTCTGGGGTTCCAAGGGGTGGGGCCATGGTCTCCTGGATCTCAAAGTGTGGGACCACAGCCTCCTAGGTTTCAAAGAGTGGTATCTTCACCACCTTGGTTCTGGAGTGTGGGGCTTTCATTAAGATGTTTCAGAAGGACAAGGATGCTGCCCAAAGCAGAGAGGGTGGGGCTGCCATGCCCAAGGGGCAGAAGAACGGGGCCTGCCTGGGCTGAGTGTGTAGAGTTGCCACTCAGATGGGCTAGGAGAAGGGGGCCACCCAAAGCCGAAGGATTCAAGTTGACATCCCAGTGGGCCTGGAAGGTGGAGCTGAAGCCCAGGGCCAAGAAGTCTCCACCCAGAATCCAGAAAATGTGGCCAACACACAGAATCTGGAAGGCAGGATCACTGCCCAGATGATCTCAGAGAACAGAGGATCATTTTCAAGCCTTGAGACCTAATATAGCTTTTGTGCTGAGTTTTGGACTTGCTTGGTACCTGTTATCCCTTCTTTCTTTCCAATTTCTCCCGTTTGTGATGGAAATGTCTACCTTGTGCCTCTTCCACCATTGTACTTTGGAAACAGATAACTTGTATTCTAGATTTCACAGGTTCACAGATGAAGAGGAATTTTGCCCCAGGATGGAATATGATTCAGAAGATGATATTTTTGGACTTGGAGTTAATTTAAGACTTTTTGGATGATGTGATGGGGTAAATATGTTTTACATATGGCAAGGACATGAATTTTTGGGACAAAAAAATTTTTTTTTTTAAGGGTGGAATATTATGGATTGAATTGTGTCACTCAAAAATATGTGTCAACTTGGCTAGCCATGATTTCCAGTTTTGTGTGGTGAATAAGAGCTTCAGAACTAGGTGTCTGGCATATTTAGGGCGGCTGGTGTTGGAGCAGGCCTGACCCCATTTTGTTACAATCTCGTGCTTCTGCATTCCTGAGAATGTAACTTTGACTTCTCACTCATATGCATTTGGACCTGGGCCTCTGGTTGGGTGGAACCAACAGACAATGTGGATATGCCTAGGCAAACATGGGCAAGCCCGGGAAAGTCCAAGGAGGGTCAATCAATCGGCATCCTGCTGGAAGATTTCTGATTTCACCCCGTATCTATCCTCGTGTAACAGCCCCCCTTGGATTGGTTGGTTTTCGCTCTGTGTGAGCTGACATCTCCCCGTTCTAGCAAGGCACTGCCACAGAATGGGCCTGCTCAAAAGTCTATGAGATCCTTTGTAACATCCTTCATCAAGCCAATTTGTGCACTAAAATTCAGGTCAACGTAAAAAGACAAATAGAAACTTATGCTTTCAATAAGTCTCTTTGTTTTATTTTAGCAGAGTCTGAGAGTTTCACTCTACAACATTTTGGCACAATCGACAGAATTTCGAAGGTGTCTTATTTTCAGCAAACCTCGAGATTGTTGAGAACCAGAGCCCTGGCGTCAGCTCGAGCCCCTTGTGCTCAATCTGTCTCCACGAAATCTCAGGGTTGTGAAGGTAAGCCCTCTTGAATATTGAGCCTCCACTTTGTTGTATAGATGTCTCTCTGGGAGATTTATTATCAGTTTTCTGTTTTTGATTGGTATTTAAAAACCTCTAAAAGGCATCAGGACAGTAAATTTGTGTCCTTACAAGGCGCTGTTTCTAAAAAGTCCATATAAATTAAGAAATTGCCATGTCAGAGGTCTGTAACTTCTTTGGCCATTTCTTCTGCTCCTGCCTCTGACCCTGTCTCTGATCCCCGTCTTCTTTCTGCTCCTGCTATGGTTACTCCCCTTTATACACCCTTACCTTCTTATACTCCTGCTGAAATGCCTTTCAGCTCTTTGGGGTTTTTTTCTTGGCCCTGTGTTTTTACTTCTGTTTCTGCTTGTCTTTTTATGTTGACCTGGATTTTGGTGCACACAGTGGCTTGATGAAGGATGTTACAAAGGATGTCATAGTCTTTTGAGCAGCCTCATTCTGTGGCAGTCCATTGCTAGGACTTTGTTTTGTCTCTGAGAAACCAAAAGTAATGCTTCCCTTTCAAATTCAAAAATTTGTAATTACACCTTAGGGTGGGCTCACTAAATCTTGCAAGAAAATAGTTGATGCCAATTTGCAGGGGGAGGCGGCAACTCCTGACCTGCTTTATGATATGTTTCTCAATTAAGAATTACAATGTTAAAGTTAAAATTATCAGTAGCTGCTTTAAAGTATTTTCCAATAGAAGGAACTAGTATATTGAAAGTCTGAAATAAGAGACTGGGTCTCTAGCCAGCAGAACGAATTAAGTTCAAAAAGAAGGAAACCAAAACCTTGAACCTTAGAGCTTAACGTCTTTGATAAATGAGTCTGGATTCCCCTACTTCCCACCAGGATGCTGGTTTGGGGTTCATATTTAAAAACAGTCTAAGCTGAATATCCCAGAAGTAATTTGGAATTTCAGTGATTGCTTTGGGAAAATGAGTTCCTGTCTGCTTTTTTTTTGTTGTTTTTTTTTCCACTTTGGGAAAATGAGCTCCTATTTGTGTTGTCTTTTCTTTCCACTTTGGGGAACTCTTGTTTGGTGCTTGGGTTTGTCAGAGGGTCTGAGAGTCCTCCATCTGAGACTCTGGCAAGTTAATAAGTTTTATCTAAAACCTGGTTTTTCCATTGGAATGAAGTCAATCTTACCAAAAATTGCTACATACGCTATAAAAAACTAGCACCCCATATACTTGTTTTGTGTGGAATGGTATAACCTGTTCTTGAGCCAGCCTCACAGGCAGAAGTGAGTTTATGTGGTTTTTCTGTCTTGTTTTGTTCTGAGAGCTTGCTTCTGGTCTAGAGTGTTGTATCTGAACTTCTGTCTTGTGTCAGATCGGAGGCCATGGCTGACAATTACTGTTTCTTATAAGGCTTAAAACCTCAGATCTTTCCTCAACCAAGAAAAACTGTGTCTTGTGTCTGTCTTATGATTTAGACTTTCAGTAGCTACTTTGAAAAACTTAATATAAATTGATCTATTTGAAAAGTGCACTTAAAAAAAAAAAGGTGAATGATTTGTTTTTGTTGATTCACTAAGGCCTTAAAAGGAGACAATTTATTCTAAATTGCTTCTCCAAAGGATTCTACAAAGAATGCAAGACATAAGGTTATGAAAATATAATAATTTTCTACCTCCAGATGATATTATTAAAATAGATTATACTCTTCCTTCAAAAAAAAAAAAAAAACTTTATTCTGGTCAGTTTAATGACAAACAAGAATTTATATAAATTTAATAGTCTGAATATTTCCGGGAATTAATGAAAGTAAATTCATTCTGACAAAGATTTTTATGTTCTGTACTATGTTAATCTTAAAAGTAAAACCTTTCTAAGTTATTTAACCTAGATATTACACAAAATACAGTTTATTTAAGGAAAAGGAATAATTTTGTCTTAAAGTAAAATTATTAGTTCCGGAGTGGGATAAGGGAGGAACCTAGAGGTAAAAAGAGGGCTAACCAAGAACTAAAGAATTCATTTACAAAATTGATAAACAGCTTTGACATTTACTGGGTAGATAAAAGGTTGTGAAAAAGAGAAAGAAAAACTGCTTACCAAGCAAATAATAAAAGGGAAAGATTGAGTCATCTTTTGTTTTTAAAATACCTAAGCCAACCTAAACATACGTAAATGAATTTGGGGTGACTAATTTTTATCTCTAATCATGAGCCAAAAATAGGGAGGGGGGCAGGATCAGTCCTTCTTGGATTCCAGCCTCTGAGGGCGTATTGCTCCAGGGAAGCTTTTGAAAGACCCCTTCCAACTAAGTTGAAGATCTTTCTAGACAAAAGAAAATAAGAATAATGCTACCTTACTATGATTATAAGAAATTGGTTGGATCCCCACCATAAAAAAGATGTAAACAAGTTTTCCCTATTGTAGATGAATTCTAAGAAGCCAAAAGATAGAAATCACAATTAGACACACCTGAAATGGCCCGGGGCAATGTTTCCACCCCAGCCAGAGGCTTAAGTTTATATCTGTATCAATGAATTGGTGTTGAGCACAGACTTTGTGATTTCCAAAACCAGTTGATAAAATCTGTAAGGGCTAAAATTAGATTGAGGAAAATATGGGTAATAGTAAAATTGAATAAAGACAGAATATTTAAACAAACTTATTTTGACAATAATTATGTTTTGTGGTGTACAGGCTTAAAATAATGTCCAAGATCTTTCAGTAACTTACTGATATTAAATTGAGTTAATAGATATACATCATAATTTAAGTTTATATACTTTTGTTTTTTATGCCACAGAGAAAGGAGTTTCATATCTATATATCTATAGATCTGCTAATGAGGGTGTTCATTTTACCATTTAAAGGGATGTATTATTATAAGAGATACGCAACAAAGACAACGTTTAAAAGGTTTATTAAAAAGTAATTCATTTGACATTATCAAAAGTCTCATGTCTTGCTAAAGTTTAGTGGTTCAGTTTATGAGAATTTTAGGAGCTTCAATGTTAAATAGCATACAAAACAAAGAATTGAGTTTCTCATTGTTAAAATAAAAAATTTTCTTTGATTACTGAGTTGAAGGGTTAATTTTTTCTTCGTGCAATTTACCTCGAAGGCAAGGGTTCACTATCTCATTAGAATAAATTCACAAATCAAAATCAAGCTACATGGCTTTGAAAAAGATTAGTTTTTACCTTTAAGATCTTTGATTAAATGACTCAAGTATTGTTCCTCGGAGACCTATAATAAACTCCCGATGACTTTGAAACTTCATGGAAAGCCACAGAAAATTTTTTATAAAGGAAAAAATGCTAAAAAGGTTTATTTAAGATGTTATGAATTACATGGAACATGTTGTCAAAATCAAGAGAAGTGCCTGATTCCCTTTGGGTTAAAATTTATAGGTTAGTGTTTTCTCTTAAGTTTCTGCTTAATATTACACAACAAATGCATAATATTATGTCAAATTTTTATTATTTTTTAATTGCTAACTTGGTCACAGCTTTATTTCTTTTGAATCTAATATCAAAGCTGATGTTTTAACTGAGGAATTCATGTCGCTTACCCATGGTGTTTTTATTACCATTCGGATATTTAGAGACTTGACAATCTTGGTGTATTCTTGGTATATCCTGACCATGTGGTATCATGTCTCAAGATTATATCTGAAGCTCTTTGAAAATAAGGTTAATCATTATATTTAGAGATATTTTGTCTAAATTTTTTAACTGACTTTGCATTACTTTTATAATTGATTTCTAACAGGTTTTTCAACTTTAATAGTATTTTTTAATAAATTAATCATAGCCATATTAAATTTTGTCATCTGCAGATAAGTTTTTACCTTGCTGATTTGCTAAAAATCTGGCCAAAATATCTCAACAAAAAGATGGACTATACTGGACTCAGGAAAAGAACTGTGATATTTTGAATGTGAATACTAGTAGACTGAATCAAAATTTCCAAGCTCTTACGTAAAAGCCGACAGGTTCACAAACTGGCTGACCCAGAATCACATGGAACAGAAGTTAACTACATAGGACTGAGTGGACTAAAGGATTAAAAAAAATACTATGGGTTTTACGTGGGAGTATTGCTGATGTTTTAAGGCCCTACTCTCTGGACATAAGAAACCAACCTCCTCCTTTCTCCTATATTATCTAACTACTGGGTTTAGACATTGTAACTTTAAAATTAGAAGTTCCTGTTGGTAAACTTAGCAAAGTTGTAAGTATCATAACCAGAGAAGTGTCTGAAGCTCGCACTATGGTTTTACAAAATAGAATAGCATTAGATTTCCTGTTAGTCTCCCAAGGAACAGTTTGTGCCTTAAAAAAAAATGCTGCTGTGTTTATATTAACACAAAATCTGAGGTTCCGCAGAATGTAGTTGGGGCTGAGGCACATAAAAAGCAATTCCTGACACTCCCAGTATCACCGACACTACTCACGTATAAACAAACATCTCGTGGGATTTGTTTCCTTGGTTCAAGGACTTTAGGGTCATGGCTCTATTGGTTATTTCAGACAATTTGCCTAACATTATTATTAGTGTTTCTGTTCCACCTCCTAGTTCGCTGCGTGGTGCCCAACTACCATTGCTGAATGTTTTGATCAAAGACTCTACTGCAGGTTCATGATCAAAAAGAGGGAATGACAAAAGTGTTGTAATTCTCCTGTATCCAGATTTCTGGAAGTTGGGGTAACCCACACAGGCCACTGCCTTTGGGTGTCCTTTTGAACCTTGAGCTATGAGAAAAAACTGGTTCCTGAAGCCAGTTTTGAGGCAAACAGTGGTCCAGATAAACTAGTGAGGCCATTTTGCTCTGGTCGTTGTGCTTTTTTTGAAGAATTCAGCCTGTTTCAGGAAACAGACCCCAAAGATCAGTCTGGGAGCTATGTCAAGGGTAAATTAGTAATTATTTTAATAGGTCCTAAGACGATGTTGTATGAAACACATGTCTAATGTCTGTAATCAGACCGTCACCCCTCTTGCTATGCAGGAAAGTATGTGTCTTGAAGAAACCAGGTTCTCAGAGGAGATCAACCTCACACCTTCAGTCAGCATTTTGGAAAACCAAATAGTTCTTCCAATGTGGCCTTGTCCTGCACTTACCCTAATTTAAAATCACAGAAGCAAGGAATCTGTATGAGAATTCATGATCAGAAGAAGGGAATGTGTGAGGCCACCCTAAAACTGAGGCACTTGGCCTAACTACAATAGCCGATACAAGGTCTAGCTTGGACTCCATTTTGTCTTAGCCTCCACTTCAGCTTCTGAGAAAGTGACCCACTACTGTTGGTGGGTAAATCAAGGAGGAGCAGTTTGCCCTTGGGAAGAACACTTAGTATGTTTTAAATAGATTAAGACCTCCAATGGGAGGAGTCCATCTTGTATTATTTTGCTACTCATGCCTTTTTTTTATATACTTTTTGTTGCGCTTTAACTGAAAGTTTACAAATCAAGTCAGTCTCTCAGACAAAAACCCATATACACCTTGCTACACACTCCCAATTACTCTCCCCCTAATGAGACAGCCCACTCTCTCCCTCCACTCTCTCTTTTCGTGTCCATTTTGCCAGCTTCTAACCTTTACCCTCCACCCTCTCATCTCCCGTCCAGGCAGGAGATGCCAACATAGTCTCAAGTGTCCACCTGATCCAAGAAGCTCACTCCTCACCAGCATCCCTCTCCAACCCATTGCCCAGTGCAATCCATATCTGAAGAGCTGGCTTTGGAAATGGTTCCTGTCCTGGACCAACAGAAGGTCTGGGGGCCATGACCACCGGGGTCCTTCTAGTCTCAGTCAGACCATTAAGTCTGGTCTTTTTGTGAGAATTTGGGGTCTGCATCCCACTGCTCTCCTGCTCCCTCAGGGGTTTTCTCTTGTGTTCCCTGTCAGGGCAATCACTGGTTGTAGCTGGGCACCATCTAGTTCTTCTGGTCTCAGGATGATGTAGTCTCTGGTTCATGTGGCCCTTTCTGTCTCTTGGGCTGGTAATCACCTTGTATCCTTCGTATTCTTCATTCTCCTTTGATCCAGGTGGGTTGAGACCAATTGATGCATCTTAGATGGCTGCTTGCTAGCGTTTAAGACCCCAGATGCCACTCTTCAAAGTGGGGTGCGGAATGTTTTCTTAATAGACTTTATTACGCTAATTGACGTAGATGTCCCCTGAAACCATGGTCCCCAGACCACTGTCCCTGCTACGCTGGCCTTCGAAGCATTCAGTTTATTCAGGAAACTTCTTTGCTTTTGATTTAGTCCAATTATGCTGACCTCCCCTGTATTGTGTGCTGTCTTTCCCTTCACCTAAAGTAGTTCTTATCTACTGTCTAATTAGTCAATTCCCGTCTCCCACCCTCCCTCCCACCCCCCTCTCGTAATCACAAAAGAATGTTTTCTTCTCAGTTTAAACTATTTCTCAAGTTCTTATAATAGTGGTCTTATGCAATATTTGTCCTTTTGCAACTGACTAATTTCACTCAGCATAATGCCTTCCAGGTTCCTCCATGTTATGAAATGTTTCACAGATGCCTCACTGTTCTTTATCGATGCATAGTATTCCATTGCGTGAATATACCATAATTTATTTATCTATCCTTCTGTTGATGGGCACCTTGGTTGCTTCGATCTTTTTGCTATTGTAAACAGTGCTGCAATAAACATGGGTGTGCATATATCTGTTTGTGTAAAGGCCCTTATTTCTCTAGGGTGTATTCCAAGGAGTGGGATTGCTAGATCGTATGGTAGTTCTATTTCTAACTTTTGAAAGGAAGTGCCAAATCGATTTCCAAAGTGCTTGTACCATTTTACATTCCCACCAGCAGTGTATAAGTGTTCCAGTTTCTCCAGAATCTCTCCAACATTTATTATTTTGTGTTTTTTGGACTAATGCCAGTCTTGTTGGAGTGAGATGAAATCTCATTGCAGTTTTGATCTGCATTTCTCTAATGGCTAATGATCATGAACATTTCCTCATATATCTGTTAGCTGCCTGAATGTCTTCTTTAGTGAAGTGTCTATTCATATCTTTTGCCCATTTTTTAATTGGGTTGTCTTTTTGCAATTGAGTTTTTGCAGTATCATGTAGATTTTAGAGATCAGGCACTGATCAGAAATGTCATAGCTAAAAACTTTTTCCCATTCTGTAGGTAGTCTTTTTACTCTTTTGGTGAAGTCTTTGGATGAGCATAAGTGTTTGATTTTTAGGAGCTCCCAGTTATCTAGTTTTTCTTCTACATTCTTTATGTTTTCTATACTGTTTATGCCATGTATTAGGGCTCCTAATGTTGTCCCTATTTTTCCTTCCATGATCTTTATCGTTTTAGATTTTATATTTAGGTCTTTGATCCATTTTGAGTTAGTTTTTGTGCATGGAGTGAGGTATGGGTCTTGTTTCATTTTTTTTGCAGATGGATATCCAGTTATGCCAGCACCATTTGTTAAAAAGACTGTCTTTTCCCCATTTAACTGTATTGGGGCCTTTGTCAAATATCAACTGCTCATATGTAGATGGATTTATGTCTGGATTCTCAATTCGGTTCCATTGGTCCATGTGTCTGTTGTTGTACCAGTACCAGGCTGTTTTCACTACTGTGGCGGTATAATAGGTTCTAAAATCAGCTAAAGTAAGGCCTCCCACTTTGTTCTTCTTTTTCAGGAATGCCTTATTTATCCGGGGCCTCTTTCCCTTCCATATGAAGTTGGTGGTTTGTTTCTCCATCTCATTAAAGAATGTCCTTGGGGTTTGGATTGGAATTTCATTGAATGTACAGATCGCTTTGGGTAGAATAGACATTTTTATAATGTTAAGTCTTCCTATCCATGAGCAAGGTATGTTCTTCCAGTTATGTAAGTCTCTTTTGGTTTCTTGCAGAAGTGTACTGTAGTTTTCTTTGTATAAGTCTTTTACATCTCTGGTAAGATTTATTCCTAAGTATTTTATCTTCTTGGGGGCTGCTGTAAATGGCATTGATTTGATGATTTCCTCTTCGATATTCTTTTTGTTGGTGTAGAGGAATCTGACTGATTTTTGTATGTTTATCTTGTATCCCAATACTCTGCCGAACTCTTCTATTAGTTTCAGTAGTTTTCTGGGGGATTCCTTAGGGTTTTCTGTGTATAAGATCATGTCATCTGCAAATAGAGATACTTGCGCTTCTTTCTTGCCAATCTAGATGCCTTTTATTTCTTTATCTAGCCTAATTGCTCTGGCTAGGACTTCCAGCACAGTGTTGAATAAGAGTGGTGATAAAGGGCATCTTCATGTATTTAAAAAAAAAACTTAACTGAATGCTTTTCTTTTGCTTTTGGTCATTCAGGAGGTCTCATGCCTTAGGCCACCTGGACTTTAGATTGTCTTGCGAAAATGCCAACCAGTAAGTAGTGTCTATCTTTAATCCAATATTATAAAGATGATTTTTCACAGACTACAGAGGCCTTTGATAAATGGAAACTAAGCTCTCTAGGCCTCCTTGATTTCACTCCAAAAGATTATGTATATTGGAGAAGACTCATTAGAACCCTCCTGGAATGGACCAAACTTTCCCTCATCACCAATCCATATGCAGCTGAACTAAGGAAGGTGTTAAACCTTGAATACATTTGTCACCGCTTAAGAGAACTAAAGCACTTGTTTGGACTTGCCAATCACCTGGAAACTTAAAATTGAAGCTGAAACACCCTAGTGGGCAGAAGCAGATGACTGCGCCTGAAGTGGACAGCCTTCCCAAGATCACGGAACAAGACCTTTCACCCATTCTGTCAAATGCAAGCCCCTGAGATCATTAGACTTTGTTAAAATCCTTATTTCTTTTGAGGCTGCTTTACAATGGCAACTTGGGGTTATTGACTGGTAAGAACTTTCCATGTGGACTATCAATACATTTGCTGTTTTCATGTTCATTGTTATCCCTATGCTGGTTGCTGTATTATATATGTATATATCTATATATATGTATACACACATTGTTGGTATTATTCTCCATGCTCATACTATTCTTTTTCCATGCAAATAAGAGAAATACTTATTGTCAGTTTAACCTTTTAGTTGCTATTTTGCTAATCACTCTGTTGTTTTACTAGAGTTATTTGTCGATGCCCTAACCGTCACCTCTTTTCCTTGGATTCCCCATAGTTTCATTCCATGCTTTAAGATCTTAAGCAGATATGCCAAAAGACAAGCTGGCTTCTGTAATCCTTATGTCTGATTCACCTTTGCTTGGGATCTTTACCTGGTTACCTAAAGGTGCTGGATCATGGATTCGATTCATATTATTTATTGGTCTACTAATCAAATGTTGTCATAAGTTGTCTGATTACTCAGAACAGCAATTTGATACCTATAAAGAGAATTGTGTACTCATATTTCAGACGGACTTGAACTCACTCCTTAAACGAGCCCCTTTAAAGCCAGGTTATTCCTTAACACTGCCCACTCTATATTTCATTCCAAGGTTAACACCACAGAAGTAGAGGCTCCAGCTAT
The DNA here is from genome assembly GCF_030014295.1 of Loxodonta africana. Classification (NCBI taxonomy): domain Eukaryota; kingdom Metazoa; phylum Chordata; class Mammalia; order Proboscidea; family Elephantidae; genus Loxodonta; species Loxodonta africana. The sequence continues at coordinate 226,700,927 of NC_087343.1, forward strand.
GGCATGGTGAAGATTTTAGATGGTGCACAGCTATTTTAAATAGTGTCTGGGGTCTTACAGACTTACCATAGTAAGCAGCCATCTGTAAGAGCCTGTGAAAGACAGCAACAAAATAAAGCTCTCTTTCTTCAAACATATTATAAAAATGCTATCCTACTGGGAAATATAAATCCAAGTCCATGCAGAAGAAAACGCTCTCTCCAAAATGGTGGTTGATAATGTGATCAAAGAATATCTCAGAAATTCTTGATCTAAAGGAGGGAATGAATAAGAGCTTCAGAAGAGAGGTGCCTGGCATATTTAGGTGGCTGACCTAGGAGCAGGCCTGACTTTATGTTGTTACAAGCTCCTACTTCTGCATTCCTGAGAATGTAACTTTGCTGTCTTCCCAAACATATGCATATAGATGGGTGGAACAAACAGACAATGGGGCTATGCCTGGGAAGGCTTGGACAAGCCTGGGCAAGTCCAGGAAAGTCTGGGGAAGGTCAGCCAATCAGAATCTCTCTGGGAGATTCCTGATGCCATGCCGTATCTATCCTTGTGAAACACCCGCCCCTTGGATTCATTGGTCTTCATTCTGTGTGTGCTAACTTCTCCCCATTCAAATGTTTCTTATGCTTTCAATAAATCTCTTTGTTTTACTTTAGCAGAGCCTGAGAGTTTCACTCTACAAGAGTGGTTGTCCTCCATTTTGTGATCCGATGTAATTATCCTCCATTTTGTGATGTGCTGTAAATCCTAATCTCTAAATGTTACGGAGACAGGATTACGGTGGGGTGTATCTTGAGTCACCACCTTCCAAGAGGTTGTGATTCAAGTCACGTCCTTACCAAAGTCACACCTTTACCTTTACTCAAGTCACATCTTTACTTGAGACACACTTTTTATCTTACAAGAGATAAAAGGATATAGAAGCAAGCAGAGACAGAGGGTCCCGAATACTACCAAGAAAGAAGAGCCAGGACAGATCAGGGTCCTTGCACTGAGAACATCCTAGACCCAGGGGAAGATGATGCCAAGACACATGGAGATCTCTGAGGAAGTTTGGACCCACAGATGTTGAAAGGAGACAAGGATCTTCCCCTAGAGCTGGTGCCCTGAATTTGGAATTCTAGCCTCCTGAATTGTGAGAGAATAAATTTCTGTTTGTTAAATCCACCTACTTGTGGTACTTATGTTGTAGCAGCGCTAGACAACTAAGGCATTCCCGACACACACCACCTACCCTCAGTCACTTGCACTGGCTACTCAGCCTCCTCCTAGCCTTGTATCTTGGCCCTGGGGCTGTCGGTGCCCTGGCCTGGACACTTACCCTTGCATCTCAAATGGGATCATCCTCTCCTCCCAGAGACCTTTGCCCTTTGACCTTGAGGACCTTGGCTCCCCCCATTGCCTCCTTGGCCTCCCCTGTGACGCTAGCCTCCCTCTGACACTACTGTGGTCATTTGCTTCCTTCCTTGCTGACTGAGAATCCCTTGGCCCCTTGAACTGTGACCCATGGAGACAGGTGTCCTTTCCATAGCCACAGCTGTCGCTGTACCTGGTCTGGAACTGGAGCTGAGTGGATCATCAGACCAAAAACTCTTTGGACAGTGCCCCATCTGAGCCCCTCTCAGGCCCTGGACCTGGTCCAGGGCTGAGGCCAGACTGGATTTGCAAAAAGCCATGTGGTGATCCTGGCACGGCAAGTCTGTGGACCAGCCCCTGGCCTGCCACTGTAAGCCCACCTCCTTGGCTGTGGGGTGGGAGGGTCAGGCTTGGTGGTGCTGCAGTGAGCACTACATCAGGGTCCTGCCCCACGATGCAGCTCAACCCCGCTGTCCTAGGCATCCACTTGGAAGAAAGGCTCAGTTGCAGCAGCCTTGCCTGGTCGCTGGCACAAAGCCTGCTCCTGCCCCTGCGATGCAGACTCACCTCGTGTTTCCTCCACCTGGATGTGGTAGTGGTCTTTTCCATCACGCCGGATCAGCATGTAAGTAATCCAGCAGCCCTCTGAATCTCGTTCTTTGCAAGGCCGGTTCGGGAAGAAGCCGTATTTCAGCTCCATTCCCGGGCACGCCTCGCTGCAGTTCTTTCCAAAGGGGCCCTTTTGGAATTTCAGGCACTCGGCACAGGAGCTACAGGCAGGAGGAGGCTGGTTAGCACGGGTGTGTAAGAGTGTGTTCAGGCACCCCTGGGGTGTGCCAGAGGGTCAGTGAGTATGAGAATGTGTTGATGTGTTGGTGCATGCAGGTCTGCACGAGTGTGCAAGAAAGCGCACAGGTATGCAAAGTGTGTGCAGATTGAGAAGGGCATGCAAACAGTTGTGTGCATGTGTGTGCTCTGGTGTTTGAGAAGGTGCATGGGTGTGTGAAAGTGTGCGGGTGCACATAAGTGTACAAGAGTGTGTGTGCAGGTGTGGGGGCTGGTGTTCTCAGGCAGAGCACCTGCAATGCCTGGCCTTGGATGAAGGGACCCAGCCGTGGGGCGGCTCTGTGCGTGGAGGTGGGCATCTTGGCTCCCATAGGGCAGTCCCCCCACCATCGCCCCCATACTCACACATAGCGGCTGCAGGGCATGGGGCAGCCTGGGCATTCCTCACACAGGGGTGGCTGGTAGCCGGGGTCACACTCACACACGTTGCAGCGGCATCGCCCGCGCCCACTGCACTCAACTCGCCGCACATTCAGGCAGCTTTCGGTGGACTTAGGGCACTGGCAGGCCGAGCCTTCAAACCCCTGTTTGCATTGGCATTTGCCACAGTCACAGATCCCCCTCGCTGCAAGAGAGCAGAGGCTAGCCTCAGCCCCTTCGAAGCCAGATCAGCCATTCCTCTGCCACGCTCCGCCCCTCTGCTATCCCCCCACAACCCCTCAGCCCCTCCAAAATACCCCTTCCCCTGCACCGCGTCCCGCCCCAGTGTCCCACCCACCTTTTATCAATGCCCACGTTCCCCAGTGTTATCACAAAGGTGCCAGTGGGGACCAAGGGTGGGACCTGCATGGCTCGCTTCCTCTTGCTGCCCTGTCTTCAGGCTCTGACTCCCTTCTTCCATTCCCCCACAGCACCTGGAGCTGGGCCAGCAGCCACAGGGCACTGAGACCACCCACCAGGCCCCACTGCCCACCAGCAGTTCAGCCTCTTACCACCTTGTCATCCAGGCCACCCTTGACCAGCCTGGGTCTCCTCCCGGGCACGTGTGCATGGGGTCACCTTGTCTGTCCTTACCCCACGGGGGTGTGTGACCGTTGATATCACTCAGGTTAACAACTACCCTCCCTGATCCCCCATGGTGCAGACTTTGTGGGATCCCTTGCCATGAGGACTCCTGGCCCTCACAGATCAGAGTGGAGGCTGGGAGAGAGGAGAGTCAACCACAGTCCTACTACTGCTGAGTGGCTGAGCCAGACTCACACTGGCCTGCCTGTGTGTCTGTCTGTCTCTGTTACGGATCGAATAGTGTCCCCCAAAATGTATGTTCAAGTCCTAACCCCTATCACTGAAGATGACCTTGTTTGCAAATAGGGTCTATGAAATGTTATCAATTAAGTGAACATGAGGTCATACTGGAGGAGGGTGGGTCCTAACCCAGAATGAGTGGTGTCCTCATAAAAGAGGAGAGAGACACAGACAAGGAGACAGAAGGAAGATGGCATGTGAAGACGGAGGCAGAGATTGGAGTGATGGATCTACAAGCCAAGGATTATAGGAAACCACCAGAAGCTGGAAGAGGCAAGGAAGAACCTTGAGAAGGAACCAACCCTGCAATATCTTGATTTTGGACTTCTGGCCTCCGGAACTGTGAAAGGACGAATTCATGTTGTTTTAAGCCACCCACTTTGTGGTACTTGTTACAGGAGCAATAGGAGGCTCATACAGTCTCCAATATCCCCTCTTTCTGCTCCCACCCACTATCTCCCAGTGCAAATGGACTAGAAAAGCTCCCTCTACCACGACAACGTTTGTTCTGCGAAAGGCAGAAGGCAGCTCTGCAGCGCCCATAATCAGTGCCCCTGGGACTGTGGGGGACGACCCTTGGGCTGTGGGCTCACTCTCGCCACCGCAGATCTGGCCATCGTAGCGCTCACAGTTGAAGTTGTCACACTCGCAGTAGGGCCCATAGATGTGCTTCTTGGGGTCATCGGCCCTGTGGCAGATGCACTCTCCACAGAAGCAGTCACCCAGTCCTGAGCACACAACTGAGCTGTTGTCCTTTCGGCAGTTCCCCTCTAGCTCCTGGCTGCTGCGGCCTTGCGTCTGGCATTCACAGGTCTTCCCAATGTAGCCGGGGTCGCACCTGGGATGAGAGGGACTCTGTGGTCAGGGGTGCTCCCTACAATGCTGGGGAGCCGCTCCTCCCTAACATGGTTGAGAACTTCTGCTGCTACGCCTGTGTTTGCTTCTCCCTCAATCGTCCACTGAGCGCTTGCTATGTGCTAAGCATGCAAGGCCCAGACACGGGAAAGCATGGTTCCACCTCTGACTAGTGGGCCGACGTGTGAATGTAGCACAGAACATGGCAGGTCTGGCACTGACTTGTGCGCTCAGCTCTGAGGTGCTGGCCCTTTCCCCACATCCCTGCTTTCCTGCAGCTTGTTTTCTGCCTGTCCCCTGGCTGCTGACCACACACTCCTGGCCCTCATTACAGCCTCTGTCACCTGCATTGGTGAGATGACTAGGTGGGTAGGCTTGCATCCATCAGAAGAGCACCCAGCTGACTGCCCCCTAAACTGCTCACTGGACAAGACCCCTGCCCTCCACGTTGTGATGCCCACACCTGACTGCATCTGGTGGTGGGGGATTAGAGTGGACAAGTCCAGCGGTGGCCTAGAGGTCCTGGGCTGCCTGGAGCAGTCGCCTGTCCTGGAAGCTCTCTGGCCATGCAGTACCGGCTACCAGCCTGATGGCTTGGGGGCCCCAGAGGCCAGAGAGAGGAGGACCCTTAGAGGCTATGGGGCAGGGGAAAGGAGGTGACCTGCTCAAGGGCCAGGTGCCCGGCAGAGACACAGGCCTCCCCAGCCTTCTTTCCCTGCCCCTTGTACCCTCCTGCGATAAGGCCCTGGTGGCTCAGGGTCCTCTGCCTGCCTGGGGCCTTCCACCCTCCCCGGTGGCAGGAGACCTCGGGCAGCATGGCCCGCCTCCACCTCCCTCACCTGCAGATGCCACACTGCACGACGCCCTTGTTGCCACAGTGGCTGCGGTCAGAGCTGGCATCATGGCAGTTGCACTTGCACTGGGGGTGCACGCGCACTGTCACCGTGTCCGTGAAGCCCAGGGCCCGGATCACAAATGACTGCTCCTGGATACACTCTGTAGCCGTGACCTTCACCTGGAAGGTGACCTGCAGGCGGGGAGGATGCAGGGCTCAGCTGAGGCCACCAGACCCTTCCTGGTCAGCCGTGGGGGTATTCCCATCCAGTTCCCTCTGTCCAGTCTGGTAGCCCGGCTGGCGGGGCGCAGGGACTGGGCCAGGACACCACAGCCCGGCTGGGTCAGGATGAGCTTGGGCGTGGAGGGAGCACCATATGCAGAGGTCCCGGGAAGGGGGAGGCTGGCGGGGAGGGATACGGAATAACAGGAAACACACCAGCCAGATTTCTGCAGGTACTGAGGGTCCTGGGAGGGGGCGGGTAGGGGGAGGGGGGATGGGGAATAACGAGAAACACACCAGGTTTCTGTAGATACAGGGGATGTGAGATGAGAGACAGAAAAGGGAATGAGAGCTGAAACCTCGGAATCTGGGATACCAAGACAATGGCAGCCAGCTTGCCCAGCACCAAGGTCCTCTGCAGGGTTATATTAAGATTTTTTTTTTGTGGGGGGGGAGTGCGGATGGAATGTAACTTTATAATATTTTCCATTATACATAAATTAAAAGGGATTTTAAAATGACTTCAGCATACTGTAAATCCAGTATAGGTGTCCCAGGGTGGTGCAAACAGTTAACGTGCTCAGCTGAACTGAAAGGCTGGAGGCTCCAGTCCACCCAGAGGCACTTTGGAAGAAAGGCTCGGTGATTTATTTCTGAAAAATCAACCATTGAAAACCCTGGGGAGCACAGTTCTACTCTGACATATATGAACGGGGTCCCCAAAAGTTGGGGTTGACTCAACAGCAGCTGGGTTTTTTGTTTGTTTAGGTCCAGTATGCTAAAACACCAGAATCCTGCATGAAGGCCTAGATTCCGGAAATGAAGCAATACTTTAACCCTGAATAAATACAGCTGAAAGGAAATGGATCGGTTGCCACGACATCCGTACGCAAGCACGGGACAGAACAGGCCCTTCCATGACCCAAACTGCACGATCACAGTGGAAGCCAGCCTTGAATTTCAGGGGACATAGGCTTGTCAGGAGCAAGCCACATATAAAACAAATTTAAATGAATTTCATACAGCACCTCAAGATAATGCGAAGGGGGAAAAAAAAAGCCCAGTAAAAATGTGCAAAAAACAACCGGCAAGTTATGAGAAAATTCAATCAGTCCTCATGCAGGTCATCCAGCGTGAGGGGAAATATTTCAGTAAAAATTCACATGCAACATTTAATAAGTAACATATCTGAAGGCATTCCAGTGTCATATTCAAAAACGCAATCAAAGCAAGTTCATAGCAAGCAATGGGAAAAATGGAATAGTCGTGGTTATAATAAATCTAAATCTAAACGATTAGGGAAATTATCCAAGGCCTATTTTTATTAGCTGTGTGACCTGTGGCTTATTGCTTTGAAAAAAAAAAAAAAAGCCAGAAAACTAAACAAAAGCAAATTTGTACTGTTTGAAACGTCCTCCTTTGCCTGGATGCTATGTCAAGGTCGGCCCCCAGGAGGCGCTGGCACCATCATGTTCTTTGTGCCTATGCAACATTCTTCAGCGATTTTCAGGGGAAATTCTTCTGTTGGACTGATAAATACGGTACTATGTGCCACGGAGTGTGCTGAGTGCTCTACCTGTGTCATTGCCTTAAACGGTTGTTGTTAGGTGCTGTCGAGTCGGTTCCAGCGCATAGCGACCCCATGTACAAAAGAATGAAATACTGCCTGCTCCCGCGCCATCCTCAGGATTGTTGCTGTGTTTGAGCCCATCATTGCAGCCACTGTGTCAATCCATCTTGTCGAGGGTATTCCTTTCTTTCGTTGACCCTCTACTTAACCAAGCATGGTGTCTTTCCAGGGACTGGTCCCTCCTGATAACATGTCCAAAGTACATGAGACGAAGTCCCGCCATCCTTGCTTCTAGAGAGTATCCTGGCTGTACTTCTTCCCATACAGATTTATTCATTCTTCTGGCAGTCCGTGGTATATTCAATATTCTTTGTCAACACCAAAATTCAAAGGCATCAATTCTTCTTCAGTCTTCCTTATTCGTTGTCCAGCTTTCGCATGCATATGATGTGATTGAAAATACCACGGCTTGAGTCACGTGTACCTTAGTTCTCAAAGTGATATCTTTGCTTTTTAACACTTTCAAGGGATCTCTTGCAGCACATTTGCCAAAAACAATGCGTCTTTTGATTTCTTGACTGCTGCTTCCATGGGTGTTGATTCCGGACCCAAGTAAAATGAAATCCTTGACAACTTCCATCTTGTCTCCATTTATCATGATGTGGCTTATTGATCCAGTTGTAAGGATTTTTGTTTTTTTTTATGTTGAGGTGCAATCCATTCTGAAGGCTGTGGTCTTTGATCTTCATCAGTAAGTGCTCCAAGTCCTCCTCACTTTCAGCAAATAAGGTTGTGTCATCTGCATATCACAGGTTATTAATGAGTCTTCCTCCAATCCTGATGCCACGTTCTTCTTCATATAGTCCAGCTTCTCAGGTTATTTGCTTAGCATACAGATTAAATAAGTATGGTGAAAGGATACAGCCCTGACGTACACATTCCTTGATTTTGAACTACACAGTATCCCCTTGTTCTGTCTGAACTACTGCCTCTTGGTCTATGTACAGGCTCCACCTGAGCACAATTAAGTGTTTTGGAATTCCCATTCTTCTTAATGTTACCCATAATTTGTTATGATCCACACAGTCGAATGCCTTTGCACTGTTAATAAAACAAAGATAAGCATCTTTCTGGTGTTCTTTGCTTTCAGCCAAGATCTACCTGACATCAGCAATGATACCCCTAGTTCCACTGAATGCAGTTTTAATTTCCAGCAGTTCCCTTGTTGAGGCACTGGTGCTGCTGCTTTTGAATTATTTTCAGCAAAATTTTACTTGCCTGTGATATTAATGATAGTTCAATAATTTCTGAACAATATCATTTAGGACATAAATTTGTCATTAGCAGTTCCCATGGAGTCAACTCCAACTCACGTGACTCCATTCTTATCACTCACACCGTGTCAGAGTGGGACTGCTCCATAGGGTTTTCAAGGCTGTGACCTTTTGGAAGCAGGTCTCCAGGCCTGTCTTTTCAGATGCCTCTGGGTGGGTTTGAACCGCCAACCTTCTGGTTAGTAGTTGAGCACTTAACCATTTGTGCTACCCAGAGACTCTTGACATAAATTTACACAAGTATATTTTTGGCCTCAGCAGAGAGAATATTAATGTGAAGAAAATGGGCCTGGTGGCTGACTACCCCATGGGCTCCAGCCCCAGCTCACCACCTCAGTTTGCCTATGTGCACTTTCCCCCTCTCTCTCACGGGATCCCACTAGAAAAACTCGGTAGATAGTCCCTTCCAGAACGTTGGACTTAGAGACTCAACAGCACCCACAGCATGAACCGTACTCACCGGGACGTTGATTTGCACGCCATCGCAGTCACCTCTATGATGGTCTAGCCGTATGACCCCGTTACTACAGAAGGAGTCGTAGGTGACTTTCAGGGTGTCAGGGAGGGTGCTGTGTTCCAGGAAGACTCTGGAGGAGAGTTTCTGTGGGCAGAGATGGCTGCCACTCAGGGAGGAACGGCCCTGCTGCCCCCTGCCCTCCATCACTCACCTCTCCATTTCCCACCCCGCCCCAGCACCAGTTAATGACCCACAGGCCCACTGAGGACTGGGGGCCAGGGGAGTTATGAGTGCCCCAGTCCTGCCCTCAAGGGCTTCCAGGCCAGCTGAGGAGACCAGCCTGGAGACAGCAACCGCCTCACGGAACAGGGCTCCAACCTTGTCACTCATACTGAGTCTCCAGTGCCCGACAGCAGGGTACGAGCTGTGCAGTGTTTAATGAATGATAGCAAAAGAGAGACAGAAACAGAGAGAGACAGAGAACTAGTAGATGAGAGCCAGTGATGGTCACAGTATTGGTGCAAAGACAGAAATACCAACAGGTAACAGAGGAGCACACGAGGGGGATAGCTTTGGGGGTTTATGTCTCACAAAAGGCTAGAAAAAGAAAATGGAACCTCCTTATTGGGGCTCTAATTCAACTCCCTGAAGGCAGCATCTATTGGACGCTCCCAGCATGTTGTGGGCTGTCACGCCAGCAGAACTTCTGGCCTAGAAGAATCCCAACCACAACGTTCAGAACTTTTCTTCTTTGGGGAAGATTCCCCACTGTGGCCTGGGCTCACTAGATCCTGGGCTCTGAGTGACCGGGGGCACTCACATCCATCACAACTATTGGAGCCTCCGCATAGGGAGCAGCACAGGGGTGCAGTTGGGGGGGGGTCCCCACACTCAGGATAAAGATGAAGGACAAGGGCCACTCTGGGTTCATCCAGGAAGAGGGTAAGAAAACTGATGAACAAGATTGCCAACCCTGAGGGTGTCTTCACACAGGCCAAAATGGACCGTGGGGAATGCAGCTGTGATTCCTAGAGCCCCTAATCTCCATCGGGTGCACTATCTGCCCCGACCATCCAGCCCACACTTTTCTACAGAGACCAGCAGAAAAGAGCCCCTAGAGGTGGTCCCTGCAAGGGCTGCAGGGGGCTGCTGCCCGCCTGATAGGTCAGCTGGTCTCCCCCTCCAGGCCACTCTTTGTTGAACTGCACTGGGGAGGGCGGTTTTGCTGACTACCCCAGGGGCTCCAGCCCCAGATCACCACCTCAGGGTAAGCTCAGCTAACGTTCAAGGGAGACTCACGTTGTAGGCATTCTTGATGAGCTGGACCACGTTGCTAGAGTCCTCAGAGAGCTCTCCGACTGCCGACTTGGGGATGATCTCTGTGAGCTTCTGTGAGGCAGGAGGACCCGACACATGGCTATGAGGACCCTCAGCGTCCATCCAGCTAGACAACACCCAGAGGGCTTCCGCTCCCACAAAGTGGCTCAGAAAACCCTCAACCCAACGTTTTTATTTAGCTGAGAGAGCTCGTGGCCAGTGGTGTGCTGGTAAATGTTCAACAACCGGCTCTCAGGAGGAAAAAGCCCTGCTTTGTAATTTTTGCTCATTGCCCTGGTGTAAACGCTCCCACCTCGATTGACTTCAAGCCACCAATGTGAAGTCACCAAACGCGGAGTTGGGAAGACATGCTTGGAGGCCACCATTAGATAGCATTCCCACCACACAGATGCGATAGACATAACTGACCCAAGGCCCCAGATAACACGGAAATGTAGAAAACCATCAAGAAGTGCTGAGCTCTGAGCATTTTAACGAACTTACATACTTTAATTGTTTAACAATGTTGTGCTAAACGACAATGTGACAATCAATTCTGGCGGGCCGGTACCAGCTGGTTCAGTGGCACCCCCTGGGCAGGGGGCCAGAACACCCTAAAATGCAAACTAGCCATGGTCTGCAGTTGTACCGCTTCCTCCCACACGCCCACCTAGGCATCGGTTCAAAGGCCTCGCCATTCTTCGAGAAGCCTTCATGATCACTTTATCTCACAGAACAATGGATCTGATCATCAGGCCATTTCCACAACAACAATGACAGCAAAGAGAAAAGAAGGAAGGAAGAAAAGCGGCTCTAGGAACAGAAGAAAATTCCCCGCAAGAGCTTTATGCTATAGAAGGTCGTAATAGGAACAGTAATTCGATGACATCAGGATAAACCTGGTTCCTGATGCAGAAAACAAATGAACGGGAAGAAGGAAGTACCCTCAGTATACACAAGTGGTAGTTTCCCTGGCGCAGGTGGCAACAGGGAGGGGCCTGTGGACCCTCTTGATCTACTTATTGGGATGTGTGTCCTTTGTGAAATTCATCAAGCTGTACATATATGAATGATTTGTGAACGTTTCTGTATATATCCCATGTTGTGGTTAGGTGCCATTGAGTTGCTTTTTGACTCACGGTGACCCCATGTGTGCAGAGTAGAACTGCTCCGTAGGGTCTTCTAGACTGTAATGTTTATGGAAGCAAATCGACAGGTCTTTCTTGTGCAGAGCTGCTGGGTAAGTTCAAACTGCCAACCTTTCGGTTAGCAGCTGAGTGCTTAACTGTTGCGCCACCAGGGCTTCATGAAAAATGTTTACATTCGAATGTATATATATATATAAAGTGAACCCTGATGGCACTGGGTTTTTTTATATACAAAAAACAAGAAAGTGTCCTAAAATGAAGAAGTTGATATGCAAGTCCAAAGTACTTGCCAAGTTCTAGCAAAAATGTAAATAATTGACACTAAGACATATGCTTGGTGTTAATATTACCGAATTTCAAGGACAGGAAATAATTCCTTCTTTTATCCGAACATAAATGTTATGCTGCCTATAAGGAAGTTTCAGACTCCTCCGCTGCAAAATTCATACCCAGAGCGCCACGGACATGGGCCAGGCCCACACGCCCAGCAGGCTGACCCAGGACTCAGGCTGTGGCAACACTGGGTGTTGCCATCATTCTGCTGAAATTGCAAAAGTCCCACCCATGTTGCCCAAGTTGCCCGACCCCACTTACCTCATAGGTTGGCACCATTCTCTTGGTCACAGCGAAGATGGGCTGGATGTTGTTCTCAGCCAGTTTGTGTGCCAGCTGCCCCACTGATGGGTAGTCCTGGAGGGATGAGATGCCCAGTCAGACAGTCCGAGGGCCCAGAGACAAGACACTCAGGTGCCCAGTTGGCTCTTGCCCCTTGAGGCTACTGCCCAGGGCCCAGAGGGTGTCAGCAACAGCCCTTTCTTATGCTGTGGATGGGACTTTCTCTGAATAATGTTTATAAATGCATGAAATAAAGACCATCATGCTGTTGTTGTGTGCTGTCAAGTCAATTTTGACTCAGTTACCCAATGTGACAGAGTAGAACTGCCCCCTAGGGTATCTCCTAGGCTTTAGTCTTCACGGGAGCAGGTCACCAGGTCTTTTCTCCTGAGGAGTGGCTGGTAAGTTTGAATGGCCAACCTTCTGGTTAGCAGCTGAGCACTTAGGCATTGCACCACTAGGGCTCCTTTAAAGATGATCATCAAGGAAAACCAATCATCTGGATACAATTAAGAAAATACTAAGAACTGTGATATGTGTCTCAATCACAGCAAAAAGCAAATCTGGCGGCAGTGATGCCTCCCAGACTTTCGAAGTAGAGAAATGTTTAGACCGCGTTCTGAGGAGCCCGTGCTCAGCTGTGCCCTGGAAGCCCCTCAGCTTCCGTCGGGGTCGGGAGCTCTGGCCCCGCCACCACCACAGAGGTCTCCACATTCCACTCATAACTGACTTAATTTCTTTCTGTCCATGTTCACGGACCCCTGAATTCTATCCGCTGACCCCACCCCCATCTCGAGTCTGTCGACCCCAGGTGAAGAAGAGGCCCTGAGTTGCACCATCTCTGAAATTATTTGTGGTGTTCAGAGTTTATGCTTCCAGGACACCAAAGCCTCAGATCCACAGCAGGCTAGAACAGAATACCATTGATTCTCCTTACCCACAGTAGTTGTGTCCTGTAAAAAACCCCACTAAACCAAGCCCAGTGCTGTTGAGTTGATTCTGACTCCTAGCAACCCTACAGAACAGAGCAGAACTGCCTCTATAGGGTTTCCAAGGCTGCAATCTTTATGGGAGCAGATCCCCAGGTCGTTTCTCCTGAGGAGTCACTGGTGGGTTCAAGCCAACAAACTCAGTTAGCAGCCGAGCACTTAACCACTGCACCACCAGGGCTCTTGTGTCTCTAAAGTCACCACAAGTGCTGAATGAATAAGAAACCATTGCTGGGGGAGAAATACACCATGAGGTTCCTGTGAGCCTCTGGTCACAACATTTTCATCCACCGGTCAATACATAACCTTGTTTTATGTGTGTTTCTGTGTAAAGACACCTTATTTAGTATATGCTGTTGATTCATTAACACTGAATTCATGCCCAACAACACTGTAACTCGTGCCAGAACAAGCCGATCTAACACATGGTATTTCCTTCGTAAGGCACATCACAGGATTCTTGCACTTAGGAACACCAGACGGCACTTCAGCACTATGATCGGGGGCCTTTTAAACAGCAAAATCACCAATGAAAAGCTCCCAAAATTTGAAAAAGGTGGCACTAAGTAAACTGTGAAAACGATATTTGTCTACAGTCTGAGAGCTGAAACAAGAAGGCAGAGTGTCTCTTTGTTCAACCTCAGCTGAGAACATCGGGGACTCAAAGCTCTGGCTACTCTGTGCATGTCCATGAATGATCACAAAAGTGCGACAAGTACTGATTTTGGGGTTACAAATAAATTTTAGCAGGTACACAAATTTGCAGTACAGAATCCACTAATAATGAGAACCAACTTGCTGTGTATAGTGGGGTGTTTGGGTAGTGCCTGTACCCCAAGGCAGAGCATTCACTGACTCCCCCCTCCACATGCTATTTGTCATGGATTGAATTGTGTCTCTCCAAAATATCTGTCAACTTGGCTAGGTCAAGATTCCCAGTATTATATGATTGTCTACCGTTTTGTCGTCTGATGTGATTTCCCTACGGGTTGCAAATCCTATCACTATGATGTAACGAGATGGATTAGTGGCAGTTATATTGATGAGCTCTACAAGATTGGATAGTGTCTTAAGCCAATCTCTTTTGTGGTACAAAAGAAAGAAGCGGGCAGGGAGAGTACCCAGAATCAAAGTGCCACCCCTAGGACAGGGCTAGAGTCCAGGAGGGAGTTACTCCTGGCTTGCCTGTGTCTGGGGCTCTCACTACAGCATACCACCAGGCAAGCAGCACCGGAAGCAGACCGTGTCCTTTGGACCCTGTGTCCCTGTGCCTGAGAAGCTCCTCACCAAAGGCTGATTGATGACAAGGACCTTCCTCCAGAGCAGAGAAAGAAAGCCTTCCCCTGGAGCTGATACCCTGAATTTGGACTTGTAGGCTACCAGACTGTGAGAGAATAAATTTCTCTTTGTTAAAGCCATCCACTTGTGGTATTTCTGTTACAGCAGCACCAGACGACTAAAACACTACTATAGCGCCTCCCCAGGGAGGGGAGAATTCTCACACAGTAAGCCTGAGGATGAAGTCTGAGAGACCTAGCACTGCCCACCTCCCAGCTCTGTGCCTGCGGGGTCTCCTCGGTAATTTATCTACATCTGAAGGAAGGGCTCAGGCTTCCCACGTCCTGCGGGTAGCAAGAGAGCCATAATGACCCTGCTGTCATTCCTGTCATCCTGCCCTCTGGCCAGTCCTGGTGCCTGTGCTCAACTCAGGTGTTCGTCCCAGCTGGGCGCTAGGCTGGTGGCGGCCCCGGAAGTTCCTTGAGGAGGCCCCTCCCTTTGCTACCGCTCTGCACCTGGTGGATGGGAAGGGCATATGTGGGGAGCTTCAGCAGGTCACCCCGAAGGATCCGCGAGGGCAAGGACTTACAAATTCATTGCTTTTTTTGTACAAGTTGTCCTCCAGGTGACAGTGGCCGTCGTTGGGAGTCAGGATGGCACCCAGCTTCCCATCTCCGGCAATGTGGAAGCCATCATCCGTGGCGTACACCAGCAGGCGCGTGACGTTGCGCCAGCCAATTTCCTCCTGGGAAAAGAGTAGCTGCAGTTGCCTGACTCGGTTTCCCCAGCTCATCCTCAGGGCTCCCCTTCCCAGTCCTGAGTTTTCACAGCAGGAGGACTGCGAGAGCAAGTGGAGACCGCTGGGTACAGCTCACCAACTGTGGGTTCTCGGTGTCTGCTCCAGAATGGGGCGTGGAAGAGTCAAGAACTGTTTGTCAAGACCACAGACTTTAAATGTCAACTAAACAGATAGAGGAGGATGAGGGAAATTGAAATACGTGCTTATACTTAAAAACAAAACACACACACACATCCTCCATAGCCCCAAAATTTCAGACCTGGGAATAAGAAAATAATTGCAAAGAAGAAAAAAATAAATATAAAAAGAAAAAAATTCGTAAGCAGAAATGTGTATTACAATGTAAAACAGTGTAAATACAAAATAACATACAACCTGGCAATACTACAACAGAGGAGCTAAGTGCCCTGGAACATTCCATAAACCAATATTATACAAACATTTAAAAACATATGTATAATACGATTCCGAAGTGCCCAGGGCCTGGCGGAGAAGCTGGAGAACCCACCACTGGTTTATTACAGTGGCAGCTGCCCTCGCCGTTCGAACACTGGTGGTGGTGTGGGTTATCGCAGCAATGATGTTATAAACACCACAGATAGAATAAAGAGGCTGCTAGAAAGGTCGGTGGGGGGAGCAAGGGAGGAGCATGGAGGGGCCTAAGAGGGGTGTCAAGTGAGAGAGCTACCACTGACCAGCCCAGCAGATGCCCGTCGTCCTTGAGGGGGCACCTGAGGAGGGGTGATTCTACCACTGACCAGCCCAGCAAGATGCCCCTCGTCCTTGAGGGGGCACCTGAGGAGGGGTGATTCTACCTGAAGACCCGCAGGGTCAAGGCCCTCAGTAAGTGGCCTTGCTTCACAAGTGATCATTTGCATGGTATTTAGGCTTCAAGAGACGTTTCCAAGTTTAATTTGTGGTTTATAATAAAATCTGTGGATGATACATGGGTACCCCTCCCACTGCCGCCCTTACTCTCTCACTCTCAGGAGGGGTCCTAGGGCCCAGGCTGGCAGTGGGGGCTGGAGCAGGTGAGGACAATGACCTGAGTTCCTAAAAGGATGCTCTGGGCAGTATGAATGGTCTCACACTGCCGCTGAGGCTCCAGGTTGGAGGGACCAGGGACCCCAGTGGGGGGAGGCTTACCAGGCATGCGGCAACCTGCATCATGGCATCCAGGCCACCCTCGGGGGCATCCAGGTTCCCAGAAATCAACTGCTTCCCGACCTCCTTCTGAAACTGGTTGGAGTTGTCGGTCAGCTTCAGCACATGGCGGAAGGCAAACGGGGCCTGGCACTCCTTCTCCTTGTTGGGGCATGGGTTCTTCAGCTTCTCGGGGTGTGTGTTGACAAAGGGCAGCACCGTCTTGTCCACAAAGGAGCCAAAGCCTGAGGGGCACACAGTGTGAAGGGGCCACGGTGTGAGGGAGGACACACAGTGTGAGGAGGTACATGAAGTGTGAGGAGGATGGGGTGTGAGGTGGAACATGCAGTGTGAGGGGAACACAGTGTAGGGACACATGGTATGAAGGGAGACACAGTGTGAGGGGGAACACGCAGTATGAGGAAGTACATGAAGTGTGAGGGGGACAGGGTGTGAAGGGGGAAACACAACGTGAGGGGAACACAGTGTGGAGCAACACGTGGTATGAAAGGGGACGTGTGGTGTGAGAGGACGCGGTGTAAAGGGGACACATGGTATGAAGGGGGACATGTGGTGTGAGGGGGACACAGTGTGGGGGACATGTGGTATGAAGGGGGACATGGTGCAAGGGGAACACAGTGTGAG
Organism: Loxodonta africana; assembly: GCF_030014295.1. NCBI lineage: Eukaryota > Metazoa > Chordata > Mammalia > Proboscidea > Elephantidae > Loxodonta > Loxodonta africana. The sequence continues at coordinate 226,717,575 of NC_087343.1, forward strand.
GGGGACACTTGGTATGAAGGGGGACATGGTATGAAGGGCACACACAGTGTGAAGGGAACATGGTGTGTGAGGGGGAATATGCGGTGTTAGGGGAACACAGTGTGGGGGGACACATGGTATGAAGGGGGACATGGTGTGAGGGGGACCCACAGTGTGAGGGGGACAGGGTGTGGGGGGATATTAAGGGGATGTGCAGTGTGAGGGGGAAACAAGGTGTGAGGGGGATACACGATGAGAGGGAACACGCCATGTGAGGGGGACACAATGGGACAGGGACACGTGGTGTGAGAGAGTACATGGCACGTGAAGGAGATGCACAGCGTGAGGGGGACACGGTGTATGATGTGGGGACACATGGTCTAAGGGGGATATAGGGCATGATGTAGGGACATGCAGTGTGAGGCAGGGGACTTGGTGAGAGAAGAGGCACACGGTATGAGGTGGGGACACATGGTACAAGGGGACATGTGGTATGAGGCGGGGTGTGCAGTTTGTGGTGGGGACGCATGGGAGGCAGGCTGGGTGGGCAGCCTTGTGGAGGTGAAGGCAAAAAGTGGTGGGCAGCCCTCTTACTAGGGCAAGAGAGAAAGCAAGATGGTGTGTGTGATTGTGTGTGTGCACGCGAGTATGCAAGCACACGTGTGTGACCATATATGCGTGCAAGCATGAGTGTGTGCATTCACGTACATATATATGCAAATGTGTGTGCGTTCTTGTGTGTGAGTGTGCGTTCCTGTCCCTGTAATGGGCCGGTGCTCACAGGCACTCAGTCACCTCAGCTGGGCAGAGACTGGCCAAGCAGAGCTTGGGGTTACTCTTTCTTTAACTCCATGGCTGCTTTGTGAACTATATGCTTTTGTATGCTTTAATGTTTCAATAATTAGCATGGTAACACTTTTGCCTTTTAGCAACATCAAAGATAAAAAAAGGACGGAAAGAGAGAGGGATGAGAAAGCAAAGGGGCTGGGTGATGCCCCCAAGTCTCAGGGAATCGGGACCTGGTGTGGACCTGTGGACACTGCCGTGGATACTATGCCTGGAGGGCCCCCAGTACCCTGCCCCCTGGACAGGTGCACATACAGTGGGCGACTCTGGGGCCACGGAAGGACCAAGCAGGTGGCCCTGGGCAGTTGGCCTCACCAATGCGGCCTGACTCAGTGATGTCGTTCAGGGCCTTGAGCAGGTCGCCCCCCAGCTTCTTGACATTGATGAGATCATCCAGCATGGAGTAGGACAGGTCCATCAGGTAGTAGAGGTCAATGGGGTAGCCCTTGGCCCGCCGGAAGGTCACATTGAACATGGCCGCCTGGCCTGCCGGGGAGAGGGCAGGAGTCAGAAGTGCTGCAAGGCCCAGTGCGCGCGCATCAGGGGCTCCATGCGGCTACGCAGCCACATGGTAGGCTGGCTGGACGCCCACTCTCCAGAAGTCCTGAGATCCTAGGACTGTCTCCTGTCATCACAGCCTGGCACAGGGGTCGCAGGTAGGATACAGATGTCCCATGAGGTTTGAGTTTCACGAGAACAGCACCGACTTTTTTAGCACGAAACCAAAAAAATAAATAAATAAAATATCCAGACTCGTGGCTGTCGAGTCAATTCTGACTTGTGGTGACCCCATGTGTTATAGAATAGAACTGCTCCAGAGGGATTTTTCTTGGCTTTAATCTTTATGGAAGCAGATTGCCAGGCCTTTCTTCCGAGGCACTGCTGTGGGTTCAAACTGCTAACCTTTAGGTTAGTAGTTGAGCACAAACAGTTTGTGTCACCCGCGAACCTTTAGCACAAATATGTCCCAAGTACAAGATCTCTGGGTGTCACAAACAGTTTGCGCTGGGCTACTAATCTAAAGGTTGGTGATTTGAACTCACCCAGGAGTACCATGGAAGAAAGGCCTGGTGATCTGCTTCTGTAAAGATTACAGCCAAGACAACCCTATGCAGCTAAACTCTGTAATACTTGGGGCACCCCTGAGTTGGAATCAACTGAATGGCAACAAGTTTGGTTTTTTGGATTCTGTCCCAAATATAAGCATGTCCATGCAGGTGGACAGGGACATCCACTGGTGGCTGGAGAGGGAGCAGGGCCATGAAGGGACTCAGACTTTGGTCTCAGGTGTGAAGCGGTGGCTTTCTGTGGCCTCACCTGGTCCACCTTGCTGTCCTACCCATCACTGGAACAGCTCACACAAGTGCTGGGCCCAGCCCACTGAGGCCAGCCTACCTGGTCTCAGGTAAAGCGTCACACTCTGTGGGGACAGCTGCTCGCGGCCCCCAGCCTGGTTGTCCTGGGCCTCTGCATGGCTCCTGGGGTCCACGATGTCATCGGCTGCACAGCCCTTCATCAGCAGCTGGTTCCTGGTGTCACAGCGGACAGAGTCTGGCTCCCCGCGTACAGTGAAGTTCTGGGGGACAGAGGGTCAGGAGGAGGGCAGAAAAAATCACCCGGATGCCACACTGCAGACACGGCACAAGCTAACCCTGTTTGATGGGAAACAGGATATTTCCCAGCCTCTGAGTATCTCCCCACAAAATGTGTGGCTCTTACCAGCTTCTGGCACCAGGCGCAGCCGGGCCCCAACTCCACACACTCCCGGCAGGTGCTGACCTTGTACTGGGTGCACTCCTGGGGCAGGACTGGGGGGCAGACAGGCTTGTGAGCAGTGGCTGCAGCCCTGGCCCAAGCCCACGCAGAATGGGAGAAGGAAGGGGGAACCTGGGCCTCCCACTCCCACGACTGGCTGGCCCAATGCATCAGGCCGAGGACTTGGACATCTCTAGGGATAAACCGTCCATAAACCCGTCTACAGAGAAGGATGGAGATGGGCACAGTGGGGCAAGTGTGAGAAGCTGGGGAAGGTGGCCAGAAACAGCAGCAGGTGGACAGGCCCAGGTGGGTGGAGCTCTGGAGTGGGATTTGGGAGAACTGAGGGCTTTAAGCAGGGACATTCTTGACGGTATCTGTGCTTCAAAGAGGGTCCCTCTGGATGCTGGGGGGACATAACGGGGCACTACGGGTATCCAGGGACAGATGGTGATATTTTGGGTCAGGGGGTTAGAGGCAGAGGCAGGAGAAGTCATGGGATGATCAAGGACTTGCCAATGGGATGGATCCAGGACGTGAGGACTGGAGAGGGACCAGGGAGACAAGGGCTGTGGCATGCTGGGGGAGGGGACACTGCTTCCTGGGAGCAGGTGTTTTGGGGTTAAGCACCAAAGCTCTGTCCTGGGCATGGTGATCTGAGATGCCTGGTAGATATTCTAGCAGAGATGCCCATAAGCACTAGGAGATTGGATCGGGCTCAGGGGAGTGTGGGACAGAGGTGGATATTCGAGGTACAAAGGTGGAATTTAAAGCCACGGGGATTGAGGCAGTGGCTGAGGGTGGGTACATGGAGTAAGAGGCTAGGCTGCGTCCAGGGCCACGCCCCCAGCAGAGGGCGGGTGGGCAGGAGGGTTGGCAGGAGACTGAGAAGGAGCGGGCAGAGGGGGAAGAAATGGGTGAGCTCATAGAGAGGGGTCTCAGGAGAGGGGCCTTGAATGCAGATAAGAGCAGGGGCTTGGGAGACATCAAGGCCAATACTCCTGACATGTGGGGAGACTGAGGCCTGCATCTGGGTGGTGCTCCCAGCAGCGCAGTCTTCTTGAGCTGCCCTAGGGAATCAGTTCAGTGGGTCTCATTCTTCCCACTCAAGAACTCACCAGACCCAAAGGAGAGGAGTCCCACCAATGTGAGCAGCAGGGTGTGCCGGCCTGGCATGACCTGTGGAGGGAAGGAGTCTTGGTGACAGTGCTTGGACCCCAGGCCCACAGCACAGGACAGCCATTGGGTCACACCCCACGGCACCCACATGCCCCTCAGGTGGCCTGGGACCCCTGAGGGAGAGCTCATCCCTACCCTGCAGGGGTTCAGACTGGGCTGGGGCAGACATGGACCATCCCCAACCCCATGCAAGGAGATGGGCCTTGAGAAGGTGCACCTGTGATCCGCTCAGCAGTGAGCTGGACCAGCTGTGACCTTGATGTACCTAGCATGGGCTGAGTCCCCAATGAGTCCCAACTCAAGGGACTTGAGCGCTGAGCCCAGGTCCCTCAGCAGGTGGCAGGGCCAGGACTAGGAAGGGAACAAGCCTCAATGAGCATGGTGCTGTGCCTGACAATGCTGGACTGGCATCCCAGATGCCCCACCGAGAGCTCTACAGACCCACTCCGGCCTCCAGCTTCTAGGCCCTGCTATTCTATTCCTCACATCCACACCCATACCATTCTGAGTAACCCCCGGCTCTGTGGATGTGCTAACAGGGCTTTCGCAGCAGAGACCGGTTTAACTGGCACCCACCGCCCACTTGTCCCTAGTGGCAGGATAATGCAGGGCCTGGGCCCAGAAGGGCGTCTTGCTAACATCCCACCCTGCTGGGGTGCAGGAATTGGCCAGGGCTAGCCCCCCTCGGCCTCTGTGTCTCCCACCTAAAAGTGCCTGTGGCCAAGGTGAAGCCTGCCCCCAGTCTAGACCTGTCCAAAATAGCATGGCCCGCCCAGGTCAGCCCCTGGGAAGGGCGCAGGCCATCTAGGTGGGGGCAGGGGTGGGGAGGCCAGCTCTGACTCCCCAGGACTCGCAGCACAGGTGTTCACAGGTGCCAGTGTAAGAGTGCAGCTGGTTGCTGGCCTTTTTATCTGACATTCAGGAAGGAGGAGGTTGCTAAGGGGTGTGCAGGAAGTGACATTTATCTTACAGGGCTGTGTTTCTGCACAGAAAAGAGCCAGCACACGTCACCCAGCAGTGCCAGCTCCTCTGAGGCCAGGCTCCTGGGGTGCCCAGTCCCCTCCCATGGGCCACCCTGGTGGTGGTGGGTTCTACGGGGTTGCCTCAAGGGCCCAAGGCTGGGGGGCCAGGCTAGCAGAGGCCCAGACCCCTTGCTTTGGGGCAGGTCTCTTGGGGGCTCAAGGGGCTCCAGGCCACTGCACTGAACCACCTTTCACTCTTTCTTTCCTGGGACTGATGCATTTGTAGCAGGATGCTGTGGTTGGGGAGGACCAGCCCGAGGCCCCAACCTACTCTCAGTTTTTGTTTGGATATGGCCACTTTCTAGTCCCTGCCCAGATTGCGATCAGGATCCAGAGATGTCAAAATAAAACCCTTGTTCCTTCCCATTTGGGGATTGAAAGCAGAAGCCACTCTGGGGACTCCTTGTACCCTATCTCACTTCCTAGGTCATGCAGGCGAGGGCGGGAGTTGTGCTCTTGGTTCATACCCAGCCCACTCGTTGGCAAAAGCCTGTCTTTGGGGTGTGGGGCTAAGTCCTGTGCCAGCCCCAAATCTCCCTCTGTGCTCTCTCAAGTTCCCTGGCTGGACTGTCCTTGGGTCATGAGTTGGGACAGCCAACCTCATAGCTGACCTAGAGGGGCTGCCTCCTGCCCAGACACCAGCACCGTCCTGGGACCCACACCTGAGCACCTGCTCTGGGCACAAGGTCTGTTGGCTCCTAGTCATGTGTGTGGGCTAACAGGGCCAGTGGCCCTCCAGTTCTGGGTAAAGACCTACAAACACAGCTCATGCTCTCTCCTGGGCCATACAACCACACCGCCCCCTCCCTCCTGTAAACTCTCATAAAGACCAGCAGGTCAAAGGCCTGGCAATCTCCTTCCACAAAAGATTACACCCAAGATAATCCCACAGAGCCCAGTTCTGCTCTGACACACATGGGGTTGCCATGAGTCAGAATCAACTCAACAGCAGCTAACAACAATAAGTCCTCACAGGAGAAACTGAGGCAGAGCAGCAACAGGATGCAGACACAGGCATGTGCTAAGACCACGACACCCCTGCCCACAGAGGGAGGGGGTGCCTTGGTTAGGGTGAGACCAACCACAGACCACAGGCCCTGACCTCGGTCACAGGAAGCAGGCTGGGGGGGGGCCCTATAGCTCCACTTGCAGTGCTGCTCCCTAATTGTTCCGAGGCCCACAATGAGAGACCCCGGGGGGTACAGGGTGGGGGTTGCTGAGAGAAGTAAGCTTCCCCTCCCACTCCACAGCCAGGCAGGGGTCAGAACACCCAGACAAATGGCAGCCCTGGCCTCTGGAGGTGGAGGGCAGTAGGCAGAGCCTGGGCTCCCACAGAGTGGAGGGGCTGGTGCTAAGCTCCCCCCTTCACTGAGCAGCACACCCCCTGAGTGGGAAGTGGGGTGAACAAAGCAAAAGACGTGGTCAGCCAGCCCCTCTTGTCCCAGCCTCAGTGTGCAGGGAGGCTGAGTGGACACAGCCAGCAGCCAGCACTGGTTCTCAGAGCCTCGGAGCCTTCGAAGATCTCGAGAACAAGGCCCTCTGGGTGCTGGCCAAGCAGGGGTCCTGGAGCCTGGGCCCCAGGACAGTACAGGGCAGTGCCCCAGCCCGGGTCCACCTGGGCAATCACTGAACCACTCTGCCTCAGTTTCTCTTCACAAGCTGGAGGTGATCATAGGGCCTGCACACAGCACTTGAGGGTGGATACCCCACATATATGGGGCTCGCTCAGCACCTGGCACCGAACACCCGGTACAAGAGTAGGAAGACTGGGAAGTGCCTGGCTATGGCCAGTCTCTTGCAGCCCCTGAGCTGGCCCCACAGGAATGGGCAGGGCAAGGAGGGAGGGACAGTAGGTACCTGGTCAGGCTCCTCCCAGGGCACCTGAGGCCAGCCCTGCAGAGCTCAGGCCCAGAGGAGGGTGAGTGCCCTCCTGCCACCCTGAAGGTCACCCTGATGGGCCTTCCCTGCTGCCCAGAGCATGGGCACCCTCCCTGCCAACCCCTGGGCTGCTGTAGGGTTTGCTCTCTAAGGGTGGCTCCCCTCATGGAGAAGCAGGAGCCAGGCCCTGACCTTAACCCTGCCCAGGGTAGCTCTGGCAAAACCTAGCACAACCAGGAAGCGGGGTGGAGTGTTACCAAGTCCCCTGCGTCGTGGGTCCAGGTCATCCCCCATCAAGCCGCCCCCCACCCCAGCCAGGATCCAGTCCCCTCCCCTCCAGCACCAAACGCACAAAGCTAACAAGGATCACACTTCACCGGGAATCAAGCTCTTAAACAGCCAGGTTTTAAAACATGAAAGTAACATTAGAATAAAAATAGGCCACGGACAGAGGAGGAAGAAAATGTAGAACAGAATTAAAATTCCCCAAAATAGACCAGACTTACTGTTCTGACAGAGACTGGAGAAACTCTGAGAATTTGGTCCCCGGACACCCTTTCAACTCAAAACTGAAGTTCACCCTTCAGCCAAAGATTAGACGGATCTATAGAACAAACAATAACACACGTGAGGAACGTGCTTCGCAGTTCAATCATGTATGTGAGACTAAATGGGCACACCTGCCCAAGAGCAACAACGAAAAAGCAGGAAGGGACAGAAAAACTAGACGAATGGAAACAGGAACGTCGGGTGGAGAAGGGGAGAGTGTTGACACATCACAGGGTTGACAACCAAATGTCACAAAACAATTTGTGTATTAATTGTTGAAGGAGAAACCAATTTGTTCTGTAAACTTTCACCTAAAGCACAAAAGAAAAAAAAGTTGAATTGGTGAATACTGTCACATATATAGTTTTAACTCAATAGAAAACTAAAATAAAAAAATAGAATGTATGCCTTCTAAGTCACACACACTCACATTCACAAAAAGAAAATATAATCCACATGGTAAAAGGCAGAATGAAAAGAGGAGACATCCAAAAGAAAGAATGTGTTAAACAGAACCCAGAGGCAGGGAAGGTGAACATACGAGTGGCGTGTTAAGTTGATGTCAGATCAGGCCTCCTACCCAAAGACAAGGACAGCCCAGAAGTCAGGAAAGTAAACCCTTCCTTCGGTGCCAATTTGCAAGAGACACTCCTGAATCCAGTGAAAGGCGAACGGTCAGACCGCAAGCCAAGGTACTGACAACCAAAACCAAACCCACTGCCACTGGGTCGAATCCGACTCATCACAAACCTATAGGGTGGAGCAGAACTGCCCCACAGGGTTTCTGAGGAGCGGCCAGTGGATTCAAACTGCTAACATTTTGGTTGGCAGCCGTGCCTTGCCGTAGCTCTTACGCACTGTACCACCAGGGCTCTGGGGTGTCTATCTTGGTTTTTGTTGTTATTGAGCGGATTCTAACCCAGGGTGACTCCACAGTGTTTTTAAGGCTGTGACCTCACTGAAGCAGGTTACCAGGACTTTCTACCGAGGTGCCTCTGGGTGGACTGGAACCTTCAACCTTTCTGTCAGCAGTTGAATGGGTCAACCGTTTGGGACACCCAGGGTATCTTGGAGTGTTTACTTTCCTACATACGGGGGAAGGCTATACAGGCATAAGAAATCACACTTTAAAATATTTATCTAATGACTTGAAAAAGTGTTAAAACCCTAAAGTAAAGCTTCAAAATAATATTTCGGTTTCATGATAGGAAGTAAATATATACTGTGAAGCATCTCACAACATGGATGACTCTGGAGGAGGTGAGATAAGTCAATCACAAAAGGACAAATAGTGTATGAGACCACTATTATAAACACACATGAAAATGTTTATGCACAAAAAGAAACAATCTTTGATGGTTACAAGGGGGGAGGGGTAGGGACGGAAAAACACTAACTAGCCAATAGATAAGTGGTAACTTTGGTGAAAGATAAGACAGTACGCAATACTGGGGAAGCCAGCACAACTTGACAAGGCAATGTCATGGAAGCCCCATAGACACATCCAAACTTCCTGAGGGACCGAATTGCTGGGCTGAGGGCTGTGGAGGCCGTGATCTTTGGGAACATCTAACTCAATTGGCATAATATAGTTTATAAAGAAAATGTTCTACATTCTACTTCGGTGAACAGCATCTGAGGTCTTAAAAGCTTGTGAGGGGCCACCTAAGATACTCCATTGGTCTGACCCCATCTGGAGCAAGGGAGAAGGAAGAAAACTAAAGACAGGGAAAAATTAGTTCAAAGGGCCAATGGACCGCAACTACTACCGCTTCCACCAGACTGAGCCCAGCACAACTAGGTGGTGCCCAAGTACCAACACCAACTGCTCTGACAGGGGTCACAACAGAGGGTCCCGGACAGAGCTGGAGAAAAATGTAGAACAAAATTCTAACACACACACACACAAAAGGCCAGACTCATTGGTCTGACAGAGACCGGAGAAACTCTGAGAGTATGGCCCCTGAACACTCTTTTAGCTCAGAAATGAAGTCACTCCTGAGGCTCACCCTTCAGCCAAAGATTAGACAGGCCCATAAAACAAAACAAGACCAAATGGGTACAGCAGCCCAGGGGGAAGGACAAGGAGTCGGGAGGGGACAGGAAAGCTGGTAACAGGGAACCCAAGGTTGAGAAGGGGAGAGTGTTGACATGTCGTGGGGTTGGCAACCAATGTCACAAAACAAGATGTGTACCAATTGTTTAATGAGAAGCTAGTTTTTTCTGCAAACCTTCATCTAAAGTACAATTAAAAAAAGTAAAGACATGGAAAGAAGTAGAAACATCAAAATAGTCTGTGTTTCTCCCTGGGTGGCAGCATTGTATTTTCAATTTCTTCTTGTATTTTCCCAAACCTTCACCAGTAAACATATATTTTTAAACATATGATATTTAAGAAATGTATACATTAAAAAAAAAAAAATCAGAATTCCATAAGGATTGGTAAATTGCCCTGAATTTTGTTATCCAGGTTTCAAAAACCATCTGTTTTTCTTTGCCTCCTCTGGGTATTTCTGAGTGGTGGTGGAAAGAGATGAGGCTGGTTGACCTCGGGGGACCTCCTCGCTGGGACATTTACTCATAAATCATTCATTCACTCATTGAAGAAGCTTTTGCCGGTCTCTTTTCTGGGCCTGGCACTGGGGGCTGCTCTCTGGCGTTCTTAGAAATTGGCTCTGCCTTTGTCCCTTCCTCCCCTCGCCAACACTGCTGCTCCAAACATCCACCGTATGGTCTTGCTCAATACTATTTTAAAACTCATTGGGTAATATAATGGTGGACATATGACATCATGCATTTGTCAAAACCCACAGGACCTTGCAACACAGAGCGAACTCTATGCAAACTGTGCACTTTAGTTACTAATAGTGTATCAGTACAGTTTCAGTTGTAACAAATGTGTCACACCTGTGCAAGATGTTAACAATGGGGGAAACAGTGTGCAGCAGGCAGAGGGGATATATGAGAACTCAAAGTACTTTTTTTCTGTGTAAACCTAAAACTGCACTAAAAATAAAGTCTGTATTTAAAAATGCGTTGGTGGAGGGGCTACTCAGTGGGGCCACCTCCAGGTTATCCTCTGCCCCTGGAGTGCTGGCACACGAATCCCGATGCTGGGTGGCACCTGGTGGTCTGCTCTCCCACGGCCCCTCTGTGATGGGAGCCTGGGCTCGGGAAGGTCTAAGAGGTCAAGGAAGCCAGCCTCAGCCCTGGCCTTGCTCGCCAGCCAGCCAGTGAGCCCTTAGACTTCCAGCTGCAGCCAATGCCATGGGCCCAGGTGATGGTCTCCTCAGGACCTTCTGGGGCAGTAGATCTCTGGCTCTCAGTTTGGCCAGATCTGAGGATCTGAGAAGCCCGACTCCCCTCAACCCCCACATCCGGTTCCAACGAAACCTGGCTGTCCCAAGCTTTGTGACAACTCACCGTGGAGGCTGTGGTTGTAGAGGGACTGAGATCACGGCAGACATAGCCTCCCTCGCGCCCTGCAGCCGCTCCCTGCCTGAACTCCCACAGGCACAGGACTGGGCACTGCTGCCCTGTGACCTGGGCTACACTTGGCACCCATGGCCTCAGTTCGCCCTCACCCCCCCAGATGTCGGGTAGACGGTGCCAGCCCCCCATTCACAGGGGTGGGGAAGCGGGTCCATTGCCCAAGCCACACAGCCAGGATGTGTGGACACTGTGACTGGAGCCTGAGCCAGCTGGCTCTGGGGTCAGAGCTCTAGGACCCACACCAACTCTTGTACCAGCTGTCACATCCCTGTAACCAAATCATGCCAGCCTCTGGACCTCAGTTTCCTCCTTATCACAAACACTGAAGGATCCCACGAGAAGAGCCTGAGGTTCAAGCGTAGGCTGCAGGGTGGAGCTTTGCAGCACTGTGTGAAGCCAAGGAGGGTGGGCAGGCAGGCTGTGGTTTCCGCCTCAGGATGTTCAGGAGGTATAAGGGTAATGAGTCTGTTTTCTTCCTATCAGGGCCCGTGGGGGTGGCTGCGAAACCTTCCTCCCAAGCCCGCCCATGCTTTTCTCAGCTGGACCAGATCTGAGTAGAGAATGTGCGAGGGTCACATACAGAAGCCTGGGCCTCCTGGCTCCTGACCCCCAGGCCCTGCTAGTCTTGACCATGGAGTAGAGAGCAGCCTGGACCCCTCATCTGCAGAAGAGGGGACCCTGGGCCACAGAAGGTCAGGCCTGGCCAGGGCAACACACCAAGCAAGCCGGGGTGTCGCCTGTGCCCTCAAAGCCTTGGCCCGTGAGCACTCTTGCCACTTAGCCTGGTGCCTACTCACTAAGAAGGGAGTAACTGGAAGCTCCCCACTCTTTTCAAAGATCCTGGCTCAGGCTTGCCCTCTGGAGCGGGTCCAAGAGAAAAGGGGCTAGAGGGATGGGACATCATCTCTGCTAAGTGTCCCCTGAGCACCAAGTGCCCCACCCTCCCATTTCCTGCCCTCTATCCCTGCCAGGTGGGGCACAGAGAGGACCAGGGTTTGAAGGGTACCTGACGCACCCAAGCCATCAGCTGGGAGAAGTGAGGCTGGGGTGCAAACCCCTGCAAGCCTGACCCTGTGCATGGCCAGTGTGTGGAACAAGGCTGTTCCTGGCAACCACAGGTGGCTGAGGAGAGGACCCAGGTCACAGGAGCCCTGCTGGGACTCAGATGGATGCCAGTACCTTTGTCCACTACCCACTGCCAGCCAGACTGCCTGCTCCACTAAATGAGCCTGTTGCCATCAAGTCACCTCTGACTCATGGCGATCCTATGTGTTACTGAGTAGACCTGCTTCATAGGGTTTTCTTGGCTGTAATCTTTATGCAAGCAGATTACCAAGCCTTTCTTCCGTGGCACTGCCAGGTGGGTTCAGACCACCAACCTCATTACAGTGACTCTGCGTTACCGGCGCAGACACCAGAAGTGACAGTGCTTAGGTCCACTTTGGAAAGGAAGCTGGGAGTGGTCAGTGTCAGCATCCCAGCCCCAGCCCAGCCAGTGGGCGGCACCCAGATGTCTCTGAGAGATGGTCACATGCCCAGGAGTGGGCACCTCGGATGGGGTTCCCAACGCAGCCTGGCCCCGCGCCTGCTGGGTGAATGTGAGCATTACTTAACCCCTTCCTGCAGCCAGGATCCTCACCCTGACACTGCTCAGGTGGGACCCTGGGACATTTACTCGGTGACAGGTATGCAGAAAGGTGGGTGGCACAGGACTCGGTCCACAGGGTGGGGTGGTTCTTGGGTCTCTGGTGGGGTGCTCATTGTCCAAGGGCTCACCCCATCCACTCACCCATTACCTCAGCTCTGGCCACCATCAGTAGAGGGCCAGATCACTCAACATCCTCAGGAACACTTTAATCCAACATACACAGAGGAGGGTTTGAGTTAATAAAAGAAGGGGGATTTTCACTAGACCCCAACCAGTCACACGTGTGCTATAAAAACCCTGCAAGAATTACCTGCTTACCACAACTTACAGCATGGAGCATTTTGAGGGCCTTACACAAACCACCCACTGGGGACAGGAGGCCACAACCAGAAGGATTAAGAGGCACTTTGCAGGGAAAACCTCCTTTAGATCATAAAAAAGAATCTATGACCAGGCCCAATGGCTTCACAATTTTAATCAGGGACCAAAAGCTCAGGACGTGTGGCAGACTGTGAAAAGTACACTTCCGTCGCTCACCTGGTTCCTTCCCTTAGCAGGACACGTAGTTGTGATCTTTCCCCTCCTAATCTTTGTACCATGTTTGTTTAAACTCCTTGTTAAGTTCATTTCCTCAAAGCTTAAAAAATTCCACTTTCAAATAATGCTTCAACAAGGCTTCCATCCCACCAGAAGAAGCTGTAAGTAAATTTATGAAGGTCCCATCACTCCAGAACAACTGCCCCGTCCAGCTTGAAGAAGTTTCAGAAGAATGACCTTTGCCCCTATTCCCTTTAAGATTAAAGGGACCAGTATTAGAGGAGGGAATGAAGCAGGCAGTCATGAAACGGTTATTAACCATCCCATAATAGTTGTTTTTCAGAAAAGTCTACTCTTGCTACACTTTTGTTACAACTTTTACAGCACTTCACCACGATTACTCAAATCCCCAGGTTTCTTCTCTTCTCCCGGCAGGAAGTGGAGGCCCAGGAGCACTGACTCAGAATCTACCCGCTATATGACCTTCCTGGGGTGGCAGTTACAAGCTATTGCCATTTTTTTAGGTCTGTGCACAATATTTTTAGAGCCATGTGCAAAAACTCATTCACTAAAATTAGTGGACTGCACACACATCACAAGACTGAAGATCCTCTCCTCACTGCTTGTGCATATGTATGTCACTCCCTATAAAAGGAGCAAATCTGCCCCGGTTCAGGGAGCTGGCAGCCTTAGGTCATGAGACCCTGCCTATCTCCCAGTTTCCAAACTGTGAATAAACCTTTCTGTTCTTCCAACCCTGTGTCTGGCTGACTTCTATTCACTAGTCTGCTTGACAAGAACCTATTAGTTGACAGCTTCAAGTTGAAGTTTAAATAACTGGCCAGCCCTCCTCTCCCACTTCACAGGTGGGGAGGCGGTGTCCTGGGGAGGCTGGCTTCCTGCTGGTCTATGCAAACCCAGAGGGTGCAGACAGGAAGTTGGCAGGGCAGTTCCTCTGCAGAGTTCCCTGCAACCACAGTGGGCCTCAGGTTTCCCTTTCCTTCCCCCCACAGCAGCTCTTTCCATGGCATGCGTGACGCCCCTACCTGGTACATGTCCTGCGTTACATGCTACATTTGCAGCATTTAATTTGGGAGAACTTCAGGGCAGGGATTCCTGCCCCACATTTCAGAGGAGACACCAGAGCTCAGGGGAGAGGCATCAGGTTGCCCAGCTCAGCTATGCCCTCAGGAAATACCTGGCTCCATCTATGGCGATTCACTTGTGCTGGGCAAGGCCCTGGGTTGGCAGTGCATCTCTCCTGCCAGTGCTGGTCCCCAGGATTTGTTTTCAGGCTAGAAACAGCAGTGGCGCGTCCTGAGCTGCAGACTCCCCTCCCTCGCCCCTCACTGTGCTGCCCTGCTGGAGGCCACAGCCCTGAGGCCTGGCATCCCCAGGGGACTTCCGGAGGGGGTGGGCATCTGACCATGTCTGCTCAGAATGTGGTGCCAGCGGGGTCCTGTGTGGTGACCTTGGCTAAAGATCTCAGCCTCTCGTCCCAGAAACACAGCCAGGACCTCCAAACCGTGGTTGCAGGGAGTGAGGTTGTGGTAAGGGGCCCCTTTAAAAAATGAAGCCGTTAGGTCGCTTCTCTATAAAGCTGCTGGGGTGACTGAGCTGCCCAGAAGCTTCTGAGCAGTTTTTTCTCATTAAGGCCCCAGCGCACAGCCTCCTTGCACTTGGACAGACGCCAGGACACGATCCAGGAGGGACATACTGGTGACGCATCCCATCTCCATTTTTCCCACCCCCCATCACAAGGCCCCACATTTCTCCACCAGGTATTCCGGGGCCAGAGGACAGGGTGCACTGCGCTCGAGCGTCTCAGAGCGTGCAGGGAGCCCGGCTGGGGACAGTAGTGGTGGATCCACCCCCAGTCTGGGGAGGAGAAAGAGGAAGGGCAAGGAAAAGAGTTGGCACCAGGATATGGGTGGTGAGAGGGAACGTAGGTGTGTATGGGGGCTGCCCCCAAGAAATTAGTGTCCAGGTGGGGCCCCAGGGGTGTGTCTTCCACCCTACGCTCTACCTCCAGGAGCCTTGTGCCAGGAGGGAGGTCAGGTCCATTTCTGAGCACTTTGCCTGAAACCATTTGGACCAAAATCACAGACCCAACATCAGTTCCCCTAAAACTCAATTTTCCTTGAGTGTTTTTACTTGAATCATCAGGCCAGTGGTCCTAAACTCACCCAGAACATGCATGCATGCACATGCATACCCTATACCACCCACGGTCACTCACACACACCACACAGACCACATGTAAATATTTACCACACAGACTACACACACACGCACACCATACAGACCACACATATTCACCACACAGGCTACACACACGCACACCATACAGACCACACACACACCACACAGATCACACATAAATATTTACCACACAGGCTACACACACACACACCATACAGACCACACACACTGCACAGACTACACACACACACCGCACAGACTACACACACACACCGCACAGACCACGCACACATATTCACCACACAGACTACACAGACCACACATACATTCACCACACAGACCACACACACACGCACACCATACAGACCACACACACACACCATACAGACCACACACACACCACACAGATCACACATAAATATTTACCACACAGACTACACACACACACCATACAGACCACACACACCACACAGACTACACACACACACCCCGCACAGACCACGCACATGTATTCGCCACACAGACTACACAGACCACACACACGTATTCACCACACAGACTACACAGACCACGCACACATATTCACCACACAGACTACATACACACACACCACACAGACCGCACACACATTCACCACATAGGCTACACACACACGCATACGACACAGACCACGCACATATTCACCACACGGACTGCACATACAACACCACACAGACCATACACACGTATTCATCACACATAACACACATACACACAACACCACACAGACCATACATACATATTCACCACACATACTACACACACACTGCACAGACCACACACACATATTCACCACACAGACTACACACACACATAAACCATATACGTACATTTACCACGCATACCACACATACATACACCACCACACAGACCATACACACTGTTTACCACACATACTACTCACACACAACACCACACAGAACATACACACATATTTACCACATATACCACACAGACACACACCACACAGACCACACACACATATCCACCACGCATACTACCCACGCATGCAACACCACACACATATTCAGCACACATGCCACACACAACACCACACCCCACTCACACACATGCGTACACAACACGTGTGCAAACACCACACACAGACCACACACACAACACTTATAGTCACACTCCACACCTGCATACAACATACACACATACAACATACGTAATCCACATATACCATACTACAAACACACCACTCACAATCACACACACACCACGCATATACAAAATTCAAACAGTACATACACACACACCCCACAGGCCACACACACACTTACACACACATCCACCACACATACTACACACACACAGTACCACACACATAACGCGTGTACAAACACCACATAGAGACCACACACACAACCCTTACAGTCATACACCACACACACATACAACACACATACTCCACACATACCATACTGCAAACATACCACTCACAATCACACACACACCATACAGGCCACACACACTTACACACACATATTCACCGTGCATACTACACACACACAACACCACATACCAGTCACACACATGCCATACATACAACACAGGTACGAACACCACACACAGACCACACACGCATTATAGTCACACACCACACACGCATACAGCACACACATTCCACACATACCATTCTACAAACATAGCATTCACATCCACACACAGACCACCATATACATCACAAACACACAACACACACACACACAGTTGACATACCACACATATACACCACACACACACACACACACAAACACACACACCCACTGCAGCAGAAGTGGTCTCACTTTCGACAGCCATCTTCTCTGCCTGAGGAGAGACAAGCAGGCAGGCTGGAAACACAGGATGTAAACACTGCTGTTTCCTTCAGAAGAAAACTCAGGAAATGTGCCAGCCAAACGCACCCTGGGCACCTACCATGGGCATCTGCTTCACAGACTCCATGCCCTCCCTCCTATGTGCCAAGAGTCTTGCTTACAAAGACCCCCTTTCCCAGAGCTCCGGGAACAGCTGAAGGGTCCCAGGCATGCTGCCCACTGCCATCTTCAGATACCTATCTGTACTAGAGCTTGACGCAGAGCTTTGGTTTGGAAACGTAAGTCATCACAGCTAGCAGTGGTGGGCTGAGGAGAGTGGGGGGATCTGTGAGGCAGGAACAGAACAGTACAGCTGGAGACTCCAGGGACGACTCCTGCACAGCCCAGTGGAAGCCACACACACACCAGCCTGGGGGTCTTTCCTGCTCCCATGAGCCTCCTGGCTCTGCTGGGCCTTGAAGCCCCCACATCCCTACTCCCACACCCCCTTGGCAGCTCAGGAAGTGTCTGTGGTGTGTTGAAAGACCTTAGACCCAGGCACCAGAGCCTGTCTTCTGTCTGTGTTCTCCCCGCTGTGCTGGGCCCCAGTTCCTGCTCAGTAAACTGAGGTCCCCAGCACCCTGGGTAGCCCTGCCTGTGGGCTTAGCATTTCCTCTCTCTGGGTCTCAGCTCTCTTTTGGTAAGAGGGGCCAGAGTGGACAATCCCAAGACCCTCCCTGGCCAGTGATGTAGACTGAGGCCACCAGGGTCCACTCCAAGGCTGGGGTCACTTGGAACTACTTTCCTTGAGAAAGGCAGCAGCTGATTCCTCATGGAAACGCCGCAGGACTAAGTATTTCCCCTTAAAAAAAAAAAAACAACAAGCAAACACAGAAACAGAGGCACAGTCCATCCACTCACCCCACTCATGTCCTAGATCCCTGGCACTGCGTGTCCTGGCTTGGTTGGGGCAGGTTGAGCTGTGATCTTCTCAGGCTGGTCCACTGTCACATCGGGGAGAAGACACTGCCCCTGATGCTTCCTGTTCTAAGTCGGGTGCCACAGAGGAAGTTGAACTACATGTGGTTGATTGCACCACACATTGGTGATAATCTCCATCTCCTCTCTGCTCTGCACCTGCTCCCAGTGGAGGGAAGTCAGAGGAGCAACCATGCAAGACAGGATGGGACCTGCAACTCATGTGTACCTGCATAACAAGAAGTAGGTAAGAATATGAAGTGAGGGGCAATTTTGGGGGACAGGAGTCTATGGCAGCAGCAGGAGCCCAACTACTAAGGGACCAGCCTACCATAGAGGAGGTGGTTCATGCTCTGCAGGGAATGGGGAACCACAGGGAGCCATATGCAGGGGAATGACTCCATTGGGTTCTCATTCAGGGACAGGGGATCTGGCCGACAGACTGAGCACATAGGCAGGAGGAGAGTGTTCAAAGAAAAGAACTGTCAATCCAGAATTTTACATACAGCAAAAATATTCCTTACTAACAAAGAGGAAATAGACATTTTCGGATAAAGGAAAACTAAGAAAATTGGTGGCCACAGACATGCTCTAAAGGAAATGCTAGGCAGAAGGGAAATTATCCCAGAGGGAAACAGAAATGAAGGAAGGGCAACAGAAATGGTAAATATTTAGATAAATATATATAGAGTATTTTTTTTTAAGTTCTTTAAAATACGTTGAAAGCAAAAATCATAACATTGGTGGTAGAACTTTCACTCTGTGTGGATGTAAGATATATAACAACTACAACATAAAGGGAGGACAGTAAAGGAATTTATGTAATTGTAAAGCTTCTCTGCAAGTAGTAAAATAGTAAATAAGTAGACAACGAAGTGTTAACTATGTATATTATAATCCCTAGAACAACCACTAAAAAAAAAAACTATTCAAAGAGATACAGTCAAAAAGCTAATTGATAAATTAAAATGTGATACAAAAAAAATGCAAGTAATCCAAAAGAAAGCAGGAGAGGGGGGAACAGAGGAATAAAAAACAAAGGGGAAAAACAGAAAACAAACAAAAAAATGAAATAATAGACCTAAATCCAAGCATTTCAGTAATTACATTAAGTGTAAATGGTCTAAACACACAAATTACAAGACAGATATTGCCAAGTGGATTTTTAAAAAAGGACCCAAACACTTTAAATGTGATAACATAGGCAGGTCAAGAATACAAGGATGGTAAAAAAAATATACTGTACAAACACTAACTCAAAGAAAATTAGAATGACTATATTAATATCGGAACCCTGGTGGCGCAGTTGTTAAGAGCTTGACTGCTAACCAAATGTCAGCAGTTTGAATCGACCAGCTGCTCCTTGAAAACCCTATGGGGCAGTTCTACTCTATCCTGTAGGGTCACTACGAGTCGAAGTCGACTTGACAGCAATGGGCTTTTTTTTTTTTTTTTTTAAATTAATATCAGACTAAGCAGACTTCACAACAAGGAAAATTGCCAGGTATGATAAAACCAAAACCAAACCCATGACCATTGAGTTGATTCCCATTCATAGCAACCCTATAAAACAGGGTAGAACTGCTCCATAGGGTTTGTAAGGAGCAGCTGGTGGGTTCAAACCGACAACCTTTTTGTTAGCAGCCGTAGCTCTTAACCACCGTGCCACCAGGGCTCCACTACATAATGATAAGAGAGTTAACTCAGTAAGAAGGTATAACAATCCTAAATTAGCATATATCTAAACACAGAGTTTCAAAATACATGAAGACAAAGCTGAAAGATCTAAAAGAAGAAATAGGCAAGCCCACAGATATGGCTGGAGTAATCAATAAAAAAAGAAAAAAAAGCAGAAAATCAGCAAAGCGTGTAGCAGACCTAAGCAACAGCATCAAACAATAAGACCTAAAAAAAAAAAAAAAAAAAAAATTATGAAACATTCCACCCAGCAACAGCAGCAGAATATACACTATTTTTAAGTGCACAGGACACATCCCCCAAGATAGACAGTATCTTGGGTGTTATGGATTGAATCATGTCACAAAAAAAGATATGTTCAAGTCTTATCCTCTATACTTGTGAAACAGGGTCTTTACAGATACAATCAGTTAAGATTAGATTGCACTGGAGTAGGGTGAGCCCTAGTCGATATTATTGGTGTCCTTATAAGAGGAAGAGAAGAGACACAGACAGAGACACACAGAGGAAAGATGAGCATATGAAGATGGAGGCAGAGATAGAAATGATGAATCTACAAGCTAAGGATTGTCAGGAACCACCAGAAGCTGGAAGAGGCAAGGAAAGATTCTTCCCTAGAGCCTTCAGAGGAAATATGGCCCTGCAGACATCTTGATTTTGAACTTCTAGATTCTTGAACTGAGAGACAATAAATCTCTGTTGTTAAAGTTACCCACTTTGTGATACTTTGGTATGGCAGGCCTAGAAAACTAGTACACTGGATCATAAAATAAACCTTAACAAGTTTAAAAGAATGTGAATCATACAAAAATATGTTCTCTGTTCATAATTGAGTTAAACCAGAAAGATATTGGTGACATCTCTAACTAAAGAACACATTTCTAGTGGAAGCCTCAAGTGAAAATAGAAAATACTTTGAACAAAATGAAAATACAGCATATTAAATTTAGTGGAATGAAGCCAAAGCAGTGCCTAGAGGGAAATTTATAGTATTAAATTCATATATTAGAAAGACAACCATATGAATGAATCTGTAATGCATCCTGCTAAGTGAAAGAAGCTGTGAGGGAATACAGAGTCCAGCAAAACACAGAGAGAGGCTTCATAGACATGGGGGTTACATCAAACTACAACGAGAAGCGTGAGGTGTTGTTTAATGGGCACAGTGCTTCTGTTTGGGGTGATGCAAAAGTTTTGAAAATATTAGTGATAATTACGCAACATGGTAAATGTACTTAATGCCACTGAATCATACACTTAAAAATGATTAAAATGGTAAATTTTGTTATGCATATTCTTAGTCATCTAGTGGTGCCATAACAGAAATACTGCAAATGGATGGCTTTATCAAAGAGAAATTTATTTTCTTATAGTCTAGTAGGTTACAAGTTCAAATTCAGGGTGTTGGCTCTAGGAGAAGGCTTTCTTTCTGTCATCTCTGGAAGGAGGTCTTTGTCCTCAACCTTCGCATGGTTGAGGAGCTTCTCAGGCGCAGAGACCCCAGGCGCAAAGGACTCGCTGTGTTCCTGGTGCTGCTTTCTTGGTGGTATGAGGTCCCCAACTCTCTGCTTGCTTCCCTTTCCTTTTATCTCTTGAGAGATAAAAGGTGTTGCAGGCTACACCCCAGGGAAAATTATTTTACATTGGATCAGGAATGTGGCCTGAACAAGGGTGTTACATCCCACCCTAATCCTCTTTAACCACAAACAGAGATTATGATTTATAATACATAGGAAAATCACAAAATGGAGGACAACCACACATGGCCTAACCAAGTTGACACGTATTTTTGAGGGGACACAATTCAATCCATGACATATATTTTATACATTAAAAACAAAAAGCAAAACTACGAGTTACCATTTTCCAACTATCATATGTGGAGGGCAATTGGTTTCATGACTGTCAGTGTCTAGCAGGTTTTTGTACTATGGGAGCTGGCATGTTGCTGTGATGCTGGAAGCTATGCCACTGGTATTTCAAATACCAGCATGGTCACGTATGGTGGATAGGTTTCAGCAGAGCTTCCAGACCAAGGCAGACTAAGAAGAAAGGCCTGGCAATCTACACTCAAAAATTAGCCAATGCTAATAAAAATATATATATATTTTTTTAATGTTATGGATCACAATGGAATATTGTCTGACTTGCTTGCTTTGGACATGTCATCAGGAGGATCAATTGCTACAGGAGGATATCACGTTTGTTGAAGCATAGGGCCAGCAAGGGTGAGGGAGCCCCTCGGTAAGATGGATTGGCACGAGAGCAGCAACGATGGACTTGAACATGCCAGTGATTGTGAGAATGATGCAGGACCAGGAAATGTTTTTGTTCTGTTGTACATAAGGTCAACATGAGTCTGAGCTGACAGCAGCTATCAATCTATTCTCAGCCGACCCATTTCCTGCTATCTACCATGAGGAGAAATTAAGTGTTTGTGGATCTTTATTGTGGCATCCTTTGTCTAAATAGTCATTTAAAAGCTCATGTAAAATATATGTCTATCAACAGGCAGATGGCTAAATAAACCATGGTGCCATTCTATGGAACACTATTGAGTAGATGGAAAAAAATGGGGACAGGTGTTTGAGCCGGCAGCAATCCTTAAAGATGCTGTTAAGCAAAACAAAGTCAGCTGCAGAGCAATAAACACAAGACGGTACCATTCATACTGTGAAAAGGTTAAGCACGCTTTATAGTGGTTATGTTTCTCAAAATGGATAGACAGATGTCTGAGAAGATACAGACACATGACAATATGGGTCACTGCTCCAGAGCAGACTGAGAGTTGCTTGCGGGTGAGAAGGGTGGTTAAGAGACCTTGCTCTATGCACATCTGAATCTTTTGGAAAGAGGATGTACTTATGCGTTTCTTTCACCGTGTCAAGAAAAAGATCATTCTGGCAGATACAGATGGGGGCGTCATTATGGATTGAATTGTGTCCCCAAAAAGATGTGTGGAAGTTCTAATCCTCTGTGAACGTGACCTTGTTTGGAAATAGGGTCTTTGAAGATGTCACCATTTAACATGCAGTCATATTGAAGAAGAATGGGCCCTAATCCTATATGACTTTTATCCTTATAAAATTGGAGAAAATACAGAGAGACAAGGAGACAGAGGAAGGGTGCCACGTAACGCTGCAGCTGCAAGTCAAGAACACCTAGGATTACAGTAACCCGACCCTACAAATGCAAAGGATGCAGCAACAGGTGGACCGAATCAGAAGGAAAATCATCACCCAGACCCTATTTCGAAGGAGAGGTCTGACAAGAAGCATGTCACCTCCTGTTTCCTAGATGCCTTCTAGAGTTTCCCCTCCCCAGAACACCTGCGTGGCCACCATCTTGCTGCCAAAATCATATGTAAGCCCTGCCTACCCATAGCTCGGGGAGCCAGATCTGAGGAACTTCCTCCTGGCTCCTTGCTCTGGGCATTGCAATAGTTACTTTCTCTTTCTCAAAGATCAGTGTCCAGATAATTGGCAAGTCTGAGTGCCCTGGACAAGGACCCACCTTCCCGGGTTCAGTACAATTTTGGTGCCCAACTTGGGGCCAGAGGGTCACACAGACCCTTTGTCCGGAGCCCGGCACTCCCTCAACTGTAAACGGAACCTCCACTGACCCTCGGTGTACACCGAACCTCTTGTTCAGGAGGGTCAGGTAGGTCTCCTCACCAGGACTGAGGTGGTGACCAGCCTAAGGTGATTTTACTTTGAGAATTAGACACTAACTCAGGTATAGACGTCCACTAGGTAAGAGCCCCAGGAATTTCTCTTGTTAAGTGTAAGTGCTTGGAATTGGAGTTGGCGGAGGCATGTGGAGGATTGAAATAGGCCTAAGATATCCCCGTTAGGGGACAAAGAGGCTTTGCTAAGATCATCCTTGTTACTTCACCACTCCTCCAGACAGCGGCAGAGAATGGGCACCCTAATTTCTGGTTGACTGCAGTCCTGGTTCTGGTTCTGAGGTAGGGAGGTATCTGGAGGATTGAAGTAGGACTAAGATGTCCTGATTAGGGGGGACTGAAGCCCTACTGAGATCATCCTTATTATCTTGCCCCACCACTCCCCCTAGCCAATCGCAGAGAATGGGCAGCCTAGTTTATGGTTGCTGACTTTGGTTAAGTTCAGGTTCTGGTTCTGTTTCTGAGAAAGTGTATTATGTGTGTGCGTGTGTGTGTGTGTGTGTGAGTGAAATATGGGAAACAAACCTAGGGTCCCTGAATGTTCCCCCTTAGGTTGCATACTTAAAAATTGGTCCTTCTTTAGTTATGAACTTATGGAGAAGGGGAACCTTATTTTCCTTTGTAACACTGCCTGGCCCCGGTACCAGTTGGAGTCAGGCGAAAAGTGGCTTCAGTATGGGTCACTTAGCTATTTAACCATTTTACAGTTAGGTCTGTTTTGCAAAAGAGGGAGAAAATGGGATGAAATTCCCTGCATGCAAACCTTTAAGCCTCTCTGACAGAATAAGAACCTACAAAAACAGTGCAAACTAATGATGCAGGCAGCTGGGAAAAAGGGAATGGGAGATGGGATGTCCCCAGTCCTTCCAGACTCAGACAGTAATCTGCACCCCTTCAGTCTCTTATCTCTACCTGTGCCCCCTCCTCCTCATCCACCTGGAGGTGCAGGCCTGGTTCCTGATCTAGCCCCGGCTCCACTGGCCCTTGTGCCTACTGCAGCAGCAGCTACCGTTTTGGCAGAACCTTTCACCACCCCTCCAGTTAATTGCTGGGCAGCCCCTTATGAGTCAGAAACTCCCAGTCCTGCCTCAGGAATAGTCTCCCCAGTGCACACCCGTAGTGGGGTGCAATTTGGCCGGGGATCCACCCAAATCTCCTCAGGGCATTTTCCACTGAGACAAATGCCTGCTGGACTGGATCATAATGGCCAGCCTAGAGGGTTTATCTGGGCCCATACACCATTCTCCACCTCTGACCTGCATAATTAGAAGCACATATAGAAATGACCCAAGACGCACGGAAGCTTTGTTTGTGTCCATCTTTGCCACACATCACCCTAATTGGGTTGACTGTCAGTCACTCCTAAATATTCTTTTAACTTCAGAGGAATGGAAGATGGTCTTAGAAAGGGCATGCCAAGAGGCTGGCAGATTGCGTAACCTCAACCTTCAGAATGGTACTGGACTCCCAGCTGCCCAAGCTGTACCTGCCATAGATCAACTCTGGGATCCAAATGATCAGCTGGAGGCAGGACAGCTAGAACGCTATACAAACTGTTTGATAGTTGGTTTGCAGCACGGGGCCCCCAAACAGAAGAGCCTTAGAAAAGTTCAGGAGGCACAACAAGACCCCAAGGAAAATCCCTCCTGTTTCCTAGAATGCGTGTATGAAGCGTACCGGCAGTTTACTGATATAAACCCTGAAGACTCAGAGAATGCTAGGTTAGTCAATATGACTTTCATTAGCCAAAGCACCCCTGACATCAGGCAGAAACTTCAAAAGTTAGAAGGAGGTCTAGGAATGAATACTTCACAACTTGTTGAGATTGCCTTTAAAAAAAAAAAAAAAAAAAAAGGCCTTCAATAATCAGGACCAGGTATGAGGAAAAAAAAGGAAAATCAAAAAATGAAACAACAGGTCGTGCTCCTCGTAGCAGCCTGTGGGGTAACCCGCTACCCAGTCAGACTTTGTGGGTAAGTCCTTGTGGGCCCCAAAAGGGCCAGTGGCCAACCCAAAGCCCCCTAAAGCTAGGACCCAGGCAGTGTGCTTACTGCAAACAAGAAGGGCATTGGAAGCAGGAGTGCCCTTCATGGCCAACCCAGTCCACGCAAGAGACTAAGAAATCCATAACCCAGCTCCTCCAACTGTCAGCTGATGACTCGGACTGATGGGGCCCAGGGGCTCCCCTCCAACTCACCCAGCTAATCTTAATCTCCCATGAGAAGCCCTGGGTTGCAATAACAGTGGGAGGACAACTTACTGAATTCTTAGTAGACACAGGTGCAACCTACCCGGTTTTAAATACCCTGAAGGGCCTGCTCTCTAAAAGAAACGTGACCATTATTGAAGTGTTTGGAAAACCTACCAATAAACCATTCCTTCAACCTATGGACTGTCAATTCAGAGGTACAGAATTGACTTACAGTTTCTTGTATGTGCCTGAACGTCCTATCCCCCTTTTGTGGAGAGATTTGTTAACCAAGTTAAATGCTCAAGTCACCTTTTTAGCAGGTCAACTTCAAGTAGGAGTAGAACCAGATAAAGCCTATGCTCTTCAAGTGACCCTTTTGCAGGTGGCTGCGCCTACAGAATCTCTACTCCTACCCCCAACACATTCAGGATCAATTTGACCCCCAGGTCTGAGCCACTGGAATTCCTGGTAAGGCAAAGATGGCAGCCCCAGTTCTGGTTAGGCTTAAACCAAAGCACACCGTTTCCACATCTAAAGCAGTACTGCTTGAAGCAGGAGACTAAACTAGGCCTACAACCCCTAATCAAAACCATCTTGGCACGTGGACTTATCCATCCCTCCAAGTCTGCTTACAACACGCCTATTCTACCTCTAATGAAACCAGGCATTGAAGAGTAACAATTTGTAAAAGACCTATGGCCGTGAATCAGATAGCAGAGGACATTCACCCAGTGGTATACAATCCATACACTCTGCTGACAGTCCTTCCAGGGGATTGTGCGTGGTTTACAGTTTTAGACTTGAAAGATGCTTTGTATTGTGTCCCTCTGGAAGAAAAGTCCCAAAAGTTATTTGCCTTTGAGTGGAAGAATCCCACCTCAGGAACTAAGACTCAATATTGCTGGACAGTTTTACCACAAGGGTTCAAGAATAGCCCAACTGTCTTTGGGGAGGTACTAGCCAGAGACCTCTAGGGCTTACACCTAGAGGAGGGCACAGTCCTTCAGTGTGTAGATGATATTTCAATCACCAGTCCCACCAAAGAGCTTTCTGACAAGAACACAGTCACAATGCTGAACTTCCTAGAAGACTGGGGATACAAGGTCTCACAGAAAAAAAACCCAGATCTCCCTCCACTATTGTGGTAAAATACCTAGGGTTCAAAATATCACAAGGGAAAAGAGAGCTGCTACCTGACTGGAAAGAAGCCATTGCCCGAGTAGCCTCCCCAACCACTAAGAGACAATTACAAGGGTTCCTTGGAATTGCGAGAGTCTGTAGAATCTAGATCCCTAATTTCAGACTCATCGCAAAACCCTTAAACCAGGCTGTCCAAGAGAGCGATTCTGAACCCTTGAAATGGACACCAGAATGTTGAGTAGCCTTCCAACAAAGAAAAGGTAAGGTGATGTCCACCCCCGCCCTAGGGTTACCAGATCTCAAGAAATCTTTTGAGCTGTTCACTCACGAGAGGTGGGGGTGGCACTACAGGTGCTCGCTCAGACCTTGGGGCCATGGAAGCGACCATTGCCTACTTCTTTAGACAGCTAGACCCTGTGGCCCAGGGCTGGCACACCTGCCTCGGGGCAGTTGCAGCAATGTGTGAACTCCCAATGGAGGCGGAGTAAGTTCACTCTTGGCCAGCTTACCACGGTTCTAACCCCCTATTGTGTGGTTCCCCTGCTGGAGCAGAAGGGTGGTCTGTGGATAATGGCAGGACAACTCAGCAAATACAGGCTATCCTACTCGACAATCCCGCTGTAAAGACTGTCTCTACTCTCAATCCTGCAACCTGTTACCCACATTGAAAAACGGAAAACTCAAGTACAACTGTGTCCAGATCATTGAAGAAGTGTATTCCAGCAGGCCTGACCAGTCTACCCAGCCTCAAACTAACCCCAATTTAGAACTGTTCACAAATGGAAGCAGCTTTGTAGAACAAGGAGTCCGAAAAGCTTGCTACATGGTTATCACCTTCCACGAAACCAGAGAGGCCGAGGCACTGCCCCTGGGACCTCTGCCCAAAAGGCAGAACTTACTGCCTTAACCTGAGCCCTCCAATTGAGCTCCAACCAATGGAACAATACATACACAGATTCCAGGTATGCCTTTTCAGTACTTCATGTCCAAGGAGCCATCTGGAAAGAAAGAGGACTCCTAGTTTCAGGTAAAAGGGAAATAAAACATGCAGAGGAGATTTTAGCCCTCCTTTTTTTTTTTAGGAGAAGTAAGTAAGGAAACCCTGGTGGCGTAGTAGTTAAGTGCTATGGCTGCTAACCCAAGGGTTGGCAGTTTGAATTCGCCCGGCGCTCCTTGGAAACCCTATGGGCCAGTTCTACTCTGTCCTATAGGGTTGCTACGAGTCGGAATCGACTCGACGGCACTGGGTTTGGTTTTTTTTGTTCTGTTAGAGGCAGTAAATTTATCAGCAGAAGTGGCAGTTATATACTGCCCTGAACACCAAAAAGGAGACTCTCACGTATTTAAAGGAAATAACCTTCCTGATCAGGCAGCTAAATAGGCCACCAGAACAAAAACCCTTACCACTTGCCTTGCTATAATTCCCAATTGTCGGCTACCAGAAAACCCCAAGTACACTGAATATGATATAAACAGAGCTTATGAATGGAGCTTTCACATTAATAACAGAGCAGAAGATGGGTGGTTGTACAATTCCCAAGGACAGGCGTTAATACCAGAACACCTGCTGCACTCAACAATAAAGGCAGCTAATGACAGCACACATTACAATTGGGATGCTATGTTTCCCTGGCTAGCCAAACTGATTAAAGGGCCTAATCTACAAAAGACTGTTCAGAAAATAGTGCAACAATATGTCACCTGTGTGAAGAACAATCCAAAAACAGGCCCGCCACCTCTTATGCCTGGGGTGTAAGTTTGTGGGACTGGACCCAGAGAGGACTGGCAGGTAGACTTCACTGTTATGCCAACAGCTATAGGAGGTTTCAAATATCTCTTAGTGTTTGTAGACACCTTTACTGGATGGGTATAAGCCTTCGCCTGCTGAACAGAAAGGGCATCAGAGGTAAGCAAAGCTTTTAATGAAATTCTTCCTAGATTTGGTGTACTTCATTCAATTCAAAGTGATAATGGAGGAGCTTTTGTATCTAAGGTTACTCAAGAAGTTTCAGGGTATTTAGGAATCTGGTGAAAGCTGCATGCTTCCTGGAGGCCACGGTTGACTGGAAAAACAGGAAGATGAACCACACCTTAAGGAAGACATTAGCTAAGCTCTGCCAAGAGACCAACATGCCCTGGATCAAATGGCTACACATTGCCCTGTTGGGAGTCCAGATGGCCCCTAGAAGCAGGCTCCAATTGAGCCTCTGTGAAATGCTGTATGGGAGACCTTTCCTTAAGGCAGGCTGGGGATGTAGTGCTTCAGATGATCCTCAAGTAATCCAGGAACTTAGTGTTTCCAGGTATCTGAGGTCACTGTACGTAACTCTGAAAGCTATTAACCATTATGCGTCCAGTTGTATGTTTCTTCCCACAGATACCTGTCTTCATCCTTTTGCCTCAGGAAACCTAGTTCTCATAAAGAAGTGGGACGACCATCACTCTCACAGCCAGCTTCAACACAAGTGAACTGGTCCTTACAAAGTTCTTCTAGTCACCTACTCCTCAGTGAAGGTCCCTAAAAACTCCACCCCATGTCAACAGGAAGTAGGCAGATGAGTTGTAGATCCTTATCCACCCTTAAGTAGGACCCTAATACCTCAAAGCATGTTTTCTCTCTTTCAAAATGGGCAATAGAAAGTTTGACATAGCCAACACCATAATGATACTGTAAGTAATCTGTAGGTTTTTTTCTTGGCATTTTGTACACCCTCACTTTCAATGTCCTTTTTTATTGCACCAGTTGCACTGGTCTCTTTCCAAAGGGGTGTAGGGCCTCCTCGGCTCTCGCGGCCTTGGTCTCCCTTCTTTTCTTTGTTCTCTTGGGAGATGGCCTTCAGCCTGCAATGTGGCAGCTAGAAAGTCTGCCTGGTGCTTTTGGTCTGTAACTTTCTTCTTTGTTCCTTATCTCAGTTAGAGTAAACTGGCAGGACAGTTACACTAGCCTAGAGATTTTTATATAAGTTTTTTTTTGCCTGTTACACACATACAGATTAGAGTCCACATGTCCAGCATACATATCTTTTGTGTAATAAAGAGTTTCTTGTAGTTGTTTTGTGATGTATACTCATTCGGCCACCTGTGGACTATGTGCTTAAAAATACTACTTAATGCTTGCCAAAATGATATATAAGCTCTCATGTAAAAATTGCCTTTCGGGTCTCCATAGAAGACAGCCTGCGTTGCTGCCAGACTCCCTGTTGGTGTCACCTCCTAATAAACTTTCTCTTTCTGATTTGGAGTACGTTTCATTGGTTCAACTGCTCCAGAGCATGGACCCTAATTGGGCAACATTAAGGAATTGCTACAACTCGAGGGGGGTTTGTAACCTAACCCTGTGAATGCAAAGGACGCAGCAACAGGTGGAATGAATCAGAAGGAAAATCATGACCCAGACCCTATTTTGAAGCAAGAGGTCTGTCAACAACCATGTCACCTCCTGTTTCCTGGCTGCCTTCTAGAGTTTTCCCTCCCCAGAACACCTGCACAGCCGCCATCTTGCTGCCCAAATCACAAGTAAGCCCTGCCCACTCATAGCTAGGGGGAGCCGGATCTGAGGAACTTCGTCCTGGCTCCTTGCTTCGCTTCGGGCATTGCAGTAAAGTTAATTTCTCTTTCTCAAAGACCGGTGTCCAGATAATTGGAAAGTCTGAGGGCGCCAGACAAGGACCTACCTTCCTGGGTTCGGTAACGCTACCAGAAGCTGGGAGAGAGGCATACGACAGATTCTCCCTCAGAGTCTCAGAAGGTATAAACACTGCCAACACCCCGATTTGGACTTCTGGCCACCAAAGCTGGGAGACAATAAGCTTCTGTTCTTATAAGTCCCTTTGTGGTATTTTGTTACCACAGCCACAGGAAACTAAGACAGGTGGAAGAACATTTGAGGAAGATTGTATGAATGATGGAGCTACCATCGAAACAGGGGGACCTGCAAGAGGAGAAGGAGCAACTTGAGGTGAGCTGGGGAAGCCGGGTGAGGCTGTGTGAATCCTAGTGAGCACAGCCAGGAGCTCCAGGGGGAAAGATGGGTGTCAGCAGCAAATCAGTGGTAATGAAAACCTCAAGGCTGGGAGAGAAGGTGTACAATTTTGGCCAGTGCTATCATTTAAAGAAAAGGCCTAGAAAGAGGATCTAGCAAGAGAGAGGTATGAGTGGCCTCAGTAGAAGGGAACTGCAGAGGCTGGTACGTGTGGGCTGAAGAGTGTGGAGAATGGGATGGGCCCTGGGGCCTCTCTGGCAGCATCATGACCCTTCAGTTTGCGGAGTTGCTTGGTGACCCTACTTTGACTGGAGATGATGGTTGGTTGTCTGACTGCCAGCCCATTGCCATGAGGCTTCCCTGATTGTCCCTGTTCTGCAAAGCCATTTGTTCCAGGGCCTTTAACACCCCATGTGAACGACCACTCGACACTACTTTTGTTATCTCCCTGTCATTCATTGAATTATGTCTCCCCAAAGTATGTGGTGTAAATCCTAATCTCTATACCTGTGGTTGTAATCCCATCTGGGAATAGGGTTTTCTTTGTCATGTTAATGAGACCATCATATCAACGTAGCATGTGTTTTAAGTCAATCACTTTTGATATACAAGTCGTCCCTGACTTTCAACATATTCAGGTTACTGCACTTACAACTGCCGTTTTTTTTTTTTTTTTTTTTTAGTCTTACATTAGCAATATACTGCAGTGCAGAATTTGCTGATGTTATTCTCAGATGTTCACTCACAGATGTTCAAGGTCATGATTTACTGTTCAAAACCCTGCCAGATTTACAAATATACTGATAACAAAAGTCAATAAGAATGAAAACTAAAATGATAAAGAAAACCTTAAAAAAAAAATGATGTACTTGACTTAGGTCAGAGCTAACTTATGACTGAGTTGTCACAACAGAACCCTGCTGTAAATCGGCGACTTCCCCAGACTAGGCATAGAAGAGCAAACATGGGGAAAACCAACACT
This sequence comes from Loxodonta africana, assembly GCF_030014295.1. Taxonomy (NCBI): domain Eukaryota; kingdom Metazoa; phylum Chordata; class Mammalia; order Proboscidea; family Elephantidae; genus Loxodonta; species Loxodonta africana. The sequence goes on from NC_087343.1 coordinate 226,749,159, forward strand.
ATCTCAAGATGATGGAGGCAGATCAGTCTGCAAGCCCAGGAATTCTAATGATGGCCAGTTAGAGAAGCTGAGGCAAGGATTTTCCCCCAGAGCTGACAGAGAGAATGCCTTCCCCTTCTAGATTCCTAAACTGTGTGAAAATAAATTTCTGTTCATTAAAGCCAACACTTGTGATCTTTCTGTTAGAGCAGCACTGAGAAACTAAGACACTCCTACTCCCTGTTTGGTATGTTTCATAATTTTCTGAGTGTGAAAGACAACAAACACTTGATGCATTTAATGGAAAACACCAAATGTGGCCACAGTGGGTGGAAACCACAGGCTCAGAGGAATGAGGTGGTCTCTTGCTCAACCCACTTGCTTTAGAGATGAGGAAATGGCCGCCAAGAAGGAAGTGCCGTGGCATCCCGGGGCAGTGGAATGAAGGTTGGAGCAGTCCCAGACCCCTGCCAGCTTTTGGTCAGAGATCCGATCTTGATCCCAAACTAGGAGTAAGAGATCAATCCCAAAGAGCTAAGGAGTGTTTTTTAAATAAAAATAGACTAAAATAGCAGCACTATCTGAGTACTAGTAGTATTATGGATGGAATTGTGTCCTCCAAAAAATATGTTCAAGTCCTAACACCTGCCTTCCCCATCTGTGAATGTGACCTTGTTTGGAAATAAGGTCTTTGAAGATGTTATCAGTAAGGTTCACAGTAAGGTCATATTGAGTAGGGTAAGTCCTAATTCAACAGGAGTGGTGTCCTATAAAAGAGGAGAAGAGACACAGAGAGAGACACATGGAGGAAGGACACCATGTGAAGATGCCTCTTTACCCCGAGAACACCTGGGACTGCCAGAAGCTGGAAGAAACAAGAAAGGATCTTCCCATAGGGACTTCAGAGGGAGCCTGACCTGGCTGACACCCTGAATTTGGACTTCTGGCCCCTAGAACCATGAGAGAATAAATCTCTGTTCTCACAAGGCTTCCCGTTTGTAGTATTTTGTTAAGGCAGCTCTAGGAGACTGATACAAACAGCCAACGATTTCATATATTCTCAAAGTACACAACTAGGTTCTAAAGCCAGGGATGAGTGAACTTTGGCGTATTTCTAACTGAAAAAATAAACAAAGGCTGTAGCAGGATTCTGGGAATAATCTTTTCCCCTAAGTCAAAAAAGAAATTCCATCTGCCAGTCACTTTCATCTATACCTTCCAGAAAATTGAATTTAATTCATTGGGTGTCCACCAAGGATTTTCCCTGTGCCTGGGCCCAACATTGGGCTAGATGCTCAGAGGCTACACAACCCCTGGCTCCATGGTCTTGTCTGGGAGACAAGAGTGTCAGCACCCAGTCGTGTTACAAGGCAGCAGGAGAGCGGGGCCCTCAAAGTGGAATCCAGACACAAGGGTTTCCAGAACTTTTGTTGAGGAGATGTTCTTGGCACAGGGCTAGAAGGATAGGGAAGAATTTCATGATGGAGCCTGTGAGGCAGGGGTTCCAGGTTAAGTTTAAACTACGATAGGGTAGCCAACATCCAGGGACTGTTGGAGGGCCAGGTACTGCGCCCAGTGAATGCTGTATAGGTGGAATTGGGTGAGAATCAGAAGGTCAGAACCATTCAAGCAGGCACCAGTGTGGTCCAGCCCCAGCAAGAGATAGTCAGAGAAAGAACAACCCATCAACCAAAAACCAGAACGCAATTTCATCTCTTGAGAACACACCAAAGTGTCAACTGGATTCACACCAATAGCAAAACTCCCCAGTGTCACTTTCCCAGCTCTCAGGTCCGTGCTCATGGTTCAGTTATCACATCTTTGCCAACTTCCCTCTCAACTGGCTGCCAAATTCTCCCTCAAGCCCAGCTCTTGTCTTTTCCTAACCCTCTCCCCATCTTTGCTTTTTCTTTCCAATTTCTTCCCCCCAGTAACTTCCTTTTGCAATATTGACTCAGCTTTGCTCCTTTTGTGGGGGAGGTAGGCGTTGGGGAGGGGGGCGGAGCTGACAGGGACAGCGCAGAGGGGAGGGGGGCGCAGGCACACCGTGGAGGTGTGAAGGCAGGGGTGCAGAGCAGGAAGCAGTGATGTCAGGAGCCCAGAACAGTGCTACGAATAGTTCTTTCTCATCTGTTCCCACACAACCCTACAAGGGTGATGTCTTAGTCTCCGCTTTACAGAGAGAGAAACAGAGAGTGGCCGGCGGGTAGTTCCAAGTCACTCAGCAAGGACACAATGTAGAACCTAAAGTTGAATCCGGACTAGGGGGGCGCAGGGAGCAGCAGGTGAGGATAGAAAGGAAGAAATGTGAGGGATTGGGCACTGTTTCCCTCCACTTACTGTCCTGAACCCTAGCTTGGGCTCCCCCACCATTGCCTCACATCCAGCCTCCACCCCCACAACACACAGCTTCTTCCTCCTTTAGCCTTCCTCTTTGGTGCTTGGCCACCTCCGTGAGTCACCCCACGGAGGGGTTAAGAGCAACCCAGGAAGGGGTGGGTGGGGGTGTTGGCCTCTGGCCTGAACAAGGCTGGCCAGACACTTACTCACTTCTCAACCCTCGTCAGAAATGAACGCTGAACTGACAGTTTTGACTGTGTGGAAAGTGATAGTGACAAGCATTTTTCAGGGCGTTTGGAGGGTAAGGGAAGACTTGGCTATAATGTCAAAAGAGGTTAAACGATAAAAAGGTGAGTGATGATCAACCCTGGGAAAAGAATGATAAGTTGTACGAAGGAGAAAATGGAATTATGATGAGGCCACTTGGCTCAGCAATGAGCAGCATCTACATGGTTAGAATAGTCAAAGCATTGAGCACGGATTAAAGACAAACCTCAGACCAACGGGGAGGTGGAGGGGTGTGAGTCAGCTGACACCTTCATCTACCAAAAAGGGAAGGTTATGGTGCCTTCCAAAAACCAAAAAACCAAACCTGTTGCCATCGAGTCGATTCTGACTCATACCGACCCTATACCCCTCAAACCTAATTTCTTCGACCACCGCCAGGGCCAAGCTGACCCGTGGGGCCTGCCTCGCCCAGACTCAGGGTCTCCCCTAGCCCTTGGGACACGTGGCTCCTCTCCTTCCTGGCACTCATCATGAATTTCCTGTTCAACTTGTGCTTTTCACTACTGCCCAAATGAGGCATTTGAGGACATCTCTGGGGAGGCAACACTGCTGAGAGTCTGAGCGCGTTCATCAAAGCAATTTTGAACCTTCCGCCCTGGATTCCTGTGAGTCGGTTTCCATCGGTATTTTCTAAGCTCTTTTTGTGCCCGGGGCCTGGCCGGGGACATGGTGGCTGAGGTTGGGGACAGAGCTTGGACTTGGTTGAATAGCTGGGTCTAGTTTCAGTGGTAGCTCTCGGTCCCTTTCCCCCTCTGGGCCTCAGGTTCCCCTGCCCCTCAGAGGACAAGTGAGAACATGTGGAAGGGTCCCTCAAAGGGCCTGGCACACAGTAAGTGCTCAGTACATGTCAAGATGTAACAATAAAATGCTGTATGAGATGAGGTCCTAGCACTCACGGAGCTTGCAATAAAATTACACCTGATATTTTGTTGTTTCTTTCGAGGAGAGTGTATATCTGGCTTTGCAGAAATGTTTCTTCCCATTGAATTTTCTGCTTCTGTCTTTTAACTTTTAAAACAGGAGAAATAATTCAGTCTTTCTGCGTCGGTTTCTTGGCATGTAATGGGTAGAAATAAAAATCTCCTTAGCTGACAGAAATGGACGTAGTCATAGGAGGATCTGGAGGATTTAAGTAAGAAGGAGGAAGCAGAGGAAGCTTGGGTCATCCAGAGGGCTCGGAGATGTGGGAAGTGCTTGACCCTCCCACCCCTGGGAGAAGGTTGAGATTTTGGAGGACAAAAAGCATGTGACGAACTCTTTCCCCACTTTTTCCAACTCAGATCCCTGGGAGGGTCTGCAGAAGTCAGTCCACAGTCCCCACACCGACTCCCAGGAGCCCCAGGCTTCAATCAAATCTAATTACCTGCCACATCCCAGAACACACCTCTGTTTGTTGTCTTACCGCAGGGACTGCTCTGAATCCCTCACTGCCATCCGAAAAAAAAAAAAAAAAAAAAAAGAACCAAACCCCAGTTGCCTGCTCTCTACCAGCTAGGAGAGGGTTGAAAGGAAAGGAAAAGAAATGGAAGGCTAAAGGAATCGGGTCCTCTGGGACCTGCCCTCCGGGAGGCCGGATGATGCCCCACGGCCCCTAGGGCGGTTCCGTGCCCAGGCTGCATCTCCGACTCCCTTCCTGAGCAAACCACACTTGCAGAACTCACATCTCAGGCCATCTTTTCCCCATTTGCTGCCTCTACCCTCCCCCGCCTCCCCAGCACTCCCAGGGCTGAACCTCTGCCTAGAGCTCTGCAGTCAGCTCTGGACTCACTCCTGCGCTGACTTCACACACTTCCTCAGCATCTCCCTTGGTAGTCACATTATGAGTTTGGCACATTATTTTTAAACTGAGTTTCCATATTTAGGAACCCCATGCCCAAAACTGTTGTCCTCTGAAGTTCATGTCACATTAGTGGGTGTGCAAAGGCAAGGATGGTCCCACCCAGGATCTGACCCTCCCACTCCCCCTGAACGGAGCTGAGGGGGTCCCATCCTCCAGAAGAGCTGGTGCTCTGCACCTGCTCAATCTGGGGTAATACTTCCGGGAGTCGCTCCTCAGCCAGAGATGTCCCTGTGCAGGGACTGTGGCCAAGCTGTGATGCCTCAGGGCACTGTTGGCACAGGAGCTCTGGGGCTAACAAATCCCGGACTCTGCCACCGTCTGCTAACTGCGCGTCCTCATCATGGCCATCTCCCAGGCTGCAGCGGGGCCACTTTGTGGAAAGGTCCTGAGCCCTGCCATCATTGTGGTACTGGTGGGGCCTGTGTCCAAGGCCACCAGGCATCTGACACATTCTCTGTGCTTGCTCAGCAGAGCTCCCGGAGCTCTTGGGCCACTGGTGGGACAGTGAGAACCCACCCCTGTTGCACTGGCTCCTCCCAGCCCCTCACCGGTCCTCTCCTAACTGGAGCTCCCGCTGCCTCCTGGAGCCTTTTGCACTTGCTTGCCCCCTTCTTCCCCTCTCAATGGAAAGGCCCAGAGCTTGGGTGCACCAAGACCCTGGCACTGGTAGAGGTTGGGAGAGCAGCCTGGACATCTGGATAAGGCTCCAGATCTGTGTGGGGAGGAATGGCGGTGGCGGGGGGGGGGGGGGAGCCCTGCCATTGGGGTGGGGGAAGCCCTGCCACTAAGGCTGAACCTTGGATGCAAAGAGAGGGCGGATGACAGGGACAGGGAGGGGGCATCTCAAGGTGTCAGATGGCAGGAGGAAAAGCTAGAGCCTAGGACTGCTGAGATCCTTGCCCTGGAGGAGCCACTACCCTGCCTGCCTGTGTGAGTTGACGACCCCACAGGTCCCTGGCCGCTATAACTACATCTGTCCTCAGCACTGGTCACTGAGTGATGACAGACACCACTGCTGGGGTCTTTCTGCCCGCTCTCTGTGCTCTGAGGCCCCCTATCCCTCACTCTGGGGTAGGGGCAGGGGAGGACTGCTGCCTGCCTGCCTGCCTTTCTATCCGTCCGCCTGCCTGCACAGAGTGGCCCAGCCATTCTGCCCGTTGGCACACATGTGCACCCTCTTCTAACAGCCTTGCTTTCCGGGAGTGGAAGACAGCCCCAAACGCCCCACAGGCAGTCACCTGGTGATCTTGGGGTTTTGCAGGCTCTCTTGCTTGGTGGCAGCTCAGCCATAGGCCACAGAGGAACTCTCTGGCAAGCAACTTTGAAGACCCCTCCTTTCTGAGTGACTGTGAGGGTCAGTCCTGTTTGATCGTTATTTGCCCAACATTAAGGAGAACCGTGGTGGCTTTGCGGTTAAGTGCTATGGCTGCTAACAAAAGGTCAGCAGTTAGAATCCACAAGGCAGTCCTTGGAAATCCTGTGAGGCAGTTCTACTCTGTCCTGTAGGGTCGCTATGAGTCAGAACTGACTTGAGGGCAATGGGTTTGGTTTGATGGTGCAATGGTTAAGTGCTCGCCTTTTAACAGAGATGTTTGCAGTTTGAACCCACTAATGGCTCTGCAAGAGAATACACGTGTTGATCTGCTCCCATAGAGATCACAGCCTAGGAAACCCTACGGGGCAGTTCGGCTCTGTCCTATAGAGTTGCTATGAGTTGAAATTGGCACATAGTGCCCAATATTACGCAGGGCACAAAATCATCAGAGACAAACAGACTAATGAGGAAGCAAATGGGATAGGTTTTAATCCTGAATTCCAGGGTGGTTCAGCAGACTAGGAAAAGGTAGCTCAAATCCACATGAGTTTGATTGGGGTCCCCCGGCCCCTGAGCCCAGCACAGAGCAGGCCTTGGAAGGGTACTTGGCTATTGCTGGTACTGGTAGCTTAGCCATGGAGGGCCCAGGGATGAGGGCACATGCTGTTGAAGGTGGTGGCAAGTGGGTTCTGGTACCCTGATGAGACTGGAGGAAAGCCATGCCACCATTTTGGGGTAATGGGCAGTAAGGGACCAGTTAGACCCGAACTTTACTTGTATAACAATCGCCAAACATTCTACCGTCTCTTCCTGAAACTTTTCTTTGGAAAACTTCTTGCGATATGTGTAAGGACACGTACACCAGGTTTGCATGTTGGAGTGAAAGGCAGAAGACAGTAACTCCATGCTGATAGAACTGTGGCCATGCCAATCTGGCAGCCACGGACCTCTGCGACTGCTGAGGTAAGCCAGTGGTAGTAAGAAGGGTAAGCGTCAAAATATACAGGCATGTGAAAAGGCTGGGTGAGGAATAGTGTGGAGAGTAACACCTGATGTGTGTGACAAAAAGGATCAGTGCAAAATATATTTTCAGAGATAAGACTCTTTATGCATAGAATATTTCTGGAAAGTCACCAGGAATCATTGTTGAGTCTGGGGAGGGAATCAGGGGCTAGAGGCAGAGGAGGGAGAAAGACTTACTTTTCACTGCATATACCCTTTTGATAATGTACCTCTATTACCTTTTCAAAAAGAAAATTTAAAATTATTTAACTAATATTAAAAAGCACCTCATCAGTAAGGACTCCTTATCAGTGAACTTCTCGTTTTGCAACTCCAACCCTTTCCCACACTTGAACTACTTCTTTTGAATCTTCCTCTTTTGTACAGTTGAATACCTTTGCCTCAATACCAGGGGGATCTTGGAAGGAGAAGCTGGGCTTTAGAGAATACAGTCTTTAAAATTAGGACCAAACTCATGACGTCAACTCAGATCTGAATGGTTACTAGCGGTAAGGTGATACGGGTTGATGAAACAATACATGGTCACCTACATGGAAGGTGCATAAACATGTTGCTCCTGAGCATTTTCCCGACAGAAATCAACTGGGCTCAGATGCTGAAGGCAGGTGAAGGCATTCCAAACATGCCAGACCCCCAGCTCTTTACTGTATATGCTTCACCTGTCCAGGTTTCTTGACCATCGGTGCTCCTCAGCAGACTCGTGGAGAAAAGTCTAGTTGGAGAGAAAAAAATGACTTGCAAATACTCAATAAAGACTTGAACATGTCCGCTCACGTGAATTGAAGTCAGTTGTCTGGCCTTGAATAAATTGTTAATCCCACCATCTCCAGCTACAAGGGAAACTTGTGGCCCCTGTCCCATCTTCCCCCTGGGCAGAGCACCCTTATCCTTCCTGAGAAACAGCACCCAGCTCGGCCCGGGACCTGCTATTTCACTGTGGTTCCTGGTATGGAGTTGGCTACCCTGAGTGCTGGTACGCAGGTCTTTCCCAGTGGGGGCAAAAGAGTAAGCCTGGATTTGGCAGCTGTCATGGATTGCTTTGTGTCCCCCAAAAATATGTGTATCAATTTGTCTAGGCCGTGATTCTCAGAATTGTGTGACTGTCCACCATTTTGTCATCTGATGTGATTGTCATCTGATATGATTTTCCTAGTGTTGTAAATCCTATATCTATGATGTTAATGAGATGGGATTAGTGGCAGTTACGATAATGAGGCAGGGCTCAATCTACAAGATTAGATGGTGTTTTAAGCCAATCTCTTTTGAGATATAAAAGATTTAAGCGGGCAGAGAGTCGGGGGACCTCATACCACCAAGAAAGAAGCACTGGGGGCAGAGGGTGTCCCTTGGACCAGGGGTTCCTGTGAGGAGAAGCTCCTAAACCAGGGGAAGATTGATGACAAGGATTTTCCTCCAGAGCCAACAGAGAGAGAAAGGCTTCCCCTGGAGCTGGCACCTTGAATTTGGACTTCTAGCCACCTAAACTGTGAGAGAATAAATTCCTCTTTGTTAAAGCCATCCACTTGTGGTATTGCTGTTATAGCAGCACTAGACGACTAAGACAGCAGCCTTTTCTTGTGGTCTCTTACCATGGCCTGTTTTATACTGTATTTTGTCCAAGATGTATCAGCGTAGTGTGCCCATCAGAACAATAGACCTCTTGAGGGCAGGAATCACATCTGACCCTTCTTTTGTTTTCCCTAATGCAAGGAGGCAGCAGGGCACACGTGGCAGAAATCGAACAGTATACAGGATCAGAAGAGCAGGGTTCGAGTCCTGTCCTGGAACTTTCCAGTGTGAGGATCTGTGGCAAGTTATCCCGTTGTTTTGTGTCCCATTTAAGTGGGAGAGTGATATCCAATTTCAGAGAGGCATTCTGAGGATCAAATAAAAGTATTAAAAACAAATGCTTAACATGAAGTAAAGGATCAATAATAGTTAATTAAAATGGACTAGCTCAGTCAAGGGTTGCTGTGGATCTCTTTCTCCACCGTGGACTTCAGATTTCAACCACATTTCTACAGAGGAATCTAGTATTTCTCACCATGTGACTATCCCACTTTCAAACAGTCCTCTGATTCTGTTTTCTTCTCCCAGAGCCTTGTCGTTAGCTGCCATCTGACACCCCGAACTCATGGTGACCCTGTATACAATGGAACGAGATGCTGCCCGGTCCTGCGCTATCCCCATGATAGGTTTCAGTTTGGACCATGGCGATTCATAGGGTTTTCACTGGCTGATTTTTTCAGAAGCTCTCCAGGCCTTTCTTTCTAGTCCATCTTAGTCCGGAAGCTCTGCTGGAACTTGTTCAGCATCATAGTGAGGAATAGAGTTTTAATTCTCTTGGAATCCAGATTTCTGGTTTCCATGGAAGTTAAAATGACCCACCCAAGCTATCACCTTGAGATAATCTTTGAACATTAAAAAGCAGAAACTGGTCTCCTAAAAGTTATCTTTAAGACAAACAATAATAATAAAAAAAAAGTTTAGCTTAATTTTAAAGAATGTTTGTCTCGCACATTGTGCTCTTTTTTAAGAATTACCTGATTGCAGTTTCCACAAATAAAAACTCCAAAGGTCAGTTTAGAAGCTGTGTCTTAGGTTCACCAGTAATTAATTGTTCTTCAAAACGATGCTGTATGGAATCCAGCATTTACCACAAACCGTTTTATCAGTTTTATTCCAGCCCTTTTCCACGGCAATGTGTAATTTATCAGTGGTAAGATGGAATATAAAAATCTTTGAAAAAATCTTTCTTCTTTTGAACATTCTTGACTCTCCAGTCAGAAGTGTTGCTCTGTTTACAAATCGCATACTAAATAAACCCCAAATCAATTTCTATTATTGGCTTAATATTATTTTTATTTTAACAGTAGCAGCACGCAAGCCTCCACTGATAGAGGGGTACATTGGCCAGGAATCAAATTTGGGTATTCCGCGTGGAAGGCAAGAATTTTACCACTGAACTACCAGTGCCCCCTAGTGTCTTACAGGAAACACTCACAGGTTTGGTCCTAGCCCAGTACTGCCTGGATGGAGTCCCCAGATGATACCCAAACCGTGGAGTCGACTCGTAGTGACCCTGTAGGACAGAGTAGAACTGCCCCATAGAGTTTCCAAGGAGCGCCTGGCGGATTTGAACTGCCGACCTCTTGGTTAGCAGCCGTAGCACTTAACCACTACACCACCAAGGTTTCCGATGATAGAAAACCAAAACACCAAACCACATGCCCAACTCATAACGACCCTATAGGATAGAGTAGAACTGCCCCGTAGGGTTTCCAAGAAGCAGCTGGTGGATTCGAACTGCCGACCTTTCGGTTAGCAGCCGAACTTTTAGCCACTCCAGCTGACATTACTGGAACAATTAGCCCCACGTGGCAGCCCTGGGAGATGGTGCTAACACTCCAACGCTCCCTTTTTAGGAACTGAAAAACTGGCCACAGGAACGTGCCCAGGGTCACCCCCCTCGAACGCCAGGGGCTGGAATGAGACCCAAGACCGCGGACGGCCGCGGGGCATATGCTTAAGGTACTCCACCAGTGCGAGGATCCACTCCCCCATGTCATGGGCGGCACCACGGGCCGCGACCCGAGATAGCGTGCCCCGCCCCGCCCCGCCGCGGACCCTGACTTCCGGGAAGCAGCACAGCCCGGGAAGCGTGCGGATCTCAGCAGCGGCGGCTCTTGTTTCCTGCTGGGATTACAGCGCGGAGGACTGGCTCCCGGCAGGCTCTGCGGCGAGCTTCCACGTGGCTGGGGGTCTTTACCCGGGAGATGGGGAAAGTGAGGGAGCTGCGGTCCCGGGTGCACCGGGCGGCCGTGAGGCCCAACGGGGGGGCAGCGCTTGGCCCCGCGCCTTCGGCCCAGCAGCCGTCCCCGCCACAGCTTTCGAGCGGCGGAGCCGAGGGAAAGGTAATGCCGGTACCGCTCGTGCGTTCCGGGCTGCTCGTGCTCAGTCGGCGGCCCGCGGAGTGGTGAGCGTCGTGGCGTACGGCCTCCGGGAGGCCTGGGGGCGCAGACTAGGAGCGGCCCCCCGCTGCCGCGCCCTGTGTTCTGTGAGGAAACCCTGCATCACAAAGTCTAGGAATGCCTCCCGAAAAATGGCAAGGATGCCTTTGTAGCTGAGGTCCCAAGGAAGGGAAGGAAACTCCCGGGGTTAAAAGAAAAAAAAAAAAAAAAGAAACTGAGAACGGAAAAGAAACCCCCTACCGTTTGTCTGTCATCCCCCGCCCCTCCCTGCCAGCTGTCCCTCAGCCCTGAGCAACTGCCAGTCTACTTTCTGTCTCTATAAATTGCCCTATTTTGGATATTTCATATGAATGGAGTCATACAATATGTGGCTTTTTTTGTGTGTCTGGCTTTTCACTTAGCGTATTGTTTTCAAGTTTAATCCTTGTTGTAGCGCATATTTTTGTTGTGTTGTAAGGACTGTCCACCTCTGTTAAAGAGATTTATTAAAGCCAAGATACTATTTGAATGAGAGAGGGAGCATGAAAGCTTCAGGGTCTGCAGCTGATGAAAACTCTCCGGGAGGGGTACGGAAACCCTGGTGGCATAGTGGTTAAGTGCTACGGCTGCTAAGCAAAGGGTCGGCAGTTCAAATCCACCACGTACTCCTTGGAAACTCTATGGGGTTAGTTCTCCTCTGTCCTATAGGGTCGCTATAAGTCGGAATCGACTTGACGGCATTGGGTTTGGTTTTTTGGTTTGGTTATGAGGAACTACAAGCAGTATTTTGACTGGTGTATAGTAATTGAGGTCAATCAAAGATGGGACAAAACAAAGCATGATTTTTAACATTTTTGATTACATTAATGCAGCTGGAATACATTGATTGGCTAAAAGACATAATTAAAAATGTTTGTAATTGTGGAGAGGGAGTCTTATGACTGTCACAAAACAATGGCATGATGATGGAATGATGGCTGCTGTCGTGTACAGGTTATTAAACATTACCTCACCCAGAGCATAAGCTCTGGGAAGATCTAACACAAACAGCTTGATAAGGCTTAGTAACAGATTTATTGTCTTAGCTTAACCACAAAGCCTTAATAATAGGGTTGGTTCATAAGCAACAGGGTTTGAATCTGTGTGAAAGGTTTCGTTAAGCCATTTTACTTTTAGGTCAGATGTCTCTTTTGATTTTACATCCTATATTATTCCCTCCTTCTGATCAAGGATTTTGAAGAACATCCTTTGATCACACTTATAGGCATACTCTTTTTTTGTATGAGCTTGTCAATATGCTGCTCCCAGGTGGTGGCCTAACCTTTGTAGTTTTTTTGTATTAACCCCATTTTTCCCCACAATCAGGCATCACTGGTACCTTAGTTACCGAGCAGCTCCAATAAGTCCACCATGCTCCAATAAGTCCACCATGCCATGGCTAAGCAGCCATCTTTAGTGATTTTGCTGTGTGGAATGGATCGGGTATGGCCACATTGGAGGAACCACCTGACCTATTTTTAAATGGGAAGAAAAAAAATTTTTTTTTTTTCTTTAAATAAGGATGGTAAAGTTATAGGGGGTATAGAATGTAATCAGATAGCTTTTTGATGAATTTTAGCAATATCCTGTTTAACTTTTCCAGTGGTGTTAATCCAAGAACAACAGGCATTAGCAATGGTGCAAACCTTCCTTGCTGGGATCTAGGGCTGTTTTGTAGTCCAGTACCACTTTTGCCAAGGATTCTAAAAATTTTTGTTGTGTGGCCATTCCATCAGCCACATTATTACCAATTTGGGCTATGGTGGTAGACAAGTTGCTAATGGACTGCTCTAATTGTATGGTTCCAAACCAGGGTATAGTGGCATGCAGAAATGACCATCCCCAACCTGGGTGATCAGCTGTAGGGCTACGCTGCAGCACCACCTCCCTTTTAGAAACTGAAAGATTTTAATGTTACTTGTACATTGATTGCTATTAGCTTGAGTGTGGATACTTAAAGGAACGCCCAGAGTTCTTAAGGTGCATTGGCCTAGCATATTTTAACCATCTAGGGTGGGAGTCATGGCAAAGCCCAAGTATAGGGTGAAATTACTGGACTTTTTCCTTGAATACGCTGATCCTTCACATAAAAAGACATATCCAGGTGGGGTGCACAACATACTTGCCCCAGTTTGAATATTAGGAAATGGAATGGACTCATTGTCCTTTTCAAGCCAGTTAGCAGTTAATGACTTACTACAAATGGATAACTCTCCAAATACTAGGGGGTCCCAGAGTCAGGCACAAACTGAGAAATTTTGATTATTTTTGAAACAGTTATCTGCTACTGTGGAATAATATTTAGCCTTATTAATTTTAAAAGGTCACATGATGTGGACAAAGTAGAACATTCTAACCATGCACAGGTAAGGTCGAAAGGGGGAGCTGATGGATAAGTGGCTAATTCTGGAGTTAGCTGTAATTTAACACTAATAACCTATTTAAACTTTTTTTTAATTAATGGTAAAGTTAGGTGTGCACTTATAATCTAATATTGACACAGCGAAAGGATCAGTATGATCTTGTGTAGACCGAGGGGAACAGTGACATATCCAGCATTCGGTTACATTGCTAATGCTGGCTACTGATTGAGTTAATTTGATAAAAGCATTTTTTTTTTTTCCAAGCAGTAGAAAAAGGAAACAATAAAATGGATTGAAATTATAGTAGGAATTGTGATTGGAACACAAATACTAAAAAGGAACAATATCACAAATATTTAACAACTATGATTACTCCTATTATCACTAGGCTAAGTTTAGAATTTTCTAAAAGTTGGGTAGATAGTAGCTCAAATCCAAGATACAGGCCTGGTCTGGGATCTTGGGAAAGCAAGCCATCTGCTTAGATGCTTCTGCTTCTTGTCCTGGGATCATTTAAACTTTTGAGTCCTTCACTGGATTTAACAGTCTGTTTAGGGACAGGGGCCTTTTTCAGTTGGGTCAGGTGATTCCAAGCTTTGACCCCCTGCAATTTTGCGGCACATGGATTAGTGAGCAAAACTAAAGATCCCTTCCATTGAGGTTTAAGGGAATCTTTTAGATTCCAGGCAAAAGGGATGGAGTAGCAGTTTTGTTTTGTTTTTTTTAACTTGGAATTTTTACCCAAGAATAAGTATGCTTCATACTTAAATATCACATGTAATATAAGTATTAGCATATTGATATTTAATTTCTGAAAGAAATTAAAATCACATTGCAGGTTTAGAAACCTGTTTAGTATTGACTGGTTATGTTCTTCCCCAACACGTGATTCAAGAGTAATAAGAGAAATTACATTTCTAAGTCAATTTAGCTAAATATAAGCAAAACAAACCCATTGTTGGTCGAGTTGATTCCGACTCATAGCAAGCCTATAGGACAGAATAGAACCGTCCCGTAGGGTTTCCAAGGAGCAGTTGGTGGATTCGAATTGCCTTTCTTTTGGTTAGCAACCAAACCCCACCGGACCTCCTAGCTAAGTCAAGTAGGATTTTTCAATACCTTAACTGTCAAAGGCTTTTTCTTTTTTTTTTAAGAAATTCAGCATGTTCTTTAGCACAATGAATTAAAGACTGACAGTACTTTAATACATTTGGTGGTGTTAAATTCGAGTCAGCAATATGGAACATTCATAGCTTGTCCTGTTACAGTTTGTATGGAGTTAGATTATGAAGGCCAAAGTGAGAGGCCCTCAAGTTCATTAAGACTAATGGGAGGGCCTGCTGCCCAGTCAATCTGACGGAAGAGGTAAGCTTTGCTAACTGAATTTTTGCGATACCATTAGTTCCCTTTACACGCCCAGAGGACTGGGTTTGATAATGGCAATGAAGTCTCTGAAAAATGGGAAAGACGTTACACGTGGCATTGATTACTAGTCCAGTGAAATGGGTCCCTCTGTCACTGCAGAGGACAGCTGGAGTTCCCCACGTGGGAGTAGTATTTTCTGGTAACTTTGGCCACGAAAGCTGCTGTGGCCTTAAGGCAAGGGAAAGCTTCAACCCAATGTGAGTATCTACATATTGGAACCAAAACATTTAAAACCATTGGAGGGAGTTAGTTGAATGAAATCCATCTGTCATTTGAGCATCGGTTCACTTGTCAAAGGAGACATTCCAGGTGAAGGCCAGTAAGGCCTGCCAGGATTGAATTCAGAACAAGCAGGACATTGTTGTACTACCTGATCTGCAGCTCTCCAGAAAATATCCCTGGAAGTATTTTTGCAAAATGCCATGATTTTTTTTCTTTCCAAATGTTCCTTCCTATGGAAGGTTATAACCAAAAGGGATGTGTAAGTCCTTGGGAATTCTGGTTTTGAATCTGGCCCTTCCCAAAGAGAAGTAATATCCTTATTAATTTTACAACTTTCTCTTTTCCATTGTTCTTTCTTTTTTTCAGGAGCCTTAATCTGATGACTGTCCACATCATGCTAAACAGCAGTTATTTTTTCTAGGACTTTTAATTAGTAAGCTAGTGGGCATATCTGGAGGACTGTCATTTGTTATGAATAGAGGGGTTATTGGAACAGTATTGATAAGAAGGGCTATAAAGGTCTGAGCCAGAAGCACTCAGCATCATAAAGGTTCTTATTCTGTTGGGAGCCATGGACCTAAAAGATGATATGTGGTTGGCAGCAGACTCAAAATTTCCCCAAAAATGTTGTTTCAAGAAATTAATGATGCTTTTGCTTGGCGTTTTGGGTATCTTGGTTAAACAGGCTTGGAGCAGTGGGACATGAAGGTAAGTCGGCAAAACAGGTCTGTCCCCAGGACCAGTCCACAAATGTATAGTGGGATCCTGATAACATGTATTATATGCCCAGTCTTTAATCTTTTCCATAATGGCCAATTGTTGATACTTTTTTTACTAAGAATTTTTAAAAGGTTGGAAAATTGAGAAGAATTAAACAGAAATGGACTGGGCTTAGCTATACACAATTTAACATGGTCCAAGGGCCTTTAAAAAATTGAAATTTGGCAGTTCAGAAGGGCACAACACTTTTATTCCTTTCTCTTCATTCTGATTGCAGTAAGAATTGTCATGAGAGGAAATGAAAGGTGGAGAGTCAGCTTGTTTGGCAGCCACGTTGGCCAAGACATTTCCCCTGACTTTTTCTGTCTGAGGAAACTTTTTTGGTTGGCGGACCTGAATTTTAACTATTGCAATCTCAGAAGGGAGCATGAGAACCTCCAGGAGGTTGGCTACCAAGGGGCCATTTTTAATCTGTGTCCCAGAGGATGTTAAGAATCCTGTTTGTCTCCAAAGCATCCCAAAATCAAACCTCAGATTCGTGTGGATGGTTACTGACTGTTCAGAGAGCGACATGGAAGCCCTAGTGAGCACTATCAATTCAGCTTGTTGAGCTGATGTAACATCTGGTAAAGGGTTGCTTTCCAAAATCTTCGTTGATGTGGTGACTGAATATCCACCTTGATAATAAGAGCTAGAAGAATCTAATTTTAAATAAGACCCATTAGTGAAAAGAATTACATCAGGGTTAAGGAGGGCAGTCTTCTGCAAGTCCTGTCTGGGGGTAAGTAGCTGATCTGTTAAATCAAGGCAGTTACGAGGTACAGTGTTAACATCACTAAGTGAAGACAGTGTGCAACTGGATATTGGATGCAACCAAATGAAGGACTTCATAAGAGGTTATTCTGCTAGCCGATAAATGTTGGGTAGAATTTAAAATAGCACCCACAGCATATGGAACATACGAGGCTGTGGCGTCAACTAATCGGGCTGTGGCAGCTACTGCCCTGAGGCATGGGGAGTACCCTCTGGCCACAGGGTGTAGTTAAAAGCTGTGATACCCCGCAGGTCACTGTTCACTCCTGTGAGCTTTGTGTGAGCATTCACAAAGTATCACCAGCCATTTCAAGAACATACAAAGACAAAGAAAATTTGTAAGTTATAATTGGGAAACCCTATAGCTGGAGTGGATACCCTGGTGGCATAGTGGTTAAGTGCTACAGCTGCTAACCTAAAGGTCAGCAGTTCAGATCTGCCAGGTGCTCCTTGGAAACTCTATGGGGCAGTTCTGCACCGTCCTATAGGGTTGCAATGAGTCAGAATCAACTCCGACGGCAATGGGTTTGGTTTTTGGTTTTTATAGCTGGGGTAGTGAGAAGAGACCCCTTTCGTTTAGAGAGAGCTTGGATACCCTCCTCAGATAATTGAAATGGGTCAGGTGTAGACTCTTTTAAAATTTGCATTACGTCTGGGCCATTAGTGAAAAATTAGAAATCCACACTCAGTGGTAGCCACAAAGGCTTAAAATCCCCTTAATTGCTTCTTTGTTGTGGAGATAGAAAAGCTACAATGGCATTCTTTTCTTTGGTTATGTAGAAACCCCTTTTGGAGAGAGAATGTGCCCTAAATATTTCACTGCAGGCTAGCTGCAGCTTTTCTTCGGACATTTTTTGCCCTTTAGCAGCCAGGTGTTGTAAAACACTGTCCTCTGTGTAAGCTTGCAATGAATTTGTGCAGACCAGGAGATCATCTACATACTGTAATAAGGTAAATCCCTTAGTGAGCTATAAAAAAAAAAAACAAACAAAAACCCAGTGCCATTGAGTCAATTCTGACTCATATAGTGAGCTAGGGGCTGGGAAAAGTAGGTGGGAGATTCAGTAAATCCCTGGGGCATGACACTTCAGGTATATTGTTGATTATCACGGGTGAATGCAAACAGATACTGATTGTCCAGATGCCCTGGAACAGTGAAAAAAAGCACAACACAAATCTATCACTGAAAAATGAGTTGTATCTGGAGGTACATTAGACAAAAACAAATAGGGATTGGGCACCATGGTTTTCCAATTTTTCTTGGAATGACGTGGTTAAATCTGGTACAAACTTCCAACCCTAGCCATGGGGTTTCTTTACTGGAATTACTATATTGTTGCGTAGACTAATGCAAGAAATGATGGGCCCTTTGGCAGAAAATCTTGAATTATAAGGGCCCATCCATCTCTGGCTTCCCATTTTAAAGTGTATTGAGGGACTTTAGGTAAAGGTTTAGAGGTATTGTTTTAGAGTTTACTAGGTTCTGCTGACAGAGTCTGTGGATGAGTTGGCCTATAAACTTCCTAGCTCCATAGAGAGACAATCCAAATGTGTCATAGCTTTTTGGGATTAAGAAGCCTGTAAAGGGAAGGCGGCATAACACTTCCTCTGAGTCCAAATGTTTGGGAAGTGAAGAGTTATTAGACAGATCTAAGATAATTTCTCCTTGATTAGTAAATTTGATATGACAATTCTATTTTAGATAAAAAGTCTCTGCCTAACAAATTGGGGTATTTAAACTGAGTAAAAATGAGTGTATATTTTTTATAGGACCCAAAGAAATGGAAACAGGGTGGGAGTATACTAAAGTCTATTCGTGATTTGAAACCCCCACTACAGTAGAGGTAGAGGCTTTAGTGGACTTGTGGTGTTAATAGTGGAAAGAGTAGTCCCCATGTCATTTAAGAATTTACATGGTTCTCCATTAATCTGGAGGGTTGTTTCTCCTTGCGAGTTGAGAGCTACTACTGAAAAGGCCTCTGATGTATTGTCGGAGCCCCTTCATTCAGGTTTGGGTGGTGCTGATGGCAGAACACCAAGCTTGTTCTACATTTTAAGACTGTTTTTGTTGAAATGCCCTGGCTCTTTGCAATAATTGCAAATTCCCTGTACCTTGCCTGGATGGAGGGTTCTTAGATCTGGCTCCAGCATCTGATTTAAACTTACCGTATCTGCAGTGTTGGAATTTTTGCAGCTGTAAAGCCATCAATTTACTTTGCGTGAGCTTGGTTTTTTGCTCTGACTCCTTAGCTTTTTGTTCAAGTGTTTCAGCCAATTTGTACGTGAGAGTAATTAATTCTGAGTTGTCAATACTTTTCCAGTTTAGTTGGTGACATTTAACTAAATCTGCTAGTTCTGGATGGAGGCCACCCACAAAAAGAATTAAAGGCGATGGTAGCTCTTTCATATTTTCTAAGTTCAAACCAGAGTGTTCCGTAAATAATTTTGTTAAATGGTCTCTGTAATTATATGCATTCTCATCTCTTTCTTGTTTACAAGCTTGAACCTTGGCCCAATTTATCTTTCTTGGAAACACCTTTAGGAACTAGTCATTTAAGTTTGTAAGAATTTCCTTAGTCTGGGTTATCGTGGCAAACCAGGGATATTTGGTTGAATGAACAATGGTTTTCAGGTTCCTTCCATTTGTCCTCCTGAATCCCCAGGTCCCAACAGCATGTGTAAGAGGTTATACAAGCCCGCTAGCCTGGGATCATATGTTTCTGCCAAGATTTTAAATTTCCGACGACTTAAATGAGGATTTTTGCGAGAGCTAGGAAATTCCTTTATGATTGCATGAAGCTCTGCTTTGGATCATGAGGCTAAGATGACTTTGGGACATGTCTTAGTTATCTAGTGCTGCTATAACAGAAATACCACAAGTGAATGGCTTTAACAAAGAGAAATTTATTCTCTCGTTCTCTAGTAGGCTACAAGTCCAAATTCAGAGGATCAGCTCTAGGGAAATGCTTTCTCTGTCTGCACTGGAGGAAGGTCCTTCTCATCAGTCTCCCCTGGACCAGGGGCTTCTCCATGCAGGAACCCCAGGTCTAAAGGATGCACACTGCTCCCGGTGCTGCTTTCTTGGTGGTATGAGGTCCCCCTGTCTCCCTGCCCACTTCTCGCTTTTATATTCCAAACGAAATTGGCTCAAGACCCAATCCAATCTTGTAAATTGAGTCCTGCCTCATTAACATAACCACTGCCCATTCCCCCTCATTAACATCGTAGAGGCAGGATTTACAACACCTAGGAAGATCACATCAGGTGACAAAATGGTGGACAATCATATAATACTGGGAACCATGGCCTAGCCAAATTGATATACATATTTTTGGGGGACACATTTCAATCCATGACAGGAGGACCTTGTCCTGCCTTTGGTTGTTTAATTTTAAAAGACATCTCAGTTATTGATTTAGTTTCTCCTGTAGGTGCTCGTTTGGTTACTCCTGAGGATTTCCTGGGGTAACAAGGAAGCTTGCACCAAGTATTGTCAGGACAAGAAGGTATAGATGAATATAAAGAAGCAGCTTCTGGAGGAGCAGCAAGAGGAAAGATGCTGTAGTGATAGTAGAGTTTTGGCATTGCAGTTCCTTATTTTGCTTTGTTTTGCCGGGACATTCTGCAGTTAGGCAAATTTGCTGTTATTTTGTTTCTTGGGGGAAACCCTGGTGGTGTAGTGGTTAAGTGCTACAGCTGCTGACCAAGAGGTCGGCAGTTCACATTCACCAGGCGCTCCTTGGAAACTCTATGGGGGAGTTCTGCCCTGTCCTATAGGGTCGCTATGAGTCGAATCGACTCGACGGCAACGGGTTTTTGTTTCTTGGAAGCTTTTAAAACCCAATTAAAATAGGCTTCCCACTGGTTCTAATTGATTCATAAGCCTTTAGCTTCTAGTTTACTGCGTGAAAAGATTAACTTAGTAGCTCAAAACCTCCCCAAAGTGGAAACTCATCCCCTAGGCTCTTTCCAGTAAGTTCATGTCATCGTTCAAGATACTGAACTGCACTGAGGCTGTAATTCTTAATCATATAACAAGTGGGGGCCCCAGAGTGGGGTCTGATATAGCCTTTTGAGACAACATTCCTCATTTTACCAAAGACCTGTACGTGCCAGCAACCAAAGGGTGCGCTAAGCTTGATGTGCCCTTAGAGAAAAAGTTTGTGCTGGTAGTTATACCTTTCATCCACTAGATGGTGGGCTGTCACACTCAAGATTTCTTCAAAATGTAAAAAAAAAAAAAAAAAAAAAGATAAACCTCCAACAAGTGCAAATGAGCAAGAGAAAGTAAAGAACAGCTTCAGTAAATCCCAAAAGAACTGTGCCCAGATGCTTCAGGGTTCAATTCAGGAACACTTACCTCCAGGCAGATCCTGAGTGGTCCAAGAAAGTGGAAGGGCAGAAAGGGGCCCGTGTCGGCCCCTGATTCCAGTTTTTCAGCTCTTTGGGGCCTGCCAGGGAAAGAGGACTCCAAATCCTACTGATTACACCAAATGTAGAGAAAAGACTTTCCACATCTATTAAGGTAAACAGATTTATTGAAGCCAACATACCATTTGAATGAGGGGGGTGATGTGAAAGCCTCAGGATCTGAAGCTCACAACCCCCCCCAGGAGGGGTATAAATCACTCATAGGTTATAGTGCTATATGAGGAACTACAAACACATTCTGATTGGTTTACAGTGATTAAGGTCAGTCAAAGGGGGGGCAAAGCAAAGCATGATTTTTAAATTGGTTGTTAATACAGCTGGGGTACATTGATTGGCTAAAAGACATCATTGCAAATGTTTGTAATCGCAGAGGGGGTCTCGTGACCATCACAAAACAATGGCATGAAGGCTTCTGTGGGGTATATTTGTTAGACATTACCTTGCCTAGAGCATGAAATCTCCTGGGGAGATCTCACAGAGTTGGGTAAGATTGGGCTACAGATTTAATATCTTGGCCTAACCACAAAGCCTTAAGAATAGGGTTGGTTCCTAAGCAACAGGGTTTGCATCTGTGTGAAAGGTTATATTATGCCTTAGCATTGTTGTTGTTAGGTGCTGTTGAGATGGTTCCAACTCATGGCAACCCTGTGTACAACAAATTGAAGCACTGCCTGATCCTGTACTATTCTCACAGTTGTTGCTATGTTGCAGCCCATTGTTGCAGCCAGTGTGTCAATCCATCTTGTTGAGGGTCTCCCTCTTTTTTGCCCACCCTCTCCTTTACCAAGCATGATGTCCTTCTCTAGGGACTGGTCCCTCCTGATAACATGTCCAAGGTACATAAGACGAAGTATCGCCACCCTCACTTCTAAGAAGCATTCTGGGTCTAGTTTTTCCAAGACGGATTTGTTCATTCTTCTGGCAGTCCATGGTATATTCAGTATTCTTCACCAATACCGTAATTCAAAGACATAAATTTTCTTCAGTCTTCCTTATTCGTTGTCCAGCTTTCACATGCGTATGAGGGGATTGACAATACCATGGCTTGGGTTAGGCAGACCTTAGTCCTCAGAGTGACAGTTTTGCTTTTTAACACTTTAAAGTGTATTTACCCAATGCAATATGTTGTTTGATTTCTTTATTGCTGCTTCCACGGGCGTTAATTGTGGATCCAAGTAAAATGAAATCCTTGACAACTTTGGTCTTTTCTCTGTTTATCGTGATGTTGCTTATTGGTCCAGTTGTGAGGATTTTTGTTTTCTTTATGTTGAGGTATAATCCATTTTTGTTTAAATGTAATCCATCCCGAAGGCTGTAGTCTTTGTTTTTCATCGGTAGGTGCTTCAGGTCCTCTTCACTTTCAGCAAGAAAGGTGTGTCATCTGCGTTTCACACGTTGTTAATGAGGCTTCCTCTGATCCTGATGCCGTGTTCTTCTTCATGTAGTCCAGCTTCTTGGAGTATTTGCTCAGCATAGAGATTGAATAGTATGGTGAGAGGATACAACCCTGATGCACACCTTTCTGATTTTAAACCACACAGTATCCCCTTGTTCCATTTGAATGACTGCCTCGTGGTCTACCTATAGGCTCCGCGTGAGCACAGTTACGTGTTCTGGAATTCCTGTTCTTTGCAATGTTATCTATAATTTGTTATGATCCACACTGTCAAATGTCTTTGCATAGTCAGTAAAATGCAGTTAAACATCTGGTATCTTATGCTTTTAGCCAAGATCCATCGGACATCAGCAGTGATGTCCCTCGTTCTACATACTCCTCTGAATCTTGCTTGAATTTCTGGCCGTTCTCTGTCCACATACCACTGCGATGTTTTTGGAATTATCTTCAGGAAAATTTTACTTGAGTATGATATTGTACAATAATTTCTGCATTCTGTGAAGTCATCTTTCATTAATTCAGCCTTAGTATTAGTTCAGCCATTTTACTTTTAGGTCAGACATCTCTTTTGATTTTATATCGCTTATCAGTTGTTAGTTGCCATCTAGTGGCACTGGGTGGGTTCAAAGTGCCATTTCTTCAGCTAGTGGTCCAGTGCTTAACCCCCAGCACCTAACCAGTGCTCCACTCAGGCACTCCTATTAGCCATTGTTGTTGTTAGTTGCTGTTGATTTGATTCTGACTCAAGGAGACCCCACATGTAGAGTTTTCAAAGCTGTGACCTTTCAGAAGCGGATTATCAGGCTTGTCTTCCAAGGTGCTTCATGGTGGGTTCAAGGTTCCAACCACAAACCTTTTAGCTAGTAATTGAGAGGCTTAACTGTTTGTACCACCCACAGACTCCCATTAGCCATTATGGAGATGCAAAGCAAAACCGCAATGAGATGCCACCTTAATATCATTAGAATGGCAGTAATAAAAAATAGAAAAGGACAGGTAGCACATATCAGTACTTTATCCCTTTTTACAGCTGAATGATATTCCATTGTATGGCTGGACATATTTTATCTATTCCTCCAGTGATGGGCACATGGGTTGTTGCCACTTTTTGGCTGTCATGAATAATGCTGCAATGAACATTCAAGTACACATTTTTCTGTAGATGTATGGAGTAAAATTGCTGTGTCATATGGTGGTTCTGTGTTTAACTTTCTGAGGAACTTCCACACTGCTTTCCAAAGAGGCCACACCATTTTACAAGCGCACCAGCAGTGCATGAGGTTCCTGTCATACCAGGGTTCAGGGTCGCCAACAAAAGACACAAACCACAAGCTCTGACAGTGCATTGGATGGCACTTTACTCACATAGAGAAGGGACTCAGAGTCAGTTGTGTGCACTGGTCTCCCATGGCCAGTGAGTCCCCCTTTGCAGATGGTTCAAGGCTGATGTTCCATGCTGACCCCTCTTGTGCTGCAGTCGAGGGAGACCCTGTTCCTTACCACTCCGGGAACAGATACAGAAGTGGGTTGGCCAGGTGCTATATGGTGCCCACACTTGAGCAAGGCAGAAAATGTTGCTTTGTGCCCAGAACAGAGAGGAAGGCTTCTCCTATGAGGAGAAGAGATAGAAACCTAGTTCCTAGCCGCCTTATCCTCCTGGGCCTTTGCTTAGGCCGCTCAGGTGGGAAACGTAGAGGCAGAATGTCCTCCAACAGGCCCCTACCCCCCATCGAGGCACCAGGAAAAAAAAAGTAAAGTGCTCACAAATCCTGGTATGTCCATTGCCCATTTCAGACACTGAACCACACGTCCATAGCATGGTGTACAATTCTGGTGGATGTTACGTCTAGGAACCTTTGGCGCTTAGTGTTTTTAGATGGCATTTAATGAGGGTTACTAGTAGGACAGGTCGCTATGAGTCGGAATCAACTCGATGGCAACAGGTTACGGGTTTAGTAGGACAAGAGTCCTGGTGGCACAGTGATTAAGTGCTTGGGTGCTAACCGAGAGCTTGGCGGTTTGAATACAGCAGCAGTTCCGTGGGAGAAAAGACCTGGCAATCTGCTCTTGTAAAGGTTACAGCCTAGGAATCACCGTGGGGCAGTTTTACCCTGTCATATAGGGTTGCTATAAGTCGGAATTGATGACCCACAGTAACAGTACCTAGGAGGACTGTCCCCAGCAGGGTGATCAGGCCTGCTTGGATGGGAGATTGCAACCAACTGCCCCTAGTCATTGCTTAATCTAAGCCAATTGAACAGGTCAAAAGGCTTTATTTATCTAATCTTAGGGAGAATTTGAACTGCTTTTATGTCATTTATTCATAACATGCTGAATCATTTATGTAAAAACAGCATATTTCTCCCAGTGTAGCACATCATATGAACAGTACACGTTCTGGTACAAGTTGTACAAAAGACTCCTTCTCTTTGTGGCACAATCAAGCAGGGTATCACCATTGCCTGAAAATCTGTTGCTCTCGAGTCGATTCCCACTCGTAATGACCCTACAGGATGGACTAGAATTGCCCCATAGGGTTTCCAAGGAGTGGCGGTGGATTTGAACTGCCAACCTATTGGTCAGCAGCCGAACTTTTAACCGTTGCACCACCAGAGCTCCACCGCCAGACCAGGTTAATCCAGACTTGGTGTAATTAGTGTCCACTTGGTGGCATAGTGGTTAAGTGCTACAGCTGCTAACCAAAAGGTTGGTAGTTCAAATCCAGCAGGCGCACCTTGGAAACTGTGGGGCAGTTCTACTCCGTCCTGTAGGGTTGCTATGAGTTGGAATCAACTCGACAGCAACGGGTTTTTTTTTTTTTTTTTTTTTTTTAATTTCGATCATATTTTGCAAATTTGCTGGTGTCCAGAGTAATGTTCAACTCAGGTTTAGATGTACTGTTCTTAGAGTCAAAACATACCGTTTAGCCAAAGCATATTGTTTAGTTACAATAGTTATTGGGAGCTTCCCCTAGATCTGGTCCTGTGCAGCACAGGTTTTCCACAGAGAGAGACATTGCCTCCCCACAGGCAGCGTTTGTACTTTAAAGATGTTCCCTATGAGTGATGGAGTCTGCTGTATCTCCTGAGTACACCAGGTCATGCATCCAGTTGTTTGACAGATGGGCGGGAATGATGTCGGAGATGGCTCATCATTTTGGTTCAGTTATTGACAGAGCCAGCAGTTGGTCTGATTGGTAGCTCTAGCAAAAGCCTGTGTCGCTGGGGCCCATGAATGAGGGGCCTGTCCGTCACTGTGAGGTAATCTGAGGAGAGAAAGAGATCTTGCCATGGACAGCATGTACCCAAGGCTGAGTCCCTTCTCCTGTTGCCAGCTTGTTGGGGCTGTGGGCCTAGGCTCGGCCAGCAGCATTGCTTTCCTCGGCCTGGGCCAGGCAGCTTCACTCGAGTGCACTATCTTCTGTGTCTGTCTACAGTTCCCTGGAGCAAGCATCCAGGGAGGGGTGCTCCAGGGGCACGCAGTGCCGCCTCCTGCTAGTCTAAGGGGGCTCTGGGGCCGAGTCAGGACACCAGGCGCCCAGACGAGTCCGTTAGCTTCTGACAGATGGCTCTTTTCTCTTTGCAAAGACTTCCCGTGAGAGAGTTGGGTCAGACTCAAGTACCGACAATTGCTGACATTCATTTGGTGTCTGCTGTGCACCAGGGCCTGTGCTGTGCGCTGTATGTGCTTTCCACATTCAGTCATCCAGGAGCCCCATGACGCAGATATTTCTGTCTCCCTTTTACAGACAGTGATACCAAGGGCAGAGAGGAGGTAACTTGGTAAGTGAGTGGCCGGGCCAGTTGTAAATTCAGGCAGGCTGGCTCGGGGTCCATACCCTTGCTTGTGGCTGATCAGCTTTTCCTTTTCACCTTGGCCTCTAGGAAACTCAAAACCAAACACCAAACCCACTGCCATCGAGTCGATTCCGACCCATAGCGACCCTATAGGACAGAGTAGAACTGCTCCGTAGAGTTTCCAGGGAGCACCTGGTGGATTCGAACTGCCGACCATTTGGTTAGCAGCTGTAGCGCTTAACCACTACTCACCAGAGCTACATATATCACATGTATGGCAGCTTCCTGGTTCTACTTTTCATTGTCCTTGTTTTGGTGCTTCTTTCATCCCCTCTTTTAATTTTTTTTTTTAAATTGTGCTTTAAGTGAAAGTTTACAGCTCAAGTTGGTTTCTCATACAAAAATTTATACACACATTGTTATGTAACCCTAGTTGCTTTCTCTATAATGTGACAGCACGCTCCTCCTTTCCACCTCGAATTTCCTGTGTCCATTTAACCAGCCTCT
Source organism: Loxodonta africana (assembly GCF_030014295.1). NCBI lineage: Eukaryota > Metazoa > Chordata > Mammalia > Proboscidea > Elephantidae > Loxodonta > Loxodonta africana. Next base: position 226,775,607 of record NC_087343.1, read on the forward strand.
GTCCATTTCTGCTTTCTCATCTTGCCTCCAGGCAGGAGCTGTCCGTTTAGTCTCATTTATCTATTTGAACTAAGAAGCATACTCCTCAGGAGTATCATTTTATGTCTTGTAATCCAGTCTAATCTTTGTCTGAAGAGTTGGTTTCTGGAATTATTTTAGCTCTGGGTTAGCAGAGAGTCTAGGGGCCATGTCATCCAGGGTTCCTCCAGTCTCAGACCATTGAGTCTGGTCTTTTTACTAGAATTTGAGTTCTGCACCCCACTTTTCTCCTGCTATATCAGGGACTCTGTATTGTGTTCCCTGTCAGGGCAGTCGTTGGTGGTAGCCAGGTAACATCTAATTCTTCTGGTCTCCGGCTGATGGAGTCTCTGGTTTATGTGGCCCTTTCTGGAAAGAGACAATATCAACAGTCCCCCCTCCCCCGCTTAGTCCCTCTGAGTGGAGATGTTCTTGTCCTGTGGCTTGAGGAGAGGACTGTCCGGGTATAGCCGCCCAGGCTGGCTGCCCTAGTCCTGAGGCAGCCGCTGCTGGGGGGCGACCCACACCTTCTTGACTCCGAGTTTCTAACGGGCACAGAAGTTACATCCTGAACATACTTACTGCAGCCTGTGATGTCATCCATCTACACCAAGAGGTCTGGGGTCCCAGAGGTGACCAGAGGAACCCAGTGCCCCTGAGTTCTGTCATCCCCTTCACCATATCAAACCACCCCTGGGGAGCGTGCTGAGGGGGGAGAAAGCAGTTGGGTAAACTGAGATGGGGATTTCGTGGGTATAGCCTAATCAGGCAACTGCCTGGTCCTCCTCACCTGCTCCAAGTTCAGTATTGCCCAACGTGTGTGGCAGTGCCATGTTTCCTGTCCAAATGACCCTTGTGAGGCAGGGGCTGAGGTAGTGTCATAATCAGGGTACACACGTAAGTACAACGTCAGAGAGCATATGTGGACACCTGAAAACAAGGTTTACAGTGTTAGGGCACCCCAACAGGACATACAGTAATCAGTTAATTGGGAACAGAGCTCATAATGTAGCCCTCCATCCCGGGACCTCCTGCCCTGGGGTTTTTAGTTCAGGACCAGTGCAGTTTATTCCTTATTTCAGAGGGACTGCCTGAGGCCGTCGGCTATCAGCATCAAGAGTGTGGAGGATGTTTGGAGGTGCTCTGTGTGGACAGTGCAGGAGCCCGAGGTCTTTTCTGTTTTATTGCTTCAGCAGTCCAAATTCACTGGAAAGGCAGAATTGGGAGTTTTTCACCAGGGAGAGGAGGAAAGCTTTCAGGAACATTTTTGAAAAAACAGGTCATTAATGTTTCCCTCTCCCCCATGTTTCCCTGGGTATCAGAGTTCAGATCTGTTTTCCTGATAGTGTTGTATCCTGTTCAGTAATCAAAACCTTATATTATCTTTAATTTATCTCCGATTTTCATCCATATCTTTTGTCAGAAGTGGTTGTATGCAGAAGGAACAAAAGAACAACATTTTCATACAATAGTCTTTAGTGCAGTGAATTACTTAATATGGCCCTTCTAGCCATGAGCTTTGTAACTCCCACCAAATGACTGGGTGGGACTATGCAAATAAGGTACTTGTGACTGGGTGGGACTATGCAAATAAGGTACTTGTGGCTCACCAAGGGGATCGGGCAGCTTGCTAATTATGCAAGTAAAGTACGTGGCACCCTTATGGAGTGGGACCGTGCAAATAAAGCCTATGGAATCCCAGTGAGGGGACTGGTCCATTTTGCCATCCTGCTAGCCTTAAAAGAACCAATCCCCAAACAGATAGGGGGACCTCAAAACCATCAAGGCAGAAGAGCCAGGAGTGGAGCGTGTCCTTTGGATCCAGGGTCCCTGCACTGGGAGCCTCCTGGACCCAGGAGACAAAGAGCTGTAACACCTGAGAGATGGCAGAAAGCTGCAGCAGCAGAACTAGGAGACTGGCGCGAGGTGACGCGGTGGGCTTCCTGGCCCTCGGAACATCCCTGCGTAGGAGGCTTGCGTAGGAGGCTTGCGGCGGAGTAAGATGCCTCCGGCCACTTGGTGGAGCTAGGTTTAGTGACCCACAGAGCTAGAGCTGAGCGTCTTTGGACCGAGGCTTACTGGTGGAGTGGGGTGCCTCTGGGCACTTAGTGGCAGAGCTAAAAGAGCTTTGTAACACTTCCCAGAGCAGGGCAGAGGCCAAGGGGCCAGAGAGAGGTATACCTGCAGGCATGGCTGAGAAGAGGCTGTCCTGATGGAAGAATTGTATCCTTAGCATTTCTGAACCTGAGTTGTAACCTGTTACTTCCCTAATAAACCCTGTAACTGTGTGTATGGACTGTGAGTTCTGTGTGGCCATTGCAACCGAGAAGTAGAGAGTGCCAACGGAGGGACAGCTGGTGTCAGAATTGGTAAAAGGGTTGGAGGGTGGAGTCACGTCTGACCTGGCCTCAGGGGAATCAGCCTTGGGCTGTGGAGGCTGATAAGGATTCTCTCTCCCCCTGGTGGAGTTAGAGGAGGAAGTCTGCTGCTGCCGCTTTAGTCTGATAAATGTAGGATGCAGATGAGAAACACCCCTGCCGGGAATTGCTTCATCTAAACGCCAGACTGCTTGCCTGTGGATGTGTCAGTCAGGCTGGGGCCATCTTGTCTCCTCCCATCAGCCATTAAGCCTGTCCTTTGATTGTCTGGAGCCCTAGTAGCAGAGTGGTTAAGAGCTACTGCCGCTAACCAAAACGTTAGCAGTTTGAATCCACCAGCCACTCCTTGGAAATCCTGCGGGGCAGTTCTACTCTGTCCTTCAGGGTCGCTTTGAGTTGGAATTGACTCAGCGGCAATGGGCTTGGCTTGGGCTTTGATTGTCTATTGAAGTGCTCAGTCACGTCTAGGGCTTGGGGATGATTGGAGTATAAAGAGCCCATTCGAGATTCAGTGGATCGAGATTCAGTGGAAACCTCAGCATAGAGACTCTGGTATGATTTGCCTGCTGAGAACATTCAGGCTCGTTAGCTTGAGAATCTGTCCCTGGTCAGGTTTCTAGCCTTTGCTAGGGTCTCATAGGCAGGACAGCCTTTTTTATGCTGTTCTGGCATTTTCTGATGACAGCGTCAGTCCATGTATGCAGGTTCAGTCTAAGATGGTGTCTGAATCCCTACCAGCCACCCTTCCTTGTGCTCCGGAGCAGAGGAGACTTTGGCCTCTTTTCAGTTGATCATTGTAACTTGTTTTCCCCTCTCGGAATGGGGGCCTTTCTGGTGACCATCCACATGAATAACAAAAGCTTATCAGGAGCAGAACTGATTTTTATCCATGTCTTATCCCCATAGGGGGCTTGCTTTAGGTGTCAGCCAAGACTTTTCAGTGGCCAGATCAAATGGCTGGGTCATGTCACAGGTTTCATGTGCCCCACTAGAGTGGCCCTAACTGTAGCAGTTCCCATCAATCCTTGAAAGCAAAAGCTTACAAAGGTGTACATTAATATATTAACGTCATTAATGCATACAATAGGGACTTGTCAGGGCCCCAAAGGGACTCATCCATAGTCAGATTTGGGCAAGGGTGTGGGTGGTAGTGACCCGAGACCCAGAAATACAGAAAGCATCATCTATTTGTTATTCTTCATCGTGGTGTTACAAAGTTCAAGGTCACCTGTCTCCTGCTACCTAAAAACCCAAGAAATGTAATTTTTTTTCATTTTCCCTATTGAACTTTAGTTTTGCATAAGATCTTAGGCCCTCCCCCTCTCCCTCTCTAGTGGCAAGAGGAACATCAGTTTAGATTTTAGTATTGTTTATTTCTGAAAGTCAAGAGGTCTGGGCAGAAGTTGGCAGGGCCCTCCCAACCCTCTCTAGGCCTATGAGTGGGACAGGGAGCAGAACCCATGTCAGTCATAGGGCCAACACCATGTGGTCCACCACACACCATAGCGCCTGGGGGCTGACTGTTGAGATTTGGCTATAAGCTTTCTGGGGCAAGGGAGCAGAGAGCCAGGTGGGTCAGGGCAGGCTGGTTTGAACAGGCCCTGAGCTTCTCCAAGCTGCAGCTGCACAGGGCAGACACCCCTCTTGACCAGCCTTTTCCATGTTGCTCCTCTTCTGTTGGTCAGTCTTTGAGGCTAGAGGTGCCACCACGCTTGCATGTATCATCAGTCATTTGTGGAACCATGCTGCCTCCATATCAAGTGCGAGCAGCATGGCTTCTACCCGCTTGCTGGGCAATATGGGGAAGACCCCTCCCATTTTACCTTCTTCATCCCCTCCTTACTAGGTATTGCAGCTGTGACACTACGTTGCTATTGGGTTATCTTGGTGGGGCAGCTATCAGAACATTCTGGAGAGGGCCTCCAAGGTCTCTTTAAGGCCACTCAACAAAGGCAGTCTTTTTTTTTTTTTTTTTTTTATTGTGCTTTAAGTGAACGTTTACAAATCAAGTCAGACTCTCATATAAAAATCTATAAATAGCTTGCTATATACTCCTAATTGCTGTCCCCCTAATGAGGCAGCACACTCCTTACCTCCACTCTCTCTCTTCATGTCCATTCCCCAGCTTCTGACCCCCTCTAGCCTCTCATCTCCCCTTCAGACAGGAGATGCCAACATAGTCTCATGTGTCTACTTGATTCCAAAAAGCTCATTCTTTACTAGTATCATTTTCTGTCCCATAGTCCAGTCCAATCCCTGTCTGAAGAGTTGGCTTTGGGAATGGTTCCTGTCTTGGGCTAACAGAAGGTCTGGGGACCATGACCCCCCGAGGTCATTCTAGGCTCAGTCGGACCATTAAGTCTGGTCTTTTTATGAGAATTTGAGGTCTGCACCCCACTGCTCTTCTGCTCCCTCAGGGGTTCTCTCTTGTGCTCCCTGTCAGGGCAGTCATCGGTTGTAGCCGGGCATCATCTAGTTCTTCTGGTCTCAGGATGATGTAGTCTCTGCTTTATGTGGCCCTTTCTGTCTCTTGGGCTCATAATTGCCCTGTGTCCTTGGTGTTCCTCATTCTCCTTTGATGATCCAGGTGGGTTGAGACCAATTGATACATCTTAGATGGCTGCTTGCTAGCGTTTAAGACCCCAGACGCCACTCTCCAAAGTGGGATGCGGAATGTTTGCTTAATAGATATTATTATGCCAATTGACTTAGATGTCCCCTGAAACTGTGGTCCTGAAACCTCCATCTCTGCTGCACTGGCCTTTGAAACGTTGTTTATTCAGGAAACTTCTCTTTTGGTTTAGTCCAGTTGTGCAGACCTCTCATGTATTGTGTGCTGTCTTTCCCTTCACCTAAAATAGTTATTTACTATCTAATTAGTGAAAACCTCTCTCCCTCTCTCCCCCCTCTCATACCCGTCAAAGAATATTCTCTTCTCTGTTTAAACTATGTCTCGAGTTTTTATAATAGTGGTCTTGTACAATATTTGTCAACAAAGGCCATCTTAAATGGCTTTTTATTCTTTTTCCTTTCTCTGTAGTGTTAACTCTTGTTTTGCCGTAGGTGTTAATGGGTGTTTTCAGCACCAGAGACCTAACTTGCTGGAGCCCCCCTACCATCACCGCCCCCATTGTTGGAGGCTCTGATTGTGGTTGGGGAACTGCTTAGTAACTCTTGAATCCCCCAGTTTCAGTAACCAAAACTATATCGTTTTGTGGGGTGATCCCACTCCTTTCTTTGTCTTCTAGTCTTCCAAGTGTGGATTCCTGTTGCCAGGTTTCTGTCTGTCGTGGCCTCTACTGGTAGGAAGTACTGACACCACCTTGTTATTTCCATAGCAAAGCAAGACTTTACAGTGGGGTTTCTCCCACTGTCTTGCCAGGAGACAACAAGGGAGGCAAGGGGTTGCCATTGAGGAGGGCCCTGGTGCGTGGAAGCCTCCATTGCCATCCAGGCAGAACAGTAGTATCATGACCGTCAGATGTGGTGATGGATCATAAAGCCAGATGTCTGTAGCCTTTACCCAGAGTGTCGTGATGCCTTATAAGCACCTTGGAACACAGTTCTCATGCTTTTAGCATTCCATGCCAAGAGCAGCTGTGAAGCCCTCTCATTAAACAGAGGTATTGGCCGGCTTGTGGGAGACTCCCCTGGCTTCTGCTTGTATAGTCCTTCAGCTTTCTTTTCTCACTTCTAGAAAGACAACTCATCTCAACAGCTTCGTATTCAGCAGCACTAAGCCTGCAAGCAGCCTGGACTGGGTGGAGCTCCCTACACAGTGGCTCCAGGTTTCCCTTGGGTGTCATCTGCGACCCCTGAAATTCCATGGGAAGAGGCGGGTGGTATGGGAACATGAGAGCAGTTAGAAGCTGGGGAATAGTTTCCCTGCCCTTCTAGGACCCACTTGTGCATCTCCACTTCACCCACCATACTAATTCATCCCTGGGAGAAGGAGATTAGCCACATCCCCCTTATCCCCATCTGGCCAGAGCGAGGCCACTACTCTTGTCAGGTGACTGTTTCTCAGAGAGCCAACAGCACCTCAGAGTGAATGAGCCCATAAGCCCTTGCGTTTCCACAATGCTGTAATGTCTTTATTGGCTCCCCCGCTCCCTGCACCAGCCTGTCATAGATGCTACCTCCACAGATGCCTTCCTTGCCTGCCCCCTGGTCAAAGACTGCCCACCAGTCTCCTGCTCTGCTCCCTGTGCTCGTGCTTTGTGGTGTCGTGGGGTAAAGGACCTGGTTTTACTTCAGGTAGGGTGACCTTTATCCTTATCTCCAGAGAAATAACCTTTGGGGCAATTGGGTGTCTTGGTCTGGGACTTTCAGGCCACATCTGAGGATTTGTGGTGGTGAGTCGGGACCGGCCAGACCAGAAAAGACTCAGCTGGGAGGCTGATATCAACACCCCTCAGGAAGTAGGATTTAGCCTGTAATGTAGGACTGGCTGATAAAAGCCTGGTACACGGAGGCTCAGAGAACTTCCCGGTCAGCAAAGGGAGGGTGGTGTGCTCTGAAACACGGCGGCTCTGTGCTGGGAACTTCCCAGGCCCCGCCCATACATCATACTCCGCCTTATGATGATCCTGATTTATAGGCTTTTAGTACAGTAAAACCTGTAGTTACAAGTATAATCTCTCCTGTGAGTTCTGTGAGCTGTTCAAGCGCATTAACAAACTCTTGTGATGCTGTTGCAAACCCTGGTGGTGTACAGGTTAAGTGCTACGGCTACTAACCAAAGGGTTGGCAGTTTGAATCCACCAGGTGCTCCTTGGAAACTTTGTGAGGCAGTTCTACTCTGTCCTGGAGGGTCTCTATGAGTCAGAACTGACTCAATGGAATGGGTTTTATGGATGATGCTGTCCTCTTAACTTATGAGGTCTGACCTAGCCACAGGTGGCTAGGGTCAGCGGGGGAGAGTGTCAGGTGGGTGGCTGGTGTCAGAGATGATGGAGAAGTGGAAATACAAGGACATGATTGAGCTCTGCCTTCTGGGAATTGGCTTTATGCTGCTTCTCATCCACAAAGCTATTGTCTTAGGGGTGCTTGTCTCCCCCTGACTTTTCTTGTCTATTGACTTTCTCTCCCCCTACCAGATGCTCTGGGCGGGGCCTCTGGTTGCAGGGTGTGGGGAGCAGAACTCCAACCCAGGCCATCTGGCTGGTATCTGCCCAACTCTATCCTGTCAGTCTGTAACCGCTCCTCTGATTGATGCTGTGTTTGCTTCCAAGGCCGCTAGAAGGTCGTGCAAGAGAAAGCATCCAAGCGCAGACCTCAAACAAGCTGGATGGGGCATGGGGAACGGAGGGGCTCTGGGTCACAGCTGGCACGTCGACATAGTAGACCTGGAGGTCTTTGAAGTCCTGATGTAGGGATGAATATGAGCTGGAAAGAGACTGTTGAGATGGAACAATGGTTCTGAAAATCGGAGAGTGATATAGAAAGAATAAAGAAGCGAGAGAGCTTGGGAAGGAAACTTGGTTCCTGTCACAGGTGTTTGTAAGTGTTGAGGTGTATTTATAATCTGTTCAGGCCGTGACTGTGGTCTAAGCAGTCACCAGACACTAGGAGCCAAGCCCACCTGGCGGTTTGAGGTGGGAGAAGGTAGTGATGTCCCACAGCTCTGGGCCTGAGGGAGGCCTCGGCTCTGGGAGGTGAGCGGTGTGTCCCCAGGGTACCTGTTGTAGGGAAGCCGAGCGGTTGAGTCCGGTACATCTACAGGGCCCTGGTCCTAGGGTGCTCTTGGAGGGGCTCCCCCTGTGTTGTGGCTGTCTCCTATTTGAGTCTGAAATTGCTGAACCAGTCTGATGTCTGCTCTTTTCTTTCCTTTTTGTTGGGGTATTAGGATTGGGCATCCGTGGACACTAACGTCTTTGCCAGGACCAAGATAGACCTCAGCACCTTGGTGCAGAAGCTGGACCTGGTCACAAGGAGCGTCACTTCCCTCAAGAGAGGTGAGAGGGAAGGGGAGGTGACGGGGTGAGGTGTTGAGAATGCTGATGGTGGCCTGGGTTTGGGATTACCAGCGTGCATGGGCCTCAGCAGAGTTCAAGTTAACCTGTAAAGCTTTTTTATTGTGGGAAATTTTAAGCATATACTAAAATAAAAAGAATAGCATAAAGAAACTTCACATACCCATCACCTGCCTTCAACACACACATACTGGGTTCTTTGGAAGCCAATACCAGACTTCATAGTGTTTCACTCATAAAACCTGTAGTATGTGTCTCTACAGGCTCTTAACAAAATAAACACAGACGTGACTACAATACAGTTACCACATCTAAGCGAGTTGACAGCAGTTCCTTAGTATCAATCAAGTAAAGGTCCAAGCGCACAAGTTCATGATGGTCTCATCAGTGTTTCCCTGTAACAATCAGGGTGTACATAAGGGCTACACAGCACTTTTTTTTCCCTGATGTTTTTCATGATGTGGAACCAGGTCGTTTTGCATGTCCCGCGTTTTGGATTTTGCTAATTTAATATGTTTCTCTGCTCCAACTGACACCTTAACCCAAGCTTTCCTCTTGGAACTGGGGGCCTTGGAGGTGGAGTGCAGCACCCACCCACCGCTTTCTGGTGGGAAGCAGATTATAAATGCACGTCTAAAATTAAACATTTAAAGGCAGTGACAGTATATAACTGTAAAAAGCTCTTAGTCCCCATGTCCCCGCAGGGCCAGGTGGTCTCTGTTACCTCTGTAACCCCCTGTGTCTTCGTACATAGCTGTCATCCTTCTCTGCATCCTGGTCTTTACCGTCAGAAGGCCTTGGGGTTTTAGCATTCACTCTTGGCAGCTGTATGATCCTCTGTTGAACTGACGCACATGATTCTCTTTCTGGTTGGATAATTAAGCAGCTTCCAGGTTTTTACTACAGTTCTTCCAGGTTTCCATCTATGTTTCGTAAGCAGCTCTTAGAGCTGTAAGTTATAATTGTTTTCCCGGGCTTGATTTTCTGTCAGGCATTCTCTTTCGGGTTACGTTGTCTGCATCATCGCTTTGAATTCTTACTATTTCACTGGGAAGATGTATTTGCATTCTTTGTGCATTGGATTCCTCCCGTAGACGGTTCCCTAAGACAGGTGCCCAGCAGGCAGCCAGGGTTTGGCTGCTCTCTGCTGAGTCTCGCTGCACGCTCCCCTGGCTGTGCTGCAGAGACCTGCCTGCTCTCAGGGACCCGGGGGCGAGCCACTCTGCCCTCAGCGGCAGCTGGGCAAACTCACGCCTCAAGACAGTGGCCTCAGAAAGTCCCGTTTCTTTGGTTACAAGCACAATTGAACAGTTTTCTGCATAGTCACTTACTTACTCTTCCACGGTTTTTTTTAAGTTACCATAAATCTGAGTAAATTATTCTGCCAGAGAGTGGTAAGCACTGTCCTCAGCCTGTCATCTCTGTCTTCAGGGCTGTGGACGATCACAGGACAGGTGGTCTGTGAGTTCAGGTCTCTGGAAGATCACAGGATGGGTGGTCTGTGTGTTCAGGGCTGTGGACGATCACAGGACAGGTGGTCTGTGTGTTCGGGGCTGTGGACGATCACGGGATGGGTGGTTTGTGTTCAGGGCTGTGGACAATGACTGGATGTGTGGTCTGTGTGTTCAGGGCTGTGGACGATCACAGGACGGGTGGTCTGTGTGTTCAGGGCTGTGGACGATCGGAGCACGGGTGCTCAGGTCTCTGGAAGATCACAGGATGGGTAGTCTGTGTGTTCAGGTCTTTGGAAGATCACAGGATGGGTCGTTAGTGTGCTTAGGTCTCTGGAAGATCGCAGGATGGGTCGTTCGTGTGCTCAGGTCTCTGGAGGATCGCAGGAGGGTTCGTCTGTGTGCTAGGGTCTCTGGAAGATCACAGGATGGGTAGTCTGCGTGTGCAGGTCTGTGGACGATCACAGGATGGGTCATCTCCGTGTTCAGGGGCTTGGACAATTAGTCCTCCCTAGGTCAGGTTTGTTTTAGCTGCTGCCGCTCAGGCGAGCACCCACGCAGTGGTAGCACCTGACTGCGTGGGGACTGGCCTGTGATAGGGGTCCAGGAATTTGTTCTCACTGGAGTCTCTTAATTGCAGAATTCTTGGTGTCGAGAGTCTGGGTGTTCTAGGAGATCCCCAGGCCACCACAGCTGGAACCTGAAGTGTCACATCCAGTCTGGGTGCTGATGGAAAGGGTGCCGAGAGCGCTTCCCAGGGAGTAAACTCAGAGAGGAGTGTCCTTCACTAGCCTGCGGAAGGAAACTGGGGCAGGACAGTGAACACCCTTTAATCTGGGAAAGCACGTGAAGGGGAGCGGCTTCACCATGGCCTGGGTCCTGGGCAGCTGACTTTGTGAAAGGGAGGCAATGTGGTACTGCCCTCATGAGCACTGAGGTTAAAATCAGCTAACTGATGGAAATGTCTAAAATGGGGCTTGGGTGTAGTGCATGCTCAGCCAGTATTTTAGGAGCAGCCTGGACCACATCCTGCTGGATGAGGCTAACCTGGCTACGGGGCTGGTAATGGTACCGTTCAGCTCTTTGGAGGTGTCTCAGGTCTAATTCTATGGCCCACTGCTATGTGACTGTGGGTGCTCTGAACCTCGGTCCCTTTGTCCATAAAATGACGAGAGACCTACTCATAGGTGCTGTGAGGCTGAGCTGCAGTTCTAGAAAGATCCAGGCACACCCTTGTTTAGCAGTTGCTGGTCCCTGCTGCTCCTCTCGTGAAGGGTGAGGAGATGATGGGCAGGGGGTTGTATGTTGCTGGAGAGGAGTCTGCATTCTCCTAGAAGGACATGGTTGGATGTTACCATGATCCACCTGAGCTGTGCTCCATTGGGCACTGCCCAGGGTACCACCCAGGGTTCTGCTCACCTTGGGACCAGGTGGAGGAGGATGACCCTGGCTGGGCTTGAAGACAGTGCCTCCCAGCATAACGTGCCAGCCTGTGTCAGCCCTGTGTCTGTTTTGCACGTGTGTGATGTGCCATCCAGCCTGCTGCATAAGCCCAGCCATTGCATGGAGGCAGCATTGCCCACCCCAGCACCTGGACCTCGAGCCAAACTGCCCTGCTTCCTCCATCTGCATCAGCTTCTCCTGGAGAAGATCTCCTGCCCTCGCCCGTGCAGACCCTGTTAGCGAGCCCAGCCCCGAGCCTACCCGTCCTCCCTTCGGTGCAGGCAGGCAACCCAACGTCTTGAACATCCAAAAGGTGCTTTCAAAATTCAGACAGAAGTTGTGGAAGTTAGCCCAGAAGGGCTTCTTCACAAGATTAAGTCAACAGTCAGTGAAGAATTTGAAGGTCACAATGGATTGAGTCCTTTGGTAATTTTTTTTTTTTTAAATAAATTCATTTGTTGTTGAGAATATACACACAAAACATACATCAGTTTGACAGTTTCTGCATGTACAATTCAGTGACATTGATCACATTCTTCAAGTTGTGCAGCCATTGTCACCCTCCTTTTCTAAATTGTTCCTCCCCCACTGATGTACACTCACTGCCCCCTAAGGGTCCTATCCAGATGATTTATTTTTTAAACTTACTCTTAGTTGTATGTAAAAACCTTAAAAAGTAAGGGTCCGCTCCACCCCTCCACCCACCCTGCATCCTCTCTCAGACAGACCCTGCACTGGAGAGCCGTGTCGGTGGTTCACTGATGTGTGGATGTCTGGGTGTCCAGAAGGGTGACCAGGGACTGGAGCTGTTTCAGCTCTGAGGGTGAAGGGCTTGGTTTTCAGGTGTGACGGAAGAGGGAGGATGACCCCTCTGTTGGGGACCTCCTGCCTCAAGCGTGCCCTGTGGAGTTCGGTGCAGAGCGCGGCTTCAGCCACCCTGGTCCCTGTGGGGATCCTCGAGACTCCTCTCAGCTGGCCCTGGTGGAGCACAGCACTCTCCATGGTTCAGACCCCCCACCTGCACACCATCCTCATCACTTTGTGCCCCTGTTCTCTCCCTCTTGCATCCCGCCCACCATCTCTGGTACGGCCTCTGGCTTCTATGCCCTGGGCTGTGACTCTTGGCCAGGAGTCTGGTGTGTGGCTACCCCCTCTCCAGGAAAGCCTTGGGCTAACACAGAGCCAGTGGGGTGGAGGCCGGAGCTGGCCTCCCCTCCTGCCCCCTGTGGGATGAAGGCCCAGCGTGGTTGAGGGGCCAGAGCACAGATAGGTGCCCAGCCTCCCCAGGTGCTGCATGTGACCCTCAGGTGTGCAGCCCAGGTGTGTTGACAGGCCCGTCTGGTCAAGGGAGCACAGGCCGGAGCCTAAGACTCCCCTCTGCAGGTGGAGGAGGCCCCAATCCTCGGGGTGTTTGTACAGCGCCGCTGCTGTGTTCTTCTGTTTTCAGCCGTTGTTTTTGGATTTGTCAGACTGGACCCCTGATTGACCTGGTGCCCCGGGTCTGGCTGTTAGGAGAATGAGCCTGTGGCCCCTGCGGGCCTGTGTCTGGGTGGCAGCTGGAGTGGCGCAGGTCGTGCGGAAGGCAGTGTCACTTGCCTGTGGGTTGCCTCTCTGCCCAGATTAGCAGATGTGTCACTTCCCAGGCAGGGGTGGCTGTCCTTACCAACCGCAGCTAGTTGTGTGCTGGGCTGATTAGGAAATATAGCTGCTTTCCAGATCCCTGGCCACGTGCTGGCGTGAGGAGCCCAATGGGGATGCCCGCTGAAGGCTCCTGTCACGTGTGTGCTCACCCCTGCAGGCCCAGGCGGGTAGGGGGGTGGCTGAGTGTCTCCGAGGCACTTTGGTGCTGGCATCTTTCCCATGTTGTTTCCACCCTGAGCCTCTGAGAGCCTGGCCTGGAGCCGGAAGCTGACTCAGTCTATGTCCACCCCCCTGCAACACACACACCCCCTGCAGGGTCTCAGCTTTGAGCACAGCCCCTACGGTCCCCTTTAGGCCGTCTGGTGGCAGGTGGGGGCACCGTGCAGTGTGAGGATGGGTGGGTGCTCTGTGAGGATGGTGCAGGGCCACCTGGGGCCTTTGAGGCTTGGCTTCACCTCTTTGTCAGCCACGACTCTCCACCCTGCAAGCAACAACCCCCTCCCCGAGCCAATCTCTGCACAGTCCTGGTGCAGGACCTATGGGCTCTGGGCCTACAGTGTGAGCCACCTCTGCTCCTTGGGTGAGGGGTTGAGGGCTGTGTGGCAGGTGGGTGCAGGGTGAGACCCAGGGCCCCTCTGTCCTCATCCCTTCCACACACGGTGTACTCTGCCCTGCAGCTGGCCTGTTGGGTGCAGTGAGCGGTACACTGGCATGGAGGACTGTGCCCAGTGAGGTGGTCAGCGGTTTGCAGGCTGTCCCTCCTTTTTCTGCTGGTGCACATAGCTGGCCCTTATCACCGTTCTGCTCAGAGGAGATGTCCAGTGAGTACATCTGAGAGTTTTCTTTCTAGTTCTGTGTTCCTTTGTGCCAGAAGGTGGCAGGACATAAGCCACTTCTTTCTAAGACACGTACCGGGAGGGTGTCGGAGCAGCGCGTGATCCTGAGACCTTTTTGGGCCCTAAGGTAAAGGCAGGATTGGGCCCCTGGGCCGGTAGGAGCGCAGACACTCCAGGGGCAGAATTGTGTGAAGGGGACTGGGGTCAGTGCCAGAGACTGGGTCTGAGGTGGACAAAGCATGGGCAGGGACGCTGGTGGGGCTGTGGTGGCCAGCTCAGAACCGGGCCTGCCTTGTCCCACCTGGGATGGCCGATCACCAGCTTTGGTAGACTTCTGGGGGTCATCCAGGAGCTCTTGCAGTGGACATGTTTTGAGAGACAGACATGAGGGAGAAAGGTGATGGGGACCTAACCCCAGGGCGGGTCGTTCTGGAGAACGGGAAACCCACACACGGAGCCAGCAGGTTTGCAGAAGTGCCAGGCAGAGAGATGTGGCAGAGGGACATGGCTGTGTGAGAGGCAGACTGGGCAAGGGGTCATGTGAGTGGAGGGGACTGAGGCCGAGGTGGGGACTGTACTGCAGGGACAGTGGGCACATGTGTCCAGCTCCCTTGATTACCACAAACAGCTTTTCCAGATGCTTATACCAGTTTCTACCCTCCTCTCCAGGCAGAATGAGTGCTCAGTGCAGCCGCGTGCAGACCATCCATAGGGGTCAGTGAAGTGGGGCCCGGAGGGCGTGGACACCATGTTGCTGAGGGTCCCGCCCCCCCACCTCTGGTGTGGCTGAGTCCTCTGTATGATGGCCGGTGGCACCAGGGTTTCTCCCTGGAACCTGGCTCTGTGCGGTACTGGCAAGGGCTGCTCGGTAGAGGGCAGCAGAGGAGCACCTTCTTTCAGGCTTCACCAGATGTGGGAGGATAGGCTGGAGCACAAGGCATTGCTCTCGCTCCTGTGAACAGCCCAGAGTCCAAGCTCCATGCAGATGCGGGAGGTCCTAAGTCCGGAGGTGACAGTGAGTGTAATTAGGGACTTTTTTAAAGATGTCTTTTTGAAAGACCCCACTCCTTTCTCTACATCTCTGAAGTCAGGTGTGACAGAACTCCTTTCAAAGGTGCGGTGGTCATAAGACCCCTGGGGGCCGCTGTGTCTCAGGTGCCTCTGAGCGCTGTGCTGTGGATACCCTCCGTGGGAGAAGACGACGGGGAGGCGTTGTCTGCACACGTGGGCTGCTATTTCTAACCCAGCATTTTGGGCTCGTGGCTGGGAGCTATTTCAGGCTCCCAGCGTATTTCTGCTGTGGAGCTGCTGAGCACCCCGCCGAGGCTGTCTGCTCTGCACTCACGTCATTGGCAGCTGTGGCCGGAGGCCTGGAGAAGCGTGGGCTGAGGTGTTCAAATAGAAGCAGGGGGCACGGGGCAGGCAGAGGCTGGGGGTCAGTATTTGAAAGGTGCTGCCTCGGGACTGACAGGCCCTGAGCACCAGTGTTACGGTCACCGTGCTGCCCCCTAGTCCCCGTGGTGGGGCGCTCAAGCAGGTGTACAGTGGGGGCTCTGTGGAGTACTCAGCATGATGGTGCTCAGATTGGCCTTGTTAGTTGAAATATAACACGGAAGCCGCCCGGGGCTTGAGGGGCCACCATGGGGAGGCCTCTGCCCTCACAGCCTCCTAACCTGCAGGTGTCAGTCACCGTGAAGGTGGTTTGGAGAAGGAGACAAGATGGGCAGGAGGAACGAGTTTTGTTAAAGGCAGCGAGGGAGGGTCCTCCTGTGGTGCTGGAAGCCCAGACACGTCTGCCCTGGCCCTGCAGCCCTTCCTGGGCTTCCCTGTCAGCCCTTCCCGGCTCTGTAGACTGCCTATTGACCATCACCACGGGTGTCTTTGTAAGAGAGAGGCTTTTCATCCACAAAACTGTGTTTTGTGGATGAAAAGCCCCCCACACACAATGAAACCTAACGGGGGTGGGGTGTTTTAGAAAATAAGTAACTGTGGCCTATTTTGTAAAGAATTTTACTAACTTTTCTCTAGCATGTCGTCTCTGATTAGGACAGCTTATCTTCTAGTTTATATTTCTCTGAGGTTTTTGTTTTTATGGCCACCTAACTACAGAGCTCTCGGATGCTAACCAAACAGCTGGCAGCTTGAACCCCCCAGCCACTCAGAGGGAGAAAGATGTGGCAGTCTACTTCCATAAAGATTACAGCCTTGAAAACCCTGTGGGGCAGTTCTACTCTGTCCTATAGGATCACTATGAGTCGGAATGGACTCAACAACAACGGCTTTGGTTTTGTTAACTACAAAGATGCAACATAAGCAACGAAGAAACTTAGAAAACAAAAAATCAAAGGGGAAAAATCGTCCCCGCAACCACGCCCTCCATGGATAGCCACCGCTGGTGTATTTGTATATGGTCACATCCTACAGGTTCTTTCTCGTATGTTCGTTCTTGTCACTTTGTTGTTACCTCTTTAGCTGATGTAGGATAATTCCATGACCCTGCCAAGTAGCTGCCTTCTGAAGCCAGGCAGCCTGCTACAGGGCAGGCGGTGACAGCATCAAGTGTCAGGACGTCATGCCCTGTGCCTCCCTGGTTGTTCGCTGCCCACTCAACAGATGCTGGTAGTGTGGGTGGGCTGCGACAGACCCTCCGGTCCCTGAAGGCAGCACAGGCAGGCTTGCCTGCTCTCCCCCTCCGCCCGGGTATGTGGCCCCTTGTTCTCTCAGTTCAGTTGGTCACCACTGGTCTCATGTGACTTGGTCCTGCAGTTCAGAGCCAGTTACCACTGGCCTCGCGTACATAGCTGGCCAGTACCCAGGCCACACTCCGAGGTACTCTCTGGAGGGGGCACTATGCCTACCTGCTGCATCTGAGCCTGTGCTGGCCCAGGGTCGACCCCCGCTCCTCCTGAAAAACCTGGATGCTTTTTTTAGTTTGTTTTATAAAGAATTTTCTGGAGTACCCCCAGGCAGCGCCCCCTCAGGCAGCGCCCCTCCCCCGCCCCCGAAGTTCTCTGACACTGTAGAGAAGTGCTGTGCTGCTGTGTGCTAGTTCACGTATCCCTGCTCCCCACAGGAGCTCCCCACAGGATGGGAGCCCAAGGCCTGTCTCTCATCTCCTGTGTATACTCTGTGGCGCCCAGGACTGAAACAGGCCAGCTTGGTCTGTGCTCAGAGGCAGAATAGTCTTGATCCTAACCAAGTGCTCCCCGTAAACCTTCTCTCTCCTTCCCCACTGCCCCCCATGCCACGAGCAGGACTCATCTGGTGGTTTCCCTCTCTCTGGGCAAACTCGAGGTGTCGGCATTGAGTGCTTCCAAGTAAGGGTCTGTCTGGGCCGGGCTGGTCACATGCAGCCTGGTCCTGCCTGTGTCTGGCTGCTTCTTTCCTACCTCCATGCTGGACCACCCCTTCTAGAATGTTCACCGGTGGCGCTTGCTCCTGACAGCCCATAGGCAAAGCTGCACCACCTTCCCAGGGCTCGTGGACCACTGCTTCTCATTGCTTAATTGGGAGATGTGGCCACAATGCCAGGAGAAACCCTAGTAGTGCAATGATTGCCTGGGACAGCCCTGTCCAGACCTTGCTGTCTCTGCCCTCTAGTCCTCTGCACAGCAGGGAGGCTCACTTCTCTACCCTACCTGTCCTTTGGAGAGCATCTCCTGTCAGCCCAGTGACCCATCCTTTTTCTAAGCTGTTTCTGTTGTGTGGCGGGGATGGCCTCGTGCGTACATCTCTGAGCGTGTGTAAATGCACGTGGAGATGAGCTATAGCGGTGGGGTGCCGAGTCAGACGTGCCAACGTTTAATGTGTCGGTAGGCCATGTTGCCAAAGTGCTCCTGAAGACTGCCTGTGGGAGCGCTGCTAAGTCCACAAGGGCACCTGGCTCTGCAGCCACCCAGAGGGTCTCCCACTGGTGCATACAGCAGCATGGTGTCTGGCGTGTGAAGTGGGTACTTCTCTGTGGCTTGGTCCTCACTCCCCATCTACAGTCTGTTCCTAGTCTTTTATTAGGTTGTCTTTTATTTTAATTGGTTTGAACGAACTCTTTACATAGGAAGTAAGTTTCTGTTCTCTGCACTGTAGATGTTTCCCCTTGTTGGTAGTTTCTTTAGAGTTTGTTCATGTAATTGTTTTCCCTGCAAGAGGTTTTAAAGTTTGTTTTCTTTGTGTTCTGCATAGTTTTGTAATTCTTCTGTTTTTTGGTAATACTTGCATGGTTTCATTTTTCAAGTATGTGTTCAGTCCATTAGGACCTTGTTTTGGTATACAGAGTAAAGCGGAGGGTTCCAGCTTTGTTTCTTCTGCAGATGACCAGCCCCATAACTGCTCTTCAGATTATGCTTACAAGGACGAGAACGCCGTGAGGAGAAGGTCATTGTTGTGAGCCTGCCCTGGTCTTGTCACCTAAGTTTTGTAAGCTTATGTTAAGCAGCCACATAACCTCAGTTACCTCTTATCAGCTGTGCTGAGACAGTACATAGGAAAAGCTCGGCTTCTTGCTGCTTTTTACAGAAAAGCCGATTACATACTGATTTTCTTTCTTCTCTTATGGTTCCATTAGAACATAGATCATACAATAGCCCATTAACTGCATCCCCCAGCAGCCAACAGCCTTGAAACCACTTTGGTTCCTCCACTTGTCTCGCACTTAGGAGCTCCTGGCAGGTGAGTGATGGAGTTGGGGGAAAAGGTACGCCACTGCAGGTGCAGGATCATGGACGGATGCTGCAGTGAGTGACGGCAGCCTTTGCTGAGGTTTGTTTTCTCAGTTGTCTTGTGTGGGCTTTCCGTTACCAGAATGAAGAGCAGAGGCTTGTCTAGCCCTCACATAGCCTTGGTGTCAGACCCTTTTTGCAGGTGAGAAAACCGAGGCCCAGGCAGGTTAGCTGGTCTGCCTGTCTAGAATCAGAGCTCCAAAGCCAGTGTCCTCGCTGCTGCATGGCACATTTGTACTTCCACCTTCTCTTGTCAGGGCCATACCTAGTGTGTGTCCTGTCCCCACTCCTGGGAACAATGGGAACTGTGTTGGCCGCGTGGCAGGTGACCTCCTGGGCCAGCCAGCACTCTAGAGCATGAAGGGTGGCTGAGGCTATAGCCAGGGCACAGGTCTGTGTAGGGATGGCACAGAGAAGGGCAGCCGTCCTGGGTCAGGAGGACCTGCCGCCAGTCCACGTGTCGCCACTCCTTCCTTCCTTTCCTCTCTGGGGGCTGGACTGGCTGGTTCCAGGGTGACTTGCTGTGCCTTACTGCTTGTTATGGAACAACAAAGAGGGACAGTCGTGGAACCCAACCAGACATGGGGTTCTCCTGCCCCAGACCTCTGTGTCTCTGGAGACCAGTGGGTTTCTCTTCCCCCCTCCCCTCCCATGAGGAGCACTGACCTGGAGTGAGGACCCCTGCAGGTACAGCTCTGCCTCCTCCTGCCCCCTCCCTGAATTGGCCACCGTTCTTACCCTCGATGGGGGGGTGCGCCCCTCAGCAGAGGCTGCCTGGACTGATGCAGGGGTGAGTCTGTCTGGGCTCAAGGTCCGAAACTGGGGTGCCTGCCACCCCAGATATGAGCGCATTCTCCAGATGGGCTCTGCTTGTTTCCTGGGTCTCTACTAGTTTAGAATCTCAGGGGACAGGTGCCAATTACTGGGCTCTCTCAGCTGCCACCCCACACGAGTGCTCACTTAGCCTACTTGGGCTTTGAAACCTGCAGACACTTCCTGCCTCCCCACTGGTGGCTGGGTGCATTGGGCAGGCAGGACACGGGGTGTACATCAGGGGATGGTGTGCTGGGGAGTATAGTAGTGCACTGAGTGGGCACTACACTGGGGGGATATGTTGGGGGCAATTAGGCAGGTGGTATGCTGGGTTGTGTTGGGGGGACATTAGGCAGGTGGTGTGCTGGGTTGTGTTGGCATTAGGCAGGTGGTGTGCTGGGTTATGTTGGCATTAGGCAGGTGGTATGCTGGGTTGTGTTGGGGGGCCATTAGGCAGGTGGCGTGCTGGGTTGTGTTGGGGGGGCATTAGGCAGGTGATGGTGTACTGGATTGTGTTGGGGGGCCATTAGACAGGCGGTGTGCTGGGTTGTGTTGGGCACTGGCCGTCCTGCTCTGGAGCCTGTTCGTTGAGGGCAGGGTGGCCCTGACTTGTCCCCCAGGCCCTTGGCCCTGTGCTGACGGAGGTGATGGCATGGTCTTGCCACTCGCCCTGGGGGCAGCACGAGCACGTGGAGCTCCAGGGGCGGCTCTCGCCGGATGCTTGCTCCTGCAGCGTGGGGCTGTGCACATCCTCTTGGCACTTCGGTTCACGGTTTGTTTTGGTGACTAAACCTTTAGACCTGGTGTCACTAACAACCTCCCACTGCATGGTCCCTGGGATTGCTTGTGAGAGATCAGAGGAGTAGCCTGCTAGCCTGGCCACAGGGGCCCCACTGTCAACCGCATTCCCATCCTGCCCATAGAAAGTCCTGTGACTTTGGGCAGATAACTGCTCTGCCGTGTGTCAGTTTGCTAATCTGTAGAATGGGGCTGATTCATAGGGCTCCTGACTGAAACCTCGTAAGTGCTTCTAAAGGCAGGGTGACTGGCAATGAGTTTACTAGACCTACACTGTCCTTCTGTGACTCCTTGGTGAACAGACCTGTGGGGCCCTGTAATGCACTCCTTGGGGACAGGCAACGTTGCTAACACGGCCTGCCATGCGGGATGGGGGACGGCATGCAGCGCTCTGCTTTGACATGCCATCATAGGGGGTCAGGCGTGGCGGGGGACGTGAATTATGAATTATGGCACCCCTGCGTGACCTTGCCCTCCCCTGGAAACCAGGGCAGGGCTTTTTCCCTGCGTGTTGCTCTCAAGGAATGAACTGCTGTTGCTTCTCGAAGGAGCCCTTGCCCATCGCAGCCTTGCAGGGACTGGGCTGTCAGGACAGAAACCCATTTCCCTGCTTTCAATCTCATGTCCAGCTTTAGTCCTGCCATCTGCTGGGAACACAGATGTTCCCTCCAGACTGCCACCATGGGCTTCAGAAGGCTCCTTCCAGCCCGGAGGATCTGCCTGGCTCAGGGCGGTGCAATGGTGAAAGGTGCCACACCATGGCCCCAGGGAGACAGCTTTCACGGTGGGTGGTGGGCCGCAGCTCGGGGGAAGCCAGGTGTAGCTGTGGGTAAGGAATCAGAGCTGGAGTATGTGTTCAGTTCCAGATGCTTCCTCACCCTCTCCCAGCACCCACTTATCAGTGGGAGGAAGAGGGCCCTGGAGGTCGTGAGACATGGAGGGAAGTGTGAGGTGGTGGGTGCCCAGGTTGGACCACTGTAGAGGTTCCGTGGGGTCTTGGGTGCTGGGTGAAGTATGCTCTCGATGTGCCCTGTGACCAGCCCGGGCAGCAGGCACAGGACAGGAAGCAGGTCTAGTTGTAATTGAAGGTGTCCTGCGGAGACCTGGACAGTCGCCAGTGCTCCACATCTCAGGGGTCCAGGTGATGCCTCCTCTGACCCTTCCTGGCCCTCAGCAGCCCTTGCTGTGGTTCACAGGTGCTCGCATCACGTGCCATTGAGAAATCACTGAGACCAGACACTGGGCCAGGCAAATGGGCCCGGCTCTCAGCCTGCGGCTTAGAGGATGTGCAGACTCAGAGCAGTCCCCAGGAGACTTCACTGCAGTGCCCTGGCATGTTTCTTTTCTGCAGGGTCCAGGTGGGCCTCCTCGTGAGCGGCCTGACCTTCTCTCTGCCTCATTAGTGACGTGGCAGCCCGTGCTCAGGCCAGCCTGGGGCTAGGTGCGCGGGGTAGAGAAGGCTTCACCTGGGGCCTCCCTGTTGGTAAGCACATGCCTTGGGAGTCCTGGGGACTGGCCAGTGGTAGCTGGCTGGGCCGTTACCTCAAGGATACTGGTATCGGGGAGCAATCCAGCATGTGGCCTATATGATGCTATATGGCACCCACTCGGCAAGGCGCTGCCTGCCCATTCCCAGGCTCCCTTGGGGGGAAGGGCCTCGGGCTCCAGCTCTGGGAATGCCTCGCTTACCTGTACATGTTCTCTGTCCTCAGATGCAGAGACGAAGAATCCTTTGCCCAAGAAGGAAAAGCTGAAGCTGAGACGTGAGCAGTGGCTGCAGAGTAAGTCATGACTTTGTCTTAAGTGATGGCAACATTGGCCTCGTCCACAGCTTAGTGGTTGCATGCCAGTCGCACCCCACCCTTTGCCCATTTCGCCCATGCTCTGGTCAGGAACCTGGGGGAGCAGATGCTGGGGTGGGGGATGGGGAACCCCTTTAGAGGCTGCCAGCCAGCAGTGGCTGAGGGCCATTTAGGGAGGCCTCAGCAGCGCCCTGACGAGGTCTTTAATGTGACAAACAGGCTCAGGAGTGGGTGGCTGAAATCTGCAAAGTGCTGACTTCCTCTTCCCAAAGAAAATAGTCTCAAGAAATTGCTAGACTCAGCTCCTTGCTTGTAAAAACTGTTTTGTTTTTTGGTTCCCACGATGGATTTTTAATTCCAAAAGTAATACATGTTTCTTTTGAGTATTTCATGGCACAGAAGTCTCTAAGAGGTGAAATCAGTTTCAGGTTAGGTGTGTGTCCTTCCAGACTGCTTTCCATGCATATAAAAGTACAGCATGTGTATGTGTACATCGGTAGGTCTCAGAGGGTGCTCCGAGGACTCCTGGGATCCCTGAGACCCTTTTCGGGCGCCTGGGGGTCCGTTCTTTTCCAAGCATATGTCTGCGTAAGGTTGGTTTTCCTTCACAGGCTTCCTGCAAAACATGTCACAACAGATTGAATGCCACTTTTCTCAGTATTAATTTTTTTGGAAAATATTATTTTTCATAAGTAATGGGCTACTTATGTTAGCGTGAAGTGTGTTTATCATTGCTATTTTAAAATGAACTAATATTTTAAATTTTTCAGTTTTAATTTTGAATGTGGTTAACAATCAATTGGTATAATCCACAAAAACAAAAGCTCTTTGGGACCCTTAGTAATTTTTAAGTGGGAAAGTGTCTTGATACCAAAAAGTTTGAGAGCCACTGGTATGCAGGCACTTACCAGGGTAGTTGGTAAGGTTACACCAAACAAACTGGGTTTACTCTTTCTCCCTGAACCCAGCTGATGCTCCTGCCTGGTGGATATCACCTTGGCTAGTTCAGACATGGTGGAAAAGCCTGTTGTGCTTTAGTGTTCAGTCTCATTCCAGGAGTTAGTTTGCATTTACATGTTTTTGACATCATTAAGGAAAAGCCATCTTTTCTTAGTTTGCTACATTTTCATCAAAAAGGTGATGTACTTTTTGATGAAAATGTTTTTTTTGTTTGTTTATTTTCCGTGTGCCTGTTAACATGAGGAGTTGCCTGGATAGATTTCTTATTTTTATTCTATAATAGACTTTATGTAACATGTTTGGTTATTTTATTTTTAATATCATGCTGAATATTTGCTAATGTTTTCTGAAAGATTTTCTCATAAAGATTAATAGTTTTTTTTTTTTTCTTAAACTTATTTTTTTTTGTATGGCTTTGCTGACTTCATAAAGTTCATTTGGAATATTTTCTTCTTTATGTTCTTGCATAGTTAAAATATCTGCATAAGAATTCCAAGACTTCTTGTATTTATGAGTTCCTTTTTTTTTTTCCAAAATCACTGGTTTCTATTTTGCTAATTCCCGGTTCTTGCTTTCTATGGGTCTTTTAAGTTAGTTACCCATTTATTTTCATATTTCCACATGAGAATCTTAAAGGCTGTTAATTGTCCTCTAGATACAGCTTTAGCTACATCTCTCAAGTCCATTTTACCTGGCATTCTATTATGAAAAATTTCCTGTAGAAAAGTTGAAAGAGTTCTACAATGAACACCCACATAGACCCCACATAGATTCTGCAGTTAGCACCTTACTTAGTCACGTATCTGTTCATCCATCCATTCCTTTGAATCCACCCATCACCCATGTCACTTTTCATGCCTTCCAAAGTGACCTGCAGGCATCAGTACACTTCCCCTCAAATGATCCAGCTAGAATTCAGTATTTGTCTGTGGTTATTTATTTATTTTAGGTAAAATTTACATACAATGAAATGCAAATCTCAAGTGGGCCTTTCAGTGATTTCTGACAAATACACCTCTGTGATCAAAACCCTTTTCAGGATACAGACCATCCCTCTCTCCCAGAAGCCCCCTGTGCTCCTTCTCCATTGGCTCCTGTCCCACCGTCCCAGAGGTCACACTGCTCTGACTGGCTTGTCCATAGCTTTGTTTGCTGTAGTCTTCACATAAATGGAATCCTGCAGGACTTATTTTTTTGATGTCTGGCTTATGCTCAGCGAAGTGTTTTTGAGGTTCTCCTCCGTGCAGCATGTGGCAGCCATTCATGCCTTTGTATTGCTGAGAAGTATTTCATTGTGTGACTGTACTGTTTGTTAGCCATTTTTCTGTTGATGGACACCTGGGCAGTTACCAACTTTAGCAACTGTGGAAAAGGCTGCTATGACCATTCTTTATGAGTCTTTTTGTGGACATATGTTTTCATTTCTCGTGGGTAAGTACTTGGGAATGGAATGCTGGGTCAGAGGGTAGGTGTATGTTTAGTTTTATCAGCAAATGCCAGACACTTTTCTGAAGTAGTCATATATCTACACTCCCACCAGCACTGGGTGAGGGTCCTTGTAGCTCCACATCTTCACCAGCATGTGGTGGTGTTTGTCTCTTTAAGCTTGGCCATTCTGGTGGATGTGACATGGTGGTTCATTATGGTTTTACTTTAACGGCCATGAAATGAAAGAGCACTTTCATGTGCTTTTTGTACATTTGTATATCATCTTTAGTGAAATATGTAGTCAGATCTTTTACCCATTTTTTAATCAGGCTGTAATTCTTTGATGACTTTTAAATTTTCTTCCACACTGGTTGACTTTTTTTTTTTTACTACTTGAGTTAATTTTGGCTCCCCATATTTTCCCATAAAATAATCCTTTGTTTTTAAGCTGTAGAAATTCTTTATATAGCCCAGATACCAGTTCTTTGTTGGATATACTTTGCAAATATTTTTTTTCCCAGACTATGAATGACTTGTCTGTTTATTTTCCTAGTGATATTTTTTGATGAGCAGAAACTTAATTTTGAGAAGTCTAATTTTTTTGCCTATATAGTTATTGTTTATATGTATCCTGTTTAAGAAAATGTAATAATAACTCTGACTATAAAAATCAGCACCAAGCTAGCTCCTATGAGGCAGAGGTAAAATATACCCCTGTTCTCCAACTTCTCCACCATTTCTGACACGAGCCGTTCCCTCCAATGGCGCTCTTTCTGTTAGGTCTGATAATTCGTTGGAACAGTCCTAGAGCACTCACAGAGGCAGCGTAACTGCAGTAACAACTTTTAACAACAAAGAAGGATATGAACAGAAACAAAGATAAGCAAAGAGCAAGGTTCGGGAGGGGCCTCAGCACAGCACCTGAGTGTCGAAAGGAGACCCCTTACTTCCCAGAGGGGAGCCACTTACCCTTCCTGAAAACCAGGGTGCATTCTGACCCATCAGGAAAATTTCAGACAGGAAACTCTGACCTCACCTGGCAGGCTCGGCTATTGGTCACTCTTCTCAGCTTTCAACCAGGGGTTGGTCCTTACACTGTGCTGCCCCTGTCTGGGTCTGCTCATTGACTCCACTGCTTCTGGTACTGTTAACAGCCGCTGAGTCTGTCACTGCCTGCTCTGGGGGCCAACTCGCCTACCACAGCCGTCTCTCATCTTGTGTTACAGCCTTGACCCATATTACAGCTCTTTTATTTGGGTGTAGGAGGTTCTGAGGGCAGGGACCCCAGGTCCAAAGGACGTGTTCTTCGTCTGGTCCTCATTGGTCAGGAAGCTTCCAGAAACCACTGTGAGATTGGCTACTTATATAGGGACAGTCCTTGTCAGTTTCAGGGATGACTTTCATAAACCTACCAATCCTTTAGGTGGACCATAAACTGATGACCCTATTAGGTGAATTTGCAAGCCCCTTAGGCAGATAGTAAACTGACCTATCACTTGCAGGCTGCTTATATGGATAGTAAACTGACCAATCACTTGGAGGATCACGGCCCAGCCGATTTTGGGAGAATTACAAACTCAGGCCCAGAAAAGCCATGTAAAGAAACTCATTGCACCACAGAAACTTTTATCTAATTCAAAGTCAGGAAGATATTATTCTATGTTTTCTTCTAAAAATTTTATAGTTTAGCTCAGCGGCAGTAGATTTTAGTTTTTTGGTATGGCGTGAGGTCCCTGAGTGGTGCAAACAATTTGCACTTAACAGCTAACCCAGTGATACCGCAGAAGAAAAGGCCTGACAGTCTGTTTCCATTAAGATTACAGCCATGAAAACCCTATGGAGCAGTTCTGCTCTGTAACACATGGGGTCACCGTGAGTTGCAATCCCCTTGTGGAACGACAACAACGTGGTGTGAGGTATTGGCCAAGGTTCATGTGTTTCACCACGGGATATTCATTTGCTCTAGCACTGTCTGTTGTAAAGACTTTTCCTTCTTGATTGGGTTGTCTTGATACCTTTGTCAAAACTCACACGGACTCATGAGTCTGGGTCCCTTCTGGGCTCTCTTCTGTTCCATTGATGTGTTATTGTACCTTATGTCTTGATTACTGTAGCTTTAGAGTAAGTCTTAAAGTTAGATAGTGTAAGTCTTCCATTTTAGTTCTATTTTAAGATTGCTTTGGATATTCTAGGTCCTTGACCTTCCCGTATAAATTTTACTGTTAGCTTGTCCATTTCTTAAAAAAAAAACAAACAATACCCACTCCTAGTGAGGTTATGATTGGGACCCCATTGATCTATACAGATCAGTTTCGGGAGCATTGACACTGAACTTTCAGACCCGTGAACGCGGAGCATCTCCACTCACTTAGTCTTCCTGTGATTTCTGTCAGCACTGCTGTGTAGTTTTCATGTGTGTGTAAAATTACAGTTGGGTTTTATGTTAACACATAATTAGTATCCAGTGATCCTGCTATCATCATGTTAGTTCTCCTAGTTAATTTACAGATCCCTTAGGATTTTCTACGTAAGTGATCATGTCACTTTAAATAGAGACGGCTTTGCTTCTTCGTCTGCAAATTTTATCCTTCTCTGCCTTTTTCTGGTCTTGCTGCGATGGCCCAGATGTTGGTGAAGTCTTGGTAGAGGTGGTGAGAGTGGGTGCCCCCGTCCCAATCCTAAGCCTGGTCGCTTTTCAGGCCACGATGGCACTCAAAGCAACTTACCCACCTAGTCTCTCTACTTCAGGCCCTGTTTACAAGGGGCTTCCCCTCTCGTTTTTATAAAAGATGAGCAAATATGGAAGGGGGTGACAGGGAAGCTCCCGGGCCTTCTGTCTTCTCAGTTCTGCCATCGAGCATGGTTATGCCCTCAGGGGCTGTGTGTGGCCGCCTAATGTTGTATATGAACCAAGTGTCCACCCAGTGATGTTCACACGCCCCTGATTCAGGGCCCCACGTAGCCAGGGTGTCGTGTTTGGAGGCCCAGCTTAACTGTGAAATGTGTTCATGACTATATCGCCAGCTAGTTTAACTAGTGCTCAGTCACAGGCTGCTTCTGAGCCCCTGGGGGAGCAGGGCAGCAGCAGGCCTCCCTGCGGTTTACCCCCAGGGGGTGGGCCCCCCAGCTTGGCCCAGGCCGGGCCACGTTGCAGCGATTCCCACTGCCCCGTAACTCCTCCCTGTCTGCTCTTAGTCAGCAACTTGCTCCTTGTAAACCAGTTTATAGAAGGGAGCTCCCCTGCCCCCCACCTTTTCGCTGTTATCTTTTAGTTTACTTCTTATCTTTTTATTTGCTGGGCAAGCGCTCCTCAGCCTTTATTTTTGGCATCGTGCGCTGGGGGCCAGCCATGACAATCCACCCTCATGCTGGGCGTGCATGCTCAGCACTGTGTGTCACCCAGACCAGCGCCAGGATGGTGGGTCAGTCCCGCCCCGCACCCTCAGAGGAGTTACCTGGAAAGACACGGAACCCAGAGTGACCCAGGCCTGAGGGGCGAACGGGGAATCAAAGCCAGAGTCCCCCGAGGG
The DNA here is from genome assembly GCF_030014295.1 of Loxodonta africana. Taxonomy (NCBI): domain Eukaryota; kingdom Metazoa; phylum Chordata; class Mammalia; order Proboscidea; family Elephantidae; genus Loxodonta; species Loxodonta africana. The sequence continues at coordinate 226,803,395 of NC_087343.1, forward strand.
GCTGTGGAGGGGGCGGCAGGAAAGGAACCAGGCTGCAGGACTTTGTAAAACCTGTAGGGTGCTCCTCCCTGGTAGACAAGTAGTTTGTTTCTGGAAATTACCCACCCACTTAATTTCTTGGAAACGCCGGCTCAACGCTTGTCACTGACCCTTCGAATGGCGGTGCTTGGCCCTCCAAGTAGTTTGCCAGAGACCTGGGCTGTTGAAGCCCGCGGTGCGTGACTCAGTGAGCCGATACTTGGGAGGGGAGTGCTGGGGGCTGTGCTGAGTTTTGCCCTTAGAGGGTACAGTATTTTCGCTTTGGTCCTCCAGCCATGGCCGTTCCTATCTCTGCCACACAGTCCAACATCCCATCTGTCCCTTCTGGTGAGTTCTCTGCACCGTGTCTAGTCATTGTCTCTGCACCCCACTCCAGGAGTGCAGTTGCTCCACCTACCTGTGGTGACTGAGACTGCTCAATCTGACTACGGGCCGCTGGCTTGGTCATTGTGCTTGGGGCAGTCCCAGGCAGGCTCACTGTGTGGCTGGACTGCAGCCGGGGAGGGGCCGCCCCTCTGAGTTCTTCGGTGCTGTCTTCCAGCCGTGTTCGGATGCTGGCCTCATTGCCGGCTTGGTGTCACCCTGGGGCAGAGAGGCTGGTCTGAGACCTGCATCTGGACAGCAAGTATGGGGAAGGAACGTGTTGGAGCACGTGGGCTTCATTCGCAATTTTGAAGGCTAAGTACATTTGTGAGTGCAAATCAAATCCCAAGGCTCTGTCCCAGCCTGGTGCCAGACTCGGGTCCTGAGGCCTTGCAGCCCCGCATTCATGGCACACACTTTGCCCTGGGACCCCGCCAATTTCTACCTCGCATTATCCCCCAGCGTGGGGACTCACTCCCTCCTCTGGGCATCTCCTCTGGGCACACAGGGCAGGGGCCTTCCTGGTGCTTATCTTAACTGTGTGGGAGCAGGAGGCCATGGCTGTCATACCGAGTGACTCGCTGGCTGAAGTTGAGAGCCTACTTTCTGTGCTCTGTCCTTCTGCCAGCTTCTTTGTGCCTTTGTGGGGTTCCCTCCTCCCTCAACCCATCCCACGTGCCCAGGCCACTTTTCAAAAGGGAAAATCTTTAGTGCTCGTAGCTCCAGTCTCATGATCAGCCCTGTAATTAAAACACATGCCGAGCTCCGTGATTAAGGGAAAAAATAACTCGGAGCCAGCCGCCTCCCAGGTTTCCAGGGGCGGGATGTAGGTGACAGTGGGAAAGGAGGACACGACGGTCTGCTTCCAACAGGCTCTTGACAACAGCCAGCACCAGAAAAAGCAGGGCCAGTGTTGGGGCTCAAACGGGGGTGGGACAGGCGGCAGGTACCCTTATTTGGCCCCCCTCCACCTGCTCTGGTCAGGGCTGGGCAGTGTGGCCCCTGTGTACCCGGCTTCACGGCCCACCTCTGACGGGGGCTTGGCCAGTGCACACCATGCAGCTCCTGTTCTTCTCTAACTCCATGCTCCCCCCTAGAGATAGAAGCCATCAAGCTGGCAGAGCAGAAGCGCTGGGAGGCACGGCGGCGGAGGGCCACAAAGGTGGTGGGGGACCTGCGCCCGCTGATGGAGGCCCTACCCGAGTTGGCAGAGCTGGAGAGCAGCAGCAGCTCACGGCAGCGGAGGAGGCAAGTATGGCGGCCCGCCGCCTCCTTTCATGTCAGGAGGCAAGTATAGCTGCACGGCCCAGGACAGGCTGTTCCTCCCCAGGCCTGAGCCGTGCACCAGCTGATCTGTGTTCAGGGGTGAAAGATGGTGGAGGAGGAGGAAGCCACCAAGGTCTTGGCAGTGCTAACCCCAGGGAGGCCACTTCTCATCAGACACCTGCGCTTCTTCACCTGAGTCCTAGCCAATAGCTCTCAGGAGCCAGGAGGGAGCTGGTGGCTCCATCACATGAGACATGGAAGGCTGGATGTGTCGGGAGCACCTGGCCCACTGCTGGTAAACAGGAGAGTGGTCAGGTTGGCAGAGTGGCTAGGGCTGACTCCACTTTCTCTTGCGGCCCTCTTTGGGCACGGCTACCCTGGCCTGGTGTTCTCTAGCTCTCCCTGGATGGCTGTGGCGTACGCAGCTCCTGATGGGTCCTGCTGCTTCTACCTCCGTTGCCACACTGCAGTGCACCCACCGGCTGCTCTGCCCTGGTCGTGGCCTCATGTGCACTTATGGCCGTGGTGTGCTCCTTCCCAGGTGTGTCCCCTGGCTCTGCCCTGGTCACGGCCTCACGTGCACTTCCTGGGCCTGGTGTGCTCCTCCCCAGGTGTGTCCACCAGCTCTCTCCTCTCCCTTCTCAGGCCAAAACTCACATGCGTTCCCTCACTGAGGCGTCCTGTCTGCCTCACCTGGTCCTGCATGCACTTCCTTTCCTGGGGGTCTTCCTCACCGTACACATCCTCTCTGTTCTGGCTCTTGCTCTTGTCCCTGCATGGCAGGGCCTTGTCTGCTCTGTGTCCCCTGCACCCCCACCCAGCATGGCCTATGTACCTTAGGGGCTCCATAAGTAGGTGGACAGCTTGTGCATGCCCACAGGGCCACGAGGGCCAGTCCCCTGAGCTTGTGCTGATCAAGGACAGAGGGGCCAGTTGTGTTCCCTCACTGGGGTGGGATGGTGACAAGGAGCGTGCGTCCGCAGCTGTCCCCCAAGGCTCCTGCAGACTGTGCTCAGGTATTCTTCCTTCCATAGAGGCACATGCCACTCTGGCCAGAGTCTGTCCCTGGTTCATTCTTAAAATGTCTTGGAATGAAAAGGTGACGTCTCCTCACCACTGGATTCTCCCAGCTGCCAAGGCTGGGGTATACCTGGATGTGCCAGTGCATTCCTTTTACCTCGTACTGACAGCTGGTTGTGGAGAGGCCTTGCCCCTCAGTGAGTGAGCGTCAGCCCAGCCAAGGCCAGGCGAGGCCTTCCTCATGGGGCATCTAGAGCACCAGGTGGGCTGCTGGTAGAGGAGTGCCACAGCTTGGTCTGTCCTGAGGCATCATGGTGACACGGGTGGCCTTCTGCAGTGCAGGCTCTAGGAGTGGCCAGCACAAGGACACTTGTGCACAGCCCGTCCGTTTGGCCACACACCGGTGCTTTGGTCCCCACTGAATTCAGGGGCACAATGCGCCTCAGCCTTCTAGCTCTCTCGGAAGGCCTTTCTCAAGGTCTTTTCTGCCTCAGGACCTGCATGTCGCCTCTGGGGTGCTGTCTCCATCAAGGAAAGTGCCTGGGGCCTGGCCCCTGAGGGAGGGGCCTCAGCCAGGTGTGGGCCCAGTCCTCAGCTTTCCGGGAACAAGCAGGACAAACTCTGAGGGGCGCTCCGTTTTGATCACAGTTTCTGGGCCTTCAACATTTATTGCTGTCAATTCTAATCTTTGCTTTTTGAGAAATAATTCTCTCTCTGGCTGAAAGCACCGATCTCATGCAGAGTCGGCTTGGGCCAGAGTCAGCCCCCTCTGCTCCCTGTTCGCCCCCTGTGGTGAGTGACTCCTGCTGGCCACTGGACATTAGAGGAAGGCTGTGGGGGGAGGTGGGGACAGGGACGTGGAACCAGCCAGAATATTTGCGTGCCTGAGGAGGAGTGGCCATTGAGTCGAGATTGACAACTGAACCCGAGCCTGAGATACAGATTCCATTCCGGGTCCTTGAACAAAAATGTGACCCCGGTCAAGCGCCCATATGTGGTTTTCAGTTTTCTCATCTGAAAAATATCCTCGGCTCCCACGGGAGAAAGCTGCGTAAACACCGCCGTCAGCTGGGGCTGGGGCCGGAATGCGTGTGCGGCTCTGGGCTGCTGAGTGCTGGGACTCTGGTCTGCGCTTGCTCAGGCTAATCTCAGGCTCAGGGTGGGGGTGGCTCCGACCTGGTATCACAAACCGTAGTTCCCTGGATGTGGCCGGGTGACACACTAAAAGCTCACCTAGCTGCCCTGGGGCCCAGTCTCTCGTGTATGTGTGTCTCGGGTGCTGGGGAAGCTGGTGGTTGGTTTGGCTTAATAATCACTATCTCCCAGTAATTTTAGTTTACAGAAAGTTGGAAAGATAGTCCAGAGAGTTCTGTACACCCTCACCCAGTTTCCTTTATTATTGTGAATAAAGTTTCAGGTCTTAAAATAGGATGGCATCGCAACTAATGACCCAGTATAGATAAACGTAAAGGATAATAATGAACTTAAAGTAATGATTAGCCAAAGTCCGTGCTTCATCCAGATTTCCTCAGTTTTCCATGATGTCCTTTTTCTGCCCTAGGGTCTCATCCAGGATACCACGTGACAGTTAGTTGTCATGTCTTCTTAGGCTCTAGTTGGCTGTGACAGTTTCTCAGGCATTTCCTTGTCTTTGATGACCTTGACCATATCAAGGAGTGTCGTGCAGATATTTTGTAGGACACCCCTCAATTGAGATTTTGTGATGCCTTTGTCACGATTGGACTGGAGCGATGGAGTTTTGGGAAGAAGATGACGGGGAGTGAAGTGCCGTTTTCATCAGATCACGTCAAGAGTAGTGCATCCCATCAATAGGACTCAGCACTGTTGATGTTGACCCTGACCACCTGGCTGAGGTCATGTTTGTCAGGCTTCTCCACTGAAGGTCCTCTTTTCTCCCCATTCCCACACTGAACTCTTTGGGCCCCGGAAGTCACTGTGTGCAAGCCACACTTAGGGAGTGGGAAGTGGTGCTGCCTCCCCGAGGGCAGAGAATCTACAGAAGATACTTGGGATTCTTCTGCGTGGGAGACTTAGCTCTTCTTCCCATTAGTCAGCTGTTTATGTCAGCTTGGACACAGGAAGATTGGTTCTGTATATTGAGTTGTAATCCATTGACTCCTGTGCCCCCCTGACATACCTACCCCCATCGAGTGTGTGTGTGTGTGGGAGAGAGCACTCCTTTACTTTTTGGCACTACAAGATGCTCCAGGCTTACCTTATATGTTTCCTGCCCCAGTTGCAGATCAAACACTTCTCCAAGAAGCCCTAACCAAAAACGCCAAATAGATTGCCATCGAGTTGATTCCAACTCATAGTGACCCAGCAGGAAAGGATTAGAACTGTCCCATAGGGTTTCCAAGGAGCAGCTGGTGGGTTCAGACTGCCAGCCTTTTGGTTAGCAGCTGAACACTTAACCAGTGTACCTCCCGGGATCGAGGCAAGGAGCCTAGGTTCCCTTTAATGGAGACTGGTATCGGAAACCAAGATCTGGGTGCTTGATATGGTCGTTGTTACTGGGGTATCATTGCTTCTAGGCCCTTTCAACTTACAGAGCAAGGAAGTAGCTGTATGTACGGACTTGATGGTACATTTCTATAATTATTTCTGTGTGTAACCATCTCTATATTAAGCTAAACATGAGTTTACCCTGCTGTCTCCAACTGTAATCCATCGCCACACAGATCATTCTAGGCACCTCCCTTGCTTATCCCACTCCGGTAATGAAAAGCTTGACTCCACCACCTGTGTACGTAATCATTGGATCTGGTATGTGGGCTCCTGTATCAGAACTGTTAACGTGGCCCTGTGAGGCGTGGCAGTAAACAGGGCTTTGTGCAGACGTGCAGTTCCTTTTGCCTTTAGTTCAGACTCTTCTCGTTTCCAGAGTTACTGCACCCTTCACACAGGCCGTGTTTTAGGGAGCAGAGCCGCCCCGGGCTCTGCCACCCTTGCAGGCAGCCTCAGGACCTTCAGCTGGCCTCAGGCTCTGTTACCCTAGCGGAAGGTACAGCTTGCCCACCAAGGTGACAGACCCTGATCCCACTGATCCAGGGTGGGGTCTGGGGTAGGCCTGGGCTTTAGCCTGCATGAGACCTCCGGGAGGCTCCCCTGGGCTGAGCCGATTGGCCTGCGGTGTCCACCCCCCTGCGCTGGCCCATGGCTGAGCACAGTGGACAGCAGAGCAGAGGAGACACATACTGGAAGAGCCCGCCTGCACAGAACAGCCCCATGAGGCCTGTCAGTCCCACCAGCACCCAGGGTGGTAGCTCTGGAAGCTGGCCTGTGCTTTCCTGACAAGGCTTCTCAGGTGTTGGTGCAGCCCAAGAAAAGGGGAGCACTCACAGGTGGCACCACGTGGCAGTGTGCTTCCCCTTCCCCAGTTTAAGCCAAGGTGGGGATGCCTGGCGCTGGGGCCCAGGGGCCCCAGAGACCAAGTGCAGTGTCAGAAACAGCTCCTAGAGAGCCCCATCTCTGAGGCACACTGTGAGTGGTCCTCCTGGAGGCAGAGTTGGCCCACATGCTGCTCTGGCCAGCTCCCACCGGTGTCTGCCAGCCATCCAAGGTCTGGAGGGGAGTCTGGGAGGACATGGCCCCAGCCCTCCTGCCTGAGTAAGTGAGACCCCCAGGGCTGAGGCAGGCTGTGGGACGGCTACGCCCACCCACTGTGCAAGGCTTTGACACACGGTGCTCCGGCCCTCCGTTTTGAGAACCAGAGTCCGACCACCACTGTCACCCTTCACCCACCAGAAGATCACACTACTGGAGAATCCACTCATTCATTCCCTACCACTGACTGCTGGTGGTGGCCTGCTTATTCATGTGCTAACTGCTGCTCCGGGAACCTATGCTCACCAGTCAGAGCCTCTAGGCTGAGACCATGCTACTACTGCCCCGGCCCCAGTAAAGGTCCAGGCCCATGTGGATGAGCCTTCCTTTCCAGGTGGGGAGGAGGCCCATGGAGGAGCCAGGCTCGGAGCAATGGGCTCGCCACACCACCCTGCATGGCAAGAACTCGTGAGCCACTTTACGGACTGGGGCCAGGGGCCTGGAGAGCCTAGGCCCGCAGGGGACCCCCACTCCATCCCTTCTACCTCTGCCCCAGGACACGACTGGTGGGATGGCAGTGACGAAATGCTAGGAAGTTGACCGTCTCGTGTGATGTACATGTGTTAAAAGGCCAGCCCTTGACCATGAGATGACCGTCTCCTCCGATGAGAACTGCCCGAAGAGGGCAGGGAAGGGCCCTGAGCCTGAGTGAGCAGAGGGTCATGAGACAAGAGGGTCAGGTTAGCCTAGGAGAGGCACGGAAGCTGTCGAGGACCGGAGCCTTCCCCAGATAAAGAATGGATGTCAGGGCTGAGGGAAAGTGGGGCTGAGGTGTTATTTCTGGTGCACATGACATTTCTTACATTCATATTTTAAAAAGTAACATGAATAAAGTATCAGGTCTCCAGGTCTGGAGGCTAAATTTAGACATTGGCCTGAGGAGCTCTGAGCAGATTCTCTCGCCCTTCCCGCCCTTCTCTCGGCCCTGTCTCCTGCCATGTGGCAGCTGCTCATGCGCTCGGCCAGATGGCTCCACCAAGAGGAATCCTGGTGTGGCCACCTCTACATGGAGTCCGCTCATTCCTGCTAGAGGTCTGGAGTCGTTTGTCACTTTTTCCTTTGGCCTCTGGCCTCCTTTGTCTCTCAGGAGGAATAGCACCTAGACTAAGGATATGGGTCCACACAGACCACCATAGGACAAGCAGTTTGGTCACTACAGTTGGGCAGAGTGGAAGGATTCAATGTGTGTGTCTGGGTCTGCTTGCTTCCTCCACATTATAAGGGAGCAGTGAGACATTGGGATGGGTCCTAGGTACTGCAGACCCCCACTCCTGTGACTAGTCCACAGTGACCACCTGGCACATCAGGTCAGATGGTTTGGAAGTTGCTCGATTTGTCCGGTCCCAGCCGCTACGGCCAAAGCTCAGCACAGAGCTCATGGCTTTGTGGTGGCTTGGTCACCACAGGCCTCGAGATGGCTGTAGTCTGGGCTCTGAGGAGGTTTTCAGATGGGACACTTGCGTCTGACTGACTGGGCTTCTCTCTGTTCACAGCAGGCTGACCAGCAAGCCCAGGCCCACTGAGCTCAGCCGGATGAGCACGGCGCAGAGGCTTCAGCTCCTGTGAGTGTTCGCCTGGGCGGGCCGCCGGGGTCCTGCACCTTCTCACTCACCTGGCTCTCCCCAGGCCTCACTGAGGCGTCCCACCCCTACCTCCCCAGCCAGTCGTGACTCCACACTGGCTTCTTTGCTTAGTTCCCAGATCTGACTCTAGGTGCAGGCAGCCCGGAGTGCCTGGCCAGCTGCCCACCTGGAGGCTTCTGGAAGACAGTCAAAGCTCCCCTCAGAGAGAGTGCTCCCTCCTGCCGTCTCCCCTTCCTGCTCAGCCTGGTTGGCTGTGACCAGGATGCTGTGGACGTGAAGCGTGTGAACATTTGGTTCTGTGTCCGGACCTTCACTGGCCGCGCCAGGGTGCCCAGTTACCAGGACTGGTGCTCGTCAGCAGTCCTGGTCCTTACTTCTCCCTTCCCTGCTGGACTGAGCTTCTCTTCTACAAGGGTTTGTCTGAAAATAGGCCCACAGCATCTTCACGTGTTCAGAAACATCTGTGGAGATTTATACCCAGATGTCATCTTGGGTGCAGAATTCAGGGGTCATACTTTCTTAGGCTCTTTCTAAGTGTTCATTGCAGGTTGCTGTAGAGAAGTCTGAGCAACCCCAAGTTTTAGACCTTTGTGAGAGATAGCTCATCTTTTTGGTTGGCTGGCCAAAGAGTTGTTTTTTTTTTTTTTTTTCCATTTCTTTGCTGTTGAAGGAACTTTGCTAGGATATTTCTTAGTATTGTATATCCGATACCAGTTTTTACTGGGGCCCATTGTATCCTTTCAATCTATAGACTCAAATCTTTTTTTCTAATTGTTTTTGGAAATTTTTACTGAACTGTATCTTCAAATAGGCTCGGCTGCTAACCAAAAGGCCGGCAGTTTGAATCTACCAGCTGCTCCTTGGAAACCCTGTAGGGCAGTTCTGCTCTGTCCTATTAGGTTGCTGTGAGTTGGAATTGACTAGACAGCAGCCGCTTTCGTTGTTTTTTGGTTTTCTTTAGGGATACCAATTATTCATGTGTTGGACCTTTTGATCTGTCTTCTGTATCTGTTACCCTATATGCTTTTTAGCCCTGAGTTTTCAGTATGTTTGTATAGACTTTGTGCTTGTCTCTTTATTTCTGCTTATCTCTTAATGAACTGAATTCTCCCTTTACCTGCTGTGTGAAGAAAATTTGTGTATGGAAAGAGCCGAGTTATCAGAATTCTCTCGATAGCCCAGAGTTTGTGTGAGTGAGGTCTTTGTCGTCGTCTTCTCCTCCCTGTCTCATGTATGGGTGCCTCCAGCACCTAGAGCTTCTCTGCAAGCCCTCTTCTTCTCCATCCCCCAGCCCTGCCTCTCCTTGGTGCCCAGCCTGGGCCCTGGGGCCCCCATGGGATGTAGCGGACTTTCTCTCCTGGACAGAGCAGTGGATCACCTATCAGCATTCCACACACCAGCTTCATCTGTGGTCTCTGTCGTGGGCCTCCTTTATCCACAGCCCTGGGGACTAATGCCACATTTGGGAGTTCTCGGGTCCTGCTGCATCAAAGATAGAGTTTGGTTTCTTGATGCTTTTGAGCAGTTTCTAAGAGGAGAAACCAGAAGCCATGTATTAACTCTTCCATTTTGAAGCTAGAAGTCTGTGTCCACATTCATGCCCATGGTGCCTAGCAGTGCATGGCAGCAGCTCAGAGGTCTGAGTGAACCAGATCATCAGCTCAGCTTAGTAGCCACCTCCCCTGAGAATCCAGAGGAGGTAGTGTCGTGCTCACCCCACTGCACTCCAGAGACTGGGTCCACTCTGCCATGCCATCAGGACCGCCAGACCTTCTGGTCAAGCCCCAGCCGAGATGATGAGCCCCCAGCCTTGTCCTCTCTGCTCTCCAGCTCCCATGTGGCAGCTGTGAGGTTCCTCATGAATGCCGGGGAGAGGGGCCTGGTGTGGCTTGGAGTTGTGCTAGGTCATGGAGCACAGCTGGGGCCAGTGGCTCAAGTCGGAGCTGTTCCCGCCACAGTGGCACTCTGGCTCTGGGGGGCTTGTCCTGGAGGCACCACTCAGAGTGGCTGCATTTGTCACTAGCTCAGAGACCCTGTGCCTGGTCACCTGTTTTGGCAGCACGTAGGCCCCTCCTCACCAGAGTCTGTGCACTGTGAGTGCCAGGCGAGGTGGCAGGCACCTTGAGGTGGACACTCGGAAGCTGGTGGTGGCAGCAGGGGTCAGGGTGCCAGGCTCTTGGCAGGGCTTGAGCTCCCACAGGATGGAGAGGCCTGCAAGGCCTGTCCATCGGGGCAGCCTGTGCAAGCAGAGCCTGGGCTGGGGGAGGGGTAAAGCTTCTGTGCCTCTGTGGCTGTGCCCTCATGTCCCTGTCCCTGCAGTGTGGCTGCATCTGTGTGCATATCTGTTCTGGTCACTTTGTAGAAGGAGCTTCTTATGCAAGGCCCAGTGTCTCAGGAGAGCACCTGTCTGGTGGATTCTATGGTGTGAGCCCAGAGCCCCTCATAAACCCCAAGAGAGGCAGGGGTGCTGTGAGGCTGTGTTCACATCTCCTGCGGGGTCTCCGTCACGGAGACAGCCTGGTCTCACAGCCACATATGCCTGCCTTCTCACTTCTTGCTTCTCTCTGTCCCTGCCATTGTTCCCCTCCAAGCCCCCTATCCTGCTCAGTGCTGCCCTGTGTTGAGGTCCCTGGACCCAACACTCCCCCGCCTGAACCAAGCCCCTTCCCTCATCCTCGTCCTCTACTGAGGGCCCGCCCACAGGGTGTTGAGAGAAGTGAAAGGGTCTGGGTCCCGGGGCTGCATAACGCTCAGTCTCTGCGTTCCCCTCAAGGACTGGGGGTCCTGAGCTGCCATGTGGTATTGACCTTTGGGTCTTGATCTTTCAGTGAGGAAGAAAGGGCCCGGTTCCAAGCACTGCTGGCCAGCCCGGCCTACCAAGCCAGCCCTCTGCAGGCCATTGGGCAGCAGCTGGCCCACCAGATGCAACTGGAAGGCACCGGCCACCAACTCTGATGGCATGGAGTTCCTCAGACCCAGTACTCCAAGGAGCCCAGTGAAGGCCGGGCACCCAGCCGACTCTGGCAGTTGGCATCCTGCAGCCGGGGACACCCCTCTCTGTTTCTCTTGCTGGGGTGTTAGGGAGGACGACGGTGGGTGTGGGGGCCAAGGAATAAAGTGCTTCTGGCCCGGGCATGGACGGCTTCTTACTGTGTGCTCCAGAGAAAAGCCCTGCAGCTTCCCGGTCATCAGAGGGCTTCTGCCTGACTGGAGGCCAGTGTTCCCCCCATCATGCTCACTCCTTTGCCCCCACCCCACCACCCTGCCCCTCACCATCTGGGCCACAGGGACAGCACCCTCCACCCAGGCCTTTGACTGCTGCTGAAACCAGGGGCCTCAACTTGGAGTCTGACCCAGGAGAGCAGATGGTGGCCACGTGTGGACCGCAGACCAGAAAGAGGGTGTGGAGTAACTTGAAAAGGAAGGCCAGGGGACCACATTGATGGTCTGATAGTCTGAAACAAACCTCAGACTGTCCCAGGATGTTGCCTGACAAGCCACTCGCGTGTGGGGGACACCCCAGCACCCATCAAAGAGCAGAGCACCAGGAAGAGGCTGAGATCCAGCAGTTGGCCACTGTGCAGACAGTGGCAGTGACACAGGGGCCACGGTGCTTCTATGGAAGTAGGTCCTGGAGTGTGGCCCTTCATCCTTCTGAGTGCACACCACGTCCAGACCAGGAACAGCCTACTCCTATTCTGCCCAAAATGAGCAAGCCCCGTGTATTCTCTGCATGGGGGCACTGTATGGGATGGTGCCCACAGCTCAGGACCTGGGCGGTCGCAGGGACACTTCTCCTGCACATGTGTGTTTCCAGTCTCGGTAGCACCAACGTGGGTGTTGTTAGTTGCCATCGAGTTGATTCTGAATCTTGGTAATAAAGTAATGACACAGTTCACTGGTTTCCTTGCTCTTTCAACTCTGGAGCCCTCGCTCCTTTTTTCTGATCTGAAGGTGAACAATGGGTAGAGCCTCTCAGGCCCCAGAGGCTGGCATGGGCTCCCTGCTGCCCTGGGCCCTGCAGGACGCCTTTGGAGGAGCTGCCGTCAGGGACAGGACAGTGTCCTCCTGCACAGAGTTAGAGGTGGAAGCCCTGGAGTGGGTTGGCATTCTGGCTTCTGATGTCCCCATAGTCGTTTTTCCAGCCCATGTTCCTGGGCATCTGCCGGGCACACAGTCCCCAGGCCTTACTCGTGACACACCCTTGTCACCAAGCAGCACCAGGCCAGGGGAGACCAGCCTGTAGGCCAAGGGAGTGGAGAGAGGGAAGAGAAAGCAGGAGGGGCCGGCAAAGGAAAATCCAGGAGGAAGACAGGGCTCCCTGAAGCCCCCCCCACCAGGCCTCCCTGACCCCCACCCCCACCCCAGGCCTGCTGCTGGTGATCCCCTCACTTAGCCCCTGACTCCTTCCCTGAGCAGGAACCCCACTACCCCCCACCGCCCTCAGGCTGAGCTCAGTGCAGGGGGATCGCAGGAGGCTAATCTGAAGGCTGCTGGAAGGGGGCCCAGGGAGTGTCACCTCCACCAGCACTGGCCAGACTTCTGAAGCCCTCCACCCAGCTTCAGCTTGTGCTCCAGCAGCCCACACTGCAGCAGTGTCTGGAACCTGCCTTTCCCCAAGCCCCTCCCCTCCTGTCTCCCCAGTGGCATGGAGCCAGCTGTGTGGTGAACCATGTGATGAATGCTTCAGGGTGCTCCCAGGCTGTGTAGCCCCTGTTGTGCCTCACAGGCGGCTCTGCGACCCCAGGTTGTCATGTCCAGGGTGGTGGCCGTGGTTGGCACGAGGGTCTCTCTTCAGCAAGTGGCCTGTGCGGTTACTTACGGGGCATCACTGCTCACACCCCACGGCCAAGGCAGGTCATGTGGCCCAGGCCAGCTCTGGGTTGGGGAGGACTGGTGACAGGGTAGGTGTGGCTGTGACTGCTGTCCACTTATGGGGAGCCCTAGGTGGGTGAGGAGGGCCGACTGTGAAAACGCTTGTGGTACGTTGTCTGTTCCTATACCTTCTGCGTTGCATCGCGGTGTGTTGGGGACACTGATTACTAACGAGACCCCGGCCAGGGTAAGGGTGGGGCAAGAACGGCACCCACTGTGGGGGCTGACCCTGCACATGGCCTCAGTGCAGTGTAACGGTCTTGGAGGGCCACTGGGGGCATGCCATCCCCCTTAGAGCTCTAATCCTGGTACCTGGGCCTGCCAGCAAGTCAGGGAGCTAGTCCACAGGGGTGCAGTCATGTAGCAAATGAGCGGGTAGAGGTGAGTACCCTCATGGGGGCGGGGTGCTTGGGACACTGAGGAGAGATTGGCTCACAACCCAGAGCTGGGGCGGGAGGGCCTGGAGAGGAGGACGGGGATGGGGTGGGCTCATCCCCTGCTCAGTGTTCCTAGTCCTGATGCTGTCCCTGGGCCCCCTTGAGGTGCACTCCCCTCCTAGGGCCTGCTCAGTGCCACACTCTGAGGTTGTTGTGGGCCACACAGCTCAAAGATGAGGCCCCTTGCACAGTCCTGCAGTTCCCTGCTCGCTCTTGCCCTCCGGCCTGGGGCTGTCCCTGCGTGCACACATTGGTAGTGTGTCTCCTTTTCCCTGCAGAAAGGTCGCTCCCACTCTGGCTTCTGCTGTGCGTGCCTCACGGGGATCGTGCTCAGATGCACTCTATCACGTGGACAAGTGAGTCAGTGGATGAGGTCTGAGCCAGGCACGGGACACTGCCTGACCATGCCCTGTCCTCTGCTCTGTCCCTCAGGGCTGCGTCCACACCAGCCTCACGCCCATGCTCTGTGTTCAGGGAAAGACGGGGCCCCCTCAGAAGCCCACCAGTCTCTCTCAGTTCTGTTGCCGTAACTGGTTTCCGTTCCCATTCCTCTTTCAGACCATCAGGCCAGGTATGGGTCAAGGTGGGTGGGGGCCCTGAGCACATTCAAGGGGACTGAGCAGGGGGCAGGGGTGGCGCAGCCCTCAGGGCCCACTGCCCAAGCCCTAAGAATGCGCCGTGGCTGTGGCAAGCCCTGAGACCGGTTCAGGACTGGCTTTCCTGGTTACAAGTTAGATATCACTGGCTGCCTGTCTAGGGCGGAAGTGGGGAGCTGTGGACATGGACCCCCTGGCCACGTGACGCAGTGTCCAGCAGCGCTGACTGGGCCTGGTGCTCGTTGAGGAAAGCTTCCAGACCTGTGGGTGGCCGGAGGCACCAGTGGGCAGATGTGAGCATATGCAGTGAGTCAGGATTCTTGGACCACTGGAACGCCAAATGTTGTACAGACACCAGGCAAGTTGCTTCTGGAATGTTCCTTGTGCAGTGATAACACAGCGACGGCGGCCTTGGTAATCACACGGAAACGTCCGGAGGCTCTGGCTGCTCAGCCTTGTCTGCCTGGGGCCCTGGCACAGCTCAGTGTCCCAGCTTCCATCTGAGCAGGTACCTACAGGCCGCCACCATTGTGTGGGATCTGGGATGCCAGGAAGAGCTGCCATGGGTGATAAACAGGGTGCATACCCCACCTTCCTCTGGTGCTGTGTCAACCACCACCCCTTCTTGGGAGACCAGCCTGTGAGTAGAACGTGTTGTTTTAAAGTCAGAGACGTGATTTAACTGTGTTTTTCCAGTGACGTTAAAATAATGTAGGATGAAACGATGGTTGCAAGCATTCCTGATGTGTGCACTGTGTTTCTTCTGCTCTGAGTCAGGAGTCAGGCATGTGGCGACTCCTTCCTCTCCCATAGGGAAACCGAGGCCGGGAGGAGCAGAACCCCCCTCAGGGTGTCATAAGGCTGAGCTGACGTTTCCGGAACACCAAGCCTTGGACTCATCTCTCCTGATCTGGCACGACAGGAGGTGCACTTTGCCCCTTGACCTCCCTGACGCATTTGGCCTCCAGCCCTCAGTTTAGGTCATCCTGAGGCCAGCCGGCCAGACACCCTGGAGGGAAATGGGGTGGGGACAGGGCAGCCAGGCTGATGGGCCCACTGCCTCCCTCCCCCCACCCCTCTTGCTGGCTTATCTTCTGGGCCAGCCGCCTGCCCTCAAGCACAGGAAGTGGATTAATCCTGCCCACACCCTCTCCTAGAGCTGAATCCCACCATGGGAGGTCCCCATGGAGGTGATGGCACTCATCAGGTTACAGGGGAGCCCTTGGTGGGGCTGAGCAGGCAGGTGACTGGGTTCCAGCCAAAAGGAGGCCACTTGTTCACTGCCCCACATTGGGGTGTGGCTGGGCTGTGAACTTTGAGCCCCGAGGGAGCTTCCTGGAGGGGTGGCCAAGGGTCCCCGCCCCCTGGTCCGGTGCTGGTACCAGCAACTTGGTCCCTTGCTTGGGGTCAATTTCTGGGTTTTCTGGCACAGCAATAATTATTTCACCCGGAGTTGGGAAATGATCATAATTACATAATGATGTTTAATGAGAGTGTCCCCTGTGCCAGGCACATCCCAGCCTTTCTCAGGAGCGAGAGCACAGTTTTCCTCTCTCCTCAGGATTGGACCCTACCCTATCCTCAAGGCACAGTGGCCCTATCCCACCTGCTCTCCTCTGGTTCTCTTGGCCCCTGGCTCTGGGCTGGGCACGGGGCTTCTTTCCTGTGAGAGCCATGGGCCCGTGGAGCAGTGGTGGGTCCTGGACAGTGTGGGGCATGGGGGAACAAGGACCCCCAGTGCTGCCCATTAGGCCGCTGCCAAGGCGGCCTACCCAGAGCCAGGACACTTCAGCCTGCTCCATTGAGGTGCATTTGGGGCCTTGGGACTGAGGGCTTTGAGGACCTTCCTGACGTGGAATCATTTCACAAGAAAGTGTGGTTTCTGCTGGGTGATAACGGAGGTAACTGCAGAAACGCCAAAGGGGTTGGAGATTTTGAGAAGGCAGGACCTAGGCTCAGTTCCTCTCTCCACGCTACAGAGGAGAAAGCCAGGGGCTGGGAGGGGTGGGACTTGCCCACGATGCGAATTTGGGGACACAGAGGTGTCCAAGCCACAAAACCCCTCCCAGATGTGCAGGGGACCAAGCACTCAACTGAGCCCTTGCCTGCCCAGGCTGGCCATGGCCGTGGGTACTATGTCTGGGGCCAGGTTAGGCCTTCTCTCTGTCTTCTTCCCATCCGTCACAGGTTTCCATTGCCGTGCTTTCAGTGCATGTGTTAGTATAGTGCTGTGTGTATACGACTGGTACACAGGTAAATAAATGTCCATAAATACCAGGAGTTAGCACCTGTGTTAGACAGGGTTCTCTAGAGAAGTAAAACCAGTAAAGCGTATAAATGTATGTAGAGAGAGATTTATATTAAGGAAGTGGCTTATGGGATTGTAGAGGCTGGAAAGTCCCAAGTCCATGGATCAGGATAGAGGCTTCTCCTGATTCACGTAGCTGCAGGGGCTGGCGAGCCCAGGATCGTCAGGTCTGAGAGGAGGGCTCTTGTTCACAGGCTGTGAAGATTGACAAATCCCAAGACTGGTGGGCAAGACTGCAAGGCTTCTCCTGATTCACATAGCGGCAGGTGCTGGCTAACCCAAGATCAGCAGGTCAGAGAGCAGGGCTCTTGCTCACAGGCTGTAAAAATAACAAATCCCAAGATCAGCAGATGAGCTGCTAACCCAACTCCCAAGAACCAGAGGTCAGGTGAACAGGAGGCAGCTGCAGGATCCAAAGGGCAAAAGCCAGAACGTCCACTTATATTCAAATACAGGCCATATATGCAAGGAAACTCCCTTTCAGCTGACTGGCTACTCACAGCAGATCCCATTATGCGGGTGGTCACATACAAACACTGAGAATCACGGCCCAGCCAAGTTGACACACAATCTCAACCATCACAGCACCCAAGAGTCTTCCTCCTCACTGTAACCACATGGGCTTAAAAGAGGTTTAACCCACCTGTTGCTATACCCTCAATTCTGACTCCTAGCGACCCTATAGGACAGAGTAGAACTGCCCCATAAGGTTTCCAAGGAGCTCCTGGTGGATTTGAACTGCTGACCTTTTGATTAGCAGCCAAACTCTTAACCACTGTGCCACCAGGGTTTCCTAAAAGAGGATTAAGAGAGAATAATTTTCTTCATATGTGATTTCCATGTAATTTGGGCCAACTCTTGGCCCCTCACGAGCTGACTTAATTTTTTTTTTTTTACTTTCAGTGTTAGTAAAACATGTAAAAACCTAATACTAGGTGTATACACAGCTCTCAGTAACTAGAATATCATGACTCTATCTTAAGGTTGGCAGATTTGGGGCCTTAACTCCATCTGCAGAGAGTGAATAATGGGGGGTGGTGGGAATCTTAAGGATCCTCTTAGAATTTGCCTTCCACAGTCCACCCTCTGGCCCCCAAGACTCATATCCCTCCCAAATGGAAAACACATTCACCTCCTCCCATACTCCCCCAAAGCCTCAAAGCGTCATCCCATTACAGCATCCATCCCAGAGCCCACCTTTGAAATAGCCTAATCAGGCGAGGGTAATTGTTACACGCAGCTGCGGGGCACAGTTCCTGTCCACTGGGGACTGAAACCAGAGACAGGCGGTGTGCCCCCAGAGCTCCCCTTGTGCGGTGTTGGCCAGGCGTAGGGTAGCGGTTATGGAGATTCTGGGTCAAAGGGGGACCAGATGGTGGCGGACACAGCGTTGAACTCAGGGCCTCTTCTGTGTGTTGCCTCACTGATACACTGTGTACCCTGGGCGTGTCATTGTTTCCATCCACACAAACCAAAGACCTGGGCTCATCTGGCCAGGAAGTGGGACTGGGTGGACCCGGTCTTTCTACCCCCCAGCCCTGGCCCCAGTGGGATCCTTAGCCAGTGGTTAGGGTGCCCTCCCCAGCTTTCAGGGCAGGCCCAATACACTACCAAACCCAGCCTGGGCATTTGCCTTTAAGGTAGTTCTCTGATCATTCCCAATTGTGGCGCACTTTTAACAAGAGGAGACATTGACTTTGATTGAATTTGTTCTTGGCACCTGTTGAGAAAATCATGTGTCTCATTATTTTTCCCATTGTGGGGCGAATTATGTTATTAATTTTCCATGCCTCCCACCAGCTTGGCATCCCGGGACCAGCGTGCTCGGGCAGGGAGGGCTGTTTCTCCTGTGCTGTGTCGCTCACTCAGGCTATACCTCCGAGCTTTCCTCTCAGCTTTCAAGGGAGCTGACCTGTGGCCTTTTGTTCCCCAGTCAACATTCCTGCAGCAGCACAGGTTTCTTCTCAGGCTCGGGCTCCTCCCGGTTAATCCCAGAGGTGACTGCTTGGCCTTTAGAACCTCAGGTTTCTCCCCAGGGCTGTTGGGCAGCCTCCAGGTGCGCCCGAGAGTTGTGGCTTTTCCACCACAAAGTCCCAAAGTGCTGCGCCTGGTCGGGGTCCTGGCCACGGTAACCAGGCAGCCCCTGGAGCACTCAGAGCCGCTCGGTCCAGGACTTGGGCTTTCCTGCTGCAGACCCAGGGCGAGTGTTTGCTCAGCGCCTCCCCAGTGAACACCGTGTCACAGGCTGTTTCACAAGTGCTGTTTCCCAACTTCGAGATCAGGGCTAAGCAGTTCTCAGTTCCCTTTGGCTGCTCTGTCATCAGGCTCAGCCACTCAGGGCAACAGTACAGAGAGGCCTCCGGGTGGGTGCCTGACACCCAGTGGCACCCCTTCCTCCTTGAAAAAGTTGCCGACTCCTTGATTCTGCTTCATGGCATCCCTGTATGTGTCAGAGCGGAACTGTGCTCCCCAGGGTTTTCATGGCGCCCCTGTATGTGCCAGAGCGGAACTGTGCTCCCCAGGGTTTTCATGGCGCCCCTGTATGTGCCAGAGCGGAACTGTGCTCCCCAGGGTTTTCAGTGGCTGATTTTTGGAAGCCGGTCACCAGGACTTCCCTCCAAGGCACCTCTGGGTGGACTAGAACCTCCGGCCTTTCAGTTAGCAGCTGAATATGGTAACTGTTTGCACCACTCAGGGATGCCTTCCTCCTTGGGCTTGTGGAATTATTTAAAATACCTAATCCCCAGGGAACCCAAGAAATCAAGCCAACCCCACCCTGTTTTCAGCCCATAACTTGTCTTCCTGGGCTTCAGTGGCTGTCAGCCCATCCCGGAGCTGTGTGGCCCTGCATGGCATCCTCCCTTTGTTGGGGGCTATGCAGGACAGTGAGCCTACCTTTCATCTCTCCGAGGGTCTTTGTGTGGGTCCCCCCATCCAAGGAACATACAATCACCTCTGATACCATGTGGTTATAAAGCATACCTCTTACCCAAAGCTAGTAGTGCCCACCTAAGGCTGGACCCCCAGCCCATCCCCTCCCACCTGACCAGGGGCTGAGCCCTCAGGCCCTGGAGGGTAGAGATTGCCCTGCCCTCTAGAGCCACAGCTGGGCTGGGGTTGTGCTCAGGGTGCCCAGTCTGTAAGTGGGGTGTCTGCCTGCCTCCTTGGACCTGACTGGTTGTCTGACCACCTTCAGTCTCCATCCTGGAGTTGCTCCTCGGTTGGAAGCCCTGGGTCCTGTGGGATCCCAGCTCCTCCTTCCCCTGCGTAGTAATGGCAGCACATAGTGGTGGTCCATTGGCCCCAGTGGGACTGGGCACTGGACTGCCCCCAATGTTCCATTGCCCCATTGCTGATTCTCTGTTCTGACATTCCAGAAGGGACCTGGTTCCTGTGCCTGGACCACCATGCCCTCTCCGGTGTTGCAGGCTCCCAACACAGGCCTTTTGCTGGAGTTCTAGAGCCAGATCGGCCCCTCTGCCTGCCTGGTCCCTGAAGCCTGCTGATTTCTCTCTGTCATCATCTAACACAATCAGCTTCACCTGGAACATTGCTTTGCCACTGCAGGGATAGCAGACACTCAGCACAGGCCTCTGTCCTACCTCTGCCATGACAGGAATTATTAACCAACCACAGCCCCTTCCAGCTCAGCTTCACCGAGTGCCCCCACTGGTGGTGGGGCTGGCAGGAAGGCCATCCCCATTTGCCGTCTTTGCCCAAAGCCTAAAGTTTCCTCCATCATGAGTAGAAAAGGTGTTGAGAAGCGAGAAGAACTCTACAAGCAGAAGGTATTGGTGAATGCGCGCCCAGGTTGACAGAGCGCCCTGTTCTCAGTCAGTGCTTAGAGGTGAGAGATTATAGGGGGACCAGGCAGCCCTCAGGAATACTATCACATTCCAGGGAGGAGAGAAAAAAGCTGAAGTCCAGACATCAGGTGGTCTGTGGGGACATGACAGACCCGACTTCATCCACACGCCTGGCTCTGAGAAAGGAGAGAATGAGCGGGCTCTTAACTGCTGAAGCCCACTTGGGCCTGGAGCGAAGCAAGCTCCTGGCAAAAGTTTGTTAGACAGGGAGTTTGGGGTCGGAAGGAAGCTTGAGCACATGAATTTATTGCCTGAACTTGATGGTTCTCAACTGGGAGTAACTTCCCCCACAGAGACATCGGGCCATGTCTGGAGACGTTTTGGTCACAACTAGGATGGGGGTGTTGCTGGCATCCAGCATCCAGGGATGCTGCTCAGCACCCTGTGGTACACAGGACAGCCCCTATGAGGAATTATCTGGCCCCCAATGTCCACAGTACTGTGGTGGAGAGACCCTGTCTGACCCCTACTCTGCCCTGTGAGCAGTCTCTGGGCCATTCGCAGATAGCCCAGTTCTTCCGGCACTCCCCTGCTCGCTCTGGAGCCAGGCGTGGCCGTGGACTTGATCTGGCCAACGGAAGTGAGTGTACGTGACACATGCACCTGGTGCATGCTCTTTCCATCCTTCATGGTGACCGGTGACGCTGCAGAAGGTGGCTGCTCCCTCAGCCTGGGCCTAGCGTGAGGACACACAGCAGGCTTGTGTGAGCAAGACATAGGCCTTGCTTACGCCTTTGACAATTTGGGGCTGTTTGATACTGCAGCCGAAGCCAGTCCATCGTGACTGATACAACTTCCTCCCCGATCTCACTGGGAAGTCCAAGGAATAGAAACAGAGAAATTTCTCTGTCCATTCTGAAGTCAGGAGAGAGGACCATCAGCAAGCCAGACCAGAACTACTGAGAAATTCCTGCAAGAAGCCATGTGGACCAGTTTTGATTCCAGCAAATCTTTCCCCATCTACCCCCAGCAGCACTGTGCACCTAGCAGACACCCAGTAAACACTGTTGAGTTCATGATGTATTCTCTGACAGTGTACAAGAAGCTATAAGTTAATATCTAAGTCACATCAAGGAAAGGTAAACAATTTAGAAATGAAGCAATACTCTAAAATAACTCTTGGGTCGAAGAGGAAATAACATCGCGTTGGCAGATGATTTAGAATGCTCTAGTACCAAGAACACTGCATAGCCAAGCTTCCGAAACATGGCCAAAAATGCTCTCCGGGGAAAACTTATACTCTTAAATGTTTTCATTATAAACACGGGAGAAATAGAAGATAAATGGACTGAGCACTCGGTTCCAGAGTACAGAAAAGCAAGATCAACCCCAAAGCCCAGAGAAGCAAGAGGAAGTCATTGGTTTGGCAAAAAGAAAGCAATAGAATGAATAGCCCAAGATTTGAAGAAGCGCCTCCCGGGAATTGTTCATGGAGGAGTCTGGTAGTCTGACATCTCTGTGACACGTCCCTCCGGGAGGAGCCATCCCAGCCCAAGAAAGCATCACAAGCAGCCCTGGGAGCATTGGCCAGTGGATCTGGCTTTTCCTCTTCCTAGCTGGGCGACCTGGGCAAGTCATTTCCCCTCTCTGTGTCCTCTTGATCCTTTGTACCATCACCACCACCAGCTGCCATTGAGTTGGCCCTGACTCATGGCAACCCATGTACGTCAGGGTGCGCCTGTGCTCCTTAGGGCTTTAATGGATGATTTTTTGGAAGTGGATCGCCAGGCCTTTCTTCCAAGACACCTTTGGGTTTGCAGCCTAGCACCTTCATCTTTGCTCTACCCACTTGCTGCTCTGTACATGGGGCAGTGAAGGCTCCACCTCTGAGAGCCGAGTGGATTAACTGAGCCAATGCTGTGGAGCCCTTGGAACAGCCTGGGCAGCCCTCAGCGAGTGGCATCTGTGAGATTTTTGTCTTTATTGGCCATTTGTACATCTTCTTTGGAGAAATGTCTATGCATATGCTTTGCTCAGTTTTTCTTTTTTAGTATGAGCTATTATTGATTCAAGCCTTCCTGTATGTCTGGCACTTTTTCTTTATGAAGGTCTTACAGATTTTATTCCTGGTGATAGAACTGTGTTTGTTGCTGCTGTATGTTGGTGAGTGCTTTTTTCATTGAGCAATGTCAGGATAACGTGATCTTAATAATGGACTTGGTGTCTGTCTCGCTAGGTGTGCCTGGCTGGAGTTTTCTGCTCCCTAGTGAGGCTGCTCGTGTGATGTTGGCAGATGGCAGAGACCAAGGCCTGGTTTCTTGCTTGTCTAGCCCTCACTGCCAAGGAGAGCATTCTGAACTGCGCCGCAGGTACCGAGCTCCCGTAGTGTGAAGGGTGGTCTGGAGTCCTGGCTGCCCCAGAGGGGTTCTTTCTCTTGGCCCAGTGACAGCACAGCACTTTGAGAAGAGAGCTCTGGGCCCTGGCATCTGAGGGCCGTGGCTCAGCCAGGCTGGAGAGGCTGAGGAGCCGCAGAAGGCCCGCAGACCAGGGAGCTGCCAGGTCCACCCACATATAGGGCTGGCAGGAGTAGGAGACTAAGATGAGGGCTGTGCCCAAGAGAACCTACCAGAGGTGGGGAGGGGAGGTCCCAGGAGACCCTGCCAGAGCAGTGGATCCTATCCAGGAGGGCGGACCACAGAATCAGTTGTCCAGGAGCCTCGGGCATCAATAGGTGTCTTGGGTATCTAGTGCTGCTGTAACAGAAACACCACAAGCGGGAGGCTTTAACAAACAGAAATTTATTCTCTTACAGTTTAGGAGGCTAGAAGTCCGAATTCGGGGTGCCAACTCTAGGGGAAGTCTTTCTCTCTCTGTTGGCTCTGAATGAAGGTCTTTGTCTCTTCTGAGCTTCTGCTCCTAGTAATCTTTATGTAGCTTGGCATCAATCTTTCTCCATCTCTGCTTCTTGCATGCTTGTTTAATCTCTTTTATAGATCAAAAGAGATTGGCTCAAGACATACCCTACACTAATCTTGTCTTATTAACATAACAAAGATATCCAATTACCAAGTAGGATTATAACCTCAGGCATAGAGATTAGGGTTTACAACACATATTTTTAGAGGACACAATTAATCCATAACATTCCACACTTTGGCCCCCCAAAATTCATGTCCTTGCCACATGCAAAACACATTCATTCCATCACATCATCCCAAAAGTCTTAAATCAACTCCAAACCCAAAAATCTCATCTTCTGAATCGTCTAAATCAAATATGGGTGAGACTTTAGGCATATTCTACCCTGGAGCAAAATTCCACTTCATCTGTGAACCTGTGAAATCTAGGCTACAAATTTTCTGCTTCCAAAGTACAATGGTGGAACATGCACAAGGTAGACATTTCCATTACAAATGGGAGGGAAAGAAAAGATAATGAGCACCAAGCAAGTCCAAAACTCAGCAGAAGAATTTACATTAGCTCTCAAGGCTTGAAAATAATCCTCTGTTCTCCAGGACCATCTGGGCAATGGTCCTACCCTAAAGACTCTGGGTGTTAGCCTGCCCTCTGGATTCTGGGTGGAGGCCCTTGGCCCTGGGCTTCAGCTCTGCCTCCCGGGCCCACTGTGATGGCACCTCTGCCCCCTCAACTTTGTGGCTCCATTCTCCTAGTCCATTTGAGTGGCGACCCCACCCTCTCGGCCCCAGCAGGCCCTGTTCTGCAGCCCCTTGGGCATGAAAGCCCTGCCCCCTCAGATTTAGGTGATGGCTCCATCCTCCTGGCACACCTTAATGACAACCCCACACTCTGGAACCGAGTCTGTAAAGATCCCACTCTCTGAAACCTGGAGGGCTGTGGCCTGACCCTTTGAGATCCAGGAGACTGGCCCCACCTTTTGAAATGGAGAAGGCCCTGCATCCCATGCTCCTTCCAACAGTTCTGCTGATCTCTGAGCTCCTCCAAATATGGTCCTTTTCTTTTCTTGAAGGACAATAGCTGTAGCTCCTTGGCCTGTTTCTTGCCTAGAATTCCAAGAGGCAAACAGCGTTCTTTCCCTTCATTCTATCTGTGTTCCCTTCAATCTAAGCTGATAGGTTTTCTGCTGTGGTAATTGGTTAGATCTATCAGTCACAGGCTTAATCTCTAACAAAAGATTGTGTAGCCATGTCCTTGGTGAACGTTCTAGGACATGTGTTCTTAGTTTGTACAACAGAATTTTCCAAATCTTTTAAGTTTTGTTTCCATTTTGCATAGTTCATTTTTAAGTCCATCTCTTCCCTCTCACATTTTATTATAAGTGGCAAGGAGAAACCACGTGACCCCCTTCAGATCTTGCTTAGATATCTCATCAGCTAGATATCCAAGTTCATCACTTACAAGTTATACCTTCCAGCAAACATTTGAACGTAAGTCAGAAAAGTTATTTGTCACTGCATGAAAAGCATCACCCATTGTCCAGTCTCGTGCTCATCATTTTCTTTTAAAGCCTCACCAGAAGTACATTTAATGTCCACATTTCTGGCAACATTCTGTTGCTGGTTCCATATATATTCTCTGAGAGGATAGAGACTTTCTCTATAGCTCTCCTCACTTCCTTCTGAGCTTTTGCCAGATTTTTTGTTGATGTCCATGAATCTTCCAACAGTCTCTTGTAGGCAACCTAGGCTTTTACTGTTAGGCACCTTAAAACTCTTCCAGCCTCTACCCATTACCCAATTCCAAAACTGCTTATACATTTTAGGTATCTGTTGGAACAGCATTCCACTCTCGGTACCAAATTCTTAGTTATCTAGTGCTGCTATAACAGAAATACCACAAGTGGGTAGCTTTAACAAATGGAAATTTATTTTCTCACAATTTAGGGGGCTAAAAGTCCAAATTCAGGGTGCTGGCTCTAGGGGAAGGCTTTCTCTCTCTATCAGTTCTGGGGGAAGGCCCTTGTCTCTTCTGAGCTCCTCCTTCTGGACCATCTTCATGTGACTTGGCATCAATCTTCCCCCATTTCTGCTCCTTGCATGCTTGTTTAATCTCTTATATCTCAAAAGAGATTGACTCAAGACACGCCCTACACTAATCCTATCTCATTAACATAGCAAAGACAACCCATTCCCAAATGGAATTTTAGCCACAGGCATAGAGGTTAGGGTTTAGAACACATATTTTGGGGGGACACATTTCAATCCATAACAACGGGCCACACCAAACCAAAAAAAAAAAAAAAGTCAGTTGCCATGGAGTTGACGCCAACTCATGGCAACCCCATGTGTGTCAGCATAGAACCATGCTGCACAGAGTTTTCAATGGCTGATTTTTTGGAAGTAGACTGCCAGACATTCCAGCGTGCTTCTGGGTAGATTAGAACTGCCAACTTTTTAGTCAGTAGCCAAGTGCTTAACCTTTTGTACCACTCAGGGAATCCTATGGGCCACACATGAGCCCTGAAAACACAGGAACCTTGAGTCCTGGGCCGACCCCTCAACACCAAAGGAATCAGTGCACTTTCTCTCTTCTCACCCCAACCCCAAAAACTGGTCCTTGCTCAGCCAGGCCCCCAGGAGAAAGGGGCCCCTCGTGAGATGGAGCCTCTGGCGCATTTTGGGGGAGACACTGTGGCTGAGGCCCCCTAGGACCCACAGGCCGATGTCAGTGTGTGTCTCACCTTTTCCTTGCTGGACAAGTGACCTCTGGCTGCTCCCGTGGCTGCAGCCCAGTCAGAGAAGCGAAGGCAGGGAGATGAGCAGCTGCTGGGGCGACAAGGAAGTTGTTTAGATAAAAGTAAAACAGGCCATATAATATATCAAAGCAGCTGTAAAACAGAACTTAGCCTTGCAATAATATTTTGGTTTTGTTTCCACTATGCGCACCTAGAAAAATGTGAGCACTTTCTTAGCCATTCGTGGGTGAGTACATTCTCCCAGCCTGATGCAAGCGTCTCTGCTGCCATTCAAAAGCACGACTACCTGCACCTGAATGCAAGGAGACTCTGGTTAGTCTCAGGCTAAAAAAAAGGACTGAAATAGCCAGGGGCATCATCTGCTGTCTTGTCCTTCCTCCTTAGCCCTGGCAAGGTTGATTGGTAACATGGCTGACCTCTCATTGGGTGCCGGACCTGGGCTGAGTGCTTCTCATACCGTCTTTCAGATGGGGAAACTGAGGCACAGAAGGGTCAGTGTCCCCACTCACTGGGTGGGAACCTGAAGCACAGAGCCATTGAGTCTCCATCCCCACCCAGGTCACACAGCTTGTAAATTGTTGTTAGTTGCCATCAAAAAACCCAAACCCATTGCCATTACCTCAATTTTGACTCATAGTGACACTATAGGACAGAGTAGAACTGCCCCATAGGGTTTCCAAAGAGCAGCTGGTAGATCCGAACTGCCGACCTTTTGGTTAGCAGCCATAGCATTTAAGCACTGTGCCACCAGGGCTCCAGGTGCCATCAGCTTGTCTCCAATTCATGGCAGTCCTATGTACAACAGAACAAAATGTTGCCTGGTCCTGTGCCATCTTCATGATTGCTATGGATTGAATTATGTTCCCCCAAAATATATATATTGTAAATCCCAATCCCTATACCTGCGGAGGAAACTCTGGTGGCATAGTGGTTAAGAGTTCAGCTGCTAACCAAATGGTTGGCAGTTCGAATCCACCAGGTACTCCTTGGAAACCCTATGGGGGAGTTCTACTCTGTCCTCTAGGGTTGCTATGAGTTGAAATCAGCTTGACGGCAACGGTTATTTTTTTTAGTACCTGTGGAACTGCTGGAAATTCAAGCTGGATTCAGAAGAGGACATCGAATGAGGGGATATCATTGCTGATGTTAGATGGATCTTGGCTGAAAGCAGACAACACCAGAAAGATGTTTACCTGTGTTTTATTGACTGTGGGCCATAACAAATTATAGGTAACATTGTGAAGAATGGAAACCCGAGAACACTTAATTGTGCTTATGAGGAACCTGTACATAGACCAAGAGACAGCTGTTCAAACAGAACAAAGGAATACTGCATGATTTAAAATCAGGGAGAGTGTGTCAGAGTTGTATCCTTTCACCATATTTATTCAATCTATATGCTAAGCAAATAATCCGAGAAGCTGGACTATATGAAGAAGAACATGGCATCAGGATTGGAGGAAGACTCATTAACAACTTGTGATGTGCAAATGACACATCTTGCTTGCTAAAAGTGAAGAGGACTTGAAACACTGGTAAAGATCTAAACTACAGCCTTCGGTATGGATTACACTTGTCCTAGGGTAAAAGCACCACAAAGTTATAGTAAAGCAAGAAGAAAGATTTTATTCGCCATATGTTCCAAAGGCAAAAGTGAGAAATGGACAAGCATGCTGCCGGAGCCATGTCTGCCCGAGTCCGAGGAATGTTACAGAATCATTAGTGTATGTTAACGTTACAAATGGGTAAAATCATTAAAAGCTTCACCTTTTCACAGATTGGCTAAAAACTGTTAAATCACCATGAATCTACATTTTGAATTATCTTTCTTAATAGTCATTGGTACAAGCTTCAGTAACAACAGTCAGGAGGGTCTTCACTGGTCCAAGAAATCTTAATGTTTACTAAATGCTAACGGAAAAAGATGAGTGCAAAATATGTGGGTCCTTTGTGCTCTAAGTATTTGTTTATGCAAAAGGTTCCCTAAAAGATGTTTTCCAAGATTGCCCTAGCTATTGTTTTTATACATCAGGGCCCAGTTGATGTGTCTTGTGAGTTCTTATGAGTCTAGCTCCAGCTGGGTCACATTCTTTATACTTAAAAGACAGGGAATAATGGCTCCAATTTAAACTGCTTAGCTACTCCTTCCTTTTGATCAGAGATTAGAGATAACACATCAATGATGAAAACCTGAACTTAGGCTCTTCGATGGTGGCTATGGCAGTCTCTTTAAACTGTCAGTGCTGGCTTTCCACCGGATATCATCTGGTTCTTCACCAAGATCTTAAGTAAGAGTAACATTTCCATCAATCGCATTACCTTTCCAATATTTGGGACCTTGGTGGTGCAGTGGTTAAGAGCTCAGGCTGCTAACCAAAAGGTCAGCAGTTTGAATCCACCAGCTGCTGCTTGGAAACCCTGTGGGGAAGTTCTACTCTGTCCTATAGAGTCACAGCAACGGGTTCCAATATTTACTAGCATCATTACTGTGAATATCTAAAGGTAATCCCAAAGTTCCTAAAGTGCATTGCCCATGCATTCACCAGGAATCTAAACAAGAGATTGCCCGTGTAAACTCACTGTCAGTTGGGAAGGGATCATCTAAATTAGTATAGTTGGATTCACCACACCACACCAAGTTTTTCCAGAAGAAACAGAAGGTATATAAAAATTTACATGTGACAACTGAGTTTCCATTAGAGAATACATGATTACTGAGCTAATAAAGGGTGGACCCTTCCTGTTGGAGGTTTTTGGTTAATCTATTTAAAACATAACATACTAAGTGTTCTTTCCGAGGGCAAGCTGCCCTTCCCTGGTTTACCTGTTAGCAGTCATGGGTCATTTTCTTAGAAGTAGAAGTGGAGCCTAAGACAAAATGGAGTCCAAGCCAGACCTTGTGTCAGCCATTTTAGTTAGGCCGAGTGCCTCAATTTTAGGTGCTCTCACATATTCTCTTCTTCTGATTATGAATTTTCATACAAATTCTTTGATCACTATCAGTGTGTCTTCTTTTGCTTAGACACTCTGATTCTTTGATTTTTAAGTTAGGGAAAGTGCAGGTCAAGGCCACATTGGAAGAACTACTTGGTTTCCCAAAAGCCTGACTCAAGGGACAAGGACGATCTCCTCTGAGAACTTGGTTTCTTCAAGATACATAATTTTCTGCATAGCCAGGGTGTGAGTTTGATTACAAACATTAGACAGGTATTTCATAAACATTGTCTTGAAGACCAATTAAACTAATTACTGGTTTACCCTAAACATAGCTCCCAGTCTGATCTTTGGAGTCAGTTTCTCAAAACAGATTGAATGCTTCAAAAAAGCACAACACCCAGAGCAAAATGTTCTTACCTGTTTATCTGAACCCTTGTTTGACTCAAAAGTGACTTTAGGAACCAGTTTTTTCTCAAAGCTTAAGGTTAAAAAAGACACTCAAAGGCAATGGGCTGTGTGGGTTGTCCCAACCTCTATGAAATCTGGAAATCTGGATTCTAGGTGTACAACTCTTTTGTCATTTTCCTCCTTTTGATGCTGCTATAGAATCTTTGATAAAAAATGGGCACAATCTGATTTTTAAGATCCCAGGCACCACACAGTGAACTAGGGGGTAGAACAGAAACACTAACAACGTTAGGCCAATTGCCTGAAATAACAAATGAAACCATGACCCTAACATCTTTGAAACAAGGAAACAAATCCCAGGAGGTATTCGTTTATATATAAACAGCACCAGTAATTTCTTTTCACTTACCTGAACAGCAACTACATTCTGCGAAACATCAGACTGCATATTAATATAAACACATCAACATTTACCTTTTAAGGTACAAACTGTTCTCGGGAGACTAATGAGAAATCTAATGCCATTCTATTTTGTAAAATCATAGCTCACATTTCAGACACTTCTCTGGTTAGGATATCTACAACTTTGCTAAGCTTATCAACAGGAACTTCTAAAATTAGAGTTATAATATCTAAACTCATTACTTAGGTAATTTAGGAGAAAGGAGGGAAATGGTTTCTTATATCCAGAAAGCAGGTCCTTGAAACATCAGCAGTACTCCCACATAAAACTCATAGTAATCCTTTAGTTAATCCTATGTAGTTAATTTCTGTTCCATGTGATTCTAGATCAGCTGTAGTCAGTGAATTCATCAGCTTCTACGTAAAAGTTCTGGAAATCTTGATTCAGCCTAGTCATAGTCCTTTACACTAAGTCCAATACAGTCCACTTTTTTGCTGAGATATTTTGGTCAAACTTTTTCAGCATGTCAGCAAAGTAAAAACTTATCTGCAGATAACAAAACTTAATATGGCCATAATTAATTTATAAAAATAATACTCTTAAAAGTCAAAGATCTGATAGAAATTAGTTACAAAAGTAATGCAAAGCCAAATAAAGTCAGTTAAAAATTTAGACAAAAATATCTCTAAATATAATGATTAACCTTATTTTCAAAGAACTTCAGTTATAATACATAATCTTGTGACATAAGACCATAGAGTCAGGGCATACCAAAAATACAACAAGATTATAAAGTCTCTAAATATCTGAACAATAACTAAAAAAAAAAAAAAAAAAAACTTAATGGGTAACCTATGTGAATTCCCCAGTCAAATATTTCCTTTGACGATGGTAGATTCAAAAAAATACATTTGTGACCAAGTTGGCAATTAAAAAACAATAAAGTTGTGTCTGTTGTCTAATAGTAGGCAAAAATTTAAAAGGAAATACAAACATATAAATTTTAACCCAAAAGGAATCAAGTGCTTCTCTTGATTTTAACTTGCTCTATGTAATTTATAATATATTAAATAAACTTTTTTTTAAATCACTTTTCCTTTATAAAAAATGTTTTGTGGCTTTCCATGAAGTTTCAGAGTTGTCAGAACTTTATTATAGGTTACTGAGAAGCAATACTTAAGTTATTTAACTGAAGATCTTAAAGGTAAAAAACTTAGCTTCTTTTTTTTTTTTTTTAAAGCCATGTCGCTTGGTTTTTGACTCAGTACTTTTATTCCAATAATATACGGAACTTTTCCTTTCAGGCAAATTACACAAATAAATTAACCCTTTAACCCAGTAATCAAAGAAAATTTTGTTATTTTAACAATGAGAAACCCAGTTCTTTGTTTCATATGCTATTTAACATTAAGGCTCCTAAAAATCTCATAAATTAAAATATTAAACTTTAGTCAGAATGTTAGGAGCCCTAATACATGCCATAAACAGTATAGAAAACATCATAAAGAACGTAGAAGAAAAACTAGATAACTGAGAGCTCCTAAAAATCAAACACTTATGCTCATCCAAAGACTTCACCAAAAGAGTAAAAAGGCTACCTACAGACTGGGAAAAAGTTTTTAGCTATGACATTTCTGATCATTGCCTGATCTCTAAAATCTACATGATACTGCAAAGACTCAACTGCAAAAAGATGGATAACCCAATTAAAAAATGGGCAAAAGATATGAATAGACACTTCACTAAAGAAGACATTCACGTAGCTAACAGATATGTGAGGAAATGTTCATGATCATTAGCCATTAGAGAAATGCAGATCAAAACTACAATGAGATTTCATCTCACTCCAACAAGGCTGGCATTAATCCAAAAAACACAAAATAATAAATGTTGGAGAGGCTGTGGAGAGATTGGAACACTTCTACACTGCTGGTGGGAATGTCAAATGGTACAACCACTTTCAAAATCGATTTGGCACTTCCTTAAAAATCTAGAAATAGAACTACCATACGATCCAGCAATCCTACTCCTTGGAATATATCCTAAAGAAATAAGAGCCTTTACATGAACAGATATATGCACTCCCATGTTTATTGCAGCACTGTTTACAATAACAAAAACATGGAAGCA
This sequence comes from Loxodonta africana, assembly GCF_030014295.1. NCBI lineage: Eukaryota > Metazoa > Chordata > Mammalia > Proboscidea > Elephantidae > Loxodonta > Loxodonta africana. The sequence goes on from NC_087343.1 coordinate 226,834,867, forward strand.
ACCAAGGTGCCCATCAACGGATGAATGGATAAATAAATTATGGTATATTCACACAATGGAATACTACACATCGATAAAGAACAGTGAGGAATCTGTGAAACATTTCATAACATGGAAGAACCTGAAGGCATTATGCTGAATGAAATTAGTCAGTTGCAAAAGGACAAATATTGTATAAGAGCAGTATTATAAGAACTTGAGAAATAGTTTAAACTGAGAAGAAAACATTCTTTTGTGGTTACGAGAAGGGGGAGGGAGGGAAGGTGGGAGGGGCATTCACTAATTAGATAGTAGATAAGAACTACTTTAGGTGAAGGGAAAGACAGCACACAGTACAGGGGAAAAAAAATTTTTTTTTACAGTACAGGGGTGGTCAGCACAATTGGACTAAACCAAAAGCAAAGAAGTTTCCTGAATAAACTGAATGCTTCGAAGGCCAGCGTAGCAGGGGCAGGGGTCTGGGGACCATGGTTTCAGGGGACATCTAAGTCAATTGGCATAATAAAATCTATTAAGAAAACATTCTGCATCCCACTTTGGAGAGTGGCATCTGGGGTCTTAAACACTAGCAAGCATCCATCTAAGATGCATCAATTGGTCTCAACCCACCTGGATCAAAGGAGAATGAAGAACACCAAGGACACAAGGTGATTACGAGCCCAAGAGACAGAAAGGGCCACATGAACCAGCGACTACATCATCCTGAGACCAGAAGAACTAGATGGTGCCTGGCTCCAACCAATGACTGCCCTGACAGGGAACACAACAGAGAACCCCTGAGGGAGCAGGAGAGCAGTGGGATGCAGACCCCAAATTCTCATAAGACCAGACTTAATGGTCTGACTGAGACTGGAAGGACCTACCTGGTCATGGCCCCCAGACCTTCTGTTGGCCCAGGACAGGAACCATTCCAGAAGCCAACTCTTCAGACATGGATTGGACTGGACAATGGGTTGGAGAGGGATGCTGGTGAGGAGTGAGCTTCTTAGATTGGGTGGACACTTGAGACTATGGTGGCATCTCCTGTCTGGAGGGGAGATGAGAGGGTAGAGGGGGTTAGAAGCTGGCGAAAAGGACATGAAAAGAGAGTGGAGGGAGAGAGCAGACTGTCTCATTAGGGGGAGAGTAATTGGGAGTGTGTAGCAAGGTGTATATGGGTTTTTGTGTGAGAGACTGACTTGATTTGTAAACTTTCACTTAAAGCACAGTAAAAATCATTAAAAAAAAAAAAACTTTAGACAGATAAAACTTTTGACCATATCAAATGAATTTCTTTTTAATAAGCCTCTTAAATGTTGTCTTTGTTGGATCTCTTATAACACTTCCCTTTAAATGGCTAAAATGAACACACTCATTAGCAGACTCAAAAAAAAAACATATATATATATATATATCTCCTTTCTCTGTGGTATAAAAAGTAAAAATATAAACTTAAATTGTAAAAAAAATCTGTTTAATATCATTACATTATCTAAAATGTCTTGGAAATGATTTTAAGGCTGTATGTTGTTGTTCTTAGGTTCCGTCGAATCGGTTCCAACTCATAGCGACCCTATGCACAATAGAACGAAACACTGCCTGGTCCTGAGCCATCCTTACAATCGTTGCTATGCTTGAGCTCATTGTTGCAGCCACTATATCAATCTAAATTGTTGAGGGTCTTCCTCTTTTCCACTAATTCTGTACTCTGCCAAGCATGATGTCCTTCTGCAGGGACAGATTCCTCCTGATAACATATCCAAAGCATGTAAGACGCAGTCTCGCCACCCTTGCTTCTAAGGAGCATTCTGATTGTACTTCTTCCAAGACAGATTTGTTCATTCTTTTGGCAGTCCATGGTATATTAAATATTCTTCGCCAACACCACAATTCAAAGGCATCAATTCTTCTTCTGTCTTCCTTATTCATTGACCAGCTTTCACATGCATGTGATGTGATTGAAAATACCATGCCTTGGGTCAGGCGCACCTTAGTCTTCATTGTGACGTCTTTGCTCTTCAACACTTTAAAGAAGTCCTTTGCAGCAGATTTACCCAATGCAATGCGTGTTTTGATTTCTTGACTGCTGCTTCCGTGGCTGTTGATTGTGGATCCAAGTAAAATGAAGTCCTTGACTACTTCAATCTTTTCTCCGTTTATCATGATGTTGCTCATTGGTCCAGTTGTGAGGATTTTTGTTTTATATTGAGGTGCAATCCATACTGAAGGCTGTGGTCTTTGATCTTCATTAGTAAGTGCTTCAAGTCCTCTTCACTTTCAGCAAGCAAGGTTGTGTCATCTGCATAACACAGGTTGTTAATGAATCTTCCCCCAATCCTGATGCCCCGTTCTTCTTCATATAGTCCAGCTCCTTGGATTATTTGCTCAGCATACAGATTGAATAGGTATGGTGAAAGAATACAGCCCTGACGCACACCTTTTTTGACTTTAAACCAATCAGTATCCCCTTGTTCTGTCCCAACAACTGCCTCTTGATTGATGTAAAGGTTCCTCATGAGCACAATTAAGTGTTCTGGAATTACCATTCTTTGCAATCTTATCCATAATTTGTTATGATGAACACAGTGGAATGCCTTTGCATAGCCAATAAAACACAGGTAAACATCCTTCTGGTATTCTCTGCTTTCTGCCAGGATCCATCTGACATCAGCACTGATATCCCTGGTTCCAGGTACTCTTTTGAAACTGGCCTGAATTTCTGGCAGTTCCCTGTAGATATACTGCTGCAGCCAGTTATGAATGATCTTCAGGAAAATTTTGCTTGCGTGTGATATTAACGGTATTGTTCTATGATTTCTACATTTGGTTGGATCACCTTTCTTGGGAATAGGCATAAATATGGATCTCTTCCAGTCAGTTGGCCAGGAAGCTGTCTTCCGTATTTCTTGGCATAGACGAGTGAAGCACCTCCAGCACTGCATCTGTTTGTTGAAACGTCTCAATTGATAGTCCATCAATTCCTGAAGCCTTGTTTTTCACCACTGCCTTCAGAGCAGCTTGGACTTCTTCCTTCAGTACCATCATATGCCACCTCTTGAAATGGTTGAACATCGACTAATTCTTTTTGGTATAATGATTCTGTGTGTTCCTTCCATCTTCTTTTGATTCTTCCTGAGTTGTTTAATATTTTCCCCATAGAATCCTTCACTATTGCAACTCGAGGCTTGAAATTTTTCTTCAGTTCTTTCAGCTTGAGAAACACCAAGCATGTTCTTCCCTTTTGGTTTTCCATCTCCAGCTCTTTGCACATGACATTATAATACTTTATCTTCTCGAGAGGCCCTTTGAAATCTTCTGTTCAGTTCTTTTACTTCATCAATCCTTCCTTTTGCTTTAGCTGCTCGATGTTCAAGAGCAAGTTTCAGAGTGTCCTCTGACATCCATCTTGGTCTTTTCTGTCTTACCTGTCTTTTCAATGACCTCTTGCTTTCTTCATGGGTGATGCCCTTGCACAACTTGTCTGGTCTTCGGTCACTAGTATTCAATGCATCAAATCTATTCTTGAAATGGTCTCTAAATTCAGTTGGGATATGCTCAAGGTCATATTTTGGCTCTTGTGAACTTACTCTGATTTTCTTCAGTTTTAGTTTGAACTTGCATATGAGCAATTGATGGTCTGTTCCATAGTCAGCCCCTGGCCTTGTTGACTGATGATATTGAGCTTTTCCATCATCTCTTTCCACAGATGTAGTCAGGTTGATTTCTATGTGTTCGATCTGGTGAGGTCCATGTGTATAGTGGCCGTTTATGTTGGTTAAAGAAGGTATTTGCAATGAAGAAGTTGTTGGTCTTGCAAAATCCTATCATTCCATCTCCAGCATTGTTTCTGTCACCAAGGTCATATTTTCCAACTACTGATCCTTCTTCTTTGTTTACAACTTTCACATTCCAATCACCAGTAATTATCAATGCATCTTGATTGCATGTTCAATCAATTTCAGACTGCAGCAGCTGATAAAAATCTTCTATTTCTTCATCTTTGGCCCTAGTGGGTGGTGGGTTAATTTGAATAATTAGCCGTATTAGCTGGTCTTCGTTGTAGGCATATGGATATTATCTTATCACTGACAGCATTGTACTTCAGGATAGATCTTGAAACGGTCTTTTTGACGATGAATGCCACACCATTCCTCTTCAAGTTGTCATTCCCAGCATAATAGACTATATGATTGTCCGATTTATATATGATTTACAGTATAAAGGCTGTATACTATTAAATATAATTATTGTTGAAATAAAACTTTAAATCTTCTAAGTTTTCATTCAAATTTTACTATTTCCCAAATTTTCCCCAATCTAATTTTTGCCCTTAAATATTTTATCAACTCTCTTTGCAAATCACAAAGTTTCTGCTCAATGACCAATTCACTGATGTGGATATAACTTTAAGTCTCTGGGTAGGGATGGAAACATTGTCACAGGCCATTTCTAGTGTGTCTCATTGTGATTTCTTTTTTATTTTATTTTTGCTTCTTAGAATTTATCTACAATAGAGAGAACTTGTTTACCATTCTTTTATGATTGGGATCCACCCAATTTCTGATAACTATAGTAAGGCAGCATTTTTCTTATTTTCTTTTGTCTAGAAAGGTAGCCACCTAGTTGGAACTATATGACCTCAGAGGCTGGGGGCCAAGGAACCCTGATCATGCCCTGCCCTCCCTCTATTTTGACCATGGTAGAAGACAAGATTAGGTCATTCCAATTCATTTACGTATGTTTAAGTTGATCTACGCATTTTGGAAGGCAAAAGATAACTAATTTCTTTCCTTCGTACTATTTCTCTTGGTGAGCAGTTTTACTTTATCACAACCTTTTATTTGCGCACTAAATACCAAAGCTTTTTAGCAATTTTGTAAATGAACCCATTAGTTCTTGATTATCCCTCCCCCTCCTTTTAGGTTTGTTTTATGCCTCTTTTTTCCCCACTCTGGAATTATTAGTTTTATGACATAACTATCCATTTTCCTTAAATAAATCACATTTCATATAATATCTAGCTTAAGTTACCTAGAAAGTTTTCACTTTTAAGACTGACATAGTACAGAAAATAAAGTTTTTCGAAGTAGCTACTAAAAGTCCAAATCATAAAACAGACACAAGATGCAGTTTTTCTTGGACGAGGAAAAAACTGAAGTTTTAAGACAGCCTTACAAAAGCAGCAACTGTCAGCCATAGCCTCCAACCTGATACGAGTCAGAAACTCGGACACAATGCTCTACACCAGAAGCAAGCTCTCAGAACAAAACTAGACAGAAAGGCCAAGTAAGCTCACCAGTCTGTGAGTCCAGCTCAAAGAACAGGTTTATGCAATACCACACAAAACAAGGATATGGGGAGGGGGGGCCTAGTTTCTTAAAGTGTATATAGCAATTTTTGGTAAGATCAACTCAATTCAATGGAAGAAACATGTTCTAGACAAAACGTATTAACTTGCCAGAGCCTCAGATGGAGGAATATTAGACTTTTTGACAAAACTTAAGCATCAAACAGAAGTTGCCCAAAGAGGAAAGAAAAGACAACAGAAATGGGAGCTCATTTTTCCAAAGTGGAAGGAAAGAGGAATCAAAAACAAACATCAATTGAGAACTTATTTTCCCAAAGTAATCACTGAAATTCCAAATTACTTGTAGTGTATTCAGCTTATACTGTTTTTAAATATGAATCCCAAAGAAGCATCCTGGTGTGTGTGTGGGGGGGGGAGTGGTCCAGGCTCATTCATCAAAGATGTTAAGCTCTAAGGTTCAAACTTTTGTTTTCCTTCATTTTGAACTTAATTCATTCTGCTGGCTAGAGACCTAGCCTCCTATTTTAGACCTTAAATACACTAGTTCCTCTGATTGGAAACTACTTTAAAGTATCTACTGATGATTTTGACTTTAAAATTGTGATTCTTTATTGAGAAACTGTATCATAAAATAGGTGCGGAGCTGCCACCTCCACGTGGAAATTTCATGAAAACAAATCAACATAAATAGACAAACAGAAACAGAAGTAAAAATACAGGGCCAACAAAAGAAACCTGAAGAGCTAAAAGGTATTTCAGCAGGCATGTAAGAATACTTCCCACTGATTTTAATTTATTTTAGATTCCTTTGCTTATAATCTACATCTTAAAAAGGCTAATATGTCAATTCAAAAGCCCCCCATTTAGGCCATTATAATGAATCCTTTTCTTTGGTAAAATCATGCCATTTTTCTAAATGCCTAGCTAAATTAGGCTCAAAATTCTTTACCATATAAGCAGTGAGTGTGCCGAAAATTGGACCATCAATTTTGCTTTTCTCTTGGTTATTTTCCATTTTAAATTTGAAAAGGGGAAAAGAAAGAGGTTTCAAAACAGAGCACTATTTTCCAGATTTTCTCTGAGTCACAAAAAGAAACTCTAGCAAGGAACACCATGGGGTTGCTTAGACTAATGTGTACCTTCATTGCAGAAGAGTTTGCTTGTGAGTGGCAATGCTCTAGCCTGACGAGCACCAGTGACTGCCCTAACAGTTTTTACTGTTTGACCTGTACCTAAATTTTATGACTTTTAGTGACCCAGAGCTCTTTGAAAATAAATCTACCTCTTCAATTTTTCAAATGCCTGAATCAGACACCAAATTGCAGTTCACCAAAAAGTCACTAAATGTCACTCTTAACCAAATGAGCAAGGCAAAAATCTAAGAAAGACTCTCCTTAATCAAACAGCCAGTTCTCAAACAATATGCCAAACAAAAAGCTTAAGAAATCATGAGAAAGGCAACAAAAAAGAAAAAGCAAAGGCTCATTTTCCAAGAACGCTTACACTGTTGGTGTTGAAGGGACATGGAGTGCAAATATGTAAGGCCCAGAAGGCAAGACCTCTCTTTGCTGGCTTCCGAGCTGCAGTCTATGTCTCCTTGAGATTGTTTGGATTTGTGGCTTCAGAAAATCCTGCCGACTACGCCATTAATTGTTCTAGGGTAAAATCATCACAAAGTTATATTAAAGCAAGAAGAAAGATTTTATTTGGCATATGTTCTGAGAGTGGGAAACAGACAAGCATGTTGCCAGAGCTACACCTGGCTATGTCCAAGGAACGTTACCCCCCAAAAAACCCCACTGCCATCGAATCGATTCCGACTCATAGTGAACCCATAGGACAGAGTAGAACTCCCCCGTACAGTTTCCAAGGAGCGCCTGGCGGATTTGAACTGTCAACCTCTTGGTTAACTGCTGTAGCACTTAACCACTACACCACCAGGGTTTCCAAGGAATGTTACAGAATAAGCAAAAGTGGGAAATGGACAAGCATGCTGCCAGAGATGTGTCTGTCTGAGACCAAGAAATGTTACAGGATAGGCAAAAGTGGGAACCAGACGAGCATGCTACCAGAGCTATGTCAGCACACGTCTGAGGAATGTTACAGAATCATCAGTTACATTACAAATGGGTAAAATCACTAAATCTTCACCTTTTCACAGATTGGTTAAAAACTGTTAAATCACCATGCATCTACATTTTGAATTGTCTTTCCTGATAACCGTTGGTACAAGCTTCAGTAACAACAGTCAGGAGGGTCTTCATTGGTCCAACAAACCTTATTATTTACTAAACGCTAATAGAAAAATATAAGTGTGGAAAGTATGTAGGTCTTTTGTGCTCTAAGTATTTGTTTATGCAAAAGGCTCCCTAAAAGATGCTTTTCAAGGTTGTCCTAGCTATTGTTTTTGTACATCAGGGCCCAGGTGATGTATCTTGTGAGTCCTCGTGAGTCCAGCTTGTTGTAGGGGAAAAACACCTCAAAGTTTAGTAAAGCAAAAAGAAAGTTTTATTCATCATATATTCAGAAAGACAAAAGTTGAGAAGCAGACAAGCATGCTGCCAGAGCTAACGTATGCCCAAGTCTAAGGAAATATTACAGAGTAAGCAAGAATTGGAAAACGGACAAGCATGCTTCCACAGCCATGTCTGTCTGAGTCCAAGGAAATTAAAGAATAGACGAAAGTGGGAAAATGGACAAGCATGCTGCCACAGCCATGTCTGCCTGAGTCCAAGGAAGGTTACAGAGTCATCAATCTATATGAACATTACAAATGGGTAAAACCATCGAAAGCTTCACCTTTTCACAGATTGGCTAGAAACTGTCATCCTACATTTTGAATTGTCTTTCTTAACAAACCTTGGTACAGGTTTCAGTAACGACAGGAGGGTCTTCATTGGTCCGACAAATTTCTATTCCCTAAATGTTAATAAAAATAGGTAAGAGTGGAAAGTCTTTTGTGTTCTGGCTTCTGTGAAATTTTCCCTACAAGACATTTTCCAAGGTTATTCTATTTTCTTTATACCTCCGGGCCCAGTTGATGTGTTCTTGTGAGTCCTTGTGAGCCCAGCCCCAACTGGGTCCCATTCTCTCTGCTCAAGAACAAGGAATAATAACTCCAATATTATTTCCTAAATCAAGCTCCAGCTGGGTCACATTCTTTATACTCAAGGACAATGAATAATTGCTCCAATTTTAAACTTCTAAGTCACACCTCAATATAAAGGAAACAAAAATCCTCACAACTGGACCAATATGCAACATCATGATAAACAGAGAAAAGATTGAAATTTTCAAGGGTTTTATTTTATTTGGATCCATAATCAATGCCCATGGAAGCAGCAGTCAAGAACAAAATGACATATCGCATTTGGCAAATCTGCTTCAAAAAATCTCTTTAAAGTGTTAAAAAGCAAAGATGTCATCTTGAGGACTAAGGTGTGCCTGACCCAAGCCATGGTATTTTCAATCACCTCATATGCATGCAAAAGCTGGACAGTGATTAAGTAAGACAGAAGAAGAATTGACGCCTTTGAATTATGATATTGGCAAAGAATATTGAATATACCGTGGACTGCCAGAAGAATGAACAAATCTATCTTGGAAGAAGTAGAGCCAGAATGCTCCTTAGAGGCAAGGATAGTGAAAGTTCCTCTCACTTACTTTGGACATCAGGAGGAACCAGTCTCTGGAGAAGGACATCATGCTTAGTAAAGTGGAGGGTCAGTGAAATAGAGTAAGACCCTAAGTGAGATAGATTGTCATAGTGGCTGCAACAATGGGGTCAAACATATCAATGATCGTGAGGATGATGCAGGAACTGGCAGTGTTTCCTTCTATTGTGCACGGGGTCTCAAGGAGTCAGAACAGACTCAAAGGCACTTAACAACAACATACCTGTGGGTGTAGTCCCATTTGGGGAACGGGTTCTCTTTGTTCTGTTGGTGAGGTAGTATTAGTGTAGGGTGTGTCTTAACTCAATTTCTTTTGAGCTATAAAAGAACAGATTAAGCAAACGAGGAAGCACAGTGGGGAAGATAGATGCCATATGAGACCACCAAGGAACCAAGACTCAGAAGCTGAAAAGAGACAAGGACTTTCCCCCAGAGCCAACAGAGAGAGAAGGCCTTCTCTTAGACCTAGAACCCTGAATTTGGACTTCTAGCCTCCTAAACTGTGAGAAAATTAACTTTTGTTTGTTAAAGGCACTCACTTACGATATTTCTGTTATAGCAGCAGTAGTTGGTTGGTTGTTGTTTGAGTTGGTTGTTGGTATGTTTGAGTCCATTGCTGTGTTAATTGTGTGAAGCCATCTCATTGAGGATTTCCCTAGTTTACGCTGACCCTCGACTTTACCAACTATGGTGTCCCTGTCTAGGGTTTGTTCTTTCCTGATGATGTGTTCAAAGAAAACAAGCCCAACTCTCACCATCCTTGCTTCTTGTTTTATTTCTTCTAATACTGATTTGTTTGTTCTTCTGAAAGTCATAGTGTATTCGGTATTCTTCACCAATACCACAATTGGACTGCATCAATTCTTCTCCTATCTTCTTTTTTCATTGTCCTGCTTTCACATGCATAGGAGGAGATTGAAAATACCATGGCTTGGGCCAGGCACAGCTTAGTCATCAGAGTGACATCTTTGCTTTTTAGAACTTTAAAGAGGTCTTTTGCCAGAGATTTACCCAATGCAATACATCATTTGATTTCTTGATTGCATTGCTGCTTCCATGGGTGTCGATTGTTGATCCAAGTAGAATGAAATCCTTGACAACTTCAGTGACTTTTTCAGCTTGTAAAAGTGGACCCAGATTTGGCTTGGCTGCACATTTAAAAGCCAATCTCTTTCTGCACCCCTGTGCTACCTGCTGCCCCATGCCCCACCCTACTGTGGAGAGAGATTGCTGCTGTGGCTTGTACACCCCATTCCTCCCTTGTTATGTGTGCATGCCTCTCCAGCCCAGAGTACACCTGAACCCTGTGCAGAAGGTTGCTCTTCACCATCTCATGTTCTCCATTCCCAAGGGCCAGGGTTGTGGCATGACCCCAGCGAGGAAGGTGGAGGTCACGTTCTCTGGTCTAACAGCAGGAGCGAGTGACCTCCAGGAGTGGCCAGAGCGGAGTCTGTGGAACTTCTCAAGCTGTATGGCCATGGTAGCCAGCCTCCGAGATGGTCACCAGCGTTCCCCTCCTGGTGGTCACACTTTTGTACTGCCCACTCCTACACTACAGCATGGTTGGCTGTGCCAACAGCACATGGCAGACATGATGGTACACCATTTCCCAGCTTAGGTTATTAAAGACTTTGTAGCTTCTGGTGCAAGGAGATGGCTTCATGGAGGGCCATGTGGGGCTGAGGCCATGTGGGGCTGAGGTCTCCAGCCAACAGTCATGTGAGTACGCTATCTTGGAAAACGGTCTTCCTGCCCCATCAAAACCTCCGATAATGTAACCCCCCTGACATATTGACCACAGCCCCGTGGGAGACCCTGAGCTAGAACCACCCACCTGACCCTCTGGAATCCTGACCCTCAGAAACTACGTGATAGTTCATGTTGGTTTTTTAAGGTCCTATGTTCTGGAAGTAATTTGTTATGCAGCAGTTGATAACTGTTTGGCCCCGGCTGCCCACCCTGGCCCCTGTAGCCAGGTTCTGAGCACCCCATCTCACTTTACACCCCTGCCCAGACTGTGGCCATGCCTGCCCCAGAGGCCTGTGCTACCCTTGCCCTGGCTGCCCCTCCTTCCTCCTTCCTGAGCCCTCAGCCTTTACAGGGTGTCGCAGCCCATGTCTAGGTTCAGTTCTCAGCTCTCCTCTCTGATGTCCCCCTGGATGTTTTCCTGGCCATGTCCCCCGCTGTGAGAAGTGTCCCCCATACTACCTTTTCCAGCACCTCCTGGGACTTGAGGAGCCTCCCTGACTTCCAGCCCTGCAGCCAGCATGCAGACCTACAGACACTCCAACCTCTACCTTCTTGCCCAGCCCTGTACATTCCCCACACCAGGGTCTGTTCCCCTCCTTGGCCTCTGTCCGCATCCCAGGGGACATGACCCCATGGACCACACCTGCCCCTGCCTATGAGTGGGTCAGATCCACACCCCCTGCAGCCCACCTGACTGTCAGCCCACACAGGGCATGACAGCACTGCTGGGGCAGAGGGGTGATGTGTGTGTGTGTGTGTGTGAGAGAGAGAGAGAGAGAGAGAGAAAGAGACCGAGAGAGAGAGTGCAAGACGTTGCCTCAGCCACCGGGCTGCCAAGTTCTGCACTGCCTGCATCTCATGGAGGGCTGTGAGGTAGCTCGTTCTTGGCAAATCTTGTGCCCTGGGGACCCTGCCCAGGATGACCCCAAAGCTGGGGTGCAGTTTTTCACCCTCAGAGTTGGTGGACCTGCATCTGAATGACCCAGAATAAGTGTGGTGTCTCCAGGAGCCAAGGAGCGTGGCAGGCCTGAAGGGATGGTCCAGGGCTGTGGGGCCCACCACAGGGTGTCCTGCCTGCCTAGCCACCATCTGACCCCAAGGCCTTGGGCCGTGGGTGGGGGTAGAGGGTTTGGGGTGTTTGGGACAAGGAGAAAAGGACATTTCAGGGTAGCCACTGTGCCTGGGAGCTATTATCAGATGAAGAGGAAGGCAGTTTTTAAATGTGTTCTTCATGAATGCGTTTTATAAACAGAATTCCCATTTGACTTTTTGTTTGTGAGACTATTAAAGATTTACATTTCTGTTCAATTATTTACCATGTGTTTAGGAGATATTTCTATAAATGCATCACTGCTGAGACTAGGGCCTACAGGTGTACGTGCATGTGTGTGTGTCTGCACAGATGTGTGCATTCATGTGTTCATGTGTATCTGTGCACATACATGTGCACGTGTGAGTGTGCGTATGAACGTGTGCCTGCATACGTGTGTATGCTAGTTTGTGTGTGTGCATGCATGTAAATCAGGCACTCTTGTTTTGAGCTTTGACCTCCTTGGCCCAAGGCATCTGTGAGTTCAAGGGGAGTTACCTGCAAAGTAAGATTCAGCAGCAAGTCAGTACCCGCAGACACTCTGAGAGAGAATTTTCCAGGCTCTCTCATCTTCCCCTTTAGGTGCCGCAGCCTGGGCTGTGCCACTCCCTCTCCCCTGTTGCCTCTTGGGGGCCCCTGGCGCCACAGTCTCTGACTGCAGGCCCAGGCAGAGTCTGCTTAATCAGATGGCGTTTCCAGGAGCCAAACAACAAACACACTTTCCAGTAGCCAGAGGAAAAAAGTGCTCTCCCAGGAGGGAAGGAAAACAAGAAGCTGTTGATGGCCACGCCCCAGGACAGCTGGAGCCTTGCCGGGTGGGAGGAGGCCTTGGCTCTGGATGCAGGAGGCGCCTGTTCACATGCAAAGGCCCTGCGCACGGCAGCCTGCAGGCCCTGGGAGCTTGGGCTGGAGCTGGAGTCACAGCAGGTTCTTCAGGGAGGGAAGAGCAGGGACCCACTCGATGCCACTGGAAGCAGACAGCTATCACTGCCAGCCTCCTCGGCCTGAATGCCCTGGCCAGGGGCTGGAGGGCCCACCTGAACAGAGGCCAGGGCTCCTGAGGCACCATGGGGGCTACAGGCTCTGGTGTGGATGGAGCCACCTCCTACCTCAGGTGCCACCTCTCTGCCCTCAGAAACAGCTCATCAGAGGGAATTCTGCCTCCCTCACTCTCTACACCAAGGCCCTGGGGCAGGGAGGGAGGCCGAGGGGGTCCTTGGACCTAGAGACCCAGCCTTAAAGGGGTCGGCTAGTGGCTCCCAGAAGAGGGCCGTGCCTTGTCTCCACCAGATTGGTGGTGCCCCAGGGCAGGCAGCTGGAAGTTCTCAGCCTAAGCCCTCTTGGAGCATGACTTAAAGAAAATCACAAAGCATTTTTCTTTTAAATGCCTACCCTGCTGGGAAGACAGAGAGGCTCTCCAGGCCCATGGACTGCTATCTTCTCAGACTCTGAGCGCCCCCATTTCTACGCACGAGCAGTTAGTTGGATGCGCTGCCCCCCTACCTGTGTTTGTCTGCTGAGGCCACAGCCGGTGAAGGTTGAGGCAGGTTCTGAGACGGGAACTAAGGGTGCTGCCCCACACCTGCTGGCCTGGTAGCTCTCTGGGGCCTGTCTCCTCATCTGTGGGCCGGGTGGTGGTCTCTGCTCTGCCCCCACTCAGAGATGGGGTGCTGGGGAAGGCTCTGTCAATTGTAAGGGGTATGCACCCAGATCACACGAAGGTCCTAGGGCAAGCATGGCCAGGGGGATCACCAGCCCGGCAGTGCTGAGGGTGGGCAGAAGAGCACACATGGCGTTCCCTGCATGGGGGGCAGGACACTGAATCTGTCAGTCTGGACCTGTCTCTTCCAAGCCCCACCTTCACAGACTGGAAAGGAGGTGACATTGAAAAGGCAGACAGGCACTTGGGCCCCTGGGTTCAGACGAGGCCTAGCTCCTAGCCACTCACAGACTTCTGGCTCTAGGCCCTGATGCCTGGGTGGGAGCCAGAATCTGGATTTGACCAGCCTCTCAGGTGACTGAGTGTGTGACCAGGCTGAGACCCCAGTGGCAAGGTGGCAGGAGAGGAGGGAACTGGTCCCTGAGGCTGCATGAGGCCGAGATGCACTCCCGGTGGCTGGGCTATGGCCACAGGGTGCCTCCTCTGCCCACCCCGCACCCTCCTTACTGGGAGGAGCATTCCACAGCATATCCAAAGGGCCCCAGGTGGCCCTCACTGCCTGCTCTCAACACCTGGGTCAGCATGGTGGTGGGGGCGGGGGGAGGGGTGACTGCAGTGGGCTCCTCATAGCCCCCAAATGCTCTGCGAGGACCACGGGGCCCTGTGCCCCCCTCCATTTCTGTACCGCAGAGGGAGGCGCAGAGCCCTGGGGAGGAGGCGCACTGCGCGGGGGCACCACAGGCTCTAGCTTTGTCCCCTCCGGGAGGAAGACTTTATTTTTAGTCCACATTTTGCACTTTGCTGGTGAGCCACGGGCAAGCTGAGCCACTGGCTCCATTTTTAACCCCGTGGAGGAGGCTGAGTGAGGGCCGTGGGCTGAAAACCAGCAGACACAGCCCCCAAGTCCCTGACAGGCCAGCAGGCTGGGGCTAGAGTGGGGGACAGAGGCAGGGACACTGGCCTGCCACCCCTCCTGCTGACCTGCCCAGCCCCCCCGAGCACTGCTCAGCCTCCTCTGTGGTGGCAGTTGAAGGTTGAGCCAGGGTCAGGAGGGCTTGGCGCCCCAGCAGCACTGCAGGGTTGGGTCCTCCCCAGGGGCTGCTTCACACCAGTCAGCTGTCTCTCAGAGAAGGTTCCCTCACCCTCCCCTCCCCCCCGCCCACCGTGCTGTCTGGCTGTTGGGGATCAGGGGCTGTTAGGATGGTGTGGGGGCCACTGCCTGGGCCTGTGGCTCTGCCGGCAAGAAGAGCTGGGAGAGTCTTGATTCACTAGGAAGAGCATCAGAGCCCTGGACTCACTCCTTGCTGGTTGGGATTTGAGCCTCACAGCCCAGGCTCCAGGTGCCGGCCCCAAGTCTGGTGCTGGTGTCACTGGGCCCTGGGGATACCCAGTGGTGGTGGAGGTCCGAGTGTAGGATTCATTGAGGCTCTGGGCCATGGGGTCTCCATAGTGGGGGCCTTCATGTCCCAGGCTCCCCCCTCCACTGGGCCGCCCCTGCCTACGTTTCCCTACATCCCCTGCCCTTCTGTGAAGAGTGATCTACTGTGCCTTGGTGTCTGTCCTCCGCTGGGCCCCTCAAAGCGAGGTTTGGAGCCCAGGTGTCTGAGTCCATCCTCACCCCTGCCCCTCAGGACAAGTGAAGGCTGAGCAGACATCACTGCCCTGTCTCGGGGTCCTCATGTCCGCTGTCGGTGCCATCACGGCCAACTCAGCCTAAGGCTGGAGCCAGTGTCCTGACATCACCCCCAGTCCGCCAACCACAGCTGACCTCCCCTCCCCCACCCAGCCCACCTGTGTCATCTTGCCTCCATACTTCATGCTGCAGGACACACATCTCCTGCCTCCAACTGGCTCCCCATTTCTGAGAGCCAGGCTTGGCTGTCATGGCTGCTGACCACTCAGGGGATGGCTCCTCCTCCCCAAAGGAAGCCTTGTTAGGAAGCAGATCCAGTCCACTCAGCTTCCGGAGCAACTTCCCCTGAGGACAGGGTTCCAGGCTGCAGGCAGGTGTTGGGTAAGGGTGGTTCTTTGGTCTAAACAGTTTGAGAGAGCCAGGTTAGGCACAGTTTTAAGCCTGGGCTGCAGCAGGACTTCTCAGAGCCTTTAATGCACTACCGTGCACTCTGACTCCAGAGGAGGAAGAGTCATTGGTCCCTGGGACTCTTATTTTGTGGAACTTCTCATGGGATCCTTGTCTTATAGAACATGTTTTGAGAATGCCACTTTAGAATAAACACTCATTGCCTTCGAGTCGATTCCAACTCATAGCAACCCTATAGGACAGAGTAGAACTGCCCCATAGGGTTTCCAAGGAGCGCCTGGTGGGTTCGAACTCCCGACCTTTTTGTCAGCAGCCGTAGCTCTTAACCAATGCATACTTTAGAATAAGCCAACAACAAAAAATCTAGCTCAGTTGGCGTATTGGTTTCCTGGGGCTGCCATAAAAAATACCGTAAACTGAATGGCTTTAAAGAACAGAAATTTGTTCTCTCACAGTTCTGGAAGCTGGGAGTCCAAGATCAGTGTGCTGGTCATGTTGATCCTTCTGAGGCTCTGAGGGAGAATCTTTCCCATGCCTCTCTCCTAGGTTCTGGTGGCTCCAGGCCTTCCTTGTCTTGCACTGTCGCATGGTGTCCTGCCTGCATTTGTCTCTGTGACCCACCCCACTCCAGTGTGAAAAAATGACCTCCTGTTAACTGATTACATCATCAAAGACCCTATTTCCAAACAAGGTGTCATGGATCGAATTGTGTCCCCCCAAAATATGTGTCGACTTGGTTAGGCCATGATTCCTAGTACTGTGTGGTTGTCCTCCATTTTGTGATTGTAGTTTTATGTTAAAGGGGATTAGGGTGTGATTGTAACACCACCCTTACTCAGGTCACATCCATGAGCCAATGTAAAGGGAGTTTCCCTGGGGTGTGGCCTGAACCACCTGTTATCTCTCAAGAGATAAAAAGGAAAGGGAAGTGAACAGAGAGGGGGACCTCATACCACCAAGCAAGAAGCACCGGGAGCAGAGCATGTCCTTTGGACTCGGGGTTCCTGCTTGGAGAAGCTCCTAGTCCAGGGGAAGATTGATGAGAAAGACCTTCTTCCAGAGCTGACAGAGGAAAAAAACCCTTCCCCTGGAGCTGAAGCTCTGAATTTGGACTCTAGCCTACTAACCAAAAACCCACCAAAAAAACGAGACTAGACTAGACCTACTAGACTGTGAGAAAATAAATTTCTTTTTGTTAAAGCCATCCAGTTGTGGTGTTTCTCTTACAGCAGCACTAGATGACTAAGACATAAGGTCACGTTCACAGCTACAGGGGTGAGGGCTTCAACATACCTTTCTTGGGAGCACAATTCGGCCCGCTACAGATGGGTAAGGAACCCTGGTGGCCCAGTGGGTTAAAGTGCTCGACTGCTAACCAAAAGTTCGGTGGTTCGAACCCACCAGCTGCTCTGTAGGAGGAAGATGCGCCAGTCTGCTTCTATAAAGATTTAAGGTCTTGGAAACCCTATGGGGCAGTTCTACTCTATCTTATAGGGTCACTGTGAGTTAGAATCGACTCCACAGCAGTGGGTTTTGGTTTCGACAGATGGGTAGAGATGTCTTTTCTTAACTAAATCTTGATCTTCCTTTTCCTTATTTTCTCCTTGCTATCAGAACATCCGCGAAGGGCCTTCACCTTCCATATGCCCAGCTTGGCCTCCTGGCCTTCCCTCGGCTGCCTTTTCTCCCCAACCTCACGTGTCTCTCTGAGAAGTGCCTTCTCCCTCCGCTTGCTGTGGCTTCTCCCTGTTCAGGAAGCCGACAGCCCTGAGGCTCAGAGCCTGGCTCACACACAACACAATTACTGTCCTTATCCCTCTCTAACCGGACAGCCAACTCCTCAATACAAAGCAACAACCAGTTGCCATCCAGTCAACTCCAGCTCCTGTGTGTCAGAGCAACAGTGTGCTCCACGGCGTCTTCAGGGGCCGATTTTGGGAAGCAGATCACCAGGCCTTTCTTCTGAGGTGCCTCTGGGTAGACTTGAACCTCCAACCTTTAGCTAGCAGTTGAGTGTATTAACTCTTTGCACCACCAGGGACTCCTAGCTCTCTCAATAGGTTTGATTTATTTTGCAACAAGTGACTGGGGGTGACTTTTTCAGCTCCCTTGGATTTGAGAAACTCAGTTTTTTTTTCTTTTGAAAAGTTACAGATGCAGGATCGCCAGATTTCTGCTAGTTCTGTCAGTTGCAGAACAGCAGGGTGTCGGGATCCAGCAGCCACTTGCCTGTGTTTCCAGCACGGTCCTGGTGGGTCACATACATGCATGTGAGTGTGAAGGCCTGTGGGCTTGCTGCATTCAGCCTGGTGCATAGGCAAGCCGTGGTCTCCACAGTCCTGATGGTGCATGACTCTGGAATTCCAGTCCTGGTATCTGGGGTCTCTAGGTGATGCAATACAGCTCCCCCCACTTCCTACAGGTTTCACCTCAAGTGACAGGTGTCCATCTGACACCTGGGCCACTACATGGTCACAGTATTCAGGAATAGGTTGGTGCCCCCTGCTCCACCATCTCTCTTTTGGGTCCGTCCAGCCATGTGGGTGCCCCAGGTCACAGACCCAGTGGTTCCCGTCTTCTCTGTCCAGCTGCTTCCAGGGCCAAGGCCCCTTTGCCCCACACAGGAGCATGCCCACTGGGACCTCTGCCTTCCTGGATCTGGATCAAAACCAACAACCCTGTGATCCCCTCCCTCCTGGGCACCCTGGTTCCTAGACCCTCAGCGTGAACTGCTCTGGCTCCAGGAGCCCTTGCCCACCCCAAGTACCCTGTCCAGACCTGGTGGCAGGGAGGGACCCTTCTACTTCTTCCTTGATCCTCCTGGCAGCAGTGGGCCCTGGAGTCACACCTTGGCACCTACCTTGAGAAGGCGTTGCTAGAGAGTAAGGCCACCAGGACTGGTTACCAACACCCACCTCCTCTCCTCTGGGCACACAATAGGATGGCAGTGCCCTCTCTGCTCTAGCCCTGCAGCCTGCTTTGACCAGATGCAAGGGGACCTACGTGTGCCACTTCTGGGCTTTTGCATTCTTCTCCCCAGCCACGGGGATGTCTGGGTCCTGGAGTGAGGATGATGATGGCTGTTCCCCAGCTGGACCTGCTGGGCGTGGAACATGAGAAATGAGCACATCCTGAGACCTAAGGACTGTTTGTTATGCAGCATAACCCAGCCCACCTTGACTGACACACAGGCGCAGGCGAGAGTCACAAAGACAGCCAGGCTGGTCCCTGCCTCTGGGATTGTATAACTTGATGGCACCTGTGTTTTCAAAAGTAAAGAGAAATGGAGCCGGCTCTCCCCACTGAGTTGGAGACTCTTTGGATGAGGAAGGCTGGACTCTCCTGGTTATCTTCTTTGTCCAAGAGTTCTTGGCTAGTGGATTGGCTGTGTGACATTTTTTCCAGACCAGGATTATTTCCAATTATGCTATGATATTTGCAAACTCTGCAATAGCAAACAGATCTTTGCTGTGATGTTTTCCAAGAAATACATTCCTTCCAGCGCCCTAACTGCTTCCTTGTGATGCTGCGGAGACAACAGTGGGCCCCAGGCGTTCTGGTCCTCAGCATGAGATGGGGGCATCTCCAGCCCACCCTGGCAGCAGTCCTGTGTGCAGTCTCGTGAGCCAGGCCAGCTTTGCGGGCTCATGGCGGAGTATACCAGGGCTTGGAAATGGGGCCACAGCAGATGTCACAGCTCCTGGTCCTGGAAACGTGTGCCCAGTCTTTCTCTCGAGTTCCAACAAAGAACTATCTTGGTGGAAAGGACAGTACTGGGGCTCAGACTCAGCCCACTGCCCATCTCGCCTCATGGCTGGCAGGCCCGATGCTTGTCTAGGCAGGCTTCTACCTCCCACCGCACGTGAGCTAGGCAGCTGCATGGTCCTCCTCTCCCAGGGGCCACCATGCCCCGGCACCCCCGAACTGCCCCTCTAGACCCTTCTTATCACGAGCCTGCTGCTTCTGAGTTCATGGTTTTCCAAATATTAAACAACACTTAGGCTTCACTGGCATAGAACATCCCCCGTCACTCTAATGGCGATTTTCTTCAAACCAAAACCAAACCCACTGCTGTTGAGTTGATGCCAACTCATAGCCACCCTATTGGACAGAGAACTGCCCCAAAGAGCTTCCAGGGGTTTTTTCCTGAGGAGCGGCTAGTGGGTTCAAAACACCAACTTTTTGGCTAGCAGCTAAGCACTTTAACCACTGCACCACCAGCACTCTTCATGAAAAACTAAGTGAGTGTAAATTCTATGTTTGGGTCAAAGAACGGCTCATTTTAGGAATCTCCCCCAAACAAAGGAACTTCCTGCCCCTGATAACTCCGTTCTGCTAAAATATTTTAAGAATCAAGACATACCGTACCTTGGTTTCCTGTGGCTGCTGTAACAAAGTCCCATAAACTGAGTGGCTTAAGACAACAGAAGTTCATTCGCTCAAAGTTCTGGGGCTTGAGGTCCTGATGCAGGGTGTTGGCAGGGCTGGGCTCCTCCCAAATTCTCTGTTGAGCTACCTTGGCACCTAAGCCCTACGTTCACAGAAAAGCAGTTCCCAGTCCCCCTGTGCCTCCACCCTATTGTGGCCTGAACCTCATCTTTGTCCACTACAGAAACTCCCTGTGAAGAGTGACTGCCCTACATCCGAGGCAGGGGAGGGGTCCTGGGGCCATCCTGAGCTGCTTTGAGATGGTCCAGCTCTTCTTTTGTGTGGTGACTTTGACCCAAGTCTCTGGCAAATCCACCCCCGGCAGGAGGCCGTCTGCCTTCCCCACCAGCATCCAGGGCCATCTGGCCTCGCCGCCTGTCTGCACATTGGGAGCTACACCCGTCCTTCTGGTGCCCCTGGTCCTGGTGCTTCTGGCTCTCAGCAAGGACCCCGGAGCTTGGGGCTGGGCTGAGGGGCCCGGGAGGGCCTGGGCTGGGTCCAGGTCACTGGGGGTCTCCTCCGAAACCTTTGTGTGTCCTCCACATGTCCCACATTGTAGGGCTATGATCCTTTCTGCTGAAGGCTGTGTGACCCACCTTCTCAGCTTGGTGTTGGAGGCTCAGACTCACGAACCTTGAGCCTCAGGGTGAGGTTTCTGAGGGCAGCACCCACACCCCACCTTCCCATTCCACTTGATGGGCTTCTAGAATCACTTGCTGAAACACATACTTGTTTCCTGACACTATAAATACAAGGTTCTTCCGATTGGAAATCAATGGCAGCTGTGGGCCAGGCTGACGCCTTGGAGGGCAGGAGGGGTCTGGGCGAGTGCCAAAGCCGGAGACTGACGCTGCCGCCAGGGCCCTCTTGGCAGAAGGCATTCCTGGGCCAGGACAGGGCTGGGTTGCTTCTTGAGAGCCATAGCAGGGACAGTGTGTCTGTAGGCACTCCCGCCACGTGAGCCCCATCTGCACTGGCCATCACAGTCTGGGTGCACGGCTAGGTGCTCCCCCGGGTGGCATGGCTGTGTCCTTTTAATCACAGTTACGATCTTTTTTTTTTTTTTTAATCTTTTCTTACAGATATTTAAAAACTTTGAGGTACAAAACACATACCTTAAAATGCACTCTTTTGGAAGAAAAAATGGAGTGGTTTTTAGTTATTCTCAGAGTTGTGCGACCATCACCGGTATCCAGTTCCAGAACATTTCCGTGACCCCCCAAAAGAAACCTCGCACATATCGGCAATTCCTTCCTCTCCCCAGACCCTGGCAACCACTAATCTGCCTTGGTTCTGTGGGTCTGCCGGTTCTGGACATTTCCTACAAACGGAATCACACAATATGTGTCTGGCTTCTTTGACTCACCATAATACTTTCAAGGTTCATCCTTATTGTGGCCCATATCAGTGGTTCATTCCTTTTTATGACTGAGTAATGTCCAGTTTGGAAACCCTGGTGGCGTAGCAGTTAAGTGCTACAGTTGTTAACCAAGAGGTCGGCAGTTCGAATCCACCAGGCTCTCCTTGGAAACTCTATGGGGCAGCTCTACTCTGTCCTACAGGGTCACTATGAGTTGGAATTGACTTAACGGCAGTGGGTTTGGTTTGGGGTTTGGTTAATATTCAGTTGAATGGGTATCACACATTTTGCGTATCCATTAGTCTGTTGGTGGACATTTGAGTTGTTTCCACTTTCTGGCTACCATAATCATGCTGCTATAAGCATAGTGAACAGGTTTTTGTGTGGACATATTGGTCATACTATGTCACTCATAAGAATCAGCACAAAGCTGGTTCCTACGAGGGGGAGGTCAAATATGTCCCAGGTTTCCACCTTCTCCAAGCTGCCGTATCACTCCGTCTTCTGACATCAACCACTGCCCTTCCCCTCAGTTCTCTCCTTCGCTCTGTTGGGCTTGGTAACTTGTTGCAGCATCTCACAGAACTCACAAACCGTACTTAGAGTTATATGGTTTAGTAGGGAAGTAACGTGGGTTCAGGATTAACCTGGAAGTAACAGAAAACGAATCAACCTCTGGCAGCACACAGGCAAGGTCTGGAAGGCTCCTCTCTTCAGCGTAGGACAGCTATCTGTCTTTCTCTCAGACATGCATGCTCCTTCAGGACAGGCCCCCTCTTGGCCATGTATGCCCCTGGGCTCTCTCTGTGTGTCTCTCTTGGGCCTCTGACCGGCTTTAGTGTTACAGCCCTTGACTCGTGTTATAGAACTTTCATCTCTGCTGGGAAACCTTCTGCCTAAAGACACTCAGCTCTTTCTCTCACCTCTCCTCTCCTTTCGTTTTCTCTCCTTCCCTTCCTTTTCCCTTCCTTCCCTCCTCCTTTCCCCCTACCCCACTTGCCTCTCAACCATCTCTGTGATTGGCTCCTTATACAGGCAAGTGGATCAATCCTATTGGGCAGATTTTACGCACCTTATTTGCACAGTAACTGACAAATCCCCTCTCTGGACTAAACTGACCGATCCCCTCTCAAGTGCCTCCCTCTCTTTGCATGATAACTGACATTTTCTACAGGTAGGGACTGGCTTCTTCCCTGGGTAACTGTAACCAGGGCAACTGTAACAACCTCTCAGGGTCCAGGGGAAAAAAAACCTCCCAACCTGTTTTTGTTTTATCTCTTTTTCACAGAACAAAAGGACACATAAAGAAACTCACTTCACCACACATATGTATTTAATTCTTTTGGGTGCATACCTAGGAGTGAAATTGCTACATCATATGGTAATTCTAGGAGCCCTGGTGGTGCAGTGGTTAAGAGCTCAGCTGTTACCCAAAAGGTCGGCAGTTGGAATCCATCAGTGGCTCCTTGGAAACCCTATGGGGCAGTTCTACTCTGTTCTACAGGGTCATTATGAGTTGGAATCGACTCAATGGCAACTGGTTTGGTTCTTGGTTATGGTAAGTCTGTTTAACTTTTTGAGCAACTGCCAGACTGCTTTCCAAAGTGGTGGCAACATTTTACATTCACACCAGCAATGGATGAGGTTCTCAGTTTCTGCACATCCTCACCAACACTTGTTATTATCTGTCTTTTTTATAATAGTTATCGTTGCGGATGTGAAATCTTTTGATTTGCATTTCCCAAATGACTAACGATGCTGAGCATTTTTTCATGTACTTACCGACCATTTGTGTAAGTTCTTTGGAGAAATATCTATTCAAACCCTTTACCCATTTTTTAATTGGATTGTCTATTGTTGAGTTCTAAGAGTACTTTATATATTCTGGGTACTATACCATTACCAGACACGTGATTTGCAAGTATTTGCTCCCATTCTGTGGGTTGTCATTCACCCTTCTTTGGAATGCTCTTTGAAGCACAAAAGTTTTAAATTTTGATGAAGTGCAATTCATCCAGTTTTTCTTTGATTGCTATGTTTTTGGTGTCACATCTAAGAAACCGTTGCCTAGTTCAAGGTCATGAAGATTTACCCCTATGGTTTCTTCTAAGAGTTTTATACTTTTAGCTCTCACGATTAGGTCTCTGGCCCATTTTGAGTCAGTTTTTGTATATAGTGAAACAAAGGGCCTAACTTCATTCTCTGGCATGTGGATATTCACTTGTTCCAGCACCATTTGTTGAAAGGGCTTTTCTTTCCCCCTTTGAAAATCAGTTGATCATAAATGCATAGGTTTATTTCTGAACTCTCAATTCTAGCCCACTGGTCCATATGTCTATCCTTATGCCTGCACGGGGTTGCTGGGTTTTATGCTTGCACCAGACTGTCTTGATTACTGCAGTTCCGTAGTACGTTTTGAAATCAGGAAGTATGAGTCCTCCAACTTTCTTTTTTTTTTCAGAATCGTTTTGGCTATTGAGTTATTGGCTTTGCCATGTGAGTTTTAGATCAGCTTGGCAACTTCTGCAGAAAAGACAGCTGGGATTTTAATAAGGATTGCATTGAATCTGTAGATCAGTTTGGGGAGTATTACCATCTTAACAATATTAAGTCTTCCAATCCATGAACATGGGATATTTTTTCGTTTATTTAGATCTGTGTGTGTGTGTGTGTGTGTGTGTGTGTGTGTGTGTGCTTTAAGTGAAAGTTTACAATTCAGGTCAGTTTCTTTTACAAAAACTTATATACACATTGTTATGTGACCTTAGTTGCTCTCCCTATAATGGGACAGCACACTCCTCCTCTCCACTCTGTATTTCCCGTGTCCATTCAACCAACTCCTGTCTCCCTCTGCCTTCTCATCTTGCCTCTGGACAAGAGCTGTCCATTTAGTCTCATGCATCTGCTTAGGTTGGGTGCTAACCAATATGTCGATAGTTTGGATCCGTCAGCAACTACATGGAAACCCTATGGGGCAATTCTGCTCTCTCCTTTATCAGGTTAAGAAAATTCCCTTCTCTTCCTAGTTTCTTGACTGTTTTTATTATGAAAGGGCGTTGGATTTTGTCAGATGCTTCTGGGTCTGTTGAGATTATTATGTGGTATTTGTTCTTTGTTCTATTAATATGGTATATTACATTATTTTCATGTGTCTAATTTTTTTTAACCAGCCTTGCATCCCTAGGATAAATCCCTCTTGGTCGGTCACCCCTGAACTCGATTTAGAGTGAGGGAAGTTTTCTGAATTCAGTCAAATATAAATGCAGTTGTGAGGTCCAAGTGGGGATGAACCTCACAGAACACCTTGTGTAGCCCATGGGTATGAGGTTCAGAACAGGCAAAGACATCATGAAGACAGGTTAGTAGTGTGGTCACTTGGGCAGCTGGGGCTGGGAGGGAGCACAGGTAGGGGTGAGAGTTGGCCTCATGGGGGAGGCTCAGTTTGTGAGAACTCCCCATCGTGAAGCTGGACTGGGGGCCATCATCTTGTAGCAGACCCAGGAAACTGGACACAGCACCCACTACCAAACTGCCTGCAACTCGGGGCATCTCCCCACAGCTCAACAGGTGATTCTCTCGTCCTAAAGACCCAAGGCAAACACGTCTCTCTTTGCCTTTTTGCTGGTGGGCTGTACAGACTCCACCTGCTATCTAGAACTTAGCCAACACCCAGGTGGCCAGATGTTTAGGGATTTGTGCCAGGCCAACCCTGCCCCCTCCACAGTCCCCTGCAAGCCCCTCCTGGATGCAGGCTCTGGTGGCACCCATGGGAAAGCTCCCCCCAGCAACCTTCTCTGCCATGGAGAATGTGAGCAGCCTGGAGGGAGGCAGCTCCGAGCCATTCCTCACAACAGCACATGTTTCCATCAAATTAAGTATTTCTATCCATTTGCTTGATGGGTATTTGACCAGGGGAATTCAAACTTTAAATGTAGGCTGAGGATCTGCTTTAATGTGAATTATTCATTAGGAAATAGACAAGAATCTCCCCTGAGATCAATACTTGGCTCCTGATTTTGCATTTTGCTAAAAGGATCACTGAATGCCAGCAGGCACAGCTGTCAGGAGCCTCTGAGTTGAGCTTGGAAAGGGTCTTTGAACAGAGGCTATGGCCAGCTTGGTTTGGGAGTGACTGCACCCTTGAATTGTGGGGTTGTGGGTGGAGGGAGTGTGTAGTTGGGTGCTTTTCTGGTGAAGGACACCCACAGCCTCCCCTCAAGTCTCCAAGACAAAAGTGAGCCAAGCGAGTGCCCCACCTGGCCCAGCCACCAACAAGGAGACTGAGACAGAGCGGAAATGTGTGCAGAGAGAGCCTTGCTGCTGAGGCCCCAGGTGGAGGGTGCAGGCACCGAGCAGAGATTGGCCTAGAGCGTAGGGGTGGTCACCTTCCTGGGCCAGTGCAGGGAGGGCAGGGTCCTTCAGAAGCTGCGCCCTGTTCCCAGGAGAGCCTGCCAGGGCAAATGAGGCAGGCAGTGTTCCCACGGACAGCCTGAGTGTTTGTGGGTGAACTACTTGGATAAACTGCCTAGGGTGGGACCCCTGAGACCAGACAGTGCCAAATTGAGACAATCAAGACAAAGGCTCTTGGGGACAGGGGTGGGATCTGGGATGCGGTTGGGGAGTGAGTTGGCAGGGGAAGGGGGAGACCCCACACTGTGACTCTCAGCTAATCAGAGCACTGAGCCTGGGAGTGTATCATTGAGGGCAATGGTCAAGGGCCGGGCCTGGGCACACTGGGGTGCACTGGGGTGCAAGGGACGTGTACCCAGGACTCAAGGGCACCATGCAGAGGGGGTTGGCACCCTTGTCCATGGGGTGGGGAGA
Source organism: Loxodonta africana (assembly GCF_030014295.1). Taxonomy (NCBI): domain Eukaryota; kingdom Metazoa; phylum Chordata; class Mammalia; order Proboscidea; family Elephantidae; genus Loxodonta; species Loxodonta africana. The sequence continues at coordinate 226,860,980 of NC_087343.1, forward strand.
TGGGGCCAAGAGGCTGGAACCGCGTCCACATGGGGAGGCTGGGGGGCTGGGATGTGGCCAGATGGACCCAGGCCAGCCCTTGGGGACATCTTCCAGACAGAGGAATCAGTGGAAGGAAGATGCATAACCAAGAGATTGAGGTCACAACCAAGGAAGGCCTGGGCACAGGCAGAGACACACAGTGAGCACCCCTCACCCCCAAACCCCTCCCATCAGGAGCAGAGGGGGCCCAGCTGACAGTGAGACTGGGGATGTCCCACTTCTGGGGTCAGCGTCAGAGGATGCCGGGGCCCTTCAGAGACAGCTTGGCCATTTAGTTGGTGACTGGGGGTGTGTAGGGAGTAATTAGGACCCTGCCCTCAGGTTGAGAGGGGACAGGTGGGCCAGCTAGGTGAGTCAGAGAGGCCAAGTGGAACCACATGGGCGTCTCCAGCAAGGGGAACAGCTCCAGTTTGGGGTGACAGTGGGCCTGGGTATGAGGCCCTGGGCCTTATACCAGCAGAGGTGGAGGGCAGGGTGGTTTAGATCCATGAAGGCTCTGGGGTGGTATGGGGGCTGTACCCTTGTCTGCCTGGGACAACAGTGGTTATGGGAAGTAGCTCCCAGCCTCCCACCATAGGTCGGCAGAGAGTGAGTGCAAACCCGCTCTCCTGGCTTGGAGGCATCTCATCCCTGTGTCCTGGCAAGGCAGGGAGTGCTGCGGTGCTTGCTGACCTGGTGCTAGTATCAGCGCTGGTCTTTGTTATCACCATATCAGCGTCTTTCCTTTAGAAACTTTAGAACACCCAGATTGGCAAAAAAGAAGATGATAAAACTCACCAGGATTCCCACCACTCGGATAAAATTACTGATGCTTTCTTATCTCATGTTTCAGATCTCTACGGACCATATTCTTTTTGTCATTTTGGACCCTACGTTTTCACTTCAAAATATGTTGTGAACATCTGCCCACGAGGCATCGCCATTTTAACCGGATGCTTAGTATTCCATTGGGTTAAGCTCCAGTCTAACCTAGTCGCTTTGTTGGACATTCTGGTTACTTCAGATTTTCACTGTTGTGAATAATATACCAGTGAATAACTATGGTGGTTTTGTGTCTTTTATCTGCCTAAATCCATTTGGGGACCGCATCTCCATTCTCAAGGGCAGTGGGGCTTCTGTGGGAGAGTTCTCACCTTCCGTGCAGGAGACCTGGGTTTGATTCCAGGTTAATATACCTCATGTGCAGCTACCACCTGTCTGTCAGTGACAGCTTGTGAATAGCTACGGTGCTGAACAGATTTCAGGGTAGCTTCCAGACTAAGACAGATGTCACAGTTATCTAGTACTGCTGTAACAGAAGTACCACAAGTGGATGGCTTTAACAAAGGGAACTTTATTCTCTCACAGTCTAGTAGGTTACAAGTCCAAATTCAGGGCATCACCTCCGGAGGAAGGCTTCCTGTCTCTGTCGGCTCTGGAGGAAGGTCCTTGCCATCCATCTTCCCTTGGTCTGGGAGCATCTCAGCACAGGGACCTCAGGTCCAAAGGATGTGCTCTGCTCCCAGTGCTGCTTTCTTGGTGGTATGAGTTCCCCATGTCTCTCTGCTTGCTTTTCTCTTTTATATCTCAAAAGGGATTGGTTTAAGACACTACCTAGTCTTGTAGACCTCATGATATAACTGCTGCTAATCCATCTTATTACATCATAGTGATAGGATTTACAACATATAGGGAAATCACATCAGATGACAAAATGGTAGCCAATCATACAATCATAGAAAGGAATCGTGACCTAACCAAGTTGACAGATATTTCGGGGGGCCACATTTTAATCCATGACAACAGACTAGGAAGAAAGGCCTGGTGGTTTATTTCCAAAAGTCAGCAAATGAAAACTTTTGGATCACAGAATTCTGATCTACAGCCAATCATAGGGATGGAACAGGACCGGGCAGAGGTTTGTTCTGTTGTGCATGGGGTGACCATGAATTGAGGCTGAGTCCTTGGCAGCTAACAACAACAGCTTCCATTATCACACTATGTGGTTTGGAGAAGGCTGACCCTCTTCCGGCTCCAGGAGAAGGTGTAGCCATGCCTGGCCAATCAGAGCCTCTCACCCTCCTGGTCAGGCGTTGGGTCAAGGATAGGCATGTGACCCAAGCTGAGCCAATCAGAGCCCTCCCCAGGGCTTTTGCTGAAATCGGTAGGCAAGCAACACCTCCCTTCACTGAACTTGCTAGCCGTGAAGATCATGTGGGCCCAGGGCCGCCAGAAACCTCTGAGCCACCACATGGGGAGAGCCATTGCAAAAGAAAACAACTCAGAGAGTGAGAAGGTCAGGGGCCTGGAGGCACCACCCGGACTTCTGGGTTTAGCTGGGTCCCAAATCAGAGCCATCCTTCATGTCTCGGTTACAAGAGCCGGTGGAGTGCTTTTGCCTGTTTTTATTTGTTTCCTCTCATTTTGGCTGGGTAGAGAGCTATCAGAGAAAGGACCTGGGTTTGCAGTTGAATGTGTTCCAATAGAGACAAAAATGGTACCAGGAGCGGGTGTTGCCAATGGCAGTGCCTGAAGGGTGAGTGCAGCTGGGAAGTCTGGGGCAATGTGGCCAGGGAGGAGGGCGGGCCCCTTGTGCAGTGGGAGATGCTGTTTCCACCAATATTGCTGCACCCTGGACGTGGCCCAGGGGCTTACCAAGGCCACACGTTAGGGGACTTGTTAGAAAAACACCAGAATGTGGTCTTGGCCACTTCCTGTAGCCCGTCCATCATTTTGGCCCCAGCTCAGCAGAGGGGGAAGGAATCCAGCTGTGTCGCAGGCCCCCGCCAGTACCGGTGGTAATGGGGAGCAGCCATGCACCCCTCAGAGTAGGAAGGCAGAGTCTTCTGCCCAGTTAGTTTTGGGGTGACTCTGAGACCAAAATGATGCAGGTCTGAGGTTGGGGCCAGAGGAAGCCCCCCGCCTGCATCATGGAGTCCATTATTGTTCATCCCCCATGAGGGTGACACCAGCCCCACTGTCACCAACCATCCTCAGGTGGCAGCGGTGGAGGGAAGAGCCCCCAGCAACTCCCCGGCTAAGGATGCCTGTTCTGGGCCAAGCGAGGGCCCTGGTGAGAGCTGGGGATTGTGAACACAAATCAACCCCAAGAATTCCCGTGTTCTGCAAGCAGAGATTTGTGAATGTTTGAGTCCTGGGCATCCTTGGACCCATCCTGCCCTGGGGGGAATTGGGGATCTCAAATGCCACAGAAAAACTCCATTGCTCCCTCTTTGCAGAATAATGAAACAGAAGTGTTGGGGGCCCAGGTTGGCTAGGTGTGGCTGGGGCCGACCAGCAGGACCGAGCTGTGGCCGGGAAGTGGGGCCTGTCTCCTCTCCAACACTCAGCAACCCCGTCTTCTCCCTGGGCTGCTGCTCATGGTTCACATGGGCCCTGGGTGGCTCCCCTGGACCACCTCGCTTGGCTGAGCAGTGGCTGGGCTGGGTGGCCTCTGGCGGGCAAAGGGGGCCTGGCCTTTCCTTGTGATGCAGAGTGACCTGGCACTGTCCCTCCCAAGGCCTCTGCAGTTTGTGAGCTGATGAACACCTCCCACCCCAACATACTCCACCAACACGGGGAGGTGAGTGAGAGGAAGAAACGTAAGATTAGGAAACCGGACCAACCCAGGAGGAAGTTCCAGAGAGGTGGCTGTGCAGGGGCCCAGGGTGGGAAGGCGGAAGTGCTCCTGGGAGCTCTGTCCTCTGAGGACCTCCGTGAGGTGTGGGGAGCACAGTACAAGACCATCACAGACGAAACAGAACACTGGGCGGCTCCTAATTTCAGGGAAAGAAGGAAACAACCAGGAGCCGCTGTGCTCAGCTGCGAGTGGTCTCAGTTGGGACTGGGCGGTTCGATCCCTGTCCTGGGGGAGTGTGCAGGGAGGGCTGAGAGACCTGGGTCCCCACCACCACCCCACATCTACAGATGGTCCAGAGCTATGAGCCCAGTATTACTGAGAAGTACAGGGACACGTGAGTGCTAGTGGAACAGCTGGACACAGGGACACGTCGTCTGGTTAGGGTGGGCAGAAGCTCTGGGCTTTCTGATCTGTGCTGGTTGCCTTTACACTGCGTGCAAGCCCTGCCTTGACGATGTAAAGCCAGAACCAAAGCCAAGCCATGCAGTGCCCCCTCCAAGGGTGGCAGGCCAGAGCCCTCCCAGGGGTCCTGTGTCTCCCTCCCTTCCTGGACCCCCTAGATGAGCCCCCTGGGCTCCGGGAGCTTTCAGGGCCCTGCCCTTGGATGCTCAGGCTGAGGTTTATCAACAAAACCTTTATAGTGAGATAAGTGTGGGTGACTCAGAGAGGAACAGCAGATGGACCAAGAGTGCAGACCCCCTCACTCACATCCTTCCCTTAAATGGGGTCTGGAAGCAGAAGGCTCCAGGATAGCCTTGCCCCCCCACCCCCCAGCCTCCCTACCGCTCGGGCAGGGCTTGTGCCAAAGTCAGCAGTGGGACTAGAGGCCTGGCGTTATCTCCCACCCGCCTTCCTGTGACCAGGCTGATGGGAACTCTGACTCTGGCCCGCCAACCCCGGTCTGCTATCACATTCCCAGACATTCTTTGGGCTCCTGGCACCCTGAACTGGCGCCCCCCCACCCAGTGCTGTCACCGCTGTGCTGTGTGGGCAGTGCAGCCACGGGCTGGTTCCCACACCATGCTGCCCGCCTGTCCCAGCCACCATGGGACAGCCCAGGACACCCGCTCAGAGGGGCTCAGTGGCCCACGGTGCAAGTGGAGAGCGCGGGCAAACCCTGGTCAGGCAGCAGCTCTTACAACCCAGTCCCGGAGACCCCCAAGGGCCTCGGGAGACAGCTTACCCAGCACACTGCTTGACAGCTGGGGAAATGCCAACCGGGTGTATAGCGTTTTGTGGTTCCCTGGCTCTCACTTAATCCCCCACCTTAGTCTCCTGGGGCAGCTGGAACACAGATACCACAAGTGGGTTGTTTTAAAGAACAGGAATTTGTTGTCTCACAGTTCTGGAGGCTACGTGTCCAAATAGGGGCATCGACTCTAGGGGAGGGTCCTTCCTTGTGGGCAGCCCCAGGTGTTCCTTGGTGTGTAGATGGGTCCTAACAGACCCGTAACAGATCTTACCCCTCTGCATCACTCTCTGTCTGTTTTGCTCTTTTTATAAGACACAGCTCAGAAATAATAGGTTTGAGATCCACCCTACTGTGTGGTATGTCCTCACTGACATTACAAAGAAAACCTCTGTTTCTTTGGATGTCTTAGGACTTCCCATATTTATTTAGGGGGACACAATTCAATCTGTAACAACCCCCACCTTATAGAGGAAGACTTCCCTGTAGGTTATTAGGCCATGGGGTCCTAGCAGTGCTCAGTGACAGGTAGGAATGCTGTCTTGCGTCCAGGCCTGAGTGAGCCACTGCAGGGCACGGTGCACAGGCTGAAGAAGATGAACCTCAGCCCCATTGTCAAGTGTCGGCAATGGTGTCTTCAGCCAAAGAGCCAACGGCCTTCCCATTCACAGCCCGGGCCCAGAATGAAGGAGCCCAATGCCACCACCGGGCCCCCGAACTGGTGCCTGGAGCTCTGGTGTCAGGGACTTCCTGGTACCTGCAGAGTGGACCGAACAGTGAGAAGAAAACATCAAGGCTAGGAAAGCGTTGCTTGTATGTAGGCCTTGATCTGTTTTTTCTGGGACAGAGAGCCTAGGGAGGGGCCCAGGCCAGGAGTTGGGGGCAGGTTCGCTGGGCTGGTCTGCACTGGACAGAAGGAGACACAGACAGAAGGCCTGAGCTAAGGCAGAAGCCTGGGGGAGACATGAGTCACTGAATAGGGGTCAGCTCAAGGCTGACCTAGGACAAAAGGAAGCAGAACCAACTTGTCTTAGTGTCCTGTGGGTACTGCAACAAATGACCACAAACTTAGTGGCTTAAACAATGCAAACTTATACAGTTCAGGCCCAACATGGGCCTCACCAGGCTAAAACCTAAGTGTGGATAGGGCTGCGTTCTTTCTGGAGGCTCAGGGGGAGAATCTGATTCCTTTCCTTTTCCAGCCTTTAGCGGCAGCCACATTCCTTGGTTGGTGGCTTCTCCTCTATCTTCAAAGCCTGCAATGGCAGGTCAAGCCTTCAAGTCACATCACTCTGACACCAACTCTCCCCCCTCCTTCTTCCACTGTTAAGGGTCTTTGTGATGACATCAGGCCCGTCTGGAAAATCCAGGATCTCCCCATTTTAGGGTCAGCTGATTAGCAAACTTAATTCCCTTTTGCCATGTAACCTAACACATTCGCAGGTTCTGCAGACTAGGGTGAGGACGTCTTTGTGAGTCACTATTCTACTGACGGTCCTGGGTGGTTAAGTGCTCAACTACTAGCAGGTTGGTGGTTTGAATTCACCCAGAGGCGCCTTGGAAGACAGGCCTGGTGATCTGCTTCTGAAAGGTCACAGCCTTGAAAACCCTATGGAGCAGTTCCAATCTGCACACATGGAGTCTCTATGAGTCAGGACTGACTCGAGGGTGCCTGGTTTGGTTTTGTGTGTGTGTTTGTGTGGTATTCTGCTGACCTAACGACTATCATCAGGACTCTATCAGGTGCCACCTTGCACTGTGCAGGGATAGTGGGATAGCCACAGAGACCCCAGGAGTCTCCTGGCCTTGGGACAAAGACAGGATGCCGGCCATTGAGAGAGGCAGAGACCTCACCTGCAGGCTTCAGGGTGGTGGACAAAAGGAGGGTCTAAAAAGCCTTTCCTGAAAGGGGGGAGTGTTAAAAAGAGACCAGAGGGCTGAAAACTTGTGGCCTGTGTAGCAATAATGACTGAGGTGCTTCACAGTTTCTCCAGGGGAGTCCTAGCCACCTATATCAGACTCGCCCGGATGCTTGTCAGCAATGTAGGTGGTTTCTAGAGTCACAGAGGTGTGAACCAGGGGTGCAGAGCAGAGCTCAGACCCTAATGTGTGCACATCTCCTGAGGATAGTGTTTGTTATGGGTTCAGTTGTGTCCCCCAAAAGATGTGTTGAAATCCTAACTCTTTTGGGTTATACCTGTGAATATGACCTTGTTTGGAAATAGGATCTTGGAAGATGTTTTCAGGTAAGGTAAGGTCATACTGGAGTAGGTGTTGTTGTTGGCCTTCGAGTCAATTCCAACTCATGGTGACCCCAAGTGTGCAGAGTAGAGCTGCTCCATAGGGTTTTCAAGGCTGTGACCTTTCGGAAGCAGATTGCCAGGCCTGTCTTCTGAGGAGCCTCTGGGTGGGTTTGACGTGCCAAACTTTCAGTTAGCCATCCAGTGCTGACCCATTTGCACTAACCAGAGACTCCTACTGGAGAAGGGTGGGTCCTAATCCCATCTAAGTGGTGTGCTTATAAAAACGGGGAACAGTCACCAGAGGAAGAGGGAAGACAGCCAAGTAAAGAGTTATGCTTCATCTGCAAGCCAAGGGACACCTGAGGCCACCAGAAGAGCTAAGGAAGGATCCTCCCCAGAGCTTTCAGAAAGAACAGAACCCTGCCACACCCTGAATTTAGACTTCTAGCCTCCAGAACTGTGAGAATAAACTTCTACTGTTTTTAAAGCATCCAGGTTTTGGTACTTAGTTAAGATGGCTCTGGGACACTCATGGAGAGTTACAGTGTGGGTTCTGACTCAGCAGGTCTGGGTGGGGCTGAGATTCTGCATTGCTAACAAGCTCCCAGATGGTGCCAAGGATACGGCTCTGAAAAACACACTTCAAGAAGCAAAGACATGAAGGAGGCTAGAAGGAGCAGTCAGAAGTAGGAACGACTGGATTTGGGTTTACAGCACATTCAGACTTGGTTCCGAGTCCACAACGGCCCCATATTCTGTCCGAACTGTGGTGAGCTGAGCACCAAGCCTGTAGTGAGCAATCCCGCTCTGGGCAGCAATCCCAGAGGAGAGGGACGCTCTGGGCAGCGGCACTGTTGGCAATAGCCAGGCCTTGGAAACTACCTAAATGCCAATTTGTAAGGAAAGGATAAATCAAACACTAGCTCCACCTTCAAAACAAATCCGGGATCCAATGCTCCTCCCCACCCCTACCGCCACCACCCCAGTCCACACCACTGACCTCTCTGACCTGGTCTCCCGGCTCCTGCACTTCCCACATGCCAGGGCCTCTTCCCGGACCCTCCCCACCCCTGCCCCAGTTCCTGCCATCAGCTCTACTCCTGCTTCCTCTTCTCCCCAGGTCGCAGTACCATTGATCCAGAGCTGTCTGGCAAGGACAAGGTTGGGGTGGAGGGCTGGAGGGTGCAAATATCCTCTGCAAGTGACTGCTCGTGAGAGTAAGGTCAAGGCTGACCTTGCGGCTCTTTAAGTGCTCTGATCTGGGGTGGCCCCCTACGGGAGAAGGGTCAGAGACCATGGCCTTTGCTAGGGCAACCCATGGCCTATGGCAGGCCCACATTGCAAGTCCTAAAACCACAGGACCCTCAGGCCTCTGCTTCCATCTCTCCTGTGGAGAAGTCTGCTGTTGCCTGCTCACACACAGCCATCTGGAGATTTCCAGAGTGGTTCAGATGACCACTAGGCCCTGCTTGGTTCATGCAGCTTGTCAGCAACTAGGATGAAACCCAGGGGAAAACTGTGGATATAGCTAAGTCTACTTATCCAAATGTACAAAATCAACAAGACTTCCTTGTGACATCTGCAGAATCAAGTGATGCAAACATTTTAAAATTGTTTCTCACATATGGGCAGGAGTGCCACCACGGGGGGTACAGGCTGATGATGGCGCCTCAGAATCTGAAACCTCCAGTGAGAGGATGGGGTTGTGTTCTGGAAGCCGAGTGGAGGGGGTGGAATGTGTGAAACCTCTACACCCCCACTTGACCTTCTCGGAGTGTCTGTACCCTTGAGATTTCTGAAGTCCCCTGAGCTGAGGGGAGGTGGTTTTGTGTGTAATGCCTACCCTCCATGAGCTCTGTGATGTCCATGGTTCTTCCTATTTGGGTGGAGTGAGAAGGGAGGGAGGGAAGGACAGACAGTGGGACGGACTCCCTAGAAACGCTGTTCTCGCTTTTAAGAATCTTGGAATATATCTACTACAACTTCTGTTCTCCCATTCTAGATGATCCGTGAGATTCTCTGGTTCACAGAGATCTTTCAGACATAATCTCTAGGAACAGAGAGGGGTCCCTGTCCCTGGAAAAGAACAGATGGAAAGGTGGTGATGAACTCCACCTCTGAGAAAAAAAACAAAACTCATTGCCATCAAGTTGATTCTGACTCATGGGGATACCAGGTGTTACAGAGTAGGGTTTTCTTGGCTGTAATCTTTATGGAAGTAGATTGCCAGGCCTTTCTTTTGCAGTACCTCTGGGTGGGTTTGAACTGCCAACCTTTAGTTTAGTAGTAGTGCAAACTGTTTGCACCACCTAGCAACCTTCCTAACCTCTCTACCTATGGATGTAATTCTGTTTGGAAATAGGGTTTTTCTGTGGTGCAGTGGTTAAGAGCCTGGCTGCTAACCAAAAGGTGGTCAGTTCAAATCCACCAGCTGCTCCTTGGAAACCCTCTGGGGCAGTCCTACTCTGTCCTATAGGGTCACTATGAGTCAGAATCAACTCAACGGCAATGGATTTTACGGGATGTTAATGAAGACATACCGTTGATGGGTGGGTCCTAAATCTAATCAGTTCTGAGTTATAAAAAGAGCAGATTAGGCACAGACAGGAGCACATATGGGGAGGACAGATGCCATGTGAGGATCGTTAAGAACCAAGGAAGGCCTGGGGTCACCCGCAAGGAAGGCATCCACACGGCCAGGACCCTGATTTGGGCTTTCAGCCTCCAGAATTGTGAGGTAATGAATTCCTGTTCTTTAAAGCCACTCTCTTGTATTTGCATTACAGCAGCCTTAGGAGACTAAGACAATAGCTCTGAAAAATGTTTAGGAATCTAAGAAACAGAAATTCTAATGAACGACTAGAGTTTACCTGCAATTTTAGCAGACTGATAACTCCAGTCTTGGCTATGGTGTGGCACAGCTGGCCGACACCTAGCCTGCTGAGCATGTCACTTTGCACACCTCCTCAGGAGGCCATTTGGACAATATAAGCTATGGTAATTAAAACATGCAGGCCTTTTATCTCAGCAATTCCATGTCTATCCGTTTACTCAAAAGAATAACTATGTAAGTGTGCAAAGAGATTCAGGTTAGGGCAGATTTTCAAAGCAAGGCCCAAGAAAAGCACTAAAACTTAAAAGTGCCCAACAGCAAGGGATTATGTATTCAAATGATCTATTTCCACTGTGAAATCCCATGTAGCCCTTGAAAATGATGATGGAGCTATATGTTTGTTGTCATAGAAAAATGTTCACACTATACTAAGGGAAAAAAGTGGAGACCCTTTCTACAGATACGTAGATACTGACATGGAATTTATGCATAGAAAAGACATCTAGAAAATGATATGGCAAACTCTCAACTAACTGTTGTTACTTTGGAATGGTGGATGATTTTATATTATTTTGGTGTTGCTTATCTATGCGATTTGCCAGAGCCCTGGTGGCTCAGTGGTTAAGAGCTCGGCTGCTAACCAAAAGGTTGGCAGTTTGAATCCACCAGGCACATCTTAGAAATCCTATGGGGTACTTCTACTCTATCATGTAGGTTGCTATGAGTCAGAATTGACTTGATGGCAATGGTATTGTTTTTGTTTTTTATTTCTGTGATTTAGAAACCTGGCCACTTCTGTGGGAGAGAAGGGTTACTGATGACTCACATGGGAAAGGGCCAGAGGCCGGGCAATAGGAGACGGACGGGCCAGTGCCAACAGCAGCCAGAATCCCTGCCCTCCAAGTCAGCCTACCAGGAGTCTCCCACTCCCCACTTTCAAGTCAGCAAACTAGGGGTCTTCCACCCCCACCCCCCAAGTCAGTGAACCAGGGTCTTCTACCCTACCCCCCAAGTGAGCCAACCAGGGGTACCCTACTCCCCATCCCCCTCCCCAGTGAGCCAAGCAGGGGTTTCTTACCCCAACCCCCAAGTCAGCCACACTCCATTGGGGATACTAGGAGGGTGGCCAAAAAATATGAAGCCAACACTAGCACCAACCAAACACAGTGGCCTTGAATCCCCTGGACACAGGATACACAGGATACCCTGAGAACAGGACTAGACAGACCCACAGACTGTCTAAGCCCATGATCCAGGCCAGACACAGTGACCCTGAGTCTTCCGAGTATAGGACAGTCTGGGAACATGGACTGAATAGACCCACAGACCAAGTAGGGTGGTGAAACCACCCAGACGTGGTGACACTGAGTCCCCTGGACATAGGACTCACAGGACACCCTGAGAACAGGGCTGGACAGACCCATGGGTCTGCTGACTTGGGGCAGCCTTGGTCCAGATCACCCCAGGCCCACACGACCTCTTGGGCATCAGGGTTCTCATATGTCAGGTGAACATGGTAATAAACCCTTCCCATAAAATGTGATGGGGGTTAAAGCTGCTAATGTATGCAAGGGCTCGATAAACAGTAAGCGCAGTTTTATTTTTGTCACTGTGTGTCCTGAGGTGCCCTGATCACCCAACCACACTCCTCTGCACTTTTCTGACTGCGCTTTTCAGATTTCTCCTCATCAGCTAGGGCCTGCCTGCGAAGCTGGGCCTGGCCAGTGGGGGCGGCACAGGCCTCCCTCTGCTCACCCCAGTTTCCTTTCAGCAAATGTGGTACCTGGGCAGCCACTGCTGATTACACAAGGTCATTTGATTTCTCTGAAGATGACAAGCCTTGTGCTATCATGGGAACAGAGTCAAGGCCAGGAGTCCTCTTCCAGGTGGGGTCCCTGCACCTTGGTGATGCCTGTGAGGGACCCAGGGTCAGGCATGCCAAAGGTCAGATGGGTGAAGACAATGAGAAAAATGCCCTCCCAGTAAACACAAAGCCACAGTAGTGAGTGCATTTTATAAAACAGAGCTGGCCTTGAGCTGTGCACACACAGCGTGGCAGGCGCCTTCTTATTTTCCAGAGAGCAATAGCAGACAGCGTTGCTCCTGGGGCCTAGGGATGCAGCTCTGCTGATATCACCAGCACTGCACCCCCCTCCCCCACACCAGGGTGCTGGCGCAGAAGGTCACCTGCTCATCCTTCTGCCTGTTCTCGCCCATACCCAGACCAGAGCCGGTCTGCCCTCTCACACCGCTGTCTTAAACACAGAAAAAGGGCTCTGTTCCTGGCAGTTTGGTAGGCTTGGTTCCTTGCCCATCACTCCCACTGAAAACCAAAAGTGCTAAATAAAATATGAGCAGTGTTTTCCCAGACACACAAATGAGCTGGCAGGTGAGCAGTGAGTAGTTAGAGGCTAAACCCCTGGATGGGTCAGGGACCTGGAGAGCTGAGGGGGAGCTTGGAAGCTGGCTGTGCCAGGAGGGGTTTTCTGCACCTGCAGACGTGAGCTTGGGCTTCCGCAGTCTCTCAAAGCCCCAGAGAAAGAGGCACAGCTCAGTGCCAAATGGAGGAGAGGAGTCTAATAGGAGAACCCTGCACATAAACATGAGACCTTCACATAAGAATGAACTAGAGATGAATTTTATTTCTTAGAAGAAATACAATTGGAATAGCACCTTAGAAGCAAAGACGGCGATACTTCGTCTTGGACATGTCATCAGGAAGACCAACTGGTAGAAAAGAAGATCATGTTTGGTAAAGTAGAGAGGGTCAGCGAAAATGAAGGAAACCCTCAATGAGATGGATTGACACAACGGCCACAACAATGAACTCAAACATGCCAACGATCATGAAGATGACACAGGATGGCAACATTTTGTTCTGTTGTACGTAAGGTTGCCATGAGTTGGAGCCAACTCCATGGCAACAAACCACCACCACTAAGGAAAAGCACTCTCCTACCCCTGCCACTTGGGCACTAAGTGGAGGGGGAACAGCTACCCCCAGAGATTTGTAACCGCCAGCCGGCCCTCACACGCTCAACATTCCAAATTCAAACTACCTGGATGGTCCAAGAAGCCTCGAGCCAAGAATTTAGTTTAAAGAAGCTCCAGGCTGGTAGTGATGCAGCAAATGCAACTCCTCTAGGAGTGAACCCCTGCTTAACACGGCCCTTGGGAAATTTCCAAAGCTGAAAGTCCAAGACACATGAAATCATTTAAAGAAGTCACGAAACACACAAGGAAATATCGTAGCAGTAGAAAAAACAGGCAGCAGAATGTGATTCACAAAGACTCCACCTATTGGTATGTCGGGGCAGAATATAAAATAAGTTAAGTATGATTAAGCAAATAAAAAGTAGATTTAAAATCTGAATAAAGAGCTCATGACTGTAAAAAAAATTGATTAAGCCAAGCTGAAAATGAACCAAATAGAATTTCTAGAAGTGAAAAATATAATAAATGAAAATAAAAACTTGATGGATTTAACTGCAGTTGGATACAGCTACAGGGTTGTCATGAGTCAGAACTGACCTGACGACAAGTGGTTTGGTAGACACAGTTGAAGAAAGAGGTAGTGAAATGGAAGATAGAACTGAAGAAATTATCTCTAATACAGCACAGAAAAAGTCAAATGTGGAAAATGTAAAAAGCACCTGGTTAAGAGCAGAGAAAATGGCAAATATGTACAGTGAACCCTAGAAAAGTAGATTATATAAAACAGTATGAATACAGTTTAACAGGATTACTGATAAGTTTTACTAACATTCAAGAAGAAATAATTACAATCTATAAAAATATTATTTTAGTGCAAAAAGGTGTTTCAAAAAAAAGCACTTTATATTATATATTGTATCAATGGTGAAATCTTAAAAGCATTTCCTTTAAGATCAGAAACTAGGTAAGAGTGCCCACTCTCATCATCTAGTTAACATTGTACAAGTCCTAGGTAAGCTTCATAGGGAAGGCAAGAGAAAGAAATTAAAAAGATGACTCAAATAGAATTTTCATTTTCTCATGTAAATGTAGGCACTCCAGGGATGGAATTGGGAGATCCACTCTCTTCTTATCCTGCTGCACTATCATCCTCAACACTTGATTGCTAACTCATAGTCCAAGATGGCTGTCCAAGTACCAGCCATCATCTCTGTATTCCAGCTAACTGGAGAAATGTAATGAGAGAAGGAAATATGCCTTCTCCTTTTAGAACATTACTCAAAAAGTATATGGCCACTTCCACTTATATGCCATTAGCCAGAAAATAATCATATTGCCAGACTTAGCTGTCGTCTTGACAATCAGGGGATCCCCTACTACAGAAAAATGGAGAGTGGGTCCAAGGCCTATTAGCACTCTTCGCCCAGGGGCAAACACAGAACTAAGGGGGAAAGCCGAGGCTGTGAGCAGACTTGTGGCTCAACTAATACCTGTGCCCAGAAGCACGAGACCAGAGGTCCTTCCCCCTGGCAGGAGCCTTGGTAGGCCCTCTCAACCCACAGGTCTTCACAGACTCCAGTCCCTTCAGGGGATGCAGAAGAAGGCTGGGGGTGGCAGGTGGCCCTCCGAGGCATCTGGAGCAATGTAGGGGAGAGTCGTGTGTCCATGAGACACTGGCCTGGGATGCACGAGACTGCACGACCCTGCTTGTTTCGATGTCACTGAAAAGAAAGATGTTTTGGGCAGCTTTTTTGCTGAGGATCCGTGTATTGGCAGGGAAGGCTTTTAGTAAATTTGTAGACCACATTGCATTTTGTCATAAATTTCAGGAAGTGTGTTTTTAGCTTGAGGACTCAGGAGAAACCCAACTGCAAACTCAAAGTCTAGAAGGTGTGTGTCTTAGTCAAGTTTTTCCAGAGAAACAGAGCCAATAAGATATAGATAGATAGATAGATAGATAGATAGATAGATAGATAGATAGATAGATAGATAGATACATAGATAGATACATAGATAGATACATAGATAGATACATAGATAGATACATAGATAGATACATAGATAGATACATAGATAGGTATAGATAAAAAAAACCCAGTGCCATCGAGTCGATTCTGACTCATAGCGACCGTACAGGACAGAGTAGAACTGCCCCATAGAGTTTCCAAGGAGCGCCTGGCAGATTTGAACTGCTGACCCTTTGGTTAGCAGATATATATATAGATATATATATAAGCACTCCAGGGTTGGGTGGGAGATGTTGAGCTGGTGGCTCTGTGGGGCTGGGGGTGGACTGTGCTGGGTGAGGGAGTGTCCTCCCACTCCAGGGCAAGGCATTGGGGCTCCACTTTTGGCCACAGCTTGCTGTCCCCCTTCCCATGCTCTATGCAAGAAATTAAACAAGCCTGGAGCCCTTATATCCAACCTGAATTTAGAGACTATCTCGAGAATAGATTTGATACATTAAACACTAATACCCGAAGACCAGACGAGTTGTGGAATGACATCAAGGACATGATACATGAAGAAAGCAGAAGGTCATTAAAAAGACAGGAAAGAAAGAAAAGACCAAAAAAGTTGTCAGAAGAGTCTCTGAAACTTGCTCTTGAACACAGAGGAGCTAAAGCAAAAGGAAGAAATGATGAACTAAAAGAGCTGAACAGAATATTTCAAAGGGCAATTCCAGAAGACAAAGTTTTATTATTAGAATGAAATGTGCAAAGACCCGGAGTTAGAAAACCAAAAGGGAAGGACATGCTTTGCATTTCTCAAGCTGAGAGAACTGAAGAAAAAAAATCAAGCTTTGAGTCACAATATTGAAGGCTTCTATGGGCAAAATACTGAACAAAGCAGGAAGCATCAAAAGAAGATGGAAGGAATACATAGAGTCACTGTACCAGAAAGAATTCGCTGATGTTTAACCATTTCACAAGGCAGCATATGATCAATAGCTGATGGTATTGAGGGACGAAGTCCAAGCGGCACTGAAGGCATTGGTGAAAAACAAGGATTCAGGAAGTGACAGAACACCAACTGAGATGTTTCAACACACGGATGCAATGCTAGAAGCACTTACTCATCTTCACCAGGAAATTTGGCAGACAGCTACCTGGCCTACAGACTGGAAGAGATCCGTCTACGTTCCCATTCCAAAGAAAGGTGATTCAACAGAATGCAGAAATTATCGGACAATATCATTAATGTCACATGCAAGTAAAATTTTGCTGAAGATTATCCAAAAACGGTTGCAGCAAGTACATCAACAGGGAACTGCCAGAGAGTCAAGTGGGATTCAGAAGAGGATGTGGAACCAGGGACATCATTGCTGAAGTCAGATAGATCTTGGCTGAAAGTAGAGAATACCAGAAAGGTGTTTTACCTGTGTTTTATTGACTATGCAAAGGCATTTGACTGCATAGATCTTAACAAATTATGGAGAACACTGCCCAGGAATGGGAATTCCAGAACACTTAATTGTGCTCATGCAGAACCTGTACATAGACCAAGAGGCAGCTGTTCAAACAGAACAAGGGGATACTGCATGGTTTAAAATCAGAAAAGTGTGCATCAGAGTTATATCATTCCACTACCCTTATTCAATCTGTATGCTGAACAAATCATTTAAGAAGCTGGAGTATATGAAGAAGAACAGGGCATCAGGACTGGAGGAAGACTCATTAACAACCTGCGATGTGCAGATAACACAATCTCGCTTGTGGAAAGTGAAGAGGACCTGAAGCACTTATTAATGAAGATCAAAGACCACAGCCTTCAGTATGGATTACACCTCAACATAAAGAAAACAAAAATCCTCACAACGGGACCAATAAACAAAGAAAAGATTGACATTGTCAAAGATTTCATTTCACTTGGATCCACAATCAGAGCCCATGGAAGCAACCGTCAAGACACATTGCATTTGACAAATTTGCTGCAAAAGACTCTTTAAAGTGTTAAAAAGCAAAGCTATCACTTTGAGGACTAAGGTGCACCTGACACAAGCCGTGGTATTTTCAATAGCCTCACATGCATGTGAAAGCTGGGTGATGAATAAGGAAGACAGAATAAGAATTGATGCCTTTGAATTATGGTGCTGGCAAAGAATATTGACTATACCATGGACTGCCAGAAGGACGGACAAATCTGTCTTTGAGGAAGTACAGCCAGAATGCTCCTTAGAAGCAAGAATGGAGAGACTTTGTCTCCCATACTTTGGACATGTTGTCAGGAGGGATCAGTCCTTAGAGAAGGACATCCTGCTTGGTAAAGGAAAGTGTCAGTGAAAAAGAGGAAGACCCTCAATGAGATAGATTGACACAGTGGCTGCAATAATGGGCTCAGACACAGCAACGATTGTGCGAATGGCACAGGACTGGGCAGTGTTTCAGTCCGCTGTAAGTAGGGCCACTATGAGTCGGAACCGACTCGACAGCACCTAAGAACAACAGTGATAGAGCCCTTGAGGCACTGCCTCCTTGGGGAGCCTCTGTGAGCCACCTTGCCATCCTCCTCCCTCTTCGCTTCCATCAGAGCCACCCAAGGTCTGGGAGCTCATCTTCGCATCCTCAGATCCCCTCTGGCTCTCCAGGTCACCTGCCAGAGCGTGGTTACAGCCAGGGATAGGGAGTAGGGGTCAGGACCAGGGCTTCTCATTTAACAAGAGGGTTGCGTGGCAGCATAGACCCCCTAAACAGGCCATGTTTAGGGGTGCACTTGTTCCCAACATCACTGTCTAATACTGAAAATCCTCCATTGGCTAACCCAGGTCACCGAGCCTCTCAGTCATGGCCAGCTTCTGGCTTCCCGTCGGGTGGAGGACATGACTCTTGTCTGCCAAGGACTGGTGTGGTGGGGAGCTCTTCACAGCAGAACGAGGCCAATGGTGGGAACCCTGTCCTCTCCAGCAGCCCTCGCATTCTCACTAGCCCTTGTTTTATTCTGTTTAATGAGGTCCTGCATGAGGACAATGCCCAGAGTGACAGCTCAGGGAATGACACTAATTGGAGAGCATTACGGGAACAAGGGTGACATTCAGAGCATCCTTGCTCTCTGACCTACCCGAGCAGCGCCTTTCCTGAGAGCGGATGCTTCTCAGGCTGACCCTGTGGCAAACGGCATGCAGGCCGCTGGCAGGCAGAGGCCCTCTCCTATGTTTAACAAGCACCCCTTGGCAGAGGGCTGTCTGCAGGGCCCCTGTGCCTGCCCACTCCATCTTTACAGCACCCAGGAGAGAGCGAGGAGAGAACGCAGGCTCGTAGAGGCTACACTGTGTCCTGCAGGCTGTCAGAGGCCAGGACTGGCCTCGCCTTCGAGCCCTCCCTCTGTGACCCCGTTTCTGCTGCTTTGAGCTTTTAGTTCACCAGCAAAAGCTGGTACAGGGTGGGTTTCTGTGGGCTTGGCAGCTTGGTGTTCATGCAAAACAGCTGAAATGTGCTAGGAGCCTGTCCATGGTTAAATGGTAATCAGGGCACAGACAAAGCGTACCTTCAGTCCAGTACAAAAAACCTGATGATTTTATGAGTAAGCCAAAGTCTGCACCACACGGTCTAATGTTCAGAAACTAGCAGAGCTACTTCAGAATTGGAAAGGATGTCCTCGGAAAAGCACTGCAGATATCTCTGCCTCTAATTTCCCCTTCCTGCAGTGGTGACAGATTTCTGGAGTGTTTTCTAGGGGCCTCAGAGCTCTCCCAGGCTGATTTCCCATGCCCTGAAGTGGGCCTGGGTCTCAGGGCTCCCGCTGAGAGGCAGACCCTGACCCGAAGGTCAGAGCCAGGGACTCTGCATTCCCAAGCAGCTCCCAGCAGCACTGAGGGTGCAGATCCACAGACCACACTGGAGCAGTGGGGTCCAGGCCCAGGGAGCCGGCTCAGGTCCTAGGAGCATGTGCCGATTGTCACTTGATAGGATCTGGACTGACAACGTTGGGAGAAAAAAAAAACAGAGTGGAAAACACGGAACGTGTTCCAGGCGCAGAACGGCTGGGGGCTTCTGGGGCAGAGGGGCAACAGACAGCTGGGGGCAGTGATACCATTATTGGTGATCTTCAAACTTCAAGTGACCAGCCTGGGCCTGGAGGAGGACCCCCGGCAGAAAGGGACACCGTAGGGCGTGAGAAAACGGCGGGCTACCTCTGTAGATTACAAAATGTGGGTGCCCTCTGTAGAAAAGGTGAGAAAGTCCCTGACAGTTAAAAAGAAGCCACGTAGGCTGTTACCAGCCTTGTCTTTCTTTTTAGCCCAACACTTTCCCAGTGAGGACAGTGGTGGTGGTTCCCTGGTAGAATTCTCGCCTTCCATACCGGAGACCCGGGTTCGATTTCCAGCCAACACATCTCAGGTGAAACCACCAACCGTCTGTCACTGGAGGCTTGTGTGTTGTTACAACACTGAACAGGCTTCGGTGAGGCTTCCAGACTAAGACGGACAAGGAAGAAAGGCCTGGTGATCTACTTCTGAAAATCTGTCAATGAAAACCCCATGGATCATGACGGTCCAATCCGAAACCGATGATGAGGATGGCACAGGCCAGATAGCGTTTCGTTCTGCTGTGCACAGGGTCGCCACGAGTCAGGGGCCAACTTGATGGCAGCTAAAAACAACTTTCCCAGTAGTGAGTTCAGAGTGTACAGTTTTATAGCCACATTTCTCAATTTTATATAAATTCTGTCTAAGAGCTGGGTGGCCCTACCTAGGTGGGTACATCTGCAGGGTGGGAACACGAGTTTCTGAGGGAGGCAGTGAGGAGCGAGAGGAGTGCAGCCTCCCTGGGAGAGCCGAGCTCCAGGAAAAGTAGGCCAGCCTCATGATTTGAGAATTCTGTAGCTGAAATTTACCTGCTAGTAAAATTTATTTGTGACCCCAAAATCAACACTCAGGGCACTTTCATGGTCATGTGCAGATACTTGCAAAGTGGTGAAAAATTTTGGGTCGCCCTGCGTGCACGTTCCCAGCTGAGGTCCAACATGGCGACACTCTGCCTTCTCACTTTACTCTTGTACTGTGACCCCAAAAACCAAAGCCATTGCCGCCGAGTCGATTCTAACTCACTGCAACCACATAGGACAGAGAGTAGAACTGCCCTGTAGGGTTTCCAAGGCTGTAATCTTTATGGAGAGCCCTGGTGGCACAGTGGTTAAGAGCTCCGGCTGCTAACCAAAAGGTTGCCAATTCAAGTCCACCAGCTGCTCCGTCCTACAGGGTCACTATCAATGGCAATGGGTTTTTTTTTTTAATCATTGCGGAAGCAGACTCCCACATCTTTCTCCTGCAGAGAACCAAGATGTTTTGGTTAGCAAAGAGCACTTAACCACTGTGTCACCAGGGCTCCTCTGGTACTGTAAACAAGGGTCTTTCACATGGTCTATTTAGCGCCACATTTTTCACACTTTTGTGCTTTTTATTGGTGATTTTGTTGTTTAAAAGGCCCCCAGCATAGTGAAGTGCCAACCGGTGTTCCCAAGTGCAAGAAGGCTATGGTGTGACTTTCAGAGAAAATACGTGTGCTAGGTAAGCTTCCTTCAAGTGTGAGTGATGGCGCAGTTGGCCACACATTCAAGGTTAATGATACGGCAGTATACATTAAATAAGGTGTTTTTAAACCAAAACACTCATCGAACAAGGTTATGTACTGACTGGTTGATGAAAATGTCGTGACCAGAGGCTGGACGGAACTTCACCCTGTATTTTTCTGGATCGTGGTTCCATACGCACTAGTTCAGTGTTCCAGCAACTTTACGGGACGCAGTTACCACAGACAACGAGAACTGACTGCGGTTGCCTCTCTAAAAATCACTGAGACATGGGGCTGTGACAGGGTGGGGCCCTTTGCTGTCATCTAAACTTTGCAAGAAGATGATATGAGCACCCAGGAGGGCCAGTGGGCTTCCTGTGTCCCGGGTGGTGCCGGAAACCAGGCTTACTGCCTCATTTCTTTCAGCTGTGTCCCTACCCCTCGGAGGGGCCCTCTGCTCAGCCAGCCCCGGTCACTGGTCACCGGACAGCTGCTGCTTAACAAGTGCCACCGAGAACCTGGTGGGGGGAGAAGGGGCCGGGGGCAGGGGTGGAGGTGGGGTGGGGAGAAGGTGGTGGGGGGCAGACAGGGCCCCCAGAGCTGGGTGTGTGTCTTGCTGTGGAATGCAGGCATGACAGGCCAACTTCTGGGCTTTGGCCCCCAGGCCTGGCAGAAATGGGCCTCTCCCAACATTACTCACTACCTCCATCCAATGGCTCCTTTGTAACTAAATCAGTTAGACTGGAAGGACTTGATATCTGGAAGGGAGAAGGAAGAAAAAGAGGGAGGGAGGGAGGGAGGCAGCTGCCTAGGCCCTCCTTAGGCAGCAGGTTCAGGATGGCTGGAGACTGTGCAGGGGTCCTGGAAGGGAGAAAGGACACTCTGCTGCCCCCCTTCTAATCCACCCTGAGGGCCTCTCAGCTCTTGCCAGAGTTGGGGGCTCCCCAGTCCCTAACTGACGACTCCACGCTGTGTTTAAAGGGGATGCCACTACCCTCTCCCAGCCCAGGAGGAGTGTCAGCAGGGAGCCGAAATCCCCATTGTCAATCATTCTCTCCCAACGTTGGCCCTGAAGGTGGATGTCGATGGGGAGCATGAGTGCTCCCCTTCACAGCCTTTCATTGGAACCTCAGACACTGGGGGCAGGGGCAGCCGAGGCTCATGTTCTGAGTCAAGTGGTATTTATAGTGGAAGAGGATGCTCAAGGACAGGCTTCCTCCTCCCAAGAGGATCACCCTACACCCACATGGCACCATGATGCTGGTCCTGCCACCCCTGAGGCAGCGTGTGTGTCTGTCCTGCAGGCCTCACCCAGGCCAGACCAGGGGACCACAGGTATGGACGGGTGGGGGAGAACCTCCGTCCTCTCTAAAGGCCTGCTGGTGAGTGTGGGTACTCCCCACCGTCGGCGTTCTATGCGGTCTGGCTGGGGGTCTGTGCCCCCTGTCCCATCTTTGCAGAGGCTGATCCTCAGTGGTTTGTTCTTTTCAGGCCTGCGAATCCTCGCACATCTGTACACGCTGCTGCTAGTCCTGGCACACCTGCACAGGGGCGGAGCAGAAAGCTCCCGGGCCACCTGTCTTCCCACCAGTCTCTGCAGGCAGCACCCCAACGCCTGCTGACACCACTGTCTGGGGGGTCAGGGCACCCTGAGTGCCCAAACCACCCTGGCAAGGTCCGCATCAGGGGTGTCTTCATTTCAAACAAATCCTTCGAGATAAAGTCCTCTCTCTGTCTCTCCTCTCTCTGGGTCTCTTTCTGTCTCTCAGGACCTCTCTCTCTCCTCTCTCTATTGTCTGTCTTTCTCTCTGTAGCTCTCTGTCTCTCCGTCTCTTTGTCTCTCCTCTTTCCAGAGCTCCTGTTATGTGCACCTGCTGTCCTGGTCCGTCCTCCAGGACCCCGGTCTGCCTCAGGTTCCACCCCTCTCTGGTTTTCCTCTGCATCCTGGGAGATTTCCTGAGCTCCTCTCCGAACTCCTCGGTTCCAGTTCTGGGGTTGCCTGTCTGCTCTCCCAGCTCCCACTGTTTTAGACTCTGGAGATCTCATATCTCCTCTCCGGAGTCTTTCAGCCTGAGTCTTGCTCACTGTGGTGACACTGATTTTGCAGCCACCATGCCCTTTTGAAACGTGTTGGACACAAATGTGACTACCTGAGCCTGGCTCCCATTTCTGACAGGACTGGTGAGAAGACAGGGCTCTGAGTCTGTGGACAGCCCCTCTCTGTCCCTGCCACAGACTGTCCTTGTCACCTGCCTTCAGATAAGGGCAGCCCATGCACCCCAGTGGGGCTCCGGGAGCTGGGACGTCAAGTCCCTCATGCCCACAGAGGGTCCAGACTGCCAGGTTTGCTGTTGGCGTTCTTTCCACACTGGGGAGTAGCCACCTCTGCGGGAGACCCTGATTCCAGTCTGCAGGGTTCAAGGAGAAGAGCCGGTATTGCTGCCGAGCAAGCCTCTCCAGCTGTGAGCAGAGGGTGACAAGTTTCTCTGTGGAGTGTCCACCGAACCCACCACCTTTCCTCCTTTGCATGGGGCATCGGGAGGTCCTCATTCCTTCCCTTCATCATGTTTGGTTGTCCTGTGTCTTATATTGTTGTCGTTGTTGTTTTTAGCTGCTGCCAAGTTGGCCCCGACTCATGGTGACCCATGCACAGTGGCGGAACAGAGTACTGCCCAGTCCTGCACCGTCACCATACTCAGTTTCGGGTTGGACCACTGTGATTTATAGGGTTTTTGTTGGCTGATTTTCAAAGGCAGATTGCCAGGCCTTTCTTGCTCGTCTATCTTACTCTGGAAGCTCCACTGAAACCTGTTCAGCATAGCAACACGCAAGCCTCCGCTGAAGGACGGGTGGTGGCTAAGCATGAGGTGCATTGGCCACCTCATTGAAGGCAAGAAGGCTACCAATGAACCACCAAAGGACCCTGCTGTATCTTATAGAAATTTCTGTAATTTCTCTCACAGGATGTTCTTCGAGCCTCCACCACGGATGTGCTTCTTAATTCCTTCAGTGATTGCAGTGGTGGGCTAGGTGGAGGGCAGGAAACTAACAGAGCGTGCTTAAGCCCCCATCCTGAACCAAGGTCCCATTAATTTTTCCATTTGTCCTTGCACAGTTCGCAGACTCCGCGGGGCCTTGCAGTGTGGAGCTGGGGATTCGGGACCAAGGCCAGGCCTGGGAGGCCTTCCTGGAGGGGCCATTGTGCTGACGCTGTAGGATGCACTGCAAATCAGAAACGTGAGCATTCCCGTGCTTCGGTGATGGGGGCAGAGTTCACAAGAGGTCGTGGGCAGTGAGCGTCTCTCCCTCCCCTGTTGAGACCACGATGATCCATTTCCCTGTCTGGCTGCTGCTTTGCAGGGGACTTGTAGCCATGGATGTTCTTGGCCAGGACAGGCGTCTTAGGAAATGTTGGGCTGCCCGTTTATTTTTAACTTCAGGAATGCGATGCTTGATGTTATTTGGGTTTTGTAAGATGGGCCAACTGAGAACTCTGTCCTTTAACCCCACACCAATCCCGGATCGCCCTGTCTGAGTGAGAGGGCCACAGCTCTGCCCTGAAAATGCAGGCAGCTGTCTCGGAGTATCTACGGGGGGTCTCCTGGGCTGCCTGGAGGCCCAGGGCCCCCAGGAGAAGCCAGGCTCTATCGAATCCACACAGCACATGGAGCAACACAGGACAGGGGCTGCGCAGCAGTGAGGGGTGGGCCCCTCTCCCCCTCCACCCTGGGTGGTGGGGCTGCAGACTCCAGAAAATGCAGCAAGGCTTCGTGAAACGTCGGGTGTGCGTGTTGGGACATTTCTCTCTCAGGGCAGATTACTGCCATGGGGAAGGATGAGCGTGAGCAGCCTCGGCCTCCAGTGGTGCCCCCCGGACCTGGGAGGGGAACCCAGGGTGGTAACAGACTGTCACTTGGCCTGGGGCCAGGGCTTAGTAGTCCTAACAGGAGCAGTAGGGGCAGCAGTAACAGCAGAGGCACCAGCAGCCTGAGATCAGAGGGGTAGTAGTGACGGTAGTAGTGACGGTAGTAGTGGCGGCAGCGGCGGCCTGGGGTCAGGGTGCGGTAGTAGTGGCGGCGGCAGCGGCGGCCTGGGGTCAGGGTGCGGTAGTAGTGGCGGCGGCAGCGGCGGCCTGGGGTCAGGGTGCGGTAGTAGTGGCGGCGGCAGCGGCGGCCTGGGGTCAGGGTGCGGTAGTAGTGGCGGCGGCAGCGGCGGCCTGGGGTCAGGGTGCGGTAGTAGTGGCGGCGGCAGCGGCGGCCTGGGGTCAGGGTGCGGTAGTAGTGGCGGCGGCAGCGGCGGCCTGGGGTCAGGGTGCGGTAGTAGTGGCGGCGGCAGCGGCGGCCTGGGGTCAGGGTGCGGTAGTAGTGGCGGCGGCAGCGGCGGCCTGGGGTCAGGGTGCGGTAGTAGTGGCGGCGGCAGCGGCGGCCTGGGGTCAGGGTGCGGTAGTAGTGGCGGCGGCAGCGGCGGCCTCGGGCCAGGGTGCGGTAGTAGTGGCGGCGGCAGCGGCGGCCTGGGGCCAGGGTGCGGTAGTAGTGGCGGCGGCAGCGGCGGCCTGGGGCCAGGGTGCGGTAGTAGTGGCGGCGGCAGCGGCGGCCTGGGGCCAGGGTGCGGTAGTAGTGGCGGCGACAGCGGCGGCCTGGGGCCAGGGTGCGGTAGTAGTGGCGGCGGCAGCGGCGGCCTGGGGCCAGGGTGCGGTAGTAGTGGCGGCGGCAGCGGCGGCCTGGGGCCAGGGTGCGGTAGTAGTGGCGGCGGCAGCGGCGGCCTCGGGCCAGGGTGCGGTAGTAGTGGCGGCGGCAGCGGCGGCCTCGGGCCAGGGTGCGGTAGTAGTGGCGGCGGCAGCGGCGGCCTGGGGCCAGGGTGCGGTAGTAGTGGCGGCGGCAGCGGCGGCCTCGGGCCAGGGTGCGGTAGTAGTGGCGGCGGCAGCGGCGGCCTGGGGCCAGGGTGCGGTAGTAGTGGCGGCGGCAGCGGCGGCCTGGGGCCAGGGTGCGGTAGTAGTGGCGGCGGCAGCGGCGGCCTGGGGCCAGGGTGCGGTAGTAGTGGCGGCGGCAGCGGCGGCCTCGGGCCAGGGTGCGGTAGTAGTGGCGGCGGCAGCGGCGGCCTGGGGCCAGGGTGCGGTAGTAGTGGCGGCGGCAGCGGCGGCCTGGGGCCAGGGTGCGGTAGTAGTGGCGGCGGCAGCGGCGGCCTGGGGCCAGGGTGCGGTAGTAGTGGCGGCGGCAGCGGCGGCCTGGGGCCAGGGTGCGGTAGTAGTGGCGGCGGCAGCGGCGGCCTGGGGCCAGGGTGCGGTAGTAGTGGCGGCGGCAGCGGCGGCCTGGGGCCAGGGTGCGGTAGTAGTGGCGGCGGCAGCGGCGGCCTCGGGCCAGGGTGCGGTAGTAGTGGCGGCGGCAGCGGCGGCCTGGGGCCAGGGTGCGGTAGTAGTGGCGGCGGCAGCGGCGGCCTCGGGCCAGGGTGCGGTAGTAGTGGCGGCGGCAGCGGCGGCCTCGGGCCAGGGTGCGGTAGTAGTGGCGGCGGCAGCGGCGGCCTGGGGCCAGGGTGCGGTAGTAGTGGCGGCGGCAGCGGCGGCCTGGGGCCAGGGTGCGGTAGTAGTGGCGGCGGCAGCGGCGGCCTGGGGCCAGGGTGCGGTAGTAGTGGCGGCGGCAGCGGCGGCCTGGGGCCAGGGTGCGGTAGTAGTGGCGGCGGCAGCGGCGGCCTGGGGCCAGGGTGCGGTAGTAGTGGCGGCGGCAGCGGCGGCCTGGGGCCAGGGTGCGGTAGTAGTGGCGGCGGCAGCGGCGGCCTGGGGCCAGGGTGCGGTAGTAGTGGCGGCGGCAGCGGCGGCCTGGGGCCAGGGTGCGGTAGTAGTGGCGGCGGCAGCGGCGGCCTGGGGCCAGGGTGCGGTAGTAGTGGCGGCGGCAGCGGCGGCCTGGGGCCAGGGTGCGGTAGTAGTGGCGGCGGCAGCGGCGGCCTGGGGCCAGGGTGCGGTAGTAGTGGCGGCGGCAGCGGCGGCCTGGGGCCAGGGTGCGGTAGTAGTGGCGGCGGCAGCGGCGGCCTGGGGCCAGGGTGCGGTAGTAGTGGCGGCGGCAGCGGCGGCCTGGGGCCAGGGTGCGGTAGTAGTGGCGGCGGCAGCGGCGGCCTGGGGCCAGGGTGCGGTAGTAGTGGCGGCGGCAGCGGCGGCCTGGGGCCAGGGTGCGGTAGTAGTGGCGGCGGCAGCGGCGGCCTGGGGCCAGGGTGCGGTAGTAGTGGCGGCGGCAGCGGCGGCCTGGGGCCAGGGTGCGGTAGTAGTGGCGGCGGCAGCGGCGGCCTGGGGTCAGGGTGCGGTAGTAGTGGCGGCGGCAGCGGCGGCCTGGGGCCAGGGTGCGGTAGTAGTGGCGGCGGCAGCGGCGGCCTGGGGCCAGGGTGCGGTAGTAGTGGCGGCGGCAGCGGCGGCCTGGGGCCAGGGTGCGGTAGTAGTGGCGGCGGCAGCGGCGGCCTGGGGTCAGGGTGCGGTAGTAGTGGCGGCGGCAGCGGCGGCCTCGGGCCAGGGTGTGGTAGTAGTGGCGGCGGCAGCGGCGGCCTGGGGCCAGGGTGCGGTAGTAGTGGCGGCGGCAGCGGCGGCCTGGGGCCAGGGTGCGGTAGTAGTGGCGGCGGCAGTGGCAGCAGCAGCAGTGGTAGTAGCAAGACCAGCAGCCTGAGATCAGGGGATTAGTAGTAGTATTAGTGGGTGTAGTGTAGTGTAGTGTAGCATAGTGCAGTGCAGTGTAGTAGTGTAGTGTAGTAGTGTAGTGCAGTGTAGTAGTGCAGTGTAGTAGTGTAGTGTAGTAGTGTAGTGTAGTAGTGCAGTGTAGTAGTGCAGTGTAGCAGTGTAGTAGTGTAGTGTAGTACTGTAGTGTAGTACTGTAGTGTAGTAGTGTAGTGTAGTACTGTAGTGTAGTAGTGTAGTGTAGTAGTGTAGTGCAGTGTAGTAGTGCAGTGTAGTAGTGTAGTGTAGTAGTGTAGTGTAGTAGTGCAGTGTAGTAGTGTAGTGTAGTACTGTAGTGTAGTAGTGTAGTGTAGTAGTGTAGTGCAGTGCAGTGTAGTGTAGTAGTGTAGTGTAGTAGTGTAGTGTAGTAGTGTAGTGTAGTAGTGCAGTGTAGTAGTGTAGTGTAGTACTGTAGTGTAGTAGTGTAGTGTAGTAGTGTAGTGCAGTGCAGTGTAGTGTAGTAGTGTAGTGTAGTAGTGCAGTGTAGTAGTGCAGTGTAGTAGTGTAGTGTAGTACTGTAGTGTAGTAGTGTAGTGTAGTAGTGTAGTGCAGTGCAGTGTAGTGTAGTAGTGTAGTGTAGTGCAGTGTAGTAGTGCAGTGTAGTAGTGCAGTGTAGTACTGTAGTGTAGTAGTGTAGTGTAGTAGTGTAGTGTAGTAGTGTAGTGTAGTAGTGTAGTGCAGTGTAGTAGTGCAGTGTAGTAGTGTAGTGTAGTGTAGTGTAGTAGTGCAGTGTAGTACTGCAGTGTAGTAGTGCAGTGTAGTAGTGTAGTGTAGTAGTGTAGTGTAGTAGTGTAGTGCAGTGTAGTAGTGCAGTGTAGTAGTGTAGTGTAGTAGTGCAGTGTAGTAGTGCAGTGTAGTAGTGCAGTGTAGTAGTGTAGTGTAGTAGTGTAGTAGTGTAGTGCAGTGCAGTGCAGTGTAGTAGTGTAGTGTAGTGCAGTGCAGTGTAGTAGTGTAGTGTAGTAGTGTAGTGTAGTGCAGTGCAGTGTAGTAGTGTAGTGTAGTGCAGTGCAGTGTAGTAGTGTAGTGTAGTAGTGTAGTGTAGTGCAGTGCAGTGTAGTAGTGTAGTGTAGTAGTGTAGTGCAGTGCAGTAGTGTAGTAGTGCAGTGCAGTGCAGTGCAGCATAGTAGTGTAGTGTAGTAGTGTAGTGTAGTGCAGTGCAGTGTGGTAGTGTAGTGTAGTGCAGTGCAGTGTAGTAGTGTAGTGCAGTGCAGTGTAGTAGTGTAGTGTAGTGCAGTGCAGTGTAGTAGTGTAGTGTAGTAGTGTAGTGTAGTGCAGTGCAGCATAGTAGTGTAGTGTAGTAGTGTAGTGTAGTGCAGTAGTGTAGTGTAGTGTAGTAGTGTAGTGTAGTGCAGTAGTGTAGTGTAGTGCAGTGCAGTGTAGTGTAGTAGTGTAGTGTAGTGTAGTGCAGTGCAGTGTAGTAGTGTAGTGTAGTAGTGTAGTGTAGTGTAGTGCAGTGCAGTGTAGTAGTGTAGTGTAGTAGTGTAGTGTAGTGCAGTAGTGTAGCATAGTGCAGTGCAGTGCAGTGTAGTAGTGTAGTGTAGTAGTGTAGTGTAGTGTAGTAGTGCAGTGCAGTGTAGTAGTGTAGTGTAGTAGTGTAGTGTAGTGCAGTAGTGTAGTGTAGTGTAGTAGTGTAGTGTAGTGCAGTAGTGTAGTGTAGTGCAGTGCAGTGCAGTGTAGTGTAGTAGTGTAGTGTAGTGTAGTGCAGTGCAGTGCAGTGCAGTGTAGTGTAGTAGTGTAGTGTAGTGCAGTGTAGTAGTGTAGTGTAGTAGTGTAGTGTAGTGCAGTGCAGTGCAGTGTAGTGTAGTAGTGTAGTGTAGTGCGGTGCAGTGCAGTGTAGTGTAGTAGTGTAGTGTAGTGTAGTAGTGTAGTGCAGTGCAGTGTAGTAGTGTAGTGTAGTAGTGTAGTGTAGTGCAGTGCAGTGCAGCGCAGCATAGCGTAGCATAGTGTAGTGTAGTGTAGTAGTGTAGTGCAGTGCAGTGTAGTAGTGTAGTGTAGTAGTGTAGTGTAGTGCAGTGCAGTGTAGTGTAGTAGTGTAGTGTAGTGCAGTGTAGTAGTGTAGTGCAGTGTAGTAGTGTAGTGTAGTGCAGTGCAGTGCAGTGCAGTGCAGTGCAGTGTAGTGTAGTAGTAGCATCAAGGACCCAGGATTCGTGGGATTATCAGTAGTAGTAATAGTAGTAATGGTAGCAGTAGTAGTAGTCATAGTAATAGTAGTAACAGTAAACCAAAAAAAAAAAAACCAAACCCAGTGCCATCGAGTAGCATCAGTGACCCGGGATTGGTGGCTCAGAAGCAGTAGTAGCAGTTCACACTAGCAGTAGCAACAGCAGAACAGTAATAGCATCAGTGACCCGGGATCAGTGGGCTTAGTAGCATGGTATCATCATCTAGAGAGGAGGACAGGCGGACCTCCACTGTGGACCCCTGTCCTCATGCCGCTCCCGTCCACCCCTGAGGGAGAGATGAAGGGGCTTCCGTTTACCCGGTACATGTTTTCGCTTCTACTGTTTGCTGTCTCGGAGCACATGGTGGAGACAGAGACCTCCATTCAAGTCTTGGTTCTAGCATGTACCAACACCTTGGGCGTGTGCCCCTACAACCTGGGCATGGTCCCTCCCTGGCTCCCCAGCCCCCACCGGGCAGTTGAATACAATTGTTCATGCCTGGAAACCCTCTTCTCTCCCCTCCCCAAAACAGGTGGTTGGAGGGAGAAGGTGTGCCCCTTGCCTCGATGCTGCATCAGGGCCCACTTGCAGACAGTGCACTCAGACCCCCAGCCTGCCTCTGTTGTCCTCTCCTGTGTTTCCTCACTGCCCCAAGACCCTTGCAACTCCATGTCCACCTTGCGCTGTTCACTGCAACCAGGTGGTTACCATGAGGGCTGCAATGTACCCAAGACAAACGGGACCGAGCTGTCCTCACTGAGAGTGGGTTTTCTGACATGCTGACTGGGGACAAGGGGAGTCTCCCCGATTTTCAAACAACAGAGTGTTGAGCGGCATCTGTGGAAAGGAAGCCGGTGGGCGGAGCGCGGGTTCCCTGCGGGATGCTGTTCATACCGGTAGGCGACGGGCCTCTGTCCTCTGCCAGCGCCATGTCAGGGAGGGACCAGTGCCCTTGGTGATGTGGGAATCTCACGTCCTCATCACATTCTGAATTAGGCGCTCATCTTGATGTCCCTGAGCCTCAAACACTGACTTCTTTAACAGCATCCTTTGTTTTCTTTATGGGGACTTAAAAACAAAAAATAAAACGAGGGGCAAGGGTTTTTCCAACACTAAGTGGGGCAGTCGGTGAGCCGCGGCAGCCCACTGAGGACAGGCGTCTCCAGGCTCTGGCTGGCACCTCGGGCTGCTCGTGTCTCTGTGTCCTGTTTCACACACAAGGCTCGAATCCCAGACATGATGTCATGGTCACCCATGAGCCCTACACCCCACACTTGAGCAGGCTCAGACAACACTGGTCAGGGCTGGAGTCAGGCTCCTGGGCCCCCACGGCACCAATCTTGGCCAATGCCATGAGGTCCCTGAGCTGAGGCTGCAGAGCTGAGCAACGTACTTGCACCTCCCAGGGTATGAGCACCTTAAAACCCATTTGAGTGTGCTGAGTCCACATCCCTGGTGCCCAGATGGGGAGCGGCGGGGAGCAGGGGGCAATTTCTTCTCAGGCCTCTTCAGACAGGCAGACAGTGAGTGACAGCAAGAAATACAAACATGTGTGTTCCTGCTGGCCCAGAACAAACACAGCCAAGTCGGACCAGGGCTCTCTTGGCCTCCTCATTTGCACTGTGGGGAGTGGGTGGCAGTCCCCTTATAGCCCGCCCTGTATCCCTTTCCCAGGGGGCTAATGAAATGCAGAGCCAAAGCCTGGCCTGTGACCTCCCAGTGGGTAGCCCAAGATTCTGGCATCCCCCAGGTCTCCCTCCAGGCCAGGTATCCCCAGGGGCGAAAGGAGAGCTGCCCTGGAGGCGCCGTGTCTGGTGGGAACAGAGCACTCCTGAATTTGCCTATTCTGGATATTCCATATGGGTGGGATCATTCAATAGTTGTTCTTTTGCAGCTGACTTATTTCCCTAAGCAGCATGTTTTCAAGGTTCCTCTGTGTGGTAGCATATATCAGGACTTCATTTCTCTTATGGATGGCCAAGTAACCACATTGCGTGTATGTATGTACCACATTTTGTATATCCATTCATCAGTTGATGGGCATCTGGATTGTTTCCTTATTTTAGCTATTTGAGTAGTGCTGCTATGGACAAATAAATAAATATTTTTGTTTTATTGCTATGGACATTGGTGTACGGGTTTCTGTTTGAGTCCCTATTTCCGAGTCTCTTGAGTATATACTTAGGAGTGGAATTGTTGGATCATGTGCTGATTGTATGTTTGACTCTTCGAGGACCCATCACTCTATTTCCCACAGTGTAAGCAAAGCTTTATTGGAACTCATGCCGCTTCATTTACATGCTGTCTGTGGCTCGTTTTGCGACAGGAGAACTGCCCTGGTGGGAACGGGGCTCACTCACTAGAGGCCTCTGACTCTGTGAGCCGGGGAAGACATGTGCCAATGGTGGACGTGGCTGTGCAGCTGGGTGTATCCATCAGGCTGGCTCCATATGAGCTATGGTGACTTGAACACAGGCAGGGGTTTGCCGTGCAGGCTGACCAGGACTCTGCAAGGCCCCCTGGGTGCCGGGTTACTCTGCCTTCCTACTCTTCTGCCTTCAGAGTGTCACAGGATGAAAGCTGACCAGCAGGCACTGCAGTCAAAGTCCAGGCAGGAGAAAGCCTTGATTCTGTCCCTTTAGGGAGGAGGCCTCTGACCACATCTCATCAGCAGGCCCCTGGCTGCAATGGAGGTTGGGAGAGTGGCTGCTTTCCTGTTTGGGGCTGCCACAGTGGAAGGGGTCACTGGATGAGAAACTGGAGCACTCACCACCCCAGAGCTCCTCTGGCCACCTCAGGATGATGTTGTATCAAAGGTCACTGTGATGTGTGTCAACTTGGCTGGGCCGTGATTCTCAGTGTTTTGCAGTTGTATAATGTTGTGACCACTTTCCTGTTGACATTTGATATGTGATCACCCCCATGATGGAATCTGCTGAGTGGTACCAGCAGGGGTGGGGCCTGTGGCGGCTCACCACACCCTCAGCCTTCATCTCTCTGCCTTCTGCAGCCTACATCCTTCCTGCTCACCTTGCAAAAGTTGTTGTCTTGCTCTGGATCCAGTAGCTGTCTCTGGTCTGACCTCTGGTTCTTGGGACTTGAGCTAGCAGCTTACCTGTCCATCTTGGGATTCACCGATCTTCACGGCCCATGAGCCAGAGTCCTGCTCCCCGACCTGCCTGTCTTGGGTTTGCCAGTCCCTGCAGCTAAGTGACTCAGGAGAAACCTTGTGGTCTTGCCTGCCGACCTTGGGGATTCCTCGGCCACCACAACCCGTGAGCAGGATCCCTGCTCTCTAACCTGCTCATCTTGGGTTCACCATCTTCTGCAGCTCTGTTAATTGGAAAAGGACTCTATCCTGATCTAAGGACCTGGGAAATTCCAACCCCTATATTCACATGAGCTTTTTCCTTAATATAAATCTCTCTCTATATATTTATATGCGCTACTGGTTTTGCTTCTCTAGAAAGCCCAGCCTAAGACATAAATGCACATGTACACTCACACACACTCATACAATACACACACATTCACACACATATTCACACTCTCTCACACACTCAGACATACTTACACTCACACATGCTTATATATACTGACACTCACAGACACACTCACACCCACACATACATTCTCTCACATTCATAGATTCATCTCATCTCACAGAGGAAACCAAGACAATGAGGGAGCCTCCACAGACCCTGCCCTGCACCTTGTTCCTTGTGCCTGGGTCCTGCCCTCCCTCCCTGGCCACAGGTGGACAGGCAGTGGTCCTCTCTGAAGCCCAGCCCTTCTTGTGCACTGGGTGCCATGGCCTCCACCCACTCCGAATGGTTGAATGATACTCTATCATACGGAGATGCCACATTTTGTTTATCCATTCATCTTTGAAGAGCAGTTACGCTGCTTACTTCATGCCTTTTTAAGGCTGAAGGGTCGCTATGAGTCAGAATCGACTTGATGGCAATGGGTTTGGTTTGGTTTTGGCTTAATACTCCATTGTATGGATGTCCCACATTCTGTTTATCCATCCGTCAGTTGATGGACACGCAGCCTATGATTCTTATACCAATGTTCAAGTTTCAGATCTATACTGCAAGCCCACCAAACCCACCCTACTGTCAGCAATGAGTCCAGGGCCTGCCGCAAGGAAGTGGCCTCCACCTGAGTGCCTAATTCAGACACGTGTCCTGTGGAGCATGGAATTTGGGGCCCTGGGGTGGGCAGACTCACCTGAGCCAGGTGCAGCCGCCGAAGTATGGAAGGCAGAGTTGGTGCCAACGCTGACTCAGAAGGGACCAAGGTGGCAGCTGGGTTGACCTAGGTAATCCAGGACAGAGCAGCCCAAAGATCATCTGTATGCCACAGCCCCGCTGGCCCTCCCTCATGGCTATCCTTCCTCAGCCACCTTGCTCCCTGAAAGACAAAGAACCTCCTAAACTTGTCCCCCACGGTGGGCCGATCCCTCACCCAGCATTTTCTATAAATGATAACTCTTTTAGGTTTTCTAAGTGGGTCCTCCTCCTAGCCCAGCCTGTTGGGGTCTGGTTCTTATGTGGAACCAACCATTCAGTTTAAGCCATATTCCTGCAGAGCGCCTGTAGTACAGGGCAGTGTTCTAGGTGCTAAAGAAATAGAGCTTACAGTCTGGGGGGATGCAGAATAAGGACCATGAACTGGCACCTTATAAAGCAGGCTGGCAGGTGACACATGCAATGGAGAGACCTGGGGGAGGGGAGTGGGGACTCGGAGGTGGACAGGCAATGAGGGGCACACTAAGCAAGCTGGATGGGAGGATGGGTCCTCCAGCCAGGGGGAGCTGGGGGAGAGCAGTAGGAAAAGCTGCTGGAAGAGCTCACATCACCCTGCCTTCTGCCATGAGAAGCACAGACCCCACGGGAGAGGAGGGGGGCATAGGAGGGAGGAGGGTAGAGGGGAAGCGGGGAGAGCAGTGAGGAGGCCATTGATTTCTCATCAGCATCACTAATGTCAGATGTCTGTGGATAATGCCTTCAAGCTTCTGATAAAAATTATTTATAACCTAGAATTCTATACCCAGCCAAATAGTTGCTGTGGTGCAATGAGTTGAATATATGGCCTTTTGCCTCGGTTCTTTGGAAAAACAACTTAAGAGATTTTCCCCCTAAACCCTGAGGACTTGTTATCTTTGCCCTAGTTCTTTGAGAAAACAACTTAGGGGACCTCCCAAGTTGTTTTCTACCCCAGAGGGTTTGCTGCTTTTGCCTGGTGAGGAGTCAGTCTCTGCAGAGAATGTAACTTTCATACAGCCTTGAGCTGATTGACACCTCCTGGGTAGTTGAGGACTGGCTGGGCTCCAGTCTGATGAGAGAGACTCCACCTTGTAACTGATGAGGACTGGTATATATAAAGGGCCAAAAGACAGAGGTTTTCAGGGTCTCCTGGTTCACATAAGCCAAGAGAAGAGCACATCCTTTGGGACACAGAGGCCTTGTGCTTAAAACCCTCCCAGACCCAGTAAGAGAGCTGTAGCTGAGAGAGCTACCAGCTAAGAGCTGAGCTGGTGAGCTGAGGGAGCTGCTGGTAAGAGAGCCGAGCTGAGCTAAGTGGAACAGAGTGGAGCTAAGCTGAGTGGAGCTGAGCTGAGAGCTGCTGCACTGACTATGAGCTGGGCTAGTTAGTGGCTGACAGCAGTGCCAGGCAGACCCAAACGGCCTGCAGAGAAAGAATGGCGAGGTCAATGGAGGAGAGGCCAATGGCAGAGAGGCCTGCCCAGCAGCAAAGGCAATCACCCAGCAGAGAAAGCAGCTGCCTGGCAGAGAAGCCTAGCCCACTGATCACCAGCTGAGGGCAGTGGTGTCAGCCATGAATGGTCTGAGAGCTGTTCCAGCAGACAGCTTATCTGCTCTATGAGCCTTTTTGCTCTGAGAGCTGTCCTGGTCAGAAGCTGTCCTGCAGTGAAGAAAGGAGGGATGATCTCTCCACTTCGGGGACTCTTCCAGACCTTGTCTATGTGCTTTCTGATCCTGAGTTCTTCCTGTTACTTCCAAGTTGATCCTGAGTTGTAGCCTGTTACTTCCCTGATAAACCACATAACTGTGGGTATAGCCTAGGAGTTCTGTGTGACTGTTGCAACAAATTATCAAACCTAGTAGGGAGAAAGAGAAGTACCATGCGATGGCTATTGTCAGAAATGGAGAAGTTGGAAAGTGGAGGTATATTTGACTTCTACCTCTTTGGAACCAGCTTGATGCCGATGCTGATCCTTATTCATGAAGTTATTCCTTATGAATGTAGTCAACTTATATGTCTTTTCAGTCATTAAGACTAATGATGCAATAAAGACATGCTCAGATGTGCCGGAACTCAGAAAATGCACTTCCATTTAACTGGAAACAAAATATGAAAGCGGTAGACATGGGATCTGAGAAATGGTGGCCCTACCCCAAGAATGCAAAGAGGCGAGATCCAGCTGAGAGGAAAGCAACTGTCCCAGTAAGGCAGGGAGCCAGGGGGCCCTCAAAGGGATGGCTTCTAAGCCAGGTGGAGTCCTCTCAACAACAGTATAATTAGTTAACGGGATGAGCTGGGGTGAAGACACATATTTCTGTCATCAAGAAAAAAGAAATGCAATTAGAAACTCCATAAAAACCAAAAACAAAACAACGTACAAGTGAATCAAAGCCCAAATATGAATCCAACTAAAATGTGGCAAGAGTTTGAGCAATCGAGGAAGTGTGAAATGAGAGACTCCATTTGAACCTGATGCTTGGAACATTCTCCTTCAAATGACATGTGTTCCATTTCATGAGACTCCATTTTCTTGTCTACAAACTCTAATCAAAGCATGAGAGAAAGTTCACTTCTCATGGTTTGGAGTTTAGCGAGAATAAAACATACTTACTTTTTGAGAGTGGGAAGTATGAACCCAGAAATGCAAGCCTCACATTCAAAAGGCAATCAGCTTTAATTAAAGAAGGTCACAGAGTGAATCACTGGGCCTGGCAGTACTTTTTCATATTCGTTATTAAGCTGAGAATCCCTCTTCTGAGCTGAGCTAGAGGTTAAAGAACATTTTGGACCCAGGCAGCTAGACAAAGAACCTGAGAGAGAAGTAGTTGATGAAGACACAATCTAGAACAAGATTAAACGTGAAGGACATTCTGTTCCTTGTCATGAGAGGTGTTTCTCTGCTGTGTTTCCCTGGTTCAGTGTCAAACTTTTGGCCGTTGCTGTCTTATCCAAGAGCCCACCTCCCTCCACTGGAAACATAAACCTTTATGTTCATAGGAGATACCGGTAGTTCACCAATTACAGAGATTTCTGATCACATGAGATGTAACTGAACAGAGAATCAGCGTGTGCTTCCTCTTCTTGGGAGCCTCTCTTTTGGCCGTGATCTGCACATGCTGTTACACACCAGAGTGTTTGTGGGTGCAGGGTGGCTGGGGCTGCTCCTTCTCTCCCGGCCACAGAGGTTTACAATAAGAGCTTGGCTGCTAACCAAAAGGTCAGCAGTTCGAACCCACCAGCCGCTCCTTGGACACCCTATGGGGCAGTTCCACTCTGTCCTATAGGGTCACTATGAGTCACAATCTACTCAACGGCAATGGGTTTTCTTTTTTTTGTTTTGGACAACGAAGATGCTGCTGAGAATTTCTAAACCTAAAACACAAAGCAGAGCTCTGCAACTCCTTGAGATACAAGGGAAAGTAGGTTGTATAAATCTTGAACATGTGAGATTAGCACCCCAGCTCACAGTGAGGAGGCAGGAAAGGAGCCTGTGCAGGGTCCTCATTTCCTCGCCGGCCTCTGAGGAGCCAAGACCACGTCCAAGGTGGGCTTGGAGTTAGCGTCCCAGATGAATTGGAACTGATCAAATCAGCATTTCCCCTTTTTCTTCCTGGAAACCACTCAAAAGCAAGGAGGAGAAGGAGAAACAAATACGCAAACACCATTTTCCAGAAATGAGAAATGGCAGAGCCGAGTCTCCCCATGGCTGAAGGGAAGGGCTACCCAAGACGTGGGAATCAGCAGGAGGAAGGGAAGATTTGGGGACTGAAAGTCACAGAGAGACAGTCGCTCCGAGTTTCTCGAGAGCAGACCAGGGGTATTGATGGCATTAGAGGAAGAAAGAGCTGGAGGGTCTGAAGACGAGCCATGCTGATACCTGCCCCATCTGCAGGCGACCATCAGCTCCAAGACACAGAAGACAGGAAACTCACAGTGCAACCGCCAGAAGGAAGAATAACTGTGGGAAAATCCAGGAAGTTAAACAGAAATAAGAGTGTTTAAAACATGTTATAAAGCCTCCATGGGGAGGGACAGTGATGGTTCAATGGCAGAATTCTCATCTTCCATGTGGGAGATCTGGGTTTGATTCCCAGCTAATGCGCCTCATGTGTACCCACCATATTTCAGGAGGCCTGCTCGTGGCTATGATGCTGAACAGGTTTCAGAACAGGAGCTTCCAGACTAAGATAGACTAGGAAGAAAGGCATGGCAATCTACTTTTGAAAATTTAGCCAACGAAAGCCATATGGATCACAATAGTCTGATCAGCAACCAGTCATGTAGATGGTAGAGGACCAGGCAACGTTTTGTTCCATTGTGCATGGGGTCACCATGAGCTGGGGGCCGACATAAAGTCTCAATGTCAAAACAGCATGGTAGTGCCAAATATGAATTTTGGGGGGACACTATTCAACTCACTACAACACTTTTTTCATATAATTTAGAACCATTATATTTTACTCTGTGTGTGTGTGTGAATTCTTGGAGTCTTTTTTTTTTTAATTGTGCTTTAAGTGAAAGTTTACAATAAAGTCAGTCTCTCATACAAAAACTGATACACACCTTGGTATGTACTCCGAACTGCTCTCCCCGTAATGAGACAGAACACTCCTCCTCTCCACCCTGTATTCTCCACGTCCATTCAGCCAGCTTCTGTCCCTCTCTGCCTCTCTTCTTGCCTCCAGACAGAAGCTGCCCATGTAGTCTCATGTCTGCGTGAGCCAAGAAGCTCACTCCTCACCAGTATCATTTTCTGTCTTATAGTCCAGTCCAATCCTTGTCTGAACAGTTGGTTTCGGGAATGGTTCCAGTGTTGGGCTAACAAGGGGTCTGGGGACCATGGCCTCCAGAGTCCCTCTAGTCTCAGTCAGACCATTAAGTCTGGTCTTTTTACAAGAATTTGAGATCTGCCTACCACTGTCCTCCCACTCCATCAGGGATTTTCTGTTGTGTCCTCTGTCAGGGCAGTCATTGGTGGTAGCCAGGCACCATCTAGTTATTCCACTCTTAGGTTGATGTAGTCTCTGGTTTATGTGGCCTTTTCTGTCTCTTGGGCTCGTAGTTGCCTTGTGTCTTCGGTATTCCTCATTCTGCTTTGCTCCAGCTGGGTTGAGACCAATTAATGCATCTTAGATGGCTCTCTGACATATTCTTTCTCCCTTTTTCTAGTGTTGGGAGAGGCATATGATATCTCTGGAAGGCTGGACAAATATGGACACTAGAGGTTACCTTTGGGAGGACAAGCAAGAAGGAGGCTCTTACGCATTTTTATTTGAACCCTGTAAATGTATTCTCTCTGCAAACATTGAATTATTATGTTTAGCGGAGTAGAGGTAAAACCTCTCACTCAGTATTAGGAGGTAACCTCTGGAAGGAAGTGCACACCAGAGCTCAGACACCCCTCCTGAGGGGACCAAGGTGGGTGGGAGCAGAGAGAGGATTGCTTTTCTTTTTATGTACTTTTATTTTTATGGTTTGAGTGTTTATTTATGATTACTTCTTTAATTTTTTTAAAAAAGATCCCATTTTGGTTCTTGCGTTTGTGATTTTAAAAAGCAAATGAGCAGAATTAAGTGAAGTGGAAAGAAGGTTGCATTACAAAATAGAGGTTTAATAGAGCATTTGAATTATCTCCTGATTACCAGAAGAAATGGAAATAAGGGCATATAAGCAAAAACCGCTGAGACGGTTGGGGGGAAGGATGAGATGCTTGTAAAAAAAAAAAAAGCTAAAGGTCTCAGCTTTTAGTGGAAGAGCAAAACAAGACCAAAAATCCTTTGCATTTGCCAAAAAGAAAAATAATTCTGCTTTTTAAAAATTATTGTTATTATTCAAGACCACGGGATTTTTTTAATTCACAAAAGGATAGAACAGGAGGGGAGACCACCAGCACATGGGCTTTGGTGTGTGTGGTGGGGCAAGTGTCTCAGCCATGCAGGGAGGCTGTGGGGGAAGGAGGTGGGGCAAGGGTGGGGGGCTGGAGGATGCCAGGTTCTGTGGGGGTAGGGAGAGGGGTGGGGACGTTCCTGGCAACATCAGACTGGGAGGGAGGCCAAGGAAAGGGTAAAGGCATGAGGGCAGGAGCAGACACCTGCTAGGGGTGGGTACCTCATTCTGATGTTACTGGGTGGAAACCCTAGGTTCTGCTCAGGGTGACTTGAACCGGCCAGTAAATGAAAGACAGAAGTGGGAGAGCAGAAAATCTACCTTTATGTCGTTGCGCAAGGAAGGGAGTCAGTCGGAGCTGCTGCACCAAGACTGCTCCTCAAGGGCAAGGGGAAAGATTACCTTTAAGGGGTTTACAAGTAGGAAGTTCATACAAGTTACATCAGTAAAATTCTCAATCGTACTACGCAGGCACAATTGGGTTTACATATAACTTCATGCATCACCAGGCCAAGCAAAGGAACGAGGATTCTAATGCGAAGCTGCAGGGTAAGCAAAGAAAACAGAATTCTGATGCAAAGCTGCCTGAGGCAGTGGCCTGGGGATCTCTGCCTTACTGACACTATGAGTGGCCATAGTGAGACCTATTGAGGTTACCAATGGGTTAAGAAACAACATCACTTATACAAGAGAAAATAATCCTGGTGCCTCCAGGTATCCCCCACTCCCACGCCACGTTCCTGTCTATTCATTTTCAGTCACTGGTCTTGGGTCATGCACGAGGGCCCAGGTCTGCCTGTCTTCCAGGGTTGTCACCCACATTACCTTCTTCACTCCAAAGCGCTACACCTGTCACACTTTGCCCATGTCCCCTGTGGGCTATGCCTCCTTGGTGGGGGGCCAGTTGTCCCCAGGTCCTGCCCCATCAGAACATTGGGACCTACCTGGCACTGGTGCTGACGTATGCTCTCTGGTGTCTTCGAGGCTGCTGGGAGGGGACAGGTGACCAAGGAGCCTTCGGGGTCGGGGTGGTAGGGAGCTGTGCCTGCAGCCTTGGATGGTGAGGGTGATGTGGACGCAGAGCAGCCCTTGAGCAGCTCAGCTCTCAGCTGATTGATGTGTTGAGGTAATGTTGTGGACTGAATTGTGTCCCCCCAAAGTAGGTGTTGTAAATCCTAACCTCTATGCCTGTGGTTATAATCTCATTTGGGAATGGGTTATCGTTGTTATGGTAATGAGACAGGATTAGTGTAGGGTGTGTCTTAAATCTATATCTTTTGAGATATAAGTAGGGGGGGGGAAGAAAGATGCCAAGCCACATGAAGATTGCCCTGGAGCAGAAGCTCAAAAGAGACAAGGACTTTCCTCCAGAGTTGACAGGGAGAGGAATCCTTCCCATAGAGCTGGCACCCTAAATTCAGACTTCTAGCCTCCTAACCTGTGAGAAAATAAATTTCTATTGGTTAAAGCCACCCATTTGTGGTATTTCTGTTATAGCTGCACTAGAGAACTAAGGCAGGTAAGATTTCACTTGGAGGGAAAAGTTTCTGCAGCTCAATGTAAAAAAGGCAAAAACCCCAAGCCTATTGTAGGGGTCAGGCCTGGGAGCCTTGGAGGCAAATTGCTAGCCCCAGGGTCCTCCCCCCATTGGTCTGAGCGCACAGTAGATGCTCAGTGTTGTCCTGCCAAGTGAGGCTCCCCAGCAATAGTGAGGGTGGATTCGGGAGAGTTTCTTGAATTTGTTTTATAGAGAATGAGCAGCTGTCGTTTGCTGTCCTGGCCCCGGCACACAGGTCTCTCATCTGTGGCTGCGAACCTGTGATTAAAGCAGACGTCAGCCCTGGTGACTCGGCCGCTATTTCAGAGCTCTACAAATGTTTATTTTCAGCCCAAAATTTTCCGTCTAAATTCACATTTTACAGCTTAACTGAATTACACTCATTCATTTTTTAAATTTTATGTAAGGCGATGAATTCCTTGCTTGCCACTTTAAAAGCGCCTTCAGGGGTTTTATTATCTTTGCCCACAGATGAATCAGAAACAGCCCAGGCTTAAAAGTTGAAACCCTTTTTATTTGTCTGGTGTTCTCTGGGCGTCCTCTGGGTGATTCTGGGAAGAAAGAGAAAAAAATAACAAAATCCTAAGTGATTGGAAAATCACTTGACCGTGGTGAGTCCGGAATTTCACCAACGTTCAGAGCTCTTTCTGTGGTAAAGACGAGGTCTGCTTTCTGGAGGCTTACACAACCCATTCTGCATGATTGCGCAACAGGTTCTGGCCTTGTCTCCGAGAGAGCGATGGGGGGAAATGGCCTGCCTGCTCCCTCCACTTTCACACTCAGCTCTGCCCTGTTCCCGAATATTCACTTTCACAAAAAGGCTCAGTCCTGCCAGGATCCTGCATTAGTTGGGCTGTTGCTGGCTCCCTGTCCCAAGCCCAGCACAGAAGGGCTGTCACGAGAACGTTGTCTTACCTAAGACCTGGTGAGGAGAACTCGGAGCAGCCCCAAGGGGGTGCCTGAGGCCAAAGGAAAATTCCTAAAACCAGTCCAGCTTGACTGAACATGTTGGTATCTTGTTCATCGTGGATTTTTTTTGCCTTAAATTTGATTTAAATACATTTAAATAACATTAAAAATTACTTATCTTGATTCCTAAGTTTTTTGGTGCTTTCTTAAGTTTTACGCCTGAGGCGAGTGCACCCTAGTCCTGGCACTAGTGGGTCAGGAGTCTGTACAGTGAATCTGCGTGTGAGTGTGCACATGTGTGTTGAGTGTGTGTGCACATGTGCATGTGAATGTGTGTGCATTCATGTGTGTTGAGAGTGCACCTGCATGCGTGTGCTCAAGTGTGTGTGCACTTGCGAGTATGCATGTGTGCACATTTGAGTATGTGTGTAAATATGCACATGTAAGTGTGTGTCCACGTGTGTGTTTGTGTGTGCGTGTGTGTGGTAGCTACAGCCCGGAGGGAGGCGACTGAATTTTGGGAGGATAAAACAGAAAAAAAAATCTGAGTTCTCCTCTGTGTGCACATGATCCATGCCATCCAGGGCCTGACACCCCGGGCCAGTGCCCTGGGAGTCAAACGTGGGCAGGACAGACACCTGGGCAGCAGGACAATAGGTAGGGCTTGCGTGGCCTATGCACTCACTTCTCCATCTCCATGGGAAAGCCTCCCTACCTGCCTCTCTATGGGATCTAAGGAGGGGGCATCTCGAGGAGGGATTGGCTGAAGTTTTCTGGTACTTAATGCTCCCCCAAGGGCTCTTACCCACCTCCCGCCCCAGCACCTTAAGGCCAACATCAGAGGACAATAGGTCCACAGGCCAAAATAATAAGACATATGAGCACATTGCACCTGCCAGCAAAATTCCAAACCTGGGTCACAGGTA
This sequence comes from Loxodonta africana, assembly GCF_030014295.1. Taxonomy (NCBI): domain Eukaryota; kingdom Metazoa; phylum Chordata; class Mammalia; order Proboscidea; family Elephantidae; genus Loxodonta; species Loxodonta africana. The sequence continues at coordinate 226,903,755 of NC_087343.1, forward strand.
TCATTAGAAGATTGGGACCAATGTTACGAGACAAGAACACAGGATCAAGTGGAACTATTAGGTACAAAGATAAAATAACTGAAATAAAGAACACAATAGATAGGATAAAGAACAGAAAGGGTGTAGTGGAAGGATAAGTAGTAACTACCGATCATATTGAGGAATTCATCCAGGAACAAAGACAGGACTGTGAAAAATAACCAAAACTCACCAAAATTTGAATATAAGGTTTATTCTCAGCAGTTATTCTATATGCATATAAACCAAAAACCAAACCCAGTGCCTTTGAGTGGATTCTGACTCATAGGGACCCTATAGAACAGAGTAGAACTACCTTAGAGGGTTTCCAAGGAGTGGCTGGTGGATTTGAACTGTCGACCTTTTGGTTTAGCAGCCAAGCTCTTAACTACTGAGCCACCAGGGCTCCATATGCATACAGCGAGGCCATTTTGATGACAGAGAAAGCAAATGGCTCTAAGAAGCTAGGTACAATGGGGCTGATAAAGAGAAGAGGAGGGAGAAATACAGAAGACCAACCAGTGGCTAATCCTAACATGATTAATTAAACCCTGCCTTCCCCCATTACTGGGATCAACTGATATCAATTTACTTTTGGCCTAGCTGCCAATTTTTTGGCCCTCCACCCATCTGCAGCCATGAGACTTTTTGAGAATTTAAATTAGGAGGCAATGGTTTGACAACTCTTCTTTTCTTGCAGGATAAAATAAATTTACACTGCTATAGAGCAGCTTCTGGCAGGTTGCAGTTTGGGTCAGGCTTTTTTATGGTTAGTATTTTGTGAATAAGAAAAAACTTAGAATAAAAAAAAAGTCTGTTATTAATTTTCCTATTCAGCAGGGCGAAGAAACAGAAAACAGAAAAGCAAAGCTAAGTGACAGAGATTGAAGTGCCAACATCCAATAAAAGATATCCCAGAGGGAGAGGAAATTTAAAAATGGAGAAGAGGAAATATTTGAAGGAATATTGTAGATATATTTTCCAAAATTGGAGAAAGATGAAAGACATTAGATTGCCAAAAAGGAGAGGGAGGAAAACTGGCTCATAGTTGCCTGACTGTGACTTACAGGGGAACCAAAGACAGAGAGGGAAGTCTCAACATGTTATAGAGAATGACCGGACCGAGCTTTCCCACATCCACATCCCACACACACACACATGCACACACGCACACATATACCCATATACGCACACACACAATCACACACACACACCAGGTAGATACTGGACATTTCAACAGTGATGCTTGTTACACAAGATGTTGGAATATGACTTTTAAATATTAAAAGGACATGGAACTTAACATTTTATACTCATCCAAGTAGTCATTCAAATGTGCAGACGTGATAAAACAATATTCTCATGCATACGGCACTTGGAAAGGTTTTCTACCCAAGAATCTCCTTTGAAACACTTTTGGAGGACGTACTTGACTAAGAGGAGACACAGGTCTAACAGATGTAAGAGACATGTGATAGAATTGTTTTTGTCTGGAAATGTGACTGAAAGAGAGGAGAGCAACGTGAAAATATAGAAAAGTTGGAAAAATAAAGTGATAAAAAATACATACATACCAGGCAAATGTGAAAGTTTATGTAGCAATCTTTATATTGGATGAAAAAAGATCAAGGGGAAAATATCATAAGGAACATTCTATACTACTCAAATGAACAATAAAGTAGACTGTCTATTATCAAGACCATATTTTCATCTAAAAATATGGTCTCAAAATATTTGAGTCAGGCAGAAATAGATATATCAACAATTGAAACAGATGATTTCAACACAACCAATTTGGAAAATGACTGCTCAAGCAGACAAAAATAAACATTGATATAGAAGATATGAATAACATAAATACTAAGCTTGAGCCAATAGATGAATAGATAGATAACTCCACACTCAGTAAACTCAAGAGAGTACATAGGTTTTTTTGAGCATATATGGGACATTTAAAAAACGGATTGTATACTGGGCCACAGAAGAAAAAAAACTAGGGCCACAGAAGAAGCCTCAATAAATTCAGAAGAATCAAATTAGTACAGAACATGGTCTCTGATCATAATGCACTAAAACTAGAAATAAATAGCAAAAAGATGGCTTTAATTAGTTACTAATTAGTTGGATTAAAGGGTAAATCATAAGGGAAATCATAAAATTCTTAGAATGAACCATGGCTGATATAATGTCAAAAGTCCTAGAACACAGCTAAAGCTTTGCTTAGAAGGAAATTTAAAAATTTAAATGTATTTGTCTGGAAATAAGAAGGGACAAAAACAAGCAAGAAAGGTGCTCAAGTAAAAACTTAGAAAAAGATTTAGAGAGGAAATCTTAAGAAAGCAGAGGAAAGAACTAATGATGATAAGGGCAGAAATTGCTGAAATAAAACACATACACAAAATGATTTACAAAATCTTAAGAAAGTAGAAGTAGGCCTCTGGAAAAACCAAAGAGACAAAAGGAGAGACAATACAAGAAACACAAAATAAAAATTGAAAGAGGGAACTTAATAACGGATCCAACAAGGTAAAAAAAATAAATAAACGTATTACAAAAACAAATGGAAAAGTAGGAAATGGCTGGAAATTTTTTGAAATTCTAGCAAAATGCTAGTGCTAGGACAAATAGAAAACTTGAATAGACTAATAAGCATTTTAATAACTAAATGGAATGTAAAGGTCTCTCCTCCAAAAAAAGAAAAAAAGCCCCAGGTTCAGATAGTTTTACAAGGGAGTTTAACCATACATTCAAAGGACTCATATTCTTTCTCAGACAAGTTATTTGGAAAAAAAGAGAAAGAATGAAAATGACCATATCATTTCATGAGGATACCATAATTTTTAGTCCCAAACCAGAGAAGGATAGTTATAAACACAGATAGGAAAATCCTGAATACGATACTAGCTAAACCAAATTCAACAACGCAGTAAAAATAATATATGTATGGCGAGACTGGGGGCAAACAGGCATTCTCATACATTTATGGAGATTTTGGCAATAGCTAGTGAAATTACTTTCCTATTTATCCTTTGGCCCAGCAATCCCAATTCTAGGGATCTAGTCCAAAGATAAAAAAAAAAAAAAAACACTGGCAAAAATACGAAAAGACATAAAAGAAGTATGCACAAGCCTATCTACTGCAACATTATTTATTATAATGACAGATGGAAACAACCCAAATATCCATTAGCAGGTTGTCAAAACCAACCTATGAATCCAGTCAAGCCTCTAGAACCAGAGTCTAGATTTAACTATTGGTTTACAGGAAATCCAGAGGGGCAATCATTGATATTTAGGCAAAACAAGATCCAGAACAGCAATGCTGTTTCTTTAACAGAGTCTCTGCAAGAGAGTTAAAAAAAGCTTGGAGGCGGAACTTACAGATTAGAAAAAAAGACTTAAAATAAATCAACCAATTGCTGTCAGCACCTTCCCTGCCTCTGGTCCACGAGAGCCCATCTCCAAGGGCCATTAAGCCATGTTTTCTGATCAGTAGCTTTGAGTTCCTTTGTGTTTATCTTAGAAAAAGCACTTTGGACTAGCTTAAGCCTGGGAAGCAGCTTTGTTACCATGGGAATGATATTGATATAAAAACCCAAAAACCCAGTGCCGTCGAGTCGATTCCAAGTCATGGCGAGTCAAAAATACCTGGAAGCTCTGCTTCCAAGTGGGCCAAGGACAAAACCTGGGCGGGACCTGGAGCAAGATGTTCTCCTTGAAAACTCACTTCCTTACCTGGCTTTTAAAAATGGTAATATTATTGTTGCTTTGCCTGTCACAGGTATTTCGTAACCACCAAAATTACATAATGTATACAACATTTTTATAATATACTAAAGTGATGAATGTACAGTCAAATGTTATTTTTATCATTTTTTATATAGCCATCCATATATTTATTACTTTAAAGTGTCAACCATAAGAAAAATGATTTGTAAGAAAAAAAAAGAGAATCAATGATAAACACCAACTTTGTGTATTGGTTTAATCTAAAAAAGAAGTGCAGCCAATATTTTCACTTTTATTCAATGTCATTATGATTTAGAAAAGTGTTTCTGTTCATGTCATAGTGGCCTGGAGAAACAAACAAAAGTCAAAATAACCTAGTAAGTTTTACTATGGGAAGTCAAGGATGGTTCAGTATTAGACAAAATCTGTTAATGTAACCCGCAGCATTCATAGACTAGAGGAGAAAATCATATTGTCATGTCACCGGTAGCACAAAAGGATTTGACAAAGTCTTCACACTTGTTCATGATAAAAACTTGTTGCAAACTAGGAAGAGAAAGAAACTTCCTTAACCAGATAAAGCATAGCTACCAAATACCTGCAGCATAAAAAATGTTATACTTAATGAGGAAACACATTTCCTCTCATCTTGGGAAAAAGACAATAATGCCCCTTATCACTGTTTCTATGTGACTCAGTGCCAAAAGTCCTGGCCAGCACTTTAGAAAGAAGAAAAAGAAGTTAGACATATAAGGATTGGAAACAGAGGGATCGAGCTCATTGTTTATAGGTGAATGGGTCATCTACAGAGGAAAACTAACAGAATAAACACATAACTGCTAGAACTAAGAACAAATTTCAGCAAGGTTACCAGATAGAAGACCAACTAGAAAAATGCAATATAATTTCTCTTTACCATAATAAACTAGAAAATACAAGTTAAAGGTACCATTCAAAAATAGCAAACAAAATACGATGACTCTAGGATTTACCTTGACAAAGGATACACGAGACCTCTAAGAAGAAAATTTTTTTAACTTTATGGAAAGACATAAAAGAAGATGACTAAATGGAGTCATTTTGTGCTCTTGGTGGGACAATTTAATATGGAAAGTTGTCAGTTCTCTGCATATTCTATAAATGTAATGCAATTCCAATCAAATTCTAGTTGAATTTCTTTTGGATAAAACTAATTCTGTATTTTTATAAGAGGGAATAGAGATCCACTCACACCTAAGACAACTTTGAAAACAAACGGCAAAGAGTAAGGATCTGCCCTACCAGACATGAAAATACCAAAGACTACTGGGGTCACGTCAAAAGACCACAGGAGAAAAAACATCCGATAAACCCCAAACCAAGGGATATGCTACAAAATCCCTGGCCAGTATGCCTCCAAACAAGGTCATTAAAAACAAGGAAATTCTGATAAACTGTCACAGCCCAGAAGAGTCTAAGGAGACATGATGACTAAATGTAATGTGGTGTCCTGGACAGGATCTGGAACAGAAAAATTAGGTAAGAGATGAGGAAATCCAAGTAAAGCATAGGCTTAAGTTAATAATAATGTATCAGGTATTGACTCATTAGCTATGACATGTACAGTAATAATATGTTAACAATAGGAAAAACTAGGTGCAGGGCTTACAGATCTTTACGACTTTTCTGTAAATCTAAACATATTCTAAAATTAAAAGTGTATTTTAAAAAAAGGAGTTGGAAGTCAACTTGAAGAGGTGCATACTAGCCAAATATGGGACGATTTGAGCTTCAATACTGATCATTGCAATGGGTTTAAACCCATCTGTATGAGTCCTCTAGGGCTTCCATGACAAAATAGCACACATTGGGTAGCTTATAAGAACAGAAGTTTACTCTCTCACAGTTCTGATGGCAAGAAGTACAAATCAATGTGGTGTTGGCAGGGTCATGCTCTCTCCGAAAGCTCTAGGGGAAGATCCTTTCCTGTCTCTCCCAGCTTTTATTAGCCCCAGGCGTTCCTTGTCTTCACATGTCCGTCCTTCCTCTGTCTGTCTCTGTGTCTCTTCCTCTTTTATAGGACACCACTCAGATGGGATTAAGACTTACCCTACTCCAGTATGATCTCATGTTAACTGATAACATCTTCAAAAATACCATTTCCAAACAAGGTCACATTCACAGGTACCAGGGGTTAGGTCTTCAACATATTTTCTGGATGAACACAATTCAATCTATAAACCCATCAAATGTGTTTAACTCCATAAATGCATAATGATATTTAATAAAAGGAATTAGTGATCTTGGAGGAATAGGGAACCAATTCATTATCTTGAAAACTGATAAATGAGGGAAACTCAAGCGCTTATCCTGCCTGTCTTATGTGAACTATCCCACTGGGGAGAAAAGAAGTGTCTCTTATGATAGCACTCCAATTAATAAATGGAAAAGGCAGATGAGACTTTGAATAGCACTCCTTTGTAAACCCAGTGAGTTAAGAGATGTATGTATTAAGTGTCAATTGCTTCAAACAACACAAAAGACAGACAACCTAGCATACCTCCTGTGGTCTTGACTGACTCTTTCCTAGACCCAGGATCCAGCTACCAGCTCGCAGCAAACTCAGATGACAGAGGACCATGCTGAAGCCACTGTGAGTGTGCACCAGCACCCTGACAGTGGTCACTCTACCAGTCAGATGGCCCAGGGAGGGAAAGAAAGTGATGGGTGATGGATGGAGAATCTACAAACGAAAAGAGACTTCAAAGGCATATCAGATTATACAAAGAGCTTGGGCAAGACTCAATTATAGTGTCCAGGGATGCACATTGGGTGATAAAACTAGACAGCTGCATGGAAGTGATTGTGATTAAAGTCGAGATCATGGTTACTTGTGGTAGAAGGTGGAGGGTTGAGCCTGGGACAGGCACATGGAGGAGCTTCTGGGGACTTAACAGCATCCTATTTCTTGATCTGGGTGGTGATTACAAGAGGGATACCTTTATAATTCATTCAGCTATACATTTGTTTTGTGTGATTTTCTCTACCCATGCTTTATCTTACAAAGAAAAAGATTAAAAAATTAGAAAATCTTAAAAAAAAAAAAAAGCAAAAGTGTAACAAATAACTTTTCAAGTTAATTAGAATATTTAATCCAATTTACCAGAAGCCTTCCTCTCCCAGCAGAGGAATAGGCGACACCAGGTGCTCTCCAGGCGAGGATGACTTAGGTAAGACATCATTGCCCTCCAGATGCATTGATCCTTGTGCAGAGCTGGCCCCCGGCCTCTGGAGGAAACCGCTATCTAGCTCGTGCCCTCTTCACATTTCACTTCATTATAAGTACCTGGGAGTCTATTTTGTTGGCATGATTGCACCTTTGTGTAATATGTGTCATGTTGGCTCAGCAGTTCAAATAAAATGGCCTATTTAATCATGTCTCTCCTGGCTTGGTTTAGATTTCAAAGACCTTGTACTGCCAGGACTGTATATAACTAACCCCTGTAATTTTTTTTTTTTTGTATATAACTCTCCAGGTTGGCCCCCGGCGAGTAGAACTTCTCAAGAGTCCTTAGAGGCTAGCTGCAGCTCCACCCAGGCTCCAGGTGAATCAAAGGAGGCTACAAACTACTTCTCTACCCAGACACAGCAGCAGCAACACTGAAATTTTCTGAAGTAGATACTGTCTCTCTTTTGGCATAGAGAGGACAGAGGGACAGTGACGGAGGAGAGGTGACAGCAGGCTCTGCCCACTGTCAGAGTCCAACAGGATTAGTGCAGCCCAATGCTAAAGGCATTGAGAGAAGCAGGCAAAAACCAAACCAAACCAGTTGCCGCTGAGCCAGTTCTGACTCTTGTAACCCCCTGTATGTTCGAGTACAACTGTGCTCTATAGGGTTTTCAGTGGCTGATTTTTCAGAACTAGATCACCAAGTCTTTCTTCCCAGGTGCCTCTGGGTGGACTCGAACCACCAACCTTTCAGTTAACAGTGGAGGACGCTAACTGTTTGCACCACCCCTGAAGCAGGCGGGGGATCTGAAATGCTGACCCACAAATCGTACAACCCTACAGAGGGTCAGGACAGTGATGGTGAAGGGAAAGATTTTTTGCCTTGGAATTTTTTTTTTTTTTTAGTGAATTTAACACGCAGCCAAAGGAAAGTGGAAAATGACAGATTCAATCTATCTCAACAGGGCACATGAGGCCACGGAACCAAAACAGCCAGGTGGTTACCACATGCCTTGTTCTGTGTCCCAGCTGAGGCCTCTGTTGAAAGGACTGGGCCAGACCAGAGCAGAACCCACGAACAGCACTGACAGACAGAGCTACAGAAAGGCCATTCCTTTGGCTCGGCATATACGTGCTTTTAATAGCAGTCTAAATACATGTCAGTGAACTATTTTCAAAATTAAAAAATAAAATCAGAGCTGTTTATTCGCATCTGAAGAAATTTTGATGTGGAGTTATAAAAGATTTGACCAGGAAATCTGATTCTTCTCTGAGAGGTTTCAAACTGTTAGCGAATCTTACTGATTTTCTCCCTCCTGTGGTTACTTTAATATTTTTGAATGTTTTGCAGGAGCACTGTGATCTAACTGTAAACCAAAAAAGAAAAAAAGCAAAACAAAAAAAACCCCCAAACCCATTGCTGCCAAGTCGATTCTGACTCCTGGTGACCCTGTAGGACAGAGTAAAACTGCCCCATAGGGTTTCCAAGGCTGTAATCTTTACAGAAGCAGACTGCCACATCTTCCTCCCATGGAGTGGCTTGTGGGTTCGAACTGCAACCTTTTGGTTAGCAGCCAAGCACTTAACCACTGCACCACCAGGGCTCCTCGTCTGTGAATAAAAGAATGAAATATAGTAGGCTCTACTTCTGGTCATGGCCAAGTAGCTCCTAATCAGGTCACCCCTTCACAGACAACAACCATGGACTCTGGACAATGTATAAAAGCAACTATGTTAAAGCATTAAAAAAAATAGTGATAAAAAGCAGGTGGATCTTGCAGCAGGTTGGACACCTAGAAGAAGGGATGGCACTGGGTGAATTTTCTGTGTTTTACCACCTTTGGCCTGAGGGCAGGCCCCAGTTCACATCCTGTGGGGCAGCTAAAACTCAGATAGATGTTATTGATCATTCTTTTAATGTGCTTATCCAATCAGAAGAACAGGGAGGAAAAAAAGATTTAAAAAATGAATAGATCCTCAGGGACCTGTGAGTAATAGTAAAAAGTCTAGTATGCATTTAATTAGAGACTGAGAAGGAGGGGAGAGAAATAAAAGCTGAAAAATTCCCAAATTTGGTGGAAAACATAAATTTATAGATTTAAGAAGATTGGCAAACCCCAAGGAGAATAAATATAAAACCACACTTAGGCACATGACAGTCAAAGTGCTGAAAACCATAGACAAATAGGAAACTGTGAAAGCAGCCAGAGGAACACAGCACACTGTGGAACAATGACTCAAATAATAGATTAAAAAAAAGGAGGCCAGAAGACAGTGGGAAAGCACCTTGAAGATGCTGAAGGAAAATAAAAAGAATCTTTCAACCCATGTTTGTGCATTTCAATTTTTTTTAATTTATATAAAATATTCTAAAATAGTAACAGTAATTGAGTGAGGGGTGAGAAATAAGTGGAAGTATAGATTACACGAGACCAGAAGAATGTTAGCAAGTATTGGAGCTGGGTGGTGGATACATAAAGGCTTATTACGTAATTCTGTGTGTATATGTTTGAAATCTCCCATAACACAAAGGTTTTTTTTCTTTTTTAAAGGAAGTTGAAAAGAAAGTGTTCAATATGGAAGACAGTCAAAAGAGATTCAACACATGCATAATTGGAGTTTCCAAGGAAGAAAATTGTACTAATGTTAATAGAACAAGTATTTAAGTATATAATTCAAGAATACTCTTTATAAATGAAAGTCAAATTTATAGTTTAAAAAAGTCACATTGAATCTCAAGAAAAATGAACACCCCATACAATTGTGAACACCAATACACCCAGGAAATTTACTGAACTTCAAATTATTAAAATATAAATCATTTTATCAGGTCAGCAAGAATACTAAGTTAGTTATAAGGAGAAAAAAACAGTCTGGCCTTGGACTTCTTCACAATAACGATCAGTATTGTTGAGTACAGTAGAGCAATGTCCATAAGATCCTCAGGGAAAGATAGTGTGAACTCCAATTTTATATCCAGCTAAATTGTCATTCAAGTGAAAGGCAACTGACAAACATTTTGAAAAAGCTCAAGGGATATTCCTATGAGCTAGAGGGTAAGCATCAGCCAAATAAGAAATGAATGAAAAACCATTGTCAAAAGAACTAGCAGTGAGTTTTCTAGTACTAAAGCTAGAACAAATGTGGCTAGAACAAACTCATAGAAATGTAAACTAATAAATTTCTAGCAATATAGAAAGCTAATGATAGTTTGGAGTGAAAGGGAGAAAGTAGGTAGAAAGCAGGGGCAGTATGCTGATTTCCTCATCTTTATGGCAAGTGACAGAGTACAAGTAAGTATATTTAACAGTGAAAGGTAAGTACCAGGAAAGGTGACAGGAGTTGGAGGAGAGGGTAGAGGCAGTGAACCCTCCCTACCCCGTTTCACCACATGGTGGGGGTCAGTAGATACTCCTTAAAGACAAAACAAAATATTTTAAAATTCAAAACTTAATCATTTAAATTTTAAAAATAAAATAAATATATCCAGAGTTGTTCTTGAAAAAAAAAATTAAGCGTTTATTTTACATAAAGTGTGATAAGAGTAAGACAGATTGCCAATATCTGTATCATCCCTTTCATAGTTGGTCTTTTTTATTTTATATTCAAAACCCATGGTAGGTAGTTAAGCTTGGATAGTCAGAAGCTGTACCAAAGAAGTCACTTCCATTTTTGATTGCATAATATATTCTTAGAGGTGCTCGATAAATCAGAATTTTAGCGTTGCTTTTATCTCTTCCCTAAAGATCATGTTTTCTTAGGCCAAAGTGAGGTTGTATGGTTGACTTTTAAAATTTTTCTGCAAAACACATTTCAACATTTTTAAATCCTAAGACCAAGAAGTTGGCTATTTGCTACACTAAAACCAAGATATGGCTTTCTCAGATCTGGTTGTGGACTCCAGGCATTCCACTGTCTGAAGAAACTAACCCCTTAAAACAGATTCCCATCATTAGACAATATATTCATTTTGCAAGAAATAATTTGCAAGGAAAATTCCATATTCAATAGCTGTGGTTTTTAAACTTATTTTGAATTCTCTGTATTAAAAATCTTTTGGGTGGAAGTTGTTCCCAACTAATACAGTAATTATTGTGCTTACAAGCTAAAGGTATCTTCCTCTGATCAGGATATCCCATTTAAAGTCCCCTCAACTTGAAAGCAATTTAGATATGGCGGATGGTCTCTTCTTCTTCCTTTGGTGTTCTCTTCATTTCCAGATGTTGACAACTGGGAGACAGATGAACCATCCAGGTCATTTTCTGGAAGATTGCAACCAACTGGGCAGGATTTAGACATGTTCTCCAGAGAACGCGAGACATCAAACCATCTGGTGAACATTAGCCTAAGGACTTCTGGGTCGAGGTAACTTTCACATAGTTTTGGTACAAACTGAAAATACAGTATTTGATTACAAAAGAATTTAGAAAAATAAGTGTGGTCAGAGCAAAGTTGTATGGGACTCAAAAAAATATAAAAACAGAAAAATACATCTGAAGAAAAATAGGAAAATTTGTTTAAAAAAATTAAAAGCCATTCAAAGATATACAATGCACGCCATGAAAGCTCTTTTTAGAAAGTAAATATTTCATTTACCCTTTTATGGTATTTATACTATTTTTGGTTGAAAGAATCACATGGACTTTCATGGTTTTGTGAGTCTAAAATTGTTATGTTTCTCTGCATGCGCATAAACTAACTATGCGACATATATTTTCTCATTTAAAGGAAAGAAAGAGTTCGTAAAGGCCAGATTTGAGGGCTCAGCAATTGCCTTGTTTCCTAATTTTAATGGCAAAGTTAAAGGGATTCCTGCATTTATATGAGAGCGCTTACATGGATTTATGCCTTATGTCATTGCTAAATTCAAAACTTTCTTAATCGTTTTTATTCTAGAAAGCATTGTAACTTCTCAAATGTCAAAGTAGTCAACTATTAACTCTCAAAGCGTTAGATGGCTGCAGGTGCAGAAGCTGCTCACCATTCACAGACAGACCGTGTCTTCTTCTTCCTGGTCACACAGGTTGGTCGCATTTCCCAGCCTCCCTTGTAGCCACGTGGGCCATGAGTAGAAGCGATGAGCCACTTCCAGGAGGGCCCATAATGTTGTCCACCCTCTTTGCCCTTTGTGCCAGGAGGCAGTCTCAGAGCAACCTGGGAAGTGGCTTGTGGAAGATGGCAAAGCCTTCATCAACTTGGGTCCCTGAATGACTGTGTGGAGGAGGAACCCTCCTCCCACTCTCAACTACCGCTCCCATCCCTCCCAACCCCCATCAACCTAGAACTTTTGTGGACTGTTTAAGTGAGCATTAGCAGGTGTCTCTTGCATTTGATCCATCACAGACTTTAGGGTGTATTTGTTACAACAGTTGTTATTGGTTGCTGCCGAATCAGCTCTGACTCTTGGTGACCTTATGTATAACAGAATAAAATGTTGCCTGGTCCTGTGCCATCTTCATGATTATTGGTATGTTTGAGTCCGTTGCTGTGGCTATTGTGTGAATCCGTCTCCTTGAGGGTTTCCCTCATTTTCTGATTCTCTACATTATCAAACATGATGTTCTTTTCTCATGTCTTTCCTGATGATGTATCCAAAGTAAGCAAGCTGAAGTCTTACTTCTAAGGAACATTCCGAGGCTTACAACAGTTAGCCTTCCCTAACAAACACACTAAATGATAGGGTTTCCTTTTACTGCTTTGTCCTGAAATATTGCTACGCATTTCTGTGTTTTCTATTCACCTCATGATATTAGCTTCTGTTCTGTGATTGGAACTGCTTGAGAAATGTTATTCCCAGACGCTGAATTTTTCTGTGTTTTTGTTCAACATGCCATGTCATTACAGTTGTTTTCCCAGCAGCAACGGATTTATGCAGCTTCACCGAGGCTCAGCTCCCAGTTGCTATGTTTTGTATTCATTCTGGGATCTAGACGGTAGCTGTATGTAACAGAGCCCCTGTCTGATCTGCTGCTGCAGTTCTAGAACATTCCATTCCTGGAGGTGTCTGACCAGGTGCTCAAGGGGGCTAAGTGACCAGCCCAGACTCCAGTCCAATGTGGTTCGTGTAGAGCCTTTAATTAACTGCAGGCTTTCTCAACACAGGGAGCTTGCAAGGCCGTTTCCCTCCAAAATGCTCTGCTTTGCTTGTCAGCCAAGCTTTGAGTGGTAGCAAGACTCTGCAGAAGGTTGGCATCCAAATCACTGTTTTCAGTGAACTGAGGTCTAAGAAACAGAATTAGATTCTGCTCATCCTATTAGGAAACATATTTATTACTTATGCTATTGCCAAAAAATATAAAATAAGCAAAAAGAAGAAAAAGTCACTCATAGCCGTGGTGGTTAAGGGATAGGCTACTAACCAAAAGGTTGGCAGCTTGAATCCACCAGCCGCTCCTTGGAAACCCTATGGGGCAGTTCTACTCTGCCCTATAGGGTTGCTACAGGTCGGAATCGACTACATGGCAGTGTGTTTGGTTTGATTTTTATATCAGTGTTGCTGTTGTTGTGTGCCGTCAAGCACATTCCGCCATCCGGGGGTGCTTCCAGTCATGAAGCCGCACTCAGTAGGAGGTTAGCATAGAGGGACTGAGACACCTCATCCAGGTCCCGAGGTGGTGGGGAGGGGGTGTGACCTCAGCTCAGTGACTGGGCCACCTGGGGAAGGCTGGATCCCCTTCCTACCCCTGCTCGGCCATCTTCCCAGGGGCTGGGGCCAAGGAAGGCACCTGGACGCTGGGCCCAAAGGTCCCAGGGCCTGGGCTTGTCAGAGCTCTGTGGGGAGCAGCTGTGGGGGGAAGCTGATGGGAAGCATCAGTCAGAAGAGGGCGCCACCCCCCCATCATCACACTGGCTGGTCAAGGCTCTTTAGAGGGCCTTCCTTCCCTAACCAGATGCCACCACTCCAAGTGTTCTATTGGTCCCATAGAACAGGAGCCACTGCTGCAGAGTGGCTTGGTGTCTGTCTGGGCAGAATCAGAGCAGCCCGCATGGCAATGCTCACTGCAAAGAGTTGTGTGGGGATGACGCTCCCACAAACCTAGGGGTCTCCTGTGGAAATCCCATCCCGATCTAGAAAGGAGTCATGCTGCTTCAACCCACAGGCTCCTTTCACAACCAGAATCCCAAATTAGCCAGGAGAAAAAAAAAACTCTTTATTATCAGAAGGCAGACAAGCCCCAAGGGCAGAGAGTGCTCTGTGAGCCTTTATCTCCTTTCCTGCACCTTTAGGCTCTTCTATTCATGGAAGGAGAGAATTGAACTTGAACAGAATGAGAGGAAACCAGGACCAAAGGGAAGTCTGACAGAGCGGGGCCATCAGCTGCTCCAGAAGTCCTGACATAAAAATGGATTTTTCGCTTGTAGGAGATACAAATTAGGGGTATTTTTAGGACTTACTGATAATGCTCTGAGCGCTAATTCCCAGACCGCAAGTTACCTCCTTCCCTCCCCTCCCCAAAGCCATCTGAGTATGCAGCTCCTTTCCTTTTAAATTCTTTCTTAGAATAATGACTTGGTTGTTTTTTTTTTTTTATAGAAGGAATGCATGTGCATTATAAAAAGTCAAGCAATACCAAAAGCTGCAAAAAGAAGCCAATGAAATCACTGCCAATTCCACCACCCAGAAATACCCCTCATTCATGTTGGCTGATGCAACATCAGATGGGGTGGGCCCCAGGCAAACTCCAGTGGGAGAAAGACAGGCTCATTAAATAGATGGATAGGCAGAGGGAGAGGAAGTAAGAATTTCCCTTGAATTTGACAGAAGAAAAAGAAATTGAGTGAAACTGAAGGACTGCTAAAGTTCAGATAAATGTATCTTTCTTACAAGAAATGATTTCCAAATGTTCCCTCAAAGATAGCCAGGGAAAACCTGAAAGGAAAAACTACAGTCTACCTGACGATACAACACCCTCGGTCCAGCACATGAATAGACAAACAGATCCATGGAATGCAACGAAACCCAGAGACGGGTGGGCCCAAGCATCCTAGGAAATTAGGATGGGATAGAGGTGGAATCTCAAGTCCCTTGGGCAAAGCTGGACTTTTAATAAATGGTGTGGAACAGTTGGATAGTCATTTGGAAAAATGATAAAAGTAGATCCCTACCTCACACCATACACAAGAATAAAGTCCCAGTGGATTAGGGGCCCAGATGTAAAACATGAAACTGTACAAGTACCAGAGGAAGACATGGGTGAATTCCTCCCTATCCTGAATGTGGGAAAGGCTTTCTGACAATGACTCAAAATCCACTGGCAAGAAAAGATGGACAAATCTGAGTATAAAAAACATTTGTACAACAAAACAAAACAAAACAAAACACAGCAACTATAAATAACGTCAAAGATGAGTGAAAACTAGGAGAGGATATTTGCAACATACGCCATAAAGAGCTAATAACCCTAATGCATAAAGAACTCTTACAAACTGAGGGACAAAAGACCAAAAACCCAATGGAAAAATGGGCAAAAGGCATATAGAGACAATTTACAAAAAAGGATTATTTAAAAGGGCCTTAAACAGGCACCAGCCCTGGGGCAGGGACTGGAAGACAGGAGGAGACAGGAAAGTTGGTAATAGGGAACCCAGGGTTAAGAAGGGAGAGTGTTGATATGTCATGGGGTTGGCAACCAATGTCATACAACAATGTGTATACTATCTGTTTGATGAGAAACTAGTTTGTTCTGTAAACCTTCATCTAAAGTACAATAAAAGAGAGAGAAAAAAAGGGGGCCTTAAATATATGAAACATGCTCACTCACTCACAATTAGAGAATGCAAATAGAAGCAACGCTGAGGTACTATTTCTCACTATCAGATTGGCAAAGATCGCAAGTATGACAGCGAGCTCTGTTAGCGGGCGTGGGAAGGGCGCTCCCTTATGCTGCTGCGGGGAGCATAACTGGCAACGTCCTTCCGGAGGCGGATTTGGCAACACCGAACCAAACCATGTACACACTTACCTGTGGATCCAGCTACTCTGCTGCTGGGAGCCTACTCTGACAGTACACCCCAACAGAACTCAAACATATGCCCCAGTTACTCTACTGGAAGTAACACTGTCCAACACTGGAGACAACCTGAGGGACCGCTGCATGAGCACTGGGTAAACTATGGCACGTCCACCAGTCTAGAGTAATTTCCAAGACACGCTGATAAGTGGACAAAGGGCAACAGAGTACCTGTATCTGCTGCAGTCCGTGTGAGAAGTCTGTGGGGGCCAGGGGGAGTGAGGGGGTCACAGGGACTGTGGGGGCCACAGGGATTGAGGGGGCTACAGGAGCGGTGGGGCCCAGGGGGTGGCAGTGAGAGGGCCACAGGGATGGTGAGGACCAGGAGGAGTGAGGGGGGTCACAGGGACAGTGGGGGCCATGGGGAGTGAGGGGGCTACAGGAGCGGTGGGGCCCAGGGGGTGGCAGTGAGAGGGCCACAGGGATGGTGGGGGCTGGGGGGCGAGGGGGCCACAGGGATGGTGAGGACCAGGGGGAGTGAGGGGCGTCACAGGGACAGTGGGGGCCAAGGGGGGTGAGGGTGTCACAGGGACAGTGGGGGCCGGGGGCGGTGAGGGGGCCACTGGGATGGTGGATGCCGGGGTAGTGAGGGGGCCACATGGACAGTTTGAGCCCAGGGGGAGTGAGGGGACCACAGGGATAGTTTGAGCCCAGGGGCGGCGAGGGGGCCACAGGAATGACGTGGGCCAGGGTGGCAGTGAGAGGACAGAGGGGCAGTGGACAATGTGGGGAAAGTAGAGGCTGTGCAGGGAAAGCGGGGGGCAGAGGGGGCAGTAGGAAGGCAGTAGGGGGTGCTGGGGTAGATGGGGCAGGGGCAGGCCATGAGAGGGCAGAGACGCAGTGGGGATGGGGGGAGCTGTGGGAAGAGTGGGGCCAGTGTGGGGGAAATGGGGGGGCAGGGGTGCAGTGAAGGGCAGAGGAGGGCAGGAAAGGGCAGGGGAGGCGGGGGGAGGGCAGTAGGCATGTTGGGGACAGCAGGGTGCAGGGAAGGGCAAGGGGGTAGTCTTTCTACTAAGGCTGATGAGCACATAAAGGATTTTGTGGGTTGGCAGGGAGAAGGGATCAGAAGTACATTCGAGGCTCTCCAATCTAACACAGATTCCTCCTTTTGGCTCCCCTCCTCAAGGCCCCCCTGCCCGCAGTGGCCCCAGCACACACCCCTCTCTCCCAGGAAGCCCGGGTTCACCCCTTGAGCAGTGGGTTCTCAGTGAGCAGTGCGAGCCCTGCTGTGCCTGCTGGCTGTCAGCACACTCACAGTGCACTCTACCTCTCCTTCAGGACCTGGCTGTACTCCCCCCTTTGCCTCTAAGCCCCTGAGGAGAAGTGTGCTCTTCCCCCTACCCCACTACCACCACCACCAGTCATGTCTGCACACACCTTCCCCAAGCCCAGGTCAATCCTTTCCTTCTGTCACAAACCTGGTAAAAGACCACTTATCCTTTAAGACTCAGCTGGAACACTGCCTCCTCCAGGAAGTCCTCCCTGACCTGACCAAGGAGAAGTACCAGTGCAGCCACCTGGGCACCCACAGCACCTCACCCATCAGCTATGGACCGGCCACTTCTGCTGGCCAGTCAGCAGAGGTGGGTGGCTATGAGCATGGTTGTGGCCCAGGCGGCTGTGTTACAACGACTGCGCCATCTTTTCCCAGCTGTGTGACTCCAGGGGAGCTACTTGGACATGTGAGCTGCTCAGTCCTCAAGGGCCCAGTGCCCAGGAAGGACCTGAGCCCCGGTGGTCCTGTGGCCAGGAAGGCCTGTGCTCAGAAGGGCCCACTAGCAATTTTAATGCTTTGAGGTTGCCATCTTGAAATCTTAATAGTTTGATCTTTGAATTTGTGTTTTGTAAGTGAAGTCCAACAGGACAGTGGGGTCCCGCCTCCCAACTCCCAACTCCCAACCAGCCACCGCTGCTACACTCCACACGGTTTACTGAGTTGTGGGGTGGGGCCCCTGGGAGACTGTGAGGGTCTCCACTTGTCCTGAAAGTGTCCCTGTTCCTGAGACAGAGTGATATTACATAGCAAGGAATGAACACCACGACAGGCAGAGAGAGAGAAGGAGGAAGGGAGAGAGAGACAGACCAAGAGAGAAAGGAAAGACCTTTTTTTCTGTGTTTTGAACAGCGCCCCTCGCCCCCGCCCGCCCCCACCATTTTCATCTTCCACATGGCCCTGGAAACTACGTAGCTGGTCTGGCTCCCTAGTATGACGCAAACGTGAGATATTCTGCTGGGATTTGCCTCTAACAGAGGAGCCCTGTGCTGTGCTTACCTGTGTGGTTTGCCGGGACCTCAGGACCCATCTTCGTCAGCCCTCTTTCCCTAACTCAGTGATGGGAGCGGATTGCCAGGTCTTTTCTCCCACAGAGCACAGAGCAGCTGGTGGGTTCCAATCTCTGACTTCTCAGTTAGCAGCCGAGGGTTAACAGTTGCGCCACCAGGGTTCCTGTTCTTGGCAATCCTATGGGGCAGTTCTGCTCTGTCCTATAGGGCTGCTGTAAGTTGGAGTCGACTCTGTGACAATGGTTTGTTGTTGTTTTATTTACTATGAATCTGCAGGAACCAAGACAGTGTGGCATCAGAGTGCAGACAAATAGATCAATGGAACAGAAAAGAGAGTCCAGAAATAGACCCATAGTGGTGACAGAAATCAGAAGAACGTTTTCCTCTTGCTAAAGGAATTTTCTGGGCCAATAGTTGTTCTAGGTTGTTACCGAGGTTTTGTTTTCAGTGTGTATGTATCTGTCAGGAAGTCCCTGGGTGGCACAAACGGTTAAATGCTGGAATACTAACTAAAAGATTGGCTTTTTGAACCCATACAGGAGGAACCTCAGAAGAAAGGCCTAGTGGTCTGCCCCCGAAAGGCTGCAGCCGTGGACACGCTGTGGAGCCCAGTTGTACTCTGCACACACGGGGTCACCACGAGTCGGGACGGAGCTGTGGGGCCCAGTTCTACTCTGCACACAGAGGGTCACCACGAGTCGGGACGGAGCTGTGGGGCCCAGTTCTACTCTGCACACAGAGGGTCACCACGAGTCGGGACGGAGCTGTGGGGCCCAGTTCTACTCTGCACACAGAGGGTCACCACTAGTCGGGACGGAGCTGTGGGGCCCAGTTCTACTCTGCACACAGAGGGTCACCACTAGTCGGGACGGAGCTGTGGGGCCCAGTTCTACTCTGCACACACAGGGTCACCACTAGTCGGGACGGAGCTGTGGGGCCCAGTTCTACTCTGCACACAGAGGGTCACCACTAGTCGGGACGGAGCTGTGGGGCCCAGTTCTACTCTGCACACAGAGGGTCACCACTAGTCGGGACGGAGCTGTGGGGCCCAGTTCTACTCTGCACACAGAGGGTCACCACTAGTCGGGACGGAGCTGTGGGGCCCAGTTCTACTCTGCACACACGGGGTCACCACGAGTCGGGACGGACTCAAGGGCAACTGGCTGATACCTGTCAAAGTCACCCAACCCTGCCCTTAAGATCGCTGTATTTTACTGTATGTAAATTGCATGTTAATGCAATGAATTAATTATTAATGAGACATTCTGATGGGGCTGGGGGCAGGATGCCTGCTGGCGTTGCTGAGAAACAGGACCAGAGAAAGAGAGGCTAAGGCTTCAGGCTAACGTACTGCAGGCTCATTTTTGAGGAAACGATAGTAATTGTTTTAACAAATGTGCTAACAATGAGTTCCTATAACTTTCTAGAAATGTTCCTAATAATTAAGCTCACACCTGCCTGCCAGTCAGCAGCCAGTTGTGGTAGAGGTGGCTGGGCTGGTGGGAGCTCCCAGGCTGGGTGCCCACATCCATGCTGACCAGTACGGGGTGGGGGAGCTCGGGTGTCCTGAAAGACCCGGTGAAACTTCCTATTCTCAAAACAAGAGTGGCCAGTGCACCTCCTCAAAGCAGTGCAAATGAGTGCCCTGGAATTCTCCCTGGGGCTTCCCTGCATGCATCAGTTTCCAAACAGAAGGCCCATCCTGAGGCCCTCACCTGAGCAGGCCCGCTGGGCTGTGTGCTGAGTGCTGAAGTGGTACAGCGTGAAATACAATGCAAGCAGTGAGTGAAAAGGCTGCCCACGTACGGGTCCCTGACCCGTGCCTGGTCCGGAACCTGGAGGGGCTCACCAAGCTCCCTATGGCCCAAAAGCACTTTATTTAATGTACAGCAAAGCTATCATAAGACAGTCATAAGGGAAAATGTGTGTTTCCCACTTTGGGAGAGAGTCAGAGCTTTTATGCTCTACCAAAAATAGAAACAGAAGCCTAGAAAGCAAAAATAGGTGTGTTCAGACATTCCTGCCATTCAGACACATCTGCTCAGACTAGGGAGGCTGGCATCCCAGTGGCAGGTGCGCTGAGTTCTCAAGGACTGGGACCCTTCCTGGTTCAGGACCCTCCTTGGGCATCCCAGTGGCGGGTGCGCTGTGTTCTCAAGGGCTGGGACCCCTCCTGGTTCAGGACCCTCCTTGGGCATCCCAGTGGTGTGTGCACTGTGTTCTCACGGGCTGGGACCCTCCACTGCTGCAGTGATCTTGGGGACTCAGCCCCTCTGCACATCCTCTTGGGGTGCTTTCTTCCTAGCAGAGGGGCCGGGTGGTCTGCACAGGACCCCGGCTCTGCACCCTTGCCCCACAGTGGCCTGCTCTGCTCCCCCGTGTGTCCTTGCCTGTCTCAGTCCTCTTTGGTGGTGATGACCAACGTGATATCTCTGTCATGGATTGAACTGCATTCCTGCAAAATATGTGCCAACTCGTCTAGGCCATGATTTCTGGTATTGAGGGATTGTCCGCCATGTTGTCTTCTGATGTGACTTCCCGATGTGTTGTAAAAAACCCTATCACTATGATGTAATAAGATGGATTAGCGGCAGTTATGTTGATGAGATCTGCAAGATTAGATAGTGTCCTAAGCCAATCTCTTTTGAGATATAAAAGAGAGAAGTGAGCAGAGAGACAGGGGACCTCATACCACCGCGACAACAGTGCTGGGAGCAGAGCGCATCCTTTGGACCTAAGATTCCTGCAGAGATGCTCTCAGACCAAGGGAAGACTGATGACAAGGACCTTCCTCCAGAGCCGACAGAGAGAGAAAGACTTCCCCTGGAGCCGACACCCTGAATTCAGACTTGTAGCCTACTAGACTGTGATAGAATAAACTTCTCTTTGTTAAAGCCATCCACTTGTGGTATTTCTGTTATAGCAGCACTAGATGACTAAGACACGCCTCCTGAGACTTTTTTGTCACTTGGACCTTCCCCCAGAAAAGACATGTGCTGAGTCCCTGGTTAGAGACTCCGTTGCAAGTTTCCATAGTGCCTGGCAGTGGATTGGTGGAGATCCTAAACCAACCACTTGCCATTGAGTTCACCCCAACTCATGGCGACCCCGTGTGTGTCAGAGTAGAACTGTGCTCCATAGGGTTTTCAGGGGTTGATTTTTCAGAAATAGATTGCCAGGCCTTTCTTCCAAGGCACCTCTGGGTGGACTCAAGCCTCCAACCTTTAAGTTAGCAGCCAAGAGAGAGCTTAATCATTTGCACCATACTGTTTCAAAACACCCCACTGTGGTGTGGGGAGGTGGGTGGTGTCTCCGGATAGACCTAAATGGAGGCAGAAACAATGATTTACATTTGAATGTACAGTTTATAGAATAACACGCCGCATTTATATTTTATTTTTGTATACTATGTAATAAAAAACCCCACAAACCCAGTGCCGTCAAGTCGGTTCCGACTCATAAAATATAATATAAATGTTTTACTTATTTTGTTTATAAGCGAGGTTACAACAGCCTCTCTGATGGGGATACTGAGGCCCAGAGAGGTTCAGCAGCAGCCCTGGAAGGTGGGGAGAGAGTTGTGGGCAGAGCCCACGTCTGAGGAAGTGGCCTGTCCTCACGACACCAGCCATAGCCACCTTCATGCAACTGGATAGAAAGGGAGAGGCAAGAGCTTTCCTCTTCCAAGTGTCATGGCTTCACTTGGCTACAGAGGGCCCAGCAGGGCAAGGCCACAGGCAAGGGCTGGGGGAGCTCGAAGGCTCTCACCTCCCCATGTCCTCCTTGTTCCTTCCACCACTTGTCCTTGGGTGACGGCACATGGCGTAAGTCTGGTTGAGGGTAGCAAGGCAGAGAGGGGAAATTACTGGGAGCACCCTGGGGTATCTTGAGGAATCCAGGGAAGAGTTGAAGGCAGGGGGCATCTGGTGGGTGTCATGTCCCACTTCTCCCCGTCTGGCCATGGCGGCCTAGTTTGGCCCAGGTTTGTCTGGGTTTCTGATGAAGAAGGGTCAGTGCTGGCCTTTGGCCAATCCAACCCAAGTGAGCAAACAACATGCTCAGTGATTCTCAAACTATAGAGTGGCTAGATACCCCTGGGCTTTCCACCAGAAGTGGGCTCCCATCCCCAGAGAGTCTGTACAGTTGGTGGGGGAAGTTGGGGTGGGGAGCAAGGGTGCCTGTCCATGACATGCAATCCAGGTGACTGTAATGTCTGGTCTGGAAGCCACACTCGGAGAAAAACTCACCTACTTTATCCTATCATAGCAGGCAAAATTGTATTCACGTTGAAATACTCAGAGATGCCCTCCTTTGTCTCTCACCTGCTGAGCTGAATTCCACTAAGTGATGGGGAACAAAGAGGAGAAATAAAGAGACTGGGATTGGCTTAATCAAATCAAAATAAAACGGGCAAGATAGACGTTCTCTGAAGAGAAAATAATAGAACCAAACGGTGACTGGGCTGGAGCGGGCTTTTGAAGGGTTACAGAGAGGAGCTGGGAGCAGGTGCCATGCTGTGATGAGTGGTTCTAGGGATACAAAGGGCCAGAAGATCTTCAGGAAATTGTGCTATGTGCAGGAACGTAAAACCTTCCTGTCCTGGCATTCTTGGATAGACTGGCATAAAGATTTAAATTCCATCTCAATTCTTTGTGCATGTCAGACTGGCATTTCTTCTGAAGGTGACATCACGGCAAGGTAGGCACCAGATGCAGCTGCTTCCTTCCTCCCTTGGCCAATCCTTGGTACAGACCCTGGAGACTGGGTTTAGCAAGACAAGTGTTTGACTCTTGGCAAATAAAAAGAATTAGAAAGTCTTAAGAGTCCTACGTTTAGTGAAGAAATTGAATCTATAATTAAAAACTATCTTACAAAGCAAGCTCCAGGCTTGGAAGGCTTCTGAATTCAACAGCTGATTTTAACAAAGTTTAAGGAAGAATTAACATCAGTCTTATATTACACTATTGCAGAGAATAAGAAAAAAAGAGGAACTCTTCTCAACTAATTTTTTGAGTCTCCTATGACCTTGATAATGGAATCCCTGGTGGTGTAGTGGTTAAGTGCTACGGCTGCTAACCAAGAGGTCAGCAGTTCGAATCCACCAGACGCTCCTTGGAAACTCTATGGGGCAGTTCTACTCTGTCTTATAGGGTTGCTATGAGTTGGAATCGACTCGACGGCAGTGGGTTTGGTTTGGTTTTTGGTATGACCTTGATACTAAAATTTGACAAGAACGTAAGAAAGAACCATCATAGCCAATCTGTCTCATAAACATAGATTTAAAAAAAAAATCCTAACCAAAACACTAGCAAACCAAACCTAGCACTATATAAAAAGGGTAATATACCATGACCAAGTTGGATATATTCCAGAAATGCAAGGTTGGCTTAATATTTGAACTTCAATTAACTTGATTCACCGATTAATAGAACAAGAGGAAAACCACGGTCATTTTAATAGGCACTGAAGAAGACATTTGATACAATTCAACGTCCATTCATGAAAAGAAACTCTTAGGAAATAAGGAATAGAAAAAAATTTTTTTGTCTGATAAATGGCATCTATATGTAAAAAATCCTATAATAAATATACTTACCGGTAAAATATTAAAAGGTTTCCCTCTGAGATCAGGAATAAGACAAAGATGCCCGCTATTAACACTTATAGTCAACATTTTACTAAAGGTCCTAGCAGTGAAGCAAGCCAAGAAATACGCAATAATGGATAAAATGATTATAAAGAAAGAAATTAAAAAAAGGCATTATTCACAGACAAAATGATTGTGTACGTAGAAAATTCAACAGCATGTACAGGTAGCTATTAAAATTATTAGCTGAATCTGGAAAGATTGCTAGATACAAGGTCAATATTAAAATAATTATTTGTATACTATATAAACCAGAAATGAATGATCACAAAATAAAAACAGAACATTTGTATCATCCAAAGCGTCATATACCTAGGAGTAAATCCAATGAAATGTGTGCACAGCATCTTAAGATAGTGAGAGAAACTGAAGAAGACCTAATAAATGCAGGGATAAGCATGAATGGGAGCAGTCGATATTGTGAAAATACTCATTCTCATCAAACTGATTCATGATGTCAGCGCAATTCTCCTAAACCTTCTAACAGGATGTTTTGAAGAAACTGATAAGCCAATTCAAAAATTTATATGGAAATGTAAAATAGTCAAGAAAATTTTGGAGAGCAAAATCGGAAGATGATTCTACCAGATAAAAAAACTTACACAGTTTGGTAACTAAGTAAGTATTGGTGCAAGGATAGGCCACCGCACTAGTGGAACAAAATAGTGAGTCCAGAAAATAACAACAATAACCCACACCTATGTGGATATTCGATTCGTGACGGAGGTGGCACAAGAGAGCAGCAAAGACAGGGCAATCTTTTCAATAAATAGTGCTGGGTCAACTCGGTTAAAAAAACCAAACTTGTCACCAAGTCGATTCCAGCTCATGGTGACCCCATATGTTTCTGAGTAGAACTGCTTCATAGGACTTTCAGCAGCTATAATCTCACTGAATGGAGCCCTGCTGGCACACTGGTTAAAGCGAACAGCTGTTAACAGGAAGGTCTGAGGTTCGAACCCACTGGTGGCTCTGTGGGAGGAAGATGCGAAAATCTGCTTCTGCAGAGATTTACAGCCTCAGAAAACCTAGGGGGTCGCTATGAGTCAGAACGGACTCGACGGCAGTGGATATGGTTTGGTTTTGTAATCTCACCCAAGGAGATTGCCAAGCCTTTCTTCCACAGCGCTGCTGGATGGGTTCTAATCATCAACCTATCGGTTAGTTGTTGTGTTATTAGGTGCCATCGAGTTGTCTCTGACTCATAGTGACACTCTGTATAACAACAAAAGGTTACCTGAAACTACGCCATCCTCACAATAATAGGTATGCTTGAGTCCATTGTTGCAGTTACTGTGTCAATCCATCTCATTGAGGTCTTCCTCTTTTTCACTGACCCTCTACTTTACCAAGCATGATGTCCTTCTCCAGGGATCGGTCCCTTCTATAACATGTCCAAAGTAATCAAGATGAAGTCTTGCTGTCCTGGCTTCTAAGGAGCATTTTAGCTGTACTTCCTCCAAGACAGATTTGTTGGTTCTTCTGGCTTTGCTGCTGTGTGTTGTTGAGTCGATTCCGACCCAGAGCAACCCTTTATGACATAGTAGAACTACCTCATAGGGTTTCCTGGGCTGTAAATCTCTATGGGAGCAGATCACCAGGTCTTTTCTTCCACTGTGAGGCTGGTGGATTTCAACCATCAACCTTTTGGTTAACAGCTGAGCGCTTAACCATTGCACCACCAGGGCTCCTCCTGGCAGTCCATGGTATATTCAATATTCTTCACAAACACTATCATTTCAGGTAGTAGCTGAGAACAAATCATTTGTACCACCCATGTCAACTGGTGGCGTAGTAGTTAAGAGCTACAGCTGCTAACCAGGAGGTGGGCAGTTCAAATCCACTAGGTGCTCCTTGGAAACTCTGTGGGGCAGTTCTACTCTGTCCTATAGGGTCGCTATGAGTCAGAATCGACTCAATGGCAATGGGTTTTTTTTTTTTTTTTTTTATGTCAACTGGACACTAAATTAAAAAAAAAAAAAAGAATCTCAATCCTACCTCTCACTGTACACCTGGTATATTGCTCTAAACTTGAAAATGGAAACAATAAAGCTTCCAGAAGGTAAGAGAAGCAAATCCTCATGTCATGACTGTGGAGTAGTCAAAGATTTTTTAACCGGGATGTAAACTACGAGATCCTGAATACATGGTAGTTGAAAGCCCTTCCCCCTCGCCCCAAATTTTTAAATAACCACATAAAACATCTAATTTGTCATTAACAAAACTCAATGCTCAGTCTTCAGCTGTGTCTAGACAACTCTGGCAGGATGTGGGGAGGAAGCAGCGGTCCCACCCCAGGTCTCCTTCCTCCTCTTGCCTGGCTTCGGGTCCTAGTTACCTGTTAGCTTATCAAGAAAGACTGTTACCGTAATAATTAAGAGATAATGTAGCAAGAAAGTGTGGCGGGGTGGGGGGGAAGAGCTGGTTTCACTGATTCTAGTCCATTATTTTAGAATAATATGTTACCAGGAACTGTATTGTTTTTGCAGCTGATTGAAAGAAAATCTACTACAATTCAAAAGAAGTTGGTGAACTGCGTATTTTCTTTGAATTCCTTATTTATTTATATACCCATCTTATCCCACAAAGAATGCGAGGTTTTGGCAATACTAACCCCTAGCATTTATAGTCCTTTATAGTTTACAAAGTAGTTAAACATACTTTGTCTCACTTAACCGCCACGTTGTGTTTGGTGTTACTCTCTGTGGTAACATGGGAAGGAGGACTGGCGTTCATCTAGAACCTGCTTCCTTGCTCACTGTTACTCATCTGTCATCCCACGGAATCCTCCCAGCTATTGCAGACACTGCGGAGAGCACGTGTTTGCCAGTGTTCTGCTATTACATACATCTACAATGATCTTGAACACGTCTCCTGGTAAACACATGCAAGTTTTTTTTAGGGGAAATGCTTAGGAGTGCAACTGCAGATTCTTCCGGTGTGTATGTCTTTTCTTTACAAGAAAATTCTAAATTGTTTTCCAAAGTGGTTTACCAATGTATTCTCTCAAGCACACTGTGTAAGAGTTCCCATACCAGTATTACCCAAATCCAAACCAAGCCCATGGCTGTCAACTCCGATTAATGGCGACTCTATGTGTTACAGAGTAAAGCTGCTCCATAGGGTTTTCTTGGCTGTAATTTTTATGGAAGATCACCAGGTCTTCCTTCCATGGTGCTGTTGGGTGCGTTTGAACCACCAATCTTTTTTTTTTTATGCTTTAAGTGAAAGTTTACAGTTCAAGTCAGTTTCTCATACAAAAACTTATACACATATTGTTATGTGACCCTAGTTGTCCTCCCTATAGTGTGACAGCACACTCCTCTCCACCCTGTATTTCCTGTGTCCATTCAAACAGCTCTGGTCCCCCTCTGCCTTCTCATCTCGCCTCCAGACAGGAGCTGCCCACGTAGTCTCATGTCTGCGTGAGCCGAGAAGCTCACTCCTCACCAGTATCCTTTCCTGTCTTATACTCCAGTCCCGTCCCTGTCTGAAGAGTTGGCTTCGGGACTGTGAGCCACCCATCTTTCCATTAGTATCTGAGTGCATAACAATCAGATTTAGGGAATTCTCCTTGCCTGATTCTTCTGTCTTGCCCATTCTTCTTCTTTTTTTTAAATTTAAAAATATAGTTAATATGCTATTTGATATACCAAAATGTTGGGTAAAAAATATATAAATTATAAAGCATAATATATGACTTCTGTTATCCTCTCCACAACCCAGAAATGAGATATTTTTTATCGTCTACATTTTATTTTGTTGTTGTTGAGAATATACACAGCAAAACATATACCAATTCCACACTTTCTACAGGTACAATTAAGTGACATTGATTACATTCTTCAAATGAGGCAATGATTCTCACTCTCTTTTTCTGAGTTGTTCCTCCCTCATTAACATAAATTCACTGACCCCTAAGGTTCCTGTCTAACCCTTTGAGTTGCTGTTGTCAATTTAATACCTTGTAAATAGTTCTTAAGAGAGCACGATGTTCAAGGAAGACCTTTTTTTTTTTCACTAGTTAAGCTACGGTTCAGTTTTGAGATGACTTCAGGGGATATTTTTTGGTTTAAGGCTTAAAGATTATCTCAGGGCGATAGTTTCAGGGGTTCACCCACCCTCCGTGGCTTCAGAAAGTCTAGAGTCCATAAGAATTTGACATTCCGTTCTGCATTTTCCCCCTTTTGAACAGGGTTCTTCTATGGAATTTTCTATCAAAATGTTCAGTAATGGTAGCCAGGCGCCTTCCGGTTCTTCTGGTCTCATAGCAAAGGAGGTAGTTGTTTATGGAGACTAGCCTTACCTTCCATATCCTCCTCCTATTCCTGACTCTCCTTCTTTCTCTGTTCCCTCCCTGTGAATAGAGACCAATTGTGACTTTTAAGACTCCAGACACTATGAAACGAACTAGGAGATTTAGAACAGAAGCACTGAAGATGTTATTATGCCAATTCACTGGGATGTCCCATGACCCTAAACCTCCAAACCAAGGAACCAAGCCCCAGAAGGTGTTTGGATATATATTACCAGCCTCAGCAGCTATTTTTTTTTTTTTTTTGGCATTGTAGTAAATATATCTATTACACAATTTTTGCCAATTCCAACTTTTTACAGGTGTACAACTTATTGAAAGTAATTACAATAATTGGCTGTGCAACCCTACCCTTAATCAGTGCAATTTTTCCATCACCATTAACTCCCCCATTCCCCCTCCCCTCCTGCCCCTGGTAACGACTAATAAACTTTGGTCTCTATACATTTGCCTTTTCTTGTCTTTTTATATAAGTGAGGTCGTACAATATTTGTCCTTTTGTGATTGACTTATTTTGCTCAGCACAATGTCTTCAAGCTCCATTCATACCATAGCATGTATCAAGACTTCATTTTTCCTACTGGCTGAGTAGTATTCCATTGTATGTATGCACCACATTTTGTTTATCCATTCATCTCTAGACGGGCATTTAGGTTGTTTCCACCTTTTGGCTATTGTGAATGGTGTTGAAATGAACATCAGTGTACAAGTCTCTTTCTGCGTCTCCGCTTTCAAGTCTTTTGGGTACATATGGTAGTTCTGGAAACCCTGTTGTCATAGTGGTTAAGAGTTACAGCTGCTAACCAAAAGGTTGGCAGTTCAAATCCACTGGCTGCCCCCTGGAACCTCTATGGGGCAGGTCTACTCTGTCCTGTAGGGTCGCTATGAGTCAGAATTGATTCGATGGCAACAGGTTTGGTTTTTTGGTTTTATGGTCATTCTGCAGCCCTGGTGGTACAATGGTTAAGTGTTCGGCTGTTAATCAAAAGACTGGCAGTTCAAGTCCATCAGCCGTTCCTTGAAAACCCTATGGGGGCAATTCTACTCTCTCCTGTATGGTTGCTATGAGTCGGAATCTACTTGATGGCAATGAGTTTTTTTTTTTTTTTTTATCTTATGGTAGTTCTATTCTTAGTTTTTTGAGGAACTGCCACATTGTTTTCCACAACAGCTGTACCATTTTGCATTCCCACAAGGAATGGATAAGGGTTCCAATTTCCTCACATCCTCACCAACATTTGTTATTTTCTGTCTTTTTTTAATCTTTGCTCACCTAGTGGGAGTGAAATGGTATCACATTGTGGCTTTGATTTACATCTGTCTGATGGCTAATGACACTGAGCATCTGTTCATATGTTTCGTGACCATTTGAATGTCTTCTTTGGTGAAATGTCTATTCAAGTCCCTGTCCATATTACGATCCGGTTGTTTGTCTTTTTGTTAAGTTGTCAAAGTTTTATATGTATTTTGGTTATTAGATGCTTTAAAAAAAAAATTTTACCGTCCTTTAGGTGAAAGTTTACAGTGCAAATTAGTTTCTAGTTCAACGATTTAAACACAAATTGTTTTGTGGCACTGGTTGCAATCTCTGCAATGTGTTATTACTCTCGCTCTTTCCACCCCAGGTTCCCCGTGTCCATTTGTCCAGTTTTCCTATCCCTTCCTGCCTTCTTGTCTTTGCTTTTGGGCCCATGTCGCCCATTTGGTCTCGTCCTTGACTGTATATGAGAAACACGTTCCTCACCATGTCTTACTGTTTGTTTTATAGGCCTGTCTAATCTTTGGCTGAAAGGTGGACTTTGGGAGTGGCTTCAATTCTGAGTTAGCAAGGTGTCCAGGGGCCATAGTCTCGGGGGTTCAACCAGTCTCTGTCAGACCAGTAAGTCTGGTCTCTTTTTTTTTTTTTTTGTGAACTTGAATTTTGTTTTGCATTTTTCCTTGCTCTGTCCAGGACCTTCTATTGTGATCCCTGTCAGAGCAGTAGGTGGTGGTAGCTGGGCACCATCTAGCTCTTCTGGGCTCAGCTGGTGGAGGCTGTGGTCCATGTGGCCCATTAGTCCTTTGGACTAATATTATCTTTGTGTCTTTTTTTTTTTTTTTTTTCATTCTCCTTTGCTCCAGATGAGATGGGACCAATAGATGTATCTCAGATGGCTGCTAGAAAGCTCTTAAGACCCCAGACGTGACTCACCAAAGCGGGATGTAGAATATTTTCTTTATGAACTATGTTATGCCAATTGACCTAGATGTACCTGGAGACAATGGTCTCCAGCCCTAAGCCCAGTAACTAGGTTGGTTATTAGATTCTTGTCAGATACATGGCTTCTGAAGGTATTCTCCAAATCAGTAGCTTGTCTTTTCACTTTTTTGGTAAAGCCTTTTGATGAACTAAGATTTTTTGAGGTCCCGTTTATTTTATCTTCTGCTATTTGTGTGTTTTTTTTTTTTTTTTACATGTTAGATAACCCATTGCTGAAAGCTAGGCCTGACAGTGTTCCTGCTTCTTCTTCTAAGAATTTTATGGTTTTAGTTTGCATATTTAGGTCCTTAAACCATTTTGAATTTGTTTTTGTGTATGGTGTGAGGCATGGATCTTGTTTCATTTTTCCTCTTGTGGAAATCCAATTTTCCCAGCACCATTTTTTGAAGAGACTCTTTTTTGCCCATCAAATGGACCTAGCACTCTTGGCAAAAATCAGTTGACCATAGATGTGTAGGTTTATTTTTGGACTCTCAATTCTATTCCATTGGTCTATATATCTACTCTCATACCAGTACCAGGTTGTTCTGATTACTGTAGTTGTACAGTAAGTTTTAAAACCAGGAAATGTGAGTCCTCCTACTTTGCTCTTCTCTTTTGACATTATTTTAGCTATTCGGACCTCTTGTCATTCCATATAAGGTTGAGGATTGGTTTTCCTATTTCTATAAAGAAGGCTGTTGGAATTTTGATCAGGATAGCAATGACTCTATAGATCACTTTGGGTAGCATTGACATCTTAACAACATTAAGTCTTCCAATTCATGGACATGGAACATCTTTCCATTTATTTAAGTCTTCTTAATTTCTTCCAGCAGTGTTTTATAGTTTTCATTGTTTACGTCCTTCACATCCCTGGTTAGATTTACTTATAAATATTTTATTCTCTTAGATGCTATTTTAAATGGAATTGTTTCCCTAATTTCCCTTTCAGGTTTCTCATTGCTGGTGTATAGAAACTCAACTGATTTTTATTTGTTGACCTTGTAACCTGCAACTTTCCTAAATTCCTCTATTAGCTCTATAAGTTTTCTTGTGGACTCTTTGAGATTTTGTATACATAGGCTCATAACATCTGCACATAGAGATACTTTTACTTCTTTTCCAATATGGATACCTGTTATTTCTCTTTCTTTTCTTATTGCTCTTGGTAGGACTTCTCATAAAGTGGCTAGGCTGGGCACCTTTGTTTTGTTTCCAATTTCAAGAGGAAAGTTCTCAGTCTTTCTTTATTAAGCATAATGTTGGGTGTTGGCTTTTCATATCTGACCTGAATCATATTGAGGAATTTCCCTTCTATTCCAATCTCTTTAGGGTTTCCATCAAGAAAGGGTGTTGGCCTGGATCAAAGGAGAATGAAGAACACCAGGACATAAGGCGATTACAAGCCCAAGTGACAGAAAGGGCCACACGAACCAGCGACTACATCATCCTGAGACCAGAAGAACTAGATGGTGCCCGGCTACAACCGATGACTGCCCTGACAGGGAACACAACAGAGAACCCCTGAGGGAGAAGGAGAGCAGTGGGATGCAGACCCCAAATTCTCATAAGACCAGACTTAATGGTCTGACTGAGACTAGAGGGACCCCGGTGGTCATGGCCCCCAGACCGTCTGTTGGCCCAGAACAGGAACAATTCCCGAAGCCAACTCTTCAGACATGGATTGGACTGGACAATGGGTTGGAGAGGGATGCTGGTGAGGAGTGAGCTTCTTGGATCAGGTGGACACTTGAGACTATGTTGGCATCTCCTGCCTGGAGGGGAGATGAGAGGGTGGAGGGGGTTAGAAGCTGGCGAAATGGACACACAAAGAGAGAGTGGAGGGAGAGAGAGGGCTGTCTCATTAGGGGGAGAGTAATTGGGAGTGTATAGCAAGGTGTATATGGGTTTTTTTTTTTTTTTTTTAAAATTTTTATTAAGCTTCAAGTGAACATTTACCATTCCAATCAGTCTGTCACATGTAGGTTTACATACATCTTACTCCCTTCTCCCACTTGCTCTCCCCCTATTGAGTCAGCCCTTACAGTCTCTCGTTTCGTGCCAATTTTACCTTCTTCCATCTCTCTCTATCTTCCCATCCCCCCTCCAGTCAAGAGTTGCCAACACACTCTCCCGTGTCCACCTGATTTAATTAGCTCGCTCTTCATCAGTATCTCTCTCCCCCCCACTGACCAGTCCTTTTCATGCCTGATGATTTGTCTTCGGGGTTGGTTCCTGTCCTGTGCCATCAGAAGTTCTGGGGAGCATTGTCTCTGGGATTCCTCTAGTCGCAATCATACCATTAGATGTGGTCTTTTAATGAGAATTTGGGGTCTGTATCCCATTGGTCTCCTGCTCCCTCAGGAGTTGTCTCTTGTGCTCCCTGACAGGGCAGACATCGATTGTGGCCGGGCACCAACTTGTTCTTCTGGTCTCAGGATATTGTAGGTCTCTGGTTCAAGTGGCCCTTTCTGTCTCTTGGGTTCTTAGTTGTCGTGTGACCTTGGTGTTCTTCCTTTGCCTTTGCTCCCGGTGGGTTGAGACCAATTAATGTATTTTAGATGGCTGCTTGTTGGCATTTAGGACCCCAGGTGCCACAATTCAAAGTGGGATGCAGAGTGTTTTCATAATAGAATTATTTTGCCCATTGATTTAGAAGTCCTCTCAAACCAAGTTCCCCAGACCCCAGCCCCTGCTTCGCTATCCTTTGAAGCTTTCATTTTATCTCGGAAACCTCTTTACTTTTAATCCTGTCCAATTAGGCTGACCTTCCTTGTTTTGAGTGTTGTCTTTCCCTTCACCCAAAGCAGTTCCCATCTACAGATTGATCAATAAAAAGCCCTCTCCCTCCCTCCCTCCCTCCCTCCCCCCTTTGTAACCACAAAAGTATGTGTTCTTTTCCATTTTTTCTATTCCTCAAGATCTTATAATAGTGGTCTTATACAATATTTGTCCTTTTGCAACTGACTCATTTCGCTCAGCATAATGCCTTCCAGATTCCTCCATGTTATGAAATGTTTCAGAGATTCGTCACTGTTCTTTATCGATGCGTAGTATTCCATTGTGTGAATATACCACAATTTATTTAACCATTCGTCCGTTGATGGACATCTTGGTTGCTTCCAGCTTTTTGCTATTGTAAACAGAGCTGCAATAAACATGGGTGTGCATATATCTGTTTGTGTGAAGGGTCTTGTATTTTTAGGGTATATTCCGAGGAGTGGGATTTCTGGTTTGTATGGTAGTTCTATTTCTAACTGTTTAAGATAACGCCAGATGGATTTCCACAGTGGTTGTACCATTTTACAATCCCACCAGCAGTGTATGAGAGTTCCAGTCTCTCCGCAGCCTCTCCAACATTTATTATTTTGTGATTTTTGAATTAATGCCAGTCTAGTTGGTGTCAGATGGAATCTCATCGTAGTTTTAATTTGCATTTCTCTAATGACTAATGATCGAGAGCATTTTCTCATGTATCTGTTGGCTGCCTGAATATCTTCTTTAGTGAAATGTGTGTTCATATCCTTTGCCCACTTCTTGATTGGGTTGTTTGTCTTTTTGTGGTTGAGTTTTGACAGAATCATGTAGATTTTAGAGATCAGGCGCTGGTCTGAGATGTCATAGCTGAATATTCTTTCCCAGTCTGTAGGTGGTCTTTTTACTCTTTTGGTGAAGTCTTTAGATGAGCATAGGTGTTTGATTTTTAGGAGCTCCCAGTTATCGGGTTTCTCTTCATCATTTTTGGTAATGTTTTGTATTCTGTTTATGCCCTGTATTAGGGCTCCTAGGGTAGATCCTATTTTTTCTTCCAAGATTTTTATCGTTTTAGTCTTTATGTTTAGGTCTTTGATCCACTTGGAGTTAGTTTTTGTGCATGGTGTGAGGTATGGGTCCTGTTTCATTCTTTTGCAAATGGATATCCAGTTATGCCAGCACCATTTGTTAAAAAGACTATTATTTCCCCAATTGACTGACACTGGTCCTTTGTCAAATATCAGCTGCTCATACGTGGATGGATTTATATCTGGATTCTCAATTCTGTTCCATTGGTCTATGTGCCTGTTGTTGTACCAGTACCAGGCTGTTTTGACTACTGTAGCTATATAATAGGTTCTGAAATCAGGTAGGGTGAGGCCTCCCACTTTCTTCTTCTTTTTCAGTAATGTTTTGCTTATCCGGGGATTCTTTCCTTTCCATATGAAATTAGTGATTTGTTTCTCTATTCCCTTAAAGTATGACATTGGTATTTGGATTGGAAGTGCGTTGTATGTATAAATGGCTTTTGGTAGAACAGACATTTTTACTATGTTGAGTCTTCCTATCCATGAGCAGGGTATGTTTTTCCATTTAAGCGTGTCCTTTTGAATTTCTTGTAGCAGAGTTTTATAGTTTTCTTTGTATAGGTCTTTTACTTCCTTGGTAAGATTTATTCCTAAGTATTTTATCTTCTTGGGGGCTACTGTGAATGGTATTGATTTGGTTATTTCCTCTTCGGTGTTCTTTTTGTTGATGTAGAGGAATCCAAGTGATTTTTGTATGTTTATTTTATATCCTGAGACTCTTCCAAACTCTTCTATTAGTTTCAGTAGTTTTCTGGAGGATTTCTTAGGGTTTTCCATGTATACGATCATGTCATCTGCAAATAGTGATAGCTTTACTTCCTCCTTACCAATCTGAATACCCTTTATTTCTTTGTCTAGCCTAATTGCCCTGGCTAGGACTTCAAGTACGATGTTGAATAAGAGCGGTGATAAAGGGCATCCTTGTCTGGTTCCCGTTCTCAAGGGAAATGCTTTCAGGTTCTCTCCATTTAGAGTGATATTGGCCGTTGGCTTTGCATATATGCCCTTTATTATGTTGAGGAATTTTCCTTCAATTCCTATTTTGGTGAGAGTTTTTATCATAAATGGGTGTTGGACTTTGTCAAATGCCTTTTCTGCATCAATTGATAAGATCATGTGGTTTTTGTCTTTTGTTTTATTTATGTGATGGATTACATTAATGGTTTTTCTGATATTAAACCAGCCTTGCATACCTGGTATAAATCCCACTTGATCAGGGTGAATTATTTTTTTCATGTGTTGTTGGATTCTATTGGCTAGAATTTTATTAAGGATTTTTGCATCTATGTTCATGAGGGATATAGGTCTAAAATTTTCTTTTTTTGTAATGTCTTTACCTGGTTTTGGTATCAGGGAGATGGTGGCTTCATAGAATGAGTTGGGTAGTATTCCGTCTTTTTCTATACTTTGAAATACCTTCAATAGTAATGGTGTTAAGTCTTCTCTGAAGGTTTGGTAGAACTCTGCAGTGAAGCCATCTGGGCCAGGACTTTTTTTTGTTGGGAGTTTTTTGATTACCATTTCAATCTCTTTTTTTGTAATGGGTCTATTTAGTTGTTCTACTTCTGTATGTGTTAGTTTAGGTAAGTAGTGTTGTTCCAAGAATTTATCCATTTCTTCTAGGTTTTCAAATTTGTTAGAGTACAATTTTATGTAGTAATCTGATATGATTCTTTTGATTTCATTTGGTTCTGTTGTGATGTGGTCCTTCTCGTTTCTTATTCGGGTTATTTGTTTCCTTTCCTGTTTTTCTTTAGTCAGTCTAGCCAATGGTTTATCAATTTTGTTAATTTTTTCAAAGAACCAGCTTTTGGCTTTGTTAATTCTTTCAATTGTTTTTTCTGTTCTCTAATTCATTTAGTTCAGCTCTAATTTTTATTATTTGTTTTCTTCGGGTGCCTGATGGATTCTTTTGTTGCTCACTTTCTATTTGCTCAAGTTGTCGGGACAGTTCTCTGATTTTGGCTCTTTCTTCTTTTTGTATGTGTGCATTTATCGATATAAGTTGGCCTCTGAGCACTGCTTTTGCTGTGTCCCAGAGGTTTTGATAGGAAGTATTTTCATTCTCGTTGCTTTCTAAGAATTTCCTTATTCCCTCCTTGATGTCTTCTATAACCCAGTCTTTTTTCAGGAGGGTATTGTTCATTTTCCAAGTATTTGATTTCTTTTCCCTAGTTTTTCTGTTATTGATTTCTAGCTTCATTGCCTTGTGGTCTGAGAAGATGCTTTGTAATATTTCGATGTTTTGGATTCTGCAAAGATTTGTTTTATGCCCTAATATGTGGTCTATTCTAGAGAATGTTCCATGTGCGCTAGAAAAAAAAGTATATTTTGCAGCAGTTGGGTGGAGAGTTCTGTATAAGTCAATGAGGTCAAGTTGGTTGATTGTTGTAAGTAGGTCTTCCGTGTCTCTATTGAGCTTCTTACTGGATGTCCTGTCCTTCTCCGAAAGTGGTGTGTTGAAGTCTCCTACTATATATGTGGAGGTGTCTATCTCACTTTTCAATTCTGTTAAAATTTGATTTATGTATCTTGCAGCCCTGTCATTAGGTGCGTAAATATTTAGTATGGTTATGTCTTCCTGATCAATTGTCCCTTTTATCATTATATAGTGTCCTTCTTTATCCTTTGTGGCGGATTTAAGTCTAAAGTCTATTTTGTCAGAAATTAATATTGCTACTCCTCTTCTTTTTTGCTTATTGTTTGCTTGATATACTTTTTTCCATCCTTTGAGTTTTAGTTTGTTTGTGTCTCTAAGTCTAAGGTGTGTCTCTTGTAGGCAGCATATAGATGGATCGTGTTTTTTTATCCAGTCCGTGACTCTCTGTCTCTTTATTGGTGCATTTAGTCCATTTACATTCAGCGTAATTATAGATAAGTAAGTTTTTAGTGCTGTCATTTTGATGCCTTTTTATGTGTGTTGTTGGCCATTTCATTTTTCCACATGCTTTTTTGTGCTGAGACGTTTTTCTTAGTAGCTTGTGAGATCCTCATTTTCATAATGTTTAACTTTGTGTTTATTGAGTCGTTACGTTTTTCTTGGCTTTTTTCTTGAGTTATGGAATTGATATTCCTTTTTGTGGTTACCTTATTATTTACCCCTATTTTTCTAAGTAAAACCCTAACTTGTATCCTTCTATTTCGCCTTGTATCACTCTCCATCTGGCAGTTCAATGCCTCCTATATTTAGTCCCTCTTTTTGATTATTTTGATCGTTTAGCTATTGATTTCCATGATTTCCTGTTGTATGTATTATTTTGTTTATTTATTTATTTTTTAGAATTAGTCTTAATTTGTTTGTTTTTGTGCTTTCCCTGTTTGAGTTGCGTTGATATCAGGACGTTCTGTTTTGTGTCCTTGTATTGTGCTGGTACCTGATATTATTGGTCATCAGGCCAAACAATCTCCTTTAGCATTTCTTGCAGTCTTGGTTTAGTTTTTGCAAATTCTCTAAACTTGTGTTTATCTGTAAATATCTTAATTTCTCCTTCATATTTCAGAGAGAGTTTTGCTGGATATATGATCCTTGGTTGGCAGTTTTTCTCGTTTAGTGCTCTGTATATGTCGTCCCATTCCCTTCTTGCCTGCATGGTTTCTGCTGAGTAGTCTGAACTTATTCTTATTGATTCTCCCTTGAAGGAAACCTTTCTTTTCTCCCTGGCTGCTTTTAAAATTTTCTGTTTGTCTTTGGTTTTGGCAAGTTTGATGATGATATGTCTTGGTGTTTTTCTTTTTGGATCAATCTTAAATGGGGTTCGATGAGCATCTTGG
Organism: Loxodonta africana; assembly: GCF_030014295.1. Taxonomy (NCBI): domain Eukaryota; kingdom Metazoa; phylum Chordata; class Mammalia; order Proboscidea; family Elephantidae; genus Loxodonta; species Loxodonta africana. Next base: position 226,941,821 of record NC_087343.1, read on the forward strand.
ATAGATATCCTTTCTTCTTTCATGATGTCAGGGAAGTTTTGTGTCAGGAGTTCTTCAACTATTTTCTCTGTGTTTTCTGTCCCCCCTCCCTGTTCTGGGACTCCAATCACTCGCAAGTTATCCTTCTTGATAGAGTCCCACATGATTCTTAGGGTTTCTTCATTTTTTTTAATTCTTTTATCTGATTTTTTTCCAGCTATGTTGGTGTTGTTTCCCTGGTCCTCCAGAAGTCCCAGTCTACATTCTAATTGCTCGAGTCTGCTCCTCTGACTTTCTATTGCGTTGTCAAATTCTGTAATTTTATTGTTAATCTTTTGGATTTCTACATGCTGTCTCTCTATGGATTCTTGCAACTTGTTAATTTTTCCACTATGTTCTTGAATAATCTTTTTGAGTTCTTCAACAGTTTTATCAGTGTGTTCCTTGGCTTTTTCTGCAGTTATCCTAATTTCATTCGTGATATCTTTAAGCATTTTGTAAATTAGTTTTTTATATTCTGTATCTGATAATTCCAGGATTGTATCTTCATTTGGGAAAGATTTTGATTCTTTTGTTTGGGGGGTTGGAGAAGCTGTCATGGTCTGTTTCTTTATGTGGTTTGATATGGACTGCTGTCTCCGAGCCATCACTGGGAAACTAGATTTTCCCAGTAGTCAGCTAAAAAAAAATGCAGTCAGATCTCTATCTGAATTCTCTCTCTGGCTCCGGGTATTCGGATGTTAATGGGGTCGCCTGGGGAGGGTGGGGGAGGGATCTGAGAGCTAGGAGTGTAGCACCACAGAATATAGAGCTGAACACCACGTTCATGCTCCGCCCCCGTTTGCCAAAATCCGGGCTGGACGGGTCCCTGGCTAGGACACTGCTTTCCTTGCTCGAAAACCAGTCCCTTCCTCCTGGGGACTTCCTCCGGTGCGCGGCACCGCTCGTGGGCACTGGGTGGGCGTTTCCCGCACGAACGGGTGGGCCCGCCCCCAGGGTCTATTCAGGCGATTATAATTAGATCCCGCGGTCACGCCCCGCCTGTGCGCGCGCCCAAATCCCAGCGGGATGACTTCCGGGTTGAGACGCTGCTTTCCCTGTTCGGGAACCAGTCACTTCCTCCCCGGGACTTCTCCTTCCGGAGCGCCACACCTCTCGCGCGAACTGGGTTGCGTCACCTGCACGGCCAGGTGGGCCCGCCCCCTGGGTCAATTCAGGGCAATAAAAATGGACTCCGTGCTCACGCCCCGCTCGTGCGCGCGCCCAAGCCCCAGCAGGACGGAACCCCGTCTGGGACGCTAGTTTCTGCGCTTCGGGACCAATCAGTTCCTCCGCACGGCCAGGTGGGCCCGCCCCCTGGGTCAATTCAGGGCAATAAAAATGGACTCCGCGCTCACGGCCCGCTCGTGCGCGCGCCCAAGCCCCAGCAGGGCGGCACTTTGTCTGGGATGCTACTTTCTGCGCTTTGGGACCAATCAGTTCCTCCCGGGGACTTCTCCTTCCAGTGTGCCGCACCTCTCGCGCAAACTGGGAGGGCGTCACTCGCACGACCAGGTGTTCCCGCCCTCTGGGTCAATTCAGGGTAATAAAAATGGACCCCGCGCTCATGCCCCGCCCGCGCGCGCGCGCGCGTGCCCAGATCGCAGCGGAATGGCTCCCCGTCTGGGATGCTGCTTTCCCTGTTTTGAGACCAGACACCTCCGGGGATTTCTCCCTCTGGTGTGCCGTGCCACACGCGCGGACTGGGTGCGCGTCCTCCCGCACGAACGCGTGGGCCCCGCCCTGGGGTCACTCCAGGGAAACACAGCTGACCCCCCCCCCGCGCGCGCCCCGTCGGCTTCTCGCCTAACTCCCAGCGGACAGCAGGGCACCCCAGCTGGGACGTTGTTCTCCCCCCTCTCAGATCAGTCACTGCCTCCCGGGTGTTTCTCCCTCCGGCTGCGCCCCTACGCCGCCCGCGCCAACCTGCTAGGCTTCCTCCCGGGATGGGTTCGGGGGGGAAGGGGTGGGCCCCCTTTCTGTGCCGTCTGCCCCCCTGGGCTCTGCCCCAGATCGAGCTCCGAAGGTCACCTGCCTGGTGCGCTGGCTCCTAGTTCTGAAAACAGTCGCTGTCTGCCCGTATTTGTTCGTCCTCCGTCTCTAAGTCTGTGCTTGTTGTTCAGAGTTCATAGATTGTTATGTATGTGATCGATTCCCTTGTTTTTCCGAGTCTTTGTTGCAAGAGGGATCCGCGGGAGCGTCCACCTAGTCCGCCATCTTGGCCCCCTCCCCTGTATATGGGTTTTTGTGTGAGAGACTGACTTGATTTGTAAACTTTCACTTAAAAATTATTAAAAAAAAAACAAGGTGTTGGATTTTATCAAATGCTTTTTCTGTATCTATACAGATGATCATGTGGCTCTTTTCCTTTATTATACAGATGTGGTGTATTCCGTCCATTGATTTTCTAATGTTGAACTATCCTGCATTCTGGAATAAATCCCATTTGGTCATGTTGTATGACTCTTTTAATATGCCGTTGCGTTCTGTTCACTAGTATTTTGTGGAGGATTTTTGCATCTATATTCATAAGAAGTTTTCTTTTCTCGTGATGTCCTTGTCTGGTTTCGGTATCAGGGTGATGTTTGCATCATAGAATGAACTAGGGAGTATTCCTTCCTTTGCTATCTTTCGGAAGAGTTTAAACAGTATTGGTGTCAATTATTCTCTAAACGTTTGGTAGAATTCCCCAGTGAAGCCATGCGGTCCAGGACTTTTTTTGGGGGGGAGGTTTTTGATCACTGATGTGATCTATTGACTTGCTATGGGTTTGTTGAGACTTTCTATTTCCTCTTGAGTCAGTTTGGGTAGGTTATGTTCTAAGAATTTGTCCATTTCTTCTAGATTATCCAGTTTGTTGCCATACAGTTGTTCATAATATTCTGTCATAATTCCCTTTATTTCTATTGGGTCACTCGTAATGTCCCCTCATTCATTTTTTATTTTGGTTCTTTGTAACTTTTCTTTGTTAGCTAAAAGTTTGTCAATTTTATTCATCTCTTCAAAGAATGAATTTCTGGTTTTATTGATTCTCTCTGTTGTTTTTCTGTTTTCAATTTTATTTATTTATGCTCTGATTTTGTTATTTCCTTTCTTCTGGTAGGTTTAGGCTTAGTTTGCTCTTCTCTTTCTGGTTTGTGGAGTTGTCCAGTTAGGCTGTGAATTTGAGATCTTTTTTACGTAGACATCTATTGCTATAAGCTTCCCTCTGAGTACTGCCTTCACTGCATCCCATAAGTTTCGGTATGGTGTTTTTTTCATTTGATCTAAGAAATTTGTGATTTCTCTTTTGATTTCTTTCTTGAACTATTGGTAATTTAATAGTGTGTTGTTTAATTTCCATAGGTTTGTGTATTTTCCAGGTTTTCTTCTTCTTTTTTTCTGTTATTGATTTTCTAGCATCACTCTGTTGTGGTCATAGAAAATACTTCGTATGATTTCAATCTTTTTAAATTTGTCAGGACTTGCTTTGTGACATAAAATCTGGTCTCTTCTGGAGAATGATCCATGTGCACTGGAGTAGAATGTATAATGTGCTGTTTTGGGGTGGAGTTTTCTATATATAAAAATTCTAGTTGGTTTATAGTGTCATTCAGGTCCTCTGTTTCCTTGTTGATCTTTCTAGATGTTCTGTTCGACATTGAAAGTGGTGTGTTGAAGTCTCCAACTATCATTTCTTCATTCATTTCTATCTGTATTTGCTTTATATATTTAGCTGCCCCAATGCTGGGTGCATATATATTTATGATTGTTAAGTATTCTGGATTAACTGACACTTTTATCACTATATAATGTTCATCTTTAACTCTTCTGACAGATTTTGTCATAAAGTCTACTTTGTCTGATATTAAGATTGCCACCCAGCCCCCTTTTGGTAATTATTTGCATGGAATATTTTTTTTCCATTCTTTCATTTTCAACCTGTTTATGTCCTTGGGTCTAAGGTGTGTCTCATGTAAACAGCATATAGTTGGATCTTTTTTTTTTTATTAACTTTTATTAAGCTTCAAGTGAATGTTTACAAATCCAATCAGTCTGTCACATATATGTTTACATACATCTTACTCCGTACTCCCACCTGCTCTTCCCCTATTGAGTCAGCCCTTTCAGTCTCTCCTTTCGTGACAATTTTGCCAGCTTCCCTCTCTCTCTATCCTCCCATCCCCCCTCCAGACAAGAGCTGCCAACACACTCTCAAGTGTCTACCTGATATAATTAGCTCACTCTTCATCAGCATCTCTCTCCCACCCGCTGACCAGTCCCTTTCATGTCTGATGAGTTGTCTTCGGGGATGGTTCCTGTCCTGTGCCGACAGAAGGTCTGGGGAGCATGGCCGCCGGGATTCCTCTAGTCTCAGTCAGACCATTAAGTTTGGTCTTTTTATGAGAATTTGGGGTCTGCATCCCGTTGATCTCCTGTTCCCTCAGGAGTTCTCTGTTGTGCTCCCTGTCAGGGCAGTCATCGATTGTGGCCGGGCACCAACTAGTTCTTCTGGTCTCAGGATGATGTAGGTCTCTGGTTCATGTGGCCCTTTCTGTCTCTTGGGCTCCTAGTTGTTGAGTGACCTTGGTGTTCTTCCTTTTCCTTTGCTCCAGGTGGGTTGAGACCAATTGATGCATCTTAGATGGCCGCTTGTTAGCATTTAAGACCCCAGACGCCATATTTCAAAGTGGGATGCAGAATGTTTTCATAATAGAATTATTTTGCCAATTGACTTAGAAGTCCCCTCAAACCATGATCCCCAGACCCCCACCCCTGCTCCGCTGACCTTTGAAGCATTCATTTTATCCCTGAAACTTCTTTGCTTTTGGTCCAGTCCAATTGAGCTGACCTTCCATGTATTGAGTGTTGTCTTTCCCTTCACCCAAAGCAGTTCTTATCTACTGATTAATCAATAAAAAACCCTCTCCCTCACTCCCTCCCTCCCCCCTTCGTAACCACAAAAGTGTGTGTTCTTCTCTGTTTTTACTATTTCTCAAGATCTTATAATAGTGGTCTTATACAATATTTGTCCTTTTGCCTCTGACTAATTTCGCTCAACATAATGCCTTCCAGGTTCCTCCATGTTATGAAATGTTTCACAGATTCGTCACTGTTCTTTATCGATGCGTAGTATTCCATTGTGTGAATATACCACAATTTATTTAACCATTCATCCGTTGACGGACACCTTGGTTGCTTCCAGCTTTTTGCTATTGTAAACAGAGCTGCAATAAACATGGGTGTGCATATATCTGTTTGTGTGAAGGCTCTTGTATCTCTAGGGTATATTCCGAGGAGTGGGATTTCTGGGTTGTATGGTAGTTCTATTTCTAACTGTTTAAGATAATGCCAGATAGATTTCCAAAGTGGTTGTACCATTTTACATTCCCACCAGCAGTGTATAAGAGTTCCAATCTCTCCGCAGCCTCTCCAACATTTATTATTTTGTGTTTTTTGGATTAATGTCAGCCTTGTTGGTGTGAGATGGAATGTCATTGTAGTTTTAATTTGCATTTCTCTAATGGCTAATGATCGAGAGCATTTTCTCATGTATCTGTTGGCTGCCTGAATATCTTCTTTAGTGAAATGTGTGTTCATATCCTTTGCCCACTTCTTGATTGGGTTGTTTGTCTTTTTGTGGTTGAGTTTTGACAGAATCATGTAGATTTTAGAGATCAGGCGCTGGTCGGAGATGTCATAGCTGCAAATTCTTTCCCAGTCTGTAGGTGGTCTTTTTACTCTTTTGGTGAAGTCTTTAGATGAGCATAGATGTTTGATTTTTAGGAGCTCCCAGTTATCGGGTTTCTCTTCAACATTTTTCATAATGTTTTGTATTCTGTTTATGCCTTGTATTAGGGCTCCTAGGGTTGTCCCTATTTTTTCTTCCATGATCTTTATCGTTTTAGTCTTTATGTTTAGGTCTTTGATCCATTTGGAGTTAGTTTTTGTGCATGGTGTGAGGTATGGGTCCTGTTTCATTCTTTTGCAAATGGATATCCAGTTATGCCAACACCATTTGTTAAAAAGACTATCTTTTCCCCAATTTACTGACACTGGTCCTTTGTCAAATATCAGCTGCTCATACGTGGATGGATTTATATCTGGGTTCTCAATTCTGTTCCATTGGTCTATGTGCCTGTTGTTGTACCAGTACCAGGCTGTTTTGACTACCGTGGCTGTATACTAGGCTCTGAAATCAGGTAGAGTGAGGCCTCCCACTTTCTTCTTCTTTTTCAGTAATGCTTTGCTTATCCGGGGCTTCTTTCCCTTCCATATGAAATTGGTGATTTGTTTCTCTATCCCCTTAAAATATGACATTGGAATTTGGATCGGAAGTGCGTTATATGTATAGATGGCTTTTGGTAGAATAGACATTTTTACTATGTTAAGTCTTCCTATCCATGAGCGAGGTATGTTTTTCCACTTAAGTATGTCCTTTTGAATTTCTTGTAGTAGAGCTTTGTAGTTTTCTTTGTATAGGTCTTTTACATCCTTGGTAAGATTTATTCCTAAGTATTTTATCTTCTTGGGGGCTACTGTGAATGGTATTGATTTGATTATTTCCTCTTTGGTGTTCTTTTTGTTGATGTAGAGGAATCCAAGTGATTTTTGTATGTTTATTTTATAACCTGAGACTCTGCCAAACTCTTCTATTAATTTCAGTAGTTTTCTGGAGGATTCCTTAGGGTTTTCTGTGTATAAGATCATGTCATCTGCAAATAGCGGTAACTTTACTTCCTCCTTGCCAATCCGGATGCTCTTTATTTCTTTGTCTAGCCTAATTGCCCTGGCTAGGACTTCAAGTACGATGTTGAATAAGAGCAGTGATAAAGGGCATCCTTGTCTGGTTCCTGTTCTCAAGGGAAATGCTTTCAGGTTCTCTCCATTTAGAGTGATATTGGCTGTTGGCTTTGCATGGATGCCCTTTATTATGTTGAGGAATTTTCCTTCAATTCCTATTTTGGTAAGAGTTTTTATCATAAATGGGTGTTGGACTTTGTCAAATGCCTTTTCTGCATCAATTGATAAGATCATGTGGTTTTTATTTTTTGTTTTATTTATGTGATGAATTACATTAATGGTTTTTCTGATATGAAACCAGCCTTGCATACCTGGTATAAATCCCACTTGATCATGGTGAATTATTTTTTTGATGTGTTGTTGGATTCTATTGGCTAGAATTTTGTTGAGGATTTTTGCATCTATGTTCATGAGGGATATAGGTCTATAATTTTCTTTTTTTGTAATGTCTTTACCTGGTTTTGGTATCAGGGAGATAGTGGCTTCATAGAATGAGTTGGGTAGTATTCCGTCGTTTTCTATGCTTTGAAATACCTTCAGTAGTAGTGGTGTTAACTCTTCTCTGAAAGTTTGGTAGAACTCTGCAGTGAAGCCGTCCGGGCCAGGGCTTTTTTTTGTTGGAAGTTTTTTGATTACCGTTTCAATCTCTTTTTTTGTTATGGGTCTATTTAGTTGTTCTACTTCTGAATGTGTTAGTTTAGGTAGGTAGTGTTTTTCCAGGAATTCATCCATTTCTTCTAGGTTTTCAAATTTGTTAGGGTACAATTTTTCGTAGTAATCTGAAATGATTCTTTTAATTTCATTTGGTTCTGTTGTGATGTGGTCCTTCTCGTTTCTTATTCAGGTTATTTGTTTCCTTTCCTGTATTTCTTTAGTCAGTCTAGCCAATGGTTTATCAATTTTGTTAATTTTTTCAAAGAACCAGCTTTTGGCTTTGTTAATTCTTTCAATTGTTTTTCTGTTCTCTAATTCATTTAGTTCAGCTCTAATTTTTATTATTTGTTTTCTTCTGGTGCCTGATGGGTTCTTTTGTTGCTCACTTTCTATTTGTTCAAGTTGTAGGGACAGTTCTCTGCTTTTGGCTCTTTCTTCTTTTTGTATGTGTGCATTTATCGATACAAATTGGCCTCTGAGCACTGCTTTTGCTGTGTCCCAGAGGTTTTGATAGGAAGTATTTTCATTCTCGTTGCATTCTATGAATTTCCTTATTCCCTCCTTGATGTCTTCTATAACCCAGTCTTTTTTCAGGAGGGTATTGTTCAGTTTCCAAATATTTGATTTCTTTTCCCTAGTTATTCTGTTATTGATTTCTAGTTTTATTGCCTTGTGGTCTGAGAAGATGCTTTGTAATATTTCGATGTTTTGGACTCTGCAGAGGTTTGTTTTATGACCTAATATGTGGTCTATTCTAGAGAATGTTCCATGTGTGCTAGAAAAAAAAGTATACTTTGCAGCAGTTGAGTGGAGAGTTCTGTATAAGTCAATGAGGTCAAGTTGGTTGATTGTTGTAAGTAGGTCTTCCGTGTCTCTATTGAGCTTCTTACTGGATGTCCTGTCCTTCTCCAAAAGTGGTGTGTTGAAGTCTCCTACTATAATTGTGGAGGTGTCTATCTCACTTTTTAATTCTGTTAAAATTTGATTTATGTATCTTGCAGCCCTGTCATTGGGTGCATAAATATTTAATATGGTTATGTCTTCCTGATCAATTGTCCCTTTTATCATTATATAGTGTCCTTCTTTATCCTTTGTGGTGGATTTAAGTCAAAAGTCTATTTTGTCAGAAATTAATATTGCTACTCCTCTTCTTTTTTGCTTATTGTTTGCTCGATATATTTTTTCCATCCTTTGAGTTTTAGTTTGTTTGTGTCTCTAAGTCTAAGGTGTGTCTCTTGTAGGCAGCATATAGATGGATCGTGTTTCTTTATCCAGTCCGTGACTCTCTGTCTCTTTATTGGTGCATTTAGTCCATTTACATTCAGCGTAATTACAGATAAATAAGTTTTTAGTGTTGTCATTTTGATGCCTTTTCATGTGTGTTGTTGGCAACTGCATTTTTCCACATATTTTTTTGTGCTGAGACGTTTTTCTTAGTAAATTGTGAGATCCTCATTTTCATAGTGTTTGACTTTATGTTAGTTGAGTCGTTACATTTTTCTTGGCTTTTATCTTGAGTTATGGAGTTGTTATACCTTTTTGTGGTTACCTTATTATTTACCCCTATTTTTCTAAGGAAAAACCTAACTTGTATCATTCTATATCGCCTTGTATCACTCTCCATCTGGCAGGTCAATGCCTCCTGTATTTAGTCCCTCTTTTTGATTACTGTGATCTTTTACCTATTGACTTCCATGATTCCCTGTTATGTGTATTGTTATTTTTTTTTAATTAATCTTAATTTGTTTGTTTTTGTGATTTCCCTATTTGAGTTGATATCAGGACATTCTGTTTTGTGACCTTGTATTGTGCTGGTATCTGATATTATTGGTTTTCTGACCAAACAATATCCTTTAGTATTTCTTGTAGCTTTGGTTTGGTTTTTGCAAATTCTCTAAACTTGTGTTTGTCTGTAAATATCTTAATTTCGCCTTCATATTTCAGAGAGAGTTTTGCTGGATATATGATCCTTGGCTGGCAGTTTTTCTCCTTCAGTGCTCTGTATATGTCGTGCCATTCCCTTCTTGCCTGCATGGTTTCTGCTGAGTAGTCTGAACTTATTCTTATAGATTCTCCCTTGAAGGAAACCTTTCTTTTCGCCCTGGCTGCTTTTAAAATTCTCTGTTTATCTTTGGTTTTGGCGAGTTTGATGATAATATGTCTTGGTGTTTTTCTTTTTGGATCAATCTTAAATGGGGTTCGATGAGCATCTTGGATAGATATCCTTTCATCTTTCATGATGTCAGGGAAGTTTTGTGTCAGGAGTTCTTCAACTATTTTCTCTGAGTTTTCTGTCCCCCCTCCCTGTTCTGGGACTCCAATCACCCGCAAGTTATCCTTCTTGATAGAGTCCCACATGATTCTTAGGGTATCTTCATTTTTTTTAATTCTTTTATCTGATTTTTTTTCAGCTATGTTGGTGTTGATTCCCTGGTCCTCCAGATGTCCCAGTCTGCGTTCTAATCGCTCGAGTCTGCTCCTCTGACTTCCCATTGCATTGTCTAATTCTGTAATTTTATTGTTAATCTTTTGGATTTCTACATGCTGTCTCTCTATGGATTCTTGCAACTTATTAATTTTTCCACTATGTTCTTGAATAATCTTTTTGAGTTCTTCAACAGTTTTATCGGTGTGTTCCTTGGCTTTTTCTGCAGTTTGCCTTATTTCGTTTGTGATGTCTTGAAGCATTCTGTAAATTAGTTTTTTATATTCTGTACCTGATAATTCCAGGATTGTATCTTCATTTGGGAAAGATTTTGATTCTTTTGTTTGGGGGGTTGGAGAAGCTGTCATGGTCTGCTTCTTCATGTGGTTTGATATGGACTGCTGTCTCCGAGCCATCACTGGGAAACAAGTTTTTCCAGAAAATCCGCCGACTGGTACGCTGGCTCCAGGCTCTGAAAACAATCGCTGCATCCCCGTATTTGTTCGTTCTCTGTCTCTATATCTGTGTTTGTTGTTCAGGGTTCGTTGATTGTTATGTATGTGGTCGATTCACTTGTTTTTCCAGGTCTTTGTTGCAAGAGGGATCCGCGGTACTGTCCACCTAGTCCGGCATCTTGGCCCTGCCTCCGGATCTTTTTTTTTAAAAAAATACATTCTGTACTCTTCAGCTTTTGATTAGAGCATTTAGTCCATTAACACTTACTGTAATTACTGATAAGAAGTGACGTACTTCTGCCGTTTTGTTTTTTGTGTGTCTTAAGCCTTCTTTGTCCTTTAGTGCTGTTTGCTTTTGAGTTTTGTTGGTTTATTGTAGTGAGCCTTTTTGGTTCTCTTCTCCTTTCCTTTTGTGTATGTTTTTTAGTTATTTTCCTAGTGGTTACGATGAACACTAAATTTAAGAGCTTGTATTTATAACATTCTAGGGGTTGGTGGGTAGGGTAAGTTCATACTAACTTAACTTCAGTAACATACAAGAAATTCTATATCTATACCCTTCATCTTCCCCTTTTGTTGTTATCACTTATATCTTTATATTTCAAGTGACCTGTAATGTAATTTTATCCTTGCCTTTTATATACTTGTTATTAAAAAACATGAAGGACAAAACATTTAGAATTATCAAGCATGAATACCTTATTATTAACCCATATACTTGTCCATGCATTTCCCTTTATTAGGGATCTTTCTTTTTATGTATAGCTTTGAATTACTTTCTAGTGTATTTTCCCTTCTATCTGAAGACCTCCCATTAGTATTTTGTGTAGGTCCACTCTGGTGGACACGAACTCTCTAGGCTTCTGTTTATCTGGGAATGTTTCAATTTCTTCAAGGATAGTTTCTCTGGGTATAGTATTCTCAGTTGACAGTTCTTTTCTTTCAGCACTTTAAATATATCATTCCATTGCCTTCTGGCCTCCAATGTTTCTGAGGGAAAACTGGCAGGTAATCTTATTGAGGATACTTTGCATGTGTCTGTTTGCTTCTCTCTTGCTGCTTTCAGGATTCTGTCTTCATCTTTAATTTTTGAGAGCCTAGGTATGATGTGTCTTGGTGTACATCTCTTTATGCTTATCCTGTTTGTAGTTCTTTGAGCTTGGATTTATAGATTCATGTCATTTGTTAGACTGGGGAAATTTTCTGTCATTATTTCTTCAAATATTCTCTCTGTCCCATTCTCTAATCTCCTTCTGCAATTCCCATGATGCATAAATTAGGTCTCTGGTTGTTGTCCCATAATTTCATTAAGCTGTGCTCAGCCTTCTTGAGCCTCTGTTCTTGTTGCCCTACAGCATCTGTAATTTTAACTACCTTATCAATTTGTTGACTGATAATTCTGCCTGATTAAATCTGTTGGTAAGCCCTTCTATTGTGTTTCTCATTTCAGTTGTTGTCCCTTTCAGTTGCAATATCTATTTTTGTTTTTGCATTTTTTTTCTGAAATATTGATGAATATTTGAGACTTAAAATACTCCATTTTCACTGAGCCTACTCCTTAATGTCATAAACCCTTTTCAAAATGTCTGGTCTGGATTCTCAATTTTTTAAAATGGACTTTATTTTTTAGAGCAGTTTTAGGATTACAGAAAAATTGTGCGGAAAGTATGAGAGTTCCCACATACTTCCCCCTCTGCACACCATTTCTATTATTAGCACCTTGCATATTTGTTACAATTGATGAACCAACACTGATGCATTATTATTAAGTAAAGTTCATAGACTACATTGATGTTCACTCTGTGTTGTACAGTCATATGAGTTTTGACAAAAGCACAATGTCATATACAGGGTTTATTTTTTACTGTACTTTAGATGAAGTTTTACAGAGCAAACTTCATTTAAAGTTTGCTCCGTAAATTTTCTCATTAAACAATACACATATTGTTTTGGACATTGGTTGCCAACCCCATGACATGTCAACACTCTCCCCCTCTCATATTTAGGTTCCCCATTACTAGCTTTCCTGTCCCCTCCTGCCTTCTTGTCCTTGCCCCTGGGCTGGTGTGCCCATTTAGTCTTGTTTTGTTTTATGGGCTTGTCTAATCTTTGGCTGAAGTGTGACCCTCAGGGGCAACTTCAGTACTGAATTAAAACGGTGTCGGGGGGCCATACTGTCAGGGTTTCTTCAGTCTCTGTCAGAACAGTAAGTCTGGTCTTTTTTGTGAGTTAGAATTTTGTTCTACATTTTTCTCCAGCTCTGTCTGGGACCCTATATGTGATCCCTGTCAGAGCAGTTGGTGTGGTAGCTGGGCACCATCAAGTTGTGCTGGACAGTCTGGTGGAGGCTGTGGTAGTTGTGGTCCATTAGTCCTTTGGACTAATTTTTCCCTTGTGTCTTTGGTTTTCTTCATTCTCCCTTGCTCCAGATGGGGTGAGACCAGTGGAGTATCTTAGATGGCCACTCACAGGCTTTTAAGACCCCAGACGCTACTCACCAAAGGAGGAGGTAGAACATTTTCTTTATAAACTATGTTATGCCAATTAAGCTAGATATCCCCCGAGACCATGGTCCCCAGCCCTCAGCCCAGTAATTTGGTCCATCAGGGAGTTTGGATATCTATGAAGCTTTCATGACCTTCCTTGGTCAAGCTGTGCTGGCTTCCCCAGATTCATGTACTGTCTTACCCTTCACCAAAGTTACCACTTATGTATTGTCTAGTTAGTGTTTTTTCCCTCCTGATCCCTCCCCTCCCTAGTAACCATCGAAGATTATTTCTTTCCGTTTGTAAGCCTTTTCATGAGTTTTCATAGTAGTATCTCATCAGGATTTGTCCTTCTGTGATTGACTTATTTCATTTACTATAATGCCCTCCAGATTCATCCATGTTGTGAGATGTTTCACAGATTCATCATTATTCTTTATTGTTGTGTACTGTTTTCCTTATTTCTTTTAGTGCTTTGTCTATGTTTTCCCTTAGTTCTTTGTGTTATATTTGTCCATTTTTTCTTTTTTTCTAATATTTGATCATCTCTAGATGCACTTTCACTCCCTTTGTCATGTTTATTTGGATGGACCATTTTTTCTTTGTGTGCTTTGTGATTTTTTTTTTTTTGCTGGGCATTGGAATTTTTGAGAGTGTTAACATTCTCAGTTTTCCCCAGTATTTGGTGTTTTTGCCCACACTGCTTTCTGCAAGAAACTCTTAGGTGGGCAGAGCTTTCAGCCTTTGCTTTCTGTTTCCTCTCCCTCTCTGTGATAGTTCTTTCTCCCTCCCTGGTTTAACCGGGATTTGAAAATTCCAGATTTTGTTTTTCAACTTTCAATCTCTCCCAAACACATCAAAGAACATGCTATGGTCCGTCTGTCCACCAGTGGGCACCGCCACTCAGGCGAGATATCATGTACTAATCAATCTGTCCACCAGGGGGCTAAGTCCCTTCCTTGTTTCTGCAATCACGTTTTTCGTTGGAAAACCCACACCTAGCAAGCCCCTTTCAGTGCAGTGTTGCCCTCCAGTTTTGCCCGAGGTTTCCTTCCCTGCTTCGTTGTGGCTGCTTATATCTGAGCTGGCATTCAGGGAAAGCACAGGCAGACTTTCTTACCTTTCAGAAGTACGAAGCAGTGGCACTCCCCAGAAGGGCCTCTGATTGTCTTGTTGATTTCAGAGCCCCAGTGGCCCTATGGTGCTTGGGGGAGCTGTCTCCACTTAGGTGACCCTCCTCCTGACTCCACTGTAGGGAGCCACCTGTAGGAGTTCATATCAGTTCAGCAACCAATACTTACAGGTTTGGGGAGGGATAGCCACAGTCCAAATGGACCCCCAGGGAGGTCTGCCTTGTTGCTGTCAGAGCCTGCCCTGTAGTATGCTGTCTGTGGCTGTTCCCTCCACTCTATATGCCTGCTTCCTAGCAAGCAGCTGCCTCAGTCAGCAGTCCTCAGCACCGACTGTAAGAGGAAGCAGGCAGAGCCAAAATGACCCCTAGGGAGGTCTGTTCTGTTGGTTTCAGTGATACGAGCTACGTGGTGCACAGGGAGGCAGGTAGAGAGCTATGATAGCAGACTCCACTGCGGGGGTCTTCTGTAGCAGTTTGTAAGAGCCTAGCAACCAACAATTACCAGGTGGGGGAGGGGGTGTCACACTCTGGTCAGATCCCCATGGAAGTCTGCCTTGTTCCTATCAGATTCCTCCTGGTGGACTGTTGGCTGTGATTATAGCCTCTAGTCAAGGCTCCTGCTACCTAACACACAGCAGCCTCAGTCTGCAGTCCTCAGTGCCAATTGGAAGTGGGGGCAGACTAACTCCAACTGACCCCCAGGGAAGTTTCTCCTGTTGGTTTCAGAGCCCACAGCTATAGGGTGCATAAAGAGGCAGGTACAGCGCTGACTATGGGAGCAGGCTCCATTGCAGGACTCTTCTAAGGGAATTCACAGCAGGGATGCAGGTGACAGTGTCTGGTGAGGGAGAGGCTGTCACACTCCAAATGGACCTCCAGGGAGGTCTGCCTTGTTGCTATCAGAGCCCTCCCTCCCTCTGCCACAGTATGCTGGCTGTGGGTGTACCCTCCACTAGATTCCTGCTTCTTGGCACACAGAGGCTCAGTCAGCAGTCCTCAGGACTGATTGAAAGGGGGAGCAGACAGACCAGAACTGATTCCCCAGAAGGTCTGTCTTACTGGTTTCAGAGGCCTGAGCTATGGGGTGTACACGGAGGCAGGCAGAGTATTAACTGTGACAGCAGACTCCACTGCATGTGCCTTCTGCAGGAATTTGCAGTAGGTGTGCAACCAACAGTGTCTGCGTGGGGGAGGTGCTGGCACACTTCAAACAGACCCCTGGGGAGGTATGCCCGGTAGATTTTAGGGCAGAAGCTTGGGGTCCTGTCTCTGTACAGACAGGGGCTGTGGTGGTTAGAGAAGTAGGCTCTTTTCCTGGGGCCACTACCCAGTTCACAGCAGCCAGTGGCCTGCTGGCTCGAAGAGGGGCAGGTATGGTGGGAGGAGTGATTTCCTACCATATACAACTCGTTGATTTGTTGATTCTTGCCTGTCTGCAGTTCCCTGCTGCTTTCCTCTGCTCCCTGATTCAGAGTCCCTCAAAGCTGAGCACCATTTCTTTATTGTACTTCTTGTATTTGTGGGGGAAGGTTGAAATGATTGGTTTATGCCACCATATTCCCAGAATTCTCCAGACTATTTCTAATAATCTTTATCTATGTGTTCCTTCCCTATCCTATTCCCGGTCTTCCTAACAGAGGCAATCTTTACCTTGAATTGTGTGTTGATCACTTCCTTGTTATTCTGTATTATGTGTACATATACATACTTATGCCACACGTATATGTACGCTTAAACCCTGTGATACTTAGTTCTTGTTTTAGGCTCTATAAAACGGTAAGTCTTTCACTCAAGATTTTGTTTTCAAGATTTCATTTCCATGTTGGGTATTACTGTAGTTGATCCATCTCAATGACTCTATCTCCATTTCACAATGTGTTGCTTTACCACAATAAATTGACTCTCTCCTCAGCAGATGGACAGTGGGATACTGTGAACATAGCCCCTATGCACATTCTGGTGCATATCTCCTGACAACACATGTAAGGGTTTTTCCCAGGTATGTTCTGACACAGAAGGGCGAGAGAGAATCTTGGTGAGACGGATTGACACAGTGACTGCAATGATGGACTTGAATGTGCCAGCAATCACAAGGGTTAACACAGGACCAGGAAATGTTCCATTCTGTTGTACGTAAGGTTGCCAAAAGTTGGAGTCAACTTGACAGCAGCTGTCTATTTAAACCCAACTTGGTCATAATGCTCTAGTTATCATTTTGTTACTGGACTTGGGCTTGCTGGGGGCTCCATTTAGGCTTTTATGATGCCTTACTTATGATTTTGTCTATTAGTGGCAATGGTTCGTACTTTTTCTCCCTTGTGCCATTCTTCTTAGGTCTTCAAGTCAAGGTTATATGAGATGGGGAGTGTCACCTCTTTCTAGTCAATTCTGCTAACACTCCACTGAGTTTTTTTCAAGGTCACCATCACCTCTGTGTTGTCAAATCCAATGGATTTTGTCTTCATTTTATTTGGATTCATCATTTTACCAACTTATCTTTTCTTCTCAAAACAACTCTTTTCAGCTGGTTTTCCCCCAGCCCTCTGGGTTCTCCTAGTCTCTTGTACCTAACTCTTGTACTCAACTCTAACGGTTGAAGTTCCTTAGGTCTTGGTCCCAGGCTCCCTTCTTTTTCTCTCCACATTCTTTAGGTGATTTTTTCCATTCTCATGAGTCTCAAGTGTATACCCTCAGCCCAGATCTCAGATCTTTTCTCTGAATATTAATCTTTCTTATCCAGCTGTCTTCCTAACACTGTCATTTGGATGTCTGATAGGTATCACAAACTCAACCTAGCCAAAAGGAACTCCTGGTCTTTCCCCAGTCATTTCTCGTTTAACCTTCCATGTCACTATATAGCACCACCATCCTCCAACACATGCAAGCCAGAATCCTGGGTATGATTTTCCATCCTCCCCTCTCCCACACCCCTCTACCCAATCTATCACCAAGTCTTATGGAGTCTACGTCCAAAACACACCTTAACTTTTTCCAGTTCTACTTCCACTGTTACCACCTGATCTAAACTGTCAGCATATAACCTGGATACAAGCATTAGCTCTAAAGCAGACACACTAACACCCCCTTAGTAATAGTACCCTGGTTTCAGTTTGCACTTCTTTCCCTTGCCTAGATAGCATATGTACTTTGCTGGTAGGTGATCTAACTCCACCTCTAAGGATATACCCCGGCTACTGTAAATCAGAGGTAGACAAACTTTTTCCGTCAAGGGCCCAAAAAAAAGCAACCAAACTTGTTGCCGTCGATTCCGACTCATAGCGGCCCTATAGGACAGGGTAGAACTACCCCGTAGCTTCCAAGGAGCGCCTGGTGGATTCGAACTGCCGACCTTTTGGTTAACAGCCTTAGCTCTTAACCATGCTGCCAGGTGGTAAATATTTTGGGGTTTGTGGGCCACGTATGTCTCTGTTGCATTCTTTTAACACTTCATAAATGTAAAAATGTATTGCTTCTTAACTCATGGGCTATACAAAAACAGGCCACAGGCCTTAGTTCGTCCCCACCTCTGGTTTAATCACTCAGCATGGTTCATTTCCCTGGTGGCTGGAGGCGGGAGAAGACTGAAGACCCACAGGATGACTCTGACTCCTGTGGGACTGACAGAAGTAGCTTGTTTTCCCCTGAATTCACATAATCCTCTTCCCTCTGCCTTGGGAGTCCTCACCACCAATGCCTACTCATGCTCAAAGCTCAGCTCAAATGCTGCCAACTTCACAAGGCTTCCCCTGGTCTCTCCTAAGCAGAGCAAGGTGCAGCTCCTTGGACTTCCACAATATGTCACTTACCTCTCGATTACAGCACCTGTATTCTGTACCAACGGAGCCCTTTCTACGGGCACCAGAACAACCTGTGAGGTAGGTATGTTCTCCTTTTATAGATGGACAGGCTCAGGGAGGTTATATAGCTAGCTTGTCCAGTCACAGGGCTAACGTGTGGCTGAGCTGGATTTGAACTCAGTAACTGACATTGCACTTCGCCCATTACCCATCTGCCCCGCTAGACCACGATCAACTTTAAAGCAAAGATATCTTAATCCTGAGTTCATTTTTGAACATGACACTGCTTCAGGCACCAAGAAGCCATCAGAATGTTCTCAATTTTCTGTTTCTGCTTGTCTGCCCTATTATTCTCACTACAAGTTGGCTCCTCCTGGTAGGTGCACACGGCAAGCGACGTACACTTCTCACCACTCCTAGGTTTAAACATTTCAGGCCAAGGCACACAGACTTATCTAATTGTCTCAATGGCAGCTATAAGTTCCCAGTAAAATTACTCAAGCCAGAATTCTACCTCTGGTCCTGAGGGTGGGAGTGGGAGGTGTGTGTACGTCACAGAGTACAAACAAGACTCTTGGTCCTTCTCATAACTATGCAGATTCTGTGTGGGAACTGGGGGGAAGGGCCCCCAAAGATGGAACATTGTGAACTGGGCAGTCTCCATACAAAATGTCCATTACGATGGTAAGTTATTGGTTGAATGATTTAGTCCTGTCTAGTTTTTGCCATTCTACCTATTTTTTTTTAACGATATAGAACAAAAAATAGTATGTTGCTTATAAATGTATCACAATATATTGGTTATCTTTTATTAGCAGCTTTATCTTGCTGACTTTTTTAGAAAGAGAGAAATCAATAAATCGACTTTTAGGCTACAATCTAAAAGTTCCCGTGTGAGTGTCCTTTCTCAAATGTACTGGGCAAAATTAAGTCAAACTAGACAAATTTTACAGACAATATACCTTTTCAGACACATTATTGGTTATTTGCAGGAACTACAGTGAGATGGGGTTCAAAAGAACAAGACAAAGGTCGTGCTTGGAGTCAAATTATTGACATCCACATGCTAAAAGGGTGTGACCCACCATCCGTACAAGTAAACCATGACTGTGACCTGGGCGTGACAGCAGCAAGTTGAGGATATTCTCTGCCACTGGGTAGACAATCATGGAACCACACGAATCACACCCTGTGTGGAAAGGGGTGTGACCAGAAGTGGGTGGTGTGCCCAGAGCCTAGAGAGGTAAGGCCAGAAGGGCAGGCAGTGACGGCCACCCCTAGCTCAGGGATGCCACAGCCTCCTGTGCTCAGTCATGTCATTCACTCCTTGTTGCAAGTTCTGGGCCCAGGCTGTCTCACCCTTTTGGCCCTTTCTCTAGCTGCAATTTCCCCTTTCTGAATTTCTTATCTGTCTGTACGATGGAGCTGGGCAAGAAGAACCCAACCAAAACCCACTGCTGTAGAGTCAATTCCAACTCACAGCGACCCTATAGGACAGAGCAGAACTGCCTCATAGTTTCCAAGGAGCAGCTGGTGGATCTGAACTGCCGACCTCTTGGTTAGCAACTGTAGCGCTTAACCACTACACCACCAGGATTTCCTAAGCAAGGAGAGGTGGGCAAATTAGTGGCTTTTAGACCTGTAAACCTTGCAGCAGTTTCTTTAACTGACAGCTTCTCTAAAAGCTCAGTATATAGCTAAAGGCAGAGCAGCTTGGGATGTACGGACGGGCCTTTCCCCTCTCCTTCTAGGGTTTCTAAAAGGGCTCCAGGAACCAGTATGAAATCCAGTTTACACTGGTCTCTGGAGTCTTTTGCAGGTCTGTATCCTAAGATGATGAGAAATCTTTCAATACCGTGCATCTTACAGGCGTCTGCAGTGTCTACAATAATTTTGCTTCTGGGTTATGGTTAATTGGCCATGCCACCTAATTCAAATGAAGGTAAAAAAATGGCCAAATTGGCTTTCTGGTATTTTGCAATGTTTCCTAGCAGTAAAGTTTTATATACTTACGATAAAACCCTTGCACCACGTTACTGGGACACAGAGGAACTAGTTTTCGGATTCCTATACCTGAGCACTTGCACACCGTTTGTTCTCCAGGACACCAGAGCTACGTTTTATTTTCACAGTATGCTTGAGGGAGGCTGCCGAGAACAGAATAAAGGCCTGGAGATGGCGGGTGGGCTTAGGCCTGGATACTGCTCTTGGTGTTGAAGGCCAGGTAGTACATGACTGTGCCCATCAGGGCGGCCAGCACCTCTGTGGAGACCCAAGGCCCGTTCCAGGCACCCAGGTGCTTGATGTCAACAGTAAACAGGGGCGGATGGCTGAGACGTCCTCGCTGTTTCTCTGGGCCTTCCTCAGGAGGCTGTAGGACTCCTCGTCAAAGAACCTGACCTCGTAGGTACCTGAGTGGGCGTGCCTGTGCTCCACGCTCCAGGACACCTGGTAGCGCTCCATGTCTTGGCCCCAGGTGACAGGAAACTGCTTTCCTCCGACATCAGCATAGAGAGGTATGTTCTGTCTGCCATTCTTCCAAGTCAGGGAGAACTCCACAATAAACACGGTCTCTGTGGTGATGACAGCATCTGAGGTAGTGTAGTAGGAGCGGACAATCACAGGTGTCTCTCTGGTCTCTGCAGAGCAGCCCATGGAGCCAGCCAGCAGAAGCAGCACTAAGGTCTTAGTCGCTGCTGCCATCTTCCCTCCACCAAAGCTGAAAGAAAAAGGGGACAGCAATTTACACAAGGAGTCCCTGGGTGATGCAAAGGGGTTAAGTGCTCTGCTGCTAATTCAAAGGTCAGAGATTTAAACATACTCAGAGGCACCTTGGAAGAAAACCCTGGTGATCTACTTCAGGAAATCAACCACTGAAAACCCTATGGTGCACAGTCCTACTGTGACACACAAGGTCATCCTGAGCCGGAGTCAACTTCTCGGCAACTGGAGAATTTACAAAACCAGCTCTTACTGGTCAATGGTTAGTCTGCCTGCAGTTTTTCCTTATGATAAACAATAACGGCAATGAAAGGCTGTGGAAGACTGCTATAGTGATGGCCTCCCATACATTAGGATTCCCTTTGCCTACAGCTTGAGCGGTGCCTCTCACACCAACTTGGCCATCTGACTCACGTGAGCCCCAGAGACAGTAAACGTGATGCAGGCAGAGGCTGGAAGAGCTCGGTGTGCTGGGATTGCCTTTCCCCTCACTGCTTACTGAGCTGAGCAGCCCCAGAGGCAGCCCTGACTAGCCTGCTGATGATGGGTGGCACATGGCCGTTTCACCCAGGGTCCCTGCCAGCAGCTTGTTTTGTTAACAAGCCCAGCCACTCTCCAGGAAGCAGACATGAGCCGTCCTGGCTGAGCCCAGTACGAACTGTGACCCACAAGATTACGAGCAGTTAAATGACTATTTTAAGCCACTAGGTTGTGGGGTGGCTCGTTACACAGAAATAGATACAAAACCCTTACGCACACATTTGTTCACGAAGGATAAATTCCTAGAAGGCATCCCAAGAGCCCTGAATTTTAACCTGGCTGTCAACAAATGTCCCTTTGGACATGGTACTAGATATTTTGCACTCAGGCACGGGGACAGTCTTGTTTGTTAGCTGGCTGGCCCAAACGTCCGGTTTTTCCTGTCAGAGAGGAACCTGAAGTAGGTAACTGGCCCACTGCAGCACTTTCCCCTGTGGTTAATTTACGCTCTAGGTCAGCGAACTTCTCAGTGAGGCCCCAGTCTGTCATGTGACTCCAGGAATAATATAAACTCTAAGGTTTATGGAGTACTTGCCATGTCCCAGACACTGTACTGAGCACTCTATCTGTGTTTGTCCTTTATTATCCTTTTCACAAATGAGGAAACAGACAGAGTGGTTCAGTGAGAAGCCTAAGATCTCAGAGCTAGGCAGCAGAGCCTGAACTTGCACCCAGAGTCTAACCACACCTGCTGCCTCTGCGCAGGTTAGGAGCCCACACTTGCTAGGTCCCCGACTATGCTCTCCACTCCCTTGAGTTCTCCGAATGATCACTGAACACCAAACACGTTGCTCTGTGCTTGTGGCCCTGCCTCTCTGTGCTCAGGCACCCATGTTCAAGAACGGTAGTGTTTTCCCTACCAAACTTCAGTTTTCCTGTTCTCAGTAGAATGGCAGCCTTGAGTCGGTTATTCTTGTCTTTGAAAACACTGTAGTTCTTTCCATACTGTGTAAGCATCATCATCGGTGTAAGCATTTCTCGGTATAAATAAGGGTTGAAAAGTTAATAAATACAGATAAATAGAAAAGTAACTTTAACTGGAAAAAAGCCTACAAAACTACTCTTACTACCCAACTAAAAAACAAACAAACAAACCCACAGCACTTGGACTTCAGTAACTTGGACTTCTTTCTGATGTCACTGAGAATTCAGTGAAAGTGGGAGGCAGCTCTTGATGGAATTTTTGGACCAGGGCAGCACTTTCTCCCTCACACAGGGAACTGCAGAGGGAGGCACAGAGAGAGGCAGCCAGCCCTTTCGAGTCCTGGCATATGACCTTGGAAAGGGAGTTAATCAATCTTTTCCAGCTTCAGTTAGCCCATACCTAACATGGAGAAAAAAATGCCTTCCACACTTCAGTTTACAAAAATGGAGATAAAAATGCCTTCTGTACTCAAGTTTATGGTGAGGATTAAGAGTTGGAGCAAAGCACTAGGGCAGGGCTGGAGACGCAAGGAACACCTGACAAACGTCAGGGCCTTGACACCTGGCGACCGGATCTGGTGCCTAAAGCCAACCACCCTTTGATGTGGATGAGCACCCACCACGTGCAGGCACTGTCCAGGGTGTTGTACTGGATGCATGAGTCCAGAACCAGACACTTAACAACCAAGAGGTTCTCCCCGTGCTAGGGCATCACCACTAAGTATCAAACTGTTATCCTCCCCTCCCGTGATTATTACTAGTTCATCTGAACCTCTTTTATCTTAGACTATAACTGTTAGAGAAAAAAAAAAGGTTTGGATGGCCGGGTGGGAGAAGCCAGAACATTAGCCGGCATGCCCTGAGTTTTTAACTTATGAGGTTGTTTATTCTCCCATTTCACAGATCAGGAAGGAAGGGCCGAGAGAGATAAATTTGGTCGGACTCGCGATCACGATTTTTCTGCTGCACCGGGCAGGATCTTAATTTAATGCAACACTTCTTGGAAAAGCAGATGACTAAAATTGCATTTTAATTGCCAAACTAAACAGCAGGCTCCCAACGGGATGATGTCCACGCCCGATTTTCCCTCTTTCAGGCGCTCTCCTCCCATCACACCCTCGCCCTGGAATTAGGCCGTGGGCTGACTACCTGCTGCAGGAAGCCCGGGGGTCTCGTCTCCCCGCGGACAGCGGGGACAGCGGGGACAGCGGCGACTTCGCCGGGTCCTCGCGGCGCTGTAGTCCCACCCGGCCCGGCAGCCCTCCGCGCGCCCCCGCGGCCCGCAGTCCGCCTGCGCACGCGCCCTCCGCGCACGCGCCCTCCGCGCCCCCGCCCTCCGCGCCCGCGCCCTCCGCGCCCCCGCCCTCCACGCACGCGCCCTCGCCCCTCAAGTCAGGCCCCGCCCCGCCCCCGCCCGTCCTCGCCCTTTTCCTCGGGCCGCCGCATCAGACCTTCCCGCCAGTCCCGGCGCCTCGCGGTCCCGCGCCCTCGCCCCGCCGCCTCCGCCTCGCCGCCTGAGGCGCTCCGCAGGCAGGACTGTCGGAGCGAACGCCGGCCCCGCCGCCTGCGAAATTCGGCCGCAATACCAGACTACTAGGCGGCTGCGGGAGCGCGCACGTCCTGGCGGCGTCGCGCGGCTCCGCCCACCGCGGCGTGCGCGCTCCGGGCGGCGGCCGGCGGGGGCGGGCGGGGGCGGCTGGGGGGCGGAGCCGCCCGCGGGCTGAGGCTCTGGGCCGCCGGCGGCTGGGCAGCTCGGCGGCGGCGGCCGGGAGGTCCGGGCCAGCGGGGCCACGCCGTCTGCTCCGCGGACACGCCGAGGCGGGGCGGACCGGCGCGCAGGATGCGTCCCTAGCCCCGGCGCGGCGCGGCGTCCCGGAGCGTCCCCGGGCGGTGCGGACCGAGGTGAGGGCGCGGGGACGGGCGGGCGGGCGGGCGCGCGGGCCCCGGGCTGCCCCGACACCCCGGCGCCCCGGGACCTCAGCACCCCGGGCATCACCGAGTCTGGCCGGGCGGCGGGCGCCGTCAGTGGCGGGCGTTTATGTAAGCGCCGGCCGGGCAGGTGGCTGGAGGCCGGGCCGAGCGTCCCCCGAGCGCGGAGCCCCTGCTGCCGCCGTGGGCTGCTGGCTGCTGGCTGCGGGGCTGCGGGGCTGCGGGGCTGCGGGCCGGGTCCGGGGCTTGGCGGTGGCGGCGCCCGTGAAGGAAGGCTGCGCCCGGGACGGCCCCGCTCTCTCTCCCCAGGCGCCCCGTCTGCGCGGGATGCGCTGCGCCCCGGGATGAGGCTGCGCCCTGGGGAGGAGAGATTGAGTCTCGGGAGGAGACTGCGCCTCACGTCCGCTTCAGAGGGTGCCGCGTCCGCGTTGGGTGCTCTGCGCCCCGGGGAGGGAATGTGTGTGCCGTAGGCTGAGGCCGTGGAGATGGAGATGCGCCCCCAGGAGGGAAGCCTGTGCCCCGCGGAGGGGAACTTGCGCCCCGGGATGAGGCTGCGCCCCCGAGGAGGGGAGGGCGGCATGGGGCTGCGCCCCGGGGTGAGGCTGCGTCCCCAGGAGGGAAGGCTGCGGCCCCGGGGAGAGGAGAGCGGCACGAGGAGGCTGTGCCCTAGGATGAGGCTGCGCCCTCGGGAGGGAAGGCTGCGTCCCGGACGCCCGCGTCCCCCCGGAGGGCGCCGCGTTCGCGAGGGCTGCTGTCGCCGCGGGGCCGGGAAATGCTGCGGGTGTAGGGCGTCTGGAGCGATTGGGAACAGTCTGAGGCGATCGGGGGCCCGAGGTTAATTCTGACGTGTCCGCATCAGCAGTAGGAAAATTACTGCGTTGTGGGTGGGTGTGAGGGAGGTGTGAACTTGGGCTGTGGACGCTAAAACGTGTTGAGTCCCAGTTTACAAGTCCGGGATCCTACAGTGTGTTGGAATCCCGATTTATACTTCGGAAACCGACACCTGGTGTTTGGCTCGCAGTTAGTATTTTTAGCCAGCAGGTTTGGTTGTTCTGATAAAGATGCTTTATTTCCCTTGTACACTGTCGTTCCATCCCCGAAGTATAAAAAGTGGCGTGGTATCAAAGTTCCTTCTTTGGTCTTAGTGCCATGATCAAGATGATGAAACAGTAGTTTCTGCTGAGAATAGAAATGCTTGTTTATTCCCTCTTAAATTTACCCTTATTTTCGTTTCTTTGAAGGGTGTTGCCCAGAGCTACACCCCAATTTACAATTGCAAAACTCTGGAATTGTCTAAAAAGCATACCTTAGGTAATGTAAAGCTTCATTTTCATCTGATTACTGTCTTCCTGATCTCTAACCTCTGTGAAAATCCCTGCACCCTCTCCAGAAAATGGACGCTTTGGCGCTGAGACTCCTTTACCATCTTTGCTTGCAGAGAGTTTCCCAAGAGGGAGAAAAGGAGAAGGAAAAGAAAAAGGCAAAGGGCTGGGTGGTACTGTTCCTCCAGGTGTTAAGAGAATTAACTGCACCTCAGCTCAGGTGTCCTCCAGAGGGCAGGGCCTCCAAGCAAGGACACTCACTGTAGAGGCCACATCAACACTGGATGACACTGGCCGAGCTGGGTGCTGCAGTCCCACTTGGTGGAGATGAATTCACACCGCCTTTGAAAGGAGCCTGTTGTCTCTGCGTAACGCACTGCTGGGTGCCCGAGGATTGCTATGAGAAGCCCAGGTTTGCAAGACTGAGTGTATTCAGCCACAGCTGGATGGGCTCGAAGCTATGGTTGGGAGGGAAGAAAGGAGGTCTTTCTGCAGGGGGCAGTGGTAAAAAGAGAATTGGCCCGGCTCTGAGAAACTGAGGACACTTGTGTCTCGGGAGTGTGTGCTTGGGAAGTGGTTCTGTGAGGTGACAGAGGAGCATTAGCTATTTAGTGATAACATCACGAACAAGCAGGCTCCCAGGCTGATTTCACTTCTTTGTGAATTTGTATGTCTTAAGGCATCTGAATTGCTTCTAGATTTTTGAGATAAGAAAATTCTTTATACTTACATTTGTCAAATGAATGAATAAAAGGAAATTAATTCATTTGATAAATACTGATCTATGATCTCTGTGTGCTGGGCCCTGCCTGTTCTCGGTCATTTGGGGGAGACTTTACCAAACAAGATAGAGTTTAGAAAAGCTAGCTGGCAGTTTGGGATGGGTTGCTTGTTGTTTTATTAATCAATTTTATGGCCTTAGCATTTTTACTTACATATTTAAAAAGAGAAACATGCACACATTACAACCTTTAAAAGGTGGGAGGGGGCACGTGAAACTTCCTTGCACTCCATCTCTGGCTGTGGGGTTCCCCTCCAACCACTGTGACCCAGTGATTGGGTATTCTCCTAGCAGTAGTCCAAATATATACCTAGTTGTGTGTAGGAAGCCCTGGTGGCACAGTGGTTAAGAGCTGCAGCCGCTAATCAAAAGGTCAGCAGTTCGAATCTACCAGGCGCTCCTTGGAAACTGCATGGGGCAGTTCTACTGTGTCCTATAGGGTCAGTATGAGTTGGAATCGACTCGACGGCGATGGGTGTATATGGGTAGTTGTATGTGTTTTTTAATGTAAATAGATTGTTTCCAATATTTGCTATAATAAACAGTGCTGCAATATTCATATATTTTTATATATGAGTGTAAGCACAACTCCTTTATCATTTTTATTAATCATCAAAATTCTTTCACTGAACGTTTATTTCAAAACCAGGTTTTACTCTCTTGAATGCCGTGATAAACTATGTAAGTATTTAGGACCAAAAAATATCGTTTAAGTAGGGAGGAGGCAGTTAGAAAATTCACTTTGGAGATTAATAGGTAAAGTTATGAAATTCGTTTAAGAAAAATGATTAAGGTTAGCATTGGACTAAAAAGCTTAATTGGAGGGATCCAGTTTTATTGGAATACTTGATGGTTTTCTGTGTCAGCTTTTTAAACAGTCAATTTCCAAATCCATAATTTGGTGTGATAGAAACGTTGTTAGTTGCCATCGAGTCGTTTCTGACCCTAAGCGCGCAGGCCTTACTTTCGAGGTGCATCTGGGTGGGTTTGAACCACCAACCTTCCAGTTATTAGTCCAGCATTTAACCATTTGTGCCACCAAATATTGGTGTTCAAAAAAACGTTTACTTAATATGGTCATAGAGGTAGAAGAGGCAAATAGTGAGAATTTCATTTAATAACTGTATATTAAAATCATTAAGAATTCTTATTCTTTGAGTAGCTTTATTTTTCCAATTATAACTTTGTATTCGGAGTGTATTCTGTGCCGCTGTGCCCCCTTCCGGCACCTGCGCCCCATGGGACAGGGACAACTAGAGGTCTTCTCAGCAGGCTTCACGCTGCCTTCGACTTGCAGAGTTTTGCTTCCTGGTTTAACAGCTGTTGGCCTGGGACCTACAGTACAAATCATTTCAAGTTAGTTGTGATTCGGTTGGTACTGCTTGTCTGGGCTTTCTGCCCGTCCGTGTACAGTGTGTTCCAGGAGTATACAAGGAAGCACGACTGGTTTTAGGTCTCCAGTCTTTGTGATGGATTTAAGGTTTAGCTGGGGGCAGGGCAGCTTGGGAAGAGGGAATGACAAGAGCTTGAAGGCTCCTCGTAGTTTTACGGGGAATACAGTAGGATTGAAGCATTTCCACACCTGGCCTTGTTTCACTCGTGCATTGATTCCACGGATATTCACCTCATGCCTTCCTGGGTGCTGGAGATACAGGAGCCAGCCCAGCAGTGGTAGCCTGTGCCCTCAAGGGGCTCAGTTATGTGGGGAGGAGGGGGACATGGTGCTGTAGGAGCAAGTCAGGCAAGTGGTGGGGTGCCGGTTGAGATGGGTGAGCTTCTTTGCCTGGGGAGCTACCTGGGGAGCTGCTGGAATAAGAGCCTGGGGCCTCAGCTTCCCTGTGGTTGTGGTGTGCTGGTAAACTGCAAGACGGCGGGGGGCGTGGGATGGGGTGGGGTGGGGGCCAGTGCCAGGAAATGAGAGTGGAGAGGGCTGGAGGCCTGGTCTCCTTGGATCATAGAGGCTGTGGTGAGGAACTTATATTGTACTCTTAAGTGTGATGGGAGGCCTGAGTTTCCTTTTAAAAAATTGACTTGAGAGGGTTTTGAACAAGGGAATACGGTCTGATTTATCTTTACAAAAAATCGCTCCGGCTGCTGTGCCACGTAGCTAAGGCTTATTAGGAGCTCGTGATGTGCCTGGCCCATGCTAAGCCCTTTACTTCTATTGATTAATCAGAACAATTATTCTGCAAGTTTTGATGCTTCCTTGATTAATTTAATTCTCATAACAGTCATGAGGGTAGATACTATTATTCCCCATGTTACATTTGGGGGCACAGTCGCAGAGAGGCCAAATAAGTGCTTTGCCAGGGTCGTGCAGTGAGTGCAAAGGTAGGGCATGGCCCTTACTCCTGTGCCGCTACAGGTCCCCCTCCTCTCCTGGGTACGGGAGCAGCAGCAGGGCCCTGAATTGGGAGTCTAGTGTGGGGTCCAGGTGAGCCGCATGGGCCTTGGACCTGGGCCAACCTGGGCGGCAGCAGTGAGATCACCTTGGGGTTACTGCACTCTAGCATTTGTGAGATGCCCTTGTTTGTAAGCTGCGTCATTGTTTTTTTTGTACCACTAACAAAGGGAAAGTGTTGCCAGTTAACAATGACACAATGCTTTCTTACCACTCAGTTAGCTTAAACTCCTTACAAGAGCTCTTAAACTTTAACATAGACTTTTACACTCTTATTGCTCTTATGCTTTACTAAAAAAGGAAAATGCATGTGAAATAAAGTAAAGCCTTCACGTTTAGAATCCAATTTTTCTAATTCAGCTTTGGATTGGGCCTATCTACTGTGCCCCCCCCCCCCCCCGCCCCACAATATGGCTCCCTGTCGTCTCACGGGGGTCTTGGGGTGAGGCAGCACCTGAAGCTGCACTGCTGTTGTCTCAGGGGTTTTCACTCCAGGCTGCTGACAACTATTCGGCAAGCTTTGGTGCTTTCTTGATCTTACTAGAAAGTGTTAAGGTTCCCTGAAACAATTTGCTGACCGTTGCGTGGAAGGGTTGGGTTGTCCATTCCGCCTCCAAGACGAACAATTGACTTTGAGTGGCTGGAGCAAGAATAATTACTTGCTTATAAAAAAAAGCTCAACTCTCGCTGCCAACAGCATTGTGAGATACCATCAGTTTTAAGATTTCAGAGTTGTTAAGATGCAGAAATAATGTGCGTCTTGGAGTTGATGAACTATTGTGTGGTTTGCTGGGGGCCCCAGCAGGATTTGCCAGTAGATTTGCTCTGAGAGAGCGCATCCAACAATGATCCCAGGTTGGTTGATGGGCACCGTTTATCAAGTGGCAACGTTTGTGGGAAGAGCAGGTATTTGGGGTGAAGATCAGGACTTTGGTGTTGGACACGTGAAGTTGGAGACACCTCTTGGGCAGCAGCTTAGCTTAGCAGTTCCACCCACAGACAGCACCTAGACAGCGCCTTGGGTTTTTGTTCCCCCATTTACTAGATGTATGATCTTGAGCAAGTTTTTTTATTTTTCTGTACTTTAGCTTTCTCATACATAAATTAGGAAGAATGATAGTGGCTTATCTCAAAGGGTTGTTGTGCCCATAAACTGAGCTAATGCAAAGTGCCTAAAATAGGCCTTGTTTCACATTTGCATATTTTAGTCATTGGTTATCTAAGTAGGTATTTTTGCATAGGGACTGTAGGTAAATCCAAGTTCTGGGTCAAGAAGAAGTTAGGGTCAGATAGGTAAATTTGGGGGTAATTTATATATTGCTGGTGTTTGAAACCACAGGGTGAGTAGTGAGTGCTGACAGAGAGGAGGAGCAGGCTGAGGACACTGAGCCCTGGGGATCAGGCAAAGGGTCCACCAGAAGCGAAGGGTCTAGCAGTGCCCATTGAAAAGGGGTCCCTTAAACAGGGAGGAAACCAGGAGAGTTTAGTGTCCTGGAATCCAAGTAAAAAAGTGGTGCAAGGCTGAGAAAGTGGTCAGTTACTTTTCGTTCTGGGATTTGATAGGAGGTAGGTTTAGGTGCCCTTGGTGAGCTGTTTCTGGAGCGGTGGGGAGGAGAGGATGGGGGAATGGAGAGCATTAAGCAGTTAAGTAGAGAGAATTCTTTGGAGAACGGATTTTGTTGAAAGGGGAGCAGGTAAGGAAGTGTTTGCTGGAGGGGGGTGTGGGCTCAAGGAAGCTTTCTGTTTTATTTTAATTAAAAAAAAATTATAGCATGTTTATGAGCCAGTAGGACCAGTCCAGGAGAGAGGGGAGAAATCTGCAACATGTCAGGAGAGAGGATGATGGCAGAAGCCAGGTCCTTGAGAAGGAGAAGCTGTGGCTTGAGCATGCAGAATTCATCCCAGGCCGTAGGAGGGCAGGCTTGGGAGCACAGCCATCCCACAAGGAGGGGATCCCACAGTCTTTAAGCAGGAGGAGCCTCAATTCACTTTAATTTTTTTTCTTTTAAAGACTGCTGCCCTTTTGAGGGGAGGGTGTAAGAAAATATGATTTTGTCCCCAGTGCAGAAAAGTAGGGACAGTGCTCTAGGGCTTTAGGAGCATTAGCTGCCTTGGGGCAACCTTACAGAACTGATATCTGGGAAAATGGCATTTTTCTTTATTAAAAAAACAAAAAAAATGAACACATTTAGATGTCTGTAAATGTATCATTAACTTAACTAGAAATCAGCACCTTTATCCACCAAACTGTACCACTTAGGGGACAAGCAAGACCGGGCTCCTGATTGGTGCCTTATTCGTGTCTTAAAGATCTAGAGGGAAATACCAGGCTCCCTCTCCCCCTAGGAAGGCAGGTGTTGGAAGTTGTGCTCTGCTGTCTTGGGATGTCGCCATGGGATGGTTTGGAGAAGGTGGGTGTTCCTCCTTCATTCTGAGTGGTCGGGTGAAGATCCAGTGCTCTTTCTGTGGCTTTATTCAGACTGCCAGTGTGGTGAGGCTGCAGTTTTCCAGCACTGATGCTATGGGAGCCAGACCTGCTGGATCTGCATGAAGGGATGTGTCAAGTGCAAAATGTACTAGACAGTTGCCTGGGTAGTGGAATAGCTTCCCAAAGCCCATGGAGGGTGATGGGGGTTTTGTGGCTCCTGGGACTTATGGTGGCATCTTGTGCTGCTCCTTGGGGAGGAGGGCATCAGTGTGAGGCCATGATTGGCCAAAGCAGGGAATGGTGATGTCCCGTTTCCCTCACCCCCACCCCTTTCCTGCGGCTTTACCATTCATGGCTTCCGGCCTGTGGATGCCCAGGCTCATTCAGGGCACCAGTATTTGTTTAAATGAAGTTGCCTCTTGGATTAGTAATACATCTCACCTACCCAGAATTTGGTTTGTGCTGTTTGTGGTCACTCGATTTTTTTGGGTTTGGAGTTTTGAAATACCGAGCCTCTCAGTTGCTTGCCCAGCGGGATGACAAGCGAGGCAACATTTCACGGCCTCCTGGCGTTCCCTCTGTTCTCGTTCTTGGTGCTGGGGAGAACAGTTCCCCCTGCGCTGGAAACGTTCACTTCACTCTCTCTTTCCATTGGCAGGTTTTCCCCAATGCCTTCCCAGTGTGGGTCATCGCGTGTGGACGCCATGGTGAGTGACGATGATAAAGCCTCTGTGGGTCTGTGAGCTAGCCTTCCAGCGGAGGGGACTAACGACGGTCACAAAGACACATCTCACACCTTGACATCGTTCTGTATATCTGAGTGACAGAGGGAAACCAGGGCCCAGGCAGACAGCACCCAAGGGGAGTGCCAGCTTGAGGTATGGTGTTCTCAATAAAAGGTATTTACGCTGAGGCTGAAAGAGAGGGGAGAAGGACGGTCCAGTGGAGGGAGCAGCTGCCCAAGCTCCTTCTTGGTGGGGGAGGAGGGGAGGCCAGCAGCCTGTGTCAGTGATTATGGGGAGGGCAGTGGAAGGTAAGGCTGGAGAGGTCTCGGGCCCACTGGAGAGGTGAGGGTCTTGCGGACCATGGGGCAGAGCCAAGGAATTGTTGGAGTGTTTTAAGTAAGGGACTGAAGTGTTGTGACTTGTCTTGGGAAGAACACTTCTGTAGCCTGTGGGGAGTGGGCTAACGGGGGGCCTGGTAGAAGGTCCAGATGGACCGAGGTGGCAGGCTGGAGAAAAGAGAGCAATGCGAGTATCTCTTGGTTGTGGGATGGTGGATTTGGTGATGGGCTGGGCCTAGAAGATGAGGGCAAGGGAGGGATCAAGATAGGCTCTGAGGGGAAGATTCTTCATTTGTATCTGTAATTTTGTTCTAGATTCTGCTTGCATCTGCAAATTCCTCTCCCTCTAGTATGTGATGTACAGAATATTTACATGTACTTATGTACGATCTATAATGAAGGATGTAATGTATCATTTGTAAAACACACAAATAAGTTGTGTGCCGTCGAGTTGATTCCAACTTATAGCGACGCTATGTGACAGAGTAGAACTGCCCCAAAGGGTTTCCTGGGCTGTAATCTTTATGGGAGCAAGATTGCGGAGCCACTGGTGGGTTTGAACCGCCAAATTTCTGATTAGCAGCCAAATATTAACCATTGCGCCACCAGGTCTCCTTCGCAGAGAAGGACGCGTGTTTAAAATTGGATTAGGCAGAACTGGCACTGATTGGTGTCCTTGTACTTGTACCAGTTATTCCTCGAAACAGCCTTATGTAGGAGGTTTGTTACCCTATTTTTTAGATCAGGAAACTGATATTTAGAGGTTTGGTAACTCCTGGGAAAGCTGGATAATAGTAGCTAATGTTTATTAAGATTTTACTGTGTGTCGGACATGGTAAACAGAGTTTAATCTGTTACAATCCTCACAGTGATTTGAGGTTACTGTTAGGAAGAGCTGTCATGATCCCCTTGTATGGATGAGCACACGCCTGCCTGGGTCACCTGAGCAGCCTCCGGACAGACCTATTCCCTCTGGTCTCCTTCCATTGCAGCTCCACTAGCAGCCAGACTGAGCCTCTTGGTTTAAGCTGGGATGTGTCTGCTGTTCAGACCCTGTGGCTGCTCCTGTCTCAGAGGACAAGACAGTGTCCTCCCGGCGTCTCCAGCTCTCTACGCCCTGGTCCCTGGTCCCCTCTCAGGCCCCCTCCTACTGTCCCCATCCACCCTGCAGGCTCATTCCCGTGCTCAGGGCCTTGGCTCCAGCGGTCCGTGGCACTTCCCCCGATGAGGTGGCCAGCCCTCCAGCCATTCTCCTGTGCTCTCTCACCTCCTGGCACACAGCGTGCTATCTTACATCCATTTCCGTTGTCTGTGCCCACGTTCGTTCCACACGCAACGTGCTCGGCAGGAACAGAAATCTCAGGAAGGCAGCATCATCCTCGTTTTGTTCCCTGAGGTAGCTATCCTAAGGGCTCTGAGTAATGCATAAAAACCAAAAAAACCAAACCCAGTGCTGTCGAGTCGGTTCTGACTGATAGTGACCCTAAAGGACAGAGTAGAACTGCCCCATAGGGCTTCCAGGGAACATCTGGTGGATTCGAACTGCTGACATCTTGGTTAGCAGCTGTAGCTCTTAACCATTATGTCACCAGGGTTTCCGAATAATGCATAGCATATATTTAAAAAAAAACAGACAAACAAACAAACAAAAGCCTTTTGCTGTTGAGTTGACTCCAGTTTATGGTGACGTGTGTTACAGAGAAGAACTGAGCCCCACGGGGTTTTCTTGGCTGACACCTTCACAGAAGTAGGTTTGCCAGGCCTTTCTTCTGCAGGGCCACCGGATGGGTTCGAACCGCCAACCTTCAGGTTAGTAGTTGAGTGCAAACCATTCGTGCCACCCAGGGCCCTAAAGCAAACATGTTGCTGTTGAGTCGATTCTGACTCATGGTGACCAGTATTTGTTGAATGAATGAATATGTTTTTATTACTTACTGTGTAGGTTTTTTTTTATGTAGGTAGTAAGTGATAGAAACAGAATTTGAGTCTAAATTTGTCTGCCTCTTAAAGTGTGTGTTTTCTGTCTTACCGTACTGCCCCACCCCCAGTGTTCCTATTGTGCTTGGTGAATCAGTCATATCTTTATGCCCCATATGTCTGTATTATCTCCAGATTCCCATGCTTTTCTCTGCAGGGTGGAAACATTTACAAAACATTCAAAATTGTTAGAAAACCAAAAAGTGCATTATAGTAAATTAATCTGTTGAAAACAGGGAGTCCATATCCTGAAAACATAACTCTGTCCGGTCAACATTATTTTAACCCCTTTTCGGCAATGTGTAATTGGGATCTGTTCTCTTAAGCAATAATAGTGTCTTAATAAAGAAATAATAGTTATAGCAATATCTTGATGAAAATGAGAGTACTTTGGATAATTCTGGGAGGTTTCAGAAAAAAGGAACCAAATTAAGTGAAACACGTACACCTACTCCTCACTTACCAACTGTCTCTAGTTATCTGACGTTTTGCGTTTATGACAATAGCAAAAAACCAGCTATCTGACTATTTTGCGCATAAATGACATATGTCTGGCAGTAAAGAACGCCAGGGTGTGAGGCGAGGGTAATACTGGCTGTGATGGTTAAGGTTATGTGTCAGCTTGGCTGGGCCATGATTCTCAGTGGTTTGGCAGTTATATAATGATGTAATTTGGCAGTTATGTAATGATGTAGTCATCCTCCATTTTGTGATCTGATATGGTCATCCTCTGTTTTCACATAATGCTGACTTTTGCATAATGACCTGGTCTTTGGAACCTAACCATGTCAATAAGTGAGCAGTGGGTGTATGTGATCCAACTGAGGAGGCTTGACAGATTTAAAAATCGGAGAAAGTGGGGTTTATAAGCTGTACAGTGGAGGAACAAAAAGAAAAGTGTATCAGAATTTAGGAAATTGGGGATTTGATGCCAGCCCTGTGTCTGAAATGGATGGTCAGTTAACATTCTGTCTTTGCCGCAGGTTCCTTGAGGATAAAACAAGGGAGGTTGAATTGGTGATTTCTAAGGTTCATTCCATTTCTTGGAGACTGTTTTAAGTAGGTGGTTTGAAGGGTCATTCATGCAGTTGTTGAACAAACACTTCTTATAGAACCTTTGTGTAGAAGTAGATGATGATGCCCTATTTCACTTCCATGGCTGCTTAAGATCCACAGGAGATAGAGCTCGGCAAAAAAGCATCCTTCCCCCACCCTCTTTACTTGGTACCTGCTGAGAGGTAAGGTGTAGGGAAAGGGGGGTGGGTCATGGGAGTGGACCAGGGCTAGGACCAGGTCTCAGAGGCAGGACCTAGGGAGCTGGAGTAATGGATTTTAACTCCATGAGAAAATGCAGCACTGCAGAGAATTGGAGGTGATCACCTTCTGTATTTTCTTTGTTTTAGGGGACTCTCTGTGTTAGCTGTCCTGGATTAAATTGAGCGAGCATTGTCCTTTAGCTCTTCAAATCTAGAGCTTATCATAACTGACTAAAAATAATTCAACAATAGTTAATATTTGGAGTCGTGGGTGGTGCACATGATGAACACACTCAGCTGCTAACCAAAAGGTTGGAGATTTGAGTCCACCCAGGGGCACCTCAGAAGAAAGGCCTGGCAGTCTACTTCCGGAAGATCACAGCCACTGAAAACCTTTTGGAGCACAGTTCCACTCTGTCACGTGTGGGGTTGCTAGGAGTTATAATCGTCTTGATGGCAACTGGTTAACTGGTTGTTAATATTTAATTGGCCCTCTTGTTCTAAATCATGAAGTTAGAAATGAAAGTTGTTAACGTGTATACATCAGTCATGCTGGAGAGGACGTTTGAGAGTCGCCTTGTATTCTCGTGTCCTTACTTATGGGCAGTGCTCATGCATTTATTTATTTATTTTTTTTAATTTTTATTTTTGGTTAAGAACAGTATGGTGCAAATTCTTTACCTTGCTGAGTATTAACTTACTCTAGGTGAGTTGGTTTCCTTGAGAAAAAGAATTTGTTCAAGGATATAAGGTAGCCTCTTGTGGTCTGTGCGAGGATCTGAGCATCAGGCTTGGCAACAGGTCAGGAACCACGCCTGGTGCCCTGTGGGACCAGGCCCTCTGCCAACTGGTGCCTTCTAGAAATAATGCCCGAAGTCTCAGTGTCTTCCCTTTTCAGGAATAGAGTCTACAGGGCACCTGCTTTCTCAGATTGCTGCTTTTCAGGATGAGGTCCTGTGTGGGTGCGTCAGGTTGGTGGAGCCTGTTTCTTGGGTGCATCCTGGCTGCGTGAGAGACAGGGAGATCAGGCTCTGGTTCCAGCTTAAGGAGAAGTGACTCACCTCAGGGGACTTGCCCAGATACAGACCATAGATTCAGAAGACGCTGGGTGACCGTGGCTCTGACTGTGACCCTCCGTGAATGGTGGGGCACGTGTAGTACTGATCTTCTACGTACTTTATAGGTTCAGGCTGAAGTCAGTCTTCGTCAAACTGGGGTGGTAATTTCGAGAACCATGCTTTGGCCACAGTTTAAATAGCAATGATTTGACTCTTTATATCTACTCTATCCTAGAGAATAATCGAAGTTAATTATATTAAATGTGTACTAATTAGCCTTGATCGTTTTGAATATATTCCTTTTCAGAGTAGATTGTTGTATGTCGCCAAGTTGATTCCAACTCATAGCAACTATATAGGACAAAAAAAGAATTGTCCCATTGAGTTTCCAAGGCTGTAATCTTTATGGAAACAGACTGCCATTATCTCACTCCTACTAAGTGGCTGGTGGGTTTGAACCACTGACCTTTTGGTTAACAGCCGAGCTCTTAACCACTGTGCCACCAGGGTTCCTTGCACAAGCAATGAATAGTGAGTAATTATTTCCTGCAGGCAGAAAACTAGTTTGGGAAGTTGAAGCTGAAAATCCTTAATTCAGAAAGACCTGGGACTCAGGAATGAATCCTAGAATTTCAGAGCTGCAATAATTTGAGAACAGGTTTACCCCGTATTTTACTATCACTGAAAACCTATAGAGAAAAATCACTTGGATCAGGTTTTCAGCTGGTGTTTGGATGTGCCAAGACTAAAACTTCTGTTTCAAGTCTCCTAACTAATTGTCTTTTGAGTATGTGGTAGTACTACCCAGCAATACAAACAAAACAAAAACAAACCCATTGCCATCAAGTCAATTCTGACTCATAGTGACCCTGTAGGACAGAGTAGAACTGCCCCTTAGGGTTTCCGAGGAGCGACTGGTGGATTCAAACTGTTGACCTTTTGGTTAGCAGCTGAGGTCTTAACCATTGTGCCACCAGGGCTCCTACCTAGTAATAGAAAACCAAGGAGGTGGGGAACCAAACCCATTGCATCAAGTCGATTCCGACTCATAGGGATCCTATAGGACAGAGTGGAACTGCCTGATAGGGTTTCCAAGGAGCGCCTGGTGGATTCAAACTGCCGACCTTTTGGTTAGCAGCTATACCCCTTAACCACTATGCCACCATGGTTTCCTACCCAGTAATAGAGCAGGGTTAAAATCTATACCTTCTGACTTCTAGGTTTTCCCCCTTCTTCTTATCTTTTCGATGGCATGTGGTAGATGCTTCTCACCCACAGATGAATGAATGATGTATTTGATCATTCCACAATGAAGATTTCTACTTGTTTTTTTTCCTCTAATGAAACTGTGTGAGGGAATTGATTATCTCCCATAGGAAAAGCAGGTATTTGAGGTAATGAGTAAATCTAGAAGGTATTACTGAACACAGAGCATCTTTTCTGGGCTCTTGTGTAGGATAAACATATTCAGTCTCCTGCTTGGTTCGCTTTATATGTGTGCATTTATCGATATAAATTGACCTCTGAGCACTGCTTTTGCTGTGTCCCAGAGGTTTTGATAGGAAGTGTTTTCATTCTCGTTGCATTCTATGAATTTCTTTATTCCCTCCTTAATGTCTTCTATAACCCAGTCTTTTTTCAGCAGGGTATTTGTTCAGTTTCCAAATATTTGATTTCTTTTCCCTAATTTTTTTTGTTATTGATTTCCACTTTTATGGCCTTATGGTCTGAGAAGATGCTTTGTAATATTTCGATGTTTTGGATTCTGCAAAGGTTTGTTTTACGACCTAATATGTGGTCTATTCTAGAGAATGTTCCATGTGCGCTAGAAAAAAAAGTATACTTTGCAGCAGTTGGGTGGAGTGTTCTGTATAAGTCAATGAGGTCAAGTTGGTCGATTGTAGCAATTAGGTCTTCCTTGTCTCTATCGAGCTTCTTACTGGATGTCCTGTCCTCTGAAAGTGGTGTGTTGAGGTCTCCTACTATAATTGTGGAGGTGTCTATCTCACTTTTCAGTTCTGTTAAAGTTTGTTTTATGTATCTTGCAGCCCTGCCATTGGGTGCATAAATATTTAATATGGTTATATCTTCCTGGTCAATTGTCCCTTTAATCATTATGTAGTGTCCTTCTTTATCCTTTGTGGTGGATTTAACTTTAAAGTCTGTTTTGTCAGAAATTAATATTGCTACTCCTGCTCTTTTTTGCTTATTGTTTGCTTGATATATTTTTTTCCCTCCTTTGAGTTTTAGTTTGTGTCTCTAAGTCTAAGGTGTGTCTCTCGTAGGCAGCATGTAGATGGATCGTGTTTCTTTATCCAGTCTGAGACTCTCTGTTTCTTTATTGGTGCATTTAGTCCATTTCCATTCAGCGTAATTATAGATAAGTATGTGTTTAGTGCTGTCATTTTGATGCCTTTTTATGTGTGTTGTTGACAATTTCATTTTTCCACTTACTTTTTTGTGCTGAGATGTTTTTCTTTGTATTGGTTCCCTTTAAATTCTACCACACCATCATAAAAATCATGCACTTCTTAAAAATCAATTAAATAGCCATGCTTTAAATTGACTGCCTGTTATCTATACGGCCCTTGGTTAGCTGTAAGTTGTGCTGGCCTTAAAAGCAAGCTGGGAAGAGGAGGTTAGAAAGTTAAATAATGCAAAAGGTAGCTCAGGGCATGATTTATTTGTCCTGGCATTGGAAGCCAGTGAGTTTTGTGTTGCAAGAAGATGTGTCTGTTTGCAGTTAATCCTCATTCTGCCTCCGTCATAGCAGCCTCTGATCTGTTTTCTCTCTCTCCAAAATTTGCCTTTTGCGGGCATTTCATATAAACGCGATCATGTAGTGTGTAGTCTTTTGCGCCTGGCTCTTTTCACTTAATGTTTTTGAGGTTCACGCATGTTGTAGAACGTGTCAGTGGTTTGTTCCCTTTAGTGTTAGTTGTGCAGATATAGCACATCTTGTTTATCCATTCGCCAGTTGATGGGCGTTTGGATTGTCTCTGCCCTTCGGCTGATACGAATGTTACTGCTTGAACATTCACGAACACATCTTTGTGCGGACATGTGTTTTCATTTCTCTTGAAGAGTCCATAGGAGCTTTTGACGTGAGGCGTAAGATGAAAACATTTCTTTGTGACGTTGGTAACTCTGGAGAAGACTGTTTGTTGGATTTCCAATGGCTTGCTCCTGAGGTATCTGTGATGTGGCTTGAACATCTTGAAGAGTGTGACCGGGAAGTATTATGGCTATCAATGTCGGGGTAGGCCAGTAGGGTCTGTAAAGATGACTGACCTGTGCTGTACATTATCAGGCCCCCAACAGGTGAACTCTTTCCCAGTATTTGATTTTTTTTTCCATTCATCAGAGAAAAAAACCAGTGAAGTACCGTTGGGCATATTAAACACCACATTCAGCCTCACAAAACTGCAAGGGCACTTTTTGAACCAAAAATTCTACTTCTAGGAACCTACACTGAAGATACACCTCCAACAATATGAAAGTAAGTGCGCACCGAGTCATCCTGCCTCAGCACTGTTCGTAACTGCAAAATACGGGTGACAGCCTGAACACCCATACACAGCAGAGGCCTCAGCACTGTTCGTAACTGCAAAATACAGCCTGAACACCCGTACGCAGCAGAGGGCTGAATAAACCTTGGTGCGGTCACACCAAGTACTGTGTGCAGCGGGGAAGCTCTTCCCAAATTCATTTGCGGTGGTTTTCAGGCTGTGCTGGAAAGGAACAGAGTGAAGGCGTGCAAGGGTCAGGTATGGCACACTCATGTGAGGAGGAGGGGGTATAAGAAAATGCATTCGTATCCGTACATTGTGTGGAGAGTTACAGGAAGGATAGCTGAAGCTAAGGAGATGGGCTGCTATGGAGGGTGAGTGGGTGCTGGGTGGAAAGGAAAGGGGACTAGATACGGGGTAGTAGGGGTAGGGGAGCGACAGTTCTCTTAGTACGCCTTTTTTTATAGCCCCCCACTCTTGGAACACCAGCAGTGTTTCATGTACCTCAAAGCAAAATAAATAATTAACATCAACAAGCATGTGGGGGGACCCGAAATGGAATACAAACAGAAACAAATGATCCCTCTGGGTTACAAAGCGATAACACAGCCCCAGTAAAGGGGCCACTAAAGAAAAGGTTCAGCTTTATTTTGGAAAACATTATCTGGACTGGATTCTGTAAGGCTAAAGAGAACAGGAGCTGCACAGAATCCTCTAGTTGTGAATTTGTTTCTCCTGAGGGTACGGGTTAGAGTCTGAAACTGTGTTTACATTCCCCCTACCAAATCCACTGCCTTTGAGTCAGTTCTGACGCACAGCGACCCTGTAGGACAGAGTGTAACTGCCCTATAGGGTTTCCAAGGCTGTAAATCTTTACGGAAGCAGACTGCCACATCTTTCTTCCATGGAGCAGCTGGTGGGTTCGAACCACCGACTTTTCGGTTAGCAGCTGAGTGCTTTAACCACTGTGCCACCAGGGCTCCTCATGTGTACATTAGGATTGAACAAATAAGTAAATACACAGTGAGTAATGAGAGCCAGGTTTCTCACTGTCTCTAAGGAAGAGGTTAAAAACAAGGAGAGGTCGAAGGGAACAGGAACCCGGTGGTGTTGGATTGGAACCCAAGTTATCAATGTGAATCCATGGTTTTTAATATATGTATATTCAGAGATAGATTCAGAGTTAAATGTAGGCATGTATATAGCATGAATTAGCGTACATACGTACGTAAATACATGCAAAACTCCTAGCGTTGTCTGTCGAGAAGGCCTGTAAGCAGCAACACCCCTGTAGCAACGAGCACCCCTAAATACCATTCCGCAGTAACAGGAAGCCGGACTCCTTGGAGAAGATGGGCCTGGAACATCTGGTTGTGCCAGAAAGTAAGAGCGTGCTCAGAAGAGGGTGAGGCTTGCTGGAAGGACACAGGAGTCAACCAAGGAGCTCCCAATGGCCAAAGCTGGAACAAACTGAGCAACAAAATAAATAATGATAGTATTGGTTTATAATCTGTAGAATGAAAGATTCATAGAGTACATACTGAGGTAAATAAGTAAATAAATGGCGGAAAAGGGGTAGCTGTCCCTTATAGAATTCCATGAATAAATGTAGAAAGGGAGAGGAAAGTAAAACTCACCATTAGGCAAATACCGCAGTTGTAGTTACTTCAGGCAAAATCTATGGGCAGATGCTAAATTTCGTAGGTAAAGCTTCGAGGAGAAACAGGATATTTGCAAAGCCTCAAAGTATCTTTTTTTTCCCCAAGTTATTTATTTATTCAAAAGGGAAAAATGGTAACCATAGAGTGGAGAAACCCAGCAGACACCACCTACCCAGGCGGTCAAGGTTAGCATCACCTATGATAAGATGTATCATATCACCTACTTCCTGCGGTGACACACATTCCCAGTCTCAGTCTCATTGTGAGGAAATACCAGACAAACCCCAATTGAGGGACATTCTGTAAAAACCTGACCAGTATTCTTCAAAGGTGTCAAAGTCATGAAAAATAAGGAAAAACTGAGAAACGGTTCCAGCTTGGAGGACACCGAGGAGACACAACAACTAAGTACAGTGTGGGGTCCTGGATGAAATCTGGAACAAAAAGATGGCAGTGGAAAACTGGTGGAGTTCAAATAAGACCTGAAGTTTAGTCAACAGTATTGTACTAATGGAAGCCCCGGTGGCGCAGTGGTTAAGAGCCTGGCTGCTAACCAGAAGATCGCAGTTCAGATCCGCCAGCCACTCCTTGGAAACCCTGGGGCAGTTCTACTCTGTCCTATAGGGTCGCTAGAAGTCAGAATTGACTTGATGGCAGCCAGGTTTTTTTTTTTTTTTTTAATTGTAGCAATGTTTATTTTTTAATTTTTGTCATCGTTCTGTGATTTTGTAAGATGTTTAACATCAGGGGAAGGCTAGATGGGAACTCTAGTATTCTTTAGTTTTTCTTTAAGTTAAAATCTCAAAATGAAAAGTTGAAGAAGGCACATGACAGAACGTGAAGAAGTATCTGTGGAGTTGATGGTGACCCAGAGGAGGGTAGGAGCCCGCTGCCTGTGTCCCCCTGTTTGTAATGTACTGCTGTCAGTTCTCCCTCTGAGGGAGTATTGGAGTTATTTCAATGAGAAATCATACATTCTTTCTGGAAACTCTTGTTACCTCTCCTGCTCCACTGTAGAACATTCTGGAGATGTACTTCCCACCCTGTGGCAAGGAGGGGCATAGCTCTGTCAAAGACGGGTCCATCAGAATGACATTTGAGTGGGGGAGGGGTCCTTTCCCAAGCCACAGGGAAGAGCTGCTGTTTCCAGGAGGTGAAGCCCTCCTGGGTAGACCAGAGTACCAGGTGCCACTATATTGAGGTCAGTGTTAGAGCCTCTGGTATCTCATATGTGTGCAAATGTTTTCCTAGTTTGACTTTGGACGTCTGTTAATTTTTTTTCCAAAGAGAAATTTAAAAATTTTATATAGTGAAATTTATCAGTCTTTTGTTTTATGGGTTTTGAGTCCTGTGTAAGAGCATTTTCTCTGCCTCAGTAGTCATATTCTTCTTTAATTTCTTCTAGTACTTTTTTTTAAGATAATTTTTATTGTGCTTTAAGTGAAAGTTTACAAATCAAGTCAGTCTCTCACACAAAAACCCATATACATCTCGCTACACACTCCCAGTTACTCTCCCCCTAATGAGACAGCCCGCTCTCTCCCTCCACTCTCTCTTTTCGTGTCCATTTTGCCAGCTTCTAACCCCCTCCACCCTCTCATCTCCCCTCCAGGCAGGAGATGCCAACATAGTCTCAAGTGTCCACCTGATCCAAGAAGCTCACTCCTCACCAGCATCCCTCTCCAACCCATTGTCCAGTCCAATCCATGTCTGAAGAGTTGGCTTCTGGAATGGTTCCTGTCCTGGGGCAACAGAAGGTCCGGGAACCATGACTACCGGGGTCCTTCCGGTCTCCTGCACACCATTAAGTCTGGTCTTAGGAGAATTTGGGGTCTGCATCCCACTGCTCTCCTTCTCCCTCAGGGGTTCTCTGTTGTGTTC
Source organism: Loxodonta africana (assembly GCF_030014295.1). Taxonomy (NCBI): domain Eukaryota; kingdom Metazoa; phylum Chordata; class Mammalia; order Proboscidea; family Elephantidae; genus Loxodonta; species Loxodonta africana. The sequence goes on from NC_087343.1 coordinate 226,985,022, forward strand.
CCTGTCAGGGCAGTCATCGGTTGTGGCCGGGCATCATCTAGTTCTTCTGGTCTCAGGCTGATGTAGTCTCTGGCTTATGTGGCCCTTTCTGTCTCTTGGGCTCATAATTACCTTGTGTCCTTGGTGTTCTTCATTCTCCTTTGATCCAAGTGGGCTGAGATCAATTGATGCATCTTAGATGGCTGCTTGCTAGCATTTAAGACCCCAGATGCCACTCTTCAAAGTGGGATGCAGAATGTTTTGTTAATAGATTTTATTATGCCAATTGACTTAGATGTCCCCTGAAACCATGGTCCCCAGACCCCTGCCCCTGCTACGCTGGCCTTCGAAGCATTCAGTTTATTCAGGAAACTTCTTTGCTTTTGGTTTAGTCCAACTGTGCTGACCTCCCCTGTATTGTGTGCTGTCTTTCCCTTCACCTAAAGTAGTTCTTATCTACTATCTGATTAGTGGATACCCCTCTCCCACCCTCCCTCCCTCCTCCCTCTCCTAACCACAAAGGAATGTTTTCGTCTCAGTTTAAAGTATTTCTCAAGTTTTTATAATGGTGGTCTTATACAGTATTTGTCCTTTTGCAACTGACTAGTTTCACTCAGCATAATGCCTTCCAGGTTCCTCCATGTTATGAAATGTTTCACAGATTCCTCACTGTTCGTTATCAATGCGTAGTATTCCATTGTGTGAATATACCATAATTTATTTATCCATTCATCCGTTGATGGGCACCTTGGTTGCTTCCATCTTTTTGCTATTGTAAACAGTGCTGCAGTAAACATGGGTGTGCATATTTCTGATCGTGTAAAGGCTCTTATTTCTCTAGGATATATTCCAAGCAGTGGGATTGCTGGATCGTATGGTAGTTCTATTTCTAACTTTTTAAGGAAGCACCAAATCGATTTCGAAAGTGGTTGTACCATTTGACATTCCCACCAGCAGTGTAGAATTGTTCCAGTCTCTCCACAGCCTCTCCAACATTTATTATTTTGTGTTTTTTGGATAAATGCCAGGCTTGTTGGAGTGAGATGAAATCTCATTGTAGTTTTGATCTGCATTTCTCTAATGGCTAATGATCGTGAACATTTCCTCATATATCTGTTAGCTACATGAATGTCTTCGTTAGTGAAGCGTCTATTCATATCTTTTGCCCATTTTTTATTTGTCTTTTTGCAGTATCATGTAGATTTTAGAGATCAGGTGCTGATCAGAAATGTCATAGCTAAAAACTTTTTCCCAGTCTGTACGTAGTCTTTTTACTCTTTTGGTGAAGTCTTTGGATGAGCATAGGTGTTTGATATTTAGGAGCTCCCAGTTATCTGGTTTTTCTTCTGCGTTCTTAATAGTGTTTTGAACACTGTTTATGCCATGTATTAGGCCTCCTAACGTTGTCCCTATTTTTTCTTCCATGATCTTTATTGTTTTAGATTTTATATTTAGGTCTTTGATCCATTTTGAGTTAGTTTTTGTGCATGGAGTAAAGTATGGGTTTTGTTTCATTTTTTTGCAGATAGATATCCAGTTCTGCCAGCACCATTTGTTAAAAAGACTGTCTTTTCCCCATTTAACTGTTTTGGGGCCTTTGTCAACTATCAACTGCTCATATGGGGATGGATTTATGTCTGGATTCTCAATTCTGTTCCATTGGTCCATGTATTTGTTGTTGTACCAGTACCAGGCTGTTTTGACTACTGTGGCGGTATAATAGGTTCTAAAATCAGCTAAAGTAAAACCTCCCACTTTGTTCTTCTTTTTCAGTAATGCCTTATTTATCCAGGGCCTCTTTCCCTCCCATATGAAATTGGTGATTTGTTTCTCCATCTCATTAAAGAATGTCTTCAGGATTTGGATCAGAATTGCATTAAATGTATAGCTCGCTTTTGGTAGAATAGACGTTTTTATAATGTTAAGTCTTCCTATCCATGAGCAAGGTATGTTCTTCCACTTATGTAAGTCTCTTTTGGTTTCTTGCAGAAGTGTACTGTAGCGTTCTTTGTATAAGTCTTTTACATCTCTGGTAAGATTTATTCCTAAATATTTTATCTTCTTGGGGGCTACTGTAAACGGCATTGATTTGGTGATTTCCTCTTCCATGTTCTTTTTGTTGGTATAGAGGAATCCAACTGATTTTTGTATGTTTATCTTGTATCCTAATACTCTGCTGAACTCTTCTATTAGTTTCAGTAGTTTTCTGGAGGATTCCTTAGGGTTTTCTGTGTATAAGATCATGTCATCTGCAAATAGAGATACTTTTACTTCTTCCTTGCCAATCTGGATGCCTTTTATTTCTTTATCTAGCCTAATTGCTCTGGCTAGGACTTCCAGCACAATGTTGAATAAGAGCGGTGATAAAGGGCATCCTTGTCTGGTACTCCATCTCAATGGGAATGTTTTCAGGCTCTCTCCATTTAGGGTGATTTTGGCTGTTGGTGTTGTATAAATGCCCTTTATTATGTTGAGAAATTTTCCTTCTATTCCTATTTTACTGAGAGTTTGTATCATGAATGAGTGTTGAACTTTGTCAAATGCCTTTTCTGTATCAATTGATAAAATCATGTGATTCTTGTCTTTTGTTTTATTTATGTGATGGGTTACATTAATTGTTTTTCTAATGATGAACCATCCCTGCATACCTGGTATGAATCCCACTTGGTCATGGTGAATTATTTTTTTGATATGTTGTTGAGTTCTATTGGCTAGAATTTTGTTGAGGATTTTTGCATCTACACTCATGAGGGATATAGGTCTGTAATTTTCTTTTCTTGTGGTGTCTTTACCTGGTTTTGGCATCAGGGATATGGTGGCTTCATAGAATGAGTTTGGTAGTATTCCATCCTTTTCTATGCTCTGAAATACCTTGAGTAGTAGTGGTGTTAACTCTTCTCTGAAAGTTTGGTAGAACTCTGCTGTGAAGCCGTCTGGACCAGGGCTTTTTTGTGTTGGGAGTTTTTTGATTACCTTTTCAATCTCTTCTTTTGTTATGGGTCTGTTTAGTTGTTTTACCTCTGTTTGTGTTAGTTTAGGTAGGTAGTGTGTTTCTAGGAATTCATCCATTTCTTCTAGGTTTTCAAATTTGTTTGAGTATAGCTTTTCATAGTAATCTGATATGATTCTTTAAATTGCCGTTGGGTCTGTTGTAATATTGCCCATCTCATTTCTTGTTTGGATTATTTGCTTCCTCTCCTGTTTTTCTTTTGTCAGTTTGGCCAATGGTTTATCAATTTTGCTGATTTTTTTCAAAAAACCAGCTTTTGCTCTTGTTAATTCTTTCAGTTGTTTTTCTGTTTTCTATTTAGTTCAGCTCTAATTTTTATTATTTGTTTTCTTCTCGTGCCTATGGGTTTCTTTTGTTGGTCTCTTTCTATTTGTTCAAGTTGTAGGGATAATTCTTTGATTTTGGCCCTTTCTTCTTTTTGGATGTGTGCATTTATTGATATAAATTGGCCTCTGAGCACCGCTTTTGCTGTGTCCCAAAGGTTCTGATAGGAAGTGTTTTCATTCTCATTGGATCCTATGAATTTCTTTATTCCATCCTTAATGTCTTCTATAACCCAGTCTTTTTTGAGCAGGGTATTGTTCAGTTTCCAAATATTTGATTTCTTTTCCCTGCTTTTCCTGTTATTGATTTCCACTTTTATGGCCTTAAGGTCTGGGAAGGTGCTTTGTAATATGTTGATGTTTTGGATTCTGCTAAGGCTTGCTTTATGACCTAATATGTGGTCTATTTTAGAGAATGTTCCATGTGTACTAGAAAAGAAAGTATACTTGGTTGCTCTTGGGCGGAGTGTTCTGTATATGTCTACAAGATCAAGTTGGTTGATTGTGGCATTTAGATCTTCCGTGTCTTTATTGAGCTTCTTTCTGGATGTCCTGTCCTTCACCGAAAGTGGTGTGTTGAAGTCTCCTAGTATTATTGTGGAGCTGTCTATCTCACTTTTCAATGCTGATAAAGTTTGTTTTATGTATCTTGCAGCCCTGTCATTGGGTGCATAAATATTTAATATGGTTATATCTTCCTGGTGTATTGTCCCTTTAATCATTATATAGTGTCCTTCCATATCCTTTTTGATGGATTTAACTTCAAAGTCTATTTTGTCAGAAATTAATATTGCCACTTCTGCTCTTTTTTGATTGTTGTTTGCTTGATATATTTTTTTCCATCCTTTGAGTTTTTGTTTGTTTATGTCTCTGAGTCTAAGGTGTGTTTCTTGTAGGCAACATATAGATGGGTCTTGTTTTTTAATCCATTCTGCCACTCTCTGTCTCTTTATTGGTCTTTTAGTCCATTTACATTCAGGGTAATTATGGATAGGTATGAATTTAGTGCTATCATTTTGATGTCTTTTTTTGTGTGTTGATGAGTTCTTTTTCCCACTTGATTTTATGTGCTGAGTAGATTTTCTTTATATATTGTCCTTTCCTCCTATTTGTTGTTGTTGATTTTGTTTCTGCTGAGTTTGTATTTTTCCCTTGTATTTTATTTTGATGAGTAGGATAGTTTGTCTCCTTTGTGGTTACCTTATTATTTACCCCTATTGTTCTAAATTTGTAACTAACTTTTATTTCTTTGTATCTTCGTATCTTCCTCTGCATATGGAAGGTGTATGATTACATTTCTTAGTCCCTCTTTACTTTTTTAATATTATCATCTTTTATATAACATCGCCATTACCCTGTGTTGGGCTTTTTTTTTTTTTTTTTTTAATCTTGCTCTTTTTTTTTTTTTTTTTTGGATTTCCCTGTCTGGGCTGACTTCTGGTTGTTCTGCCCAGTGTTCTAGTCTTGGGTCGATACCTGATAGTACTGATTTTCTAACCAAAGAACTCCCTTTAGTATTTCGTGTAGTTTTGATTTGGTTTTTATGAATTCCCTCAACTTGTGTTTATTTGGAAATGTTATTTAAGAGACAGTTTTGATGGATATATGATTCTTGGCAGGCAATTTTTTTCCTTCAGTTTTTTAAGTATGTCATCCCATTGCCTTCTTGCCTGCATGGTTTCTGCCGAGTAGTCCGAGCTTATTCTTATTGGCTCTCCCTTGTAGGTGACTTTTCATTTATCCCTTGCTGCTCTTGTAATTGTCTCTTTATCTTTGGTTTTGGCAAGCTTGATTATAATATGTCTTGGTGACTTTCTTTTAAGATCTACCTTATGTGGAGTTCGATGAGCATCTTGGATAGATATCGTCTCATGTTTCACAATATCAGGGAAGTTTTCTGCCAACAAATCCTCAAGAATTTTCTCTGTATTTTCTGTTATTCCTCCCTGTTCTGGTACTCCAATCACTCGTAGGTTATTTCTCTTGATAGAGTCCCACATGATTCTTAAGGTTTCTTCATTTTTTTTAATTCTTTTTTCTGATTTTTCTTCAAATATGTTAGTCTCAAGTGATTTATCTTCGAGTTCAGAAATTCTACCTTCTACTTGCTTGGTTCTGCTCCTCTGACTTTCTATTGAGTTATCTAATTCTGTAATTTTATTGTTAATCTCCTGAATTTCTGATTGCTGTCTGTTTATGGATTTTTGCAGCTTATTAAACTTTTCATTATGTTGTTGAATAACTTTTCTGATTTCTTCAGTTGCTTTATCTGTGTGTTCCTTGGCTTGTTCTGCATATTGCCTCATTTCCTTCCTGATGTCTTGAAGGGTTCTGTATATTAAACTTTTGTATTCTGCATCTAATAATTCCAGGAATGCACTTTCATGTAAAAGATCCCTGGATTCTTTGTTTTGAGAGCCTTCCGAGGTGATCATGGCCTGTTTCTTTATGTGGCTTGATATTGACTATTGTCTCTGAGTCATCTGTAAGTTATTGTATTAGTTTATGCTTGCTTACTGTGTTGTAACTGCTTGTTTTGTTTTGGTATACCCCTATGGGTTGCTTGAGTGAACTATCTTGATTATTTTCGCCTTTGGAGCTCTGCTGTCCTGTCCCCAGCTGGCTAGAGCTGTTATCAGGTATATCAGTCTAGGAGTCCATTCAGTTTTCTTGTGTCAATGAAGCTCAGGTTTCCAGGCAGTTGATATCAAGTGTGTGGTACAGGCTCTGTCATACAGTCTTAGAGGGGCGGGGTAATTAGTGTATATACTGGTATCTGATTGCAGCAGGGAGTCACGCTCTGAACAAGGCAGGGGTCTAAGAACCCACCCCCAAGTGTCTCTGAGGAAAATGTGTCTCTGTTCCCTAGAGCGTGCTGGTGGGTGGGCTCTGCAGGGGGACCATAGGCACCCAAAGTTTTTGGTTGTAAGGCCTGGGAGGTACCAGTTATCCGTGGACCCCTCTCGCGGGTGGCTGGGCAACCTAAGTGGAGCTGCCAGTCCTTAGGTCTCTGTTGTGGGTAGGTGAGGACCTTGTTTAATAGGCAAAGCAATGTCAAACGTCAAACACCCACCTCTCCACCGCACAGCTGAAATGGTTGGAATTTTCCAACAAGGGCCTATTGTCCTGAAATTGGCCCACACAGGTCCATGCAGAAGGGAAAGGTGCTCAAGGTCCACGGATGGTTTATGCCTGGACAGGAGCTGCTTCTGTCCTGAGCTCCCCCAGTTGATGGAGCTAGTAAATTATCTTTTCCCCCAGTTGCAATTTTTTTCCTTCCCCAAGGCCAGGAGGACGGCTCCAGGTGCTCACCAGGGTCTATCTCAGTCCCGGGGATTCAGCCGCTGAAGCCGGCTTGGGGGTGTGGAGGGCACAGTAAAATATCCGCAAGTCCTTAGCTTTTGCGGAGAGCGCTGTTCTCCTCAGGTTCCAGAGGTGTGAGTGGGCTGTGTGGCTGCTCCTTCTCCCTGAGGAACCTGAGGCCAAACGCTAGGACCAGCCCGCTGCTGCCGACTCTGAGAATGGTGCCCGAGGGCTCCCCGCGATTCAGGTCCGGCAACTCCTCTCCGCTTCTGAATGGTCTCTTCCTTCCCCTGCCCCTCGGTTCGTTGTCTAAGCTTGCCTTTGATGCTCAGGGCTCCCCGCTTGTCACAAATATGCTCGTTTCACTTGTTTTTTCAGGTCTTTGTTGTAAAGAGGGCTCAACGGAAGCGCCTGCCTCTTCCGCCATCTTGGCTTCTGGCTCTTCTAGTACTTTTATATTTTGTTATTCATATTTACCTTGTTAATCTATGTGAAATTTAATTTTGAATAGCTCAAAATGGGGATCTAATATTTTTTCCAGTTGGCTAGCCAGTTGCTTCAATCATTGAGTAGCCTGCCTTTTGCCCTTTGCCCAGAAATGCCACTTTTACAATATACTGAATTATTTTTTCAGATATATTTTCTAATTGGTTTTTTTTCCTGTGTAGGAAAGCTATTGATTTTTGTATGTTGATGATGTTAACAGCTTGTCATTTGTGTCTTGGGTTTTCTAAGAGGGTAACATTGGGCAAATAATGCCTCTTCCTTTCTAACCTTTATACCCTTTTTTTTTGTTGTTGTTCATCGACTAAAACTTCTGAAACACTGATGAATGTGATGTTGGATAATAGCAATGATTTGCAGGCTTCTTCTCTTGTTCCTACCTTTAATGTGAATGCCTCCAGCGTTTCCCCATTAAGTGTGATATGTACTGTAATTGTTTTGTAGATACTCTTTATCTAGTTAAGCAACTTACCTTCTCTTCCTAGTTTGCTGAAAGTTTTTAAAATACTCTTTATCATGAATAGCAGAATTTTATTGTGTGCTTTTTCTGCATCTCTTGAGATGATCCTATGGGTTTTCCCCTCCAGTCCGTTAATAGAGTAAATTTCGCTAACACATTTCCTGCTGTTAAACATTCTTGCATTCTGCTTTTCTTTTAGCACACTGCAAATTAGATTTGCTGTTTATTTTTGGACATGTCATCAAGAAAGAACAATTGCTAGAAAAGGACATCACATTTGGTAGAGGGCCAATGAAAACAAGAGAAACGTTCCATGAGATGGGTTGATACAGTAGTCGCAACAGTGGACCCAAACATATTAAAAATCATGAAGGTGGCGTAGGACCTGGCAAGGTTTTGTTCTGTTACACATAAGGTCACCATGAGTCCGAGTCATTAACTTTTTTTAATGAGTACCCACCCGTAGCTTTTTTCGGGATAGAGCTTATATACTGTAATGTACATACACTGGTGTGCCGGTGAGCACTTAACGGCTGGCTCCCTAGTAGTAAAAAGCCCTGATTTGTAGCGCTTCCCGATCTCTTTGGTATAAGTATTCCCACTGTGGCCATTTCAAACTACCAGTGAGTCATGTGGCTTGCAACATTCCCGAACATTTCAGTCCTCCCTTGGGAGCCAGTCTGTGCTGTCCCCAGTGTATACTGGAAAGCTGAACAATGCAGCTGCATGGGTTTTATGCATGTATGCACGTGTGTCAGCTTCACTGAGATCAACATGTAGAGCAGGTTTGTAATCAGGCTTCCTCTGGCCCACCCAAGTCAGTACTCCCACCGGCTGTTCTCACCCATCGCCATAGCTTCCTTGCTTTTGGCTTAAATACCTAGTTTATTTTCAGGCCATTATTGTTTCTTATTCTCTGCACTTAAAGCTCTACATGTCTCCTAAGAACTGCTTTGGCATCCTCATTTATAGATAATAAAGCATAAGGCTTGTAATGACTTCCATTGAAGACTGCGCGTCAGACCTGTGATGAGTATCATGGCGCTGACTTTTCAGAGGACAGTGCAGCTTCCGTTAAATGTGAGAAATGCTGTCATCTTATACTGAGTCTGCTGTTAATCTTCCTTTGCATTGATTAAAACTCTTGTTTTCATTCATTTTTGCGATCATTCAAGAAGTATTTTTTGAGCATCTGCATAGTAATAAAAAAAATTTTTTTTTACTATGTATCAGCCGTTTTGGATGTCAAGGGTATATAAGTGAGTAAATTAACTCCATCCCTTTCTTCATGGAGCATACATTCATGTGTTTTCCTTTTTGATTGTCCTTCCAATTTTCTTCTCACTCAGACATCCACTGTCTTTGCCCCTGGCGTAATCTTAAGTCAATCCAATGTTTATATGATTTCTTCCCCTGCTTCAGTTCTGAAATTTCCTGCTTAGATACTAGTTGATGTTTAGCTTAACTATTTATATAAGAGACTATCTCAGGAATAGATTTGACACATCGAACACTAATGACCAAAGACCAGATAAATTCTCCCTGGGGAAGGACATCATGCTTGGTAAAGTAGAGAGGGTCAGTGAAACAGAGGAAGACCCTTAGCAAGACGGATTGACCCAGTGGCTGCAACAATGGGCTCGAGCATAACGATGGGATTACATCATACATGAAAAAAGCAAGAGGTCATTGAAAGGAACAAAATAGATGTCAGAAGAGACTCTGAAACTTGCCCTTGAATGTAGAGTAGCTAATGCAAAAGGAGGAAATGATGAAGTAAAAGAACCTAACACAAGATTTCAAAAAGCTGCCTGAGAAGACAGAGTATTATAATGAAATATGCAAAAGCGTGAAGTTAGAAAACCAAAAAGGTAGGACACACTTGGCATTTCTCCAGCTGAAAGAACTGAGAAAAAATTCAAGCCTCGAGTTGCAACATTGAAGGGTTGTATGGGTAAAAAATTGAATGACGCATGAAACATCAAAAGAAGATGGAAGGAATACACAGAAATACCATACCATAAAGAATTGGTTGATGTTCAGCCATTTCACAAGATAGCATAGATCAAGAACTGATGGTATTGAAGGAAGAAGTTCAAGCTGCATGAAGGCATTGGCGAAAAGCAAGACTCCAGGAATAGACGGAATACCAATTGAACTGTTTCAACAAACACACGCGATGCTGGAAGTGCTCATTTGTCTGTACCAAGAAATTTGGAGGAAGCAGCCTGGACAGTCAACTGGAAAAGATCCATATTCATGCCTATTCCAAAGAAAGGTGATCCAACAGAATGTAGAAATTATCGAATGATATCATTAATATCACATGCAAGTAAAATTATGCTGAAGATAATTTGAAAATGGTTGCAGCAGTACATCAACAGGGACCTGCCAGGAATTCAAGCTGGATTGAGAAGAGGATGTGTAACAAGGGATATCATTGCTGATGCCGTATGGATCCTGGCTGAAAGTGGAGAATACTTGAAAAATGTTTGCCTGTGTTTTATTGGCTATGCAAAGGCATCGGACTGTGTGGATCATAACAAATTAATAAAAACATTGCAAAGAATGGGAATTCCAGAGCACTTAATTGTGCTCATGTGGAACCTGTACATAAACCAAGAGGCAGTGGTCTCCAACAGAACAAGGGAGTACTGTGTGGTTTAAAGTCAGGAAAGGTGTCACCATACTTACTCAATCTGTATACTGAGCACATAGTCTGAGAAGCTGGACTATATGAAGAAGAATGCAGCACAAGAATTGGAGGAAGGCTCGATTAACAACACGTGACATACAGAGGGCACAACCTTGCTTGCTGAAGGTGAAGAGGACTTGAAGCACTTACTGATGAAGATCAAGGACTACAGCTCTCAGTATGGATTACACCTTAGCATAAACAAAAATTCTCACAACTGAACCAATAAGCAACATCGTAATAAACAGAGATTTATCAAGGATTTCCTTTTACTTGGATCTGCAATCAACACCCATGGAAGTAGCGGTCAAGAATCAAACAACATATTGCGTTGGACAAATCTGCTGCAAAAGACCTCTTTAAAGTGTTAGTAAGCAATAATTTCATCTTGAAGACTAAGGTGTGCCTGACCCAAGCCACGGTATTTTCAGTTGCCTCATATGCATGCAAAAGCTAGACAATGAGTAAGGAAGACTGAAGATGAAATGATGCCTTTAAATTATGGTGTTGGCAAAGAATATTGAATATACCATTGGACTGCCAGAAGAATGAACAAAGATTCTGACTTGGAGGAAGTCCAGCCAGAATGTTCCTTAGAAGCAAGGATGGCAAGACTTCATCTTACTTACTTTGGACATGTATTAAGGAGGGACCAGTCCCTGGAGAAGGACATCATGCTTGGTAATGTAGAGAGGGTCAGTGAAGCAGAGGAAGACCCTTAGTGAGATGGTTTGACACAGTGTCTGCAGCAATGGGCTCAAGCATAATGACAGTTATGAGGATAGTGTAGGACTGGGCAGTGTTTTGTTCTGTTGTACATGGGGCCATTATGTTTTTACATTACCAAAAAAAAAAAAAAGGCAAACCAAACCCGTTGCCGTTGAGTTGATTCCGAATCTTAGCAACCCTATAGGACAGAGTACAACTGTCCGTAGTATTTCCAAGGAGCAGCTGGTAGATTCAAACTGTTGACCTTTTGGTTAGCAGTGGAGCTCTTAACCATGTACCACCAGGGCTCCGGTTTTTACATTAGGAAAGGTTAAATTTTAAAAGGGTTGTAATGACACAGTAATTGGAAAAGTTGAACAATGTGGTACTTTTATGGTGTGTGACTGTCGTTGCCACACTGCATGTCTAGATGTTGTGTGATTGTGTCCCCTTCAGGGGGGCCTCTATTTGTATTTCCTGAGGGCAGTAGAGTGGTCTGGGCCACTGTGACATCATCTGTGTGGCTGGCAGCTCTTGGGGTTGGGGGCTTGGTTAATAGCACTGTGTACACTATTGCGCTGTTTGCTGTGTCCTTCGGTGTCGTGTGAGCAGAGAACAAGATGTCTGGCCCCCATTCTGCAGGCCCCAGTCCAAGGAGTTTGGTGGGTTCCATGCAGAGGAAGAGTCAGGAGACCAGGAATCTGGGAAATATGGGTGTAGGGTACTGGACTTTGGAAATCCATCTCTGCCCGCCTTTCTGCTTCATTCATTTGGATCTCTGCTTTCTTAATCCTTTGCAGGATGAATTTGACTTTAATTTAAAAATCAGTATTTTACTTTAATAAGAGAAAAATATTCAGAACAAGTTAAGAGACCCTAGAGATCAACTTTCCTATACTGAGAAACAGAGTGTGGGATGCACATCTGGGTGTAGGCCCAAGCTCCTGGCCCAGGAGTCCTGTCTGCAGGGAAGGGACTTCTGAGGAAGGACAGACCCCCAGGTGGCAGCTCCCTTCCTAGCCGCTGGCCAAGAAGGTGTGGCCCTGCTCTTTGCTGAGATCCCAGGTCAGCCTGCTCCCTTTCCCACCCTGGGCTGTCCTACAGCCTTCCTCACTGATGGGCGATGCGCGCTCAGCTGGGGATGGAGAGAAAGCCCAGAGGCCCTTTGTTTGTCAGATGACTCTTGGCCTCTCCGGAGTGAAGGAGAATGCCCTCTCCAGACTCTGTTCTGTCTGTCACTTTGGAGCTGGTGGATGAGAAGGGGGTTTTAAAATGGGTATGAGAGAAAAGTACTTTTGTTGTGGAAGTATATTCTGTTTTTTTTGTTTGTTTGTACCGTTATACCTTGGAATCTTACATCTTTGAAGGTAACAGGTATGGGGATTGAGTCTTAATTTGAAGGTTGAATCCTTGTAGATTACCCTTTGAATCTCAGTCTTTTTCTTCGTCAAGTTAATTTTTCCGTCTGTTGTACTTTTGTTGGATTTTTAAATATAGATACATTTTATTTATCTGTACTTAAATTTTTATCGGTCAGCCAGCCAGACTGATAGCAATAGTACAGTGACATAGGAAAAACAAAACATTTTCCTGCAAAAATTGCAGTCCCGAGCAAGTTAGGGATTGTACCAAAACACAGACGGAGAGGAAATCAGGGAAACTCTTCATAGCTTATGTCTAACCCCTTAGCTCAGCAATACTTTAAAATAATAAGTATTTTCTAGTAAATCACAGTTTTATAAAATAGAGGTAATTCTCCATCACACAGTTTTATATTTTTTATTTCTTTTTTCCTGAGGGTCGGTCATAGAACCTAAAGATGTCAAAATAAGTATTCTGTCTGGTTTTCTAAGCCATGAAGATCTTCATCCTGTTTTTTCAGAGACCCCAGGGTATTGAAACCCTTTTGATGAGTCTCAGTTCATACTCCTCTCCTCCAAACATTTACACAATGTTTTTGTTGTTAGCTGCCATCGAGCTGGCTCTGATCCGTGGCAACCCCATGTATAACAGAGTGAAACACTGCCCAGTCCGGCACCATCTTCACGATCATTGGTGTGCTCGAGTCCATCGTTGTAGTCACTGTGTGTTTTGAGTGCCATCCCGCCTAGGGCGATCATCTTCCAGCAGTATATTGAGCAATATTCTGTTGTGATCTGTACGGTTTGCATTAGTGTCATGGATTGAATTGTGTACCCTCAAAATCTGTGTCAACTTGGTTAGGCCATGATTCCCAGTATTGTGTGGTGTCCTCCATTTTGTAATTCTCTTAATGTTATAAATCATGATCTCTGCCTGTGGTTAAAAAGGATTAGGGTGGGATGTAACACCCTTGCTCAGGTCACATCATGATCTGGTGTACGGGGAGTTTCCCCGGGGTGTGGCCTGCACCACCTTTTTATCTCTCAAGAGATGAAAGGGAAGCAAGCAGAGAATTGAGAGAACCTCATACCACCAAGAAAGCAGCACCAGGAGCAGAGCATGTCTTTTGGACCCAGGGTTCCTGCACGGACAATCTCCTCAACCAGTGGAAGATTGATGACAAGAACCTTCCTCCAGAGCCGACAGAGAACGCCTTCCTTTGGAGCTGATAGCCTGAATTTGGACTTCTAGCCTACTAGACTATGAGAGAATAAACTTCTGTTTGTTAAGGCCATCCACTTGTGGTATTTCTGTTACAGCAGCAAGAGATGACTAAGACAGTTGGCTAATTTTTGGAAGTAGACCACTAGTCTGTCTCAGTCCGGAAGCTCTGCAGAAAGCTCTTCACCATGGGGTTTGAAATACTGGCGTTTGACCCTGGTTGTATTTGAAGTACTGGTGGTGTAGCTCCCAGCAACACACAAGCCACCACAGCATGACACACTGACAGACGAGTGGTAGACTTACTCAGTGGGCGTGGGCACGATGAAGCCCAGGAGATCCATGCCCAGCTTTACAGTAGGAGCAGCCCCAGGAGGAAGGAAGGAGCACACCCCTCACCCTGCTGTGATTGAATTGTACATCCCCATTGGAGTCACGTGGGAGTTAGCTGTGGGTGGTGAGCACTGAGGTCCTGCCTGAGCACTTTGCTGGAGTACATTCTGGTTTTTCTCAGCAGCCCCAGGGGGCATCTAGGCCCCCAGCAACAGAGTTCTGCCTGCCCTGGATCTGGGGTGGCAGGGTATCATGAACTGAATTGTGTTCCCCCCAAAATATGTGTCAACTTTGTTGGGCCACAATTCCCAGTATTCTGTGGTTGTCCTCCATTTTGTGATTGTAATTTTATGTTAGAGAAGAGAGTATTAGGGTGGGATCATAACACCACCCTTACTCAGGTCACCTCCCTGATCCAATGTAAATGGAGTTTCCCTGGGGTGTGGCCTGCACCACCTTTTTTCTCTCAAGAGATTAAAAGGAAGCAAGCAGAGAATGGGGACCTCATACCACCAACAAAGCAGCGGCTGGGAGCAGAGCAGTTCCTTTGGACCTGAGGTGCCTGCACTGAGATGCTCCCAGACCAAGAGAAGACTGATGCATCGCAAGGACCTTCCTTCATAGCTGACCGAGAAAGCCTTCCCTTGGAGCTGGCACCCTGAATTTGGACTTCTAGCCCACTGGACTGTGAGAGAATAAATCTCTCTCTGTTAAAGCCGTTCACTTGTGATATTTCTGTTATAGCAGCACTAGGTGACTAAGACACAGGATCTCCTCTCCCGGGTCTGATTTCAAGAGTGTCCGCCTATCCTAATGACAGGGAGAGAGAATCCAGGCATCCTATGGGTGCTAAGCCCTCCGAGCCACACTGTCTCCATCCTCTGATCTGCTGGTGGTTTTCTGCCACCTCCTAGATTTCAGTTCCGTGGCTGTGCAGCCAGGCCTGTTTGTAGCTAAGGCTTAGGATGCTGGAAGGTACTTGACCTGCTGAGGCTACATGCTCTCGTCCCGGAAGGCTGCCAGTGAGTGGTCACAGTGGTGTCTGCTTCCTTCCTAGCTGTGCTGTTCTCTTCAGAGGCTGTGGGGAAGGAGGCCCAGGACCGCCTGTCACTGGGGGTCCCAGCAGGTATGCAGAGGATGTGCAGTCTGCCACCCAGGGGTCTTGGGCCCTGGGTGGGGGCTTTGGACAAGGCCTCCTTGGATTTTCAAGTTACACCCTGAGAACTTGATCACTTTGCATTCTGCCGGTTCAGCCTTTGGGTATGTGTCTTGTATCTGCCCTACTGAGTGCCTTCGGAGGAGGCTCTTGGCCTCATTGGGCCTGGTCTCCCTGCAGAGTACACAGTGGGTGCTCAGAAAACGTTTGGTGACGCGAATCCAGTGACTTGCCTTGTGCCATTTAGTTTCACTGGGGATTTATAACCACAGATTGAGATTGTTCTCACCTTCTGACTCATCTGACGTGACTTTTTATTCACAGAACTTTAAAAGGTGGTTTCTTGATTTTAATATTATATGTAATGTTCCCTCATTGAATGTACTGTGAACTGCCAGAAGAACGAATAAACCTGTCTTGGAAGAAGTACACCCAAAGAGTGCTTCTTGGAAGTGATGGGGAGACTTTATCTCATGTACTTTGACATGTTATCAGGAAGAACCAGTCCCTGGAAGATATCATGCTTGGTGAGGTAGAAGGTCAGCAAAAAAGAGAAAGACCCTTGATGAGATGGATTGACACAGTGGCTGTAACCATGGGCTCAGACATAACAGTGATTGTGAGGATGGCACAGGGACTGGGCAGTGTTTCCTTCTGTGTACATGGGGTTGCTATTGAATTGGAAGCGACTCAATGACACCTAAGAACAACTCTCCTAAGATGGGTTGCTGGCGATTTTGTGTTTAAAAAGCGTGGCACTTTGGAGAAATACAGTATATCAGGTTAGGTGTTCAAAACATTCTGAAGCTTTTTTTACAACTCCATAAGCAGTTGGGTTTAAAACATGGTGAATTTTTGTGGCTTGGTAAAGGTCAATAGTGTTTATCATCTGTCAGGCCGTGTGCCATGTGTCTGTCAGGCCGTGCGTCTTTCAGGCTGCGTGTCAGCTCCCACTGCTGAGTTATAGTTTCCCAAGTGCTGGAGCCCGTTTTGGATCCAGTACAAGTTTGTTGTCTGAAATTTCCTTTACTCTGAGGAATCTTCCAGTAAAATTTTGAAAGCTTTTGATAATCCCTACGATGTTTTTGAGTTAGGGATTGGGGAAGGGATGTATTTTTATCGTCACTCTGGCATTGGCCTTGCTCATGTTGGTGCCTCCTGGGCGTCCGCACAGCCATTGCATTGGGTCGTCATGTTGGGCCATCATATCGGCGATGCACCCCTTGCGTTGAGAGAAGGACTGTGGTGTTTGTGTCTTTTTTTTGTCTCCTTTGTCCTCTACTTCACAACAGCATGTGTGGCCCTGCCTGTAGCTCGGCCGTGTTCTGAGCCCAAACATGGACTTGCTGGACCATCAAAGCAGCTGTCCTGTTAGCCTCTTCTCTCACATTGCTCTTCCCTCCCTCCCGGTCCCTTCTGAATGCCGGTGGCCTGTGAGCTCTGTGACTGGCACCAAGTGGGGATACAGTGAGGCGCACGTTACACGTATGGTCCTTGCTCTCATGGAATTTCTAATGATACAGGCTGTTACGGATTGATTTGTGTCCCCCCAAATTGTATTAACTTGACTAGGCCATGATTCCCAGTATTGTGTGATTGTCCACCATTTTGTCATCTGATGTGATTTTCCTATGTATTGTAAATCCTGGCTCTACGAGGTTAATGAGGTGGGATTAGCGGCAGTTATGTTAATGAGGCAGGACTCAATCTATAAGATTAGGTTCTGTCTTAAGCCAATTTCTTTTGAGATAGAAAAGAGAGAAATGGGTGGAGAGACATGGGGACTTCATACCAACAAAAAAACAAGAAAAAAACCCCAGTGCCGTTGAGTCGATTCCGACTCATAGCAACCCTACAAGGAGTCAGGAGAATAGCGAATCCTTTGGACCCAGGTCTCTGGGCTGAGGAGCTTGTTGACCAGGGAAGGTTGATTACAAGGACCTTCCCTGAGAGCCAACACAGAAAGGCTTCCCCTGGCGCTGGCACCCTGGATTCAGACTTCTAGCCTCCGAGACTGTGAGAGAATAAACTTCTCTTTGTTAAAGCCATCCACTTGTGGTATTTCTGTTATAGCAGCACTAGATGACTAAGACACATATACATGTACCACGTAATCACACCAGTAAATGTGAAATGTCAGCTGTGACAGAGAGAGCCCTGTGGTACATTGAGGTGTGTGAAAAACCTTCGAGACCTTGACTTGGGAGCGGGGAAGGTGTCCCGGAGGTGGTGAGGCCTGTGCCTCGCTGTGCCTGCAGGGAGCCTGTATTGTCCTCCTCCTGGCACCATCACCCCCTTGTCCTCGCTCCCTCCTCAGCCTGTCCTGGTCGGGGTTTCCGCCTCACCCGTCCTCTGAAACAGCTTGTCTGGTCACTAACAACCTCTCTCTTGTCAAGGCCAGTGGCCAAGATTTTGTGCCTCTCTTCCTTAGCCTCTCAGCAGGATTGACTGTCTGGATTCTGGGAGGCCAGGCTGGCCTGGTTTCCTTCCCAGGGCAGCCTTCTGTGCCGCCTTCCTCCTCCTGAGACTTCGCGTCCAGGAATTCTGCTGGGCTCGGGCGTCTGCCTGCACTCTCATCCATTCCTCCCTGACTCTCGGGCCCTGGCTTTGTCCTTGGTCTGCTGCTGGTGCTGCT
Organism: Loxodonta africana; assembly: GCF_030014295.1. Taxonomy (NCBI): domain Eukaryota; kingdom Metazoa; phylum Chordata; class Mammalia; order Proboscidea; family Elephantidae; genus Loxodonta; species Loxodonta africana. The sequence continues at coordinate 227,002,711 of NC_087343.1, forward strand.
CCAGCTTAACACATCCAGCTTGGACCTCCACCCCACCCCTACCCCCGGGCTTCAGACTGGCCACTGTATGTAATGCACGCATCCCTTGGCCGCACTGCTCTGGTTCCTGCCCCATCCCTGCTGTCCACATGTCCCTGCTGGTTCAGGCCTAGACCTGGGTGACACTTGGACTCCTCTTTCCCCTCAGTGTCTCTGTGAGTCCTGTCCGCTCTTCCTCCTAATCTGGCCCTTTCTGGCTTTTCCCTTTGACACCCCATTGCCTGGTTTTCCTGGGCCCAGACCTGCTCCGCTGCAGTCCTGCCTCCATGTGCTCACTTTGTAGAGGCAGATCCAGCATGCTCCCAATCCTCTGCTTGACGTCTTCACCTGGGGAAGTTGCTTCTCCGAGAGAAATTCTACAGCCTCTCTCCTGGCCCCTTTCCCTCTACTTGTCCCTGGTTCGCTTCTTTGTACACACCTGATGCCCCACCACAGGGCCTGTGTCTCCTGTCCCTCCTGCTTGTGATGGTGGGACCCCGGTGTTGATGAGGATGCTTTCGGCTCCTGGCAGAGGCCTCCGGACCGTCCTAGTTGTAGTAGTCGCTCCTGTCCTCTGCCGTCCACCCTCTCCCACATCGCCCTGTCCTATGAGCGTGAAGTCACCCTGCTTGTTTGCCTCCCTGCCCCCGTGTGCAGGCCCTTGGAAGGCAAAGGTGCCTGCTCACTGCGTGCACGTGATAGCCTGCCCCGTGTGTGCTCCTGGTCACTCACCTCGGCCCTGTGCACGGCTGAGGTAGAAAACCTGGCCAGAATGGCTTTCTGGTAGATTCCCTGTGACCCCTGGGCCCTACCTACCAGGGAGTCTGGAGGTGGGCAGTCCAGAGCTGGGGCAGCAGCCCCCGGCCGCCATCTGTATTTCCAGACCCTTCCATCTCTCCATTCTGCGATTTCAAAGTGCAGCTTTTGTCCTCATGCCTGGTTCCTCGGGCCATGTGGTGACTGTTCTGTCTCCAGCCTAGTGTTCCAGCAGCAAGTGGGGAAGCAGGAAGGGGTGGTATCTATATCAGGAAAACACAAAGCTTCAGGAAGCCCTGCGTTTCCGGCTCCTTGGCAGGAAGAGTGTTGTACAGTCACCTCTGGTTGCCAGGAAGTCTGGGCCAGTGTCTGTGCTAAACAGAGTCAGGCTCTGTGAGTGGGAGGGGTTCTAGAAGTAGATCTTGGGTAAACAAGGAGCAGGGGCTCCCACTGCCATAACAGCCGGGGGTTTTAGGCTATAGGTACTCGTGCCAAGAGTGGCTTAAGCCATTGCATGTTGGGTGCTGTATCACGCATCCATTTCTCACATCTCAAGTTCTGTACCAGTTGAGAGGAAGCCACATGCCGTACACAGGCAGATGGAGGTCAGATGTGGGCTCTGGTGGTGAAGCCCATTAGAGGCGTGGCTTTCTGTGACCTGGTGGTTGCTAATACCTTACCCCAGATTAGACAGACTTACCCACCCAGGCACCAGCCTGGCTGGGGCAAGTGTAGGGTGCCCTTGGCAGGAACACATCCCTCTGCCTGGCAGGAGAACGGGCCAGCGTGCCTTTTTCTGTGGGCAGGCCCAGCCAATGGAGGGGAGAGGAGGGTGAGGTTGAGCCAAGGAGGCCAGCTTCCTCCTGGCAGGCATATCGGTCTCCACTCATCCTGTGGGGAAGCGTGAGCAAGCTGGATTCTCAACATAGGGGACCGGAGGAGTGGGGAGTAAGTGCCCCTCCCCATGTGGGGAAGAGGAAACGAGCTGGATTCTCAACACAGGGAACCCTGGGAGTGAGGAGTAAGTACCCCCTCCCCCTTAAAAAAGAGAAGAGCCTTGCTGTAGCTCATGTAAGAAGACTTTGGAAAGCAGGGGAGCTGTCAGGGGCAGTTGGTCAGGAGTAGGGGCTAGAGTTAGCATCTGTGAGCTGTTGGCCCTCCTGCTGCGTCCTGGGCTCCTCACACTTGAGGCTCCACACACCCTGAGCTCCTGACCGCCCACGCCCTGGTGAGCTCAGTGCATCTCCATCTCCAGGCTGACGAGGCCTTGCAAACTGAACATCCGAAATCAAATGCTTTATTTTCTTGCCTTTCTCTGACACCCACCCAGTTGCTAGAAACCTGGCAGTCACCCCGGATTCCTCCCCTCGTCTCGCCCGCCGCGTCCCATCCATGAGCACATCTCGTGCTCATGGTCCCCGTGTCTGTCCTCAGCACAGGAGACCTCTTCTCCAGTCTCTGCGGCTGCCCTTACCCTTGGACTGCCGCCATTTCTCATGGGGCCTCCACAGAAGCCTTCTGTCCAGCCCTGTCTTCCCCGTCTGCATGGCTGTCCTCCACACAGCAGCCAGGACGAAGGAGCCAAGACATTCATGTCGCTCCGTGCTCACAGCCCCTCGGTGACCTAACTTGGCCTGCCTGTCTTGTCAGTGTTGCCTCCTCCCATGTGCCCCTCTGTGGTCCTGGCCCAGGCTCACTCCTTGCATCCACCACACATGTTCCCACCTTGTTGCTTTCCATGGGTGACTGCCCCTCTGCCTGGGAGTGACCCTGTGCTCATCAGATGTCTGCCACCTTCTTGGAGACTGCTGACCCCGTTTCCAAGGTGCCCTCTGGGTTTCCTGCTAAGAGGCAGCCAAGTGAGAGGGTTATTTGCGTGGTCTCTAGAACTGGACTGCTTGGGTTTTAGACCATTCTGGCTCTGTCACTTACTAGCTGTGTGACCTTGGACACATTACTTAACCTTTCTGGGCCTCAGCTTCCCCTTCTGCAAAGTGGGCATAATAATAACCACCTCATTATTGTGAGAATGAAATGATTACATAAAGCAGAGTGACAGTATCTGTCAGTAGCCATGCTAGATAAGTGAGGTGGCTGCTGTGATATTATCATTGCACCGTGTTAGTTTCCTTTGTAGCAGTGACCCACATCTTTAGTCTTATGGATGTTGCTTCTCCCTGTGGGCAGGGAATTCACCAGTTTATGCTGGGCACCTGGCAGAGCACCTTGTAAAGAGGGGCAGGAGCTTGGTAAATAATTTCTCACCTTACGTTTGAGCCTCACTGCCTCTGCCTTGGAGCTGGAGATGAAGGCCAGGTTATTCTTAGAATTTTAAGTTTATAGGCCAAATGGAAGTATCTTTCCCTGTTCAGCAGAAAAGATCCCAATATAGGGACATATTGTTCCCCTCACCAACAAAACGAACACCTTTTGAGCTGTTTTACCAACAGGTGGTGGAACCTGAAGTGCCTTCTCTAGCTGTGGAGGTGAAATCTGACAGGTGCTTGGGATGGAAGGAATCTTTGGGTTATAATCTGATAGAAATGTTCACCCATGCCCTCAACTCTCAGGATTTCTCTCTAGGGTGGTGGATTCAACATAGCTCCTTGGGAAAAAGCTTGGTAGTTGGGACCGGTGAAGTGTGATTTTCTGTGGAAGCTCAGCATTATTCTTTGATGTCATCCTTGAATGCCTCGTGTAAAATCCTAACTGTTAAATTAAGGGTCTTTTTATTTTGGATTGCTATCTGAGCCATTAAAAAAATTTAACATTTACATTCAGTGTGAATCAATTATTTTAAATTGTTTGAATCCTAGCATAATTACTAAGCAGCATGATGGGCCGCCCAGAGTGGATGCTCAGGACCTCCTGGGCCTGTGTGTGCACGCATGTGCCGGACGTCCTCTGGGCTGGCACTCCTGGGATGCTCTCTAGGGTTATGATGGCCCTGTGGCCACTTTGGGCACCCGCGTCCGGGTGTGCCTGTCAACCAAAGACCCCAGAGAAGGGTGTGTTTCCGGGGAGTTTTCTGTGTGCTGATGGTGGTAGAAGGTTTACCTTCCAGAATCTGCTTTAGGCTCAGTCCCAGAATCTGACCTGCTAAAAACATTGACCGATGTTACAGGAAGTGCTGCAGATGTGGCATTACAAAGACAAAGGCAGACAATAGTGTTAGAGTTTGTGTGAGCTTCGTAATGCAGGTGCACTGCTGTCTTCCGTGACTTGATTTCACCTTCGTTTCCCCCTCAGGATTTTAAAAACCTGTGTTTTAAAAAAAGGCACTTTTAAGTTGTAAAAATGACTCAACATACACAGAAATAGAAAAAAGCAGCACGCGAAGGCTATATACATGGACTGTTCAGTTAAAAAGGTAGCACAGAGGCACTTGTTGGAGGTGAGGCCACAAGAGAAGGAAAGTGCTGTACCAGTGACCGACTAACCAGGCGGGGATTTGGGGAGCCTGTCCGGATCTTGGCCGTGTCGGTCATTATCCCAAAGTTAAAGGCAGCGTCACACCACAGAGACCCAAGTGAACAGCCAGTTCCCAAGGGAACTGAATTTTCTGAGCCCTCTGCTTAGAAAATGGAAGATTTAGGGAGCCCCTGCAAGCCCCACCCACTCCACCTGGAAATGCGCAAGTTTCGCACACCACCCGGTCGTTTTTTGACTTTAAACGTTTAATGAACCAAAGTAAAAGGTAAAATATCTTCTTTTGACATCCGTGGTGGAGTCGTAGGTACCCAGGGTTCCTCCGCCCGGGTCTAATAAACTTGCATCGAGAGCACAGCAGGACGTTGTGTCTCCTTCAGTCTTGTTCATAGAATCCCAGGAGATGTGGGAACCAGGGGTGGGGTTTGCTTTCTGGACCATCTGTATCGCCGAAGTCCGGGTTGGAGGTGGCCGGCTCGCAGACGCAGTCCCGGCGGGCAGCTCCGGACAGGGTGGCGGGTCTTCCTACCAAAGGCCGGGCTGCAGGGCGAGCGGGGCCAGCAGGGCGAGTGTTGCCCCGGGCGCGGACAGCGGGACACCCGCGCGGAGCTGCACGCCAGGCAGAGGTCGGCTGGCCGTGGCATTGGTGGCTGGGGCTGGGACCAGGGTGGCGATGGGCCCGGGCTGTGTCTCCCCCTGCACTGGCAGGAGCAGGGCCGCCAGCAGCAGCAACTCCAGCGCGGGCTGGGCCGTCATGGCCGGGCGCCCTCGGAGCCACTGCGCGTCCACTGCGCGTCACCTGGGCACTTGGGCTCCCTTTCCCTCTGATGAGCTCTTGGTGCTGCTCTGGTAGGACACTCGGCGGCTCCTCTCTGGGTGAAGTCCGGTCGCTCTTACTGCCTTAACCCCCGCGGTCCAGTTAACGGTCGTGCAGAGAACCCGGCGGCAGCGGCGTTCGGCTCTTCCGCGCGCCTCGCGAACCCTGCGCGTCCAGGTCCGCCTTGCGCCCTGAGTGGAGCTGCACGCAGAGCCTGCGCATGGCCCGGCGCAGGCGGCTCCGATAGGCAGTTTTCGTGGCTCACACTCGTGGCTCACACCTGGAGAGCAGGGGGTTCGGGAGGGTGCCGTGGGCCTGGTGGAGTGGGTTGGTGCTTAACCTGAACCCGCTTCGCAGTACTGCAGCTGCGTAAACCCCATGATCTGTTGGTTCAGTGGAAAGCAGAAAACATTTCCTGCTAAAGTAGACACGTAGAGTGAAACAGAAGCCTTGAAATTATGCTAGCTTATTTTAGTTTACCGATGGGTTAATTTTACAAATGTTTTTTCTTAGTGCTTCTCAAAAATTGTGGTCAATGTACAAAATGTATTTCCTCCTCGACTGGAGTTTAAAGGACACCTTATTTCTCAAGTAAATCAGGGATACTTTTGCTTTTAGAAGTTGTCGTGAACTTTACCATCGAAAAGAGCATTAAAATGTTTTTCTCCCCAAGCAGAAAGCATGTTTAATTTTCCAAATACTGTATACTTAATGCTGAAACATTGGAATTCTGATCAGTCTTGCTGACTGCTACAAGGTTAAAAAAAAAAAAAAGCCACTTAAAATTGTATAAAAGAAAAAAGTAGAAAGAACAGTGCACATGTTTTTGCCAGAAAGTGAGCATACTTTGTGCTTATTTTTATGCTAAATAGTAATTGTTAGTGTTACTTTCTTTACTTGGTTTGAGGCTCTACTTGTTATCAACACTAGGGTTAAAAAAAACTTTTATTTTTTTTAATTTATAGAATTAACACATATCCTTGGAAATACTTGTACAGCAGTTGAAATGAAAAGTTCTGGCTTCCTCGCCGTCCTTGCTCTCAGAGTGGACAGCTCTTAACAGTCCCACCTGGTCCAGTATCCAGTGGGAGAAGGCAGTTTCCTGGGAGCACGTTTGGGGTGCTGTTATCAGGAGTGGAGCCCTGGTGGCACAGTGGCTAAAACACTCAGCTGCGAACCAGAAGGTTGGCGGTTCAAACCCACTGGTCACTCCCGTGGGAGAAAGATGTGGCAGTCAGCTTCTGTAAAGATAATAGGCTTGGAAACACTATGGGGCAGTTCTACTCTGTCTATAGAGTTGCTATGAGTCGAAATCAACTTGATGGCAATGGGTTTTGGTTATCAGAAGAAGGGAGATGGATTCAATGTAGGCAAAGCCAGCTCCTGCCCCAAGTATTAATTTTCAAATGTATGTCTGCATAGTCATACAAAAGAACATGTTAAAACAAACAAAAAATGTGGGCCCATGGGTGAAGTAGTGATTCTACGGCTGGCAAGAAATACACAGGATGACCCTGGAGCATCTCATAGTGCCAGAAAGTAAGAGCATACTCAAAACACAACACAAACAAAAATCCCACATTAATGGGGTGTGTCAAAGGGACACAGGAGTCAACTGAAATACTTCACAATGGCCAAACTGGAACCATTTGAGCAACAAAATAGTGTTGGGTTATAGCCCAAAGTATAAAATAACTCTCACTGAGTTCTTACTGATACAAAATAAGTAAATGGGGAATAGACAAATCTCCTATGCAGAAGAATTACAAATAATTTATGTAGATACTCTGCCCTTGAGGAGGCAGAGCTTAACTCCCCACTCCTTGAGTGTGGGCTGTGCGCAGTGACTTCCTTCCAAAGAGTACGGAATGGGAAGGAGGGAACAAGAGTAACTTTACAGTGGAGAAAGCTGACAAATACTACCTCAGCCAGATGATCAAGATCAACATCAAAAGTGATAAGTCATGTTGATTGGATGTGTATTAGTTTCCTAGGGCTGACAGAACACATTACCACAAGCTAGGTGGCTTAAAACAACAGAAATTTATTCTTTCACTGTTGTGGAGCCCAGAAGCCTGAAATCAAGGTGTCTGCAAGGGAGGCTTTGAGGGAGGATCCGTTCCGTGCCTTGCCTGCTTTTATTCATTTTTTTCTTCTTTTAGAAAGTCCAGGTACCATGTCCTCTGGGGGTCCCTTCAGTCTCAGCCGGACCGTTAACTCTGGTCTTTTTACTAGAATTTGAGTTATGCATCCCTCTTTTCTCCTGCTCCATGAGAAATTCTCTGTTGTGTTCCCTGTCAGGGTGGTCATTGGTGGTAGCCAGGTACCATCTAGTTCTTCTGGTCTCAGGCTGATGGAGTCTCTGGTTTATGTGGTCCTTTCTGTTTCTTGGGCTCTTGTTTTCCTTGTGTCTTTGGTGCTGTTCATTCTCCTTTGTCCCCTGAAATCATGGTCCCCAGACCCATACTCCTGCTACTCTGTTCCTCAAAGTGTTTGGTTGTATTCAGGAAACTTCTTAGCTTTTGGTTTGGTCCATTTGTGCTGACTTCCCCTGTATTGTGTGTTGACCTTCCCATCACCTAAAACAGTTCTTGTCTATTGTCTAATTAGTGAATACCCCTCTTCCTCCCTCCCCACCCTTGTAACCATCAAAGAGTGTTTTCTTCTGTAAACCTTTTCTTGAGTTCCTGTAATAGTGGTCTCGTACAATATTTGTCCTTTTGGCCTCACCTGGTATTTGGTGGTTGCCACAATCCTTGGTTTGTAGATGCAGCACTCCCATCTTTGCTTCCGTCTTCATATCGCCTTTTCCTCTGTGTCCTTACTTCTCAAATCTCCCTTTTCTTTCTGTTTTAAATCCTGTCATTGGATTTACAGCTCATCCTAATCCAGGATGATCTTGTCTCAAGATCCTTATCTTAGTTCCATTTTCAAAGACCTTTTTTCCAAGTAAGATCACAGTCACAGGTTCCTGGGGGTAGAATTCGGATATATCTTTTGGGAGGCCACAATTCAACGTGCTACATATGTACCCTTGATGTGATGTGATGAGAAGGGCACTTCACCCCCCCCCCCCAAAAACCCATAACCTCGGTCTAATCATGAGAAAAAACCAGACGCATGCCGTAGAGGGACCCTCTACACATACCTGACCAGTGCTCCTGGGAACTCTCAGTGTCATCAAAGACAAGGGAAGTCTGAGAAGCTGTCACAGCCCACGGGAGCCTAAGGAGACATGGCGACTAAATATAATGTGATGCCTTGGATTGAATCCTGGAACAGATAAGTCTACTAGGTAACAACTAAGGAAACCTGAGTGAACTATGGATGTTAGGTGGTGATAATGATCATTATTGGTCATTAATATGTAATAAATGTACCATACTAAGGTAAGATGTTAATAATGGGGGAAAATGGGTGTGGGATATACAAGAACTCTATGTGATCTCAATTTTTCTTTAAATCTAAAATTATCTAAAAATAGACTATTACAAATAAAAATAGTGTTTAAAAAAACTGCTATTTCCTTAGAAGCTCCTATTGTGTCCTTATCCTCTGCCTCAGGTAAATACTATCCTGACTTTCATCTTAATTGTTCCTTTGGTTTTCTTTGTAGATTTACCGTTGTTTTTCACCCTAAATAGCCTTTAGTTTTGCAAAACCCAGGAGCAAGCACAAACTTAGCTTCCCAGGAAGGGTGTATTATTAGTCAGGGTTCTCCAGAGAAACAGAACTGATAAAATGTACATAGATAGACAGATTTATTTTAAGGAATTGGCTTACAAGATCCTAGTGGCTGGCAAGTCCAAAATCTGTAGGTCAGCCAGCGGGCTGAAAACTCTGACATTCTTGTGTCCTAAATTGGAATCTGTAGGCCTAAACGTAGGCTGGAAACTTCGGCAGGATGTCTGTGTTACATTTTTGAGGCAAAATCCTTTATACTCAGGAAACCTCAGTTTTTGCTCTTAAGGCCTTCAACTGATGGGGTGAGGCCCACCCACCTTGTGGAGGGTGATCTGCTTTACCTCAGGCAAACTGATTTAAATGTTAATCAGGTATAAATACATTCGCCAAGAACCAAACCCGTTGTATCAATTCCAACTCATAGCGACCCAGTAGGACAGCCTACAACTACCCCATGGGGTTTTCAAAGAGTGGCTGGTGGATTCCAACTGCCAGCCTTTTGGTTAGCAGCCATAGCTCTCAACCACTGTGCCACCAGGGCTTCACATACCTTCACAGCAACATCTAGACTAGTGTTCGACCAAACAACTGGGCACTGTAACCTAGCTAAGTTGACACATGAAATTAACTATCAGAAAGGGGTAATACTGCCAGTGAAGGTTCCATGGGAATGTGGGGGCAGGGGGAAGTGTGGGTGGCAGTGACTGGTAATCTCCAGGGCCCTCACTCACATTTTCACGTAGGGCCCTCAGGCAGTGTATTCACAACATCATGTATTTTTGTAAATTTTGCAAAAGTGAGATCTTTTAACTCAGTTCGGACCTCCACAGACCCCTCTATCATGCCCTTCGGCTTCCGCTCCCCGACTCTCTCTTTTGCAGGGTGGTATTGAATGGCCTTGGGTGTCTTTGGGATCCGGCTAAGAGAAAGTTAGGTTGTGGACATGTATGTGTGGGTTTTCAGCTACTCTGTGGAGAGTTAGGTACTGTCAACTAGTCAGGTGTTGTCAGTCTGGGTTCTGGAGGCCTCTTCTGCAGCCCGAGGCATACAGGTAAGGGCCAGAGGAGAGGGTGGTGCCCACTATACCCACTTAACCCAGGACTCTTGAGATCAAGGTGAAGATCCCAGGGGAGACGAGGGAAGAGTTGGCTCCGTGCAGGTGCAGGATCAAGGCAGGGACCAGCTTTAGTGTAGCTTGGAGACACAGGTGCGCTGAGTGACAGGTGTAGGGATGGGCCAGGGAGAGCTTGAGATGTTTCTCAGGGAGAGGATTTTCAGAGAAGATTTTGGGTGAACTCTTGACAGGATCGTAGTTGCTAATGGTAACCCCTAGCAAAGTTGAGGTTTTCTGTTTTTGGCAGTCGGAGGGGCAACCACAGTGCTGCAGGGAATGCTGAGGGGCTCCATATGTGGAAGGAGCAAGCAAGAAGGAGCTTTGGAGGGCAGGGACTTCCCATTCCAGCCTGCTGGCATCCTGTATAGTTTCAGATGCTACCTCCCTGCCTGGTGAGCTCCCTGCAGCCGGCCCAGGGGGCCTTGCTCAGGAGCGCAGGCCACCCACACACACACCCCTGGAAGTCTTTTGGGGTGACTGCTGGCTGCAAGGGGCCATGAATAAGAAGCCTGCGCTCTTCCCTGGGGGGAAACATTCCCAAATGAAGGGAACATGTTCCAAGTGCAGTCGAGCCTAAGGCTTTGAGTCGAAGCCTGTTTGGCGGGGTGTCTTAGTGTCCTGGGACTGCTGTGACAAAAAATATCATGAGTGGGTGGCATTAAAGAACAGGAATTTATTGTCTCACAGTTCTGGAGGCTCGGAATCTGAATCGGGCTCCAGCTGTAGGCGAGGGTCCCACCTTTTCGGTAGCTCTGGGAGTTCCTTGGTATTCTTGGTTTGGGGATAAAGCCCCACGTAGCATTTCCTCTGTGTCTCTCCGTGTCTATTTTCCTTCTTTATAAAGGCACCACTCAGAAGAGATTAGGTGGAGGGCCCACCCTTCTCCAGTATGACCTCAGTAACATAAAAGATAACTCTTAGTTCCAAACAGGGTCACGTGCATGGTACAGGGGTTAGGATTTCATCATATCTTTTGGGGGGGACTCAATTCAGTCCATAACACAGAGCAATGTGAGGACAGTGATGCCACGGGAACCTTACGGGCTCAAGTCCTAGGTGATTTTTCTCTTCTGTCTCAGATACCCCATTGATCCTTTGTATTTTTACCATTTGACTGTGTAATTTATGATCTTTAGAGGAGCATTTGGTTTCGTTTTAGCCTTTTAAGTGTGCTAGAAGAGATGGAAAGCCTGGTTTCTTGGATGCTCCTGATTGATCCCGCCCACCTCAACTGCTCTCCCGAGCCCCGGCGGTTCTCCGATCACAGTTGATTGAATATACTTCAGATCAGACAACCCAGGAGAGTTAGCCCTGAGGAAAATATTGAATTTTTTTGAACTTCGTAAAGGCGAAAGCACTCTACCTTGAATTGTTTTTCTGGTCTCTATTAGATTTTCTCCATACAGAAATACACATGACTGGGTCTGTTTCTGCACGTGTAATTTTAGGAGCTGGCCTCCTTCGTGAAATGGATGGGGGCTGTGGGAAGATGTTGGGCTTGAAGATGAGATTCCTGTCTTCAGTCGTGCTGAGCAGCTTTACGAACGTGGGAGGAGTTCGCCTTTATGGTGCCCATCTATGAATTTCAGCTGAAATCAACTTCTCTGCCTTTTTGTCTGTTTTGCTAGTGGTACTGATGCCTTTGTCCTTTAAAACAGCTGTAGAGGGATATCAGCAACCTACTGTAGGAACGCTTTTGTAAGAATTAAAGCTACCTGATGTCACTTCACGTTTCAGGATTGTTTGCTTCTCAACTTGTGGACTATCTAAGTTCTTAACTTGTGAACCCTCTAAGGTTGTTCTTAGATTCTCAACTGTTGTCAATAAGATGTAAAGCTTTCGAAGTTCACTTTTTTTCTTTTCCATAGCAGTGTTATTTCCTTTCTTTGTCTGTATTGCAATTGTATCCTATAACAGGCTTATTAAATTCCCTGGGAGATTTTTATAGGTACCTTCCTCCAGTTGGTTACGTTGCCAGCTGCCGAGCTTAAGGCCCTTTTATGATATTTAACAAAGCTCTCTGTGTTTAGTGTGGGCTGCAGTTGTGTTTAAAGCTGCAAAGTAGGCTAGTATATTAGATACAAATATAGACCTGTCAGTTCACTTATCTTTTTAAGTGCGTTCATCCTAGTTTCTCTCCAGCCATCACAACTACTCAACCTAGGAACAAAAGGAGGTGCATAGAATTGTATACTGTGATGCTTCAGTCAGGTTTTCCAGATGTGCGTCTCCACCTGTAATCCTGAGGTGCACGGTGGGGCCGTAGGTCGCAGGTGTACTTGCCATCTCTTTTCTCTCTTATGCTCCCAAGAATGATTGTCTTATGAATCAGCCCAAACAAAAAATTAATTAAAAAAATGAATATTTCCAACGACTTGTTTCTTATTTTTTGATTATTAGCCCACTTTACTTTTACAAGCCACGTTTAGCGCTATCTTTCGTAGGCTAGGTAGAGTCCTTCCAGTGAAAGGTCCACTGGGCCAGAAGGGAACTGTATGTCAGTGAAAGTTATACTTGTGGTTTAAGATAGAAAAGATCACTGGAATACTAAGCTAATAAATTCTGATTCAGAAGTATACTAACTCTTTATTTCAAATTCTGATTTAAAAATTAACATTTAGAAATTAAAAATTTTTCTTTTCAGGACCCACAGATGTCAGTCCTTCAGTATTGTTGAAATTGAATGTGGCAGGATAAATTTGGGGGATGCAAATTTGTGTCTTCCCCCACCAGTTGTACTCCCCCAAAGAGGGAGTAGGTGCTGTACTTCATTGCCTCAGGGTAGGGCTTGTGACGAGGCAGAAAGTACAAGTTGCACAAAACACAGGTGTGCAGTTTAATTAATAAATTACCACAGGAACCCTAATGTACCCACCAGCCAGGTTGAGAAAAGAATTAGAAAAAGCAAAGGCATAAACTTTGGAAAAGAACCTGTCTCTGTTTGCAGTATATCTGAAAAGCTGTAGAGCGGTACTGTTTAATAGCACTTTCTGCAATGGTGGAAATGTTCTGTTTATGTACCGCCCAGTACAGTAGCTAGTGGTTATCATATTGGATGGCATAGCCCTAGAGAACAACAATAAAAAGAAATCAAATGATAAAGGAATTCACCAAGGTTGATTTCATCAAGCAGAAATATAAAATTAATACATAAACATCAATAACTTTCATATAAACAAAATAATAAACAGGTAGAAGATATCATGGAAGAAACAACCCCATTTACAATAGCAACAATAAAGTTAAAGTACTCACGGGTACATTTCATAAGAACTGTTGAAAACCTAAGTGAAGAAAACTGTAAGACTTGTTCTTGCTTAGGTTGTCTCAGCATCATTAAGATATCAGTTCTCCCTAAGTTAATTTATAAATTTAATGGGATTCCAATAAGAATATGAACACAACAGTGGCCTTTTTTTCCCTTGGGTTGGACATGTTGATTCTAAAGTTCAAATGGAAAAACCAACATACGTGAACAGCTAGAAAGTCAGAAAAGTAAGAGCTAAAAAGAAGAGACTAGCCCTATCCGATATTAAAACATGCTGTAAAGCTTCTGTGGTTCAGACAGTGTGGTCCTGGGCATGGACAGACAGGCCAGTGGCATAGGAGGTTCAGAAATACACTCAAATGTAGATGGAAATCTAGTATATGATAATGTGGTATCTCAAATCTCTGAGTCAAAGATGAACTTTTTAATAAATGGTATTAGGATGAAGGGATGCCATTCTGGAAAAGACAGCATCAGATTTATCCTTAACACCATATACAAGAATGAACTCTGAGTGGATCACGTTTGATTTATACCTTACACCGTATACAAAAACGACCTCCAAGTGGATCAGAGAACTAAAGGTAAAAAAGGAAACTATACAAGTACACACACACAAAAAAAAATAGGTGAATATAACCTGTATGTTGAAAAAGGCTTTTTTAAAAGTGTGATTCAAAAGTTTGATTTGACAGAAGAAAAGATGGGTGACTTTGAAAAAATCTTTTGCCAAAAACAAACCAACCAACCAACAGCAAAAATCCATTAAGTAAAGACAAAACACAAAAAGATCAACTGTGAAAAATTCCTTGTAACATATCCCAAAATATTTTACACACAAGTATTTTAAGAGTCAAGGGAAAGAAGACCAAAATCCTGTAGGAAAATGGGCAAAACACATGAACAGATAACGTGCGTGTGCACGCGTGCGCACACACACACACAGAGTGGTATAAAAATGGCTTTTAAACTTCACTAGGGTACACAATCTTCTCACACAGCAGATTGCCAAAAATTTAGAAGCTTGACCATACACTTTGTTGGCTAGGCTATGGGGAAGCGGGTACTCTCATGCATTGACGGTGGAAATGCTGAATGGTACAACCTTGTGGAGGATAATTTGGCAACGTCTAGAAAAGCTACATAGGCATTTACCCTTTAACCCAGCAACCCACTTCTAGGAATTTACCCTGAAGATACCCTCCAGCAGTACAAAAATACATATCCACAAGATTATTCATTCTAGATTATTTGTAAAACATTTGAACATAGGTGATTAGTTGAATAAGTTATTTTACATCACTGTGGAGTATTATGCAACTGAAAAAAAGGTATGAGGATCTCTAAAAACTGATATGAAGTAAAAAAAGCTGAGTGCAAAAGTATATGTAGTATGCCACCTTTTATGTAAGAAAGAAGATGAAAGTGTACATGTTTCTACTTATTTTTGCAAGAAGAAACATGGGAAGAAAATTAAGTTGATTACCTACAAGGAGTGGAGTGGGAGGGAGATAGGGTAGCAGAGAGGTATATTTCACAGAATGGAGTGACTTGGCTCTGAATGTATCTTTTTATGTAGTCTTGACTTTTGAAAACGTTAGTGTTATATGTATTAAAAAAATAATAGGGATTTGAAAAACTAATTCAAACAAAAACGAACACACCTGTGAAAAAAGGAACTAAAAAACAATACAAGTAACTTTTGAGCATGGTACTTGATATACCTTTAGTTTAGGGGAAAAAAGAATGGCAAGCAGACCTTGGATTTTTTTTTTTGGTAGTGGGATAGATGTGGCAATTCTGAAACTATTTTATGTGTGTCATAGAGTCGAGCAAATGAATAAATGAATCCCTACCTGAGAGCCAGGGTTTTCACTGTGGGAAAAAGAAGCAAACATGGAATGGGGGTTGGATTGGAATTGAGGCATTAGTATGGATCCATTATTTCTAAACATTAAAATATTTAAATATATGTATCCTACCTCTCTCTACTTAAAGGGCCTAGAAGCAATGACACCCCATAGCAGTGAGCACATTTAGCACTCAGGTCTTGAATTCTAAATACTATTTCCCACTAAAAGAGAAAACAACCCTCCCTGGAGAATGGCTCACACCAAGACTGGGCCAAGGAAGGACAGGAGATATGCCTTGAACATCTTACTGTGCCAGAAATTAAGGAAGCTCTGAAAATATGTTGGAGGCATGTCCAAAGGGCATAAGAGTTGGCTGAAAAGGAACAAATGACAGGGAATTTGAGTGTCAAAATACGGTAATAATGATGTCTGTTGTTATTGTTAGGTGCCATCAAGTCAGTTCCGACTCATAGTGACCCTGTGTACGACAGAACAAAACACTGCCCAGTCTGCACCATCCTCACAATCGTTGTTGTGCTTGAGCCCATTGTTGCAGCCACTGTGTCAGTCCATCTCGTTGAGGGTCTTCCTCTTTTTTGCTGACCCTCTACTTTACCAAGCATGATGTCCTTCTCCAGGGACTGATCCCTCCTGACAACATGTCCAAAGTACGTGAGACATAGTCTCGCCATCCTTGCTTCAAAGGAGTATTCTGGTTGTACTTCTTCCATGACAGATTTGTTCTTTCTTTTGGCAGTCCGTAGTGTATTCAGTATTCTTCTCCAACACCACAATTCAAAGGTGTCAATTCTTTTTCGGTCTTCCTTATTCATTGTCCAGCTTTGGCATGCATATGAGGCAATTGAAATCACCATGGCTTCGGTCAGGTGCACCTTAGTCTTCAGGGTGACATCTTTGCTCTTCAACACTTTAAAGAGGTCTTTTGCAGCAGATTTGCCCAATGCAGTGCGTCTTTTGATTTCTTGACTGCTGCTTCCATGGGCGTTGATTGTGGAGCTAAGTAAAATGAAATCCTAGATAACTTCAGTCTTTTCTCCGTTTATCATGATGTTGCTCATTGGTCCAGTTGTGAGGATTTTTGTTTTCTTTATGTTGAGGTGTAATCCATACTGAAGGTTGTGGTCTTTGATCTTCATCAATAAGTGCTTCAAGTCCTCTTCACTTTCAGCAAGCAAGGCCGTGTTAACTGCATAACGCAGATTGTTAAGGAGTCTTCCTCCAATCCTGATGCCCCGTTCTTCATATAGCCCAGCTTCTCTGGTTATTTGCTCAGCATACAGACTGAATAGGTATGGTGAAAGGATACGACCCTGATGCACACCTTTCCTGACATTAAACCATGAGGTATCCCCTGGTTCTATTTGAACGACCGTCTGTTGATCTCTGTACAGATTCCTCATGAGCACAAGTGTTGTGGAATTCCCATTCTTCACAGTGTTATCCATAATTTGTTATGATCCACACAGTTGAATGCCTTTGTATAGTCAGTAAAACACAGGTAAATGTCCTTCTGGTATTCTCTGCTTTCAGCCAGGATCCATCTGACATCAGCGATGATATCCCTGGTTCCACGTCCTCTTCTGAATCCGGCTTGACTTTCTGGCAGTTCCCTGTTGATACACTGCTGCAGCTGCTTTTGAATGATTTTCAGCAAAGTTTTACTTTTGTGTGATATTAATAATATTGTTCAATAATTTTCTTATTTTGTTGGATCACCTTTCTTGGGAATAGGCATAAATATGATGTCTAGCCCACTGAATACAATAGGAATCCATGATACCATGTTGATGATACATGGGTGGGTGGGTGGATGGATAGGTGGGTGGGTGGGTGAATGAGTGGGTGTGTAAGAGGAAAGAAGAGGATAAAGGGCTCTTCCTTACAGTAGAATGCCGAGTGATAAGTATGGGTTGGGAGATGACCATTTTGCAGCCGTCATTTGGTTTGGACAAGAATCATTAGTTGATTTTAAACCTAGAAGTGGAATGTCAGATAAGGAACAGGATATTTGCACGGCCTTAATAGTTCTCTAAGCAGTGCATGATCAAAAATGACCTCACCCGTGAGAAGCACACGGACTACGTGTGCCTCTGGGTGTGATGCCCCAGAGGATGACATAGGGTCACTTCTATCACACTTGGCAGGAGTTCATACCATGAATCCAACAGGCAGAAACATCAGACACACCCAGGCTTGATCCTGTACAAAAGAACTGTCATGGGAGAGTCAGGCTGAGGCCCTTTCCAGTTTAAAGGAGACTAAGGGGATGGATATATAAATGTTGTCTGTGACCTTGAACCAGAGCCAGTCCTGGAGGAAAAATGCAGATGCCAGAAGGAACGTTACCAGGACAATTGTCAAAATCGGAATGTAGACGGCAGATTAGGTACCTATATCAATTTTAGATATCCTGGGGTTGATAGCTGTTCTGTGTACAGAGTTTTTTTGTTTTTAGGAAGCACACACTGAAGCGTTAGGGGTAAATCAGCATGATGTAAGCAACATTTCAGAAAAAATAAATCACGAGTGTGCACACGGTGAGAGAGAACGTGGCATGTTTTTAAATTTTGGTAGATCAGTGTAAACAGTAAGTGGGAGTTCTCTATTGTGACTTTCTTGTTGAAGTTTGGAATTCTTTTAAGAGAAAATTTTGATTATAATAAAAAGTAATTTCTAAACTGAAAGACGAATCTGTTTACTTCAACTTAATAAAGTGTGTCTATTGCAATTTGCTTTACTTAGCTTTAGGACATATCAAGAATGTTGAATTGAAAGTCTTTAGGCATGGCTTTTGCTGATTGGACCTGTAGGACCCGATAGATTCTGGTAAAGTGTTACTCTCAATCCATACACAACCACCCACCACTAGAGTTCACTGAATTCTCCAGTGTTCTGTGTCCGTGGGTAGAGTTGTCTTCTGTATGTCAGCAGTTCCCAGCAGGAGGGGAGGCTGGGGCAGTCTGGTCTCAACCCCTTGATTGTGAGACTGACATCACAAAGGAGCGTGGGTTTAGCAAGGGTGAGAGGTGGTGGCCTGGTGGGGGTGGGCCACGCACCGGCTCGGGCTTTAGTAGGGGAAAAGGCAGCACAAATTTCATTCTGACTGTCTTTTTGTGTGTGTGTGTGTGTGACAAAGGGCTGAGACGGGGGCAGCTTTGAGTAGTGCCTCTCTAAAAGCGTAACTGGGGTGGTGAGGGCTTGTGCTGACTGGACCCCCGGCCTGCTCCCCTGCTCCCCTGCTCTGTGACTGGAGTGTCACTGGGCACTGCGTGCTGCTGCTCCCTGGTGAGCGCAGAGAGGTTGTAGTAGCCCCTCCATGCACAGTTAATGTGGGGGCCGCAGGGGCAACTCTTGAAGAGCGCTCGGCTGGGTTATTGTGGTTATGATGGTTTTCACTGTTCTGTGACTCTTCCTTGGTGCTGCTTCCAGTGTGCATGCTTAATTGGAAATGGCCCCACTAGATAGTGGTGAGGAGCAGTTGCCCTTCAGTTATGTAGCGAGAATGAAGGTTTATGATTGTTAATTTCTGAGTTTACTGGCAGTAGGCTTTGAAATGGGCTTTATAATGAAAGCCACGCTAACTGTTCCTAGGTTTCATAGGGCTTTGGTCCTGATCCATGTCCAGGTAGCAGGTATGTGAAAGCTGGGATTCCCCCCTGTGATTGACAGGCTCTGGGGACTCATCGACTTCCCCCTGGCTGATATATTCTGGGTTACTCTGCCCTGTTTCTCTTCCCCTCCAGCCCCCACACCTCATTCTCAGACTTAGGGGTTGTCAAATTTAGGTGTTTCTTTGCTCCCTTTTTTCTCAGGGTGACCCTGTTCCCAGCCGACTTCATAATGTATTGGCCTTGAAGGTCTCAGAGACTAAACACAGAATTTGTTAGAAGGGTAGTAACCCTGGTGAAGCCCATGTGGTTGCAACCCCCTCGAGCCATTCTTCTGTAGGGGATTCAGCAGGCCCTGCAGACACCTGGCCTCTGTCCTGCTGGAAGGCACTGCATAGTCAGTGCTGCTAGAACCTTCTACTTTCTGCACCACAGGCCCTCTTTGCCTGAGGAGAAAAATGGCAGCTAAGCAGTGGCTGATTTGGGGTGATCAAAAATGACATCACCAGTCACTGGTGGCCCTCTGGCTGTCCCCAGGCACCCCAAGATTGTGTCTGACTCCATTCGTACGCTGCCACCTTTCAATAACTGTCCTCTGCTGAAAGTAGACTGCACCCTCTGTTCCTGGTTTTGTGTTCTAGGCTAAACCATTAGTTTGATTAAAAACTAATTTTACGATTTTACGTGTTAGACCAGGAGCCTCTTCTTTTTCTCTACCTGAGTAGGCTGCATACAGAGAACATGGTCTGGAAAGGTATGAGAAAACCCAAAACTGGCCTTAGTGTCACTTCCAGGCCTGCATGCACCTAGTGGGCAGAAGGAGAGGGCGTGCAGCCAGAAAGCGCAGTTCCCACAGAGAGCGCACCCACGCAGTGCTGGGTGAGCAGGAGAGCCAGGGGAGGGTGAGTTCCCGGGGAAGAGCAGCTTTGCTTCAGGCAGATCTCAGCAGCTGGGACAGCAGTACCTGATGTGGCCATGTGAAAGGGCGAAAAATCGTCTTAGTCATCTAGTGCTGCTGTAACAGAAATACCACAAGTGGATGGCTTTCACAAAGAGAAATTTATTTCCTCACAGTATAGTAGGCTAAAAGTCCAAATTCAGGGCCTCAGCTCAAGCTTTTTCTCGCCATTGGTCTTCGTATCAGTGTTCCCTTGGACTAGGAGCTTCTCCGTGCAGGGACCCTGGGTCCAAAGGATGTGCTTTGCTCCCGGCACTGCTTTCTTAGTGGTATGAGGTCCCCACTTTCTGCTTGCTTCCGTTTCCTTTTATCTCTTGTAAGATAAAAGGTGGTACAGGCCACACCCCAGGGAAATTCCCCTCTACGTTGGATCAGGGATGTGACTTTAGTAAGGGCATTACAATCCCACCCTAATCCTCTGTAGCGTAAAATTACAATCACAAAATGGAGGACTACCACCCAATACTGGAAATCATGGCCCAGCCAAATTGATACACACATTTTTGGGGGGACATAATTCAACCCATGACAGTGATGCTTAGCTCCTTCCTCGTGTGTGTGTCATTGGCACCCTTTCATGTAGCCTATTTCAGGTGTGTTAACTGTGACTTTCAGCTCTGCCCTCCCCCCTTGCCGACCACCATGAGATCTCTGCCCCTTCTCCTGATCATCATGCGCCCCCTCCCGTTGACCCTGGCATACTCTTGGAGGGTATGCGGTGCATAATGGGAGCCTGTTGCCCAGGTGTGGGAGGGACCTGCTGGAGCACTGTCCTTCTGCCTTCCTGCGCTGTAGCTCTGAGCCTTGCTCTCCCCCTGGAGTGCTGTTCTTCCTGGTGCCACAGGCTGCATTGCAGAGTGACCACGGTGCCTTGGCCATGCTCTGGCTTGGCTGGCCTGAGCCTGAGTCGTCTGGGCCTTTAAAGAACGTATAGCCAAAAGTGGCTCAAAAGCTGGTCGGAGCCATTTCAAACATCTGTGTTGTCATCGAGTAGTATCTCCCTGTTTTTCTGTGTCAGGCCTTCAAGCTTCATTTAATTTGGGACTAGCCTGGAGGAAGGCTCTTTATGGAGTAGTGGAGGTAGGAGGGGATTGTTGCTGAAAGGAGATGTTCCTGGAGACCCCTGCTGGTGCCCTAGCACAATGACCACTTTACCAGGGGTCTCAGGAATGAAATAGAATAACATTTGAAGTAAATAAAAATAAAAGTTCAATTGCTCGGTAGCGCTGGCCACAGCTGATGGCTGTCGTCTGGACAGCACCTTCCTGTGTTTGCTGCAGTCTCTGGTTGCACAGTGGTCAGCCTCAGCTGGTTTCACACAGGGTGCCTGTGTGGGCTCTGCCTGCTGGGTCCCCCACCCTGTCTGCCCTGGGAAGTTCTTCACTGCTCTCCTCCCTGTAATGTTTTTATTCTGAAAATTGTATGTTTCATTGTTGAAAACTCAGAAGATTTTGTTGTTAGCTGTGCTCGAGTCGGTTCTGACTCAGTGACCCCATGCACAACAGAATGAAACACTGTCCCACTTGGTCTTGTGCCATCCCCACAGTCGCTGCCATGTTTGAGCCCACTGTTGTAGCCACTGTCACTTTATCTTGTTGAGAGTCTTCCTCTTTTTTGCTGACCCTCTACTTTACCAAGCATGATATCCTCCAGGGACTGGTCTCTCTGATAACATGTCCAAAGTAGGTGAGACAAAGTCTCCCCATCTTCGCTTCTCAGGAGTTTTCTGGCTGTACTTCTTCCAAGACAGGTTTGTTCATTCTTTTGGCAGTCCATGGTATATTCGATATTCTTTGCGAACACTGTAATTTAAGGGCATCAATTCTTCTTTGGTCTTCCTTATTCACTGTCCAGTTTTCACATGCATATGAGGCGATTGAAAGCACCATGGCTTGGGTCAAGTGCACCTTAGTCCTCAAAGTGACTTCTTTGCTTTTTAACACTTTGAAGAGGTCTTTTGCAGCAGGTTTGCCCAATGCAGTACTCTCTTTGATATCTTCACTGCTGCTTCTGTGGGTGTTGATTGTGGATCTAAGTAAAATGAAATCCTTTACAACTTCAGTCTTTTTTCTGTTTACTGGTCCAGTTGTGAGGATTTTTGTTTTCCTTATATTGAGTTGTAATCAGTACTGAAGACTGTAGTGTTTGATCTTCATCAGTAAGTGCTTCAAGTCCTATTCCCTTTCAGCAGGCAAGGTTGTGTCATTTGCATATCGCAGGTCGTTAATGAGTCTTCCAGCTTCTCGAATTATTTGCTCAGCATACAGATTGGATAGGTATGGTAAAAGGATATACCCCTGACTCATACCTTTCCTGATTTTAAACTGTACGGTACCTGAATGACTGCCTCTTGGTCTACGTATGGGTTTCGCATGGGCACAATTAAGTGTTCTGGAATTCCCATTCTTTTCAGTGTTATCCATAATTTGGTATGATCCACACAATAGAATGCTTTTGCATAGTCAATAAAATACAGGTAAACATCTTTCTGGTATTTTCTGCTTTCAGCCAAGATCCATGTGACATCAGCAATAATATCCCTCGTTCTATGTCCTCTTCTGATTCCAGCTTGAATTCCTGGCAGTTCCCTGTCAATGTACTGCTGCAACTGTTTTTGAATGGTCTTCCGCAAAATTTTACTTGTGTGTGATATTAATGATATTGTTCAATTTCCACATTCTCTTGGATCACCTTTGTCTGGAATGGGCACAGATATGGATCTCTTCCAGTTGGTTGGCCAGGGAGCTGTCTTCCAAATTTCTTGGCATAGACGAATGAGCGCTTCCAGCATTGCAGTCATGTGAGACAAGTAAAATAACCTCCTTGCTCACTTAATGAGCTGTGTTCACGCGGGTACTGGACAGGCAGCTGGTACGTGTGTGCCCTCCTGATACAGGTGTTCCTCTCATTGTGTTCTGTGGCCTCATGGGGTGAGCATCATTGATATTCTACCCCTTTTATGGATGAGTGAACTGAGACAAAAAAACCTTCGGTCTCTTCCCCAAGATGGTACAGCTCTAGGCTGCAGGGCTGGGACTGGGCCAGGGGATCACATGTAACCCGTCCCTGATCTGCCTCCCTCACTGCTGGGTGCACCCTGACCTCTCAGGGTGAGCTTTTTCATTTCAGCATGGTCTTTAGTGGCTGTGCGGTATTCATATTTACTTCATAACTTCATAGTGCTGGCTTCATTTTCTTCATAGCACCATTACCACCTGGTGTAGACCCTTAGTGTTCTTTGTGTTTTCTCTCCCCACTGGACTGGAGGCTCTCTGTTGGTGGAGACTTGTTTTTGACATGTCATCCTTGGTGCAGTTTGTGCTTGACTAACCTAAAGGTTGGCGGTTTGAACTCACCCAGTGGCACCGTGGAAGAAAGGCCTGGCGATCTGCTTCCTTAAAGATTACAGCCACAAAAACCCTATGGAATGGTTCTACATTGTAACACATGAATCAGAATCAACTCAACTGCAAAGGCTTTGGTTTGCTTTTTCCTGGTGTGTAGAAGGCACATGAATATTTGTTGATGTCCTGTCATCATTTTAACCTGTTAATGCACCTTTTGGTCGTTTCCAGGTTTGGTATTACAGCCAGTGCTTTGATCTATCTCTTAAACCAAATAAACGCTCTGCCGTTGAGTCGATTCTGACTCATAGCGACTCTGTAGGATAGAATAGAACTGCCCCATAGAGTTTCCAAGGAGTGCCTGGTGGATTCGAACTGCCGACCTTTTGGTTCGCAGCCGTAGCTCTTAACCACTGCGCCACCAGGGTTTCCTGATCTATCTCTTAGGGTGATAAAAATGCTAACTCAAACCGATATAAGCAAAAGTAGTTTACTTGCTTCTGAAGTTTTCCTTTGGGATTCTGTGGTAAGTAATTCCATGTTCTAGGCTGTTCATTAATGTGTAGTGTTCAGCTCGGCTGTGAGGTGTTTCCCTCTCTTCTGTCTTTATAGATATTGTAGCGGAAAGTTGAAAATGGCCGTACTATGGTTACTGACTGGTCACATTTCAGCTGGAAGTCAGATGCGAATGTATATTTTTACCGCATGGCCCTCCCACCTCCAAGCTCTGACCTGTTTTATTTTTAACTTGAACTTTCTGCTCTATTACCCAGTACAGGGAGAAAAGAAGCGCCGATTAGTCAGTTTGCTTTGTATTTATTTTTACTTGACCTTTCCACTTCTGAATTTTGAGAAGAAAAGGTGAGGTTCTTTTCTCTGCATAAGTGTCCTCTTGATGAGAAGCCGTTTTCAGTAAGACACTTGCTGGAAGTGACGGCATGTAACCCCAGGGGATGTGTTCAGCCTTCTTCATTCATGAAACAAACTTCAAAATGACGATACGTGTTCTACTAAGTAGTTATTATTTACTCTTCCTGCCGACTTGTGAAACAGTGCGAGTCAGTCCCAAGCTGTGGTGTGCGTTCCAGGGCCCGGGATGGAGGGACTTGGCGGAGGTGCCCTCGAGGGGGGCTGTAGAGCCAGGTGGAGCAGGAGTGGGGGGATTTGTCCATTTGCTTCTTATTTATTTTTTTCTGCAGAAATCAAACCAAAGAGTCCTCACCGACAGACATGTTTTAATTCCTAGGAGATCAGACTTTCTAAATGCCCCACTTACAGCAGTTTGAGGAATAATCCCGACATTTTAAGCACATATCAGTCCCTTTTGAAATTCGAATATGAAGGAGTTGCTAGCATTTAACATACTTTTAACATTTCTAGTTCCAATTGCTGTCAAGATTCATTTTGTTTTGAATAGGCAAGTCAGTTTTGGCCGTTATGTTAAAAAACAAAGGTAATAAGTTACATTAAATTAAATCTCAGAGATAGTGTTCATGTCCTGTTTGTAAAAACAACCGGTTTATCTCTTTCAGTTTTGTTCTTCTGGAAGGTACTAAGTGATACAGCAGCACCTCTGTGTTTTGACCCATCCCCTGAAGCTGATGCGTTGTCAGGCCATTCGGGAATCTCGTAGGCTTTGGTCTTTCAGCTTGTCAGCAGTGACTTTGAAACAGCTAGCACTTGGACTTTGCTGCTGAGTATTGCACATAGAGAAAAGTGCCCAAAAGACAGATGTACAGCTCAGTGGAGCAAACCTCCGTGTAACTTCCACAGATCAGGAGACAACACTGCCAGCCCCAAGCCTTCCTTCTGCTTCCCCCAGTTCAGGCTCACTGCCTCCCCAGACCGGCCGCCATGGTGTGTATCAGAGTTATCACTTGAGCCGGTGTCCTGGAACTCTTGTGGTATAGGCTTGCTTGTTTGTTTTTTTAACTTTATATAAATGGAATCAAAGGATGCATTTTTGTATCTGCCTTCTCTTGTTCCATATCACATTTGTGAGACTCATCTGTGTTGTTGCTTTAGTTGTGGTTAGTTCTTATGGATTGCTTTGCAGTATTCTATCAGTCTTGGAGGATGTACAGCCAGAATGCTTCTTAGAAATAGACGTCATCTTGTTTACTTTGGACATGTCATCAGCAGGGACCAATCTCTGGAGAGGGACATTATGCTCGGTAAAGTGGAGGGTCAGTGAAAACGAGGGAGACCCTCAATGAGATGGATTGACACAGTGGCTACAGTAGACTCCCAACATAACAATTGTGAAGATGGTGTGGGACTGGGCAATGTTTCATTATACACAGGGTCGCTATGAGTCAGAGCCATCTGGATGGCATCTAACAACAACAGCGTTATTCAGCTGTTCAACCATGTTGTTGTGTTAGCTGCCAGTGTTGGCTCCTGACTCATAGCTCCCCCATGGCCATCCCTATGATCAGTTGAGGATCAGATCGTTGTGATCCATAGGGTTTTCATTGGTTGACTTTCAGAAATAGACCATCAGGCCTTTCTTCCTAGTCTTTCTTAGTCTGGAAGCTCTACTGAAGCCTGTTCAGCATCATAGCGACACATGAACCTCCACTGACAGAGGCTTGTATGTGAAAGAGGTGCTCTGGCCAGGAATTGAACCTGGTTCTTCCACGTGGAAGGCTAGAATTCTACCACTGAGCCGTCGCTGTCCTCATGTCATGTATGTAGTCATTCTGTGTATGAGGAGCAGTTAGGTGGTTTCCAGTGTTTGGCAATTTTGAATAAAACCGCTCTGACTCTTTTTGTGCATGTTTTCCGGTTGGTATGTGCAGGCGTCCTGATGGTGGGACTGCCAGGTTGTAAGCATGCCTTGTTCAGCGTTGGTGGGCGATGCTTAGACTGGTCTGAAGTGGGGGTCCCGGTCTGTACTCTCCCAGTGCACCTGCATGATGCTGAGCATCTTGGTCATGCCTGGCTTTCTAATCTTTGCCATCCTGGCAGATGTGTAATGGTATTTCCCTGTGGCTTTAATTTTCGTTTCCCTGATTGCTGATGAGGTTGGGGAGGCCCTTTTCCCCATGTGTTTAGTGATTGTTTGGACGTTCCCTCTTGAAGTGCCCATTAAAGTGCCCAGCCAATGCTACCATCACTGGGGAAGAACTGAGGGCATAGGGCCAGCTCTGCCTTATTTCTTGTTATACTAACATCTTTTCTTAAAAACAAAAAAACAACCTTTTTTTTCTTTGAAAGTTATAGAATTGGCTCATCATTTTTGACTCTGTCTTAAGAATCTCTTCTGGAGTTACTTGTTTTATTTAGTTTAAAAAAAAAAAAATTAGATGTATTTCTTACCTGTAATACAGCTGTGGTAATTAGCTGGCAACACACTCAAGGCCTTCCTCACTCCATACCTCTGGGATCCTTGGAGCTCTTCTCTCAGCTTCCTTCTCCCTCAGGGTGGGGGCCAGATGCTGGGATGGAAGTGGACTTTGCTCTGGGGCTTCAGCTCTCTGCTGAGCTGCCCTGTTTTGGTTTTGAATGCAGTTGAGCAGATGTGAAGGGGGCAGGGGGTGGCAGTCCCCCATTCTTCTTCATGAATCTGCTCCTGCTGAAAGGTGGGAAGCTAGTCGTTGGCAGGCCCCACAGACATAGCTGCTGTCCCAGTCTGGGGGATGCAGGCTTGGGCTGTGAGTAGTGACCATATAACTGACTGCTTCAATGGAGGAGATGTCTTTGAGAGTAGAGGGCCTGCATTAATAATCACACCAAGATGATGTGTGCAGACAGGGTGTTCTGGCCAATCAGGTCATGACCCCAGAGCTGTGATACGCCCTCCTCCCAAGGCTGAAAGGGTCCATTGGGAGGGTGGAGGAAGCACTGAGGGTCATGCAGGGACCACGTGTATCATCAGCTATAGTCCAAAGGGGGCATGGCTGGGACTGGAGCAGAATATCCAGATAGTCAGCCTGGTCTTTCCACTTTCTGTTTAGTTTAATTCATCTGTAAGAAGGGTAAGCTCTTTGCCTTGCTTGTGTACCTTTCCTAGGGCTACTTCAGGGAGCTGAATGTGGTAATAAACAACAATGTTTTGTGGTGTCTGTTCGCCTTTATCCTCAGATCTTTCCTTGTCTATTGTTTAACGGTTACTGGAAGGAAGAACCTGTGGGACCTGGCCTCTAGAGCTCTGAGGGCCCTGTGCTTCGTGTCAGCTGAGTTGCAGAAGACATGGCTTGTCTAGGAGGGCTTCAGGGCGTGGTCCATAGGAAAGGTGGCTTGTCCAGGAGGGCTTCAGGGCGTGGTCCATAGGAAAGGTGGCTTGTCCAGGAGGGCTTCAGGGCGTGGTCCATAGGAAAGGTGGCTTGTCCAGGAGGGCTTCAGGACGTGGTCCATAGGAAAGGTGCTTGTCCAAGGGGGCTTCAGGGTGTGGTCCATAGGAAAGGTGGCTTGTCCAGGAGGGCTTCAGGACGTAGTCCATAGCAAAGGTGCTTGTCCAAGAGGGCTTCAGGGTGTGGCCCATAGGAAAGGTGACCTGTCCAGGAGGGCTTCAGGGTGTGGTCCATAGGAAAGGTGGCCTGTCCAGGAGGGCTTCAGAGTGTGGTCCATAGGAAAGATGGCTGGTCCAGGAGGGCTTCAGGGCGTGGTCCACAGGAAAAGTGGCTTGTCTAGGAGGGCTTCAGGGCGTGGTCCATAGGAAAAGTGGCTTATCTAGGAGGGCTTCAAGGGGTGGTCCATAGGAAAAGTAGCTGTCTACAGGGGGCTTTGGGGCTGGTTCATAGCAGCGCCAGTGGGGACCCTGTGCTTGTTCCCACCTGGAGGACAGTCCTTTAACTTCAGTCATTGTGTAAATGAACTCTCTACAGTTAACACTTACAGCTCAATTAACCTTCGTTGGCAAGTGCAAAGGTAAATTTTAGCTTAGCCACTTTGAAAAATTTTCGAAGATTTCTGTTTGGAAATCACAATTTGACCTTTCCTTTTGTAAGCAACAAACTCTTATTAGTCATATATGCATGTCACATAAAAGAAGATTAATATTCAGTTAGTTAAAATATATTATTAATCACCTGCTAAAGTGCCAGAATTCTCTAATTTGAGAAAAGCCGTGTGATCTAACGTGGTTGTGGCATAAGGTTTTCTTTTAATGAATATTATGATTGGTACACATATGTCATGTGTACCAGTCAGAAGTTATCATCCTAAATAAATACTTACTGGGCATGTTCTGATACTGGTCATTTTCTTGGTTGCCACCCTTCAAAGGCCTACAGCCTTTTATATAGAACACATACATAAGAAATGAGCAATCATGGAAAGGAAGCCTATTTTCTGAGTTCTGTCATTCTGTCAAAATGTCGGGCACATGTATCTCAACTTGCATTGCTGTGCTCAGTGTGGCAGGTATTGAAAATCAATTCTGACGTTCTTTTCCACGGAGACCTCAGAACCCCAGGTTCCTTCCTAGGGTGCTACTCTGGGAAGCACTCTCATTTTACAGTGGCTCAAGGGTGCAGCCTGTCTGCCATCAAGGTGAGCAGCTGAGCAGTCTGGGTAGCAGGGACAGGCTTTCAGAAGGGTGGGCGCTCGTTGAGAGGACTCAGCACTTGCAGAATCTTCAGAGATGTGGAACTTGAGCCGAACTCTTTTTAGTAAAGTTGGGTTATACTGAAAACAAACCCAGCCCCTTGCCGTCGAGTTGATTCCAACTCATAGCGACCCTATGGGACACAGCAGAACTGCCCCATAGGGTTTCCAAGGAGTGGCTTGTGGATTTGAACTGCCAGCCGTTTGCTTAGCAGCCAAGCTCTTAACCACTGCACTGCCAGGGCTCCTGATACTAAAACATCACTTAATTTTTGTTGATTGAGAGCACATGTGGGTCCATCTGTTGGCTGAATAATGTGGTTGTTACCAACAGCATTGTTGCAGCTGTCATCCCCCATCTTCATCACTGTCCTTACCCTGTTAAGAGCTAACATTTATAGAGCATGACAGCCAACAACAACAGTTCTGTGCCAGGAACCATGTTAAATTCTTTGCCTGGGTTATTTTGTTCCATCCTTGCTGCAGCTAGATGGAGTAGACCCTCAAACTAGCCCCAGTTTACACAGGTGGAGGGGGGACCTTAGGCACACGGGTTGAGTACGCCCCAGAGCACAGAGCTGGGGTACGTGGCTGGGTTCTGAAGGCGGCGAGCTTCCAGCTGTCTTCGTCATCCTGGGTCCGTGGGTCACACCGTACTCCACAGATGCAGGGGAGCCGATCAGGGAGCTTTTATCCATAACAACAAAAAAGCAATGTGATCTTTGGGGAGGTATACTTTGTCAAGCTCCTACATTGTTTCTCCACTCACAAGCAAGCTTGGTGAGCATCTTACTTTGTAAGGGCCCAGGGACCAACCTTCTGGGGACACACAGTATTTCGAACCTGGTTGATTCCTTTATCCCAGAAATGCAAAAGAGTATATTTTTGACATTTGATCTCATCTGGCAGCAGCCAGGAGAACATGATTCACTTAGACGTTAATGCATGTCTGTGGGTCACCAAGTGAGTAAAGGTTTAGGACCTAAGTCTTATGTTCCAGCTCTCTGCTGAGTTGGGTAGGTAGCACACTGGTTTCCTTACCGAGTGCTGGATAACCTCTAGTATTTGGCAGCCTTGGCCACCTCTCTAGGTCTTACATACTTTGAACATGTTGTCAGGAGAGATCAGTCCCTGGAGAAGGACATCATGCTTGGTAAAGTACAGGGTCAGCAGAAAAGGGAAAGACCCTCAAAGAGATGAATTGACACGGTGGCTGCAACAGTGGGCTCAAGCATAATAACGATTGTGAGCATGGTGTAGGGCTGGGCAGTGTTTTGTTCTGTGGTACATAGGGTCGTTTTGCGTTGGAACCGACTCACCGGTACCTAACAACAACTAAGTCACTCAGTGAAATCTTGACAGAAGTGGGGACAAAAAAAAACTCACTGACAGCTCGAAATCTGGTTGTTGATGTTTACAGAAATGCAAAAATAAGAAGTGGCATCGTTAACCCCATTGCCTAGAAGCAATTCTTGCTACCATTTTGTGTTGTTTTTAATATATATAAAAAAAAACTATGTTGGGGAGGGATGGGAATACACACACACACGTCTATATATATACATATAAATATATAAGGAGCCCTGGTTTTGCAGAGTGAAACCACTCAGCTGCTAACCAAAATGTCAGTGGTTCAAATCCATCAGCTGTTCTGGAGGAGAAAGATGTGGCAGTCTGCTTCCATAAAGATTTATGGCCCTGAAAACCCTATGGCAGTTCTGTTCTGTCCTATGGGATCGCTATGAGATGGAATTGAATTGACGGCAATGGGGTTGTTTGTTTGTTTGTTTGGTTATGTGTGTGTGTGTGCGTATTTCCAACCTTACTCCCCAAATATAGTTGATAGTCTACCATTACTCTATGTATTTCTGTAAACATCTTCAGATCTTTGGAATAAAATGTGGTATAAATTAACAAATAACTACTGGCACACAGAGAAACTGTTTACATGTTATTTTCACTGAAGACTTTTTCTCTTCACACTTTTATGATACCCTGTGAAGTAGATAGCATTATTTTATTTCTTGGATTTCCTCTTGTAAGGATAAGGGTAGAGGAAGCAGCTCTTCCTTGGGGAGGGCAGTATCGCCTGCTGTCTCTTTGAATTCCCAGGAATGTTGTCTTCATGCGCTCTTCTGACTTGTTCTGAGGAAGCCTGTGTTCGCTTTCTTATGCCTGCTTCTTGGGCGTATAATAGTGTTGCATGTGTAGTACACATAGAAGAAACACGGACACATGCATCCTAAATAGTGTGTGTTTGAGTATACACGCACACACATGCTTATACATATATGCCTATGTATACACACATACATATGTGTGTGGGAGGGAGGTTCTAGCCATACAGCTCTGTAATGCAATTTTTTTTTAACTAATCATTAGACCATGGACATTTTTTCATGTTAGTACAGATAGTACTTCCTTCTTTATAGGACTGTTATATTTTATCTGTTTTCTTTCACAGTAAAAAATAGCTTTTAAAAAACTCTGATTTTATGTAGTTAAGACAGCGCCCATAGCTATTTCAGCCTTTACAGCATGAGCGTGTTGTTCGTTACACAGATGCACCGCAATTACTTAATAAACCCCCTATTGATGAGGGCACCCTCTACATAGTAACATGGCTGTTCCCTTGTTTTGAGTGCTTTTTTTATCTTGATTTATTTTTGTGATTTCTCTGTCTGGGTTGACTTCCGATTGCTCTGCCCGGTGTTCTAGTCTTGGGTTGATACCTGATATTATTGATTTTCTAACCTAAGAACTCTCTTTAGTATTTCTTGTAGTTTTGGCATGGTTTTTATGAATTCTCTAAGCTTCTGTCTATCTGGAAATGTCCTAATTTCACCTTCATATCTGAGAGACAGTTTTGCTGGATGTAAGATTCTTGGCTGGCAATTTTTTTCCTTCAATTTTTTATATAAGTCATCCCATTGCCTTCTTGCCTGCGTGGTTTCTGCCCAGTAGTCCGAGCTTATTCTCATTGACTGTCCTTTGTAGGTGACTTTTCATTTATCCCTAGCTGCTCTTAAAATTCTCTCTTTATCTTTGGTTTTGGCAAATTTGATTATAATATGTCTTGGTGACTTTCTTTTAAGATCTACCTTATGTGGAGTTCAATGAGCATCTTGGATAGATATCTTCTCATCTTTCATGATATCAGGGAAATTTTCTGCCAACAAATCTTCAACAATTCTCTCTGTATTTTCTGTTATCCCTCCCTGTTCTGGTACTCCAATCACTTGTAGGTTCTTTCTCTTGATAGAGTCCCACATGATTCTTAAGGTTTCTTCATTTTTTTTAATTCTTTTATCTGATATTTCTTCAAATATATTAGTGCCAAGTGCTTTATCTTCAAGTTCAGAAATTCTGCCTTCCACTTGCTCAATTCTGCTCCTCTGACTTTCTACTGAGTTGTCTACTTCTGTAATTTTATTGTTAATCTTTTGAATTTCTGATTGCTGTCTATGGATTTTTCCAGCTTATTGAATTTTTCATTATGTTCTTGAATAATCTTTTTAATTTCTTCATTTGCTTTATTTGTGTGTTCCTTGGCTTGTTCTGCATATTGCCTCATTTCCTTCCTGATGTCTTGAAGGGTTCTGTATATTAATCTTTCGTATTCTGCCTCTGGTAATTCCGGGAATGCACTTTCATCTAGAAGATTCCTTGATTCTGTGTTTTGAGAGTTTGTTGAGGTGATCATGGTCTGTTTCTTTATGTGACTTGATATTGACTGTTGTCTCCGAGCCATCTATAAGTTATTAGTTTATTTTATGTTTGCTTACTGTGTCGTAGCTTCTTGTTTTGTTTTGTTTTGATATGCTCAAATGGGTTGCTTGAGTGAGCTTGCTTGATTATTTTAGCCTTTGGAGCTCTGACGTCCTGTCCCCAGATGGCTAGAGCTGTTATCAGGTATATCAGCCTAAGAGTCCATTCGCTTTTCTTGTATGAATTCAGCTCAGGTATCCAGGTAGCTGATCATCAAGTGTGTGGTACAGGTACTGTCCTACAGTCTTAGAGGGGCAGGGGTGATTGGTGTAGGTATTGGTATTTGGTTGCAGCAGGGGTCACGCTCTGAACAAGGCAGGGGGCCGAGAATCGTCCCCCATGTGTCTCTGAGGAAAGCGTGTCCCTGTTCCCTAGAGCATACAGGTAGGTGGATTCTGCAGATGGACCATGGGCACCCAATGTTTTTGATTGTAAGAACTTGGAGATACCAGTTATCCTTGGACCCCTGTCATGGGTGGCTGTGTGACCTGAGTGGAGCTACCAGTCCTTAAGTCCCTGTTGTGGGTAGGTGTGGACCCTGTTTAATAGGCAAAGCAATATCAAACATCAAACACGTGCCTCTCCGCTGCACAGCTGAAATGGCTGGAGTCTGCCAAGAAGGGCCTATTCTCCTGAAATAAGCCCACACAGGTCCACGCAGAGGGGAAAGATACTCAGAGTCCACAGACCGTTTATGCCTGGAAAGGAGCTGCTTCTGTCCTGAGCTCCCCTGGTTAGTGGAGCTGGCCAATTATCTTTTCTCCCAATTGCAAATTTATTCCTTCTCCAAGGCCGGGAGGATGGCCCTAGGCGCTTAACAAGGCCTATCTCAGGCCCAGGGAATTTAGCCACTGAAGCTGGCTTGGGGGTGGGGGAAGGCGAGGTAAAATACACTAAAGTACTTAGCTTTTGCCGAGAGCCCCGTTCTTCTCGGGTTCCAGAGGTGTGAGTAGACTGTGTGGCTAGCTGCTTCTCCCTGAAGAAACTGCGGCCGAACGCTAGTACCAGCCCACCGCCCTGCTCTGGGAATGGTGCCTGAGGGCTCCCCTCCATTCAGGTCCAGTAACTCCTCTCCGCTTCTGAACGGTCTCTTCCTCCACCTGCCTCTCAGTTCGTTTTCTGAGCTTGCCTTTGATGTTCAGGGCTCCTAGCTTGTCATAAATATACTCGTTTCATTTGTTTTTTCGGGTCACTTTGTTGTAAGAGGGCTCACCAGAAGCGTCTGTCTATTCCTCCATCTTGGCTCCGCCTCTTGATGAGGGTACCCTTTTAATTTAACTACTTAAAAAACCACTGTAGTAATCTCACCCAGCACATGGTAAAAAAAAAAAAAAAAAATTAAAATACATAAGCGAGATGAAAAGTTGACAAGTCCCTCTTTCTTTCCCTTCTTTCCAGAGGTAAGCAGTTTACAGCTTGTGTTTTTGTCCTCTTTTTAAATTCTTCACCATAACTTTATGTAACTCTTCTGTAAGTTCATGTGGGAAGTCAATAAATAGTGCCTCTCCAGCTCTCAATTTTTTGTGAGTTACGTTTTTAGATTTACATTGACAAGCTTTAAAACATTTTTAGCCTGTTTCTCATCTATCATTGGGCATTCCATGCTTTTTGTATAGGTTGAGTCTAAATATCAATATGAGGAAATCAGCATTTACAGTATTAGGGTAATGTAATATATTTCAGTGTAGAACCAGGTGGCGCTATTGGACCCATCAAGCGAAAAATATAATTCTCTATCACAAAACCCTTGCTAGTCAAAGGATAATGTTCCAAGGTCAAATGGGACCCCTTTTTCCAGGCTTCCTCCCTGCTTCTAGTGTACAGTCATGGCTGGGGTTTCTCATGTCCCGTGATTCCCTGTTTCTTGGGTTCTGTGTTTGTTTTGGTTCAGTTCCTACTTCATCAGCTTCTTTGCAGAGTGCGTGGCTGGTAGACTTCTTGAGTTCTTGCATCAGTTACTCCCCGAGATTGTGGTCCTCCAACACCCTTTTAACGTGGTATTGAAGTTGCTCAAGAGGTTCCTTCCGCCGAAGATTAGGCAGGTCTATAGAGCAAACAGTAACACGCATGAGGAATGTACTTCATAGTTGAGTCATGTGTAGGAGACCAATGGGCACATGAGCCCAAAAGCAAAGAGAAGAAGGCAGGAAGGGACAGGAAAACTGGACAAATGGAAACAGGGAACCTGAGTCGGAGAAGGGGAAAGTGTTGATACATGGCGGGGTTGGCAACCAATGTCACCAAGCAATTTGTGTATTAATTGTTTAATGAGAAAGTAGTTTGTCCTATAAACTTTTACCTAAAGCGCAATTAAAAAAAAAATTACTTGGGGGAAAAAAAAGCAATTATTTTGTTCCCGTACTTGATTGATAATTTGGCTGGGTCTAGAATTCTAGGTTGATGTAAATTTCCCTTTGAACTCAGAAAATATTCTCTGTTACTTTCCGGAGTCTGCTGTTGCTTATGAGAAGTCAGATGTCAGTTTGATCCTTGTCCTTTTGTAGGTAAACCTCTTCCTTCTATCGTCCCTCCCTCTCCCTGTTGCCTTAAGAACTGAGGATTTGGTTTGGAATTACCCTAAGCTCTGATCCACTTCTCTTTCTGTACTCATATCCCCCTTTGCCCACTTGGAAAATTTTCTCCTTTCTTTGGAGAACAATTCTCAGGTTCAGCCTAGGAATGAAAGTCTTACCCCGTGGCTTTGTTTCTGGGGGAGGCCATCCCTGACTTAGTCATCTCTGCAGTTTCCTCTGTTCTTTCCTTTTCAGCTGATCACATCAGCTTTGTGCCTTAAATGGAGTCCCTGGGTGGTATAAACGGTTAACACACTCTGCTGCTAACTGAACGGGTGGAGGTTCAACTCTCCCTGGAGGCACCTCTGAAGAAAGGCCTGGTGAGCTACTTCAGAAAATCGGCCGTTGAACGCCCTGTGGATCACACTTCTACTCTGACACACATGGGGTCACCACGAGTTGGAATGAACTCGATGGCAGCTGGTTTATGCCTTAAACATCTGTTCCAGCTTTCTGGTCTGCTGCTGAGCCCCTTTGTGATTTTTTTCAGTGCTATTATGGCCCATTGACCACCAAAGGTATCTTTTTTGACATTTTGACTGAGCCTTGGGAAGAAGGGAAAAAAGATACATGCTTTATCCCCATTTTGAATTCAAAGTCTTTTTAGGTTACCCTTAGAAAACAACAGGAGTCCCTGCCTAGAGCCCTTTCACAGTGGCTGTTCTCATTCTCCAGTGGAAAAATTGCTCTGCAGTATCAAAGATTTGGGAAAAATTAAGCCAGTTCCAGTAAGTTTGTCAGCAGCATATATAAATCCCTTATAAGATGTGTTGTACTTTTATGTATTGTTTTATGTTACATATGAGTGTTCCATAAACATAAAAAGAACTGGATAATTTTGTTACACTTAACCATGATAGTGTGTTGCACTGTCTTAGTACGTCACAAAGAAATAAATTAGAATGTGGGGAAGTTTCTGTCCATCTGTTTTGCAATAAAGATGGAGATGATTTATGACGCTTATGAGTTTAAATGGTTCAAAAAAAAAAAACTACTGATGTTATTTTTATCACTCTATACCCAAACAACTGCTATTAAGCTAAAATGACAATGATAAAATGAAACTAACAATACATTGTAAGTATAAAAGTAACAGTGGAGTCCGTGGTAAATTAAAGTCCCCACTGATAGCAAGTTGTTCTTTCTGGAGCTAGGGGATAGTGGCCATCTGCATGTGTGCTGTGTGGGGGAGCTTTGGAGCCTACCATGGCAGCCATGCTCTGGAATAAATTAGATCCCAGGAATCTCTATTAACACCCAAGTTTAAAACCAGAAAACCAAACCCATGGCCATTGAATCAATTTCAACTTATAGCAACCATATAGGACAGAGCAGAACTGCCCCGTAGGGTTTCCAAGGCTGTAATCTTTATGGAAACAGACTGCCACATCTTTCTCCCTAGGAGCGGCTGGTAGGTTCAA
Source organism: Loxodonta africana (assembly GCF_030014295.1). Taxonomy (NCBI): domain Eukaryota; kingdom Metazoa; phylum Chordata; class Mammalia; order Proboscidea; family Elephantidae; genus Loxodonta; species Loxodonta africana. The sequence goes on from NC_087343.1 coordinate 227,038,893, forward strand.
ACTGCTGACCTATGGGTTGGCAGATGAGTGCTTAACCACTGCGCCAGCAGAGCTCCTGCCCCAAGTTTAGTGCCCCTTAATAACTTGCTGTGTCAGTTATTGTTAACAAGCCCTTAGTTGTATTGAAAAGGAAAAGGCTGTGGAATTTTGTTGGTTATGAACTGAAGAAAGGACGTAGGTTTTGGATCAGTTCACAATCCCTCAAGAGGGCTGACTTTGGATTGTGCTACAGAAATCCTTCTGGACATCTGAGATCTCAGTCTTTTTTGGATGTTGGGGTTTTTTGAGCATCTGTTTAAAGAGATGTACATTTTCACTAGAAAACTGTATGTGTGCATAAAAACACACTATTTTGTATATAGTTTTGCAGTTTGCATGGACTTCCTGAAGCCCATTGATAAACCCTAGATAAGAATACTAGAGGGCAGCACAACTGGGCTAAATCAAAAGCAATGAAGTTTCCTGAATAAACTGAATGCTTCGAAGGCCAGTGTAGCAGGGGCAGGGGTCTGGGGACCATGGTTTCAGGGGACATCTAAGTCAATTGGCATAATAAAATCCATTATGAAAACATTGTGCATCCCACTTTGAAGAGTGGCATCTGGGGTCTTAAATGCTAGCAAGCAGCCATCTAAGACGCATCAATGAGTCTCAACCCACCCAGATCAAAGGAGAATGAAGAACACCAAGGTCACAATGTAATTATGAGCCCAAGAGACAGAAAGGGCCACATGAACTAGAGACTACATCATCCTGAGACCAGAAGAACTAGATGGTGCCCAGCTACAACCGACGATTGCCCTGACAGGGAATGCAACAGAGAACCTGTGAGGGAGCAGGAGAGCAGTGGGATGCAGACCCCAAATTTTCGTAAAAAACCAGACTTAATGGTCTGACTGAGACTAGAAGGACCCCAGTGGTCATGGCCCCCAGTCCCTCTGTTGGCCCAGGACAGGAACCATTCCCAAAGCCAGCTCTTCAGACATGGATTGGACTGGACAATGGGTTGGAGAGGGCTCCTGGTGAGGAGTGAGCTTCTTGGATCAGGATGACACTTGAGACTGTGTTGGCATCTCCTGCCTGGAGGGGAGATGAGAGGGTGGAGGGGGTTAGAAGCTGGTGAAATGGACAAGAAAAGACAGAGTGGAAGGGAGGAAGTGGGCCGTCTCATTAGGGGGAGAGTAATTGGGAGTATGTAAAAAAAAATTGGGAGTATGTAGCAAGGTGTATATAAGTTTTTGTGTGAGAGACTGACTTGATTTGTAAACTTTCACTTAAAGCACAATAAAAATTATTAAAAAAAAAAAGAATACCTGCCCTAGATAGAATTGCAAAGCCCCTGTTTCTCTCTCATCGTGGCACCTGGGGGTCCTCGCATATGTGGACAACAAAGTCCCCAAGGTTAGGTATCTAACGCTCGCCTTCTTCTTTGGCACTCTTCATGATAACCTGATGACAGAATGTACTAGAATCCTCTGCAGGCACCATACCCAGTGCATACTCTGAGTAAGCTGTGTTGCTCAACTTCCCGGCAAGCAAAGGAATGCCTAGAGGCATGCGAGTGCTTGGTCATTATTTTCATTATTGGCAAGAACGTTTGTTTTCATTTTATGAGCTTCTTTATTTCTTCTTTCCCCTCTGTTTTTAGTAATTTTCTAAAGGTTGAGTGCATTTTTTGAGCAAAGTGTCAGGTTTATTGTACTAATGAAATTTAGGAAAATACCAAGTTGAATTATTGAAGAGTCTGAGTTAAGGAATACTTGAATAGAAATGTCACTGTATTAAATTTAACAAACGACAGTAATAAGCAAGGCCAGTAAAATACCATGCACTGCTGAATCATATGTACTGGTGATTAGAGAAAATTGGTTTATACTTAACATACCCTTGGTTATAAACAAAGGGCCCAAAGAGTGTGGAAGGTCCTTATGAATCTGTCTTCCTTGGCGATTAGTTATATTAGTGAGTTAAGCTTCACCTTCTGCAGTTTGTTGTGCTGTGGTGGCTTGCATGTTGCTGTAATGCTGGGAGCTATGCCATCAGTATTTCAAATACCAGCAGGTTCACACATGGTAGACAGGTTTCAGCCAAGCTTCCAGACCAAGATAGACCAGGAAGAAGGACCTAGCAATCGTCACAACTGGACCAATAAGCAACATCATGATAAATGGAGAAAATATCTAAGTTGTCAAGTATTTCATTTTACTTGGATCTATAATCAGTGCCCATGAAAGCAGCAGTCACGTAATGAAACAACACATTGCACTGGGCAAATCTGCTGCAAAAGACCTCTTTAAAGTGTTAAAAAGCAAAACTGTCACTTTGAGGACTCGGGTGCACCTGACCCAAGCCATGGCATTTTCTGTCGCCTCTCATGCATGTGAAAGCTGGGCAGTGAATAAGAAAGACTGAAGAAGAATTGATGCCTTTGAATTATGGTGTTGGCAAAAAATATTGAATATACCATGGACTGCCAAAAGAATGGATTAATTTGTCTTGAAAGAAGTACAGCCAGAATGCTCCTTAGAAGCAAGGATGGTGAGACTTCATCTTACATACCTTGGACACATTATCAAGAGGGACCAGTCCCTGGAGAAGGACATCATGCTTGGTAAAGTAGAGGGTCAGTGAAAAAGAGGTAGACTCTGAACGAGGTGGACTGACACAGTGGCTGCAACAATGGGCTCAAACATAAAGATTGTGAGGATGGCGCAGGACTAGACAGTGTATTATTCTGTCATACACAGGGTTGCCATGAGTTGGAATTGACTCGATGGCATCTAACAACAGTAAGTTTGGATAACTAGTTATCTAACAGTACTAATAACTGCTATTATGGGGTGCTTAGTGTGTGCCAGGCGCTGTGCGAAAGTGTTTCACACGCATCCTGATGTAACCTTCACAACAACCACATTGCGTATTTGTTATTATTCTGATTTTTAGCTGAGGTCACTGAGGTACAGAGAGGTCAAGGAGCTTGCTCAATGATAGTAAGATGTGGAACTGATTTGAATCCAGGTCGTTCTGATGCCAGGACTATGCTCACTGTGCCATTAAAGATTCCTCCAAAGACTCATTAATTTGATTTCTTAATAAAGTATTAATAAAGGAAGGCTTTTTTTTTTTTTTTTAGTGTAATTCAGACATCATAGCAGTTTATAACGATTTTTTCTCACAACCAAGTTGTAAATGCATGGGAGATGTTGAAGGCACTTTAAAAAAAAAATTTTATTGTGCTTTAAGTGAAAGTTTATAAACCAAGTCAGTCTCTCAAACAAAAATTTGTATACACCTTGCTATATACTCCTGATTGCTCTCCCCCTAATGAGACAGCACACTCCTTCCCTCCACTCTCTCTCCTCATGTCCATTCAGCCAGCTTCTGACCCCCTCTGCCCTCTCATCTCCCCTCCAGACAGGAGCCGCCCACATAGTCTCATGTGTCTACTTGATCCAAGATGCTCACTCATCACCAGTATCAGCTTCTATCCCATTTTCCAGTCCAATCCCTGTCTGAAGAGTTAACTTTGAGAACGGTTCTTGTCCTGGGCTAACAGAAGGTCTGGGGACCATGACCACTGGGGTCCTTCTAGTCTCAGTCAGACCATTAAGAATGGTTTTTTACGAGAATTTGGGGTCTGCATCCCACTGCTCTCCTGCTCCTTCAGGGATTCTCTGTTGTGTTCCCTGTCAGGGCAGTCATCGGTTGTAACCAGGCACCATCTAGTTCTTCTGGTCTCAAGATGATGTAGTCTCTGATTCATGTGGACTTTCTGTCTCTTAGGCTCATAATTACCTTGTGTCTTTGGTGTTCTTCATTCTCCTTTGCTCCAGGTGGGTTGAGACCAATTGATGCTTCTTAGATGGCTGCTTGCTAGCATTTAAACCCCAGATGCCACTCTCCAACGTGGGATGCAGAATGTTTTCTTAATAAATTTTATTACGCCAGTTGACTTATCTGTCCCCTGAAACTGTGGTTCCCAAACCCCTGCCCCTGCTACACTGGGCTTCAAAGTGTTCTATTTTATTCAGGAAGCTTCTTTGCTTTTGGTTTAATCCAGTTGTGCTGACCTCTCCTTTATTGTGTATTGTCTTTTCCTTCACCTAAAATAGTCCTTATCTACTATCTAATTAGTGAAAACCCCTCTCCCTCCCTCCCTCCCTCCCTCCCTCCCTACTCTCCTAACCATCAAAGAATATTTTTTTCTCTGTTTAAACTATTTTTCGAGTTCTTATAATAGTGGTCTCATATAATAATTGTCCTTTTGCAACTGACTAATTTCACTCAGCATAATGAGAAGGAACTTATTCTAGTCTCACTAAAGCTAGATCAAATACTAGTTTTCATTAATAATGTGCAGATAACCTATTAAGTTTGTAATCCTAGCACCAATTATTGAAAAAAAGAAGTCTTTCTCCATGGCACTGTGTTGCCTCTTTTGTGGCTCAGGTGGATCTGTTTCTGTACTCTGCGTGCCAGTGGCCTATTTGTCCTGTCATTGTGCTAGTGCCACATTGACTTAATTGCTGTGGCTCCGTCGTGTGACTGTTCTGTAGTTGCAGGTTGCCAGCTTTGCTCTTGTCTAGTGATCTTGGACCTTTACATATTCATATAGTTTAACCAGCCTGTCAGTTTATACACACACACACACACACTTTCTCATCCATCCACCCACCCGTCTATCCATCCGTCCACCCCGCCCATCCGCCCACCCATCTATCTGTCCATCTGTCCGCCCACCCGCCTGTCCGTCTGTCTACCTACCCACCCACTCGTCTATCTATCCATCCATATTTAGACAGACTTAACATTTTATATATTGAGTTTCTGGTATCCAGGCATATCCCTTTGTTTGTGTAGTTAATTTTTTTCACTAATATTTGGTAGTTTTCTCTATAGAGATCGTACTTTTTTTTTTAGACTTATTCTTAGCTATTCGATTATTTTAAATGTTATCATAAATGATTTTTTTTTTACGTTTCTGGTTTCTACATGTTTATTGTTAGTATATAGGAAATGACCTTGCTAAATTTACTTACTAATTCTGATTATTAGTCTGTGTGTTATTTTGGATTTTTTGTATATGTAGCCCTATTATCTGCAAATAATGAGTTTCAGTTTTTTCCTTTTCAGTCCTCAATCTTTTTAGCTTTTTTTTTTCTTTTTCCTTTATCGCACTGGCTAGCTTGCATATCACAAAGTTGAGCAGAAATGGTGAGAGTTTGCCTCCTTGTCTTTTTCCCAGTCTCAGGGAGAAAACTTTCAATATTTGACCAGTAAGTATGATTTATGCTGTAGAGCTATTGTTTTATTTCTTTTTTCAAGGGTCCACTTTATCAGATTAAAGAAATTCCTTTATATTACCATTTTGGTGAGAGTTTTCATTCCAAGTTATGAGTGGAGGTTAAGTTTTATCGAATTCTTTTTCTGAATCTAGTGAAATGATCACGAGGTGTTTCTTCTGTTAATACTGTGCGTTGATTTATTTTCAAATGTTAAAGCCAACTGCGTGTTTTGGGTATACATTCAGCCTGGTTTTGATGTACTGTCTTTTATATATCGCAGGATTTAAATTTGCTAATGTTTATGTTTTCTGTGATGATGTTTGGAAGAGAAGTCGGCCACCAATTTTTGACCCCTGTAACGTTCTGGAGAGGTTTTACTACCAAGGTTACACTGGTCTCATAAAGAGAGTTGGAAGTATTCCCACTCTTTCTGTTGCCTGCAGCAGTTTGTATAAGATTTGTGTTTTTATTTTATACAGTCCACGTTTCTACATATACTTCTTTTATCGTCATTCTTTTTTTTTTTTTTGTGCCACTTATGCTATCTCTTTGAGATAACTTTTCTTCTTCTGAAATATATCCTTTAAGATTTCCTTCAGTGAGGGTCTGCTGGGGGCAAAATATCTTGGGTGTCGTTTGTCTGAAAACTTCTTGATTTTATCCGTATTGTGAAAGGATTCTTACTGAGTGAAGTCTGTTTTCTCTCAGCACATTTAAGATAGTGTCTACTCTGCTGACTTCTTTCATCCCTCTTTGCTCTGGGGGAGTTAGCCGTCAGTGTCACCTCTGCTCCTGCAGCTGCTTTGCTTCATTTTCACTGACATGTGTCTGGATTTCTATTTATTTTTGTTTATTCTGCTTGGGGTTGGGCATCTCGAGTCTGTTTTTGTTAGATCTTCTCACTCTATCTTCCATTTCTTTCATCTCTTTGGATTTCTGGGCTACATTCTCTTATTACTTTAGGTCTACCTCCCAGTCTACTAATTTTCTCTTCCGCTGTATCTAATATGCTGTTAAAACCTGCCCATTGAGTTTTTAGTTTTAGTCATTATATTTTTTTATTTCTAGGTCTGTCTGTTCCTTTTACAAGTCTAACTGACCATTTTCTGTGGCTGTTTTTTTAATTTCCTTAACCAGTTATTTTATATTGTGTATTTGATAATTCCAGTGCATTTGAGGGTTCGTTTCTTCTGTCTCTTGCTTATGCTGGCTCTCCTTCACGTCCTGTTTCCTTGTGGAATTGTACCTTTTTATAAGCTACTTATTTTCCTTGGGAGACTATTTGTGTGAATTCTCTGAGACCTCAGATGATGGTGCATTTGTTTTGCTTCTTCCAACTGTCTGTGCACTAAAAAAAGTGCACTAGGTGTCCAGAAAAACTTTACACTAAAGTTACAGTTGGATGATTCTTGGAGCACCCAAGAATCCATGGAAGGTTAGCTTATGGGAAGACCTTTGTTGTTGTTAGGTACCGTAGAATTGGTACCGACCCATAACAACCCTATGTACAACAGAATGAAACACTGTCCAGTCCTGTGGCACAATTGTTGTTATGCTTGAGCCCATTTTTGCAGCCACTGTGTCAGTCCATCTTGTTGAGGGTCTTCCTTTTTTTCACTGACCCTCCACTTTACCAAGCATGATATCCTTCTCCAGGGAATGATCCCTTCTGAAAACATGTCCAAAGTACGTGAGATTAAGTCTCGCTATCCTTGCTTCTAAGGAGCATTCTGGCTGTACTTCTTCCAAGACAGGTTTGTTCATTCTTGTGGCAGTCCATGGTATATTCAATATTCTTCACCAACACCATAATTCAAAGGTATCAATTCTTCAGTCTTCCTTTTTCATCATCCAGCTTTCACGTGCATATGAGGAGATTGAAAATACCATGGCTTGGGTCGGGTGCACCTTAGTCCTCAAAGTAACATCTTTGCTTTTACACGTTAAAGAGGTCTTTTGCAGCATATCTGCCCAATGCAAGTGTCTTGACTGCTGCTTCCATGGTGTTGATTGTGGATACAAGTAAAATGAAATCCTTGACAAACTCAGTCTCTTCTCCGTTTTTTGGTCAAGTTAGGAGGATTTTTGTGTTCTTTATATTGAAGTGTAATCCACACTGAACGCTGTCGTCTTTGATCTTCATCAGTAAGTGCTTCAAGTCCTCTTCATTTTCAACAAGCAAGGTTGTGTCATCTCCGTATCACAGGTTGTCAGTTGAATCTTTCTCTAATGCTGGTGCCGCGTTCTTCTTCACAGGGTACAGCTTCTTGATTATTTGCTCAACATACAGATTGAGTAAGTATGGGGAAAGACAACAACCCTGACACACACCTTGCCTGACTTTAAACCACACAGTATTCCCTTTTTCTGTTTGAACGACTGCTTCTTGGTCTATGTACAGGTTCCTCATTAGCACAATTAAGTGTTCTGGGATTCCTATCCTTCACAGTGTTATCCATAATCTGTTATGATCCACACAGTTGAGTGCCTTTGCATAGTCAATAAAACACAGGTGAACATCTTTCTGGTATTCTGTGCTTTCAGCCAAGATCATCTGATATCAGCAATGACTATCCCTAGTTCCACATCCTCTTTTGAACCTGGCTTGAACTTCTGACAGTTCCCTATTGATGTACTGCTGCAAACATTTTTGAATGGTCTTTAGCAAAATTTTACTTTTGTGTGATATTAATGATATTGTTTGATAATTTCCACATTCTGTTGGATCACCTTCCTTTATAATGGGCACAAATATGGATGTTTGTCAGTCAGTTGGACAGGAAGCTGTCTTCCAAATTTCTTGACATAGAGGAGTGAGCATCTCCAGCGCTACATCCATTTCCTGAAACATCTTGATTGGTATTCCATCAGTTCCTGGAGGCTTGTTTTTCACCAATGCCTTCAGTGCAGCTTGGACTTCTTCCTTCAGTACCATCATATCTTAATCATATGCTACCTCCTGAAATGGTTGAAAGTTGATTCATCAGCAAGGTTGCTTTCTTTGGAGTCCCCTGAGGGCTGGGAACAGGTTTACTTCTGGTTAGCCCTTACTCTGAGGGTGTAGCTCTCTTTACAGGTGTTGTACTATTAGATGCCCCACCTTGGGCAGGCCAGAGCCCTTGGGCTTTGTCTTCTGTTCTTTGGGCCCTACATGATCAGGTTCCTGTGTTGGCTAACAGCCTCAGCTGGGAGCAGTCTCATTGCTCCACTCACCTCCCTCATCTCCATCTCTTAAAATTGTTGACACTCATGTGGCCTCCCCATGTGCCAGGTAGTTGTGTTAGCATGGTACATTGTTAGCTCATCTCATTCTTCCAACAACCCTAGGAGGCAGGTGTTCTTGTGATCCTCATTTTATGGATGAGGAAAATTGAAAGAAGAAAGAGATGGAAGTCAAGTCAAGTTACTTGTCCAGGTTGCACAGCTAGAAGTGTCCCCGATGTAGGAAGCAGTCAGAACCCAGGGTGTGCCCTTACTGCTCTGGTGTGTAGCTTATCCTTGTATAGTTTTAGTGGAAGACTGGCTCAGATGCCTAATAACTGCCATTGGGAATAAGAAATCCTCATTCTTCCTTTCTTTTAAGAATTGTCTCCTTTTCATCTCTCAATTCCTTTACCAAAAAAGAGAATCGTGAGCATTTTCTGTTAAAAAACTTATATTTAATACACATTATAAAAGAAAGCAAGGAGATGTATTTGAGATTTTCTATCAAAAATGACTGTTTCTCCTATGTAGACAATTCAGCTCCTTACAATGGATGCTGAATAATTTTCATATGTGAGAGATACTAATTTCTAGAATTTGATAAATAACCCTACTTTTAAGATAATATTACTATAAAAATTTGTAGATCATACTCTTTTGAATTTTAACTAAGAGCTCCTGAAAATTAGTTTGACATGAGTCTGATGCAAGAAGTCGACAAAAGTCATAGGTTGATGTAGCATAAGTATGTGAAGATAGAAGAAGCTTTAGCTTCACAAGTCCTTTAAGTCAGCTCAGGAATTAGTGATTTTTTTTTTTTTTAATTTTTATTGTGCTTTAAGCGAAAGTTTACATATCAAGCCAGTCTCTCACACAAAAACTTATATACACCTTGCTACATACTCCCAATTACTCTCCCCCTAGTGAGACAGCCCAGTCCCTCCCTCCACTCTCTCTTTTTGTGTCCATTTTGCCAGCTCCTAATCCCCTCGTCTCCCCTCCTGAGTTAGTGATCTTTGTAAACTTTCTAAGTTTATTGTCAGTCTTATAGTCAGTCCCTGCTTCCCCAGGACTGGAGTTTACAGGGCTTTTCTGACTGGAATCTAGGGTCTCTGTCTAAGGGTGGGTTCTCTAGAGAAGCAAAACCAGTGAAGAGTACATAAATAGAGAGAAAGAGAGGGAAGGAGAGGGAAAGAGAGATTTATCACAAGGAAAATGGTTGTAGAGGCTTGCAAGTCCAAAGTCTGTGGGTCAGGTGTCAGGCTGGAGGCTTCTCTTGACTCCAGTAGCTGCAGGGGCTGATGAACCCAATATTGGCAGGCTGATGGCTCACAGACTTTGGATGCTAATGAGTCAAAGATTGGCAGGCAATCGGCAGGCTGCTGGCTCAAGTCCCAAGAACCAGACATCAGATGATGACAAGCTGAATGCGGGATCCAGATTGAGCTTTGCCAGAATGTCTGTATATATATTGGATGCTAGGCCACACCCCCAAGGAGACTCCCGTTACCACTGATTGGCTGATCACATCAAATCACATCATGGAGGTGATTATATTATATCACAGAATGGAGGATAACTATATCATTACATAACTGCCAAATTACATCATTATATAACTGCCAAACTACATTACATAACTGCCAGACTACATCGTTATGTAACTGCCAAACTACTGAGTATCATGGCCCAGCCAAGTTGACACACAACCTTAAACATCACAGTCTCTAACAACTCTTTCCATGCTTCAATTGATTTAGGTCTCTTGTTATTCCTTTGGTTACAGAAAGTTTCATGTGTTTGTATTTACATGTGTTTAATTTTTGCTTTCACTCCTTTTATTGCTTGGCTTTTGTAGCTTAGTCTATGTAGATGTATTTAGTTGTATTTATTTGGACTTTTATAGTCCATTCCAGATTTTTGTGGGAGAAGGTGAGTACATACCACAGTTTACATGGACAGAATCATTCATCAGTCCTGTGTTGCCTGGGGATCTGATGATGGAAAGCCTGTCTGCCAGCTGCTGATGGAAGACAGCGGGAACCCTTGGGACGTACCCTCTCACTTTCTCTGCCCTTGTCTTGGTTCCTGAGGGCTTTTCTGTTGACCTTACTTGTTTCTTAGCTATAATTGAGTGAAATTGGCCTTAACTTTCAGGCCGGAAAAATCACTCCTTCAAAGCAAAAGAAAAATCATAGTGAAAACAACATGGCCGACTGTTGTTGTTAGTGTAAAGGAACTTGACACAGGTACGTCATTAATTATGTAAAACAAAAACCTCAGGACTCACCCAGTGAGATTTATAGACCTCTGTTAGCTCAGACTTCCGCTCCCCCCTGCCCTAACCCTGTAATAATGTAACTGAAGGAGCTCGCTTCAACTCACCCATCCCCAGGGTGAAAGATCTCCCAGGAGGGAGCAAGAACTGAAGCTGGAGTGGCTGCACACCGCCACCCTCTGACTTCCTCTCCATCTTTACGGCAAGATTCCGCCCCTCACCACCATCCTGCTCCCTGAACGAGATTGCTTCTCTTCTGAAATGGAATGGGCAGGTGTCGTGAGCTGAAGAGGCGATGTCAGTTCCTGACAGACCGAGGGAACAGCAGCCATGGTGACAGTTCCCTTGTGCCGCTTTCTTTCTGTGAAAATGCAGAGCCTGTGCCTGGTGTGGGAAGCATTGGATTCCTCTGGAAATGATCATTAAACAGTAAAATCTGGCCAGGTAAAGGGAAATCCCCTACTCTGTTTCATGATTCATTATATTGATTACATCAAGCCTTAATTTCCCATAATTTTTGTATTTTACATTGTTTAAAGTTAGAAAAGATAAAGTTTTCTCTCGGGTCATAAAAATATGTTTAACTATGTTCACTAATTCACTTAAAAAAAATAAAATGAGGGGTTTTGAAATATAAAAAAAAAAAAAAACAGCTTTATGGAGGTATAGGAAACCCTGGTGATGTAGTGGTTAAGTGCTACAGCTAGTATCCAAAAGGTCAGCAGTTTGAATCCACCAGCTGCTCTTTGGAAATTCTATGGGGCAGTTCTACTCTGTCCTGTAGGGTTGCTATGAGTTGGAATTGACTCGATGGCAATGGGTTTGGTTTTATGGAGGTATAATTGACATGCAAAAAAACTGCACATATTTAAAATATACAGTTGGATAAGTTATGAGACATCTGTGGGACCGTCATCACAATCAAAATAAATAATGAACATTTACCAAAAGTTTACCCAAAGTGTCTCTCCCTGCCTCCTGCACCCTTGGCATCTACCGTTCTATTTCTGTGGTTATAGATTATTTTGCATGTCCTGGGGTTTTCTATAAACAGAATCATGTAGTATGTACTCTCGTCTGCCTTCTTTCACTCAGCATAATTATTTCGAGGTTTATCTTAGTTTCCTAGTACTGCTGTAACAATACACCATAAAGTAAGTAGCTCAAAAAGCAAAAATTTATTGTCTTTCAGCTCTGGAGTCTAGAAGTCCAAATGAGGGTATCGGCCGTGTTGATTCCTTCTGAGGCTCTGAGAGAGGGTCTCCCAGCTTCTGCTTCTGCCCTGTGGTCACATGGCGGTTTGTCCTCAGTCTAACTCCGTGTCTGTTCGCCTCTTTTATAAGACACCGCTCAGATGGAATTAGGACCCACTCTGTTTCCAAAAACAGTCACGTTCACAGGTACCAGGGGTTAGAACTTGAACGTATTTTTGGGGGGAACACAATTCAACCCATAACAAGATTCATCCATTATTCTATCTATCGATAGTCCATGCTAAAGTAGTCTTTCTTTCAAAGCTGGCACAGAAAACACTGGGTAGTGTTTTGTTCCATTGTGCATGGGGTTGCCATGAGTCAGGGGCTGATTTGATAGCAGCTAAGAACACCAACATACTTTAATATACTTTGTAGGTTTTTATAGTTCAGAATAATTGGAGCACCTATCTTCTAAAATTTCCTTTTTCGCTCTGACTTTCTCATGTTGAAAATTGACAGAGCCAATTCCTAGGAGACTCTCTTATCTTCTGTCTCCCCACCTGTGCTGTCGGTCACGAAGCCCTGTCTACCACCCCTGCAAGGTATCACTGACATTTTCCCCTCCTTGTCATCTCTGTCCCCTGACTGTCCTTGCCGGCCTGCAGTCTCACTCCCTCTCTGCAGTGTCCCACAGAGTATCCAGAGTAAGATTTCTGAAAACACAGATGGGATTGCTCTGCTTTACAAAAGACTCCTCTTGAATCGCCGCTATCTCTGGCAGTGTCCACATTCCTTGGTGGGCAGAGAGAGCCCCCACTGTGTGACCCAAGCCCACCTCACCCTCACCTCGGCAGTTTACGTCCCAGTCAAAGTGATTCTCTGTGACCCTTCCTAGGCCCTCCAAGGCTCAGGGACCCCACTCCGTACTCATGGCCCCTCTGGGGGCCTCTCTGCCCCTATCCTTCCTTCTGTCCCAGCACTTGGTGATGGGCCTGCATGTCTGCCTCCGCACCTTCAGACCGTGGCACCCACCTCTGTGTCCCCAGCACTGCCCACAGGCTCGGTGGGTGCGACCTCACTTCAGTGAGGGCCTTCTGTGGTGCACTGATGCTTCTCTTTGTAATAGTTCTGGACGAGCTGCTTTTATTTTCCCTCCATTAGGCCAGGCTTTGATATACGTGCATTTTCTGTGATTGCAGGATGTGGTTTTAAAAGCTCCTTCCTTAAAGATAGTAGTGCTCACCGATACCAAGAGGAGGAGGAAGCGAGATTTAGTTGCTCAAAGAACTTTTGACTTTAATTTGATTCAGGGGGGAGAGCAAAAACTTTCCCCCATTCATTATTATAATCTGTGCTGGCCCTGGAGGGACAGTGTGAAATAGGGTGGGTATAGTTTCTCTTCTTCTTGAAACCTGGAGAAATGACACTACCTGCATGCACAGAAGAAAACCCAGGTGGTGCAGTGGTTAGGAGCTATGGCTGCTAACCAAAAGGTCGGCAGTTTAAATCTACCAGGCACTCCTTGGAAGCTCAACGGGGAGTCCTTCTCTATCCTGTGGGGTCGTTACGAGTCAGAATCAACTTGACAGCAGTGGCGTTTTTTTGTTTTTTTTTTTTTTGTATGCACAGAAAGGATTTTATAAGAATCCATAGAAATTTGCATAAATATTGAACCAGTGGCATCACTGGGGCATGGGGGGGGTGTGTGGCGGCTACAGACAGCACCAGGTGACATTGTCAGAGGGGGTGACACTAAAATGAATGTCTGTAAAATTTTTGTGCAGCGTTTCAGCAGAAATTTATGATTTTTTTAATTATAATTTTTTTTTATAGTTAGTTATAACCAAAAAAAAGAAAAAAAAAAGTGTTGTAAGCCAAGCTTCATGTATTAATGTACCTACAAGGCTAAAACTCTATGCTCATTTACTTTCTGAACCTTCTAACGTGTTCTGGCCAGAGCTGTCGTTACTGCCCAATTACAGTGACTCTTCGAGTCACGCGGTCTCGCCTGCACGCGGCGCTCCAAGCACACACTGTTGTTTTCGTTGCTGCTAATGTTTTTGTAGTCCCTGATTTTGTCAGCTTTTCTGGTGTTCTAGCTAGTATTTTGGTAATTAGCATGGGGTGCGACACCAAGAGTTACCTTACTGGGTGACACCAACCCTAGTGACACCACTGTGTTCAACTGTATAGCACACTTCTTAATGTTTAATAATGGCTTCTATTTATAATGCTTAATTGGTCCTAAGAATTAGTGCCCCACCAAAGAATCCCGTGTTTGCCTTAGTCCCCTTCAGTTGTTTCCTCTCTATTTGTTGTTCACTTGCCTTGAGCATATTATGCGTTCGTAGTTCTTGAAATAGTTCATATCTCTAAGCATCAGTGAGTCTGCTCATTTGCATGTATTTGTATAACCGAACACTTGTGTAATGATACTGGTTTTATGCATCTGTGAGGTAGAAAATGAGACTACTTATTTTTTGGCAGTGCAAAGCCCTGATTTCCACAGCTAATTAAATCATAATGATGAATATCACTTTAAAGGGAAATGCAATTGCTTCATTAATAAATACAACTACTATTGGCCCAGTCATTAAGTGCTGTGAGTGATAAATTTATTATAATAAAGCCAGTACTGGCCTTGGTGTCAGTGCTAGGCATGTTTAATCTGAGATGTCCCGACTTTGAACAGTTCTGCTGTGGCATGTGAATTTCCTTTTGTTAGCTGATAGGTATAAGCCATTGTGGGAACCCCCCCAGCTGGGCTAGTTCGGAGTCGCACTATTTTCAGAAAAGGATTTCCTGAGTAGGAGCAGTCCCTGGAGAAGGTGCAGGAAAGGCGGTGGTTCTGGAGTTAGAGCTGAGCCGTCTGCCCTTGAGAACGTCAGCGGGGAAGGTTAGGGGGCCAGAGGTGCTGTTGGCATTCTTTTTGTCTGTCCTACAGGACTTCTTTTTCCTTCCTGCTTTCCATCTTTTTGGGTTATCCTCCCAACTCCTTGCCAGTTCCATATGGTGGATCAAGCCAGACTGAGAAGAGGGCGCAGGATTAGAATCCTCAGCCCTGGCTCTTTGCCTTGCTTCTTAGCACCCCAAACCATAGTTTTCTTCTCCTCTCTCCTCAGCTTCTCTTCGTCTCGTTTGCAAGGAATAGAAAACTGCTAGCTGACTCCTTTCCTGACTCTTTCCGTAATCTTGGTAGCCATTTTGCAACTTGGATTCTTTAGCTTTCTTAGCTTGTTATTGCAGAGAGTTAGCTGATTGTGATGATCAGGTGGTGGTTTTATGCCCTGAACTGTACAGTGATTACTTGGTTCCGCCATTAATGCATAACGCCCTGTGCAACCAATTGTCATTGGAGACAGTTTTTTGGTCCCACTGCTTAATTGATGGTTTTCTGATGTATGGTTATTGTGAGGTACATCTTTCCTAGAGAAGGGTGCGTATATAAAAGAAGAATTATAAATTGCATGTTCGTCTTCACCCAGGTTAAAAAAAAGAGCACTGTACAACTCAAAAGCCCCCCCTTCTGGGGCCTAGGGACCATGGTTTCAGGGGACAGCTAGGTCAATTGGCATAACAAAATTAAGAAAACATTCTGCATCCCACTTTGGTGAGTGGCGTCTGGAGCCTTAAATGCTAGCAAGTGGCCATCTAAGATGCATCAATTGGTCTCAATCCACCTGGATCAAAGGAGAATGAAGAACACCAAGGACACAAGGTAATTATGAGCCCAAGAGACAGAAAGGGCCACGTAAGCCAGAGACTACATCAGCCTGAGACCGGAAGAACTAGATGGTGCCCGGCCACAACCGATGACTGCCCTGACAGGGAGCACAACAGAGAAGCCCTGAGGGAGCAGGAGATCAGTGGGATGCAGACCCCAAATTCTCGTAAAAAGACCAGACTTAATGGTCTGACTGAGACTAGAAGGACCCTGGAGGACATGGTCCCCAGACCTTCTGTTAGCCCAAGACAGAAACCATTCCCCAAACCAGCTGTTCAGACAGGGATTGGACTGGACTATGGGATAGACGATGATACTGGTGAAGAATGAGCTTCTTGGATCAAGTAGAGACTTGAGACTGTGTGGGCAGCTCCTGTCTGGATGGGAGATGAGAGGGCAGAATGGACATGGAAATATACAGTGGCGAGAAGAAGTGTGCTGTCTTACTAGGGGGAGAGCAACTAGGAGTATATAGCAAGGTGTATATAAATGTTTGTATAAGAGACTGACTTGATTTGTAAACTTTCACTTAAAGCACAATAAAAAAAAAAAAAAAACCCTTCTGTTCCTCCTTGATGGCAACCGCCCCCCTCACCCATGGGCGTAGTTACTATTCTGTATCTTGAACTAATACCGTCCTCGCTTTTCTCGTAGTTATACCAGGGAAGCCCACATCCTAAGCAGTAGAGCTTAGCTTTGCCCGTGATTGAACTTGATGTAAATGGAATCATTGGTATATTCTTTCTTGTCCTTCTTGATCTGATAACGTGGTGGGTTATGTTAATTGATTTTCTTACATGAAATCATCTATGTATTCCCAGTGTAAATACCACTTGGTCATGCTATATTACCTTTCGAAAATGTTGTCTGATTGGGTTTACTCACCTTCTGTTTTGGATTTTTATATCTACATCTGAGTGAGTAAAAGATCAGACAGTATTTGTCCTTTTATGACCAGACCCCTTCCACTCAGTCTGATGTTCTCTAGGTTCGTCCATGTTGTGGCATGCTCAGGACCTTGTTTCTCTTGGGATTTACATTTTATATAGCTTGTGTGCCCATTTCCTGCAAGGAGTGATTTTTTTTTTTTCTCCTAAATTCTGTAATGTCTTTTTTTTTTTTTTTTAATAACTTTTATTAAGCTTCAAGTGAACGTTTACAAATCCAATCAGTCTGTCACATATAAGTTTACATACAGCTCACTCCCTACTCCCACTTGCTCTCCCCATCTTGAGTCAGCCCTTTCAGTCTCTGCTTTCTTGACAATTTTGCCGGCTTCCCTCTCTCTCTATCCTCCCATCCCCCCTCCAGACAAGAGTTGCCAACACAATCTCAAGTGTCCACCTGATATAATTAGCTCACTCTTCATCAGCGTCTCTCTCCCACCCGCTGACCAGTCCCTTTCATGTCTGATGAGTTGTCTTCGGGGATGGTTCCTGTCCTGTGCCAACAGAAGGTCTGGGGAGCATGGCCGCCGGGATTCCTCTAGTCTCAGTCAGACCATTAAGTTTGGTCTTTTTATGAGAATTTGGGGTCTGTATCCCACTGATCTCCTGCTCCCTCAGGGGTCCTCTGCTGAGCTCCCTGTCAGGGCAGTCATCGATTGTGGCCGGGCACCAACTAGTTCTTCTGGTCTCAGGATGATGTAGGTCTCTGGTTCATGTGGCCCTTTCTGTCTCTTGGGCTCTTAGTTGTCGTGTGGCCTTGGTGTTCTTCATTTTCCTTTGCTCCAGGTGGGTTGAGACCAATTGATGCATCTTAGATGGCCGCTTGTTAGCATTTAAGACCCCAGACGCCACATTTCAAAGTGGGATGCAGAATGATTTCATAATAGAATTATTTTGCCAATTGACTTAGAAGTCCCCTCAAACCATGTTCCCCAGACCCCTGCGCTCCCTGACCTTTGAAGCATTCATTTTATCCCGGAAACTTCTCTGCTTTTGGTCCTGTCCAATTGAGCTGACCTTCCATGTATTGAGTGTTGTCTTTCCCTTCACCTAAAGCAGTTCTTATCTACTGATTAATCAATAAAAAAAACCCTCTCCCACCCTCCCTCCCTCCCCACCTCGTAACCACAAAAGTATGTGTTCTTCTCAGGTTTACTATTTCTCAAGATCTTATAATAGTGGTCTTATACAATATTTGTCCTTTTGCCTCTGACTTATTTCGCTCAGCATAATGCCTTCCAGGTTCCTCCATGTTATGAAATGTTTCAGAGATTCGTCACTGTTCTTTATCGATGCGTAGTATTCCATTGTGTGAATATACCACAATTTATTTACCCATTCATCCGTCGATGGACACCTTGGTTGTTTCAAACTTTTTGCTATTGTAAACAGAGCTGCAATAAACATGGGTGTGCATATATCTGTTTGTAGGAAGGCTCTTGGATCTCTAGGGTATATTCCCAGGAGTGGGATTTCTGGGTTGTATGGTAGTTCTATTTCTAACTGTTTGAGATAACGCCAGATAGATTTCCAAAGTGGTTGTACCATTTTACATTCCCACCAGCAGTGTATGAGAGTTCCAATCTCTCCGCAGCCTCTCCAACATTTATTATTTTGTTTTTGAATTAATGCCAGCCTTGCTGGTGTGAGATGGAATCTCATCGTAGTTTTAATTTGCATTTCTCTAATGGCTAATGATCGAGAGCATTTTCTCATGTATCTGTTGGCTGCCTGAATATCTTCTTTAGTGAAATGTGTGTTCATATCCTTTGCCCACTTCTTGATTGGGTTGTTTGTCTTTTTATGGTTGAGTTTTGACAGAATCATGTAGATTTTAGAGATCAGGTGCTGGTCGGAGATGTCATAGCTGAAAATTCTTTCCCAATCTGTAGGTGGTCTTTTTACTCTTTTGGAGAAGTCTTTAGATGAGCATAGGTGTTTGATTTTTAGGAGCTCCCAGTTATCGGGTTTCTCTTCATCATTTTTGGTAATATTTTGTATTCTGTTTATACCTTGTATTAGGGCTCCTAGGGTTGTCCCAATTTTTTCTTCCATGATCTTTATCGTTTTAGTCTTTATGTTTAGGTCTTTGATCCATTTGGAGTTAGTTTTTGTGCATGGTGTGAGGTATGGGTCCTGTTTCATTTTTTTGCAAATGGATATCCAGTTATGCCAGCACCATTTGTTAAAAAGGCTATCTTTTCCCCAATTAATTGACACTGGTCCTTTGTCAAATATCAGCTGCTCATACGTGGATGGATCTATGTCTGGGTTCTCAATTCTGTTCCATTGGTCTATGTGCCTGTTGTTGTACCAGTACCAGGCTGTTTTGACTACTGTGGCTGTGTAATAGGTTCTGAAGTCAGGTAAAGTGAGGCCTCCCACTTTCTTCTTCTTTTTCAGTAGTGCTTTGCTTATCCGGGGCTTCTTTCCCTTCCATATGAAATTGGTGATTTGTTTCTCTATCCCCTTAAAATATGACATTGGAATTTGGATCGGAAGTGCGTTAAATGTATAGATGGCTTTTGGTAGAATAGACATTTTTACTATGTTAAGTCTTCCTATCCATGAGCAGGGTATGTTTTTCCAGTTAAGTATGTCATTTTGAATTTCTTGTAGTAGAGCTTTGTAGTTTTCTTTGTATAGGTCTTTTACATCCTTGGTAAGATTTATTCCTAAGTATCTTATCTTCTCGGGGGCTACTGTGAATGGTATTGATTTGGTTATTTCCTCTTTGGTGTTCTTTTTGTTGATGTAGAGGAATCCAAGTGATTTTTGTATGTTTATTTTATAACCTGAGACTCTGCCAAACTCTTCTATTAGTTTCAGTAGTTTTCTGGAGGATTCCTTAGGGTTTTCTGTGTATAAGATCATGTCATCTGCAAATAGTGATAACTTTACTTCTTCCTTGCCAATCCGGATACCTTTTATTTCTTTGTCTAGCCTAATTGCCCTGGCTAGGACTTCTAGCACGATGTTGAATAAGAGCAGTGATAAAGGGCATCCTTGTCTGGTTCCCGTTCTCAAGGGAAATGCTTTCAGGCTCTCTCCATTTAGAGTGATATTGGCTGTTGGCTTTGCATAGATGCCCTTTATTATGTTGAGGAATTTTCCTTCAATTCCTATTTTGGTAAGAGTTTTTATCATAAATGGGTGTTGGACTTTGTCAAAAGCCTTTTCTGCATCAATTGATAAGATCATGTGGTTTTTGTCTTTTGTTTTATTTATGTGGTGGATTACATGAATGGTTTTTCTGATATTAAACCAGCCTTGCATACCTGGTATAAATCCCACTTGATCATGGTGAATTATTTTTTTGATGTGTTGTTGGATTCTATTGGCTAGAATTTTGTTGAGGATTTTTGCATCAATGTTCATGCGGGATATAGGTCTATAATTTTCTTTTTTTGTAATGTCTTTACCTGGTTTTGGTATCAGGGAGATGGTGGCTTCATAGAATGAGTTGGGTAGTATTCCGTCATTTTCTATGCTTTGGAATACCTTCAGAAGTAGTGGTGTTAACTCTTCTCTGAAAGTTTGGTAGAACTCAGCAGTGAAGCCGTCCGGGCCAGGGCTTTTTTTTGTTGGGAGTTTTTTGATTACTGTTTCAATCTCTTTTTTTGTTATGGGTCTATTTAGTTGTTCTACTTCTGAATGTGTTAGTTTAGGTAGGTAGTGTTTTTCCAAGAATTCATCCATTTCTTCTAGGTTTTCAAATTTGTTAGGGTACAATTTTTCGTAGTAATCTGAAATGATTCTTTTAATTTCATTTGGTTCTGTTGTGATGTGGTCCTTCTCGTTTCTTATTCGGGTTATTTGTTTCCTTTTCTGTATTTCTTTAGTCAGTCTAGCCAATGGTTTATCAATTTTGTTAATTTTTTTGAAGAACCAGCTTTTGGCTTTGTTAATTCTTTCAATTGTTTTTCTGTTCTCTAATTCATTTAGTTCAGCTCTAATTTTTATTATTTGTTTTCTTCTGGTGCCTGATGGGTTCTTTTGTTGCTCACTTTCTATTTGTTCAAGTTGTAGGGACAGTTCTCTGATTTTGGCTCTTTCTTCTTTTTGTATGTGTGCATTTATCGATATAAATTGGCCTCTGAGCACTGCTTTTGCTGTGTCCCAGAGGTTTTGATAGGAAGTATTTTCATTCTCGTTGCTTTCTATGAATTTCCTTATTCCCTCCTTGATGTCTTCTATAACCCAGTCTTTTTTCAGGAGGGTATTGTTCATTTTCCAAGTATTTGATTTCTTTTCCCTAGTTTTTCTGTTATTGATTTCTAGTTTTATTGCCTTGTGGTCTGAGAAGATGCTTTGTAATATTTCGATGTTTTGGACTTTGCAAAGGTTTGTTTTATGACCTAATATGTGGTCTATTCTAGAGAATGTTCCATGTGCGCTAGAAAAAAAAGTATATTTTGCAGCAGTTGGGTGGAGAGTTCTGTATAAGTCAATGAGGTCAAGTTGGTTGATTGTTGTAATTAGATCTTCCGTGTCTCTATTGAGCTTCTTACTGGATGTCCTGTCCTTCTCCGAAAGTGGTGTGTTGAAGTCTCCTACTATAATTGTGGAGGTGTCTATCTCACTTTTCAATTCCGTTAAAATTTGATTTATGCATCTTGCAGCCCTGTCATTGGGTGCGTAAATATTTAATATGGTTATGTCTTCCTGATCAATTGTCCCTTTTATCATTATATAGTGTCCTTCTTTATCCTTTTTGGTGGATTTAAGTCTGTAATGTCTTTTGAGAGGTGATGGGTAGCTGGGTGATCTCTAGAGGTGACTGGCTGTGTCCCATGATTGCAAATGTTACTGTCATGTGCTTCAGGGCCCTTCCTCCATGGACGCCCGTGTTTGCCCCTCTCTGCTTGTCTTCATGCCTCCTGGTCCTGTGAATGCAAGATTGCCTAAAAAGACACTTGATCCAGGCTTCGATTAAAGGACTCCTTGGCTAATTTGGTTTTTGTTGGAAAATACGAAGTTTTCTCATAGGTTCAATTTTTTTTTTTCTTTTAAAAGATCATTACTTCAAAGATTTTGTTTATCTTATAAATTGTGCTGTATGCGCACATCTTTAACACATTGCTGGTCCATTCTTCCTCATCCTCCATCTTCATCCTTCCCCCTTGCTCTTCTCCCTCCGTGACAGAAAAACGCCTCCTGTCTGGGGCAGCCTTTTATCGAGCTATTTTGTAGCCACTGGGCCAAGTACCCTAGTCTCTGTTATCCTATTTCGTCCTTTCAGGATGTGGAGATGTGTACAGCAACAGTGTGTGAGGAAATGAGGCCTGGAAGGTGTCACTAACTCATTCACTCCCTCACGCCCCTCAGCTATGGGCCGCAGAGCTGGGAGGGCACCCCACGGCTCTCTCATTCTTGAGAGTTGTGCTGTCGCTATGGCCCTTTACGATACCCTGGACGTGCGGCCACCTCTCTCACCCTGTTTAGTGTGCGTATACTCAAAGGTAGTGCCTATGTTTCATCGTCACCCAGCACATCCCACCTGCTGTCTGCTGGGCCGTCACCCAGCACATCCCATCTGCTATCTGCTGGGCTTGTCCCGATGCATGTCATGTCTGGCAGACAGTTCGCGGAGGCGAAACTTCTGGCCCAGGCTCAAGTAGTTGGCTGGTCACAGTGAGGGGGCCAGAGCGCAGGTTTATAAATCTCGTTCCATGTTCTTTGTGTTATGTTTGCCTTCCTCAGGTTAGTCAGTGGACTTTCTGGATTTTAAAGCTTCTAGAAGCGTGTCTTACTTTGTCGTGGGTTAATCATCACTCCTTCGTCTTCCCACCTTAGGATCTGTGTCCCATCTTAGCTGGGAAGCGCCAGTTGTGACTTGCTCTTACCTTTTCGTTCTCACATTCTGTTGCCTGGACATGTGTTGTGCTAGGTTACTGAGTGAGGGCAGGAGGGTGCTGAGCAACAGGAGGCCCAGTGATGCCTTCTCTTGACACTGGGCACCTTGGCGGTTCTCCTTAGCGTGGAGACCAAGACTGATGGGAAGGACTCCTGGTGAGCATGAATCGGGAATGGTGATGACTGGGGGTCATGAAAAAGCAGATAGTTCTGGATGTTTGGCCCAGAACCCTCTCAGCTGGACAGGATGCCTCTGTGACCCATGTGGTTCTTGGTGGTGTTGGTATAAGTGGAGGGAGCCCCCATGCTTCTCATCATGTCTTAGATGTCTCCCGTGTGGATGAGCCAATACCTGCTGAAGATGAGGGAGCCTCAGAGAGTAGGTCAGTGCTTATCCCTCCACAGTGACAGGAGCCACCTCGCGTCTGACACAGACGGCCCCAGTAGCTGCAGGAAGTTTGCCACAGTTAGAAGCTGACCCGCACTCACACTTGACCTTGTCCTCACACCTGACCTCATTCTTCTGAGTAACCGTTTGGGATGCCACTTATTCCTGGATACAGCTTTCCAAAGACTTCCAGCTCTGCAGCCGAGAAGTCCACTTCAGATTTTCCTTCATTCTGATGTGGGGTTGCTATTCTAAAGGAAAATATTAACACTACATATGTTTTGTAACCTGAATATGTGGTGTTAATATTTTCCTTAAGAATATGCTCACATATTGAAGTATTATCTTTAATGACTTGCTGTGTGGAAACATTTTTAAGCAGAGAGGAAACAACATGGAGGATATTTGTCCTAGCCTTCTTGCTTCCGGAAGGATGGGTAGGCCTGTAGTCCTATATGTTCCAAGCCAGGCAGTAAGAGGGCAGGGAAGGTATCTATGTTGTCTGTAGCTATATGCTTCTGTATCTATCTCTACATATGCATGCATATGTGTGTGTCGGTGTGTGTGCACCCATGTATGCTTGTGTGTGCATACACGTATGTGCACGTATGCAGGTGATTTCAAAGCAGATGGTACACGTGTGGTGTCGTGTGAGGTTCCTTAGCTTGTGGCCTGGTGCTCCTTTATGTGGGTGTGCAGGACTGTCAAAAATCCGATCGTGGATACGCATGTCACACGTGCACCGACCTGTGCGGGCCGGTGGGAGGAAGGTGCAGGTGGCTATTGTGCATCCCCCTGACGATGCATAGGAGTCCATTTGAAGTGACTTAAACTTGTATTTGGAAGAGGACTTTTAATTCAGGGTATTTGTTATCGTTAGAACATTCAGGTTACAGGTAGTCCCCGACTTACGATGGGGTTCTGTTCTGATAACGCCTTTCTAAGTCAGTTCTGACATAAGTAGAATGCCTTTTTTTTTTTAATTTTTGTTATTATTGCCTTTTATTATCAGCATCTTTATAAATCCCATCTTTGAACATCTGAGTGAACACCTGAGAATGATAACATCAGCATATAACGCGCCGCAGCATTGTATGTGGTGTATGTTTCTAATGATAAGATGTACAAAAACAATCTAAAACAACAAACGGTCGTAAGTACGTTTCACTGTAAACTGAATACGTCCTAAATCAGGGGCTACCTATACTTCTGAAAGCGTGAGAAAGCTTTTTTGGGGGGGCGGGTTGGGGTTTTTTTTTTATTAACTCTTGGGACTCTTCTAATTTACTGTATTTTAGTTACTGATGATCTTTTAACTTTTTAAAATATATTTTTATAATTTTCATTGTGCTTTAAGTGAAAGTTTACAAATCAAGTCAGTCTCTCACACAAAAACTTATATATACCTTGCTACATACCCCAATTACTCTCCCTCTAATGAGACAGCCCGCTCCCTCCCTCCACTCTCTCTTTTCATACCCGTTTCACCAGCTTCTAACCTCCTCCACCCTCTCATCTCCCCTCCAGGCAGGAGATGCCAACATAGTCTCAAGTGTCCACCTGATCCAAGAAGCTCAATCCTCACCAGCATCCCTCTCCAACCCATTGTCCAGTCCAATCCGTGTCTGAAGAGTTGGCTTCGGGAGTGGTTCCTGTCCTGGGCCAACAGAAGGTCTGGGAGCCATGACCACCATGGTCCTTCTAGTCTCAGTCAAACCATCAAGTCTGGTTTTTTATGAGAATTTGGGGTCTGCATCCCACTGCTCTCCTGCTCCCTCAGGGGTTCCCTGTCAGGGCAGTCATCGGTTGTAGCCGGACACCATCTAGTTCTTCTGGTCTGAGGATGATGTAGTCTCTGGTTCATGTGGCCCTTTCTGTCTCTTGGGCTTATAATCGCCTTGTATCCTTGGTGCTCTTCATTCTCCTTTGATCCAGGTGGGTTGAGACCAATTGATGCATCTTAGATGGATGCTTGCTAGCATTTAAGACCCCAGGCGTCACTCTTCAAAGTGGGATGCAGAATGTTTTCTTATTAGATTTTATCATGCCAGTTGACTTAGATGTCCCCTGAAACCATGGTCCCCAGACCCCTGCCCCTGCTACACTGGCCTTCGAAGCATCAGTTTATTCAGGAAACTTCTTTGCTTTTGGTTTAATCCAGCTGTGCTGACCTCCCCTGTACTGTGTGCTGTCTTTCCCTTCACCTAAAGTAGTTCTTATCTACTATCTGATTACCACCCTCCCTTCCCCCTCTCGTAACCACAAAAGAATGTTTTCTTCTCAGTTTAAACTATTTCTCAAGTTCTTGTAATAGTGTTCTTATACAATACTTGTCCTTTTGGTGAGAAAGCTTTTTAACATTGAGCTAAATTAATTATATCTTTTTATTATCCAGAGTGAAGTTTTTATGTTTGGCATGGAGCGCTTAAGAGGTGACTGAAGAAGTGCTCTCATCTGCACAGAATTGGTCTTCCTTCTACTCACAGCCAAGGATTCCTCGGCCCTGGGATCAGAGCAAAAGTTCACACTACAAGAGTTCTAAGGTGGGCAAGAACCTTTAAAAATTTGATAGAATGACTTTTACCTGATATAAACTGCTTAGTTGAGCCTTTTGGCCTGCCTTGTAAACTGTACTTTATTGAAAAATTCCCAGCATAGATTATTCTGTTAATTCATTTATAATCTCACTGTGGCCTCAAATCCCCTAGGCAGCTCTGCAGCCCTCTTCCAGGCCGGTGCACTGCTGCCCTCTGGTGGCCCAGGTGTTCAGCGCCGCTTCTTCGGTGTCCACAGTTACTGAGTTGGTGTTTTTATGCCAGGTGCTAAGCGAGGTTGTTGTAAAGCCTTTGACCATACATTGTTGTTTTCCTTGAGGTGATTATTTTCAAAATAAAAGTACTTTAGTACTCAGTGCTTATTTTTACTGATAGTTTATGGTTCAGCATCTGCTTTTGAGAAAACAGGAGACAAATCTTAAAATCCAGGGGGAGTGCATACTGTAAGGTAAAACCAAGGCCCGTGGAGCGACTGACTGGAGAAAGTCGAGTTTAAACGTAACAAGGAATGTTTTTCACGTGTTCAGATGAGACGGGGGAGGATGTGGCAGAGAGGGGCTGTCCCAGAGCTGCAGGTACTTGCGGACCGCTGGCCATGCCTGTGTTTGTTTATTCATTCACTTGTTCAGTGAACCTTGATGAGAGCTGCCCACGTACCGGGCACCTTCCAGGAGCTGGGGCTAGTCATGAGCAGATGGACAGACAGGCAGCCCACCGCACGGAGCTTTTATTCTGGTGAGGGGGACAGGCAGCACCTGATGGAAAAGGTCATATACCCAGCATATTAGGAGGATATGTACACAGGGAAGGGGTTGAGGAGACGGCCGAGGGAAGCCCACTGAGGGAAGGCCTGTAGGGATGAGCACAGAGGCTTTCAGGCAGGGTGTCTCAGGCACAGGGACAGCAGTGAAAGCCCTGACTCGGTGTGAGGAGTGGGGCGAGCAAGAGGGGAGTAGGAGCTGAGCTGAAGGGTCACAGGGCAGACAGTGCATTGTCTGCAGGCTCATCACCACAGGGCCCTGAGTGGAGGCGGGCTTGCCTCACCTGGAAGTCACTCAGGCTATTGGTCGGGAAGAGATTGCAGCGGGGCCAGGGCTGAACGAGGTCCTGGGTAGAGCCCCTGTAGCGCTCCCAGCAGGGTGGTGGCCACGAAGCGTGAGCAGTAGCTGCGAAGTCCAGGTCCCATCTGTAGGTAGAGCCCGTAGCATCAGCTGGCAGATCAGGCGGAGGAAGGGTGAGGGCAAGAGGGATCAGATTGACCCTTTTTTTAAAATTGTGTTTTAAGTGGAAGTTTACAAATCAAGTCAGTCTCTGGTACAAAAACTTATACACACCTTGCTTTGTACTCCTAGCTGCTCTCCCCCTAATGTGACAGCACACTCGTTGTCTCTGCTCTGTATTCCCCATGTCCATTCAGCCAGCTCCTGTCCCCGCTCTGCCTTCACATCTCCCTCCAGATAGGAGCTGCCCACATAGCCTCATGTGTCTGTCTACTTGATCCAAGAAGCTCACTCCTCACCAGTATCATTTTCTGTCTTATAGTCTAGTCCAATCCCTGTCTGAAGAGTTGGCTTTGGGAATGGTCCCGGTCTTGGGCTAACAGAAGGTCTGGGGACCATGACCTCCAGGGTCCCTCTAGTCTTATTCAGACCATTAAGTCTGGAGGGAAGCCCTTTTTTGACTGAACAACTGGGAGCACAGAGCAGTGTTTGCTGAGCTAGAGACGACTGTGGGGAGGTGTGGGGGAGCCCCAGAGCATAGTGTGGGCAGCACGAGTCTGCGATACCCACCTGACATCCGAGGAGAGGCTACAGGTCAAGGGAGAAGTGGACCTACGCTGTCAATTTGGGAGTTGTCAGATGGCACTTGAAGCTGGGGTTCTGGGGATGTAGCCAAGGTGTGATGTGAGGACAGAAGGGAGAGGCTTGGGAGCCCAGGGGATGGATGGCCACCACTCTTGGAGAGGTAGGCCACTCCCACATCTGACCACTGGATTCTGGGCCTGTACCAGGAAAAATGCAGATGTCAGCGATTAAAGTAATGGGTCCCCAGTGCACCCTTTGAAAGGAGGTTTTATTTTATCTTCAGCTGATGCTTTTTTTTTCTGCAAAGAGTGTGGGAAGGGCAAAATCAAGGTCATGTTTACCGTTGCTCCTGCTGCTGGGGTGGCAGTTTACTTTCAGCCTTAGCTCTTCTTTCAGATATGAAACTGATAGGAAATCAGTTTTTCTGTGACCAGATTTTACTGAAAGACTGACAGCCCCTGAGCTGGGGTGAGTCTGGAGGAGGTTTGTGGTTTAGTGTCGCTAAGTTAAGTATCCTTTGTGACCACCTACGTTTGACGTGTCACAGAAGGAAAGCATTGCATTAATTATGCTGCCTGTGTGGAATAGCAGGTATTTCTAGATGGTGTAAGCGCTCCTTGGAGAAGTGAATTATTTATAGTCCTTTGTAGAAATAAACTATTCTTAAAGGCACAGGAAAAATAATCAGGCCAGAAAGCCGTATCGAAAGCATATGCCAAGAAAGCAAAACGAAAGGGCTGCGGATTATGAACCGTTACAGCATCGTGAGTCACAGCGCTTCTTACCAGCCAGCGCTCTGTTTGTCGATGGTAGCCGAAGAATAGAAATGCTGCCTTTTTTTCTTTTCATAAAATTGAGCTAATTTTGGCAACAAATAGTCTGGTGTTATTCCTTTTTCATTCCTGTTTAAAATGCTATGAAATTTGAAAAAATGAGCAAACAAGGACGTGTTTGGCTAACGTGTCCTCCTCCTGGGTGAAGCTCTTGCCTGCAGCCGCAGCCTGAGCCATCCAGCCGTCCTCTGAGGGGCCTTTCTGTTCCTGGCACTCAGCACTGTGATGGGGCCCTGACTTTATTTTTAGCTCCAGGCCTGGTGGCTGCTTTTGCCCTTGCTTATTCCTTAAAAAGATTGAAGTCGCTTTCTGTGTCTTAACCCGTGAAAACGTCTGCTAAGGCTGGGACCTCTTTGGGGTTTGCTCTGTAGGATTCCTGCAACATTGACTCAACCGCTCGGATTTGGAGAGGGACCAAGGAAACTGGGACTTGTTTAAACTTGGACGCCGTTTCTCAGGGCTTCCCATTGCTACTGCATCCCAAACATGCCTTTTAGACAGATATTGATTATACAGATCCCCCTTTTTATTCTAAAGTGAGATTCGTGGGAGATACTACCTTCCGTAATTACAACCGTAGCATCCAAAAAAAGCAATGTAATGCCCAACCGGAAGGTAAAGAGAAGTTAAAAATGCAAAATAAAAGAACGTTTCTGTCAGTCGGCAGATGCTTGGACTCTGCTGCCCTCGGCAGAATCCCTGTGAGCGTGTGGCTCTAAGTGCAGGCCCAGACAGAGGCCAGTCAGTGACTCAGGCCACAGGCTGTGGGGCTGAGGAACACGGTTTTCTGAAACGGCGTACAGCTCCCAGATTCATTCTGAAAGAAGCAGTGTGCAGTCTTCCCTGTCTTCAGGTGGTAACTACCTTTCTGGAAAATTCAATGTATATTAAAAGTACGGAAAAATACCTAGTGGTTGTATGTGAAACCAGGTGAAGGTTTAGGCTTAAGCAGCTGTTTCACCAGCGTGAAGGTCTGTTGATGCAGGAAGGTTACTGAGATGAAGTGTTGGCTAAAAGTGAGAAGTCATTCTCAGTTTGTTTTTCTGGCATGAGTTGTCACCAGAAGGTGTCTCTGTGCTCACTGGCCTGACATTTACAACAAGAAGCGTTGATGCATCTGTGTGTCTGTTTTGTTAGGTCCACAAATCTAGAGCAGCTGCTTAAGGTCAGAGAATTCATTTCTGGAGGAAGTTTTAGTGGGAAGCCTACGATTGCTGGCTCAGCAGCCTCTATCATTCTAGACTTTTAAAAAATTACTCTTATTTGCTCATCGATTCTGGAACTGGGAAACCAAACCCAAGAAATTTATCCCCACCGGGTTTTGCATGCAGTACTTAAAAGCATGGATGAATTTCTTTCTCTTCGAGACCCTCAATACTTGGGGGCACTGGTAGCCTGCTGTGAAGTTACTGTCTCCTTGGGGGCTTTGTAGGTTGGTTCTTCATATGGAGACACCTCTACCTACTTCTTGGGCTTGTCAACCTGAAATGAGAGTCATTCTCAAACAGAACACTCCAGAGGAGGGCTTGGCTGCACCATCGTTCTGTCCGGTTACAGCCACATAAAAAGGAGGGCAGATTCTTACTGAGTCCATGCAAGCAGCTACATTGCCAGGAAGAGTAAATGGATTTTAGTTAAAGCGTTTGTTCTGAATTCTAAAGGTTCTGTGACACTGAAATGCCATTTAGACAGTGTTTCATTTCTACTTTAGAAGTTTAGTCTACCAAATTGGGGGCCAGGATAGATTAAGAAAGAGAAAGCCAACGGGCTTGCTCATGCACACACTAGAAAATAAAGCATTTAAAAGAAGACCAGCAGCACTCCGGAGAGGCACAGCCCGTGTCTCCCAGCCCGTTCCTCAGGTCTGACTTCATGCTTATCTCTGGATTGGGGCCATTAGTTTGTTTTCATAGTCATTGCTTCTGAGCAAAAGCCCTGCCTTGTTCCCTGGCATAGTCTGACAATTTTCTGAGGGGCGTCAGGGCAAACCCCTGATTCTGTTCCTGGACCCCTGAAGGGTCAATAGTTAAGAGTACCTGTGTCCTGTAAAAAACCCACTGCCGTTGAGTTGTTTCCAACTCATGGTGACCCTACAGGACAGGGTAGGGCTGCCTCATAGGTTTCCAAGGCTGTAAATGCTCACAGAGCAGACTGTCAAATATTTCTCTCATGCAGTAGCTGGTGGTTTCGAACCGCCAACCTTTCAGTTAGCAACCAAGCACTGGGCCACCGGCCCTGTTTCTAGTGTTTCGTAACAAATTACCATAGGCCCAGTGGTGTAGAACAACACACGTTTCTGCCTTCATGGTGTCTGTGAGTCAGGAGTCTGGGCCCAGGTCAGCTGGGTCGTCTGCTCAGGGTGTCACCAGGCAGAAGTCAAGGAGTCAGCTGGGGCCGCGTCTCATCTGAGGCTCAGGGCCCTTTTCCACACTGGTTGTTGGTAGAATTCATTTCCTTATGGTTTTAGGACTAAGACCCTCAGCTTCTAAAGGCCGCCTGCCATTCCCTGCCCTGTGGCTCTCTCCTCGGGATGGGAGTTTGCTTCTTCAAGGCCAACATGAGCATGTCTGCTGCTGCTTCTTATCTGTCTGATGTCTGTTGTCCTTCAAGCGCTCACCTGATCAGGTCAGACCTGCTTAGGATAATCTGCTTTTTGATTTTGGGTGGGCAGAACTTTCAGACTCCTACAGTGCCTAGGTCACTCCTGTATTGGAAGCTAGAGGGCAGAGCGCCCCTTCTGTCTGCCTCTGCAGGAGGTGGTATTCATTTCTAGCCTGCCAGGATGTGAACCACTGCTTCGTCCCAAGACCCCCACAGCGTGACTGTAGGTACTGAGGAGACATTCAGCCATAATGAGGCCAAGAAAAATGACAGATGATTGAGGAGGACTCAATGATTAAGGAAAAAAGACCAAACCTAATAACTTAGAAAAAGCAGCTGCCAATGAGGCAAAAAGAATGGCAGAGACAGACGCTAACTCAAGCCAAAAAGCAAGGTGAAGCTTCAAGGAGACATATGCAGAATACAAGAAAAGATTTTCTGGAACTAAGCAACCTGCTGTCCAGATTTCAACATTCTCCAGCCAGACTGAATAGGAGAATGGGCCTGCTGAGCACCAAATGCGTATGCTGGGGGACAGGGGGAGATGTAGGGAATCAGAGGAGGGAGGCAAGGGTTGGTCGTCAAAGGGTTGAGCCATGGCCAAAGTCACATGACATCCCCCCAGTGAGGGTGCTGTGGCCTGAACTATGGGTGGACTGAAAGGAACTGCTGCTGCCCTTCCTCCTCTCCAAGGCTTCCTCAGTGGCGTAGAGTTGGGGTGAACCTGAGCATCACACTAAGAATCTAACCATGCCTACCCCTCTCCAAAGACCTCCTTGTTTTCAGAGGCCACCAGCAGCCACGGGACTAGATAGAATCAGAAACTCAGAACACCTCCCAGCTCCAGCACACAGCGAGTCACACAGGCAGCCTCTCCTGCCACTGTTTCTCTCCTGGTGCCCAGGGCCAGAGGGCTGGAGCGTGGTGGGGAGGAGGGGAAGCAGAGAAAAGCCAGCCCCTTCCCAACCAAGCACAGAGGGCTGGAGCCTGGTGGGGCACCAGGGAGCGAGGAAGTAAAATGAGCCCAGTTGCCACCCCTAAAGCTGGCGGAAGGAGTGAAAGGGAGGCAGGCACTGTCTTCCTTCTTGGAGGTGGGGTGCTGTGAGGAGTACCGTACTATCTGTGACACCTCTCTTTCTAAAGGGCTCTTCTCCACCAGTTTCCTGACATTCCTAGTGCTGGCCTCCTCCTGTGTGCCCTCATGGGGGAGATGTGGGAAGAGGCACGGAACCAGTTTCCTTGCCTGCTGGCCCATTCAGCATAAATGCCTCTCCCGAAAACATGTGGGCCCCTCATACTCTTTCCTCAGCTTCAGGGCCTTAGCCTAAACTGAGGCAACAGGGCAGTCCCAGTTTAAACACCAGGCACACTAGATTTGGGGAACATAGCTTAAAGGGCTACAAGTAAGTGGAGTTACTCTTTCACAAAATGTGTAATAGGATTTTGGAGTTTGTTACTCTAGGAATTGCATTTCCTAGAACCTATAGTGATCTGCAGAAACCCTGGTGGCGTAGTGGTTAAGAGCTATGGCTCTC
This sequence comes from Loxodonta africana, assembly GCF_030014295.1. Taxonomy (NCBI): domain Eukaryota; kingdom Metazoa; phylum Chordata; class Mammalia; order Proboscidea; family Elephantidae; genus Loxodonta; species Loxodonta africana. The sequence goes on from NC_087343.1 coordinate 227,071,100, forward strand.
AACCAAAAGGTTGGAAGTTCGAATCCACCAGGCGCTCCTTAGAAACTTTTTGGGGCAGTTCTACTCTGTCCCATAGGGTTGCTATGAGTCAGAATTGACTCAGAGGCAATGGTTGGTTTTATAGTGATCTGCTTCAGGAAAGATCACAGCCAAGAAGGCACTGTGGAGCAGCTCAGCTCTAACACACGGGGTAGCCTGGGGAGAAATAGACTTGTCGGCAACAGGTTTGGTTTTTGGTTTTTACAGCAATGTTCAAGAAGGGTTTACGTTGCATCCCGCACCCACGCATTCATTCATTCATTCGTTTATCCACCAAGTATTCGTTGAGCACCTATGGGCAGATACTAACCCAGGGCCTTAGGCATAACTGTGCACAGCACAGATCCACACCTGACCAGTGGAGCCTACATCTGGCAGGAAGTGGAGGGCCATAGTACTGCCACCGCCAGGCCAAGTCTGCTATGAAGGGAACACAGAGGCACGAGTAGAGCCCTCTCCACGGAGGCAGATTTGAGCAACTGCCAGGAGGGATCTCCATGTCCAGGTGAGGCATTGGCAGCCACAGCCCTTGCCTGATTTCTGCTCTTTAGACAATGTAGAGTAGGAACCATGGGTCTGTCGCGTGGGGGAACTGTAAAGAGGACCGCAACTCCTTGCTAGGGAGGTGGGAGAGACCACATGGTGTCCATGGGAGGCCAGAGGAAGATAGCAGATGTCGAACAAGGGGAGTTGGTGATTTGAGATGGTTTTGTAGAACATTTATAAAATATCTGACTAAAACTTGGTTTAAACAGCATGTAGAATGTAGTATCAAGAGAGAAAAGTTTCTAAAAAGTGGTTGGATTCCCAGTTTTTATGTATTGTGGCATTAAATTAAAAAAAAAAAAAAAAAAAAACACATTTAGCCACAGAAGTATGACTTCAGTAAATAAGAACTTAGTTGTCTACACATTGTTGGATGCAAAGTCATAAATATGCGACATTCTTAGTACTTGGCAAGTTTTTCCCTTTGGCTTTTTTGTGCTCTAGTTGTGACTAAATTTAAAATAATGGATATAGATATCTTTAAGAGTGGTATGCAAGAAAATTTTGAAGATTTATTTGTAGATTCGGTTAACTCTGGTCCTCCTCCGTATTTACTTCCAATTTTGTCTCTGAGGAGTTTGTGGAAATACAGCAGCACCCTCTTGTGGAAGGATTTGGTGTGTTGCTGTTGCCAACCTGTAAAATACCAAAGGTGGAATTTACCACCTCCTGAGCCCCTTGATTTTTTTTTTTTTTTTTTTTTTTGAGCCCCTTGAGGAAACCCTGGTGGCGTAGTGGTTAAGTGCTGCGGCTGCTAACCAAGAGGTCAGCAGTTCGAATCCACCAGGCGTTCCTTGGAAACTTTATTGGGCAGTTCTCCTTTGTCCTATAGGTTCGCTATGAGTTGGAATTGACTCGACGGCAGTGGGTTTTAGGTTTGGAGCCCCTTGCAGGAGAAACCCTAGTGGTGTAGTGGTTAAGTGCTACAGCTGCTAACTGAGAGGTTGGCAGTTTGAGTCCACCAGGTGCTCCTTGGAAACTCTGTGGGGCAGTTCTACTCTGTCCCATGGGGTCGCTATGAGTCTGAATCGACTCGACGGCAGTAGAGTTTTGGGTTTGAGCCCCTTGCAAAGACCTCTTGGTCCCTAGGTGCAGGTGGAGAATTTTGGGTGACCAGTGACTGCCGACAACCTCGTTAAATCCATAAATCCACCTACATCAAGGGAGACTTCAATCATTGCTGGCAGCTGCTGTCACTGTTTAGCTTTATGGCCTCTGAATGCACCTTTGGGCATTGCCTAGAGGGGTATTTGGCGTGGTCTTTCTGTTACTCCATCCCTGTGTTCATTCTTACATTCCTTCCTTAGTGGCTGACAATAGTGGTTAGGAAAAATACATCAGTTAAATTTTAAAAGGGTAGGTCACAGGAAGTCACTTTCAGCGGATTTCTTCATTCATTATCGTACTCAGCCTCTGCAGTGCTGCTGAGTCAGGCACTGGAGAAGCGAAGCATGGTCTCTGCCCTCAAGTTGTGGATGTTCTAGTGAGGCTGAGGACAGGAGACACACCCACGTGATGCTGTGACAGACTAGAGAGTGTGGGCAGAAAGGAGGTGGCCTGGTCTCCCTGAGGCAGGATCGGGGTAAGCTTCTCTGTGGAGGAGGTGATGGTTGGACTGAGTCCTGAAGGACGAGCATGTATTTTCCAGGCAGGTGGGCATGGTTGCTGGGCAGCCGGGTAGGAGACACCGTGGGGGCAGAGGAGAGTGGGGAGACAGCTTGCCGGCTGCCTGCAGACGGCTGAGTGCAGCAGGTACCAGCCCAGGTCCGCCGCTGTGGAAGGGCTGCAGGGGAGGGGGTGCGGGAGGGCCTCGTTCATGTGTGGTGGGAGGCCAGGGAGACCAGGCCTGTGTTTTACTTCAGTTTTTATCAAAAGTGATCCCTTCACAACTTAATCTAGTCCTCACCCTCCTGAGGCAACCACAAATTTTTTTTAAGGAGTTTTAGATACATGTATTTCTGAATTAGTTAAGACTAGGGTCATCTGTGTCAGAGGAGCCCTAGTGGTGCAGCGGTTAAAGCTCTCGAGTGCGAACCGAAGGTTGATGGTACGAAATCACCAGCAGTCTGAGGGAGAAAGATATGGCAGTCTGCTTCCCTAAAGCATGTATAGCCCTGGAAGTCCTAGGAAGCAGTTCTACCCTGTCTTACAGGGTTGCTATGAGTCAGAATCGATTTGACAGCAGTGGGTTCGGGTTTTGGAGTTTATAAGTGTCAGAAGGAGTCCTGGTGGCATAGTGGTTAAACGGCTTGGTGGCTGCTAACCGAAAGGTCGGTGATTCGAACCCACCAGTTGCTCCTCGGGAGAAAGATGTGGCAGTCTGCTTTCATAAACGTTTATATGGAAACCCTATAGGTCAGTCCACTCTGTCCTGTGGGGTCATTATGAGTCAGAATAAACTCAACAGCAGTGGTTTGGTTTTCACTTATATGTGTCAGAGAACACAAAATAACAAGGGACTTAGAGAAGATCAGGAAACCCTGGTCGAGTAATGGTTAAGTGCTACAGCTGCTAACCAAAGGGTTGGCAGTTTGAATCCACCAGGCGCTCCTTGGAAACTCCATGGGGCAGTTCTGCTCTGTCCTATAGGGTCACTATGAGTCAGAAGCGACTCGACAGTGGTGGGTTTGGTTTTGGTGGACGAGATCAAGGCTTGTATCTCTTTCCCATCAAGGTCCCCTTGGGCCATGCAAGGCTGGTGTGGCGTTCCAGGTTGTCCAGGCCCCAGGCCCTCTGTCCTGGGCTCTGCCACGTGTGATTCCACCCTCAAGTTTGAGGCCTGTGATGAAGAAAGGGTGCATGCATAATGTCTCCTAAGAGAGGTTCGCAGAAGTGACCACATCACATTTCTGTGTTCATTCCATTGGGCATAACTTAGTCACGTGGCCTGACTAATTGCAGGGGAGGCTGGGAATTCCATTCTCTATTCTGGGAGGCCATGTGCCCAGCCACAGTTGGGTGCTGTACTTTCCATTTCTCAATAATACACTTGCTATTTCTTGATTTATAAACTTTACACGTTATCCATTGACTTTTAGTTCGGGTAGAGGAGGATTGCACTCACTTATGCTTCTACCTTCTATTCTCTTCCTGTGTCATTTAGGAATGCTCTGGGCTGAAAGTAACAAAACAGGACTTACTGTGGCCTAAACAACTGGGGATTTATTCACTGGTTACATAATAAGTAATGCAGGGGTCAGTTTTGCTAGATTTGGTTCAGAGCTCAGTCATATCAGGATCTGGGTCAGGATCTCTGCGTCCTCCTAACTGTTCTCTCGTGCAGTATGGCTGCTGCAGCTCAGGGCATCCCACATATATAGGCAAGGTAGGAACAACTGGGAAGGTGCAGTGCAGCCCATGTCTGTCCCTTTCATCAGGGACAGTCCAGACACCTCCAGCATACTTTCACTTCTATCTCATTGGCCAGAACGGTGTCAGACGGCTCTGGTCACAAAGGAGATCGAGAAAATGGGTATTGAGCTTTTCTAGCATCCCTGGTGAATGGGGCAAGGGAGAAGAGGGTTAGGGGTGAATGTTTGGTCAGCCGGCCAAGATTGGCAGCCGTGGCTCCTCTGGTGGTTATCTTAGGAGCTGCAAGTGTTCTGTTTCTTGTTCCATCAGTGGGACAGAGTCTCCTAGCTCCCCACTGGGGAAGATAGGGATACAAGCATGTACTTGACCCTGCCAATCACCTCCTTGTCACTGTTTCCTCTGTTCAAGTTCTGTCAGGTCTTTTTTTTTTTACATTCTCAAAGTGGATATTTTTCTATTCTCTGACCATTGTTCAATCAAAGTTTCAAACCAATAAATGGCATTTATATGATTACTATATTTTGACACAAATAATGAGCGCATCATACCTTTTTTTTGCCACCTGTGCAACCCCCTTTCATGTTATTTTCCTAAGTGTGCTATGCGCAGTATATGTGTGGGCACATTATTTACATGAGCACGTTATTTGCGAAATATATGACGGTAGATATTGTTTATAAAACCAAGAAAAGTGTATATGACCATATTTCCTTCTCTATGGTCCACCCATCATATTCAAATAATTTCTCTTGTATCATACTCTACTAATTTCTGAAAATGATGCCACATTTTAATTTACTTTATAATTGGATCATGCCTTTTTTTGTTCAGTTTTATCTTTTTCCTGGATTCACACATTGCATGGGATAGAACAGCAGAATGGTTCGAAGCACAGACTCAGGCTCCAGACTGAGTTCAAATCAGTGCTATTATGCATTTTATATATTGCTGGATTTGTTTTTTGTAGTGTTGTATTTGCTAGTGTTTTGCCAAGGCCTTTTGGGTCTATATTCTTGATGAATATCAGCCTGTAGTTTTCTTTCCTTGTAGTTTCTTTGTCTGAATGTTAGCCTCATGAAAGGAGTTGAGAAGTATTCCTTCCTCTCTATTTTCTGAAAGACTTTGTAGGATTCATATTATTTCTTCCTTAATTTTTTTTTTGGGGGGGGGAGGTTTTCAAACTATGAATTCAAGTGCTTTAATAGGTAGAGAACTATCCAGATTTTCCATTTCTTCTTAAGTCATTTTTGGTAATTTAAGTCTTTCCAGACTTTTTGCTGTTTAAGTTGTTGAATTTATTGGCATGAAATTATTCGTGACACGGCCTTGTTATCCTTTCGATATCTGTAGGATCTGTACTGATGGCCCCTCTTTCATTCCTAATACTGATAATTTCGTTTTTCTCTCTTTTTCTTGATTAGTTTTAATTATGGGTTTATCCGTTTTATTTTTTTTCCAAAGCAGCTTTTAGCTTAACTGGTTTTTTTTTTTCCTGTTAAGTGTTCCTTTCCTGTTTTATTGATTCCTAATCTTTTATTTATTTTTATTTTTTATTGTACTTTAGGTGAAGGTTTACAGAACAAACTAGCTTCTCATTAAACAGTTAGTACACATATTGTTTCATGACATTGGTTAACAACCCCACGACATGTCCACACTCTCGTTTTTCGATCTTGGACTCTCTATTACCAACTTCCTTGTCCCCTCCTGCCTTCTAGTCTTTGCCCCTGGGCTGGTGTACCCCTTTAGTCTCATTTTGTTTTATGGGCCTGTCTAATCTTTGGAGGAAGGGTGAACCTCAGGAGTGACTTCATTATGAAGCTAAAAGGGTGATTGGGGGCCATAGTCCCAGGGTTTTTCCAGTCTCTGTCAGGCCAGTAAGTCTGGTCTCTTTTTGTGAGTTAGAATTTTGTTCTACATTTTTCTCCAGCTCTGTTCGGGACCCTGCATTGTGATCCCTGTCAGAACAGTCAGTGGTAGTAGCCAGGCACCATCTAGTTGTACTGGACTGTCTGGTGGAGGCCATGGTAGTTGTAGTCTGTTAGACCTTTGGACTAATCTTCCCCTTGTGTCTTTAGTTTTCTTCATTCTCCCTTGCTCCTAAAGTGATGAGACCAGTGGAGTATCTTAGATGGCCGCTCATACGTTTTTAAGACCCTAGATGCTACTCACCAAAGTAACATGTAGAAAATTTTCTTTTAAAATTGTGTTATGCCAGTTGAGCTAGATGTTCCCCAAGACCATGGTCCCCACAGCCCTCAGCCCAGCAATTTGGTCCCTCAGGGAGTCTGAATGTGTCTGTGGAGCTTCCATGACCTTGCACAAGCTGTGCTGGCTTCCCCAGTATTGTGTGTACTGTCTTACCCTTCACCAACCTACCTCTTATCTATTGTTTATTTAGTGTTTTCCCATCCCCTCCCAAGCCCTCCCCTCCTTTGTAACCATCAAAGATTGTTTCTTTTTGTGTGTAAACCTCTTTTTGAGTTTTTATAATAGTGGTCTCGTACAATATTTGTCCTTTTGTGATTGTCTGGTTTCACTCAGCATAATGTCCTCCAGATTCATCATTGTTCTTTATTGTTGCGTAGTACTCCATTGTGTGCATGTACCATAATTTGTTTATCCATTCATCTGTTGATGGGTATCTGGGTTGTTTCCATCTTTTTGCTGTTGTGAACAATGGTGCAGTGAACATGGGTGTGCATATGTCTGTTCGTGTGACAACTCTTCCTTCTCTAGGATATATTCCTAGGAGTGGGATTGTTGGATCATATGGTATTTCTATTTCTAGCTTTCTAAGAAAGTGCTTTACTGTTTTCCAAAATGATTGTACCATTTTGCATTCCGACCGGCAGTGCATAAGAGTTCAGTCTCCCCGCATCCTCTCCAACATTTGTTATTTTCTGTTTTTTTGATTCATGGCAGTAATGCCAGGATGAGATGGTATCTCATTGTGGTTTGCATTTTCTCTAATAGCTCATGATCACGAGCATTTCATCATGTCTGTTAGCTGCTCGAATGTCTTCTTTGGTGAAGTGTCTGTTCATTTCGTTTTGCCCATTTGTAATTGGATTATTTGTCTTCTTTTTCTAGAGGTGTTGGATTTTCCTGTAGATTTTAGAGATTAGACCTTTGTCAGGTTTGTAATAGCCAAAAATCTTTTCCGAGTCTGTAGGTTCTCTTTTTACTCTTTTGGTTGGTTCCTAATCTTAGCTGCACTCTTTCTTTCTTCTGCTTACTTTGGGCTAAATTTCCTCTTAATTTTCTGACCTCATCAGATAGAAGGTTAGCTAATTGATGTTAGACTTTTTTCTTTTTTAATATGAGCATTTAAGATTGTAGAATTTCCTATAAGTAAATTTTTTTTTAATGTCTTAAGTACATTGCAAAAATTTTGATATGTTATCTTTTCATTCAGTCCAAAACATTTTCTAATTTCCTTTATAGTTTCTCCTTTTACTCATGCATTATTTAGAAGTGTGCTGTTTCATTTCCAAATATTCTGGGGCTTTCCAAATATCTCTCTGTTAATTAAGTTCAACTGTGGTATGAAAGCATGTTCTGTATTACTTATTATTTTTAAATATATTAAGACTTGTCTTATGGCCCAGCCTGTTGTCTGTCTTGGTGAATGTCTCATCTGCTCATGAAAGAGAGAATGTGTATTCTGCTGTTGTTTGGTTACCTAAACTTTAATAAGATCATATGAGTCCATGAACATGGTTCAGGTGTTTTATATCCTTCCTGACAATTTCTCTGCTTGTTCAATCAATTCCTGAGAGAAGAGTGTTGAAATCTCCAACTGTAGTTGTGGATTTGTCTCATTTTTGTTTCATTTCTTTTCAGTTTTTGCTTCATATACTTTGAAGATCTGTTACTGGGTGCATATGTATTTAGAATTGTTATGCCTTCTTGATGGATTTAACGTGTATCACAATGAAAAGTCTCTTTCAGGGGAAGGTTTCTGTCAGCAAATCTTCAATGATCCTCTCTGTGTTTTCCATTTTTGCCCCTGTTCTGGAACTCCAGTCATGTGCAAATTTTTGCTCTTGATTGTATGCCATGCAGTTCTTAGGTTTTCTTCATTCTCTGATTTTTCCTCAAAGTGATGTCCATGGATTTGTCTTCAGTTTCACTGATTCTGTCAGTGAAATGTTGTTTCATATTTGCTCTTAAAACCTTCTGTTATGTTGTCCATTTCTGAAATTTTGTTGTTTACCCTTTGAATTTCTAATTGCTGTTTTTGTGAGATTTCCTATTGTTTATTTATCTTGACATTTGGTTCTCGTATTATTTTCCTGAATTCTTCTATTGCTTTTTCTGTGTTTTCCTTGATTTTGGCTATGTTCTGGTTGGTTTTGTCTGTGTTTTCTATAATTTTGCCTGTGTTTTCCTTTATCTCTTCCCTAATCTCTTAGAGAGCCCTGAATATTACACTTTTGAATTCCCTATTAGGTAGTTCCAGTGTCTTTTCTTCTGCTGGAAGATCAACTGGTGGTTTATTTTGTTTGTTTACTGGAGCCATCTTATCCTATTTTTTTTTTATTATAATTTTTATTGTGCTTTAAGTTAAGGTTTACAAATCAAGTCAGTCTCTCACACAAAAATCCATATACACCTTGCTACACACTCCCAATTACTCTCTCCCTCCACTCTCTCTTTTTGTGTGCATTTCGCCAGCATCTAACCCCCTCCACCCTCTCATCTCCCCTCCAGGCAGGAGATGCCAACATAGTCTCAAGTGTCCACCTGATCCAAGAAGCTCAATCCTCACCGGCATCCCTCTCCAACCCATTGTCCAGTCCAATCTATGTCTGAAGAGTTGGCTTTGGGAATGGTTCCTGTTCTGGGTAACAGAAGGTCTGGGGGCCATGACCACTGGGGTCCTTCTAGTCTCAGTCAGACCATTAAGTCTGGTCTTAGGAGAATTTGGTGTCTGCATCCCACTGCTCTCCTGCTCCCTCAGGGGTTCTCTGTTGTGTTCCCTGTCAGGGCAGTCACTGGTTGTAGCCGGGCACCACCTAGTTCTTCTAGTCTCAGGACGATGTAGTCTCTGGTTCATGTGGTCCTTTCTGGCTCTTGGGCTGGTAATCGCCTTGTATCCTTGGTGTTCTTCATTCTCCTTTGATCCAAGTGGGTTGAGACCAATTGATGCATCTTAGATGGCTGCTTGCTAGCGTTTAAGACCCCAGACACCACTCTTCAAAGTGGGACACAGAATTTTCATAATAGATTTTATTATGCCAGTTGACATAGATGTCCCCTGAAACCGTGGTCCCCAGACCCCTGCCCCTGCTACGCTGGCCTTCGAAGCATTCAGTTTATTCAGGGAACTTCTTTGTTTTTGGTTTAGTCCAGTTGTGCTGACCTCTCCTGTATTGTGTGCTGCCTTTCCCTTCACCTAAAGTAGTTCTTATCTACTATCTAATTAGTGAATGCTCCTCTCCCACCTCCCTCCCTCCCCCCTCTCATAACCACAAAAGAATGTTTTCTTCTCAGTTTAAACTATTTCTCAAGTTCTTATAATAGTGGTCTTATACGATATTTGTCCTTTTGCAGCTGATTTCACTCAACATAATGCTTTCCAGGCTCCTCCACGTTATGAAATGTTTCACAGATTCTTCACAGTTCTTTATCAATGTGTAGTATTCCATTGTGTGAATATACCATAATTAATTTATCCATTCATCCGTTGATGGGCACCTTGGTTGCTTCCATGTTTTTTTTATTGTAAACAGTGCTGCAATAAACATGGGTGTGCATATATTTGTTCATGTAAAGGCTCTTATTTCTTTAGGATATATTCCAAGGAGTGGGATTGTTGGGTCATATGGTAGTTCTATTTCTAACTTTTTAAGGAAGCGCCAAATCGATTTCCAAGGTGGTTGTACCATTTGACATTCCCACCAGCAGTGTAGAAGTGTTCCAATCTCTCCACAGCCTCTCCAACATTTATTATTTTGTGTTTTTTGGATAAATGCCAGGCTTGTTGGAGTGAGATGAAATCTCATTGTAGTTTTGATCTGCATTTCTCTAACTGCTAATGATCCTGAACATTTCCTCATATATCTGTTAGCTACCTGAATGTTTTCTTTAGTGAAGTGTCTATTCGTATCTTTTGCCCATTTTTTAATAGGGTTATTTGTCTTTTTGCAGTTGAGTCTTTGCAGTATCATATAGATTTTAGAGATCAGCCACTGATCAGAAATGTCATAGCTAAAAACCTTGTCCCAGTCTGTAGGTAGTCTTTTTACTCTTTTGGTGAAGTCTTTGAATGAGCATAGGTGTTTGATTTTTAGGAGCTCCTAGTTATCTAGTTTTTCTTCTGCGTTCTTAATAGTGTTTTGTACACTGTTTATGCCATGTATTAGGCCTCCTAACGTTGTCCCTATTTTTTCTTCCATGATCTTTATCATTTTAGATTTTATATTTAGGTCTTTGATCCATTTTGAGTTAGTTTTTGTGCACAGAGTGAAGTATGGGTCTTGTTGCATTTTTTTGCAGATGGATATCCAGTTACGCCAGCACCATTTGTTAAAAAGACTGTCTTTTCCCCATTTAACTGTTTTGGGGCCTTTGTCAACTATCAACTGCTCGTATGGGGATGGATTTATGTCTGGATTCTCAATTCTGTTCCATTGATCCATGTATCTGTTGTTGTACCAGTACCAGGCTGTTTTGACTACTGTGGCGGTATAATAGGTTCTAAACTCAGGTAAAGTGAGGCCTCCCACTTTGTTCTTCTTTTTCAGTAATGCCTTATTTATCCGGGGCCTCTTTTCCTCCCATATGAAATTGGTGATTTGTTTCTCCATCTCATTAAAGAATGTCATTGGGATTCGGATCGGAATTGCATTAAATGTATAGATCGCTTTTGGTAGAATAGACGTTTTTATAATGTTAAGTCTTCCTATCCATGAGCAGGGTATGTTCTTCCACTTATGTAAGTCTCTTTTGGTTTATTGCAGAAGTGTATTGTAGTTTTCTTTGTATAATTCTTTCACATCTCTGGTAAGATTTATTCCTAAATATTTTATCTTCTTGGGGGCTACTGTAAATGGCATTGATTTGGTGATTTCCTCTTCAATGTTCTTTTTGTTGGTATAGAGGAATCCAACTGATTTTTGTATGTTTATCTTGTATCCTGCTACTCTGCTGAACTATTAGTTTCAGTAGTTTTCTGGAGGATTCCTTAGGGTTTTCTGTGTATAAGATCATGTCATCTGCAAATAGAGATACTTTTACTTCTTCCTTGCCAATCTGGATGCCCTTTATTTGTTTATCTAGCCTAATTGCTCTGGCTAGGACTTCCAGCACAATGTTGAATAAGAGTGGTGATAAAGGGCATCCTTGTCTGGTACCCGATCTCAGTGGGAATGTTTTCAGGCTTTCTCCATTTAGGGTGATGTTGCTCTTGGCTTTGTATAAATGCCCTTTATTATGTTGAGAAATCTTCCTTCTATTCCTATTTTGCTGAGAGTTTTTATCATGAATGAGTGTTGAGCTTTCTCAAATACCTTTTCTGCATCAATTGATAAAATTATGTGATTCTTGTCTTTTATTTATGTAGTGGATTACATTAATTGTTTTTCTAATGTTGAACCATCTCTGCATACCTGTAATGAATCCCACTTGGTCATGGTGAATTTTTTTTTGATATGTTGTTGAATTCTATTGGCTAGAGTTTTGTTGAGGATTTTTGCATCTTCATTCACGAGGGATATAGGTCTATAATTTTCTTTTCTTGTGGTGTCTTTATCTGGTTTTGGTATCAGGGATATGGTGGCTTAATAGAATGAGTTTGGTAGTATTCCGTCCTTTTCTGTGCTCTGAATACCATTAGTAGTAGTGGTGCTAACTCTCCTCTGAAAGTTCGGTAGAACTCTGCAGTGAAGCCGTCCGGACCAGGGCTTTTTTTTGTTGGGAGTTTTTTGATTACCTTTTCAGTCTCTTCTTTTGTTATGGGTCTATTTAGTTGTTTTACCTCTGTTTGTGTTAGTTTAGGTAGGTAGTGTGTTTCTAGGATTTCATCCATTTCTTCTAGGTTTTCAAATTTGTTTGAGTATAGTTTTTCATAGTAATCCAATATGATTCTTTTAATATCAGTTGGGTCTGTTGTAATATTGCCCCTCTCATTTGTTTTTTGGGCTATTTGCTTCCTCTCCTGTTTTGTCAGTTTGGCTAGTGGTTTATCAGTTTTGTTGATGTTTTCAAAAAACCAGCTTTTGGTCTTGTTAATTCTTTCATTTGTTTTTCTGTTTTCTATTTCATTTAGTTCAGCTCTAATTTTTATTATTTGTCTTCTTCTGGTGCCTCTGGGTTTCTTTTGTTGGTCTCTTTCTATTTGTTCAAGTTGTAGGGATAATTCTTTGATTTTGGCCCTTTCTTCTTTTTGGATGTGTGCACTTACTGATATAAATTGGCCTCTGAGCACTGCTTTTGCTGTGTCCCAAAGATTGTGATAGGAAGTGTTTTCATTCTCATTGGATTCTATGAATTTCTTTATTCTGTCCTTAATGTCTTCTATAATCCAGTGTTTTTTGAGCAGGGTATTGTTCAGTTTCCAAGTGTTTGATTTCTTTTCCCATTATTGATTTCCACTTTTATGGCCTTATGGTCAGAGAAGATGCTTTGTAATATCTCAATGTTTATGACGTAATACGTGGTCTATTCTAGAGAATGTTCCATGTGCACTAGAAAAGAAAGTATAGTTGGTTGGTGTTGGGTGGAGTGTTCTGTATATGTCTACGAGGTCAAGTTGGTTGATTGTGGCATTTAGATCTTCCGTGTTTTTATTGAGCTTCTTTCTGGATGTCCTGTCCTTCACTGAAAGTGGTGTGTTAAAGTCTCCTAGTATTATTGTGGAGCTGTCTATCTCACTTTTCAATGCTGATAGAGTTTGTTTTACATATCTTGCAGCCCTGTCATTGGGTGAATAAATATTTCGTATGGTTATATCTTCTTGGTGTATTGTCCCTTTAAGCATTATATAGTGTCCTTCCTTGTCCTTTCTGATGGATTTAACTTTAAAGTCTATTTTGTCAGAAATTAATATTGCCACTCCTGCTCTTTTTTGTTTGTTGTTTGCTTGATGTATTTTTTTCCATCCTTTGAGTTTTAGTTTGTTTGTGTCTCTAAGTCTAAGGTGTGTCTCTTGTAGGCAGCATATAGACAGATCTTGTTTTTTAATCCATTCTGCCACTCTCTGTCTCTCTATTGGTGCATTTAGTCCATTTACATTCAGGGTAATTATGGATAGGTATGAATTTAGTGCTATCATTTTGATGTCTTTTTTTGTGTGTTGTTGACATTTTCTTTTTCCCACTTAATTTTATGTGCTGAGTAGATTTTCTTTATATATTGTCCTTTCCTCACATTTGTTGTTGTTGATTTTGTTTCTGCTGAGTCTGTATTTTTCCCTTGTATTTTATTTTGATGAGTAGGATAGTTTATCTCCTTTGTGGTTACCTTATTATTTACCCCTATTTTTCTAAATTTAAAACTAACTTTTATTTCTTTGTATCTCTGTATCTCCTCTCCATATGGAAGGTGTATAATTACATTCCCTCTTTATTATTTTAATGTTGTCTTCGTTTATATAATGACATCGCTGTTACCCTGTTTTTGGCTATTTTTTTTTTTTTAATACTCTTGCTTTGTTTCTTTGGATTTCCCTGTCTGGGTTGACTTCTGGTTGCTCTGCCCAGTGTTCTAGTCTTGGTATGATACCTGATATTATTGGTTTTCTAACGAAAGAACTCCCTTTAGTATTTCTTGTAGTTTTGGTTTGGTTTTTACGAATTCCCTCAACTTATGTTTATGTGGAAATGTCTTAATTTCACCTTCATATTTAAGAGACAGTTTTGATGGATATATGATTCTTGGCGGGCGATTTTTTTCCTTCAGTTTTTAAATATGTCATCTCATTGCCTTCTTGCATGCATGGTTTCTGCTGAGTAGTCTGAGCTTATTATTGGCTCTCCTTTGTAGGTAACTTTTCTTTCATTGCTCGTTGCTCTTATAATTCTCTCTTTATCTTTGGTTTCAACAAGCTTGGTTATAATGTCTTGGCGACTTTCTTTTAACATCTACCTTATGTGGAGTTTGATGAGCATCTTGGATAGATATCTTCTCATCTTTCACAATATCAGTGAAGTTTTCTGCCAACAAATCTTCAACAATTCTCTCTGTATTTTCTGTTATCCCTCCCTGTTCTGGTACTCCAATCACTCATAGGTTATTTTTCTTGATAGAGTCCCACATGATCCTTAAGGTTTCTTTCTTTTTTAAAATTCTTTTATCTGATTTTTCTTCAGATGATTTATCTTCGAGTTCAGAAATTCTAGCTTCTACTTGTTCAATTCTGCTCCTCTGACTTTCTATTGAGTTATCTAATTCTATAATTTTATTGTTAATCTTCTGAATTTCTGATTGCTGTCTGTCTATGGATTTTTCCACTTTATTAAACTTTTCATTATATTCCTGAATAATCTTCCTGATTTCTTCAGTTACTTTATCTGTGTGTTCCTTGGCTTGTTCTGCATATTGCCTCGTTTCCTTCCTGATGTCTTGAAGGGGTGTGTGTATTAAACTTTTATATTCCGCCTCTGGTAATTCCAGGAATGCACTTTCATCTAGAAGGTCCCTAGATTCTTTGTTTTGAGAGCCTGTTGAGGTGATCATGGTCTGTGTCTTTATGTGACTTGATATTGACTGTTGTCTCTGAGCCATCTATAAGTTATTGTATTAGTTTATGCTTGCTTGCTGCGTCGTAGCTGCTTGCTTTGTTTTGTTTTGGTATACCCCTATGGGTTGCTTGAGTGAGCTAGCTTGATTATTTTCACCTTTGGAACTCTTGTGTCCTGTCCCCAGCTGGCTAGAGCTGTTATCAGGTATATCAGTCTAGGAGTCCATTCAGTTTTCTTGTGTCAATGAAGCTCAGGTTTCCAGGTAGTTGATATCAAGTGTGTGGTACAGGCTCTGTCCTACAGTCTTAGAGGGGCAGGCGTGGTTGGCGTATATACCGGTATCTGATTGCAGCAGGGGGTCACGCTCTGAACAAGGCAGGGGGCTGAGAACTGACCCTCGAGTGTCTCTGAGGAAAACGTGTCTCTGTTCCCTAGAGCGTGCTGGTGGGTGGGTCCTGCAGAGGGACCATGGGCACCCAAAGTTTTTGGTTGCAAGGACTGGGAGGTACCAGTTATCTTTGGACCCCTGTCACAGGTGGCTGGGTGATCTGAGTGGAGTTACCAGTCCTTAGGTCCCTGATGTGGGTAGGTGAGGACCTTTTTTAATAGGCAAAGCAATGTCAAATGTCAAACACCCACCTCTCCACCGCACAGCTGAAATGGTTGGAGTTTGCCAACAAGGGCCTATTCTCCCGAAAGAGGCCTACACAGGTCCGTGCAGAAGGGAAAGGTGCTCAAGGTCCACGGACGGTTTATGCCTGGACAGGAGCTGCGTCTGTCCTGAGCTCCCCCAGTTAATGGAGCTAGCAAATTATCTTTTTCCCCCAGTTGCAATTTTTTTCCTTCCCCAAGGCCAGGAGGATGGCTCTAGGTGCTCACCAGGGTGTATCTCAGGCCCAGGGTTTCAGCCACTGAAGCCAGCTTGGGGGTGGGGGCGGGGGTAAAATATACGCAAGTCCCTAGCTTTTGCTGAGAGCGCTCTTCTGCTCAGGTTCTGGAGGTGTGAGTGGGCTGTGTGGCTGGCTGCTTCTCCCTGAGAAAATTGTGGCTGAATGCTAGGACCAGCTGGTTGCCTCCGCTCCGGGAATGGTGCCTGCCTGAGGGCTCCCCACGATTCAGGTCCGGCTACTCCTCTCGACTTCTGAACGCCCACTTCCTCCCCCTGCCCCTCAGTTCGTTGTCTAAGCTTGCACTTGATGCTCAGGGCTCCCAGCTTGTCACAAATATACTCGTTTCACTCATTTTTTTGGGTGTTTGTTGTAAAAAGGGCTCGATGGAAGCATCTGTCTATTCCACCATCTTGGCTTTGCCCCATCTTATCCTATTTTTTTTTTTTTACTTGATCCAACAAGTAAATTTATTTTTTTCTGGGATAACTGCAATGACTATATATGCTGGCCTCATGTCAAAGTAGCTTGAATATAGTGGTGGCATATAAAAATAAATCAAGCAAATGAAAATGTGGTAAATATGAGAAATACTTATCCTATTTTTTAAATATGCTTCGATAGCATTTGTTGTCCATGAAACATTTAGGTATTATTTCTTTATTGATTGTAGGTTTGTTTTGTCCTGTTTTTCCATTTTGTTTGGTTATGTCTGGGTGTGCTTTGTTGCTTGCTCTTCTGAACATGATAGTTCTCATTACCTTGTCTTGGTGTGCTGGGCAGATCCAGCAGGAAGGGAAGGGGATGGAGATGGGTCATTTATCTGCAGTGTGAAGTGGGCCAGGGGCTGGAGCAGGGCCACTGCAGTGTGCAGGGGGGTCCTGAGCTGGCGGGGAAGGGCCTGGGGTCCAGGCTGTGTTTCCTCAGGACTGCAGGCAGGTGGTGGGAGGGATCTAGAGCTAGTGGAAGTGGGCCTGGGGCCCAGGCTGGGTTCCTTCAAGGCCACAGCAGGTGGTGGGAGGAGTCTGGAACCTATGAGAAGGGGCCTGGCGTCTGGGTTGAGTACCCTGGGGGCCGCGGCGTATGGCAGGAGGGTTCTGGAACTGGTGGGAAGGGGCCTGGTGTCCGGGCTGGGTCTCTTGAAATGTCTCTTTTAATCTCTGGTATATTCCTTGTTCTAAAGTATACCCCGTCCAAGACTGATGTAGCCAACCAAGCTTATGTTATCAGTGTTTGCATGTTTATGTAAATTTCCATGCTTTTACTTTTAACCAATCTGTGGCTTCATATTTAAAGGTGTTTTTGGTAGACAGTTTGTAGTTGAGTCCTGCCATTTCACCCAGTTTGCCAATTTCTGCCATTTAACTGGAGTGTTTAGACTATTTACATTTAATGTAATTGTCAATACAGTTTGGTTTAAATCCACCATTTTGCTGCTTTTTCAAATTTGTTCTATCTGTTTTTGTTCCTTTTGCCTCTTTTCCTGCCTTCTTTTGTATTAATTGATGATTTTTTATCTCTACTATTGGCTTATGAAATACAACTCTTTTGAAAACTTTTTCACAGTTACTCTACGTTTTATAATATACACCTTTAACGTTTGCTGCTTACCCTTTTTGTGTCTAATGCAGTGATATTATAACAGGACTTATGAAAAGCCCTGTGATAACATTTTGAAAAAATATTTGTCTATATTTTCCTTTCAGTTTTTAAAATATTTTCCTTTCAAGTTGTCATCTATACAGACTTTCCTGAGTTATTATGGAATCACTTAAATCTTACGAAAATTCCCTCTAACTCTATCTTTGATTGTGTTAATGCCCTCTAGCCAAAGACTACAAGGAACACACTTATGGTTAAATAAGTTGGGTTTTTTCCTCATTATAATGAGAAAGAACACACACCATGGACAGAAAATGGATTGACACGATAGCCAAAACGATGGACTCAAACATCCAAACGATCGTGAAGATGGTTCAGAACCAGGCAGCATTTTACTCTATTAAATATATCGAACATATTCAGTTATCTCTCTATATTGATTGGTTGATGTAGAGACAGATACAGATGTTGAACCCAACTCAGCAACATCTAACAACAACAAGTGAGAGTGGGTTAAAAAGGACTTATGATTGGATTGAACCTTTGGTAGGTGATTTAGTGTTTATTATAGGATTGAGCTTGTGGTAGGTGATTTGGGGGATGGTTCAAGAAAGTAGGGCCTCATTCTGGTTCAGATGATGCCAGATGATTTTATGATTGGTTCTCGTATGAAGTCTTAACTAAAACAGGAAAGATGAAAGCAAGGCTAAAGCTAATTTTAGAAGTAAAACTGTAGTTACCTGTGTTAGCCAGGATGAGGAGGTATTTGTGGTTTGGACCATGTTTATGTTTTTGTCTGTGTTCAGATTTGATGTTGCGGTGGTCTTGTTTTGTCTTGGTCCATTATGGTCTCAAGAGTGGCCTTGTCTGATGGTGATGTTCTATGACGTTTTTTATGTTCATCAGGAGAACACCAAGACCTAAGTGTCAAGGACAGGTCCCTTCCTGGCAACACCGAGCCCAATAGTGCCAGGCCAGCTCCTAGCAAAAGAGCCTGGGAATACTAGCTACCACCTAACAAGACCAAGCCCAGCTGTGAAGGCCAGGCCCAGTGTGAGCTCAGGCTGGCTCCCAGAACACAAGGCCCAGCCGTGAGGGCCAGGGTGGCTCCCAGAACACCAGGCCCGGCTGTGAGGGCCAGGGTGGTTCCCAGAATACCAGGCCCAGCTATAAGGGCCAGGCTGGCTCCCGGAACACCAGGCCCAGCTGTGAGGGCCAGGCTGGCTCCTGGAACAGCAGGCACAGTGTGAGCTCAGGCTGCCTCCCAGAACTCAAGGCCCAGCTGTGAGGGCCAGGCTGGCTCCCGGAACACCAGGCCCGGCTGTGAGGGCCAGGCTGGCTCCTGGAACACCAGGCCGAGTGTGAGCTCAGGCTGGCTCCCAGAATACCAGGCCCAGCTCTGAGGGCCAGGCCCAGTGTGAGCTCAGGCTGGTTCCCAGAACACCAGGCCCAGCTATGAGGGCCAGGGTGGTTCCCAGAATACCAGGTCCAGCTGTAAGGGCCAGGCTGGCTCCCGGAACACAAGGCCCAGCTGTGAGGGCCAGGCTGGCTCCTGGAACAGCAGGCCCAGTGTGAGCTCAGGCTGGCTCCCGGAACACCAGGCCCAGCTATGAGGGCCAGGGTGGCTCCCAGAATACCAGGCCCGGCTGTGAGGGCCAGGCTGGCTCCTGGAACAGCAGGCCCAGTGTGAGCTCAGGCTGGCTCCCGGAACACCAGGCCCAGTTGTGAGGGCCAGGGTGGCTCCCGGAACACCAGGCCCGGCTGTGAGGGCCAGGCTGGCTCCTGGAACAGCAGGCCCAGTGTGAGCTCAGGCTGGCTCCCAGAATACAAGGCCCAGCTATGAGGGCCAGGCTGGCTCCCGGAACACAAGGCCCAGCTGTGAGGGCGAGGCTGGCTCCTGGAACAGCAGGCCCAATGTGAGCTCAGGCTGGCTCCCAGAACACCAGGCCCAGCTCTGAGGGCCAGGCCCAGTGTGAGCTCAGGCTGGCTCCCGGAACACCAGACCCGGCTGTGAGGGCCAGGCTGGTTCCTGGAACATGAGGCCTGGCTGTGAGGGCCAATCTGGCTCCCAGAACACCAGGCCCAGGGTAAGCTCAGGCTGGCTCCCGGAACACCAGGCTCGGCTGTGAGGGCCAGGCTGGCTCCCAGAACACAAGGCCCAGCTGTGAGTGTCTGGCTATGAGCATCTGGCGGACTTCCAACTTTGGTCTTTTGGAGGCTTGATGAACTCCTTTAGAACGGTAGGTGGTGCTGTAGCTTAGCATCTAAGACAAAGAGTAGGCTAGATGGCATACTGTGTTGCAGCGAAGAAAAACTTCGTTTCACATCATACAAGTTTCCACGCCTTCCTAATGTGCGCTGAGATTCTGGCTTTGTTCAATGAGTTCTGTAATTTCTGTTAATTGGCTTTATTTTAACCCTTTTAAAGTACCCAAGAGGCAATGGTATGAAATACCTACAGCTGGTTTAATTCAGTGAATGATTAAAAAAAAACAAAAAACAAATCTGTTCCCTTCGAGTTGATTCCGATTCATAGCTACCTGTCCCATGGGATTTCCAAGGAGCAGCTGGTGGATTCAAACTGCTGACCTTTTGGCTAGCAGCCGAGCTCTTGACCACTATGCCACCAGGGATCCTCAGTGAGTGATAGGACTTGTAAGTTAAATTTTATCAAAATAATTTATAAATTTAACTATAATAAATTATGGGCTGGCTTATTTTGTTTTTTATGGAATTGGAAGATACAATTTTGTACATCTTATATACTTCTTAAAAAAATTCTTGAGGGTCTAAAGTTTATGTGTAAAATAATGTCCTGGTTCCACTGCTTTAGTCTAATGTTTCGTTTTAGGATCACATAACCCAGGTGTCACTTTGTATCCTTTGTTCATAAATCCTGAGGAAGCTTGGCTGACAAACAGGAGAAGGTTGAGATTGCTTGCCCTTGAGGAAAAATCCTAGCCATTCCAGGATTCAAAATATGTTACTTTTTGCCTTTCAAAATCAGCACTCATCTGAGACACGTACATTTGGATTTTTGACTGAAAATTCCTGGGTGAAGTCATCTTAAATGAAAATGCAAAAAGCTTAATTGGATTCCTTATCGTGAGTGAGTTGAAGGATGCTGCAGGCAGGCTGAAAACTGTGATCGTTCTGGCCTGATAGGAAATAGAATGTTTGAAGAATTGGTGTATTTTTTTTTTTACTTATAAAGAATCTGAATATATTAAAAAATATATAATGTTGGCAGTAGTGTTTTTGCTTTAATGGGGCAGCCCTGCAGAGTGGGGTGAGCTCAGTTCTAGGCTGGTGCACCCTGGATTCCAGCAAGTCCTCCTACTCATCGGACATGGGACTTGGGCAGGCCACGTAACCCCTTCACCCACCAGTCCCCTCTTTATAAAGCGGTAAAATACCATAGCAGCGGAAACTCAGGTGGCACCTACCCTGTCCTCACCTGAAGACAAGAACCTCTGCCTTCACAGAGCTTGTATTCTAGCAAGGCAAAGGAAGACCATCAGCGGTGCCCGGAGCAGACATTACATCATGCTGTGTGTCAAAGACAACAGGAACGTGCTGGGAAGAGGACTGCATGGGGGCAGGGGGTGGAGCAGGGGTAGGCGTGCGTAACTGTCATCATGACTTACAGATGAGGAGTCTGAGGGGCAGAAGAGAAGAAACTTGCCTGAGGCCCCGTGGCACTGTAGTTGTGGTCACGGGGTGTAGCCACCCATTATGTGGAGGGCATAGCTCCTCTCACGAGGACTCAGTTGTGAACAGTATCCCTGATGGTTGTGAAGACATGATGGCGTGTCCACACACCCTCACGCAGTCTGTACAGAACCCACTTTGCAGGCCGTGGTGAGGTTTCATTGAGTGACAGTTGTGAAAACATGGTGGCGTGTCTACGTGCCCTCATGCCATCAGTACAGAATCCACTTTGCTGACTTCAGTGAGGTTTCAGTGAACTGACTCGTGGCCATGGTCACATTATCAGCTCCCACTGAGCACTTGGCCTCAGTGGCTCCCCCGCCCCTAGCTTCCTCTTCCGGCAGCTGCAGTGTCAGGCGTCAGTCTTTGGGCTTATCTGTCTCTGTCACTTTATTACTCATTCCCCAGCAACCTCTTGCACTCTCCCTGGTGCCCTTGAGCCCAGCTGTGGGTCTTTAGCCAGGCTGCACCCCAGACACAGACCCTGCGTCCTTCTAGCATCTCCTCGGGTAGCTCACAGATATCTCCACTGGAAGACGACAGGCCCAACTCCTGCTCTTACCTCAGCGTTTCCCGTCAGCTGCCCCATCTTCCAGTGCTCAGAAGCTGCGGGGTTGTTCCTCTCTTACCCTGACATTGAACCTTCGACATTCAGAATGTGGCCACTTCCTGCTGCTTGCTCGGCTTTTCCCTTCTTCAGCCCTCATCCCCACATCTGTCCTCACCAGTGGTCAGCACCTCCTTTCAAAAGCAGATTAGGCCATATCCCTTCTGCTCAAAGCTCTGAGGTGGTCTGTCCCCTAAGAGTGATCACCTCAGTCCTACAGTGGCTTAGGAGACCCCACGTGTCTGCACCTCGGGGCCCCTTGGCCACCTCTCTTCCCTCCTGTCTCTCCTGCCAACTCCTTTGCAGTCGTTCTGGCCTTGCAGCCTTTCCTGGAAGATGCCAGGCACACTGCTGCTGCTGCTTCTGCCTCAGGGGCTTTGTCCTTCTGTCCCCTCCCAGGATGCTCTCCCCCAGGCACTGTCATGGCTGACGTTCTTACCACCCAGGGGCTCTGCTTCATCACAGCTTCTCACCAAGCTGGTACTGCTGCCTCCTGCCTGGTACCCACTCAAGTCCTCTTCCTAGCACAGCGCCTGTCGTCTCTGACACACAGCGTGATGTAATTAATGTCTATGCTTACCACTGACGGTCTTTCTCCTGCTAGAATATAAGCTCTGCGAAAGCTGAGGTTTTTGTCTGTTTGTTCACAGATGTATCCCAAACCCTTAGGACAGTGCCTGGTATACAGTAGGTACCCACTCAGTGTCAGTTGGAGGAATGAGTATTTGCTATGTTTGTTATTAACAAACATTTCTGAGGCACTTCAATATGACATTAAGTAATGTCACGGTTTCCCATGTGTTGACTATTCTTAAATAACCAATGAGTGAATACCTGATCATTTAGAGAGTTTAGAATTCTAGTGGGTAAGCATCTTTTTTTCTTATTATAAGAGTAGAAAAATACTTTTTAAGAGTTTTATCTTAACTGAATGTTCTCAGAACATTACATTTTGGAGTCTTTACTTTGAGGACAGGTAAAAATAAAATTAACTGGATGGATAGATAGAGACAGTCGAATCAGCTCCAACTCGTGGTGACCTCATGTATAACAGAACAAAATGTTGCCCGGTCCTGCATCATCCTCACTATTGCCAGCATATTTGAGTCCATTGTTGCAGCCACTGTGCCAGTCCATCTCATCAGGGATCTCTCTCGTCCTGGCTGGTCCTCTGCTTTACCAAGTGTGATGTCCTCCTCCAGCGACTGATCCTTCCTGTTGATGTGTCCAAAGCAAGTGAGTTGGACGGTGTTCTATTGGGATCCGTAAGGTTTTCATTGGCTGATTTTTGGAAGTAGGTCTCCAAGCCCTTCTTCCTAGTCTGTCTTAGTTTGGAAGCTCCACTGGAATCTGTTCATCATGGGTTTTTGGAATACCAATGGCGTAGCTTCCAGCATTGCAACAACATGGAAGGTACACAGTATGACAAACTAGCAGACCGGTGGTGGAAATTCACTAGGTACCTGGAATGTCAGTGCTAAATGGCGAATGGCTACTTCTGACATTCTGCTAGAATTATATGTCCTTATTAACTTGCAAAGATAGCCGACTGAAGTAGCAAACAGGTGCACTTTTAAAATTGGAAAAAAAAGGGCTTTAAAATATTTTTAAACAGTAACCTTTGTCAGTTTAATCATTTGCTGTGACTTCCTCCATTCTCCTGGACACAGGCATCCTCTTTATGTTTCTCTTAAATAATCCTGTCATGGATCGAATTGTGTCCCCCAGAAATATCTGTCAGCTTGACTAGGGCGTGATTTCCTTGTATGATTGCATGAATGTCTACCATTTTACCTTCTGATATGATTTCCAACGCTGTAAATCCTATCACTATGATGTAATAAGATGAATTCGTGACAGTTACACTGACGAGGTCTACAAGATTAGGTAATGTCTTAAGCCAATCTCTTTTGAGATATAAAAGAGAGAAGCGAGCAGAAAGACGTGAGGACCTCATACCACCAAGAAAGCAGTGTGGGGAGCAGAGTGCATCCTGTGGACCTGAGGTTCCTACTGAGATGCTCCCAGACAAGGACTTTCCCCCAGAGCTGACAGACAGAGAAAGCCTTCCCCTGGAGCCAGCACCCTGAATTTGGACTTGTAGCATACTGGACTATGAGAGAATAAAGTTCTCTTTGTTAAAGCCATCCACTTGTGGCATTTCTGTCATAGCAGCACTAGATGACTAAGACAGAATTTGGTGCTGCGAGAGTGGGGTGCTGCTCTAACTGACACCTAAACCATGGAAGTGATTTTGAAGCTGTGAATGGATAGAAGACTCAGGGAGATGAGGAGAACTGTTAACACTGGAGAAGGTGCAGATGGTGAGAAACAGCAGCAGAGGACTGGTGGCAGGAGCAGCGAACCGGCAATAGCAGAATCAGCAGACCAGCGCCAGACAGCTCTGGAGCCGACCCATGGAGCAAGAGAACTGAGCGCCTGTGCGCAGGAGGCTTCCTGGCAGAGTGGGCTGCCTCTGGGGACTTGGCCCTGGAGCTAGGCTTGCTGACCCATGGAGCGAGAGAGCTGAGTGCCTTCGGGCCAAAGTTTACTGGCGGAGTGGGGTGCCTCCAGGCACTTATTGGTGGAGCTGCAGAGCTTTGGAACACCTGCCCCAGCAGGACAGATGTGGGCGTGAGGCCCGAGGAGCCGAGAGGCCAAGAAACAAGGAAGCAGAAGCTGAAGAGACAAGAACACAGGAAGCCAAGCTAACTTAGTCTCAAAAGGTATGGCCGGGACCTCTGGGGTTTCAGAGGGCGGATCCATGGCCTCTGGTTTTCTAAGGGTGGAGTTTTCACTTAGATGGACTAGGAGAATGGTGTGCCTGAAGCCAAGGGAGCAGAGTTGCCATCTCAGTGGGCCTGGAAGGTGGAGCTGAAGCCCAGGGCTGAGGGGCCTCCACTCAGAATCTGGAGAGTGCGGCCAGTACCTAGAGTCTGGAGGGCAGGGCTATTGTGTACATGGTCTCAGAGAACAGAGGATTATTTTCAAGGCTTGAGGGCTAATGTAATGTGTTCTGCTAACTTGCTTGTGCCTGTTATGCCTTCTTTCTCTCGAATTTCTCCCATTTGTAATGGAAATGTCTAGCTTGTGCTTGTTCTGCCATTGTATTTTGGAAGCAGATAACTTATATTCTGGATTTTGCAGATGAAGAGGAATTTTTAGATTTTGGGCTTGCAGCTGATTTAAGACTTTTGCTATGGTATGATGGGTTGAAGATGTTTTATGTGTGGCAAGGACATGAATTTTGGGGGGCCAAAGGGTGGAATGTCATGTATTGAATTCTGTCCCCCCAAAATATCTGTCAGCTTGACTAGGTAATGTCATCTGATGCGATTTCCTTAGGTGTTGTGAATCTATCACTATGATGTAATAAGGTGAATTACTGGCATGTACGCTGATGAGTCCTTCAAGATTAGATAGTGTCTTAAGCCAATCTCTTTTAAGATATGAAAGAGAGAAGTGAGTAGAGAGACATGGGGACCTCATTCCACCAAGAAAGCAGCACTGGGAGCAGAGCGCATCCTGTGGACCTGAGGTGCTGAGATGCTCCCAGACCAAGGGAAGGTGGCTGCATCACAAGGAACTTCCTCCAGAGCTGACAGAAAGAGAAAACCTTCCCTTGGAGCTGGTGCCCTGAATTCGGACTTCTAGCCTGCCAGACAGTGAGAGAATAACTTTCTCTTTGTTAAAGCCATCAGCTTGTGGTATTTCTGTTATAGCAGCACTAGATGAATAAGACAAACCCTAAAGGTGAAAGGAGGAAGCAGGGAGAACTGAAGCAGGAAAGGATAGAGATACAGAGTCAGGACACCACCTCAACTCTGGTAACTTAATTGGAATGACTCTAAAACAAATTAATGTGCCTTGAGGAGGGGCTGCTCCATTGGTGCGCCTCTACAGCTCACAGCCCCAGATTTACCACAGTGAGGGTGCCCTTCGCTTTGTCATGCTGGCAGGTTCTAAATTGCTGTTTCAGGAAAGAACAAATAAAGTGTACATCACGTTGGGAAGATTTATGGTGCATTGGGTTGCGTCATTTGATGAGGAAAACACAATGTGATTATTAGTTGAAGGCAAAATATATGGCGTTGCCACTTTTATCTAATTTTTTATGTTAACGTAGAGCCAACATCAAGTGAGATTGTACAACATTATGGTCAGGAAACGAGCACGTCTTTTAGAGACTGTTACGTGTGTTTTAGTTAGCAGGAACCTAAGTGGACCTGGTCTTATTGAACCAAGAAGTGTTGAGAAATGTGCTGGATCAATGACTCCACGGCAGCCTTGACACAAGACAGACGCACAGATGTTGGATGAGCCCAGTGCAAGTTCTCTTAACAAACTCACTGTGACATCTTTCACAATATTTGCTGTTGTTATTGGCCATTTAGTCAACTCCAACTCGAACTCCAACTCCCAACAATAACAGAACAAAATATTGCCTGGTCCTGCGCCATCCTCATAATTGTTGGTATGTTTGAGCCCATCGTTGCAGCCACTGTGTCAGTCCATCTCATCGAGTGTCTCCCTCTCTTTCACTGACCATCTACTTTACCAAGCATGATGTCCTTCTCCAGAGATTGGTAGTCCTGATGGTATGTCCAAAGTAAGTGAGACATAGCCTTGCCTTCCTCACTTCTAAAGAACATTCTGGCTGTACTTCCTCCAAGACACATTTGTTCATTCTTCTGACAGTCTGTGGTATAGTCATTTTTTGCCAGTACCGCAATTCGGATGCATCAGTTCTTCAGCCTTCTTTTTCATTGTCCAGCTTTCCCATGTGCACGACATGATTGAAAATTCCATAGACTGTAAACCCCCAGTTAATTTTTTATGAATGTATAACTCAAGATGGTGATGCTCATGTATCTTCACTGACAGTATTATCTTATTTGATAGATTTGATGGACTCCTGAAAAGCTATGCACATACTAGGGTTTTGTGGCCACATTACAGGGTCGTATCCTCACCGGTGCCGTTTGCTTCTGAAAAGGACCCAGTGAGAGGCTGCCAAACAAATCCAAATATCCTTTTGTCACGTCTCTTGGCTTATCAGGTTTATGGATTCTGATTTATCTGATTTAAACAATTGGAAATTTTAAAGATAGGAGTATATGTATACTTTGAAAGTTTTTCTTTCCATGAATATACTTATAACTTGCCATGTGGCTAGATGTAGAACGTTGTTGTCTTTTTTGGGTTATGATGGAGAAATTAGAATTTTCTCATTTCAAAGAAAGGGGCAGTCATCACTTGTGTATTGGTTGGGAAACTCCATAATAGGAAATCCCAAAGCCATAAAACCAGCCCTTGATTTCAGCTGGTTGGAGCCCACCCCGGACAAGTCCTTCAAGAGCCAGCAGGGGGCGCAGAGACACGCCAGCCTCTCCTGGGAGTGGCTCCACTTGGCTGCGCCATTTGCAAAGATGTGGTGTGAATGTGAATGGAGGCTGTCCCAGAGATGAAGGTCCCCCATCAAGCTTAGCCTCCTCTAGAAACAAAACTCAAACAAAGCACCGATGTAGAGAAATCACAGATTTTTTTTCCTCTTTTTAACCTGAGAGTATCTAGCCACTGGGGAGAGGTTCCTTCTTTTCACCTGAATTTTTTAAGCCTTCGATTATTCCTCAGTAATTTCATCCTAAAGAATCCAGAGTCAAGATAACTTTTTATAATTTGTCTTTTTACCTTAAACTGCTATTGGTTTGATCTGGACTGCTTGAAACTCTTGTTAAACTATTTATCCTGGATGAGAGAGATCTGGAAGTTTCAGCTCCATTTTTCAAATTGCTTCTTCCTTGGTTCAGTCCCCATTAGGAGACCCCTGGGGCCTTGCTTTGAAATTCAAATGTGGCTTCTCCTGGCAGCCCTCACGCCCCGACCGGCACCTGCATCTCCTGTGGGCGGGGCACCTGCATCTCCTGGGGGCGGGGCGCCTGCACTGGCGACAGGGACATTGCACAAGGCATTCTTATTTAGCGGGGTGAGTTTTTTAAAATGTGATGATTTTTTTAAGCTTTGGCCAATCTTCAGTCCTCTAGACCTGGTTAACCACTGGTCATTTCCCATGGTTATGTACCTAACTTATTTTGATTCCTTGCAAGGGAATTGTTAATAAAGATGCCTATAAAACCAAAACCAAACCGGTTGCCAACTCGTAGTGACCTTATGGACAGAGTAGAACTGCCCCATAGGGTCTCCAAGGAATGGCTGGTGGGTTCAAACTGCTGACCTTTTGATTAGCAGCCAAACTCTTAACCACTGCGCCACCAGGGCTCCAATACAAAGTAGTTCCAGAGAGGTTTTCTTGTTTGTTCTCTAACATAGTTAGAGGACTTTTTCTTTTGAGTAATATCACAGTTTTAAAATTATTTAAAGCTGAATTTTAATTGAACACCTTGAAATTTTTATTAAGTTAATGTTAATACTATTTAATATCAATAATTTTGTATATTAACAATTAACGTATTGTTTATAATTAGTGTTATATGTTAATATAAATATATAAAAATAAAACTATTGACAGGTCTGGTGTTTGATGTCCGTCTGGTTGCCAGCACAGAGCATCAATATCATATGGTTTACGCCCGGTATGTCTAGACCTTCACACACACTCTCATACAAATTTAGGAGCAATATGAATCATTTGTCCCTGAGTGGCACAAACAGTGAATGCACTCAGCCGATAACTGCAAGGTTGGAGGTTTGAGTCCACCTAGAGGTACCTCAGAAGAAAGATCTGACAATCTACTTCTGAAGGATCACGGCCATGAAAACCCCATGGAGCACAGTTCTGCTCTGACCCACATGGGATTGCCATGAGGCAGTTGGGCCTTTTTTTAATGAATTACTTAATATGACAAAATATTCCTCGACCACCATGTACAATTGTGTGACTGTTGCGCTAATGCATGTACCTTAGGAATAATAAATAGGAAAACAGACGGGGGACATTACTGGGAAATGGTACCGTGTTATGTAAAATAAGAGTACATCATGCTGAGAGGAAGGATTTGACAGGTTAGTTCATTTGTCATTTCTTTCACCTCAGTGCACGTGCCACTCAAATCCTCAATGTAACCTGAAGCATGACCCATAGGCAAGATCAGCAGCAAGACAGCCCACGGGCTCCAGAGCACTTGTGTACAATTAACTTTTGTTTAGGAGCATATGATAGGAGATGTGGGAGGGTCTCCCTGGGGCTGGAGCTGTGTTAGTCTAGACAGAAGGCGTTGAGGGTTATGGATTGTGCTGTGCCGGCACAATGGGCTGGGTCCCAAGTGACAAAGGTACTCGAGTACTCCATGAGGCGTGTGTGAGTGAGTGTGTGTGGGGGAGAGAGAATGTGTGTGTGAGAGAGAGAATGTGTGAGAGAGACTGTGTATGTGAGAGAGAATGTGTGTGTGTGAGAATGTGTGTATGAGAGAGAATGTGTGTGAGAGAATGTGTGTGTGTGAGAATGTGTGTATGAGAGAATGTGTGTGTGAGAGAGAATGTGTGTGTGAGAGAATGTGTGTCAGAGAGAATGTGTGTGAGGGAGTGTGTGTGAGAGGGAATGTGTGTGTGAGAGAGAATGTGTGTGAGAGAGAATGTGTGTGTGAGAGAGAATGTGTGTGTCAGAGAGAATATGTGTGTCAGAGAGAATGTATGTGTGTGAGAATGTGTGAGGGAATGTGTGTGAGAGGGAATGTGTGTGTGGGAGAGAATGTGTATGTGTGAGAGAATGTGTGTGTGAGAGGGAATGTGTGTGTGAGAGAATGTGTGTGTGTGAGGGAATGTGTGTGTGTGAGGGAATGTGTGAGAGAGAATGTGTGTGTGTGAGAGAGAATGTATGTGTGTGTGTGAGGGAATGTGTGTGTGTGAGAGGGAATGTGTGTGTGAGAGAGAGAACGTGTGAGAGCGAGCATGTGTGTGTGAGAGAGATGAGGGTGCTTGCCCAGGCTGCCTGGTCCGTCTGCCAGACGCTGTGGAGCACAGGAGCGGTTTCAGTCTTAGCCTCTGCCCCTTGGGTGCTCATAACCCCCCGGAGTAGGCGGTATCCCTGCAGTGAAGTAGGGAGCCCAGCAAGTCACCACAGGGCCTGGGGCTCCGAGTCAGGCGAGGAGGAGGGAGAGAAGGAGGGAGCGCCCTGCCAGGAGGGCGGTCAGCAGGGGCCGCCATTGGAAGTGCGGTGTGCTTGTCCTTCTGGGGGCTTTATTAGCAACACCCTCCTATGGATTCATCCCACCGGCTGCCTTGCGTGACAGCCTCTTACTTTTTAAACAGTAAAACTCTTTTGTTGACACTTTAATTTCATTATATTAGGAACTTTGTTTTCAAGGAGACAGAAAGGACTTTTTTAAGGCCTTTGATCTGTTTGCTGTGGGCCATCTCCCTAGAAAGATCCCCAGGCATTGGGCACCTCTCCCCTCCCTCTCCGTGTGGTGTTCTGTGAGTGGCGGTGTGGAAGGGTTAACTGTCACGTGCCGCGTTCTGGGTGGCACGGCCAGCCGGGAAGTGACTGGTGGTTTGCGCTCCCTCAGCCCAGCAGCTGTGCAGCTGAGGAGCACGCCTGTGGCAGAGGGGGAGAGCTGGCTCCCTCCCGGGTGCCGGGTGCTGGGTGCCACCCGGGTGCCGGCAGAGGGCTGCTGTGGCTGTGGCGGCGGTGGCATGCTAAGCGCTGAGCCTCCGTGTGACTGCCCCAGTGACTGAGGGACGCGCCCGAGAGCTGGGCTGGCTGTGGCTGGGGGTCGGCTCGTTGGCATGGCGTCCCTTGTCACGGCAACTTTACATGTGGGGACCTTCTTCAGCATCATGGGGCGGCGATTTAAAAGGAGGCGCAAGAAACGCTCGGAGAGGAAGGGTAATTTGTTTAGTTTTTATGGTGAAAATGTGAAGTAGGGGCTGATTTCTGGGGTAGACCGCTTTTGTGAGTTAGCAGTCCTGCTGATGCCAGTGACTTCATAGCATCCCTTTTAAAGCGTCTCTCTTTTTTTTCTTGGCACCTTAAAGAGACTGAGGGGCTAGCTTAAAAAGGAAACTGTAAAAAGATGCATATAAACGTGTGCATAAATCATGCTAGCTTCGGAGTTTAAAGTGTATTTTTAGAAAGATATTGATGAAGGCTTAGAAGTTTGTAGCTTTGAATATTAAAAGGTTTTCCCCTCTCAAGAGAGACGCTTTATAATATTTGTCCTTTCTCCTGCCACCCTATTAATGACTTCCCTAATGTTAAAACTATTCTTTATAATGTAGAAAGTAAGATTGTGGCAACCATTGTTAAAATATTTTCCTTTTAAAGAACAGAGAATATTCCTTATATTCACTGCTCCAGGTTAATTTAATTTCAGTTTTTAATTCACCATGATGTGTTAAGACACTAAACTCTATGTTTTCTTAAAACCAGATTCAAAAAGTTGTTCGTGACTATATAAAATTACACATTGTTGGCTGTTAGAGGTGAATTGTTGCTTTAAAAGCTGCTGATAGTTTGCCTTCCTATAAAACCAAAAAAATACCCATTGCCGTTGAGTTGATTCCGACTCATGGTGACCCTATTGGACAGAGTAGAACTGCCTCGTAGGTTTCCAAGGCTGTAAATCTTTACGGAAGCAGACTGCCACATCTTTCTCCCGCAGCGCAGCTGATGGGTTCAAACCACTGACCTTTCAGTTAGTAGCCATGTACTTAACCACAGTGCCACCAGGGCTCCTTGTCTTCGTATAAAAATTATTTAATTAATTAATAGGAAATTAATTTCGTCTTAGGTGAAAAGATTCTTCTAGCTAGGGGAATAGTCAGTCTTGCCATGATGATTGAGTGTCTAGCCTCTGTGTTTTCTGTTACCTTCTCCTTCTCTCCCCGTCCCCAACTGACAGGACTGACCTGAACCAGGTCCCTCACCACCTCAGCACCCCTTGGTGTTCTGAGGCATGAGATAGACATCCCTTCAGGAGATAAAAATTAGCTGGTTTTTACTGTGGCTTCCTAAAAAAAACGGAAGAAGAAATTAATTTCTCAGTCAACAATCATATGATAAAACCAACCTGATAAATATAACAAAGACCAAAAGACAATTATACTTAATGGAACTTCGTGTCAGGCATTGGGGGTCACAAACCTTGGATCTTCATCAGCACTGTGCCCTCTGGTGTTGTGTGTCCAGGGCACACACGTATAATCCAACCCGTTGCTGTCAAGTCGATTCCGACTCATAGCGACCCTGTAAGACAGAGTAGAACTGCCTCATAGGGTTTCCAAGGCTGTCGTCTTTAAGGGAGCAGACTGCCCACATCTTTCTCCCACAGAGCAGCTGGTGGGTTCAGTTAGCAGCCGAGCACTTAACCTCTGTGCCACCAGAGCCCCTTTACTATAATCCAGATGACTCATATTAGCCCTACTGTGTACAAATTCCAGAATCTTATTCTCCAGTAGAAAAACCCTCCTTACATACATTGCATTTTCAGACCAACATCTTACACTCAGTGTGTTACAAGATGCAGCAGTTAAGTCCATGTTTTAAATGACTCTGTTCTCTGGACGTTGCTATGTGGTGTGAATTTATTGTGAATGCTCTTAGACAAGACAGGGTTGTGTGTTGGTACCCACTCTTACAATATGCACTATATTTGAAACTAATAAAAATGCCTTTAAAAATTATGGATATTGTTAAGACTGACCGTTCCGTTTATACCAAATTGGTGAAGTTTTACCAGATTTAACACATAATTTTTAGCATCGTACGATTTTAAGGTGCTGCAGATGGGTGTATTGTTCTTTCCAAGACTGGTATAACGTATGCCTCGCTTTTATGTAATTAGTTATTGAAAACAATGGAGTAGCAAGTGATTTGCTTCTACTCGGCTTTAGTAACAATCAAATTTCAGTGATTTTTCATCACCCCTGAATTATCCACATAGTTACTCCCTTCCTCAGGGCACGTAATTGACTGTTGGCTTCGTATGAGACTCGGAGGAATTAGCTTAATCATCAGAAAAATATGGCAGAAAGAGAAGAATGTGCTCCTTTAATATTGAGCAGGACCTCCACCAAGCAGATCCTGCTGCGCTGGCAGATACTGCGGCCCGGGAGCCAATGCAGACCCACGGCAGGACGGTGGCCCAACACGTGTGGTGTGCTCTGCACCCAGCCCGCCCATAGGGGCAGCTGTCGCAGCCCTCTTCCTGTCACAGCATGACCGCTGAGTGGATGAGCAGTGGTGGGGAGCTGGGAAGGGCAGGTGGGAGAGTAGGAGGCGACGTGCAGAGCCCCCCCTTCGCCTGCACTGTTTTGTGTAGGTGGCTTCATGATTTCCAGGTGACAGGCTTTCATGTCAAGTCAATGTTGTGACCCTGTTGGTGCCGGACCATGCCGCATACTGTGTGGGGACTGCTGTGGGGCAGGCAGCACCTCTAGGGTGTGCTCCAGTCTGAGGTCAGGCACCCCACGTTTCTAGGATGGAGATGTGAATGGGGGTGTGGGGAGTCTTTGGAAGACATAGAGATCCAGACCCCTAAGTCTTCCCATCTTAAGGTGCCACTGCTTGTGGTGGTGATGCAGGCAGGTGTTGGGTGGCCTTCTTCCCAGTCTCAGCCCAACTCTCATCTGTGAGAGAGTACTTCCCTGGCAGGTGTGGAGCACTGTGACAGTGAAGGAATAGGGTGGCATCTATATGTCCACCATCTACCTGCTCATCCACCATCTGCCCACCCATCCGCCAACCCATCCACCTACCCATCTACCATCCGCTCGCCCATCCACCATCCACCTGTCCACCATCCACCCACCCATCCACCGTCCGCCCACCCATCCACCTACCTATCCACCATCCGCCTGCCCATCCACCATCCACCTGTCCACCATCCACCCACCCATCCACCGTCCACCTCCCCATCCACCATCTGTCCACCATCCACCCTCCCATCCACCGTCCACCTACCCACCCATCCACCATCTACCCGCCCATCCAGCCACCCATCACCATCTACCCACCCATCCACCATGTACCTATCACCATCCACCCACCCATTCTCCAACCACCCGTCACCGTCCACCCCCCCATCCACCATCCACCCACCCATCCACCATCCACCTACCATCCATCCGCCCATCTACCATCCACCTACTCAGCCCAACTCTCATCTGTGAGAGAGTACTTCCCTGGCAGGTGTGGAGCACTGTGACAGTGGAGGAATAGGGTGGCATCTATCTGTCCACCATCTACCCGCTCATCCACCATCTGCCCGCCCATCCACCTACCCATCCACCATCCGCCCATCCATCCACCATCCACCTGCCCATCTACCATCCACCTACTCACCTGCCTGCCCATCCACCATCCATCTGCCCATCCAGCCGCCCATCCACCATCCACCTACCCAACCAGCCACTTATCCACCATCCACCTACTCACTCATCCATTCACCTACCCATCCACCGTCGACACACCCACTCATCCATTCACCTACCCATCTCCCATCTACCTGCCCACGCATCCATTCACCTACCCATCCACCCACCTATCCACCCATCCACCCACCTATCCACCCATCCACCCACCTATCCACCCATCCACCCACCTATCCACCCATCCACCCACCTATCCACCCATCCACCCACCCATCCACCCAGCCACCCACCCACCCATCCATCCAACAAGGACCCATTAGAGCCTTCTGTCTGCCAGGCACCAGGGAGTCAGGAGCGTACAAGATAGGCATGGGGTGATGATGGGATGGCAGCAGGAGGGGACAGCCCAACTTTTCAGGCTTGGGGGTGTGCTCTGGAGTGGGCCACCGAAAGCATCGTCCAGTGGGCGAGGAGGTGGTTTTGTGCATCACATGCTGTTGTGCTATATGTGTAAGGGAGGGAGACCACCATGTCTGTGTGGCACAGGTAAGGAGAGCGGCATGCTCTCCAGGGAGCAGCAAAAGCTTGGAGATTGAAGGCTCTGATTTTTTAGAACCTTCTGTGATACATACCTGGGGTGTTTCATTGCTTTTGTTCTGATGACCTTCGCAGTGCAAGCAAGGACCCTGCTTACCAGGCAGGAGCTCTCCTTCCCCAGAGGGCGCTGTCCCATGGGTGGGCCAATACCTCTGTTGGTTAGCAGAGGGAATTCTAAAGGAAACTTACATAAATAAGTTTGTGAAGTTGTACTTGCGATACTCTGGAAATGAACCTAGAGAAAATCTTAGCAGTACCAATTCTTTGTGTAATTAGTGCTCTTATTAACAATACAGTTCAAATGATTATCTTTTATTTTCTTTGATTCAAGAAAATAAACTACAATTTTAAAATAAGCTAAAACTTAATTAAACCAAAAAAACCAAACCCATTGTCTTCAAGTCAATTCCAACTTATAGTGACCCTATAGGAAAGAATAGAACTGCCCCATAAGGTTTCCAAGGAGCAGCTTGGTGGATTCGAACTGCCTACCTTTTGGTTAGCAGCCTGAGCTCTTAACCAGTCCACCACTAGGGCTCCGAAACTTAATTAGGCAATGTTAAATAGAGCAGACATGAACAGCATTTCGGATACATAGGTAGAGTGTGTCCACTTGGAACGACAGAGTGTGGTTATGAAAACAGTGCGTATGTGAACTGTTTTGTCCTGCTCCCAAAAGGTCCGCAGTTTGGATCCACCAGCTGCTCCTTGGAAACCCTATGGGGCAGTTCTATTCTGTCCTATAGAGTCTCTATGAAGTTGGAATCAACTCCATGGCATTGGTTTGGCTTTTTGGGGGGTTTAGCAGTTTGTGTAGATTTCTCAAGGTTGCTGTTGTTTATGCCTGTCTTTGAGGAGCTAAAGATACAGTGAAGAGGAGAAAGAGAAGTGCATGTGTGTACACACATACACACACACACACACTCCCACACTCCCACAGGGGCATGTAGGGCCAGGGAGTGAGGAGAGAGGAGGCACTGGCTATGTGAGAAGCAAGCCCACGTGTCCTATGATCTCGCTGCTCCTGCAGCAGTCAAGAACCCATTCTCTCTCTCTTTTTTTTTTTTTTAATTTTATTGTGCTTTAGGTGAAAGTTTACAGAGCAAATTAGTTTCTCCTTCAAAAATTTATACACCAGTTATTTTGTGACACTGGTTGCAATCCCTGAAATGTGTTAGCACTTTCCCACTTTCCACCCTGCGTTCCACGTGTCCCTTCATCATGTTTTCCTGTCTTTCCTGCCTTCTCGTCTCTGCTTTTGGGGAGGTGTTGCCCATTTGGTCTTGTATATTCGACTGAACTAAGAAGCATGTTCTTCATGTGTGTTATTGTTTGTTGTATAGGCCTGTCTAATCTTTGGCTGAAAGGTGAACTTCAGGAGTGGCTTCAGTTCTGAGTTAGAAGGGTGTTTGGGGGCCATAGTCTCAACAGTTCCTCCAGCCTCTGTCAGACCAGTAAGTCTGGCCTTCGTGAATTTGAATTTTGTTCTACATTTTTACTTGCTCTGGCTGGGACCCTTGGTTGTGATCCCTGTCAGAGTGGTTGGCGGTGGTAACCAGGCACCAGCTAGTTCTGGGGTTAGGCTGGTGGAGGCTGTGGTTCATGTGGTCTGTTAGTCCTTTGGACTGGTATTTTCCTTGTGTCTTTCTTTGGTTTTCACCATTCTCCTTTGTTCCACATGGGATGGGACCAGTAGATGTATCTTAGTGGCCGCTCACAAACGTTTAAGACCCCAGACACTACTTACCACAAGTAGAATCTACTCACCACAGGAGCATTTAGAACATTTTGTTTATGAACTATCTTATGCCAGTTGACCTAGATGTCTCCTGAGACCATGGTCCCCAGCCCTCAGCTCTGGTAACTTGGTCCCTCAAAGTGTTTGGATGTGTCTAGGAAGCCTCCATGGCTTTGCCTTGGTCAAGCTGTGCTGACTTCCCCTATATTGTATGTTGTCTTTCCCTTCACCAAAGTTAACATCTATCTACCATGTAGTTAGTGATTTCCCCTCCCTAGCCCTCCCCTCGCTTGTAACCATCAAAAATGGTTTCTTTCTGTATGTAAACCTTTTCTTGAGTTTTTATAATAGTGGTCCCATAAAATATTTGTCCTTTTGTGATTGACTTTTTTTGTATAACGTAATGCCCTCCAGATTTCTCCATGTTGTGAGATGTTTCACAGATTTATCACTGTTCTTTATCATTGTGTAGTATTCCATTGTGTGTATACACCATAGCTTGTTTATCCATTCATTTATTAATGGGCATTTTGGTTGTTTCCATCTTTTTGCTATTGTGAATAATGCTGCAGTGAACATGGGTGTGCATATGCCTGTTCACGCGACAGCTCTTATATCTTAGAATATATTCCTAGGAGTGGGATTGCTGGATCATATGGTACTTGTTTTTCTAGTTTTTTAAGGAAGTGCCATATTGTTTTCCATAGTTGTATCATTTTACATTCCCACCAGCAGTGTATAAGAGTTCCAATCTCCCTGCAACCTATCCAACATTTGTTATTTTCTGTTTTTTTTGATTTGTGCCAATAATGTTGGGGTGAGATGGAATCTCATTGTGGTTTTTATTTGAATTTTTCTAATGGCTAGTGATTGCAAGCATTTCCTCCTGTGTCTCTTAGCTGCCTGAATGTCTTTGGTGAAGTGAAGAACCCATTTTCTTTAACACAAGGTCTGGAGTCACCCTGAGGGCAGCTGCCTCCACTCTGGTCCGGTGGTGGGAAGGACACCCCAGTCTGATCCCTGCCGATGAGCCACCTTGTCCACTCGGGCACATCCTGGCCTTTGTTGAGCACAGCCGTTTCAGTGGCACCACTTTCTGGTCCAGGTCTACAGATCTTTGTTTCTCCAACCCTTCAGTGCTCCCAATTTTTTGACACTATCCTCTTTGATTTCTGCTTGTAAGCCAGTCCTTTCATGAGTTCATCTTTTCCCTGAAATAGCTTACTAACACTAAGGTAAAAGCAAAGACGAACTGTTACTCTGACTCATCCACCCAGTTCGCCTAGAGCCGCAGGATCTGTGGGCATGCCGTCTACCTTCCAGCACCCTGCAGGTGTCATGTGCCTCGCATGGCAGAGCACGTGTCTCCATCTTTCCAGGTGACGTTAGATTCTTGCCGCCTGCTGCCCTGATGGGAAGCCAGTGCCACACACAGTAGTGTGTCCACCTCAAGGAGTGGTTTCTGGGTTAGTTAAGGTTCGTTACGCAGCAAGTCCTTTAATGCCTGCTTGTGTGAAGACCGCCATGAGTGTTTCCAGTTGGCAGGAGGCCTTCCACACAGTCACTAATGTGTGCAGACTGTTGGCATCTTGTGACTGTCATTTTCAGTAGGCGAATTCTGAGGTCATTGGGCTTGACTATGCTACGCTAAAGGAGGGGAGCCTGGAGATTTGTGAGGGAGGGTTTGAGGGTCAGGCATATCATGGCTGTCCACGTTCCACTGTCCAGAACCCAGGCACGCGGGCTCGTGGAATAGCAGTGGAAGTCAGAGGATGGGCTGGAATATTGTGTCCAGGGGGAGGTATTTGGTTACAGTAAACAGAGAGAATATGCTTGAATTTGGTCCTTGCTCCTTTTGTATTCGTTTCCACATGTTGAGCTCTGTGGCTCATTATCCATTTTCTGTTATGGTCACTGTGTTCTTAAGTCCAAATTCCTCCACAGATATGCACCTGGAAGGCTAATTGCTAAAAACAAGTTGAGACATGACTTTGAAAATATATTCCTTTAAGAATCACTTTAATTGCCCTGAGAGTATAACCAAAGATTTTTGGATGTTATAGGATTTATGCTGCAAATAACTGGGCAGAACTACTTAGCCTGCATGTGACTACTGTGGTCGGCACCATCTAGTGTTGTTGCCAATATCAAGTTCTTGTGTTAAGTGAGGTTAGAGATGAGTTCACCACAAACAGCCTGTGTATCAAGGGAGATAGGCTCATAACGGTGGGTCTGTCCATGTTGTCGTTAGTTGCCACCAAGTCGACTCCAACTCATGGTGACCTTTTGTATCACAGAATGAAATGTGGCTCGGTTCTGTGCCATCTTCATGATTGTTGGTATGTTTGAGTGCATTGTGGCCATCGTATCAATCTATCTCATTCAGGGTTTCCCTCGTTTTTGCTGACCCTCTACTTTACCAAACATAATGCCCTTTTCTAGAAATTGCTCTTTCCTGATGACATGTCCAAAGTTGTTGTTAGTTGCTGTCGAGGCAGCTTCAACTTGTGGTGACCTTAAGTATAACAACGAATCACTGCTCAGTCCTGTGCCATCTCCATGACCTTTGATATGTTTGAGCTCATTGTCGAGGCTGTTATGACAGTCCATTTCACTCTCCTTTACCAAACATGAAATCCTTTTCTAATAATTGGTGTTTCCTGATGATGTGTCTAACCATCCTCGCTTTTAAGGAGCATTCTGGCTGTATTTCTTCTCACACTAGCTTGTGTGTTCTTCTGGTGGTCCGTAGTATATTCAGTATACTTTGCCAACACTATAATTCAAATCTTCTCCCCCTTTTTTTTTTTTTTCATTGTCCAACTTTCACATGCATATGAGGCAATTAAAAGACCATGGCTTGGGTCAGGCACACCTTAGTCATCAAAGTGACTTATTTACTCTGTAGAACTTTAAATAGGTCTTTTGCAGCAGATTTGCACAACATGTTATGTTGTTTGATTTCTTGACTACCCCTTCCACAGATGTTGATTGTTGAGCCAAATAGCATGAAAACCTTGACAACTTCAATTTCTTCTTCAGTTATCATGGTGTTTATTGGTCTAGCTGTCAGGATTTTCACTTTCTTCACATTCAAGTGTAATCCATACTGAAGGCAGTAGCCTTTGACCTTCATCAATAAGTGTTTCAAATTGTCTTCACTTTCAGCAATCATAAAAGGTATATAATCAATTACCAGTAATTGATGAGACCTCTTTAAACTTTTAAAAAGCAGAGATGGCACTTTGATAACTAAGGTGTGCTGACCCAAGCCATAGTCTGTCCATGCTAGACACCATTTTCTGCCATAGGAATTACGATGGCTATCGTTCATTAGGACTTGATGTACAGCAGGCACTGCCGATAGTCAAGCCATGAAGGTGCTCACTGAGCCACAGAGCCCCCTTGGGGAATAAAAAATACACCCAGACTGAGAGAGTGCATCCCTTGAAACGGGACTCATGCCTGGGTCCCTCACTTGGCATACTGTTCCCTCCCTGATCACTGTCATTCTGCAGAAATCAGATGAGCAGGTCAGGCTTCTAAGGGGATGCGACCTTGTAGCAAGACATTTATCATCCCTGTAAGGAGAGGATAATAATTGTAGCCTGGTGTTCAACAGGAAACCCTGCTGGCATAGTGGTTAAGTGCTGCAACTGCTAACCAGGAGGTTGGCGGTTTGAATCCACCAGGCGCTCCTTGGAAACTATGGGGCAGTTCTGCTCTGTCCTATAGGGTCACTATAAGTTAGAATCAACCCCACGGCAGCAGGTTTGGTTTGGTTTTTGGTGTTCAACAGATCAGCCTTAGTAATTGTCTTAGACTGAGTTCTCTAGAGAAGCCAAACCAGTGAAGCATGTGTATGTGTATGTATACACATGTATATATGTTTGTAAATATTGTATATTTAAAATCTAAAGGAAATGGCTCATATGGTTGTAGAGGCTGGCAAGTCCCAAGTCCGTGGGTCAAGCATCAGGCTGGAGGTTTCTACTGACTCATGTAGCTGCAGGGGATGACAAATCAAGATAGGCAGGTTATACGGCAGGCCTCTGGCTCACAGGCTGCAGATGCCAACGAATCCCAAGATCAGTAGGCAAGCTGCTAGTTCAAGTCCCAAGAACCAGAGATCAGATAAACACGAGCTAGATGCAGTATTCAGAGCAAGAGCCTTCCTGGAACATCCATTTGTATTACTGGAGGCAGGCTGTACCCTGCAAGAAAACCGCCATTCAGCAATTGGCTGCTCATAGCAGATCTCATCATGGAGTTGATTACAACATTACATAACTCACAAGCTACATCATAACTGCCAAAACCACTGAGAACCATGGCCCAGCCAAGTTGATACACAACCTTAACCATCAGAGTCCACCCCTTGTCACCTTGACACCCACACACACCTCCTTAAACCATACATAGTCTCTAAATAAAGACAATTATAAAGTCATACTTACGCCTAACATGATACAAGTAACGTGTACAACAGAAAATGCACTAGCCCGATTTACACCTTATATTTTGTAAGTGAAAAAAACAAAAATACTTGATGCACACATGCAAGGAAGAAATACTCGTAACAATTTAAAGTCCTCATTTCTGCAACTGGCTATGTGGTTGTAGCTGGTATTTAGAACTACCTTCTTCCACCACTCATTCCACATTCTCTTTACCCTTAGTAAGCTCCTCAGCTGGTCATGGTTCTTTGCCTGGTGAAGTGACTCAGACCTTCATTCCTGAAGGGTCTGAGTCATTAGTAGTCATGTTGGAATTGGGTTGCTATAGTTTTCCATTGACTTTAATCACAGGCAGAGTATTACTAAGAGACACCCTAAGGGATCTCCTGTATTCCAGACGTACTCTTCTTTACCTCCGTTATGTGATATCAATCCGATTTCCTCTTGGTAATCGGGATTAGTACACCAGCCAGTATGGTCGCTCCCTTATTTGTCTTTTGATCCAAAGGCATGAGGAGCCCAAAGAGGCTGATAGCATTCTTAACTTCCAGTTCAGTGGAATCCATGTTGTGTCTCCATTTGGGAGCTTTCCTCTCTTTGGAACTAAGACCTCTGGACCTGAAGAGCATAGGGTAATAAGGACAGGAAGCAAAAATTTTGTGAGTGGGTCACTAGGGGTGATAGCGAGTGGCGCCACTCCCATTTCCACCTCCTTGATTCCTGAACCTATGAATCCCTGCAACAGGAGAGACAACACCCCCTGCTATAGGAGAGATAACACCATATATTAGACACTGGTTTAGAGCATACACAGCCTCCTGGAGAACATCGCTCAAACCCTGCAAGGTATTGCCACCTACCTAGCTCCGTAATTGTGTCTTTAGAAGGCTATTCCATCATTCTGTCAAGCCAGCTGCTTCAAGATGATGGGGAACATGGTTTAAGACCAGTGAATTTGCTGTGTAGGATACCATGATGGTAGATAAGGCATTCTGTAAGTTCATGAACGGTGGTTTTGGTGGAAGCATTGCAGGCCGGGACGGCAAATCATCTGTATCCAGAGTATCTATTCCACTAACAACAAAATGCTGCCCTTTTCATGATGGAAGCAGTCCAATGTAATCAACCTGCCACCAGGTTGCTGGCTGATCAAGTCGAGGAATGGTGCCATATTGGGTACTCAGTGTTGGTTTCTGCTGCTGGCAGTTTGGGCACTTAGCTGTGGCTATAGGCAAGTCAGCCTTGGTGAGTGGAATGCCATGTTACTGAGCCCAGGTATAACCTCCATCCCTGCCGCTATGGCCAGTCTGTTCATGAGCCCATTGAGCAATGATGGGAATGGCTGGGGAAAGAGGACGACTGGTTTGCACAGAACACATCATCCTATCCTCTTGTTGGTTAAAATCTACCCCAGCCAAGGTTACCCTTTAGTGAGCATCCACATGAAAGAGAAATATCTTTACTTCTTTGCCCATTCATAGATGTGTATCCATATATCCATACCTTACCCGTACCTCCTTGTCGCCAATTTTCCAATCTTATTCCTTCCAAATCCCTGACAATCTAGCCAAACAGTTGGCCACAGCTCATGAATCAGTATACAACCACACATATGGCCATTTCTCCTTCTAAGCAAAGTGAACAACCAGGTGCACTGCTCCAAGTTCTGCCCATTGGGAGGATTTCCCTTCACCACTCTCCTTCAGGGAGGTACCAGAAAGGGGCTGACATGCTGTCACTGTCCACTTGCAAGTGGTGCCTGCATATCGCACAGAACTGTCCGTAAACCAGGCAAAAGTTTTCTCTTCTTCAGTCAACTGATCATGAGGGATTCCCCATGAAGCTATAGGTGCAGACTGGGAGATGGGAGGTAATGTGACAGGAGTGGAGACCATGGGCATTTGGGCCACTTCCTCATGCATCTTACTTGTGCCTTCAGGTCCTGCTCAGGCCTGATCTCGCATGTATCACTTTGTTTTAATGATGAGTGCTGCTGTGATGTCTGACTTTATGACTCTGTCAGTCAGACTCTGACCCAGTTTTTGATAGGCAGCTCAGGGCACATGGTGGCTTGGTAGCCCATGGTTAAGCGTTCAATCTCTACTAAGGCTCAGTAACAAGCCAAAAGCTGTTTCTCAAAAGGAGAGCAGTTATCTGCAGAGGACGGCAGGGCTTTACCCCAAAATCCAAAGGGTCTGTGCTGTGATTCACCAATAGGGGGCTGCCGAAGATTCCAAACAACATCTCTATCTGCCACTGACACTTCAAGCACCATTGGATCAACTGGATCATATGGCCCAAGTGGCAGAGTGGCTTGCATGGCGGCCTGAACCTGTGGCAGAGTCTTCTCTTGTTCTGGGCTGCACTCAAAACTAGCAGTTTTTCAAGTCACTTGATAAATAGGCCAGAGTAGCACACTCGAATGAGGGATATGCTGCCTTCAAAATCCAAAGAGGCCCACCAGGTGTTGTGCTTCATTTTTAGTTGTAGGAGGAGCCAGATGCAATAACTTATCCTTCTCTTTGGAAGGAGTATCTCAACATCCCCTATACCACTGGACCCCTGGAAATTTCACTGAGGTGGAAAGTGCCTGAATTATTGTCAGATTAATTTCCTACCCTCTAGCACATAAATGTTTTACCACTAAGTCCAGAATCATTGGCACTTCCACCTTACTAGGTCCAGTCACCATAATGTCATCAATGTCATGGGCCAGTGTGACATCTTGTGAAAGGGAAAGCAGATCAAAATTCTTGCAGACTAAATTATGACATAGGACTCGTTAGTTGATATACCTCTGAGGTAGGACAGTTAAGGTGTTTTGCTGGCCTTGCCAGCTGAAGGCAAAATGCTTCTGATTTCCTTCAAAATAGGCATGGAGAAAAAGGTATTAGCCAGATCAATAGCTGCAGACCAGGTACAGGGAGATGTATTAATTTGCTCAAGCAATAAACCCACATCTGGAACAGCAGCTGCAATTGGAGTCACCGTCTGGTTGTTTTCAGTAATCTACTATCATTCTCCAAGACCCATCTGTTTTTTTGCACAGGCCAAATAGATGAGTTGAAGAGGGTGTAGTAGGAGTCATCACCCCTGCATCCTTCAAGTTCTTGATGGTGGCAGTCATCTCTGCAATCCTTCTAGGAATGCGTTATCGCTTTTGGTTTACTGTTTTCCTAGGTAGGGGCAGTTCCAATGGCTTCCACTTAACCTTTCCTACCAAAATAGCCCTTATTCCATGTTTCAGAGATGCAGTGTGGGGGTTCTGCCAGTTGCTGAGTATGTCTGTTCTAATTTTGCATTCTGGACCTGGGGAGATCACTACAGGTTGGGTTTGGGGACCCACTGGACCCACTCTGAGATGGATACAAGCTAACACTTTATTAGTAACCTGACCACCATACGCCTCCACTCTGACTGGTGGGCCACAGTGATGTTTTGGGTCTCCTAGAATTAGTGTCAGTTCAGACCCAGTATCCAGTAATCCCAGAAAAGTCTGATTATTTCCTTTTCCCCAGTGAACAGTCACTATCGTAAAAGGCCATAGATTCCCTTGGGAAGCCTGGGAGAAAGATTACAGCATACATCTTTAGAAGTGCAATGGGGTCCTTCCTCAAGAGGACCCGGCCTGCACTTCATTCAAGGGGTTGTGTGTCTGTAAACTCACTCAGCTGTGACTCTCTATCCTGGCAATTCAAGTTAGACTGCCATTCACTTATCCTAGAATTCTCTGCTTGTACCGATCAAGTAAATATTTGGTAGATTTCCCATCTATTTCACTCTTAGGAACACCATGACTAAGTAGCCAATGCCGCAAGTCCATACAAGTCAGATTATTCTGATATCTGCTTTGACTTCACTGTCCTTTATGGTAACCATGCCGACCTTATCTTTGTTGGTTGAGTGCCACCACTTGGCCTCTACCACTCTGGGGTCCAATTAGCCACATTGTAGTTAAGTGTCTTAATCCAGTCAGGGCAGTTCCCACTGTCAAATCTGACTTATACAAAATAGCAATCATGACAGTCTTTAAGGATGCTGGGCTTCCTTCACAAATTTGTTCCTCACAGTTGTGGTAAAAGGTGTGTTCTCTGGGCACTGCTTGTGTGAGTCCTTGGGTCTAACCTCATAAATCCACTCAAACATGCCAATTTCCCCAAGCCTTTGGATACCTTCTTCTACAGTATACTAAGGCAGGTCTGGTATTTCAGCTTGATTTAGTGTAGGCTACCTCATAATCCATGCTTCAGTGAACCAACCAATAAACTATTAGATCCTTTCCT
The DNA here is from genome assembly GCF_030014295.1 of Loxodonta africana. Taxonomy (NCBI): domain Eukaryota; kingdom Metazoa; phylum Chordata; class Mammalia; order Proboscidea; family Elephantidae; genus Loxodonta; species Loxodonta africana. The sequence goes on from NC_087343.1 coordinate 227,115,897, forward strand.
AACTTCTCAAGCTGAAACACCGAATGAAGAATCTGTGCTTAGTGGACCCGTATCAATGAACTCAGACTGATCCAACTTTATGTTCCTTGTACCATTGTCCCACACCCTTAATGGCCATTCCCACATATATGCTCCAGGTTTTTGTTTGTACATATTAGAAAAATCAAGCAACTCTTTTGGAGTGTAGTGTGCCTTCTCCTGGGTCACACTTTGTACTTCACCTTTTGGGGCTTGCTAGAACTTATGTCTAGTTATAGGTCTAGAAGCAAAAAAGGATGGTGGGGATGTGTTCTGAGAACATTCAACAGTGTCTTGTAAGGCATCTGCCTCAGATGATGCCGCAAGTGATGACCCAGACACCTCTCGAGGTGATGACTCAGTCAAGGGTCTAAAGACAACAGCTGGGTTAATCTTATCATATGGAGGTGGAGAGGCTAGTGATTTTACTGGGGAGGGTGACTTAGCAAACAAAGATGGAGTAATCTTTTCGGATGGGAGTGAAAGGGCTGTTTTTTTTTGGAGGAGTGATTCAATGGAATTTAGGGGCTCAGTGTCCCCAGCTTCCCTACTATTTGCCCATATGTCCTCATCCCAAGTTTCAGGATCCCATTTCTTCCCAGTCACTTTAACTTCATACAGCATTAAAGTTTGGGAATTCATTTGGTTTTGTGATTCAGCCACTCTTACGATGAGACTCTGGGTTTGGTTTTCGGTGGTCTGCTCTGTTACTACAAGAAATAAGGCTTTCTTTCAGGGCACAAGTGGCAACTTTGAAGTCGTTTATGTAGTGCTTAAGCTGTGACTCTGAAGCCCTGAGCTGATCTCTTTCTTTCACCACTTTGTCTAGTGAAAGTAGGGCAATCAGCTTGTACCTCTCATTCTCACAGAATTGTAGAAAAGTATCAAACGTGTGATTACCCAGAGCCTTACCTCTCACCAATACTTGATCCATTGGTGGTGATATTTTACGTACTTCTCTTGCTGCCTCATGCCATGGATTAGCATTGCCCTTTTTACTACTGGAAGCAGAGTCATCAACATCCTTAAGACTAACCAGACTTGAAAACCAATTTAGAAAACTCATCCTTTCAATTTTGTTTCTCTAGAACCACTCTTGGTACCAAATGTCTTGGACTATGTTCTCTAGAGAGGCAAAACCAGTGAAGTGTGTGTGTATATATATGTATACACAGAGAGAAAGAGAGATTTATGTCAAGGAAATGGCTCACACTGTTGTAGAGGCTGGCAAGTCCGTGGGACAGGCATCAGGCTGGTGGCTTCTTCTGACTTATGTAACTGAGGGGCTGACGAACCCAACATCAGCAGACCATACAGCAGACCTCTTGCTTACATGCTGTGGAGGCCAACGAATATCAAGATCAGCAGGTAAGCTGCTAGCTCAAGTCCTAAGAACCAGAAGTGAGATGATGACAAGCCAGATACAGGATCCAGAGCCTGAGCCTTGCTGGAACCAGGATATACAGGAGCCAGGCCACAGCCCCAAGGAAACTCCCTTTCAACTAATTGGCTGCTCATGGCAGATCTCTTCATGGAGTTGATTGCATCATTACACACCTGCAAATTACATCATTACATAACTGCCAGACTACATCATAGCTGCCAGACCACTGAGAATCATGGCCCTGCCAAGTTGACACACAGTCTTAACCAGCTCAGTAACAAACGTAAGACTATTTAATTTACAAATATTTTTGACTTAAGGACTTGAGAGGTAAATTAGTATTTTGTCAAGTTTATCTAGTTTTAGAGAAAACAATAAAGCAGATGTGGTCCCAAAAGGTAACACGGCACAGATCATGGCTGACACACGATGGAGTGGCCAGGGATGCACCACAGCTGGGTATCCCACTGGCTCACATCCCGTGAGGCACAACTGAACATGGTGAATGTGCAGAGAACAGGTTTCCGAGTCTGTCCACGCCACAGCTATCCTCGCTGCGGGCCTTGGGGCTCTCACCGTTACCGGGAAGATCAACTTGGGTGAGCTGCTCTCAGCCCCTTTTGGAGAGCAGTCCTGTGGTTTGTGGGCTGCTTTCTGCGTCATCTCACGGTAACTTTAAATTACAGGTGTTGGTGAGCGGATACGGTGAAACGTTTCAGGCTGAGTAAATGAAGCCTGTGGGAAATTTGGGATGTCAATCTTTGCCAAGGTTATCCCCACCTTATTTTGGCTTGGGGTTGCTTGTCTTGCTGCTGGGTGGTTACTCTGCAGGGTACACTGGCCTTCTTGGTAAATGTTATATGGAGTCACTGTCTACTTTAAAACTAACCCAGCTGAATTCAGCAGGGCTCTGTTTTTTGTGCTCTTTAACCTGGTGGGTAGTAGTTAAGAGTTACAGCTGCTAACCAAAAGGTCTGCAGATTGAATCCACCAGGTACTCCTTGGAAACCCTATGGGGCAGTTCTGCTCTGTCCTATAGGGACACTATGAGTCAGGGTCAACTTGACGGCAGTGGGGTTTTTTTTTTTTTTCTTGTCGCAGTTAGTAATAGTACCCTGTCTTCATTTGGATTAGTTGCCATCTGGTTGTAACATTTTAGTAAAAATGAGAAATTAGCGATAATTGATAAAAGCCCACGGTTTTCCTCCTGGTTAAGACCAGCCAAGCCAGTTTCAGCCAAGTCAGCTCTGACTCATGGCGGTCTGTCTGTCTGTCGTCTCGAGGTAGAGCTGTGCTCTGCAGGGTTCTCAATGGCTGATTTTTCAGAAGTAGGTCTCCACGCCTTTCTTCCCAGGTGCCTCTGGGTGGACTCAAACCTCCAATCTTTCAGTTAGCATCCGAGTGTTTTAAATGTTTGCAGCACTCGGAGACTCCTGTGAAGACCAACACATGGCCCGTATTTTAAAGAGCGTCCAACATGAAAGAAAAAAAAAAAAAAACACAAGAGTGGCCGACATATCCAGGAGTGGAGAAGTGCCTGAAGGGAGTGTGTGATACTCAGAGGACTTCTGTACACTGTGGGATTACTTCTGTATACTATGTGGAACCATGGGGAAGGGTGGAGACTGGAGGCAGGGACATCCGCTGGCTCATGATTGCGGTTGTCCAGGGCCTGAGGGAGGCTGTGCTAGACGTGAGGGAACCTGGTGGGTTTGGCTCAGGTAATGTGGAGCACAGAGACGGGAGAGGTCCGTGTCATCTGACCAGCGAATGTGTCCTGAGCATGAGTCCCATGCAGGCCCTGGGCCGGGGTTGGATGCATGGAGTGAGGGCACTGAGGCTCCCCTCCCCTTCCAGGATCTCACAGCCCAAGGGGAGGGACAGGCAGCAAAGAGGGAGCTGGACAGCCCTGTTGGGCTGTCAGCAGAAGTGGGTAGGCTGGTGGACTTGGGAATTGTTTTCGAGGAAGTACTGACAGTTCTTCTGATGATGGTACTTTGGATGTGGGGATGAGAAGGAATAAGGGACTAAGGTGACTCAGTTTCTGGCTTGAGCAGCTATGGCACTTGAGAGCGTCCAACATTAAAGGAAAAAAAACAAAACAAAACAGAAGAATGGCCGGCACATCCAGGAGTGGAGAAGTGCCTCAAGGGAGTGTGTGATACTCAGAGGATTTCTCTACACTGTGGGATTACTTCTGTATACTGTGTGGAACCGTGGGGAAGGGTGGAGGCTGGGTAGAACCATGAGATGACACAGGTTTGCCCTCTGGATGCATTGGCAAGTTCACCGCCGAGCCTGCTGATCCTATGCCCACAGGCCCTGGGCCAGGGCAGCCTCTGGACCAGAGCGGTGCTGCACCCATGGTCCTTCATGAGCTCAGGCCATGCCCACACTGGACCAGTGCTGCCCAGCCTCCTTCGAGAGCCCGGCTGGTCTGCAGTCTTTCACTCACTGCCTGTGACATTTGCATACGGCTTTGTCATGCTGTTTTCCTTTTTAATAAGGTGGGGTGAACTATACCTACAACTTGAAGGCGTCATCAGCTTCCTTCATTCTGTGATGGCGAGAGTGGCGGTTTCTGTGGTTTCCTGCTCCAACTCGTCTGTCTTTGTCAGTCCTACTGATCTTGCACATCCCCCTGGATTTGCAGACTACGGGTCGTCTTTCTGCTAATTGTCCTCGATCTGTTTCCCTCTTCTGATTCAGTAGATTCCCCTGCAAATCAATATTTTCCAGCTAATAGTGAGTGTGATGTGTATCATGCATTGCGGTGCTTATTTTGATTATTTAATTTGCATTTCACTAGAAAAGCCATGTTTGCTAAAAGTAATGCATGAATCTGGTTTGCTCTGCCCTGTCTGCTGGATCTCATTCAATGTGTACAGAATTTCTAAAGGTTAACTGAAGAGCAGATTGCTGGGATGAAATTCCAGAAAGGAAAATATTTCATTGTGAAATACTATAAATGAATACTTGAACATGTTAGTGATACTGTTTTAGTCAGATAGTATTGAAAGCAAAGTACAAATGATGAAGCCTGTTCTCTAATCTTATGTAATTAACCTGTTGAATTTCAGATCATTTTATTTCCAATCATGTAAGAGATTTGTACAGTGAAGCCTGTGAGAGCCGGAACTCGACAGGACAGCCTTGTTTTTCCAGGTCTTGCGAGTTTTCCACCTTTGACAGGGTGCGGTCTTAACACTTTTCTGTTGCTTGTGTTAGTGGAAAATACTTGAACTTTTCCTTTTCTGACAGGTTTCTGCCTTACACAGGTTCTGGCTTTTGCAGGTTTTACTGTACTTCAGTTACCTTTGTTAAATCATCAAGTCATTGTTCAGCTATTTTGCTATCGCCAAAAAATTAATCGAGCCCTTAGCAAGCTGCTAGAGTTATAGTAAACAATCAATTTGAATAAGCTCCATTTTAAACTTCCCTTTTTTTTTTAATTTGCAGTTTATAGCTGTTAAGAATAAAACTCAGTGCTAGTTGTAAAGGATATGTAAAGCTTTTCTCAAAAACTGTCCTTTTCTGAGAGGAAAAATGAATTCCAGTAACACTTATTAGCAATTTTAATCAGGTTTGCTGCATGTCTTAAACACTGTGTTATTCTGTAAGTTTTTTACTGGATTTCCAAAAATAGAATTTTCACAGGCACAATAGGGGACGTTCAAGTGCTGGTGTATCTTTAATGCCTTTCATGACTGAATTATTTTCTGCTTTTAATTTTTTGTTGATACAATGTTTTTTCCTTAATGGAATCCATGCTGAATCATTGAGTGTGTCTGTATTTTTGGTAGGTAATGTACATATTATGTGAGACGCATAAGTCCCTCTGGACTCCGGGGGTAGAATTGGTGAGATGAGGCAAGAAAAAAATCATGTTATCGTAACAATTTTTTTTTTTTTTTTTTGGTGAAACTTTTCAAAACAGGGGGTAACACATAAAGGCACTTTGCAATGGCTGCACATAACTGTGGTCTGAGACTCCGTCTTAGTGCTTTGTTCTCTGAATTGCCTTCTAGATCCCTTGACAGGTGCACTCAATGTATGGCGCCTGAAAATGAGTGTCTTAGTTATTTAGTGCTGCTGTAACAGGAATACCACACGTGGATGGCTTTAACAAAGAGAAGCTTATTCTCTCACAGTCCAGTAGGCTAGAGGTCTGAATTCAGGGCGCCAGCTCCAGGGGAAGGCTTCCTTTCTCTGTCAGCTTTGAAGGAAAGTCCTTGTGATGCGTCAGTCTTCCCTTGGTCTGGGAGCATCTCAGCCCAGGAACCTCAGGTCCAAAGGATGCGCTCTGCTCCCGGCACTGCTTTCTTGGTGGTGTGAGGTCCCCATGTCTCTCTGCTCACTTCTCTCTTTTGTATCTCAAAAGAGGTTGGCTTAAGACAGTACCTAATCTTGTAGACCTCATCAGTGTAACTGCTGCTGACCCATCTTAGTACATCATACATACATGATATGATTTACAACGCAGGGAAATCACATCAGATAATAAAATGGTAGACAGTCATACAAAGGAATCGTGATCTAGCCAAGTTGACAGGTATTTTGGGGGGACACAGTTCAGTCCGTGACAATGAGGTATTCATTCAAACACGACGTCATCATGAGAAACACAACTTCAAATAACACACAGGAGAGACAAAAGAGACAAAAGTTTTGCACAATCATACCTCTTACAATATCCTGTAAAAACTGTAATTTGCCGCACACACCCGTGTCTTCCATTTCAAACAGTTACACAGGTCCCTGCCTGCCAGCAGCACGTACTGTCAGTGGGAAAGTAGCTTCCCAATAAATCCGAGAGGCGGAAAATGTAGCTGGATGCTATATGTCCCACAGGTCATGAAAGGGTTTAATGTAAGTCACATTCTTTATGGTTTATTCCAGAAAATCTTTTTGCAGTAAAGGCAGGGAGGTGATGGGGAAGGTTGGGAATGCGTATGAGTTCACTTCACATAGTGGAGAAGAGATAAGGAATACTGTCAAAAGTTGATAGGGGCATTATACTTTAGCTTTGCAATGTAAGAATCTACCAAGAGGTAGAAGGAGTAACAGTACAATTAACCATTTACCCACCATCTGGCTTAAAAAATAAAACATCACCGATTTCATCATGTTATTTGAAATCAGCAGTTAACCTAGAGTTATCTCCCAATTACCCAAAACCCAGTGCCAGCTAATCTCCTAATTAGAGCTAGCCGTTCTGCTGTGGCTGTCTCAGCATGAGGGTCCAATTTCACCACGTTCAATGTGGTCACCCTATGTCCAGTCCAAGTTAGTGAGCAGTGCCGTCTCACCTCACTGACTCAGGAGGCCACCTCATTGAGTGTTATATTTCTGAATGGACTCTGATCTACTCTGGACTTTATTCTGTCACATCGGTCTGTCTGTCCATCCGTGAGCCACAGCCATGTTGTTTCAGTCTTTGAGACTCTTTGGTTTCAGATCTGGGAGGTTCCTCTAGTTCAGAGCCTTTCTGGCTCTTCTGACCTGTTTATTTTTTTTACACAAACTTTAGAATCAGCTTGTCTAGTTCCATTAAAAAAAAAAAAAAAGTAATTGAAATCATGTTAAACTTAGTCTCAGGTCTTCTGATGCCAAGTTTAATGGTTTCTCACACCTTGCTGCCCCCCAAGTTTAGCTGATTTCATATTGCTTTAAGGCCATACTGAAAAATGAAGAAATTATTGTGAATGTTGCTATGAAATAAAGCTTTTCATTAATTGACTATTCCAGGAATTTTGTTCTGTATGGGATTTATGATGTGATTTTAGTTCTTCAGTGTTTATAGTTCAGGCCACAAGAGGAGCTCTTCAAAATGAAAGAAAAATAGTTACGTGAAATGCTCTGAAGTGCTTGGATTTAGGATTTTGCTTTGTTTTTATAACCTTTAGTACAAGAGTTGGCATTTGTAGAAGCAAAAAATGTTGGCTTATGCTCTGCAAGAGATTTCTAGCTCTCATTCTTAATATGCAAGGACCTACCATGCCCCATGCACTGTGATTATTTTCTACTGTGAGACATTTTCCATATCCTTATATTAGAATTTTAATACATAAGAGCAGGAAAACAAGATGTACCGTAAAATGCATTACAGCTGGGTTGACTCCTGTGGCTCTGAACTTTACCTTCATTGTCACTGCAAAGTTTATTCTTCCTTGTCCAGGCCTCTGAGAGAAGCCAGCTTTCTCAAGCAGCCAGTTACTGATGGGAAATACACAAGAATTAGATTAATCTAATAATGAATTGGAGCCCCTGGGTGGTGCAGACGGTTAAGCACTCGACTACTAACTGAAAAGTTGGAGGTTTAAGTCCACCCTTGGAAGAAAGGCCTGGTGATCTACGTCAGACAGATCACACGTATTGAAAACCCTGTGGGACAAAGCATGGATGAACCTTAAAAACATTATGCTACGTGAAATCAGTCAGTCGTACATGGACAGGTACTGTGCGATCTCGCTTATATGTACTAAGCAAATATGTAGAAACAAAAGGCCATTAATGGTTACCGGGGTGAGAAGGAGGGGGAAAGGGGAAGTTTTCTGCTTGGGCGGGGAGGGGCAGTGAGTGTACGTTGATGGTGGTGGAATACCTTGGAAAAAGATAGTGATAATGGCTGTACAGCATGAAGGATGTAATCAATGTCATTGCATTGTAAATGTTGTCCGGGCATAGAAACTTGCCTCCAAAAACAGACAGTGCCGAGAGACTGAAGAGGCAGGCAACTCCAGTGTGGAAGCAAAGTTTATTAGGGAGACTTACATATCAGGCAGTCCCGGGCAGCCTCAGGACCAAAGCAGATCTCCACACCACCCAGTGGGAGGACAGAGATTTTAATAGTGGTGGTAGACAATAGTGGCTACAAGCCAGGGGCTCATATGAGAATGTCTCAGCAAACAGTTGTGAACTAGCAGAACACACGAAGCGGTTCATGTTCCGCCTTGCAAAGCCTATTTCCCCTTCAGTCCACCCTTCAAGGCTGCTCTTACAATCTGGCACGCTCTCCCTCTCGTGCCGTAGTATGAGACCCTGTTCCCTCCCTGCCGTGGACATACAGAAGTGGGTTTGGCCAGGTGCCGTGTGGCACCTACACATGCACAAGAGACAGAGAGCGTTCCTGTGTGCCCAGAACAGGGGGAGGGCTTCTCTGATAAGGAGAAGGAACTGGGAGAGAGAAGGCGACTCAGTTCCCAGCCTCCTTATCAGAGACTGTTCTGGGCTCAAAGTCTACTTAGGCAGCCTGGATGGGAGGCACAGAGGCGGGCCATTCCCCCCAAGATGTAGAGGTTGTTATATTGACAGATGTTTTGGTGTGTGTTTCACCACAATAAAAAAGAAAATTAAGGGGGGAAAAAAAACCAAACTACGGAGCACAGTTCCACTCTGACGCACATGGAGTCACCGCGAGTTGAAGTTGGCTGAACGACGACAGTGTTTTAAACAATGAAGAGTTCAGGATTCGCATGCAGTTGTAATAAATGGTGCAGAGATCCCACGTGCCTTAAGTCGTCTAGCGCCGCTATAACAGAAGTACCACAGATGGTGGCTTTAACAGAGAGACGTTTATTTCTCACAGCAAAGCAGGCTGAAAGTCCAAAGTCAGGGCGTCGGCTCCAGGGGAAGGCCTTCTCTGTTGGCTCTAAGGACGGTCCTTGTCATCAGTCTTCCCGTGGCCTGGGAGCTTCTCTGTGTAGGAACCTCAGGTCCAGAGGATGTGCTCTGCTCCTGGCACTGCTTCCTTGGTGGGATGAGGTCCCCCTGTCTCTCTGCTTGCTTCTTGCTTTTATATCTCAAGAGATTGCCTCAGGACACAACCCAGTCTTGTAGATGGAGTCCTGTCTCACTAACACAACTGCTGCCCCTTCTCCATCATTAACCTCGTAGAGGCAGGATTTACAACGTGTAGGAAAGTCACACAGTACTGGGAATCATGGCCCAGCCCAAAACAATACATATATTTGTGGAGGGCTATAATTCAGTCCGTGACACCATGTGTCCTTGACCCTGTTTCCCCCAATGGTCACTTCAGAAACAGAACATTTCCATCCCCGCAAGGATCTCCTGTGTTGCCTTTTTATAGCCTCACCCACTTCCTTCCCACACCACCCACTCCTTAACCCCTGACAACCGTTAATCTGTGCTCTATTTCCATAATTTTGTCATTTCAAGAATGCTATGTAAATGGAGTTTTACAATATGTAACTGTTTGGAATTGGCTTTTTCACTCAGCATAACTCTCTAGAGATTGATCCAGGTTGTCAAATACTCAATAGTCTTCCTTTTTCTGCTGAGTAGTGCCCTGTGGTATGGACATACATACCACAGTTTGTTTAACCATTCACCTGCTGAAGGGCTTCTGAGTTGTTTCCAGTTTTTGACTGTTATGAATAAAGTTGCAGTAAACATTCTTGTACATGTTTTCCTGTGAACATAAGTCTTCGTTCCTCTGAGGTGAACACAAAAGTGTACAATTCCTGCCTGAATCGTAGGATAGTTGCATATTTCATTTTTTTAAAAGTTGCCGAATGGTTTTCCAGGGTAGCTGCACCATTTTACACTCCCAGCACAAGGCACAAGTGATCCAGTCTCTCTACCCTCACCAACATCTTGTGTTGTCACTAGTTTTTATTTTATTCTGACAGGTGTGTAGTAATGTCTCGTTGTGGTTTCAATTTGCATTTCTCTGATGGCTAATGATGTTGAACATCTTTTCATGTGTTTATTTGCCATCTGTGTATCACAGTGAAGTGTCTCTTCTTGTCTTTTGCCCATTTACTAATTGGATTGTTTATTTTTTTTTTTACCATTCAGTTTTGAAAATTCTTTGTATGTTCGAGATATTAGTCCTTTGTCAGATGTGTGATTTTCAAATATATTTCCCCCAGCCTGTAGCCTGTCTTTTCATCCTGTTAACAGTCTTTCATGGAGCAAAAGTTTTGAACGTTATGAAGTCGAGTTTATCAGTTTTTTATTGTATGGATTGTGCTTTTTGTGACAAGCCTAAGAACTCTTTGTCCAGCCCTAGATCTTGGAGATTTTCTCCTGTGGTTTTTCCAAATGTTTTATAGTTTTATGTTTTACACTTAAGTCCATGATCCGCTTTGAGTTAATTTTTGGGTGAGGTGTGAGGCTTAGGTTGCATATGTCTTTATCCTCCTGCAAGTGGAGTCCTTTCTGCCTATTTTAAAATCAGGTTTCAGAACAGTTATTAGAGCAGTCATTTGGATGTTTGTTTATTGGTTGTCTCCCTGAATTTACAATTTTGGTTATTCGGAAATTGCCTTTTGTTCACAACATCTGCACCTTTGAATACACTGTTTCCCCCTCTTACAGGATGCAGTACCTCGGGCTCCATTTTCCTGGCTGCTCCACATACCTGCAGCTTTCTGAGGGCATCCTCCCTTTTCATAATGGAAATATTAAAGCACATGCAAACAGGGTTGTATAAAGAGCCCCACGTGTCCACCAGCCAGCATCAGCAGTTCCCTGTCATGCCCAATCCTATTTCCACTCTACCCCATCTTCTGTTTTCCCACCACATTGGGTTACTTTGAAGCAAATCCCCGACAGTATCATTTCACGTGTTAATACCTTGGTAAATATCGCCCAAAGGTAAGTACTATCTTCACACCTAAAATAATGAACAGTTCCTTAATATAATCAGTTATCCAGACAATGTTTATAGTTAAATTCCCAATTGCAGAATCTGGCTCATTCATTTTAGGTTCCTTGTAATTTCCAGCCCCGTGCTTTGCACATAATAGATTCTCAGAAAGCATTTCTTGAAGTAATTAGTGAATATAAAATAATGAATGCTTTAAAACCATCTGAAGGTCCCTAATACACCCATTGCCACTGAGGCAGTTCTGACTCAGCAGCCCTACAGGACAGAGTAGAACTGCCCCATAGGGTTGCCGAGACTGTAGTCCTCACCGAAGCAGACTGCCACATCTTTTTCCTGCAGAGCAGCTGGTGGGTTTGAACCACCAACCTTTCCGTTAGCAGCCAAGCGCTTAACCACCGCGCCACCAAGGCTCCTTCAGAAGGTTCCTAGGTGGCGCAAACAGCTTGTGCTCAACTGCTAACCTAAAGATTGGCAGTTTGAACCTACCGAGCAGTACCAGAAAGAAAAGGCCGGGCAGTCTGCTTTCGTTAAGTTTGTTATTGTTGGGTGTCTTCGAGTTGATTTTCATCTCAAAGCAACAGCCAAGAAAACCCTACGGAGCAATTCTACTCTGTAATACTTGGACTTGTTGTGAGTTGGAATCGAATCCCTGACAACTAATAACAACAACAAAACTATCTGGAAAACCTTTTAACATAGAGGATTCTAAATAGAAATCCGTTTAACTTTTAGCAACAAATTGTCCAGAAATACAGTGCAATTAAAAGTTGTTAATGAAGGGCATCATGAAAACTATATAAGTTTAAAATATATGTGCATGTGTTAGCCAGTTTTAGACACCATGTTCCTAAAAGCAACGACTTGCCTGTTAGTGATTTATAACACAAATTTTACTTGTGTACCAAACAATATGTGGCTAATCTTCTTTTGCAAATCTTCTTTTTCCTCCATGACAATTCAATAGAATTCATTATTATAGATTATGTGTTAGTACAATCTTGCCAGCTATATCCACAATATTTAGGAAAAGGAAACTCCTGAATTTGTGAATGATTAGATAATTGGAGTAATAGTTCTTGGAGTAAAATAAGTTATACATGGCTAAGAAATTAGATTTTAACAATTATGCTTTTTTAGTTCAGCCTTATGAGGTGCTGTTCAAAATAAAAATAGTTAAATGCTCTGGGGTGTTTGTGCTTGCTACATAGCTTTGTTTTGCAATGCAAAACCAGAAGTCTTCCCACAAATGGCAGATTGGTTCATCAGCGTCTAACTTGAGCTCTGGGCTCAGTTATCATGGTGGGACTCCCGTTCAGAGCTCTTTCTAAGATATAGGCTTCCTCGAATCTCTCCCTGGTTCCCAGCTCTCCATGGCCCTCTGTCCCTAGGGAGTCAAGTCCACACTCCCTAGAGTGACATATAAGGTCCCAGTCCCTGTGTACTGCCCCTGAGTCTCCCTGGCTCTGGTACTTTTCCGCCCTGCATTGTCCCACCATACTGGAGGGTCTTAGTCAGAAAGCCTGTGGTGACAAGGTACAAAACCGACTTACTGCCTAATGACAAAGGGGGAAACCCAGGCAAGAGCCCCAAAGGCCAGGCATATCCCTAAAGTTTTCCAAGGGTTGGAGAAAAGGCAGTCTCTCCTGCCTTCGCCCCAACTTAGCATTTCTCTCCACCTCCCTGGGAATCTCTCCTGATCTCTGTGTTTTCATGTCAGTTGTACTTTGGCCAAATGTGGCTGCCCGGCTGCCGCATGCTGCCTCTGAGAACTTGGTAAAGAGGGCTTTAAGAGGGACTGGAAGGCAGAACCCCTCTCTCTTCATGACTTTTCTGTGCTAAAAGCAGTATCTGGTTTTCTAGATGAGTTTTAGTATTTAAGCACCCCCGGGAGAAGTTTCCACAGAGATCTTGACTGTAATTGTCACGGACAGGGAGGAGGAGCATCCTGGGCGCCTGGCCTCGGGGCACACTGCAGCAGCATCTTCCACCGCTTGGACCCCGAGGCAGCTGTGTGTGGGGGGAGGGAGTGGTGGGCTGGAAAGCAGTCAACGTTGTTAAGAACTAGTTAGGAAGTCATGTTGAAAGGTTTGGATAATGATTAAGTGTAGAACAACCTATGCTTAGAGGAAAGCCTGCACTTGGAAAGAAACCAACATTGTGAATATTTAGGAGGGTAGGTTGAGAGACCTGGTGATTGATTCAATATAGGGAAGGAGGGCAGGGAGGGTCTAGAGATGGCCCCAGGCTCCTGGCACAGGTGACAGAGCAGGGAAGGTAGATCCTGGAGCAAAAGGACTTGTTTTTTCTTGTCTTGAAGTGTCAGAATTAATTTCCGTGTGTGGCAGCAAGTGAAACTACGGAGAGGTGCGGGAAGCAAAGCTTTTCTCCCTTGCCCCCTTCCCTGCTACCCCAAGTCAGCGTGGAGTTTGTGGTGCTCGTAGATCCTTCGGGCGGCACACCGGCACGCTGCGGGCTCTGCTTTAGTCTCTGCGTAGCACTGGCCACGTTCCAGTACCTGCTTGTCCATGTGTTTGCCACCTGCCTCCCAACCCCCTAGAGTGTGTGCACCCTCACGGAAGCGGGGACACTTGTGTCTCCAGCACCTAGAGCAGAGCCACCACAGGGTGCTTGCTGAGAGGCTGCAGGAGGGAAGGAGGGAGGGAAGGAATACATACGGGCTTTTCTGGTTTACTAAAAAGTGCCCATCCTACAACACATGCTGTGCCGCAGCTTGTTTCTATACTTACTGGGCATCTAATTAGGTCACTGGCTATTTTTGCAGTTTGTTTCATAGTCCTCTCTAGAACGAATCTTCACGTACTAAGCCATTTCCACTTTTAGTGGACATTCAGGTTGCTGCAGGGTTTGCCTCTTAATTTATCACAGCTGCAGTGACATCCTTCCATAAGATTACATCATCACATATGTGTATATTAATCTATACAGAATCGAGTTCCAAAGCAGGTCAGGAGGCACACATGTTTTCCGGAAAGATTGTAATGACTCATGCTTTTCATGCTCCCATCCACGTGTGATGTGTCTGTTTGCCCACATGCTCCCCGGCACCTCGCCCTAACACTCTTCTGTTCAACTTGAAACGTTAGCATACAGCATACACGCAGTAAATCAAAGTGCACAGTGCAGAGAACGATTGCCAGGTACGCGCGTCCTGCTGAAGAGACAGCACCGTTCTCAGTGTTTCACTCCCCGTCTGGGCCCTCCTCAGCCTCAGGCCTCTCTCTCCTTCAAGGGAAAACTCTCCTGGGTTTTACGTGAATACTTGCCACCTTTTTTCTTAACGCTTACTGCAGACCCACATGTCCGTTGTTTGGTTTTGTCAGCTTTTGGAATTTACTTAAATACCATCATATTCTGTGTAAATGTAAGTTTTCTTCCATGATTTGCCCTTTTTGTTGTTGTTTTTGTCAGTGTTGTTTTCAAGATTCATCCAGTTTGATGCATTTAACTTTGTTTCGTTCATTCTTGCCATATTCCCTGCTGGATTATGTAGTCCTATATGAGTGTACTGAATATACCCAATTTATGTGTTTACCGTCACTAACTGTTGATGGTCATTGCCGTCTCCTCTCATAAGTAATACTGGTGTGGACCTTTTTGTGCAGAATTTCCGGGGGCATATGCCTAGGGGTAGAATTATGGCATCACGGTGTGTATATGTTCACCTTAGATAGGTAATTCCCTACAGATTTTTCCAGCGTGGCTGTGTCCACCCACACTCCCACAAAAATGACTCCAGAAAGTTCTAAGAGTACCACTTCCTCTCCAACCCTTGCTATTGTCCAACTTTTAGGGTTTTTTTTGGTCTGGAGTCTGTGAAATAGTATCTCTTTGTGTTTGTGACTTCCATTTCACCAGTTACAAATGAAGTTTGTTATCTTTTCAAATGTTTTGAGACCATTTGTGTTTCTTTCTCTATGAAATGGCCCTTTCTGTCTTCGGTCCACTTTTTCTTTGGGGTTATTTGTTGTTGATTCATAGATGTATTTTATATGTTTAAGACCCTAATTCTTTGTCAATTATATGTATTGCAAATGACTTTTCCTAGTTTGTGGCTGTTAAAAATTACTAGTGCTCTTTTCAATTTGTGCTAGTCTGATGGGTGAAGACAATTGATTCTCAATTGCGTTTCATTCATTCAATCAGCAAGTATTTGCTGAGTGTCTACTCTGTGTCAGGCACTGTTCTGGGCACCAAGGATATAGCAGTGAATGAAGCCAAGTCCATGGAGCTTCCATGTTAGTGTAGGGAACAGACAAGCAGCAGAGAGTAATGGAAGGTGGTCATAAATATCACAAAGAAAAATGAAGAAAGGGGGCAGGGAGGGAGTCCTGAGAAGGAGGCGGATGGAGGTAGAGTGATCAGGGGCTGCTGTCTCACACTTGTTGGTTGGGTAGCCTCATCAAGAAGGCAGCATTTGAGCAAAGGCCTGAAGAAAGTAAGGGGGTGAGTTGTGTGGACATTTGGGGAGGACCCTCCCAGGTAGAAGGAAAGGCACAGGGAAAGGTCTGGGCTGAATGCTTGCTCAGGGTGTTCAGGAAACTGCACAATGCCCCCGTTCCTGGGGCTTCAGGAAGAGGGGATACAGGAGGTAAGACTGGAAAGTTGGGGTGCAGACAGACCTCAGAGGCCTCAGGTATTCCATGAAGACTTTGGGTCTTAGACAGATGGGAGTCAGGGAAGGGTTTTAGAAAGAACATGTACAATTCAGTGACATTGGTTACCCTCTTCAAGTCATGCTGCCCTTCTCACCCTCCTTTTCTGAATTATTTCTCCCCCATTAACACAAACTTACTGTCTGACCTTTTGAGTTGGTGTTGTCAGTTTGGTCCGATATAGATAGTTCTTTAAAAGAGCGCAATGCTCAAGGCAAACATCCTGTGGTTGCTTTTAATTTTGCCTGTAAAACTGCGACTGAGGAGGAGAGAGAACGTGGTGCCCACCAGGCAGTGGCGCCATAGGTCAGTGCATAAAGCCACAGGCCTGCAAACAAACTGCCTGGACGCAGAGCCCTGCCCTGCCTTCCACTGGCTATAACATTGAGCACCACCTGGCGCCTCAGTTTGCTTGGGAGTAATAATAGCGCCCACCTCATAGAGTTGTTGTGAGCGTTAAAAAAAAATAATGATTAGCACAAAGAAAAGGATCTGGTACGTGGGCTGAGTACTTAGCGTTTCTTAGCTTCCATCCCACCTCCTTCAAGAATCTGCTTACTATTCCACCTCAGATTGGTTTTACCATTCTCTGAATTATTACTGTGCTTGTAATTTGCACCATGCACTTTAGCTTATAATCAATACGTCTCTTCAAATAAATTGTCTTTGTTTTAGTAACTTGTAAATCTCTAGAGAACTGTGACTCCCTGAGAAACTATGAACTACTAAACCTTATAGAGTCACCTCTAATCCTTCAAAATCCACATTAGTTTTTACATTGTTAAGGAGGAGGCGTCATTAAAGATTCTCCATGGCAGCTTTTGAAGATAGGCATTTTGAAAATTGATATGGAAATGCAGAGGACCTAGAATAGCCAAAACAACTGTCTAAAAGAAGAAAAAAGCTGGAGGCTTACCCTACCCGATTTCAGAACTTACCACAAAGCCACAGTATTGGGATAGGAATAGACGTATGGTTGAAAGGGACAGAATTAAGAGTAGAAATAGGCCCCCACGTAGATGTCCAAATGGTGTTCTTCAAAGGGAGATTCAGTGGGAAAGGATAGTTTTTTCAACATAGGGTGCTGAAACAATCAGATAGTCATATGTTTAAAAAAATTAACCTTGATTCTTACTGCACACATTATACAAAATTTAATTTGAATGGATCATAGCTCTAAATGTAAAACTTCTAGAAGTCTTCGTGGGAGAAATTTTTGGTGACCTTAGAATAGGTAGAGATCTTAAATAGAATACAAACTGCCCAAATCATAAAAGAAGAAAATGATCATTTAGACTGCATCAAATTTTAAAACTTTCACTCTTAGAAGTACACTGCTAAGAAAATAAAGAGGCAAGCCAACAACTTAGAGAAAGTATTTGCAAAACATATCTGATAAAGAACTATCTAGAATATGAAAAGAACTCTTAGGGTCCAATTAAAAAAAATAAAAGATCTGGTAAGAAAAAAAGGCAAACGATTTAAACAGATACTCTCCAAGAGACTTACCCAAGAGAAATGAAAATAGATGTCCGCATAAATACCGTATGTGAAAGTTCAGTTTTACTCACACTAGCCAAAAAACTAGAAACAAACTGAATGCCCTTGCTAAATGGTTAATCTAATAGTGTTGTCTATTCCATGGGATGCTATGCAGTAATAAAAAGGAAAACCCTACAGATACTTCAGTAACGTATATAAATCTCAAAAGCACTGTGCCACGTCAAAGAAACAAGGCATAGGAGACTACATACTTTATATGATTCCCCTTCTGTGAAATTGTAGGATCAGCAAAACTGTAGTTAGAGAAAGCAGATGGCGGTCTCCGGGGGCGGAGGGAGGAATTGCCTGTGAAAAGGCATGAGGGAACTTTTTGGTGATAGTAATGTGTTGGTTCTCCATCATGGTAGACCTTACATGACTGTACGCGTTCATGAAAACTCATCGAACGAAATACTTAACATGGGTGGAGTCTACTTTTTGTAAACTACAGTCAGTAAAGTTGAATTTTAAAACGGAAAGGTCTCCTTATGTTGGCATTTCCTGCCTGGAGGGGAGATGGGAGGGTAGAGGGGCTTTAGAAGCTGGCAAAATGGTCATGAAAAGAGAGAGTGGAAGGAGGGAGCGGGCTGTCTCACGGAGGGGAGAGTAATTGGGAATATGTAGTAACGTGTATATAAGTTTTTATGTGAGAGACTGACTTGATTTGTAAACTTTCACTTAAAGCACAATAAAAATTATTTAAAAAAAAAATGGAAAGGTCTCCTGAGGCTGCTGATTTCTGGAGACTGAGATGGTTTCCAAAGCTCAAATGCTGCACAGGTGGGCATCGTATGGGGCACTGTGCCGCTGATCTCCCTGCGTTTATGCTCAGCCGCCTCCTTACTCCTGGCCCAAAGCGTCGGTGGAGAAAAGGCATCATTGCTGCTATTTTCCAGTCATGTGTGAACCAATTCAGACTAAAGGGAGATGTGTGAGGCATGTTATAAACTGAGCAGGCTATGCGTGTGAGGGTGGTTGTTATTTTTATTCTCTTACAGCCTTTATAGCCATGTTTTTATAATGTACCTCAAAGTTTCCGTGAAATAATTCTAGATGCCCCGCATGGACTTTCGAACTGGTTACCCCACGTAGACTGACTGGTTACAGTTAAACAATTGGCCCAGCAGAACCATCAAGCTCTCTGAAGAAGGCAGTTTCACCAAGTTAGAATATATTCACCCCAAACACAGAGAAAAAAATGAGACCGCTGGTTTTGAGGTGGGACCAGCTCCCAGAAATGAAGGGTACCTCAGCACCTGGAGTCGTGGTGCAATGTGGCCAGGCAGGCCCGGAAGATGCCGAGAGAGAGAAGGGAAGATGAGGATGTCTTTCCGAATGTTATATGAGTTTTTCCTTTAATTTGTAGTGTTACTGTAATAGTTCCCAGAGAGTAGACTCACCTCAAATTACTCACGTAATGGGCACGCTAAATCTTATTTTCTTGCTGTCTTTCAGACAGAAACAATCTCCGCCAGTCAAGAAACCCTCAAAAGCATTTTGCCATGGACATAGAAGATGAAGAAAATATGAGTAAGATCTAGGCCTATCCCCTAGTATCAAGAGTAGCTAATTTTCTCTTAAAATCTTAGTGGTTTTGTAAATTTATTTAATGAGACCAATTTGGGAAAGGTGATTTTTCTAATGATAGGGACTATGAATAGTGGCTTGGTTTTAATGTTCGATGCACTCTCCACTATAATAGGTGTCATTATTCAGTGTGGCCATCTCTTCTGCAGGTATATGTGTAGATTTTCTGTTCTCATTGTTGTCACAGGGTGTCATTTACACACCTGGAAGTGCAACCTGTGCACCAAGAGGCCTGTCTCATGATGGTTTCATTACGAGTCATGTCATGGCATGGGTCTCATGATAATGGCCTGATTTTTCACTCTCCACAAATCTAAGATAACCATTGAAATACCTGGTCATTTGGTTTAACTGTGCATAAATGTTTTCCTTTCAATACAGTTGATTCTCTTGTATTTTGAGCAAAGGGCTCACACTAATCTTTTAGATCTTCCGTTGCCAAAGACATTGACAAGATTTAAGGGTGGTGTTTACCAAAACTTACCCCTGGACCCTTACTCCTCTCCAGACTATTCTTTGGGGCCGGGGGAGGGTGGAGAGCCTCAGGAGCACCCCAACTTTTTCCCCACCCTATGTTGTTCCCTGTGAAGAGTGCAGTGAACATACTTCTCTTTTCTATTTTCTCTTTAATCCCAGACAGTGATGCTTTTAAATAAAGGTTTAAATGCTCCCACAGGATATGTAAGAGTTTAGGAGGGAAACCACAGTGAAGACATTATCTTTCTAACTAATATATGTGTATATATACATTCTTTCTGATTGTCTCAAGGAAGAGCATGCAGCCCTGAATGGTGGGTAGTAGGTACTGAGGGTGGTTATTGATCGCTAGAACGTAGGTCAGAGCATTTCCCTGTGGCTGCACCCACAACAAGAAGCCCTGGTGATGCAACAGTTGAGTGGTCGGCTGTGAACTGAAGGGTTGTTGGCCCAAACCCACCCAGCAGATCTATGGGAGAAAAACCTGGCAACCTGCTCCCATAAAGATTACAGCCAAGAAAACCCTATGGGGCAGCTCTACTCTGTCATGTGGGATCACTAGAGTCGAAAGCGACTCCATGACACATAACAACAACAACGTCATGCACACAACTGACCACTGGAGACCTTGGAGCTGCTGTTCTCTCCAGATAATCCAGTGGTCCCCCAAGAAAGAGTTTCTGCCTGGTGTTACTGCTGCAGGGCTTTGCCGTGGATGATGCACAGTGGGTCTTGGTCCTTTGTGACGTGACCTGTGTGTGGGACGTCCACTTTGCGTGGTTGGAATCAGACACTGTGGGAAAACATTCTCCAGTACTGTTCAGGAGCCACATGAGCAGCGTGCTGACTCCCTTCTACTCACGCACGTGCTGCCTTTGGCTGCCTGGCTTTTTCCAGCTTGGTTTCCTCTACAGATCCTACGATTCAGAGTTCTTTAACACCCAGCCTGTATTCTTACCGCTCAGTCTCACTCTCGAGCTCCAGGTTTGTCTCTGTTTTTAAGACAGAGGTTATGGTCACACGCCTCACTTTAGAGACCACTGCTGGAGGTGCATGGTGCAGGGTCCCTGTGGAGTGCTGGCAGGGGTCCCCAGAGCACCCTCATGGTCTGGACTCTGGACCGCCATCCGAGGCAGCAAACACCTGGCCCACGTGGACACCTCGCTGTTGTGTAGTTTGTATAACCTGGTTATATGGTCAATGAAGGACTTTCCTCTCCCCAAGCTGATCCTGTGATAACTTAACAAAATAAGCAATCCTTCAGGATGGTACTTCTGCAAAGATAAGCTGCTGGTCCTGGTGCTGAAACTTAGAAATGCCCGTCCTGTGTTTTCTGTCATTTTTGGAAAGCAACGAGAAATGGTATCACAGTTAATATCTGCGTTTAGGAAATACAGTAGCATGATACGTAAAGAGAAAGCATCTCTATAAGCGGGTCGTGATAGCAGGGTGTGTTTCTCCAATTTTAATTTCTTTTTACGTAGTAGCATTTTTGGAAACCCTGGTGGCGTAGTGGTTAAGAGCTACGGCTGCTAACCAAGGGGTCGGCCATTCGAATCCACTAGGACCTCCTTGGAAACCCTGTGGGGTAGTTCTACTCTGTCCTACAGGGTCGCTAGGAGTCGGGATCAACTCGACAGCAGTGGATGGTGGTGGTGTGGTGGTATCATTTTTAATAAGGTGGAAGATGAACAGTGTCTTCATTGCTTCCGAAGTGAGTTGTTAAGAATTTACGTAAACTGTGTTATAGAAAGTGTATTTTTCTTATAACCTCAAAATTATTTATCATTCTAACACTGATTATTTTTATTTCAGTTATTTCAGCAGTTTTACGTATTTACATATTTGATCAAATGTACGTGAGAATACATTTATTATGCTTTGATTTTCTACATTGGTAAAGAATTCTGTTTGACCACAAAATTAAAGTGTAAGCAATAACCTAGTATATGTTCTTGCTCAGTTTATTAACCTCTAAATCCCTTCTTGGCTCCACTTTTTTCCACCTCTTGTTCCCCTTGAGCACCGAAAGGAGTAACCTATCTAGCTTTTGCTGGAGGATGTTATAAATGAAAATTTAGTGACCATTCCATCAGCTTTGTCAACTGGGACAAGTGGTGTGTGTGCGCCAGGCATGTTCTGGAGAAGTGATGAGAGTGGAGGAAGTTTATAGTGTCCAGGTCTCCCTCAGGGCAGCCTCAGTCTCCCCATGGGTGGTGTGTAAGCAGGGCTGTTAGCCATTGTCCCAGTGAGGGACCACAGCCCCATAAACTAGAGAGCTCGGCAGCCGGCAACTCGACGTTCAGTCCCACTTAAGCCTTCTCATGGGCTGAACTGATGGATGTTATGTGGTTGAAATGCCCCCTAGAGCCACCATCTTGGGACATTTGTAAGTTGGTGCATAACTGTAAACGACAGTCTGCCTACTTGAAAGATGTGTTATGGATTTTTGCAAGCTAGCGGCAGAAGGTCTTTAAAGACCTCCATACCAGCTGGTTGTTACCCTCATGCTTCATACCTTGGCCAGGTGTAAAAATGAGCCCTGGTGAAAAAGAAACGGTTTGTCTTTTCTGAAAAGCTTACTAAACCAAAAGGAGGAGGCGTGAATGCTTTTTTATCCCCCTTTCAAAATCAAAATCATGTTAATTTTGTCATGGATGTTTAGAGTTCCAAAATTATCTTCATTAATTTCAAAGATAAACTACTACTTTTAAAAGGTAGGGTAGCTAAACTATTCTGAAAATCCATCAAATTTTGTTTAAAAAAAAATTGCCGGTTTTTTGTTAGGAAGTTGTAGCCTACCCGTAGCCTCAATTTTATATCTCGTTCTTAAACTTTTTTCATATCATGAATGCGTTAAAAATTCAGAAGTAAATCAATTCTCATATATAATGAGAATCTTTAAAATTAATACTAGAAGTAAATCTGTATTCTCCTAAAATAGTTTTTAAAAACCAGACAATTTTCTGTAATTATATAAGCAGTTTTCTGAGATTAATTCATGAACTTACGTATGTTCAACTTGCATATGTTGATTAAATATATATTAAACCTGAAAAACCGATCAGCTTGTGAGTGCATGTTTTTAAAAAGTGTTTCCTCTTCTGGGATATGCTGCATCTTAAAGCCCACAGATAGTATGAGGGCACATGAGATTGAAAAAGGCGGAAGTGTGACGGTAAAATGTTTATTTGTCTATGCTGGTATTAAATTGTTTCATTAGACTTATTAATATATTTCTCAATGAGTTTATCATCTCACATGTTGATAATGCCTAAATAAATCATCTCTAGATGCTTCAGAATATCCCCATGAGAAAAAGAAGATTTAAAAAATCACCTTCGAATGTAAAAGCAGTTGGTGATACTGAACAGAAGCTGCCTTAGCCCGTCCTCAGCAGAGCGTCCAGTTACTGGTTTCAATTCAGGCCAGTAGTTCTTTGGCGAAATTTGCAGTTTTTCACTTGTAGAACTAGGAGTAAAATTTAGACGCACACATCACTTAACCAGTTACAAAGGTAGATAAAGGAATCTATAAATTTTGCATTTACAAGATCCTGCAACGAAGGCGTTGTAAGTTACTCTTTCTGGGCACCGCAGGTTCCAGCAGCACTGATGTTAAGGAAAACCGCAATCTGGACAACGTGGCCCCCAAAGACGGCAGTGTCCTGGGGCCTGGGGAGGGCACCCAGCTTTCCAATGGGGGCGGCAGCAGCAGCAGCAGGAAGCGGCCCCTGGAGGAGGGCAGCAATGGCCACTCCAAGTTCCGCCTGAAGAAGCGGAGGAGGGTGCCGGGGCCGGTCCTGCCCAAGAACGCCCTGATGCAGTTGAACGAAATCAAGCCCGGCCTGCAGTACACGCTGCTGTCCCAGACGGGGCCGGTGCATGCGCCCCTGTTCATCATGTCGGTGGAGGTCAATGGGCAGGTGTTTGAGGGCTCTGGCCCCACGAAAAAAAAGGCAAAACTTCATGCTGCTGAAAAGGCCCTGCGGTCTTTCGTCCAGTTTCCAAATGCCTCTGAAGCCCACTTGGCCATGGGGAGGACCCTGTCGGTCAACACGGATTTCACGTCTGATCAGGCCGACTTCCCTGACACGCTCTTCAATGGCTTTGAGACTCCAGATAGGCTGGACCCGCCCTTCTACATGGGCTCCAACGGGGACGACTCCTTCAGCTCCAGCGGGGACCTCAGCCTGTCGGCGTCCCCCATCCCCGCCAGCCTCATCCAGCCTCCCCTGCCCGTGCTCCCACCCTTCCCACCCCCCAGTGGGAAGAACCCGGTGATGATACTGAACGAGCTGCGCCCCGGACTGAAGTATGACTTCCTCTCTGAGAGCGGGGAGAGCCATGCCAAGAACTTCGTCATGTCGGTGGTGGTGGACGGCCAGTTTTTTGAAGGGTCAGGGAGGAACAAGAAGCTGGCCAAGGCGCGAGCTGCCCAGTCGGCCCTGGCGGCCATTTTTAATTTGCACTTGGACCAAACACCGTCGCGCCAGCCCATCCCCAGCGAGGGGCTTCAGTTGCATTTGCCACAGGTGAGGACCACATGCTGCCAAAGTGCGGGGTGGGCGTGAGTTCTCGGGAACGCGTTTAGGTAGGCATTGTCTCATTACTGCTGACTCCATCTTCATGTTGCCAGGGCCTCTGCGGAGTACTGCTGGTAAGTCTGGCTGCTGGGGGCTGCCCCTGTTACTGTGGTGGAGTGGTGAGCGCAGGGCCAGTCTGTTACGGACGTGGGGAGTGCTGCCCTCCTAGACCCCATGAGGGTGGGGATGCTGGAGCCTCTCTTCACCAGTGTCCATATATACCCATCATGGGCACCTGCTTGTATGGTTCCTGTCCCACATGGCCCACCCCCTGCAGTGATCCTCTCCCCATAATAAGCTGTCATCAGGAGAGGGAAGGAAACCCTGGTGGCATAGTGGTTAAGCGTTGGGCTGTTAACCAAAAGGTTGGCAGTTTGAATCCACCACGTGCTCCTTGGAAACTCTATGCAGTAGTTCTTCTGTGTCCTATAGGGTCATTATGAGTCAGAATCGACTTGATGGCAATGGGTTTAGGAGAGGGGAGGGTAAACCTGAGCTAGGGAACTTGGCCCCCAGCCCTGGGGTGTTTTCCTTCAGAGTCTCATCTGGGAGCCTCATGCACAGCACACGAGATGCTGCCAGGCCCAGCTGAGAACCTCAGTGTGGGCCAAGTGTCTGGCCCTAACTACATTCCTGAGGCCAAGGCACCTGTCCTCCTGAGTGGGAGCACAGAGTTCGTAGGCATAGGGCTTGCAGGCACAGGGCCATGGGCACAGCCAAGAGGCTGTGGGATGGAGGTGTAGAGAGACCCTCCCCCAAGATGCCCAGCCCCTGCTGGGGCCTGAGGTCCACTGGGCCCTGAGTTTGCTGTGTGGGGTCCATGTGGGCCCCCCGCTCAGGCAGGGTGTGGGCAGCCGCTGGAGTCTGGTCTTGGATGATGAAGAAAGGTACTTAAGGCTTGGCTCAGACGGGCCTGCGTGACAGAGGAAGAGTGAAGGAGAAATGAGCAGCATTTAATTGTCATATGTCTGTTCTAGAGCTCTTTGATTATTTATTGCTTCTTTTTTTGGAAACCCAAACTTCTTATGGTCTACTTAAAAATTATTCTTTTAGGGAGGAAATCCAATGCCCTTCTCTACTCATTTTGACAAAAGATTTAATTTGAAGATGAAATATATACTGTGTTTGGTCAAAATAAATGAAGGACTCAAAATTGATAGAGAGGAGGGCCTGTATTTCTCCTAGAAAAATCAAAGTGTATTATAGTTTGCCTTGAGGTACAATTAGAATAATGTCCAAGCAGTTGTCTTCTGAGAGACCAGTAGTTCTCAATTGTAAAAGAAGAAAATTTGTTTTATTTTGCTGAAGGCAACCAGATATAAATTTAGTATGAAAAAATTCATTCAAAGTATTAGTATTTTACTGATTCTGTTATGAACCAAATAATCATTTCTCATATTAACTTCTTTTTGACATTCGTAAGAATTATTGGTCCCTGAATAATTTTACAAAACAGTGCCATAGATCCCAAGTGATTTTTTTTCGATTTTGCTATTTGCTAAAATACTTGAGCCTGAGTTCAAAATAGCCCCTGATATGACTTCCCTGGAGGTCACCAGAGTGGTGCACAGGATTATTAGAGTCACATTGCATGCTTTGAGCCCTCAGCAGCTGGTTTGCAGTGTAGGTTGGTAGCATCTCAGAGGGGAGGCAGGTGGGAGCCCACTCGTGGCGAGTGGGACTCACAGCCCTTGTCACCTCCTGGGCGGGCTCTGTGACTTCATGACGTAGTATGGGCAGTCATCAGGGCCACTGCTTAATGTGTCCCACTGGTGCTGGCACGTTGGGGAGCCATGGGGTACAGCTAGCCAGGCCTGCCTGTTGCCCCCCATCCCGCCTCGGTGTCTGGCTGGGGCTGAGGATGTGGGGCTGTCCCGCCCCCACTACTTTTTCTGGGGCTCCTCCCCAGTCTCTGCCCACAGTGGTCTCCCAATCCCGGTATGTCTTCTGGGGCCCCCAGAGCAGCCCAGGAACATGAGCCCATTTCCCTTGGGGAAGGTGGCTGAAGGCCTTCCCAGAATCAGTCCTCATGACTGTTGCAGGGCTCCATGATCTTTGGACTGGAAATTTCAAAATGAACATTCTTAAGTGGATAAAAAAAAATCCTACTGTTGTCTTAGAGCCATCCTTGAAGGACTTAGGTAAACTAGCCCCAGTCTTAAGAGCTTGGCCTCCTTGGTGCTCATAGTGACATTAGGGTGTTTTTAGAACCACATGGCACCAGTCATACAGGGCCTCGTAGAGCACTGTGTCCACAGCAGGTTTGTCAAAGTGGCGTGACGGCACATCCACCCAGCCGTGAGGGGAAGGACCTCCGTCATTTCTACTCATCATTGCTGCAGGAGACACTGATGCCTGGCTGCATAGGCTGGGGCTGGCTTGTTAAGCACAGTGCTTTTGTGACTGTGTTCAGCCCCCAGATTCAGTGGGGAATCACTTCATCAGCCGAGTGAGGGATCCTACAGGGTGAGACTAGTATCTTTAAGACAATTTAAGAACTATCTACCTGCCTCAGATGCCAGCATCAAACAGGTAAATACCAGCATGAGGGCTGACTTTGGCTCAGATTGTCACTGATCTCCACAGTCAGACTTTGTCTGCTTTCTCTGCAAATTTGGAGATGTGCCTAACCTTACAAGAAAAGAAAACTATTATTTCCTCTGGCTTACCCGTAACCTCCGTGATTATTTTCTATTTTGCGTAAATTCATATGCATTGTCCTCTCCTCTGCCTCACTAATTCATTGTTCACAAGTTCTGCCTTTCTGTTTGCCATTTTAGTCCCTTCACTGCGCTCCTGTCTGTCACCGATGCCTTTGACAGCTCTCTAGCTGTCTGGCCTTGAACACTCCCTGAGGCCCATTGGCATTTGCTGGCACAGTGATAGGAGGAAGACATCCTGCTGGTTTTATTTGCTGTAAACAAACCACGACTTAGGATGAATATCTGACTTTTTGATTCATGTTGGAAGTGTTTTAGTAAGGGCCAAGTGTGGAACATCAGGTTTACCTGGCGACCGTCTGATCATGCAGACAACATGAGATTGGGGGGTGTAGGTTTGCGCTTGGCTCGTTACACCCACCTTCTCCTTAGGTGTTGTTCCCAAAGGCACTTGGGCTCATTATGCTAAGATTCATAAGAGCCAAAATGGACTGTCAGCATAAAAACACAACCATGTCCACGTGTTTGTCCAAGTGGCTCACTGATCCAATAATATCCCAATCGATGTGTTCCAAACATGGGAATTCAACATTTCCTTCTACAACTGTAGCCTTTGCTACGTTAGAATAGTACTCACTCTGAGATGAACAGACAGTCATGTAAGTTCTTAACAGGCCTGGTTGCTGAGTAGACTGAGCCAGGGCACATTTGATTAAACATTGAAATAACAGCACACCTAAGCTAACAAGTGCCTTTGAGAGCAAGGTGCTGTGAAAGCGGAGGGATTCTTTAACCCTATCACGCCTTCAAACAGCCCCTTTTCTCTGGGCTGTGATTTTGCTTATCACGCCCTGGACAATCTGCCTGGCCTTGTCCAGTTCCATGAGCTGAGCTGTACCAAGTGTGGGCTTGAGAAAGGGCTGAAAGGATCCTGCCCATGTCCTC
This sequence comes from Loxodonta africana, assembly GCF_030014295.1. NCBI lineage: Eukaryota > Metazoa > Chordata > Mammalia > Proboscidea > Elephantidae > Loxodonta > Loxodonta africana. The sequence goes on from NC_087343.1 coordinate 227,143,405, forward strand.
TAGAAGGTGTGCCCCAGGGACAGCATGGGGGCTGCAATGGGAGAGTCACAGAGGCTGGGTGGGCCATGGGCGGGTGGAGGCGGACCGCCCAGTGCAGGCAACCTTGAGTGAATCACGCTCCCCCCTCTGCGCCTCAGATGCCTCCTCTGAATGCAGAGGGGTGATGTCTGAGCCTCATTCACAGAGCCTTGTGAAGGTCAGAGGGCCAGCAGGCGTGTGCCAGCATGCCACAAGGGCTGGCTCTTGCCTGGACTGTCATGGAGACCACATGACAGAATTCACATGCAGAGTTTGTAGGATCCTTAAGGAAGTATGCTCACACTCACACACGTTTACACACACTCACATATATACACTAATACACATACCCTGCACACTCACACACACACCGCTCAACACGTACGCGCACACACGCTTACACATTCACTCACACACACCCCCCCACACTCACACACATACATCACTCAGCACACACACACGTTGACATATACGCACATACTTACACATTGACTCACACACTGTCACACACACCCGACACACAAGTACACTCGTACACACACCCCACCACTCAGACATAGACACACACACACACGTGTACCACATTTACACGTGTGCGGTCCCAGAACAGAAGTGGGCTGAGGCATCACCTTGTGAGGGGTATGCAGGTAGACAGAGAGGAAGGTGGCTCTGCTGCAGGAGTGTGCTGTCCTTAACCCTCCTCTGTGATCCCCAGGTGTTAGCAGATGCCGTTTCTCGCCTGGTTCTGGACAAGTTTGGTGATCTGACCGAGAATTTCTCATCCCCCCATGCACGTAGAAAAGTTCTTGCTGGAATTGTCATGACAACAGGTAAAACGATTGGTGTTGTATTTAACCCTCTAATTACCTTTCTAAAATGTTTAACACGTGGGAAATGCTATAAATGTCACTAATCTATAAATATCACTGTCACTACTGGAGATCATTTTTTTCTTCTTCAGAGTCTTTGCTGTATGCAAATGTAGGAACTGTGCTGACATACTTTTATCCTAAATGTGCATCTTTTTAAGGAGCCCTGGTGGCGCAGTGATTAAGCCCTTGGCTGCTAATCAGAAGGTCGGCTGTTCGAACCCACTAGTCACTCCACGGGAGAAAGACGTGGCAGTCCGCTTTTGTAAAGATTTACAGCCTTGGAAACCCTCTGGGGCAGGTCTCCTCTGTCCTGTAGGGTCACTATGAGTCAGAATTGACTCAGAGGCAATGGGTTTGGTTTAATTTTTTTTTTTTTTCGTACGTCTTTTGAACCCGAGTTTGTTTCACTTAGAGACAGTGTACTATTGTGTGAGTCATTATTTGGTTCCCAGTTTTAATTGTGTGAATGTCTCCATCTGCTGAGACACAGGATGGAAAGCTGCAGGAGACTTGTATTCTTGCTTCATACCTGATTTTCCAGTTAACGTCGGTGCTGCCACATAAGTTTCTGTAACCGAGAAAGCTTTAGCGGAGTAGAAATCATGGGGGCAAGCACGGTCTAGGGTGGCAGAAGAAACCTTATTAACTTTGTCTAGAAGTTCCCAGTAGAGAAGAGATCCTCCTCAGACTCCTTGCCCCACATCCCAGGAGTGGGAACCATTAGTAGCATCTCTCTGTGGATAGCTCCCAGGGAAAGAAACCACAGCCTTGACCTGGGCCTGGGCTTATCCTGCGCTCCCTGGGTAAGGCTCAGGAAGAGGGCATCAGCTGCTCCAGGCGTGGCTCTGGGGTCATTGTTTCAGGCCCTGCCTACTTCAGGACATCTGCTCAGCCCCACTGGCCCAGCCCACCTGGCCAGTGATTGCACAGACTCCTACCTTCTCTGGAGGCCAGAGAGGGAGGGAGTTGGGGATGGCCTGTCAGTCTGCACCTGCAAGCCAGGAGAAAGCCCCAGAAGGGACTGTGTAGTCCTTTCCTATTGAGGTCATTGTCTCCAGTCAGACTATGGAAAGGAAATGATTCCGTAGTCCTCAACGTTGGCCACTGAGAGCCCTGGTGGGCAGTGGTTAAGCCCTTGGCTGCTAACGGAAAAGTTGGCAGTTTTAACCCACCCAGTGGCTCCCCGGGAGAAAGAGCTAGTGATCTGCTTCCGTAAAGATCATGGCCACGAAAACCCTACGGGGTGATTCTACTGTATCACAGGCGGTCACCGTGAGTTGAAATTGACTCAGCGGCACCAACAACAACACCTGATGCCCAAGAAAAAAACGCTTACCGTTTTAGTCATAAGCACTTTCTTGCCGTGACATATTTACTTTGGCATAGGTAAGATGTGTCGGGGGGTAGGATGAAGTATTGTGAACTGTACCTTGGATTTCAGGTTTTATTTTACTGTTTGATACCAATATTTTCCTTCCTATTCTCTATCGCTTTACTCCTGTCTTTTACATTATTAAAAGGTGAGCATGTCAACTCCTAAATGAAGGCATTCCCTCAGTGAGGGCCCATGCCTCCTTCTGTGCATGAGTGGGCAGGCAGCGTTCTCTCCTCCAGGTTACTGCACCGCGAGCGTTTCACATCCTGGTGTGGGTCTCACTTGGGACCATTTGCTCAAAGCCAGAATGCGCCAATATGTGTATAATAAGCTAATATGTGCGTAATACGCTAATATGTGTATAATATGCTAATACGTGTATGTGTAGAGCAGTATCCACAGCACCTGGCGCAGGGGTTCTAATGTCAGGTGGTCTGATTCAAATCTGGGCTCTCATTAGGTGAGTTACCCTGGGCAGGTATTAACCTCTGTGTACCTCAGTGTCCTCATCTGTAAAGTAGATAATGATAGCCTATGCCTCAGAGGATGCTGGGAAAATGAAAATAATTCCCTAACATACTGAGCACAGTGACAAGCCCATGGCCAGCAACCATTAATTTAGCTACTAGTAAGTGCTATATATATATATTATATATAAGTGCAAGTTTAATGTCCTTAATATTCAGGATATATCACGTCTATAATAATTGGCATATCTCACAAATTAAACGTCAGAACTATCACTCCGGAAGATCGCCAGTGCTTACGACTTCACTTTTAATACAATTAAGTGGTGACAAATACTACTAATCAAAAATGTTCTGAATTAATTCTGTTTTCCTTCTACCCATCTAGGTGAATTTTAGCCATTCTCCCTAATCTCTGTGGTGCTTGGATATTTCATTTCAAGATTAATTACCAGACCAGCTAGTGTAATGGTGAATGCTTAGGAAAAGGCTTTATTGAATTTGAGGGGAAATACTCCCAGAATCTGTACACTAACTAGTGAGGAGGGTTGACTTCCAGAAATGCTGCAGAACAAGCCCACAGTAAGAGTTGTTCACTCACCACACGTGAGTTTGCCAGATAGAAAGTAGGGGGTAAGAGTGTGTGTGAAGATGAGATGCCGGCAGCTTGAACTGCGAGTTGAACCCTCAGGATCAGGCTCCCTCTTGAAAAGCTAGATCACTGAGACATGGTTCAGACTCCAAGAGTGCAGTCAGGCAAGCACTCCTGCGGGTTACGGGGAGTCATTTCTCTCTTCTTTTCCAGGTACAGATGTTAAAGATGCCAAGGTAATAAGTGTTTCTACAGGGACAAAGTGCATTAACGGCGAGTACATGAGCGACCGCGGCCTTGCCTTAAATGACTGTCATGCAGAAATAATCTCACGGAGGTCCTTGCTGAGATTTCTCTATACGCAACTTGAGCTTTACTTAAAGTAAGTGTAGTAAGTAAGTAAGTCAAGGAAGTTGTTTTCAAAAATATTCTTCTGTCAAAAACCATTCTGAAACCTTTCCCTGTTACTGGAACCACTGAAAGATTCTCGAAATGGTAACTTGACCAGTAACAAAGTGCCTGGGGTCCCAGTTTCTGATGACCTTTAAGCCGCTAAACACAAGAGTTGGCAGAAAACGGAACGTGACTTGTTGAGAAAACAAGACAAGTCCGTGTGTAAGACTGCGTGCTTTTGTTATACGCGGTATAGACATACACAGAACTTCCTAAACTGCCTCGTAATGGTGGTCGTTTTTATTCCAGCCACTGTGCCTACAAACAATGGATCATGGGTCTGAACTGCTTGTCTTATCTGTTTTCATCTTTATCATTTCTTGTTTCGTCTTTCTGTTTCAAAGTCGTAAATGGCATATCTGTTATTGAACGGACAGTACCTGTGTTACCATCAACAGATAAAATAAATACTCAGGTTGAACTTTACTTTGTTGAGATTGCTAAAACCTGGGGTGCTATGACCTTTGGAAATCATTTTAAACGACGAGAGACTAAATTTTGGCCATATTCAGCTTTAAAGATTATCTTTGCCACTTGTTTCATTTCAGTAACAAAGACGATCAAAGAAGGTCCATCTTTCAGAAATCAGAGCGAGGAGGATTTAAGCTGAAGGAGAATGTCCAGTTTCATCTGTATATCAGCACCTCGCCCTGTGGAGATGCCAGAATTTTCTCACCTCATGAACCAATACTGGAAGGTATGGGACTAGGGTTTTCAACAATCAACAGTGTTTCTCAAGAAAATTCATGATTATATAGTAACAGGTAAAGGTATAAACCTACATTAATATCCGTTTTTTCAATTTCAGCCGTGGATGTGGATGTGATAGGAGTCTGTATAAAAGCATTGGTCTTTTCTTTTCAATTAGTAAGTTCATTAGATAAGTTCAATAAGTGAAAGCTGTTAATTCTAGTTAACCAAGTAATTAGAATGGACCCAGGGTATTAGGTCAAAATTTTATCAGTATTCAAATTTGGATCATACTGATCTCTTAAGGCAGAGATGTTAGGTGATCCTGCATATTTCTGATGAATTATAATTTAATAAATGTGGTAGAAATATTTGCCTGATATTTAAGAGCAGGGTAGACACTCCTGAAAAGTGAGACAGCTACTGCTGTCAGATTTTGTTCCCTCTTTTCAGACAAGGTTAGCACTTTTTATAGTAACTTGTATCCACATCTTTCCTCCAGAACTTAAGATTTATTCCAAATAGAACAGTTAATTACATTATTTTCACTATTTGTTCATGATAAAAGTAACACATATCCACTGTGGAAAATTGCTAAATATTTTTAAAATATAAGAAGGAAAATTAAAAATCACCCATATTCAGATAGACTAGAGATAATCACTATGGATCTTTTGGCATGCTTCCTATAGATTTATTTTTGTCTCCTTATAGATTGTTCAACAATTTACAGAAAAAAAAATAAGCACACAAGTATCAATCACCGAGAATTAGCAAATGTCAGCATTTAGTCCTCTTTGCTTCAGCTCGTTTTCAATGAAATGATAGAAATAAACCATTTCAGCTAAATTGGAAGCTCCCTTTCTTTTCCCCAAGGAGACCACTTTTGTGAATTTGTTTCGTATTTGCTCCTTCCTGTCTGATTTTCGTACCTGTTTTATTACACATAGAAGGAGCCCTGGTGGCACAGCAGTTAAGCACCTTGCTGCAAACCGAGAGGATGGCAGTTTGAACCCATTAGTTGCGCCATGGGAGAAAGATGTAGCAGTCTGCGTCCACAAAGATTACAGCCTTGAAAACCTTACTGGGCAGTTCTACTGTCCTAAAGGAGGGTCACTATGAGTCAGAGCTGACTTGATGGCAGTGGGTTTTTGGGTTTTATATATATAGTTTAAGCATATGCATATATATGTATATATATACAGACATACACACAAACACACAGACACACGCACACACAAAATATATGGTATATTTAGGTAGGCTTTTCAATAAATAAGTGGTTTACTACCTGTGGGTTTTTTAACCCTGTTTTTGTCACTTAGAACCAGCAGACAGACATCCAAATCGTAAAGCAAGGGGCCAGCTCCGGACAAAAATAGAGTCCGGTGAGGGGACGATCCCAGTGCGGTCGAACGCAAGCATCCAGACGTGGGATGGAGTGCTGCAGGGGGAGAGACTGCTCACTATGTCGTGCAGTGACAAGATTGCTCGGTAAGGCATCCCCAAGGGCACTCTGTCGATTCTTATAAAGACAGGTCTGTTTCTCAGCTCTCTATTCTCCGCTGGTCTGTGGTCAGCTGTAATTGCACAAGGTCCACAGCTTTTTAAGTTTCTTCTACCTTCTCATGAATATTTATTCTTCCACATACATTTTAGAATCAGCTTGTCAAATTTTCCTAAATGTCATGTTGGGATTTTGTTTGGAATTGCATTGAAATTATGGATTGAGATGGGAAGAATTGAAATAAATCCTCTCCAACAATGTGACCTTGCCATTCTTCTGTCAAGGGGTGACGTCTGCATTCCCTCCTCTGGGCAGCTCCCATTGCCTGCCAGGATCTCATGGAGAGGTCCTGGGGGTGAGATGCCATGTGGAGAGGGAACTGAGGAGCAGGAAGCACCAGGTATGAAGAAAGAGCCCATCTGGAAAGTGGAAGAGAGAAGAGAAAAATCACCAATATCAAGAATGAGAGAAGAGAAATCACTACAGATGCTACAGACAGTTTAAGGGTCTTACAGGGAAATTATAAACAAATTTATGCCAATAAATTTGACAACTTAGATTAAGTAAACAAAATTCCTGAAAGATGCAAACTCCCAAAGCAGTTTGTGATAGATAGAAGAAATAAATTACTTGAGAAGCCCCTGTATCTGCTAAAGAAATTGAATTTGTGATTTAAAACCTCCCTGAAAAGAAACCTCCAGGCTCAGATGACTTCACTGGTGAATTCTTGCAAACATTTAAGAAGAAGCAGTACCCGTTTTACAGAAAATTGAAGAGGAAAAAGTACTTACCAACTCGTTCTATGAGCCAGGATTTCCCAGATACCAAAGCCAAACAAAGAGAATAAAACTGCATACCAGTGTCTATCATGGACATAGATCTAAGAGTTCTATCAAAACTTTAGCAAACCAGGTCTAACATCATGACCAAGTAGGGATTACCCCAAGAATACAAGTTTGGTTAAACATTCAAAAGTGAATCAATGTAATTCTTCATTTTCACCAACTGAAGAAGACAGAGAAAAAGCATTTGACAAAATTCAACATTGCTAGTGAACACTGTCAGCATAGTAGGAATAGAAGAAAATCTTAGTCTAATAAACGGCATCTGCAGGAAACTCACATTTATCATCATACTTAATGGTGAGAGACTGAATGCTTTCCCCCTAAGCTCGGGACAAAACAGGGATGCCTGGTCATGCCACTTCTATTCAACATTGTGCTGGAGGTTCTCGCCAGTGCAGTGAGGTTCAGAGAAATCAAAGACATCTAGATTGCAAAGGAAAAAGTGAGATTATTCTTATTTGTAGGCGTAATTGCATATGTAGAAAGTAAGATGGATTGTGCAAAAAAGCTGTTAGAACTAATGAATGAGGTTAGCACCATTTCAGGATATATGATCCAATAACAAAAATTAACCATATTCTTACACTTGCATTAATTTAAATTAAAATGTACAGAGCAATGCACTGAAAACTACAAAATGTTTCCGAGAGAAGTTAAACCAAAACCAAACGCGTTGTCATCAGAGTAGAACTGCCCCCATAGAATTTCTAAGGAGTGGCTGGTGGATTCAAACTCCTGACTTTTTGGTTAGCAGCTGAATGCTTAGCCACTGTGCCACCAGGGAAGACCTATATAAATGGAGAGATATATCATGCTCATTCATCAGGAAACTCAGTATTGTTAAGATGCCAGTTTTCCTCAAATTGATATGTAGATTGAACACAGTCCCAATCGAATCCCAGCAGGTGTTTTTGGAGAAATTAACAAGCTGATCTAAAATTCATATGGAAATGCAAAGTACCTAGAATAGCCAAAACAACTTGCAAGAAAAAGAACAAAGTTCAAAGACTAACATGACCTGATTTCAAGACATTATAAAGCTGCAGTGATGAATTAAGTGTGGTTTTGGCATTGACAAGTAGATCAATTCTGCCAAGTAGAGAGTCCAGGTAGGCCCACACGAATACGCACAACTGAGTTTTAACCAAGGTGCAGAGGCAATTCAGTGGAGAAAGAATTGTCCTTTCAACAAATGTGCAAGGACAATTAGATATCCCTATGCAAAAAAAGGAAGAAACTTCAATCCATACCTTCCACAATATACAGAGATTAACTCAGTGGGTCATAGACCTAAATGTATAAAAGTTGTGGGAGAAAACAGGAGAAAATCACTGGGACATTGGGTTAACCAAAGATTTCTCCAACACCAACACCAAAAGCACTCTCCATAAAAGAAAAAACGTTCATAAATTAGACTTCATAAAAAAAAAACACTTTTCTCCAAAAGACACTTTTAAAAGAGTGAGAAGACAAGCCATAGACTGGACAAAATATTTGCAAATCGTATATCTGATAAAGGACTATTATTTACAATGTATATCGACTCTGAAAACTCAACAAGGGGGGGAAAAACAAAAAATGGGCAAAATGTTTGAACAGACACTTCACCAGAAAAGATATACTAATGTCAAATAAGCATTTGAAAAGATGCTCAAGATTGTGAGTCATTAAAAAACAGTTAGTGTAGAGTAGATTCTGACTCATGGTGATCCCATGTGTGTCAGGTAGAGCTGCGTTCCGTAAGGTTCTCATGGCTGAGTTTTCAGAAGTGTATCACCAGGCCGTTCTTCTGAGGCACCTCTGAGTAGACTCAAACCGCCAACCCTTTGATTAGCAGCTGATCACATTAACCATTTGTACAACCCAGGGACTTCTTCATTAGTCATTTGTTGTTGTTGTGTGCTGTTGAGTCAATTCCAACTCATAGCAGCCCTATATGACAGAGTAGAACTGCCCCATAGGGTTTTCTAGGCTGAAATCATTACAGGAGCAGATCTCCAGGTCTTTTCTCCCATGGAGCCATAGTGGGTTCGAACTGTCAGCCTTTCTGTTAGCAATGGAGCATTTAACCATTGCGCTACCAGGGCTTCCTATCCTGAAAGGTAGCCCTTGGAGTTCACCAGCAATTGAGGTGTCTTTACTATGTAAAACTTGGGGTGGCACCTGAAAATGTGTGCCAAGAATCAGGGGCCACAAAGATCACTCCTGGTCAGCCAGCTTCTGGAAGGGAGGGGGCGTGATTTCAGTCATGCGTATTCAGTGATTCAATCAATCATGACTGTGCAGTGAAGCCAATAAAAGGCTTTGAACACAGAAGTTCAGAGGCTTCCTAGATTGTCGAGAGAAGGGGTGTCGCGTCCCTGGGGATAGTAGAAGCCTTGTTTTGGGACCTTTCGCAGACCGTGCCCTGTGTGTCTCTTCATTTGTATCCTTTCTGGTTATAATAAATGAGTGACTATAAGTATAGATACGCTTCATGAATTCCGTGAACCATTCTAGAGAATTAATGAACCCACAGGGGGCAAATGAGAGCCAGCAGGGGCTGGCATCAGAAGGACTGAGTCTAACTTGTGAGCTTCAGTCCAGCTTTGGGTGGCTGGTGGTTGGAGAGCGTGCCGCTCAAGCAGCTGGCAACGAGGAAGATGTGGGGAGGTGAGGACTGGATCCACTTCCAGGTGGGAATTGGGTCCATGCCAATGCTTACCACACAGTTAGCAATAAAGGTGTGGTAATCTATCCTTCTCCTTGCTTATTGGTGCAGTTGGCAGTGAGGATGGGATTTGTCTCCCTTGCCCCTTGATTAGTGCAGTGGCTGATTGGTACATTTCATTAGACCCAATTTTTGGTAAGAGTCCCTGGGTGGTACAAACAGTTGAAGCACTTGGCTGCTAACCAAAAGGTTGGAGGTTTGAATCTACCCCACAGTGCCTCGGAATAAAGCTTAGTCATCTACTTCGGAAAAATCAGCCATTAGAAACCCTGTGGAGCACAGATACACTCTGACACACATGGGTCCCTGAGTCAGAGTCACCGGCAGCTGGTTTTCTAATCTTCCACAAATGTGTCATCGTGAGAAAAGACCATCACAAAAAAATGGTTCCACAGTCAAAAAGGACTTTTAAGTGGATTTTTTTCCTTTAAGATTTTAAACTGCCAAACCAATGTATTATTCCTAATGACGTTCTTTTTTTAATTGGTCAAAGTTTCTACGAAATAAACGGTACAACAGCGTAACTGCAGGAGTTTGGAGTCCCGCTGTTAAATCTGAGGTGGACGCACGTCTTTCCGTTTAAGAGTGTGCTTCCTTCTCCCCAGGTGGAATGTGGTGGGCATCCAGGGGTCCTTGCTCAGCATTTTCGTGGAGCCGATTTACTTCTCGAGCATCATCTTGGGCAGCCTGTACCACGGGGACCACCTCTCCAGGGCCATGTACCAGCGCATCGCAAACATAGAGGGCCTGCCCCCGCTGTACATTCTCAACAAGCCTCTGCTGAGCGGCAAGTATCTTAGAATGTGCTGTTCAAGCTTTTCCATGTAACTGTGTTTTATTTCTGGAAGCCGTGGTGGCATAGTGGTTAAGTGCCACGGCTGCTAACCAAAACGTAGGCAGTTCAGATCCACTGGGTGCTCCTTGGAAACTCTATGGGGCAGTTCTACTCCGTCCTACAGGGTCGCTATGAGTTGGAATTGACTCAACTGCAAAGGATTAACAGTGTTTTATTTGTTTATTCAAGTCCTTACAAAGGGAAAACAAAAGAAAACCCTAGGGAACCTCCACCATGGCTGTTAGAGAAACCACAGCCTTTCTAAAGGGACAAGACTGATGCTTTCTGGCCCTTGAGGGTGTTGGGAGAAGCCTGTCTCTAAACCCTGGAAGTGAGTCCCTCCTTGAGGTTTATCTGTCCTGCGGATTGGAAACCTTGCCATTCGTAGACAGAATTGCAGCCTGGACTCGGCACCTCCATGTCTTTCCTTCGCGGCATACCCGGCTCCCTCCCCCCGAGGCAGAGGGGCATCAGCCTTCCAGGACTAGCTTTGGGTGGGCCTTGCCAGCTGCACCATCTCTCCTTAAGCGCCCGAGGTGGTTGTCACTTGATGACCAGCCACCTCCAGGAGACCCCTCCACGGGCACCCCAAGGCTTCCCCGTGCACTCTGCAATGCCCAGCCTCCTCCTGGGTGTGACACAGACTCAACACGCTTGTGACGTGTAGCTCTTGTCTCCGTGGTGTCTGGCACCCACTCTTTCAGCCCTTCATTACTTTTTTTTTTTTTTAGAATTTCAGTGGCTAGCAGTAAAGTGAACAGGAGCTTTTGAATTCAGGGGTCCTATCTTCTAAGCTCGTCTTTATTAAAAAGGACACAGTTAAGGTACTTTTATCCTTTTAAAAATACTGTTTGACTTACCTTTTTGAAGCTCAAAACTAAAATCGTAACCCTGAACTAAACCGCATTTCTCTCTGGCGTGTGTGTGCACGTGTGTGTGTATTTGTGTGTGTGCACGTGTGTGTACTCCGCTTTGGGTCATAGTGCTTGGCTACTAGTGTGTCTACTTTGAGGAAAAGCAGGGTGGAATTTGATTTGAAAGCATGACTCTTAGAGTACATGAATTAAGGGGGAAAAAGAGAAGTTGTGTCAGATCAAATTTTACAGCTTCCTAAAGCCCTGGGGAAACAGTGGAACAGTGGAACAGTGGTTAAAGGCTATGGCTGCTAACCAAAAAGTCAGCAGTTCAAATCTACCAGGCTCTCCTTGGAAACTCTATGGGGCAGTTCTACTCTGTCCTGTCAGGTTGCTATGAGTTGGAATCGACTTGATGGCAACGGGGTTTTTTTTTAAGGAGCCCTGAAACCCTGCTGGCACAGTGGTTAAGAGTCTGCCTGCTAACCAAAAGGTTGACAGTTCAAATCCGCCAGCCGCTCTTTGGAAACCCTATGGGGCAGTTCTACTCTGCCCTATAGGGCCGCTATGAGTTGGAATCGACTTGACAGCAGTGGGTTTAAGGTGGCACAGTGGTTAAAGCACTCAGCTGCCAACCAAAAGGTCAGAGGTTCAAACCCACCAGCCGCTCCATGGGAGAACACTGAAAGTTCTGGCAGCCAGCTTCCATAAGGATTTACAGCCTTGGAAACCCTACGGGAGCAGTTCTCTGTCCTCGAAGGGTCACTATGAGTCAGAATCAACTCCATGGCAATGGGTTTGGCTTCCTTTGGAACCTTACCAAAAGAGACTCTGGTAAAGCTTGATGGTGGTTATGCTGAAATTTTAGCGCCTATTGAACTTCCATTGGTGGACATGAGATAAAATGTAAGTATTTTACTTTTTTCACCTAATATTTTATCGTAAAGATCATTCCCATGTTAAAAAGAAAATGAAATAGAATGACAACAAATGAATTGTAGTGTCCCTGGAGAGGACAAAAAAATTGACACAACTGTTTATAAGAGAAAATGACAGAGAATGACTGGCTTAACTGATTAAAATAAGATTACTTAAAAAATGAAGCAAATCAAGAGAAAATGTTTTATGCTTTAATGAAAATCTAGTGACAGGCTTTTTTTTTTTTACAACACCATTAAGATGAAATGAGAAGAGGTAACTTTTTATCTCCGCGTACAGCGTACATTTTCACTTTAGTAAGAACTTCTTGGTGGCAAGGAATGTGTGTGGGCCTCTGCTGTGAGCACTCAGATGCTGTTCTTTCTGGGTGTCGACGTGACCTTGGCTCCACTTTGGCAATGGAAGCCTGTTGAACTCCCTCGTAGCCTGTTTTCAGATCAGTTTCACATGGGCACTTGCAAGGCTCCGAAACAATTCCAGCTTCTAATTTACACCCATTGGTCCCTTGAGCCTGAGTGCCTGGGCTGTCCCAGTTTGCCATTCAAGGCTCACAGGAAGAGCTCCAGAAGAAAGACCAATGGTGCTTGACTGTCCTGGTGTGATGGCTCTCACAGTCTTGAGAACAAAGACAGCGTGCCCCAGGGTTACTGGTGAGAGTCCCTATAGTGCTGGTTTTACTGGCAAACAACTCAAAACATTAGCAAAGCAGGCAGCTATGGGGAAATAGAATACTAATGAGTTCAGTTTGAGTTTGGGGGAAGTCACTGGGATGACAACATGAGAGGAAACAGGTGGTAAGAGCTGAATATTACAGCAAAAAGAAAGTGGAGGGGAAGGGGAGTAAGTTTTCCTCTGTGTATTCACTGCTGTTCCAGAATAGGAAACGGTACACCACCCTGCTGGTAAAAATCAGTGTAACTATGTATACCAGTTGCCGTCATCTGCTCTAACGTACGTGATCCCATGTGTATCAGAGCAGAACTGTGCTCCACAGGGTGTTCAGTGGCTGACCTTTCTTCCAAGGCCCCTCCAACCTTTTGGTTAGCAGCTGAATGTGTTAACAGTTTTTACCACCCCGGGATTCGATGGTAACTATATACGATCAACTATATACGATGTTGTTAGCTGCTGTTGATTGGGCCCCAACTCGTGACTCCATGTACACTGTAACAAAATGCTGCCTGATACTGTTGTGATCCATAGAGTTTTCACTGGCAGATTTGGAAGTGAACTGCCAAGCCTTTCTTCCATATATAATAGTTTATTTAAAAAAAAAAACAACTTTTGTGTCAAGTATAGCAAAGAAAGCTGATTTAAGAGATGCGGTGTGATGGAGACACACAAACACACATGTGTGACGCATGGACCCCTGGTGGCACAGTGGTTAAAAGCTACGGTGAGCTACAACATGGATTGAATTGTGTCCCCCCAAAATGTGTCAACTTGGTTAGGCCATGATTCCAATTATTGTGCGGTTGTCCTCCATTTTGTGCTTGTAATTTTATGTTAAGGAGGATTAGGGTGGGATTGTATCACCCTTACTAAGGTCACATCCCTGATCCAACGTAAAGGGAGTTTTCCTGGGGTGTGACCTGTACCACCTTTTATCTTACAAGAGATGAAAGGGAAGCAAGCAGAGAGGGGGTACCTCATACCACCAAGAAACCAGTGCTAGGAGCGGAGCGTATCCTTTGGACCTGAGGTTCCTGTGCTGAGATGTCCTCAGACCAAGGGAAGACTGATGCATCACAAAGACCTTCCTCCAAAGCTGTCACAGAAAGCCTTCCCCTGGAGCTGGTGCCCTGAATTTGGAGTTCTAGCCTACTGGACTGTTAGATAATAAACTCTTTGTTAAAGCCATCCACTTATGGTATTTCTGTTATAGAAGCATTAGATGACCAAGACAGAATCTGGTACCGAGAGAGTGGGCTGCTGCTCTAACAGATACCTAAAATATGGAAGCAGTATTGAAACTGTGAATGGATAGAAGAACTCAGAAGTGAGGAGAACTGTTAACATCAGAGAAGGTGCAGATGGTGAGAAGCAGCAGCAGAGGGCCAACAGTAGCAGCGAACAGGCAGCAGCAGAACCAGGAGGCCTGTGCCGGGCAGCACGGGAGCCGACCCATGGAGCAAGAGAGCTGAGTGCCTTGGCACAGGAGGCTTCCCGTCAGAGTGGGGTGCCTCCAGGCACTTACCTGTAGAGCTAGGCTTGCTGAGCCACAGAGCAAGAGAGCTGAGTGCCTTCCTGCCGAAGTTTACTGGCTGAGTAGGGTGCCTCTGGGCACTTTTTGGTGGAGCTACAGAGCTTTGGAGCATTTGCCCAAGCAGGGCAGATGTGGGTATGAGGCCCTAGGAGCTAAGAGGCCAAGAAACCAGGAAGCAGAAGCTGAAGAGACAAGGAACACAGGAAGGCGAGCTGCCTCAGTCTCAAAGGGTATGGGCATGACCTCTGGGGTTTCAAAAGGTGGAGCCGTGGCCTCTGGTGTTTCTAAGTGTGGAGTCACCCTCAGATGGACTAGGAGAATGGTGCGCCTAAAGCCAAAGGAGCAAAGTTTCCGTCCCAGTGGGCCTGGAAGGCAGAGCTGAAGCCCAGAGCCAAGGGGCCTCCATTCAGAGTCCAGAGAGTGTGGCCAATACCTAGAGTCTGGAGGGCAGGGCCATTGTGTGAATGGTCTCAGAGAACAGAGGATTACTTGCAAAGCCTTTAGGGCTAATGTAATGTGTTCTGTTAACTTTCTTGTTGCCTATTATCCTTTCTTTCCCTCCAGTTTCTTCCATTTGTAATGGAAATGTCTAGCTTGTGCCTGTTCTGCCATTGTACTTTGGAAGCAGATAACTTGTATTCTAGATTTCACAGATGAAGAGGAATCTTTGGATTTTGGACTTGGAATTAATTTAAGACTTTTGCTATGATATGATGGGGTGAATGTGTCTTACATGTAGCAAGGACATGAATTTTTGGGAGCCGAAGGGTAGAATATCATGGATTGAATTGTGTCCCCCCAAAATATGTGTCAACTTAGTCCATGATACCCAGTATTGTGTGATTGTCTTCCATTTTGTGGTTGTAATTTTATGTTAAAGAGGATTGGGGTGGGATTGTAACACCCTTACTAAGGTCACATCCCTGATCCAATGTAAAGGGAGTTTTCCTGGGGTATGGCCTGCACCACCTTTTATCTTACAAGAGATTAAAGGAAAGGGAAGCAAGCAGAGAGGAGGGACCTCCT
This sequence comes from Loxodonta africana, assembly GCF_030014295.1. Taxonomy (NCBI): domain Eukaryota; kingdom Metazoa; phylum Chordata; class Mammalia; order Proboscidea; family Elephantidae; genus Loxodonta; species Loxodonta africana. The sequence goes on from NC_087343.1 coordinate 227,158,794, forward strand.
ACCACCAAGAAAGCAGTGCTGGGAGCCGAGCATGTCCTTTGGACCTGAGGTTCCAGTGCTGAGATGCCCCCAGAGCAAGGGAAGGGTGATGACAAGGACCTTCCTCCAGAGCTGACGGAGAAAGTCTTGCCCTGGAGCCGGTGCCCTGAATTTGGATGTCTATTCTATGAGAGAATAAGTTTCTCTTTGTTAAAGCCATCCACTTGTGGTATTTCTGTTATAGCACTAGGTGACCAAGACAGCTGCTAACCAAAAGGTCAGCAGTTCAAATCCCTCAGCTACTCCTTGGAAACCCTGTGGGCAGTTCTACTCTGTCATATAAGGTCACTTTGAGATGGAATCGACTTGACACCAATGGGCAGGTGTGATGGATTGCTTTTATGTGGCCTTTCTCTCCATGGTCTTATAACTCCCACCCAGGTGATTGGGTGGGACCGTGCAAATAAGGTAACTGTGGCCCACCAAAGGAATTGGTCAATTTTGCCATCCTCCTAGGCTTAAAATGAGCCATCCTAGAGGTGGGAAGAAAGGATGTTACTACGACCAAGGGAGAAGAGGCAAGAACGGAACGTGTCTTTGGACCCGGGATCCCTGCACTTAGAAGCTCCTGGAACCAGGAGACTAAGAGAGAAGAAGCTGTAACACTGATGACAGCAAGAAGCTGTGGCCGAGAAGCAGCAGCAGGAGACAACACATTGGGCTTCCTTGCCCACAGAGCAAGAAAGCTGAGTGCCTTCGGGCAGGAGGCCTGCTGGTGGAGTAGGGTGCCTCTGGGCCTTGTTAGCAAAGCTAAAAGAGCTTTCTAACACTTGCCAGAGCAGGGAAGAGGCCAAGGGGCCAGAGAGAGGTGTGCCTGCAGCAAGCTGGGAAGGTGCTGTCCTGATGTAGGAACTGTATCCTGAGTGTTCCTGAACCTGGATTGTACCGTTACTTCCCTAATAAACCCCATAGTCATGAGTGTTGTCTGTGAGTTCTGTGTGGCCATTGCAGTGAATTAGCTGAACTCAGCGGAGAAGTGGAGAGTGCTGTGGGAGGGTGGTTGGTGTCAGAATTGGTAAAGATAGTGGAGAAAGGAGGCACATCTGACTTCTGCCTCATAGGAATCAGCCGCGGGCTGTTAATCTTGATTCTCCTTCCCCCTTGTGAAGTTAGAAAAGGTCAGACGCCCCTCCCACTCCATTTTTATAAGAGATTAAATGAGGGGGACTAAATATGACTGAGGATGTGTGTGTCTGTGTGGTAGGGGTAAGAATAGGTATCAGAGACGTGGAAGAGAAGGAGAGGGAGTAAAAATCCTTTTCCTCCTTGCCTCTGTGTTTGTTGGAAGGACTAACCCTGCTGTGTATCGTTCTATGGAGTAACACGGGATGAGCAGAAATGAGGCCTTGTCACAAAGTACAAAATCATTCCTCTTCTGGTCTTTTCCCCCTTTTTTTTTAAATTCCACATTCAGATCTATTTTTCGTTTTGCTGGAGCACATCCTTGGGACAGAGGGCAGTAGAGTGTTGTTTTGGGGGAAAATGCCTGTGTGGGTGATACTCTTGAGTCTTTATTTTGCTTCACTGCATGGTGTTTTCAGCATGTCGAAATCTAGGTTCTTCATCCTGTCACTTGAGAACCCTATGGTTGCCCTCCTTTGTCCTCTGTTGTCACAGGGCCACTTTGGTTTTCTTCCCTTTATGAGTACTTTCTTTTATTTTTCCTCTCTGGCAACATTAAGTTTATCTCTTTCCCTTAAAATTCAGAAATTTCAGCAGAATATGATTAGGTAGGTGGGTGGTTTTTCTTCCTGCTTGATACTCTGAGCCCTTTAATCTGCATAGTTTTCAGTTCAGAGAAATTTTCTTTGGTTTCATCTTTTATTGTTGCTTTTTCTCCACCCTCTCTGATCTCTCTTTCAAAAGTTCTGAGCAGAACACTCACATCTCCTGCCAGAGCCTCTCCTCCCCTTTCACAGCGTCCTTTCCTGTCTGCTCTGCGGCCTGAGGGCACCCTAGTCACTTGCTCGGCTGTGGCCATGCCCAAACACTGACAAGGCTTTCTGAGGACCAGAGCTGCTGTAAGCATGGATCCATGCTCCCGTGTGATAACAAGTGGAAACAAATTCTCACAAGTCCCTTCTCTCTGCTCTAAACCCATCCTGGGAGCATGACTCTGCATGAGCTTCCATATCTCTGACTAGGTTTTCGCTTACAATTTTCTGCCCAAGGAGATCAACTTTCTAGTGCCTGGAACCATCTGGAAGTTTTCACAGTGGAAGGGAATGGCTGTTGCCTACCATGAGTGTTGATGGAAAGGACCCTGTTTGAGTGAGTGAGCCAGATGACTTCTGCAGCATTGTCTAAACCCTAAGGTCCTGTGGAATGTGGTTTGCTTGCTTTTTGTTTTTAGTGTTCTGTGTTGGTATGTCTGTAAGGATAAAAGACAGTGCCTATTTTGTTGATGAAACCTTTGAGGATTTTTCAGCAATAGCAATTGTGACACTTCATTGAGTCTTGTCTTCAGATCATCCCCTGTGGCGTACACATGCTCTTTCCAAGCCCCTGTCCTAAATTCTTTACATACTCCATGTAATCCCCCTCAAAACCCCGGCAGGTAGATGTCCCACATTACAGGGAGAACAGTAAAGGTGGAGCTGACACATACTACTCAAGACTAGCAGACCCCGGCACTGGTAAGTAGCGCCAGGAGCGTTTGTGCCTGAACCAGGCTCTCACCCCAGTGTGCTCCCGTTCCTGGCAAGGAGAGCTAGCACGCCTTCTTAGTCTGTCACAGACTGGCTTTCCCAGTGTGTAGGCATTAGCAGGGCCGCTGTTGTGATCTCAGCACACCTACCCATCCAGTGGTTCTCACCGTACTGCATCCAAAGTCAGAATTCCCTTCTCTTGTTACCTCTCCTACACATTGCTGGGTGCAAGGCTGTGAGGAGGGCACTTGATGATTAAATACGACAGATCTGTGTGATTCACTGGAAAGAGAGCCCAGGTGAGGATCGTGCTGGATTCAAGCACCCCTCTGGGTAGGGTTGCCAGAGCCACGCATATCACTTCCTGGACCAGGGCACTCATACATTCATAAAGTTGGTGTTTTAACATGAGGTCCATCTCATCTAAGAAAAAGCAAGGTAGGATTTGGCCTGAGGTTCTCTGTAAAGGCCTCGGTCCCCTGCCTGAGACTAGTGGACTGTCCAGACGAAGCATGTCCCTGCTGGCCGGAAAGCCCTGAGGCCAGAGAGAGGCCTCCTATGGTTTACTCTCTACTCACCCGCACTCGGCTCAGCTGGTTTCATTTACTTGTCTGATCAGCTCAAACATTGCCTTTTTTTCTCCCAGAATGTTTTTTGTTGTTGTTGAGAATGTACTCAGCAAAACATATATCGATTTAAGTTTTCGCAGGTACCGTTTAGTGACATTGTTTACATTCTCCCAGTTGTGCAAGCATTCTCTCCCTCCTTTTCTGAGTTGTTCCTCCCCCGTTGACATAAACTCATTGCTCCCTGGGGTTCCTATCTTTCAAGGGGCTGTTGTCCATTTAGGAGCCCTGGTGGTACAGTGGCTAAGCACTTGGTTGCTAACCAAAAAGTCACTGGTTCAAACCCACCAGCCACTCTGCGGGAGAAGAGTTGCCCGTTGTAAAGACAATCAGAATGGAAGTCTGCAAGGTGTTTTACTCATGTTTTAAATGACAGATCATCTCACAGCTTTTGTGGGACTCCAAGGATCCACAGGCACAGGAGCTCAGAGGCCCCCTGTTAAATGGCCTGGATCCTCCTCAGTCTCGGGTGCTGTGTGCAGGGTTTTCTTAGACTTCAGTTCAAACCCAGGGTCTTCTGCCCATCCCTAGTTCTTATTTTCACAAGAAAGGCCACTTTCAGTAGAAGTTGTAAACTGTACATTTTCCTGACTAATAATTGCTATGACATAAACCCATAATGATCCTAAAGTATCTATTGAGAGTCATTATGTATATAATTCATTTTTGATCATCCTAGTAAATCAGCCAGAGTCCTGGTGGCACAGTGGTTAAGAGCTTTGGCTACTAACCAAAAGGTCAACCGTTTGGATCCACTAGCGCTCCTTGGAAACTATCAGGCAGTTCTACTCTGTCCTGTAGGGTCGCTATGAGTTGAAATTGACTCAGTGGCAGTGGGTATAACAGGGTATATAGTATAGGAGTCACAATCACTTGTTAGCAACTGATTTGGTTAACTGGTTAGTATATTAGAAAGTATCTTTAAGATGGAAGTAAGAAAAAATATTATTGCCGTCTCTTCTGTTTTTTTTTTTTTTTTAATTAGACCAACTCACAACTTCTCTGGATTTTTGTTTTAAAAGTTCTGATTCAGCATGCTTAATTTACAACAACAAAGGAACTTTAATTACCAGCCGAATTGTTTGTGCTTTTATTGGTTTCTGCACTGTGGCCTACGATTAACTCATTACCCTAGTTCTCGCTCTGCAGCCTCAGAAAGACAGGCTCCTCCTAGGTGTCAGTCCCCACGATAGTGCTAGCCCTGGGGACTTAGAAAAATGTGCTCTTGTGACCATTTAGGGCTTTCTGTCCCAGAAAAAGCATATGGTTAGCACAAGAACCTCAAGGCTAGCTATTTTCTTTTTGCCTTATTTCCTGCATGTTTGCTAAAGACAGCACTTTATTTAGCTGAAAACACTAAAAAAAAAAATTGTACTACATTATAGTCTTACTTTTCAGTTAATTAACTGACTGTTTCTCTCTTTAGTGTCCAAATGTTGTGATTTTAAGGTTTAAATCGCTTTCAACGGTAATCCATTATTTTAGCCTTGTCATAGAGAAGTAATGGAATTGCAGAGAAAGGTAACATAATATAAGCACCATTCATTTGTCATAAAACATTCTATTCTGTTATGGCCAGGAATTCCTAAGCAGACCACTTGTACGTAAGCAGCCTCCCAGCCCCCATCCTCCGAAAGAAACCTTTCTGACTCCGTAGCTGCTTGAATGGCTGTGGTTTTGAGCACACTCCTGGGGCCACCACCTCCTACACAAGTGACAGCTCAGGGATCTGCATGAACTTTCCACATGCCCGGCAGGTGCTGGGGATGGAGAGGATGTGCTCGTAACAGCAGCCAAAGACCTAAATGCCACCGAAAAAACTGTGTCAACGGAAAAAGCCCAGAGCGTGAGATAAGCAATGTACACGCAGCAGCCAGTTAGTAAAATGAGAAAATGGTGATACCGAGAATATGTTTGACCCCTAACAATATAGTAATGTCCCATGGCCCCAAGGAGAGGACAGCTGCTTCCTCCCTGGGAATCCTCGCCCATGGTGAGGCTAGCCTGGCCCTGGTGTGTGGTTAGGGCCCACCTGGCCATGTAGACAACCAGGCAAGGACTGTGCTGACCTCTGGACTCTTAAGAAGAGGATGTGAGTCTTTTATGATTGTTTCCCCTGCGACTCTCATGTGAATCAGGTGCATGCAAAAGAAACAGGCAGACGAAACTATGCCATCTACCTGTATTTATCCAAGATTTTAATTTACAAACATGAGTGAACAGCCTATATCAAACACAAAAGACCTATATGAGAAAATAGAACTGAGTTCAGAGGAAATAGAAATAATTAAGAGAATATAAATAATTATTAACCTTATTAGTATGTGTGAAGTATTTAGTAAGGCCAAAATCAAATATTAAATTGAAGATCTAGAAAATATTCCTTCAAATATTCATCCTAGTGAGGGTAGAATGGAAGTACATGAGTCAAATAAATCTCAGATAACTTTGAGCAGAAAGATATGAAGTATGAGAAAAAAAAGGTGAGTGATTTAGAAAATTAAAAGGCCCAATATCTAGTAGTATTCCAGAAACAAAATAGAGTGAAGGAAATAATAGAAAAAAATTTCTCAGTACTAAAGAAAACCAAGAATATTCAAATTGAAAGGATGTGAGTACTGAGCAGGATGAATGGGGAAATAAAGAAGCCATGTCTAGCACATCTTCCTGAAATATCAGAACATCAAAGAGGTAGAGAAAATACCAAAAGCTTCAGAGGCACCTAAAATAAATTGCCAAATTTATGTAACACTTATCAGACACTCTGGAAGCCAAAAGTCAGTGATGCAATGACTTCTAGCTCTGAGGAAAAATATTTTTTATTGTAGAACTTTATATCTAACCAAATATTAATCAAGCTTTAGGACAAAGTGGTAACTTTCAGATATTCAAGGATTCAGAGGATTTATCTCTAATGCATATTTTTTAAAAGAATAATACTTTGAGGATACACTCCAACAAATTAAAAAGACATCTAAGAAAGAGAAAAAAAAAAAATGGGATTCAAGAAAAACTAACCTTGAAAGACCAAGAGTGCAATGAAAAAAAAACTCAATTGAAAACCTAAACAACTAAGCAGATCAGAGAGCTCTAAAAAGATCACTTTCCAGAAGAAAGTGGATTTATTTTAACAAACGGTCTGCCTTTGAAGCTGAATTCTCTGAATGATAGGGTGAAAAAATGCTTCTTTGGTGAACAACAAAAAATAAAGGAAGATATAAACTCCCAAAAAAAACAAACTAGAGCCATTGCCGTCACGTCGATTCTGACTCATAGCAACCCTATAGGACAGAGTAGAACAGCCCCATAGGGTTTCCAAGGAGTGCCTGGTGGATCCGAACTGCTGCCCTTTTGGTTAGCAGCCATAGCTCTTAAGCACTCTGCCACCAGGGTTTCCACATAAACTCCAGGAAACCCAAAAAGCTATTCAAGAAAAGAACAGCTCAAATATGAAGCAAACAAAAATAAGGTATGATTTGGAGCAATTGGTGGGAAATGGGACAAAGAGAATCCATTTGAAGTTGGCAGGGTGAGTTGTCTCCTTTGGGCAACTTACCCTTGATGATAGGATTAACAATTCCTTCTCTTCAAGTCTGTCTCACCACTCACCTCTGCAGTGTACAACATGGTCCTTACCATGAGTAATTAAATCCAGAACTCAATAATTGTACAGGTACCTTTCAGTGACTGCAAAGTTAAAACTAAAAATTAGCTACACTACAGAGAGTTAAACAAAAACTCTTGAGCCACGTAGAAGCTCTCTCTTAAATAATTCTTAGGTCAGAGAAGAAACTGGAATTTACACTGCTGGGCGTTTCGGATACTTAATATCAAAAGTGATGGCTGACTCCACCGTCACAATCAGGAAATCCATGGCCTTGAATGAACAAACACAAATGAAGTAAGTGTTTGGTCCCAGAAATTGGGAGAGAAAACAAAGCTAAGTAGGAAGTACAGGAAGAAGAAAGAAAATAGAAAAAGACAGACGGCGAGAGGGAGATGGGGAGGGAAAGGGGAAGGAAAGAGGAAAGAAATGAATGGAAATAGGAAACAGGAAGATTATAATCGATCGACAAAACCAAGGTGTTAATTTGAAACAACAATAAAGCAGATCTACCGCTGCCAGGTCTAATCAATGCAGTGTTAATCAGATAAGATTAACGAATTTGGCATCAGAGGGTGTGACTACAGACATACGGAGAGTTTAAAAATTTCAAGAGAATTCTTTGTTCAACTCTAATGCTTATAAATTTGAAAATCTAAAAAAACGGGGGGCGGGGGGAGGATGAATAAGAACATGTGAATTACCAAAATTAACCCAAAAGAAACACAAAATACGGCAAAGGAGATGGATGTCCAGAGAAGACCCTGAAAAGGATGTCAACAAATCACCTTCCAGGAAGTTAGCAGACAGTTTAATCAGTCTGTCAAAGAGCTTGTTGTATATAAGCTTTCCAGGCCATAGAAGAGAGTCGTTGACATAATACCACAACTGGACAAAAAGCACAAAAAAGACAACCACAGAACAGTATCACCTATGACCAGAGATGCAGAACTTCTAAGTTGAATTCTAAGAACCAAATTTAGCCAATACCCGAGAATCTAAGTGTGGTTTAATGTTGTACCTGCTGATAAAGTCCATCCGTGAGTAGCCGTAAGAGAGGACCCATGACACCTTGCCTGTGCGTGCTGGTGTGTACCTGAGTGTGTGTGCACACCGATGTGCACCAGAAGGGTAAGCACTAAAGTGCTGATGCTCATCACAGAATGAGGAATTATTTGGGGAGGGTTTAAAGAGCCCTGGTGGTGCAGTAGTTAAGAGTTCAGCTGCTAAACAAAAGGTCGGCAGTTCGAATCCACCAGCAGCTCCTCGGAAACCCTGTGGGGCAGATCTACTCTGACCTGTAGTCTTACTATGAGTCGGAATCAACTCAACAGCAGTGAGTTTGGTTTTGGGTTTTTTTTTTTGGTTAATGACTAATGAAGTTGAGCATCTTGTCATGTGCTTATTTGCCATCCCTATGTCTTCTTTGGAAACCCTGGTGGTGTAGTGGGTAAGAGCTACAGCTGTTAACCAAAAGGTCAGCAGTTCTAATCCACCAGGCATTCCTTGGAAACCCTATGGGGTGGTTCTGCTCTGTCCTATAGGGTCGCTATGGGACGGAATTGATTCAACGGCAACGGGTATGGTTTTTTTAGTTTTATGTCTTCTTCAGTAATGTACTTAAAACTTGCCCATTTTTTATTTGATGGTTTAGTTTCTTATTACTGAGATTTGCAAGTTCATTTTGTATTATATTCTGAATATAAATCCTTTATCATACGTAAGCTTTGGAAATCATTACCCCCCAACCTGTGACCTGTCTTCCATTCTTTTAATAGTGTCTTTTACAGACCAAATGCTTTTAACTTTGAAAAAGTCAGTTTTTTTCTTTGACAGATTATGCTTTTGATGTATCTAAGAATGTTTGCCAGAATGTTCTCCTATGTTTTATTCTGAGAAGTTCTGCAGTTTCAGTTTTTACATTTAGAATTATATTCCATTTTGAGCTAATGTTTGTGTAGGTGCAAGGTATGAATCAAAGTTCAGTTTTAGCATATAAACGTTCGGTTGGTTTGGCGCCACTTGTTGAAAAGATCCTCCTTTCCCACTGAATTGATTTTGCAGCTTTGTCAAAAGTCAGTTGTGCAGAGATAAGCGTAGGTCTCTTTCTGGATTCTAGTGTTTTCCATTCATCTATTTGCCTGTCTTGATGCCAGGGTTACACCGTCATGGTTTCTAAGAATCCCTTGGCTTCCTAAGAAGTGGTGAGATCAGGTAGTGTCAGTCTTTCGACTTTGCACTTATTTTTAAAAGTTGCTTTGGCTATTTAGGTCCTTTCTGCAACTTTGCAATTTCTGCAAAAAAAAAAAAACCGTTGGGATTGTGTTGAATATATAGATCAGTTTGGGGGCAACCAACATTGTAACAGGTTTGAGTCTTCCAGTTAACAAGCACAGACTCTCTCTCCATTTAGTTAGATTTCCTTTCACTTCTCTCAGCAACGCTTTGTCATTTGCACTGTGCAGTCTTGCAATTCTTTTCCCAGATTTATCCCTAAGTATTTCAGATTTTTGATGCTGTCATAAATGTTACATCATATTTTTAGGCAGACAATGCACACCTTCTACGTTTGTTTGCCAGCCATGCCCTCCCCCGACGAGGTATTTTTGTAAGTGCTACTATGCCGATTGTTTTTACATGTTGCTGTGAAAAATTAGCATAACGCCCTTATGAAAAAACTTCACTGGGGAGGGTGCAGTTGGCAAACAAATGTAGAAGGCGCATGTTATTTGCTTAAAAATATGGTATTTTTATTTCAATTTCCAAATGATTGCTAATATATAGAAATATTCTAGTAGCTTTTTCTGTAGATACCATTTTCTTTATACTTGATCCTGTTGTCTGTGAATGAAGACAGTTTTATTTCTTCCTTCGCGATCTGGATGCGTTTGATATCGTCTTAATTCCTTATCATGCTGGGTAGGCCCTCCAGCACAATGTTGAATAGAAGTGATGAAGGCAGACATCCTTGTCTTATTCCTGGTCTTCAGGGGGACAGCATCCAGTTTTCACCATTAAGGATGATGTTAGCTGCAGGTTTTTATAGATGCTTGTATCAGTTTAGGAGGAAGTCCTATTTGTTCCCAGTTTGCTAAGAGGTCCGTAATCTTCTCCTCGCAGGCCAGGGCCACCTCTGCTGAGCCTCACATGTGGCTCCTCTGGGTGGGGTTCTTCTCTGATGTGAAGAGACAGATAAGTTACTGTTTCTATTTGATTATTGAAAAAACAGTTTTACCAAAATGAGGTGAAAACAAGAGGGAAAAAATGAGAGACTGACTCGGAGGCTGTAAGAATTCAATTTTGAATTTTTAAAGGACAAATTTTAACCTGGAAATTGTGAATATTATCTCTTAACCCAGATCCTTTCCAATTGTGTTTAATTCTTAACTTTTTTTTTTTTAGATTTTTTTTATTGTGCTTTAAGTGAAAGTTTACAATTCAAGTCAGTTTCTCATATAAAAACTTAAAACACATCATTACGTGACCCGAGTTGCTTTCCCTGCAACGTGACAGCACACTCCTTCTCTCCATCCTGTATTGCCTGTGTCTATTCAGCCAGCTCCTGTCCCCCTCTGCCTTCTTATCTCCCCTCCAGACAGGAGCTGCCCACATAGTCTCATGTGCGTACCTGAGCTAAGAAGCACAGTCCTCACCAGTAGCATTTTACAGTCCAGTCTAATCTTTCTCTGAAGAGTTGGCTTTAGGAATTGTTTTAGTTTTGGTTTAACAGAGAGTTCAGGGGCCATGACCTCTGGGATCCCTCCAGACTCAGTCAGACCCTTAAGTCTGGTCTTTTTACTAGAATTTGAGGTCTACATCCCACTTTTCTCCTGCTCCATCAGGGGTTCTCTGTTGTGTTCCCTGTCAGGGCAGTCATTGGTGGTAGCCAGCCACCATCTAGTTCTGGTCTCAGGCTGATGGAGCCTCTGGCTTGTGTGGCCTTTTCTGTCTCTTGGGCTCATATTTTCCTTGTGTCTTTGGTGTTCTTCATTCTCCTTTGCTCCAAGTGGCTGGAGACCAATTGATGAATCCTAGCTGGCCACTTGCTAGCCTTTAAGACCCCAGATGCCACTCACCAAAGTGGGATGCAGAACATTTTATTAATACACTTTGTTATGGTAATTGACCTAGATGTCCCCTGAAACCATGGTCCCCAGACACCTGCCCCTGCTACTGTGTCCCTCGAAGTGTTTGGTTGTATTCAGGAAACTTCTTAGCTTTTGGTTTAGTCCAGTTGTGCTGACTTCCCCTGGATTGTGTGTTGACCTTCCCTTCACCTAAAATTTTTTTACTATCTAATTAGTGCATACCCCTCTCCCTCCCTCACCACCCTCGTAACCATCAAAGAATGTTTTCTTCTGTGTTTAAACCTTTTCTTGAGTTCTTATAATAGTGGTTTCATACAATATTTGTCCTTTTGTGACTGACTAATTTCACTCAGCATAATGCCTTCCCGATTCCTCCATGTTATATTTCATGGATTCATTGTTGTTCTTTATTACTGCATAGTATTCCATTGTGTGAATATACCATAATTTGTTTATCCATTCATCTGTCGATAGGCACCTTGGTTGCATCCATCTTTTTGCTATTGTAAACAGTGCTGCAGTGAACATGGGTGTGCATATATCTGTTCATGTTAAGGCTCTTGTTTCTCTAGGATATATTCCAAGGAGTGGGATTCCTGGATCATATGGTAGTTTTATTTCTAGCTTTTTAAGGAAGCGCCAAATCGATCTCCAAAGTGGTTGTACCATTTTACACCCCCACCAGCAGTGTATAAGTGTTCCAGTCTCTGCACAACATCTCCAGTGTTTATTATTTTGTGTTTTTTGGGTTAATGCCAGCCTTGTTACAGTGAGATGGTGTATCGTTGTAGTTTCGATTTGCGTTTCTCTAAAGGCTAATGATCGTGAGCATTTCCTCATGTATCTGTTAGCTACCTGAATGTCTTCTTTAGTGAAGTGCCTGTTCATATCCTTTGCCCATTTTTTAATTGGATTATTTGTCTTTTTGTTGTTGAGGTTTGGCAGTATCTTGTAGATTTTAGAGATTAGAAGCTGATCAGATTTGTCATAGCTAAAAATTTTTTTCTAGTCTGTAGGTTGTCTTTTTATTCTTTTAGTGAAGTCTTTGGATGAGCATAAGTATTTGATTTTTAGGAGCTCCCAGTTATCTGGTTTCTCTTCTGGTGTTTGTGCATTGTTAGTAATGTTTTGTATACTCTTTATGCCATTCTTCCATGATCTTTATCATTTTAGGTTTTATATTTAGGTCTTTGATCCATTTTGAGTTAGTTTTTGTGCATGGTGTGAGGTATGGGTCTTATTTCATTTTTTTGCAGATGGATATCCAGTTATATGCCAGCACCGTTTGTTAAAGAGACCATCTTTTCCCCATTTAATTGACTTTGGGCCTTTGTCAAATATCAGCTGCCCATAGGTGGATGGATTTATGTCTGGATTCTCAATTCTGTTCCATTGGTCTATGTATGTGTTGTTGTACCAGTACCACGCTGTTTTGACTACTGTGGCAGTATAATAGGTTCTAAAATCAGGTAAAGTGAGGCCTCCCACTTTGTTCTTCTTTTTCAGTAATGCCTTACTTATCCGGGGCCTCTTTGCCTTCCATATGAAGTTGGTGATTTGTTTCTCCATCTCATTAAAAAATGTCGTTGGAATTTGAATAGGAATTGCATTGTATCTACAGATTGCTTTTGGCAGAATAGACATTTTTACAATGTTAAGTCTTCCTATGCATGAGCAAGGTATGTTTTTCCACTTATGTAGGTCTCTTTTGGTTTCTTGCAGAAGTCTCTTACAATTTCCTTTGTATAGGTCTTTTACGTCTCTAGTTAGACTCATTCCTAAGTATTTTATCTTCCTGGGGGGTCCTGTAAATTAATTCTTATAATATGAAGAATATTTTTTATATGTCATGGAGATTGAACAACACACAGTTGTATAATGTAGCATTAGAGTATGGGGTAGTCTTTTTGTTTATCAGAAATTTCTTCCTAGCTGTGTTTTTATCAAACTATGCTAGATGCTAGAATACAACCAGACAATCCTGACCAATGGGTGTTTCTTTCTAGGAAGAAAACTATTGGTTTGTACTTTTAGTTTGATTCTCCTGTTTTTTAAGTGATTTTTTAACTGTCTGGTGTGTGAGTTTGTTAATTGCTTAAGTAATGTGTTGTTTTATGGTTTACTATGACATTTTTCCACGATTCAATAGAAATACTTTTTTAGCCAACCTGACCTAGTTTGCATGATATTTTAAATGCTTATGTGTAAAACCAAACACATACCCAGCCCTCCCACATTAGATATGTATCCATCAGAAATATGTGTATATACGTTTACTGAAACACATGTTCAAAAATGTTCACACACGCGCTCTTCAGAATAGCCAGGTGCTAGGAGAAACCTGGAGTAGATAACCCTACTATGGTGCATTCACACGGCAAACCCTGTGCAGCAATAGGGTGGAGCAGATTGCGGCTCTTTGCACAGTGTGGATGAAGCTCAGAAACATAATCTTGAATGAAAGATACCAAACATAAAAGAATATATCCTGTACGACCCTGTTTATAGACAGGTCATAGAGGTCAGCATGGTGGTTCCCATGGGGAGACCTGGGGGGCGGTGGTGAGAGGGCAGGAGGGGCGCCGGCATGCGTGCATCCACGTTCCCTGCCTGGATGCTGTGTCCACTTTCTGAAACTCACCAAGCGGTCAGTGCACTTAGGATTTGTATTCTCTTCTGTATATATGTTATGCTTCAGTAAAAACATTGGCGTAAAGTTAACTAATGCTCGTGTCTTCGAATAGAAAAGTGATTTTGTAATGTAGTGAAAGAGGCAGAAATCTTGAATCGACCTCAGAGCTTTTCTTGAGTACAGTATCTTTTACTAGGAGCTCTTGGTATCAAGGATGACCTCCAGGTTTCTAAGCTAACAACTAGATCTTTGGAAGTCCCATTGGCTGAGATATTGGAGGAGGGGTGGTGGGTAGGTAAGGGGGGCAAGAACCAATGCTTGGTTTTGCTTGAAATTGAGAGATTGGGATTCCTGTGGACATCCTGGTGGACATTTTGAGAAGATAGTCGAAATATAGAGTTTGGAGCCTAGAAGCGAGGTCTCATGGGAGGCAAAGGTTTGGGAGCTTGTGTATTTATAAATATTAACAGGTCAGTCCCATGATGGGAAAGGACAAGTGGATTAACCTGCAGAAAACCAACTGACATCGAGTTGATTCCAAACCCTGTGCTCCATAGGGTTTTCAGTGGCTGATTTTTTGGGAGCAGATTGCCAGACCTTTCTTCCAAGGCACTTCTGGGTAGACTCGAGCCTCCAGTCTTTTGGTTGGCAGCCTAGCACATTAACCATTTGCCCCACCTGGGGGACTCCAGAATGGTCTATAGTTTCTTGTTTCTCTTTTGTGGTTGTATTTCTTAAATTTTCACCATTGAATGTTTGTTGACTGGAATCTAATTGAGCTAGAATCTAATTCCCTTGATTTTCAGATTCTTCATTGGTCGTTTAGAAGGATCATATAAAACCAATGGTGCCAACACCAGCTGCTAGGCAGCTGAGGTACACTCTGTGGGTGTTCAGAAAAAGACTCAATAGGTGGCCCAGTTACAAGCACAACTTGTGTGTCAGAACTAATCACTAGTCAGTTTTGTGGTTGGAGAGAATAGAAGGTGTGTACCTTATAATCTGCCGTGTTGCCGTATATAACCATAGTCGTTATTCTCCTTAAACGTGGCCACTTAGTACGTAATAACCTGTAGTCACATTACAGTAAATTGCCAGAGCCACTGGTTATAGAGCATTTAATCCCTAGAGAACACTGGACTCTCGTCCAGGGGTGACACACACACTCGGGCCCAGATGGCATTCGTAGGCACCAAGTTGATCTCAGTGGCCACCCACCTGTTTGTCCCCAGGCCACCCAGGCTTCTGGCTTGTAGTGTAAGGTCTCCACGCTTATGTTTCTGTCAGACCCGCCTGCCCGCCTCACCTTGTCACCAGCAAGCCTGCAAGACTGTCCACCATGAGGCTGGGGAGGTGGCATAGGAGCCTCAAGTGGGCAACCCCATCGGAAGCAGCCATGGCGCACCTCAGTCCACACATGGCCCCCCCCCCCGACTGCACCTGGTGCCTGGCGTCGGGACACTGTCTTCGTCTCTGAGTGCTGCTGTAATGCCACAGGAGCACCACAGTGGGTGGCCTTGAAAGACGTGAATTTCTTGCCTCCCAGTTCTGGAGGCTGAAAGTCCAAGTCCAGGTCTCAGCCGTGTTGATCCCTTCCTTGTCAGTCGCCCCGGGCATTTCTTGGCGGGTAGACGATCCTCACATGGCATCTGTCTTCCTGCGTGTGTATCTCTGAGTCTATTCTGCTCTTTCTATAACTCAGAAGTGAGTAGATTTAGAACCCACCCTACGCACACGTGACCTCATTCATATAACCAAACCCCATTTCCAGACAAAGTCACATCCACAGGTGCAGGGGTTGGGATTCCAACATGTATTTGGGGGACACAATTCATTCCATGCGAGGCGCCGTGTTCAGCCTCGTGCCCCCTCACTCTCTGTCTGCTCTGTCCAGGCATCAGCAATGCAGAGGCACGGCAGCCAGGGAAGGCGCCCAACTTCAGTGTTAACTGGACGGTGGGAGACTCGGCCATCGAGGTCATCAACGCCACGACGGGGAAAGACGAGCTGGGCCGTGCGTCCCGCCTGTGTAAGCACGCCTTGTACTGTCGCTGGATGCGCGTCCACGGACAGGTACTGGGCCCCCCCCGGCCCGCCCCCGCCCAGCAGCATCTGCTGTGCTCGCCGCTGTCCCTAAACCATCCTCACCTCATGTGACCGCGTGCAGCTGCCTAAGAAAAGAACAAAAATGACCCTTGAAAACTTGCTTCTCGGGACTTGTGAGCATAGAAGCCAACCCTGGTGCTTCTGTCCTAAAGCTGTGTCACAGGCAACTTCCCTCCCTCCCTCCGCCCCAGAACCAGGGTCACCTTCACTGGTGGGAGCTTCTCGGCCGCTCAGGAGCTGGGAGTCGTTCATACCATGAGTCCCCCCGCCCCGCTTCCTGCAAAGCAACACAGATATTCATTGGTTTCTGTTAAACCCTCCATGGAGGTTTTTAACCTTTTTCAGCAGCAGGTCCGTTTAGTCAAGTTCATAACACATAGTCGCCGTGAAGGCAGCGTTGACAGTGATTCAGGAGGGGTGGGTGGAGCAAGGGGCCTGACTCACATGGGTGTGTAGTGACCCATGCTGGCCCGTGGTAACCCATGCTGGCCTATGGTCACCCATCGTCCCCTGCAGTGGCCAGCGGTGCCCCTTCGTCACCTATGGCCCATGGCAGCACAAGGTGGCAGCCCAAGGCACCGTCCAGCATGCCGTCCAGCAAGACAGAGACTTTCTCAAGACCTGCATGAAAACGTGCCAGCCAGCCACAGGGATGACTCGGAGTTCTCCAGTGTGACAAAATATACATGCACCAATGGTGCGCTTGTTGGTTTTTTAAATAATTAAAATCTTAACAGTGGAATTTAAACCAATGGTAGGGGGTTTTTCTGAGCACCTCTCAGAATGTAGAGTCTGCAGCTGCCCATTTAACGAGGGAGACTGCTGCTTGGGGGTGATAAATTAAGGCTACAGAGAAAGAGCTCCCTGCTGTTTCATGTGATATGACCCCTTCATGGGCCGCTTGATCTTTCTGGCTTGTCCCCCAGAAGCCAGCACAGCCTGAAACGCCATTGTTGAAATGTCTCAGCAAGTTTTGTTTTCATCTGGCACTGTTACTGCTTAAAAAGCTGCAATTATTTTCTGTTCCCTTACAGGTTCCCACAAACTTACTACGCTCCAAGATCACAAAGCCCAACATATACCACGAGTCCAAGCTGGTTGCCAAGGAGTACCAGGCGGCCAAGGAGTGTCTGTTCAGAGCCTTCATCAAGGCAGGGCTAGGAGCCTGGGTGGAGAAGCCCACGGAGCAGGACCAGTTCTCACTCACACCCTGACCCCACGGGGGCGGGGGCACGTCAGGGTCCCGCGTCGGGGTCCGGCATCTCACACCTGACCCTGCAGGACGCAGCGTATCGGGCATCGGGGTCTGGGGTCAGGGTTGACGTCTTCACCCGGCATCTCACACCTGACCCCATGGAGCACAGCGCGGGGGACATCGGGGTCCAGCCTCTCACACCTGAGCCCGCAGGGTGCGGCGCGGGGCACATGGGGTCCAGCGCCCTCACCTGGCCTCTGCACGGCAGTATTTCCCCTTTCTAAATTACCCGGCAACTGCTTTCATTCTTAGTTTATGTTTAGAGATTGAGTTCTACTGAGTAGGGCTTCCTTAAGCTTAGAAAAATAGTAATTACTTTGTGTGAAAGTATTGAATAAATAATTTATTCAAAGCTAGGAACATGGTTTATAAAATAAGAAGTAATTATGTCAGATCAATTTCTGCCACATTATTTTAATTGCAAACAAGTATTTACGTGTGGAGAAGGGTAAGAAAATGGGGTTAGCCCCTGCTCTCTGTAGGCACTCACCCTGGTTAGCCAACTTGGCAGACGTTACAGACCTCCCCCCGGGGAACGCCTAGCACAATGTGGCTCCTGACACAGGGACCTCATCTGCCAGAGCTGTGACCCTGACCCTTGTAGCCTCCAAACTCTTCTAGAAGCTTCTGTGCTCCTCGTAGGATTGTATCCTGGAGACATTTACTTGCTTTACTTTCAAGTAATCAGAGATGAAAATACATCCAGGGACCCTCTGCTGGCCATGCATTTGGGTTTTTAAAAAATATTTGACTTGATAAAAATCTTTATAAAAGACTAGGAGTCCATAGCGGCTACTCCATTTCTTCCCCTTAACCTCACGGGTATGAACGGCTGCCCAGAGATCTTTACAGGAAGGAAGGTAGGTCAAGTAGATGATTATTTTTGGGACGCTCCACTGAAAAGGTATTTTTAAATTATTCTTTTCAGCTTTATCAAAGAAATGTTTGAGAAACAAAAAGTGTTCGGGCTTGAAGGCTCACAAGCAGTGCAGTGCTGGTGAGGGTGGTCTGGAGTTGCCCACCGCTGGTGAGGGTGGTTTGGAGGTGCTAACTGGTGGTGTGGGTAGTCCGGAGGTCCTCACAGCTGGTGAGGGTGGTCTGGAGGTCCTCACTGCTAGTGAGGGTGGTCTAGAGGTCCTCACTGCTGGGAGGGTGATCTGGAGGTGCTCCCTGCTGGTGAGGGTGATCTGGAGGTCCTTACAGCTGGTGAGGGTGGTCTGGAGGTGCTCACTGCTGGTAAGGGTGGTTTGGAGGTCTTCACTGCTGGGACGGTGATCTGGAGGTGCTCACTGCTGATGAGGGTGGTCTAGAGGTCCTTACAGCTGGTGAGGGTGGTCTAGAGGTCCTTACAGCTGGTGAGGGTGGTCTAGAGGTCCTCACCACTGGTGAGGGTGGTCTGGAGGTGCTCACCGCTGGTCAAGGTGGTCTGGAGGCCCTCATTGCTGGTGAGGGTGGTTTGGAGGTGCTCATTGCTGGTGAGAGTGGTCTGGAGGTCCTCACTGCTGGTGAGAGTGGTCTGGAGGTCCTCGCTGCTGGTGAGGGTGGCCTGGAGGTGCTCACTGCTGGTGAGGGTGGTCTGGAGGTCCTCACCACTGTGGATGCCAGGACTGTCTGGAGACAGGTTTGATGGTCATGACATGGAAAGGGGTGCTGCTGGCATCTGGTAGCTGGAGGCCAGGGTGCTGCTCTACACCCATAGTGCACAGGATACCCCACAGAAGGATCTGTCCCCAGCCTGGTGGAGAGGGCTACACTGACACCCCAGCTTGGGCTCCAAGATGGATGCGCTGCCTTGTTGCTCCAGCTCAGGGTTAGAGAGAAGCTATGGAGGAGAGCTCTGCCTGCTGTCATTGGCGCCCACATTTGTGGTTCTGTGGTTGGCCTGACCTGGGTGTTGTGCCTGGCAGAGATGGGCTGGCCCCACATCCGAACACAAAGCCATCCTGTCAGTACAGTCACCCCGAGGGGTAGGGCTGTCTTCACATCATCCTGGGAAGAGCCAGCACTGAGCAGAGCCACTATGGTCAGTGCCCAGGCAAGACAGCTCAGAGCGGAGGTGTGGAACGGGTGCCCTGGCTCTGAGAGGACGCACCCGAGCCTCACTCGCCAAGGCCTCTCCCTACACATCCACACAGGTGCATTCTGGTATGTCCTCACCCTGACACACTGCCCTGGCTGGTGATCTCGGCCAGGGCACTTCAGGACTTGGTCCATGCAGAGGAACGAACTTCTGCTCAAACCAGCATCATCCTCCATTCTGAGGGTGACCCTGAGCCAGCCTGGGTGACCTCACCTCCACCTTATGTGTTAGAAGGTGCTGGGTCCCACTCCACCTGTGGAGTGAGAGGCGCTGTGTGCTTTGGCCTTCTGCAGAGCAGGCTCCCACACAGGCTGGGAAAGAGGCCTTGTAGGGGGGCGTATTTTTACTCTTGTCTGTGAAATCATATTTTTTCTAATGCAGGTTGGGAGATAGACTTAGTTTTTAAAAAATACATGAATTTTACCTATAGAGTCCAGTGGAAATATGTTCTATATGCCCAGAAACCTGGTCAGCCAGGGTGTCGAGCACCTTCTCCTGTTGGGTAACCATTAGCAAGAGCTTGCCCTGCCCCCCGGCCCTACCCAGGTAGACTGGTGCCTTGTCAAGTGTGTGTCTGAGGGACCACTGACGGTGGGGCCCACCTTCCCTTCCACAGCGCCGTCAGGGCAGGCTGGGCCATGGGCACTGGTTGGGGAGCAGGTGAGGTTCCAAGACACCTGGGCAGCTGGGTGAGCTAGGCAAGTGTGGTGTGGGACAGCTGCACTGTGTCCCTTGCCGCCCCCCATCTGGGAGTCATGTCCCTGGCCCTGCAGCCTCTGTGCTTCTAGGATGGTACAGCTCGAATAGCTCATCTGTGTCAGAGAAAAGCGTCAGCCCCTCTGTGCCCACCAGGAAAGCCACACCAGGACACATGCCACAGACGAACTGCTGTGCCGAGGTGTTACTCTGCATCCCGTGCCGTTGATCGGGATTTTAGAGACATAGTGGAAAAGCTGACAGGATTGAGAACTTGGAGTTTTTGAGAAAAATCTTAAATGCTGAGGACATTTTAACGAGTGAGGGCAGGAAGATTTTTGTTTTGTTTTGCCAGCTAAACGTGAAGTATTGATTTCTAGTCAGTCGTGGAACTCTGTCCTCTACCCAGTCAGTCCCCTTTTGAGGTCCCTAGGCCGCAGCAGACCCAAGGAACCTTTCTGGGTGGCTTTGGCTGGGGCCCCGGGCCGGTGGGGATGTCAGCGTCGTAAGGAGGTGTCAGGTGGAAACGGTGCTTATAATGAGGCTGACATCTGGGACCAGGCGTGGGCCGGGCCAGCTGTTGCTCCCTCCTTCACCAGTGTCCCTCAGTGCCAGAAAGTTCTGCTCATTCCCAGGCAGTGACGCCAAAGAACTGCAGCTCAGATTCTAAGTCTTAATTTAACATTGAATTATCATTCAAAGATTTTTTTTTTGTAATTAAAAATAATTATTCCATTTTTAAATGTACAATCCCATGCTTCACAAGATACTAATTTCTCTAGAATTTTATTCAGACAGTTTCACTTATCACTTGTCTCCCATAGAATCGCTGCTTTCTCTGTAAAGACAGCGTTTGTCCATCTAACTTCAAACAGGTGTGTTCTGGAGGAGGCGAGGGTGTCCACAAATCTGTGCCCATGGCGCTCACAGTTCTGAGAGTGGAAGTAACGGGCGGCAGGGGTGGGGACCACACTCTCCTCTCTTTTTTAAAAGGAAAATTTGACACAGGTGGATCTTTTCCCATTTCTAAAACTGTTTTACACAGAGATTTAAGGTATGCCAATCATAACTTTGATCCAGCAAGAGAAATAAAATTAGCCAACTTTCCCATCTCTGAATTCTATGGGGTTAGAGAATCCCTCAAAAGATTGCTTTGTGTCAGTTCCAATCCGTATAAAGGGCGGGATGTCCGTGTTGGTGTGCGTCCTTATCCCCTAACAGGTGTCATGTGACAGGTCTCCCCCAGGTGTGAGGGGACAAGGGTGCTGGGCCCTAGGCCCGCGGGCAGGGCTGTGCCATGGAACTAGGGAAACCACTGTGAGGTGCTGGGAGTGGGCGGAGGTGGAACCGTTGGCTCCGTTGTGGCTTTCAGGGTGTATTAGTTTTCTCAGGTCCGCCCTGTCCCTGGCAGCGCTGTCTGCACTGCTCTGCCTACTGTCTCGAAGGACCAGCACAGAGCCCAACGGCTCTGGTCGCGTGTGCCGCGGGCAGTGGTGGGTAAGGGCTGGTGGCAGCTCATGGGGACTAAAAGCACAGTTTACGGAACTTGAAGGGAGTGAGCCCCCAAGGGATTTGCTTTCCAGACTTTAGGTTACACGCTCTTAATTTGGCTTTAGAATTTGGGTATTTTATATGAATGTAAATCAGCCAAGAAACGTGTCACGAACAAGCAGTGCTCCGTGTCTCTGTATGTACATTTGTGTATATATCACCACGTCACCTGCATGAGCCTCCTCCACACGAGACCAGCTGGACCGAGCATGAGACACTGTCACATGTAGACACAGGACTGAGACGTCTCAATAAAAACACATTGTTTCACTACCACAGTCTGGCTAAGACTTTCTTTCTCTTTCCAAACTATTTCTCTCCTTAGCTCCATGGACAGGCTTGGAGATCAATCCCAGTGAACGTGATTTGGAAACGTGGCTTTGGGGCCTTTGTGGACTTAGGGTAAATGCCACCCAAGGGAGCAGCGGGGTCCTTGCCACTCTGGTCATGTCCTCAGGGATGAATCCTCCCAGCCGCTCAGCACGTTTCCTTAACTGGCCATTGACTGGACGGTCTCTTCGTTTCTTTTCCACCCTGTTTCCCCAACTCCCCCACCACCAATTCTGCTTCTCACCATCCTCCTGATGAG
Source organism: Loxodonta africana (assembly GCF_030014295.1). NCBI lineage: Eukaryota > Metazoa > Chordata > Mammalia > Proboscidea > Elephantidae > Loxodonta > Loxodonta africana. Next base: position 227,180,708 of record NC_087343.1, read on the forward strand.
CACAGTGGCCCCATTCCCTTATTTCAGGGTACAGTAGTAAGCAGAGTTCCCGGTGGTCCAAACAGTGAACACGTTAGGCTGCTAACTGAAACTTGGAGGTTCAAGTCCACTTGGGAGGCACCTCAGAAGAAAGCCCTGTGAGCTGAAAAATCAGCCGGTGAAAACTATGAAACGCAGTTCTCCTCTAACACACATGGGGTCACCATGAATTAGGGTTGACCCAACGGCAACTGGTGTTGAAAGGTGTGGTATGGTAGGGTATGGGATGACATGGTTGGTTATGGAATGCCGTGGGATGGGATAGAACGGGATGGGATGATAGTAAGAGGAAAATAATATAGCTGCCCTGTGTGTGTCCCCATCTATAAAAGGGGAGATGGTACAAGCCCAGATAAGCTGTCGGGGTTATGTGAAGGTTCAGGTTATGGGGGCATGAGAACACTGGAGAAGAACCTGGACCCCCAGCTACACGTGATGGGCTATGTCAGGTAGGATGCAGAACTCTCTTCATGCTTTAGGAGGACAGTCGTAATAACTTTGTGGAAAATTGGCTACAAAGCAGTATTTGTATTTCATGATTGTAAAGAAACGTGTAGGCTTTATGTAAGTGCAACCACACCCAGAACAGTCGGGAAGGGCCAGAGTCTGATGGGTGGTCTGTGGATAGTGGGGTTGGGATGCTTTTAGTTTTCCTTTTTTTTTTCCATTTATCTATTTCTCTACTGTTTCTACAATTAAATAGAAAACTCAGGGAAATGCATTGAAAAGCCAGAAGCCCCACATAAATACAAAGCAGTACCATTCTAGGCACACAGTTTGCTTCTCTCTTTTGCATCTATTTTAAGCCTGTTCTCTCTCAATGAAAGGAACATTAAGAAGAAAATACTGTCTCCAAAAAAAGACAGACTAGTGGAGCTCCAGAAGAAAGCGTGGTAGAGATGAAGGTCTGCTTTGCAGACGTTCACGGGCCAGCACATACCCCCAAGTTGTTGCTCAGTGGTGTGTGTGTGAATAGGACTGGGCTCCTCTGGTGAGTTGAGACCTCTGGGTTTCATCAAGTGAAAAGAAAGGATTTTTAATATTACATAGTGAATCCCACCAAACCTGGCTCTAAGTTGGGGGTTCTTAAACTTTATCTGACAGATGCACACAGTGAGTGCCCTGTGGTCAGGCTCTGCTCTGGGGGCTGGGAATAGACCCTGAGAGCAGCAAAGATCACTGCGTTAGGGGCACACGTTCTCTGAGGCAAAGACATAAAAACTGACCACCACAAACAGTAAGGGTTGTGGTGGGGGTGCTCTGGGAAAACAGGAAAGAACAGCCAGTGAGACAAACGGGGTGCGGCCAGCTGCGGAGTTAACATTTTAAATAATGGCGGGTCTACCTCTGAGGTGGTGAGGTTGGTGCCAGATGAGAAAGTGATTTCCCAGGCAGAAGGAAAAGCCGGAGCAGAGGCCCTGAGCTGGAAGTGGGCCTGGCCTGGAGCCCGAAGGTTGGAGAGGCAAAAGTTTGGCAAGCCAGTTGTTAAACAGCCATTACTTAAAAATTAGTTTATGTAAGTTTACAATTAAATACGTTCTATCAAAAACAAATACTGAAAATGCGTCATTTCCTGATTATTTTACTGCGTTTCTCTACAGTCTGTGCTCTCGAGGTTATTTGGGGGTTATGCAAATACTGCAGAAGGGTGTGACCAGCTCTCGCCTCATACGCCCAGGTCACAGGCCTCACACAACAGACACCCGCCAATGCCACAGTCAGGGCTTGGTTCATCGTTGCGACTGTCTCTAGACCTAAGAAAGTGAAAGAGAAAACGACAGTGCAGATGAAGCAGAAAATGAAGCTACTACATTGTGAATGGCACAAAACATTGAGAAATATTCTTCCAGTATTTGAAAACTATTACCTGCTTCGGCAAAGAAGTCGCTCAGTCACTGAACGAGGGAATTCCAACAGACCTTTATTGGTCCACCTTTGCCTTACTCAAAAGTGAAAATACTGTGCAAAGCTTTGGTCAGACCTACACACTCAGCAGTCGCAGCCCCAGATACGAGAGGTCAGAAGATCAGTAGAAGCACCTGTGAGAGCCAGTTGGCTACAGGGGTGTTACAGTGGAGTATTGCATACTTTATTATTACTTGTAAATCATGTGCTATTCCCCTTATATCAAAATTACACACAAATATGCATACATTGGAGTCGGGCTGTTGTTAACTGTTTACTCGCCTCAGGTTGGAGGTTCTGTGCACCCAGAGGCATCTTGGGAAAAAGGCCTGGCTATCCACTGCCAAAAAAAATGGCCATTAAAAACTCTATGGAGCACAGCTCTACTCTGACATATATGGGGTTGCCATGAGTTGGGGTTGGCTCCACAGCAGCTGGTTAACAGGCATTCTCAGGAACAAAAGCCCTGTTCTGGGGAGGCCCCAAGAGCTTGTGGGAATTGATCAGCCCCTGGCAGTTGCTGCCCCACCCCACTTGCCCTTGACCCCCAGGGCTGGCGAGTGACTCTCTGAAGCCTGTCTCCTCCAAAAGCTACAAAGGTTGCAAGCTTGGGGCCTGTGGGTGAGGGGCTATGGGGATTGCTTGTTCCTGGGCTCCCCACCCTAGGCTCACTTGCCTCCCCCTACCCCCCTCGGCTCCCTGGGGCCCTGGGCGGCTGGGGTCCACTTTCCCCATATACAGCCAACTGATCAAGTAGCCAACACCCCAGGGGGAAATGACCTCAGAAGGGGAAATAGGACATTTGAAAATAAAAGCGATATTGAATTATAGATGCCATCAGAATATATTCTAATATTTTTAGAACAGACAGCTCAGGAATTTAAAATTAGCTTTATGAACATTCCAAAAGGGATAAGAAAAGAGAACCGAGCAGAATTTAAAATAATGAACACAGTAGATGGGCTAAATAGTAGAATGGGTTTACAATGTGAAGACCAGGTCGAAAAAGGAAGGGATGGAAAACAAGATTAAAGGAAGTGCTCACAGATGTGGATGACAACGGCACAGGTGCTAATACCTGGCTAACGGGTATCTTTTCTAGTGCCCGCACCAGGCGTCTGTGAGATACTCGCTGAGGCCACTGCACATGAAATGATGTGTGAAGAACTCTCCGGCATTCGGGGCTTTTGAAGCTTTTTACATTCCTACCGGCAGTGGATGAGGGTTCCAGTTTCTCCACAACCTCATCAAAATTTAGTTGTCTTTTTTTTTTTTTTTCTATCATTGCCCTTCTAGTGGGAGGGAGGCCTGCCTGAGAAGTTTTCATTCCTGGAGCACACAAACTGTTGGCAGCATGCCGCGTGTGCCAAGTGACCAGATGGCTGTAGGCAGATCCCGGTCTCTGACCTCACAGTGTCTGCATTTTCAGAGGATGACAAGGAATTCATGTCAGAGAGCAATGCACGTTGGGAAGAAAAACCAAGCATGCTGAGCAACCGCATGACTCGACTGATGTAGAAAGTCTTTATGTCGATGAAATGCATTTTAACCGACTCTCTGAAGAGGTAAATGGTTTCAAAAAACCTTCCTGACATTTCCCTCTTTTTTTTAACTTGGAAAACTTTCATTTTGTAGCATTAAACTTTTCTTCTGTGTGCACTATTTGCTTTTGTGAAAAAATCCCATGAGCACTTACAGTACCATCGTCATTGCTGTTAGGTGCCATCTAGTTGGTTCTGACTCATAGCAACCCTATAGGACAGAGAAGAACTGCCCCATACAGTTTCCAAGGAGCAGCTGGTGGATTTGAACCACTGACATCTTGGTTAGTAGCTGAGCTCTTAACTGTGCCACCAGGGCTCCTAGAGTACCAATGTTGTTGTTGTTAGGTGCCATCGAGTCATAGCAACCCTATGCACAGCAGAGCAAAACACTGCCGGTCCTGCGCCATCCTTACAATTGTTATGCTGAAGCTCATTACTGCAACCACTAGGTCAGTCCACCTCGTTGAGGGTCTCCTTCTTTTCCACTGACCCTGTACTGTGCCAAGCACGATGTCCTTCTCCAGGGACTGATCCCTCCTGACGTGTCCAAAGTGTGCAAGACGCAGTCTGGCCATCCTCGCTTCTAATGAGCATGCTGGTTGTACTTCTTCCAAGACAGATTTGTTCATTCTTTTGGCAGTCCATGGCATATTCAATATTCTTTGCCAACACCACAATTCAAAGGCGTAAATTCTTCTTCGCTCTTCCTTATTCATTGTCCAGCTTTCACATGCATATGATGTGATTGAAAATACCATGGCTTGGGTCAGGCACACCTTAGTCTTCAAGATGACATCTTTGCTTTTCAATACTTTAAAGAGGTCCTTTGCAGCAGATTTACCCAATGCAATGCGTCTTTTGATTTCTTGACTGCTGCTCCCATGGCTGTTGATTGTGGATCCAAGTAAAACAAAGTCCTTGACAACTTCAATCTTTTCTCCTTTTATCATGATGTTGCTCATTGGTCCAGTTGTGAGGATTTTTGTTTTATGTTGAGGTGCAATCCGTACTGAAGGCAGTGATTCTTCAAGTTCTTAGCAAGTTCTTCAAGTCCATTTCACTTTCAGCAAGCCAGGTTGTGTCATCTGCATAATGCAGGTTGTTAATGAGTCTTCCTCCAATCCTGATGCCCGGTTCTTTGTATAGTCCAGCTTCTCAGATTATTTGCTCAGCATACAGATTGAATAGGTATGGTGAAAGGATACAACCCTGACGCACACCTTTGCTGACTTTAAACCAATCAGTTTCCCCTTGTTCTGTCTAAACTGCCTCTTGGTCTATGTACAGGTTCTTCATGAGCACAATTAAGTATTCTGGAATTCCCATTCTTTGCAGTGTTATCCATAATTTGTTATGATCCACACAGTCGAATACCTTTGCATAGTCAACAAAACACAGGTAAACATCCTTCTGGTGTTCTCTGCTTTCAGCCAGGATCCATCTGACATCAGCAATGATATCCCTGGTTCCATGTCCTCTTCTGAAACCGGCCCGGATTTCTGGCAGTTCCCTGTCAATATACTGCTGCAGCCATTTTTGAATGATCTCCAGCAAAATTTTAGTTGTGTGTGATATTCTATAATTTCCATATTCCGTTGGATCATCTTTCTTGGGAATAGGCATAAATATGGATCTCTTCCAGTCAGTAGTCCAGGAAGGTGTCTTCCATATTTCTTGGCATAGACGAGCGAGCACCTCCAGTGCTACATCTGTTTGTTGAAACACCTCAATTGATATTCCGTCAGTTCCTGGAGCCTTGTTTTTCACCAATGCCTTCAGAGCAGCTTGGACTTCTTCCTTCAGTGCCATCAGTTTCTGATCATATGCTACCTCTTGAAATGGTTGAACATCGACTAATTCTTTTTGGTATAATGACTCTGTGTCATTATACCAAAAAAAAAGACCCCACGTGTCTGTCAGTTTGTCGTACTGCGGGGGCTTGCGTATTGCTGTGATGCTGGAAGCTATGCCACTGGTATTCAGATCTCAGCAGGGTCACCCATGGAGGACAGGTTTCAGCTGAGCTTCCAGACTAAGACAGACTAGGAAGAAGGACCCAGCAGTCTACTTCTGAAAAGCATTAGCCAGTGAAAACCTTGTGAATAGAGTACCATAGAAATAGTATTTTAAAGAGTCTGTGCTAATCCTGTATGATTCCAACTCTGATGTTCTGGAAATGGCAAAACTAGAGACAGTGAAAAGATCAGTGGTTGCCAGAAGTTCAGAGAGAAAGAGGGAGGGATGAGTAGGTGGAGCACAGGGTATTTTTAATGCAGTGAAATTATTCTGCATGATACTGTGATGCTGGACACATGATGTTATGCGTTTGTCCAAACCCATAGGACTGTACAATGCAAAGAGTGAGCCCCCATGTAAACTATGGACTTTAGTTAATAATAACATACCAGCATTGGCTCACTAATTGTGACAAATGTCCTACACAAATGTAAGATGTTAATAATAGAAGCAAATGTGTACACGGGGAAGAAGGGGTAAGGGAACCCTGTACATTCTGCAAAATTTTCCTGTTAACTTAAAACTGCTCTAAAAGAGTCTATGTTAAAAGTCTATGCTAGACTTTAACAACTTCTTAAGAAACATTTCAAAGGCACACAAGTAGAGAGAATAGTATACTGAATTCCTGTGTATCAGCTCTAACAATGGTCAACACTTGGCCGATATTGTTTCATTTAAGCCTTCTTATGGTGTTTTTCTGTCCTTTAAGGAAGCCCCAACATGTCATTTCATATGTAGTGGCCTCATTGAGTATCTCACAGTGCCCTGTTATGGGCACTAAACTACACAGACATCCTGGTAGCCAGGTGTTAGCACTTCTACCGTTATCATACAGATCTCTGAGTATTTTCTTTAGAATGGGAAACCCAATCTATTATTTAGCTCATCTATTTTGTTTATTGCGTACACTATTTTAAATTCTGCTTGGTTTTCTTATCTCTTTTAGAATGTTCATGAAGCTAATTTTAAAATCTTGGACTGTTCAGCTCTAAAATATTAGAATATATTCTGATGGAATCTGTAATTTGATACCACCATGGAGAACAGTTTGGCAGTTCCTCCAAAAGATGAACATAGAACTACCATGTGACCCAGCAATCTCAACCCTAGGTATATACCCGGAAGAAGTAAATACAGGAACACAGAAACCTGTACACCAGTGCCCATTGCAGCACTTTGCACAATAGCCAAAAGGTGGAAACAACCAAAACATTCATCAACAAAAAAATGGATAAACAAACTGTGGGATATTTGTACAATGGAATATTACACAGCCATAAAGAGAAATGAAAACAAAGATGGCGAGACTACGTCTCACATACTTTGGACAGGTTGTAAGGAGGGATCAGTCCCTGGAGAAGGACATCATGCTTGGTAAAGTAGAGGGTCAGCGAAAAAGAGGAAGACCCTTAATGAGATGGATTGACACAGTGGCTGCAACAATGGGCTTAAGCATAACGATTGTGAGGATGGCGCAGGACTGGACAGTGTTTCGTTCTGTTGTACGTAGGGTCGCTATGAGTCAGAGCCGACTCAACAGCATCTAACAACGACAACAACAAAGAGAAATGGAGTCCTGATCTGTGCCACATGAATGAACCTTGAAAACATACTGAGTGAAATAAGCCACAAAAGGACAAATACTGTATGATTTATAGAATCATATAAGCAAATATATAGAAATCAAAGGTTATTCGTGGCTACTTTTTTTTTTTTTTTTTTTTTTTACCAGGGATGGCAGGAAAGGGGAAAGGGAAAAATTTTGCTTAAGGGGCATTGAGTTTATGTTAAGAGTGGTGATTTGATTTTGCAAAGGATAACGAAAATGTGCACAGCTTGAAGAATGTAATCAATGTCACTGAATTGTACATGTAGAAAATGACAAGAGGACATACGTTTGGCTATGTGTATTTTCACCACAATTAAAAAAAAAAATTCTCAGGCATACAGTGCTTTTGAAGCCTTGCCACACAACAGCCCGCCTTGAGAACAGTTTTGGGTGAGATACTTAATCAAGAAACAAAATCTAGGAAATCTTGCAACAGCCACATGAAGTAAAACTGATCAGTACGTTGGTCAGTTTGTGGTCATTTCTAAGATGTTAATGTCAAAGTAAAAGAGAACGTATACTGTTATGGATTAAACTGTGTCCCCCCAAAAGATATGGAAGTTCTAGCCCCTGTATCAGTGAATGTAACCCAATTTTGAAACGACGGTTTTCTTTTCTTATGTTTATGAAATCATACCAGAATAGAGTGGGTTCTAAACCAATTTCTTCTGGGTGATGTCTTATAAAAAAGGCAGAATAGAGGCAGAGAGACACTCACAGGGGGAAGGCAGTCACCATATAAGGCCCCATCTACAAGCAAAGAAACACTAAGGATTGTGGCAGACACCAGAAACTAGGAGAGAGACCCACGAAAGGAATTGACGTGGTCAAGACCCTGAATTTGGACTCCTAACCTTCAGAACTGTGAGAAAATAAATTCCTGTTCTTTAAAGACACCCACTTGTGAGTTTTTGTTTGTTTTTGTTATGATAGCACTAGGTCACTAAGACACATACACATAATAACCCAAACTTAAAAGTCTAGATAACATCCACAGGACTGAGGTTGGGGTAATGGGAGATTAGGGAAAATGACAGTCTGTTAAAGTTCTTGTCTTATTGGAAGGGGAATATAAACTTTTTTTTTTTTTAATTAACACATATCAAAGATTTTTAGTTAACTCTAGTTAATAAGGAACTGGAGTTCCTAGGTGGAGCAAAGAGCTACTAATGGAAAGGATGGAGGTTCGAGTCCATGCAGAGGCACCTCCAAGGAAAGATCTGGTGATCTACTTTCAAAAGATCACAGTCATTGAAAACCCTGAGGAGCACAGTTCTACTCTGACACAGTTGAGTCAGTGTAGATGGCAACTGGTGCAAGGAGAGAACCAATGTTACAACCAATTCTGTTGAAAATTTGGCTTACAGAAGTTTATGTTCTCTACCTAACGAAATCCCTCTGGCCTTTTATCTGCTTGTCTCAGGAAGAGAACAGAAGGACATCAAGCAAGTCAAGAACCATAGGGTGGTTTACAACCTCATGAATATCTAGGGCCTCCTGGTACCCCCATCCTTTCCTGCCCACCCTTATTCAGCTCACTTGCTTACCTACAACTCACATGTCCTTAAGATCCTATCTTCTTAACTCAGTCTTTCTTACTTTCTATAGAAAGAGGGAATATTCTTAAGTAATACTTAAAATACATATTACAATGTGCCAGCTGCCTGAACAGTTAGTTATTAGCAATACATACCTTTCTTTTTTATTAACCACAAAGGAAAACTTTGATCATCATGTTTAACAAAATTAGTGCGAAAGGTTTTCTTATGCATGTGAACCCCAAAACCGAGATGCTTGGCATAACTAAGCTGGCTGACCTAGGTCTAAATTAAACTCCATTTTGAATTAAACAGCAGACTGGCCTCAAGCCTCTGCTCATGCTATCCTGAAAAGACAATTCAACTTCTTGCAAAAGTTAACTGCTTGCAACACAAAAAGAGTAAGGGTCAAATCATTAGCTTGTACAAGGAATTGTTTGTTAAAAGATGTTTGCCGAGAATGGCTATACAGCTTGATCCAAGGATGCCTTGGTCAACATGTTCCAGGAGATTAGGAAATAGAATTGATGTTAAGAAGACATGTAACTTAAAAGACAAACAACCCAATCAAGAAGTGGGCAAAGGATATGAACACACATTTCACTAAAGAAGATATTCAGGCAGCTAACAGATACATGAGAAAATGCTCTCGATCATTAGCCATTAGAGAAATGCAAATTAAAACTACGATGAGATTCCATCTCACACCAACAAGGCTGGCATTAATCCAAAACACACAAAATAATAAATGTTGGAGAGGCTGCGAACAGATTGGAACTCTTATACACTGCTGGTGGGAATGTAAAATGGTACAACCACTTTGGAAATCTATCTGGTGTTATCTTAAACAGTTAGAAATAGAACTACCATACAACCCAGAAATCCCACTCCTCGGAATATACCCTAGAGAAATAAGAGCCTTCACACAAACAGATATATGCACACCCATGTTTATTGCAGCTCTGTTTACAATAGCAAAAAGCTGGAAACAACCAAGGTGTCCATCAACGGATGAATGGTTAAATAAATTGTGGTATATGCACACAATGGAATACTATGCATCGATAAAGAACAGTGACAAATCTGTGAAACATTTCATAACATGGAGGAACCTGGAAGGCATTATGCTGAGCGAAATTAGTCAGAGGCAAAAGGACAAATATTGTATAAGACCACTATTATAAGATCTTGAGAAATAATATAAACCGAGAAGAACACATACTTTTGTGGTTATGAGGAGGGGAGGGAGGGAGGGTGGGAGAGGGTTTTTTACTGATTAATTAGTAGATAAGAACTGCTTTAGGTGAAGGGAAGGACAATACTCAATACATGGAAGGTCAGCTCAACTGGACTGGATCAAAAGCAAAGAAGTTTCTGGGATAAACTGAAGGCTTCAAAGGTCAGCGGAGCAGGGGCGGGGGTTTGGGGACCATGGTTTAAGGGGACTTCTAAGTCAATTGGCAAAATAATTCCATTATGAAAACATTCTGCATCCCACTTTGAAATGTGGCATCTGGAGTCTTAAATGCTAACAAGCGGCCATCTGAGATGCATCAATTGGTCTCAACCCACCTGGATCAAAGGAGAATGAAGAACTCCAAGGTCACACGACAACTAAGAGCCCAAGAGACAGAAAGGGCCACATGAACCAGAGACCTACATCATCCTGAGACCTGAAGAACTAGTTGGTGCCCGGCCACAATCGATGACTACCCTGACAGGGAGCACAACAGAGAACCCCTGAGGGAGCAGGAGATCAGTGGGATGCAGACCCCAAATTCTCACAAAAAGACCATAGTTAATGGTCTAAGTGAGACTAGAGGAATCCCGGCGGTCATGGTCCCCAAACCTTCTGTTGGCCCAGGACAGGAACCATTCCCAAAGACAACTCATCAGACTTGGAAGGGACTGGACAGTGGGTAGGAGAGAGATGCTGATGAAGAGTGAGCTATTTATATCAGGTGGACACTTGAGACTGTGTTGGCATCTCCTGTCTGGAGGGGGGATGGGAGGGTAGAGAGAGTTGGAAGCTGGCAAAATTGCCACGAAAGGAGAGACTGGAAGGGCTGACTCATTAGGGGGAGAGCAAGTGGGAGTACAGAGTAAGGTGTACATAAACTTATATGTGACAGTCTGACTTGATTTGTAAACGTTCACTTGAAGCTCAATAAAAGTTAACAACAACAAAAAAAAGAAGACCTGTAACTTAATGACCTCCTTGTAACTTTTTGCCATGTACCCCCTTCAGCTTGTGAGCATGTAGTCCTTTGTTTACTCCACCTTATAAAAACTTCACTACTCTCCCTGCAATTTGGAACACTATTGGACCCTGCATAGGTGCTGTGATGTGTCCTGATTTGCAAGTCTTCTCCCAATAAAACTCTTTGCTTTTACTCCCAACAGAGTATAAGACTTGGGCTTTGATATATTTCTTGGCAACCACAAAGAAATCCAAAGGTGAGCTGACCACTGCAGGCTCTGAGGCACTGAGGACTCAGGCCAATAGTACCAGGCTGGACCATTTTGGGCCCTTCTGTTTTCATGGCGGATTCAGGAGTTGCAACAACTCTCAGGTCTGAACCTCCACATTCTTTGTGCAGAAGCTCCTTTAGTTTTATTGTTGGATTTGCCTTTCTCTTTACTTTCTTCTTCTATGAACAGAACATAAGTTCCTTTGGCTTTGGGGTTCCATACAGTTGTTGCTTAAGGATCTCAAAACCTTATCTGGTTCTGAGACACTGAAAGCTCTGACCTTTTGTTTAAAAGCTTCTGGAGCTAACTTTTCACTGCCTTTGGTAACATGGGAAATAACAAATATAAGAGCAATACTGAGCCTCCTTCAGGGATTCTCACACATTACATGAACAAGCATTTTGATACTTCACATGTTTGTTTCTGTCTACTTGGCATGACCTTACCAAGGGAAGCTCCGAAGATCAGTAGCCATTTTGGGGAATCTTTGATCTTTCTAAATTAATATTTCTGCACAGTAAATCAGACTTACAATGGTATCCTTATTTTAATTGGTATTTTGAGGCCTCTGAAAGACATCAAAACTGGCAAATAACCTCTCTGCAGGACATAGTTTCCAAATTGACCAAACAGAAAAAAAGAATTGCAGAATACAATTTCTGAAATGAATAAGCAGAATAAGGATTACAAAGTCAGGTCTGTGCTATACTGACACCATCCACTGCAGCTCCCTCTGCACCTCTGCTAGCGGATGCTCCTTTTGATCCTCCTCCACCTTCTTATCCTTCTGAAAACACTTTGCCTGAACTTTCTTTCTTCCCTAGAGAATCTGCTAAAGATTCAAAGCCAAAGAGTTCAAAGTCCATTCCTGCAATGCCTTTTAAGATTCATCCTGCAGAATCAGGATTGGGTACCAGAGAAAATCTCAAGAACATTAATTATTTTGTGCCCTGGACTCACACAGAATTACATATCGTTGTTAAAGACTTTTCAAATTTACACAAATTTGCTAAAGAAGTTAAAAGTCCTTATTGAAGCTTATCAGCCTGGGTTGTCTGATTTAAATCAATTAGTCTGTATGTTAGTTGGCCCTGGGGAAGCCAAATTGTGGTTAATATATGCTGTATGGAAAAAAAAAAAAAAAACCAAGATAGTTTAGCCTTGGACACAGGCAAAACAGCTGAAACCCTTCTCACAGAAGCTCAAGTTCGGGGCACAAAGTTACTTGAAGTGATCCCTAAGGCCTTTCCCCTGATAACTGGTTGGACAAAAATTCATTCTTGCATACAAAATTAAGACAAAATGTATATGATTATCAAGCCCATTTATTCCAGAAATTTTTGGAACATTCTGGGTTAGATCATCTAGACAAAGGAACTAAGGGAGCCTTTAATGCAGTATTTCTATCTGGCCTCAAAACTGAAATTTCAGCCTTAGTTAAAAGGCATCATTTAGACTGGAAGGCTGCTCCCACTGGGGAATTGACTAATTTAGCTCATAAGCTCTTCCAAACCTTAGAAACAAAACAGACTGCTAAGGCTAACAAATTAATGGCCCTTCAATTACAGCAGCTGCAAGGGCCTGCCCAGAAAAGAAAATTTAAACCTTCGAATGGACCTAAAACTGGTCTCTGCCCCTATTGTAAGAAACCTGGCTGTTGGAAAGATGAATGCTTTAAATAGAAGAAGAAACAGAAGATCTCCACCCTTCCACCCTTTGATTCAGAATGAAAAGGGCCTGGGGGCAATGCAGGGACCTTTTCTGTGGTAGCCATAAACCCCCAAGGAGAAACAACTATGTACATCAATGTAGAACCCTGCCAATTTTTAATTGAATAGGACTTCCCTATCTGCCATTAACACCATACGTTTACAAAAGCCTTTGCCCCAGAGTACAAAAACTTAAACATAGTGGGGGTAACTAATAAAGAACTGTCATTAGTTCATTATCAGCCTGTGAAAACATCTCTTGGCCTCATTGAGGATCTGCACCCCTTTTTGCTTAGCCCCAATACCACTTTAATGCCCCTGTTAATTTAATAGGAAGAGATATTTTATTTAAATAGAATTGCCACTTACAATTGAATGAAAAGGGGGAAATATTAACCTTGCCTGAGAGTCACAACCTAGGGATGGGTAACATTCAAAAGGAAGAGGCCCTTTGCCACATGCGAGCCATTACTATGCCCCTTTTGAATTCTGCTTGCTCAGGTTCTCTTCCTCCCTGGTATTATTTCTCAGATTCCTGAGAGCCTGTGGGTTGCAACTTCTACAGACGTTGGCCAAGTTCTGTCCACTGAATCTATTAAAATCCAAATAGACACATCTAATACCTTGCCTAAGATTCCCCAATATCCACTTAAACAAGAAGCAAAGGTGGGACTAACTCCCGTTACTCAGGATTTTCTTTCTGAAGGGTTAGTCGTTCCCTGCACCAGTCCTTACAACATGTCTGTCTTTCCAGGTAAGAAGCCAAACAATTGCAGCTGAATATTTGTTCAGGACCTACGTGCAATTAACTGCATTGTCATTCCTAACCCACATTTACTACTTTCCAATATTCTCCCTGATGTCACATATTTCACTGCTGTAGACCTCTGTAGTGACTTTTTCAGTATTTCTGTGGACCCTGTTTGCTTTCACTTGGGACAACCAACAGAATTACTTGGTCTGTTATGCCTCAGGGATTTAATGAATCCTCTATTTTTCTCAGATTTTGCATGCAGATTTGCAACCTTTGCAATTTCCAAATGAATCTACCTTGTTACAATATTTTGATGACTTACTGGTGTGTTCCACCTTTTGACAGGCCTGCCTTGAGTTCAACATAACTTTATTAAAACAGCTGCTGGAGGACATAAAGTTTTAAGAGAAAAATTGTAACTAGCTGAGCCTTCTGTCAAATACTTAGGTCATCTCATCTCTGCAGACACATTTCTATTGACCCCAAGAGAAAAAAGCTATTGCAGAATTTTCTTTTCCTAACATGAAGAAACAATTAAGGGGCTTTTGGGAGCTTTGTGACTATTGAGAAGTCTGGATTCCTAGCTTTTCTCTCATGGCTCAACCTCTATAAAATATTTGAAAACCCTTGAATCTGATCCATTCTATCTTATCCCAGAAGATCGAAGGGCAATAACTAAATTGAAAGTGTTTTGGCTAACACACCCACTTTAGGGTTCCCTAATCTTGGTGGCATAGTGCTTAAGTGCTATGGCTGCTAACCAAAAGGTTGGCAGTTCAAATCTACCAGGTGCTCTGTGGAAACTCTATGAGACAGTTCTACTCCATCCTATGAGGTAGCTACGAGTCAGAACTGACTCAACAACAACAGGTGTTTTTTTTTTTAACAATCATTTAGACTTTATTTGTAAGTGAAGTTTCTGGTAATGCATTAGGTGTTCTTACACAGAAACACAGCGGGTAAAATATGCCTGTAGGTTATTACAGCTTGCAGTTGGACCCTGCGGCTATAGCCTACCCCTGCCCCTTGCCTCAAGGCCATAGCTGCTATTACAAAATTAGTAGAAAACACTGCGTATATAGTTTTGGGAAAATTTTCAGATGTGTATGTACCACATGCTATGTCTGCTCTACTTAACTCTGCTTTAACCCAACATTTATCTGCCAGTAGGCTCACCTCCTGTGAGATCCTTCTTCTGGCAGCCATAAATATTAGACTACATACAGTGGCTACCTTAAACCCAACCACTCTTCTGACTGTAACTGATGAAGATGATTGTCCTTCCCTTGATTAGCTAGACCTAAGAAGTTTTTGACTCCCCGTAGTGATTTAAAGGAAACTCCTTTGACAAATCCTGATATTAATTTGGAAACCCTGGTGGCATAGTGATTAAGTGCTACAGCTGCTAACCAAAGATTCAGCAGTTCAAATCCAACAGGCAAAAAAAATAATAATAATAAAAAAATTTTTTTTCCAGCAGGCACTCCTTGGAAACTCTATGAGGCAGTTCTACCCTGTCCTATAGGGTCACTATGAGTTGGAATTGACTCGGCAGCAATGGGTAATGAGTATTAATATATTTGTAGATGTATCTTACCTGAAACCAACTGCTGACTCTCATTACCAAGCAGGTTATGCTGTGACAACTTCTACTGATGTCCTTGAAAGTCAGGATCTCCCCAGAGCCACTTCAGCCCAACAAGCTGAACTTACAGCTGTCAGTAGAGCCTGTAAACTCACGGGAAAGGTTCATGAATATTTTTATGGATCCTAAATATGTCTTTGGAGGTGTTCATGAGTTTATAATAGAATGGAAACAGAGATGGCTTGACACAGTGGCTGCAACAATGGGCTCAAGCATAACAACAATCATGAGGATGGCACAGGACTAGGCAGTGTTTCATTCTGTTGTACTCAGAGTTGTTATAAGTCAGAACCAACTAAATGCACCTAACAACAACAAGGAGAGAGGGTTTTTAACCTCTTACAGGGCTTTAGTAGCAGATATTTTAGATGCCCTATTGTTCCCCTCTGAAGTCACTGTAATCAAAATACAGGCCCACCAACTGAAAGGAGTCCCACAACCTGAAGAGATTAAAGGAAACAAGCTTGCTAATGTAGCTGATAAGCAGGCTGATTCCCAAAGTATTATTGCCCCCTTTATAGCCAAAGAGTTTATAGAGGGGTCTCTGGAAGAACCTCTAGAGAACTGTTCTTGTGAAATGACTACTATTTTTGCATTCACCAGAGAAAAACTTTTGAAACATCAGCATCTGGCCCTGTCAGATGAAACTGAAACATCAAAAAGATCAAGCTGTTACCAAGATCTTGACACTAAACTAACTATTGCTAGGAGCCTGACACTAAAATTGTTCTTCTTAAGCTTTTGCATGTCCCTATGATGAGGGCTGCACATGAGAACACTCATCTAGGAAGACAGAAAATGATTGAAATTAAAAATATATATATTGGTGGGGAAATTTTTCAGAAGCAGCTGAGCATGTGGCCACTCATTGTCTTATTTGTCCATGTTATAACCCTGGGAAACATCTTAAGACTGTATATGGACAACACCTTTTACTTTCTGGATCTATCGTTGAACGGCAATCAGATTTTATCCAGATTCCACTTTCCAGTGGTTATAAATACGTCTTATTAGTGATTTGTAGATTTTCACATTGAGTGTGGTCTTTTCCCCACGATATGCCACTGTCTCCTTTGTAGCAAAAATCTCCTCAAAAATATAATATTCACTTGGGGAGCACAGAAAATCCCTGTAGTGATTTGGGAACCCATCTTACTGGACAAGTAATTCAAGAATTATGCAGAATTTTCCCCATATACTAGAGATTGCATTGTCCTTATCATCCTCAATCCTCCGAGTTCGTAGAAAGAACTAATGGTATAATAATAATAAAAATCAACTGGCTAAGCTTTGCGAATCCTTAAGTTTGTCCTGGGCTAAAGTTCTCCCTTTAGTCCTCCTAAATTTAAGAAGCACTCCTTTTGGACCTCATAAACTCAGTCCTATGAAATAGTTACTGGAAGGCCTATGATCCTTTCTGCATTGCCTCTACTGACCCTAACTTAGTGCAACCTGAATTATTGAAATATTGTCAGTCTCTAATGCAATACTCTAAGAAACATTTTTTTACAAATTAATGAAGCATTTGAGGAGCGGAAACCTGGCTCTCCTCCTCTACTTAATATTAACCTAGGATATAAAAGTCTTGGTTATCTAGTGCTGCTATGACAGAAATACCACAAGTGGATGACTTTAACAAAGAGAAGTTTATTTTCTCACAGTAAAGTAGGCTAAAAATCCATATTCAGGCTGTCAGCTCAGGGGAAGACTTTCTCTCTTTGTCGGCCTTCTAATCAACCTTCCCCCAGAGTAGAAGCTTCTGTGCTCAGGGACTCTGGGTCCAAAGAATGTGCTTGGCTCCCGGCACTGCTTTCTTGGTGGTATGAGGTCCCCCACTCTCTGCTTGCTTCCCTTTCCTTTTATCTCTTGTAAGATAAAAGGTGATGCAGGCCACCCAGGGAAGCTCCTTTTACATTGGATCAGGTATGTTACCTTAGTAAAGGTGTTACAATTCCACCCTAATCCTCTTTAACATAAAATTACAATCACAAAATGGAGGACAATCACACAATACTGGGAATCATGGCCCAGCGAAATTGTTATACACATTTTTTGGGGGGACATAATCCAATCCATGACAGAGATGTGTTTACTGGAAAAGGCAACAATGAAAAGATTCCTTAGAACCGCACTGGAAGGGGCCTTACCTAGGTCTTCAACCCTTGTGCAGCAAAACTAGAAGTAATTAACCCTCGAGTTCATTTATAACAGTTAAAGAAAACTAAAGCACCTATCTGGACTTGTCTGCCAACAGGAGATTTGAAATTCAGACTGAAACATCCCATTGACCAGAAGATGGCAGCTTCAGAAGCAGGTAGCTGATCCAAATGTCGTGGAGCAAGATTACATGTAAGATGCTGAGATTTTTGGACTGTTTCCTAACTGCTGGTATTTTAATAGTTTTGACTGTTTTTGAAAATTTGTGGAATTATTTCTTAATAACTTTGGTAATATTTGAACATCTTTTTTTTTTTTAACTCTGACCTAGTGAATTGAGCCTTTATTGAAGTTGTACACTGTTTAATATTTATAGCCTTTAAAACAAATTTTCTTTTACCAACCTAGATCAGTTAACTTTCTCTCCATTATGAAATTTTTAATAGGTACACTCTTTCTGTTTATTATAACCATCATCAATGCTTGGAGTGAAAATGCTTTTATCGAATTAACCAAATCAGTAGCCAGCACCAGTAATTTGACTGAGTGCTGGATATGTCACTCCTCCCCACAGTCTACACAGGACCATACTGATCTTCTTGCTGTACCAGCCTTAGGTTATAAGTTTACACCTAATTTAATTATTGACTTTGAAAAACCATTTAAACAGGCCATTCATGTCCAAGTATGGCTACCTCCGGAATTACCCACTTCTCCATCAGTTCCCTGTTTCAGTCCTACTTGTGCTTGAGAAGTATGTTTTACTCTTCGCACGTGATGTAATCTTTCTGTTGGCGACACTGAATATTATTCTGCAATGGTGGGTAACTGGAAACCCTGGTGGCATAGTGGTTAAGTGCTACAGCTGCTAACCAAGAGATTGGCAGTTTGAATCTGCCAGGCGCTCCTTGGAAACTCTATCAGGCAGTTCTACTCTGTCCTACAGGGTCTTTATGAGTCAGAATTGACTCGACTGCACTGGGTCTTTGGTTTTAGTGGATAACTGTTTTAAAAAATAATAAAAATCTCCCAGTTTGTGCCCAACTCTGGGATCACCCAGGATTTGAAGAATTATCTATTTGTGATGATTCGTTGACTGCAGACTGGCTTGAAAGAGCCAGCCAGTCCATCCCATTTCCTTATATTTGAACCAGGACACATATGTTATGTGCCCCACCTAGATATGTCTTTCTTTGTGGAGGATCAGCTTTTTTTGAGAAAAAAGTCCAAAGATTCACCATATACTTAGGCCTTGCCATACTTAGACTGTTGGACTATATGGGGCCAATGCACCTTAGGTACCCTTGAATTCCCCATGCATATCCATTCATACAATGATGTGGAACAATGACTTGAAATTAATGTCCATACAGAAGAGAGAATTTATCCTATCAGATAATCCAATTGCTGATAGGCCTTGATGGGGTTGGTCATTTCTTCAAGCACTTTTGTATATTACAATCAGAAAAACGTATTCACAATCTATTAGCCACTATGGCTCAAATTGGTGATAGTATTGATGATGGAGTGACAGTTCAACAAAAATCCTTAGAATCCCTTGTTAAAATTGTTTTACATAATAGAATAGTTCTTGATTTTCTCCTAGCTCAGCAAGGAGTTTGTGCCATCACCAGTACCTCTTGCTGTTATGGGTAAATAGAACAGGCTATCTCTAAAATATGCCAAAAGTACTCCTGGTTACATACCATCTCCCCCTTGACTGTTCCTTCCTTCTTTGATATTTTTAGCTGATTACCTCCAAGTATTGGATCCAGAATATGCTTCTTCCTACTAGTCTGCCTACTCTTTTTAATTATTCTAATTGTTATTATAGGGCTTGTTAAATGTATTATGCACTGTTTTTCTCATTGCCATAGCTGACCCTCAAGACATCTAACCATGCAATGGATTATGTATTTGGAAGAAACTGAATTTTCAAAGGAGAATGAATTTTAGTTCTGGGATCATGCCTTTTTGGAAAATGCCAAGTTATTCCTCTAATGTGGCCTTGTCTGCAGCATTTGCCCCAGATGAGGCCCAAAGCTCTAGCAAGGTAACACCAGATGGTGCCTGGCCACCTCTAATAACAGAGATGGCATCTGGGGTCTTAAAAGCTCTATAAGAGTAACCATCCCTGAGATGCTAATTTCTTGCAGAAAATGAGTAACTCCTGTATGGGTGATCTGCACCCCCTTGTGGAGGCTTGATCAAAAGGGAGAGGTGTATGCAGACCCCAAAACTGAGGTGCTTGGCATAACTAAGATGGCTGACCCAGGTCTAAATTAAACTCCATTTTGAATTAAACTGTAGACTGGCCTAAAGCCTCTGCTCCTGTTGTCCTAAAAAGACAATTCAATTTCTTAGAAAAGTTTAACTGCTTGTAACGCAACATGAACAAGGATCAAATCTTTATCTTTTACAAGGAATTGTTTGTCAAAATATGTTTCCCAAAAAAGTTTACACAGCTTGATTCAAGAAGAATGTCTTGGTCAACATGTTCCAAGAGGTTAGAAAATAGAATTGTTAATGTTAAGGAAGTCCGTAGCTTAATGACCCCCTTGGACTTTTTGCCACATACCCTCTTCATACCTGTGAGCACATATTTCGTTGTTTCATCTGCTAAAAACCTCACTATTCTTCCTGCAATTTGAAACACTATCATAGCCTCCCTGGGTGCTGTGATGTGTCCTGATTCATGAAGCTTTTCTTCTCCCAATAAAACTCTTTGTTTTTACTCATAACAGAGTGTAAGATTGGTGCTTTGCTATGACACTTATGATGTTATACTTGTTGATTATTTGGTGTTTACCTTCTGGGAATAAAGTTTGATACACACATATATGCAAGCCTTTTTCTGTTTAGTAAATCGCTTGCACATTTACCTATATATTTCTTGTAAAGTTGTTACAAATTAAGAAAAGCTGTATATAGACAATTTCTTTTAATGACTTATAATAAAGTGTTCCAATTAATTATAATAGATCTACATTTTAAGAAAAATCTTTATCCTTTATTAATTTATCTTACAAGATGTACTCTATGATTTCTTTCTCAGTGGTTTTCTCTTTTCATGTCCCTGGGAGAGCATGTGAACACTTACATGAATTGAAAAAGTAGGTCAAACTTATTATTTTCTAATAAGTCCAAATTGGTTCACTGGTTTGACAAGGAGGATTAGGTTACACGGAGGGAATTCTCCATAAATAGAATGAGCTAGATCTGCAACTCCAAAGTTTCAATAAAAATACATTTAAAATGATGGTATGATGAAAGCATTTTATCAAAAATATTGAATTGGCAAAACAAATAAATAATGAAATTAACACTTCAATGTTCCCAGCCCCCTCAGAATATCTTAGGCTATTGTGGATAAATGACAGTCCTTTGGTAAATTGAGAGGAAACCTCTGGTAAACTTCCCAGAAGTTGGTATTGACTGGGTAACAAATCCTCGTGCAGGTCAATTAACTTCTGCACATTTGTTTTTGAAGTAATTGAATGAAAACCTAATTGAAATAATTAAATGAAAACTCAGTCGATGAAGCATAAAAATAATTTTAATAGGTTTTATTTAAGATCACCTTCTGATTTTTGGCCTGTTATTTAGAGGAGTTCAAAGTGCAGGAAGACATTGCTGTAACACATCGCCTTATCTGTGAATTGATGCAAACCCAGGTTTACCAGCATTTCTGTTTATGAAAACAAGAGTAGGAATACAGTTGAGTCTGGACCCTGTTTCATGGGAACAGAGAGTATCTTGATGCTCAGGTGCGGAAAACACTCAGCCCTAGCCATCTGGGGCATTTTCAATAAATTGTTGCTTTTATGTGTAATAGCTGTTTATCAATATTTGTAGTATGGTATTTGGTTTTTTGAAAGGTTGTGAACTGACAGTACCTGTAAGGATAGCTTAACCCAGAAGGTATTAACAAAGCCTTTTGGTCACATACAAAAAAATTTAGTTTCGATCCATATAAATATTTTGTTGTAGAGAAGTGTGATAAACTAGTTGCCATTGAGTCAGCTTCGACTCATGGTGACCCCATGTGTGTCAGAGTAGAACTGCGCTCCACAGCTTTTTCAATGACTGATTTTCTGAAAGCCGATCACCTGGCTTTTCTTCTGAGGTGCCTCTAGGTGGACTCAGACCTCTAAACTTTTGATTAGCAATCAAGAGTGTTAGCTGTTTTCACCACCCAGAGACTCCAGAGAAGTATGATAGGGTGATCTTAAAAGACTTTCAGGCATAAAAATATATTCCCTGAGGCTGAATTCCAAGAGAAGTGGAAAAGGCAAAAACTTTCTGAAGGTCGTAGGTCTTATATCCATGTATCATTTAAAGTGGACGGTGGAACGTATTGAATCTTTGCAGTATTTAGATTCCAATGAGTTTATATCAATCACATCCATAGGATAAATTTATTGAATACATGCGTGAGCACCGTTCTAGGTCTTTGTGAATGAGCCACGACAGTGTCTGGAAGCCTTTCCTGAACAGAGACAGATTCTGCCTTCGTGGCTCCTGTTCATTCTGAATTGGGGGAAGGGGGAAGGGCTTCAGAAGGTAACTGAAACCTAGGAGCAGGGCCCAGGTAGCAAGTGACGTGGTAACGCCATGTGCGGGGCAGGCTGGGGCCAGGAAGCTCAGGTGTACCCAAGCAGGGGCTGGAGCAAAGACTGAAGGAGCTGCACATGTATACATTTAGAGTCACCAAACAATTTTACTTTAGAACAACAATATTTACATTAGGCCAGAAATCATACCTTTTGTAAAAAAACAAAAAACCTACAATGAAAAGATTTGGTTGTAAACTACAAGTATTTGGCAGTTACAGATTTTCAAATTCTTTCAGAGATTAGGGAGCAAAAACAAAATCACAACTTGCAGCGACTTTCCTGCCAGCCCCCTCCCCAGCCAACCCATCCCGTCCAGTCTACAGGACTCCAGGGGCAACCTTCTCCCAGTGCCCTGGGGATGTGCCACCCAGGGCACCAGAGAGGTAGGTCAGCCCCAGAATGGAGCACCCTGGGAGGATTTCAGACAACCCTTGTGCTCCCAGGACCCCTATGTTGGTGCACCACAGCCTCCTGTTCCCTGTCCCTGTTCAGGTCTGTTCATCATCAGCAGGAAGGTCACTGTATGATCGGATAAGACCCTCCCCTGGGGCTGGTGGGTCTTATCGGGTGAATGCCTGTGCTGTGAATGTATAGATGTACCTCCTGTGACATCTACCCCCTCTCGTCTCCTCGATGGCCTCTTTTACACAGGGAATGCAAACAATCCCAAGTTGGTGCATGGAGGGCTGAGACTGGAAGGCTTATTTGGAGCTGAAATGTTTCTAAGCAAAGTCAGAAGAGGGTGACCTTCAAACCAGAGTTTGTTTTTCTCCTTTTGCCTGGAACTAATCAGCTTAGCACAGATGCCTGGGTGACCCAGGGAGATAGGGAATTCATCTCACTCTGCAGTTCACCTTTTGTATGCTATTTATTCTAGAGCTTTCCTTACTGCATGCTAAGGAATCCTATGAATTTTTCAGAGTCATAAATAGGACATTCTTCAAATATCTCCAAAGAGAAGCCAACATTCTTGTTTCTCGCCTATGTCACATTGCTTTATGTTGAACCCCTCCAGAGCAGAAATGCTGACTTGAGGTCGAATGTTGCCACCTGCCAAGTGGAGAGCTGCCAGCCATCCACATATCTCTTCCATCCATCTGTGGTCAGTATAAGGCACATTTGTGCATTGGCACAGTGTCCTATCAGCTCCCATCACTTGCACAGCAGAAGCTGAGGTGAAAATAATCTCTTTAGGATTACCTATCTGTGTTTGAATTGAAGATTGACACATAGCTGTGAACAAAAGCTGGTTCCCCATGACAAAGAGGGTGACCTTGTCACTGATGCAGAAAGGGACAAGTTTCTTCGTGTCAGATTCGTGATCATCTCTCATTTGATGCCTCCTCTCCCTACAACCAAACTCAGGGGGAAAAGGGGTGGGAGACCCTGTGGAAAGCATTTTGACATGGACAGATTGTCTCTGTTTAAATCATAGAGAAATATGTCTGTGTCCCAAAGACTAAAAATTCTCAGCGATTTGCTCATAAAACAGGTGCATGTCAGGGATAGCTGCTGGGCGCAGCTGCAGACTCCAAGGACCACCCATCCTGTTTCCCTGCTCCATGACTGGCTCTCAGAGGAACAGGCTTCAGTGCATCTCTTCATAGTTCAGGTGAACTCCTGCATCCCTTGTTACAATCCCTTTCCACAGGGAAGCTGGAGGCAGGAGCTGGAGCCATGGGAAGGTGTCAGACATGCAGGACATGCTGTGCGCCAATAACGACAAGCTTGGGCAGAGTGATTGGCATCTCAGACCTCTCGGCCTCCAAGCCTTTTCAGAAGTGGCAGCCCTTCAGGGCATTGGGACAATTTGGTGGAAAGGGAGAGGCAGGCTAAAAGGACCGTTTACTGGGTTTACCTCTCAAGGAGAAATAAATGATTTAGGAAGAGGTCTGTCTGGAAACAAAAGACTGAGGCTCAAATTTGTGCTCCCAATTTCCTCCTTCAAATCAAATTTCTAGAAATGGAAGATGGCAACTTGGACTGACACATCATAATGTTCCTCTACAACAAAGACTCCAGAAACCAAGTGAAACACACAGATGACAGCCTCGAAACCGTGAACATCAAACAGAAGGCTGAAGAATTAGACTAAGCTCCGAGTGGAAGAAACAACAAAAAAATGAAAACAGCAGAGGTGTAGATTTGTAGATCCTTGGCACCCTGACAGCTGGCCTGGCACAGTGTGTTCATCTTGGGACAAAGCAGGCAGTGTACCTGGGTGAGGAGCACAGGAAAGCAACTACAAGGAATTCACAACAGGAGAAAGAAATACTTTGTAAACAAACATGGAATGAAACAAGGTGAGCAGAACACAAACCAAGTCTCAAAAGGGAAGGTACAGGAAGACTGGACAAGAGATCCAGTGATCCTTCTGACCACAGAAAAGGGAGGGAGCCAGGACTTGAGGAGAGGACTACCCACCAGCAGCAGTGCCTGACCATTTGGCCAGTAAAAAGCCATTGAATAATAAAACTGTAAACAGCAACTAGAGGTCCCCCACCCAGCCAGACTTCATGCAGCCTCCTCCCCCACATTTAACAGGAGACGCCTCAATCGTCTGGGGCAGCCAGGCAGGAACACTCTCCACACCTGTGCCCAGTAACTGGCAGGAGCAATGCTTTGTGCCCATAGCCCAGAGACTGACAGAAGAGCACTTGCTGCCCAGTGACTGGCAAGAATGCACCAGCAGCCTGTCAACTGAGGAGAGAGCTCTCTTGCCCACAGCCTGGAGACTGGTGGGAGTGCTCCCTCACCTATTGCCTGGTGACTGGCGGAATTGCCCCATCACCCACTGCTTGGACACTGGCCGGAGCACCTATTAACTCACAGTCTGGAGACTGGTGGGGGCACTCCCGTAGCCTGGAGACTGCTGAGAGTGTCATCTCACCCACTGCCTAGTGACCAGCAGCGGTGTCCCCTCACCTGCTGCCTAGCAAATGGCAGGAGCACCCCAGTGCCCACAGCATGGCAACAGGTGGGAGTATGCCTCCAGCCCAGTACCCAGTGTGAGCGCTCCTTCATTCACTGCTGGGCAACCAGCAGAAGTGCCCAGGTGGCTGCTATCCACTAATTGGTGGGAGCACCCCCATGTTGGCTGCCTGGCAACTGGCACAATCTCCCCACACTCACACAGTAACCAGAAATGCACACTGCACCATTGCCCAGCAACCAGCAGGTGTGTCCAATGGCCTAGCCCAAAAACTAGTGGATGCACCCCTGCACACCTTTCCTATGACCACCTGGCCCAGCCAGCCCAGCAGGCACATCCCATTACCAGTGACTTCCAGGTGCATACCGACAGCTCCAAGAGTGCCCCCACCCAGCGACAAGCAGGCATTCCCTGTGCCAACACCCAATAACCACACGGCTGCAGCAACACCCAGCCAGTTCCTGCAGGCTGGCCTCATGTGCGTGGAGACCCCTAAACGCCCACCACCTACTGAGACACCAATTTGTGCTACACAAAGGGCCTACCCCATTCATTTGAGTAGCGTTGCCACCTTATGGCCATGAAAATGACTTGTCCTGCTCTCCAGCAGCTGCACTAACTGCTAGCAACAACCTGAAAGGACCCCATGGTCCCACAAGGACTATGTAGGGAACTTAACCATCCAACACTTCTTACTTACTGTCAGGGAAAAACCTGCTTTCCCACCTACACTCAACCCAGTCAGGGAAGACAAATGAGCCTAAGCACAGAGGACTTGTGTGTGGGTGTGACCCACCATATCCACTAGTAAGAGGAAATCATTCCCAGCCAACAGATACCAACAAAGTCACACACGGACCAGAGCCACAAAACAACAACAATTAGGATAATGCAAAGGAAGAAAGACATTCTAAAGAGAAAGAGAAGAAACAAAGCTCCTGATACATCAAAACAAAACAAAACAAAAAAAAACTCAACACAAAACAAACATACATATAATCAATCAATAAATATATAGATAAATCAATTAACACCTTAATGCCTCAGAGACAGCAGACCATAACAAGTCATATGAAGAAACAAGATAAGATGTCTCAAACAAGTGAGCAAAACATAGGAATAGGAAATCTTCCTAAGGAAGAAATGGTAATAGATCTACCTGATTAGGAATTCAAAATATATAGGATCCTCAAAGAGATTAAGAAAAAAAGCAGACAAAACCCTAGAAGAATTCAGGAAAACATACAAGAAAAAAAAAAGACAAATAGATAATTAGGAACCATACAAAAACAACTAGAAATCCAGAAGATTAACAATAACATATTAGAAATATATAAATCAATGGAAGGGCATAAAAGTAGAATTGAATCAATGGAAGAAAGAATCATCAAACTAGAGGACAAATCCCTCGATAATAATTTGTTTGAGGAACAGTCAGAAAAAGAATGAAGAAAAATGAAGAGTTATGTGGGACACTATCAAAAGAATAATTAACGTGTAATAGAAATTCTAGAAACCCTGGTGGCGTAGTGATTAAGTGCTACAGCTGTCAACCAAGAGGTTGGCAGTTTGAATCCGCCAGGCACTCCTTGGAAACTCTATGGGGCATTTCTACTCTGTCCTATAGGGTAGCTATGAGTCGGAATAGACTAGATGGCAGTGGGCTTGGTTTTTGGTTTGTTTAATAGGAATTCTAGAACAGGAGGAGAAAAAAAAGGCAGTGAGAGAATTTTTGACACTGGCAGAAAACTTCTCTAATATCATAAAAGGCAAGGAGGTTTCCACCCAAGAAGCCCAACAAATCCCATTCTGGATAGACACAAAAGAAAGCAACCAAGACATATCATAATCTAACTTTCCAATACTGCAGACAGAGAAAGAATTCTGACAGCAACTCATGAAAAACAAATTATCACCTACAAAGGGGCACCAATAAGACTAAGTGCCAATTTCTTAGCAGACACTACTCAGACAAGAAGGCAATGAAATGAGATATATAAAGCCCTGAAAGAAAAGAATTGCCAACCAAGAATCATATATCCAGCAAAATTCCCTTTCAAATATGATGGTGAAGCTAGGATATTCCTAGATAAACAGAAATTAAGGAAATTTGTAAAAACCAGACCAATATTACAAGAAATATTAAAGGGAGTCCTTTGGACAGAGAACCAGTGACATCAGAGAACAACCTGAGATTAAGACACACAACATCATCACCCAGATACCAATCAAGACAAAGAATTTTCAAAAGTAAAATAAAGCTGCAAAATTGAAAACAGAGAACCGGAGATGTCAGTCTATAAGGGACAACTCCAAAACAAAAAGGGGGAATCAATGGAGTAGTTATAGAAATTCCACATGGAAATGAACTTTAAAAAGTAGCTCAAGAAGGGAAAAAAGTATTATAATGACATGTGCAAAGACCTGGAGATAGAAAACCAAAAGGGAAGAACATGCTCAGCATTTCTCAAGCTGAAAGAACAGAAGAAAAAATTCAAGCCTTGAGTTACAATATTGAAGGATTCTATGAGGAAAATATTAAATGACACAGGAAACATCAAAAGAAGATGGAAGGAATACAGAGTCACTATTCCAAAAAGAATTATTCAACGTTCAATCATTTTAGGAGAGGTCACATATGATCAGGAACTAGTGGTACTGAAGGAAGAATTCCAAGCTGCACTGAAGGCATCAGCAAAAAACAAGACTCCAGGAATTGACGGAACACCAACTGAGATGTTTCAACAAATGGATGCAGGGTTGCCAAGAAATTTCGAAGACAGCTACCCAGCCAACCGACTGGAAGAGATCCATATTTATGCCTATTCCCAAGAAAGGTGATTCAACCGAATGTGGAAATTATTGAACAATATCATTAATATCACATTCAAATAAGGTCTTGTTGAAGATAATTTTAAAAGGGTTGCAGAAATACATTGACAGGGAACTGCCAACAATTCAAGTTGGATTCAGAATAGAATGTGAAACCAGGGATATCACTACTGATGTCAGATGAATCTTGTCTGAAAACAGAGACTACCAGAAAGATGTTTACCTGTGTTTTATTGACTATGCAAAGGCATTCAACTCTGTGAATCATAACAAATTATGGATAACATTGAAAAGAATGGGAATTTCAGAACACTTAATTGTGCTCATGAGGAACCTGTACATAAACAAGAGGCAGTCATTTGAACAGAACAAGGAGATACTGCTTGGTTTAAAGTCAGGAAAGGTGTGCATCGGGGTTGTATTCTTTCACCATAAGTATTCAATCTGTATGCTAAGCAAATAATCTGAGAAGCTGGACTATAAGAAGAAGAACGTGGCATCAGGATTGGAGGAAGACTAATTAACAGCCTTCGCTATGCAAATGACACAACTTTTCTTGCTGAAAGTGAAGAGGACTTGAAGCACTTACTGATGAAGATCAGAGACCACAGCCTTCAGGATGGATTATGCCTCAACATAAAGAAAACAAAAATCCTTACAACTGGAACAATAAGTAACATCATGATAAATGGAGAAAAGATTGAACTGGTCAAGGATTTCATTTTACTTGGATACACAATCAACACCCATGGATGCCAAAAACACCAAACACACTGCCATCAAGTCAATTCTGACTCATAGCAACCCTATAAGACAGAGTAAAACTGTCCCACAGAGTTTCCGAGGAGCACCTGGTGGATTTGAAATGCCGACCTTTTGGTTAGCAGACATAGCACTTAACCACTACACCACCGGGGTTTCCTCCTGTGAAAATAAAAAAAAAATGAAAATAGCAGTCAAGAAATCAAAAGATGCATTGTGTTGGGAAAATCTGGTGCAAAAGATCTTTTTAAAGTGCTGGAAAGCAAAGACTTCACCTTGAAGACTAAGTTGTGCCTGACCCAAAACATGGTGTTTGCAATTGAATGTTTCATATGCATGTGAAACCTAGGTGAGGAATAGGGAATACCAAAGAATTGATGTCTTTGAATTGTAGGGTTGGCGAGGAATATTGACATAGACTGCCAAAAGAACAAACAAATCTGTCTTGGAAGAAGTACAACCAGAATACTCCTCTGAAGCAAGGATGATGAGACTACGCCTCAAACACTTTGGACATGTTATCAGGAGGGATCAGTCCCTGGAGAAGGACATCATATTTGGTAAAGTAGAAGGTCAGCACAAAAAAGAGGAAGACCCTCAACAAGATGGACTGACACAGTGGTTGCCACAATGGGCTCAAGCATAACAATGATTGTAAGGATGGCACAGGATGGGGCAGTGTTTCGTTCTGTTGTACATAGTGCTGCTGTGAGTCAGAACTGACTTGACAGCACCTAACAGCAACCACATGGAGAGGAAGTTAAGGCAATATCAAGATATAACAGACTGTTTTAAATTTAGGACAATAAAGGTAAATTTCAGAGTAAGCACAAAGAAAATTGATAAATCTACTCACCAAAATAAAGAAGAAAAGAAAATAGACTCAATAGACACAAACCAACAATGAAGGACACGCAAAAACGTTCATAAACCAAAAGAACTCAGCAAAGAAAATTAAGCAAAGAAACTGTTAACACCGCAAACCATTAACATAAAAAAATGGCAGCAGTAAATTCATACCTATTGATAATCACGCTGAAGGTAAATGGCTAAAATGCACCAGACAAGAGACAGAGAGTGGAAGAATGGATAGGAAAACATGACCCATCAATATATTGCCTACAAGAGGCACACCTTAGACACAAAGACATAAATAGGTTGAAAAATCAAAGGATGGGGAAAAAATATCAAGCAAACAGTAAGCAAAAGAGAGCAGGAGGGACAATAATAATCTCACATAAAATAGATGTGAAGTCAAAATCCATTATAAAAGACAAAGTTACAGAAGATCTAAATAACATAATCAACCAACTCAACCTCATAGACATATGCAGAACCCTCCACCCAACAGCAACACAGTACACATTCTTCTCCAACGCCCATGAATCATTCTCCAGAATAGACCATATTTTAGACCACAAAGCAAACCTCAAAAAAAAAAAAAAAAAAATAGAAATAATACAAAGCATCTTCTCTGATCATAAAATGTTGTAAAACTAGAAATCAATTACAAAGAATAAGGGAAAAATTACATACATGGAAACTGAATAACACCTTACTTAAAAACTATTGGGCAATAAATGAAATTAAAAAATTCTTAGAAACAAATGAGAACAAAAACACAACACACCAAAACCTTTGGGACACAATAAAAGCAGTGCTCAGAGGAGAATTTATACCAATAAAGGCACACATCAAAAAGAAGGGCCGAAATCAGTAGCTTAACCCTATAATTCGAACAAATAGAAAAGGAACAGCAAAAGAAGTTCACAGTCACCAAAAAAAAGGAAATAATAAAGATCAGAGCAGATCTGACAGGAATCACACACAATAGAGCACCCTGGACAGAGCTGGAGAAAAATGTAGAACAAAAGCCTAATTCACAAAAATAAATAAAAAGACCAGACTTACTGGTCTGACAGAGATCGGAGAAACCCTGAGAGTATGGCCCCTGGACACCCTTTTAGCTCAGTAATGAGGTCACTCCCGAGGTTCACTCTTCAGCCAAAGATTAAAAAACTAAAAAAATTAGACAGGCCCATAAAATAAAGCGAGACTAAAGGAGCACACCAGCCCAGGGGCACACCAGCCCAGGGGCACACCAGCCCAGGGGCAAGGACTAAAAGACAGGAGGAGACAGGAAAGCTGATAATAGGGAACCCAAGGTCGAGAAGGGAGAGTGTTGACATGTCGTGGGGTTGATAACCAATGTCATAAAACAATGTGTGTACTAACTGTTTAATGAGAAGCTAGTTTGTTCTGTAAACCTTCATCTAAAGTACAAAAAAAAAAAAAAAATCAGAACAGAAATAAATGAAAGAGGAAACAGAACAATAGAAAGAATCAACAAGACTAAAAGTTGTTTGGTTCTTTGAAAAGATCAATAAAATTGACAGACCACTGGCCAAATTGACAAAGGAAAAAAATGAGAAGATGCAAATATCCAAAACAAGAAATGAGATGGATGATATTACAACAGAACCAACTGAGATAAAAAGGATCAAAACAGAATGTTATAAAAAATTGTACTCCAACAAATTTGAGAACCTAGAGGAAATGGACAAGTTTCTAGAAACACACTACCTGCCTAAACTAACACAAACGTAGGTAGAAAATTTGAAGAGAACTGTAACAAAAGAAGAAATTGAAGATGTAATAATAATAATAATAAATCCCAGCAAAAAAAAAAGCCCCAGCCCAAACAGCTTCACTGGAGAATTCTACGAAACACGCAGAGAAGAGTTGACACCAATTCTATTCAAACTATTCCAGAACACAGAAGAGGAACGAATACTCCCTAATTCCTTCTATGAAGCCGCATAACCCTGAAACAAAAGCCAGGCAAAGTCACCACCAAAAAAGAAAATTACAGACCAATATCCCTCATGAATATAGATGCTAAAATTCTCAACAAAATTCTAGCCAACAGAATTTAACAGCATATCAAAAAAAAAAAAAAAAAAATCATGATCCAGTGGGCTTCATATCAGCGATGCAAGGATAGTTCAACATTAGGAAATCAATCAACATAATTCACCACATAAATAAAACAAAGGGAAAGAACCACATGATCATCTCAATTGACGTAGAAAAAGCATTGATAAAACCCAGCACCCTTTCCTGATAAAAACTCTCAGAAAAATAGGAATAGAAGAGAAATTCCTCAGCCTAACTAAGGGCACACATGTAAAACAAACAGCCAACGTTAGAGAAATCCCTCAGCCTAATTAAGGGCACACATGTACAACAAACAGCCAACGTTAGAGAAATTCCTCAGCCTAATTAAGGGCATACATGTAAAACAAACAGCCAACGTTAGAGAAATCCCTCAGCCTAATTAAGGGCACACATGTACAACAAACAGCCAACGTTAGAGAAATTCCTCAGCCTAACTAAGGGCACACATGTAAAACAAACAGCCAACGTTAGAGAAATTCCTCAGCCTAACTAAGGGCACACATGTAAAACAAACAGCCAATGTTAGAGAAATTCCTCAGCCTAACTAAGGGCACACATGTAAAACAAACAGCCAACGTTATTCTCCATGGAGGAAGATTGAGAGCATTCCTCTTCAGAAGAGGAACGAGATAAGAATGCTGTTTGTCACCACTCTTATTCAATATTGTACTGGAAGTCCTAGCTAGAGCAATAAGGCAAGAAAGGGAAAGAAAGGGAATCCAGACTGGAAAGGAAGAAGTAAAACTATCCTCATTCACAGATGACAGAATCCTATGCATGGAAAATCCTGAAGACTCCACAAGAAAGTTATGGAACTAATAGAAGGATTCAGCAAAAGTGGCAGGGTATAAGGTGAACACACAAAAATCAGTTGGGTTCCTCTACACTAACAAGGAGGATTCTGAAAAGGAAATCAAGAGAACAATACCATTCACAATACCACCTTTCCCAAAGGATAAAATACCTAGGAATAAACCTAACTAGGGATGTAAAGGACTTATACAGGGGAAACTATAAAACACGACTGCAAGAAACTAAAATGGAAACATAAATGGAAAAACATTCCATGCTCATGGATTGGAAGGCTTAGTATTTTGAAAATATCAATACTACCAAAAGCAATCTATAGATGTAATGCAATCCTGATTCAAATCCCAACAACATCCTTTAAGGAAATGGAAAAATTAATCTCCAACTTCATATGGAAAGGAAGGAGGCCCCGAACAGCTAAAGCAATATTGAAGAACAGCAGCAAAGTAGGAGGCCTCACATTTTCCAATCTCAAAACGTAATATAAAGTGTCGGTAATCAAAACAGCCTGGTACTGGTTCAGTGACAGACACAGAGACCAATGGAATAGAATCGAGAACCTAGAAGTAAAACCATTCATCTACAGGCAGCTGATCTTGACAAAGGGTCAAAGTTCATTCAATGGCGAATAACCTGTCTCTGTAACAAATAGTGCTGGTAAAACTGGATAGCCATATGCAGAAAAATGAAACAGGGTCCATACCTCACACCATGCACAAAAACTAACTCAAAATGGATCAAAGACCTAAATGTTAAAGCTAAAATGATAAACTTCGTGGAAGATAACATAGGCTTAAAACCAGGGGACTTAATTTTCAGCATAAATAGCCTATCGGACAAAAATAAAAATGCGTGAACAACTGAAGATAAATTAGATAACTGTTGTTGTTAGGGGATGTGGAGTCAGTTCTGACCCATAGCGACCCTATGCACAACAGAACGAAACACTGCCCGGCCCTGCGCCATCCTTACAACCGTTGTTATGCTTGAGCCCATTGTTGCAGCCACTGTGTCAACCCACCTCGTTGAGGGTCTTCCTCTTTTCCACTGACCCTGTACTCTGCCAAGCAAGTCTCCAGGGACTCAGCCCTCCTGACAACATGTCCAAAGTATGTAAGACGCAGTTTAGCCATCCTTGCTTCTAAGGAGCATTCTGGTTATATTTCTTCCAAGACAGATTTGTGTGTTCTTTTGGCAGTCCATGATATGTTCAATATTCTTTGCCAACACTACAATTCAAAGGCATCAATTTTTCTTTGGTCTTCCTTATTCATTGTCCAGCTTTCACATGAATAGGATGTGATTGAAAATACCATGGCTTGGGTCACATGCACCTTAGTCTTCAAGGTGACATCTTTGCTTTTTAACACTTTAAAGAGGTTCCTTGCAGCAGATTTGCCCAATGCAATGTGTCTTGATTTTTTGGCTGCTGCTTCCATGGGTGTTGATTGTGGATCCAAGTAAAATGAAATCCTTGACAACTTCAATCTTTTCTCCGTTTATCATGATATTGCTTATTGGCCCGTTTGTGAGGATTTTTGTTTTATGTTGAGGTGTAATCCATACTGAAGGCTGTGGTCTTTGATCTTCATTAGTAAGTGCTTCAAGTCCTTCTCACCTTCAGCAAGCAAGGTTGTGTCATCTGCATAACCAGGT
This sequence comes from Loxodonta africana, assembly GCF_030014295.1. Lineage (NCBI taxonomy): Eukaryota > Metazoa > Chordata > Mammalia > Proboscidea > Elephantidae > Loxodonta > Loxodonta africana. The sequence goes on from NC_087343.1 coordinate 227,214,662, forward strand.
TGTTAATCAGTCCTTCTCCAATCCTGATGCCCCGTTCTTCTTCAATAGTCCAGCTTCTCAGATTATTTGCCAAGCATACAGGTTGAATAGGTATGGTGAAAGTATACAACCCTGACACACACCTTTCCTGGCTTTAAACCAATCGGTATCCCCTTGTTTTGTCTGAACAACTGCCTCTTGATCTATGTACAGGTTCCTCACGAGCACAATTAAGTGTTCTGGAATTCTCATTCTTTGCAATGTTGTTCATAATTTGTTATGATCCACACAGTCGAATGCCTTTGCATAGTCAGTAAAACACAGGTAAACATCCTTCTGGCGTTCTCTGCTTTCAGCCAGGATCCATCTGACATCTGCAATGATATCCCTTGTTCCATGTCCTCTTCTGAACCTGGCCTGATTTTCTGGCAGTTCCCTGTCGATATACTGCTGCAGCAGCTTTTGAATGATCTTCAACAAAATATTGCTTGTGTGTGGTATTAATGATATCGTTCTATAATTTCTGCATTCTGTTGGATCACCTTTCTTGGGAGTAGGCATAAGTATGGATCTCTTCCAGTCAGTTGGCCAGGAAGGTGTCTTCCATATTTCTTGGCATAGATGAGTGAGTACTTCCAGCATTGCATCTGTTTGTTGAAGAATCTCAGTTGATATTCCGTCAATTCCTGGAGACTTGTTTTTTACCAATGGCCTCAGTGCAGCTTGGACTTCCTCCTTCAGCATCACAGCAACACGCAAGCCCCCATAGTATGACAAACTGACAGACAAGTGGGGAAATTAAATAACTGGGACTCTCTAAAAATTAAATACTTATGCTTATCAAAAGACTTTACCAAGAAAGTAAAAAAAGAACCTATAGCTGGGGAAATATCTTCAGAAGTGATATATTCAATGAAGGTCTAATGTCTAAAATATATAGAAAACTTCAACAACTCAACAACAAAAAGGCAAACAATCCAATCAAAAAATGGGCAAAGGGCATGAACAGACCCTTCATCAAAGAGAATATTCAGGTGGCTAACAAATACATGAACAAATGCTCAAAAACATCAGCCATTAGGGAGATGCAAATCAATACTACAGTGAGATACCATCTCACCCCTGCAAAAATGGCAATGATCAAAAAAACAGAAAACAACAATGCTGGCAATGTTGTGGGGGGATTGGAGCTCTTATACATTGCTGGTGGGATTGTAAAATGGTTCAACCACTATGGAAATCAGCATAGTGCATCCTCAAAAATCTAGAAATAGAAATACCTTATGATTCAGCAGTATCACTCCTAGGCACATATTTTAGAGATACAAAAGCAGTGATGCAAATAGACATATGCACACCTATGTTCACTGCGGCATTATTCACACTAACAAAAAGATGGAAACAACCTAAGTGCCCATCAACAGATGAATGGATTAACAAGCTGTGGTACATACATACAATGGAATATTACACAACTATAAAGAACAATGAGCAGGCCGAAAAACATCTTTTAACATGGGTGAATCTGGAGGACATTATGCTCTGCGAAATAAGTCAATCACAAAAAGACAAATATTGTATGGCCCCACTATTACAAAAAACCACGAATAGATACGCACACAGTAAGCATATCTGGGATGGGAGAGAGAGGGAGGAGGAATCACTTTCTTGATGCTTTTGGTGATGGGAAAGACAAGTCCAAATATGGGTGAAGTGAGCACAACCTGACCAAGGCAAATACACTAAGAAGTACAAGAGAAAAAGGGACAATTTTGGTAAATGCTAAAACACATAAAATTTTACAACAACAATAAAAACAACCAAAAAATACGTGTGTGGTTATGTGAGTAGACATGGATGGATATATGTGTATGCAAAGGCATACGGGAGTAAATGCACACACATGTATAGGTGTATCCGCAGGCATACGTATACACATATTTTTTGTGCTCCATATATAACAAACCACATAGGAACACAATTACAGAGGCTTTCTAGACACATGTCCAAGCAACTCTCAGGATTGGTAAGAAGTTAGAAGGCTTGGGACCATAGTCTTGGGGGACAACTTAGTCACTTGGCATAACATAATTCACAAAGATAATGTTCTACATCCTAGATTGGTGCGTAGCATCTTGGATCTTAAAAGCTCATGAGGCGTCACCTAAGATACAACTATTGGTCTCTACTTGCATGGAGCAAAAGAGAATGAAGGAAATCAAAGGCTCAAAGAAGACACTAGTCCAGAGGACTAATAGCTCACATGAACCATGGCCTTCTTTAGCCTGAGGACAACAGATGGTGCCCAGCTACCACTGCCAATGGTTCTGACGAGGAAAACAATACAAGGTCCCAGACAGAATGGAAGAAAAATGTAGAACAAAACCCAAACTCCTAAAAAAGCCCAGACCTACTGGACCTGTAAAAACTAGAGGAACCTCTGAGACTATTGCCCTAATATAACCTTTGAACTTGGATTTGAAGCTATTTCTGCAGGTCACCTTTCACCCAAATAATAGATTGACTTATGAAATAAACAATATCGCCCTCAAGTAATGGGCTCTCTTCAACAATTCACTATATGAAACAAAACACTCAGCATTTACCCAAAAGCAAAGATGAGAAAGTAAGGGAGGAAGGGAAGCTAGGTCAATGGAAACAGAGCAAAATGGAAACGATGAGAATGCTGACACACAGTAAAAATTGTAAACAATGACACAGAACAATTTGTGTAAAAAATCGTCAAATGTAAACCTAATTTGCTGGATAAACCTTCACCTAAAACACAATAAAATATTTTTAAAAAAGAAAAAAAATTCTAGAAATGAAAAATATTATAATCTATATTAAAAACAAAATGAATGGACTAACTAGTAGATAAAAAACCATAGCAAATGAGTTGCCAGCTAGTTGACTCCAGCTCGTTGTGACCCGGTCCACGTGTGTCAGAGTGGAACTGCGCTCCACAGGGCTTTCAGTGGTTGGGACCTTTTGGAAGTAGATCAGCAGATCTTCCTTCCAAGGCACCTCTGGGAGGATTCCAACTGCCAACCTTTTGGTTAGTAGCCAAGTACCACCCAGGGATAACCAGGAGATTATATACATCCAAAGAGAGAATCAGTGAATTGGGAGGTAGGTCTGAGACTTCACAGTGCAGCTCAGAGAGTAAAAGAGCAGGAAAATATAAGAGATTAGGAGAAATGGAGGCTAGGTTGAGAAAGCAAAAAAATACAACACATACGTACAAAAGAGGAATCTGGAAGTAGGTGACCATGTAATTTAATATCCCAAGCAGGACACTTAACAACATACGAGTGGGCATTAAGGACATTAAAATTATACAGTTTTTTTGAATATTTATTTATCGATAGACAAATTGCCTCCATTTTTATGGTGGACTTATAAAATAGTTCATGCAAAATCATTTCCTAAGCTAAAATTGTAAAAAATTTAAATAACAAAATCATGTGTGTTAAAAACATTTTTATATTGGTTTTCTAAACATTAAAGAAATAAAGTGAGATGGTCATTTTTGTACATATTCACATACTTTAACCTGTTTCTTAGCCATGTCTTTCTCTAATATTGTGTCACGGATACTATTTTTGAAGCTTTTTAATATTTTTTTTGTTTTTTCATAAAATTTTCTGAATTTTCTTCAAAGTTGCCTTTCATGATTAATAAACTTAAAATTTTTAATACCTTCAAAAACATACCTTATAGAAATATAAGATTTGTATATCTCAGATTTAAGAGGCGTGTCAGGTCTCAAGAAAACTTGGCACAGAAGAATCAACACTGAGACACATCCTAGTAATGTTACTGGACTTCGAAGATTAAGTTTGCTTAAGGCATCAGACAAAACATCAAGTCATGTGTAAGGAGAAAAACAAGGCTAACCTAAGTCTTCCGCTGGAATGTTCCACGCTAGAAAACAGTGTGGTAATACAAACAAAACTCTCAAAGGAAACTGGAGAATTTTCAGATTCAGCCAAAACTCCTTCAGGATAAAGACAAAAGCAAAACATTTCTGAATAGCAAAATTTCCAGGGACGGAATCCACGAGCGCTTCTTGAAGACTTTCAAGGGGTACATACTGCAGCTAACTGAGGGGTGGTGGAGGCAGTGCAGAGAACTGGAGTTGTAAGCGTGGAGTAAGCCTTCAGCACTGTGGTGACCAGAGCAATAAGACAGAATTTAAAACGCCACCCACCCTGACAATGTAGAAATTATATACCCAGCACACTCTGAGGAAGGAGGCAGAAAGAGGAGTGGAGGTGGTGTTTGTATACTGATTTACTTAGCGTGTACAGACACTGCAGTATAGTGGTTAAAACAAGAATTCGGGAGTCAAGCATCTGAGCTGGAATCACACCTGCTAGTTGTGTGACCTTGGTCAAGTTCCTTAACCTCTCTGTTTTCTCCCTTTTAAAATGGAGATAATAATAGAACCCAATCTCAAAGAATTGCTGTGAGGATTAAACGAGTTGATAGGCATAAAGCATTAAGAACCATTCTTGAAATGTAATAAATGTAGTTTTTACTTGCACATTTAGTTGTTCAGCTCAGGAATCTGATCTGTTCACTAGATGTTGTTGTTGTTAGGTGCCGTCAAGTCTGTTATGATTCACAGTGAACCCATGCACAACAGAATGAAACACTGCCCAGTCCTGTACCATCCTCACAATTGTTATTATGCTTGAGCTCATTGTTGGGGCCACTGTGTCAATCCATCTCATTGCGGGTCTTCCTCTTTTTCACTGACCCTCTACTTTACCAAGCATGATGTCCTTCTTCAGGGACTGGTCCCTCCTGATAATACGTTTAAAGTACGTGAGACGGCGTCTCGTCATCCTCACTTCTAAGGAGCATTCTGGCTGTACTTCTTCTAAGACAGATTTATTCATTCTTCTTGCAGTCCATGGTATAATCAATATTCTTCTCCAGCACTTTAATTCAAAGACATCAATTCATCTTCAGTCTTCCTTATTCATTGCCCAGCTTACACATGCATATGAGGTGACTAAAAATACCATGGCTTGGGTCAGGTGTACCTTAGTCCTCAAAATGGCATCTTTGCTTTTTAACACTTTAAACAGGTCTTTTGCAGCATATTTGCCCAATGCAATACGTCGTTTGATTTCTTGACTGCTGCTTCTGTTGGCTTTAATTGTGGATCCAAGTAAAACGAAATCCTTGACAACTTCAATCTTTTCTCCATTTATCATGATGTTGCTCATTGGTCCAGTTGTGAGGATTTTTGTTTTCTTTATGTTGAGGTGCAATCCATACTGAAGGCTGGGGTCTTCGATCTTCTTTAGTAAGTGCTTCAAGTCCTCTTCGTTTTCAGCAAGCAAGGCTGTATCATCTCCATATTGCAGGTTGTTAATAAGTCTTCCTCCAATCCCGATGCCCTGTTCTTCTTATAGTCCAGCTTCTCGGGTTGTTCGTTCAGCATACAGATTGAATAAGTATGGTGAGAGGATACAACCCTGACACACACCTTTCCTGACTTTAAACCAGGCAGTATCCCATTGTTTTGCTGGAACAACTGTCTCTTGGTCTGTGTACACGTTCCACACGAGCACAATTAGGTGCCCTGGAGTTCCCATTCTTCGCAGCGTTATCCATGATTTGTTATAATCCACACAGTTGGATGCCTCTGCAGAGTCAAAAGCACAGGTAAAGGTCTTTCTCTGCCTTCACCCCAGGGTCCATCCGACATCAGCTATGACATCCCTTGTTCCACGTCGTCTTCTGAATCCAGCCTGAATTTCTGGCAGTTCCCTGTCGATGTACTGCTGCAACTGCTTTTGAATGATCTTCTGCAAAATTTTATTTGTGTGTGATATTAATGATATTGTTTGATAATTTCCTCATTCTGTTGGGTCACTTTTCTTTGGAATGGGCATAAATATGGATCTTTTCCAGTTGTTTCTATCACCAAGGTTATATTTTCCAACTACTGACCTTCCTTTTTTTCCAACTTTTGCATTCCAATCACTGGTAATTATCAATGAATCTTGATTGCATTTTCGATCAATTTCAGACGGCAGAAGTTGGTAAAAATCCTCACTCTCCTCATCTTTGGCATCAGTTGTTGGTGCCTAAATTTGAATAATATTGTATTAACTGATCTTCCTTGTAGACGTATGGGTATTATCCTATCACTGACAGCGTTGTACTTCAGGATTGATCTTGAGTTCTTTTTGACAATGAATGTGACGTTATTCCTCTTCAATTTGTCATTCCTCTCATAGTAGGCCATATGATTATCCAATTCAAAATGACCAATACCAGCCCATTTCAGCCTGCTAATGCCTACGATGGAAACCCTGGTGGCGTAGTGGTTAAGTGCTTCAGCTGCTAACCAAAAGGTCAACAGTTCGAATCCACCAGGTGCTCCTTGGAAACTCTAGGGGCAGTTCTACCCTGTCCTATAGGGTCTCTATGAGTTGGAATCTACTCAATGGCAGTGGGCTTGGGTTTTTTTTTTTTTTTTTTTAATGCCTAGGATATAGATCTTCATGCATTCCATTTCATTTTTGAAGCCTTTCAGTTTTTCTAGATTCATACTTTGTAATTTCCACATTCTGATTATTAGTGGATGTTTGCAGCTGTTTCTTTTCATTTTGAGTTGTACCACATCAGCAAATGAAGGTCCCAAAAGCTTGACTCCATCCATGTCAATAACGTTGATTCTACTTTGAGGAGGCAGCTCTTCCCCAGTTGCATTTTGGGTGCCTTCCAACCAGAGGGGCTCATCTTCCAGCGCTATACCAGGCAATGTTCTGCTGCTATTCATAAGGTTTTCACTGGCCAATTTTTTCAGAAGTAGGCTGCCAGGTCTTTCTTCCTAGTCTGTCGTAGTCTGGATGCTCAGCTGAAACCTGTCCATCAAGGGTGACCCTGCTGGTTTTTGAAATACTGCTGGTGAAGCTTCTAGTATCACAGCAACGCACAAGCCACCAGAGTATGACAATCTGATAGACATGTTTTTTGTATAGAAGCCTTTTATTATATTGAGGGATTTCCCTTCTATTCCTATTTTATTGAGAGTTTTTTTTTTTTTTTTTAATCAGGAATGGGTGTTGGACTTTATCAAATGCCTATTCTGCATCAATTGAGGTGATCATGTGATTCTTTTGTATTATTTATGTGGTGGATTGCGTTTACTGATTTTCTAATGTCGAACCGTCCTTGCGTACCTGATATAAATCCTACTTGGTCATGGTTTATTACTTTTTTTTTTGTATGATGCTGAATTCTGTTGGCTAGAATTTTGTTGAGAATTTTTGCATCTCTATTCATGAGAAATAATTTATCTGTAATTTCCTTGTGTGTGTGTGTGTGTGTGTGTGTGTGTCTTTTTTCTGGTTTTTTGTATCAGGGTTATGCTGGCTTCATAGAATAAATTTGGGAGTATTCCTTTTCTATGCTCTGAAATAGTTTGGAGTAGTAATGATTCGAGCTCTTCTCTGAATAGTAGAATTCTCCGGTGAAGCCATCCAGCCAGGGCTTTTTTGTTGGGAGCTTTTTTTTGTTAATTACCTCTTCAACCTCTTCTCTAATTATGGGTCTGTTCAGATTTTCTATCTCAACTTGTGTTAGTTTAGGTAGGTAGTGTGTTTCTAGAAATTTGTCCATTTCCTGTAGGTTCTCATATTTGCTGTAGTACAATTTTTCATAGTATTCTGTTACGATCCTTTTTTTTTTTTTTTAGTTGGGTCTGTTGTAGTGTCCCCATCTCATTTCTTATTTGGATTATTTGCTTCCTCTCCTTTTTTCTTTTGTCAGTTTGTCCAATTATTTGTTGATTTTGTACAGGTGGTATACAGGGCTACGCAGGAGGGAGAAAGAAAAGGAAGAAAGGAAAAAAGTAGCAAGGCAGGAGCTGGTGGGTGGGTGTGGGGGGGACCTGGGCTAGCAGTGGGTCGGTAGCTCTCTACTCACAGTGGTGCAGTGTGGCCCAGTGGGAAGGGGTAGAGGTGGCATGTGGGGCTAGGTGGGGGGGGGGGAAGAAAAGGAAGAAGGGGGAAAATGGTGCAGTGGGAACCGGCGGGGGGCAGGGGGTGGGCTGGACTCGGGCTGGTGTTGGCTGGTGCCTCTCTAGTCAAGGTGGTGCAAAGTAGCTCAGCAGAAAGAGGTACAGATGGGGTACATGACTAGGTGAGAGGGAGAAAGAAAGGGAAAAAGGAAAAAAAAATAGTGCAGCTGGAGCTGACAGATGGAGATGGGGTAGACCTGGTCTGGTGGCAGGCTGGTGCCTCTCTAACCAAGGTGGCATGGCATGGCATGGCAGGAAGAGATAGAAGTGAGGTACTGGCCAGGTTGGAGGGAGAAAGAAAAGAAAGGGAAAGAAAAGAAAATGGTGCAGCAGGAGCTGGTGAGTTGGGGTGGGGAGGCAGACCCAGGTTGATGGCAGGCCAATGCCTCTAGACAAGGCACTGCAGCATAGCTCAGAGGGAAGGGGTAGAGGTAGAGTATGGGGCTAGGTGGGAAGGAGAAAGAAAAGGAGAAAAGGGAGGAAAAAAAGAAAAGGAGCAAAATGGCATTGCAGGAGCCAGCAAATGGAGGCAGTGCAGACTCAGGCTGGTGGCAGGCCAGCATCTCTCTAGCCTTGTCTAGCCAAGGCAGTGCAGTGTGACCCAGCAGGAGGGGGTAGAGGTGAGGTACAGGTTAGTTAGGAGGGAGAAAGAAAAAGAAGAAAGAGGAAAAACTGGCATGGCAAGAGCTGGCAGGTGGGAGCGGGACAAACCCGGGCTGGCAGCAGCTGGTAGCTCTCTAGCTGAGGTGGCGCAGCATGGCCCATCGGGAGGGGTGGAGGAGGTGTACAGGGCAGAAGGGTGAGGGATGTGAAAGCATGTTTCTCTGGCTGCTGGGTGCCGTCTCCTGTTGGGAGCTCCATGAAGTTGCCTTCCTGTACTCTCTGTCCAGGGTCATTGATTGCTGTGCTCCAAGATGGTGATGCTGTGCCATGTCAGCTGGCAGGGGGCCTCCATTCCGTATCTCTCCTTGTTCTCTGTTTTTCTTCAGTTTGTTCTTCCATTCGGTGTTTGATCTATTTCTTTATGCCTTCATTTGATGCTTAGGGTTCCAAGATTGATGTTTCATCTGTTTAGTTTTATGAGTCTTTGCTGCAGAAGGATGGCATCTGTCTTCACCCTCTTCACTCTCTTTAAGTTTTCCAACACTTTGGTTTCCTGCATTTCATTCTGGTGTAATTTCTTCAGATCTGTTTTTTCAGCTCACTATTTCTCTCTTCAGCTGTGTCTAATTTGCTGCTTTAATGTTGAATTTTATGGTGACTTGTTTCATTTGTGTTTATGATTTTTTGATCATGAACTACTTATTTGCTTTGGAAATGCATTGGTTGAATTTTTCTGAGTCCTCGATTGAATTTTCCTCAGAAAAAAAAATTGTATTAGTTTCTGTCTGTCACCTGGGGTGCCACCAATATGTCACCAATTTTATTAACAATCAGCTTGAAATTGGACTGCACAGTTAGCATGAACTTGGATAACCAACTTCATTAAAGCCTGGCTTGAGTTTATGAATTCCCAGGGGAATTTTTTCCTCGTACTCTGTGTTAGGGTTGAGACCAGAACATTTCCTTGTAGGTTTGCTCTGTGTTTAGTTCCTTATTCACCATTTGAGAACTCAGCTTTTTGAAGGGTCTTTTCCTGTATTTCCCGCCTTGGAAATTTCCTCAGCCTTATTTCCTGTCCTCCCGTGTAGTGGTCAGAGTAAAAGCTCAAGATCTGTAGGGCTCTGCAGAGACCCTGAATTTGACAGTTGGCTTTGACAGTGACTTATCTCCTGGAGTTCCTAACATCCCTTTGTTTGGTGTCTTGTGGTTTCTTTATCTTCATGAGAGATCAGTGATGAATGACATAGTTTTATTTTAATTCAGCTACTGAATTATTTTCTTCGGGAGGGTTGTTTGGGGAATCTAATCTGCCATATTTCCAGAAATACAGGTCCCCAAGATTGTTCTTCACTTTGCATACCCTCTTGGTTTGGATCCATCTTAGCCAGCATTCCCTAGAAAACAAAGCCTGTTGGGAAGGATACAAAGTGCTGATGCTTTATTTGGGAAGTGCAAACCCAGAGTAATGAGAGTGAGAAACAAGGGAAGTGAGGCAAAGAAAGACAGGCAGAACTCAGTGTCCCACTGAGCCAACTATAGCTCACGGGCCCACTGTCACAGGCAGACACATCCTTACAAAACACAGGCCTTCTCAGGACGGGCTGCATGGAGACTCAGGGAGTCCACCTGGTGGAGTTGGAGGAGGAGGTACCTGCGGTGTGCTCCACAGGGGATCACCTATTCCAGTCATATCACCTGGCCTCTTGAGTAGCTACTCTGGGCTTCACATCGTCCACAGTGTGATGTGGGGAAGTGGGACGTTCTTGTTCAGAGTGGTCAAGGTGGAGCGCATGGCAGGTTGCCTGGCTGTCCTGAGGTGGCCAGATGAAGCAGGAGCAGCAAGTGCCCAACCCTCCCAGGGGAGGTGGGTGGTTGGCCCTACAGCAGCAGAGTCGGGGGACTGGGGAGGCTGCAGGTACCAGATACCCACCAGGAGGGCATGAGATCTGTCTCTAATCTGGGATCCAAGTGGGTCCCATTGTGCACGGGACTCTGGGCCCTTCTGGAGCACAGCTGGCTGGATTTATGCCTGTTGTCGTTGTTGGTAACTGCTGAGTCAGCTCACGACTCATGGCGACCGTGTGCTACAGGGCAGAACTGCTCCATTGGTTTTTCTTGGCTGTAATCTTTATAGAAGCAGGTCACCAGGCCTTTCTTCCATGAAGCTGCTGGGTGGGTTTGAGCTGCCAATGTTAGGTTAGCAGTTAATGGCAAACTGCTTACACCTCCCAGGCTCCTGATTTAGGCATAAATGTCACTTAAAACAAACAAACAGTTGCCTTCGAGTTGACTTCAACTCATGGCAACCCTATATGTGACAGAGTAGAACTACACTGCATAGAGTTTTCAATGTCTGCTTTTTGGAAGCAGATCGCCAGGCCTTTCTTCTGAGGTACTTTTAGACGGACTTGAACCTCCAACCTTTCGGTTAGATGCTGAGTGCATTAACCCCTTGCAGCATCTAGGGACTCCAAACATCACTATATGTAATGTTTTACTAGATGATCGTAAAATTTCAAGTTTTTAGAAGCAGGGTAAACTGATTAAGTTTCCAAACCCTCTTACCCTATGACTCTCAGAATCTCCTATATGTCACTGCTTCTCCCTCTAGTCCTGACACTTGCCAGCACAAGACGGTCATTGATGTGCTAGTGCGGGTCATGGGGGACTCTGCCCCTATGGGGTGTGGAGGCCTCTGGGTGTCCACCTCCCAGCCAGTGATTGGATGGGTACGTTCAGTTCAGGGGAAGCAGATTTCAAGACAGGCCTAAGCCCTGTTCCCAGGCTGGCATCAGACCCTTCTCTGACACCCAAATCTCTCCCTCAATTTCTTTTAGGCCAAAGGAGTATGCTTGTCATCTCAAAGCCTCCACAAGAATGTCCCTAAGTCTGAACCAGGGCCCTTAGGCTCACCATCCACACACATCCTCATGCACCCACTTCCTTGCCCACACGAAGTCCCATGAACCCTTTAAAGTCACATGTGTGCAAAGGTCTCCTTTTTGTGATGCCATCACTAATGCTGTGAAATATTGAAACGAGGATTTCACGGCCAAAGAAACCTGGATACCTGCATGGTAGAAATCAAAACACCTGCCGGCTCTGAGGAGTCGTGAAATAAACAGACTTGTGTGACCAACGTTTCCTAAATCTATCTGACCATGGACTGTTCTTTTCATAGACTGTAAAATTAATCTCCAGCGTCCAGGCTCCAGACCTGGGAGGCTCTCACCCAGGTAGAGAGCAGCACAACTTTCTGGCTTGGCTACCACAGCAGGCAGGAGGGAGGGAGGGTCAAGGTGTGAGCTTGAGGCAGACCAGGCCCCTCCTCAGCTGCCACACCCACCCACTCATCCGCCCGTGACCCACCCTGTTCGTGGACAGCCAGGAGGGGCAGGTGTGTGGAGGACTACCAAACCAAGCAGCCCAGGTAAGTGTTCTTAGTGTCTAGCCTGGCCTGGCGCATCAGCATGAACTCATGGGACGTTTACTATCGAAGCAAAATCATCACCAGGCATGGTGTAAACTCTTGGGGAATTAATGATGGGAGAATCTGCTTTGAGCAGGAATTTGTTCTTTACAGGAACTGTGGATGCAGGCTTACTGCCTAATTATCCCCCTAATGGTGGGGGTAAAGGGCTGGACAGGACAGTGATGCTGGCTCAGCTTCCCTCTCTCGCCTTGGAGTTAATTGTGTGATGCCGCAGGGCTTGGCAGCGTTTTTGCCTCCCTGTTTTTCTAGGGCAAATGTCGCTAGTTTGCCTTTGCTGAGTCCTCTTCATCTCTGTGTGAGGAGAAGGCGGTTGCGGTGCCTGTTGGAGACAGGGAGAAGGCAACCAGAGGCTGAAAACATCTTCTATGGACGATGCTCATGGGGACAATTGATCTAACCAGGGTGGCGGTGTCCTCTGACTGCACATGGCTTTTTCACCATATAGAAGCGTATGCAACTCAGCGCTCAGTGCTCAGCATCATCTTATCTCACAGATGGATCGCAGCAAATGTCAATGGCACTGTAATCACTGGAAAACAGTTTCTTGAAACAAGAAACCAGAAATCTTAAAGACAAGACTAAAAATAAGCTGGCGACCCATGACCCACCCAAATGAACACACTGTTTTAATTTTTGCCCCCATTTTACACTGCACTGAAACATAGTTATAAAGGCGGTGTTTGTACTATTTTAAAATTCTCTTTTTTCACTTTACTTCAAATCCAATGCCTACACGCCTCATAATTTTATCATACTTTTCAATACTGTCTACTTGTCTATTTAGGAGAAATACAGTAATTAACTAAAACATGTCTCCATCATTGCGCGTTGAGTCAAATGATTCTTTTTTAAAAAACATAATGTAATGTAGATAACACTGCACTGAACATCTTCATGGTTACTGTGTCCTGGTGACATAGTTTCTTAAGCTCAATTCCCAAGAGTAGGATTGCTGATTCGAAGCACACACACATCTTTATGATTTTTGCTCTGTATTACCAATAAAAATAATAATAACAATTTATTAACTAATATTTGCAAGAGGTTCTGTGTTGGAGTAAAGAACAGAATTTTTTTTTTTCTCACAATTCTGGAGACTGAAAGTCCAGATCAGGGTCTTGGCCCTGTCGATTCCTTCCTTATTGGTAGCCCTGGGCATTCCTTGGATCTTGGCAATCCTCATATGGTATCTGTCTTCCCCAGTTTTTGCATGTCTGTGTGTCTATGGTGCTCTTTATATAACTTAGAAGTGATTAGGCTTAGGACTCACCCTACACTGGTAATGGCCCCTGGGTGGCAGAAACAGTTTGCACTCAACTGCTAACCTAAAGATTGTTGGTTCAAATTTACCCAACTGTGCTGCCAAAGAAAGACCTGGCAATCTGCTTATGTAAAGATCACTGCCAAGAAAATCCTACTGAACAGTTCTAGTCTGCAGCACTCAATAGGATTTTCTTGTCCACAAGCAATTAGTACACTGTTGAATGTTGTTGTTATTAGGTGCTGTCAAGTTGGTTCCAACTCATAGCAGCCTCACGTACAACACACCGAAATACTGTCCAGTCCTGCGACATCTTCACGGTTGTTGCTATGTTCGAGCCCACTTTTGCAGTCACTGTGTCCATCCATCTCGTTGAGGGTCTTCCTTTTTTTTGTTGACCCTCTACTTTACCAAGCATGGTGTCCTTCTCCAGGGAATGGTCCCTGCTGTTAACATGTCCAAGCAGGTCAGAAAAAGTCTCACCACCCTCCCTTCTAAGGAGCATTCTGGCTGTCCTTCTACCAAGACAGATTTGTTCGTTCCTTTGGCAGTCCATGGTGTATTCAATAGTCTTCACCAACACCACAAACTGAAGGTGTCAATTCTTTGGTCTTCTTTATTCGTTGTGCAGCTTTTGCATGTAAATGAGACAATCGAAAACACTATAGCTTGGGTAAGGTGCACCTTAGTCCTCAAGGTGACGTCTTTGCTTTTTAACACTTTAAAGAGGTCTTTGGCAGCAGATTTGCCCAATGCAATACGTCATTTGATTTCTTGACTGCTGCTTCCCTGGGTGTTGATTGTGGATCCAAGTAAAATGAAATCCTTGACAACTTCAGCATTTTTTCCGTATATCATGATATTACTTATTGGTCTAGTTGTGAGGATTTTTGTTTCCTTTATGTTGAGGACCAGGAGCCTTGGCGGTACAGTGGTTAAGTGCTTGGCTGCTAACTGCTAGGTTGGTGGTTCAAACCCTCCAGCTGTTCCACAGAAGAAAAATGTGGCAGGCTGCTTCCATAAAGATTACATCTTGGAAAACTTACACGGCAGTTCTACCCTGTCCTATAGGACCGCTCTGAGTCAAAATTGACTCAACAGTAATGAGTTTGGGTTTCTTTATGTCGAGGTGTAATCCATACTGAAGGCTGTGGTCTTCGATCTTCATCAGTAAGTGCTTCAAGTCCTCTTCACTTTCAGCAACAAGGTTGTGTCATCCGCACATCGCAGGTTGTCAATGAGTCTTCCTCCTCTCCTGACGCCGTGTTCGTCTTCATATAGCCCAGCTTCTCGGATTATTTGCTCAGCATACAGATTGAGTAAGTAGAGTGAAAGGATACAACTCTGACACACATTTTCCTGGTTTTAAACCAGGCAGTATCCCTTTGTTTTTGTTTTTTATAATTTTTATTGTGCTTTAAGTGAAAATTTACAAACCAAGTCAGTCTCTCACATAAAAACTTACATACACCTTGCTACATACTCCCAATTACTCTCCCCCTAGTGAGGCAGCCCGCTCTCTCCCTCCACTCTCTCTTTTCATGCCCATTTCGCCAGCTTCTAACCCCCTCCACCCCCTCATCTCCCCTCCAGGCAGGAGATGCCAACATAGTCTCAAGTGTCCACCTAATCTAAGAAGCTCACTCCTCACCAGCATCCCTCTCCAGCCATTGTCCAGGCCAATCCCTGTCTGAAGAGTTGGCTTTTGGAATGGTTCCTGTCCTGGGCCAACAGAGGGTCTGGGGGCCATGACCACCAGGGTGCTTCTAGTCTCAGTCAGACCATTAAGCCTGGTCTTTTATAAGAATTTGGTGTCTGCATCCCACTGCTCTCCTGCTCCATCAGGGGTTCTCTGTTGTGTTCCCTGTCAGGGCAGTCATCGGTTGTAGCCGGGCACCATCTAGTTCTTCTGGTCTCAGGATGATGTAGTCTCTGGTTCATGTGGCCCTTTCTGTCTCTTGGGCTTGTAATTACCTTGTGTCCTTGGTGTTCTTCATTCTCCTTTGATCCAGGTGTGTTGAGACCAAGTGAATATCCCTTTGTTGTGTTCGAATGACTCCCTCTGGGCCTAGGTACAGGTTCCACATAAGCACAATTAAGTGTTCTGGAATTCCCATTCTTTGCAATGTTATCCATATTTGTTATGATCCACACAGCTGAATGCCTTTGCATAGTCAATAAAACACAGGTAAACATCTTTCTGGTATTCTCTGCTCTCAGACAAGATCCATCTGACACCAGCAATGATATCCCTCTTGCCATATTCTATTCTGAATCCAGTTGGAATTTCTGGCAGTTCCCTGTCAATGTACTTCTGCAACCATTTTTTAATTATCTTCAGCAAAACTTTACTTGCATGTGATATTAAAGATACTGTTCAATAATTTCTACATTCGGTTGGATCACCTTTCTTTGGCATGGGCACACATATGGATCTCTTCCAGATGGTTGGCCAGGTGACTCCCAGATTTCTTGGCATAGACAAGTGAGCCCTTCCAGTGTTGCATTCCTTTGTTGAAACATCTCAATTGGTCTTCTGTCAATTCCTGAACCCTTGTTTTTTGCCAGCGCTTTCAGCGCAGCTTAGACTTCTTCGTTCAGTACCATCAGTTCTTGGTCATGTGCTACCTCCTGAAATGGTTGAACGTTGACCAGTTCTCTCAGGTACAGTGACTGTGTATTCCTTCCATCTTCTTTTGATGCTTCCTGCATTGTTCAATATTTTGCCCATAGAATCCTTCAATATTGTAATTCGAGGCTTGATATTTCCTTCAGATTTTTCAGCTTGAGAAAAGCTGAGTATGTTCTTCTCTTTTGGTTTTCTAACTCCAGGTCTTTTCACATTTCATTATAATACTTTGTCTTCTCGAGCCACCCTTTGAAATTCTTTGTTCAGCAATTATACTTCGTCACTTCTTCCATTCACTTTAGCTACTCTTCATTCAAGGGCAAGTTTCGGAGTCTCTTCTGACATCCATTTTGGTCTTTGCTTTTGTTCCTGTCTCTTTAATGATCTTTTGCTTTCTTCATGTATGATGTCCTTGATGTCATCCCAGAACTTGTCTGGTCTTTGGTCATTGATGTTCAATGCATCAAATCTATTCTTGAGATGCTCTCTAAACTCAAGTGTGATGTACCTGAGTTATCCATATTTGTTATTTTGGCTCTCGTAGACTTGTTTTAATTTTCTTCAGCTTCAACTTGAACTTGCGTGAGAACAATTGATGGTCTGGCAGTTCCCTGTAGATGTTGGCCTCTGACCTTGTTCTGACTGATAATATTCTGCTTCTCCATCATCTCTTTCCACTGAAGTAGTTGATTTGATTCCTGTGTATTCTATCCAGCAAGGTCCACTTGTATAGCTGCCATTTATATTGTTGAAAAAAGGTGTTTGCAATGAAGAAGTTGTTGGTCTTGCAAAATTCTACCATGTGACCTCCTGCATCGTTTCTATCATCAAGGCCATGTTTACCAACTACCGAACCTTCTTTGTTTCCAACTTTGGTGTTCCAATCACCAGTAATCACTAATACATCTTGATTGTATCTTCGATCAGCTTCAGACTGCAGAAGCTGGCAAAAATATAACAACCCCCAAATTATCACAGACCTCTCCAGAACCCCAAGGGACCTGGAGCCGGGTTTTGCATGGAGGAGAGGTGTCCCCATTGACCCAGGACCTGCTGCCCTGATTTACATCTGTTGTCCCTGTGTGTCTTTCAATACACATCCCCTTTCCTTCTCTAATCACCCAAGGTTAGACAATACATTTTATGGTCATCCTCTTTTAAGGGACCTGAAGAAGCTCCTCTGAGAAGACCTGAAGTCTGTGTGCCAGGCCACCTTCCCAACAGTGGAGCCCTCCATGGAGACTGATGCAGGGGTTTTCGATGCAGGCTAGGACTCATCTGCCTCTTCACCATCCTAGTATTGACTCTGAGGTCAATCTCTTATAAGCAGCATATAACTAAACTTTAAAAAATTCAATCTGATAATTTCTGACTTTTAATCAAAAGTTTTGTGTATTTACTTTTATTGTGATTTCTGATATATTTGAATTAATTTATGCCTTTTTATATTGTGCTTCCCAATTCACTCCTCTTTTTTTCCCCATGTGTTTTTTTTTTTTTTTTCCTTTTTTCTTGCCTTCTTTTGGTTTGATTGATTCTTTTTTCTCAGTTTCTCATCTATTGTTGAGATGGTCTCTACACTCTATTCCTATTATTTTGGAGGGTACACTTATACTTTCAAATCTACTAATTATCTTTAAAAGTCTAAAGTTGCTCAACCTCTTCATTCTTTTTAAATATCCTGAGTTCTTTAAAACACTTTACCTCTGGTTTACAGACTATCATTAACCACTGCTTTTGTTGTGTCTTGTTTTTTTAACCCCACAAAGAAGACCTTACTATTATTATTTTTATTATTGTCTATACAATGTTTAACTTTACCCATGTTTGTGGTTTCCCTGCTTCAATATTTCTTTTTGTATCTTAAACTTTCCTTCTGAAATTTTCTGTCTTTAGATTCTTTATAATTTTCCAGAAACTCCTTAGTTAAATTTGTTTATGGTAAACCATCCTGATTTTTCTTTGCCCAGAAATAATATATTTTGCTCTCATTCTTGAAAGATAGTTTAGCTAGTAACACAAATCTAGATTGACAATAATTTTCTCCAAGTGTTTTGAAAATATTATTCCTTTTTCTTCTGGCATCCAATGTTTTTGTGAAGAAGTCAGTTGTTGGTCTTGTTGCTATTTTGTGTGTGTGTGTGCGTGTGTGAGTTATCTGCCTTTACTCTCTGGTGGCCTTAGGCTCATCGCTATTTCTGTTGTTCTGCAGTTTCACCATAGCTGCTTAGGTGTGGATTTCTTTTTATGTAACCTGCTGAGACTCACTGGGCCTTCTGAATATCAGCACCACTGTCTTCAAAACCTTCACCCAATATCTCTGCAAGTATGACCTCTCCTGCTTTCTCTGTTCTCTGTTTCTGGAATATTTATTAGATAAAAGTTAAACTTGTGCTTTTTTTTCTATGTCCCTTAGTAGCTCTTTCATTTCCTATCTGGTTCTCTGTGCTGCATTCTATGTAACATCTTCAGATTTATCATCCAGTTTACTATTTTTTTAGTTGTTTTTATTTTACTATTTAATCATTGCTTTCCTAATTTCAATTGTTATATTTTCATTTCTATAAGTTATACTTCATTTTGATAGTATCTTTTCCCTTTGTCATACTTCAATGCCCTCTTTTATTTCTGTAAACATATTCTATGCTGATTATTCCAATATCTGCAGTTATGGGTCTGATTCTACATTTTGTTGTGTCTCCATTTCTTGCACATGGTGGATTGTTTCCTTATGTGTCTGATGATCTTGTGTTGTATACTCATGTTCAGTATGTAGGAGTTCTCTGAGGCATGTGAGGGTGAGTTTCTTCAGAAGATTTTTATTTGCTTCTTCCAGGACCTGAGGCAAGCCACTTGGAAATACATTGTGTGTGGGCACTGTATGGTTAGAAATTCCCAAGGGAGACTTTTTCTTTTATATCCCCCTCCACCCAGACCTGAAGCTCAGACAGGCAAATACCCGTATCACTTTACTCTGAAGGGTAGGTTTTTCCCTGTTTCACCACTGAGGGTGCACCCCTTCGGTGCTCCTGTCTTAACGCAAGATTTCTGTTCTGATTTCCTACCTCGTACAGGTCCCAAACTTTGTTTCCTGCTACTTGTATGGGATTTGTTAAAGCTCAAGGTCCTGACCATGAGAGATCACGCAATACCCTCAGGACAAACAGCACTTCGGAGCTAATTTACCCTGCTGGATTCACACTTCTGATGGACCCTGGCCTTTGAATAGTCTCTTACTTTGTCCTCAGCTCAGCCTTGGATTCAAAAAGATCTTCAAAAATTATTTTATTGGGCATTTTTAGGTGCTCTGTACTGGGAGCCCTGGTGGCACAGTGGTTAACAGCTCAGCTGATAACCAAAAGGTTCATTGTTTGAATCTACCACCCACTCCTTGGAAACTCTGTGGGGCAGTTCTACTCTGTCCTATAGGGTTGCTGTGAGTTGAATCAACTCAACTGCATTGGTTTTGGTTTCTCTACTGAGACACTTTTTTCCCATCGTTTTTTATGCCTTATTGCTGAAAATGGAGTTACTGGCATGATCTTCAGAGAGAGTTACCAAAACTTTGCACTGAGACCCTTAGAAGTTCAACTTCTACACCAGCACTCAAAGCACACAACAAAATGACCTGGCCCCTTCTTTCCAGCTCTACACTCTTCTCTTTGGTTGTGCCTCAGCCAACTAGCGCCAAAACATCCTTCTCAGTTTCAGCACCCGATCCTGGTAGCAAAAAAATCACTTGTCCTACAAACCACCCTCTCTACTACACCATAGTGTGTTTCTCCAATTTGATTCTTTCATTGTGGCCCCTTGGGTCCTTGCTTTGTTCGTCCTTGGCATCCTAAGCAAACTGGGGGCCTGTGAGGACAAGCGACTGTCTCACTCATGCCTCCAGACTTTAGCCTAGTGCAAGACCCATAGTGGGCTCAATAAACCGGCAATTCTGCCTGCTCACATGACTTTGCTGTGAGATGATTCTACTGAGGGGCTCATCAGAGCAGCCCTGTTTAAAGGGGGTCTTCTTGACAGAGCAGTTTGCATTCTATAGTGCTTTGGCATTTCTTGATTGAGCCAGGGCATGTGTTCATGCAAGCTTTCCTAGAAGATGATGGGTTTGGGACTTGTGTCCGGGACCCTCAATCCCAAGGAGGCTGTAGGCTCTTGGCTTGCTCATTTGTAAGGCAAGGGTCAATGGCATTGTGATGTCCTGCTGGCCCCCTGAGAGCGAGCCCACATGCTGGCCCACCACACTCACAGTCCCACACTTCTACCCTCTAGCCCAGTTGTGAGGACAGCCACCCCGAGGGACCTGAAGCAGCCTTGGTTTGTCCTGAAAAGGACTTTTAATAGAAACAGTGATTTAATTTGTCACAGGCGGTTTCTTGCAGCATCCAGCCTTCATTAGCTAGCTAATGTGGCAGTGAGGAGTAATGGGATGGACCGCCTGGAAACAGATGGCCCTTGGTACTAGCAGAAAGGTGTAATTATATGGCCATTCCCCAAAATGTGCTTCCTGACCATTTGTCCCCGTCTCCCTCCTCCCAACCCCCCCGTGAAGTTAGTAACTGGGTTATTGAAATCACAGACCTGTCTCAGTAACTTCCGAAGGGAGCTGGGCTCATGCCCAGCCAACTCTCTGCTCTCTCCTGCCAACTCCTCACCTCCCGGCTGCTTTGGGGGCAGCAGGTGGGTTGGGATGAGGGCAAGGACCCCAGTGACGCAGTCTGACACCCAAGTCGTGGGATCTCTGGAAATTGTCCCTCTCTGGTCACCTTCTTTTCAGATGGGGGCCCTCTTCTCCACAAGCTTTGCGTCTGGCATGAATTCTGTTCTGAATAAGTGACAAACCCATCCCACCTTAGGCTCCAGGTGCGCAGTGGGTGGAGACTGCCTCAGCAGTGAGAATCGGGAAAATGGGTCCACGCTCAAACGGCTGTGACAGCCTTGTGTCCTTGTTGTGGCAATGGGGTGCATGCAACATGAGCAGCATTTGTCCTTCTGAGCCCTTGATAACCCTGTGCTTCCCTAGGGCCTGTTTCAGTTCTGTGACTGAGCTTCTGGATCCCTGCCCTTTCAGTACAAGCTTTGACAGCTGGGATGCAAGAAGACTCATGTCAAACTCCTAGGATGGGGAGACGATGGCAGAGCCCGTACTGTGGAATGTAGAAGTGGCCAATAGGGGCCGACTCCAACTCATGGCAACCCCATGTGTGTCAGTAGAACTGTATTCCGTAGGGTTTTCAGTGGCTGATTTTTTGCAAGCAGATTGCCAGGACTTTCTTCTAAGATGCCTCTAGGAGGACTCAAACCTCTGACCTTTCTGTTAGCAGCTGAGAGTGTTAACAGAGTCCCACGGAGGGACTCCTTTGAAATATAGAGGACCCTTTTAAAATGGGTCATCTTCGAAAAATACAAGGGAAGTCACTTGTCCAGGGAGAGCCTTAGCTCAGCCATGGGAAAGTGAAACTGGGGACAGAGTGACTCCTGGTCTGAATCATCTGAGAGAGTGTGGAAACCAAACTCCCATCGGAGCCTGGGAAGCTGTGTTTCTCATTTTGTAGACCAAGGCGTCCTGGTTAGCTCTTTCTGCGTAACATATCACCCTCAAGCTTAGTGGCTTAAACAATGACATTTTATTCTCTTTCATGGTTTCTGTGGGTCAGGATTCTGGAATGGCTGTGCTGGGCTAGGGGTTCTGAGGTGGAAAATATAATCTGCCATATGAGGTGGCTGCCTCGGGCTTGAAAGATCCCACTGCCTCAGGCTCGAAGATTCCACTGCCCGCACCTGGGGCCCAGGAAGCATCTCCATGTTGTTTGAGAACCTGGACTAAGCTACTGCCACTTATTAGCTTCACTGGCCACTGGGGTCCCCACATTGTCCACCCACATGGTCTTGGGGGACAGGTGCCTGTATGGGCAGGCCCCAGGTGTGACCACAAGTGACATCCTCCCAGGCCAGGAACCAATACCCTTCTTGATCAGACACACACGTGGATTTCTCTGGCCAACATTTTGTGCAAGGACCATGTGGCCTTAGCACCTTTCTTCCGCCATTTGGGGCTTCTTCCTGTCTCATGGCTTGCAAAATGGAACTCTGCTTCCTGGGCCTTCTACTCGAGGTCTTCAACGTCACTCTCACGGCCAAGGCACAAGACCCCCACTCTCCTGCTGGGGCGGGGTGCTGTCAGGAGGCATCCCCATTACTTTCTTCTTAGAAATTAACACTCTGGAGGTAGGGACTACAGGTCACCTCTGAATGGCGGACACATAATAGGTCCTCACTCAGTCAGTGGCAAGCAGACGGATGGGTGACTCACAGCTAAGGGCTTGCGGTCCACAGCCAGAAGGCTGTCCTGTCCTCAGAACGTTGGGCAGCATGAAGGCATTGAAACAGGGAGACGGAGACCCTCTCGAAAAGCCTGTGAGGACACCCCAAAGCAGTTAAACTTACGAGTGCTTACCAAGCACCTGTCGCTGTTGTTAGCTGCCGTCACTTCTGACTCGTGGCAACCCCACGTGTACGGAGTAGAACTGTGCTCCATGGGGTTTTCCAGTCTGTGACCTTCGGGAAGCATATCAGCGGGCCCGTCTTTGGAGGTGCCTCTGGGGGGTTCAAGCCCCCAATCGTTTGCCTAGTAGTCGAGTGCCACCCGTTTGTGCCACCCAGGGACTCCCTACCAAGCACCTGTTATATTCAGAGCTCCGGGCTGCGCTCCGAGGGAGAAGCAAGGATGGCGGAGACACAGCCCACGCAGGACAGGAGGTCGTGGTCCCACGGGGGTGCACAGAACACTAGACACCCCGAGTCCAGCAAAGGTTTAGGAAACCAGTGATGTGGGTCCATGATGGTTTCTCAAAGGCGCTGAGCCCGGTCGCGCCCTCTCCTCCCCGGCTCCTGCCCACCCCTCCCCATCTTCCACTATATCCAGGAATGTGACATTCACTGTCCATCTGTTATGGGTTGAATTGTGTTCCCCCCAAATCGTGCTGGAACCCTAATCCCTGTGCCTGTCACCTAATCCCTGTGCCTGTCACCGTGATCCTGGCAGGTTTCCTTTGTCATGTTAATGAGGCAGTTTAGGGTACGTCCTGAACCCAACCCCTGGTGGGTTACAAGCACAGGCACAGAGACAGGAACACAAACAGGAAAGACAGAGGCCACAGGCAGATCCCCAAGGAACCGAGGAACACTGGGGCTAGGGAAGTTGAGGCAAGGGTCTTCCTCCACAGCCGACAGAGAGCCTTCCTCTAGAGCTGATGCCCTGAATTAGGACTTCTAGCCTCCTGAACTGTGAGAGAATAAACTTCTGTTCTTTAAAGCTTCCCACTCATGGTTACAGCAGCACTAGGAGACCCAGGCAGTATCTGACTTCTTTGTGTTGTTTGCTGTCTGGGTCCCCACAGGATGATGACTCCAGGGCAGGGAATGTTGCTCTTTTTTCTCCTCTGTGTCCCAGCCCAGGGCAGTGCCAGGCACAGAGCTGGGTACATTGAAGAGTGAATGAGGAGTATCTTGTCTAGAGAAGTGGGAGTCCTGGGTGTGATGTGGGGAGTTGCTTAGCAGCCCCTCCCCCCAGGACAAGGAAAGTTATTACTCAATCAGGCAGACCGGGATCCCATGGGCTGAATCTGGCTAAGGAGCTGTTCTACCCACCTCCCGACACCTCCACCTCTTTCTGGTCTGTGTCTCCCCCGTCCCCTGGGGTGAAGGCTCCCTGCCAGGGCCTTTATCTGCCTGGGCCTTGTGGGCTTCCTGCTTTCTCAGGTGGGCCCCACATTCCACCCAGCTCTGACTGGGCCCCTCAATCCTCCTCCTTCTGGATACTTCTTGTCTTCTTTGGTGTTCTCAGCTGTGCTGGGCAGACTTCTGCACGTGTGCAACCCAGAACTGACGTACTCACACCCCCCCCAACAGATGGGGAAACTGAGGCACAGGCAGGATGGCCTCTGGTCAGCTCCTCAGGAGGCTGGTGTCTCCCAGCCTGGTGATGCCTGCTCCTCTCACATCTGCTACACACATCCGAGTGCCCATCTTCACCCAGCCTCTGCCTGGAAGGACGGGGTGGACGCTCTCAGCTCCCTTCCTCCTGAAGAGGCAGTTGTGTCTCCCTTCCCCCCTCCCCATCACATGCCCCTCAGGGCCACTGCAGAGACCCAGCTCTGGGGCTCTGCAGTGTGAGCCCCACTGTGGCTGGGCAGGGACCCTCCCTTGGGCCTCACCCTCGCCGGCTTAGTCGTGCAGTGCTGAGGACTCGGGGTGACATGGGGTGGCTGCCGGAAGGTTGGGCTCCCAGCCAAAGGGGATGGAAGGGCAGGATGAGGGGTCGTGGGGCCTGAAGTGGGCTGTGTCTGTGGTGGTCCCTGTCCTGGGGGACCCCTGCCACTGTACCAAGACACTGAGGCCACCAGGGGTGAGAGAGCCTGCTAGGATGCGCAGCCCTGGGACTCAGAGGGACGTGGGGGCGTGTGCTAAGGAGGACAACACGTGTAGCTTGTTTCTGTCCCTCCCTGGGCTGCTGGTGTCTGTGATGGCAATGGTCAGCCCCAGGCAGGGGGACATGGATGAAGGGGTGTCAGAGAAAATGCCCCGAGGTCTGTCCTGCTGGAACTGGGTTCTCCTGGCCCTCTCAGCCCTTGCAGAGTCCCCACAGGCTGGGGTGACCCCCTCCCCAGACAGAAGACCACAGTGGGGCAGTTGGCCCAGCTCCAAGTGAGCACTGGGGGACTCCAGCACCGCTGTGCACACAGCCCAGCAGAAGCCAGTGGGGGAATGTCACGGCCATGTAGCTCACCTCGAGTTGCCTCTGCCCTGGTGTCCGCTTGGTCAACTCCCTCCTGTCCTGCCTTCTGTGGGCCTGCCCCTCCCCCCGTCACCCATGGCTCTGGCCATGGCCTCTTCCCTGCTGTTGGTCAGTGGGACTGAAACTTGTCCATTACTGAGGACAGCTTTGTGGCTTCCTAGCTCAGCCCCTGCTCCCAGATCTGGGAGGGAGAGAAGGCTGGCATCTTTCTTGCCACAAATGAGAACTGAAAAGCAACACCGTCCAGGGATCAGACTGAGGAGCGAGGCCTGAACTTGTCCACTCACAGGCTCCCCTGAGGAATTAAAGTTTCATTCTCAGGGTGCAGGCACAGGGGAGGGGTTGTAGGCCCCAGACACAGCACAACGCCCCTTGTCTGGAGGAGAGCAAATGGGGGACTGATCAATCAGTACCTCAGATGGCAGCTCCCCTCAGTCTGCCACAGAGAAGCTGTCTCACACTCACAGGTTTAGATGGCATTAGGCGTCTGAGGGTCCTGGGGCCGCCGTGACAAAGTACCACATGCCGGCCCATTTATAGGAACAGAAACTTCCTGTCTCACCATCCTGGAGGTGTTGGCAGGGCAGAGCTCCCTCCCAAGGCTCCAGGGGAGGGTCCTTGTCTCTTTAGCTTCCTGGCAGCCCCCCAGGATTTCTGTCACTTCTGGACAGAGCCTCACATGCTGTCTCCCCCTGCATGTCTCTGTCTCCATGTCTGTCCTCTTTCATAAGACACTACTCAGAGGGTAATTAGGGTTAGGGCCCACTTTTTTTTTTTTTTTTTTTTTTACCCTGGGTCAATGAGATGGACTGACACAATAGCCCCAATAATGGGCTTAAACATATGAACAATCACGAAAATGGTGCAGGACTGGGTACAGCTCACATTCTGGTTGGACTTCATTGACTTAACAGATAATGAAAGAAAAAAAAAAAAGCCCTGTTTCCGAACAAAGTCATGTTCACAAGTACAGGGGTTAGGCCTTTGACACAGTTTTTGGGGACATAACTCAACCCATAACAGAGACTGTCCAATATGTCATTGGCAAAATGAGGTTTGACCTCAGTCCCCGGAAGGCCCCCCGCCCAGGATGTAGGAAAGGGGAGCTCACGGTGAGACACTGTCCCTGCACTGCCAGCAGCTGCCCCCCTGTGCAGAGGGCACACTGTGAGGCACGGCCCCTCAGGCCAGACCCCCACCCCACAGGGGAGGCTGCGCTTGGGGCTGGCTGTCAACTGGACATGTGGTGGCTTGGCTTGGCACTGGGACCCGAAAAGGAGAAGATCACAGCACAGCTCCACTATCTTTCTGCTCCAGGGCCTGAGCCCCAGCTTCCTTGCTCAGCAGACTGGCCATGGATGTGGCTTCTTTGAGGGGCGTCGGGCCACACAGAACATGACTGATCAGAATGGGCTTTTGTCTGGCAGTTTCCGAGTCAGCCAGTTCAGGGTCAGACTGTGTACAAAAGTTGCAGCCAAGGTCAGGGTCTGCTTCCACCCAATACTAACTCTTTAGAGCCAGCTTGTCAACGAGCAAGAAGCAAAAGATGCTGAGAGGCTTTGCTGGTCTGTGAAGGGAGCAGGGGCGATGCAGGTCGCGTTCCCTCAGCCCGACCCTCCTCAGCCCGACTCTCCTCAACTGGACCCTCCAGGACCATCTTTGCTCAGGCAGGCAATAGGCCAGTGGAACCCAAGACAAGGGGCCTGTTGTGGGTTGAATTGTGCTCCCCAAAAGATGTGCTGAAGTCCTAACCCCTGTACCTGTGAACGTGACCTTGTTTGGAACTAGGGTCTTTGCAGATGTAATTAATTAAATTCACATGAGATCCTACGGCGGGGGGAGGGGAGGGGGAACAGTTGTTGTGGAGTCAATTGTGTTCCATAGAGTTTTCAATGGTTGATTTTTCAGAATTAGATTGCCAGGCCTTTCTTCCAAGTTACTCTGGGTAGGCTTGAAACTCCAACCTTTCAGTTAACAGCCAAGTGCATCAACCATTTGTACCAGCCAGGGACTATACCGGAGTAGGGTGGGCCCTAATCCAATCTGAGTGGTGTCCTTATAAAAGAGGAGAACAGACACAGAGAGAAGACAGCTGTGTGAAGGAGGCAGAGGTTGGAGTAATGTATCTAGGAGTCAAGGAAAGCCAAGGACTGCTGGCTGGAACAGAAGCTGGGAGACAGGCAGGGAACAGAGTCTCCCCTCAGAGGCTCAGAAGGGATCCACGTGCTGGCGTCCCAATCTCGGACTCCCAGCCTCCAAAATTCCGAGACAGTACACTTCTCCTGTTAGAACCACCCAGTTTGTGGTGTTCTGTGATGGCAGCCCTGGGACACTCAGACAGGCAGATGGGGGAGCATGGAGGACATGGAACATAGTCACGGTTATGGCAGAGGGGAGCAGGCCCAGAGGGTGGGGAGAGGTGGGGAGGGAGGTCACCGGACCCTGAGGGGCCAGAGGGAGAAAGAAGGGCGACTTCAAGGCGGGGAGGGGCTGAGGATTTTGGAGCAATTTTGCCATCTCAAGAAAAACCATCACAGCAACCACGGTGATACCCACGGAGACTCTGAGCTGGGCCTGTGCTTCTTCCAGCCTGGTGTCAAAAACCAAAAAAACCCATTGCCGTGGAGATAACTCCGACTCACACCGACCCTACAGAACAGGGTAGAGCTGCCCCACAGGGTTTCCAAGGAACTGCTGGTGGATTCGAACTGCCGACCCTTTGGTTAGCAGCTGAGCTCTTAACCACTGGACCACCAGGGCTCTCGGTGTCCCGCCTTATCTGCAGGATATGTTCCGAGACCCCCATGGATGCCTGAAACCACACAGATAGTCGAACCCTATACATACTGCTTTAACCTATACATAAACACCTATGATAAAGTTTAACTTACAAATTAGGCACAGTAAGAGATTAACAATAATAACTAATAATAAAATAGAACAGTTATGACAATACACTGTAATAAAAGTTATATAAATAGGAGGGATGGATTGAGAAGGCGTGAGATTTCACCAAGCTAATCATTTAACATTTTCGGACCACAGTTGACCACGGGTAGCTGAAACCAAGAAAGAGAAACTGCGAATGGGGCGGGGGGGTGGGGGGAGCTACACTATATTTGAGTTCCTTGTGAGGGCTCTGTGTAGAACTTGGGTCTAAGCTTCCTCAGCTATGAGCCCCTAGAACCAAACCAAGAACATCTGTCCCTCCCGTCACATGCCTGGTGGCTGGGCCAGTGGTGCAGAAGCGTGGGGACCACTCCCTGGCTGTGGAGGAACAGCCCGAGCAGCAGAGAAGGGGTACGATTATGTGAAGTCCCAATGCTCTGATCCACCGTCCATGTTTGCCCACGTGGGAGCCCTCGCTCAGGCTGCCCAGGTGGCCTGGGGGTGTGACAGGTGGACCAGACTCGACAGCATTTGGAGAGCTTTCAAAATTAAGAACAATTTAAGAAACTTCCTCATGGGTTTGCAGAATGGAAATGGCTATCTCACTTCAATTCTGGGCTGAATGATGCTGTAGGAAGGTGGAGTCCTTCTGTTGGGCCCAGCTGCCGGGGGACAGAGAGCCTGAGGTTTGGGGCACCTGACTGTGGGAATTGCTTCAACCACGTGTGTGTGTTGCTCCTCTGTCTTTTACATAACATCAGCCGGGAAATAGGGTGACTCTGTTTCCCTTCAAGACTTTGTTCAAGCTGTGGCCTGGGTCCTGGGCCCAAGGTAGGTGGTCTGGTTCCTCTGTCCCTGCTTTATGGGCAGCATCTGCTCCAGGTGGACGGGAGACCTGGCCAGGATCAGCTCCTCTTCAGCCCGAGTGATCTTTAGGAGGTCACACCTCTCAGTGCCTCCATTTCCCCATCTGAAATAGTGCCCGTGATGGTTAAGGTTGTGTGTCAGCTTGGCCGGGCCATGATTCTAGGTGGTCTGGCAGTTATGATGTAGTTGGGTAGTCGTATAATGATGTCATCACCTCCATGATGAGATCTGATACAATGTGATCACCTCCATGATGGATCTGCTATGAGTAGCCAGTCAGTTGAAAGGAAGTTTCCTTGGGGGCGTGGCCTGCATCCAGTATAGGTGGTCTCTTGGGCAAGGCTCATGGGCTTTTGCTCACTCTGGATCCTTCAGCTGGCTCCTGTTTGTCTGACCTCCAGTTCTTGGGACTTGAGCTAGAAGCTTACCTGCTGTCTTGCCTGCTGATCTTGGGACTGGTGGATCTTCGCAGCCTGTGAGCAAGAGCCCCGCTGTCTGACCTGCCCATCTTGGGCTCGCCAGCCCCTGTGGCTACAGCAATCAGGAGAAGCCTCCAGCCTTGGACTTGGGAAGTTCCAGCCTCTAAAACCATGTGAGCTATTTCCTGATATAAATCTATTTGGAGCTCTGGTGGTTCAGTGGTTAAGTGTTTGGCTGCTAACCAACAGGTCAACAGTTTGAATCCACCAATTGATCCTTAGAAACCCTATAGGGCAGTTCTATTCTGTCCTATAGGTCACCATGAGTCAGAATTGACTCAATGGCAACGGGTTTGGGTTTTTTTTTTTTTTTTACAGATATTATATGCTTTACTGGTTTTCCTTCTCTAGAGAACCCAGCCTAACATAGTGTCTAAGCCCCTGCCTGCCCCACAACTTTTCTGGGGCTGGAGCTGCCTCCATGGGGTTGACTGGGCCGCGCCCTGACTCCAGCAGCTCCACTGAAGCCAGTCCCAGGCTCAGTTCAGGGAGCCGGGAAAACAAAGATGAGCCACCCTAGGTGGGCCTGATTCAGAAGCTGATCCTTCCTTTCCCAGGCCCCCGGCCCCCTCCTTGGAGTCAGAAACCGTAGCAGTGACATATAAACAGTCAGAACGGACATGGCTGCTTAGAGTGGCCAGGACTGATCTCCCAGGAACCTCGGGGAGTTGCCAGATACAGAGTGAGTGGCCCCTGGTCCCTGCTGGGCAGGTCACCCCCACGGGGCCCTTGCACAGTGAGGGTTGGGGGTATCTCATGGGGCCGCCTGTGTTGGGCTGAGGACACAGGGACAGACATTACCTTGCCCCTGGACGACCACCATAAGCATCTGACACTGACGCTCTGGAATCTAATTACAGAGGTGCAGAAAGACAGCAGTTGGGAGGGGGCCCTCGCTCCGGTGGGTAGTATAGTGGGTGGGAGAAGGGAATTTATCTCTGAGGTCAGGCCTCACTCGGCTCCCAAGGAATTTCGAGTTTGTTTGAAGTCCACAGAATAATTAGTACATCAAACTCATTCCTATTCATGAGGTGAAGCGACAGCCCATCCTCCTGACCTTCTCTGGAAATTGTCATGGCTGGTCCCGCTGGCAGCTCCATGGTGGGAGGAGCAGGTGATATGGAAAGTTCACCTGTCTGTGTGCGGCGCTTCCCTTTTGTCTTTAAAGATTACATGGAAAAGGTTAGAAATGACTGATTGGTCCTTTGTCAGGGTCCGCAGGAAGGCACGGTGGCTGTCCTCGGACGGTGGGGGTGCGGAGGGCATTGTCCCCACTCTGCCCAGGCCTCCTTCTCACATGTGGACTACAGCCCAAGTCTCCCAGGGTGATGTTGTCCACCCCACTGTGTGACTCTGAGCGCTGCCCCCACAGCTCAGGATCGCCTCTCCTTCCAGCCAGGGACCTGGGGGCGTCCTGGGTCTCCCCTCTCCTCTCCTGCAGGTTAGGTGGGCTCCATCTCCAAAGTACACCCATCCTTGAGAGCACCTGGGTCTTCATGGCGTGAGAACGTGGTCTAGTCTCTAGGGTGCCTGAAGCTCTAAAGAGCATTCCCTGAATCAGACCAGCAGCTCTTCATCTTTCCCGCCAGGTGTTTCTTATAATGTCATCTCCTCAGAGAGTCTGAGCTGCCAACAGGGGCTCACACGGGCCTGTGGGATGGGGGCTGGGTGGGAGTGTGGTGGTGAGGGGGGCTTGCTGTGACCCTAGGACAGAAGAGAAACTTTCACTAGAGCAAAAAGAAACTGGAGGGAAAGTGAGGGGGTCTTTGAGAACACCGATGAGGGAGAAAGAATGTGTGGTGATGGAGGCGGGTGAGGCCCTTGGCCTTGAGGGGTCCTGTCCCCAGTGTCCTCCCACGGAAATGGGACCCCATCCCGGCAGGATCCCAGGGTGCTTGGTCTTCCTTCTCCTGCTGCCTCTCACTCTTACCCTCCCCACCTCTCACCTCTCACCTTGCACCCCCACCCCGAACCCCGTGTGCCCTCGCAGGAGCCATGTCTGGATGAGCAATCCTGGTCCCCCCACCCCCCAGTACCATCTGCTGGAGGATGCAGGGACCACATAGCTTGGACCCACGTTAGCAGTCGCTGCTGCAGGGATTTCACACAGGGTTGGCGGTCCCGGCTTTAACATCTGGGAGAGGTTATCAGCGGAGACTTGGGCCTTGGGTGGCATTGGTGCTGAGAGTGATTATCCTAAGAGTCTCCTGGAACTGCGCTTGGCGCAGACGTGACGCCAAAGGCACGACTGCAAACGGCTGTATGCACATGCTCCCTTCTGAGTCCTCCTCCACCCCAGCGCTCTGCTGCATGGACCAGTAAACTGAAGCTGCACAGGCCGTGCCGCCACCTTCTGGGCAGGCATCCCCATCTGCACTGTCCCTAGAAGCGCCCTCCACTCTGGGCAGCCCAGCGGCCACCATAGCGCCTAGCCATCCCGTCCCAGGGGACAGCATCTGAGGGACCCAGCTGAGATGCCCACTGACCAAGCTGGAGGGACCCTGGCCTGGGCAAGGGCTTCCACCCCAGCAAAGCTGCCTTGCCTTCCACTCCTGGGTCAGACTGTTGTGGAGGAGAGAACTGCCCCCCACATCCACACAGAGCAGAGTCATGGTTGGAGCCAGCTCATAATAAACTAGGTGGAGCCACGGCCACAGGCTGCTGTGAACCACGGAAGCCTCAATGTGTCAGCTGCGGGGACCTGGTGTGAAGGGTCCACGCCACTGTGCTAACCCCTCCCTTCTCCCCTTGCATCTACTCATCACCCCTCTCCTGTGCCCTGTGACCCTCACGTCCCCTGGTAGCTCAGATCCCTTGTCTCCCCCTCTTGCCTTCTTATGTTCCCAAGAGAGGCAGTTCTTGGGATTAGAGTCTCCCTCCTCAACGATGCTGACTTCCGCTTTCAGTTGGACCACATTCTTGGAGCTGCCCGCTAGTAGTGATGCAGTGAATGCTGATCCCAGACACAAAAAAGGGGTGTGGGGTGTGGTGTTGAACCGCTAAGCGGTCCAGGGAGCTACCCACTAGCCCCTAGCTTCTTACTGTTCTGAGGCATCCACTGGCCTGAACCTCCCGGGGCACTGATCATTCCTGTAGACACCTCCATGCTGTCTCTGCAAACAGTACCGGAGGCACCCACCTCATCCGGATCAGAAGCCCCCTCCACTGTCCCACCCGCCTCCCTGACATTGCAATGTAACCCTGTGGAGAATGGGGATTTCAGAACACTTAATTATGCTCATGAGAAACTTGTACATGGATCAAGAGGCAGTCGTTTTAACAGAAGAGGGGATACTGCATGGTTTAAAGTCAGAAAAGGTGTGCATCAGGGTTGTATCCTTTCACTATACCTACCCAATCTGTTACACACTGCCATCAAGTCGATTCCAACTCATAGCGACCCTATAGGACACAGCAGAACTGCCCAATAGTTTCCAAGGATCGCCTGGTGGATTCGAACTGCCAGCCTTTCAGTTAGCAGCTGTAGCACTTAACCACTACACCACCAGGGTTTCCTATTCAACCTGTATGCTGAGCAAATAATCCGAGAAGCTGGACTATACGAAGAACAGGGCATCAGGATTGGAGGAAGACTCACTGACAACCTGCATTATGCAGATGACACGGCCTTGCTTGCTGAAAGCAAAGAGGACTTGAAGCACTTACTGATGAAGATCAAAGACCACAGCCTTCAGTATGGATTACACTTCAACGTAAAGAAGACAAAAATCCTCACAACTGGACCAATGAGCAACATCGTGATAAATGGAGAAAAGGCTGAGGTTATCAAGGTCGCTGTGAGTCGGAATCCACAATCAACACCCATGAAGCAGCAGTCAGGAAATCACAAGATGCATTGCACTGGGCACACTTGCCGCAAAAGACCTCTTTAAAGTGTTAAAAAGCAAAATGTCACCTCGAGGACTAAGGTGCGCCTGACCCAAGCCACGGCATTTTCAATTGCCTCATTTGCATGCAAAAGCTGGACACTGAATTAAAAAAAACCCACTGCTGTGGATTCCACTCATAGCGACCCTACAGGACAGAGTAGAACTGCCCCAAACAGTTCCCGAGGAGCGCCCGGCGGACATGGACTGCCGACCTTTTGGTTAGCAGCCGTAGCGCTTACCCACTACGCCACCAGGGTTTCTGGACAACGCTCAAGGGAAACCGAATTACAGCTGAGGCCCTCAAATTGTGGAGTTGGTGCAGAATACTGAATATACCACACACTGCCAGAAGAACAAACACATCTGTCTTAGAAGAAATACCACCAGAATGCTCCTTAGAAGGATGGGAAGACTACATCCCGCATACTTTGGACATGTTATCAGGAGGGATAACCATGCTTTGTAAAGTGGAGAGTCAACAAAAAAGAGGAAGCCCCTCAACGAGATGGACTGACACAGTGGCTGCCACAATGGGCTCAAGCATGGCAACAATTGTGAGGATGGCGCAGGACCAGTGTTCCGTTCTATTGTGCACAGGGTCGCTATGAGTCGGCACTGACTCCACAGCACCTGAGGACAATACCACATCGTTCTCTCATCTTTTCCACCAGAGAGTGTTGTATCCTTGGTAGCCTCCACATTTTCTGTCAGTTGGAGCCCTTCCTCCCAGAGCCCCTGCTGTGACCTCCAGGCTGCTGTGGGTGGTGATGAGGCTGGTGATAGGCCCAGCACCTGCTTGCCCAGCCCCTCGTGCTGCCGACCTGCTAGGGGTCAGCTCCATGAGGACCCACAGGCTGGTGGGTCTCCCTCGGCCAGCCTGTTGCCCCTCTGAAGACCTCCCGCAGGCACACACCCATCATGATGCTGGCCCTCACCCCACCTCCTGAGACCTGAAAGGGCCCCCCACCCAGCCGCAGCCTGAACTCTGCACATGGGGCAGCTCACTTTCCATAAACACAAAGGCACGTGGTTACGCTGCCAGGATGTGTGCTCAGCCCTCAGCCTGAAGAAGTTCATGAAAAAGGCACCACTAACAGGATTTCAGCTTTCTAGAAAATTTTCTTTATTAATAATATCTGAATGTACAAATGGAAAAAGAATAAATATTTCATCATTTTACCCTGCACAGCTGTGAGGAACACCACAAACTCTCACACTGAAGTCAGAGTGGTAATGACAAAGGCATGTTTTAAAAGCTTTGGGAGAAAAATGCAAAGAAACACTGCACCCAGGGCCCTAGAGCCTGCAGGTGGCAACCAAGGATAGCATTTGAATTCCAGAAGGTTCTGCAGACTCCCTGTTCTCTCTCACCATCCACCAAGAACCGGGTCTGGATTCCAGAAGGTTCTGCAGACCCCCTGCTCTCTCTCACCATCCACCAAGAACTGAGTCTGGATGCCAGGAGGTTCTCCTTGTCATCCCTTGTCTGTCACCCGTCAGGCCCAGGGCTTGATGGACCATGTCAAGATGCCACTGGCAGACATGGAAGTGGCTTCCTGTCTTGGGAGGCCAGTGCTGGCTGGCATGGTTGACAGTTACACACATTGTGGTGGGAAGTGACGGTGGGGCTGCTGGATTAAGAAGGGAAGGGCCATTGCATCTCGGGGCGGTGGGACGGGTGCCATCAACGACATCGTCCGGGCCCAGCCTCAAAACTCAAGCCACCCCTCTAGACAGCACATGTCCACATGGTCGAGTCTGCGTCAGGGTGCTTGCTCCTCTTTGGCAAAATGCTCCTCACGGCGGCAGCACTGAAGCACCTGGAAAGGGCATCTTCACATGTGGAATGGAGCCCTGACTGGCAGGCAGTTTATCTGAGATGCCCCCTTGAAGCTGGTGGGTGCTGCTGCTCACTCTTTTCAGCAGTGACACAGGTTTCTGGTGGCCCCTGCACCCACTGCTGTGCTCTTACAGCGCTTCTGTGGCTGTGCAAAGGTGGGTGTGTGCAAGTAACAGGAGGCTACAGCCATGGGAGAAGCCATGGCGTAGGCGTGAGCACACGGAGCAGCTGGCACCCTGAAGACAACTCGCGAGGTGCCCCTCCCCCTGAAGACTGTTGTGGAACATTCCAGCACTCCCAGCATCTGGGGAGAGGAGAGTGCATGCTCCCCACTTTCCAGGGCCCCTCAAAGCCTCCACCCGGCCTGACTTTGCCTCCCACAAGGAAACAGAAATCACACGTGGGCCATGCTGGGAGGAAGAGTGAGGGTAGGAGTGAAGGAGATTCTTTGGTTGTCACTGTAGAAATTTAAAATCATCCTCGTACAGACCCAAAGAACACGTGTGTCATGTCACAGCCAGGATGGCAGAGCACTCACCTGGGCCCCCCAGCATCATCTGCGACTCACTCAGAATAAGGAGGAAATGGGGCAGTCGGACAGCTCACTAAAACTGAGGCTACCATAAATACTCTCTGTATTTTCTCATCATCACAGCGTAAGTGCTGCTTCACAGACCCTGACTAGACACACGACCCGAGTCCCCGGAACACAGCAATGCTTTCTGCCAGCAGACACCGCCAGGTGAGACCCAGCCACGGCCACTGCTCACACCACACCTCCAGGTTCCACCACGCGCTGCTCTGAGCGCAGCCTCCCCCGGGCCTGAGACCCTGTGACAGACTGTCGGTCTGCCCCCACTCCCCGCTGGCTGGGCACACAGAGCAACCCCTCACAGTGATGAAGGGTGTATCCAGAGGTAGCACACCGCGGGCCCAGGGAGGATGAGGCACCACTTCAGTACACGATCTCCCAGTGGGTGGGCTGCTCACATGCTTTCTCTTGGTCCCCACAGAATCTGTTGTATGTTGTCTTGGGGTCAAACCCCAGGATTTCTCTTTCCTCGTGAATCCGAAAGGAAAATGTTGAGACTGAGGTGCCGATAAAAAACCTGCAGAGTAACGTAAGAGGGTGAGCAGAGTTACACGGAACCAGCAAATCACACACACAACTCCAGATACTTGTGTAGTCACTGTCCCTGTAATCCTGAGGGACATTCCCTCTGACAGGGTGCTCGCTGTGGCCGCCCCCTCCCCCCATGGGGCCTCCATGGTTGTTTTCACACAATGCTCAGCATCCGACAAAAATGATCAGACACGTGAAGAGGTTCAAGAAGCTAAGCAGACCTCAAGCAGGGTAAGTGCACACATTAAACTGTTTAAAAAACAAAAACTAGGAGAAACTGTTAAAAGCAGCCAGAAGAAAAGACATACTCCCTTCAGGAGGGCAGTGCTGGCTGCTTGTAGGACCGTGTCTAGGAGTTGATGTCTTTCATCATTTTGGGCAGTTCTTGGACAGTATCTCTTCATCTATTGTTTCCTCCTCAATTGTTTTATCTTTTCCTTCTGAGATCTCAATTATACACATTAGATTGTTAGACCGTGTCTCACTTATCTCCTATGCTCTCTTCTGTTTTTCCACCCTTTTAAAAAAATCTTTGTGCTTCGGTGTGGAGATTTTCAATTGGACAGTCTTGCAGTTCACCAACCATGTCATCTCCAAAAAGTTCTTAATTCCAGATACTGTATGTATGTCAATTTGATTCCTTCTAATCTCTGCTGAAGTTCTGTATCTTTATTCTTATTTCCTTTTAACATATTAACCACTGTTATTTTAAAGCCCTTATTTGCTAACTCTAATACTTGGATCATCTAGTGTGAAGGGTCTGCTTATATGATTTTTTCCCCTCTTAACTATCAGTCACATTTCATGACTCTTCACATGCCCAGGCATTTTTTTATTACATGCTGGACACACGATAAACGCTGGGACTGGTCTGTTTCTTAATTTGGTTGCTGTGATAAGAAGCCCAAACTCCATTTTTTGATGCCTCACCATCTTTTTTCTTCCAGCCTCTGATTAAACATTACTTATTTCTCAACAGCAGGACTGCCTGCCTTCCTAATCAACTCCACATGTTCCTCCCTGCCAGCTCTCCCCATCCCCACTGACACTGCATCTGTGAATCTAGATAGGGACCCCTCTCCTCCCTGCTAATTCACGCCCCCAGACTCCCGGTTTCCCACTGCTTGCTTTAGTCAATCATGCCTAAGCCCATGAAATAAAGCACACTAAGCCCAGGTCCATTCGCTCTCTGACTCTCCCCTTCTTTGGCACCCGTATGAACTCTGCGTGCAGCCCTCGAGTGTGATCCCCTCTAGGACATTTCTTCACTTGCGTTGTTGCACATTAAAGAGTGGCTTTGTATCTGAAGAAAACCCTCACTTAGTATCCACGTGGGTGGTCTCACCAGCTGACCCCATCTGGGTACCTGGGTGTGTCCTTCTGCACTGGGCTCTCATTTACCTGTTCATATTTATCTAACATTAACACAGCCACGGTTACAGAATTGTGCTTGTCCACTTTGTGGAAATCTGTTGAATTGTACACTTAATTTCTACACTTTTCTGTATGTATATTACACTTCAAAGAAAATATTAACATAAAGTAATAGATGGATTAACCCCTAGCAGGTCAAGAAATGATCAGATGTGTGCCTCTCAATGAACACCTTTAACCTCTTACTAAATGAAAAATAAACTTAATTCAGAAAGGAGACCCGAATGACCAGCCAGCAAATGAAGAGATGTGCAAACCTACTAGTAGACTGAGAAATGAAAATTAAAATGAGATCCCACTTTCTGTCCCAAGTTGGCAACAATCAGAGAAGCTGGGTAATACCGAACACCGGCTTTGGTGTGAGGCAACAGGCGACCTCACAGGCTCACAGGTGGACGGTGCTGGAGTCCATCTGTCAATGTTTTATGAAATCGATCATGTGACAGCCCCAGGGCCCAGCTCTCCCTTTCCTGCCTACACGCCCAGAGAAGCTTGCTCTGAGGTGCGTAAAGGGACATGCACAAGGATGTTCACTGCAGCATGCCTGGTCGAGGTACAAAGTCGGGGGCAAAGCTGGTTTCTACATCACCAAAGGTCCAAATACGTGAATGGTGGTGGATTCAATGAACTAGAGTGTGCACCACACGGACAGAGCTTCACGCACAGGGCTGAGTGAGAAAAAGGAGAATGATAACCACACAACAGTGTCATTCACATCATATGTTTCACACACACACACACACACACACACACACACACACACACACACACACACACACACACAGCGATGGTGTGTCTGGAAATTCTGAAAACACAGGGAAAGTAAATTATAGTACTTGTATTTTCCATTTTGCTCAACGTGCTCTGACCTGAGCTCAACCCTGGTCCCCATACAGAGAATTAGGCCTCACCCCCACCCAGCTCTACCTCCCCTGTGAAAGATCCCATGAAAAGTGGTGAAAAAAATGGCCTGATGCTTCCCATCTTGCAGGATGCTCTGCATAAAGTCTTCAGTGACACAATGATACATTCTTAACCAAGGAGACAGTCAGTGGACACAGGCAGGTAGCTATAAAGGTGGGGGTAGACAGCAGCAGGGTTGGGCAATGAGGGAAAAGAAAGACAGGACGAAAGGTGAGTGGCTCTGGAATTAGCCATGATGACAGCCTGCCATGAGCACCTGTGCAAATGATACCAAGAGAGTCAAACGAGACGACCAGCCAAGGGAGCACCTCCACACAGGCAGCAGACGGGAGGGTTGTGAGCGAGTGCAGAAACACAGATGAGTACTAGGTTTGATGACTAAGTAGCCAAGCTATTAAGAACCTTTGAAAAACAAGCCCACATGCTCCCTGTACGTGCAGACACGGGCAGCACCTGGCATGGGAGCAGATCCACTGATCAATGATGGCGACACCACCATCTTTGTAGAGTTCCAGCTCCTCCCATGTGGGCTCGAACCTCACCATTTCGGGCAAAAGTTTCTTCAGCTCTTCATATTCTGTAAAGTACAGAAGAGGCCTATGAGCTGGAACCCACGGTGCAGACAAACACCCATTTGTAACGAAAGACAGGCACACTCTGCTACGCGTGAGTGCTTCAGGAAGGGGCCGGAAAGGCGAAGAGACAGCCAAGGACGGAGCCCGTGGACCAGGCAGCAATAAGCAGAAGCACAAAGTTCAGCTCTACCCTCCCGGGAACTGCGCGAGGAGAGGATTATGATGCGTGCCTAGCAGAGTCTAAAAGAGACAAGCCACGGGTCACAACTCCATACCCTTCCTCACAGCGTCGGTGGCCACGAACACCTTTGCAAGGTTGTGGATCTTCATGAGGCTGCGGATCTTCTTCACGGCTCCTTCCAGACTGGGCACATCCTCTCTGTGCCCCCAGATAAAGTCCTTCCTCCTCAGGTGAACGCCCAGGTAGGGACCCCCCAGCGAAGAACCCAGCTTGACCTAGCAAAGGACAACTGGGACATGCTGAAGCTGAACACAGCGGCTCTGTGTTAGCATCTGCGGGCAGCATGGGGCATGGGCAGGGCCACTCAGAAGCTGGGCTGGACAGGGCAGTGTGGGAGAAGGAGGTGCCTCCTGGGCACATAGGGGCCCTCACGACACAGGGGGCCCTTGGGATGGGGGGTCTTCGGGATGTAGGGACTTCTACCTGACATCCTCCAGGGCTGCATCTAATGGATTCCTCTGGGAGGAATCTGGGGGACTGGATGTCCTTGTAAGACCATAAAATGGTGAGTTACCACAGACTCTTTTACCCGAGTGAAACACAAACAGTAAAGGAAAACTTAAAAAAAAAAAAAAACCAAATTGGGTAAAAGAAAAACCTTCCATCTAACATTTCCCTTTTCCTAGCGAAGACTATCCAAATAGCCTAATAATTACTACCTGAGAAACACCCTTCCATTGGCAAACAGCCCAAATGTCCCACAGAAGAACAAACAGCTATGAAATATTTGCTGTTAAAAATAACAGTAAGAGAGATCATTAAAATGACTCCACAGTAGTGCCGAAAATAGCGTCAATTTTAAGAAGGGAACGCATTTGTGGAGATCACATTACAGGAAAAGCCTAGAGACGGCACTGGAACACAAGGGCAGCAGCAGCCCTGTGGGGTGATCTGGTGAGCCCAGTTCTCTCTCCCTCAGGGTTCACATCGTGGAGGGGGAGCATCAACGGGACTCCACCACCTCCTTTTACTGGTCACTTTCAGATTTGTCATCTCATTTTCTTCTAAACACAAATCTGGCTGGGACATGTCACAATCCCCATCTTACTGGAGAGAAAGCTGTGCTGAGTGAGTCCCCTGAGGTTCCACAGAGGCCGGGGGACTGGGGCCCAGGGCACGGATGTAGGGGGCCCGGGGCTTGCACCATTTCAGGCTCTGGCTCACCCCGCCCCTCGGGACCACATCCTGTGAGGGGACAGAAGTGTCCCCGTGACACACGCAGTCTTTGCTGACTTTCCTAAACTAAGGGTGTGTCACTGGGCCTCCACAGCAATCATCGACACTCCCCCCCTCAAGAAAAGGCGGGCAGCTACCTTCATCTTGGTCCAGTCCTCCTCGAAGGGGATCCTGTCGGCTTCATCGCTGGAGTTGAGGTGGCGGCTCCTGAACTCATCCCCCACCACTCGCAGGTGCTTGGCGAACACCATGCTCCGTCGGGTCTGTGGGGCCGAGAGGAGAGCTGCTGGGCGTGCTGGGGGGGTCAGGATGCACCCTCAGCTGTCTGAGCAGCTGCTCCACACACTGGCCTGGAGGTGCTGCTCCCCACCCCACCCCGCCCTCCTGCTACCAGCTCCTCAGTTCCTGCCAGCTCCACGGTTGCTGTAAGAAGCAAAGCTGTCTAACCAGAGCGTCTCAGAAACACCGGTGACAACCACCTGGTATTAGCGGACGGTCCCCTTGTGAGCAGGGCCATAAAATCGGTGCATGGGATTAAGTCCTTTGTGGTTACCATTAAGTTATAATTAGCTGATCCTAACAAAGTGCAACTAAGAGGAAGGTTATTAACAGCCCATCCCAGTATTATAAGCCTGGTGGTGCAGTGGTTAAGAACCACCGCCGCTAACAAAAAAGTCGGCAGTTGGCATCTACCAAGTGCTCCTTGGAAACTCTACAGGGCAGTTCTACTCTGTCCTACAGGGTTGCTACGAGTCAAAATCGACTTGATGACAACAGGTTTTGGGTTTGGGTCCCGGTACTGGAGCCCTGGTGGTGCAACGGTTAAATGCTCAGCTGCTAAGCAAGAGGTCAGCAGTTCAAATCCACCAGCCGCTCCTCAGAAACCCTGTGGGGCAGTTCTACTTTGTCTTACAGGGTTGCTAAGAGTTGGAATTGACTCAATGGCAAGGGTTTGGTTTGGTTTTTTGGATCCCAGTATCAGCCTTTGGGGGGGTGGAAGGAGCTCCAGCTGAGGGAGGGACGCAGCCCTGACCCTGCTGCACCGAGGGCCACGCGGACAAAGGCTGAGGGAGGGACGCAGCCCTGACCCGGCTACACCCTGGGCCACGCGGACAAAGGCTGAGGGAGGGACACAGCCCTGACCTGGCTGCACCGAGGGCCATGCGGACAAAGGCTGAGGGAGGGACGCAGCCCTGACCCGGCTACACCCTGGGCCACGCGGACAAAGGCTGAGGGAGGGACACAGCCCTGACCTGGCTGCACCGAGGGCCATGCGGGCAAAGGCTGAGGGAGGGACGCAGCCCTGACCCGGCTACACCCTGGGCCACGCGGACAAGGGCTGAGGGAGGGACGCAGCCCTGACCTGGCTACACCCTGGGCCACGCGGACAAAGGCTGAGGGAGGGACGCAGCCCTGACCCGGCTACACCCTGGGCCACGCGGACAAAGGCTGAGGGAGGGACGCAGCCCTGACCCGGCTACACCCTGGGCCACGCGGACAAAGGCTGAGGGAGGGACGCAGCCCTGACCCGGCTACACCCTGGGCCACGCGGACAAAGGCTGAGGGAGGGACACAGCCCTGACCTGGCTGCACCGAGGGCCACGCGGACAAAGGCTGAGGGAGGGACGCAGCCCTGACCCGGCTACACCCTGGGCCACGCGGACAAAGGCTGAGGGAGGGACGCAGCCCTGACCCGGCTACACCCTGGGCCACATGGACAAGGGCTGAGGGAGGGACGCAGCCCTGACCCGGCTACACCCTGGGCCACATGGACAAGGGCTGAGGGAGGGACGCAGCCCTGACCCGGCTACACCCTGGGCCACATGGACAAGGGCTGAGGGAGGGACGCAGCCCTGACCCGGCTACACCCTGGGCCACGCGGACAAAGGCTGAGGGAGGGACGCAGCCCTGACCCGGCTGCACTGAGGGCCACGCGGACAAGGGCTGAGGGAGTCACTGCCCTCGCGCTGATGGTGGTGGGATGACGCGGTAGTAACAGCATTACTGTGTTGACGACAACAATGACAATGCTGACAGCCGCAGAGGGACACTGATCAGACACTCGAGAGGGGCTAGTGTGTGGCCGAGGCACCGTCCCTGGAGTGGACAGCCCCCTGACAGGGACTATTACCGGTACAGGTCATGTGCTCAGAGCAGGGGTCTCATTTGGGATCCTGTGGGAGGTTGGACAGCTGCCCAGGGCCCTAGGTGGTTGGCAGAGGGGACTCGAAACCCATCTCTTCCTGCTCCCTGGACCCACAGCCTCGCAGGGTGGGGAACAGTGCCAAGCTGCAGTGCACAACTGTCACAGGTAGTCACTTACCCTGTGGTTAGTGGGCCCCCACTCACCACCTTCACAGTGAATTTGGTGCAGGGTGCACAGCTCAAAGCTGTTTTTCTTGAAAGCAAAATACTGTGTTGTTTTCCCAAAATTTAGCTACCACAAACAGGCCAGGAGCTTAATGCTATACTTGGCAGGTAAAAACGATGCCACATGCCTGACAGCTGGGCCACTGACAGAGGGGCTGCCGGAGCAAAGAGTCTGCAAGGGAGGGGAAGTGTCTCAAAGGAAATGTCTTCTGAGCACTGAGGGTGCCCGGAGAGTGACAGGGGTCAGGATGGCACCTCCACCCAGGGCCTCTGGTGGTGACGGGGGATGGACACACGCTCTGGCCACATCTTTCCACCCTGGCTTCCCCCAATTCATAATGTTAACTTTTACTCAGTCATTACTTCTGTTTTTGCCAAATGTTGTTGTTGCTAGGTGCTGTTGAGCTGGTTCCAATTCATAGCGACCCTATGCACAACGGAACGGAACACTGCCCAGCCTTACACCATCCTTAAAACTGTTGTTACGTTTGAGCCGATTGTTGCACTCCATCTCATTGAGGCTCTCCCTCTTTTCTGCTGACCCTCTATCTTACCAAACATGATGTCCTTCTCCAGGGGCTGATCCTTCCTAATAACATGTCCAAGTGAATCAGACTAAACTTCACGGCATCTTGCTGCAGCAAGGACGGCACCCCTTTCCAGCCCAGATGTCCACGCTGCACACCGCACCCAAAGCCAAATGCCTGCAGGCACCACTGCCACAGTGAGGGTGAGAATGCCCCACTTGTCCTGACCTCTGTCTCCATCTTTTCACGGAAGCCACCACAGCAGCACTGTCATCCAAAGCTAGCACTTCCCCATTAAAGCAGAAATCAAGTCCGATATTAAGGACCCACTGCAGAAAACATTCCTACAGCTTAAGGTGAAAGACAGACAAGCAGAGAGTGCTCTGTTCTGGCTCTGCAGGAGTCGCTAAGAAAGGGACAACTGGGACTCACTGTCACCCAGGGCCTGCAGGTGAGGGCCAGTGCACACAGGTAGAGGCCTGGTGGCCTGCGGGTGCCCGAGGACTGTCCCCCCGCCCAGGGCAAAGGAGATACCACAGCATCCTTCTGCGTGGCCATCGAAATTCACCGTAAGCTGCTAGTGGTTCAAACCACTACTTCTAAGAGTCATATGTTTTTAGTCAGCAAAGAGGAGTTTTTGATAGTTTTTAATTTTTTAGAACTAAGCCAACAAATTCAAACGATGTGAACTGAGAAGTGGCCCATCAGGAAATACTCACATCCCAGTACTCCTTCCCTCCATAGTGGTCGTGGAGCAGGTTCTCGGCTCTGTCCAACATGACAGACCTATTTTTAAGCAAAACAAAAATAAGGCATTTACTTTAAAAACAACTGTATCACACCCTCCAGAGAACACACAGTGGGAGAGCCCCAGGTCAGGGAATAACCAGGACTACTTCTGAGAAGAGTATTAGCTGTTCTGGGCCACCAGGGTGCATTTGGACCAATTATTGCTTAGACTCTAAAAAGCACTTGCCTGGCCTTCCACACTGTGATTCTGAGAGTG
Organism: Loxodonta africana; assembly: GCF_030014295.1. Classification (NCBI taxonomy): domain Eukaryota; kingdom Metazoa; phylum Chordata; class Mammalia; order Proboscidea; family Elephantidae; genus Loxodonta; species Loxodonta africana. Next base: position 227,258,818 of record NC_087343.1, read on the forward strand.
GAATTTTAATCTCCAATTAATTCTAAACACTGAACCAGGTGTCGCCAAACTCACTTGTGACTACGACCAAAAAGGAAAACACACAAAACAAAAAAATTAACAGAACCCTACAGCAAATTAATAAGACACCACGATAAACAGAGTGCATACCAGGAATGCAAAGATGGTTTGATATTATAACACTATTACTTAATTCACTACCAGGTGAAGGGGCAGAGCCATGGGCACCACAAGGCATTAAAAGTTAGATCTGTTCTGATGAAAACCATCACCACAGTCAGAGAGAGAAGACCCACTGCCGCCCAGCCAACTCTGTCTCACAGCGACCCTATAGGATAGAGTAGAACTGCACACAGGGCTTCCAAGGCTGTAAACCTTTACAGAAGCAGACTGCTGCATCTCTCTCCTGCTGAGCGGCTGGTGGGTTCGAACCACCAACCTTCCCGCTAGCGCTTTTAACCACTGCGCCACCAGGACTCCTTGAGATAGGGAAGAGGTGTTGCTTGTTCTGTGCATCTCAGCCTGAAGGTTTACCAGTGAACCCTCGACTCCCTCCCGCAAAGTGAGGGACAAGAACAGGTGTCTACCACCAGAGAAGCCACCCCAGAAACAGACCCACGTCTACTCAGGCTGGGCGATGTGGTGGTGACAAATGGGAGGAAGATGCTGTGCACACCCTGTGCTGGGGTGGGGGGCTTCTGGGGGCAGTCAGAGCCCGGCCCTTGCTCCTATCACAAAATACATCTTGGATGGCTCAAAGTTCACTGTAGAAAACAGACACTATCAACACAGACCGTGAAGGAATTTTTAAGAATACTGGGAAGGTGCGGGTTGGAGTAAAACACTAGAAACCTTTGTAACACCCTGAGAAATTGACTATATACAAACTAGAAATTTCTGCAGAGAAAAAACTGGCAGAAGATATGTCTTAGTCATCTGGTACAGCTATAATGGATACGCTACAAGAAGATGGCTTTAACAAAGAGAAATTTATTCTCTCACAGTCTAGTGGGCTAGTAGTCTGAATTGAGGGCACCAGCTCCAGGTGGAGGCTTCATTTCCCTGTGGGTTCTGGGGCAAGGTCCTTGTTGTCAATCTTCTCCTGGTCTAGGAGCTTCTCGGCACAGGAATCTTGGGTCCAAAGGACATGACCCGCTCCCAGCGCTGCTTTCTTGGTGGCATGCGGTTCCTCTCCTCTCTGCTTGCTTCTCTCTTGTATTTCAGGAGACTGACTCAAGATACAACCTAATCCTGTAAATTGAGTCCTGCCTCATTAACATAACTGTCTCTAATCCTGCCTCATTAACATCACAAGAGATTAGGATTTACAACACATAAGAAAATCACAGCAGATCACAAAATGGTGGACAACCACACAATACTGGAATCATGGCCTAGCCAAGCTGACACACATTTTTGGGGGACACAATTCAATCCATAACAAGGTAAGAACAGGTAAAAAAAAAAAAAGAACAGGTGCTCCAGAGAAATCAAAGAAATACAAATGAACAGATGAGAGTTTCCACCTTTCAATGTCCAGATTCAGAGACTAAAGCAGTCTGTGGTGCACCCACTGCCAAGGCGTGGGGGCTGCTCTGCGTCGCTGTGTGGGGCAAGCCAACAAAACCGTGCATGCCCTGGACCGGCGGCTCCTGTTCTGGGTGCAGGCCTACATTTTTACTCCCCAACATCTGGGCAGAGGCTTCTCTACAGAAGTGCAGCCTGTTTATAACAGCAAAAACCTGGACCCCGCCAAAGGTCTACGTGGACCCAGTCAAACCACTTTATACTCGTGCGTACAAGAGGTGGCTGCAGGAGAATGAGAGAATCTCTGTGCAAGGATAATAACCCCCCAGATCCAGGTAAGTGGGGAAACGCTGTTTGAGAACACGCATGTGTGCTGCCTATTTGTGTTTAAAAAGGGATGCCACACAAATGACTGACTTGAGGTGGATATTTCTGGAAGTAGAAATTCCGGGAGTAGAGGCAGTCCTCGACTTACAGGGGGGTTCTGTTCGGATGACTCAGTCATAAATCAGTTCTAAGTCGAATACCTCATTTTTTTTTTTTTTTTGGTTTTTATTATTGTCTATTATTATCTGTATCTTTATAAATCTGATCTTTCTCTTTAGGAGTTGGCAACATACATCTGAGAATGATAACATCAGCAAATTACGCACTGCAACACTGTATGTGGTAGTAGTATTACATGTAAAAAAGAAAAAGACACTCGTAACAGCACTTTGTCATCACTCGAATACGTCTTAAGTCAGGGACCACCTATAATCGGATACAGTGACTGCCTCCTTCTGCCGGCAGTAAGAGAAAAAACTCAGTTTTGGTTTTACTATAAAGTGTGATGACACATACAGAAATGTGTAAAGTTTACACCTGGTCCCACACCTGCCCTCCCACAGGTGCCCACGGTCAGGACCTTCCCGGAAATCCACCTTACAGCTCCACCTCAACACAAGGGTCCCTCCGCAACAGTTCTGCGTGTTTCTGAACTTTATATAAATGGACCTGACTATATTTACATTTTGTGTTTCTTATTCTTCATCCTATCTGTATGAATTATCTCTGCTAGACGCAGCAGCAGTTTGCTCCCTTCTTGGTTTGAATGTACAATGATCCATCAATCTCATCTACGATCCAGGACGTACGACTTTTCCAGTCTGGGAAGGGGACTGCAATGCCTGGGGGAACGCATGTCTGGGTGCGCAGAGGTGCGCGGGGAGGACCGGATGTGGTGGTCACAGGCCGGTGACCTGACTCACTGGATGAGGCCAAACGTTCCCCTCAGCAGCTCCCAGGTATGTGTCAGCAGTGCGGATGTGTCCCTGCTGACCCTCCTTCTGACTGTGGCTGGCGCTCTGGTGATAAGGGGCTTGGGCATCCCCTCGATGTCACGGCTGACTGCGTTCTCTCCTGTCAGGTGCCCGCTCCTCGTTTCACCACAGGTCGCTTGCCCTCTGCTCCCCGACCGGTAGGCATTTCTCCTGTGTCCTGGGCAGCCATCCTGGGTTACACAGGCTGCAGATACTCCCCCTCCTCCCCACGCTGGCTTTTCTTCTCCATTTTTTTATGGTGTCTTTTGATGGTCAAAAGTCCTTACAGTCAATGTAATCACATTTATCAGTGTTTTCTTTGTTGGCTAGTGCTGTCTGTATCCTGTTTAAGAACGCTTGCCCTACCCAAGCTCAACGGTTTCGCCTTTCACGTGAGGTCTTTAGCCCACCTACAAGTGAGGTTTTGTGTGGTGAGGAAGGGCCAGCTTTACCTTTTCCCACCTGCCCACGATGTCCTCTCCCCGCTGCTCCCCAGCGAGGTGGCTCCTTGACCACGGGGCCCTCTGGGCATGGTTCTCTCTATGGCTCCCTCCAGCCACTGGCCCCATTCTGTCCCCCTGCTCCTGCCAGTCCTTACAGTCTTGTACACATAACATCTGGCAGGGTCCATCCTCGCCCCTCACACTTTTTCCAGAGTGCTGTGGCTGGTCTGGGCCCTCTTGCAGGGCCACAGAACATTTTAGGATCAGCTCATCAAGCTCTTCAGTGTCATACGAAACACCTGCTGCAATCTGATCAGGGCTGCACTGAATTTATGAGTGAACCTGTGGACTTGGTACATCACTCCATTTAGTCAGGTGTTCATTAAAGTCTCAAAGTTTCCCTTTTGAATTTAATTAGATTTGTACCTAAATATCTGATATCTTATACTCTTGTAAAACAGTACCTTTCTTAAATGTTCATTTTTTAACCAGTTGCCATCGAGTCAATTTCTACTGAGGGCGATGCTATAGGACAGAGCAGAACTGCCCCGTAGAGTTTCCAAAGACCAGGTGCTACTTAGAAACTCTACAGGGCAGTTCTACTCTGTCCTATAGGGTCGCTTATGAGTCGGAATCGACTCATTGGCAACTGGTTTAGTTTCTTAGTTTTTCATACAGATATACAATTAATTTCCAAAAGTAGATTTTTAAATAATTTATTTTGGAACAGTTTTAGATTTACAGAAATATCGTGAGGACAGCAGAGAGTTCCGTATACTCACACCCAGTTTCCTGTTACTAACATCACACGTTAGCGTGGTACCTTTGTCACTACTCATGAGCCAATACTGATACGTTATCAGTCAAGTCCACACTGTATTCACATTTCCTCGGTTTTTCCCTAATGTCCCTTTTCTCTCAGGGCTCCATTTCAGCACAGCGTGGAATCTGAGATAAGTTTGGGTCCCGTCAGAACGGATGATGCTGACCACGGCTCGGTACACAGCCTTGATTGACGAGCAACCGTGTACTCCTGCACGTCTGGGACGGCCACCTGACTTCTCTCCCTTGCTGTGATCGGATGACACTGATTAAACCTCCAAGGTGAATGCAAACGTGCATCTCTGAGGCAGCTGGGCTTGGGCACCGGTGCTCTCCTTCTACGTGCTGCTGAGCTGGATACAGGTGCCCCGTGTCGGCCATGACGTGCAGCACTGACAGCAGGTGTAAGCAGCCTGGGGGTTCCTCTCTCCTGCGACCACGTTGGGTCTCGTGAGCTAACAGCAATTCCCTGTTCTTATTTTAACCAATTCATCTACATTTCTAAACTTCTTGGTATAAAACAGTTCACAGTGCTGTTTTCTTGCCTGTTTAACTGCCCCAGTGCATGGAGTGGCTGCCCTGGTTTTCCGGCTAATTGTGGCTACCTGGGTGTGGCTTCTCGACCGCTTGTTAGAAGTTCGTCAATTTCACTCATCTTTTCAAGCAATGTGACTTCCGTTGATCCTTACTATTTAAGTTTTTATTTCATTGACTTTCTTCTACCTTTGCTGTCATTTCCACCGGTTTATTCTGTAGTTCCCTCTTTTCTAACTTCTGCCACGGAGGCCTGGCTCATCATTTTCACAATTTCTTCACTTTAAATATATTCATGAAGTGTCACATTTTTCTCCAAGCACGGTTTTAGCTGTAATCCACAAGTTTTATGTCGTATTTCTGTTCTCATTCAGGGTAATTCCTACTCTTCATTATATTCCCGGGGGTTACTTTGAAGTGCAGGCTGTGTGGAGGTCACAGGAGGAAGCTGGATTTGGACGAGGGTGTGGTGACTGGACACGACCTTGGGGGTGTCCTCTGGAGCAGGCTGAGTGGATGCGGGGGTCATGCAGGAAGCTGCCAGGGCGCAGTGAGCATCTGTACATTTGCCCACCCCGTGCCCCTTGCCCCCACCTGCTAATTCACCCCAGCGGTGTTCCTCTGCCATGTGCGTGTAACCTCAGTGGGAATGCTGAGTGGCTGACCCCGGCTGTGGAGTGGCCACACCTTGGTCGGGCCCCTCAGACTCCCCATGAGTCTGGACCTCCTGTGTGTGATACAAGGACTCATTCCAGTGGAAGCACCAGATGCCAGCCGCTGGTCCTACACCAAGACTTGGGGTTTCCTGGGTCCTCGCCCACCCCAACAGCTGCACCGACTGTGCTCTCCCCCAGCCCGTTCATGATCCCAAGTCCTGCCGATGTGAGCCCCTGTGAGTTGGGGTCAGGGGTTGTGTTCCCCAAGAGCCCCAGCCGAGACCTCAAGTCATAGCAGTTGATTTAAAAGGTTTCTATAAGTAAACCCTGGGTGGTACAAACGGTTAACACACTAGTCTGTTAAAGGCTGGAGGTTCAAGTCTACCTAGATGCGTGTCAGAAGAAAGGCCTAGCAATCTACTTCCGAAGACCCAGCCACTGAAACTCTATGGGGCGCAGTCCTGCTCTGACACACAGGGGGCTGCCGTGAGTTGAAGCCGACTCCACTGCGATTAGGTTTTTTTTAAGTGAACTCAGTCTCTTAAGTGTATAGGGGCTGTGGCAGACCTGGTCGCAGATAAACTTGGACGCTGATGGTCACCATGCCAGGTTTCCCCATCAAGGACGGGGGCTCTGTTTTCTGTGGCTCCCGATGATGTGACTGCCAGGTTCATGTGCCCGAAAGCAGAAATCATCCAAGAGGCACTCAGAAACACAACAAGAAAACGGACAGACAACAACACAAGCTCTGTGTGTGATGGGGGAGGGGGTGGGCAAGGACCCCAGCTGAGCAGGGAGGGCTGGGGGAGGCGGGAGGAGCCGTGCAGGGTCCCAGCGGTTCTCTCGGGAAAGGCCCAAGGTCTGGGCCTGCCACACTCACCTGACCCTCCTTGTCAGGGTGAGGAACTGGGACATCGCCCTGACACACCACCAGGTATGCCACAGATCAGTAGTGTAAACAGGCAGCAAGGGCACCACCTGAGGGTTGACCTTCCGCAGGGGTGACGCAGGTCACCGTGGCCCTAGAACTTCTCCATCTAGAAGCAAGGCTAGCTGACAAATGAATGTGTGTCTGAAGGCTGAGAAAAAGGGCCGTTAAGAATACCAGACAGTAGGGAGGGATTAGCAAACACGTGAACAAACCAACCACTGGCTGGCTTGAGTTCCCAGAAGGAGAAAACAGAAACGGCAGGGAAGGGGCTGGGACAGGCCTGGCCAGTTTCCTCATCATGGCTCTGACTAGGCGGATGTGACCATGAGCCTGTCAGGGTGGCCTGAGTTCCCCCAGCTGTGGGGCGAGGTATGTGGAGAGCACCCCAGCCTTCCTGGTTGCCTCGTCACCACCCAGCGGCTGCTTCGGAAACTGGGCTGGTAGCAGCGTCTTTGGACACTGCGCCTTGAAATGTAACACACGTGGGTTTCCTCTAACGTATGGATCAAGACAAAAACTATTCTTCATAGAGGTGCAGGGTGCGTGGTGCCAGTGTCACTCCTGGGAAGGCCAAGAGTCTTCCTCTACCAGTCAGTGGTCCACACAGTGCCTCCCAAACACCCAACATGTTGGCGACACGAACATATGGTGTGGGGAAGCAAGTCGTTCGCCTGGAATGTACTCTCCTGCTCATCTAATTAATCAACTACCCAGAGAAGACATCCCAGAGACCCCACCAGCGGGCAACAAGGGGGATAAGGGTCAGGCAATGCCCAGCTCAGTTCTAACTTGCAAAATTCCAGTCAGAAAAACTAACCAGTAGCATTACACATCCACAGACCAAGAACAACCCTAGCCAGGTCTGCTTCTGAAGCCCAGACACACTGATGAAAGTAACTGCTCCATGGCAGTATTAACACTGGGTCCCACACCCAGATCTTCAGTCGAGTTTCCTTCAGCAGCTGGCACTCCTAGTCTTCTGGATGTGAAGGTGTGACTCTCTAAGCACAAATGCACACTGGCTTATGCCGTGCTTGTTATAAAGACCCCACACCCCGACCACTGCTCTAACGTGGTGAGTGCTAAAGGAAGCCAAGAGGGCGTCTCTGGACCTACGTGCTGGAACCTTTGAGCTGGCTGCAGCAGCTGTGACACGGGCGGAAACAGTGCTGCCTTCCATTCAGAGGTGGTCTACACAGCTAGGTGAGGCCCCCGCTGGCTGTGGAGCTGCGCTGAGCCCTCAGAACGCTGGGCCTCGTCCTCCCATCCCTCCCCCCTCCCCATTTCAAGAACCCCTCCAGGCATCTCTCTCAGCTGTCTAGGGAGGCGTGGTCCTGATCTGTCATCACCTGCTTTGAGACTGACAATCCTACTGGGGCTGTGGGGAGGCTGAGGGTGGACAACAGAAAGGGTGTGCCACCACGGGGTCCATGTCACCACCACAACTCTACTCAGAATGTGTCACCAGCACTCCCTCTGAAGGAGATGGCCACACAGATCCCCCTCTACTCCCCTGACAATATCTGGGTTCCCTCAGGCCACCCCTCCAGGCGGCTGCTGTGTCTCACTGAGGCCGCCCGCCACCGTGTGGTGAGAGGGGTGAACCACACAGAGTGCGGCACTACAAAGAGATCGTCCTCATTCTCCCTCCCGAATGCAAAGTCACCAAGGCCACCAATGCTCACTCATGCTACTCCCAAAAGAAGGATCAGGACCTGTGTGAACAAAGTCACCACAGCCACCGCTCACAGCTCGTCACTCCCAAATAAAGATCGGGACCTGTGTGAACAAAGTCACCACAGCCACTGCTCACACAGGCCACTCCTAAAAGAAGGATCAGGATATGTGAGGGCTCCCACCCCAGCCCCGTCAGCAGTGCTTCTGGAAGAGGTCAGCAGAACAGGCACTCTCCTGGCTGCTTTTCAGAGCGATCGCTGGCCACACAGACATCCTGGCTTCCTAGGAGCTGGGTGTGCAGACTTAACTCCCAGAGTTGCTGCCATCACTCAACCCCTAGGGGCTCTGGCATTAGCTCCCCGACACCCTCCTGTCACCCCGGCTGGTGACTTCAAGTCCCCAGAGCCCTGCCCCCCCCAGCCTCTGCCCTGTTCCAGCCATGCACTCCCCACCACGGGCATACTCCATAATCACCCAACCCAGAAATAGGAAAATGAATCAAATTCACTGTGGCGGGGGGGTCTTGTTGAAATACAAGAACACAACTTCAGAACAACACAGTCCCGTCCGAGATGCCCCTGTGAGCACAGTGGCCTCGTACATGGCACACGGAGCGCTAAGGGCTATGGAGCATCTCACCCTAATGGGACCCCATACTGGGCTTTCCTGCCAGGATGAGGGCAGCCTCTTCCTAAACCCCAACCCCAGGCGCCTCCTGGGGAGGAGCCCCCCTCATGTGGCATCACATAGACGTCCCACTCTCCAGGGCAGGATGCTGACGCACTGGTGGGCCAAGCAGAGACGCAGTGGGCAGCTTACCGTGCTGACGTGTTCTTCAGAAGAACTGGTGCGATGACAGATGCCGATCCTTGGACAGACAGACAGGAAACGTTCAAACCCCTCGTCTCTTCATAGCCCCAAAACCACCCTCTGGAAAATACAAGCCCACATGCTTCCTGTCAGTTTGGTTTGCTTTCACACTGCAATAAGGAAACTCTGGATTTACATGTACATACAGCTCGACCCTGAGAAAACAAAGTGCTTCTCTCGTAATGACAATCACTACAGGCAGGCACGTTTCTCCACAAACGTTAAAGGAAAATCATAGAATCCGATCTGATATGATGTAATCTGGGGAATGACACCAAGAAGGAACAGCACGGGACAGTCCTGAAGCAGCCTTCACACCTGAAGGGCCCTGTGGCTCCAGTGGAGCTGCAGACGATAGACTCCCCTACAGAACTTGTCCACGTTCAGGTTTCAGAGCCAAACCGTTTACAGCTTCGCACACGGACGCTGCTGAAGGGCAGCCTGCCTCAGGGGTCCGTGACAGCAGAGCTTAGGTGCCCACTGGTGTTTGGGCTGACAAGGCTGCCATCTCTGCAGCCGTGTTCAAATGCCTTTAAAAAGGTGGGGAAAAGTGGACTGCTCTTAATTGGGTTTTATTTTTTAAAGGAGCTTCGGACTCCTCATCTGTAGGTTGTGAGGATGAAAGAAGGTATCTTGCCGAGAACTCAGGGCAGGGCTGGTCGGGGGCCCCATGGTGTGTACTCTTGCCAGGGTGGTCAGCAGCGCTTGTGAGGATGCAAGACTCCAAAACACTGTGTCGTGATGTAAATGTATAAAATGCGCGGGCACCTGGGAACCGCAGGAAGTGGCCTCGTGTTGCTGAGAGACCGGAGATGCCCACGAGCCCAGCACACCTGTCCCGCTGCGGCTGCATTACCTGTAGTACTCATGCTTGTCCTGGGAATAGAGGAGCTGGTCGAGGCAGGGCCGCTCGTCGACCTTCTCCTCCCAGGTCCCTTCTTTCCAACCCTCCGCGTAACCCTGCAGGACGTAGACCTGGTCAATAAAGGGCCCGCCAGACTCTGAAAGAGACCAGGAAAAGCTCGATAGGGCAGTAGGAGTCACAGAGCACATTCATGGCACGTCCCGAGCTGGCACTGGTGCAGACATGACCTTCAATAATTCATTTAACCCACCTTACTCCCAAGAAGGACTGGACGAAGCTTATAAATGCATAAATAGGACAAAATAAATGCCATTAAGGCATAGCACCCCCAAAAGGGTTGGTGAGGACCCCTGGGGGGTGGAGCTGGTTGAGTCCTCTGGCCTCCTCCTTGAGCTGCACCTCAATGCCCTGGCCGCTCCTGGGCTCCTCCTCTTCCCAAGCCTGTCCCCAGCCCCATTCTCTCTTGTACTGCCCCCCATTTCCCTACGAGCACAGCCCAGTGCTCACAGCCATCCACGGGCCCCGCCCGCTGTACTCCCCCTCCCCTGCTGCCTCCCACTCCTCCTGGGGCCACAGGGTGCTCCCTCCTCAGGCCTCGGTCAGGCCTCGGCCAGGACCGCTTCTCTCCTGGGCTTGTTCTTGCCTCCCTGTGATGCCTCCCTAGCCCCGTGACGCTCAGGGGGCCTTCCCTGAAACTAACGCCCAGCCACAGCTCTCATTCTCACAAGCACAGTTAAAAAGGAAGTCAGGGAAGCACGCACAACGAGAGTGTGCTTTGCACATTCAGACTCTGCTTCTTCAACACAAATGATGCTCCCTCGGTCAGCCCTTGCCCACAGAGTTCACCAGAAGATTTACTCTGACATGAAAACAATTCAAAGTGACGAAATGTAAGTGGCACAGAGAGAGAAAATGCAAGGAGGCAGAGCTGGCTGAACTTCCAGGTTGCCGTACTGTGGGAGCTCAGTACGTGCCACAAAGTAGCGGCCTGCTTAGAAACTTGGACTCATTCTTTTCACCGGTTGCCCCTTGTGTGTCAGGGTAGAACTCTGCTCCGCTGGGCTTTCAGTGGCTGATTTTTCAGAAGCAGACCGCTACGCCTTTCTTCTGAGGCACCTCTGGGTGGACTCAAACCTCCAACCTTTCGGTTAGCAACCAAGTGCTTAATCATTTCCACCACCCAGGGACTCCCCTTCTTCAAGGCCTCTCAAATGTCGCTGGGAAAAAGCACCACTTGTCTACGTCCTGCAGACAAAGCAACGGTAAGCCTTAAATAGCTTTAAGGAAGTCTTCCTCTCCTTCAAAAAAATTAAAACAGAAAGACTAAACAAGATTAAATTATACGAGGTATACCTTCCTAAACGTCTTCACCTGCACCGCATAAGACATCACACAGTCAACCACAGCAACGCAGCCTGTGTCAGCAATGGTCCTTCAGAAACCACAGCCCTTCTGCCTGGAGAGCCAGGTGCTGCCCCTGAAAGGCCCACCGGGTGGCCGCTGCACCCTTAGCACTCTTCCACAGTTGTAATCACACTTCCTCTACCTACCGGGCTGCCGCGTGTTTTGGAGATGAGAGCACCTAGCTCGCCGACTTCAGATCTATTTCCCTAGGATCACAACGTAAAGATCTCCGGCGGGGGAAGGAATGGAAGCTGCTTCTCAAAGAGCATGCACTTCAGCACGCCGGACGGGAGGGCGTGGCTGGGACACGGGCTCCAGCCAGGCTCGGCCTGCTTGGTCACAGATGTAGGCTTGGCCTGACATCTACCCCAGGGCAGAGTAACTGCTGGCCCCAAGCTCGCTGCAGCCCTTACCTGCAATGAACTGCTCGTACTCGATAACAGGGATGTTCTTATTGAGACTTGGAAGATCGAAAAACTCAGCCCAGGGGATGCGGACCTGGTGGATGTCAGGACTCTGCCAGTGGTAGAGGCGGCCCCACGGGGGAAGGACAAGGACCCACTCCTCCATCTTCAGCAGAGTCTTCAGCAGGGAGGCGACGCGGATGTAGACATCCCTTCGGAGGTTGAAGCCTTCTGGGGGGTTGACGTCGTACAGAAGGTACCTGAGCAGGGAGTGAGGATAACAGTTCTTCAGGGGTGAGGTCTCTGTGCAGGAGAGCACGACCTGCTCATGCTGCACAGCCTGTCACTCATACTTCGGATGCTTTTAGTAGCTTCTGATTTCTGAAGTGGAGGCAGTTGCCCACCCATTTCCACGTGAGTAGGAGCCGCAGACTCCTGGGCATCCATTTAACAGTTTGCAATAATTCAACACTAAGACAAACAGAACCTCGGTAGACTAGATGCTTAGAATCATTTAGTCCAAATCTGTACTCCAATAACTCTCAACATTGAGCCACTGACAGGGATCACAATAGAGGGTCCCAGACAGAGCTGGAAAAAAACGTAGAACTAAATGCTAACTCAAAAAGAAAGACCAGACGTGCTGGCCTGACAGAGACTGGAGAAACCCTCAGAGTGTGACCCCCTCTGGACATCCTTTCAGCTCAGTAATGAGGTCACTCTTGAGGTTCACCCTTCAGCCAAAGATTAAACAGGCCCGTGGAACAAAACAAGACTAAAAGGGTGCACCAGCCCTGGGGTGGGAACTGGAAGGCAGGAAAGAACAGGGCAGCTGGTAAGAGGGAGCCCAGGGTTGAGAAGGGAGAGTGTTGACATGTCGTGGGGTTGTTAACCAATGTCATACAACAATGTGTGTACTAACAGTTTGAAGAGAAGCTAGTTTGTTCTGTAAACCTTCACCTAAAGTACAATTAAAAAAAAAACTTTTTTTTTTTTTGAGCCAAAGACTCCTTTTACACTCTTAATTATTGAGGACACCCACTAAGCTTTTGTTTATGTGGGTTAAATTCACTGATCACTTCTACATCACAAATTAAAACCAGAGTTTTAAAAAACCATTTAGTTCATTTAAAAAACAGTGATAAAACTATCACATGCTAACATAAATAACGTTTTCATGAGAAAGGACTATGCTTTTCAGGATGATTAGAAGTGTGGCAATGTTTTTCATTTTGCCAATTTTTGTAAGGTCTGGTCACAGCCGGGTTCTCCTACTTGCTTCTGCACTCAATCTGCTGCCATATCATGGATTATCTAGAAAAACTCCACAGTAAACTCCGGAGGGAATGAGCGTGAAAAACACAAATAAGGTCCTAGTATTACTACAAACTCAGAAGAAAAGCCTACTGACTGGCTTCTGAAAAATCTGCCACTGAATCGACTCCATAGCGACTGGTACTAGTAGCATTACAGATATGTTTCTGAAGGCCCAGGAGTCCCTGGAGAGAATTTAAGAGCTGCTAGCCCTACCCAAAGCAAGACGCCCCTCTAAAAAGCACGCAACCACGACGAGCCCTCCCGTTTCTACTAAGACAGTTACTATTAACGTCACTCCTCCCTTACAGGCTTCCCTGACTACAAAAAAACCTACAGATGACAGCTATTCCGTAATCCCTGGTTTACCCCTCAAGCCCCCTAAGACTGGGAACACCTAGAGGAAGTGACCCCCCAGCACCTCTACATCCCTGCACCCTAAACAGGGTCTGCTTGCACCAGGTCCTTAATCTGTAACTGCCAAACGTTATTAATATGTGCTTTTTATCTCTAAGACTTAACCCGCTATCAACATATGAAGGCAAACTGAACGATTCCCTACAAATAAATAAGGCTGCGCTTCCTCAAGAGCCGGCCCATTCCAACAGCTGATTCTAGGTCTCCGCAAACCCAGCTCAAACGTCTAAACGGGGGTCCCAGTGCTGCCTCTTAAGGCTGAGCCCGGGCAGCGGCCGGCCGCGCCTCCTGCTGGGCTCCGGGAGGCTGCGTCCGCCGAGGGTCCCGGGAGCGGGGGGCGACCCTAGCTCGCGACTGCAGGCCGGGCGTCTTCCGTGGGGCGGCGCAGGCGGCGGGAGAGACAGGCCGCGGACGCCGCCACCGCCCACCGGCCCGGCCGGGTCCTGCCTACCGCCGCCCGCCCCCCGCCCGCTCCCCGCCCGCTCCCCGCCCACCGGCCCAGCCTCTGCTGTCGGGCCGCCGCGGGAGGCACGTTTACCGTCTGCGGGACGCCGCCCCCGACAGAATATCGGCAGCCGACTGACCAGGCCAGAACTCTTCACCCGAGGCCGAAGTTGGCGGCCAGGATGCCACCCCAACGAGCAGGCAGACCACGCCAAGCGCCGCCATAGCCCCGGGCGGCCACGCACTTCCGGCATCCGCGCCCCGCCCCGGAAACGTGCGCCCGCCCCCGGAACGCGTCCTCTGTAGCCACGGCAACACCGAAAAGCCCGCCCCACCCCGGAAGCGCGCACCCGCCCCTCCCCGCTGTGCGCGTCTCTGCAGCCACGGCAACGCCGGAAGGCTCGCCTAACGCATGCGTCCTGAGTCTTTCCGGCGGCAGGCCCGCGCCGTTAGGGCTGACTGGGGTCCGGGGGAGTTCCGGGGCGGGAAGGCGGGAATGGGCGGAGGGTCGCCTCGGTGAGGGCAGGTGGAGGAGGGGGAGACGGCCTGAGCGTCGAGGGGCTGTCATCCTTCACCTTGAGGTCCAAGAGCAACTCTGGGGTCCTCGGGACGACCTCGGCACTTGTCCCCACGGCGGGATGTTGGCCGTCGCTCACGGGGCCAGTGTCCTAGTCTTCAAAATGACGGTGTGACGTTTGGGATTGCCTCTTGCGTTCCTGGCCCAAGGGAAGGTCCCTGGTCAGCTGTTTGTGTTTTTTATCCTGGAGACAAGTCGGAGATGGGGGTGGGGGGCGGTCAGTGCAAAAATTATTGAGAACATCCAGGCGGCGGCGACAGCAGAGCAGGGCATTAAACTGAGCCTGGGCCTTTTGAGTGCGGCCCATGCCTTTGGGCAGGAGAAGACCCATGAAGCCGAACTTGTCAGAAGACGTTAAGAGTTGGATCTACTCATTTGAAATTCAAAGAGGAGGGAAACAAAACAACACTTTGCAGGGGAGTCAATTCTGATTCATGGCGACCTCACGTGTTACAGAGTAGAAGTGCTCCATGGTGTTTTCAAGACTGTGGACTTTTGGAAGCAAATCTCTGGGCCTTTCTTCCTTGGCACCCCTGGGTGGGTTAAAACTGCCAAACTTTCAGTTAGTAGTGGAGGATAAACCTCACAGGCAGGGACCTCAAAGAGGAGGAGAGGGCTGTAAATAAAGTGTGTGGGGAAGGGTAAAGGGAAGGGGTTGGTTTGCTGTTGAGCATAATGGACACTAGTTGAAGCCCTATGGGGTCCCATGACCTGGAGAATAAGGAGCGGGGAGGGTTGGAGGAGGCCCAGGGGAGTCGGTAGGAGGTTTGGGAGGAGATGGAGTGGGCATGAGCTGGTTGGAGAAATGAGGTGAAACTGCCAGGCAGTGGGGAAGGTCCCCTTTGAGGCTCCCGTTGAGGGCATTTCCCCTGCAGCCCTAGATGAGAAGGTAAATGTTAGGGCTTCTCTGGGCTTTTGCTGGACTAGGAGGGCAGTGGGACAAGGGGTGTTTTGTTATCTGTGGGAAATAATTTGTAGTGATTCATCCAAGCCGCTAAGCTCCAGGTGATGATCTGAGGGGTGGTGGCTGGGGGAAAGCGGAGGCCCAGTAGGGGTGAATGGCAGTGAGGTTGGGGGCGGAAGGTGTTTGAGGAGCAAATCTGTAAGGACAGGAGATGGCCAGAATGTGGGGTTTGAATTCATGATGTTTAGGCAAGTCAGGGGGATGACAGGCTCAAGGTTTGCCCATGAGAGGTGGTGCAGAGAAGATCAAGGAGTGCCAGACCAGATGCATCCATGTTGGAGATGATGGGAGGGGGTACAGCCCGACACTTAGAACAGCAGGTAGAGAGAGCAGGAGGTGGCATCAGTCTTGACTGCAAAGCCAGGGCTCTTGGCCCCTCTGTTTACCAGGACATTTAGGGGATGGAGGGAGGAAGCTGCCTTGGAGAAATTGGGACATCTGGTCCCAAGGATGAACACATTACATGCTCTGTGAATAATGCCTGCTGCCTGGCTGAGCTCCGTCTGCCCCTTGCTCAGTGCGTGCCTCACACTCGGGACATGGCCGAAGATGTGGGGCCTCAAGACAAGGTCATGGAAGCTCCATAGACACATCCAAACTCCCTGAGGGATCGAATTACTGGGCTGAGGGCTGTGGGGACCATGGTCTGGGGGAACGTAGTTTGTAAAGAAAATGTTCTACCTTCCACTTTGGTGAGTAGCATCTGGGGTCTTAAAAGCTTGCGAGTGGTCGTCTAAGATACTCCACTGGTCTCAGCCATCTAGAGCAATGGAGAATGAAGAAAATGAAAGACACAAAGGAAAGATTAGTACAAACGACTAATGGACCAGAAGTACCACAGCCTCCATCAGACTGAGTCCAGCACAACTAGATGATGCCTGGCTGCCACCACCGATTGCTCTGACAGGGATCACAACAGCAGGTTCTGGAGAGAGCTGGAGAAAAATGTAGAACAAAATTCCAACCCCCCCCCCCCAACACACATACAAAAAGATCAGACTTACTCATCTGACAAGAGACTGAAGAAACCCTGAGAGTATGGCCCCTGGACACCCTTTCAGCTCAATAATGAAGTCACTCTTGAGGCTCACTCTTCAGCCAAAGATTAGACCGGCCCATAAAACAAAACGAGGTTAAAGGGGCACACTAGCCCAGGGGCAAGGATGAGAAGGCAGGAGGGGAACAGGAAAGCCGGTAATGGGGAACCCAAGGTCGAGAAAGGGAGAGTGTCGATGTGTTGTGGGGTCGGCAACCAAGGTCACAAAACAATATGTGTATTATTTGATGAGAAACTAAAGCACAATGATAAAAAATAGATGTGGGGCCTCCGGGAAGTAGTGTGCCAGACCCTCTTCTGCTTTTCATTCCTGGGCAGGGGGCCTTGCAGACAGCAGCTCTTTTCACCCCCTTCCTTAGACTACCAACTCAGGATCCCACAGTGTGTTCTCTTTGCTGGCACTGCTCTGATAGAATGTACTTAGCTTCTGGTGTGCTCTGTGCCTAAGGGGTGGAGGATTGCACCTGACCCATTTGGGCCTGCTATGGCCTTGCAGTTCCCATACAGAAGAGTGCCCCGCCCATCCCCGGAGGAGGGGTTGCCTCAGTTTCCCATGCAAAGTGTGCCTACAGCCACTATTGCCCAGCAGGGAAGGGACCCTGAGGAAGGCAGTGCAGAAACAGGAAGGACTGGAAGATGCACAAAGCAACCACTGAAGATGACATGTCTCCAGACTCCTCATTATATGGAGTCATTACATGTTCTTATTATTTAGGCCTGTTTTTACAAAAACATCTAGAACCAGGTGTGTTTGGTTGCTGCCCCTTGGTGCACAAAAGCACACACCAGTACCCTGCATGTGCCTGAAGGCCACTGGCCTCTTTGCAGGCGGAGCACTCCAGGGCTTGCCAAAGTCTGGCAAACCTCTTCGGAAGGGACTCCATGCTAGCATTGCTAAATGCCTGCATTTGTGGGCCTAGAATGGCCAAAACAATTTAGAAAAAGTTGAAGAACTTAACACTACCTGATTTATAGACTTATCTTAAAGCTACGGTAATCAAGGCAGGTGCGGGACTGTCAAAAGGACACGTGTAGATTTGTGGAACAGACCAGAGAGCCCAGAAATAAACTCATGTGTGGTCACTTGATTCTCAACAAAGGTGCCAAGGCAGCTCGTTTAGGAGAGCATAGTCTTCACGACAAACGCTGCTAGAGCAGTTAGACATCCATTGGGGAAAAAAAGGAACCTCGGCCATTACCTCACACAATACCTCACCCTAATATGACTCGTAAAAGATCATAAGCTTACACAGAAAGCTAAAGCTATACCACTTCTAAAAGAAAACAGGAACAAATCTTTGTGATCTTGGGCCAAGCAAAGATTTCTTAAATAGCGCACAAAAGCATGAACCATAAAAGAAAGAACGTTGGACTTCATCACAGTTAAAACCTACTCTTAGAATGGAGCCCTGGTGGCACAGTGGTTAAGAGCTAGGCTGCTAACCAAAAGGTTGGCAGTTCGAATCCGCCAGTTGCTCCTTGGAAACCCTGTGGGGCAGTTCTACTCTGTCTTACAGGGTCGCTGTGAGTCAAAATCAACTTGACGGCAGTGGATTTGGTTCGTTGGGCTCTTTGAAACAAGGTTACTGGGTGGTGCAAATGAGTAAGCACTCGGCTACTAACTAAAAGGTTTGAGCCCAGCCAGAGGTGCCTCAGAAGACAGGTTTGAAAGATCAGCCATTGAAAACCCTATGGAGCACAGTTATACTCTGACATGCATGCAGTCGTCATGAGTCAGGATTGACACACTATTAATTTTTTTTTTTCTCTTTGAAAGACACTGTTAAGATAATGAAAAGGCAAGCTACACATTGAGAAAAAATATTCAGGATCATCTGCCTAACAAAGGACTTGCCAGCTGTTCTCACAAATACCCAGACCCTGAGCCACCCCATCTGTAAGCCATGCTGGGGGTCTACTCCCCCTCTGGCTGTAGTTCAGGACCCCATTCCCATAGATGACAGATTGCTGTGGGGGTGTTGGTAGGTGGCATGGGGTCTGGGTCTCCTGCTCAAGTGGCTCACTCTAGCCCTGCTCAGGCTCAGTCCCGGGTAACCCACTTCCACCAACTCTCAGTGGACGGCTGCTGGGCCTGTTGGGTTTTACAGCGTGGTAAGCTCAATAGCACAGACCATAATGGGAAGCTGCGTGGTCGCCTGGGGTCCAGACACACGTCCCTTCTCTAACAGCCCAGAGATGTGCCAAGAGATGTTCTGAAAAGGCATGTGGGTCTCCACAGATGACTGAGCCTGGCCCCAGAACCCCAGACGAGCATGGCGACTCCACATGGACCCCTGACACCTCTCGCCCCATTGGGTCTGCCAGATCATGTGGCCATTTGCCAGGGCCTGGGGCCAGCACGGGTCTGCTGCACAGATATGTTCTGCTCTGGGGCCTGGAAGCTAGCCACCTTCATGACACCCCGGACATGGGCTGGAACAGTATTCCTACAAGGGGAACGTGGTGTCTTCAGAACTCCAAAGGCCTGCCTTCTCTGTTGCAGCAGTGTGTCTTTTACTTCACAGCAGCTGTCCCAACACACCCTGACTACTGGATCCTGAAACCTCACTGAAGTTCAGGTTTCTGTGTCATTATAGGGTTTGTCTCCCGCCCTTGGCAGTACATGTGTCTCAGGAGACTCCAGCAAGCTGACCCCTGTCTTGCTTGTCCTGCCCAGTCAGCAGGTTCATCCACACCTTTAGAGTCTCCGAGAGTAGTTTCCTAAAGATAGCGCTGACTTGAATTCCCCCTGCGATGATGTCACCACAAGAGGGCAGAGGAGCTGTTCTCATGAAGCCCGCCTCCCCTTCTGGAGGGGCTGGGAGGAATGGGGCCAGTCAGTGCCCTCTGAGAAGCGTAGAATGAGAGAGAAAGGGCCTCCATGCTGGGGAGGAGCAGTCACACAGCCCACACCCTGAGCTGCCGGTCAGCAGACAGTTTGGCAAGAACTCTGGGTTTTCAAAAGCTGAGAGGGGACTTGGGGCCTCCAGGAACGTGGGGGCAGGAGCAGAAGGCAGGAAGGGAGTCACTCGGGTGAGCTCGAGGAGGGGAGGGAGGCTGGGGAGCCTGGGGCGTCAGCCAATCTCAACGGCCTACGCTCCCTGCTACTCTTGGGACCATCTGTGTGCTGTCCACTTATTCTCTCTGTGGCCCCTGCAGGCTCCTGGGGTGGCCAAGTCCAGCTATGCTGACTCTTTGGCCCCGGGAGGGCTGTCTCCTCACCAAGGCCTTACAGAATCCCAAGGCCTTACAGAATCCCAGACCAGCGCCTCTAGAGGTGGGTGAGTATCCTGTGGCTGCAGCAGCAAAGCTCCTCACACTGGGAGGCTTGCAGCCTCAGAAATGCATCCTCTCTCAGTCCTGGGGGCCAGAAGTCCAAAATGAAAGCGTCAGCAGGGCTGTGCTCCCTCTGGAGGGTCTGGGGGAGCCCGTTACCCCACCAGTTGAAGACAGAGCCAGTAGCAGTGGAGGAAGGACTACGGCCCACAGTGATGGTTCCGGAAAGCCAAGGGACCTCCAGGGGAACCCCAGTTGTTATTCTTCAGAAATGATGGAATCCACATACCCAACCTTGGGGCTCCTGTTCTTTGGAGAAGCGGGGGCAAGATGGGGGACCCCCAATCCTGTTGGTTTTCAGGGGCACCTAGTCCAAGTCACAAGAGGCCCATGTCATCTCCCAAGGGTCAAGGGGCAGCAGGTGCACCTCACTGATTCTGACTTCAGTCTTCCCCATCCTAAATAAAAGTGGATCCGCCCTTCAAGCCCAGGGCCTTCCAGACTCTGTAGAGAATGATTCTCCTTCCTGGAGTGTACAAGTGCGGGTTTGCAGATCAATAACTAACTCCATGGAGGAAGGGATTTCACGCTGATGCCATGGCGCTTCGCCACCTGGTGGCCAGTCGGTTGCCAAGTACAGGGAGATTGCTCGCCCGCCCAGCTGAGCGTGGCCATGCCCTGGAGGATGCAGGCCGGAGGGAGGCCCTCCCGGAAGAGTGGACATGTAGACAAACACATCCCTAAATGACACTGTCCATGCCCTGCTTTTCCATTTGTAAAGTGAGCTTCCAGGACCTATGTGCTAGAAGTTTCTGAACTTAACGTGGAACTTCATCTCCTTGCTCATCCCCATTCACGGAATATAACTCCTGCGTTGTCCTTGGAATATCCAAGGGGAGATGGCTGCTTTGTGAGTCACGGAACTTAGCAAAGAAGGGGGCTCTGGTTTGCCGAGTCCTTGGCCATGGACCAAACTACAGCGCTTCTTAATGGGAGTGTCAGGGGGCCACCCTGGGGCCTGCCTTCTTGGGACTGGCCAGCCTGGTCTGTGGCCTGGGGAGGTGTCCACAGGGACTGGGCCACAAAGTGACCAAGACACGCAGGTGCCTCTGGTTTCTGGCAGGCATGTCAGAATCTGAAGGAATCACTGGGTCAGCACCTGCTTGCCCCACTGGGCACCCTACAGCTCACCCGTGCCTGCCCCTCCTGGCTCTGGAGGATCCCCAAGAGGGCTGGTCCCAGGGACCCCTAGTGTCCTGAAGACCCAGTGAGAGCTTGACACGTTGGTGTTCCCCATGGCTATGCCTGGCCACCTGGCCTGGAAGCAGAGTTGCCCCCTCCCTCCCACACCCAGGCGTCTCCCTGGGGCGAGCTCGCCTGGTCACTCAGTCCAGGTCTGCAGGCATCTCATGCCTCTGAGCTCCGAGCAGCTGTAGGGGTGTGGGTCATGTTGGTGAGAGGTGTGGGTTGTGGTGAGACCAGTTTCCAGGGATGAGTGCTAAGAATATGGGGTCAAGAGCTCCACCTGGGAACCCCACCCTCCCACGGTGCCCAACGGGACCTCTCCTTGGGTGTAAGTGCCTCTCTCCCTGGGCGAGATCCAACAGGTGGCAAGACTGCGGGTATGAAGAAGTAACAACTACGCTCGACGCCTTGGCAGTTAGCTGCTTCCTAAACAAGAAGCTTGAATAAGGAATCTGACACATTTCAGTTCAAAAACATAAAAATTGGCCACCCAAATGCAGGTGACTCAAAAAGTCGTGTGACAATTTCCTGGGCCCCCAAGACATAAACATGGCCAGCTCTTGGCCTCCGTTCCTCTGCTTCCAGAAGGTGAGTTTTCTGCCCCGAGGATGGTTTTTCCAATGCCCTGGAACCTCTCAGCCTCTGCTGTTTCTGGGGAGCCACAGTCCAAGGGGCAGGGTCTGGCTAGAGCGGGAACTGTGCGTACGGGAGCAGCCTGGTGCAGGCAGGAGGGCAGGGTGGAGCCGGTCCAGTCATGGGGTTCTGTCCTGAGCGACAGAGTGTGGGAGTTCCTCCCACAGATGTTCTGTGGTCCAAATTCGGGCAAATGTCAGAGAGCATGTTTGTGTCTTCAAACAGGCTGCTGCTCCTGCTCAGAGAATTGTCTCCAGACCTTGTGCTTGGAGCTGATTGCGTCAATGGAAACGTGGGAGGAGGGGTTTGGGGCTTCCATCTTGGAATGACACACACAACAGTGAGTTTTGCTGATTCTCAAGGAGGCACTGTGATGGATTGAATTGGGTCTCCCAAAATATGTGTTGGAATCCTAACCCCTATGCCTGTGGTGTAATCCTATTTGGGAATAGGGCTTTCTTTGTTAGGTTAATGAGGTTATATTAGTGTGAGATGTGTCTTAAGCCAATCATTTTTGAGATACAAAACGAGTAGATTAGACACCGAGAGAAGCCAGCACAAATGAGGGAAGATAAATGCCATGTGGAGATCCCCAAGGATCCGAGGAACACCGGGGCTATGAAGGCTGGAAGAGACAGAGATGTTCCCCCACAGCAGACAGAGGCTTCCCCTAGAGCCACACTCTGAATGTGGACTTCTGGTCTCCTGAACTGTGAGAAAATAAATTTCTGTTCTTTAAAACCTCCCACCTGTGGTATTTCTGTTATAGCAGCACTAAGAAACCAAAACAGCACTGCCCGCGGGTAGGCTGCACACGAAGCTCCTTTTATTGGGAAGACCTGACATTCATATCCAAGGCCCCCGGAGGTGGGAAGCTGGTGACCTGGGTCCAGAGTCTGCTGCCAAATTGCTTCTGCCAGTGCCATTTATAACACCACAAGCTTACCATTGGCCCATGCAACCAATAGCAGGGCTCTGGACCCGTCCTGTGTGAGCTCTGAGTGGGCTTCCAGAAGGAGGACATGCACATGTCTGGGGACCTCTTGGCCTGTGGTAACCTGGACAGTGTGGTTGTACACCTGCAGAAGTCACTCAGGTAGCTGTGAGAGGCTGGGCAAATTTTACCTCAAACAGGACTGCTGGCTGCATCTGGGACTTCAGTTGCTCCTTTCTCTTTTAACTATCTTTCAGGTTTTAAAATCTTCTTCACAAGATCAGTGAGTGTGGTGGACGCCCATTGTTTGCTGTGCTTGCTCACCCTGTCCACTTCCTGTCCATCCTTTCAGTGGGGTGAACCTTGTTCATGAACTGCCGATGGGTCGAGAGGAAGCTCCTGGCCCAGCTGAGCCAAACAGAGCCCAGCCAAGGACTCGGGCTTGGGGCTATGATGGCCCAGTCCCCTGGTTGGAGGAGAGTGGACTTGTGAGCTAGGTGGGATGGAGGTGGGGGAGGGGGTGAACAGAAGGTCTGTAGAGAGAGGAGGGAGCTAAACAGATGCAGAGAGAAGGCAGACACAAGGTGGTGAGGAGGCTCCTCTGGCCTCTCGTGCAGTGTGTGAGCCCAGTGGTCACTCAGACCTGGAGCCTAGCACCCCTGCCCTGGGCCTGTGCCCTCTTCCCGGCCTCATAATGAACTGCCCTTTGGGCTCAGTGGTGCTGGCTTCATCCCATCCAGAGCAAGTCAGCTAACGTCCTGTGTAAGTTTTAGACATCCCGTAAGGAACAGAACCAGAGGTCCTGATGACATTCATTAATTCAGTCTGGAAATGCGTTGAGGGCCTCTGTCTTGCCTGCCCCAGGTGCTGGGACACAGACCTGAACAGCTCTGCTCTCGCGAGGGCAGAATTAGACAAAATTACAAAACAATCACTGGTGGAATCGTAGCCCTGGGAGCACAGGGGAAAGAGGCTGCCCCCCTGCCCTCAAGTTGAGGGGTGGGCTAAGCCGCCAAAGTCTGCAGCCTTGCAGCAGGTGAGTGAACGGAGTCGGGTCACCAGGCAGCAGGGACTTGTCTGAATGTCCCTTGGCTGCTGTAAAAAGCACCACAAACTGAGGGCTCAAGGCAACAGGAATTTACTGTCTCACAGTTCTTGAGGGCAGAAGTCTGACATCCATATGTCAGCAGGGCCATGCTCCCTCTGAAGGCTCTAGGGGAGAATCCTTCCTCATCTCTCCAGCTTCCCGTGGCCCCAGGTGTTCTGTGGCTTGTGGCTGCTTCACTCCAATCTCTGCCTCGGTCATCACATGGCTGCCTTTCCTCTGCATCTGCTTCTCTGGGTCTCTTCTCTTTTTATGAGAACACCAGCCATATTGGATTAGGGCCCGCACTACTCCCATATGACTTCATGTTAAAACTTAACTAATTACATCTTCAAAGACCCTATTTCCAAACAAGGTCACAGTCACAGATAGCAGGGTTTAGGACTTGAATACATCTTTCAAGGGAACACAGATCAACCTATAACAGAGTAATTATGTCCATATTATAAGTCTTCTTGACCTATCAGCTTGTGCATGTGGCTATATGTGATGTGCGTGAGGGCACATGTGAGCGTGAGAGAGTGTGTGAGTGTGTGTTATCCATGCCATTGTTATTTAGGCTTTTGAGTACACCATAAAATGAATTGTGACGCTTTTGTCTTATTTTTGTGCTTGGGAACAACATACCTCTTAATAACAGCTCACCTGTATGGAGTGCTTAGTACATGCAGCAGAAAAGAAGGTAGTCAAAGATTTGTCCTTACAACACACAATATAGGAGACATCAGCACAACTGGACTAAACCAAAAGCAGTTTCCTGAATAAACTGAACTCTTCAAAGGCCAGCGTAGTAGGAGTGGGGGTCTGGGGACTATGGTTTCGGGGGACATCTAGGTCAACTGGCACAATAAAATGTGTTAAGAAAACATTCTGCATCCCACTTTGGTGAGTGGCATCTGGGGTCTTAAATGCTAGCAAGTGGCCATCTAAGATGCATCTATTGGTCTCAACCCACCTGGAGCAAAGGAGAATGAAGAACACCAAAGACACAAGGTAATTATGAGCCCAAGAGGCAGAAAGGGCCACATAAATCGGAGACTACATCAGCCTGAGACCAGAAGAACTAGATGGTGCCCAGCTACAACTGATGACTGCTCTGACAGGGAACACAACAGAGAATCCCTGATGGAGCAGGAGAGCAGTGGGATGCAGACCTCAAATTCTCGTAAAAAGACCAGACTTAATGGTCTGACTGAGACTAGAAGGACCCCAGAGGTCATGGTCCCCAGACCTTCTGTTAGCCCAAGACTGGATCCATTCCAAAAGCCAACTCTTCAGACAGGGATTGGACTGGATTATAAGACAGAAAATGATACTGGTGTTGAGTGAGCATCTTGGATCAAGTAGACATGTGAGACTATGTGGGCAGCTCCTGTCTAGAGGTGAGATGAGAAGGCAGAGGAGGACAGGAGCTGGTTGAATGGACATGGGAAATACAGGGTGGAGAGAAGGAGTGTGCTGTCTTATTAGTGGGAAAGCAACTAGGAGTACATAGTACACAGTACAGTGTATATAAATTTTTGTATGAGAGACTCACTTGATTTGTAGACTTTCACTTAAAGCACACACGCACACAAAAAAGATTTGTCCTTAAAAAAGGCACCAGGTCAAACAGTTTTATGTGTGAGTTTCAGTAGTCTCTAAGCAGTAGGTAATCTCTCTGCAAGAGAGAGGCATGATCCTGCATTTTCTGTTTTCCCCATTAGACTAATTAGGCTTTCTACTTCTACTTGAGTCATCCACTTACTCTGGATTTAAAAATTGATTGATATGAACTAGAATGTGGTAGTTTCATAATTTAAAAAATTCCCACCATTTCTTTTCTCCTTTCTCCCTTTCTTCTGGGGATAGAGAGTGATGTGTCCTGGGTGTCAATCTCTGTCATCTGAAATCTTCTGGGTGGAGGCTGGGTATGGGGAGCAAGGGTAGGTGATCGTGAAAGGCAGGCAGAGGCTGTGTTGTGTGAGTGCTCTCACATGAATGCCTGCTCTTTCCTACCTGCAGAACTTACAAGGAGAATTGTTATAAGTCCTGAGTTGCTTCCATTCTTGGCATTTTTCCAAGTTCTGTTTATTCCCCGGGTGGTGCAAATAATTAAGCCTCGACTGCTAGCCAAAAGGTTGGCTTGGAACTCACCCAGAGGTGCCTCAGAAGACAGGCCTGGAAATCTGCTCCTGAGAGGTCAGTCACAGCCTTGATCCCTATGGAGCTGTTCTCTGCACACATGGGATCGCCATGAGTTGGAACCTGCTTGACAGCAACTAACAACAACAAACTCGTAATGTGGTTTTCATACATTTAATAGAGAGTAGGTCTGATGACACAGGAAAAATATTGTCAACATGAAGTGGCTGAAAAAAATTTAGAAGATATGTCATATATTTCTAAGAATAACTCACCCAAAATCACTTGAAATATTCCTTTACACCATTTTGATAATTGATGGAAATGTGTCAAGAAAGGCCCTTATCATAGAAGAAATATAATAAAGTTATGTCTACAGACACCACTTCAAAATTTGGGACCCTCCAGTTAATTTATGGTTTTCAGCATGTTGATGTCACCCACTTAGCATTACAAAGTCTCAAAAGGTGAAAGAAGAAAGAAGAACGGACATGAAGCTAACTGTGGCTGAGCGCAGTGCCTGCAGGTTGGTGCAGGTATGTGCACCACAGGGAGTTTTGGCCATCTCCTTGGGACAGAGCACGTGCCATGGCTAGGAGCCACCGAGGCAGGAGTCTGAGCAGAGGGGAAGCTTGGGAGGCCCTTGCCAGACCACCTTCTATGTGGAACCTTCCTGACAAGGTAGTCACATCTAGGCAAATGTTTCCTAAGGCGTGTAGGATCAAAACTCCAAGCAGTACCTCAGGGAGTGGAATGCTCGAGGTTCACAGTCAAAATGGAATTTATATCAAACACTGAATATTAAAATGCTATAAGTAAAGCGGACTCATGCTGAAGTCTTGCCAAAAAAATGCCTAGCCTGGGCTGGTGCTCACCTGTGGCCACTCTTCTGAGCTCTTATGAGTCCTTGGATAGAGGGCACTGGGTGGCACAAACAGTTTGCACTCAGCTACTAGCCTAAAGGTTGGCAATTAGAACTCACCCAGCAGCCTCACAGAAGAAAGGCCTGGCAATCTGCTTCTGTAAAGATTATAGCCAAAAAATCCTATGGAGCAGTCCTACTCTGTAACAGAGTCAACTTGATGGCAACAGGTAAGAGCCCTTGGAAGTGGGTGCCCTCCCTCTCCATGTGCTGCCTGGGCCCTGGACTACAACCACTTGGGCTAAACAGAAGACTGTTCTGGGTTTTACAGCCAATCAGTCAGAGTGGGGAGAGATGATTGAGACCTGGGGCTCTCTTCATCCATACTGGTCCTTAATGTCTCTCTGTCTATGTCTATCTCTGTCTGTCTTTCTGTCACTTTCTCTGTCTCTTCCTCTCTCTTACCCCCCCCATCCCTCTGTCTGTGTCTCTCTCTGACTCTCTCCCCCATCTTTCCCTCTTTCTCTGTCTTTCTTTCTCTCCTCTCTCTCTGTCTCTCTCACTTTCTTTCCTTCTTTCTCTTTGTCTCTCTCTGTCCCTCTGTGTCTCTCCCCCACCTCTGTCTCTCTTGCCACATCTCATCCCAGCCTCTATCTGCAGACAGGGCTTCACTGGTCAGTGGGGTGGCCTGGTAAGAAGACCTCAGAATCCACGTCTAGAAAGGAGGGCCAGACATGGAGCAGACTGGTTCGTCAGGGTATCCCTGGGAGGAGTGAGGGGCTGTTGTTGATTACTGGGGTTAGAGGATGGCAGAGTTAGACCGGACTTTAGAAATCACCTGGTTTTACGGATGCAGATACACAGATATGTGAACCCCAATCAAGCATTTTTAGCCAAAGTTGGGACTGGAACCAGGCTGGCTGACCCCAGTCCAGTACTCCGCCCCCGATGCTCTTCTGTGAAGGAAAATTGGCCATCCCCACACTGCAACCGCCCTGTGCCCCGATTTGCCAGTGACCCCATTGACTCCGGGGTGGGCCATCCTGGGTCTGAGAGAGAGTTCCCACAGCTGCTGGTCTGTCCAGACCACTTGTGGCGTCTGAGAGCCTCTCTTGGGTGAGACCTACAGGGTGGAATGTTCGTGATCCAGCCGGATAACTTTCCATAAACCACAGCTTTCAGTCTGCAGCTCATGAAACCCGGAAACTCAGGGCGGGAGAATGTCAGGACAGTGCTTTGCACGCTAGCCAGTGCCCAAGCCAGAGCACAGGGATGGTCCATGTGCTGGAGCGTCTCTGCTCAGGACATGTGCCCCCCAACCCTCCACCCTGCCCCTGGGCCCCTCAAGGCCAGCTCTCCATCATCCCTCAGCTCCTCTTGCCGCCACCTCCCTCTCTGTCCAGCCTAGATGCTGTGGTTTCTCATCGCCTTCACTGCCTGGCTCCCTCTCCCTCCATGGCTGTTGTCTGGGACCCCCCGCCCTGAGTGTAAACCACCCTCCCCATCAAGCAGCTAGGTACCTAGAGAATCCCGCAGAAGCAGGCTATCTGATTTCACGGGAGAGTTGTGAGCACAACTCTCCAAAGGGCAAGGACCCCGATCACTGTCCCATGGGCTGGCCCTCCGTCCCTCCACAGGCTGCGTCTGGCACCTCTCCCAAAAGCTGCCATTCACCTCTCAGCCACCTGCACCCCTGTGTCTCCCTCCCCGTCCATGAGCCCCTGCCTGCCAAGGTCCCTCTGGTTCCGCCTCCTCCGGTCATTCCCTCGCCATCCATTTCTCTTCTCTACTGCTTAAGCACATCCCTAATACTTCTCATCCCACAAACAAAGCAAAACAAGCCAGACAATTTCAAGTGACCTTGACCTTCTACAATATCCCCCGCTCCCCGGAGCCCTGCTTCCCAGAAACATAGTCACCACGCAGCCACCGCTGTCTCTCTCCCATTCCCTCTTTGCGTCATCTTGTCCTTCCCCCGACCCCCATCACTCAAAAGCCCTGGACAAGGTCAACAGCCGCCTCACACTGCCAAACGTGGGCACCCAGTGCTGCAGCCACCCAATCTCCTATGTTTCCAGTGTACCCCCTTCCTTTTGTTTTATTTTTAGGGGGAGGTCTTTTGGAGTCCCTGGGTGGTGTAAATGGTGAACTCACTCATCTGTTAACCGAAAGGTTGGAGGTTCAAGTCCACCCAGAGGTACCTTGGAAGAAAGGCCTGGTTGATCTGCTTCCACAATATCAGCCATTGAAAACCTTGTGGAGCAGAGTTCTGTGCTGTGCACATGGGGTCACATGGGCCAGAGTCGTCTCCATGGTAGGTACTCTACGTTCCCCCCATGTCCGTCCTGTTCCTTGGGGCACCCCTTGCACACAATGCGTAGCAGATCCTCATTTAAGTCTGTCACAAGTGAGGAAGGGACAGTCCCTGTGAGACTGAACAGCTCGTCTGAGAAGCCCGAGAATGAGTGTGGGGCCTGTGGGTGCTGCCCCCCAGGGGCTTGACACTTTATAAGGGCCCTCAGCTGTGCCTGTGGGTTGAGGGATGGTAGGGGACTGACATTTGGGGCACTCTTGCCAGGGGCCAGTGCTGCCTGGAGCACGTCTGGTGTGTGTCCTGGGAGGTGGTACCACTGGCCCCAGGTTAGAGCTCACCCCACGCACCGCAGCCTCAGGCCCCCGAAGGAGACCTCAGAAGTGACCCCGCTCCTCCCCAGCACAACGCCCCAAACCCATGAGGTCCTCCCAGCACAGTCCTGCTCTCCTGGGCACTAGCATCCCCTATCACATGCCCTCAGACCAAAGGTCACAAATGCCTGCGCTTGGCTGAACAGACTTCTGGGTTCCAGAAGCTTCGCCCCGGCCAGGAGCTGGGCCTGGATGTTGGGGACTTGGTCTGTCCTGGATTCTGCCACTCAAGGGGTGACACTTGGGCTCAGTGTGTGACTTCTCCAGCTCCAGAAGGTTGGGCTAAGCCCACAGGCCCTGGACACTTTGTGTTTGGGATGCAGAGGCCTGGGTCCAGCCAGCTGGCCTTCAGATGGATGGGCTTGGCCCAGAGCCACCCACGCCAGGAGTGGTCATGGACACAGGCACCACTCACATGTGACTCAGAGTGGATCTAAGTCCTGTGGCTGGCAGGAAGGCTCTGGGCAGACAAGAGGTGCCCTGACCCCTTCTACCACTGAGCCTGTGTGGATGGTACTACCCCTTCTCTGGGTTCCCCTGGGCCCCTCGTGGCTGCTGCCCGGTGCTGCCACTGGTTTTCTGAGTCACAGGCATCACCTGAGCCCAAAATGATGTGCTGTGCCTGGCCCGGTCAGACAACTGAAGGTGAGGACGGGGGCTGGGGCCATGTACCTTCAGCCCTGAGGAGCCAGGTGTCCCTGCCCAGCCCAGGGCCATGGCTCCTGTGACATAGCCAGTGCCAGTGGCAGCACCAATGTGACTCACTGTCATAGGTCTGCCCATCCTGCGGCTTCTGGCTTCTGCGGGTGAAAGGCAAGCTGACTCCTTGGGGCAGGGGAGGGGTGCTCTGGCCTTTCTGAGCTGCATCCCATAGAGCGAACTGCATGAAGACGTCCTCAGACACTGGAGTTTCACAAACAGCTCTAGGGGCTTCTCTTCCCTGAAAATATGTGACTGAGCAGCCAGCCACCCACTCAGAGGAAGTGTGTTGCCCTGGGTCTGGCCGCTCTTACCTCCTGCCAGCCATATCCCAGCCGCCATGATGCGTCCCTGGGGACTGTCCCCCCACACAGTCTCACCTCTCCTGGCCTTTCTTGAGGGGCAATGATCAGCACTTTAAACAGACATGGGAGGGCAGGGCCCCTGCACCAAAGTCAGGCTTGCAGCCGTGTCCTCATGTGGCCTCGGCCAGGTGTGGAGAACCCATCAGCTCTGGACGGCATTTCCTCCGTCTCCTGGAGGCCTGATGCATTCCCCACGTGTGCCATGTCCCGGGCGGTGTGACTGGCCAGCCGCAGTCGCAGTGAGACCGGCTGCTGCCTTCATAGGGGTGGGCTGACTCTGAGCAACTGATGAGTAGGCTATCAGAGCCACTAGTCATGCTGTGGGGTGGGTGTGGGCTACCTTGGGCCCTCTGAGCTGCAAAGGGGTTCAGGTCCACCTCTTGTCATCGAAGGATGTTGGGCAGCCTCAGCCACTTCTCATCCCCGACACGGGAAGACGTGGCCGTGCCGCCTCCAGGTGTCCTGGGGAAGCTGCCGGGAAATAGCAGAGGCACCAGTGGAGTGCTGGGCACAGCCTCCCTGGGGTCCTGCCCTCGGAGGGCCGCAGAGTAGTCCTGGCTTCCTTGAGCCCCTGTAGAGGTCTCCTGCCCCTGACTCCTGGGAGATCTGCAGCTGGAGCCCACGAGGAAGACAGAGGGGCAGTGCTGTCCAGGAGCAGCCTGCCACCTGAAGCCCACGGCCCTGCAGCTTCATCCTGTGATGTCCGCAGAGGATGGACCAGCAGGTGCTTGTGAATTTAGGAGGAGCAGAAGTACGTGAGTGAGGCCAGTCCTACGCTGCTGCTTTGGAAGCATCTCCTGATGGCCTTTGGGGGGAGTGTCACACTGAGGGTGCGGGGTCCACATCACCATCAGATCTACCCACAGGGATGGAAGGGACATATCCATACCTGGGTTAGGTAGCAAGGAAGAAAGTGTCGATCCTCTGGGCCAGCATCGCTGTTCAGAGTGGCCTGTGCTGGCCCCGCCAGCTCACCTCTACTGACAGTGGTCGCCTGTGTAGTGCCCAAGGGGGTGACTGGTAGGGGTCTGCGGGGGGTGACCTGGTGGCTGGCAGGGCTGAGGAAGGTAGTGACTGCCCTGGAATGGTAGATGTTAACACCTGATCATTAGTGATGTTTAATGAATAATTGTCATCATGACTAATTTAATACTGCTAAAATTCCAGGTTTGAAACATCTCAATTGGACATAGCACTGGAAGTGATCACTCATTTATGCCAAGAAATTTGGAAGGAAGCTACCTGGCCAAATGGCTGGAAGAGATCCGTATTTATGCTTATCCCCAAGAAAGGCAATCCAGCCAAATGTGGAAATTATCAAACAATATCATTAATATCACATGCCAGCAAAATCTTGCTGAAGCTCATTCAAAAGTGGCTGCAGCAGTACATCGACAAGAAACTGCCAGGAATTCACGCCAGATTCAGAAGAGGATGTGGAACCAGGGATATCATTGCTGATGTCAAATGGATCTTGGCCAAGGGCAGAGAATACCAGAAGGAAGTTTACCTGTGTTTTTTTGACTATGCAAAGGCATTCAACTGTGTGGGTCGTAACAAATTATGGATAACATTGCAAAGAATGGGAATTCCAGTACATTTAATTGTGCTCATGAGGAACCTGTACATAGATCAAGAGGCAGTCATTCAAACAGAACAAGGGGATACTGCATGGTTTAAAATCAGAAAAGGTGTGCATCAGGGTTGCATTATTCAATCTGTATGCTGAGCAAATAATCTGAGATGCTGGGCTATATGGAGAAGAACGGGGCCTCAGGATTGGAGGAAGACTCATTAACAACCTGTGATATGCAGATGACACAACCTTGCTTACTCAAAGTGAAGAGGACTAGAAGCACTTATTGATGAAGATCAAAGACCACAGCCTTCAGTATGAATTACATCTCAACAAAAAGAGAACAAAAATCCTCACAACTGGACCAATGAGCAACATCATGATAAATGGAGAAAAGATTGAAGTTGTCGAGGATTTCATTTTACTTGGCTCCACAATCAGTGCCCTCGGAAGCAACAGTCGGTAAATCAAATGATGTATTGCACTGGGAAAATGTGGTGCAAAACACCTCCTTAAAGCCTTCAAAAGAAAGATGTCATCTTGAAGACTAAGGTGCACCTGACCCAAGCCGTGGTATTTCCAATTGCATTATATGCATGAGAAAGCTGGACAATGACTAAAGAAGACAGAAGAAGAACTGACGCCTTTGAATTGTGACGTTGGCAAAGAATATTGAATATACCACGGACTGCCATAAGAACAAACAAATCTGTCTTGAAAGAAGTACAACCAGAATGCTCCTTAGAAGCAAGGATGGCGAGACTTCATCTTACATACTTTGGACATGTCAGGAGGGATCAGTCCCTGGAGAAGGACATCATGTTTGGTAAAGTGGAGGGTCAGTGAAAAAGAGGAAGACCCTCAATGAAGTGGATTGACTCAGTGGCTGCAACAATGGGCTCAAGCATAGCAACAACTGTAAGGATGGTGCAGGACGGGGCAGTGTTTTGTTCTGTTGTGCGTAGGGTGGCTATGGGTAGGAACCTACTCGACGGCACCTAAAGACAGCAACAAAATTCCAGGTGTGTTTTTCTGCTTCAGATATTCCTTCCAGAATGGTGATGTTTGGCTTTGACCGATTATCGGCCTTAACCCTCAAGCCACTCGGCATTCTGCGCAAACACATGTGTGCTGTGCTGCTAAGGGCAACGGTCCAAACTTCAGGGACCAGCCTCTTAGCACGTCCTCAGGGGCCCAGCTGAAGTCCAGCATAGTAGTTCTGGGTGACGTCCTCCCTTAGGGTGGTCTAGGCTCCAAACCTTGGGCCCTTCCTACTTTGCCACCCACGGCTCTGATCACAGGAGTACAACTGCAGGCAGTGGTGTCCTGACAGAGCATATCCACTAAAGCATTTGATCGTCCTACTGAATTGAGCAAGTTGAAGGGACAAGGATAGAGATGAGAAACTAATCCCTGGTCAGCAAGGCCTCTTTGTGTCTCCTCCAGCCTTGCTCCTTCCTGTCTCTAGGTCCTCAATCCCAGTCCCTCGGCCCTCAACCCTGGGTCCTTTGGCCCTCATTCCCTGTTCCTTGGCCAGCCAGGGCTGAATCCCAGTCATGTCTTCTTCTTTTTTTTTTTAGTTCTTTTTAAAATTTTTATTGTGCTTTAAGTGAAGGTTAACAAATCAAGTCAGTCTCTCATACAAAAATTTATGTGCACCTTGCCATATACTCCTAGTTGCTCTCCCCCTAATCAGACAGCACACTCCTCTCCACCCTCTATTTCTGTGTCCGTTCAGCCAGATTCTCTGCCTTCTCATCTCCCCTCCAGAAAGAAGCTACCCACATAGTCTCATGTGTCTACTTAAGCCAAGATTCTCACTCCTCACCAGTATCATTTTCTGTCTTGTAGTCCAGTCCAATCCCTGTCTGAAGAGTTGGCTTTGGGAATGGTTCCAGTCTTGGGCTAACAGAAGGTCTGGGGACCATGACCTCTGGGGTCCCTCTAGTCCCAGCCAGACCATTAAGTCTGGTCTTTTTACGAGAATTTGAGGTCTGCATCCCACTGCTCTCCTGCTCCATCAGGGATTCTCTGTTGCGTTCCCTGTCAGAGCAGTCATCAGTTGTAGCTGGGCACCATCTAGTTCTTCTGGTCTTAGGCTGATGTAGTCTCTGGTTCATGTGGCCCTTTCTGTCTCTTGGGCTCATAATTACCTTGTGTCTTTGGTGTTCTTCATTTTCCTTTGCTCCAGGTGGGTTGAGACCAATTGATGCATCTTAGATGGCCACTTGCTAACATTTAAGACCCCAGATGCCGCTCTTCAAAGTGGGATGCAAGTCATGTCTTCTTGAGCATGGAGCAGAAGGCTGTGTCTTAGGGATTGTTGTCCCTCTGGCTTTTGCAAGCCACCGCCTTATATTTGGTTTTCAGAATGCCTTCTTTTGGTCTTGTGAGGCCACACTCTCACCTCCATGGGCCAGCCTTTAGACCGTTTTATGTCCTGGGCTTGCAGTAACACAATACCACACAGTGCCAGGTTGGCGGGGGGTGGTCTTTAAAGAACTGGAGTGTATTCTCTCACAGTTCTGGAGGCTAGGAGACCAGCGTGTAGATTGCTTCTGGGGGCCTTGCTCCTATGTCCCGTGGCTGCTGCAATCCTTGGTGCTCCTTTGCTGCTTATAGATGCATCTGCTTCTGACGTCCCATGGCGTCTCCCTCTGTGTGTGTCTCTCCATGGCTATTGACCCCTTTATAAGACACCACTCAGAAAGGACTAGGTTTAGGATCTGCCCCACTCCAGAACGACTCCACAAACATCACAAAAGAAACTCCTTATTTCCAAACAAGATCATATTCACAGGTGAAGAAGTTAGGACTTCAATGTATATTTTGGGGGACACAATTTAATGCAGGCACAGTGCACAGGGCTTGCAGGCAGCTGCTGTGAACTTGCACCCAGAGAGCCTACAGATGCTCAGCCTAGCCTATCTCCTGGGTGTGAAAGAGACAGGCTTCGCTGCCCACGCCAACTTCCTGTAAAACAGAGAAGGCAACAGGCGAGTGGCCAGACAGACACAAGACCCAAGCTCCCACCACCGTGGGCGAGTGGCGGGGGGGGGGGCGGGAAGGGTCACAAGGCCTTGTGGCCCTAACTCCCCCGTGAGAGTCCACACCTCTTCCCACCCTCCCCGGACATCAGGGATCTGGGACGGGGCCTGGGAATGTGTATTTTTAAGAAGTGACATCACATCAGGGGAATAGGGCCTGGTTAGAGATGTCATTCTGGTGCTCCCCTGGAGGTCGTGGCCTCTGAAGGCTGAGAAGTGGGGTCCTCAAGCCCACCTCAGCCCCTGAGCTCGGCTCTCATGGAGTGATGAGTGTGGCTTCTGCCACCTGGCCTCTGGTGTGGCCATGTTGACGGCAGGGCTCTGGGGGCCAATGAGGTGGGGCAGACTTTCAGCTGTGGGATGCAATGCCAGGCCCCAAATCAGACTAACCAGGGGATAGCAGGCAGCTGTCTTGAGCCCAGGAGCTGGGAGCAGGCCCTAACGTGGGTGTTCACAGTGGGCTTTTATGGGTGGGTGGTGGGCACAGGTAGGGGCTCAGACTTGATTGGGACAGAGGTTCATTTGCCATGCCGTGTCCACCCCTCTGATTCAGCCTCCTTGAAAGGGCCGAGCGTGCAGGTGTTGACCTCCCCACCTGCTGGCTCCCAAAGTCCTAAGCAGCGTGTGCGGACCAGGCAAAGCAGCCTCCCTATCTCTCTGGAACTCCGTGGGACCAGGCAAAGCAGCCTTCCTCTCTCTCTGGAACTCTGTGGGACTGTTTTCTGAGGAATGTGGCACGCGACACAGATGGCAGCAGACACTCTGGATACCAGCCATGTGAGGACTTGCTTTCTTTTTTAATTTTATTTTTTACTTCAAAATGATTTCAAAATTTTCAAAATGTTGCAAGAATGATGCTAAGAATGCTCATATACTCTTTACTTGTTATGGACTAAATCATGTCCTCCAAAAAGATATGAGGATTTGTCTATAAGCCAAGGAATGACAAGAAACGCCCGAGGCTGCCAGAGCTGAAAGACGGGCTCCACTGAACAGGAGGGGCACAGAGCCTCTGCCCTACCAATCCTCACTGCCCCCCTGTGGGGCCTGGAGGGTCCCCTGTAGGCCTGCCGGGGTCTGCAGTCCTCACTTATTGCTTCAACTCAGATCCTCGGACCATTTTTATACTATCCTGGTCTGAAAATGCTTTACTTGGGGCAAGTGACCCCTGCCTACCGCCAGTGTCCTGGGCTTCCCCTGAGACCCATGGACAGGGTTGGGATAATGAGAGACTGGGTCATAGGCACTGCGGGGACAGATGGAGAACTCTTGTTTCCGGGGCAGCCAGGCAGCCAGACAGCCGGCCCGTTCAGCATCTCCATTGGGGCCCCAGCTGCCCAACACACAAAGGGCTGTTGTCCTCACCCAGGGGCTCCCTGCACCCTTCTTGGCCTCCCGGGGCATAACTGGGTGTGGGAACTATTTCCCTGGTGCAGTGCTTGACATTTGCCATTCACTTGGTGGGGGGGGGGGGCGGGGAGGGAAAGGGTATCTTCTTGTGGAGGGCTGTGAGGAGCTTCATCCCTCGACAAGCTGTGGTCAGGCTGCGGCCCCAACATCCATCATCTTCTATGTCAGAGCAAGGCCAGCTTGGCTTGGGAAAGGGGGCAGAGAGAAAAGAAAGAGATGGAGCCAGGTAAGACTACTTCATGAGGGATAGTGATGGTGTACAAGCCTTCTGCTGAGGATATTTGCATACAGGTGCGCCTGTGTGGTGGTCCCTGTGTGATGCAAATGGTTAAGCACTCCATTACTAGCTGAAAGGTTGGTGGTTTGAATTCACCCAGAGGTGTCTCAGACTATCTGCTTCTGAAAGGTCACAGCCTCAAAAACCCTATGGAGCAGTTCTACTCTGCACACATGGGGTCCCAGAGAGTCAGAATCAGCTTGACGGCAACTAAGAACAGTTAACACTGTTCCGTGGGAGTCCCTGGGTGGTGCAAATTGGTTCACGCATTCGGCTGCTAACCAAAAGGTTGCAGGTTCAAGTCCACCAAGAGATGCCTTGGCAGTAAGGCTTGGCGATCTACTTTCAAAAAATCAGCCGTTGAAAACTCTGTGGAGCACTGTTCTACTCAGGCATACATGGGGTCGCCATGAGTTAGAGTCAACCCAACAACAACTATTAATATATACACACAGGCACATGCTTGTACACACTTAGGCATAAGCAAGGCCCAGCTGACCCCAGCAGAGATGTAATCTCAGTGAAATCACGGTGCCCAATGTGAAACGCAACTTCCAGACAGGCCCCCAGTCCCTTCCTGCCCCTGGTTGCCCATGCACTGCTCTGGCCAGGGCTCTGCTCTTAGGCATCCAGCCCAGTGATAAGGACTCTCCTCAGTGGCTTCCTTGTGCGGTCACAGGCTGGGGGGAAGCTCCCCTCTACTCTCCGATTCCATCGTAGTCCCAAAGACCCTGCGGCTGGGAGCATACTGTTTGCAACTGTCCCCAACCGCTGAGGGTCAGCACAAACCACAATTATGCAGCTGAGCCGCTTGTCCCGCATGTTTACAGAGTGTCGAGGGGAACGGAAAGCTCCTCTTATAAACAGAAGGAGACAATTGCAAAATTGCCTTCTCAAGGGCCCGCAATGTGGAGTGCAAATGTTATGTGGCAGAGCCTTTGGGGGGTCCTGGGGATTTAGAGAGGAAGGCTACTGCAGGCAGGGGTAGGGGGGACCACAGGAGCAGAAACACCTGGCTTCTGGGCCTGAGGTCTTCAATAATAGCTGACCCCTCTGCCCTGTACAGCTGGGAGGGAAAGGGTGGACCAGGGCCAGGATGGGTTCCCCCTCCTGAAACCCATGAGCTGTGCCCACGCTCTCTTCTGCAGCTGGTCCCCTCCCTGCCCGACTGCTACAGACCCGCCTCCACCGGCTCTTCTGTCCTCCCTCCAGTTCCACACCCAGGGCGTGTGATGTGCCATTGGCTGCTGGATATATGGGGAGAAGGCTTTCTTGTTTTCAGCCTGTGACTGGCTGAAAAAGGTCCCTCCAACAGATATCCAAGTCCAACACCTTGATTTTGGACTTCTGCCTCCAGAACTGTGAGACGATAAACCTCTGTTGTAAGCCTTCCAATGTGCGGTGCTTTGTGAAACAAATACAGCCTCCTGCTTTCAAACCAGAGAAGCACATTTTGTCGAAACTTCCTCTGACACCAGGGACACCAGGACCAGGGACATGGGCAGCTCAGAGCAGTGGTCGTCTGTCTCTTTTGCAAGAACATTGATTGCTGATAACAACTCATGGCTTTTGACATTTCCAAAAATAGACTTGGAGTCTTCTAAACACTAATCAGAAAATTAAAAGCTAAACAACTACAAAGCAGGAGACGCCTCGGGCACCTCCACCCTGTCTCCATTAGCGGCCCTCAGAGAGCACAGCCCAGGCCCCAGGCCGGCATCTCCCGCCGGACTCCTGCAGATGTTGCTGCCTCATGAGCCCTCAGAGGCTAAGGATTCCGGAGCCCAGTCTTCTCCTAAATCAGTCGACCTCTGAGTCCCTGCTCTGGGACAGCCTGGGTCTTTCCTTCACTCACTTGTCCTTAAACGAGAGAGAAGACCTGGCTGAAGTCAAGCGGCTGCTCCTAGGAAATCAGCTGCTTCTCAGCCCCGAGGCAGCCTGGCACTCCAAGTGGGGAGAGGCTGAGACCTCTCCAGGGGCAGGGTGCCCTGTCTGGGAGCTGTGCGGGCTATAGGCACCGACTGGAGGGGTGGCTGCCCCTGGCTGGAGCTGGGATTCGACTCCCACACCATCCTGCGTAATGGAGAAACTCCCGGAAGGCACATGCACAAATACACACAAACATATGCACACATGCGTGCACACACACAGATACACACAAAACACACATGTGCACACTTGCATGAGCACATGTACACATGCACAAACACCCACACGCACACATTCACACCCACAAATACAGTGCTCATGTGTGCATACGCATATGCACATGGGCACACACAAGCACACACAGACACACGTGCTCCTTTATGCACCCATGCATCACACACATGCACACATGTACAAACACACTCAGAAACACACATGTACACATGAGCACACATGCACAAATACACAACTCACAAATGCATACATGCACACACATCTACACATACATACAAGCACACGTGCACACATTCACATACTGCTACGTGCATATAGCATATTCATGTGGACACACATGGACACATGTGCACGCACACAGCATGTCCACAAGTGGAGGTGAGTGGGGAAGGTGTTCTGGCCAAGTGATAGCAAGAGCACAGGTGTGCAGGGGGACAACCAGACAGGTGAGGATGGCATGTACTCCGTCTGTTCAGGAGGGCTGGGTGCCCGAAATCTGATACCCCCTGACTTCCCACAGGTCCTGCTGGCTGTGGTGGCTAAGTGCCCTGGAGAACAAAGACCAAACAAAGACCAAATCCCAAGAGTCCACGTGAGGACCTCTGTGAACTGGGGTTCCTCCCGGGAGCCCCATGGATCCCGAGACCTGGCTGGGCACCACAGCCTTTCCCAGAGCCAGCCCAAAGACCGAAGACTAAACAACTCCATCCACTTCTCATTTCCTGAAAAACACTTTCTGCCAAAATAAATAAATGGTTATCAGCTACTGGCCATAAAAACATCGGCCTGCTCAAGAGGCAGAAAAGCTCACGCTTCTGAACCGTGAAGCGATCCACGCAAGATCATTGTGAAAAGATCACAGAACTGGCTGCTGTGAGTATGAGAAACTTGCTTCTGAGATGGCACTACCTATGGAATGGGCTTGGATTTGCTCACCTGGATGCAGGGGGCATCGGATAAATCCGAGAGGCGCTCTTTCCTGGGGCTGTACAAGCAGCCCCGGGGGTTTTGAGACTCCAGAAAGATCGAGCGGGGGCTTTGTTCGTCGGCCAGTACGTAGTAGCTGACATTTTGATGCTCGCTGCCCTAGTCCACACCACCCATCTGAACTTGCAAAGCTTGGCCTCATCCTTTCAACTCAGAATGCAACCTCTTCTCCTCCCCAACGTGATGCTTCTGCATAACCCCGTCTGTGGGCTGGAAGTGCAAATCCTGGTTCCTTCAATAGGTGGTGGTAGGGGGCAGGGGGTGGGCTCAGGATGGTTGTTAATTTCTGTTGAGTCAGCTCTGGCTCATGGTGACCCCAAGTACAACAAAACAAAACATCTCCTATTCCTGTGCCATCTTCCTGATCGTTGGTACGCTTGAGTCCACTGTTGCAAACATCATTTATTTTTAGTGCT
The DNA here is from genome assembly GCF_030014295.1 of Loxodonta africana. Classification (NCBI taxonomy): domain Eukaryota; kingdom Metazoa; phylum Chordata; class Mammalia; order Proboscidea; family Elephantidae; genus Loxodonta; species Loxodonta africana. The sequence goes on from NC_087343.1 coordinate 227,298,829, forward strand.
TTCCAATCTAGGGAGCTCATCTTCTAGTACTGTATCTGTTGTGACCCATAAGGTTTTCATTGGCTAATTTTTGGAAGTAGATTGCCAGGCCTTTCTTCCTAATTTGTCTTTGTCTGGAATTTCTGTTGAAATCTGTCTACCATGGGCAACCCTGCTGCTATTTGAAATATTGGCGGCATAGCTCCAGCAACACAGGAACATGCGAACCACCACAGTGTAACAAACTGACAGATGGTGGGGGGCATCAGGATAGCCAGGACTTTTAGATACACATCCTGAGATAGACCGCTGTCATGGATTGAATTGTGTCCCCTCAAAATATGTCAGCTTAGCTGGGTGATGAGTCCTGGTATTGTGTGATTGTCCACCATTTTTTGTGATTTCCATGTGTGTACTCTCAAATAAAATTAAAGTTAGACCCACTCCTGATTTCATTCATAAGAAAATTTCATCCTAAATATAAAAAATAAAACTATAAAAATATTAAAAACCCAAACCCCAGAGCCGTCAGAAGAGAAAAATGTAAGATCAAGATTTTGTGTGTGTGCAGTTTAGGTGAAAGTTTACAAAGCAAATTAGTTTCTCATTAAACAGTTAATACACAAATTGTTTTGTGATATTGGTTGCCAACCCCGAGATGTGTCAACACTCTCCCCTTCTCCACCCCAGTTTCCCTGTCTCCATTCATTCAGTTTTCCTGTCCTTTCAGGCTTTTCATGTGCCTTTGGGCTGACTTGCCCCCTTTGTCTCATATACATGATAGAACTATGAAGCGCATTCCTCACATGTGTTATTGCTTGTTTTATAGACCTGTCTGATCTTTGGCTGAAGGGTGAACTTTGGGAGTGACTTCAGTACTGAGCTACAAGGGTGTTTGGAGGCCCTGTTCTTGGGGTTTTTTCAGTCTCTGTCATACCCATACGTCTAATCTTTCTTTTTTTTTTTTTGTGAATGGAAGGTCAAGATTTTGACCTTAGAGTTGGAATAATCTTCTTAAACTAAGACACACCCATACAAGATATAAAGAACAAGATGAATAAACTTGACAAAACACTCCTGTCATGGAGTGAATTGTGGTCCTCAAAAGTATCTGTCCACTTGGTAGGTCATGATTCCCTTGTATGATAGTCTACTGTTTCATCTCCTGATGTCATTTCCCTATATGTTGTAAATCCCATTGCAATGATGTAATAAGATGGATTTGTGGCAGCTATATTGATAAGGTCTACAGGATTAGTGTCCTAGGCCAATCTCTTTTGAGATATAAAAGAGAGAAGTGAGCAGAGAGACAGGGGGACCTCACACAACCAAGACAGCAGCGCCGGGAGCAGAGCACATCCTTTGGACCTGAATTTTCTGTGCTGAGATGCTCCCAGACCAAGGGAAGACTGATGACAAGGACCTTCCTCCAGAGCAGACAGAGAAAAAGCCTTCCCCTGGAGCCAGTGCCCTGAATTCAGACTTCTAGCCTACTGGACTGTGACAGAATAAACTTCTCTTTGTTAACACCACCCACTTGTGGTACTTCCGCTGTAGCAGCACTCGATGACTGAGACAACTCCCTAAACAAAGTAAAAATCTAAGCGACTGACCTGGGGATAATAGCTCCATGGTAACCAAAGAAAATACATATTAGCACAAATGGAAATGTGTGACTGTTGGGGTAACATAATTGAAGAAGAACATGACCTTTATCCAACCCAGAAACCCTCTCCACAACGGGAGAGGAGAACGTAATGGTTTATAATTAAATGATCACTAACCCAGAACGTGATGCTTCACAAGCTACGTGATGAAGAGATTGCACGGACAGAAAGAAGCCTGACCCTTTATAAAGCCAAGCAGAAGCAACCTACTTCATACCTGTTCTTCAGGTAAAGGATAACTAGTCCCCAACAAGAGGACCTAACGGCACCATTTGTCATGCATCGTTTACCCTAAAATCACCTGGTTGTTGAGTTAGGCACCAGTGTTTGTTAGTTGGCTTTAACCAAAGGAAAAATCAACTTCTTGTATCTTTATGACAGGCAGTAGTCTTACAGCTTGGAGTCCACAGAGTTAGGCTCTTACTCTGTCTCAGGGACACACGGGGGCTGTCTTGCTTCATGTTGTTGGTTGTCATCGAGGCAGCTTTGAGTTGTGGTGACCTTCTGTTGCCAGGTCCTGTGCCATCTTCATGATCGTTGATATGCTTTGAGTCCATTGTCTTCTGTACTGATTACATAAAGAGATGGCCCCTGGATCCTTGAGGAAACATTCCTGGGTTGTAAAACTGGCAAGGAGCGTATATAGCCTTTCAAGAGTGTTTCTTAAAAGAGGCAGAGAAAAACTTACAATGACAAGGTTTCTAAAGTAAACGCTCTCAGAGAAAGGAAGGGGGATTCTCTTTCTCTTTTTGCATCAGGGAGAACTAATTTTGTTTTTCTTCTTTTCAATTTATATTTACCCTTACAAGACCATATCAAGTGTTGGCAGAGTATGGGTGATGGAAACTCTGAGAGCCGCTGGTGGACAGGAAGGAGTATGGGGACCTTTGTCCAGGTATAACCCACGCTGGCCTCAGGAGGCCCCTGAGCAGGTCAGCACACTCTTTTGGTAAAGGGTGGGATGGTAAAGATTTTAGGTTTTTCCAGTCATAAGGCTCTGTCCGTAGGGGTTTTTGGCCATTGATTGCCTGGCCTTTCTTCCTAGGAACCAGAATGCTCCTTAGAAGGGAGAATGGCGAGACTTCAGCTTGCATACTTTTTTTTTTAATTGTACTTTAGAGGAAGGTTTACAGAGCCTATTAGCTTCTCAGTAAACAATTAATACACATTCTTCTTGTGACGTTGGTTGCCAACCCCACACCATGTCAACGCTCTTGACCTTGGGTTCCCTGTTACCAGCTTTCCTGTCCCCTCTGCCTTCTGGTCTTTGCCCCTGTCAGCTGGCATACTTTGGACACATTAGGAAAAGGACATCATGGTCGGTAGAGAGTCAGTGAAAACAGGGGAAGCTCTCAATGAGATGGATTGACGCAGTAGCCACAACAATGGGCTCAAACGTGCCGATGGCCATGAAGATGGCGCAGGACTGAGTAGTGTTCCGTTCTGTCGTACGTGAGGTCCCCTCGAGTTGAAGCTGACGCCACAGCAACCAACAACTACGCCGTCTCTGTCGCAACTCCTTCGCTCTGCTGTTATTCTTCTTTTGAGGGGTTTTTTTTTTTTTTTTTTAGCCTTTAAAAAATGTGAAGTCCACTCTTGGCTCACAGCCAGGCCTGGGGGCATAGTTTGCACCCCACGGCCTAGAGCAATGCTGCTCAAAGTTGGCCCTTGGCCAGCAGCTCTGGCCTCCCTGGGAGGTGGTTAAAAACGCAAAGTTCCAGGCACCCTCTAGGCCTTCTGATGCCCTAAGGGTTGAGAAGTCTACCTTAGAGAAACTCTGGCACAAAGGTACAAGAATGCCCTGGTGGCTGTTTACAGTCGTGATTGATTGGAAACTTTCTGAATGTCCATCAGTGGGGAAATGGAATTCCCTGTGTCTTGTTAAAATGCAGATTCTGGTCTTTGGAGGTAGAGAGTGGGGTTGAGAGTCGGTGTTCTAACCAGCCCCAGGGGCTGCGGAGGCTGCTGGAATGTGGACCACACTTCCGGGTGTTTGGTGCTCGTAAAAATTCCACGCACCAGAGTGGTGCTTTCAGCAGCCTTAGTGTGGGCTGCGTGTACACAGACATTGAGGTGCGGGTGGGTTGGAAGTGCTCACGGCATTTTCCATGACTGTTTCACAGAAGAATCCCCACCCCCTTTTTTTGCAATTAGAGCCTGGTTTTAAGGAGGAGCCTGGAATAGGAAACAATGCCCGCATCTCTGTCCCGGAATGAGGGTGGGGAAGGAGGGGCGCTGGCCTCGCAGCTGAGTCACAGCCACAGTGAACGAATCTCAGTGTTTATCTTGAAAACTCACCCCATTGCTCTGATGTGGATTTGCTGCTTAGGCCTGGAATCCCACCTCAGCAGCCCTCAGTGACCCTGTCTCTGTATACAGGTGGGAGCAGTTCCCCCGTGCACCCCTCTGTCCCCCTGTGTGGGGATCTAAGGGCCCAGGGTGACCTCGTCTGTCCCTCTCCAGTCCTCCTGGTCTTGTCAATCCCCCAGCTGTAGAAGGAATGGGAGAAACAGGGCTGGGAGACAGCAGAGTGTCCCTGAAACGTGCGAGATGCTTGAGACAGAGGCCTAGCCTGGCCTGTTAGCCCGGATTCAAGGGCTGTCAGGGCTAGGGGCCGAGGGGCTGTATCACCGAAGACCCCTGTTACAAGCTGGCCCTGTGTTAGGGGAATACAATTTTTTAAAAATTTGCTCCCAAACCAGAAAATCTCTCCACAAAGGGAGAAGAGAATGAAAACAGTTTATTATGGAATAAGCATTAATCCAGAATGTGATAAAGAAATTGCACAGACGGGAAGCAATCTCCCCTTTATAAATACAAGTAGCTGCAACCCATTTCATACCTGTTGTCCAGGTAAAGGCTAACTAGTCCCCAACGAGAGGACTTGATGGCAGCACTTGTCACACATCGTTTATGCTAAAGTCACCCGGTTATTGAGTTAGCCACCGGTGTTTGTTGTTGCCTTTATCCAAAGGAAAAATAAGCTTCTTATGTCTTTATGACAGGAAGTAGTCTTACAGCTCGGAGCCTGCAGAGTTAGCTTACCCTCTCACAGACAGACACACAAGGACTGTCTTTCTTGTTATTAATGGCCCTAGAGTTGGCTCTGACTCATGGTGACCCCATGGACAACAGAATTAAACGTTGCCTGGTTCTGCGCCATCTTCGTGATCATTGGATGTTTGAATCCATTGTCTTCTGTACTGATTACATTTTAAAGAGATGGCTCCCAGATCCTTGAGGAAACATTTCTGGGTTGTAAAACTGGCAAGAAGCTTACTTAGTCTTTCAAGAGGATTTCTCAAATGAGACAAAGGAAAAACTTACAATGACAAAGTTTCTAAAGTAAATACTCTCAGAAAAGGGAAGGGGTAGTCTCTTTCTGTTTTCACATCAGGAGAAATTATATATACAGATGTATATTGCAGTGCAATGGATTGCTTTTGTCTGACTTTTCTCACCATGGTCTTGTAACTCCCACCCAAGCGATTGGGTGGGACTATGCAAATAGGGTGATCGTGGCACACCAGGGGGTTTGGTCAGTTTTGCCATCCTGCTGGGCTTGAAAGAAGCCATCCCAGAGGCAGAAAAGAGAGGATCCCACCACCACCAAGGAAGAAGAGCCAGCATATCCTTTGGTCCTGGGATCCCTGTGCTCAGAAGCTCCTGGAACCAGGAGATGTAACACAGGATATCGAAAAACAGTAGCAGAGGAACGGCGGCAGGAGAGAGCAGCAGCAAGAGTGGTATGGTGGGTTTCCTGGCCCACAGAGCGAGAAAGCTGAGTTCCTTTGGGCCAAGGCTTACTGGCGGAATGAGGTGCCTCTGGGCATTTATTGGCAGAGCTAGAACAGCTTCATAACACTTGCCTGAGCAGGGCAGAGGCCAAGGAGCCAGAGAGAGGCCTGCCTGTGAGCACAGCTGGGTAGAGGCTGTCCTGATGGAAGAACTGTATCCTGAGCGCTCATTCCTGAACCTGAATTGTAACCTGTTACTTCCCTAATAAATTCCAGAATTGCATTATCTTTGAGTTCCGTGTGGCCATTGCAATGAACTATTGAACCCAGCAGAGAAGTAGAAAGTGCTGTGAGAGGGACAGTTGGAGTCAGAATTGGTAAAGATGGCAGAGAGAGGAGACATGTCTGACTTCAACCTCATAGGAATCAGACTCGGGCTATTGATCTTGATTCTTCTTCCCCCTTGTGAAGTTAGGGGAGGTCAGACACTGCCCCCATGCCACTTTTACACACATATACACATATTTTTTTTTTCACAATTATGGGGTTTATTAGAGAAGTAACAGGTTACAATTCAGGTTCTGGAACACTCAGGATACAGTTCCTCAATCAGAACAGCCTTCTTTCAGCTGAGCCGGCAGGCATGCCTCTTCCTGGTCCTTGGCCTCTGCCTTGCACCAGCAAGTGTTACAAAGCTCTTTTAGCTCTGCTGATAAGTGCCCTGAGGCATTCCACTCTGTCAGTAAGCCACTGCCCAAGGCACTCAGCTCTAGCTCCCTGGGTCAACAAACCTCGCTCCACCAAGCGCCTGGAGGTACCCTACTCCGCCAGCAAGCTTTCTGCCCAAAGGCACTCAGCTTTCTCTCTCCATGGGCTGGGACACCCACTGTGTCATCTCATGCCTGTCTGCGGGTCCCTCCTGCTACTGTTTCTCTGCCATCCTTTCTCCCCGTCTTCAGTGTTACAGCCCTCTCTCTCTCGGTCTTTGGTTCCAGGAGCTTCTCGGTGCAGGAATTCTGGTCCAAAGGATGCGCTCTGCTCTTGGCTCTTCTTCCTTAGTGGTGGTGAGATCCTCCGTATATATATGTTACAGATTGGATTGCGTCCCCCAAAAATATGTGCCTTGGCCAGGCCATGATTCCCAGTATTGTCTGACTGTCCTCCACTTTGTGATCCAATTTAATTAACCGATGTGTTGTAAATTCTAACCTCTATGATGTTAATGAGACAGGATTAGAGGCAGTTATGTTAATGAGGTAGGACTCAATCTACAGGATTAGGTTGTATCTTGTGTCAATCTCTTTTGAGATATAAAAGAGAGAAGCAAGCAGAGAGACAGAGGGACTTCATTACCACCAAGGAAGAAGAGCCAGGAACAGAGCATGACCTTCGGACCTGGGGTCCCTTTGCTGAGAAGCTCCTAGACCAGGGGAAGATTGAAGACAAGGACCTTTCCCCAAAATTGACAGAGAGAAAGCCTTCCGCTGGAGCATGCCCTGAATTCAGGCTTCTAGCCTCCTAAACTGTGACAGAATAAACTTCCCTTTGTTAAAGCCATTTACTTGTGCTTCTGTTATAGTAGCACTAGATAACTAAGGAGCCCTGGAGGCACAGTTGTTAAGAGCTACAGCTACTTACCAAAAGGTCGGCAGTTTGAATCCACCAGCCGCTCCTTGGAAATCCTATGGGGCAGTTCTACCCTGTTCTACAGTGTTGCTATGAGCCGGAAACGACTCAGTGGCAACAGGTTTTGGGTTTTAGATAACTGAGATGATATACATATATTTTTAAAAATTTTTATTGTGCTTTAAGTGAAAGTTTACAAACCAAGTCAGTCTCTCACACAAAAACATATACATCTTGCTACATACTCCCAATTACTCTCCCCCTAATGAGATGGCCCACTCTCTCCCTCCCCTCTCTCTTTTCGTGTCCATTTCGCCAGCTTCTAACCCTCTCTACCCTCTCATCTCTCCTCCAGGCAGGAGATGCCAACATAGTCTCAAGTGTCCACCTGATCCAAGAAGCTCACTCCTCACCAGCATCCCTCTCCAACCCATTGTCCAGTCCAATCCCTGTCTGAAGAGTCAGCTTTGGGAATGGTTCCAGTCCTGGGCCAACAGAAGGTCTGGGAGCCATGACCACCATGGTCCTTCTAGTCTCAGTCAGACCATTAAGTCTGGTCTTTTTACGTGAATTTGGGGTCTGCATCCCACTGCTCTCCTGCTCCCTCAGGGGTCCTCTGCTGTGCTCCCTGTCAGGGCAGTCATCGGTTGTGGCCGGGCACCATCTAGTTCTTCTGGTCTCAGGATGATGTAGTCTCTGGTTCATGTGGCCCTTTCTGTCTCTTGGGCTCCTAATTATCTTGTGTCCTTGGTGTTCTTCATTCTCCTTTGCTCCAGGTGGGTTGAGACCAATTGATGCATCTTAGATGGCCACTTGCTAGCATTTAAGACCCCAGAAGCCACTCTCCAAAGTGGGAAGCATAGTGTTTTCTGAGTAGATTTTATTATCCCAATTGACTTAGATGTTCCCTGAAACCATGGTCCCCAAACCCCTGCCCCTGCTACGCTGGCCTTCGAAGCATTCAGTTTATTCAGGAAACTTCTTTGCTTTTGGTTTAGTCCAGTTGTGCCAACCTCACCTGTATTGTGTGTTGTCTTTTGTGTCACCTAAAGTAGTTCTTATCTACTAATTATTGAACACCTCTCTCCTAGCCTACCTCCCTCCCAGCTCCTGTAACCATCGAAGAGTATTTTCTTCTCTGTTTAAACTGTTTTTCCAGTTCTTATAATAGCGGTTTTATACAATATATGTCCTTTTGCAACTGACTAATTTCACTCAGTATAGTGCCTTCCTGGTTCCTCCATGTTATGAAATGTTTCACAGATTCCTCACTGTTCTTTATTGATGCGTAGTATTCCACTGTGTGAATATACCGTAATTTATTCACCCATTCATCTGTTGATTGGCACCTTGGTTGCTTCCACCTTTTTGCTATTGCAAACAGTGCTGCAATGAACGTGGGTGTGCATATATCTGTTCGTGTAAAGGCTCTTATTTCCCTAGGATATATTCCAAGGAGTGGGATTGCTGGATCATATGGTAGTTCTATTTCTAGCTTTTGAAGGAAGTGCCAAATCGATTTCCAAAGTGGTTGTATATTTGACATTCCCACCAGCTGTGTTCCAATCTCTCCACAGCCTCTCCAACATTTATTATTTTGATTTTTGGATTAATGTCAGCCTTGTTGGAGTTAGATGAAATCTCATTGTAGTCCTGATTTGCACTTCTCTAATGGCTAATGATTGTGAGCATTTCCTCCTACCTGAATGTCTTCTTTAGTAAAGTGTCTGTTCATATCTTTTGCCCATTTTTTAATTGGGTTATTTGTCTTTTTGTAGTTGAGTTTTTGCAGTAGCATGTAGATTTTAGAGATCAGGCGCTGATTGGAAATGTCATAGCTAAAAACTTTTTCCCAGTCTGTAGGTAGTCTTTTTACCCTTTTGGTGAAGTCTTTGGATGAACATAGGTGTTTGATTTTTAGGAGCTCCCTGGTATCTAGTTTTTCTTCTGCGTTCTTAATAATGTTTTCTATACTGTTTATGCCATGTATTAGGGCTCCTAACATTGTCCCTACTTTTTCTTCCATGATCTTTACCATTTTAGATTTTATATTTAGGTCTTTGATCCATTTTGAGGTCGTTTTTGTGCATGGAGTGAGGTATGGGTCTTGTTGCATTTTTTTGTAAATGGATATCTAGTTATGCCAGCACCATTTGTTAACTGGTTTCGGTCCTTTGTCAAATATCAACTGCTTATATGTGGATGGATTTATGTCTGGGTTCTCAATTCTGTTTCCTTGGTCTATGTGCCTGTTGTTGTACCAGTACCAGGCTGTTTTGACTACTGCGGCGGTATAATAGGTTCTAAAATCAGGTAAAGTGAGGCCTCCCACTTTGTTCTTCTTTTTCAGTAATGTTTTACTTTTCCAGGGCCTCTTTCCCTTCCAAATGAAGTTGGTGATTTGTTTCTCCATCTTATTAAAAAATGCCATTGCGATTTGGATCAGAATTGCATTAAATCTATAGATTGCTTTTGGTAGAATAGACATTTTTATAATGTTAAGTCTTCCTATCCACGAGAAAGGTATGTTTTTCCACTTATGTAGGTCTTTTTGGTTTCTTGCAGAAGTGTTTTGTAGTTTTCTTTGTATAAGTCTTTTACATCTCTGGTAAGATTTATTCCTAAGTATTTTATCTTCTTGGGGGCTACTGTGAATGGTATTCATATTTTTCCTTCTTGATTTGTATTTACACTTACACTAGGGAACACCCCCCAGCCCCGTGGTCCTATCCCACGTGGAGTCCTCCTCCCAGGGCTGATGGGGGAAGGTTTGGCCTGGGAGCTTGGGAGTGGATGATAATTGAACACTACCTGGAGATTATCCTCAGGGCCCTGGTGCACCTCAATTTATTGAAGCATCCAACAGTCCTGGGTCAAGTGGAACATTTCCCAGGTTTGGGACAGCAGCAGTTGCTTCTCATCTCTGACCCTTTCGGGGAGAGCCCAGGACCCCTGGCTGGAATCTGAGCCCGTACCATCCCCCTACTAGGCTTTAGGCCTCCTCTGGGAGGCTTCTCCTCACTCCTGCCTTCGCCTCCCCTGACAATATCCCACCCCCATGCCTCCAGCCATCTTCCCAAAATGCAGGACTGGCCCTGCCTCTGTCCATCCATGACTCGTTCCATTCCTCTCAGGGACCACCGGCTGGGCCTGCAGACCACCCCGAAGGGCCTTGTCCCCAGCCCTCTGCCCAGCTGCCCACACCCCGGACTGGTGGAACCACGTGTCGGTGGTGGAGGCACAACCATGCTCATGAGGCTGGGGAGAGTCATGAGAGGAGCCTGAAGCCCAGGTCTTGCCTCCCTCCATGCATCCCTGCACTACCCAGCCAGGCTCTCCCTCTTCCTCTCCCACCATCTCCCTACTTCTGGCCCCCTAATCCCGGCTGTGCTCGAGACTGCCCAGGTGACTGGCACACAGGTGTGTCCCTGTCGACCTGGATGGGAGCCCATCCGGGGACACAAGGTCCTCACCTGGGAAAGCAGCCTGGGCAGAGTGTGGCCAGTGCAGGATGGGGTTGGGTGGGGGTTGGGTCTTGGAGGATTGATCCTCAGCAGCCACATTAAACCCCTTCCTGGGCAGAGGTGCCCCCCAAGACCAGGCCCCATTGCTGCCCCTGCCCCGCTGGCACTGCCAGTCAGTAGGGGGATGTGGCCAGGGGAGACTGTGGAGGGATACAGGGTGAGGGGCTGAGGGCCAGCTGTTAGGGTCCCCAGGTCAAAATGGATGCTGATTAAATTCGAAGTTCAGATGAACAAGGAGTCATTTTTTAGTATAAAGTATGTCCTAAATATTGTTTGGAACATACTTATACTTAAAAAGTGTTCATTGCTTATCTGAAATTCAGTTTTAACTTGGTGCCTGTATTCTGTCCTTTTTTCCTAAAACTAACGACCCAACCAATGATGGCTGCAAGAGCAAGTTGGAGAGTGTGTGTCCAGCCTGGGGGTGCGGGGGGTGTGCAGGAGGGGTGGTGGAAACACAGATCCTTCCTGGCGGGACCCAACCAGGCCTGAGGCTTCCTGTTGGGCACACAGGAGACCATGCGAGCTGACCGGAAGAGGGACTGTCTAGTGGAGAGCAGGCTAGGACGTGAGAGGAGGGATGAGCAGGGATGTGAGGTGGCCAGGAATGGGCGCTGGGGCTGGAGGGACAGAGGCGACTCATAGTGGGCTCATGGGTTGGGAGCAGGTCTGGGTTGAGCTCCCTGAAGTAAGAGGTGGGGCCAGGGCTGGATGGGGTCCTTTGGGGCCGGCCTCTGTCTCTCCAGCACAATCTGAGCTCTGGGATACCCCTCTCCTCAGGTTCTTCTGGCCTGGGCTCCAAGATCTGGGCCCCTCTTTGCCTGAAGCTGGGGTGTCACTGCCCCACTGGCCACAGGCCCCCATGGACCAGGAGGGCGGTGTCGTCCTGTCCGCTGGACAATGGCAGGGTTTTCAATGACTCATTTTAGAATCAGGCCAAAGTGGAAGGTCGCCAAACGGGAAGCAGTAGGAGTACCAAGCGGAGGCCTCGTGGGGTGGCCCCAGCTCCCCACCGCCGGGACCTCAGAGGTGGGGCTGGGGGCTCCAGCTGTGGGCACTGAAGACAGATTCCCCAGAGGAAGGGGCTGTGGAAGTGGGGGTCAGTCCAGGGCTGGGGGCAGAAAGAGGGACTCACCCAATGAGGCCTCTAGCCCCACCCCCACACTGGGTCTGGCCTCCTCTGGACTTAGGGCCTGCCTGGGGCCTATGGGCTGCCGTCCTAAGATAAGGATGATGGAGCTGTCCTTACTTCTGCCCCACCTGCCCTGCCGACTCTCAGGGCTCAGCCAGTCTCTCTTCCTCTGTGTGTCTGTCCCCTGTGCACCAGGCTTGTGGACCAGGGCCAACGGGCCGCTCTGTGGGCATACCGTCCCAGCCATCCCTATCCTCCCAGATGAGCCCCTTTGCCTGCTGCTTCTCTTCTCCTGCAGAGACCCTCCCCCCAGGCACCCACCTGAGATTTTGTCTTGGCCTCCTCCACTCCCACCCAAGGCCCACAGTCGACAGCACAGTCCAAGGAACCTCAAAACCCCTCATCCCCACATGACCTCACCACTGCACCATCTGCCTCTTGATCATTTCAGGGGGTCTTTGGGCAGACTTCTTGGTCTCCCCATCCTCTCCTCCATGCTCCTTCTTGGTGTTGGTGCCTCCAGGCCCAGCCACACCCGTCTGTCCATGCTCACCTGGCCCCCACCCAGCAGTGTCCAGCCCCCACTCACCTGTCCCCCCACCCTGCAGCGTGCAATCTCCACTCACCTGTCTGCCCACCCCATAGTACCCAGTCCCCATTCACCTGACCTCCACCCATCGGTGTCCAACCCCCCCTCACCTGGCCCCCACCCTGCAGTGTCCGGCCCCTGCTGACCTGGCCAGCCCCCAGTGTCCTGGCTTTACCCACGGTGCCATATTCTCACTCCTGCAGTGCAGCCTGGGCCTCTCCTGACCCTCAGGCATGTGCCCTCCTCTCCGATGCCCTGTCCATCCTCGGTGCTGGTCCCATTTCTACCAGGATGACAGGCTAGGACACCTGCTGTCCCCCATAGATTATGCCGAGGCCCTTGCCTTTCATCTGATCCAGGGGGCTACTCTGGGGAGCTAACAGACCCGTGCAGGGAAATGAGCAACGAGGACAGCCGAGGCTCAGGGCTTGGGCAAGATATGTGGTGTGTGTAAACATGCATGTGTGAGTGAGTGTGTGTGTGCCATATGTGTGGGCCTGAGTGTGTGTGTAAGCATGCATGCGTGTGTGTGCGTGAGTGTGCAAATGAGTGCGTGTGTGTATGCAGATAGAAAGTTAGGTGGACAAATAGAGCAGACCTTGGCTCAAGTCTGGTGACCAATCCATGAGGCATCAGGTCTGAGACACCTAGAGACCACCCAGCCCAGGCTCCTCACAGGGTCACGGGTGGGCTTGGGGGTTTGTGAAACTAGCTGCACAGAGGATTGTAGACCAATGTATTGACGCGCAGTGATGCAATACTTTTACGTGTGTTATTGTTTGGAGTATGTGTGTCTCTTTATTGAAGCATGGAGTAGCAAGATCCAGAGTAGAACCAAGTAGCTTTGTTGTTCACCTTTAAAACAGCATTCTGAGAAGACACAGGCTTTGCCAGGCAGCCAGGGGACCATGGCCTGGGAGAAGTTAGGAGCCCCTGGTTCAGTCCCAGGAGGGCAGTGACCAGCCCGTGGTGGCAGGCAGGGACAGAAGCCCACAAGTAGATGCTGTGAGCCCATGAGTGCCTCCCCTGCTCCCCACTGCAGCCTCCAGGCAGCTTGGGGCCGGGTTTGGGAGGAAGGAAGCTGTCCGCGGGTGGGCTGACCAGCCCCAGCCTGGCTGCTCCAGCACTGCCCCTGGGAACCTGGCGCCGGCCTGTCCGAAGACAAAGCTGGGAGGCTATTCTGGGAGCATGTGCTGAGACCATGGGAGTGCCTTATAAGGCCTCTGTCCAGCAGTATGGTGCCCTCTGGACTCAGTGGCCCGCCTGCCACCCTAGCCAGACCTCGGGAGGCCTGTGAAGGCTGCTCCACTTCCACGTGGCGTCCAAGCCTCCTCCCGATTTCAATGAGCTGATTCTTGGATTTAAATGTATCTGATTTAAATTTTGGCTGGGCAGTGAAGGCGGCTTGGGAGAGAAGAGGGGAAAGGACTTCAGAGCCAACCAGATATGGACTTGATACAGAGCTGGGCTTCCACGTCCTTATATGATGATTGCTGGCCGGCTGAGTCACCTCGTCTGGGGGCTGTGAGGCGGGAGCCAGTATTTTTAGACTTTCTTACCGGAACACCTGGGCTAGGCCCAAACAACACATGTATTCAAAATACATTCAGAAGTGTGACTTTATGATAAATTCCTCAATGGACGGAAATGCCAAACCAGTGAGTCCAGCGGGTACTCTCCTGAGGCAACCCTGATCAAGGGCCTGGTGTTTCCTGCTCCCGGCTGCAGTGGGTTCAGAGGCACGAGGTCAGTGCTCACCTGTGTCCCAGGGGTCACACACCTGCTCTGAGTCACTGGGTGATGGTTTTTTCTCCAGAAAGGAACTAGGGTCAGGAGCTGGCTCTGGGGCGTGAGTCAGTACCTAAATCTACACCAGCTCCCGCTGCGAGGGCCAGATGGGACTGTGCTCACTGTTGGGCTCGGTAAACCCGGCATGCAGGGTCTCTGATAGCATGGCATGTCACGTGAGTGAGAGTGAATGAATGAATGAATGCATGAGAAGGCTGTCTTCAGGGACACTCCCACCCCTCCCCGCCCCAAACTGCTCTATAACATTCTCCGTTGGCTGTTGGGTGGTCCACACATCTCACATGCCCCCGGCAAGGCAAGGGTGCTGGCTGAGGACCACTTGTGAGTGGCCAGGCTCAGACCAGGTTGGCACACTTTCCTGTAAAGGGCCAGAGAGTAAACATTTTAGGCTTGCAGGCCATATAGTCTCCGTTGCTGCTACTAAATTCTGCCGTGGAGTGGTGAAAAAAGCCACTGACGGTAAGTAAATGAATGGGCGTGGCTGTGTGCCAATAAAATTTTATTTGCAAACATAGGTGGTGGGCCAGCAGGTTTGGTCCACAGGCCATAGTCTTCCAAGCCCTGCTCTGGACCACAAAGGCACGAGCCCCGGTTTTTCTCAGCCCACTGGGGTCAGGAGCCAGCTCTTCTTGGGTCATTGTAACAGTGAGAGCAGCAGAATGTGCCTCCCTGATCCTGGTTGCTTTTCCTAAGAGGCTGCCATTCCCTTGGTAAATGGACATCTGTGTCAAGTGGCTCAGCCCAAGTCTCACTATCGTGGGTTAAATTGTGTCCCCCCAAAAGGCATGTTCAAGTCCTAACGCCGGTACCTGTACACATGACCTCATTTGGAACCAGGATTTTTGAAGATGTTATAAAGTTAACTGGACTAAGGTGAATCCGAATCCAATACGACTGGTGTCTTTATTACCAAACCCGTTGCCATTGAGTCAATTCCGAATCATAGTGACCCCATGGGACAGAGTAAAACTGCCCCATAGGGTTTCCCAGGTGTGGCTGGTGGATTCAAACTGGTGACCTTTTGGCTAGCAGCTGAGCTCTTAACCACTGTGCCACCACGCTCCATGTCCTTATTAGAAGAGGGAAACTTGGACACAAATGGGAAACGGCAATGGAAGACGGAGGCAGAGACTGGAGTGATGTGGCCAGAAGCCAAGGAATGCCTGGGGCCACCAGAGCTAGAAGAGGCCAAGAATGACTCTCTTCTAGAGTTTCCAGAAGAACCCAGCCCTGCCAACTCCTTGATTTAATGGCGTTATACTCAGTTCAGACTTCTGGCTTCCAGAACTGTGCGAAAGTAAATTTCTGTTGTTTTAAGCCACTAGGTTTATGATACTTTATTACAGCAGCAGCAGGAGACTAAACCAGTGTATAAAATGTTTCAAAATTGTTGAGAGCAGTTTTATGTGGGTCTCAATTTTCTATGATCACGTGTTGTGTCCACACCCAGAAATGAAACAGGAGCTTGTACCTACCTCTCCTGGGGCCCCTACATCGTGTCCCGTTGTGACTATGGTCCCCTGAGCTTGGCCACTGAACATCATTCAAGGGGACCTCTCAGGCACTGGGCAGATCTGCTGAGTGAGGATGTCTCTCAGGCCCTCTGCCCGTAGTGTGTCCAACAAGCCCACTCCCTTTTCCTTCTATACAGCCCCCCACTTGGGCTCCCAAAGTGCTCTCCGGGGGTGCTGTTCCTAGAGGGGGCCCTGGGCAGGGCGCCCGATGATCCCATACTCTGGGATGGGCCAAATTAGCAAAATCAGCCCAGAGTCATATGCTGATGTTCAAATGTCCGTTCTGCCTTGAAATATGGAAATGTGAGGATAAGGTGTTGATTTTTAAGAAAGTTGTCCTGCTTGGCAAAGTCAGAATTGTCTATTTTATATCAAGCTCCTAATTTTTAATTTCACCCATTAATGACATTAAGCCTTCTGAATACTCATTCTGTAGTCTGGGAGGAATTTTAGAGAAAATGGGGGTCACGACCCCTGACCTCTACTCCAGGGCACTCTTCAGGAAGTCAGAGCTTTGCTGGACAACATAACCGGAGGGAGGCAGGTGGTCAACTCCCTGACGTACTGTGGACAAGGACCTGCAGAGACCTAAAGTCACAGCAAGGGCCAGGTGTGCCCTGAGGTCCTTTGGGACATTTGCTGTCTGTATGAGCTTCCTGGGCCTGCTGTAACAAATTACCACACACCGGCGCTTAAAGGAGCCCAGGTGGCGCAGTGGTTAAGAGCTCAGCTGCTAACCAAAAGGTCAGCAGTTTGAATCCACCAGCCACTCCTTGCAAACCCTAAGGAGCAATTCTGCTCTGTCCTATAGGGTCACTATGAGTCGGAATTGACACCACGGCAACGAGTTTTTTTGCGGGGGGTGGGGGGGATTGCTTAAAACCACAGAAATTTACTTTCACGGCTCTGGGGGCAGATGTACCTGCACAGATGTACTTCTAAGGGAAGATCCTTCCTTGTCTCTCCCAGCTTCTGGTGGCCCCAGGTGTCTGTTGACTTGTGGCCACCTTACTCTAATCTCTGTTTCCACGTCACATGGCCTCCTCCTCTGTGTCTGTGACTTCTCCACTTCTGTCTCTTGTAAGGGACACTTGTCATTGGATTCAGGGCCCACCCTAATCCAGAATGGCCTCATCTCCAGGTCCTTCACTAATTACATCTGCAAAGGTCCTATTTCCAAATAAGCTCACGTTCTGAGGTTCCCGGTGGACGTGAGTTTTGGAGGTCACTACTTAATCCACTGAAGTCACTGGTAGCGCAAAGGGTTAATACGCTCACTAACAATCAAAAGTTGATGGTTCTAATCCATCCAGAGGCATCTCGGATGCACTTCCAAAAAAATCAGCCATTGAAAACCCTATGGAGCACAGTTCTACTCTGACACACATGGGGTCGTCATGAGTCCAAGTCAACCCATGGTGACTGGTGGTGGTATTCAACCCACTGCATTGAGCAAGCATGGGGAATGTAGACAGCTTGTTGTCTGCCCCCTTCCCTGGATGGCCTCAAGCTCATCATGTGAGATGGGGGCACTGGTTCTCCCCCGCCGACCACTCCACCTGCAGGCCCAGCCCTCCTCACCCAGTTAGTGGTCCCCATGTGGGACAGGTCCGGAAGTACAATGCCACTGTCCCTGAGGCCAGTGTTCACACGGGAGCTAGTCCTGTTTTCTGCTTTTAGTCGATATCCATAGGCACTTGTCGGAAGATTGTTGTAATTCTGCCCCGGCATAGGCTATAGGGAGTGTTCATGAGATTTACACACTTGTTCATTCATGCATTCATTCATTCATTCACTTACTCATTCAATATCTACCCTGAACCAGGCTCAGAGCTAAACGCAGGTTCCTCACGGGTGGATAATCAGTCACCTTTCCACTGGATCCTCCGGGACTTTTCAATTTTGTGATGGATAAAAGCTATGTCAGTAAGCTGGGATATCAATGTGTAATTGCCAGCACTGGCACAGGGTGAGAGACTCTTGGACCAGGACATCCAGAGCCTGGGGACCAGGGAGCTATTTCAGGAGAGGGTGATGGAAGGGACTATTTCAGGAGAGGGTGACGGAAACCCCAAGAGACAGCAAAGTTCAGCAGGTAAAGAGTGGTGGCGTCTTAGTTATCCGGTGCTGCCGTAACAGGAATACCACATGGATGGCTTTAACAAAAAGAAATTTATTCTCTCACAGTTTAGGAGGCTGGAAGTCCAAATTCAGGTGCTAGGTCAAGGTGAAGGCTTTCTCTCTGTCAGTTCTGGGGGAAGGCCCTTGTCACCAATCTTCCCCTGGGTCTAGATGCTTCTCGGCACAGGGACCTCGAGTCCAGAGGACACACTTAGCTCTAAGCTCTGCTTTCTTCGTGGTAGGAGGTCCCTCTCCCATCTGCTTGCTTCTCTTTTTTATATCTCAAGAGAAATTGACTCAAGATGCAACCTAATCCTGTAGATTGAGTCCTGTCTCATTAACATAACTCCTCTAATCCTGCCTCATTAACATCATAGAGGTGAGGATTTATAACACATCAGGTCACAAAATGGTGGACAACCACACAATACTGGGCATCCTGGCCTAGCTAAGTTGACACACTTTTTGGGGGGATACAATTCAATCCGTAACAGGTGGCACGTTACCCTGAGCTCCAGAACCTTGTCTCCTTGTGGATATTCCTCCCGGGACCCAACTTCTTCTAAGAGTAGTCTCTCAGGGCATGGCACCTGCTCTGGCCACATTGCAAACCCACACCTAGTGTCACCTCAGGCACCCTCCTCCCCTGACTATTGCTAAGTGTGGCTTAGTTTGCCCCTAAATGCCCTCACGAGGAGAATCCCTAAACCCAGCCAGCCACCATTACTCCCAAGGAGCTGTTGTACTCTCCTCTCTGCCTTATCTGTTAAATGGAGCATTTTATACAATTCAACTGATTTCCTCTCAGCGTATCAACTATAGTCCTAAAAACTGGTTTAGTGGTTGCCTAGAGTTTGCAATATTCATTTTTAACTCATCTAATTCCACCTGTAGGGTCACTATGAGTCAGCATCAACTTGACAGCAACGGGTTTCAAAGGGTAAGTCCACTTGCTTTTGTCTCCTGTGGCTGCTGTAACAACAACAAAAAAAGCTACTGCAAATTTAGTGACTTAAAACAACACAAATTTATTCTGTCAGAGTTTAGAAGTCTGAAATGAGTCTCGCTGGGCTGAATCAAGGTGTGAATAGGGCTGCCCCTTCTGGAAGCTCCAGGGTTGGATCCATTTCCTGCCCTTTTCAGCTTCTAAGACTGCTCGCATTCCTTGGTTCATGGTCCCTCCTTGTGTTACTCCAACCTCTCGTTAGGACCCTGGTGATAACACTGGCTCACTGAATAATCCAGGAAAACCTCCCTACCTCAAAACTCTTAATCACGTCTGCAAAGTCCCCTTTTGCCATATAATGTTGCATATTCACAAGGTCTGGGGATTAGGACGTGGGGATCTTTGTTGTTGTTGATTGCCATCTCCAACTCATGGTGACCCTGTGTATAATAGAACAAAACGTGCCGGGTCCTAGGCCATCTTCATGATTGTTGGTACATTTGAGGACATCGTTGTGCCTACTGAGCCAATCCATCTTACTGAGGGTACTCCATGCCCTTACCGGATGTCTACTTCAACAGACATGATGTACTCCTCTTGGGACTGATCCCTCCTGAAGATGTATTCAAAGTGAGTCAAACAATGTTAAGTTGTGATCCATAAGATATTCATTGGCTAATTTCCAGAAGGATATCACCAGACCTTTCTTCCTAGTTTATCTTAGTCTGGAAGTGCCTCTGAAACTTGTCCACCATGGGGGATTGTAATGGTTAAGGTTGTGTGTCGACTTGGCTTGGCCATGATCCTCAGTGGTTTGGCAGTTATGTTGCAGTTTGGCAGCTATGTAATGATGTAACGACCTCTGTAATGAGATCTGATGTAACTTAATCATCTCCGAGATGAGATTTGCTCTGAGTAGCCTATCAGCTGAAAGAGAGTTTCCTTGGGAGTGTGGTCTGCATCCAACATATGTGGAGTTTCTGGAAAAGCTCACTGACTTTTGCTTGCTCTGGATCACTGCAGCTGGCCCCTCACCTGACCCCCTGTTCTTGGGACTTGAGCTAGCAGCTTACCTGCCAGTCTTGGGATTCGTCAGCCTCTGCAGCCTATGAGCCAGAGGACTGTTGTCTGATCTGCTGATCATGGGTTCTCCAGCCCCTGCAGCTACGTGAATCAGGAAAAGCCTCCAGCCCAACCCACGGACTTAGGACTTCCCAGCCTCTACAACCATGTGAACCATTTCTTTCTTTATCTCTCTCTCTATACATATATACATGCTTCATTGATTTTGCTTCTCTAGGGAACCCAGTCTAAGACATTTGGTACAGAGCGTGGTTCTAGAGAAACAAAATTGTAAGGATGAGTTTTCTAAATTGGTTCTCAAGTGCAATTAATCTTAAAGGTGTTGATGACTCCGCTTCCAGTAGTAAAGAGAGCACTGCTAATCCATGCATGAGGTGGCAATGTAAACTTGCAAAATATCACCCCCAATAGATCAGGTATTGGTGAGAGGCAAGGCTCTGGGAGATTGCATGTTTGATACCTTTCTACAATTTTGTCACAATGAGAAGTATAAGGAAGCTGGTTGGTTGGTCCTACTTTCACTAGAAAAAGTAGAAAAATTGTTGAGCTCGGGGCTTCACAGCCAAAGATAAAATGCCACATAAATGACCTGAAAGTTTCCACTTGTGCCTTGAATGAAATCCTTATTTCTTGCAGTAACAGAGCTGATTTTGCTGAAAGACAAACTCAGGGTCTTATATAAGAGTGGCTAAATTACAATGCCAATTGAATTCCCAACCTCCAATGGTGTCTGAAGTTAAAGTCGGGTATTGATTGAAAAGAAGTGGAATCCTGAAACTTGGGATGGGGACATATGGGCAGATAATCAGGCAGCTAGGGACTCTGAGCCCCTAAATTCCATTGAATCAGTCCCCTGCCAACAGAACCAGCCCTCTCACTCACATCTGAAGAGATTACTCCATCTTTGTCAGCTAAGCCGGCCACCCCAGTAAAACCATTAGCCCCTCCACTCCCATCTGATGAGATTAACCCAGCTGTGTCTGAAGAGACTTTTTCTGAGTCCTCTCCTGGGGAGGTGTCTGAGTCATTGCTTGGGGCATCAACTGAGGCAGATGCCTTAAAAGACTTTGCTGAATATTCTCAGAACATATCCACACCACCCATTTTTGCTTCTAGACCTATAACTAAGCTTAAGTTCCAGCAAGTCCCAAAGGTGAAGTACAAAGTGTGACCCAGGAGGAGGCATGCTACACTCCAAAAGTTTTCTGCTTGAGTTTTCAAATATGTACAAGCAGAAACCTGGGAAATATGTGGGGGAATGGCTATTTAAGGGTGTGGGATAATGGCGCAAGGAGCATAAAGTTGGATCAGTCTGAATTTATTGATATAGGCCCACTAAGTACAGATCCTTTATTCAGTGTTTCATCTCTAGTGATTAGGATTGGTTAGTGGTCGTTATACAGTTGCCTGCACTAAATCAAGTTGAAGTGCCAGATTTGCCTTGGTATATTGTAGAAGAAGGAACTCAAAGGCTTAGGGTGACTGACATGTTAGGGTAAATTTATAGGTTAGACCCACAGACCTTTAGATGGAGGGCTCAGAGGATACACGTTTTACCACAGCGGTGAGGAACAAATTAGTGAAGGGAGCCCCAGCATCCTTGAAGCTGCTGTGATTGCTATTTTATGTCAGTCAGATTTGACAGTGGGAACTACCCTAATTGTATTAAGACACCTACTACAATGGGGCTGATTGAACCCAGTGGTGGTAGGGGCCAAGTGGCAGCACTCAATCGACAAAGACAAGGTGGGCATCATTACCAAGGTGGACAGCGGAGTCAAGGCAGTAATCAGAATACTCTGACTCGTATGGACGTATAGTGTTGGCTACTTAGTCACAGTGTCCCTAGAGGTGAAATAGATATCTACTAAATATTTACTTGATCTGTACAAACAGAAGAATTCTAGGTCAAGTGAACAACACCCTAACTCGAATTGCCAGAATAGAGAGTCATGGCCAGGTCTGCTTGAGGAAGAACCCCACTACACTGCCAAAAATTTATACTGTTAATCCTTCTCCCAGCCTTCCCCAAAGGGATTCACAGCCTTTTATGTGACTGACTGTTCACTGGGGAAAAGGAAATAATCAGAGTTTTCTGAGATTACTGGATACTGGCTCTGAGCTGACACTAATTCCAGGAAACCAGAAACGCCACTGTGGCCCACAAGTCAGAGTGGGGGCGTATGGAAGTCAGGTTATTAATGGAGTCTTAGCCTGGGTTCAGCTCACAGTGGGTCCCTGAGCCCATCCTGTAGTGATTTCCCCAGTTCCAGAATGCATGATTGGAGTGGATATACTCAGCAACTGTCAGAACCTGCACGTTAGATCCCTGATATGTGAAGTAAGGGCTACTGTGGTAGGAAAAGCCAAGTAGAAGCCACTAGAACTGCCCCTACCTAGGACAATAGTAAACCAAAAGCAATATCACAGTCCTGGAGGGATTGCAGAAATTAGTGCCGCCATCAAGGACTTGAAGGGTGCAGGGCTGCTGATTCTCACCACATCCCCTTTCAACTTGCCTATTTGGCCTGTGCAAAAAACAGATGGATTTTGGAGAACAACAGTGGATTATTGAAAATTTAACCAAATGGTGACTCCAATTGAAGTTGCTGTTCCAGGTGTCATTTCATTGCTTAAGCAAATTAATACATCTCCTGGTACCTGGTATGCAGCTACTGATCTGGCTAATGTCTTTTTCTCTGTACCTGTTTCACATCAGAAGCAGTTTACCTTCAGCTGGCAGGGTGAGAAATATACCTTCACTGTCTTACCTCAGGGGTACATGAACTCTCTAGCCCTATGGCATAATTTAGTCTGGAGGTAACTTCATTGCCTTTCCCTTGCACAAGACATCACGCTGGTCCATTACATTGATGACATTATGCTGATTGGACCTAGTAAGAAAATAGTGTCAACGACTCTGGACTTACTGGTAAAATTTTTGTGTGCCAGAGTGTGAGAAATTAACCTGATTAAAATTCAGGCGCCCTCCCCTCAGTGAAATTTCAACGTGTGGGACATGTCGAGATATTTCTTCTAAAGTGAAGAATAAATTATTATACCTGGCCCCTCCCACAACTAAAAAGAGGCACAATACCTGGCGGGTCTCTTTGGATTTTGGAGGCAACATGTCCCTCACTTGGGTGTGCTACTCCGGCCTATTTATCAGGTGACCTGGAAATCTGCTAGTTTTGAGTGGGACCCAGAGTAAGAGAAGGCTCTGCAGCAAGCTCAGGCTGCTCTGCCACTTGGGCCATGTGATCTGGTTGATCCCATGGTGCTTGGAGTGTCAGTGGCAGATGGAGATGCTGTTTGGGGTCTTTGTAGGCCCCTATTGGTGAATCCCAGGCAGGCCCTTAGGATTTTGGAGCAAAGCCCTGCCATCCCCTGCAGATAACTACTCTCCTTTTGAGAAACAGTTTTTGGTTTGTTACTGGGCCTTAGTAGAGACTGAATACTTAACCATGGGCCCCCAAGTCACCGTGCAACCTGAGCTGCCCATCATGAACTGGGTGTTGTCTGACCCACAAAGCCATAAAGTTGGATGTGCACAGCAGCACTCCATCATTAAATGGAAGTGGTATATATGAGATCGGGCTCGAGCAGGACCTGAAGCTACAAGTAAGTAGCATGAGGAAGTGGCCAAAATGCCCATGGTCTCCACTCCTGTCTCCCAGTCTGCATCTATAGCTTCATGGGGAGCTCCTTATGATCAGTTGATTGAGGAAGAGAAAATTCGTGCCTGGTTTACAGGTGTTTCTGTATGACATGCAAGCACCGCTTGGAAGTAGACAGCTACAGCACATCAGCACCTTTCTGGGACCTCCCTGAAGGAGAGTGGCGAAGGGGAATCCTCCCAACGGGCAGAACACGGAGCAGTGCACCTGGTTGTTCACTTTGGTTGGAAGGAGAAATGCCCAGATATGCGATTATATACTGATTCATGGACATGGACAATGATTTGGCTGGGTGGTCAGGGACTTGGAAGGAACAGGATTGGAAAATTGGAGACAAGGAAGTATGGGTAAGAAGTATGTGAATAGACCTCTCTGAATGGGCCAAAGAAGTGAAGATATTGGTGTCTCATGTGAATGCTCACCAAAGGGTGACCTTGGAAGAAAAAAAAAAAACAAAAACCAAACCCAGGCCCGTCGAGTCGATTCCTCGGAAGAGGAGGATTTTAATAATCAAGTGAATAAACTGATGTGCTCTGTGAAAAGCAGTCGCCCTCTTTCCCCAGCCACTCCTGTCATTGCCCAATGAGCTCATGAACGAAGTGGCCATAGTGGCAGAGATGGAGGTTATGCACCGGTTCAGCAACATGGACTTCCACTCAGCAAAGCCGACTTGGCTACAGCCACTACTGAGTGCCTAATCTGCCAGGAGCAGAGACCAACACTGAGATCCCAGTATAGCACCATTCCTGGAGGTGATCAGACAGCAACTTGGTGGCAGGTTGATTATATCGGACCACTTCCATCATGGAAAGGGCGGTGTTTTGTTCTTACTGAAATAGATACTTACTCTGGATATGGATTTGCCTTCCCTGCACTCAATGCTTCTGCCAAAACTACCATCCATGGACTCACAGAATGCCTTATTCACCGTCATGATATCCCACATAGCATTGCCTCTGATCAAGGGAATCACTTCACAGCGAATGAAGTGGGGCAATGGGTCCATGCTCATGGAATTCATTGGTCTTACCATGGTGCCCATCATCCTGGAGCAGTTGGCTTGATAGAATGATGTAATGGTCTTCTAAAGACACAAATATACTCCCAGCACGGTGGCAATACGTTGCAGGATTGGGGCAATGTTCTCCAGGAGGCTCTATATGTTCGAAAATGGTGTCCAATATCTGAGGATGTTTCTCCCATAGCCAGGATTCATGGTGTCAGAAATCAAGGGGTGGAAATGGGAGTGGCACCATTCACTATTACCCCTAGTGACCCACTCACAAAATTTTTGCTTCCTGTCTCCATGACTCTATGCTCTGTGAGTCTAGAAGTCTTAGTTCCAAAGGGAGGAATGTTCCCACCCGGAGACACAACTCTGATTCCAATGAACTTGAAGAATACCATCTGGCTACTTTGGGCTCCTCATGCCTTTGGATCAACAGGCAAAGAAGGGAGTTACTGTATTGGCTGGTATGACTGATCCTGATTACTAGGAGAAAACTGAATTGATATTACAAAACTGAGGTAAAAAAGAGTATGTCTGGAATACAAGATCCCTTAAGGCATCTCTTAGTACTCCCATGCCCTGTAATTAAAGTAAATTGGAGAACTACAACAACCCAATTTCAACATGACTACTAATGGCCCAGACCCTTCAGGAATGAAGGTTTGGGTAGCCCCACTAGGTAAAGAACCACAATCAGCTGAGGTGCTTGCTGAGGGTAAAGAGAGTACGGGATGGGTGGCGGAAGAAGGTAGTTCTAAATACCAGCTACGACCCTGTGACCAGTTGCAGAAGCGAGGACTGTGATTGTTACTGAGTATTTCTTCCTTGTATGTGTGCACCAAATATTTTTGTTTTCTTCACATGTAAAATATAAAATGTACACAGGGCTAGTGTGTTTTTGCTTGTACACATGTTAGTTGTATCACATTTGGCACAAGTATGGCTTTTTAATTATCTTTATTTAGAGATTGTGTATGGATTTGGGAAATGTATACGAGTATCAAGTTAACTAGGGGTGGACTGTGATGATTAAGGATTATGTCGACTTGGCTGGGCCATGATTCTCCGTGGTTTGGCAGTTATGATGTAGTTTGGCAGCTATGTAATATTGTAATCACTTCTATAATGAGATCTGATATAATGTAATCATCTCCACGATGAGATCTACTAGGAGCAGCCAATCAGTTAAAAGGGAGTTTCCTTGGATGTGTGGCCTTCCTTCAATATATGTGGACTTTCTGGCAGATCTCACTGGCTTTTGCTCGCTCTGGATCCTGCAGCTGCCTCCTCACCTGACCTCCAGTCCTTGGGATTTGAACTAACAGCTTACCTGGAATCTTGGGATTCGTTGACCTCAGCAGCCTGTGAGCCAGAGCCCTGCTGTCTGACTTACTGATCTTGGGTTCACCAGCCCTTGCAGGTATGTGAATCAGGAGAAGCCTCCAATTTGACCCAAGGATGTGGGATTTTCCAGCCTCTACAACCACGTGAGCCATTTCTTTGCTATTAATCTCTGTCTCTATGTTGTTGTTGTTGTTAGGTGCCATCGAGTCAGTTCCAACTCATAGCGACTCTATGCACAACAGAACGAAACACTGCCCGGTCCTGCACCATTCTTACAATCCTTGTTATGCTTGAGCTCATTCTTGCAGCCACTGTGTCAATCCACCTCATTGAGGGCCTTCCTCTTTTCCGCTGATCCTGTACTCTGCCAAGCATGATATCCTTCTCCAGGGACTGATCCCTCCTAACAACATGTCCAAAGTATGTAAGATGCAGTCTTGCCATCCTTGCCTCTAAGGAGCATTCTGGCCACACTTCCTCCAAGACAGATTTGTTGGTTCTTTTGGCAGTCCATTGTATATTCAGTATTCTTCGCCAACACCACAATTCAAAGGCGTCAACTCTTCTTTGGTCTCCCTTATTCATTGTCCAGCTTTCACATGCATATGATGTGATTGAAGATACCATGGCTTGGGTCAGGCGCACCTTAGTCTTCAGGGTGACGTCTTTGCTCTTCAACACTTTGAAGAGGTCCTTTGCAGCAGATTTGCCCAATGCAATGCGTCTTTTGATTTCTTGACTGCTGCTTCCATGGCTGTTGATTGTGGATTCAAGTAAAATGAAATCCTTGACAACTTCAATCTTTTCTCTATTTATCATGATGTTGCTCATTGGTCCAGTTGTGAGGATTTTTGTTTTCTTTATGTTGAGGTGCAATCCATACTGAAGGCTGTGGTCTTTGATCTTCATCAGTAAATGCTTCAAGTCCTCTTCGCTTTCAGCAAGCAAGGTTGTATCATCTGCATAACACAGGTTGTTAATGAGTCTTCCTCCAATCCTGATGCCCCGTTCTTCATATAGTCCAGCTTCTCAGATTATTTGCTCAGCATACAGATTGAATAGGTATGGTGAAAGAATACAACCCTGGCGCACACCTTTCCTGACTTTAAACCAGTCAGTATCCCCTTGTTCTCTCCTAACAACTGCCTCTTGATCTATGTAAAGGTTCTTCATGAGCACAATTAAGTGTTCTGGAATTCCCATTCTTCGCAGTGTTTGTTATGATCCACACAGTGGAATGCCTTTGCACAGTCAATAAAACACAGGTAAACATCCTTCTGGTATTCTCTGCTTTCATCCAGGATCCATCTGACATCAGCAGTGATATACCTGGTTCCACGTCCTCTTCTGAAACTGGCCTGAATTTCTGGCAGTTCCCTGTTGATATACTGCTGCAGCCCTTTTTGAATGATCTTCAGCAAAATTTTGCTTGTGTGTGATATTAAAGATATTGTTCTATAATTTCCACATTTGGTTGGATCACCTTTCTGGGGAATAGGCATAAATATGGATCTTCTCCAGTCATTTGGCCAGGAAGCTGTCTTCCATATTTCTTGGCATAGAAGAGTGAGCATCTCCAGTGCTGCATCTGTTTTCTGAAACATCTCAGTTGATATTCCATCAATTCCTGGAGCCTTGTTTTTGACAAATGCCTTCAGAGCAGCTTGGACTTCTTCCTTCAGTACCGTCGGTTCCTGATCATATGCCACCTCTTGAAATGGTTGAACATCAACTAATTCTTTTTGATATAATGACTCTGTGTATTCCTTCCATCTTCTTTTGATGCTTCCTGCCTTGTTTAACATTTTTCCCATGGAATCCTTCACTATTGCAACTCGAGGCTTGAATTTTTTCTTCAGTTCTTTCAGCTTGAGAAATGCCGAGCGTGTTCTTCCCTTTTGGTTTTCCATCTCCAGCTCTTTGCACATGTCATTATAATACTTTGTCTTCTTGAGAGGCCCTTTGAAATCTTCTGTTCAGTTCTTTTATTTCATCAATTCTTCCATTTGCTTTAGCTGCTCGATGCTCAAGAGCAAGTGTCAGAGTCTCCTCTGACATCTATCTTGGTCTTCTCTTTCTTTACTGTCTTTTCAGTGACCTCTTGCTTTCTTCATGGATGATGTCCTTGATGTCGTTCCACAACTCGTCTGGTCTGCTGTCACTAGTGCTCAATGCGTCGAATCTATTCTTCAGATGGTCTCTCTCTCTATATGTATATACACACCTTTCAGTGATTGTGTGTCTCTAGAGATTCAAGCTTAAGACAGTGACCCTGCCGGCGTTTGAAATACCGGTGGCACAGTTCTCAGCATCACAGCAACAATAAGACTGACCGGCAGGTGGTGGAGATCAAGGTTGTACCCTGTGTTTTGCTTTGTTATGTCTGAGGAGCCCTCACCCACTTCTGCATTCTCAGTGCCCTGAATGACTTTGTTTCTGGTGTGTCTTTTATAAACCTCGTAAAGTTAGGTTTTGTATGGTGAGCCAGTATGCTGACCTTTTTATTTTAATAGGTGTGTTGAGGCTATTTATACTTGTAGATACAACTGATATATTTTATCAACTCTGTAGTATTATTTTATATTTAACATCTATCATTGAATGGCATTTCCTTCCCCTGTTTTTTGCATGCTTATGAAGGTTTATTTTTGGGTCTCATGGTTGCTTTTATACGAACATCTTTATATATTGTCCTTAGGTTCCTTTTCTTTACCACCAGTTGTAGCCCAGTTGACTCCAACTCATGGCCACCTCTCGTGTGTCAGAGTAGAGCTGTGCTCCACTGGGTTTTGTGTGTGTGTGTGTGTGTGTGTGTGTGTGCTTTAGGTGAAAGTTTACAGAGCAAATTAGCTTCTCATTGAAAGATTTATACATAAATTGTTTCATGACATTGGTTGCAATCCTCACAATGAGTCAGCACGCTCCCCCTTTCCACCCTGGCTCCCCCATTTCCATTCAATCAGTTTTCCTGTTCCTTCCTGCCCCCTCACCTTTGCTTTTGGGCAGGTGTTGCCACTCCATGGGGTTTTCAATGGCTGATTTTTCAGAAGTTCGTGAGGCCTTTCTTCTGAGTTACCTCTGGGTAAACTTTTGTTAGCAGCCCGGTGCTTTAACCCAGGGACTTTTTTTTTTTTTAACTTACCTTCTGCTATTTTGCTTTCATTTGAAAATTCCACCCTGGAGTCCTCTGTTACCTCCAAGCAGTCAGCAAGCTGTCCTTTCTTCTCCTGCTTTAGTTGTTATTTCTGCCTGGTCACAGTATGTGCTGTCCTTTCACCCTTATTTCCACCTTTGTTTTAGCCACGTATTTCAGTATTTGGATCTACAGTTTGATATAAACGGTGCTAACCACCAGGCCCTTTGCAACTTCCCCAGTGCCCTGGTTGGGTAAACTTTGTTGTTGATTGGATTCCTCAGGAATGGCTCGTGAAGACAGTGTCCCCTCTGAGTCCTAAAACCATTTTTCTACAGCTGGTCCTGTAGGACAGACACACTGCAGGTAAAGCTGTGGCCACGGTTTGCCTCAATTGGGTTTCTTGAAAACATCCCTTTACTGGTGCCTAGTCTGCTGCTGTCAAGACATGTGATGACGGTGACACACTCTTTCAAGGGGCCAAAGCTGTAAAGAACGAGACGACCACAGCCCTGGCCCCACACCCACAGAATTTAGGGAACCTGCCAATTCCCATTCCAGAGTGGTTTTTCCTGGCAAATCTTCTAGAACCTAGAGCTGGTGCTGGCAAACTGGAGAGCAGAGTTGGGGCACCCAGGGCAGGCTCTGGGTCTTGGCCTCCAGGATGGCAGGAACCCATGATCTGAGAACTTAAACTTGGGTGCAAGCGTCCCTTCAAGGGCCAGTCACAGTGCTTTGCTCCATCACATTCAGGAGACCCCTGTCTCTGTGACTTGGCTGCTGCCCTCCTGCCAAGCTTAGCTATGTGCCACCCCTGTGT
Source organism: Loxodonta africana (assembly GCF_030014295.1). Taxonomy (NCBI): domain Eukaryota; kingdom Metazoa; phylum Chordata; class Mammalia; order Proboscidea; family Elephantidae; genus Loxodonta; species Loxodonta africana. The sequence goes on from NC_087343.1 coordinate 227,328,539, forward strand.
GAGGTGATTCTCCACCCAGGACACATTATACCTCCTAATTCCCATGTCTCTAGTGCTCTGTGTCCCTGACACTTCAAGGCACCCCAAGACCCCCACATTTAAGCCCCATATCCCCATGGCCATTCCCACAGCAGGGGAGTTGTACAGGCCTGTGGGCTGCCCCCAGGAAGGTTCCTCTCCTCCTCAAGTGGGTTTCAGCAGGAGGACCACCACCCAGCACATCCCTCTTCAGTTGCTGGTCCTCCTGTGCCTGGGGGTCTCTGAGCATGCATACTTCTGCCTCTCAGGCCACCCTTTCCCTGAGCTTTGGAGTGAACAGGCTGCAGGCGGAAGGTGTTGATTTTGGTTCATTTCTCCTGGCACGGCTGGTGGACCTGGTGTTCTGGCACGTCTCTCACCCTCCACTCCTGCCTGAGTTTTTAACAGCTTGGCTTGTGTCTTGGACCAAGCCCCCTTTCTCCCTAACAAAGGGTGGCAGGGTCTGTCTGCTGCAATTGGGGCCTTTCTTCCTTTTCCCATAGCTTCTGCTTCAGCCCCGCACACGTACCTCCTGACCCACTGTTCTGGGTGTTTGTGGGGCCGACCATGGTGAGAGGGGGAAGGCTGGTGAGGCCTGGCTCAGAACAGAACCCGAATCCCGTGCACCTGCTCCCTAAATGGGTAATCCCAAACAGGGGCGCTGCTGGAGGATCAGCATCTGACCTGGCCCTTTGCTCACGGCAGCTCCCTTAATGGCTCGTCTTCACTTGCCTCTGCTGAAGTCCCCTTTAATCAGCGTCTCAGGCAAGTTCATCCCATAACAGTGGTGGCTCTGTTGCCTGCAGCCTGCTCAGGGATCCTGAGTCTTTCACTGCTGTCCCTGTGGTCTCGAGCTCCCTTCTGGTCCCAATGAATGTCCCGCTGAGCGGGAGGCTGACCCCTTCCAACTCCCCTTCACTCCCTTTACTCCAGGCATGCCTGCCTCCCTTGCTGCTCCTTGAACACCCCAGGTAACCCCCCAACGGGGCCCTTGCTCTGGCTCTTCCCTCTGCTGGGAATGCTCTCCCTCCAGAAACCTCCTTGGCTCCCACCTTCAAATCTCTGCTCAAACGTCACCTCCTCAGTGGGGCCCACCTTAACAACTTGAAGCCTCAGTGCACCCCCAGACCAACTGTGTTCTGCTTCAGAGCACCTGTCACCTGTCACCTGGAATTTCTTATCTGTTTATTGTGTCTATTGGTAGTGGTTGCTCCCCACATGGACATGGTTTCCAGGATGCAGAATCTTCGTCTGTTTTGGTAATTGATGTAGCCCAAGTGCCAGAGCAGTGCCAGCCCCAGGAAGCATCCAAAACCAAACCAAACTGGTTTCCTTTCAAGTCGATTCCAACTCATAGCAACCCCATGTGTTATAGAATAGAACTGCTCCATAGGGTTTTCTTGGCCATAATCTTTACGGTTGGGGTCCTGGTGGTGCAGTGGTTAAGAGCTCAGACTGCTAACCAAAAGGTTGGCAGTTCAAATCCTCCGGCTGGCCACTCTTTGGAAACTCTTTGGGGCAGTTCGACTTGATGGCAAAGGATTTTTTTGTTTGTTTGTTTTTAATTAAGGGAGTGGATTTCCAGGCCTTTCTTCTGCGGGACCACTGGGTGAGTTAGAACCACCAACCTCAGGAGGTGCTTCCCAAAACAGGAGGTGCTTAGAAAGTCCTTAAATATTTGTAGAAAAAGAACTAGGAGTAAGTGCCTCCTGACCAGACCTCTATTGTAATTACAAACACTAAGCTCAACTCAATTTCTGCCAACACAGGGACTTACTGCTGAGTGCCTGGGGGTGGGTTCCCTCCTGGGGGTGGGTTCCCTCCTGGGGTTGATGTCCCCCTTGTGGCTGGGTTCCCCCGGGGGCCAGGTTACCTCCTGTGGTGCCAGCCCAGCCTTTGAGACCCACTCCTCCCTCTCTCTGGCCTGAAGACCAACAAAAGTCCTAAGCACCTGGCCGCACTGCACTTCCGTTGAGTCAAAACAGTTTCTGCAATTCATGATGGTGTAAAGTGTCTTGGTCTCCTGAAACGCCCTTCGAACACTGGCCAGTTGTGACTTTATTGTCTTTGTAAGGTAGCACACGGCACCTGCAGCAGCTGCAGTTATTGTGGGATCCTCAGACTCTGTCCCTGAGGGCCGTCCTGGTCTGGGCTTTGCAGCCTGGCGCACAGTAGTGTCTGGCTGACCGCTAAAAAGAGGCAGTACCTCAAGAGACCCAGGGCAGCTTCCATTTCCTAAATTCTCTCCAGGACAACCACAGAGGAGAAAGTGTTGGATGAGAACTTCCTGTGCAAGGGGCAGCCTCACCCCTGAAGGGGGACACCTTCGGACCCCAGGTCCTGAGTGCACACGGGAGCTGCTGTTACCCTGGGGCAGGGTGGTGGGCCAATGGGGCAGTGATGGAGGTGCTGCTCTGCTTGCTGACGGCCTGCCTCTCCCCTGTTCCTCTCGGATGGATCACAAGCTGCCTTGCTAAGCTCCCTGGAGGCAAGGGTAGGGCCAGGGGTCTCCCCAGAGCCTTCTCACCTGCTCTTTGCAGGAACATTCCAGGTGTTCTTTCCCAGGACTGCAGGCCTCGGCAGAGCAGCAGCCTGGTAGGTTGGAGGGAGGCATGTTGGGCCTGTGTTTCTTCCAGCTGGTCTCTCCTTCAGGTATCTCCAAGGCAGCGGGGTGCCCAGTGTCCCCCATCTGTCCTTGATTGTCCAAGCAAACGTCCTCTGTCCTCTTGCCTCCCCAACCACTCTGACCTCACATGTTCATTCATTCAGCCAAGGCCAGTGAGCCCTTCTGCAGCTGAGCTCTGCTGCAGGGGCAGGGATAGCGGGGGCAGAGAGAGCCCCACACAGGTGGGGCCCAGACACCTGCAGGTAACAACAGACAGTGAATGTGTGGGGACTCAGGCAGGTGACAGCTGGGAGCCAGGACACTGCTATGTCTAAGGCCGTCAGAAGGACTGCCAAATATGATGGCATAGGAACAGAGAAGTGACAGAAGGAGAGAGGACCTGTGGGGACATTTGGGAAGCAGCCCAGGCATAGGGGACGATAAAAGCACCAATACTGAAGGTGCAGAAGGTGCTCAGTAGGTTTCTGGAGGATTGATAAGAGGGATTGGAGGCGAGCAGAAAGCCAGACCACAGAGTGGGTCGTGGGTTCTATTCTGAGTGGATGGGAGCTGTCATGGACTGAATTGTGTCCCCCCAAAATATTTGTCCACTTGGCTAGGTCATGATTCCCTTGTATGACTGTCTACCATTTTATCATCTGATGTGATTTCCCTATGTGTTGTAAATCCCATCACTATGATGTAATAAGATGGATTAGTGGCAGCTATATTGATGAGGTCTATAAGACTAGGTACTGTCTTAAGCCAATCCCTTTTGAGATATAAAAGAGAGAAGCGAGCAGAGAGACATGGGGGCCTCATACCACCAAGAATGCAGTTCTGGGAGCAGAGCGCGTCCTTTGGACCTGAGATTCCTGCGCTGGGATGCTCCCAGACCAAGGGAAGACTGATGACAAGGACCTTCCTCCAGAGCCGACAGAGAGAAAGCCTTGCCCTGGAGCTGGCGCCCTGAATTTGGACTTCTAGCCTACTGGACTGTGAGAGAAGAAACTTCTGTCTGTTAACGCCATCCACTTGCGGTATTTCTGTTATAGCAGCCCTTGGTGACTAAGACAGGAGCTGTGGTAGGCTGGCTACCAGCAGAGGGGAGGCGTGCTCTGCTTTCAGCATTTCATTGCTGTTGATTTTGTTTTTGGTTTGTGACTTTGGAGACCCCAAGTGTCACATACAGCGTTTTCTTGGCTGTAATCCTTATGGAAGCACATCACCAGGCCTGTTTCTTCCACGGTCCCACTGGGTGGGTTCGAACTGCCAACCTTTTGGTTACCAGCCAAGTATAAAGCATTTGTGCCACGCAGGGGTCTTCATTTCAAGCACTTTAAAAGGCTCACCCTGTTGCCCTGTAGAGGAAAGGCCAAGAGGGGTGGGACAGAGGGTGGGATCAGGGATACTGAATAGGGTGACTTGGTGTGGGGGGCCCTGAGCCAGGGTGTGACAGTGGGGACCCAGTTCAGGATGGATTTGGGAGGTCGAGCGTCAGGACTTGCTGATGGATTAAGTAGGGGCATGAGAAAGATGGAGGGGTTATGGGTGTATGGGGTGGACCCTTGGACTGTGGTCCCCCATGCATTGTGGGCTACATCCCTCGTGGATTCTGTCCCCTGTGGACTGTGGTCCCTTTTGGACCATGTCCCCCGTGGACTGTGGTCCTCTCTGTTGTGGTCACTTGTGGGCTGTGTCCCCATGGACTGCGGTCCCTTGTAGGCTGTAGGTCCTGTGGGCTATGATCCCTTATGGGCTATGTCCCCTCTGGACTGTAGTCCCTTGTGGGCTGTGAGTCCCGTGGGCTGTGGTCTCTTGTGGGCTGTATCCCCCATAGACTCTGGTCCCTCTGGGCTGTGATCTTGTGGGCTATGTCCCTGCCATGGTCTGTGTTCCCCCATGAGCTGTGGACCCCTATCTGCCCACTGATGACTTGGGCTGTATTGCTGTCTCCCACAGACTTTGTTCTCTGGCCCAGACTTTGTTTGAGTCCTGCACTTGGCTCAGCCCACCTGACCATGAGGGCTCCCAGGGCCAGCCTTGCCAGGAGACTCCTTCTCAAGCCGCCCTTGCGGGGCCTCAGGGCTGCCTCTGTGTTTGATCCGCAGACAGTGCTACGATTAGACAAGGCTGAAATCATCCCCAAAGATACAAGTGCCACGACCATCCTGGCAGACAATGTTTGAGTCTCTGTTGTGTCAGCCATGTCAGTGTCACTTCCCAGAGCCCAGAGGCTACATTGTCCCTGAAAGGGGCTCTGTCCTCCACAGGGGACCTCGGCCAGGAAGGGTACACAGGGGGCTTTGTTCTCCAGCCTGGCCTCTGGAAGACCCCTCCTCCAGTGCGGGCCTCGGGCAACCGCCTCACTCCTGGCCGCAGAGTTGGCCCATACAGCTCCCACCAGCCAAGACCCTTGCTCACCCACCCTGGAACCACTGCCGTGGGGGCACCTTCTGACACCATTAGACTCAGAGCCCACAGCCCGGTCAGTGGGAGGCACACGAGGACACAGGGCGTGACTCAGACAGTACGTGTCCGTGTAGTTGGAAAGCCACTGGAAGCAGGGCCAGGGGTCCATGTGTGACACCCAGGTGGGGGCTTTGATCCCCTCCCCCTTGTTGTCAGTACTCTCTAAGTTTTCTTCAAGGCAGGTGCTGCACTCGGGTAATAAAAGCAATGATAAAAGACGAGCGTGTGGGGCCCACGCGTCATGCCGCCCATCAACAGGTTACAGGCTTGACACCAGCCTAGACCCCAAGGATCCCCAGCTCCCAGCCCCTGGCCTCTCCCTCTGCCCCCCCGGCCCTGCCTTATTCTGAACCTTTCTTTTTCCCGTGCAGGTCACAGCATCATGTTCCCTGTCTCTGATGACCACCCACTGCTATGGGACAAGACCCAGCTGGCCCTCCTGACCCACCCTGCCCAGCTGTCCCTCCTCTTTCTCTCTTCCCCCAGGCCCCACCCCCACCCCTCACCCACTGGAGTTGCCCAAAGAAACATTTCATGCCCCCATGCCTCTGTTCATGCCCTGTTGTGTACCCTAGGTTCTGCCTGGTGAGATATGTTCAGCCTTCAAAGCCCAGTTCACAGGTCACCCCTTACAGGAAGCCTCCCCTGACTTCCCAAGTGAAAAGTAGTCCTCACCGTCTAGTGCAATGGAAACTTGGTACAATGGACAGAATGTAGGTAGGCTTAGGAGTCAAACCGCTAGGTTTAAACCCTGCCCCATTATTTTCGCCCAAGTATTTCTATGAGTATGTACCAAGACAAGCTGCCTGGCAGGTGATGTGCTCGGCCCCGGGGATGGAGCAGGGAGGAGGAAACACACCGTCCTGCCCTTGTGGATCCACTGTAACACGGGGCCAGATGTTATCTGAAGAAGAGACTCAAAGAGTCACTAAGGATAGCTGTGGCCACCCTGCCTGGCAGCAGTGAGGGCGCCATGGACCTGGTGATGGGTGGAAAGTGTAAGTAGATTCCTGGGGGAGCCTGAGGAAGTTCAGGTGAGACCTGAGGGCAAGGGGGAGCCATGGAAGAGCAGGAGGAAACCAAAGAAAACCTCACGTGCAAATGTCCTGGGGCAGGAAGGAGGAACTATGAGAAGAAGGAGGTTTTGCAGTGGAAACAGAGTAGCTGGGTGCCTTCAGATTGGCCAGGAGCCAGCCAGTGGAAAGATCTGGCAACTCCGGTTGCTGGTAGAGACCTGATGGCGTGGAGGTGGGTCTAGGATTCTGGGGGCTCCACCACACAGGACTAGAGGGGAAGGAGGGTCTGAGGAAGCTGGGGAGTTGGTTCTGTGCAGAGGCCCTGGGTGGTGCTCACAGTTAATGCACTCGGCTACCAACCAAAAGGCTGGAGTTTCGGGTACACCCTGAGGTGTCTTGGAAGAAGGTCTTGGCAATCTACTTCTGAAAAATCAGCCTTTGAAAACCCCGTAGAGCACATCGTCTGATCCACGCCGGGTAGCCGTGAGTTGGAAAAGACGACAGAGCAACCGGTGCACGTCAGCTGGGTGTCCAGGCGGAGCTGCTTTTCTGAGCCGGCAGCTGGTGAGGCCTGAGCCACAGAGGTCAGTGGAAACCCGGCCCCGGTGGGGTCGGGTCTCAGGAGAAGCATCATGGTGTGGCCTCAGAGCAGTCGGGCTCCAACATGGGAAGGAGAGCCACAGGGCCAAGCCTCGGTTTCTTCATCTATAAAATGGAGAGAATAACGCCAGGTCTGCTAACTTTCTGGTGTGGCTGAATGAGGAAACGTTTCTGAAAGTCCTGAGCTCTGTGGCTGCATGACAGCAGGAAAACAGCCAGTGTCACCTGCTTCTGTGACCCTGTCCACAGGCCCTGACACAGGCTTGTCCTCGGGCCACGGGGGTCCTGTCCATGTCTGCACTGCTGCCTTTGAGCCCCTCCAAAGCAGCGACTGGCCCAGCGAGGCTCTCTGCACCAGGAGGCACTGGGCCAGCCCTGACCGAGTAGCCAGTGGGTCACAGGCTGTACACACAATGGCCAGGGTTGAGGAGAGTCAAATTTGGCAAGATGATGGATTTTCAAAAACCAGGAAACTGAGAAAACCATGTGTTGCCAAAGCACAAAGACCCTTTGACGTGAAGAACCTGTGGTAACTAACGTGCAGGCCCCAGCAGAGGCGCTTTGCTTCTGGGAGGGCATTCCTGGTATTAGAGAGCGAACGGCTTCAGGACCCAGGGCTTTCTCAGCAGTAAAGAATAATCACCTCATTGTTACAGACGCCAGGGAATAGGGAATATTTTCAGGTACAATTAGCTGGATTACAGAGTGCAGCTCTTTGAAGTATGATATTTTCTTGGATTTGTTTTAAATTGCCTCTGTCCACAGAGGGGAGCCCCTGGGTGGCGGAAACAGTGAAGGTGCTCTGCTAACCAAAAGGCTGGAGGTTCTAGTCCACCCAGAGGCACATCATAAGAAAGGCCTGGCAATCTACTTTCAAAACTCAGCCATTGAAAACCCTATGGAGTACAGTTCCACTCTGACACAGGGGTCAGAATCAACTTGACGGCAACTGGTCTGCTCTGGTCCACAAGTGAGCAGCAAGCTTAACTTCAATGCCATCATACTTACTTAGCACAGCCTGCCGAGTCCCAGGGAAAAGGGATCCTTCTCCTTAATGTGGGTTGTTTGAAAGTAGTTTTTATAACTTTTTTTTTTTTGATGATTTTAGATTTACAGACGAATCTCAAAGACAGTACAGAGCGTTCCTGTATACCCTTCACCCAGCTTCCCCTAATGTTAACATGTTCCATCGTTAGGGCACATTCGTCAAAGCCAAGATATTAACATGGGAACATTGCTATTAACTAGACAGCTGACTCTACTAAGATTTTACCAATTTTCCCACCAATGCCCTTTTTTTAAATTCCAAGATCCCACATTGCATTTATTGTTCCGCTCCTGAGTCTTTTCAATCTTCCCTTGTCTTTCATGACCTTGGCACCTTTCAAGGATACTGGTCAATTAATTGGCCGAATGTCTCTTATTTGGGGTTTGTCTGATGTTTCCTCATGGTTACAATGGGGTTATTGGGTTTCTGGAGAGAGTTCCACAGAGGTGAAATGCCAGTCTTATCCCATCATATCAGGGGGCACAGGATACCAACCTGACTTAACACAGGTGATGTTAACCTTGACCACCTGGGGAAGGTGGACTCTGCTGGGTTTCTCCACTCTGAAGTCACGGTCGCTCCGTTTCCATCACCTGTGTGTTAGGAGTGGGTAGCTGAGCACAGCCCACAGACAAGGAGAAGGAAATCAAACTCCACCTCCCAGAGGGAAGAGTTCTGGGGAATTCCCAGACACTTCAAACCACAAGTATTTGGGGGAAGATGCTTTGGGTCCGCAGCCACCCTGCTTCTCCTTAAAGTTCCACCTCTGTATTTAGCATTCATCAGCGGATCCTGCCCACAGCAATTACTACTGAGTTGTTCTAACATGATTTTCTATTTCCCCACTCCTTCCTTTGTTATTTGGAGTACTTCTTTAAGATGGAAAATTTGTTTCTCCTCCCGCATTTACTTATTTATTCAGTCATTGTCTATAGCAGCGTGAACTTGTGGGTATGGAGTCTCCGGGTGGCTCAGGCTACTAAATGAAAGGTTGGAGGATTGAGTCCACCTAGAGGTACCTTGGAAGAAAGGCCTGGTGATCAACTTCCAAAAAATGAGCCATTGAAAACCCTACAGAGCACAGTTCTACTCTGACACACAATAGGTTGCCATGGGTTGGAGTCAACTTGGTGGCAACTGTTTTGGTATTCATGGGTATTTATTTCATTCTTTGGGTTACCACTAAATACTTTGTCTCACCTTATGAATAGCTTTTTTTTTTTTTTTCTTTTGCAGTATGTTGTTAGGTGCCATCAAATTGGTTCCATCTCATAGCAACCCTATGTACAACAGAACGAAACACTGCCCGGTTCTGTGCCATCCCCACAAGGATCGCTATACTCGAGCCCATTGCTGCAGCCACTGTGTCAACCCATCTCGTTGAGGGTCTTCCTCTTTTTCGCTGACCCTCTACTTTACCAAGCATGATAACCTTCTCCAGGGACTGGTCTCTCCTGAGAACACGTCCAAACTACCTGAGATAAAGTCTTGCCATCTTTGCTTCTCAGGAGCTTTCTGGCTGTTCTTCTTCCAGGACAGATTTGTTTGCTCTTCTGGCAGTCCAGTTTTGCAGTACAGCTGTATGAATTTTAGCGCACGTGTAGATTCGTGTAACCTCCACCACAGTCAGGACACAGGACAGCTCGAAAACCCACCACCCGCCCATCTACCATCTGTCTGTAGTCACCCTCCTCCTGCCCATAGCCCGTGGTGACTACTCCTCTGTTCTCTATCACTATAGTTCTGTCTTTTCGAGAATGTTGTATAGACGGACTCATACGGTATGTAGCCTTTTGGCTTCTTTCACCCGGCGTGATGCCTTTGAGGTCCATCCAGGCTGTTCCGTGGATTGTTTTTATTGTGGATGCCATGATGTGGACGTACCACCGTGTGTCTAACCCTTTGCCCTGTGGAAGGATGTCTGGGCTGCTTCTACTTTTTGGCTGCATGGATAAAGCTGCTATGAGCTTTCGTTTGCAGCTTTTTGTGTGAACATAAGTTTACAGTTCTCTGGGATGAACGCCCAGGAGTGCAAATGCCAGATTGTGTGGGAGTTGCATATTTAGTTTTTTAAGGAACTGCCAAATCTTTTTCCGGAGTAGCTGGCCCATATTACATTCCCTCCAGCCGTGCCTGGGAGACGGGGCTTTGGAGGTCCATGTGGTCCATGCCTGCAGGTGAGCCGCCCTGCCCTTGCTAGCCCTTTACTGTGGGGTCTGGGCTCCTCCTCAGGAGCTGGGCTGGGCTTGAAGTCTGTTTTGGCTATGGTTACTCTTAGGCCACCATAAACGAAAAAACTACCTGCTGCTCTTCAGTCTATTTTGATTCGTGGTGACCCTATAAGACCAAGTAGAACTGCCCACAGGGTTTCCAAGTAGCCACTGATGGATTCCAACTGCTGACTTTTTGGTTAGCAGCTGTGGCTCTTAATCACTGCACTATCAGAGATCCTTCTTAGGGAACCAGGGTCTTCAAATTCTCCTGCTGACCTGGTGTTTATCCTTGTCCAACTGTGGGGTTTCGCGTGCTCCCCAGAAGGCCCGGCTCTCCTGGCTCTCCCAGCTGCACCCATCATCAGTCACTTGTATTCCAGGCTCATTATCTCGGCGTGGGGCAGAAAAGGGGCATTCATGGAAGCTCTGCTTCCGCCTTAGTCTTGGGCACCGTGAGCCTGGTCCTGGTCCGTGTTCCCGCCCTTCCTTCCTACAGTGGGCTTCTGAGGTGCCCACAGGTGGGTACTGCTCTTCCTTCACAGGTGAAAGCCCTGGCTCCCAGGGGAGGTGGGGAGGTGGGGAGAAAGGTGGGGAGGTGGGGGAGTGGAATGGTGGGGGGGTGGGGAAGTGGGGACGTGGGGAGGTGGGGAGCCCCATGCAGGAGACAGCTGTTTACTGACTTGCTTTCTGGCAGGGACAGTCTCCTTGGCCGCCCCATTGGTGGCCTCCTGCCGGCATTGCCTGTGAGTTTCCAGTCGGCACTGTTTCCAAATGTCTTCGCTCAGGCCCTGGGGAAGCCGAGCTGACCATGGTGACCTGTGTTAAATCATGTCAGGGGTCTGTTCTGCTAAGGAAATCATTAATCAGAGTGATGTGAGCGATTTTTAAGATCCCCAAATGCCCAGGCTCTGAGGAGCTGGGGGCTGAGTATTTCTAGCTCTTGGTGGACTCGTGTCTGTCCCTGAGTCCTTAGGGACCGTGCCCTGCCTGAGTCTGCCTGGCTAGGCATCAGCCCAGGGCCCGGCCGGGTCAAACGTGTACATTCAAGGAGAGTTTAGTAAAGGGGCTTTTTTCAAAGGGGTGGAGTCCCTGGGTGGTGCAAACAGTTAACGTAAGATCAGCTGCTAATTAAAAGGTTGAAGGTTCAAGTCCACCCAGAGGCACCTCAGGAAAGTCCTGGTGAGCCACTTCCGAAAAATCAGCTGTTGGAAACCCTGTGGGGCACGTTCTACTCTGACATACACGGAGCCACCATGTGCCGGAGTTGGCTCCACGGCAACTGGTTTTTTTTTTTTTTTTTTTTTTTTGCAAAGGGGTAGGCAGGAAGTCAGGGGCTACAGGGGGCCGTGAGCCCTCTCAGGGCCCGTGCTTGGGTCAGCGGGCAGGATCCAGACCTGGAGGCAGAGTGGCCTGGTCTTCGTTGGGGAATGTGCTGGCCCTCGGGGTCCCTGCCCTCACCCTCCTTCCAGGCCTGCTGAGGGCTGGGCAGGCGGGGGCTGGGATCCACAGGCAGACGGGCGGGAGAGGAAGAGCAAGGGCAGGCCCTCTGCTCACGTCAGTCCACAGCTCCCACAAAGTGGCTCTGTGTCTTTTGAATCTTATGTTTGGTAGAGGCAGAGAGCCCCCGAGTGGAATGGGAACCTGCACGGGCAGTGGAAACAGCCCCCCTTCTGCACTTTCACTGGCAGTCCATTCTTGGAGCTGTAATCTTATTGCTCGGAGCTGCCACCTGCTTCAAGGGACAGTAATCCAGGCGTGGCAGGTCTGTGGTCCGAAGCAAACTCCTTCTGGCATTTCTCAGGTTCCATTTCCGCGGCCTTACTGGGCACTAGTACTGCTCAGGCAGGCTCTCTGGAATTTCAGATATTTCAGAGACTGGAAGGCCCCCCACCAGGACCTGGAGAAATGCCAGCTGCCTGCCAGCCAAGCTGCCTGGAGAAGGAAGGCCTCAGCCCAGGTGTGTTCTGTCCACCGCATTCCAGTCAGCCATTAATAAAGTCCAGTGAGGCCTCCTTTCATAGACTCTGACACCAGATTGCAAAACACGCTCTTGAAGACCTTTGTAAATTCTTCTACCCAGGACGTTAACCATCCATCTTCCTGTCTGTGTGAATTCCAGGGGCCTTGCAGTGTGGAGAGAGGGATGAATTACTGAGGCGCAGGTCCAAACAGAGAGGACGAGGGAGTTCAGCAGGATGAAGAACACTGTCCAGAAAACTGAAATTAAGAACAATCTGTATCCCCAGGTGTCTTAGTCATCTAGTGCTGCTGTAACAGAAATACCACATGTGGATGGCTTTAACGAAGAGATATTTATTCTATCACAGTCTAGGAGGCTAGAAGACCAAATTCAGGGCACCAGGTCTAGGGGAAGGATTTCTCTTTCTGTCAGCTCTGGAGGAAGGTCCTTGTCATCATTTTTCCCCTGGTCTAGGAGCTTCTCAGCACAGGGACCCCAGGTCCAAAGGACCCACTGCTCTTCCGGCTCTTCTTTCTTGATGGCATGAATTGTCTCTGTCTCTCTGCTCGCTTCTCTTTTTTATCTCTCAAAAAAGATTGACTTGAGATACAACCCAATTCTATAGATTGAGTCCTGCCTCATTAACATCATAGAGGTTAGGATTTACATCACGTAAGATAATCACATCAGATCACAAAATGGTGGACAACAACACGTTATGTTGATACACATTTTGGGGGGGGACACAATTCAATCCATAACACTGAGTATATTCTATTAAACAATACATTTATCTGTTTATTTCTGTTTCTTCCTTCACAGTCTAAGAATTTGTCGTCAGTTGCATCAAGTTGGCTCCAACTCATGGGGACCCCATGCACAACAGAAGAAAATGTTGCCCAGTCCTGCACCATCTTCATGATCATTGGCCCATTGTTTCAGCAACTGTATATTTTGAGACCCTTCCAACCTAGGAGGCTCTTCCAGCACTATGTGGGACAGTATTCTGATGTGATCCATAGGATTTTCATTGGCTGATTTTTGAAAGTAGATCACCAGGCCTTTCTTCCAAGTCTGTCTTAGTCTGGAAGCTCTGCTGAAACCTGTCCACCATTGGGTAACCCTGCTGGAATTTGAAATACCAGTGGCATAGCTTCCAGCATCACAGCAACATGTAAGCTACCACAGTACAACACACTGACAGATGGGTGGTGGAAAGAATTTACATATTAGATAATAATAACACTCTGTCTTTTTGGAGGCCCTAAAATTCAACAAAAAAGGCTCTGTTCATCAATCATTTGTCACTCCTTCATACAGACGTGCATTGCTACCTACTAGGTAAGAACCAGGACTAGGTTCCAGGGCTCAGACAGAAGCAAAGCCCACAAGACCACTGGCCTGAAACACCATCCTCTCCTCCCTCTTGAATCCCCATGTCAGTGTTACTTCTTTCACCCAGTTATCAGGGCTACCCTGTCACTACCCATTAGCTCATGTTACACCTCTGCTCCACACCCTTCGTGACTCCCCGTTCACCCTGAGCTAATTCCCTTCCACCCCTTTGTCCCTGGCTCTCTGCCACTCTGTTCCTTGAACACACCAGCACAGAGCTGTCTTAAAGTCTTTGTGTTGGCTGTTCCCTCTGCCTGTAATGCTGTTCCCCACAATAAAAGCAGTGTCATTTCCGCTCCTCCTTCCAGTCTTCATACCTGATCTCCTTCTCAGGGAGGCTTCCGTCTCATCTCCACTTAAGATCCTGCCTGCCACCAAGCATTCCTGACCCTCTTGACCTTGTTTTATTTTCCCTTCTGAGAATTTCGTTTATGAGGGCAGGGATATTTATCTGTTTCCTGATGGTATCTCCCCAGTGCCCAGACAGTGCCCGGCACAGAGGAGTTGTTCAAAAATATTTAATAACTGAATGCATGAGTAATAAGGGTTGGTATCAGTGTCGGGGCGGGTGTTGGGAGGGTATGGGGAGGGCATGGGGAGTGGCTGTCTGGTGCATCGATGGGGGAGAGGGTAAGCTGGGCTGTGTTTGTACGTTATAATTTGGCACTGTAGAGATCCGTTTTAATACATACCACCTTTTCCACAAGAAATTCCACTTCTAGTTTCTACCTGTTATAAATTGAATCATGTCTCTCCCGAAATAGGTGCTGAAGTCCTAATACTTGTACCTGTAAATATGACCTTGTTTGGAAATATGCTTTTTCTTTTGCTATGTTAATAAGGTCACACCAGTGTAGAGTGAGAAAGCTAGACAGTGAATAAGGAAGATCAAAAAAAATTGATGTCTTTGAATAACGGTGTTGGCGAAGAATATTGAACATACCATGGACTGCCAGGAGAACGAACAGATCTGTCTTGGAAGAAGTACAGCCAGAATGGTTCTTAGAAGCAATGACGGCGAGATGTCATCTCATATACTGTGGACATGTCGTCAGGAGGGAGCATACTTGGTAAAGTAGAGGGTCATCAAAAGAGAGGAAGACCCTCAACTAGATAGATTAACACAGTGACTACAACAATGGGTTTAAGCATAACGACAATTATGAGGATGGTGCAGTACCAGGCAGTGTTTTATTCTGTTGTACATAGGGTCACCGATATGAGTCAGAACCGACTCGACAGCACCTAAAAACAACACAACGATGTGGGGTGGGTCCTAAACCTAATCACTTTTGAATGGTGTCTTATAAAAAGAACACCATAGACACAGAGACACACACAGGGGAAAGACAGATGCTAAGGAATCCCAAGAAACATCAGGGAATGCCAAGGAATTCTGGGGCTACCAACAAGGAAGGATCATTCCCTAGTGACAAGGCCCTGATTTGGACTTCTGGCCTCCAAAGCTGTGAGAATAAATTCCTGTCCTCCAATGCCGCCCACTTGTGGTATTTTGTGCTATCATGGCCCTAGGTCACCAAGATATTACCCTAGAGAAAGGAGGGAAGAATTTCGTCCTTGCAAATGCCAGCCATAGTTTGTATAACATAGGCTTAACTGGTCCTTAGATTTTTAGTGGAATTTACCCATAAAATCTTCTTGGTCTGGTTTCTTTGACAGAGTAGATACTTAGCTGTCTTTGAATGTGTTTTATGTCCAACGTCTTCCTGTTTCTTAGTCATTATCTGGCTTGCTGGAATTCAGGTTTTTAAGGGCTCTCTTGATTTAAATATGGTAATTTATACTTTTTGAGAAAATCATCAATACAAAAGGTTCCCTTTCTTGTGTTATATCTGTGTGCATTCTTTGCTGTTTTCCCAACACTTTGCCCCCAGATTGTTTTTCTCAAAGCACTGGCTTTCGTTTTCATTGATCAAATCTTCCATCTTTTCATTTTCTATGTCTTTAATTTCTCCTTTTCCTTTATTAGTTCTTTCCTTTATCTATCTTTGGGTTAATTTTCTTCAGAGCTTCAAACTGGTTTGTTCTGGTTCCAAGCCCTGCTGAGAATTTGCATCTCCACCCCAGATATACAGAACCAGAATCTACATTTTGACAAGATCTCCAGGCGATTCTTTTTCCCAGCAGCCTTAGTGTCACCTCTGAACTTGTTAGAAATGCAAATTCTCTGCAGGGGTTTGAACTGGGAGGAACTGGTTTGAAACCCTGGTTTTCTTTTCCAAAATCTTTACCTTCTATGTCAAGTTTATTTAATTTCAAACTGTCTTGGTTCCCAATAAAATATGAGTATCGCTTTGACTCTATCCCACAGGATTAAGTAATATTTATTTTTTTCCTCTTATAGTGGTTTGGGGAAACCCTGGTGGTGTGGTGGTTAAGTGTTATGGCTGATAACCAAAAGGTCAGCTGTTCAAATCCACCAGGCACTTCTTGGAAACTCTATGGGACAGTTCTATTCTGTCCTATAGGGTCACTATGAGTTGAAATCAACTCATCGGCAATGGGTTTGTTTTTTGGTTTATAGTGGTTTCGGAGTTATACACTCTATTTCCATATGTATGCTCAGGGTTATGCATGGATTTAAATGTGCAAATTGTAAAGGTATGTGGTTCCCATCGCTCTGTTGAGTTCATCTTTCCTTTGCCCTCACCCTGGCCCTTTGAAAGTGGAGAGAGCATCTGTGATTTTTCTTCACCTCCCTGGTTTACCCACATTCAGCATTAGCAGGTGTTTAGATTTAGCAGTTAAGTTTACTGACTTGGGTCTGTTTGTTCTTGCTCAGCCCTGTTTTATGTCCCACGTCTTCCCGACTTGCTGGAATTTGTGGTCGAGCATGCATGAAAACGTCTTAACTTTGCTAATCCGCCTGAGTGTTAGTGTGCTGGCCGGGCATAGGATATAATACTCCTAGGCAGCAGGCAGACCTTGGTGGAGACAGAAGAGAGTGTGCCCGGCCCTCTGGAGGGGCTGCCTGCAGCTGGAGTGGTCTTGGAGGGGCCCCTCTGTGCTCTGAGGAGGCCGTCTGTGCAGCCAACACTGGCCTGGGGCTGAGAGGAGCTGGCCTGGGTTTGAAATCCATGGCCCTCTGGCGGGCCCTACCCCTTCCCAGCTGTGCAGCCACAACAGGCAAGTCCAAGCCCAGTGCTGTGGATGTGGAGAGGCAGGAAGCTGCGTGAGCTCCAGGGTCTTGGAGTGACTAGGGGCTCGTGGGGCAGCAGGTGCTGAGGACACCGTGGGGCTCTGCCCAGCGAGGACATACCAGCCACTGTCTGTTCCTCCCTCTAGACCACAGGAAGAGAACCATGATCTGGGGGCAGTGAGAGCAGGGTGCTGTGGCCATCCCAGCCTGGGGGTGGTGGTGATGGGACCAGAGAAGGTCACGGTTTGAATGGCTGAGGTAGGAGCTTGGTTGGCAGTGGCCTGTGGGTGAGCCTGAAGGAAGAAATGGCTGGCCTTCATCCTCTATTTCTGGAATCCCTGGTGGGCGGCCCTGCACCTGAGCCTACCACAAGCCCCAGGGCAGGCAGCACAGGGGGCTGCCCCTGCCCAGGGCGCTCTGGCCAGGGGTACCCACCCCACTGCCACTTCCCACAGTGCTCAGGGCCTCCTGGAGGAGGCAGGCCATGGCAATCGGGGAAGAAACAGACACTTTGTTTCTCTATAACGGCAGAACCACTCCTTAATACGTTGATGACATGAAGCGAATCACCAAGCCAGCTGACGTTGGCGATTCTGGGAAAGGAGCCTGTCTGGAGTCACTGATGATTGATCACGATTAGCGTACACTGACCTCCTAAAAGGTTGCATTGGGCCAGCTCTTCCCCCAGGGACAGCATGTCTACTGGGTCTTCGTGATGCTGCCCCCACCATACTCTGCACCTGTCTAACAGGCGTACTCCTGACCCCATGTACCAGGGCACAGCATTTGGGTTTCCTCACAGAATAGGTGGGTCACCAGCTACCCCCTTGGCCTCAGACCATGGGTGGGAGCCAAGAGCACAGTATGTTCCTGAAACCTCCACTATGCCCCAGAGTTTCACTGCTGCTGTTTCCGCCTATAGACCCAGCCCGAGGTGAGCACAGACCTCTGGGCTTCTGACAAGTTGCTTTGACACTGTTCTCAGAAATGTTAGTGGGCTCGTGCCCGCTCCCTGCTGTTTCCTGGTGGGCAGTACATGGGTGGCTCATCCCGGCCCCTCCCTGCATGCACTGTGCCCTCATTCCCGCCCTAGTGGTCCTGAGCTCGGGGTAGGGGGTGCAGGAGGGAGGGGAACTAGTTGCCTAGAGAGACTGATGAGTTAACCGGTCTAGGGTAAACAATGAGGAGTGACGCCCAGTGATGGGAATTTCCAGCCCCGCAGGTCTAGAGTAAAAGCCTTGTATCCAAAGTACCCCCAGCTTCCAGGGACTGGGGTGGGGGCTATTGATGAGGGGTACAGAGTTTCTGTTTGGGGCGATGAAAATTTTTGGAAATAGATAGTGGTGATGGGCGTACAACATGGTGAATATAATTGATGTCACTGAATTGTACACTTGAAAATGGCTAAAATGACCCATTTTTGTTACATATATTTTACTACGAAAGCCCTGGTGGCGTAGTGGTTAAGTGCTACGGCTGCTAAGCAAAAGGTCGGCAGTTTGAATCCTCCAGGCGCTCGCTCCTTGGAAACTCTATAGAGCAGTTCTACTCTGTCCTATAGTGTCGCTATGAGTCAGAATCAACTCGACGGCAGTAGGTTTGCTTTTGGTTTGGTATATTTTACTACAATAATTTTTTTTTTTTAAGAGATTTTCCCAGTAACTGGCAATACTGCCAGATTTGGTAGCTCTTAGCTGAATAAGTGACATCCCACCTGCCAGTGGCATCACTGCACTGGCCGAGGAGGTGGAGATGGGTTGAGAGTCGTGGGAGCAGCCGCCAGCTCCCCCCCACCACCACTGCCAAATTCATGCCCACAGCATGGCCCAGCTCCCTGGAAGTTAGGGGACGTGGTCTGGGCCTGCGCACACTCCTCAGGGCTCTCCATGCTCCACCCCTTCCAGCTGCGTGGATGAAGACCCAACAGTGACTTGGAAGCTGGTAGTCCCAGAGGGCTGCCTGGAGGAGGTCTTCCTGCTGATCCCCACCCGGGACTTAGTGTGCCATTTTGTGTCTGGTCCATGTGTTACCGTGACATCCATACTGCTCCTCAGCTTCCTGGTCTTCAGGAAAATGGATTCCGGGCCTTCTCATTGCCGAGTTCCTGCTCTGGGGCAAAAATCACAGCGTCATCGCACAGAGCGGGGCACAGCTGACTCAGCAGATGCACAGGAGAGGCCGAGCTTGCAGAGAGAAGCTGGCTATCCAATGTGCAGGAGAGCTGAGGGCCTGGCCCTCCAGGTCCTGGGAGAAGCCCCGCCCATAGATGTAGGTCTTAGCTGTTGAATTGCCTTGTTGGGGGTCTGAGAGGCAGGCTCCTTCCAGGGGTAAGACCCAGGTGAACCCTTCCCCTTCAGGTGCTACTGGTGATGAGAAGGCCCAGAATCCATTTTCCTGAAGACCAGGAAGCTTAGAAGCAGTATGGATGTCATGGTAACACCAGAGTCCCTCCCTGAAAGACTGCCTGGCCTAAGCCCTCCCTCCCCAGATACCCAAACTGGCCTGCCCGGTTGCCTTGAACTCACAACCCCCATGTGGAGGTCAACTGGACTGCAGGGGTATCCCAGGATTCTGAAGCAGGGGTGCCCTCCAACAAATTCAGTGTAGGGACTGCTTACAAAGGAGTGCAGGGTGTCAGAGGTCAAGAGGGGAGGGAGCTGGACCCCAACCAATGATAGCAGGAGCCCTAGGTCCGAGCTTCCTGGGGCAGGTGGCTGGGCAGACAGGGTCTCCACAGCTGTGGCCTCAGTAGGGGGGCAGCTGGCCAGGTGCCTGGTAACCTCTAACTCCTCCAAGGCCCACCACCAGCACCTCCCAGTAGCCAAGCCCACCAGAGCCAGTGGGACCCCAGATGTCAGCCCAATCCCTGAACAGGTGAGGAAGGGTACCCCTGGGATGGGAGGGGGTAGGTGGATGGCATTTGACCGAAAGCAGGAGAAGAGCATTCCAGGGGATGTGGGGAGCAGGTGGAGAACTTTCAGCAACCCCCGTCAGTCCTCTCACGCATGCTACTTTGTTGGGCTGTGGCTCCCTCCCTCACTGTCCCGCTGGTCCGAGGTAGCCTCATCGGGCTCTTGAGCTCAGGGTTGTGGGTGCCCCGTTCTGGCTTTTCCTGCTGCATCTACACAGCCCACAATCTCCATGGCCTCTGGCTGGCTTCTTACTCCGTGAACCAGGACGCTTCAAACCACTATCATCAGTATTTCTGCCCCTGCCCCAGGACTTCAGCACCTTGAAACCAAGAGCAGTAGCCTTGAACCCAGCTAAGATCCGTCCCCTGGTGCCTTAAGAGCCCCCTGGTTAGCTTTAAAGTCAGACACATCATTGTGGTTTCCAGACCCTGAAATCTCCCTGACTGCCATGATTCAGCTTGCCTACCTTTGAGGCACAAGGCTTAAAAGTTTCTGTGGTTTGCACGCCTGCTAGGAAAAAAGGAAAAAGCTCTCAGGTGTTTTCATTGCTCCAAAAAAAGAGAAATCTTTGGCCACAGGTATATGTCTGGGAACCCAGCTGCCTGCACAAAACCTTCTTGTGGAATTCACTAGGATACCCTTGGTGTCCAAGCAGACAGTGCCTGTTTGTCTTCATCTGGGAGGTTCAGGAGGAGGAAGAGAGCTTCGATAGGCAGGTGCTGAGAGCATCGTCCCCAGCCATGGCATCACCTAGGGCGAAGGGTCCCATCTAGTTTGGTGGCGACATTGGAAAAACCCAGCCATGGCTTACGATGGGCTAGCTGCCGTGTCACAGGGAGAAACTGAGGCCTCCCATCACCAGCCAATCCCAATTTACCAGCCATGTGACTGAGTGAGTGCCCATGGAAGAGGGTCCGCCAATATCTGACCTCAACATCCTGAGACACCCTGAGCCAGGACCACTCAGCTGAGCTGCTTCTGAATTCCTGGCCCATGGAAACCGAGAGGATAATCAAGGTTTATTGTAAGTTATTGTTAACCACTAATTTGGAGGGCATTTGTTACGAAGCAATAGAAAACTAATAAATCACCGATACATGAGGATTGTCTGGGCTGGAGAAAGTACTTTTGGAGTGTTTGCTCCCAGGGACTCGGTCAGCCTTTGTACACAGATACACTTCTACCCCTTTTGAAAGCAGAAATACAATCAAAACCTATTCAGATGAGGAGCATTTTTGCTGCATAAATTAACCTCAATTTAGTACCGTTAATTCAACTGGATCTGTCAGCTTGTGATACTACAGTGGCTTACATGTTGCTTTGTTGCTGGGAGCTATGCCACGAGTATTTCAGACGCTAACAGGGTCACCTATGGTGGACAGATTTCAGCAGAGTTCCAGATTAGGGCAGACTAGGAAGAAAGGCTGGTGATCTACTTCCAAGTATCAGCTGATGAAAACCTTATGGATCATTACAGGACATTGTCCAACTGGCTTGCTTAGGACACGTCATCAGGAGGTAAAGTAGAGGATAGGAGACCCTCAATAAGACGGATTTACACAATAGCTTCAGTGATAGACACACACACGCTGGCATTCATGAGGATCACGCAGGACCAGGCAACATTTCGTACTGTTGTGCGTAAGGTCGCTATCAGTTTGAGCTGGCTTGATAGCAGCTAACAACAACAACTTTTTGACAAGAAAAAAGGAAGCTCTCTTTGAGTATCCTTTGGAGCTTGCAGTTTTTAGAGACCAAATTTATTTCAGTAACTATGGCTTTCGTTTTCTTTCAGGGTTCAAGTTGTCACTACTTGACCAGTGGAGCCCCTTGAAGCTGGTGCCTATCGCTTGCCTCTGCCCACACTACTCAGGACCCTTCAGAAGCTTCCACACATTTGGGCAAGAGGACCCCATAGGCTGCCTCTGTTGATCTCCCTACCCCCAAGATATAGAATCCATGGGCCCCTGAGGGCCAGGGTCCGAGAGCCCCCAACAGGTCATTTGTGCAATGGCTCTTGGTGTAGGCACTCCGGGGACAGATCCAGAAATGAGGCTTAACTGATGACTGTACACCGATATTCCTAAATTTAGCTAAAGCATCTCGTATCTCATTAAATCCTTCCATGACTCACACTGTGAATTTATCCCTCTTTATTAATAATTTCATGAACTACGCAATTATTTCCCGCTAACCGAAAATCGTGGTTCAAACAAGCATAATTACATGTTTGTGGTATTGTCAGCTCCACAGAATGGGTCTGAAGTAATATTAAAATTAACACCAACACTAAAATGGTGGACATGCATAATGAGCTTTAACGTTACAGTGTGTTTTGTGACCAACCTTGGAGCATACTTCATTAATTACACACCGTCAAATGGCTTTGGGTGTGTGTAATATTTTTATTTGATGACTATTATACAAGATCTTCTGGGAGAAACCCTTTCATCCAGTTTTTAAACTTTTCATTTGAAGGCATCGGTGCTTTAATAGCTGAATGGTCTTATTGGGTAAAACCAACCAGATGCTGTCACACTGACTCATGGCGACCCCGTGTGTGTCAGAGTAGAAATGTGCTCCACAGGGTTCTTGATGGCTAATTTTTTGGAAGTAGATCACCAAGCCTTTCTTCCAAGGTACCTCTGGGTGGATGCAAACCTCCAACCTTTTGGCTAACAGCCAATTGCTCAACCTTTTGCACCACCCCGGGACTCCATCTAACCAGGTAGCAGCTCTTATCCATGGGCCTTCCCTTGGTGGGGAAGCCCTGGTGGCATAGTGGTTAAGTGCTACAGCTACTAACCACACACACACACATACACAGAGAGAGAGGGAAAAGGTTGGCAGCTCAAATCCAGCAGGTGCTCCTTGGAAACCCTACGGGGCAGTTCTACTCTGTCCCATAGGGTCACCATGAGTTGGAATTGACTTGACGGCAATGGGTTTGGTTTTCTTTTTGGTTTCACTTGGTGGTCTCTAGAAGGTGGAAAATCTGTTCTCTGTCCACGCTGTAGGATGGGTGAGGCTCATTTCCATCTTTAGGGCGTGGACAGGAGTCACTAGGCTGCTTGTTGTGGGTTCAATTTCGTTCTCCACAAAGGCATGTGGAAGCTCTAACCCCTGGTACCTGTGAATATGACCCTGTTTGAAAATAGGATTTTTCTTTTACTTTTAGTTAATGAGGTCATACTGGAGTAGGGTAGCTCCTAATCCTTTCGCATGGTGGCTTATGAAAAGGGAGAGCAGACATGGAAACAGTCGCACACAGGGAAGACAGCACACGTGGATCCATCTACAGGCCAAAGAATGCCAAGGAAGGCCCGGGGCTACTAATGAGGAGGGATCTTCCCTTAGAACTGCCATAGAGAGTTCATAGCCTTGCCAAGGCCCTGAATCCCAACTTCTAGCTTCCACAACTGTGAGAAAATAGACTCCTGCCTTTTAAAGTCCCCCACTGTGTGGTATTTTGTTATGGCAGCCCTGTTGCTGTTGTTGTTGGGTTCCATCGAGGAGGTTTAGACTCAGATCAACCTTATGTACAGCAGAACGAAACACTGCCGGGTCCTGTGCCATCCTCACAATCATTGCTATGCTTGAGCCCATTGTTGCAGCCAGCGTCAATTCATCTCATTGAGGGTCTTCGTCTTTTTCACTGACCCTCTACTTCACCAAGCATGATATCCTTCTACAGGGACTAGTCCCTCCTGATAACATGTCCAAAGGATGTAAGACATAATCTCACCATCCTTCCTTCTAAGGAGCATTCTGTTTGTACTTCTTCCAAGACAGATTTGTTCATTCTTCTGGCAGTCCATGGTATATTCAATATTCTTCACCAACACCACAATGCAAAGGTGTCAATTCTAAAAAAACTCTTCGTCGTCCAGTAAATTCCAACTCATAGAGACCCTATGGAACAGAGTAGAATTGCCCAGTAGGATTTCCAAGAAGCAGCTCGTGGATTTGAACTGCTGACCTTTTGATTAGCGGCCAAGTTCCTAACCACTGCGCCACCAGGGTTTCCCTAGGAGACTAAGACATCATATTTGGTCCATCTGTGATGGTCCAAAGCTTAGTTACAAGGCTATGGTGTAGATATACAAGGTGTATATTAGACAAGCCCAATTTATACTTTTCTGTTCACCTCAATTGAATTTTTTGCAGTATTATGGAAATATCCATGGTATCCTATAAAGAGGAGACACCATGCTGTTGGCTATAGGTGGTGGGCACTTAGTGACCAGTGGGCAAGGAGACAGGATCAAGTAGAGGTATCCATTCTTTTCTCGTTTTTTTTAAAATACTAAGAGCCCTTAAATTTATTGTTCCCACTTTCCTGATTAATCAGCCTTTTTCTTCTCAGTCCCATTGGACAGTTTATTATTAAAAGATGGCTAATAGGCCATCTTCTATAGTTTCCACCAAACAATATGTGTAAATGGTATTGGTGAAGTTAGCAACAAACTTTAATTTAAAACATAATTAAATCTCATGTAAAATCTCACGATTAAATCTCATAAACATAATATGTAGGTGGCACCATAAGACATTAGTCCTGGTGCCACTTTATTCTGATTTTGGGGAAAGCCACTGTGGCTGACTTGTTCCATATTAAATCGTGCCCCCTTCCCTCAAATATGTACTGAACCCCTGGCCCTTGTTCCTGTGATCTTGTTTGAAAACAGGGTTTGTCCTTTTTTATTGTGCTTTAAGTGAAAGTTTACAGCTCCAGTTAGCTTCTCATACAAAAATTTTTACACACATTGCTATGTGACCCTAGTTGCTCCCCCTATAATGTGACAGCACAGTCCCTTTTCCCCCCGGACGTGTCCCTTCAACCAGCTCTGGTCCCTTTCTGACTTCTCATTTCGCCTCCCGACGAGCTGCCCATTTAGTCTCGTGTGTCTACTTGAGGATCATTTTATGTCTTCACGAGGATCATTTTATGTCTTACAGTCCAATCTAATCTTTGACTGAAAAGTTGGCTTCAGGAATGGTTTTATTTCTGGGTTAACAGAGAGCCCAGGGGCCATGTCTTCTGGTGTTCTTCCAGTCTCAGCCAGACCATTAATTCTGGTCTTTTTACTAGAATTTGAGTTCTGCACCCCACTTTTTTCCTGCTCCATCAGGGACTCTCTGTTATGTTCCCTGTCAGGGTGGTCACTGATGGTAGCCGGGCACCATCTAGTCCTTTTGGTCTCAGGCTGATGGAGTCTCTGGTTTATATGGCTCTTTTTATTTCTTGGGCTAATATTTTCCTTGTGTCTTTGGTGTTCTTCATTCTCTTTGCTCCAGGTAGGTTGGGATCAATTGATGCATCTTAGACGGCAGCTCACTAGCTTTTAAGACCCCAGACGCCACTCACCAAAGTGGGATGGAGAACATTTTCTAATAAACTTGGTTAAGCCAATTGACCTAGGTGTCCCCTGAAACCATGGTCCCGAGTCCCCCACCCCTGCTACTCTGTCCCTTCAAGTGTTTGGTTGTATTCAGGAAACTTCCTAGCTTTTGGTTTAGTCCAGTTGTGCTGACTTCCTCTGTATTGTGTGTTGACCTTTCCTTCACCTAAAATAGTTGTTGTCTACTGTCTAATTAGTGAATACCCCTCTTCCTCCCTCCCCACCCTTGTAACCATCAAAGAATGTTTTCTTCTGTGTTTAAACCTTTTCTTGAGTTCTTATAATAATGGTCGCATACAATATTTGTTCTTTTGTGACTGACTAATTTCACTCAGCATAATGCCTTCCAGATTCATCCATGTCATGAAATGTTTGATGGATTCATAGTTGTTCTTTCTCCTCGCGTAGTATTCCATTGTGTGAATATATCATAATTTGTTTATCCATCCATCCATTGATGGGTACCTAGGTTGTTTCCATCTTTTTGCTATGGTATACAGTGCTGCAATGAACATGGGTGTACATATATCTATTTGTATGACCGCTCTTATTTCTCTAGTACATTCCAAGGAGAGGGATTGCTGGAATGTGTGGTAGTTCTATTTCCAGCTTTTTAAGGAAGCACCAAATCGATTTCCAAAGTAGTTGTACCATTTTACACTCCCAGCAGCAGTGTGTAAGTGTTCCAGCCTCTCCACAACCTTTCCAACATTTATTATTTTGTGTTTTTTGGATTAATGCTAGCTTTGTTGGGGTAGATGGTATCTCATTGTGGTTTTGATTTGCATTTCTCTAATGGCTAATGATTGTGAGCATTTCCTCATGTACCTGATAGCCGCCTGAATGTCTTCTTTGGTGAAGTGCTTGTTCATATCCTTTGCCCAGTTTTTAATTGGGTTCTTTGTCTTTTTGTTGTTGAGGTTTTGCATTATCTTGTAGATTTTAAAGATTAGACCCTGATCGGATACGTCGTAGCCAAAAATTTTTCCCCAGTCTGTAGGTTGTGTTTTTACTCTTTTGGTGAAATCTTTGGATGTGCATAAGTGTTTGATTTTTAGGAGCGCTCAGTTATCTAGTTTCTATTCTGGTGTTTATGCATTGCTAGTAATGTTTTATATTCTGTTTATACCATGTGTTAGGGCTCCTAGTGTTGTCCCTATTTCTTCTTCCAGGATCTTTATCATTTTAGATTTTATATTTAGGTCTTTGATCCATTTTGAGTTAGTTTTTGTGCATGGTGTGAGGTATGGGTCTTGTTTCATTTTTTTGCTGATGGATATCCAGTTATACCAGCACCATTTATTAAAGAGACTGTCTTTTCCCCATTTAAGGGATTTCTGTTAAGGCCATAAAGCAAGCATTTGTCAAATATCAGCTGCTCGTAGGTGGATGAGTTTACTTCTGGATTCTCAATTCTGTTCCATTGGTCTATGCATCTGTTGTTGTACCAGTACCAGGCTGTTTAAACTACTGTGGTGGTATAATAGGTTCTAAAATTAGGTAGGATGAGGCCTCCCACTTTGTTCTTCAGTAACACTTTACTTATCGGGAGCCTCTTCCCTTTCTAAATGAAGTTGGTGATTTGTTTCTTCATCTCATTAAAAAATGTCATTGGAATTTGCATCAGGATTGCATTGTATCTGTAGATCACTTTGGGTAGAATAGACATTTTTCAGAATGTTGAGCCTTCCTATCCATGAGCAAGGTATGTTTTTCCAATTACGTAGGTGTTTTTGGTTTCTTGCAGTAGTGTCTTGTAGTTTTCTTTGTATAGGTCTTTTAAGTTTCTAGTTAGATTTATTCCTAAGTGTTTTATCTTTTTGGAGGCTATTGTAAATGGTATTGATTTGGTGATTTCTCTTGGAAGTTCTCTTTGTTGGTGTAGAGGAATCCAACTGATTTTTGTATGTTTATCTTGTATCCTGATACTTTCCTGAACTCTCCTATTAGTTCCAGTAGTTTTCTTGTGGATTCTTTGGGGCTTTCTGTGTATAATATCATATCATCTGCAAATAGAGATACTTTGACTTCTTCCTTACCAATTTGGATGCTCTTCATTTCTTTTTCTAGCCTAATTGCTGTGGCTAGAACCTCCAGCACAATGTTGAATAACAGTGGTGATAAAGGGCATCCTTTTCTGGTTCCCATTCTCAAGGGGAATGTTTTCAGACTCTCTCCATTCAGGATGATGTTGACCGTTGGCTTTGTATAAATGATCTTTATTATGTTGAGGAATTTTCCTTCTATTCCTATTTTGCTGACAGTTTTTATCATAGTGGGTATTGGACTTTGTCAAATGCCTTTTCTGCATCAACTGATAAGATCATGTGGTTCTTGTCTTTTGTCTTATTTATACGATAGATTACATTGATTGTTTTTCTAATGTTCAACCATCCTTGCATATCTGGTATGAATCCCACTTGGTCATGGTGAATTTTTTTTTTTTTTTGATATGTTGTTGAATTCTATTGGCTAGAATTTTGTTGAGGATTTTTGTATCTACATTCATAAGGGATATTGGTCTGTAGTTTTCTTTTTTGTGGCATCTTTACCTGGTTTTGGTATCAGGGTTATGCTGCCTTCATAGAATGAGTTTGGGAGTATGCCATCCTTTTCTGTGCTCTGAAATACCTTTAGTAATACTAGTGTTAACTCCTCTGAAAGTTTGGTAGAATTCTCCAGTGAAGCCATCAGGGCCAGGGCATTTTTTGTTGTTGGGAGTTTTTTGATTACCTCTTCAATCTCTTCTTTTGTTATAGGTTTATTTAGCTATTCTACCTCTGTTTGCGTTAGTTTAGGTAGGTAGTGTGTTTCTAGAAATTTGCCTCTAGGTTTTCAAATTTGTTAGAGTACAATTTTTCAGAGTATTCTGTTATGATTCTTTTAATTCCAGTTAGGTCTGTTGTGATAACACCCATCTCATTTCTTATTCAGGTTTTTGCTTCTTACTTATCCTGTTTTTCTTATGTCAGTTTGGCCAGTGCTTTACTGATTTTATTGATCTTCTCAAAGAATAAGTTTTTGGTCTTGCTGATTCTTTCAGTTGTTTAATTCTGTCTAATTTTATTATTTTCTTTCTTCTGGTGCCCAAGGACTTCTTTTGCTGCTCTCTTTCTCTTTATTCAAGTTGTACGGTTAATGTTTTCATTTGGCTCTTTCTTCTTTTTGGATGCGTGCATTTATTGCTGTAAATTAACCTCTGAGCACTGCTTTTGCTGTGTCCCAAATGTTCTGGTAGGATGTGTTTTCATTCTCACTTGATTCTATCAATTTCTTTATTCTGTCCTTAATTTCTTCTATAAACCAGTAGTTTTTGAGCAAGGTGTTGTTTGGTTTCCACGTGTTTGATTTTTTTTTTTTTCCCTTGCTTTTTTGTAATTGATTTCTACTTTTATGGCTTGATGGTCCAAAAAGATGTTTTGTAACATTTTGATTTTTGGAATTCTGTTAAGTCTTGGTTTATGGCCTGATATGTGGTCTATGGAGAATGTTCCATGTGCATTGGAAATGAAAGTATACTTGGCTGCTCTTGGGTGGAATGCTCTGTATATGTCTATGAGAACAGGTTGGTTGGATGTGTCATTTAGATCTTCTGTGTCTTTATTGAGCTTCTTTCTAGACGTTCTGTCCTTCACTGAAAGCAGAGTGTTGAAGTCTCCTACTATTACTGTGGAGCTGTCTATTCCTCTTTTCAATGCTGTTAAGAGTTTGTTTTATGTATTTTTTTAAGCCCTGTCGTTGGGCGTGCAAATATTTATTATGGTTATGTCCTCCTGGTGTAATGACCCTTTAATCATTATGTAGTATCCTTCCCCATGTGGTAGATTTGGCTTTCAAGTCTATTTTGCCAGAGATTAATATTGCCACTCCTGCTCTTTTTTGATTGTTGTTTGCTTGATATATTTCTTACCATCCTTTGAGTTTTAGTTTGTTTGCATCTTTAAGTCTAAGGCGTGTCTCTTGTAGGCAGCCTATAGACAGACAATGGTTTTTTAATCCATTCTGCCACTCTGTGTCTCTTTTTTGTTGCATTAACCCATTTACATTTAGTGTAATTATTGATGGGTATGAGTTCAGTGCCATCTTTTGTGTGTGTGTGTTGTTGAGAGTTCCTTTGTTCCATTTAATTTTCTGTGCTGAGCTGTTTTTCTTTATGTATTTTCATCTCTTCCATTGTTGTTGACTTTGTATTTGCTGAGTTTTTATGTTTTTCTTGTTTTTTATTTTGATGTGCAGGGTTGTTTGTTTCCTTGTGGCTCCCTTAATATTTACCCTTATTTTTCTAAGTTTAAACTGATCTTTTATTTCTTTATATCGCCTTGACTTCCTCTCCGTATGAATGATCTATGACTACATTATTTAGTCCCTCTTTTTTTGTTTTAAAGTTGTCTTCTTTTAAATATTGACATCTCTGTTTCCATATTTTCAGTGTTTTGGCTTTGATTTATTTTTGTGACTTCCGTATCTGGGTTGATATCTGGTTGTTCTGTCCTGCGTTCTAGTCTTGTATTGTTGTCTGATATTATTGATTTTCTAACCAAAGGACTCCCTTTAGTATTTCTTGTGATTTTGGTTTGATTTTCACAAATTTCCTAAACTTTTGTTCATCTGGAAATGCCCTAATTTCACCATCATATTTGAGAGACAGTTCACAGGATATGTAATTCTTGACTGGCAATTTTTTTCCTTCAGGTCTTTATGTGTGTCATCTCATTGCCTTCTTGCCTGCATGGTTTCTGCTGAGTAGTCAGATCTTAGTCTTATTGACTTTTGTTTGTAGATGACTTTTTGTTTATCCCTAGCTGCTCTTAAAATTCTCTCTTTACTTTGGGTTTTGGCAAGTTTGATTATGGTGACTTTCTTTTGGGATCTACTTTGTGTGGAGTTCTATAAGCTTCTTGGATAGATATCTTCTCGTCTTTCATAATATCAGGGAATTTTTTCTGCAACAAGTCTTCAACAATTCTCTCCATATTTTCTGTTATCTCCCCCATTCTGGTACTCCAGTCACTCATAGATTATTCTTCTTGATAGAGTCCCACATAATTCTTAGGGTTTCTTCATTTTTAAAAAATTCTGTTATCTGATTTTTCCTCAAATAAGTTTGTGTCAAGTGCTTTATCTTCAGTCTCACTAATTCTAAACTCCATTGCTTCAGTTCTACTCCTACGACTTTTATGAGTTGTCTAACTCTGAAATTTTAATGTGAATCTTTTGGATTTCTGTTTCCTATCTCTCTATGGATTGTTACAGCCCATTAAATTTGTCATTAAGGTCTCTTGTTACCTTCTTAAGTTCCTCTACTGCTTTATCTGGGTATTCCTTGGCTTGTTCTGCATTTTGTCTGATCTCCTTAATCTCTTGAGGAGCCCTGTATATTAATCTTTTGAATTCTACCTGTGGTATTTCCAAAAAGTTATCTTCCTCTGGAAGGTTTCTTGATTCTGTGTTTTGGGCACTGGCTGAAGCCATCATGGTCTGCCTCTTTATGGGTTTTGTTATTGACTGTTGTCTCTAAGCCATAAATAAATTATTATATTTATTTATTTTATGTTTGCTTACTGTGTCCTATCATCTTGTTTTGATATGCCCAAAAAGGCTGGTCGTGTGAGCTAGTTTAATTATTGGTGTCTTTGACGCTCTCACATCCTGTCACTAGGTGGTTAGAGATGTTACTAGGTATACGAGACCAGGAATCTGTTTAGTTTTTTTTTTTTTTGCATGAATTCAGCTAAGTTGTATAGGTAGTTGGTCATCAAGTACATGGTGCAGGCTCTCACCTACAGTCCTAGACAGGCAGGGGTGATTGGAGTAGGTGCAGGTATCTGGCTGCAGTAGGGGGTCATGCACTGAGCAATATAGGGGGCTGATGGCTGCCCCTGAGTGTCTGGGAAGAAAGTGTGTCCCTGTTCCCTACAGCGAGTAGGTGGGTGGGTTTTGCAGCTGAACTATGGTCACCCAGTGCTGTTAGCTATAAGGACTGGGAGGCACCACTTATTCTTGGACCCCTGTCACAGGTAGCTAGGTGGTGTGGGTAAAGCCTCCAGTCCTCTGGTCCCTGAAGTGGGTAGGTGAGAACCCTGCTTAATTGGCAGGGCGGTGTCAAATATCATGAATATGCCGTTCTCCCTTGTAGCTGATAGAGTTGAAAATAGGCTTCAGGTATACACCCTGTTGTACTGTGCTAACAAGGGTCTACACTGTTGAAATGGGCCCACACAGGTCTATGCAGGGGTGAAAAGCATTCAAAGTCCATGGACCACTTATGCCTGTGTCTAGGCAAAGGGTCTGTGCCTGCCCTGATGTCCTGGCTTAGGGAAGCTGGCAGATATTTTTTTTTTCCCCTGTTTTTTAATTTGTTCCCTCTCCAAACCCAGGAGAATGGCTCAGAGTATTCATGGGCCCTACTTCCGACCCAGGGGACACAGCAATCTTTGAAGCTGGCCCAGGGAGGGTAGGTAAATGGGAGAGAGGTTCTTCACAAAGAGGGTGTTTTTTGGCATGCACTTATCTTTTGCCAATTAAGCACCGTTTCTTGCTGGTTCTAGAGGCTTGAGCAGACTCTGTTGCTCAGTCTTTCCTGATGTGGAAAACATATCCTGAGTGCCACTGCTTGCCTCACCATGCCCAGGTGATCCAGCCTGCAGGGTGCTGGTTCCTGCCAGGTCAGGTCTCGCAACTCCTTGCTAATTCTCAACCATCTCTCTTTCCCCCTGCTGCTCAGTACAATTCCTCAGCTTTGCCTTTGATGTTCAGAGCTCCTGAATTATCATATATAATGGATCCACATGTTTTTTTTCAGGTCTTTGTTGTAAGAGGGACCACAGGAAACGTCTGACTACTCCGTCATCTTGGCCCCACCTCTCAAAAATAGGGTTTTTCTTTTGTTATGTTAATGAGGCCACACCAGCGTAGGGTGAATCTTAAACCTGATCACTTCTGAGTTGTAAAAAGAGCAGAATAGATACACACACATATACATAGAGATGCCATGTGTTGATCTATCATCTACAAGCCAAAAAACCAAGGCAGACCTAGGGCTACAGACAAGGATGGAATGTATACCTCTGAGATCCTGATTTGGACTTTCAGCCTCCAGAAGTGTGAGGAAAAAAGATTTGTTTAAAGCCACCCACTTGTGGTATTTCTGTTATGGCAGCACTAGACTCAGGCACTGAGGTTTAGACAAGAGAAGGGTGAAGCCCCTGTGGGACTCTGTGACGGCCTTCTCTCTCCCTTCGCTTAGGCCCCCATATCTTGGGACTGGATTCATAGTGTATAGCTGTGGGTGATTATCCCAGTGAGTGCTATTTTGAAACAATCCCAGTTCTCTGAAAAGAGAAAAAACAAGTCTTTATCTTCAGAATGGCGTCAAGGAGAACCTTGGTATTTAGACAGAATGTGATGTGATTAACAGAAGGGACCAGACAAAGGCTGGGCTACAGGCTTTGTCTGGCATTTGTCTTTGATTTCTTTCTTTCTTTCTTTTTTTTTAATAACCCAAAATTTGGTGTTAAATTCTAATGTTTACAGAAAAGTCTTTAGATAAACACAGGAATTTACTTCTTAATATCAGTGCAACACCCAAAAAGCCACTTTGGAAACTCAGAACACATAATGAAATGGGATCAAAATACAGCTCAAGTCACACCAATATTAGAAGTGTTTACCTTTAAACTTGACCTCGAGCAATTTTACAGGTCTTTATAATTTTACAGTATCATCTGTGATTTTAGAAATACTGATTTACAAACTGAAGTAGGGAACAGCTACGAATGTTACAAATCATTTATAAAGTGTTTAATTAGTAACAAACTGAGACTTACTAAAATGCCCAGTCTTTTTGTACCACATTTTTCAAAAACTTAATGCCAAAGTCTCCGAATCTGACGTCTGAAATGATTCATCTTATTGTAAGGAAACATGTATATAGGATTTATTGAAGAGCGGGCTGTGGCTTGGCTCCTCCTTTTTAGATTAAAAATAAAATGGGGTCTGGCAGAGACTCAGATGTGACCGTACTAACCTTTGTTACATTTTTCCTTCTGAAGGCCTTAGCCTTGGAAGGAAATGTTCCAACAACTAGCCACTGTCCTGTATTTTGGGCATGCACCCACAGCAAGTGTCTTATCTTATCTCGTTCTTGGTGTTTTGCCAATTTACAGACGAGTAGCTCAGCTGGTTTTCTTTTTTTTCTTCTGAGTGTATACATACTTACACCCAAGAGTAGATTCTTTGATTCAAAATTCAGTTTAGTTTTATAAGAGCGTTTTGGTGTTACTGGCTGGAATTCATATGGAAATGGATAAAACATACAGTCCCTTTTCCTTTGCACATATTTATTCATTCGTGTTTGTTCGTTTATTCATTCTTTTCTGCCTACCAGTCCATTCACCTTCCAAACTGAGGTTTCAAAATCGCTTCTCACTTTCAGAAGGCACAGGCTTTGCTGAGACCATTCACAGCCAAGGTCAGCTCGTACACACTGTGCTGGAGTAAGAGTTAGCAAATTTTCCAGACCTCATTCAGCTTGAAATGTTACTCTCTGGTCCCACCCCCTGTGGTTTCCGGAAATCCGGACAGAGAGAAGGGAAGGAAGAAATCACCACTCTTCTTTGAAGGGAATTGTTTACCCAGTTATCCCTGGAAACTTAATTTTAGTCTTAAAATTTGACTTTGTATACTAGTGTGTACACCAAAATTATTAAATATGCCAACTGGTCTAAGTGAAAAAATTCCTACGTTATTACTGCCATTATTTCCCCCCGAATATCACCAGCTCTGTAACGAACTTGCGTACCTTACCTAAGCAGAAACTTTCCTAAAAAGAGACTCTTTTGTCTTATCTCACCTGACGTTGACTCATAAAAACTATAAATATAAACAAAAATCTATCCAAAGATTCTGAAAGCTACAAAACATCAGTTAAGGTGGTTTAACCCATTACCGCCAAGTCAATTCTGACTCATAGTGACCCTAAAGGACAGAGTAGAACTGCCCCACAGAGTTTCCAAGGACCACCTGGTGGATTCGAACTGCCGACCTTTCGGTTAGCAGCCATAGCTCTTAACCACTGTGCCACCACGGTTTCCAAGGTGCTTTAGAGAAGACCTAAATAAATGAAGGGATACAGCATGTCTGAGGACTAAAAGACAAATTATAAGGGTATAAAAATTGATCTACAGTTTCAGCGTAATTCCAATTAAAATATCGGCAGGTGTGTGCATGGGGAAGGGGAGACAGTCAAGTTGATTCTAAAGTTTATGTAGAAATACAAAGAATAACCAAGACAACCTTGAAGAACAAAGTGAGGAACTTGTACTAGCAGACACCGAGACTCATACAAAGCTACGGTAGTTAGGATCGGCTGACAAATAGATCACTAAAGTGGAATAGAGTCCACAGATGGAGACACACATATATAGGACACTTGATTTGTAATAAATAAGGGGTTCCAGAACAAGGGAAAAGAAAGATCTCTTTAATAAATGGTGCTGGGTTAATTGCATATCCACGGGGAAAAAAAATGAAACTTGACCCCTACATTATGCCATGCTCAAAAGGCAATTCCCACATGGATTGGAGATGTTAATGTGGAGCTAAACAATGATGCTTCTAGAAGAAAACACAGGAAGACATCCCCAGGGCTGGGTCCTGGACTCATCAGTGCAGAGAACAATGACCCTGCCCTTACGGAGATGGGGGTGGGGAGGGTGAAGAACCAACGGAGAAAACAAAATAGAGAACACAAGACTCAGACATTCAATATGCCCTCGTAGTGGGGAATGTACAAGGATATTAACTGCAACATCAATTAGCAGAGAGAAGATGGGTGACAACCCAATGCTAATCAACAAGAATTAGAATGTGCAGACAAGGCAATATTACGTGGCTGTTAAAAATAAAGGTCTGTGTATTCTGGTGTGGAAAGTGGAAGATAAACACAAAATACTCTTTTTTAGAAAAAAAAAATAGAATATGAATTTCCCCTTCGTATTGTTTAGGACTGGCTAGGTTATTGCAGTGGGTTGAAAGGTATATCATGTCCTAATCCCTAAGACCTGTAAATGTGACCTTATCCAGAAAAAGACACTTTGCAGTTGTGATTACGTTAAGGATCTTGAGATGGAGAGATTATCCTGGATTATCCAGGTGTGCCCTAAATGGCATCTCAAACCTTCATATAAGAGGGAGGCAGAGGAGGATTTCCCATACAGAAGAGAGGAGGAGAAAGGGATTGAAGACAGGGGCAGAGACTGGAGTGACGCAGCCACAAGCCCAGGAACCCCTGGGGCCACTGGAAGCTGGAAGAGGCAAGGAAGGGTCCTCCCCCAGAGCCTCTGGAGGGAGCAGGGCCCTACTAACACCTTGAATTTGGACTTCTGGCCTCCAGAATTGTGAGGGAATACATTTCTGTTATAGTAAGCCCCCAGTTTATAGCATTTTGTTACGGTGTCCTCAGGACACTCATGCATTTATGCTGTGCTGATAATCAAATGCACAAACCTCTCTGAAGTCTCAGTGGTACACGCATTAAGGACTTGTCTCCTGCTCAGACTGCTTGTTGGGGAAAGCTGGGGTGGCTCTGCTCTGCTCTGATGCCTCTTCTTTGGGGCCAGGTTGTGGGAGCAGCCTCCTTCTAAAATGATCTGGCTGTCGTGTCTGGATGTCTCTGGGCAAATTTGAGAGGGATAAGGAGGTTCATACCAGTGCCAGGTCCTGGCAGGTCCCAGATCCCATGGGTGTTAGAAACGCAGGTGGTTCAGTGGTTGGTTCCTGACCCAGTGCCAAAACCCTTTCCCAATCCCCACCCCCAAGTCAGTGCAACCCACCTTTTGAGCCCATTCCTAGCCCCTGAACTCCACTGCGGGGGTTTTCAGGTGGTGACTCAAGGCTGCAGAAGATTAGGGTTGAAGTGTCCGAGTCATCGGTGATGATTCTGGTGGCCTGTTGGGGACAGAGATGTCTGACCTCCACTTGCAGTGAACATCCTTGGAGTCCACATCCAAGTAAAGCTGATGGCAGAAGCTTGGGTGATTTTCTGGTGTCTGCAAATAGAGCTTTGGAATGTCAGTCTTGTGTCCAGCCAACAGGATGGAGTTGCCTTAAAATCAGATGAGAAAATTGGCTTCTTACCAGAGAAAACTAGGTATCCTTCTGGTCAACCATTGACTTAGCCAGGCCAACCATGGCCAGCTTCTGGGGGAGGCAGGGGTCTCCAAGACTCATCATCTTAGTTTGGGTTCTCTAGAGGAGCAAAATCAGCAAGACATGTATATAAATACATATAGAGAGAGAAAAGGGAGGGAGAGAGAGAGAGAGAAAGTGGCAGGGAGATTTACTTCAAGGGACTGGCTTACGTAAATGTGGGGCTGGCAGGACCAAAGTCTGTAGGTCAGGTGGCAAGCCAGAGACTTCTGCAAGCTTACGTTCCAAGATCCTTAGGTCAGGTGACGAGTGCAGGGTCAGGAGAGAGGGAGCTCTGGCAGAGGTTCCATTTGTATTCTGGAGGCTGCTTTTTCAACTGATTGTCTAGCACATCAGATCACAACATGGAGGGTGATTACATTACATTAATTCCATTTCCTTCCATTCGAGAGCAACAAGAAACCGAGTGTCTGGGCAAACCACTGGGAATCGTAGTCTAGCCAAGCTGATGTGTAAAACTAATCATTACAGCCATGTTCCCTTCAGGAATCCACATGGTTACAGGAGGGTTTGTGTGTACACATATATATCTCTGCAACACAACTCATGCAACTGATATGTTGGTCATAACATTGACATTATTGTTTTGAGCTACTATACATACAGTTTCAAATAAAGACAAAAAATACTATATTCATGTCATTAGGAAGCAGGCTTTTCAAGGTAAGAGAGAAACAGCCACAAACACAAAATCAAAGAAGTCAAGGAAATTCTTAAATTTGAGTTGGCAGTATTAGTATAAGCTTGTGAGCTCATGATATATTTTGCTGTTTCATAAATGAGTATTTTTTTGGTCTGTCACTTAAAATTGGTAGAACAAAGACAACCCAGGAGTTGAGCTCCCAACACCCAGATGGAGTTCTCTAAACATCACTTCCCACTACAAGAAACCATTTTGGAGAAGTGGTTGACTCCAGAGTTGGGGCAGGACACATACAAGAAGCTCCTGGAACACCTTGTTTTGTTAGCAAGCACAGATGTTCTCAACAACCCCTGGGGTCCTGTTAAAAGGTCACAGGGATGTTATTCAGCCGTCGAGAGGAATGTAGTTATGATATATACTATGATGCAGATGAACTGGGAAAATTCTGTGCTAAGTGAAATAAGCCAGACACAGAACACAAATACTCCATGGTCCCACTTCTACGAAGTGTCTGGAACAGGAAATGCCTGGAGATAAAAGTTTATCAGTGGTTACCAGGGAATCAGGGGTGGAGAGAATGAGGAGTTATTGTTTAAGGGGTAGTGGCTTTCTGTTTGGGGTAAGGAAACATTTTTTTTTGGAAATGGATAGTGGTGACAACTGCACCGCGTGGCCAGTGTAATTAATGTCACTGAATTGTGCACTTAAGCCTGGCTGAAAGAGCAATTTTTTGTGATATGTATTTTACCACAAAAAAAAAAAAAAAAAAGAAGGAAAAGAAAACCATGTATGGTCTGTTATTTTATATAAAACACGTACATAGAAGAAATGGTATAAAAATAAATACTTCAAAATGTTAATGGTTATTTTATTTTTTTTTTGTTAAGGGCGCATGCGCCAACTTGAAAGGCTCCCACTGGCCAAAGCTGGACAATTTGAGCTTCAGAGACCGATGACAGCAATGGGCGAAAATACAGCAAATGTTTTAAAAACCCTATGAGTTCACAATAAGCACTTAATAACCCATCCCTCACCTCTGGAGGTTGCTAGTGCAGCCAGCTGGAATTCCGAAAAGTGGTAAATGAGGGAGAAACCCAAACCTGTTGCTGTCTAGTTGATTCCAATTCACGGCAATCCCACGCGTGTAAGAGTAGAATCGCTTCCTAGGGTTTTCAATGGCTCTAATCTTAGGAAGGAGCCCTGGAGGCATGGTGGTTAAATGTTCAGCTGCTAACCAAAAGGTCAGCAGTTCGAATCTGCCAGCAGCTCCTCGGAAATCCTATGGAGCAGTTCTAATCTGTCCTATAGGGTTGCTGTGAGTCAGAACTGATTTGGTGGCAACGGGCTTGGTTTTTTGGGGCGGGGGGACGGTTAACCTTATGAAAGTAGATCACCAGGACGTTCTTTTACGGTGTCGCTGGGTGGATTTGAACCACCAACCTTTTGGTTAGCAGTCAAGTGCAAACCACCTGTGCTTCCCAGAGACCTGAAATGAAGGAAAGAATCAAGCATTTGCCCTGACTTTCCTACATGAGCTGTTTTTCACTGCCACTGAGCAGTTAGCGGGAGAAAGTCCTCTATAGAATGTTATGGATTGAATTGTATGCCCCCCATAATCATGTTGAAACCCTAACCCCGTGCTGGTGAATACGATCCTCTTTGGAAATGAGTTTTCTTTTGTTATGTTAATGAAGTCATGTTGAGTCAGGGGGGATCCTAAACCTAATCCCTTCTGAGTGGTGTCTCATAAAAAGAAAATGGACCCACAAGGAGACCCAGTAGTGCAATGGCTAAAGCACTTGGTGCTAACCAGAAGGATGGCAGTTCGAACCCACTAGCAGCTCCATGGGAGAAAAGACCTGAAAATTTGATCCTGTAAAGATTGTTGTTGTTGTTCTTAGGTGCCATCAAGTCAGTTCCAACTCATAGTGACCCTGTGTACAACAGAAGGAAGCACTGCCTGTTTCTGGGCCATCCTCACAATCATTGCTTTGTTTGAGCTCATTGTTGCAGCCACTGTGTCAATCCATCTTGTTGAGGGTCTTCCTCTTTTTCTCTGACCCTCTACTCTACAAACATAATGTCCTTCTCCAGGGACTGATCCCTCCTAATAACATGTCCAAAGTATGTGAGATGAAGTCTTTCCATCCTCGCTTGGAGCACTCTGGCTGTATTTCTTCCAAGACAGATTTGTTCGTTCTTTTGGCAGTCCACTGGATATTCAATATTCTTCACCTACAGCATAATTCAAGGGTGTCGATTCCTCCTTGGTCTTCCTTATGCATTGTCCAGCTTTTGCATGCATATGAAAAAAAATGCATATGAGGTGACTGAAAATACCATAGCTTGGGTCAGGGGCACCTTAGTACTCAAAGTGACGTCTTTTCTTTGTAACATTTTAAAGAGGTCTTTTGTAGCATATTTGTCTAATGCAATACAGATTTTGATTTCTTGACTGCTGTTCCCATGGATGTTGATTGTCACTGTAAAGATTACAGCTTATGAAACCCTATGGGGCAGTTCTACTTTGTCCTATAGGGTCACTATGAGTTATTGGCCTGACAACACACAACAACAACAACAACAAAGTCACACTCAGGGTGAAGACAGCATGTGAGGCTCCATCTCCAAGCCAAGGAAGCCGAGAAATGCCCAGGGCTACAGAAGCTGAAAGAGACAAGGAAGGCTCCTCTCCTACAGCGGACAGAGCATGGTCCTCTGGTGCCCTGAATTCAGACTCCCAGCCTCTGAAACTGTGAGACAATAAATTCCAGTTCTTTAAAGCCACCCACTTGCAGTATTTTGTTATGGCAGCTGTACGTGTCTAAGCTCTACATGTTTAAGAACGATTCCAGGGAATACATGTAGAAGGAGTGATGGAATTAAGAAATTCCATCTTGTGACCCTCTGTGAAGCAGTGGCACTTGGCAGGGTGGGATTGGTGCTAAAGCACCTGCTGCAAAGTTGACAGGGAACTGGGTGTTGA
Organism: Loxodonta africana; assembly: GCF_030014295.1. Taxonomy (NCBI): domain Eukaryota; kingdom Metazoa; phylum Chordata; class Mammalia; order Proboscidea; family Elephantidae; genus Loxodonta; species Loxodonta africana. Next base: position 227,368,177 of record NC_087343.1, read on the forward strand.
ACAGACCAAGCTGTCAGCACTTGGCACACCAGACTGAGCTAATGGACCCAAGATAAGAGGCACCAGGACATTGCATCCTTCCCAATGAGACTACAGGACCTAGTGCTTCCTGTTGGCTCTGCATCTGATCAGAACTCACGATTCAACCCCCGTTTTCAGGAAATGCAGCAAAAGGAGGAATTTGTTAAACAACCCCCGAAGGAGCAGAGAACAAACCCAGGTGGGGGTGTCTTAGTTCCCTAGTGCTGCTGTAACAGAAATACCACAAATGTGAGTGAGTTTAAAGATGAGAGACTTATTTTCTCACAGTTCAAGAGGCTAGAAGTCTGAATTCAGGGCACCAGCTCTAGGGGAAGGCTCTTTCTCTGTTGGCTCTTGGGGAAGGTCCTTGTCTCTTTCAGCTTCTGCTGCCCTGGTGTTCCTTGGTTTCTTGGTGGTCTTCCCATAGCTTCTATCTCCCCTCCTGCCCCCGTCCACCATTTGTGCTTGCTCCTGCGTCTAACCTGTTCTTTTTGTAACTCAGAAATGATTAGATTTAGGATATACCCTCCAGCGACATGGCCTCGTTAGCATAACAAAACCTCCTATTCCCAAACAGAGTTACACCCACAGGTATAGGGGTTAGGATTCCAACACATATTTTGGGGAGACGTGATTCAGTCCATAACATGGGACAATCCACAGTACAAACAACCCAGTTCCTTCAATGAATACATGGCAAGAAAATGAGGGGAACAGAAAGAATTAGAAGAGACCCATCAATCAAACCCAGCGTGGAACCCTCATTTGGATCCTGATTCAACTACACACTGCAAAAAGCCATTTTGAAACAATCAGAGACATTTAAACAGACCCACTGTTTAGGACTGAGTTGGGTTTTTGATGTCTGATTGTTGTACCATGGTTGTGATCTTTAAGACAATAGTTTTGATCTGTTGGCAGCATATACTACAATATTTATGGCTGCAATGGTAGGTCTGCGATTTGATGTTAAATACCCCACAGAAGGCTATATAAGATCGGGGAGATGCTGGTAGATGTTGAGGTTTGGGGATGCCCTCTCGGATCCCCATTTTCCTATTGGGTTCCTATTAGGTTCATTTTCCTAATAAAAAGTTAAAAAATTGTGCAAGACTAGATGAAAAGACATTAACTAAAGGGAGTTAAAGGAAATGAGTTTATTTCCTTTTGTCTAGTATCAGTCAGGAAACACCGGTGGCATAGTGGTTAAGTGCTATGGCTGTTAACTAAAAGGTCAACAGTTCGAATCCACCAGGTGCTCCTTGGAAACTATGGGGGCAGTTCTACTCTGTCCTATAGGGTCGCTATGAGTCAGAATCGACTCGACAGCAGTGGGTTTGGTTTTGGTTTTATAATATCAGTCAACGTTATAAATTATTTTTATTGAACTTGTGTAAGTCAAGAGGGGCCCTGGTGGCGCAGTGTTTAAGAACTTGGCTTCTGACCAAAACGTCAGCAGCTTGAATCTACTAGGCACTCCTTGGAAACCCTATAGAGCAGTTCTACTCTGTTCTGTAGGGTCGCTATGAGTCAGAACTGACTTGATGGCAAAGGGTTTGGTTTTTGGGTAAATCAAGAAGTTGGAGAAGAGGATGCTGGGAAGTCTCAGGGACTGGCTTCCAGTGGGATTGCCCCCTGCAGGACAGTACATGTAGGAGAAAGTGCTGACCAGCACTGTGTGTCCAGAGTCCTCAGGACCTGCCAGGCCTACTGCTGCAGGGACCCTAAGCAGCAGTGTCCAGCCGTCTTCTGGTTCTCCTGGGGGCACAAAAGTGATCCCAAGAGATTTTCAGGACACTGGACTTCCTATGAATGCTTGATCTGGGGGGCAGGCCGAGCAGCGGTAAGGGCCCCATGTTCAGGGTCAGACTGCCCAGCTTTGAACCTTTTCTCTACTTCCTTCCTGCTGTGTGGCCTTGGACAAGTTACTTAGCTGTGCTGGGCCTCAAAGTCCTCATCTGTTACATGGGTGCAATGATAACTCTAGTTCCCTCCTCATAAGAATGGATTTGAAGAGAAAATGGGAGCGTGGCCGGGACATAGCCCCTGCTGAATACATTTATCTGTTGTTGCTTGAACCCAATTCTGTGGTTTTTGTCTTTGTTGCCTGGGGCCTGGCATGAGACTTGGAGAGAGATTGCTTGGGTTAGCTGCCAGGTCTGATGTCGGGCCACCCAGGGCTATCTGCACTCCAGGGGCATTGCTGTAATGGGGTGGGGGAGTGGAGCATCTCCCCAGGCAAAGTCCTTGAGTTTCTGCTCTGAGGGACCTGGTGTCCTGGGGTAGGCAGTCACCACAGAGGGTCCATTTCAAGGATCTCCACTCACTTTAGCATCGCAGCCCTTAGCACTAATGAGAAACCTGTGGGGACAGCTGGGCCCAAAAATGACCTCGGGCTTTTGGAAGCAGGACATTATGTGGCCCCACGGCCTTTCTTTGGAAAAGAGAATGTTCTTTCTGCAGCTTAATCACCCCTGATAAACTGTAATGAGGCAAGCTGTTCCCAGAAGTCCATTTTATGTAACTGTGCTAGTCAACGGGTCGGTGGGCCCGCGCGTGTATGTGTGTGACTCTGGAAACCCTCAAAGTGCCAGAATCCATCCATCTTCACTAATGAGCTACTTGGGAACTCACGGCCCTGAAAATGGCCGGGCTGGCTCCCCTGTCTCCGCACGGGCTGCTGGGAACTCCTCCTCTCTCAGAGATTCCTGAGGAAAGCTTGGGGCTTCTTCCCCCTCGTTGTGCACCACTCAAGCGAGCGGCCTCTAAATTTAAAAATATACATATACGTGTTTGCACATGCATTTACACATGCATGTGGTACGCTCAAGCGTGCATGTTTACCCGATATGCGTACATACTTACATTGTACATACACGTGTTTACACACGCAGCACACATGTACATATATACATTATACACAAACACTTCAGTTTATGTCCACATATGCGTTTCTACATGTATTTACGTATACACATGTGTACCTATGACCCAAGCCATGGTGTTTTCAATCGCCTCATATGCATGGGAAAGCTGGATGACGAACAGGGAAGACAAAGAAGAATTAGTGAATTTGACTTGTGGTGCTGGCGAAGAATATTGACCATGCTGTGGACTGCCAGAAGAATGAACAAATGTGTCTTGGAAGAAGTACAGCCAGAATGCTCCTTAGAGGCAAGGATGGCGGGACTTTATCTCACATACTTTGGACATGTTGTCAGGAGGGACCAGTCCCTGGAGAAGGACATCATGCTTGGCCAAGTAGAGACTCAGCGAAAAAGAGGAAGACCTTCAGCGGAATGGACTGACACAGTGGCTGCAACGATGGGCTTAAACATAGCAACAATTGCAAGGATGGCACAGGACAGGCAGTGTTTCCTTCCGTTCTACACGGGGTCACTATGAGTCAGGACCAACTCAACAGCACCTAACAACAACAAACACATGTGTATACACACATCTACAGCTACGTTTGTGCATACACATATACACTGACATGTACACTATATATATATGTATACACATGTGCGTGTGCATAGACATTTACACACATGTGCAATATATACATGTGCATAATGACAAGCACTCAAGCACATATACACAAACACCGTTACATACGTGCATACACTTACCTGTACACATGTACATGTACCTGTACGTATACATTTATAAATGCACACACACACACACACACCCATACATGTTGTTGTTGTTCGGTGCCATTGAGTAGGCATACAAGTACATACACATATACATTCACACACATGAGCGTGCACATACGTATATAATGTTCACATATACATGCACACACATGTATACACACATATACAGGTGCATGTTTACATCCAAGTTAGGATGACAACTGACACTGTTTCCCTGGGACTGTCCGAGCGGACAAGAATACACCCAGGAAGGGCAGCCAGGACCTCGAGTCTGGGGGGCTGCGAAGTTCCCTCTGCCAAGACCTGGGAAAGTCAGGGAGGGGACCTCTGGACACCTGGAGGCTGTGGGCACCAGGGCAATGGAATGCGACCCAAAGAAAGGCAGGGCTGCGATGGAAGCAGCCAGGACAACGTGGCCAGGGACCTTCTGTACTGCCTGCCCATGCGGCCACAGAAAAGTTCTTGCTGCTTAAAACCAAAACTCAGCGAACTTTTCCGAATGGTGCTTAAGACACTTGGCCTTGGTGTGTGTGGAACAGAAGTCCTGCCCTTGGCTTGTGTCTAGCCTCCTGAGCATCTTGGGGCTGCAGAGACACAGCCAGGCCCCCAGCCCACTACAGCGTGGCGGGGTAGCACTGGGATAGGGATCCATGTTCTCTTTGGCCGGGAGTCCAAGTGGGGACCCCACTCTGGGTTGTGTCTGGCCTGTGCAGCCTTGAAGGGCAGCCTCTCATCTGCTCCACCTCCCCACCCCCCACCCACTCACAGCCCCTGGAGTTGACCCGGGCCCACGGTTTCCGGGGAAGGAGTCTAGGTGGAGTGCGGGCCCACCCTTCCTGTGGGGGCAGGAGGTCTGTGTCCGTCCTCCCACACTGATGACCAGTGGCTGAGCCCTGGAAAGTCTGAACAGCCTCGCCCCATGTGCCCCTCCTTTCCATACATTCAGCGTCCCCCCCTCCCCCGGTCCCCGGGGCCTCAGGCCTACTTCCTGCAGCGGGTGGAGCTGGCTGGACTGAAGGCCTCGCCCTCAGTGACCCTCAGCCTGCATGGAGTCCACTCTCCTGCCAGGCGCTCCGTGTGCTGGTGCTTGACGAGTCCTCATGAGACCCCAGGCACTTTGGGGGTAAGTAAAGGGGCCATTTGGAAGGACGCACCAGAACTTGAAAAGTTAGAAACCTGTGCTGCATGTGAGCTCTCAGGAAAGAGACATAGTCGCCAGCCTGGTCCACAGACTGGACTTCGTCTAAGACCCGATGCTCCCTCTCTGCCCCTCTCTAAAGTGGGGCCAATTTCCAGGGCTCACCAGAAACTCTGTCTTTGGCTCTGCCCGGACCAGGCCCCCTCAGTCCCCTTGGCAGCACAGCTCTGCCCCTTGGTGCCCCCCTGCCCTCTGCAGGTGTCTGTCTCCATGCAGCCACACACAGCTGCTTGTCTGCCTCTGTGCGTCAGCGGCACCCTCCTCCCGGGCCCCTGTGCAGACTGCAGGCAGAGCTGAGGTGCACCCACACCCCGTCTAGGTGTCAGGTCACATGCCCTGACCTTGGCAGCTTGTGCTTGTCACCCCAGAAGGGATGGGGGATGCAGGGGCCTCCCGGAACGGTGCAGCGGGAGGCAGCTTGCTGGACCTCCTGGGTCCCCCTGGCAAGTCTGGTCTCAAAATCCTTACCCAGCAACAGGAGAGCAGGACTCACTGGTTTCCTTTAGACATAAAGACATGCTGCCGTACATTTATATACAAAAACACGCACACACAACTCACACACACACTCACGTACCTACACAAGCACACACGTACACACACGAGCACACACAGGTGCACATACATGTGTACACTTGCATGCATGTACACAGTGCACAGCACCCACCTGTGTGTGCATGAACATATACATATACGCAGCTGTGTGTACATGCATGCACATACTCACATGTGAACACACATACAGTACACACATACACACGAATATACACATACACATCTATGTGCACACACATATGTACTCATTTACACACAGGCACACTAGAAGTCAGAAGCACAGACTTTAAGTGTGGCAGAACTGGGGTCAGGGCTTAGCTAGGCTGCATTTGATCTCTTTGACCTCGGACAGGTTACTTAACTGCTCTGAGCCTCAGTGTTTTCACCTGAAAGTGGCGGTAATAATAACCTCTTCCTCATAGGGTTGTTGAAGAAAAGGAAACGGGACACGTTGTCCTGTGTCTGACAAATAATAAGAGCCCCATAATGTTTCTGAGTTTTTCTGGGTAATGTTTCCTAGACATGCTTGCCACATCTTAAAAAGCTTTAACAATTTGAAAATTAAGCAGTACACTTCTAAATAACTCCTGGGTCAAAGAAGAAATCACAGGGGAAATTAGAAAACATTTTAAAATGAGTGATAAAGTACAAGATGTGAAAAATTGTGGAAGGTAGTCGAAAGGGTGCCTGGATGGAAACTGAGAGCTTTAAATGCTTCTATCAAATGAAAAGGGCTTACTATTAATAATCTAAGTATCTACCATAAAAAGCTGGAAAAGGCAAGCAAATTTGAAATTTAAAAAATGGAGAAGAAAGAATATTATAAAAATAAGAGAAGAGATGAATGAAATAGAAGGCAGATACACAAAAGAAAAAATGAGCAAAGCCAAATCTTTTAAATTATAAGAATTGATAACTCCTAGAAAGATTGATCAAGAAGAAAAAAGATATGAATTGCCAATGTCAGGAATGAAAGAGGGATTATCAATACAGATCCTTTCGGCAATACAAAAACAATAAAGAAATATTATTATCAACTCTACGACAATTAATCCAACTTAGGTGACACACGGAAACCCTGGTGGCATAGTGGTTAAGTGCTAAGGCCACTAACCAAAAGGTCCGCAGCTCGAATTCACCAGGCGCTTCTTGGAAACTCTATGGGGCAATTTTACTCTGTCCTATAGGGTTGCTATGAGTCGGAATCGACTTGACGGCGGCAGGTTTGGTTTTGGTTTTTAGGTGACACAAATTCCTTGAAAAATACAACGTAGCAAAACTAGCATGAAATGAAATAGAAAATCAAATTAGCCCCATATCTAATTTTTTTAAACTGAATTCATTATCAAAACTCTTTCCACAAAGAAAACTCATGCCCAGATGATTTCCCTGATGAGCTTTATAAGAAAATTTCAAGAGGAAATACCACTGATCTTATGCAATCTCATTCAGAAAATACCAATTCATTTCACGAGGCGGGCATGTCACATCTGACAGACATTACAAGGCAGGAAAATTAGCAAGTGATATACTGCATAAACACAGACACAAAGTACTGAAAGTATCAGCAGATCAAACCCGGCAATATACAAAAAGGATAAATTGCATAGCACAGCTAAGTGCAGTTCATCCCAGGAAAGCAAGATTTATTTAACACTTGAAAATCAACCATATATTAGCAAGATATGGTGAATGTTAGCAGAGTAAAGGACTAAAACATATAATCATCTCAATAAGTACAGAATTCAAAATGTAAAACATTCAACACCCGTTTATAATAAAAACTCTAAACAGGCTAAAAATAAAATGGAATTTCCTTGAGTCTATTATGGGCCATTTATGAAAAACCTACGTCTGAAACCAGACTTAATAGTGAAAAATTGAATGCTTTTCCCCCTTAAAACCAGTTACAGTCCAGTTAATTCCAACTCATGGTGACCCCATGCGTGTCAGAGTGGAAGTGGGCTCCATAGGGTTTTCATGGCTGATTTTTCAGAAGTAGATTGCCAGGCCTTTCTTCCAAGGTGTCTCTGGGTGACCTCAAACCTCCAGTCTTTCAGTTAGCAGTTGCATGTGTTAACGGTTTGTGTCACCCAGGGGCTTCTCTTTCCCTTTAAGTTTGAGAATAAGGAAAGGATGTCTGCTCTGACCACTTCTATTCAACATTGTACTGGAACTTGCAGCCAATGCAACAAGGCAACATAAAGAAATAAGGCGCATAAAATTAGGCAAGGGTGTGTGTTATTAAGGTAGCAAGGGTGCATGTTATTAAGGTACTGTGTTGCTGCAGCTGAGAGTCTGCAAACCACATTCCTGCTTTGCTGCTGGCTTCCTCGTAGACTCTGCCAGTGGGGGCACTAGAGAAAGATGGTCAAGGTCAAAGAGGACTGGAAAGGCCAAGCAGCTGTTCTAGGTCAAACCCAGGTGCCATCCAGTTGACTCTGATTCCTTGTGACCCCACGTGTGTCCGAGTAGAACTGTGCTTCATAGGGTTTTCAATGGCTGCTTTTTCCGAAGTAGATCACCAGGCCTTTTTTCTGAGGTGCCTCTGGGTGGACTCGAACCTCCAACTTTGTGGTTAGCAGCCAAGCATGTTAGTCATTTGCACCAACCAGGAACTCTCTAGATCAAAGGAGGCTACAGAAGATTTGATAAAATGCATTGTGTAATCCTGGATAGCATCCTCGACTGGGTTAGAAAATACTGCACTAAAGAACATCACTGGGACAATTGATAAAAACTGGATGTGGACTGTCCATTAGATGATTATATTATTATTATTTTTTTTTAATATATATACATATATATATATACACCAAAAAACCCAACCAAGCCCAGCTCCGTCAAGTTGATTCTGGCTCATAGCAGCCCTACTGCACAGAGTAGAACTGCCCCATAGAGTTTCCAAGGAGTGCCTGGAGGATTCGAACTGCCAACCCTTTGATTAGCAGCTGTAGCACTTAATCACTATGCCACCAGGGTTTCCATATATATATATATAAAATATATATTTAGTAATTGTCCTAAGGACTGTAAGAGCATATCTATGTCCTAGAAAATACACTGTAGTAGTTAGGGACAAAGGGACGTGATGTCTCCGACCTACTTTACACTGGCTCTAAAAACATTTCAGAGAGAGAGAGAGTGATAAAGGAGATGGGATAAATGTAAACAAGCAGTGTAGTGGATTTGAATTGTGTCCCTCCAAAATATGTGTCAACTTGATTAGGCCATGATTCCCAGCATTGTGTGGTTGTCCTCCATTTTGTGACAGTAATTTTTTTAAAAGAGGATTAGGGTGGGATTGTAACACCCTTACCCAGGCCACATCCCTGATCCAATGTAAAGGGAGTTTCCCTGGGATGTGGCCTGCACTACTTTCTATCTTACAAAAGATAAAAGGAAAGGGAAGCCAGCAGAGAGGAGCTCACACCCCTAAAAGAGCAGTGCCAGGAGCAGGGTGCCTCTTTTGGACCCAGGGTTCCTGCGCGGAGAAGCTCCTAGTCCAGGGGAAGATTGATGAGAAGGACCAGAGGTGACAGAGAGAGAAAGCCTTCCCCTGGAGCAGACACCCTGAATTTGGACTTGTAACCTACTAGACTGTGAGAGAATACATTTCTCTTTGTTAAAGCCATCCCCTTGTGGTATTTCCGTTATGGCAGCACGAGAGGACTAAGACAAACAGTAAATCAGGATAAAGGGTATAGAGAAAGTCCCTTGTCTATTCTTGCAACTTTCCTTTAATTTTCTCTATGTAAAATTATTTTGAAATAAAACAGTTAAGTTGGGGAAAAATCACTTATGTCTTTCACAGAAAAGTGCCCATATGTTCATAATCACAACAAACTCCTCTGGCTCCAAGTTTATGGAGCTGTTTTGCTGTCAAACATGCTGAAGCTGCACATTTTCAAAGCTGACCTTAGCTCCCTGGAGTTAGGAGTGCGTTTTTCCAATCCGATGTTCTTTCTCACAGGCAAAGAATGTTCAGTTTTTCCTCTTTCGGTCTCACTATTAATGATGTTTTCCTGATGAGTACACATTTATACACCCAGAGCTACATCACTCTTTTCTTTCTTTAAAAAAAAAAAAAAAATTAAGATCCCTCATTTATTGAATGAATCTACCTGAGTCTCTTGCTCTGCCAGGCGCTGCCCTGGGCACTGGGAACTGGGCATACCGTCTTGAGCAAGACAGACATGCTCTCTACTCTTGTAGTATCTATGGTTTGGTAGGGTGGAGAAGCCTACTTTGATATCATGTCAGATATGAACAGAATCTTCCAAATTACCTGATCCTGTGGTTTTCAAAAGCCTCATTCCGAGAACCCATCATGTAAGCAACCACCAGTACCTAGCTGCAGCTGAGTCAACCCCAACTCGTGGTGACCCTGTGTAGTCAGAGTAGAACTGGGCTCCATAGGATTTTCTATGGCTGATTTTTAAGAAGCAGACCCCCAGGCCTTTCTTCCTAAGTGTTTCTGGGTGGACTTGAACCCCCAACCTTTCAAGTTAGCATCCGAGTGCTCAACTGTTTGCACCACCTAGGAACCTCCTACAAATGAATGGATGTGAGGAAACTGACCAGCATGATGTACTACATCCGTAGTTGGAATAAGAAAAGCCATGGGAGCTTTTCAATACACCTAGAAACGTATTCTTTTAACTCCTAGAGGTGGCTTTAAACTCTTAAGTGGGCAAATAGCATATGAAGTTCTTGGGTCTTTGGGGAGGGAAGGGACAGGTTTGTCCCTCCCTTCTCTCTCAAAACTTGGAGGTAGGGAGATGTTCTGGGTTGGATGAGGGTGGCTGTGACCAAGTCCCAGTGTCAGGGAAAGGCAATGGATTGTTCACTCTAAAGTTTCTATGAGCTGCCCTGGCACTGATTCATGGCCAGTAGCAGTGGATTCTGGTCTCTGAGTGCAGCAATCAGGCAGGATACTGTTCATCTTCCCCTGGGAAGCAGCTGTGTTAGAACCAGGACACCCAATGCTGTGATAGCTGGAGCTGAGGACTCAGGGCAAGATGACTTTGTGAAGGTGAAGCTGGTGTCAAAGGACCTCACTCTTTGGAAAACGCTGCCTTCTGCTATTGGTGGTGGTGACAGAGCTGCAGACTTGGCTATAGATGCTGTGATATGGATTACTGCATGGAGATTAGGACAGTCTGGTTAAGGGCTCATCTCCCTGTGCCCACACCAGTGGTTGGAAAGGCTTGTCCAAAGTAAATTTACCCTGAAATACCATTGGATTTTATAATTTATAATCATTTAGTTTAGAATCTTTGACCAAAGCAATAAGATATGAAAAAGAAATAAGTAATAAAAATTGGAAGGATAATACAAAGTTATCAAGGACAGGGACTCTTTCAGGCTCTGCTGTAGTGTCTAGCTCCTATCAGGAGCTCAAAAATATTTGCTTAAAAGAATTAAAGAGATAAAAATATTGTTTGGGTACAATATTTCCAGGAAAGCCAAAAGAATCAGAAAATCTCTAACATTTATTGCAAAAATCAAAGTGATTGGATTCAAGAGATATCTAATGGGAATTACAGAGTAAAGAGTAGAGAGAATGGATGTATTAAATATTTAATTTTCCTTGTGTTGTGGGTTGAATTGTTTCCCCCAAAAAATATGTATTGGAAATCTTGACCCATGTAAATATGGATGTGGTCCTGTTTGGAATTAGGGTTTTCTTTGTTATGTTAATGAGACGTATTCATGTAGGGTGAGTCCTAAACCTAATCACTTCTGAGTTATAAAAACAGCAGGTTAGACACAGAGATGAGCACATACTGGGGAAGACAGATGTCATGTGAGGGTCACCAAAGAACCAAGGAACACCAAGGCTACAGAAGCTGAGGCAAAGATCTTCCACCAGAGCCTACAGAGAGCCGTCCCCTATAGCCAGTACCCTGAATTGTGCTTCCTAAACTGTGAGAAAATAATTTTACGTTTTTTAAAGCCACCCACTGGTGGTATTTCTGTTAAAGTAGCTCCAAGAAATGAAGGCAACTTGTGAAACTAGCAGTTCACCTTAACTAGTACTTTCTATGTGCCGATCCTAAGGCTGGCTGTGTGTTAACTCATCCAGGGTTCACAACTCTGTGAAACAGGCACCGTTACTATATCCATGTTGCAAAGGGGGAAACCAAGGCGTGGAGAGGTCAGCTGGAGGCCACACAGCTGCAAGCACAGAGACTGGGTTTGAAGTCAGGGAATCTGACTGCAGAGGCCACGCTCTAATCCACTTGGCATCCAGCTGTCCAAAAGGGCCACAAAAGCATACAGGGTCTGTGATGGTTAAGGCTGTGTGTCAACTTGGCTGGACCATGATTCTCAGTGGTTTGGCAATTATGATGTTGTTTGGTAGCTATGTAACGATATAATCACCTCCATGTTGAAACCTGTTATGAGTAGCCAGGCAGTTGTAAGGGAGTTTCCTTGGGCGTTTGGCCTGCATCCAATATAGGTGGACTTTCTGGGAAAACTCAGGGGCTTCTGCTCACTCTGGATCCTGTATCTGGCTTTTGTTCATCTGACCTACAGTTCTTGCCACTTAAGCTAGCAGCTTACCTGCCAATCTTGGGATTCTTCAGCCTCCACAGCCTATGAGCCAGCAGTCTGCCATCTTAACCTGCCACATCTTGGATTCTTCAGCTCCTGCAGCTATGTGAGTCAGAAGAAGTCTCCAGCTGGACTCCTGACTCATGGACTTGGGATTTTCCAGTCTCTACAACCACATGAGCCATTTCCTTGATATAAATCTTTCTCTCTATATATACGTGCACACTTCACTGTTTTTACTTCTCCAGAGAACCTAAGACAGGGTCTGAAAGCATTCTGTGGGAGTTCTGGCTGTGTGGGGACAAAGGGTAGGGACAGCTCAGGAAGGAGGAACTGACCAGGTAGAGATGGAGGGGTGGTGCTTCCTGGCATTGAGGGCAGCAGGTGCAAAGGCCCTAAGGGGGAAGGTGAGCTGGTGGGGTGCAGAGAGCAGGAGAGCCCATGGATGGGGTTGGGTGCACGAGGAAATGTGTGTGTGAGGGGCTGTGTGCAGGATGCAGCCAGGTGGGCAGCACTAAACCCACTGGAACCATCCCAAGAGCCAAGGCCCCAAGGAAACACCCCTACAGCTCTGCTCATAAAGCCTAGCCTGGCCCCTCTACTCTGCCCCAGGGGTCCTGTGAGGGCTGCACATCCCACTCCCTCACCAACAGCAGCCAGAAAATGCAATGAAACAAAACAGATCCTGTTCACAACTGCCACTAACACACACGTAACATTTAGGAATTAGCCACTAGCACTGTGTGTGGCCAATAAAAGAAAACTTTTAAAGTGCATTCTCAGCTTTAAGAGAAGATTTAAACAAATGGAGCTTTTGTCCACTGGGAGGATGGGGCGTGAGCATTCAGTAACTCCCACTCCCCATCTGCAGTGTTCACAGCATCCCTCCTAAGGGTGGGCTCTGATGGAGGCTCTGGGCACCAGACACTCAGGACAGGACAGACTGCCAGTCTGGGGTCTCTATCCTGACTAGAACTTGAGCACAGCCTGCTACGGGACTAAGAAGGAAGAAACAAGGGAGCTACTCCAGCCGGGGGCCAGAGAAGCCCCTCCAGGGAGGTGACATCTCCATAGATGAGAGGTTGAGGGGCCACCAAGCAGTGAAGTGCAACCTTCCAGGCTGAGATGGCAGGGGCAAAGGGGTCCTTCTATCATTAAAACAATCTCAAAGAAGCTCCATTATGAACTGTCATGAGTTGAATTATGTCCCCCCAAAAATGTGTGTATTAACTTGGTTAGGCCATGATTCCTGGAATTCTGTGGTTGTCCTCCATTTTGTGATTATAATTTTATGTTAAAGAGGATTAGGGTGGGATGTAACACCCTACCAGGTCACATCCTTGATCCAGTGTAAAGGAAGTTTCCCTGGAGTGTGACCTGCACCACCTTTTATCCCTCAAGAGATAAAAGGAAAGGGAAACTAGCAGAGAAGAGGGGACTGCATACCACCAAGAAAGCAGTGCTGGGAGCAGAGCACGTCCTTTGGACCCAGGGTTCCTGCGTGGACAAGCTCCTAGTCCAGGGGAAGATTGATGAGAAGGATCTTCCTCCAGAGCAGACAGAGAAAAAGGCTTCCCCTGGAGCTGACGCCCTGAATTTGGACTTCTAACTACTACACTGTGAGAGAACATATTTCTCTTTGTTAAAGGCATCCACTTGTGTTATTTCTGTCATAGCAGCACTAACTAGATCACTAAGACATGAACATGAAGTGATTGTAAAGTTTATTTTATAACCTGAAATCTAGAGACTATGGAAGAATATTTTAATAAAAAGAATAAGGAGGGAAAACTGGGCTTATCAGATGGAAGGACATTCTAGATGGAATGACATTCTAGAAATCAGTGTCGGGGGTGGCATTTTCAAGGGGACTTACCTTTGTCTGGAATGCTTTATATTTTCATGTCTCCCATTGAAGGGTAGAAGGTGGCATCTCTTCATCCCATCTGTCTTCAATGGCGCCAGGGGAGGTGTCTGACTGGGGACCAACAGTCATTGGCTGCTTGACTAAGGAATCAACCAACCAACTAATTAATTACATTGTAACAGACAAGGAAGCTCCCAGGGCGATGCTATCATGGTGAAGAATTAAATCTTCTAAGGGGTTTTATTGGAGCCTTGGTGGTACAGTGGTAAAGAGATACGGCAAGCTACCGCTGCTAACCAAAAGGTTGGCAATTCAAATACCCCAGCTGTTCCTTGGAAACCCTATGGAGCAGTTCTACTCTGTCCTGTAGGGTCGCTATAAGTCGGAATCAACTCAACGGCAACGGGTAAGGGGTTTTGTAAGGAGCCCTGGTGGTGCAAAGTTTAAGCACTTAGCTGCTAACCAAAAAGGTTGGCTGTTGGAACCCACCCAGTGGCTCTATGGAAGAAAGACCTGGCAGTCTGCTCCCGTAAAGATGACAGCCTGGGGTTTTATGGGTATTCTCTCATCTGACACAGGCTCCTGTTACGGGTTGAATTTTGTCTCCTGAAAAGATATGTACAAGTCCTAACCCCTATACCTGTGAAAGTGACTTTGGAAATAGAGCCTTTGAGGATGTTATCAAAACCAGAAAAACCCACTGCCATGGAGTCAATTTGGACCCATAGCGACCCTGTAGGACACAGCAGAACTGCCCACAGGGTTGCCAAGGAGCACCTGGTGGATTCGAACTGCTGACCTTTTGGTTAACAGCTATAGCTCTTAACCACTACCCCACCAGGGTTTCTGAGGATGTTGTCAGTTCTGTTAAAATGGGATCATACTGGAGTAGGGGAGACGGCACACAGTTGGCCATTGCCCACCCAGACTGAGATCCCAGGCCCTCACAGCCTCATCTTTGTGCGGAGGGCTCTTCCCCCTCAGAAAACAGGAGCGGGCCACTTTTGTCCCTTGCTAACGTGATTTCCCGACCCTGCTCCAACTCCAGCCGCCCCTTGGAGCAGGCTCCGGAAGATCCACATTCCTTCTTTTGCTGTGATGCCTCCTGCTAGCTGTGGGCAGGGACTGGCAGGTGGGTCCAGGTGCCTTCCAATGGGCCTCTTCCCTGCTGGCATGGTGGCCCCTCAGTGGCCTGGGAACGGCTGCTGTAGGCTGCTGGCACAGTCAGATCTCGAGGGCCCACAGGGACAGCAAAGAGACGTCTGGCAAAGACCATGGGGCCTGGAGGTGGAGCAGGCCAGAGATGGTTAAGGGAGTCCCTCCCTGGCTTGGCCGTCTGAGGCTCTGTCCTTGGGGTCCTATCATGGTCCTGGTCTACCTCCCACTGAAGTGTTACCCCTGCTGACTGGCCTGTCTGAATTCTGCAGGTTCTATCTGATTTTACAGGCAGCCCCTGAGCTGCCATTGAACTAGCATGGTCTGTGCTTGTCTAGTGTCCCTGCCCGGGGCCCTCGGAGCAGGACAGGCCTCAGACCTCTTAGATGCTGAGTAAGGGGGTTGGGTGGCACTCTGCCTTTGGGGCAAGGAACCAGCTACAGCCATAGCTGAGGGACGTACCCCCTGCTGCTCCTAAAGCAAATGACCCCTGCAAGGAGCCCCAAAACTCTGCCTGTGTGGCCCAAGTTCCTGTGGCAATTTGAACTGAGAGGCAGCTGATGGGGAGTGAGAGGGGAGACTGAGTCTCTGAGCTTCACGGAACCACAGTAGCTAAAGACAGAGTCAGACTGGGAGAGGGTGGCCTCCAGCTGCCTGGTGCTGGTCGAACGTCCAGACTGGCTCTGTGCTCACCACCTTGATTCCAGGAGAGCCTGTCCTTCACTCCATGCTTCGTTGTGGTACCTCCAACCCCCAGGGGGTCCTGGATTGGGGTCACAGCCAAAGCCAAGTGAGGAGACCTCCAGACCAGGGGCCTGCCAGGGCCCAGCCAGTCTTTCCTTCCTGTGGGATGAGGGTAAGTCCCCCCTCAGATACCGAAGATTACCATCCCTGACGCCCTGTCCTATGCTGTGACAGGCCACCACCAGGCAGCTCACAGAGGCACAGGACAGTCAATGACCGTCTGTAGCCCGGGGGGCCCCAGGGGATGGTGGGAAGGAGGTAGGCGGGGCTGAGTGTCTGTTGAGAGCTGCTGGGGGATGCATATGTACAAAGTGTTCCCTGAGTGGGTGCACGGGAATCCTCATGGCATTTCCTCTGAAAGCCTGCAGGGACAGCCCGGCTCCTGGGCTATGCTCTTGAGTGGCTTTGCTCAGTGTGGGGCAGGGCAGGCATGAGGCGCAGCCCAGACAGTCACCCTGCACCCTCACTGTCCCCGGCCCTAGGACACACCTTGACTGTTCACTATGGGAGCCTTGAGGGTCACGTCAGGACTCTGGGGGACAGGTGAGGAACACAGAAGGTACTCCGCTGTGTGAAGAGCAGGGAGAACGACAGCAAACACTCCGGGATGAAAATCTCCGGGATGAAAATCTCCGGGAAGTAGCCGGGAGCTGGGTCCGCCCTGCTGCTGGCAGCCAGAAGGACAGCTCTGCCATGTATCCTGGGGGACTCAGAGGAACCTGGGGGTCAGGGGAGTAAAGAATGCCTTGAAGTGATAGCAGTTAAATTATGGAGCTTGTTACTGAGGGAAGAGGTAGCTTTTCTTTGAACTTCTTTGTCCTTAAAAATTCTCATGGGATTTTGGATGTTTAGATGGAGAAACCAACTTCCGCTGCCCTTTCAGCTAGACACACATGCGCACTCACACACATACACACACACACTCACATGAACACACACATGGCCATATGCACACACACAGGCTTTGTATTGCTTTCAAACTCTGAAAATCCTCAAGAATGTTTTCTTTTCTTTAAAATCACTCTAGGGATCCTGGGGCCCAGCAGGCAGTGGGTCTCAGGCCCATGAGGCTCCGATGAGGCTCGAAGCCCCTGACGACAGCCACTGTCCCTGCCCTTCCAGGGTCCACGTGTGCAAAGCTGTCCTGTGTCACCACAGGTCCAACCTTCTAAAGGTTAAAGGTCACTTCATTATCCCGCATCTGGACATTTGGTGTGATCTTTAGCTTTCAGCGGTGCCTCTTGAAAGCTTCTCCTGACTTCCCTGCTGGGAGGACAGGGATTCACTTTCTCCGTCAAATTTTTTGTCCTCTGAGGCCCAAGCAAGCGGTCAGGGCTGCGATACCGTTTCCTCTGGCTGAGTGAAGACCCTGCACACACAGGGCTGAGGTTCGGGAAGCGGCTTTGCTGCTGCTGCTAACACGGGTCTGTTACTGAGATTCCTTCTTTCCTGCTGAGAACATGGGCAAGGAGAGGAATGGAGCCATGGCACTAGGTCTCTAGGGAACCGAGCCCTTCATTAACCTTCACGCAAGGTGGCTATCACCATCCTGGCCAAGGTCCTTTCAGGTGGAAGACGTGCCTCACTCTTTCTCGTTGACCCTGGTCCTTCACGTGCTTGCTCTTTCTCCTCTGCCTGCCCCGATGGCTGCCTCGTGGGGCCACCGTGGATGGACCAGTGGGAACCCCAGAGGGAGATGGCCGCCAGAGGGGGGAAGTCAAGGTGCCTCTCCCTCTGGGTCACCCGACCCTCAGGCTCGGGTTGCTAGCCTGGGATTCTGCAAGGCCCTTGTTGCTTTCTGGAAGCTCTTGTAGTTTCCAGAAGCAAGGCAGCCTTTACTAGACCCTCCTGCACTCCCTAGGCCAGGCGCACGTATCTGGGAAGGGACAGTGGCCTCCTCAGCACTGGTCATTGTGTTTGCCGCCTTGGTTCCTGGTTGTCGAAACCCCCAGCAGATGGAAGGCCACATAGTATGTCATGGTTCCAGTGTCCTGCGGGCAGCTATGCTTCCTCCACCTGCCCCTGGCGCACACACACAGTGCACATGCACAATTTGCATACAAACATAACACACTCATGTACACACATGCAAACGCACCACACATGTGCGCACATACCCACACATGCACAACACACACTAGGCATGTACAGCACACACATGCACAAACCACACACGTGCACATTCACACACCACGCACATGCGCTCATCACACACACCACACACATGAGTACACAACACACATACACCACACGATACACACATGTGCACGTGCAGAAGCACACACTTGAACACACATGTGCACGTTCACAAACACCACAGACGTCTGCAGTGAGGGGCTGGGGCAGGGGCACCAACTGGGCCAGGTGTCACACTGGAGCTGGTGCAAAGGGGAAGGGACACAGCTGCGGAAGAGCACCAGCTCCTGGTGTTTGGCCAGAAATGATAGTGAGAATGGAAGCCCCTGGAGAACTTGGAGATGCCTGGGGTGGGCAGGGGATTTCCCACAGAACTAGGAGGTGGGCAGGGAGCCAGACAGTTTCTAGGTCTCCGAGGCCACGATGACTGGGACTTTCAGGCTGCAACCCCATCACTCAGTTATAGGGACAGCCCCCCCCCCGCCTGGGCCAGGTCTGAGTCACCTCTGAGTGACTCCTCATTTCCAGGCCCCCTCCCGCCCCCCCGCCCATCCGCGCTGACCTGCCCAACACTCCTTGTTCCCAGGCCAGTGCTGTTCCGGGCCGGGAGGGCTTCCAGATTCATCTGCCCTTCGCTAACCTCCCGATTCTCTCACTAGCTCCTCCTGCTCTCTCCCTGGCCCGCCGTGACCTCCCTCTCATCAATGACTGGCATTCCCAGAGGACCGGGGACAGGACTGCAACAAGTTGGATGTTTCCTCCGCCGTTTTGTTCCATGTGAACTTTTTCACACTGTGCCGGTAACACTTCTGAAGCTGCGTTGCAAGGTCTGAAATGTAGATTCAGTATTAGTGCTGCCTTCACATCTGGCAAAATCTGGCAGGCCTCAAATGGCCTAACCACAGTCCCCACCCCCCATCTCTGCTCTCGCGGATAAGGATCCCTAGACAACCAAACCAATAAACCAAACCAGTTGCTCCGACTCAAGACAACCGTATGTGTGCAGAGCAGAACTGCTTCATAGGGTTTTCAAGGCTGTGATCTTTCAGAAGTAGATTGCCAAGGCCTTTCTTCCAAGGTTCCTCTGAATGGATTCAAACCACCAACCTTTTGGTTAGTAGTCAGGCTCTTAACTGTTTGCACCACCCAAGGATCCCTAGCGAAACAACCCTCCTTATCATGTGGACCGGGTACAGTGCCTGCTCATACCTGGGCAGTGGGCTTCAGTTCCCTGCCAGTCTGTGAAATTATTCGAACAAGCCAATCACAACCTCCAGCAGGAACTAAGGACCACACTACCTTTTTGTTACTACAAAGCCTGCCTCCCACAGCCCCTGGTTGTTCACTCTGTTCCCTAGTGCAGTCCCATGTGATGCTGCATGGCATGTGGTGTTTTCCTCCTCTGGACGGTGAGTACATGGGACGCATAAACTGGTGTAACTCACATCTCTCCAGTGTTGGATGTCATGGATGTCCCACCATAACCCTAGGTTAAGAACCCCTCCCTTGCCAATGAGGTGAACCAAAAACCAAACTTGTTGTTGTCAAGTCAATTCCAACCCATAGTGACCCTACAGGACACAGTTA
Organism: Loxodonta africana; assembly: GCF_030014295.1. Lineage (NCBI taxonomy): Eukaryota > Metazoa > Chordata > Mammalia > Proboscidea > Elephantidae > Loxodonta > Loxodonta africana. Next base: position 227,387,663 of record NC_087343.1, read on the forward strand.
GAATTGCCCCATAGGGTTTCCAAAGAGCAGCTGGTGGATTTGAACTTTTGGTTAGCAGCTGAGCTCATAACCACTGCACCACCAGGGCTCCAATGAAGTGAAGAGGTGGTGAATATAATAGAGGTCCACGTTGACTTATAATCAGCCCTGGATCTGAGGGATCGGCCTTAACTATCTGGAGGAGGTCGTGCCTCTTCTGCCAGCCCTCTCCAGGGATGTAGAGGCATCCTTCTTCCATCTCTGCTCCTCACCATCACACATGTGCATCCCAAACAGAATAACTTCCTTAAAAGAAACCTGGGCAGCCATCAATTCCACAGATGACCCGATTCTAAAAGGGGACCGATTCGGAAGACTGACATAGCCGGACCTCGGGCCTCCATCAGTTCTTCCATCTGCTGAGAAAGTGCTGAGGTCTTGTGTGTACCAGGACTGAACCAGACAGAAGGAATGCAGAGCTGAATAATGCTGAATAATGTCTCCCCTCGTCACCAGCAACCCAGTCCTTCGGTTTTTCTCATTTACTCGGGTCACAGATAAGAGAAAGAAAACTGGCAAGGGGACAAAGCAAAACACACAGAACTTTGATTTCTTATTGTGAGGATGTTGTGGTTGTTGTTAGTTGCCATCAAGTCAACTCCAATTTGTGGTGACCTTTTTTTTTTTTTTATGTGTAACAGAACAAAAGGTTGCTTGGTTCTGAGCCATCTCCATGATCGTAGTTATGTTGGAGCCCAAGGTTGTGGCTATCGTGTCAATCATTTCATGGAGAGTTTCCTTCATTTTCACTGACTCTACTTTGCCACACATGATGTGGTCAAAACGTCTAAATGTCATGACAGAGGTACAGTTAATTGAAGGCAGATGTTGGTTTGGGTGGACAGAGGGAATGTCATGGTTTCCAGATCTCCTCAGGCTCTGAACTCTCAAATGACAGGAAAATCCCCCTGAAGGCTGTCTCAAAATAAAAAAAGAAAAAGCAACTCCCCTTTTTGAGGCCATAACTGGTCTATCACAGACACTGAGCTTCAAAGCCACACATAGACATGAGATCAAACGGCAACAGATGTTGGACACATCTTCCCGTCAGTATCACTGCACATTTAGAGACGGTTCATGGGAACCATGATGGTGGTCTCATTTCACTGAGTGCTCTGATATCCACACACCAGGGTCAGATACACAACAGCAGAACTTCTTGATGTTCTACTCCTGTCATCAGCTCCCTGACAGGCCCCATGTCGGGTCATATAGTCTTTTCTGGATTAACACTGAGTCTCCTTCAGATTGATGTACTCTCTTTTGGATAAATCCTGTGTTTCTTTCCTCTTGGGGTCTCCACTCTGGAGTGGGTGACTGGAGGTGTTCCAAGTAGACCCATGCTCACAGCTCAGCTTACATTTCTGTGTCTCCAGGCTCCTACTCCACAGCCCCACAGGAGTTTTATCTTTCTGTGGTGGGGCAGGAGGGGAGAGGACCTACGCCCCGCCTTTCATCCCGGTGGCCTAGTACAGGCACTGTGAGCTCCTCCAGGACTCAGAACTCAGCAATCCTTCCTCCTTTCGATAAACCCTGGCTCTGGCAAATGAAAGCCTTGGATGTCCAATTTGGGTGGGTTTCTGAGTATGTTGGTGATGCAGAAAGTTGACCGCTGACCCTCTGCTCCAGCAAGGACTCAGTCCCACTCCTGAGACTGCACAGAAAGGGAGTTGCGGGCAACAAAATGAACAGAAATGAAAAGCATACTGGGAAATATTTCAAAATATTGCATATCCTGCTTTTCTGTGAATTCAGAAATTCAGTACAAAGAAAGAGAAAGCAACCAAGTGTTACTGCATTCCATGGACACTGATGATTCATGTGGGCGCTTTTCTGCCCGGAGCTTTATAATTTATCATCCTTTCTCACAGACCTGCTGAAATAAGCTGGCTGTAATTCACCTCATACTTCACAGGTAAGAAAAGCAAATGTTGCCCATTAATGGAGCAGGGCATGTTCTACCCTGTTCTGTCTCCTGCCTTATGCCTTAGCACATTGCCAGCAAGTCCCGGGGTGCCATGTGGCTCCATCTCTGCCAGGGGCTCCTCAAGGAGCACAGATTTGCTGCAAAGGCAGTTCCCATCGTCACATGTGCCTCTGGGAGAACGTGATCCTCAACTTGTTCCTCAAAAACCCTTTACTGGTTATCAGCTCTGGCCCCAGCCCCCCACCTCCCACCCAAGCCTTCTGTATGGCTTCCTCCAGCCTCACAAGCTCCTATTGTTGGGCCTGTGGCCTCCTGGCTGAGCTCTTGCACTTTCCTTCTCCATTCAGGTCTTCTCACTCTCTATCCTTTTCTCTGCAGAAGCTCTGGGGCCTGGCCCACCTTCTCTGGGAGTAGACAACCCATGACACATCTAACTAATTGTTTCATGGAAACGTCGATCTGGTAACTTTGTCAATCCGTCTCCCTACAATGCTCCAGGGACCCTGTAAGTGCTGCAGGCTCCACATGCAATGGGAAAAAGCTAGCCTAGGGCCATTCAGACACTGGCGGGCTGCCATCTCATTGTTCATGCTTCAGCTCCCAACTTCCTTTGGTTCTAAACGAGCAGAGGTTGTTGGAGTCTGTTTACCCCATCAGAGTCCAAATGGCATGAATGAGTCATATTCCGACCACTTCCTCCTGGATACTTTACCAAATATCCACTGTTTCACTCCCAAAGGCCAAGACATCTCCATCTGTTCAGAGCATACAATCAAAAATACATCCAAACCGAAAGGAACTTATGACTCAGCAGAATCCCAGAGCATAACTCACCAGCCCCAAGGAAATCTGGTCAGGATTTTTTTGGCTCAACATTCCTTGCTTAATTTAATCCAACAAATATTTGCCAAGCTCCTACTACGTACCTGGCACTGTGAAGTGTGGCTCATAACAAAGACACAGGAGCTCACAGGATAATAAGAGAAGAATCCAAATGGTAATAACACTGGTCAAGCTGTGTTAAGGGCCGGGTTGGGACCACGGGTGAGGCAAGTAAGGCATCCAGGGTGCAAAATCTAAGAAGACTCTAACTCTCAGATGTCAGTCCTCTGCTCGTACCACCCTCAGAGTGGGGACCTCTTTAAATAATGTTTTTGCTTCTGGCTGCTTTTGCTCAAAAGTATGCTTGTGAGATTCCTCCTTGTTGTTGCATATAGCTATAGTTCATTTTGTTCCTGTATGGCATTCCATTATATAGATATGTTTTTGTAGTTACTTGCTGTCTTAGCTATCTAGTGCTGCTATAACAGAAATACCACAAGTAGATTACTTTAACAAAGAGAAATTTATTGTCTCACTATCTAGTAGGCTACAAGTCCAAACTCAGGTTGTCAGCTCCAGGCGAAGGCTTTCTCTCTCTGTTGGCTCTGGAGGAAGGTCCTTGTCATCAATATTCCCTTGGTCGGGGAGCATCTCAGAGCAGGAACCTCAGGTCCAGAAGACATGCTCTGCTGTGGCACTGCTTTCTTGGTGGTATGAGGTCCCCAACTCTCTGCATGCTTCCCTTTCCTTTTCATCTCTTGAGATAAAAGGTGGTGCAGGCCACACCCCAGGGAAACTCCCTTTACATTGAATCAGGAATGTGGCCCGAGCAAGGGTGCTACATCCCTTTAAAATTAAATTACAATCACAAAATGGAGGACAACCACAGAATACCAGGGACCATGGCCTAACCTAGTTAATACACACATTTTGGGGGGAGATAATTCAATCCATAGCAGTTGCCATCAAGTCAGCTATGACTCATGGTGACCTTATGTATAACAGAAATGAAACATTGCCCAGTTCTGCACCATCCTCACAATTGTTCATATGTTTGAGTCCTTTGTTGCAGCCACCATTCCAGTCCATCTCATGAAGGCTTCCTTTGTTTTCGCTGACCCTCTACTTTACCAAGCATGGTATCCTTTTCTGGTGATTAGTCTTCCCCGTTGAAGTGTCCAAGTAATCAAGGCAAAGTCTCACCATCCTTGCTTCTAAGGAGCATTCTGGCTGTACTTTCTTTGAGACTGATTTGTTCTTTATTTCTGACAGTCCAAGGTCCCTGAGTGTGCAAACAGTTTGTGCTTGTCTACTAACCTAGAGATTGGTGGTTTGAACCCACCCAACAGCACTGCAGAAGAAAGCTTGGCAATCTGTTTCCATAAAGACTGCAGCCAAAAAAACACAGGAAGCGGTTCTACTCTGAAACACACGGGGTCGCCATGAGGTGGAATGGACTTGATGGCCACGAATATATAGATATACCACAATTTATTTATCCACTCTACTATTGACAGACATCAACGTTTCTTTCAATTTGGGGATACAGTGAAAAATGCTGTTATGAATAATCTTGTGCATGTTTTTGGGTGAACATGCATAGATATTTCTGTGGGGCACACACTAAGGTGTGGAATTGCTGGGTCATGAAAAATTTAAACTTTAGTAGGTAATAACCATTTTCAAAAGTGGTTGTAACAATCTACACTTTCACCAGCAATGTATGAGAGTTCGTTTCTCATGTCCTTGTCAACACTTGGAATTGTCAACCTTTTTAATTCTAGCTGTTCTGCTGGGGTGCAGTAGTACCTCATGACTTAATCTGCATTTCCCTGATAGTGAGATTGAGCACCTTCCCACATACTTACTGGGTATCCACACTGTGAAGTAACTGTTCAAGTCTTTTGCCCATGTATCTATTGGGTTGTTTACTTTATTCTTGTTGATTTGTTAGAGTTCTTTATATGTTCTCTATACAAATCCTTTGTGAATTCTATTTCATGTTGGGTACCACTATACTTCTTCCACTCTGTGACTTAATTTTTCTTACTCTTAATAGTGTCTCTCGGTAAACAGAAATTATTCTTTTTATGTAGCCTTTGTGGTGCATGCTTTTTCTGGTCTCTTTAAGATAGCATGATTATGTATTTCCTTATGTCATATTCAGGAAACCGTGGTGGTGTCGTGGATAAGAGCTACGGCTGCCAACCAAAAGGTCTGCAGTTTGAATCCACCAGGCACTCCTGGGAAACCCCATGGGGCAGTTCTACCCTGTCCTGTAGGGTCACTATGAGTTAGAATCAACTCAACGGCAATGGGATTTTTTCCAGTTACGTCATATTCTAAATTTTTATTGTTTTTCTGTTAACCTTTAAATCAATAATCCATCTGGAATTGAAGTTTTAGTACGATATCAACATTTTTTTTTTCTGGGTAGATATTTGCTATGGATTGAATTGTGTCCCCCCAAAATATGTGTTGAAACCCTAACCCCTATACCTGTGGAAAGCAGCCCTGGCAGCACAATGGTTAAGTGCTTGCCTGCTAACACAAAGGTTAGCAGCTCAAACCCACCCAGGGGCTCCTCGGGAGACAAACCAATCAACCTGCTTCCTTAAAGATTACAGCCACAAAAACCCTATGGGATAGTTGTACTCTGTCACATGGGGTCGATGAGTCAAAAATTGACTCAATGGCACCTAACAACAATGTAATGGATGTAATCCTGTCTGGAAACAAGGTTTTCTTTGTTATGTTAATGAGGGCCATATCAGTGTAGTGTGGGTCCTAAACCTAATCACTTTTGAGTTATAAGGAGCATCATAGGCAAGGAGACAGACAAACACAAATAGGGGAAGATAGAGGCCATGTGAAGATCACCAAAGCATCAAGGGATGCAGGGGCTACTAGAAGCTGGAAGAGTCAAGGAAGGAACTTCCTCTAGAGCCATGCCTTGAATTCAGACTTCCAGCCTCCAGAACAGTGAGAAAATAAATTTCTGTTCTTTGAAGCCACCCACTTGTGATATTTCTACTATAGCTGCACTAGATGACTAAGACAATATCTAGTCAATTCAACACCATTTTTGGAAAAGAGTTTCCTTCCCTACTGCTCTGCAGAGTCATGTCTGCAATGCATCAGAGTGCTTTGGTATTTGTGTAACTGTGCCAGATTTCTTTCGGTTAGTGTTTGCATGGCATATTTTTACATACTTTTACTTTTAACCTTTCTGTATATTTTTATATGTATCACTTGTAAGCAGAATATCACTGGATTTTGTTTTCTTTTTTAAACCAATATGATAATCTTTTACTTTAATTGAGTATTTTGCCCATTTACCATTAATATAATTTCTAACACATTTGGGGTCACAACTATCATCACACGGTTTGTTCCCTGTTAGTCCCATGTGTTGTACGTTCCTTTTATCACCTGTTTTTGTGTGAATCAACTACCTTCTTTGTTATTCCGTAGTTCCCCTGTATTGAACCCAAATCAAACCCATTTCCTCTGAGCTGATTCTGACTCCTGGCGAGCCCACGTGTGTCAGGGGAAAACTGTGTTCTGTGGGGTTTTCAAGGACTGCTTGTTTTTGGAAGTAGACCTCCTGGACTTTCTTCCAAAGTACCCCTGGGTAGACTCAAACCTACAACCTTTCAGTTAGCAGCAAGTGTGTTAACTCTTTGCACTACCCAGGGACTCTTCTCCATTTATTAGCTTCTTATTCATTCTTTTACTATTCTATTAGTGGTTACTTCAGAAATAAGAATGTTTATCTTTGGCTTTTAAGAGCCTAGTAGAAGTTAGTATTTTTATTACGTCCCAGATAGTGCAAGGACCTTTGAATTCCTTAATTTCATTTATTCTCTGTGATAGAATAATCTCCCTAAAATGTCCATATCTTAATCTCCAGAACCTGTAAATATGTTACATGGAAGAAGGGATGTTGCAGATGTGAAGAAGGTTACAGATCTTAAGATACATGCATGTCCTGGATTATTTGGATGGGCCAAATCTCATCACATGAGCCCTTAAAAGCAGAGAACTTTCTCTGGCTAGAGTCAAGAGATGTGGCAGAAGATGAAGGCAGCGGAGATTCAAAGTGTGAGAAGGATTCTATGTGCTGCTGCTTGTTTGAAGATAAAACAGACAAAGTGACAAGCAATGAGGGCAACTTAAGGAGCTGAGAACAGCCCCCAGATGACAGCCAGCAAGGAAATAGAGACCTAAACCCTACTTCTTCTCCAGAGTCTCCAGATAAGAGCTTAGCTTGGCCAACACCTTGCCTGACTAGTTAAGACCCTAAGCAGAGAACCCAGTTAAGCCTACCATCCAGACTCTGACCTACAGAAACTACGAGACAATAAATTTTTGTTGTTTTGGACCACTAAGTTTGTGGTAATTTTTTACAGCAAGGATAGAAAACTAACATATTTCCCTCCTGCCTTTCCTATTATTGCCACGAATTTTAATCCTATAGATATTTTAAACCCACGAGATGTTGGTTTGTGATTATTCAGTCAATATTCATTCATATTTGCATGCTATTTGCCCTTTTCATTGGTCATTTCTTCCTAGATTATCATGCTTCCATCTACAATTGCTATCCTTCATCAGAAAAACTATGTTTGGCATTTCCTTTGGTGCTGGTCTGTAGGAGACAAAGCCTTTCTGTGTTTGTTTGTCTGAAAATATCTTTATTTCCTCTTCATTTTTGTGGGATATTTTTGCTGGATATAAAATACTTGGTTATTGATTAATAACATAAGTAGCAATGCTATTGACTTATAATCCAAAGAATAAAATAAATATCCATAAGTGCATAAATAATTATTATGATATATAAATAAGTGAGATAGAATGGACAATTCTTTCTTACTGTAAAATTCCAATTAATAAATGTAGAAGGAGTGAGGAAGATAGAAAATCATTACAGCAGATAGCAATAATTGCTGCAGTCAAGATCCACTGATAGATTCTAAAATTAGAAGGCAAATTTTTAAAGTGAAACAATATTTTCATAGCCTCAGAATATTAATTATTGTGGTGGCTTTAACATGAGTTCACAAATTCTTTCATTGTCCTCACCCCAGGAGACAGAGCTTAATTGACCCCTCCCTGAGTGTGGTCTGGGCTTAGTGAATAGAGTATGGAAAAGGAAAAATAGTAATTTTACGCTGGAGAAAACTGCAGGTACTACTTTAAGCATTGATGAAGGTTAACATTACCATAATAAATCATGCTGGGATTATGTACTCCCTGATAGGATATGATGTGAAGGGCTTATCACCTCTGTGGTGTTCTTTACAAAAATCCATATATTAAGTCTAATTATGAGAAAACATAGAGACAAACCTGAATTAAAGTACATTTTAAAAGTACCTGATCTGTACTCTTTAAATGTGACAAAGATATTAAAGACAAGGAAATACCAAAGAGCTGTTGCAGATAAACTAAGGAGACCTGACAACTAAATAAATCTGGGATCCTGGACAGGAAAAGGGACTTTAGTGAAAAAGTAATGAAATCTTAATAGAGCATATAGTTTAGTTAATAGTATTGTACCAATGATAGTTCCTTAGTTTTGATCCTTGTACCATGGTTATTTAAGATATTAACATTAAGAGAAGCTAGGTGAAGGATTTACAGGAGCTCTTGAGATTACTTTTGTAACTATTCTTAAGTCTAAAGTCTAAAATTATCTCAGAAATAAAAATTAAAAAAAATAAATAAGAATCCCAGGAAACCCTTGGTTGGAAATTATTTTCTTTCAGCACTTTAAAGATGGTATTCTTTTTGACTTCCATTGTTTCCTTAGGAAAGTTAGCTGCCAGTTTTGCTGTTTTCTTTTGAATAGAATTGCTTTTTTTTTCTTCCTTTTCAGATTTTGTCATTGTCCTCAGCAGATTGGCTATGATACCTGTAGGTAAATTTTTCTCCATATTTACCCTGATCTTGTTTGAGCTTGCTCGCATGCTGGGATCAACTAGTAGGTGACTCAGTGCTGATGCTCACACACCCCCATCCTCCATCAAGCTAGCTCAGGCATGGCTTAATAGTGGTATCAGAGGAAGCACGGTGAGCAATTGCAGCTTCACACATGTTGTTCAAGCCTCTATTTTTGCCATGTTTACTAATGTCTCCTTGGCCAAAGTGAGTCACATGGTCAGGCCAGTGTCAGAGTGAGAGCGACTGACAAGTCATATGGCAAAGGCATGGATTCAGGCAGGGTAAGGGTGGGCCATCACTTCAGTCTACACACTGGCTCACAGCTGGTGAGAGGCCCATCCTCTGCTGCTCACTGGCAGCTGAGGGGCCTCAAGGAATAGACAAATACTAAATACTTATTTAGACTGATTGTGTGCAGGACCTGCTCTGAGCACTGTATCCTCATAACACCCCCATGAAGTAGGTGCTATTGAGCACTTCCCACTTAATAGAGAGATTAGGTCACCTGCCTACAGCATATGCCAGTTTGGAACAGAACCAGGAGCTGGTCCCGACAGTCTGGCAGCAGAGCCACTCTTGACCACTACATTCTTCTAGGCATTTGGCAGAAGGGCACTCCTGCAGCCACCTGGGGTGGGGGGGTGGTGGTGGAGAGGTTAAAGGCCCTGTGCAGGTACACGCCTAGTCTGGCAAATGAAGAAGCTGCCATCTCTCACCTCACCAAGCCCAGGGATAATACCCTGTCACCCCAACTTCCCTCACTGGCAGCAGAATGCAGTCCCCATTTAGGGAACCATCCCCTGAGCTGGTTGGGAGGGCCATGGCCCTGCAGTGCTCCTGCCCTGAAGGGCAGGGTCTGCAAAGGACTCACTTGGGCACGTGTGCTCACTGCCCCCCACTTGGCCTGGGCCAGTCCTAAGGCAGAGCCCTCTGGAACTGGGTTCAGCTGCAGAAGCCTCCCACAGGAGCTCTTCCTGATAGGTGAAGGACTTGAGGAGAAGCCTGGAGGGCTGAGTAATGAGTGAGCTGCCTGAGCTTTGGGAGCTGAAGCCAGGGAAGCTTCCTGAGGTCCAGGGTGGTGAGCCGCAGCCAGTGCTCCAGCCCCTGGGGGGCCTGGATGCCCTCACGGGATGAGGACGTCTGTCAGCCCCTGAGCACTCATGGGTTACCCAAGCTCCTAGGTGCATTGAACCAAGTCAGCCTTAGGTAGGAAAGGGGATGGGGAATCTGAGGAACCCAGAGGTGATGACACTGCAGACTGGAGGGGAGGATCCCTAAACCCAGGCAGAAATGAAGCCCAGAGAACACAAGTGGCCCCTGGTACTGCTCAGACAAGAAGGGATCCCTGGAGGTCAGAGTCATCCAGCAGGACCAGTACACCCCACACCATGAGCTTGGAGGGGAGGAAAGCCTCAGCTTGACAGCAAACATCCCAAGCCAGATGCAGGCCCTCCAGCCTCGTACGGGAGCTGCCCATCCCCTCCGCCCACGGTGTTGCCACCACCCAGAAGCCCGGCTCGCAGCCCAGCTGGTCTGCAGCCCTGAGGCCCTGAAGCCTTGAGACCCCACACCCCCAGACTAAAGGCCCAACGGTGAATCATGCCAAGGAAGTCTAAAGAGCAACATTACAAAAAATTACAGTGTTTCTCTTTCCCACATTTTCTCCCGTCTCAAACTACACTATTAAAAAAAGGATATCATATGGCTGCTCTGGGGCTCCTGGTGGTACAGCGGTGAACTTTTCAGCTGCTAACCGAGAGACAGGCGGTTCGACCCCACTAGCCGCTCCATGGGAGAAAGATGTGGCAGTCTGCTAACCGAGAGACAGGCGGTTCGACCCCACCAGCCGCTCCATGGGAGAAAGATGTGGCAGTCTGCTTCTGTAAAGATTACAGCCTTGGAAACCCTGTGGGGCAGTTCTACTCTGTCTTATAGGGTCACTATGAGTTGAAATCGACTCAACAGCAACGGGCTATGGCAGCCTTCCCAGCTCCCCTCTCTTGAGATGGTGGCACGTGTACTTTGTCTTGCTTGCACTCTTGGCCATCATCATCCCTGAGTGACAAATGCACCTGGGACTTCCTCCCTTCAGAGTGTTTTCTTTGGTTCTTACCCACCTCCCCAAAATGGAAGCTCTAGTTTCTGCAAAAGCGAGGCTGCATCTTAGATTCTTTAGAACCATTAATAACTGCAGGTGTCATTGTGGGGCCCTAGCTGGGAGAGGATTTAGGGGTGGAGACATCATCAGTGACCACATGAGGATGAAAGACTACCCCAAGGTGCCTGCATACAGGGCCAGACAATTTTTTTTACAGTATTTCTTTCAAGGAAGACAGAATTGGCTACAGCTATGGGGCTGGGGAGCGCTGGTTTGTGCATGTAAGATATTTGTGTCCACAGGTGCGTTTGTTACAGAAAAGCAATGTATGTTTTTTTCTGTAGTCGTTGGCAACCAACTGTTGGGTTGGTTTGTGTTTCCCATTCCCCTATTGTATTATCTTGGCATGGGGGCAGGAGACACATCCTGCAATTGTATGCTGAGCTTATTGTTGTGGAGACCCATCTTAAACCCCCCACACACTGTGAACACGTGGACGTGGCTGCCAGTCTGCTGGGAGGCTCTGTGATTCTTTTCTTATTACAAAACCCCACTCTCCAGAGCAGGCTGGAATGTTTGGTTACAAATGGCTCCAGTGTCTATCCGGGTAGAGGGGTTGGGAAAGGAACATATTTGGGGAGAAGATGAGATAGGAGCCCTGTTATAAAGATGTTCAGTTGGATGTGGGCACTAGATATCCTTGTGGGCCTCAGACATGGGGTCTTGAGGCCAGGGGAGGGTCTGGACAGGGACATACAGCTGGAGGTGGTCAGGGTTAATGTCCTCAAGGCCATTCAGTGAGGCGAGACTATCCAGGGAGAAAGCGGAGATAGGCAGTAGGAAAAGATGCTGGTCTGAGTCTGGGGGCTAGTCACACCTGGAAGGGGGTGCCATGGGGAGACTGAGGCAGCAGAAGGCAGGGCAGTAAGCAGATCAAGGCACCCATGGCCTTGCAGGCTCTTCTAGCAGGGGGTACTGCTCCGATGGGGCCATCTGCCTGGGCCAATCTCCCCTAAGAGGTTGTAGATGCAAAACTAGAAGACTCACTGCATTGATTCAATACCCAGAAACAGCAGCCGCAAACCACTGTGGCCAGGTTGGGAAGAGACCATGTAAAATGATACTCAGATGGTCCCTTTCCAGCTCTTTTCAAATGGGAGACAGACGATGAGTTTGTCCTGCCTCCCAGAGAACTCGGGCATTAAATCGTCATGGAGGGAACTCAGCTTGGCTCTCAGAACGAGGGCTTAGCACAGATTCTATAGGCCAGTTCTCCAGGGTGGGAATGAGTGGGCCAAGCCAGGGCTCTTGGGAGTTTCAGACTTTCTTGCTGTTAAACTCAGACTCTGCCACTTTCTTTGTCCTGCTACCCATGAGAGCTATGATCTGGGCCCTTTCTTATGACTTAAATTGTGTCCCCAAAAGATATGTTGACATCCTCACTCTTGTTCCTGTGAATGTGACCCTGTTTAGAAATAAGAGGTTCTTTTTGTTAAGTTAATGAGGTCATACCAGAGTAGGGTGGGCCCTGACCCAAAACCCTTCTGAGTGGTGTCTCACAAATGGGAGAACAGACACAGAGAGACACACACAGTGGGGAGAGACCATGTGAGACTCTGCCTACAAGCCAAGGAATCCAACCGAAGCCCTGATTTGGACTTCTAGCTTCCAAAATAGAGACAATGCATTCCTGTTCTTTCAAGCCATCCGCTTGTGGTATTTTTTGTTACGGCAGCCCAGGTGACTAAAACATCCAGAGAAAGGACAGCTGGAGCAGAGGCCCCCACAGAGAGACGTGAAGAGCTGAAAGCATGATGCAGAAAGAGTTGAGACATCTGGAGCATCTGCAGAGCTACTGAGCCCGCATCCAGACCAGGTGCTGTCCCTCAGAGCTGCGTCCTCCCGACAGCAAGTGGCCTCTCATTCTCCAGAAGGCCTGTCCAGCAGCTGCTGCACCCCCAGCTTGGGCCCCTCACTGACTCCCTGTGACGAGCCCTGGCCAGCTTCTCGGACAGAAAGACATGAAGGGAGTCCCCTGTTCACGTGATGCTGAGCACTGGGTTCCCCTAACTGACCTGTATCTTTGAGGGTTTCCCCAGGGGGGGCCCTGTCCCCTCAAGCAAGATCAGCCCTCCTCATGGGCAGGGGCCTCCATCCTAACTGTACAAGGACAGGCGCACGGCCTGGGAACCCAAGGCTGTGATGAGACACCAACCCTCAGAGGGCTTCTGGCAGTTATTGCCACACCAGTGAAACGAGAGAGAGAGACAGGGAGGTATCCTGAAAGAAGCTTCTGAGATCTGTGGTGGAGACACTGTTTTGTTCATGTGTGAGGGCACACGTGAGAGTTAGAGAGTGTTAAGAGTCACTTTGTGTGACTGTGTGTTTAAGTGTGTTAGTATCAATATGTGAGTGTGTTTGAATGTGACTGCATGCGTGTGAATGGGTGTGTGTGGCTGTGTGTGTGACTGTGTGTAAGTATGTGTGTGCATGTGACTGTGTGTGTATACACGTGAGTGTATGACAGTGAGTTTGTGTGTGTATGTCACTGTGTGCAAGAATGTGTGAGTGTGTATGTGTGTGAGTCTAAGTGTGGGTGAGTTTGTGACTGCATGACTGTGAGTCTGTGTGTGAGAGAGAGACTGGTTCAGAAGTAAATTCTTTCATCAAACCTCTATAAAATCCTTCAGTGTTTTTCAGAGCTTTTTTCTTGAGGAAATCTCGATTGTGACCCAGAGTTAACAAATATCTGAACTGTTTTGAATGTTGGCTTTGAAGGAGATTTTCACCTGTGTAAGGAGTCCTGGTGGCGTAGTGGTTAAGTGCTCAGCTTCCAACCAAAGGGTCAGCAGTTTGAACCCACCAGTCACTCTGCGGGAGTAAGATGTGTCAGTCTGCTTCTGTTTGGGGTTTATTTAGGTTTATTCTACCAGATAGCCCCTGAGACTGAGATGCACCTTACAGACCTAGAAGAAAGGTCTTTGTGGTGGAGGCTATGGGTGCCAGACCCCCTGGGGCCTTGCTTCTGGGTGATCTGGCAACCAACCCCTCATGAGTCTCTTTCTGGGAACTGCCCTGGAGGAAGTTGCCACCAGGTCACACCCCCTTCTGGTGCAGCCATGCCAGTGACGGGTCAGTGAGAGGGTATATAAGAACTTGGACCCCCTGCTCCAATTGGGGCACTCAGGAGGGCCACTCCAGCTCCAGGGCTCCCTGAGGGGTCGGCCAATACCATGTATCTCCGGGGAATCAACCTGAGCTGGTCTGGTACTTTTCTTAAAACACAAATGTGACATCACGCACACCCAGAGCTTCTCCCTGGGAGCCACAACAGCTTAGAGGAGGATTTCCATGAGTTTTGAGTGCAGCACCTTACTTCACAGGCGGGGAGATGGCAACAGCTCAGGAGGGGGACCACCCCGAGCTTGACACTGGCCAAGACCTACCAGCACTCAAGCCTAGAGACTGGCCCAGTTCTGAAGTGGTCCAGGCACAGAGGGGGAAATGTCCTCAGACAGATTCCTGACTTCCCCCTAGGTCTAACCTTGGGACCCACTTGGAGGGGAGGAAAGGGGAAGTTTGTTTTTTTCCGCTTCATGAATCCAGAATACATGGTTTATTATTGTTGTCTTTCTATGACATTTGTTGGAGCTGATGTTTATTTGTTAAAGGAAAACAAGATTTAAAACATTTGCTTTGTAACAAAATAAGAGCCACGTCCCAGGGAGTGTACAACGAGATCCACATGCGAGAAACATCAGGCCGCAAACTCTAATCCTGAAGTCCTCACCCTGAAGAAGGAGAGGCAGGCAACCCTGCAGTCCTTGCTCTTCTTCCTCTAAAGCCAATACAGCTTCAATCCATTTGGCCAGTCCTGGGGCAAATTGGGATTTAAGGTGTAAAGTTCCCTGCGGTTTTCACCAGTACGAACAATAGGAGAGGGGCCAGACCAGCCCCCAGGAGCTCCCTGCAAGGTCACAGGGCAGGGGGAGGTGGTGACCTGTGACCCAGAGGGTCCTACAAAGCCAGCTCCTAAAAAGGCCTGACAGTCCCTGGGTGGTATAAATGGTTAACATACTTGGCTGCTAATGGGAAGGTTGGAGGTTTGAGTCCACCCAGGCGTGCCACAGAAGAAAGGCCTGGCAATCTACTTCCTAAAAGTCAGCCACTGAAAACCCTATGTGGAGCTGAACTCTACTCTGACACACGTAGGGTTGTCACGAGTTGGAGTTGATTTGATGGCAACTGGTTAACAGGGTGTGTCTTTGTTATCTAGTGCTGCTGTAAATGGATGGCTTCAGCAAACAGAAGGCTAGAAGTCCAGATTCAGGGTACCAGCTCCAGAGGAAGGCTTTCTCTCTGTTAGCTCTGGAGGGAGGTCCTTGTCATCAACCTTCCCCTGTCGAGCAGCTTCTCAGAGCAGGGACCCTGGGTCCAAAGGACATGCTGTTCTCTTGGCTTTTGTTTCTTGGTGGTATGAGGTCCTCATTCTCCTAGTCCATCTGAGTGGCTACTCCACCCTTTGAGATTGAGGCAGCTCGGCTTCCTGTGCTCCTTGTCTCTTCAGCTTCTGCTTCTGCTTCCTTCGCCTCTTGGTCCCTCAGGCCTGCTCCGCCCTGATAGGGCAAGTGTTCCAAAGCTCTGTAGCTCCACCGATAAGTGCCTGGAGGCTCCCCACTCCACCAGTAAACTTCAGCCAGAAGGCACTCGGATCTCTTGCTCCATGAGTAGGCAGGCCTAACTCCATTGATATGTGCCTGGAGGTACCCTACTCCTCCAGGAAGCCCCCTGCCAAAGGCACTCAGCTCTCTTGCTCCATGGGTCAGCTCCAGCACTGTTTCGTGATGGTCTCCTGGATCTGCTGCTGCCACTTCTCTGCTGCCCCCGCTTCTCACCGTCTGCGCCATCTCTGGTGTCAACAGCTCTCACTTCCTTCTGAGTCCTCTCTCCATTTGCAGACTCAAAACTGCTTTTACATTTTCAGTATCTGTTAGAACAGCACCCCACTCTGGTACCAAATTCTGTCTTAGCTATCTAAACCCCCCAGACCCAGCGCCGTCGAGTTGATTCTGACTCATAGCGACCCTACAGGACAGAGTAGAACTGCCCTGTAGAGTTTCCAAGGAGCGCCTGGTGGGTTTGAACTGCCGACCCTTTGGTTAGCAGCTGTAGCACTTAACCACTACGCCACCAGCATTTCCAAATAGTGGTGCTGTAATAGAGATATCACAAGCAGGTGGTTTTAACAAAGAAAAATTTATTTTCTCACAGTCTAGGAGGTTAGAAGTCCAAATCCAGGGTGCCAGCTCCAAGGGAAGGCTCTCTCTCTCATTGACTCTGAGGGAATGTCCTTGTCATCAATCTTCCCCTGTCAAGGAACTTCTCAGCGCAGTGGCCCTGGAAGGTGTAGCTGAAGCACGGGGCTGAGGGGCCTCCATTCAGAATCCAGAGAGTGTGGCCAAATACCTAGAGTCTGGAGGGCAAGGCCATTACGTAAGTGGCTTCAGAGAACAGAGGATTAAATTCAAGCCTTGGGGCTCATGTAATGTGTTCTGCTGACTTGCTTGGTGCCTGTCATCCTTTCTTTCCCTCCAATTTCTCTCACTTGTAACGGACACGTCTAGCTTGCGCCTGTCTCACCTTTGGGCTCTGGAAGCAGACAACTTGCATCCTGGATGGATTTCACAGATGAAGAGGAATTTTTGGATTTTGCACTTGCAGCTGAATTAAGACTTTTGCTATCATATGATGACGTGAATGTGTTTTACATGTGGCAAGGATATGAATTTTGGGGGGCCAAAGGGTGGAATGTTATGGATTGAATTGTGTTCCCCCCAAAATGTGTGTCAACTTGGCTAGGTCATGATTCCCAGTACCGTGTAATCGTCCACCATTTTGTCATCTGACGTGATTTCCTATGTGTTGTAAATCCTATCTCTATGACGTTAATGAGGCAGGATTAGTAGCAGTTATGTTAATGAGGCAGAACTCAATCTACAGGATTAGGTTTTGTCTTAAACCAATCTCTTTTGAGATATAAAAGAGAGAAATTAGCAGAGAGACACAGGGAATTTATACCACCGAGACACAAGATCCAGGAGAACAGCTCATCCTTTCGACATTGGGTCCCTGCCCTGAGGAGCTCCTCGACCAGGGGATTTTGATGACAAGGACCTTCCTCCAGAGCTGACAGAGATAGAAAGCCTTGCCTTAGAGCTGGCACACTGAGTTCGGCTTCTAGCCTCCTATACTACGAGAGAATAAATTTCTGTTTGTTAAAACCATCCGCTTGTGGTATTTCTGTTACAGCAGCACTAGATGACTAAGACACAGGGCCTGACTCTTAACTCCTCCCCAGTCCTCACTGCCTAGACCACAGTGTCAACCTCCTCTGTGACTGGCCTAGCGGACACCTTCAGAGAAGCAGTCCCTAGCTATTTGGATAATACTACTGCCTTCCTGGAAAATTCACCTGCCTCTTGCTATGAAGTCACTTTCTTCAGGGCCTTGTGGGTAGGGGGAAAATACCCCAGATCTTGCCATTCAACTCTCACCCCAGGTTTACCAATAGCAGGTTTTGTAATACCTCTCCACAAGCTTAAGTCCTTAACCCCTTCCAGCTTCTCATCGCTGTAGATAACAGCCCCCACAAGGGGCACAGCTTCCTGAGGTGGTCCGTGGGCAAGCTTGCCACCCTAGTCTTCCTTCTAGAAATCTCCTCTTCCCAGCATCCACATCACCTACCACTCCTGGTCTTGCTCCTCAGCTGCCCCTTGGTCCCTGTGTGGGGCAGGCTCGTCTTCCTCCACCAGGCTCAGCTCGGATCCCCCTCCATGCCCACATCCCCACATGCCTCCTTTGAGCCCCTTGTCCAGATGCTGACTTGATGTCCTTGAACGCATCTCCTGAGTCCCCAGACCCAGCAGACCCAAGCCGAGCTTTCGCCTCTTCCCTGAAGCCTGATCGTTGGCCAGCCTGACCCTGTGAGTGGCATCTGCGTCTGCACAGATGTGGGTACACGCCCTCCTCTCATGCCCATAAAGAAGGTGGGGAAACTGCGGTACAGGGAGGTGAGGCAGCTTGGCCAAGGCCATCCAGCTGGTGGACATGGAGCAGGGATTTAAGCCTGGCAGAGCCTCCTCCAATGAGGACCACATGATTCCATCCCTGAAAAACAACCTGTTCTTTTTCGTCTCCATCTCTCTTAATATATCCTTTTGGACAGTTAATTTCAGAGTTGGTGGTGCCTACCCTGGAATAGAAATGCCACTTAGGTTTAATAGTGTACTCTCTGTGTGTGTCTGTCTCTCTCTCGCCTTCCTTCCTCACACACACTCACAGATGTACACACTCACACAGGCACATACATTTTCATACGCTCACACATGCATGTCTGGCATCTCAAAGCAGGGACTGTCCCTGGTCTGCCCTTCGAGAGCTGGGGTTGCTACCACCTCCTGCGTTGTCAGGGAAGCAGGGTGTGGAATGTTTTGTGGCCGTTCAGTTTTGGGCTCGCCTGGGCTGTTAGACAACTGCAGCAAAAGCTAACCAAACGGAAAACAACACAGGAGGGTCACTGACAGTGTCAGCCACGTGGGAAGATGGGGCCTGCCGGAACAGTAGTCCCTGGCGCACACACACCTGTGGTTTTAAGTTCGGGGGAGTCTGGGTGAGCAGAATAAAGTCTGAGCAGCTGCTTTCCTGGTTTTCAGAGAAGCAGTGAAGGGACAGAGGAGGTGACAGACACAGGGGGGACATGGGTGGTATCCTTCACAAGAGCCCAGGAAGCACCAGGGGGCCCAAGGCCAGCACAGTTTTCACCAGTGTTTGGGGCAGGGGGGCAGGTTTCCAGCCATCCCCTAACTATCCCATAAGTGCCTCATTTTCCTGTTGGGATCATGGGTGCCTTCTCTCCCTGGGGCTCTCAGGAAGTGGCTGTTGAGTAACCACTGTCAGCTTGGCCTCTGCAGCTCCAAGGGCAGGTACTCACCACCTCCTCCCAGTGTCAGGGAGGGTGAATAAGAGACTTGGCAAGAACCTTCACCTGGCTTGTGGTGGTCAGGGAGAGACCAACACGTCAGAGGGGAGCCCGCATGGCCCTACCAGGACACAGCCTGCTCTTGCCTTCTGTGTTGTATCCCAGATTGGAGGACCTAGGTCTAGTGTAAGGAATATACCCAGCTGAAAATGCTCCCAAAGATGTTGGGTCCTAGTCCCTGGGACTGTGAATATAACCTTATTGGGAGAAAGGACTTTACGGATGAGAAGGTGATCCTGGATCACTGGGGTGGGCCCTACATTCACTGACGAGTGTCTGTATAAAATGGTGGCAGAGAGAGATTAGACACAGATAGGAGAGAGGAGGTGGTGGGACGAGGGAGGCAAAGACTGGAGTGGTGCGGCCACAAGCCAAGGAACACCTGGAGCCACCAGGACCGGAGAGAGACAAGGAAAGATTCTCCCCTAGAGCCTCTGGAGGGAGCAGAGCCCTGTTGACACCTTGATATCACCCAGTGATACTAGCCTCCAGGCCTGTGAGGGAAGTTTCTGTTGTTGTAAGCCACCAGGTTTGTGGTACTTTGTTATAGCAGCCACAGTAAACTAGCACAGTGAGAGAGGAAGGCAATCTTGGGAGGTCCTTGGGTAGAGTGGGTGCTGTCGGGTGGAGGAGCCCCTTGACGAGGTGCCTGGTGAGGGGTGTGGAATCCTGCCTCTCGTGACTGGAAGAGGGATTTCCTACTGAAGCAGG
This sequence comes from Loxodonta africana, assembly GCF_030014295.1. Classification (NCBI taxonomy): domain Eukaryota; kingdom Metazoa; phylum Chordata; class Mammalia; order Proboscidea; family Elephantidae; genus Loxodonta; species Loxodonta africana. Next base: position 227,407,247 of record NC_087343.1, read on the forward strand.
TAGGAGGGCAAGGTCCCTGTCCCCACTCCCAATGAATGTAGCTCCTGTTAAGGACCAACCCAAAACCTGCCCTCGAGTTGATTCTGACTCATAGTGAGACCATAGGACAGAGTAGAACTGCCCCATAGGGTTTCCAAAGAGCGTCTGGTGAATTCAAACTGCCAGCCTTTTGGTTAGCACTTAACCACTGTGCCACCAGGTTTTCCTGTTAAGGATCAGTCACCTCAATTAGGTGTTTATCAAATTTGCCTTCTTCTGATCACAGATGCCCCCCTGGGAGGGATCAATCAGATTACAAACCTAATAGATTCCTATCTGTTGGAGGAGTCCTGTTCCTGCTAAATCACGTCTAACCTTGCCAGCACTTTGCAGAGAAGGAAGCACACGGGGTCTGTACCTTCTAAGCACAGCTTGCTGCAGATGTCCTGCCCCCCACTCCTTTCCTGATCCTCGTTCCTGTTATGGATTAAATTGCGTCCCCCCAAAATACGTATTGTAAATCCTAACCCCTATAAAAACCCGTTGCTGTAGAGTCGGTTCCAACTCATAGCAACTCTATACCTAACCCATATGCCTGTGGTTATAATCCCATTTGAGAATGGGTTTTCTTTGTTATGTTAAGAGGCTATATCAGCGTGTTGTTGTTACTAGGTGCCACTGAGTGGATTCCGATTCATAGTGACCCTATGCATAACAGAACGAAACACTGCTGGGTCCTGCACTATCCTCACAGTCATTGCTATGCTTGAGTACATTGTTGCAGCCACTGCGTCAGTCCATCTCGTTGAGGGTCTTCCTCTCTTTCCCCGAGAGCCTCTACTTTACCAAGCATGATGTCCTTCTCCAGGGATAGGTTCCTTCTGATAACATGTCCAAAGTACTTGAGACAAAGTCTTCCCACCCTCACTTTCAAAGAACATTCTAGTTGTACTTCTTCCAAGACAGATTTGTTCCTTCTTCTGGCAGCCCATGGTCTGTCTTTTCAGTATCCTTCACCAACACCATAATTCAAATGCATATCAATGTAGGGTGTGTTTTAAGCCAATCAACTTTGAGATATAAAAAGGGAGGATTAGACACAGAAAAGCAAGCCAAACTAAGTAAGATAGATGCCACACCATATGAAGATTGCCAAGGAACAGAAGCTAAAAAGAGACAAGGACCTTCCCCCGGAGCAGACAGGGAAAGAAAGCCTTCCCTTATACAGGTGGTGTCCTGAATTCGTACCTCTAGCCTCCTAAACCGTGAGAAAATTATTTTTTTTCTCTTTGTTAAAGACATCTACTTGTACTATTTCTGTTATAGCAGCACTAGGTAACTAAGACATTCCCCCAGGCCCTGTGGCGAGGGGCCAGCCACTGGCTACCCTTGGAAAAGTACACCCTATGGTCTCTTTTGTCTTGGATATCAGTTGGAACCGACTTGATGGAACCTAACAACAAAAACAAAATGGTTCCAGAAGGAGCCAAGAAGGCAGAATAGACAGATGCTTCCGGTGAGCCCTTTTTACAACAAAGACCAGAAAAAACAAGTGAAATGAATATATTTGTGACAAGCTGGGAACTCTGAGCATCAAAGGCAAGCTTAGACAATGAACAGAGGGGCAGGGGGAGGAAGAGACCGTTCAGAAGCGGAGAGGAGTTACCAGACCTGAATCGCAGGGAGCCCTCAGGCACCATTCCCAGAGCAGCGGCAGCAGGGGCAGGCTGGTACTAGCATTAGGCCACAGTTTCCTCAGGGAGAAGCAGTCAGCCACACAGCCTACTCACACCTCCGGAACCTGGGGAGAACGGCGCTCTCAGAAAAAGCTAAGTACCTGCATGTATCTTACCGTGATCCCCCACCCTCAAGCCAGCTTCAGCGGCTAAATCCCTGGGCCTGAAATAGGCCCTGTTGAGCACCTAGAGCCATCCTCCCGGCCTTGGGGAAGGAAAAAATTTGCAACTGGGGGGAAAAGATAATTTGCTAGCTCCATTAACTGGGGAAGCTCAGGGCGGAAGTGGCTCCTGTCTAGGCATAAACTGTCCGTGGACCTTGAGCAGCTTTCCCTTCTGCATGGACCTGTGTGGGCCTATTTCGGGAGAATAGCCCTCGTTGGCAAACTCCAACCATTTCAGCTGTGTGGTGGAGAGGTGGGTGTTTGACATCTGACATCGCTTTACCTATTAAACAAGGTCTCCACCTACCCACATCAGGGACCTAAGGACTGGTAGCTCCACTCAGGTCACCCAGCCACCTGTGACTGTGGTCCGAATATAACTGGTACCTCCCAGTCTTTACAACCAAAAACTTTGGGTGCCCATGGTCCATCTACAGAACCCACCCACCTGCACGCTCTAGGGAACAGGGATGCATTTTCCTCAGGGACACTCGGGGGTCAGTTCTCAGCCCCCTGCCTTGCTCAGAGTATGACCCCCTGCTGCAATCAGATACTGGTATATACGCCAACCACCACTGCCCCTGTAAGAGTGTAGGACAGAGTCTGTACCACACACTTGATGATCAGCTACCTGAAAACCTGAGCTGAATTCACACAAGAAAACTGAATTTACTCCTAGACTGATATACCTGATAACAGCTCTAGCCAGCTGGGAACAGGACATAAGAGCTCCAAAGGCAAAAATAATCAAGCTAGCTCACTCAAGCAACCCATAGGGGTATACCCAAACAAAACAAAGCAAGCAGCTACAATGCAGTAAGCAAGCATAAACTAATACAATAACTTATAGATGGCTCGGAGACAACAGTCAACATCAAGGCACATAAAGACACAGACCATGGCCACCTCAAAAGGCTCTCAAAACAAAGAATCTAGGGATCTTCTGGATGAAAGTACATTCCTAGAATTATCAGAGGCAGAATACAAAAGTTTAATATATAGAACCCTTCAAAACATCAGGAAGGAAATGAGGCAATATGCAGAACAAGCCAAGGAACACACAGATAAAGCAACTGAAGAAATTAGAAAGATTATTCAGGAACATAATGAAAAATTTAATAAGTTGGAAAAATCCATATTCAGATAGAAGATTAACAATAAACTTACAGAATTAAACAACTCAGTAGAAAGTCAGAGGAGCAAAATTGAGCAAGTAGAAGCTAGAATTTCTGAACTCAAAGATAAATTACTTGGCACTAATATAGCTGAAGAAAAATCAGATGAAAGAATTAAAAAACATGAAGAAACCTTAAGAACCATGTGGGACTCTATCAAGAGAAATAACCCATGAGTGATTGGAGTACCAGAACAGGGAGGGGTAACAGAAAATACAGAGAGAATTGTTGAAGATTTGTTGGCAGAAAACTTCCCTGATATCATGAAAGATGGGAAGATATCTATCCAAGATGCTCATCGAACGCCACATAAAAAAAATAAAATAAATAATTTTTTTTTTTTTGGTCTTAAAACAAAGTCACCAAGACATATTATAACCAAACTTGCCAAAGTCAAAGATAAAGAGAGAATTATAAGAGCAGCGAGGGAGAAACAAAAAGTCACCTACAAAGGAGAGCCAATAAGAATAAGCTCAGACTACTCAGCAGAAACCATGCAGGCAAGAAGGCAACAGGATGACTTATATAAAAAATTGAAGGAAAAAAATTGCCTGCCAAGAATCATATATCCATCAGAACTATCTCTTAAATATGAAGGTGAAATTAAGACATTTCCAGTAAACACAAGTTTAGGGAATTCATAAAAACAAAACCAAAACTACAAGAAATACTAAAGGGAGTTCTTTGGTTAGAAAGTTAAAGATATCAGGTATCAAACTGACTAGAACACTGGGCAGAGCAAACAGAAGTCAACCCAGACAGGGAAATCCAAAAAAAAAAACAAAGCAAGATTATTAAAAAAAAAAAAACCTCAAAACAGGGTAACAGTGATGTTATTGTATAAAAGAAGACAACATTAAAAGAACAAAGAGGGACTAAGAAATGTAATCATACACCTTCCATATGGAGAGGAAGATATGGTGATACAAAGAAATAAAAGTTAGTTTTCAATTTAGAAAAACAGGGGCAAAGAATACGGTAACCACAAAGGAGACAAACTATCCTACTCACCAAAATAAAATACAAGGAAAAAATAGACTCAGCAGAAACAAAATCAACAACAACAAATATGAGGAAAGAACAATATATAAAGAAAATCCACTCATCACATAAAACTAAGTGGGAAAAAGAAACTGTCAACAACACACAAAAAAAGACGTCAAAATGATAGCACTAAGTTCATACCTACCCATAATTACCCTGAATATAAATGGACTAAATGCACCAATAAAGAGACAGAGAGTGGCAGAATGGATTAAAAAGAAAGGTCCATCTATACGCTGCCTATGAGAGACACACCTGAGACTTAGAGACACAAACAAACTAAAACTCAAAGGATGGAAAAAAATATATCGAGCAAACAACAATCAAAAAACGGCAGGAGTGGCAATATTAATTTCTGACAAAATAGACTTTAAAGTTAAATCCATCAAAAAGGATAAAGAAGGACACTATATAATGATTAAAGGGACAATATACCAAGAAGATAGAACCATATTAAATATTTATGCACCCAACGACAGGGCTGCAAGATACATAAAACAAACTATCAACATTGAAAAGTGAGATAGACAGCTCAACAGTAATAGTAGGAGACTTCAACACACCACTTTTGGTGAAGGACAGGACATCCAGAAAGAAACTCAATAAAGACATGGAAGATCTAAATGCCACAATCAACCAACTTGACCTCGTAGACATATACAGAACACTCCACCCAACACCAGCCAAGTATACTTTCTTTTCTAGTGCGTGTGGAACATTCTCTAGAATAGACCACATATTAGGTCATAAAGCAAGCCTTAGCAGAACCCAAAACATTGAAATATTACAAAGCATCTTCTCTGACCATAAGGCCATAAAAGTGGAAATCAATAAGAGGAAAAACAGGGAAAAGGAATCAAACACTTGGAAACTGAACAATACCCTGCTCAAAGAAGTCTGGATTATAGAAGATACTAAGGATGGAATAAAGAAATTCAGAGAATCTAATGAGAATGAAAACACTTCCTGTCAGAACCTTTGGGACACAGCAAAAGCAGTGCTTGGAGGCCAATTTATATCAATAAATGCACACATCCAAAAAGAAGAAGGGACCAAAATCAAAGAATTATCCCTAAAACTTGAACAAATAGAAAGAGAGCAACAAAAGAAACCCATAGGCACCAGAAGAAAACAAATAATAAAAATTAGAGCTGAACTAAATGAAATAGAAAACAGAAAAACAAATGAAAGAATTAACAAGACCAAAAGCTGGTGTTTTGAAAAAATCAGCAAAATTGGTAAACCACTGGCCAAACTGACAAAAGAAAAACAGGAGAGGAAGCAAATAACCCGAATAAGAACTGAGATGGGCGATGTTACAACAGACCCAACAGAAATTAAAAGAATCATATCAGATTAGTATGAAAAATTGTACTCTAACAAATTTGAAAACCTAGAAGAAATGGATGAATTCCTAGAAACACACTACCTACCTAAACTAACACAAACAGAGGTAGAACAACTAAATAGACCCATAACAAAAGAAGAGATTGAAAAGGTAATAAAAAACTCCCAACACAAAAAAGCCCTGGTCCGGACGGCTTCACTGCAGGGTTCTATCAAACTTTCAGAGAAGAGTTAACACCACTACTACTGAAGGTATTTCAGAGCATAGAAAAGGACAGAATACTACCAAACTCATTCTATGAAGCTACCATATCCCTGATACCAAAATCAGGTAAAGATACCACAAGAAAAGAAAATTATAGACCTATATCTCTCATGAACATAGATGCAAAAATCCTCAAAAATTTCTAGCCAATAGACTTCAACAACATATCAAAAAAATAATTCACCATGGCCAAGTGGGATTCATACCAGGTATGCAGGGGTGGTTCAACATTAGAAAAACAATTAAATAAAACAAAAGACAAGAATCACATGATTTTATCAACTAATGCAGAAAAGGTACTTGACAAAGTTCAACACTCATTCGTGATAAAAACTCTCAGCAAAATAGGAACAGAAGGAAAATTCCTCAACATAATAAAGGGCATTTATACAAAGTCAACAGCCAACATCACCCTAAATGGAGAAAGCCTGAAAGCATTCCCATTGAGATCGGGAACCAGACAAGAATGCCCTTTATCGCCGCTCTTATTCAACATTGTGTTGGATGTCCTAGCCAGATCAATTAGGCTAGATAAAGAAATAAAAGGCATCCATACTAGCAAGGAAGAAGTAAAAGTATCTCTATTTGCAGATGACATGATCATACACAGAAAACCAAAAGGAATCCTCCAGAAAACTACTGAACCTAATAGAAGAGTTCAGCAGAGCATCGGGATACAAGATAAACACACAAAAATCAGTTGGATTCTTCTACACCAACAAAAAGAACATTGAAGAGGAAATCACCAAATCAATGCCATTTACAGTAGCCCCCAAGAAGACAAAGAGATGGCATTAATCCAAAAAACACAAAATAATAAATGTTGGAGAGGCTGCGAAGAGATTGGAACTCTTAAACACTGCTGGTGGGAATGTAAAATGGTACAACCACTTTGGAAATCTATCTGGCGTTATCTTAAACAGTTAGAAATAGAACTACCATACAACCCAGAAATCCCACTCCTTGGAATATACCCTAGAGAAATAAGAGCCTTCACACAAACAGATACATGCACACCCATGTTTAGTGCAGCTCTGTTTACAATAGCAAAAAGCTGGAAGCAACCAAGGTGTCCATCAACGGATGAATGGTTAAATAAATTGTGGTATATTCACACAATGGAAAACTACGCATCGATAAAGAACAGTGACGAATCTGTGAAACATTCCATAACATGGAGGAACCTGGAAGGCATTATGCTGAGCGAAATTAGTCAGAGGCAAAAGGACAAATATTGTATAAGACCACTATTATAAGATCTTGAGAAACAGTATAAACTGAGAAGAACACATGCTTTTGTGGTTAAGAGGGGGGGAGGGAAAGAGGGTGGGAGAGGGTTTTTTACTGATTAATTGGTAGATAAGAACTACTTTAGGTGAAGGGAAGGACAATACTCAATATATGGAAGGTCAGCTCAACTGGACTGGACAAAAAGCAAAGAAGTTTCCAGGATAAACTGAATGCTTCAAAGGTCAGCGGAGCAAGGGCGGGGGTTTGGGGACCATGGTTTTAGGGGACTTCTAAGTCAATTGGCAAAATAATTCCATCATGAAAATATTCGGCATCCCACTTTGAAATGTGGCGTCTGGGGTCTTAAATGCTGACAAGCGGCCATCTAAGATGCATCAATTGATCTCAACCCACCTGGAGCAAAGGAGAATGAAGAACACCAAGGTCACACGATAACTAAGGGCCCAAGAGACAGAAAGGGCACATGAACCAGAGACCTACATCATCCTGAGACCAGAAGAACTAGTTGGTGCCCGGCCACAACCGAGGAGTGCCCTGACAGGGAGCACAACAGAGAACCCCTGAGGGAGCAGGAGATCAGTGGGATGCAGACCCCAAATTCACACAAAAAGACCAGACTTAATGGTCTGACTGAGACTAGAGGAATCCTGGCGGTCATGGTCCCCAAACCTTCTGTTGGCCCAGGACAGGAACCATTCCCGAAGACAACTCATCAGACATGAAAGGGACTGGACAGTGGGTAGGAGAGAGATGCTGATGAAGAGTGAGCTATTTATATCAGGTGGACACTTGAGACTGTGTTGGCATCTCCTGTCTGGAGAGGGGATGGGAGGATAGAGAGAGTTGGAAGCTGGCAAAATTGTCATGAAAGGAGAAACTGGAAGGGCTGACTCGTTAGGGGGAGAGCAAGTGGGAGTATGGAGTAAGGTGTATATAAACTTATATGTGACAGTCTGACTTGATTTGTAAACGTTCACTTGAAGCTCAATAAAAGTTAATAATAAAAAAAAAAACCTATACAACGAAAACTGCAATATACTTCTGCAAGAAACCAAAAGAGACTTACATAACCATACCTTGCTTGTGGATAGGAAGGCTCAACATTATACAAATGTCTATTCTACCAAAAGTGATCTATACATTTAACGCAATTCTGATCCAAATCCCAATGACATTCTTTAATGAGTTGGAGAAACAAATCACCAACTTCATATGGAAGGGAAAGAGGCCCCGGATAAATAAGGCATTACTGAAAAAGAAGAACAAAGTGGGAGGCCTTACTTTACCTGATTTTAGAACCTATTATACCACCACAGTAGTCAAAACAGCCTGGTACTGGTACAACAACAGGTATACGTGGACCAGTGGAACAGAATTGAGAATCCAGACCTAAATCCATCCACATATGAGCAGTTGATACTTGACAAAGGCCCCAAAACAGTTAAATGGGGAAAAGACAGTCTTTTTAACAAATGGTGCTGGCATAACTGGGTATCCATCTGCAAAAAAATGAAGCAAGACCCATACCTTACACCATGCACAAAAACTAACTCAAAACGGATCAAAGACCTAAATATAAAATCTAAAATGATAACAATCACAGAAGAAAAAATAGGGACAACGTTAGGAGGCCTAATACATGGCAAAAACAGTATACAAAACATTATTAAGAATGCAGAAGAAAAACTAGATACCTGGGAGCTCCTAAAAATCAAACACCTATGCTCATCCAAAGACTTCACCTAAAGAGTGAAAAAGACTGGGAAAAAGTTATTAGCTATGACATTTCTGACCAGCCCCTGATCTCTAAAATCTACATGATACTGCAAAAACTCAACTACAAAAAGACAAATAACCCAATCAAAAAAATGGGCAAAAGATACAAATAGACACTTCACTAAAGAGGACACTCAGGTAGCTAACAGATACATGAGGAAATGTTCACGATCATTAGCTCTTAGAGAAATGCAAATCAAAACTACAATGAGATTTCATCTCACTCCAACAAGGCTGGCATTAAGCAAAAAACACAAAATAATAAATGTTGGAGAGGCTGCGGAGAGATTGGAACACTTATACACTGCTGGTGGGAATGTAAGATAGTATGACCACTTTGGAAATCGATTTGGCACTTCCTTCAAAAGCTAGAAATAGAACTACCATACCACCCAGCAATCCCACTCCTTGGAATATATCCTAGAGAAATAAGAGCCTTTACACGTACAGATATATGCACGCCCATGTTTACTGCAGCACTGTTTACAATAGCAAAAAGATGGACGCAACCAAGGTGCCCATCAAAGGATGAATGGATAAATAAATTATGGTATATTCACACAATGGAATACTACGCATCGATAAAGAACAGTGAGGAATCTGTGAAACATTTCATAACATGGAGGAACCTGGAAGGCATTATGCTTAGTGAAATTAGTTGCAAAAGGACAAATATTGTACAAGACCGCTATTATAAGAACTCGAGAAATAGTTTAAACTGAGAAGAAAACATTCTTTTGTGGTTATGAGAGGGTGGAGGGAGGGAGGGTGGGAGAGAGGTATTCACTAATTAGTAGATAAGAACTACTTTAGGTGAAGGGAAAGACAGCGCACAATACAGGGGAGGTCAGCACAACTGGACTAAACCAAAAGCAAAGAAGTTTGGCATCAATTGGTCTCAACCCACCTGGATGAAAGGAGAATGAAGAACACCAAGGACATAAGGCGATTACGAGCCCAAGAGACAAAAAGGGCCACATGAACCAGAGACTACATCATCCTGAGACCAGAAGAACTAGATGGTGCCCAGCTACAACCAATGATTGCCCTGGCAGGGAACACAACAGAGAACCCCTGAGGGAGCTGGAGAGCAGTGGGATGCAGACCCCAAATTCTCATAAGGCCAGACTTAATGTTCTGACTGAGACTAGAAGGACCCCGGTGGTCATGGCCCCCAGACCTTCTGTTGCCCCAGGACAGGAACCATTCCCGAAGCCAACTCTTCAGACATGGATTGGACTGGACAATGGGTTGGAGAGGGATGCTGGTGAGGAATGAGCTTCTTGGATCAGGTGGACACTTGAGACTATGTTGGCATCTCCTGCCTGGAGGGGAGATGAGGCAGTGGAGGGGGTTAGAAGCTGGTGAAATGGATGTGCAAAGAGAGAGTGGAGGGAAAGAGAAGACTGTCTCATTACGGGGAGTGTGTAACAAGGTGTATATGGGTTTTTGTGTCAGAGACTGACTTCATTTGTAAACTTTCACTTAAAGTACAATAAAAATTATATATATATAAAAAAAAAAACCCAAAATGGTTCCTTTGATGTTCAAAGCCTGGATGCTCAGCCCTCCCAGGGCCCCATTAGAAAGATGGGTACAGTGGGCCCCAAAGCAGGGTTGGGCGACCTGAGGACATTGACAGTGGTGAGGCTGGAGGGGCCCAGAAGACAGTGGTGAGGCTGGAGGGGCCCAGAAGATAGTGGTGAGGCTGGAGGGGCCCAGAAACCAGTGCTTACCTGTGTCTGAGCTGCAGTACCTGCCCTCCTCCTCCCCAGGGAGATGAGTACTCAGCTCAGGGCATGGGCAGGTGAGGTGGGTCTGGGAAGTGCTCTCCCACCACCCCTAGCTCACACTCATGGTAAGGAGGTACTGGCTCAGGTGAGATGCTGTCCCCTTGCCCTACCCACTCTCAGCAAGCACCTGTTTCTGATCCAGCAGGTCCCAAACCTTGCTGCCTGGGTCTCCCCAGGGGAGCCTGTCAAGGCAATTCATGGCCCCACAAGATTTGGACCCACTTCCTCTGTGAGGCCTGGCATTGTGGGTTTCACACATTCAGGTGATCTCACTGTGCAGCTGGTAGAGCCCCTCTGCTCTGAGGTGTGGTGTGAGTCAGCTCTTTGCTTTAAGGAAGAGAAGAATCTATCAACAATCAGTCCACTGGGGACCCTGTCATGGGGGACAGGGACCCCAGCCATGGAGGGATGCAGCTGGCAGAAAGAGTGGAGGCTGCTTGCTTTGATGGGCCTCTCCATGCACCATTGCTTCATTTGAGAAGGGTGGTGTTCTTGTGAGGACTTAGTGGCTTCTTCAGGACATCTAGACTATGATAGACATTCTGAGAATCAAAGCAGCTATTTTCATTCCAAGAGGCAATTTTTTTTAAAGTGAAAGAAAACAAAAAACCAAATATGGGTCAGAAATCTCTATCACTGAAGCAAAGAGGTCTAAGTTCTCTAACTCAACTTAAAAAAAAAAAAAAAAACCTTTGCAGTTGAGCCGACCCTGACTCACGGCTATCCCAGGTGTGGCAGAGTAGAGCTGTGGTCCATAGGGTTTTCAATGGCTGATTTTTCAGATCACCAAGGCTTTCTTCTGGGTGCCCCTGGGTGGACTCTAACCTCCAACTTTTCTGGTTAGCAGCGGAGTGCTTTACCTGTTTGCACGAGCCAGGGACTCCACTCAAAAGTGGTGCCAAATAAGCAAAGTTACTGATGCAAATATTGTTGCTGTTGGGTGCCATCAAGTCAATTTCAACTCATGGTAACCTCGTATAACAATGTAACTGCCTCATGGAGTTTTCTGGGCTATCATCTTTACAGAGAGCCGCTGTTGGGTTTGAACCACCAACCTTTCAGTTGGCTGCTAAGTGCGTAACCGTTGCTCCACCAGGGCAGGTCCGAAACATGGAGTGATGAAAATGCTCTTAGAACTTGAAGGGAGCGTGAAGGCCTTTCTCCTGGAAGTTGGCTTTTAGACAAACAGCAAGTGCAGATATGTGCATACCTGGCAAGGTCCTGGGGAGGCAAGATGCTCTTGCATTGACCCAGGGAATATCGTGTGCTCTTTTGTTGATCTGCCTACAGCTCCGGGTAGAGAGATTTCTTTGGTTTCTGTTTCCCATAACGAAAAGTGCTTTTTTAGTAATGACAAAAGAGAACTTAAGTTCTGAAGTCTGCAAGGGTGGTAAGAGATTCCGCTTATATTCCAGGACTCCCTTTGGCTGAGCTGAGGAGTCTAGCTTCCTGGGAGTCATCGCTGGCAGTCAGTCCAGCATTGCCAGGGAGGCACTTTCCATCAACCTACCACCAGTGTTTCCCAGCTCCTTCTGGCACCATCTTTATTGTTTCCTCACCAAAGGCTTTCAACAGAACCTCCTACCAAATCTCCTGACCCCTTTACTCCACTGCCAGAACCAAGGACATAGCCATGGGTGTCAGCAAGGGGGAAGGGGTTAAGACATTGGGGTCTGGCCTGGGCTCTGCCACATTTGAGTTTGGTAACTGTGACCAAGTCATGTTGGCAGGACCTCAGATCCCCATGTGCAAGCTGGGTTAGCCACTTTAGACCATCTCAAAGGTCAGCTGGATTCAAAGGGTTTGTGACCTCATTGAGGTCACTCATTGCTTTAGTCCTCAAAGTGACATCTTTGCTTTTTAACATTTTAAAGAGGTCTTTTGCAGCAGATTTGCTAGTGCAATGTCATTTGATCCTTGAAGGCTGCTTCCATGGGAGTCTATTGTGGATCCAAGCGAAATAAAATCCTTGACAACTTCAATATTTCTTCGTTTATCATGATGTTGCTCATTGGTCCAGTTGTGATGGGTTTTTATCTCTTAATGTTGAGGTGTAATCCGTACTGAAGGCTGTAGTCTTTGATCTTCATCAGTAAGTGCTTCAAGTCCTCTTTGCTTTCAGCAAGCAAGGCTGTGTCATCTGCATGACATAGGCTGTTAATGAGTCTTCCTCCAGTCATGATGCACCATTCTCCTTCATATAGTCCAGCTTCTCTGATTATTTGCTCAGCATACAGATTGAATAAGTATGGTGAAATAATACAACTCCAATACACACCTTTCCTGATTTTGAACCAGGCAGTATCCCCTTGTTCCTTTCGAACAACTGCATCTTGGTCTATGTAAGGGTTCCACATGAGCACAATTAAGTGTTCTGGAATTCCCATTCTTCACAATGTTGTGAATATGGAATTTGTTATGATCTGTACAGCTGAATGCCTTTGAGGAATAGTCAATGAAACACAGGTAAACTTTCTGTTTTTCCCTGTTGTCAGCCAAGATCCATCTGACACCACCAATGATATCCTTCTTTCCATGTCCTCTTCTGAATCTGGCTTGAATTTCTGGCAGTTCCCTGTTGAAGTACTGCCGCAACCATTTTTTGAATTATCTTCGGCAAAATTTTACTTGAGTGTGACATTAATATTGTGCGAGAATTTCTGTATTCTGTTCGATCACCTTTCTTAGGAATGGGCACAAACATGGATCTCTTTCAGTCGATTTGCCAGGTAGCTGTCTCCAAATTTCTTGGCATAGACGCGTGAGCACCTCCAGTGCTGCATCTGTTTGCTGAAACATCTCAATTGGTACTCTGTCAATTCCTGGAGCCTTGTTTTTCACCAATGCCTTCAGTGCAGCTTGGACTTCTTCCTTCAGTAGCATCAGTTCTTGATCATATGCTACCTCCTGAAGTGGTTGAACATCGACCAATTCTTTTTGGTACAGTGACTCTCTGAATTCCTTCTATTTTCTTTTGGTGCTTCCTGTATCGTTCAGTTTTTTGCCCATAAAACCCTGAAATATTGCAACTCGAGGCTTGAGTTTTTTCTTCAATTCCTTGAGCCTGAGAAATACCAAGTGTGTTGTTTGTATTTGGTTTTCTAACTCTAGGTCTTTGTGCATTCATTGTAATACTTTACTTTGACTTCTTGAACTGCCCATTGAAATCTTCTGTTCAGCTCTTTTACTTCATCATTTCTTCCGTTCACTTTAGCTACTCTACATTTAAAAGCAAATTTAAGAATCTCTTCTGACATCCATTTTGGTCTTTTCTGTCTTTCTTTTTAATGACCATTTGCTTTTTTTCATGTATAATGTTCTTGATGTCATCCTGCAACTTGTCTGATCCTTGTTCATTAGTGTTAAGCTCTTCAAATCTATTCTTCAGATGATTTTTAAATTCAGGTGTGATACACTCAAGGTTGTACTTTGGCTCTTGTGGACTTGTTTTAATTTTCTTCAGCTTCAACTTGAACTTGCGTATGAGCAATTGATGGTCTGTTCTGATTGATGATACTGAGCTTCTCCATGGTCTCTTTCCACAGATGTAGTTGATTTGATTCCCGTGTATTCCATCTGGCTAGGTCCACATGTATAGTCATCATTTATGTTGTTTAAAAAAGATATTTGCAAAGGATAAGTCGTTGGTCTTGCAAAATTCTATCATTCGATCTCCAGCATCATTTCTATCACCAAGGCCATATTTTCCAACTTTCCCGTACTAATTATCAGTATTTATCAGTGAATCTTGATGGCATGTTTGATCAATTTCAGACTCCAGAAATTGGTAAAAATCTTCAATTTCTTCGTCTTTGGCTTTAGTGTTTGGTGAGTAAATTTGAATAATACTCATATTAACTGGTCTTCCTTGTAGGCATGTGGATGTTATCTTATCACTGACAGCGCTGTACTTCAGGATAGATCTTGAAATGTTATTTTTGACAATGAATTCGATGCTGTTACAGTTCAATTTGTCCTTCCTGGCATAATAGAACATGACTGACGGATTCAGAATGGCCAATAACAGTCCATTTCTGCTTTGACAACTTCCAACTTTCCTTTAGTCTTACTTTGTACATTCCACGTTCTAATTACTAGTGGGTGTTTGCAGCTGCTTCTTCTCATTTTTAGTTATGCCACATCAGCAAATGTAGGTCCTAAAGCTTTACTCCATCTAGGCCATTAAGGTTGACTCTACTTTGATGAGGTACCTCTTCCCCAGTAGTATTTTGGGTTCCCTTCAACATGAGGGGCTCATATTCCAGCAGTATATCAGACAGTGTTCCACTGCTATCCATAAGTTTTTACCAGCTAATATTTTTCAGAAATAGATAGTCACACCCTTCTTCCTAGTCTATCTTAGTAAGGAAACACTGCTGACACCTATTCTACCATGGGTGGCCCTGCTGGTATTTGAAAAAGTAGTGGCATAGCTTTCAGCATCACAGCAAAACGCAAGCCACCACAGTAAGACAAAAAACAGGCAGTGGTGGAGAAAAAGAGGTAGAAATAAAGAAAAATGTAGAGGAAGAGGAAGAAGTAGAGGCAGAGGAAAAGGTAGAGGAAGAGGAAGAGGTAGAGGAAGACATACAGGTAGAGGAAGAGGAAGAGGTAGAGTTAGACAAAGAGGTAGAGGAAGAGGTAAAGGTGGAGGAAGAGGTAGAGAGGAAGAGGAAGAGAATGTGGTTTTTGTTGATTGAATTATGTCCCCCCATCAAAAAAAATAACCCGTATACCTGTAGATTGAATCCTATTTGGGAATAGGGTTTTCTTTGTTAGGTAAATGAGGACATACCAGTGTAGGGTGTGTTTTACACCCGTCACTTTCAGATATAAAAGAGCAGATTTAGGCACAGAACCAAGGAAGCACAGGTGGAGGAAGATAGATGACATGCCACATGAAGATCGCCGAGGAACCAAAGAACAGAAGCTTGAAAAGAGGTAAGGACTTTCCCCAGAGTTGACATTGAGAGAAAGCCTTCCCCTAGAACTGCTGCCCTGAAATTGAGCTTCTAGCCTCCGGAACTGTGAGAAAATAAAATTCTGTTGCTTGAAGCTACCCACTTGTGATATTTCTGTTACAGCAGCACTAGGAGACTAAGACAGAGGTAGAGGAAAGGGAAGGGTAGACAGAGAGGTATAGGTAGGGGTGGGTTAGGGGTAAGGGTAGGGCTAGGGGTAAGGATGGAAATAGAGATAGAGGTAGGGGTAGGAGTATAGTTAGTGGTGGGGTAGGGTTAGGGGTAAGGATGTAGATAGAGCAGAGATAGAGGTAGAAGTAGGCTAGGGAGAGGCAAGGGGTAGGGGCAGACCCTTCAGTCCAGTCAACTATGTAGGAGGCCCAGTGGGGAAGGGTAGAGAAGAGGCGACAGATACTTTAAGTGGGTGTCTCTAGCTGGGCCTTTCTGGGTTGGAGGAGAGAAGATTTTTTCCACCTCACCCCACCTCCAGCTTTCATTGCTACTTTAAGGCCCAGTGTGGTCCAGGGCCACGAGCCCATGTCCCCAAGTCACCCCCGACCCCCATCAGGCTGCTCTATGAGTGGGGGTGAGCTGCTTCTTCCTAAGCCTGCCCTTCTCCCAGCCATGTGCCCATGGATGGCCCAGATGCTCACTGGGGAGCTGCGGGCCACAGCCCTGGAGGCCAGCGTAAACTGGCCCATACAGCCTTTTACGCTGACTTGGACAGACGGGTAGCTTTCTGTATCAGCTACTCTTTCTCTACCAGTTGAAAAGGATAATTTTGTTCTAAAAAAATGGGAGCACAAGTTGAGAGACAATTTTCTGTACAGAAACTGGTCCCCCCATTTTCCGAGGCTTTTTCAACGCCTGCGTCCCCACGGTCCATCCTCAGTTGTGTGGAGGACCCCAATGGGCCACACTGAGGCGGGAGGGGCCCAGGTCTGAGGACACAGGAGAGAGGTTCTCTGGGGGGCTATCAGCCACATTCCATACATTGCCCTTGCTCTGAACCTTCACCCTTCAGGGATCTTGTGCTACGCAAGGAATCCTGAGAATGCCAGGCCCCCCACAGCCATCAAAGCGGCTGTCGGCTGTCGCTGCTGGTGTAAAGAGCAGGGGCAGACACAGGCTCCTTCCAGGAGGAATTCCCCGGGCCAGCAAGTCAGAGCTGGGCAGGAGCGGCCACACAGGCTCCTGTGCTGGCAGTGGCTGGCCCCTGTCTCCCTGGTTCACATCACAGCAGCGGAGGGCTGTGTTGGCCCTGGGCCAGAGCCAGGGGACACACCTGGGCCACCCTCACAGGTACTTTTACCAGGAAAACTTGAACTCTTTACCACTTTGACCTCATTTCCAAGTTGAGCCACATACATCGCTCCGCAGCTAGAAGGTGTTACTGTTGTTCTGAAGGGCAGTCAAGGCAAGAGGAAAACATCAATGTCACTTCAATCTGCATGGAAAGCTGGGTGGAGTGGGCACACCCACTCTGCAAAGGTTCCCTTGGCCTCTCAGCTCTAATTTTTCACCAAAACAACCCCCTAGCCATGGTGACCTTGAAAAAGTCCTGGCTATTTTTACATGAGCTGTCCCCAGGGGCAGCCACCAGTGACTCACCCCTCAACAAATGGCCCCTTCACGTTTCTTTTAAACATGCCATTCCAGTAGAACCGGGCTGCCTCACGCTGGAGCCTGTTTGTGCTTGACTTCAGCACCTTTGGCTAAGGTTTCACAAGGCGGGAGACTCACCCCAACCTTCCAGGCTGTCCAGGAACAAGACGAGACTCTCCAGAGATGGCCTGGACATGCCCTGGACCAGGTGGCTTTTCTGCTCAGCACTGCTCCCCTCCCTCCAAACCTCCTGTCTGCAGAGCTGTGCCTGGATGAGCTCCTGGAGAGCCATCGATTTACAGAGCCCGTTCTCCACACTTGGTCCCTGGAACAGCAGCATCAGCCTTGCCAGAACTTGCTAGAAATGTACTCCTTGGCCACCTCAGACTTGCTGAATCAGAAACTCTGGGAGAAGCAGCAATCAGGGTTCCCTGTAAGGCTGTTTCCACATTACTTACAATCTCTTCAAGGGTTTTTGTTTATTTGTTTCTTCCCCCATCACATAAAACACGGAGAACATCTGTAAGCCTCACAGACTTAAATCTTCCACCAGATGTAGTAATTTTACGTTCCATGTTCATTCTGAGCATTAAGGTGTCTTGAAGCAAGAGGCCTGACTGCTCTCGTCCTTGACTCTGGGAGGTGCCCCGCCCCCATGAGAAAGGCCCTCTCTGGATGGACCTGGAAACACGCAGTGTAGGGGGGAGGTGTGAGCAAGTGTGCAAGGGTGTGAGTGTTTGTGTAGTGTGGGTGTGCAGGTGTGTTCAATCAGTGTGTTCTTAAGAATATGTGCTTGTGCACGTGAGTGTGTTTGTGTGTCAATGTGAGCGTGCATTTTTGTGTCTCTTTGTATGGGCATGTGTTATGGATTGTATTGTGTCCCCCAAAAGTCTGTGTCAACTTGGCTAGGCCGTGATTCCGGTATTGTGTGGTTGTCCACCATTTTGTGATCTGATGTGATTCTCCTGTGTGTTGTAAATCCTGCCTCTATGATGTTAATGAGGCAGGATTAGAGTCAGTTATGTTAATGAGGCAGGACTTCAATCTACAGGATTAGGTTGTATTTTAAGTCAGTCTCTTTTGAGATATAAAAGAGAGAAGCGAGCAGAGAGAATAGGAACCTCACACCACCAAGATAGAATCGCTGGGAGCGGAGCATATCCTTGGGACCCGAGGTGCCTGCGATGAAAAGCTTTTAGACCAGGGAAGATTGAAACGAGGACCTTCCCCCAGAACAGGCAGAAAGTAAGCCTTCCCCTGGAGCTGGCACCCTGAGTTTGGATTTCTAGCCTTCGAGGCTGTGAGAGAATAAATTTCTGTTCGTTAAAGCCATCCACTTGTGGTATTTCTGTTACAGCAGCACTAGGTGACTAAGGCAGCATGTGCGTTTGTGTGTATGAATGTGAGCGAATGTGAGTGCATGTTTGTGTGTGTGAGTGCCTTATGTGCTGTCCTGGTCACACACCCCCAGCCTGGGAGAGCGTACAAACGTGACTAAGGCCTGCGGCACCCCCAAGCACAGATGGGCTGTTGCCTGGGTCGTTTTACAGCAAAGTTCATGCTCTGTGGTTACCATTCACCAAAATCAAACTGAACACCAAGTAAAATGAAAGAAACAAACTCTAAAACCTCCTCTGGGCCGAAAGAAAACGTCTGTGCTTTGAACGATTCCCTGAAGAATCCAAGATGCCTCCCTGAAACTGGTGGCGTGAGTACAGCTGATGATGGGCCAGCCGGTGGGGCGCCCAGTGAGACGGTCTGCTTCCCTCCAAGCCTGCCCCGTTGTGGTGGGGGACTGGGAGCAGGGTATGAGGAGAGCTATGGGGCTGCAGCCCAGCCCGCTCGCCTGTCCCTTCCTGCGTCCACAGCCACTGGGAAGGCCCAGCCCATCCACACACTGTCTGTCAGAGTCCACCCTCTGAGAACTCCAGAACTGGCCCCTCCAGGGAGGTGGCACTACTCTGAGAAGGAGCATCCTGGTGACCTTGCCGTGGGAGACCCAAGTTGGAGGCCAGAGGCAGGAATCCAGGCCTGGGAGAATCTGTCCAGTCCCTGAGGCTTTCCTTGCCTAAGGTCACGGCCTTCTCCCGCTCTGAGGAATCTGGAGCTATTCTGGAGACTGTGATCCCCCCAGGGAGCCTGGCCAATGCAGGCAGGTCAGTTCCGGGTGGGAGGGGCGTCATCCACGTTCCTGTGGACACTGGGCAGCTGGTTTCCCAGCACAGATAGGGCGTCTTCTGGGCAGCAGCTTGTAAACCTGCCCTGCAGACCTTGTAGCCCACAGGGGTGAATGGGGTGTTTAAAACCCAGGGATTGTTCTGGAAGAAAGC
Source organism: Loxodonta africana (assembly GCF_030014295.1). Lineage (NCBI taxonomy): Eukaryota > Metazoa > Chordata > Mammalia > Proboscidea > Elephantidae > Loxodonta > Loxodonta africana. The sequence continues at coordinate 227,426,673 of NC_087343.1, forward strand.
CCTCCTTTCTGGGAGGAGGCAGCACTGTAGGTAGCTGCTCCTCCCTTCCATGGTCCGGAGCACAGAGTGGACACACCCTGGTCCCCTGGCCCACGCCTGGCCTCTGCTGCTGTGTGTTTGCTACTTTGTTATTTTAGACAATGCAACACAAGCCCAAGACAACAGTAGCCTTCATCTGACTTTTTGGTGCCACTCCATTGCTGCCTCCCCCACCAAGAACCAGCCCCTCCCCTCAGTCATAGGTCCCTGGCTTTCCTTCTGACTTAGTAGTATTGCATCTTATTGCAGTCATTATGCATTTCAAATAATTTGCTCTGGGCTGCTAAGCTAAGAAGCCCTAGTGGTACAGTGGTAAGAGCTCGGCTGCTAACCAAAAGGTCAGTGGTTCGAATCCACCAGCTGCTCCTTGGAAACCCTACGGGTCTGTTCTACTCTGTTCTATAGGGTTGCTGTGAGTCGGAATCAAATCAACCGCGATGGGTTTAGGGCTCTTTTTTGGTTTTGCTAATCTAAATGTTGGTGGTCTGAGCCCACCCAGTGGTGGCACAGAAGGAAGGCCTGGCGATCTGCTTCTGCAAAGACTACAGCCAAGAAAACCCTATGGTGCAGTTCTGCTCTGTAACACATGGGGTCAGCATGAGTCGGAATCACAATAGGGTTTGTTTGGGTTTATTTTGTTTAATTGTTGTAACCACAGGAAAAGAATGTCATGCCACATGTAATCTTTTGCAATTTCCGTTTTCGGGTGCAATATACTTGCATGTCACTGTTGTTCACCTGTTTTGAGGGTTGTATGCTATTACACCGCCAAAAAAATGAACAAATCTGTCTTGGAAGAAGTACAACCAGAACGCTCCTTAGAATAAGGGTGGTGAGACTACGTCTCACATACTTTGGACGTGTTGTCAGGAGGGATCAGTCCCTGGAGAAGGACATCATGCTTGGCAGAGTACAGGGTCAGCAGAAAAGAGGAAGACCCTCAATGAGGTGGACTGACACAGTGGCTGCAACAGTGGGCTCAAGCACAACAACAATGTAAGGATGGCGCAGGACCGGGCAGTGTTTCGTTCTGTGGTACATAGGGTCGGAGCCAACTCAATGGTACCTAACAACTACAACAATACACTATTCCATGGTATGTAGATATCAAAGTTGACTCATTTGGGTTGTTTGGGGGCTCCAAGATTGTGAACAGTACTAAGAGTGCACTTATACACGCTTTCTGTTATAAAGCCAGAGTATCTCAGGAGTAGAATTGCAGGATCATAGAGCTTAAACGTGAAAGTTCAAATTTAGGGGATAATGTCACAATATTTCCCAAAGTGGTTGTACCCGTTTACACTCCCCCAGAAGTATATAGGAGATGCCATGAATTTTTATGCTATCACTTGGTATTATCAGATTTTTAAATTTTGCCAAATAGGTACGGAACGGTGCTTTTCTCCTGCTTTTCTGTCCCCTGGCTGCTCATGCTTTCAACTTCTCTTGCCTTTATTGTCATTTCTCCTCTGTGCAATGTCTGTCTGTAGCTTTTGCCCATTTTTCCATTGGGATGATTGTAGTTCTCTGTGTATTCACAATACTGACCTTTTCCAGTTGTCAGGATTGTACGTATCTTCTCTCCGTTTACAATGTCTTTCAACTTCCTCTAAGGTGTCCTTCGATGAGCAGACACGATCGAGTGTGTCAATATTCTCCTCTCCAGGGGTGCCTAGTGTCTTCCTTTTCCCTCCCCAGATTCACCCCCCATTCTGCACCCCACTCGGTGCCCCAAAGTCACAAGGCCACACTGCACCTCGACTCCCTTGACCTTGGATTTTGGTGGCTTCATCCACAGGAAGGTCCCAACAGGAGAGTGGAGACTGGGAGAAGGGTGGGGTGGTGTATGGACTTTCCTTGTTCCTTCCACCCAGTCGCTGAGGGTTGGGCCAGCAAGTCCCTCCACCAAACCCTAAGCTCTTGTTGGGGCCTCACCTCAGAACTCTCTCTTTGGTTCTGGCCAATGTTCCTCCCTACCCCACAGTGCTGTACATCCTATACCAGGTTCCTAAAACCCGACCGGTACCTTTTAAAGTAATCTCTTTTTAAAATTCTCCACAAAATTTCCATTCTCAACGTACCCCCTGTTTCTCACCATGACCCTGACTGGTACAATAGTCAACCCTTTGTTCACCATGTTTATGAAACATTTCCCAACTCTGAGGTCTAAGAGAGCCACCTAGGTTTTCTATGCAGAATCTTATGTTTTGTTTTGGACATTTAATTCCTTAATCCACAGGAAATGATTTCCAGCTCCACTGACGGAGCAATTTCTCCTTTCCCCACTGACCTACTGTGCCGTCTGTTCAGTACCAGCATTCCAGCAGCACATGAATCAGCTTCTGGGTTCTCTATCCAACTCCAGTGCCCATTTTGTCAACCTATGCAACAACCTCCTGTCACTTCAATTGCCACAACTTCATAGTGATCCCAACATGTGGCAGGGACATCCCTCCTCACTTCAGAAATGTCCTGACTATTCCTGGTCCTTCACTCTTCTATATACATTTTTAGAATGACCTTATTAAGTTCCGTGAAATACCCTGTTGGGAGTTTAATCAAATGTGTTGAATCTCTGCATCCATTTGGGGGAGAACTGTCTTCTTTATAACATGTGCCCCAACCATGAATATGGTATGCCTCTCCATTTATTTATGTCTTTTAGAAATATATTCTATACTCCCTTCAGCAGCACATATACTGAAATTGGAATGATACAGAGAAGATCAGCGTGGCCCCTGCACAAGGATGATGTGCAAATGCATGAAGCGTTTCATATCTTTGAGTCATTGTTTAGGCAGCATCAACTTCTGTTTATGGTGATGGAAAATCTGGCAATGGATATTGGTGATGGTTGCACAACACGATTAATGTAATTGAAGTCATTAAATTGTACGTGTGTAAAATGTTAAATTGGTGCATTATGTATATTTTTACAGTAAAAAAGTATACAAAAATGTATCTTAATGAAGTTTTTTATTTTCCCTATAAGACCTTATGCATCTTCTGTTACGTTTATTCTTAAATACTTGACAGTCTATTGTAAATGTGTTTTCTCTTTTGGGGGGTGATGGGTGTTTGCTGTTGGTATACAGCAATCCAACTAACATTGGGATATTTACATCTAGTGACTTCTTCACTAAACTCTCATATTATTAATAATAATGTATATGTAGATTCTTTTGGGTTTTTAACATAAACAATCATAAAAAAAAATCATCAGCAAATAATGATAGGCTTTCTTTCTCTCTTTTCAATCCTCGTATGGTGTCGTACCAAACACCAGACTCATTTGTAGGTTCTAGGGTAGAAGTTACAGGGTGGCAGGTTTCAAATTCATATTAGACAGACCTTTCTAGCAATTAAAGCAGCACAAAGCAGACGGGACTATGTCTTGATTATCCAATGCTGCTATAACAGAAATACCACAAGTGGATGGCTTTAATGAACAGAAATCTATTTTCTCATAGTTTAGGAGGCTAGAAGTCCAGATTCAGGGTGCCAGCTCCAGGGGAAGCCTTTCTCTCTCTGTTGGCTCTGGAGGAAGGTCACTGTCATCATCTTCCCCAGTTGAGGAGCTTCTCAGTTCAAGAACCCCCGGTCCAAAGATGCACTCTGCTCCCTTTGCTTCTTTCTTGGTGTATGAGGTCCCCATGTCTCTCTCTTCCCTTCTCTCTTTTATATCTCAAAAGAGACTGGCTTAAGACAGAACCTAATCTTATAGATTGAGTCTTGCCTCTAATCCCAGCTCATTAATATCATAGAGATAGGATTTACAACACATAAAAAAATTACATCAGATGACAAAATGGTGGACAGTCACACAATACTGGGAATAGTGGCCTGGCCAAATTGACACACATTTTGGGGGGACACAATTCAATCGTTAACAGACTGCCTCCCTAAGTTGTGCTTTCTTCATGAAAGAGACGCAAAAAAGGTCAGAACGAGACATTTCTTGGTAGAGGGAAGAAGACTGGTGCACAAGGTGAAGGCAGGTCTAGATGATGCTCAAGTGCCTTCCAATGTTAATATTTTGAGATCCCAATTTACTTCCTGTCCCTGAGGACCTTGACCGGGCGGTGATGGTTCTCAGAGCCTAATACACAGAACCTAGAAGCATCTAGGGCAGCCTACCTTACAGTCTAGCTGATAAGTTCCTGCCTGCCCAAAGAACAGCATGCTGTTCCTGCTCCAGAACCTTCAACTTGGAGGCCCACCTGGGGCACATTCTCCCTGGAGCATGTGGCATTCACCCCCTTCTCCTGTCTTTCACCCTCAGCATGGAGACCAGGCTCTCAGTGTGTCCCCCACCAACCTACCCCTGCCCAGCAACCACTCCCCAGACTGGCACTTCATCAGAACTGCACAGAACCACATTCTGCAAATTCTGAGTCCAAAGGGTCTTGGGCAGAGCCCTGTACTCTGTATTTCTAAAGGCAGTGCTCACGGTGGTTCTGACCATCAGCGCCCAGCTCCTGCTAGGGGTCATCCCGTGAGCTAACCACACCAGTGAGCACTATGGGACATGCTGGCTGGGGTCCTAGTGGACCATGTATCCACTGTTCACTTGGAGATGAATTTACAGTTCATGACCTTCAAGGTGAAGGTGGATGGGGCAAGGCCACTATTCCATGTTAGAAGTGGGAAGGCTGAGGCTGGGAGGCTCCACCTAGATATAAGGGGAAATGTGTCCTCCATTTATTTAGGAATTTTGGAGCATGTCTTCCTCCCCACTGCCGCCCAAGTCCAAGAGTACATTCCCTCCACTCCTTTTCGCCTCAGGTGGGGACAGACATCTTTCTCACCCCCTTTGCCTGCCTCCTGCCCCTGCCCAGCCACCCTGGGTAGCGTTCACATTCCAAGTAGCTTATTTGTAAGGGAGGCCTGAATACAAGACTCTTTAAGGACTACTTGTGTTTTTCTTCCAGAGTTCCTGAGTGGCACAAATGGTTGAGTTCGGCTGCTTACTGAAAGGTTGGAGTTTTGAGTCCACCCAGAGGAACCTTGGAAGAAAGGCCTGGTGATCTGCTTCTGAAAAATCAGCCATTGAAAACCCTATAGAGCACAGTTCTACTCTGCCACACATGGTGTCACCATGAATTGGAATCGACTCGATGGCAGCTGATTCGGGTTTTGTTTCTGCTTACAGCACTCACTTCATGGCAAGCACAACAGAAGAACTAACAGGTGTTGCCAGTCCTGACTGCACGTCCCATCACTGGAGTCAGGAGGCTTAGGAAGGGCCAGTACTTCCAGCTACCAGCCATGAGAAGACGTGCCCACATGCTGGAAAAGCAAGAAAGGAAACCCAGAGGAGCTCCGTCCACGCCAGCAGAGCTTGACCTTCTAGACTTCTTGGCCTTCTAGACCTTCTAGACTTCTTGGCCAAGGCTGTGGTTCACAAGGCTTCGTTTTTCTGTATGTTCTGTAGCTCACAGCGTGTGGCTTAGGGCTGGCTGCCTGGCCTGGTTCCTTTTGTCCTTTTACCATAAATAAAATTAAGACAAGATAAAGGCATATTTTATGGAGTCTTTGCATGGACTTGCCAGTGGCCTGGTGAAAATAGCCTGCTGCTGGAAATAGCTGACTTCCACTCAACCTCAAGGCAGAGAGGGAAAATCAGCTTCAGACTTTGAAAACTTCTTCTAGGGCCACCACAGGAAACCCTGGTGGCGTAGTGGTAAAGTACTATGGCTGCTAACCAAAGGGTCGGCAGTTCGAAACCGCCAGGTGCTTCTTGGAAACTCTATGGGGCAGTTCTGCTCCGTCCTATAGGGTCGCCATGAGTCGGAATCGACTCGAGAGCACTGGGTTGGGTTTTAGGGCCACCACCACGTTGCAGACAGAGCCTGAGTTAGTGACTGAAGAGTTATAGCTGGAAGGTTATGCCAGGTTTGGGCGGCCTGCAGACTAGAAAGGGGCTGGCTCCACAAGGCCAGTGACATGTCGTTCCCTACCCAGGCACATGCTCCTCCCTTCCCTTCTCCATCCTTCTTGCAGAAGCCCCAGAGGGAGTCTGAAGTAAAGAGAAGGGAAGGGCTGGGCAGGAAAACAGGAAAGGGGGAAGCAGATGGGAGAGCTGGGTGAGGGCTCTGAGGCCAGAGGGTCCAGTGGAGTGGGGAGGGGAGGAAGGAAAAGAGAGGGTGGAGAGGGGCTGGGTGAGGGCTCCAAGGCCAAAGGGGCTGGTGGAGTGGGGAGGGGAGGAAGGAAAAGAGAGAGTGGGGACAGGCTGGGGAAGCAGAGTGGAGCCACAGAGCCATGCAGCCACGGGTGGGCAAGAGCATCTGTTGTGGGTTGAATTGAGTCCCCCAAATATGTTTTGGAGTCCTGGCACCTGTACTTGTCCACATGATCCTGTTTGTAAATAGAGTTTTCTTTGTTATAGGAAAGAGACCACAACAGAGTAGGGTGGGTTCTAAGCCTAATCTGTTCTGAGTTATAAGAAGAGCAGAATAGACACACACACACACACAGACACACACACACACAGACACACACACATGCACACACAACACACACACACGGGGGAAGAGGAGGCAGATGATGGAGGCAGATGCATCTACAAGTCCAGGAATGCCAAGGATTGCTGATGGCTGGCGCAGCGGTTAAAGTGATTAGCTGCTAACTGAAAGGTTGGCAGCTCGAACCCACCAGCCACTCCTCGGGAGAAAGATGCGGCAGTCTGCTTCTGTAAGATTAAAACTCACTGCCATCAAGTCAACCCTGACTCGTGGTGGCCTTATAGGATTTCCAAGGCCGTAAATCTAATGGAAGCAGACTGCCACATCTTTCTCTCGTGGAGCAGCTGGTGGGTTCAAACCGCTGAACTCTGAGTTAGCAGCCAACCGCTTTAACCACTGTGCCACTAGACCTCAGGAAACCCTATGGGGTAGTTTTACTTGGAAACCCTGATGGCTTAGTGGTTAAGAGCTGCAGCTGCTAACCAAAAGGTCAGCAGTTCGAATCCACCAGATGCTCCTTGGAAACTCTGTGGGATAGTTCTACTCTGTCCTGTAGGGTTGTTATGAGTCGGAACTGACTCGACGGCAATGGGTACTAGAAGCTGAAACAGACAAAGCAGGACCTGCCATAAGAGTCATGCCCTGAAACTGGACTTGTAGCCTCCTGAACTGTGAGACAATAAATTTCTATTCTTTAAAGACCCCACTTTGTGGTATTTTTGTTGTGGCAGCACTAGGAGACAAAGATAGCATCTAAGCCACCCACCCACCCATCCCAGGCTCAGTCCCATCACTAATGCCCCCCCCCACAACACCAGTTCACTGGATTTGACACTCCCACCCCATCCCTGACTCATTTTCTAACCCCGAAGCCCTTAGCACCCTCAAGCTGCCTTCCATGAGTTTAGGGGCCAGGACCCCTCAGATGTTCCCATAGAAGCCCCCAATGGCAGAGGAGGGGGATCTGGTTCTGGGGGCCCATCTTCAATCACACACTGTCCTAGAGAGCTCATATTTTATCTTAAAAATTCACTCCCATTTTGCAATTCCTGTCTTAGGAGTTTTGTGTACTTTTTAAATTGTGACCTGCATCATACATTCAGAAGTGTGTTCACACACACAAGTGTAGTTTAAAGGATAGTAACACAGCAATGGCCCCAAGCATACCGCTGTCTTAGTGTGGCTGCCCCAGAAGCCGAGTCTGAGACACTGCTTCAAGTTGAGGGGCAATCCCAGGAGAAAGGCCGGGAAGCAGAGGAGTGCTGGAGGATGTGGCGTCAAGCCAGCTGCCACCCCGGACCTCAGTTCAGTTGGAGACCCCTGGGGGCTATTGTAGACCATGCGGCTCACAATCACCCACCTGATGGCAAGGGTGCTGTGGTATCTGAGCAGGTCAAGGCACTCTGGCCCACTGTGTATCAGAGGAAGCCCTCTGGGAGCGCGCTGAGTGGTCAGACCCTGTGGTGTGGGTGGGGCCCCAAGGGCATCTGCTGCACCTCCCACCTTGAGAAGAACATCCCCACCCTCTGTGAGCTTCCCCTGTTACTTTTCTTGTAGTTTTACCCCACGTGCGTGGAGGCTTACAATTATATGTTTTTGCTTCTTTCACTGTATGAAAAAGGAATCATGCCATATGTATCCTTCTACTACTTTCTCCCGTCAATATTCTGTTTCTGGGGCTCATTCATGTTGGTGCATGTTTCCTGTATTACTCAAAATACAGTCAGGAAAACAGTCCACGCTAAGTAGCTCAACAGAGGGAATGTAAAGTGGGGAGCTAGACGCAGCGGTGGGAAAGTGCTGGCACAGCCAGCAGGGGTGGTGAGGCAACCAGAGATGACCAACACTGGGGACCACTACTAACCCCAACTCCCTACGTGGGCTGGAGGGACCAAAGGAGGAACCTGGGGCCAGAGCCACCTGCCAGGGGTTGGGGCCCTGGAGGTGAGGCACCAGTGACTGACAAGCCCCTGAAGCAGAGGGAGAAGTGCCCCAGCTTCTCCCTTTCTCCCTCCTTCCAGTCTCCTGCAGGTACCCCACTGGCTGAAACTGGCAGAAAGCCAATTGGCAAGGGAGCCTGGGAAGTGTAGTTTGTAGGTACAGAGCAGAGGAGCTAAGGGGAGATTGGGGATGGGTCTGAGCACAGGCAGGCACGTGTCCGGAGTTCTTCCATCTTCACATTTGAGATGTATCCCATCTAGAAAGACATTGGGTTACTTCCAGGTTTTTGCTGTTACAAAGAATGCCTTTTACAATCCTTGTGCAAGTGACCCAGTACATACTCACAAACAACTGAAACCAAAAATTATGAAGCAACACTGACCTTGTACTGTGGGATCCTTGCTGATACATTCTACTTTCATTATTGTTATTACTATTATTAGTGCTCGTCTCCTACCACATTGATTTTGTCACTCATTAATGAGTCACCACCTGCAGTGGTGATACACGGAGAAAAGATTGAAGTTGTCAAGGATTTCATTTTACTTGGATCCACAATCAACACCCATGAAGCAGCAGTCAAGAAATCAAAAGAGGCACTGTATTGGGTAAATTTGCTGTGGAAGGCCTCTTTAAAGTGTTAAAAAGCAAGGATGTCACTTTAAAGACCAAGGTGCGCTCCATGCCCATTGCAGCATTGTTTACAATAGAAAAAGATGGAAACAACCTAAATGCCCATTAGCAGATGAATGGATAAACAAACTGCGGTACATACACACCATGGAGTACTATGCAACGATAAAGAACAATGATGGATCTGTGAAGCATCTCATAACGTGGATGAATCTGGACAGCGTTAGGCTGAGTGAAAAAAGTCAATCGCAAAAGGACAAATATTATATGAGACCACTACTGTAAATCCTCATGAAAAGGTTTACATACAGAAAGAAACAATCTTTGATAGCTATGAGGGAGGGGAGGGGTGGGGAAGGAAAAATAATTAATAGACAATAGATAAGTGGAAACTTTGGTGAAGGGTAAGACAGTACACAATGCTGGGGAAGCCAGCACAACCTGTACAAGGCGAGGTCATGGTAGCTCCATAGACACATCCAAACTCCCTGAGGGACCGGATTGCTGGGGTGAGGGCTGTGGGAACCATGATCTCGGGGAACATCTAGCTCTACTGGCATAACAGAGTTTATAAAGAAAATGTTCTACATTCTACTTTGGTGAGTAGCATCTGGGGTCTTAAAAGCCTGTTGGCAGCCATCTAGGATACTCCACTGGTCTCACCCCTTCAGGAGCAAGAAAGAATGAAGACAACTAAAGACACAAGGGGAAGATTAGTCCAAAGGACTAACGGACCATATCCATCACAGCCTCCACCAGACTGAGTCCAGTGCAATGAGATGGTGCCCGGCTACCACCACTGACTGCTCTGACAGCGGTCACAATAGAGGGTCCTGGACAGAGCTGAAGAAAAATGTAGAACAAAACTCTAATTCAAAAAGAAAGACCAGACTTGCTGGTCTGACAGAGACTGGAGAAACCCTGACAGTATGGCCCCCAGACACCATTTCAGCTCAGTAATGAGGTCACTCCTGAGGCTCACCCTTCAGCCAAAGATTGAATAGGCTCATGGAACAAAACAAGACTAAATGGGCGCACCAGCCCTGGGACAGCGACTGGAAGGCAGGAAGGAACAGGAAAGCTGGTAATAGGGACCCCAGGGTTGAGAATGGAGAGTGTTGACATGTGATGGGGTTGTTAACCAATGTCATACAACAACGTGTGTACTAACTGTTTGATGAGAAACTAGTTTGTTCCATAAACCTTCATCTAAAGTGCAATAATAACTAAATAAATAAAGGCTAAGGTGCTCCAGACCCAAACCATAGTATTTTCAACTACCACATATGCATGTGGAAGCCAGGTAATGAATAAGGTAGCCTGAAGAAGAACTGACGCCTTTGCATTGTGGTGTTCGTGAAGAATATTGATTATACCGTGGACTGCCAAAACAACAAAACAAATCCGTCTTGGAAGAAGTACAACCAGAATGCTCCTTAGAAGGGAGGATGGCAAGACTTTATCTCACGTACTTTGGTATGCTTGGTAAAGTACAGGGTCAGTGAAAAAGAGGAAGACCCTCAACGAAAGGAAGCGACGCAGTGGCTGCAACAATGAGCTCAAGCGTAACAACAATTGTGAGGATAGCATAGGACTGGGCAGTGTTTTGTTCTGTTGTGCGTAGAGTCACTGTGAGTCCAAACTGACCTGACAGCACCTAACAAAAACCTGCAGTTTGAAAACACTATTTCAGGTTACATATCTAAGAATGGGATTCTAACATCATTGAGTACACGTGTCTTTAACTTTACTTGTTGTTAAGTGCTGATTCATTGGGATTCCATGCACAATGGAACACTACCTGGTCCTGCACCATGCCCACGGTTGGCTGGGGGTCAGACTATTGTGATCCACAGGGTTTGCACTGGCTGATTTTCAGAAGTAGATCCCCAGGCCTTCCTTCCTGGTCTGCCTCAATCTGGAAGCTGTACTGGCACCTGTTCAGCATTACAGTAACATGCAAGCCGCCACTGACAGGTGGGTGGTGGCTGCACACGAGGTGAGTTGACTGGCAAATGAACTCAGGTCTCTCTCAAGGAAGGCAAGAATTCTACCACTGAACCAACACTGCCCCTTTAACTTCACAAGGAATTGCCAGATAGGGATATCGGCAGCCTCAGGGGCCTTACCTCTTGGCCACATCCAGTCATAGATGTAGTGGTTCAGGAGTGGGTCCAGAGACCAGCAGTTCTGGAGGGTGGAAGTGAGAGACCTCAGCTCGCACTTCCGAGCGGTGAGAACAGGCAGTGGCCAGCATTTTGGCTGCTTTTCTGTGGAACTATATACCCTAGTAGGAAATCCTGGTGGTGTAGCGGTTAAATGCAATAGCTGCTAACCTAAGGGTTGGCAGTTCAAATCCACCTTGCGCTCCATGGAAACTCTGTGGGGCAATTCTACTCTGTCCTATAGGGTCACTATGAGCCGGAATTGACTTGACGGCAATGAGTTTTTTTCTTTTTTTTTTTTTTTAAATGACTTAGTACTCCCTCCACAGGCAGGGAAAGGGGTCAGAGTAGGAGAGATGAGGGGAGATGAGCGATTTCCGTGAAGTTGTCCAAACCTCCCTTTGGGTGGCCCCTCTCCCTGGGACCACCAGGAGGCAGCTGGTGCAGGGCTGCCCAGGAAATTCAAGAAGATCAGAAACAGCCCTTACACCTTTCACTCTCGTTTTCTTAACCCCTGGTTCTGATTTCTGGCTCAACAGACATCTGTGTGCACCCATGAACCTGGCTATCACCCCCAAAGTTTCTTCATGCCCCTGTGTAATTCATCTCTCCTGGACCTACCTACCCCATCTCCACCCCAGGCAACCACTGATCTGCTTTCTGTAATATTTGTTAATTTCCATTTTCTTGAATTTTATATACACAGAATCATATAGTACAGGTAGTCTCCAACTTATGACATATTTGAGTTACAGTAAACCGCACTTAGGACCATCTATTTTTTGTGTGTGCATCTTATCATCAGTAAAATATACTACATACAATGTTGCATTGAGTAATTTGCCTATGTTATTATTCTCGCCAACCCCCAAAGACAAATAAAGGTCAGATTTATAAAGATATTGATAATAGAAGACAGTAAAAATGAAAACTAAAAAAAAAAAGTGAGGTATCTAACTTACATCAGAACAAACTTGACGGAGTCGTCGGAATGGAATCCTGCTGTAAGTCAGGGACTACCTGTATGTACTTCTCTTGGCGGGGGTGGGGTTCTGGTTTCTTTCATTTATCATAATTTGAGAGTCATACAGGTTGTAGTGTGCATCAATAGTTACTTCCATTTAATTGCCTAAGAGCATTCCGTTGTAGAGAAAATTCAGTTTGTTTATCCGTTTACCTCTTGATGGGCATTTACCGTGTTTCTGGTTTGGTGCTTTTACAAACAAAGTTTCTATGAACATCCACGTACAACTCTTTGTGTGGACATGATCTTTCCTTTCTCTTGGGTCAATACCTAGGAGTGGAATGGCTGGATTATATAGGAGCTGTATGTTTAACTTTTTAAGAGACCACCACTTATGGATTGAATTGTGTCCCCCCAAAATGTGTGTCAACGTGGCTAGGACGTGATTCCCAGTATTGTGCGATTGTCCACCATTTTGTCATCTGATGTGCTTTTCCCGTGTGTTGTAAATCCTACCTCTATGCGGTCAATGAGGCAGGATTAGAGGCAGTTACGTTAATGAGGCGGGACGCAATCTACAAGATTAGTTTGTATCTTGAGTCAATCTCTTTTGAGATATAAGAGAAAGAAGCGAGCAGAGAGACAGAGGGACCTCATATTGCCAAGGAAGTAGTGCCAGGAGCAGAGCATGTCCTTTGGACCTTGGGTCCCTGCACTGAGAAGCTCCTAGACCACGAGAGGTTTGATGACAAGAACATTTCTCCAGAGCGGACAGAGAGATAAAGCCTTCCGCTGGAGCTGGCAGCCTGAATTCTGATTTCTAGCCTCTTAAACTGTGAGGGAATAAATTTCTGTTTGTTAAAGCCATTCACTCCTGGTATTTCTGTTATAGCAATTCTGAATACCTAAGACATCACCAAACGGTTTTCCAGAGTGGTTGTACCATGTTATACTTCCACTAGTAGTGATGAGAGTTCCAGTTGCTTCACATCTTCACTAACACTTGGTATAGTCGGTCCTTTAAATTCTAGCCACTCTGCTGTTGCTAGGTGCCATTGAGTTGATTCTGATTCATAACCACCCCGGGTACAACAGGTGTGTATATAGATCTCTGGGTGGCACAAATGGTTTGCCCCCAACTACTAACCTAAAGATTGGTGGTTCAAACCCATCCAGCAACACTGTGAAAGAAAGACCTGGTGATCTCCTTCATGAAGATTTTTGTTTTAGGTGTTGCCATGGATTGAATTGGTGCCCCAAAATGTGTGTCTACTTGGCTAGACCATGATTCCTGGTATTGTGTGATTGTCCACCATTTTGTCATGTGATGTGCTTTTCCTGTGTGTTGTAAATCCTACCTCTATGTGGTCAATGAGGCAGGACTCAATCTACAAGATTAGGTTGTATCTTAAGTCAATCTCTTTTGAAATATACAAGACAGAGAAGCAAGCAGAGAGACAGGGGGACTTCATACCACCAAGAAAGTAGTGCCAGGAGCAGAGAGTGTCCTTTGGACTCTGGGTCCCTGCACTGAGAGGCTCCTAGGCTAGGGGAAGATTGATAACAACGACCTTCCTCCAGAGCTGACAGAGAGAAAGCCTTCCCCTGGAGCTGGCACGTGGGAATTTGGACTTCTAACCTTCTGGAGTGTGAGAGAATGAACTTCTGTTTGTTAAAGCCATCCACTTGTGGTATTTCTGCTTTAGCAGCACGAGGGTAATTAAGACAGTTGCCATTGAGTCAATTCCAACTCATAGCGACCCTATGTACAACAGAATGAAATGCTGCCCGGTCCTGTGCTGTCCTCACAATCATTGCTATGCTTGAGCCCATTGTTGCAGCTACTGTGTCATTCCATCTCTCTGAGGGTCTTCCTCTTTTTCACTGACTTACAGCCAAGAAAACCCTGTGGGGCAGTTCTACTCTGACATACGTGGGTTCGCCATGAGTCAGAATCGGCTCTATGGCAATGGGTTAACAGGTATATTGTGGTATCTCATTGAGGTCTTAACCTCCCTAATGACTAATGATGTTAAACATCTTTTCTTGTGCTTATTTGCCATCCATTTATCTTCCTTGGTAAAATGTTTGTTCAAATATTTTGCACAGAGATTTGGGCTGCTTTTTTTCTTCTTACTGAATTTTGAAATTTCTTTGTATACTACAGGTAAACATATCTTTTATTAGATATAAACTTTGCAAGTATTTTCTCCAAGTCTTTAACTTACCTTATTTTTTTTATCATTCTTATTACAGTGTTTTTCAAAGACTATAAGTTTTTAATTTTGACCAAGCCCAATTTTACGAATTGTGCTTTTGGTGGCTTATCTAAGAAATCTTTGATTAATCCAAGCTTGTAAACATTTCCCCCTCCATTTTCTTCTAGAAGTTTTATAGTTTCATTTTTTAGCCTATGATCCATTTTGAGTAATTTTTCAACATTGTGTAAAGTATGGATCAAGAGTTTGGTTTGTTTGTTTTGCACATGGATGTCCAATTGTTTCATTACCATTTGTTAAAAAAAAAAGACAGTTTCTTCACTGAACAGGCTTTGAACTTTTGTCAAAAATCAGCTGTTCATATATGTGTAGGTCTATTTCTGGACTCCCCTTTCTGTTCTACTGATCTACTTATCTATATTGATGCCTGTGGTAAGGTGAATAATGGCTCCCAAAGGTATCTTGGGATAGATATCCTAATCCCCAGTTATCTTACATGGCAACTGTTATCTTGTATGGCAAAGATGACTTTGCAGATGTGATTGAAGTAAGGATCTTGAGATGGGGAGATTATTCTGGATTATTTGGGTGGGTCCTAGATATAATCACAAGTATCCTTTTAAGAGGAAGGCAGAGAGAGATTTATTTACAGAAGAGGACAAGGCAACTCGATGATGGAAGCAAAGACTGTGGTGATGGACTTTGAAGACAGAGGAAGGGGCAACAAGCCGTGGATTACAGGTGGTCCTAGAAGCTGTGAAGGGCAAAGAAAACGATTCTCCCCTCAGTGTCTCCAGTAGAAATGTAGCAGCCACACTGACACCTTGATTTAGGCCCAGTGAAACTGATTTTGGACTTCTGACCCCCAAAACGGTAAAGTCGTGTTGGTTTAAACCACTAAGTTTATGATAATTTGTTACAGCAGCAACAGAAAATGAATATAATGTCAATGCCTTACTGCCTTGTGTATGTTAGCATTATAATAAGTCCTGAAATACAGTAGAATGAGTCTTCCAAATTTGTTCGTCTTTTTCAAGGTTGTTTTGATTCTTCTGAATCCTTTGTATTTTCACACGAATTGTAAAATCAGTTTGTCAATTTTTACAAAAAGCTTGATGGGATATTGATTGGGATCACATTAAATCAATAGATCAATTTGGAAGAACAGACATCTTAACAATAGAGGTTTCTGATTACTGAGCACATTTATTTATGTGTTTTCTTTTTAAGTGTACAATCTGAAAAAACATTGGCATAGTGGTGCTTCGTAGAGGGAGAGCATGGTTGGCAAACAAAAATAGAAGGAAGGAAGGCATGTGTTATTTGGGTAAAAATATTGCAAACATTCATCAGCTGAAAGGCATTTGGGTTGTTTCCACTTTGAGGCTATTATGAACAATGCGTCTACGAGTATTCGTGCACAATTTTTTTGTGGATGTATGTTTTCACATCTCTTGGGTATATAACTATGGTAACTTTTTGAGGAATTGTCAAACTGTTATCCAAAGCAGTTGCACCATTTTAAAATCCTACTAGATGGGTATGAAGGTTCTAATTTCTCTACTATCTCACCAACATTCGTTATCTCTGTATTTATTTTTATGTCTTCATTAATTTCTCTCAGAAAAGTTTTGTAGTTTTTGGTGTGCAGGTTTTGCACATCTTTTGTCAGAATTATCTCTATTTTGTATTTTCTGATGATATTTCAAATGATACTGTTTTATATGGTTTTCTAATCGTTTCTTACTATCATATAGAAATACAATTGATTTTGTATATTAATCTTGTATCTTCCAAACCTGCAAAACTCAAATTTCTGGTAGCCGCCTTGTAGAGTCCATAATATTTTCTAAGTAGGCAATCATGTCATCCATGAATACAGTTTTACTTCTTATTTTCCAAACTGAATGCCTTTTATTTCTTTTTCTTGCCTTATTGCACTGGCTAGAATCTCCATCATAATGTTGAGTAGAAATAGGGAGAGCAGACATCCTAACATTCCTGATCTTAGAGGGAAGCATTCAGTCTTTCATCATTAAATATGATGTTAGCTATAGGCACAAAGAGGTTAAGAAACTCTCCCAATGTCACAAAACTAATGAGTTATAGAGCCAGGACTCAAACCCTGAGTCAGGCCAGAAAACTGAGTACTATAGAGGTCTTCTGAGAAGGAAGCCTGGATTGACAATCACAAGACTCTACTGCCTTTGGCTACAAAGCGAGCAGGATCTCAGGATCACTTTTACAGAGACATGCAGATGGTCTTCCAAGAATCTGCTTTCCTGTTTCTCAGGATGTCAGTCTTCGATGGACAGAGGGCCAGGAGTCAGAGGTGTGTCCGAGTTACCCAACACAGGGAGAATGGTGGGACCTGCCCAGGTGAGGAGCTACCTCTGTGGAGGGGATGGGATGTGGCCCCCAACATGAGCCACACTGGGGATCTGCCGAGCTCACACTCGTGCTCCACCTGTGCTTTGTTCTGCCCTGTGAAAAGGGAGTGGGAGTTGTGCTCATATCTGGTTAAATTCTAGAGGACAGAAGCCCATTAAGTGCAGTGGAAATGATATTCAGATGCAAGATTAAATTGGAAAAATGGAAATGCACAGGCCCCATGTGCTTCGTTTTTGTCAGCTCCTTTCTTGGACACCCTCCCAGTAATTACTCATTGCCCAAAGCCATCAGCCAGACACTCAGACTTTCAGGTACGGGTGAGTCAGTGCTGTGTTTCTCATGACCCTGGGCGGTGTCATCCTTCCTCACAGCACGCTGCCTCTGAGCACCAGACTGATGTAGCAAACATGGGTGTGGATACCTTCTAGAACAGCCGCTGCCAAGAAGGAGGACTCTCGCTGGAAGAGGATGAAAGAGTCCCAATGAAAGTGTCAAGTTGCAACTCATTTGTCTGTATTATCTAAGGGGAACTAATGCATGTGGGCACGCAGGAACTTGGTGATACCCATCTCCACAACAAAGCTCTCAACAAGGAGCCTTGCTTCTGGAATTCTCTGAGAGTGTCTAGAGATGCACGTGTTGAAATACACGTGCTAATGAGGCAGGCTCACAAGTGAAGTCAGATTTAAGTACACTGCACTCAGAACACACTCAGCACCCAGCCAGGCTGTCACTCAGATATTAAGACAGCCTGTATATATGTTACACATGAAAGAACTCCGAGAACATCCACCATGAGCTTTTCTAGAATATACCATTCAGGGGTAAAATTCAGCCAACTGAAGGGGTACAGAGAAGCTATGGGGTGAGGATGAGGACGGCCTCTGTGCCAGAGGATGGCAGAGCAAAGGCCAACAGGTGCCAGGTGCTGAGGATACAGTGGGGCTTTGTGCCCGGGTCAGGAGGAGACAGTGCCAGGAGACAGGAAGAGCAAGCCCCCGTGTATGCGTGTGTGTGTGCACGTGTGTGTGTGTGCATGTGCACTACCCCAATCACATGCAGTTCTGGAGGTTATACCAGTCTTGTATAATAAATTGGAAAATGTCCCAATTTTTCTAAGATCTGTAAGACCTGGATAGCCAGCACATTAATCCCCAAAAGAGAGGAGGGAAGGGGTTCCAGATGTAGGGGACACTAGGCACAACGGAACAAAACACTGCCTGGTCCTGCACCATCCTTACAATCGTTGTTACGCTTGAGCTTATTGTTGCAGCCATTGTGTCAATCCATCTCGTTGAGGGTCTTCCTCTTTTTCGTTGACCCTGTATCTTGCCGAGCATGATGTCCCCCAGGGACTGATCCCTCCTGACAATACATCCAAAGTATGTAAGACACAGTCTCGCCATCCTTGCTTCTAAGGAGCATTCTGGTTCTACTTCTTCTAAGAGAATTTTTTCTGTTCTTTTGGCAGTCCATTGCATATTCAATATTCTTCGCCACCACCACAATTCAAAGGCATCAGTTCTTCTTCAGTCTTCCTTATTAGTTGTCCAGCTTTCATATGCATATGATGCGATTGAAAATACCATGGCTTGGGCCAGGTGGACCTTAGTCTTCAGGGTGACATCTTTGCTTTTCAACACTTTGAAGAGGGCCTTTGCAGCACTTTTACCCAATGCAATGCATCTTTTGATTTCTTGACTGCTGCTTCCATGGCTGTTGATTGTGGATCCAAGTAAGAGGAGATCCTTGACAACTTCAATCTTTTCTCCATTTATCATGACGTTGCTCATTGGTCCAGTTGTGAGGATTTTTGTTTTCTTTATGTTGAGGTGCAATCCATACTGAAGGCTGTGGTCTTTGATCTTCATTAGTAAGTGCTTCAAGTTCATTTCACTTTCAGCAAGCAAGGTTGTGTCATCTGCATAACACAGGTTGTTAATGAGTCTTCCTCTAATCCTGATGCCACATTCTTCTTCATATAGTCCAGCTTCTTGTATTATTTGCTCAGCATACAGATTGAATAGGTATGGTGAGAGAATACAGCCCTGGCGCACACCTTTTCTGACTTTAAACCAGTCAGTATCCCCTTGTTCTCTCCGAACAACTGCCTCTTGATCTATGTAAAGGTTCGTCATAAGCACAATTAAGTGTTCTGGAATTCCCAATCTTCGCAATGTTATCCATAATCTGTTATGATTCACATAGTCGAATGCCTTTGCGTAGTCAATAAAACACAGGTAAACATCTTTCTGGTATTCTCTGCTTTCATCCAGGATCCATCTGACATCAGCAATGATATCCCCAGTTCCACGTCTCTTCTGAAACTGGCCTGAATTTCTGGCAGTTCCCTGTCAGTATACTGCTGCAGCCGTTTTTGAATGATCTTCAGCAAAACTTTATTTGCCTGTGATATTAATGATATTGTTCTATAATTTCCACATTTGGTTGGATCACCTTTCTTGGGGATAGGCATAAATATGGATCTCTTCCAGTCAGTTGGCCAGGAAGCTGTCTTCCATATTTCTTGGCATAGACGAGTGAGCACCTCCAGCGCTGCATCTGTTTTTTGAAACATCTTAGTTGATATTCCATCAATTCCTGGAGCCTTGTTTTTGACAATGCCTTCAGAGCAGCTTGGACTTCTTGCTTCAGTACCATCGGTTTCTGATCATATGCTACGTCTTGAAATAGTTGAACATCGACTACTTCTTTTTGGTATAATGACTCTGTGTATTCCTTCCATCTTCTTTTGATGCTTCCTGCATCGTTTAACATTTTTCCCATGGAATCCTTCACTATTGCAACTCGAGACTTGAATTTTTTCTTCAGTTCTTTTAGCTTGAGAAACGGCGAGCGTATTCTTCCCTTTTGGTTTTCCATCTCCAGCTCTTTGCACATGTCGCTATAATACTTTACTTTCTCTTCTCGAGAGGCCCTTTGAAATCTTCTGTTCAGTTCTTTTACTTCATCAAGTCTTCCATTTGCTTTAGCTGCTTGACGCTCAAGAGCAAGTTTCAGAGTCTCCTCTGACATCCATCTTGGTCTTTTCAATGACCTCTTGCTTTTTTCATGGTGATGTCCTTGATGTCATTCCACAACTTGTCTGGTTTTCAGTCACTAGTGTTCAATGTGTCAAATCTATTCTTGAGATGGTCTCTAAATTCAGGTGGAATGTACTCAAGGTCATATTTTGGCTCTCGTGGACTTGCTCTGATTTTCTTCAGTTTCAGCTTGAACTTGCATATGAGCAATTGACAGTCTGTTCCACAGTTGGCCCCTGGCCTTGTTCTGACTGATAATACTGAGCTTTTCCGTTGTCTCTTTCCACAGATGTAGTGAACTTGATTTCTGTGCGTTCCATCTGGCAAGGCCCATGTGTATAGTCGTCATTTATGTTGGTGAAAGAAGGTATTTGCAATGAAGAAGTCATTGGTCTTGCAAAATTCTATCATTTGATCTCCAGCATTGTTTGTATCACCAGGGCAATATTTTCCAACTACTGATTCTTCTTCTTTGTTTCCAACTTTCACATTCCAATCACCAGTAATTATCAATGCACCTTGATTGCATGTTCGATCAATTTCAGACTGCAGCAGCTGAAATCTTCTATTTCTTCATCTTTGACCCTAGTGGTTGGTGCACATATTTGAATAATAATAGTATTAAGTGGTCTTCCTTGTAGGCGTACGGATATTATCCTATCACTGACAGCGTGGTACTTCAGGATAGATCTTGAAATGTTCTTTTTGACGATTAATGCAACAAGTTGTCATTTCCAGCAAAGTAAACTATATGATTGTCCAATTCAAATGGCCAATACCAGTCCATTTCAGCTCACTAATGCCTAGGATATCGATGTTTATGCGTTCCATTTCATTTTTGACAGTTTCCACGTGTATAGTTACCATTTATGTTGTTGAAAAGGTATTAGCAATGAATAAGTTGTTGGTCTTGCAAAATTCTATCATGTGATTTTCGGTATCGTTTCTATCACCAGAGCCATATTTTCCAAATACGGATCCTTATTTGTTTCCAACTTTCCCATTCCAATCACTAATAATTGTCAATGCATCTTGATTGCATGTGCAGTTAATTTCAGACTGCAGAAGTTGGTAAAAATCTTTAATTTCTTCATCTTTGACCTTCGCGGTTTGTGTGTAAATTTGAATAATAGTAGTATTAATTGGTCTTCCTTGTAGGGATATGTATATTATCCTATCACTGACAGTGTTGTACTTCAGAATAGATCTTGAAATGGTCTTTTGGACTATGAATGCAACACCATTCTTCTTCAATTTGTCATTCCTGGCACAGTAGACCATAAAATTTTCTGATTCAGAATGGCCAGTACCAGTCAATTTCTGCTCACTAATTTTTTTTTTTAATGCCTATCAATCTTTATGTGATCCATTTAATTTTTGACAACTTCCAATTTTCCTAGATTTGTACTTCATACATTTCATGTTCTGATTATTAAGGGACATTTGCAGCTGTTTCTTCTCATCTTGAGTTGTGCCACATCAGCAAATGAAGGTCCTGAAAGCTTTACTCCAACCACGTCATTAAGAGCAACTCTAAGGAGGCAGCTTTTCCCTAGTCGCATTTTGATTTCTTTCAAACCTAAGGCGCTTATCTCCCCGCACTAGTCCAGACAATGTTCCACTGCTATTCATACGGTTTTCACTGGCCAGTTTTTTCAGAAGTAGACTGCTAGGTCCTTCTTCCCAGTCTGTCTTAGTCTGGAAACTCCACTGAAATCTGTCCTCCATGGGTGATCCTGCTGGTGTTTTAAATGCCAGTGGCATAATTTCCAGCAACACAGCAACACACAAGCCACCACAGTATGAGAAACAGACAGACACGTGGTGGAGCATCAGGAATAAGAGGAGGATATGGAATGTGTGGCTAATTGCCTTCATGAACAACTTCCTCCTTTGCCATGAGGCCAGAAGAACTGCATGGTGCCATTGCTGAACATTTTGATCAAAGATTCAGCAGAAGAACCTTGATCAAAAGGGAGAAAATACATAACAGCATTTCAAATGCTCGTAGACTCCAGGCTTTCTAGAGCCGTGAGAGTTGGATGAAGTTTGGGTGAACCCCTGAAACTATCGCCCTGAGGTAATCTTTAAACCTTAAAACAGAAGTATTCTCTGACATCTTCTTAAAACTGAACAACAGTTTAGCTTTACTAGTAGAAAAGCCTGCCTTGAGCATAATGCTCTTTTAATAACTATCAAACTGACATGGGATCAAACTGACAACAGCAACTCAAAAGATTAGATAGGAACTTTAGGGGGCGGTGAAGTACTGTTAATGAGGAAAGAACGACTCAGAAAAGGACTTGAGAATGGCTATTCAACTTGAAAAATGTAACCAATGTCACGGCGTGTTATTTTATGCTGTACTTAGGGTCACTGTGAGTCCAAACCTACCGGACGGCACCTAACAACAAGAGTATCAATATGTTTATAGCAGAGATTAGTCTTTATATTGTGCATGTGTTTCACGTACTTACAGACGCGGTCCTGGAGGTTATACCAGTATTGTATAATGAATTGGAAAATATCTTATTTTTTCTGAGATCCGTAACAATGACTTTCAACAGTTTTGACCATTAAACATTAAGAACTTTGTACGAATGGAGTCATGGATTAGCACTCTTTCATGCCTGGCTTCTTCCATTCAACATTAACATTTGTGAGTTTTACCTGTGTTGGCACATATAACATATTCTTTGTCATCGTTGAGTAGTATTTCATTACTTAAAGTTAACCCAATTAATTTTTCCATTCTACTCTTGATGGACATTTGGGTTGTTTCCAGTTTTTGGCAATTATGAATAGTATTGCTATAAACAGTCTAGTACATGTCTTTTGGTAGATATATGTAAGCGTATCTGTTGGATGATTCCCAGGAGAGCAATTTCTGGTTTAGAATATAGGTATATTTCACTTTACTATACATGGCCAGTTTTCCAAAGTGGTCGTACCAATTTATACTCCCACCACCCATGTATGGATGTTCCCGTTGTTCCGTGTGCTCTCTAAGACTTGATATTGTCTGTATTTTTTTTAAGCCAATTCTGGTGGGTCAGTAAATGATGAGCATAGCCCTTTCTTATCTCTATGGACAAGTTTGACATTTGTTTATGTCTTAGACTGAGTTCTCTAGAGAAGCAAAACCAGTAAAACATATAAATATATATATAGAGAGAGAGAGTGAGAATTTATATCAAGGGAACATTTCATGCAATTGTAGAGGCTGGAAATCCCAAGTCCCTGGATTAGGATAGAGGCCTCTACCAATTCACGCAGCCGCAGGGGCTGTAGAACCCAAAATCAGCAGGTCAGAAAGCAGGGCTCCCACTCACAGGCTGTGAAGATTGATGAATCCCAAGATCGGCAGGTAAGCTGCTAGCTCAGGTCCCAAGAATCAGAGGTCAGATGAACAAGAGGCAGCTGCAAGATCCAGAACAAGCCAAAAGTCTTGGCAAGGTGAGCAGGAAGAAGGTAGGTGGTGGAGGGCAGAGAGATGAAGGCTGAGGAGCCGGTGAGCCACCACTGTCCCCTCCCCTGCTGCTACCACTGAGCAGATTCCATTATGGAGGTGATCACATACCAGATTTCAACAGGGAAGTGATCACAACATTATACAACTGCCAAAACACTGAGAATCGTGGCCCAGCCAAGTTGACACATAATCTTGACCATCACAGTTTAACTTTTGGGGTCTGTTCCCCTGAAAATTTGGTAAAGGTGGAATGTTACCCAGGAACAGTGCTAATAATAAAAATGTTGTTCCTTAGCACTCTGCACTAGAATGACAGGTCTCTGTGCATAGTGTAAATACCTGATGGGGATACCATTGATTTGGGCTCCCCTGAGTGCAATGCCTTATAAATGGACAGGCTTCTTACTGGAAACTTTGCCAATGCCTCTGGAGATATATTTCAAACATGGATCTTCTAAGCCAGGTTGAATTCATCCATCTATATGGGTCTTACTCCCTCACATCTGAGCTGTCGTTTGGTGAGTGGGGGAGAGGGGGCTGAGAAAACCATTAAGCATCTTTGCTAAAAATCAATTTCGGCACTCTGAAATTCCCTATACTTAATTCCCTATTCTGTTCTATTGACCTATGGGTCTAGTCTTTTTTGCCCTTCCATATAAAGTTTATTTTTATTATTTTTTTAATATAAAGTTTATAATCATATTGTTAATTATTACCAAAAAACCTGCTGGGATTTTGTTTGGGGTTTGTTATATATATCTATATATGTATATATATATATAGATATTTTTATGTATATGGAGCCCTGGTGGTGCAGCAGTTAACATTAAGGCTGCTAACCAAAAGGTCGGCAGTTGAAATCCACCAGCTGCTCCTTGGAAACCCTATAAGGCAGTTCTGCTCTGTCCTGTAGGGTATCTATGAGATGGAATCTACTTGACAGCAATGGTTTATGTAGATTCCTTAGGATTGTCTGTATGCAATCATGTCATGTGTGAATAGGCACTTTTAATTTTTCCTCTCCAATCTGTACACCTTTATTTCTTTTTCTTGCCTAATTACAATGTCTAAGCCCTCCGGTACAATATTGAATAGAAATGATGGGGGTGGCATTCTTGTCTTGTTCCTTATCTTAGGGAGAAAGCCTTCAGTTTTTCAACATTAAGTAAGATGGTAGCCATAAACTTTTCATGGATGCACTTTATTAGACTGAAAAAGTTCCCTTCTATTCCTAGTTTGCTAAAATATGTTAGAATAAATGAGTGTTTAATTTTGTCAAATTCCTTTTCTGCATTTAGGGAGATGATCTTATAATTTTCTCCATTGTTCTACTAATGCAGTGAATTATATTGATTGAATTTTGAATGTTATCCCCCAGCTTTGCATTCCTGGGATAAATTCTACTTGATCATGATGTATTATGCTTTTTGTATATTGCTAGGTTTGATTTGCTAACACTTTGTTAAGGATTTTTGCATATACATTGATGAAGGCTATTAGTCTGTAGTTTTCTTTTCTCATGGTGTCTTGTCTAGTATCAGGGTAACACAGCCTTCATGAAATGAATTGGAAGTGTTCCCTTACCCTCTCCTCAAAGAGCTTGTGTAGGTTTCCAATTATTTCTCCAATAAATGTTTGATAATTTTCATCAATGAAGCTAACTATCTGGGTGGGAAGTTTTTTTTCTAGGAAGATTTTTAAATTGAGTTCAATTTCTTCAACAGATACAGAAGTATTCAGATTTTTAATTTCTGCTTGTATCAGTCCGGGCAATCCTCACGTCATCTCAGCTGTAGAATATATTGGCTTAAAATTGCTCATAATACTCCTTTATTATCCTTTTAACATCTGTAGGATCTGTAGTGACATTTGGTCTTTCATTCTTGATATTGGTCATTAAGTCAGCACTTAGGCTGGCTACAGTTTCTAAAAAACAAACGAAACAAAAGCCAACTTTTGGTTTCAGTAATTTTCTCTATTGTTTCTCTGTTTTCTGTTTCATTGATTTCTGCTCTGATCTTTATTATTTCTTCTCTTCTACTTCTTTTGTGTTTTAAATGCTCTTCTTTTCTTGTTTCTTAAGGTGGAATCTGAGGTCATTTAGTTAATACCTTTCTCCTTTTCTAATGTAGGCATTTAGTGCTGTACATTTCTCGTTAAGCACTTTTAAGTTTTTCCCACACACTTCGATATGTTGTATTTTCATTTTTAATTAATTAAAAAAAATTTTTTAAAACTTCTTCCTGAGATTCCTCACGGTGAAACTTATGGTTTACTTGGAAATATGTTGCTTAATATTTTGGAATTTTCCAGATATCTATTTTTGATTTGTTGTTTAATTTTGTTGTGCTTGAAAACATACTTTGTATGATTTATATTCTTTTAAATTTGCTAAGATATGTTTTATGGCCCAAAATATGATCTCTCTTGGTGAATGTCCATGTGCACTTGACAGGAATATGTATCGTGCTGTTGCTGGATGAAGTGTTCTATAAATATCAGTTAAGTTTAGGTGATTGATAGGATCGTTCATGTGTTTTATATCCTTATTGACTGTTTTGTCTACTTGTTCTATCAGTTGCTGAGGGAGAAGTGTTGCATTCTCCAACTATAATTGGGGATTTGTTTGTTTCTTCTTTCATCTCAGTCAGCTTTTGCTTCACTTATTTTGAAGCCCTGTTGTTAGGTACATTCCCATTTATGATTGTTAAACCTTCTTGGAGAGTTGACCCCTTTATCGTTATGTAGTATACTTCTTTTTTGTGATTATATTATTTCTTCTTAAGGCTATTTTGTCTGATATTAATGTAGCTACTCCTGCTTTCTTTTGGCTAATGCTAAATGCTTTTTTCCTGGGATAAATTCCACTTTTATTTTAATTTAAATCTGTATATGTCTTTGTAGTTAAAGTAGATTTCTTATAGACATATATAGTTTGGTCTTGCTTTTTAAATCCAAGTTGACAATCTCTATCTTTTTTTTTTTTTTTGATTTTGATTGTGCTTTAAGTGAAAGTTTACAAATCAAGTCACCCTCTCATATAAAAATTTCTATACACCTTGCTATATACTCCTAGTTGCCCTCCCCCTAATGAAACAGCACACTTCTTCTCTCCACTTTATTTTCATGCCCATTCAGCTGGCTTCTGATCCCCTCTGCCCTCTCATCTCTCCTTCAGACAGGAGCTGCCCACATAGTCTCATGTGTCTACTTGATCCAAGAAGCTCACTCCTCACCAGTATCAGTTTCTATCCCATGGTCCAGTCCAATCCCTGTCTGAAGAGTTGGCTTTGGCTAACAGAAGGTCTGGGGACCATGACTTCTGGGGTCTTTCTAGTCTCAGTCAGACCATTAAGTCTGGTCTTTTTACGAGAATTTGAGGTCTGCATCCCACTGCTCCCTGCTCCCTCAGGGGTTCTCTGTTGTGTTCCCTGTCAGGGCAGTCATCAGTTGTAGCCGGGCACCATCTAGTTCTTCTGGTCTCAGGCTGATGTAGTCTCTGGTTTACGTGGCCCTTTCTGTCTCTTGGGCTCATCATTACCTTGTGTTTTTGGTGTTCTTCATTTTCCTTTGATCCAGGTGGGTTGAGACCAATTGATGCAACTTAGATGGCCACTTGCTAGCGTTTAAGACCCCAGATGCCACTCTCCAAAGTGGGATGCAGAATGTTTTCTTAATAGATTTTATTATGCCAGTTGACCTAGATGTCCCCTGAAACCATGGTCTTCAAACCCCTGCCCCTGCTATGCTGGACTTCAAAGCATTCAATTTATTCAGGAAACTTCTTTGCTTTTGGTTTAGTCCAGTTGTGCTGACCTCTCCTGTATTATATGTTGACCTTCCCTTCACCTGAAATAGTTCTTGTCTACTATCTAATTAGTGAATACCCCTCTCTCTCCCTCCTTCCTTCCCCCCCTCATAACCATCAAAGAATATTTTCTTCTCTGTTCAAACTATTTCTTGAGTTCTTAAATAGTGGTCTCATACAATATTTGTCCTTTTGCAACTTACTAATTTCACTCAGCATAATGCCTTCCAGACTCCTCCGTGTTATGAAATGTTTCACAGCTTCATCACTGTTCTTTATTGATGCATAGTATTCCATGGTGTGAATATACCATAATTTATCCATTCATCCATTGATGGTCACCTTTGTTGCTTCCTTCTTTTTGCTACTGTAAACAGTGCTGCAATGAACATGGGTGTGCATGTATCTGTTAGTGTAATGGCCCTTATTTCTTTAGGGTATATTTCAAGGAGTGGGACAATCTCTATCTTTTCGATGGTGTTTTGACCATTCACATTTAATGTGCTTATTGGTAAGATTGGATGAAAATCTAACATTTTTATTAGATGTTTTCTATTTGTTCCCTCTGTCGTTTGTTCCTTTTTTTTTCTGCCTTTTCTTGGTTAACTGATAATTTTTTTACCATTCCATTTTATGTCCTTTTGACTTACTACTTGCACCTCTTTTAAAAAATTGTAACGGTTGCCCCAGGATTTACAATGCAGGTCTTAAATTAATCATAGTTTACCTTCAAGTAAGAGTAAACTTCTTCACATGTCGTGTAAGGATCTTACAACGGTATTTTCCTAATCCCTCCCTTCTATCCTTCATATTATTGTCATACATTTTACTTTTATGTATATCAACACACTACATTGCTACTAATTTTCCTTTAGATAGTCAGTTATCATTTACAGCAATTAAAAATGAGAAAAAATGAATTTTATTTTATCTTCATTTATTCCATTTCTGGTGCTCTGCATTCCTTTGTGAAGATCCAGTTTGCAGTCTGATATATTCTTTCTTCCTGATGAACTTTACTTATCATTTCTTGTGGAGTTGGTATACCAGCCACAAATTCCCATTGTTATTGTTTGAGACCATCTTTGTTTCTTCTTAACTTTTTTAAAATAACATTTTATTGTGTTTTAGGTGAAAGCTTACACAGTAAATTATGTTCCCATTTAACAATATTTATATAAATTGTTCTGTAACATTGGTTACATTTTTCACAATGTGATAACATTCTCATTATTTCCATTACCTTTGTTTTGTTTCCATTAATCTAGCTTCCCTGCCCCTCCTTACCTTTTCATCTTTGCTTTAGTGTAAATGTTGACCGTTGATTATTTAAGGGAGCACAGTACTCACCGGTGACTTTGTTTATTTTATAATCCAATCTATTATTTGGATGAAAGGTGACCTCTGGAAGTGGCTTCAGTTCCAAGTTCAAAAGGGTATTTTAGAGCAGTAGTCTTGGGGGTTCCTCTAGTCTGGACTTTTTTAGGAATTTGAGTCTTGTTCTGCATTTTTCTCCCATTCTGTTTGGGACCTTTTATCGTGTCCCTGGTCAGAATGGTCAGTAATGGTGGCTGAGCACCATCTAATTCTTCTGGTCTCAGGCTAGGTGAGGCTATGGTTTGTGTGGGCTATTAGTCTTGTGGATTAGCTTCTTTGAATCTTTGGTTTCCTCCATCTCCTTAATTTGTAAAAGGTATAGAATTCTGAACTGATACTTTTTTTTCTTTCAGTACTACAAATATCACTATGCCGTCATCTAACTTACATGGTTTATGAAAAGAAGTCCCCTGTAATTCTTATCTTTATTTTCTTTGCATATAGTGTATCTTCTTGCCTCTGGTTCCCTCAATTATTTTAGCTCTCTCTCTCTCTTTTTTTTTTAAATAACAGTTGATAGATGCTATGTGTAGGGTTTGTTTTTTTTAATTTTTTTGTTTTATTTTGCTTTGTTGGCATTTATCCCAACGGATGTTCTCTGAGCTTCTTGGATCTACGGTTTGGTGTCTGTTATGGATTGAATCATGTTCTGCAAAAAAGGGGGTCAACTTGGCTGGGCCATGATTCTCAGTTTTGTGTGGTTGTTCACCACTTTGTGATCTGATGTTGTTATCCTATGTGTTTTAAATCCTAACCTCTATGATGTTAACAAGGCAGGATTAGAGGCAGTTAGGTTAATGAGGCAGGACAAAATCTACAGGATTAGGTTGTATCTTGAATCAATCTCTTTTGAGATATAAAAGAGAAGCAAGCAGACAAGAGTGGGGGCCTCATTACAACCAAGCAAAAAGAACCAGCAGTGGAGTGAGTCCTTTGGACTGAGGGTCCCTGAGCTGAGAAGCTCCTAGACCAGGGGAAGATTGATAACAAGAACATTCCTCCAGAGCTGACAGAGAGAGAAAGGCTTCACCTGGAGCTGGCACCTGGAATTGGGACTTCTAGCTTCCTAAACTATGAAAGAATAAATTTCTGTTATAGTATCACTAGATAAATAAGACAGTGTCTGCCATTAATTTTGGAAAACTTTTTGCCATTATTCTTCAAATATTTTTTCTGCCCCAGTTCTTCTTTCTTCTCTTTTAGGGATGCCACTTATGAGTATATTAGACTGTTTGATATTGTCCTACAGATTTTGGATGCAGAGCTGTATTTTCTTTCACTCTTTTTTTTTTTCCCCCAAGTGTTTCAATTTGGGTAATTTCTATAGAACTAGTTTCAAATTCACCATTTCTTTGCTTGGCTATTTTGAGTTTATAGGTAAGTCTGCCAAAGCCATTCTTCATCCCTTTTACACTGCTTTTCACTTTTACATTTCCGTTTTATTCTTTTTCAGTTTCCGTCTCTTTTCAGAATGGTACATTATTTTGAGCTAAGGATTGAAAAGAAGTTAAGTTTCATTAACGGGGGGATCACTAAGTAAACTATGCTATTCCCATACCATGAAATATGTCTGCAATACTTTAAATAAATTTACATGTATTGATGTGGAAAGAGCTACAATACATATTGAGTTAAAAAAAAAAATAAGTTTCAGAACCAAAAGTGTTATTTCATGTGTGTTTTTAAAATTTCACAGAATAACTTTATATTCATCTAGAATAATAGCCATGTGGAAAATGCAGGTTCAAAAAACTTGGAAGGATAACCAGAAAAAGAATAATAGAAATTATATTTGGCAGGAGACTGAGCTAGAGAGGAGTTCAAGTGGCACTTAACTTATTGGTAATATTTGGATTTTTTACAATGACATAACCATGTGTTGTGTATCTTCAAATGACTCACATTGTGGTTGGGATGGAAGATGAAGCAGGTGAGGGGTGCACAAATAACTCAAATACAAGGTGTTGGGTAAAGAGAGGTGGGGGTACAAACCAGCACCTCAAGTTTTCCCAGTGGGATTCTGGTGTTATGTAGGAGAAGGAACACTTTTGAAATGCCTGTCTTAGTGATGACATGCTTGAATTCATTCATTTTTACAGACATTTGTTGAGCATTTACCCTGTGCCAAGCATTGTTCTGGACATCACTCAGGGGCCTACATTCTAGTGGAGGGGAGTGGAAAGGCCATAAGCAAATAAATGGATCCTTTGATCTATTGACCCAAATAAAGAAACAAGACTATTAGATCATGATAAGTGCTCTGCAGAAGAATGAACTAGATGTGGTGAGTGCTGGGTCTTTGGTTTAGACTGAGCTGGCTCTCTGAGGATAAGGCATTCAAGCTGAGATCTGAACAAACAGTGATGCCAGTAGTAAAGTGGGGTGAGGGAACAGAGGATAAAAGGCCACACCAATAGGCTGAGGGGTGTGTGTTTTCTGCAATGAAGTATGATAAAGTGCATGACAGAAAATGACAGAAATTTATTGTCTCACAGTTCTGGAGGCCAGAAGTTGAAATCAAGGTACAGGAGGGACCATGTTCTCTCTGAAGATTCTGGGGAAAAATCTTTCCTTGTCCCTTGTATTGGTTTGTTAAGGCTGCTGTAACAAAGTACCACTGGGTGGCTTATAGGAACAGAAATTTATTCTCTCACAGTTCTGGAGGCTGGGAGTCTAAAATCAGGGCGTTGGCGATATCGATTCCTTCTGAGGACTGAGGCACGGTTCCATGCCTCTCTCCTCGCTTCTGGTGGCTCCTGGCAATCGTTGATGTCCCTCGGCTTGCAGCTGCATCTTCTCCATCACCACATGGCTGCCTTTCTTCTGTCTCCCCACATCTTTTTTTTTTTTTTTTTTTTGGTCTTTTTTAAGGACATCTGGCACTGGGTTGGTTGGTCTGGGTCATATTGGGTTAGGACACACCCTAATCCAGTATGATCTCATGTTAACAGAGGCCCTATTTCCAAATAAGGCCACTTTCACAGGTACAGGGGTGAAGACTCAAATTCAATTCAAACATCTGTTCCAGCTTCTGGTAGCCCCAGGAATTCCTTGAAGCTGTGGCATAATCTCATCTCTGTCTCTGTCTTTACGTGCCTGTCTTCCTTCTGCTTGTTTGTCTGTCTGTGTCTCTTCTCTGTTTTAAGGACATCAGTCATATTGAATTAGGACCCTTCCTACTCCAGTACGACTTCATGTTATCTTAGATAACATTTTCAAAGACCTTGTTTCCAAATAAGGTCACATTCACAGGTATTGGGGGTTAGAACTTCAACATATCTTTTGGGGAGGACCAAATTTAATCCAAAACATTTCTTCCAGCTTCTGGTAGCCCCAGGCATTCCTTGGCTTGCAGCTGCAGCATAACTCTGTGATCACATGCTCATCTCCCCTCTGTGTGTGTCTTTTATAAGGACATCACTCATACTGGATTAGGACCCACCCTACTCTAGTAGGACCTCATGTTAGCTTAACTGATAACATATTCAAGGATCATATTTCCAAGCAAGGTCACATTCACAGGTATTAGGGTTAGACTTCAACATATCTTTTTGGGGGACACAGTTAATCCATACAGTGGGACTGGGAATTGAAGATGGCTTGGAACTGTTTTAATCATGATCTCAAGTCTGAACAAACCCAGGTTGTGTGTGTGGTGTTGGGTGTGTGCATGTGTGGTGTTGAATGTGTATGTATGGTATTGTGTGTGTGAGTAAGTGTGTGGGGGTGGTGTTGTGTTTGTGTGTGTGATGTCAGGTGTGTGTTTAGATTGTTAGGGATTCTTTTGCACCGAGCAGTCATCCCAACTCATCTGGGAAGGGTTAAGCAGGAGTGGAGTGAAGGCAGGACCATGTAATTAACTTGTCTGAACTAGGCTCTGATGTGACCATCTATCAAGGAAGGAAAGGGGACTGGGGAGTGCTAAGAGCCTTGCTGTTTATGGTGGAAGGCTGCCAGGCTGGCAGGAAGTGGGAGGGCTGAGGAATTACCTGAACTGCTTCCTTCCATCAATGTGTGTTAGCAATACGGTCAAAATACAAAGGGCGGTGTGTTTTCCTTTTGTATTGATACACCTCAGTTTATTCACTAAGGGAACAAGGCATCCTTGACAAACACAATGATTCCAGGTTGTTAGATAATAGACTCAAGAAGGCAGGGACCCCTCCCTGCCTCTGATGAGTCAGCAGGAGCTGCAGTGCTTCCTTGCAGAAGTGAAAGGAGAAAAAAGAAGGGTTAACCCCCCAAAATCAGGAGGGCCTGCACAGCAGTGGGCCGAATGAGACTTTTTAGAGTTTCTTTTTCAAGTTATAAAAGTAATATAAGTGTTACTTACATTTATATAAAATTGAAAAAGTCTGGAGAAAAGGATAAAGATCTCCTATAATTCTGCTTTTCTGAGATATCACTTCTAACATTTGGAATCACTTCCTCACATGTATATTTCATATCGCAGAGCCATATTGCATGCACGGTGTTGGACAATGCATTTGTCAGCTAAAGATTTTTCATTTAATTAAAGGCTCTTCATGGGGCCTTAATAGCCCATTGTGTGTGTTATAGATTAATTAAATTATGTACCCTCAAAATATGTGTTGGAACTCTAACCAGTGTACCTGTGGATGTGATCTTGTTTGAAAATAGGGGTTTCTTTGTTATGTTAAGTAGATCACACTTGAATAGGGTGGGTTCGAAATCTAATCGCTTCTGAGTTATAAAAGGAGCAGATTAGACACAGAGATATGCAGACACAAGGGAAGACAGGTGCCATGTGATGATCATCTACAAGCCAAGGAACCGAGCAATGCTTGGGGCTACCTACCAACAAGGAAGGGCTGTCCATGGCCAAAGACCTGATTTGGGCTTTTAGCCTCCAACGCTGTGAGACAATAATACATTTCTGTTCTTTAAAGCCACCCCCAGAGAGTTATCTCTGTTACAGAAACACTAGGAGACTAAGACAATATGGATGTCTCATCACTCACTTGAGATTTCCAAACTCTGCTATGATCAATCCTCCCATGAACAATCTGCTTCAGCCACTGACCTGAAGCTGCGCCAGTGCCCAGGGTCCAGTGGTCAGAGGCAGAAGTCCAGCTGAACTGTGGCCATGATCATGGGTGAGACCAAGCACGAAGGGTTGAGGTCTGCAGACTATGAAAGGCAGTGGGCTCACAGGTCCCTTTATTCCACAGGTATTTATTGAGCATTGGCTAGAGCCAAGCACTGTCCAAGGAGGCCAGGTGTGACACAGACAAGATCAGACATCCCACGGTACAGGGCCTAACACTCCATACAGGGCCTAACACTCAAGTCGTGGATGGGTTGGGGGGATGAGAAGGGGATGTGCAGGCTATAAGCATGAAAACAAACACAAAACATAATTTCAAGTAGTGGTAAGAGCCATGGATAAAATAAATTAGGGCAACAGAGCGAGGTGATGGGGAGAGGAAAAGGTGGACAATACACAGGCCAGGGACAGTCTTCATATATTCTGCTTATTTGAAGTCAGCTCTCAGGGTCTAAGGAAACCCTGGTGGCATAGTGGTTAAGAGTTAGGGTTGCTAATTAAAAGGTCGGCAGTTCACATCCACCAGGTACTCCTTGGAAACCCTATGGGGTAGTTCTACTCTGTCCTATAGAGCTGCTATAAGTTGGAATCAACTCAACGGCAATGGGTATCTAAGGGTCAAGGTTTGTGCATCCCTGAACACTTCGTTAGAAAGGAAAGGTATGACTTTGATGACCAAGGCGCACTTGACCCAAGCCTCATGCAAAAGCTGGACAATGAAAAAGGATGACTGAAGAAAATTGATGCATTGGAATTATGGTGTTGGTGAAGAATATTGAATATACCATGGGAACTACCAGAAGAATGAAAAAATCAGTAGTAGAAGGAATACAACCAGAATACTCTGTAGAAGTAAGGATGACAAGACTTTGGCTCACTTCTTTGGACACATCACTGAGAAAGACCAACCACTAGAAAAGACATCATGTTTGGTAAAGTAGAGGGTCATCGAAAATGAGGGAAACTCTCCTTGAGATGGATTGACGCAATAGCTGCAGTAATGGACTCCAGCATACCAACAATCACGAAAATGGTGCAGGACCGGGCGATGTTTGATTCTGTTGTACATGGGGTCACCATGAGTCAGAGCCAACCTAAAGGTACCTAAAGATAACGACAATGGCATTTCAGGGGGTGAACTGTGAGGGGCAGGACTGAGCATTGAAGCCTCTGACCTGGCGGTAAACCAGACCTTGGATACGTAGTTGGGCTTTTTGGAGGCTGCTCTGCCATGTGTGGGACTTTCCTTCATGCCCAGATGAAAAGTTACTTTATTGCACATGGCCAGCTCTGTGGAGTCTCTTTGAGATCCTTTCCTGTGGGCAAGAAGAGAGAAGGGATGGTGCCTGCAGTCAGGTCCTCTCCAGGACGCGCAGTTAGCACTGGGATGAGCTGGGGACAGAAATCACTCCCCCCGCCACCTGCCATCTTCCTGCGCGTCCCTCAGTTGAGTATTTTACCTGTGAAACTCCAAAGTTCCATTTTCATTGGTGGACAGCATGACCTTGAGGTGGGAGAGGGTGGCCAATGCAATGAGTTGGTGCATGTTTAAGCCCCTCAAGGCCAAAGCTGGGGGTTGAAGTTGGGTCATCTTGGTGTAGGGAAGAAGAGTCCAGACCCTCAAGAGGGTTGAACCTTTTCTGGGGCTTCCTGAAAGAAGCGGCTCTGAGGAGGCCATATGAGGCCAGCTGCCATGAGTTCATTCTGACTCATGGCAACCACATGTGTGCAGAATAGAACTGCACTCCATACAGTTTTCAGTGGCTGATTTTTCAGAAGTAGATCACCAGGCCTTTCTTCCAAGGCATCCCTGGGTAGATTTGGACCGCCAACCTTCTGATTAGTAGTCAAGTTCTTAACTGTTTGTGCCACCCGGGTACAAGGAGGCCTCAGTGGGTCCCAGCGGGCTGACAAGAGCTAAAAGCCAGGAAGGGATGGCTTGGGCCTTGAGCGCAGTCCCTAGGCTTGATCATCTTGTCTCAGCCCCAAATCGCAGGCCAGTTTCTCCTCCTGCCCAGCCTCGCTGCCTGCACATACCCATCGTCCACCCCAGAACCTGCATGCCCACCAAGCGGGACAGAAACCAAATGGTGCTGGACCCACTGAGTGACTCTACCCTGATTTTGGGAAACCCAGATACAAACTCCAAGCTTGCTTTCTTCTGAAGCATCTTCAAACCAATTTAAAAGCCCTACAAAAATAGGCGCAGCAGGAGTGTGAGCCGGCACGGAGCCTCTGCTTCCTGTCGTGGGGTGGGACCCGTCTGTCCACCATCAGATATCGTGAGGCAGCTACGGGCAGCCCCATGCTTGGATCTTCCCTCCTGGACCATTGCCCATGGCCTGAGATGTCCCACTGCATCTCAGGGGTGAGCTGTGGGCTACCACAGCTGCTTCTTTGCCACTTCCGTCTGTGCAAAGAATGTGAGGCCCACGGCAGTGGAGAGAGACAGGGAAGCCAGTACCTAGAACATACGTGACTACACTGAGGTTCTTGTAGCACCATTCACAATAGCCGAAGGTGGAAACAGCCTTCATGTCCATCAACAGATGAATGGATGTGCAAAATGTGGCCTATCCATACCACGGAAGACCATTCATCCATAAAGAGCGATGAAGTTCTGGTATGTGCTACCGCGTGGGTGAACCTTGAAAACATCATGCTGAGTGAAATAAGTCAGACACAAAAGGACAAATATTGTGTGACACAACCTTAGTTGAAATATCTAGACTAGGCAAATGCACACAGACCAAAGCTGATTAGTGGCCACCAGGGGCTGAAGGGGCAGGAATGGGGAGCTTAAGGGGTACGGACTTTTTGTTTTGGGTGATGAAAAAGTTTTGGAAATGGATGGTGGCCATGCTTGTAAAACATGGTGAATGTAACTAACGTATTTAAAAAGGGTTCGAATGGCAAACATTTTGTTATATAAATTTTACCACAATAAAATTTTAAAAGAGGAAAAGAGTACTATGCAGGAGAAAGTGCAGTGCCTGGATTTCTGGTCCCCGTTCGGTATGTTCTCTCTTTAGATTTCATGACCACCCTCCTCACTCACTCCTCATACATCCCAAATGTCCTCGGACGGGACAGGCTGGCTCCGCGAGCCTCAAGGTGCATGCAGACAGCTAGTTGTTTTTGTTGTACTGTTGAAGCGATTCCAACTCACGGCAACGCCATGTACGCAGAGTAGAACAGTTCTATAGGGTTTTCGAGGCTGTGACTCTTTGGAAGCAGGTTGCCAGGCCTGTCTTCAGAGTCACCTCTGGATGGGTTCGAACCACCAGCCTTTCAACTAGCGGTCGAGGGCTTAAATATTTGCATCACTCTGGGATTTCAAGGGCAACTAGACCTTCAGTATAGGCCCTCTCTCTGAGCCCTGCTTTTCGACCCTGGGTCCTTTGTCTGCACTGTCCTTGCTCCTGGGACGCTGTGCCCACCTGACTGCCTCTGCAATGCCCGCTCCTCCTGGAGCCCAGTGCTGTCCAGCCTGTGCTCCTTCCCAGCACCCGCAAGACTGGGGGGTTTGTTTCAGGGCCCCAGAGTTGATTTGTGTCTGGCCTAGAGGGTGGGGTGGCATCTCTTTGCACCCTACCAAGCCCCATGCATGGCACAGAGAAGGCGTTCTCTGTGGTTATCTGGGTTAATAAGGTCAGATGTTGGAGACTGATTTCTCTGCTTCCCGTAAACCCATGCAGGGCTGTTTGGTGGGAAGATTCACAGCACAATGTCAACTGTGACTTTCTCCAAGGAGCCAGATGTGGGCCTTATTTTCCTATATGCGTATCTTTATTTTCATTTTTTTTGGCACATTGATCACTTGCTACTGTGTGTATAAAAAGAAAAAACATAAAGCCCTAATAGGAAAAAGAC
Organism: Loxodonta africana; assembly: GCF_030014295.1. Classification (NCBI taxonomy): domain Eukaryota; kingdom Metazoa; phylum Chordata; class Mammalia; order Proboscidea; family Elephantidae; genus Loxodonta; species Loxodonta africana. The sequence continues at coordinate 227,464,131 of NC_087343.1, forward strand.
GTGAATGCTGCAGAGCTATGTAGACATATAGCTATGACTCTATGGCATGATATTAAGTGAAAAAAAAAAATTGAGTGCAAAATCATATATTTTTCACAGCTACAAGCAGAGCAATGATAAAGCTTAGAAAAGCCATAACATCCACATATCAGGGTTTCAGAGTAAAAAGCTTTATTTTTGCACTTGTTGATAGCACGTCTTATTATATCGGAATGCCCTTCGAGAAGAATCTTGAAGGTAGCTGGAAAAGCAGACCTGAGTGAGACCAGCTTCCTTCCTCCAGCCCTCCTGGCAGAGCCTGCAAAGGAGGCAGCATCCCTCCCCAGGGGGCCTCCAACAGGGGATGAGGAAGATGGTAAGAGATGCAGGTAACCCTCCCCCTGGGGGTCCTTGGGTGGGGTCCAGTACTGTCCCCTCCAGGCCCGGAGGCAGGTTAGATGGAGAGATGAAAGAGCCCCTCACTCAGGTTTCTCACCGCTGAGCAGGGCTTCACACCGACAGACTGAGGGACCACGAGCTGCAGGAGGGATGCCGTTGGGACACAGGGCATGCCAACTACACACGTGTGAATCCACCACATGAACACACACACAATACACAGCCATAGAAACACACATGCTACATGGACACATGCAACCACAGACACAAACACACAGACTCACACATACTACACACTTCACACAAGTGTGAACCTACCACACACATGCACACACATGCCATGGTCATGGAAACACAACATAAAACCACAGACACACACACACAGACTCACCCTTCCCCACACTTGCTAACACCCAGCAGACAGGGCCACACACCATGGGAATCGGGAAGGGAGATAACTCTTGGGACCATTTATCTGGAAGGCCAGGGGAGGCTCTGGTGAGGGGCCAGCTGGACCTCCAGAATAGGGACCACGTGGTCCTGAGGGGGAGGAGGTCGTGGGGGACAGGAGCAGCACCCAGGGCCAGGGAGGGCTGGCCTCTTCCCTGTCCCTCCTGAGACCTGGGGGAAAGGCCCTGAGGGGGCGAGGCGGAGTGGAGGAATCTTTTCCTGTAGAAAATTGGTACGAGGGCCTGAGTGGAAGTGGCCACCCGAGGCTTCGCAGGGCTCAGGGCCCACCTGCCAGGTGGGGTCGCAGGAGGGGGTTGGTGAGTGTGGCTGGGGGTGCGACATGGGCAGTGGGGCCTGAGAGAGACACCCTTGGGCCCCGGAATCCAGCAAGGGGGCAAGGCTGGGTGGGCCGCCGGCGCCACTTTCCCACTTCCCCCTCCGACTGCAGTCCCCTGGCCGTAAATCTCTCTGTTCAAATCACCTGCTTTCTCACTGACCCCACCAGACTCTTGGCCTGGGGGCGTACCCCTGGAGGGCGCGGCTGACACTTCCCGGAGTAAGCTTCACCCGCTGCGTGTCCCAGACTTCGCTCGGACTTCGACCTTCCCAGCCGCCTCAGACAGCCCTGTCCCGGAACCCGGGCGCCGCCGGGCACGCGAGCTGAGAACACCCGGGGCTGCAACCCGGGATCGCTAGGACCCGGGGGAGCGGCCCGCCCCCGCCTGGACAGGCTGGTTACTTGGTGCCAGGTGCGCCCCAGGGGTTCGCCAGATCCGCCCCGCCCTGCTAGCGCCCGGACCCCCGCGGGGTCGGCCTCTGCCCGCCGGCTCACCGCCCCGCCCACCGCTGGGCCCCGCGTGCGGCCGGGTCCCTGCGCCCCGAGCCCGTCGCCGGCTCAGCCGGGTCACTCGCCCATCGCCCCGCCCCCCGTCCCGGTCAGCCCGGCGCCCCCGCTCGTCGCCCCGCCCCCGCCCCGCCCCTGCCCGCCTCTGTCCGCCCCCGGCGGCTGCTGCCCGGAGCTCGGCGGGCCGAGCGGGCGCACCGCGGCGCAAGGCTAGCATCCCGCGGCGCAGACGGTCCGACCCGCGGAGCATGGCGCCGAGGTGCGGCCGCGCGGGGCCCCGGGCAGGAGGGCGGGCGAGGTGGCGGGCGTTCGTGCGACACCCTGACCTATGGCCTCTCGCTCGCAGGTGGCCCCGGCCGCGGCAGCGGCGGCTCCTGGACGTGCTGACCCCCCTGCTCCTGCTGCTCGGAGCGCGCGCGGCCTCGGCGGAGCCAGGTAAAATTCCGGGTCCGCGTCTGATAGGGACGCGCAAGGTCACCGGCGTTCGAGTCCCCTCCGCGCTCTCGCTGCCCTTTGTGCAGGTCCTCGTCCGTCCCCAGTGGGGGCCCCCCCACCGCGCCCACCCTCGGGCTTGGGTCCCTGGAGGCAACGGCGACCCCCAGAACCTGGCGACCACGAGCTGCCCACGCGCGCGCAGGTGGCCGCGGGCTGCGGCTGGGAGGGTGCGGGAACTGGGCAGGAGGCAGGCGGGGGCGGCCGCGGGCAGCGCCGGGCTGGGAGGACACAGCAGGCCGCCGCGTGCCCCTAGCCCAGCCGTCGCGCCCTGCAGCCCCATTCATTCTTCGGCGGGGGTTCTGCGGGGATCGGGGGACTCGCGCCACTACCGCGCGCCGCTGGGGGCCAAGTGCGGGCTGAGACGGGTGGAGCGGGGGGATGCGAGGTCGTCCCGTGTCGCAGAGCCCTGGCGTGATAACTTCAGCGACCTGCGGGGAGGTTGGTGCGCTCCGCCCATGGACAGCGAGGTCTCAGGGCTGTGTGGTCGTAGTCGTAGTGGGGTCTGCTCCACGCGAGGCATCAGCTGCCCACCCGCGCGCGGGCCTGTGTCGCCGTCGCTTGCCCCGTGTTCGTCCCCAGCTCCCTGCCTGAGCGTTCCGCCCAGCACCCAACGCCGCAGTCCCAGCGGGTCCCCGGAGTGACCCCGACCGGGTCGTGCAAGTCTCCCAGTAAGGCGGTGAGTGTCCAACCTGGGAGGCCAAAGCTGCATGTTTCCCAGGGCCCGGCTCCCTCGTCGCCAGTCTGGTCAGCCTTTGTGCGGCTGCCAGGCTTACGCCGCCGATCGACAAGCGACAAGCGGCCCTTCTGGAGAACAATGCTCAGGACTCCGCTGTCGCGGGACCAGCCGCTCTTCTGGCGTGGATCGCCAAGTTGGAGAGCAGGGACGCTTTGAATGGGGCGCTGCCCAGGGCTCCCTTTTAAACTTTCTTTGGCATGAGCTTCTGTGAACCCCTTTCCCAACCACGCGGCGGCGGGTCTTCTTCCTTCCCAGCAAGCCCAACAAAGGCCCCGCGAGGAGGAGGTGACCCCTGGGAGGGTGGGTGCCAGACCCTGTGGGGAGCCTCTCCACCAAAGAGACCTGGCCAGTGATCCCAGGTAAAAATAGACTCCAGATGAGGTCCTTGTATCCCAGAGGACCACGGAAGGTGGCCCTCTCCTGGGGGTTGGGGGGACACACCTACTTACCATACCTGGTGGTGGGAAGATAAAGGGGGGGGAGTCAACCCTAGAGAGAAATAATAATAACTTGTTTCATTGTTTCAGAGCTCAGCTGCCAGGTTAAATATCAGCATAGACTTTTAAAAAAGTAACCACCTCACAAACAAATCTGCTGACAAATACCTCTGTTCCTGAAGCAGCGGGTAATCCCTCACCTGTTTGCTGGCCAGATTAACCAGTAAACACAGTATGCATCGGTTTACAGTAAACAGGATACACAGGGGCATAACTGTGCACACTTAACTAATCAACGCACAATTTCACGTGGTTTTCACCACGTCTTCGATGTTGCAAAAAACAGGTGAAATTGTACATTACAGGTTAGTAAGTAAGCACAATTAAGCTCATGCATACCTTGCTAATTGGGTAATCTGTCCCTGCCTATTTGTGTTATCTGTGGAGGGTGAGACAATGCAACCCAAGAGATTCCTTTAGGGAGATGCTTGTCCTCAGGCCCTGTGGTCACGTGGTCACGTGGTGCTGCTTTCTGACCACTGGGGCCTCTACCGTGGTGACGTGCCCGCAGGCCCCGCTTTGGCCTTTGCTGCTAGTGCAGGGATTTGTGAATGTGGCGCCTCGTTGATAATCACAGAATGGAGAAGAGTAGAGACACTGTCCTGCCCAGCCCCAGCTGAAGGAACTTCGCTAGCAAGATAGAGGCATTAAAGGCCGATGCTTTCTTAGAGTAGAAAACTAACCATCAACACTGTAATGTCTGTGAGCTTTGGTAGGAGAGAGCTTGAGAACTAAGCAGAGGGGAGTTAAAGTTAATAACGACTTGGCGGGGAGCGTTACTGCTCACAAAGCCTTGTGCCAGTCCTTTATCTCGTCCCAGCAGCTCCAGCAGCTGCTGCTTCGAGTTTGCCCTCTGGGACAGGAAGGCCCCTTCCCAGGGGTCTGCAGTGGAATGTGGCTGCTTCCCGGTGGCAGGAGATAGAAGCAGGAAGCTGGCTCTGCTGGGGGCGGGGAAGGGAGGCTTGTGTGCACTGCCCACCCCCACCCAGCCCTCATCCCACCCCCACCCCACCCCACCCCACCCCCACCCAGCCCTCATCCCACCCCCACCCTACCCCACCCCCACCCAGCCCTCATCCCACCCCCATCCCACCCCACCCCCCCCAGCCCTCATCCGACTGCCACCCCACCCCACCCCCACACTGGTGTGGGGCAGGGACAGGCTCTGGCTCCTAGCCCTCTCCCAGGGTGAACCCCAGCCCTGAGTGCCTGCTGTGGGAGCCACTCATTCCCCTGCCCCTCCAAGTCCCGTTGAAATAGGAGGAGAGGAGCTGGTGTGTGTGAACTCTGGACTTAGCGGTGGCTTGTCAAAGGCAGCGATTTGTTCTAGAAACTTTGAAAAATTACTCTTGGGAATCAAAGGTATGAGGCCCGTTTTGCTGTCTTGCGCGTTTTTTTCTGACTAGAAACCATGCACTTTTCATGTCTACACTGCATCAGCACCACCCCAGTCTCGGTGGAGTCGACCCCTACTCATGATGACCCCATGTGTGTCAGAGTAGAACTGTGCTCCACAGGGTTTTCAATGGCTGCTTTCTTGGAAGTACATTGCCAGGCCTTTCTTCCCAGGTACCTGTGGGTGGACTAGAACCCCCAACCTTTTGGTTAGCAGCCAAGCGCTTAACTGTTTGCATTTGCATCACCCAGGGCTTTATACTTCACTGGCCTAAAAAAACTTTTAAAAAGTTGTTTTAGGGACTGGTCCATGGGAGTTTGATGCTTTGAGTGGCTGTATGCATTTACCCATAAGCAGAAGCTTGGAGCCACAGCTGAACAAACTGCACTCTTGATGAAGAGGTGTGTCTGCAGGCAAAAGCGGTGTCGGCAGGTGGGACAGTTTCACCCTGGGCCTGCACCGGCCTCACTGGCTGGTGTGGCTGAACTCACCTGAGACCTGGGGCTAGAGTCACTCCAGTGGCCTCCTCCATCTTTTGGCCTCGCCCAGGTGACTGGTTTCCTTGGCCATTGCACAGGTGACTGTGAGATCTGCCCATGGATTGGTTACAAAAAGGCGCTTCCTAGCAGCGTGTACTGCTATTGTCCGTACCAGGGCCAAAATGCACAGGACCCTCAGGACAGCACCACTACCCTGTGCACCAGGCTCCCCAATAAATGTGAGGACAGGCCCCATGCTGTTGTGGCCAGCAGCCACACGGTGCACACCATGCCGTGTCTCTGTGGGTTTCTGGAGCGTGGGGGTGACTGGGTGGTGGAGCCAGCCAGGATTGGAACTCAGGCTTGTCTTCTTCCACTTGCTTTGTGCTCCGTGCCCAGGGCAGCAGAAGCTGGCAAGGGACCTCATGATTCTTGGTGCTCCCAGCAGGTGAGTCCCGGTGGTGCCTGCCCAGCCCAGGACCCCAGGAATTCTCCTGCTAACCCTGCACAAGGAGCCCTTGAGGTTGAGCCTTCCCTGTGAGCAGAGACAGCTTGGAACCTCTCTATCCTATTTGCCAAAGTATGAATATGAGTTAGGTGACCTCGCAGGCCAGCATGCCCTTCTGTGCACTGTGGGCAGGAGGCCATAACAAGTTCACAGCATCCCTCACAGGGCCACACGGAGACCAGCTCATGGGCCATGGAAGGCCACCTTCTCCTTCCGCAAGGCCCAGTGTTCTGTCTGGCTTGTCAAGTGTGCTAGCTTCAGGCCTTCCATCTGTAAAGTTGGGATCACAATCCTCCCTGGCTTCATGGGGAGCTTGGGACTGGGACTCACATTCAAGGCCTGTGGGTGTGCCTAATGCCATTAAGGCATTTGGGCATGTGAGGTGGCCTTTTTCTCTCTAGGTGGACTCACTCCACCTGGGGCGAGAAAGCAGGAGTGATGTGGGCCTCTATTGCCCTCTGTGTGCAAGCTCCCCTGAAAACCCTCCCAGATACACTCAACCGCACTTGGGTTTGGCCTGGTCCCTATGCTGTCCTTCATTTTTGCCTTGGATTTTGTGTCCTCTCTTGGACAGTGATTTACCTGTTGCTGTATAGTTGATTCCAACTCATAGTGACACTATAGGACAGAGGGTTTCCAAGGCTGTAATCGTTACAGAAGCAGACTGCCACATCTTTCTCCCATGGAGTGGCTGCTGGGTTCAAACTACTGACCTTTCAGTTAGCAGCCGAGTGCTTAACCGCTGCCCCACTGATGCTTCCCTTCAATCTTTATCTCGAGGAAAAGAAAGTAAACTGGTGGCATAACTGACGTGCAGGAACACTCTTGTTTTGATGTCATGTCATCCTTGAGGATTGTGAGGACCCAGCAGAAGACTTTGCTCAGCCAGCTGGTCGACGGCGGGAAGGCTGCAAACCCCGCCTATGGCGGCTGAGCTGTCTTCTGAGTCAGTGACATGGCACCACCATGGGGCTCAGGACCCGCTGTTCCCCAGCCATGTGGAATGCAAAGTATCACCCTGAGTTCCTCCTCTCCTCGTGGAAGTTTATACGTTCCCCTGTTCTAATTGTCAGTAGACCTGTAGAAGGGTCTGTGAGTCAGCATGTGAATGTCGTGGCTGAGGGGAAGGACCGGGTCTGGTGGGCACTGCCCTTGGCAAGGCTGGAAACCTTGTCTTGTCTGCACACCAGGCTCTGCCCCACCCACCCCAGGAGGACTCAGCGTGTATCCTGCCGCTTTTCCACCAGGCTTTGCTGTCTGTCCAGCATCCATGCAAAACTCCAGGGGTCTCAGGGCTCTTGGCTGCCCACAGCTTGAGGCCAAGCCGCTGCCTCTTACCACCAAAGGGGGCTCATGGTCCCTCAGTGGGCCTGCAGGGGCTGGATTTGATTAGATGTAGCCAAGACCCCCTAGGCCCCAAGTGTCTGTGGGTGTCTGTGGGGTATTCAGGCCATTTAAGTAACATTAGACTCTAAGCTGGTGGGAAAGATCTCTCCTAGAAGATGCTACTCTTTCTAAGCACAAGCTACTGCTCATGCTTACCCACTAGGAGTCTTCAGGGTTCAAGTGCAGGGGCCTCGTAAGATAGTTTTGGATTTCAGCAAAACTTGTTTTTCAGGGCTTGCCTGCTTTCCTTTAAAAGAAAGAGTAGAGGGGGAAAGTCCTGGGCAGGGAAATCCTAGAAGGAGTGTAACTAATATGCCTTCAGAGTACAGATGGAAGATGCTGGAGAGGCGGGAGCCCGTGGGCACCAGGAGCAAGGTGAGGAGAGCCCTGCCTCACCACCACTGTTTCACTTTAAAAAATAGATACACACATGTGCACACACATGAATGCACTTGCATGCATGTAAATGTATATGCCCATATGTAAATGCACACATAAGCACATGTGCACACATGTACACACATAAACACAAACACTCACACACATAAACATACATGCACACATGTAAACATAGATGCACAGCACATGCATAAATGGATACACATGTAAACACATGCATGCACCTAAGTGTATATACACACATAAACTGGACACAGGCACACACGAACACATGAACACGTGCGCATCCACGTGCGTACACATACACAATATTATGCATGTGCACATGAGCACACACAGACACATGGATATCCAGTGCAGACACATGTGCACAAGGCACACACATAAATGTGCACACGTACACACACACTCACTTTCTCTTGGCCAAAGTGCCTAGTTTCTCTCTTTATCAGATTGTTGGAAAGGCTTGATCCTCTGGGCCAGCGGGGGAGCTGAGGGGTCCTGTGTGGGGCGTCTGGCCTCTTTGTCCCTGGTGTGGGTGATGGCACTGCCTAGAGAAGCAGTTCAAGGACAGATTGCAGGGCTTGGGCTGGGGGGCTGCAGCTCCGAATGTAGCTTGGAGGGAGGAACCTCCACAATGCCCCCGCTGCTTGGCTGGCTGTCCAGGGCTGCCTCTCCTTAAGAAGGTGCTGTCCTCGCCCACATCCCCGGAGGGTGCTCCGTTGGGCTGACCATGCTGCCCAGGCTTGGGGCATGATGGGCCCCTCAGAGGGCCTGGTGGTGGAGTACACATTGGGGACTGTCTAGCCCCACCCTCACACTCTCCAGACAAGGACTAGGGCCCGCAGAGGCTGAGGGGCCTCGCAGCTGGTGGGTAACAGCAGAGGCAAACCCCAGCTCTTATGAGCCTACCTGCAGCGAGCTTCTTCCTCTCTCTGAGGGCTGCTGGGGAGGGACGCATCTGCGGGGGTTGCAGCCTCTGTGACTGGGGGTTGACTGCCCACCCAGCACTCAGGTCAGGTAGGGAGGCTGCTGTCCACATGGCCTCACCCACACCCTAGGGCACATGCGAGTCTGCAGCCGACTTCGGCCCTGGTTGAGAAGGGGCCACCTGCACTGGGTACCTGGCTCTCTGTTACCTGTCAGAGAACAAGATAAAGTGCTCTGTAAGGATGCCTCTTTCCTGGATGATAAACCTGCCTAGGCACAAACATAAGATGCTCCAGCATCAGTCAGGCAGAAGGGGGATGTCACATTTCCTCAAACTTGAAGCAGTCGGTGTTGGGGAGAGGTAAAATTTTAGGAGATATCTGCTTGGCTTGCTTACAAGATGATTAAATTTGATGTATTCTGAAACACAGCAGCTCAGAAAGAGAATAGAGACAGTTGGGGGAGAGTGTGAGCTGGGCAGGCCCATGGCCCTGCCCACCTGGGCAGGTCACTTGGCTTTTCTGTACCCCATAGCCCTCTTGGCCCTGATAGTTTGAGGTCTGGGGCTAGTCCTTTGCCTTTGGGCTCCTACCTTGGAGTGATCAGGCCACTGAGCCCTCCTTTCCCACCAGTCTTGGAAGAAGCCAGCACCAGGGTGGGCAGCACAGGACTGGACCTTCCCAAGGCAGCAGAGTGCGAGAGGCAGGCTTTGCCCTCTGCATCCAGTCCCTGAATGTAGACGCTGCTCTACAGCTGGTGGCTGTCACCTGCCTCCAATTCCCTCTCCTTACCTGGGGTAGGAATATCTCCAATCTCCTGGGCTGTTGTGAGGAGCATATGGCGCTTCACATGCAGTGTGTTTTTACAACATACGCTGTATCTCCACACCATACATTGTATCATCTTTATACAACGTGTCTCTGCATCATACATTGTATCTTTATGCCATATGTTGTATCTTCACACCATACAGTGTATCTTTACAACATACACTGTATCTTCATACCATACATTGTATCTTTATACCATACATTGTATCTTCTCATCATACACTATATTCTTATACCAAGCGTTTTTACCTTCACACTATACATTGTATCTTTACAACTTGTGTTGTACTTTCACACCATACTTGGATCTTTACATCATACAAGGTGTCTTCACTGTATGATTTATTTTTACATCATACAGTATATCTTCATATCATATACACTGTATCTTTATGCCATGTATTGTATCTTAGCACTGTACATTATATTACATCTAGAAGATGAGAAATTCCTTGCGGGCAGGGAGCTTTGCCTGTTTTGTTCCTAGCCCTGCTAGCAGGTGGATGAGGAGTGGCACCGGCTGACCAGTGGGGACAACTTTCAGACTGGTGGGCTGTGGCTGCTGCAGAACTGTCAGAAGGAGCTTTTGATCACAGATGCGCTGAGTCACGTTGAAATAAGAGGCTGCAGGGCAAAGCATCTGTGTTCCCTGCCATGTCTGCAGGAATCTGGTTTCCCTCCCCAGCTCCTCTAACGCAAACAAGCCTGAGCCTGGCCGGCCTGCCTGTCTTCAGTGAGGGATGCAGAAAAGAGAGCCTGCTGGCAAAGCCATATGTCCCTCTGAATTTCATTCCAGCAGATGGTGTCACAGCCTCTGGCTGTCCTCTGGGTTCTTCCCACCATGGGGGTGAGGTCTTATGATAAGGTAGGACAGGGCAGGGGTACCAGTGCTGGGCTGGGTTAACTGATGGGGCCCTTGGCCACCACTTGGTTTCTGAAAGACCAGGAGACTATGTGAGGTTTGCTGGCCAGTGGATAAAGATTGACTTCTATAGAGTGTTCCCTTGGAAAGGACACCAGACCAGGGCCAAAGGTCTGGAGATGGGCTGGCAAGAGGTTGGGACAGGGGTTGTGTGACAAGGAGCTTAGTGATGGGTTATAGTGGCAGAACCTGAATTCAAGCTCTGTAGATACCATGTGCCTTTTTGTTGTTGTTTTTCTGAAGTCCTCATTTTTACCTTTTTTGTTCCATTCAATTGAATGAATTCAAAATGACACCCGGTTCAGCCCCTCACCTTGATTCTTTAGGATGGCACTAAGTTCCCACACCTGGGCCTCCTCTGTCTGTAAAGGACCTGCTAGCACAGGCTGTTCACAGGGAAGACATGAGACATCTTTCTGTTTGGGGATGACCTGAACTGATACGTAAGAAGGGATGGGGAGAGCCTGCCCGGGCCTCAGGGCTTGGCCTGCCAGTGGTTTAACCCGCGTCTTGGTGCCAAACAGAGTGAGCTGCTCATGCCCTGGGAACAGGAAGGGGCTCGATTCAGCCACTCAAGTGGCCACAGCTCTGCAGGGATCTGGATTCAGAAGTTTCCATGACTGCTCTTATGTGTTTCCATCTAGGGAATCAGGTAACTTGACTTGGTGAGGAATCCCTGACTCATGGGGACACTGCTTTGACGTTTGGGTGAGATGGGTTCCGCCTATGCCTCATGCTATTGGTGACAGGGGCGTGAGTGTAGTGGGTACGATCCAGGAGCCTCAGCAGGCCAGCTGGCAGAGATGCTGAGGACTCAGCGCACTCCTAGACCTGATGCAGGGGAGGCCTGGGAAGTAAGGGGTCATCTGAGGTGGCCCTGCCTTCCCCTGGTGTCTTAGGCTGGATTCTCTAGAGAAACAAAACCAGTAAAGTGTGTAAATACATATACAGAGAGATTTATATCAAGGAAATGGCTCATGCAGATGTAGAGGCTGGCAAGTCCCACGTCCCTGGGTCAGCTCCATGGCAGCCAACAAGAAGATTCCATGAGTCTGTCTGGAGACTCCTGGAAAAGTTGGGGCTGTGTTCTCTGCGGACAAGTGAGCTCTCTTGTGAATACACACATTCCTGGATTTGCGGCCTCATCTTTTTGTAAGCCTTAGTCTTACCTGTGTGACTCCGTCTGAAGAGAAATTCAAAGGAAGGCTCTTGGCTTCCTTTTTTCTCATTCACTTCAGCCTTCCAGCCAGAGAGAAGGACAGCTGCTTTATTTAACCTTTCCCTGCTAGCATGCTGGACCCCTCACCGGGCCCCAATCCAGGCTCCCTCACCAGCCCCTCTGTCCTGAGTGCTATGGAAGACGGTGCCCTGCAGCAGTGCAGACACTGCCCCTGAGGGGCCACAGGCTCATCATCAGAAGCCTCCCCTGTACAGGTGACCTATGGGGCTTTAAAGGCAGTTCTCCTGGGAATGGAGGGTGAAGAGGCTATCAGTGGGGCTGGGGGAGGCCTGCTGCTTCTAAACGCCATTTCAGCTAACAGGCCCAGAGCTATCTGGGCAGCCGGTGCCTCTGCCTCCTAGGGATGCTCACATCAGACGCTGACGCTCCACACCCTGGGCTCTTGGCCCCTCCAGGCCCTCGGCCCTGAGGGGAAGAAAGCCCTTCTTGAGCCCAAAGCACCCCAGGACTCCGGCCCCGTTCGGCCTCACGTTCCCGGCTGTCAGTCTTCTCTCACCTCTCGTCACGGCAACCCTGGTCTCCCTGCCTCGTGTGTGTCCGTGCCTCTGGTGGCTCCTGGGGTCCCCGCATCTCGGCCCCGGCTCCTCGGTGATGCTGTGGGGGCAAGTCTTGCCCTGGGTCCCTGATGTCCTCCCTGTTTCCTGGGTGCCCCCAGAAGACACAGGCCAGTCAGAACTTGGCCCGCTCAGGTTGTCACTCATAAATTCATATTACAATGTAATTAAGAATGCCACTGGAGTTCGGGACTGGAAAGAAAAACCTCCCCTCCCCAGGCAGCCTTTCCTGTTATTGTAAGGACAACCTAACGTTTCAAACCCGAGCCACCTCCTTGCTGGTTTCAACCCCTACTGTGTACAGGCCCCTTGGGAAGCATACCCACTGACACACATCCCAGCCACCCTCTGAGGGCTCAGAGGTCAGGCTAGCGTTTTAGACTCCTACATCCCTGTGTTTAAAAAACGAGATAAAAATCCCTCACGTATATTTCAACTCCCAATGGCATGTGTGGTAGGCCAAATAGTGTCCCCCCCCCGACCCCCATAAGATGCTCATGTCCTAACCCCTGGAACCTGTGAATATGTGACCGTATATGGCAAAAAGGACTTCGCAGATAGAATTACTTGAAGGACTTTGAGACAGGGGTTTGTCGTGGGTTATCCAGGTGGGCCCAGTGTGATCTCAAGGATCCTTATAAGGAGGCCGGAGAGGCAGTGTCAGAGAAGGAAACGAAGACAGAAGCAGAGAGAGAGACTGGAAGGTGCTTGCCTCCTGGCTGCCAAGATGGAGGAAGGCCAGGAGCCAAGGAGTGTGGCAGCCTCTAGACCCTGGAAAAGGCCAGAAGACCAGTGGATTCTCCTCTAGAGCTTCCAGAAGGAACCAACCCTGTCAACACCTTGATCTGAGGCGTTTCCAAAACTGTGAGAGAATAAATTTGTGTTGTTTTAAGCCACTAAATTTGTGGTACCTTCTTGCAGTTGCCGTAGGAAAGAAATGAACACAGCATATAATTAGGTAACTGAAAGGGGTAGAATTAGTAACTGCGAGGACTGAAAGAGACCGTGAAAGAAAGGCTTGTCCTTTGCGATGGCTTCTGGCGTCGGTGTGAGAGCTAGTGCTTGTAACCACTGAAATTTGTGGATGTTCTCTGGTGTACGAAGTGTGTAAATATTGGGAAGTATCTAATTGGTCGTTGTTAGTTGCCCCTGAGTCAGCTCTGGCTCCTGGCGACCCCACGTGCAACAAGACAGAGCACCGCCCAGTCCTGCGCCATCTTCGCGATCACTGATATGCCCAAGCCCAGCGCGCTGCTGTGTGTATTCTGAGTGCCTCAGGGAGCGCATCTCCCAGCACTGTGTTGGACGGCATTCTGCTGTGGTCCATGGGCTTCTCATTGGCCGATTTTTGGACGTGGATCACCAGGCCTTTCTTCCTAGTCTTAGTCTTCAAACTCCACTGAAACCCATCCACCAGGGGTGACGCTGCTGGTATTTGTCACACTGGTGGCGTAGTTTCCAGCATTGTAGCAATATACAAGCCACCAGCGTGACAAACTGACATACGAGGGATACCGTTCTCTTTTTTAGGGGACTGTCACCTTTCTCTTTTTTAGGGGAACAATTTCAGTTTCTTAATGTGCTTTTTTCTTTGGTGCCCTGGTGGCTAAGAAATTAAGAGCTCTGCTGCTAACCAAAAGGTTGGCAGTTCAAATCTACCAGCCGCTCCTTGGAAATGATGTGGGGCAGTTTGACTCTGTCCTGTAGGGTAGCTATGAGTTGGAATTGATTCGATGGTAATGGTTCCTTTTTCTAATGTGCTTTAATAAAAGACTTTTTTGAGTGATGAGAATTTTCTGTTTTTTATGCCTGGTCACTGTTCAGAGATTGTGTGTTTTGGGGAATCTCCTTTCAAAAGTGCCACTAAATTCCAACAAGCCTGTAAGACCCCAGTCAGTTTTTCTAGCCTGTTTTCCTCTTGGGAAACCCTTGGGAACTCTATGGGGCTGTTCTATTCCGTCCTATCGGGTCGCTATGAGTAGGAATCGACTCAACGGCACTGGGTTTGGTTTTTTTGGTTTGAGTCTTGAGTTTAGAAACAACCACTCGGTTTAGGAAGTGGGGAGTCTGGGAAATGGGGAGTCGGGGATCTGAGAAGATTCCCTAGACAAGAGGGCCTCCCGCCTGTGCTTCTCCTTTGCTCCATTGGACAGGGACTGTTTTCCTAATTAGGGAGGCACAGCTGCCTCCTTATATTTCAGCTGATATGCCTGTCACCAAGCATGTTGTCACCGGAGCTTGGAAGCATTCCATTCTGACTTCTCCTGGGCTTTTAAATTTCCCTGCCATTGGCCCTCACCAGGCCCCTCAACAATGAGGGAAGAACCTGTGGGCTGGGCCTAGTGGCAGGACCCCCCGCCCCCCCAACAAGCCCCTAGAGCAGCTGAGCAGGTCTCCACTCAGGCCCTCTCCCCACAGGACCCCGAGCTGATGGCCAGGCCCCCTTCCCAGGAGTCTGGGGGCCCTCATTTGGTCCTGAGTGCGGCTTGGTCTCTTATAGAAGGGAGAGGCCTGAGCCTTGGGTGCAGGGGAGTTTGGGGAATGTCGCCCATCCATGCACCTGGGGCTGGGAGGTGCCTCCTTTCAGACCTTGGACTTTTAGAATAACGCCTCTCCCCACCCCCCCAGCCCCCGATTCTTATAAAATAGTGGCACATCATGGAGCTGCTGGTATTCGTCTCTCGGTCTGTTTTCTCTTTTAATCTGCAAGTCTGGGATCAGTGTCCTCTCTCTGCTGGCAGCTGCTCAAGCCCCACAGGTGGGTGGAAGAGCCTTACCTGGGCGGTGGGGCAGGTAGGGTGGGAGGGGCATCTCCCCTGGTGCACAGTGGGGAGTGGTCCTCCCTGCCTCTGAACCCTGGCTAGTGGGCCACACAGGAGTGCAGTCCAGCTGGGGAGCAAAAGAGGCCCCGTCAACTCCCCCCCCAGGCAGGGACCCTCAGAAAACGCTTCAGAACAGAGGGCTTCCTGTAAAGGAAGGAGTAGGCCAGCTGGGCCCGCCCTTCTCTTTCTTACATGAAGCCGGGATAGAATCTTCCTTTCAAGGAGAAGGACCTCCAGCTCATGTAAATATAAATAAACAAAATCGTGTTTATCTGGTGTCTGCCTTGAAGCATTTCCCTCAGCCTACCCTCCCCTCGCTTTTGGGGAGTAGTTTCTGGGATACTCTGGCAACTGGAGCTGCAGTCCGGAGGGAGACCCCAGCCCAGGTCTCACCTGTGGCCCTTGCCCCCTGTCGGGTGTATATAAAACCCCTCGATTCCCATTCCCCTTTGTGGCTTGTGCCCTGCACCCCCATGGCCCAGGGACAGAGCCCCTCAGCAGGTGCAACATCTACAGCCAGCTACTCTGTCTGACCACCCGTAATCTAAAGCTCTGTCCCCATGGGCCCCACTGCCCAGCACCTGACTCCTCCATCACCACAGGTCCTGGCCCTCAAGCTGCCTGGATGTTTAGCCCTGGGGGCTCAAGCCCCAGGGCAGATGCCTGCGGCCACATGTGTGTCCCTGCCATGGCATGGCTGGGGACGTCCCTGCTCATTCTTCCCCCACCTTGCCTCTGTAGCCTTGGGGTCCCACCAGGGCCTCACTACTGGCTTCCCTGTGCCAACCACTGCCCTAGGCCCCTGTATCTCCCCACACCCTGATCCATGCCAGCAGCCTCCAGCCATTTTCCATGCAGCAGCTGGCATTGGGTCACCCTTTTCCCTTGAGCAGAGCATAAACCAGGTGATTTATCTGCACTTTGGCCCATAACCACCCCCATCTCAGTGAAGACAGGCTGTTGGGGTAGGGGAGGGGTGCTGGCACTGTGATCCCATGACCCAGAGAGTGCAGGTGTCTGAATCCAGCGGGATCCCACAACTGAGATGGTGACATGCTGCCTCATTGTGCTGGGTGTTCTGGAATGTTCCGCACTGCTCTCCCGTCAGCACTGACAGGCGATGGCATTTGCCTGTTGCTCCCAGAGAAGGGTACTGGCTGTCATCACAGCTGGGGTGACGAGAAAACTGTCACAATAGGGTCTGTGGCCACCCTGGTTGCTCATAGTTTCTCAAGTGTCAGTTTGGGGCTGTGTCCTGGCCCCTGGCCCTCAGACCTCTCGGGAAGCCTGGGTGGTTTCATGCCTGAGTTGCCTGCACTGGAATCGGGGTGGGGGGGTGCCTTCTGAGGGACACTTGACCCACTCACTGCTGGTTCTGCTCTCCCAGGCCCCCTACTCCCAAACATGGGCCACCCCCCTGTGGGTTCCTGAGGGGTAGCTGGCCTCCTTTGCCTCCCCTGCCCTAATCCAAGCCTCCAGCAGGTGGGAAATGCCTCTTCAGTCTGTCAGGTTCTCGCCTGTGCTGTCATGTCCTCGTCCTAGTCCCTGGGACCTGTGAGTAGGATCTTATACGGCAAAAGGGACTTCACAGATGTGATTAAATTAAGGGTCTGGAGATGAGATCCTCCTGAATTATCTCTATGGGCCCCAAGCCCACACAAGAGCCGTGAGAGCAGAGACAGGGAAAAAAGGAGAAGGCCGTTGTTACCTGATTAGGGTCCGTGCCCTGGAGCAGTCAAGGCAATGAAACGTACTCCAAGTCAGAAAGAGAGAGACAGTTTATTCAGGAGATGTGTACATCACCGGAAACCCGACAGAAACACAGACTATCTCTGTGGAGTCTCCAAGAGGAATTTTACATTAGAGTTTATATAGAATTTTTACAAGGGTTAGAAGTATCTTTGTAGTCTGCAAATGGCCTGGCCTGAGGAGTTATTCATTACAAGATAGTGACAAAAGGCTCTTTATCAGACTAAAGAGATACAGGCTGGACATCTCCTTATCAAGCTAAAGATATACTTATCAGACACCTGGGCTCTAATTTTCCTGTGGAAGGGGGCATGTAAGTCCCAGGTGGTCAGACTGAACAAAACAAAGTTATTTGCATCCGATTAAAACAAAGAACAAAGTCATTAGAATTAGGTCAAAACAAAGTCATTAACAAAGGTATGCAAAGGAGGAGGCAGGCAGAAGAAGGAGAAAAGCTTATAGTTCCATCAGGGCATTAGTTATGTCAAGCTTTCAGTCTCCCATTTTGAAAAAGGAGAAAACATGCTGGGGAGCGTTAGGGTCACACCGTGTGACCGCAGAGATTGGAGTGTTGCGGCCACAAGCCAAGAACAACTGGGGGCACCGGGAGCTAGAAGAGGTGTGAAGGGATCCTCCTCTAGGACCTTTGGAGGGAGCACGGCCCTGCCCACACCTTGACTCGAACTGCTGGAATCCAGAGCTGTGCGAGACTAAATGTCTGTGGTTTTGCACCCCTGGCTTGTGGTAACTTGTCACAGCAGCCTGAGGACACTTATACATATTTCTTTATCTCAGCTATACCCTAAGCTCTCCTTCCAAAAAGGCTGCTACAGAGGGCCTGGGGCAGGGATACTCCCCAGAGCCCTCACTGGGGCTCCTCATCAGAAAAGGGGTTGGGGACCATCTTGTCATATTATAAAATTTTCATAGTTTTCCAAATAATTTCATTTTTCGAATCATCTAGTCAAACATGAATGCATAGTTGGTATTTGAAAACCCAAAGATACAGAGCTACATGGAATAAAATGTAAAACTGCCCCTCCCCCTCTCCCCACAGCTGCCCTCCCAGAGGTCACCCCTGGGAAAGTTCTTAGGACCTCCCCCTCTCCCTAGTTTACAATGAGGGTAATTTGATCTGCACTCCAAGTTCACTTCTGCTACACAGCCTGGTGGGTGGAGCCAGGGAGGTCTGACTGTAAAGCCGAAAGTTGTTTTGATCTTCTGTGAGTGCAAAGAAGCATTTAAAATGAGCTCTGGACACTGGGCATAAAATAGCACAATCCATACCAGGCCATGCTCTCGTGACAGGTTTGGGGTCCAAGAGGTACCCCTCTGTGGTGGGACAGGCGTGCATAAGGCCAGCCTGTGCTTTCCCTGCATGCCTGGTGGAGGCGCTTCATATTCTGGGCCCACATTGTGCACAGTGATGCTCGCTGGTGTCCCCTGCCATCCCCTGCCTGAGCATCTTAGGGACAAGCCTGGCCCTGGCCAGTTTCTCAGGCCTCAGTGGTGCGAGGTGCAGCCATGGTCACATCTGGAGGACTTGGCCTTGGCACTGTGACTCTGTTTCGTGGGCACCCCACACCTGGTGGCCCTCACCCCGTGGGATCTGTTGCAGAGCTGGGCAGCATCTGCTTCCCTGGCCCAGCCCTATCCTACGCCGCCAGCCTGGCAGATCAGGGGCTCACACAGAGTTAATGAAAGCCTGGCCGTGTGTCCAGGGCCACAGGAGGCAGCGGTCCGGACCTCTCTCGTCACTAATTGGAGATGGACGTCCCTTGGATGAAAGCCCCTTTGTCCTCAGCCCAGGCGACCCCGACTGGCGGCCCTGGCAGCACAATCTCACACACCATCCTCCAGGGACAGGTACTTAACGGGCCTTTGGCCGCAGGAATGTCCCCACGAGGCACCACGAACAGTTTCCCCTCATCTGTGCCATTAGCTGGTAACGTTTGGCCCAGTTGTGTCAGAACCCAGGCAAGGCTGTGCTGTCTAGACAGGAGCCCAGCCCAGCTGAATCTCCTCCTTGGCTGTATCCTGGCAAAGGAATTAGTGCTTACTTGGGTTGGGTGAAAACCCTGGTGGCGTAGTGGTTAAGTGCTATGACTGCTAACCAAGAGGTCAGCAGTTCGAATCCACCAGGCGCTCCTTGGAAACTCTGTGGGGCAGTTCTACTTTGTCCTATAGGGTCGCTATGAGTCGGAATTGACTCGATGGCAGTGGGTTTGGTTTTTTTTTTTTTGGTTGGGGTTGGGGGATGGCCTCCATGAGGCTTAAGCGAGAGTGCTGCCCTAACCTTGCTGTTTGGGACTCTCTGGGGCCAGTGGTGGAGCCGGGAAGAGCAGATCCTGGAGAAACCCAATGTCCTCGGGCCAGGAGGGAGAACCAGAGAGCAGGGCAGGACTCCCTGAATGCAGAAGGCTCGGGCACCCTGGTACCTAGGGCTGTGGATGGGAGCGGGGAGGCAGTGCTGTGGGGAGCCCCTGCCTGGCTTCTCCCTGGCTCGGGTCCATCTATCCCAGCACCAGATGCTGGGCTTTTACCTGAAAGGATCTGTAGGCATGGCTGATGATGGCTTCTTATCCACTCCTCCTTCCCTCAGCTGGAAGAGTCTGACCTTCCTAAGCTCCGTTGGGTCTCCATGGGTCACCGATGGAGTCCACGCTGGTTCCTACCTACACTGTGTTAGGACAGTTGGTGTCTGGCTGTGTCTGCTCTGCCCTCCCTAGGCTCCTTGAGGACAGACAGATAAATGGGCGGATAGCTCCTGTTGAGACTGGACTTTGCCTGCTACACGTTGTCGTTGTTAGTTGCCATCAAGTAGGCTCCCACTCATGGTGACCCCATGTACAACAGAATGAAATGTTGCCTGGTCCTGCGCCATCTTCACTATCGTGGGTTTGTTTGAGTCCGTTGTTGAGGCTATTCTGCCAATCCTTTTCCTGGGGGATCTCACTGAGGGCTTCCTTCATTTCCTCTGACCCCCTGATTGGCCTTTCCTGGTGACACATCCAAAGCAAATAAGCCGAATTCTTCCCATCCTCGCTTCTAGTGAGCATCCTGGTGTTATTCTTTCTAAGACTGATTCGTTCCCTTTTCTGGCAGGGACAGCGCCACCATTTGAATGCATTAATTTTTCCCTGGTCTTCCTTTTTCATTGTCTACCTTTCACATGCATATGAGGTGATTGAAAAGACCATGGCTAGGCACAGCAACCATAGTCATCAAAGAACATCCTTTGCTTTTTAACACTTTAAAGAGGTCTTTTGCAGCAGATTTGGCCAACACAATATGTTGTTTGATTTCTTGACCGCTGCTTCCATGGGTGTTGATTGTTGAGCCACATTGAATGACGTTGTTGACACTTCAGCCCTCTGCGTAGGTGCTCCTTTGCCCTTGAGCTGCAGGTTCTGATTTTTCCATCACGCACTGTTCACTTAGTGCTCCCTGCCGAGGACCCACTGCTGAAGTTTATGGGCACTGATGGAGGAGCTTACTGAAGCAGCATGTCTCCCCATTTCGAGCTCTGCGCAGTGAGTCCAAGGATGTAATAACCACAGCTGGATGTGAGAGCAGAACTGCTGAGCCACGTGTATGGTTGGCAGGGATGAGCGACTGCGTCTCGGGAATTAGTTGTGTTGGAAAGGAGAGGAAAGAAGTGGGCGGAGGAAGGTCTGCGTTAGGACAGCAAAGCTGCAATAACAAATGAGCCTGGACGTGTTGGTAGCGTAGCAGGGCTTATGCTTAGTACTTGCTCATGCGTAGTTGGACACGCAGTGTGGCCGGGACCCTCCTGCATCCCATGACCTGGGAATCCAGGCTCTGTCCACCTCGTGGCACCACTCTCTCCACACGTGGCTTCCATGGTCTCTTGGGGTCCTGACCCAGCCTGGGGAAGCTGGGAGGTGCCAGAATGCTGGTTGAGCACGCTCATCTCTGCTCCGCCTCCTCCCCATGCAGTTGGTGGCCTCCCTTCCTGACTGTCGGGCTCGAGCCCATCACCCTCGGTCTGCCACGTCCCAAAGCCTCCTACCTGTTAAGGAGAGAATAATTCACAATTAGCAAATTTGAAAACAGCTCAAAATGAAAGCCTGGATTCTCTTCTATGTAGTTTATTATACTATCAATTTTATTAGAAAACGTGTGTCTTGATTCTTTTCATCATCCATTTCTTAAATTGGTCAATTCTCTGATCCCCTTCTCCGATTTTACCCAGAGACTGGAAGCGGGTGGGCGGGGGGGGGGGGGGAGGCAGGGAGGCTGCGTCTTTGCTGTGCAGTTGCCATGGACGAAGCCATATCATGTTAAGGTCAGTGCATGTGTGTCCCAGTCCTCCTTTGATGGCCGAGCTAGGAGGGCCGATAAGATCTTTCTGGCACCCAGAGGTGTGAGAACCTGTGTTTATGGGAATGGAAGACCACAAAATGTACCCACGTAAATGTCCTTTATGGGCTTTGGAAGAGCCGCCCTGGTCCTCCTCACGGGTGACAATGCCTTCAACACATCTAAGCAGTTGTGACTATTAGCTATGTAAGGGCTTGCTCCCCGCCACGGGCTCTTGCTCTCATAGTTGGTGAGGGTCCCTGCCCCACGCCCACCCCAACACACACACACACAGACTCTCACACTCACACACTGTCATTCTTACCCATGTTCACAAACTTACACAGTCATTTACTCACTCAGACACATGCACTCATACTCTTTCACACATACTCACACTCACTCACACAGTCACACATGCTCACACACAGGTTCACACTGAGGTTCTGACTTGGTACAACCTGAGCCCTGGAATTGGCTCAGAGATGGATGAGAGCCTCACGTCCTCTCAGCCTCAGGCCTCCCCTCCCCCTCAGTTGACTCCTGTTACCTGTCAGCCTGTACCACAGCCCCTCTCCCTGGGTGAGTGTGGCAGACCCTCTCTTCAGCTCCCCCCAGGGCCTCCCCTGCCGTCCCTGAAAACCCTGTTTTTGGCTAGGTCCCAGGGCCCAGGGCCCTCTTGGGAGCCCAGATGGGGACCCCTCAAATGGTCACTGATCTGACCTTGCTGGGAGGAAGAGCCTGCTGGCCCCTCGTAGCCCACCTTCACCTGCTCTCTGATGTCTCTCCCTGGGGAGGCCAAGGCCAGGGCACTGAGGGAGCCAATGTATGGCCACCTCTCCATAGACCATCTACGATGTTTGAAGGGGTCCCAACCTTTCCCACCTGGACCTCCACGTGCTGCTTCTTGGCCGGGAGCCCTCCCCACTCTCATCTGCCCCACCTGAGGGTGCCAGCCCCTGGTGGCTCCTTTCCTCACCATGGTGCTTGTGCAGAGCCTGCCAGCCCGCCACCCCTCTACCCCTGAGATGCCTCACCTCCTAGGCAGGAACTGACCTGGTGCCTATATTGTGCTGGCACCAGCTGGTGCTCAATAAGCCCTTTCTGAGGGGGTGGGTGGACGGATGGATGGACTTCTGAATGCTAGTGCTACATGCTGGCCCCCTTGAGCTCGGGAAGCCCAGCTTTAAGGGAGGGACCAGGCATTGCTGGACAGGTCCCTAGGATTTGGAGGACAGTATCTGCAGTGCACAGGCACCCCCTCCCCTGACAGTTATAGAGGGCACGCACCTGTACTCAGGCAGTTTTCACGTCGTACGGAAGGTTACACTACCCTCAAGGGCACAACAATTGCCTTGTAGAAAGGAAATGTTGGAAGCAGGAAGCCGAGTGCCTTTTCCTTTATTACCTGGGCACAGCTCACCTGGCTATGCCCCTCTGCCCCTGACTTGTCTCACAGGGGGCCACGGTGGGCATTGGTCATCAGTAAACCCCAAAGAAAAGACTAGAGTGGCTGTGACAGTCTTGGGGGTAATGCCATCTCAGGGCCAAGAAATGCCCCTGGCTCTCCTGGCCTCAGTCAATGAAAGGGTAGAAGGAAAGGGGATGAGTCAGGCTGTGGCTTTCCATCTAACTCCCTCCCCCATGCACCATTGTTGTTAATTGCCGTCGAGTTGGTTTCGATTCATGGCGACCCCATGTGTAACAATGAAACATTGCCTGGCCCTGCACCATCTTCGTGATCTCTGGTGTGCTCAAATCCGTTGTTGCGGCTGTTGTGTATTCTGAGTGCCTTCCAATCTAGGGGGCTTGTCTTCTAGCTCTATATTGGACAGTGTTCAGTTGTGATCTATAGGGTTCTCATTTGGTAATTTTTAGAAGTAGATCTCCAGGTCTTTCTTCCTAGTCTGTCTTAGTCTGGAAGCTCCACTGAAACCTGTCTGCCATGGGTAACCATCCTGGTATTTGAAGTACCAGTGGCGTAGCTTCCAGCCTCCTAGCAAATCACCGCAAATTCACAGACGGAGGATGAGCCTCCTGCATGAGTGTGCCCGCATTGTCCTACATGAGAAATGACCTGTAGAGTTCAGGTCACCCTGGTGTAGGGCACTTGGGCCAGAGGGAGAACCAGGGTTGTTCTTCTCCCCCGGGTGGAGACGGCTGTTCTGCAGGAGGCCCTCCCCCAAGCCTGGCAAGTGGTTTCTAGAAAATTTAAGTGGCTTTCAAGTGTGCTCACTCATAACCAGCTTACAATTGCTACTTTTTCCTTTTCCTTATGCCTTGTGAATTGAGTTTGGAAGCTATGTCATTGAATGCAGGAGAATTTAAAATGATCCCTTCCATTGGGGTTGTTCATCCAGCTCCTTGAGCTTTTTATTAATTACATTTGCTCTGTTGGGGTGCCTTTCAAGACCTTCTCTCATTTCCCCTTTTATTTGAAGAGAAAAAGGTGTGTGAGGTGTGCTGCCCCATGAAGTTTCTCTTGCAGAGAGAATAACACTTGGAGAAGCCAAGTCCAGAGACGTGCCTGGGCCACCCGCTTAGCACCGTGTTTCACCTTCGGGGGGGAGAGGTATATCTGACTTCCTTCATGAAGCTTGGTCTGGCCTCTTGAGTCCTGGAGTCCTTGAGGACAGGCCGGCCAGTGTTCAGCTTCCCCTTTCCCCCTGCTGTGCCTGGGTGATTGCAGAACTCATGGAGCTCAGGGTGTTAAGTCGCCGAGTTAATGCTGAATTAGTTGTCTAAGACTCAGGCTAAACATTCATGGGTCAGGCTGGCTGGAGCCCCCCCACTATTTTTGGAAGGATAACTCATTTCCAACCAGGAGGTATTGCTGAGACACCAGGAGATACCATTGGGGGAGGCTGTTCTCTCTGGGCCCCCTAGCCTACTCAGAGGGTCTAAGATGGATTTAGCCACTGCTGGCCAGGGTGGGACCACTGTGGGGGCCAGGGTTCTGCAACCTCGTCCCTGCAGGCAGTGGCCAGCATGCTCTGCTCCCAGCCGGGGCCGCTCCAGGTGGGTATTTTGATCTGGCATCTGAGGCGGAAGCTGGGTGGAGGTGGGGAAGCTTGGCAGAAGCAGGTGGGTCCTGAGATGGGGAGGCTGGCCCTGTTGCAGCCCCAGGGGAAGGAGCCTCTAGATTGTAGCCTGGCATTGGTGCCGAGTGATTGGGGAAGGGGCACGGGCTGAGGGACCCCCTGCGTGGACCTGCAGGCCAACTCCCCTCTGCAGGGATTGTCTGATTGAGTGCAGGTTGAGGCTGGCAGGTCACCCTTTAGGGCAAATCCACGTTGACTGAGCACCTTCTGTATAACAGGACGTTTCGGGTGAGACCATCCCGGGGTGCTACCTGAGGATGACAGTGCTCAGGACCTACTGCTGGGGTGGGTAGAGATCCCACATCTGGAGCAGGTGTGAGGCCATGGCTGCAAGTAGACACACCTGTGAGCCCCATCCTGCATGTATTGGCTGTGGGACCCCAGAGAGTCTCTACCAGGTATATGAGTTCCTGGAGCTGCTGCATGTTAGTACCACACACTGGGGGCTTAAAATAGGAATTTATTGTCTCAGAGTTCTGGAGACGGAGAGTCCAAAATCAGGACGTCAGCCATGTTGACTGCTTCTGAGGCTCTGAGGGAGAACCTGCTCAGTGCCCTTCTCCCAGCTCCTGGTGGCTCCAGGTGTTCTTGGCTTGTGGCAGCATCACTCCAGTCTCTGTCTCTGTGGTCACATGGCTTTCTTCCCTCTGTGTCTCTCTCACTCTCTGTGTCTCTTCTCCTCTTTTGTGAGGACACTGGTCATGTAGGGTTAGGACCCACCCTACTCCAGTATGATCTTATGTTACCCTAACTGATAACATCTTCAAAGAAAGATCTTCCTTCCAAACAAGGTCACGTTCACAGCTAAAGCAGTTAGGGCTTCAACATGTCTTTTGGGGGTGGGGGGGTCACACTTCAATCTGTAATACCAGATAAATTCTGTTGCTCTGGGAAAAGGGGGGCAGACCTGAGGGACAACCGGAGTCTCAGCCACCCCCTCAGGATTGTTGAAGAAATGAGTACCAAACCCACCTCTCCAGTTGTTGACCTTATATGTTGACCTTCCAAGCACTATCCCTCTGTTTGGTGACAACCTCTCTGCCCTTTCTCCCTGTTTTTTGGTGGCCCCAATGTTACCATAGACTGACAGTAGGACTGGCCTTGAGGTCCCAGGACTGGGGCGAGGCCTCAGCAGGTACCTGGAAGGGCCCACTTTCCTCCATAGTAACAGGAGCTGACAGGGCTGGTGTAGGCGGCACGGGGCTGAGCAGGGTTCCGGTAACAGTCAGTCCGAACTAAGGGTGTGCCCTGAGGACCAGGGTGGGGTGTCTCCACCCCTCCCTGGGGAGAAGGGGGACTGGGTCCAGCTTGCACCAAGGATGGGGCGGAGCAGCCTGCATACAGCCCGGCCCGAGAGGAGGGCCCCACCTGCCTTGAGGCTGGGTGGAGCAAATGCTCCCAAGCAAACAGATTTTGTGGGTTTTTTTTTTTTTGGCTGGTTCCTAAAATAATATTACGTTCCTAACTTCACATTTAACCTCGTCTCAAAAGCTGTGTTTTTTTTTTTTTTTTTTTGGATTTTTAAAAAATTTTTAACCACTTTAAAAACAAAACAAAACAGCCTCTCTGGGAGCATTTCTCTGGTGCCTGGTCACCTAAATATTTGGATCCATGGTGATTAACGGCTCTAAGCGGTGAGTGGCCGAGCTTCCTGGTCTTCCTTTGGTGATCTCTGTCTTATCTGTCTTCACCTTGTGTCCTTGTTCCTCTGAGCTTCTAAACCCAAATGTCATCATCCCTTTCCTGTCGTTCCTCTCTTGTTCCTAAATGTGCATGGCCATCTCAGGGATGCCCCAACACCTGGCTGGCCCCTCCACCCATGTGCCTGAGCCGGGGCAGGCATGGACTCCAGGAGACCAGGTGCAGGACTGGAGTTCGCTGATGGTACCTCTACCCGCCTGTGAGCCCGAGGCCCTGGGTACCGCCCCCCCTCCTCCTTCCAGGCAGGCCCCCTCTTGCCCCAGGTTGGCCTGGCCCTCTGACCCCCCAACCCCAGCCTCCGAGCTTGTCGGGACAGCCCACGCAATCAGCAGGTTGGGAGTTCCAGGATGCTGGGCGGGGCAGAGCCGAGATGCAATTGGGCTCAGAGAAGGCACGTAGGCGATGCTGGCCCTTGTCTTTGTGCAGAATCTGAGGCATCGGCCCCCAGCCCACCGTCCCACGCTGTTGCAGCCTCCCCGCATCATCGGTGGGGGTGGACCACGCCAGCTGTCCCAGTCTCTCTGGGCGACGCCTGCGCTCGATGCAGCTCTGTTGTCGGTTGCTGCAGGGCTGACAAAACACGCTAGAAGGGGGCGAGGCCTCAGGAATGCGGTTGGCACCCGGGCTGATGAGCTCAGGTCTGATGAATGAGGTGGAGTGACTCACGGCCAGGCCGCATTGAGGTTCAGGCCTCATCCCAGCTCCGTCTCCAAGGGGCCACCCCTTGCTCTGCAGTGCCTGGAGGATGTCAGTGTCCAGCCAGGGCCAAAGGGATTCCCTCCTCCCCAAACCCTTCCTGACTGCACACCCTGTGCCTCCCTGAGTGCACACCCCGAGTGTGATGGGGGCCGTGCTTCCCTGTAGGCAGAGCAGGGTCTGGGGACTCAGGGTGGAGAAGGGAGTGGGCGGCTCTACCCAGGGCCCCTCCTCACCAGGACACAAGGGCCCTGTGCTGCTGGCCCTGCAGAAGTGCCCCTGGTGCAGGGACTGGGGCTTCATACTTGTGAAGGGGGGAGTGGACCAGGGGACTCCCCAGTGCCCTCTGTCTGTCCCTGCGTTCCCAGGGAGGCCCTGTGGGGGTTGAAACTAAAGGTTCTAGGCAGGTGCAAGGTCTTTCTCACCCCCTGCTGAAATGCTTTGATGGGAGACAGCACAAATGATCGCGTGGTGGGAGCCCCCACTGCCTCATCTCCCTGCCTGCCTGGGGGGCTTCTTGCAGCTGTGTCTGGGGAAGGAGTGCCGGTGGGAGGGCTGATGGTCTAGGCAGGCAAGTGCAGAGCAGGGGCTGGGTGGGGGTCTGCTGAGGTGCAGGCTAGGGGAACCACTCATGACAATGCCTGGGCATGGCAACTGTGGAAGGTTCTAGAAGCTAAAAGTGGGGAGACTCCATCTGGTCTGCTGGTCCTCTGGTCCCGGCTTGGTCCTGAGGAACCTGCTTGTGTTTCTAGGCAGAAGGCCACATTGCAGGGACCTCTGAGGGCCCCTGGCCATTTGCCCTGTCATCAAGCAGGACACAAGTCAGATAAGACGTGTCCTCTGGCCCCAGCCACATGTGTGGGAGGCCTGGAAGGCCAGATCCCTGGGCTTGGCCTCATCACCTGTGTGCAGGCCCCCTGGGTGGCTCGGGGACACAAGGTATGGTGAGCCGCTACACCGACCGTGTTGGCTGTGCCAGGACATGTACCTGTGTGCATTGGTGTAGGCCAGCCAGGCTGAGTGTTACCACTCGTGGGCAGCAGGCCCACAGATTCGTCTTCCGGGTAGTGTATGTGGGAGCTGGGTGCCTCCCAGAAGCCACATTCCATCCGGAGCCTGCTGCAGCTTATCTCAGCTGTCAGGTTCCCCCGGAGAGATGGGGGGAACGAAGCCCCAGCCCCGCTCTGTTCCTGGCAAGACCCCTGCAGTAGGGTGGGTGGGCGCAGGTACTCTCACCCAGGAGGACAACAAGGTCCATGTAGCAGAGATGGTGGGGTGGAGCAGTCTGCTTGTGAGCTCTTCCCATCCCCATGGAACCCTCAGGAGCCGCAGCCTTGCCCACCTCAGGGTGACTTGGTCCAATCAAATTCATTGGGTTTAAACTCAGCCAGTATTTATCGAGGGCCATTGCCTCATCTGTATCTGGCCTGCGGTTCCTGCTCTGAGCAGCATGGCCTTGGGGTGGGAGGGCGACCTACAGAAGCTGGGGCAGTGAACAATACCAGGCGTCCCGGAGACACTTCCCGTGAGCTTGACTGGGGACTGCTGGACACCTGAGCCACAGCTGCTGCCGTTTAACCACCCTGTGGTCTACTCGGGCTTTCGTGGAAACCATGTCACTTTTTAAAACCCAACTTGCTGGTGAGACCACCTGACGCCCCAAAGAGCCACGTCGCCAGGGAATTAGACTGTCTCTCCCCTCTGGTCAGCTCCGGTTGGAGGATCAGAATATGCTGCTGGGCCAGTGGGGCCAGCAGGGCTATGGCCAGTTCTGTTTTATTTATTAACGGAAGTCACAGCAATGTCCCATCGCCGCACTGTGGATCTAGAGGCTTCGGCAGAATGCCATCCTGGGACACTGGACTCCACCGGGTCAAAACTGCTGCTTTGCAGTAGGCCCTCCTGGGACAGAATCTGTCTCCCCAACCACCTCTCAGCTCACGCTGTGGAAACTGACTCAGGACCACTGCCTCGCTGGAAGGGGAGGGGTCACGGCTGTCCAGCTTGAGGCTCACTCACCCCTTGTGGTGGAAACTAAGAACCCCAAACATTAGAACTGCCCACTGGTCTCCTTGGCCGCCACCGTGCTCTGGGGTCTCCTACCAAAAAAACCAAACCAAACTTGTTGCTGTTTAGCCAATTCCAACTCATAGTAACCCTATAGGACAGAGTAGAACGGCCCTATAGAGTTTCCAAGGAGAGCCTGGTGGATTCGAACTGCTGACCTTTTCGTTAGCAGCCGTAGCTCTTAACCCCCTTAAATCCCCCTCCGAGAAAGGCCCTGAAGGGAGACCCCCTACCCCTTTTACTACCGTGGCTGCATGAGAAAACTCCAAGTAGAGTTCAGAAAAAAAACAGCAGCTCGCACAGATGTTAATACTTTTTTGAGACTCAAGAGTTTAAAAAAAAAAAAAATTTTTTTTTTTTTTTAAAGAAAATATTAACAACGGTTTCGTTTTGGAAGGGGTCACAGGCTTTCTTTAATGTTTTATTTCTTTTGACCTTAAAGATGTTCTAAGCTTCACAGAGGATCAGGGAGGTCGAAACATGCCACGTTTGTTCAGATGTTGGAAGGAAGTCCGAATGATGGGGCAGGACATGTAGTTCAGTCTTCTCAACGTTTATAACAAACACCCTTTATTTTTACAGGTAATGTTCTGAAAAGACTGAACGGTATGGAGTCGTTAACGCTGCAGTGTGTGTGAAGTGGCTTGTCTCTACTCCCCATTTGAAAGACAGAGGCTCTGGTTTGGCAGCACTTGGGGAGCTATGGGGTGAACTGGATACCAGGATTTGCCCTGGGAGGCAAGAGGGTTACAGAGAGCCAGGGAGACGTTGGGCCAAATTAGGCCATGTGACATTGCCACTGGGTCCAAACAGGCTTGGTCCAGGCCTGTGAGGCGGCCACCCTGTCTCTTTCTGCTGTGACCTTTAGGGCCCCCCGTCGTGATGCTGTCTTCAGGGAGACAGGCTGGTGTTTAGGAGCCCACAGCATCATAGCTTCCCATGCCTTCACGTATGGCTGTGGGTTCCTGGTTGTCTCCTCCACGCTGGCGGTCTCTTTGTCTAGCCCCGTGACTTAATGGGGTTACATGCTTTGGCTGTGCCTCAGTTTTTCTCCCCTGCAAATGGGCTCACAGGAGCATCGGCTGGAAGAGGGTTGTGAGGATCAGTGTGATGACACAGAGGAGCTCTTGACAAGTAGTGGTGAGGATGTCACCTGGGTAGAGAAGGTGACTGTGCCCAGCCTCAGGAATGCAGGTGTGCACGCATACCCTTCCCGTGCCACAGAGCAGGGCGTGACCGCTGCAGCTTCACGGCATAACACCGAGTCCTCCTTTGCAGGTGAGCAGGAGAGGTGGCAGTGTGGGACAGAGGCATTTGTTGAAGGTGATGTCCCTGCTACACAGGCCATGTGGAACAAGCCATGCCTCCTGGGGGCCCTCATCAGGTGTGTCCTAGGACAGGTGCATGCAAGGACAAGTGCCACATGTGGGGACAAGTGCTACATGAGAGGACAGGTGCCACATGGGGTGACAGGTGCCACATGGGAGGACAGGTGCATGCAGGGACAGGTGTGTGGAGGGACAGGTGTGTGTGGGGACAGGTGGCACATGCTGGGACAGGTGCCACGTGCAGTGTCGAGTGTGTGCGGGGTCAGGTGCGTGCGGGGATAAGTGCAGTGGTTCTGGAAACCGTGCTTTCCATGTGGACACCACGTGCTCTGCCCACCGACTCCAGGCTGCCGTTGGCTCATCCGTGTAGGAAACTTCCCCACGAGGCCAGCTGAGGCCCCTGGGGGCATTTGGCCTTCTCTGGGTGCTCTGGGGTGGTTCGGGGTCCTGAGCATTGGGGTGGGACTGGGGCTTCCTGCAGGGGAGCCTGGGAAAAGCCTCCCTCTGGATCGAGGAGCAGGGCGCCCTGTGAACCCCAGTTGTTTGACACCCGTATGGAGGATTGTCACAACAGCCTTTGAACCAGTGACAAAACGGAGGCCCACTTGCTCTCAGGCCCGCAGCTGCTCTGCCGCATGGAGGACCAAGCGGAGGGAGTGAGATGAACTTGAGCTCATGTGGCATTTTCTTCCTTCCCCTTGACTGTTTGTAAACTTGTTGCAAACATGATGGGGGCCAGGGCGGTAGACTACTGACTCGGATGCGGTAGGGGAGCATCTGCCTCGTGTCCTGGGCCTAGCTGTGTGCTGAGTGGAGCGGACACTCACTGGAGCCCGAGGCAAGAGTGTGGTGAGGAGCTGTCAGGTGTCCCCACCCCCTCAAAACAAGCTCATCTTCCGTTGAATCGATGTTCATTTTTATGACTTCCTTCAGACTGTGGTCTGGCAATTTTAAGACTTAATGGACTATCCATGTCCAGCTTAAACGAAATGAGAAGGGCTGTTCTCCAGGCAAAAATGTTACCTCTGTTCTGACACCCGCTCACGGGGCTGGGTTGAGGCCGTGGGCAGAGGCGCAGCTTCCTAGGGCTGCAGATACCCCTGCCCCCTCTGAAATGGGGCACTAGGACAGACTGCACCACGACAGCACCCCAACCGCCAGCCGGGGTGAGAGGAGGGAACCATCCGTGTGAAGCCTGGCGTGGTTCAAGTGCCCGAGTCTCAGGCGCCCCACATACGCCCATACTCACGTGTACCCGCATTCTCACACACACACTCACACCCACACATGCTCACACTCACATTCACACCCACACATACTCACACGCATTCATAGCTACACACATTCATACTCACACAAACATGCACTCACACATTGCCACACACACTCAAATACACACACCCACACATGCTCACACTCACATCCACACATGCTCACACACATTCACAGCTATGTACGCCTTTACTCACGGAAACATAAGCACACGTCTCCACACACAGACACACTCAAATATACATTGACACACACACATGCTCACGCACATTCTCACACACAGACTTGCCTAAACACATTCACATCCACACTCACGTTTACACATCCTCACACTCACATACACTCAGACATACATTCGCACACATTCGCTCACACTCACATCTTCCAACATATTCACGCACACACACTCACACATCCTTACTCACAGACGTGCCTAAACGCACTCAGAGCCACACTCACATTCATGTTCGCCATCCTCACAGTCACATACACTCAGACATATTCACACACATTCACATCCACACTCACACATCCTCACACTCATCCACACTCACGTTCACGTAGTCTCACACACTCACACACTCAGCAGCACTCATACTGAGACGTATTCACATAACCCTCACAGTCACACTCACTCATGCACACTCATGGACACCCTTTCACACACATCTCTCTCTCACACACACAGACACCTCTTACAGACACCTCTCACACACACCCTTCTGTCTCAGATACACCTGCTCACACGCACACATACTCACACCTCACACACACCTGTCTCTCCCACACACACTTCTCACACACACACCTCTCACACACCTCTCTCACAATACTCCTCTCATACATCTCTCTCACACATACACACACATCTCTCTCTCACGCGCACAGCATACGCACGCACACGTCTCTCACGTCTCGCTCACACACCTCTTACACACACCTCTCTCTCACACATACACACCTCTCTCACACATACTTCTCTCATACACCTCACACACATACACACCTCTCTCACACGCACACAACACATACTCACGCACACACGTCTCACACACCTCTCGCTCACCTCACACACACCTCTCTCTCACACACACATCTCTCACACGCACACAGCACATACTCATGCACACACACATCTCTCACACACACACCTCTCTCTCACACATGCATACTCACACATGCACTTCTCTCACACACACTCTTCTCTCATGCACACACCTCTCACAGACACACCTCTCTCACACACACCTCTCTCACAGACACAAGCATACTCACACACACCTCTCTCTCTGTCTCTCTCACACACACACATACACACACACACACACACACACACTATACCGTCATCCCAGAATTGATGCTGGACGCAAGACATGATGTCTCCCACTCACCCCACCATTCCTGTCCCTCCTCTTTCCCAGTCTTCTCTCCTTTCTGCTCCTCCCTGCCTGCCTAGCCACCTGCCCCTCAGCCTGTGGTCCTCCGTGCCACGCACCAAGGCCAGGGACTCTTCTGCAGGCCGAGTGAGTCTAAGAGGGAGGGTGGGCTTCCTGGGCCTGAGCCCTGCTAGGGCCCCGCTGGCACTTTGGCCTGTTGATGGCCACTCATCGTTGGCAGGGGTTTGCTGACCATTCAGGACTGGATCAGCCCAGTGCCTGACACACGTTAGCCACTCAGTAACTGTGCTATGTGGGATAAAGGTAGCATTTCAGTTCTTGTGAAAAGAGTGGCTTGCTTATCACATGGCTTTGGCGGGTTTGTCTGTGCAGCTGGAAGAAAGCAGAGCACCCCCCCCCACACACACATGTGACCTAATACACAAAAATGAATTCCAGATGGCTAACCCAGCTCTCCTCAGAGTGTGGTCTGGGGCCACTGCTGGCCACGAAGTGTCTGTTCCGGTCTGTGTCGAGATAGTACAGAAAGTAACAGTACGTGTTAGACACTTTTATAACACTTCAGCATCGCCATGATATTTTTATTGTATTTTACAAAAATATCAGTCAACACTGCTTGGAGGAAAAATCTGGCCCTTCCTCACAGTGTGAGAAGTTGTGGTTTAAAGGTCTAAATATTAAAAAGGAAATGCTAAAGGTACCAGGTTATCACTTAGGGACTATTTGAGTGACCCTACTATAGGGAGGACCTTAAATAAGACGGGACACTCAGAAGACCACAGGAAACGGAAGGAAGGATATGATGTCAAAAACTGATGAATAAATGCAGAAGAAAAGTGAGAACAAGCCAGAGGAAATCATTTGCAAAAATATGACTGACTGAAGAGTACTGACCCTATAAAACAGAGTCCCTGCAACATCAGAAATGCTCAAGAAGCCACAGAAAAATGGGAAAGAATGTGAAAAAGTTATCCCCAAATGAAGAAATGCAAGGGGCAGAGAATCAGTCCTCACATCAGAGCAGGCAGGGAAATGCAGAGTGTGTGAGTTTCCCATGGCTGCTGGGGCAAATTACCACAAACTTGTTGTTAGGTGCCATGAAGTTGGTTTTGACTTATAGCAACCCAACGTACAACCGAATGAAACACTCCCCGGCCCTGCGCCATCCTCACAGTTGTTGTTATGCTTGAGCCCGTTGTTGCAGCCACTGTGTCAGTCCATCTCGTTGAGGGTCATCCTCTTTTTCGTTGACCCTCTACTTTACCAAGCAGATGTCCTTGTCCAGGAACTAATCCCTTCTGGTAACATGTCTAAAGTGTGTGAGACGAACTCTCGCCATCCTTGCTTCTAAGGAGCATTCTGGTTGTACTTCTTCCAAGACAGATTTGTCCGTTCTTCTGGCAGTCCATGGTATATTCGATATTCTTTGCCAACACCATAATTCAAAGGCATCGATTCTTCTTCTGTCTTCCTTATTCATTGTCCAGCTTTCACGTGCATATGAGGCGATTGAAAACACCATGGCTTGGATCAGGTGCACCTTAGTCTTCAAGGTGACATCTTTGCTTTTCAGCACTTTAAAGAGGTCCTTTGCAGCAGATTTGCCCAATGCAATGCGTCTTTTGATTTCTTGACTGCTGCTTCCATGGGCGTTGATTGTGGATTCAAGTAAAATGAAATCCTTGACAACTTCAGTCTTTTCTCCGTTTATCGTGATGTTGCTCATTGGTCCAGCTGTGAGGATTTTTGTTTTCTTTATGTTGAGGTGTAATCCATACTGAAGGCTGCAGTCTTTGATCTTCATTAGTAAGTGCTTCAAGTCCTCTTCACTTTCAGCAAGTAAGGTTGTGTCATCTGCATAACTTAATGACTCAAAACAAATTTATTAGTTTACAGTTTTGGAGGTCAGAAATTCAAAATGGTCCTCATGGAGAAAAATCAAAGTGTCAGCAGGGCTACGTTCCTTTCTGGACGGGCCCAGGAGAGAATCAGTTTCTTTGCTTTTTCCAGCTTCTAGAAGCTGCCCACGTTTCTTGGCTCGTGACTCTCTTCCATCTTCAAAGCCAGCAATGGCTGGTCAAGTATGTCTCACGATATCATTTCTCTGGTTCTGACTCTTCTACCTCCTTCTTCCTCTTTTAGGGACCCTTGTAATTACGTTGGTCCCACTTGGATAATCAAAGATAATCTCCCTATTTTGAGGTCAGCTGATTAGCAACCTTAACTCCATCTCCTACCTTGATTCCCCTTTGCCACCTAATATAACATATCCACAGATGCCAGGGATTAGGACCCAGACACCATTGTGGTTGCCGTTAGTTGCTGTCACGTCGGCCCCCGACTTATGGCAACCCCATGCAGAGCAGAAGGAAAGGCTACCCAGTGCTGTGCTATCCCCATGATTGGTTGCAGATCAGACTGTTGTGATCCACGGAGTTTTCATTGGCTGATTTTCAGAAGTCAATCACCAGGCCTTTCTTACTAGGCCCTGTTGGTCTAGAAGCTCTGCTGAAGCCTGTTCAGCATCATAGCAACACACAAGCCTTCACTTACAGACAGGTGCTGCGCATATTGTGATTGTAAAACCTGGGGCATCTTTAGGGGGCCATTATCCTGCCTACCACAGTCCACTCTCAGGCCCTCAAAGATTGACATTTGTCACACCTGCAAAATACATTCACTCTGTTCCAACTTCCACACACCAAGGAAAACAGCAAAATGCAATGTTTTCTACCATCAGGTTGGCGATGTTTTGAGTGAGCTTGCTTGTGTGCTACTGGGGCCTTGTGAATTGTCACATCCACGTTGGAAGGGACTCAGTTCTTCTCTATTCATTAAAGCCTAGGATCTTCATCTCTTTGACCTGGGGATCCCTTTTTGGAAGTATTCTACACAAACACAAGCCCGTACCTGCCACATGAGTCCAGCATCGTTCACAACAACCAATTCAAATAGACTAAATTCTGTCTTAGTTACCTAGTGCTGCTATAACAGAAACGCCACAGTTTGGGAGGCTGGAAGTCCAAATTCAGGGAGCCAGCTCTAGGGGAGGGCTTTCTCTCTGTCAGCTCGCAGTTTAGGAGGAAGGTCCTTGTCTCCTTTCAACAGCTGTGGACCTGGCGTTCCTTGGAGATTTCCCTGTGTCTTGGCATCAATCTTCCCCTGGGTCTAGGAGGTTCCCAGAGCAGGGAGCCTAGGTCCAAAGGATGCGCTCCACTCCCGGCTCTTCTCTCTCGATGATAGGAGGTCCTCCTCTCTCTGGTTGCTTCTCTCTCCTTTTATCTCTTGTAAGATAAAAGGTAATACAGGCCACAGCCCATGGAAACTTCCCTTACAAGGAGGTCAGTCCAGCATCAGTTACAACAACCAATCCAAACAGACCCCCAGGAAACGGTGTTCACGCTGTCAGACCAGAGTGGGAGAGGGATGTCTGCTATGTTCTCACTGATTGCATATTATGTGTATACCACAATTTGGCCTTGATGGATTCCTAACTGAAAAAAGTCTCACTAATGTGGGTGATGCAGTTCCGTTCTGTTTAAAAAGTTATTCTTGTTTTTAAGTCTGTGTGTGTTCTGATGAGCAGAGATATGGATGGGTCT
The DNA here is from genome assembly GCF_030014295.1 of Loxodonta africana. Lineage (NCBI taxonomy): Eukaryota > Metazoa > Chordata > Mammalia > Proboscidea > Elephantidae > Loxodonta > Loxodonta africana. The sequence continues at coordinate 227,500,233 of NC_087343.1, forward strand.
GTGCCCGTTCTCATGGGGCCGTGGAGATGGAGAGGTTATTTGCTCTTACTCTCTCGCCTTTGTATTCCTTATGTATTGCAATATCTGCATTACTTTTATACTTAAAAAAAAAAAAAGTCTAAAACTAGGGGCAAACAACTTTTTGGTTAAATCCTCCCATTGGGACGTTTTGTGCCTGGCTAAGAAAAATCCCTGGTCTCTGGCTCCCCCTGGTGGTCAGTTCCTGGTTTGCTAGGACTCTGTTCCCTGTCAGCTGAATCCAGGATCCTTTAAGATCATACCTTCCCCCTGCAATACAGCCAGAGTCGTTCGCAAATCTTATTTTTAAACCTAGAGCATGTTTTCCCTAGCTTACTGTCACTTTGGGCCATCTTGAACTCTTGGAGCAGTGGAGCTCAGGATGCTGGAGGGCAGTTTTTTCTACTAGTCAGCCTTGTACCTGGCTCAGGAATCACTTTAAAACTACACACGTGGCCCTGGTGCAAACCTGTTAAGTGAATTACGGACTCTGGTTGTGTGTTCAGTAAGGAGCGAAAACCAGTGCAGAGCAGACTGAAGTAGGTTTCTGAATGACTTCCTGCGCAGAAACAACCTCATGGTCTTGGGCCCCAGACCCTGTTTCCTTCACCCCTCTGTTGCCAGCAGCCAGGGAGGGGGCAGGAAAAAGGAAGTGCCGTGTGTAGGGCTGTGGTCCCCTTGGGCTCCCAGTGGGGCCCCAGTCCTCAGGGCAGACATCTCTGGCCCACTTCTAGGTTTTCTCCGGGGGTAGGGGGCGTAGCCCCAAACCTGGCTGTTGGCTTTGTGATTGTTTTGGCAACTAACTTACCTCTAGTTACGTTTCCGGAGCCCTGGTGGCATAGTGGTTAACAGCTATGGCTGCCAACCAAAAGGTCGGCAGTTCGAACCACCAACCGCTGCTCAGAAACTCTACGGGGCAGTTCTGTTCTGTCCTGTAGGGTCACTGTGAATCGGAATCCACCCAATGACAATGGATATGGTATGGGTAGTTAAGTTCTCTGGGTTCTGGGTGGGATTTATTACATTCTTCAAGCATGATCCACTCAACTGGTTAGGAGGTTTGTGGAGGTTCTGGGAGCAAGCCACCTGGTTTAAAATGGCGCCTCCTGGCTGATGAAGTGGGTGGCCTTGACCACCAAGCCTTGCTCTCTGTGAGGCAGGGTAGTACCCGAAGCCTGACATTGGCTTTCCGGGCCCAGACTGGGCCAGTCTCTTCCCCTGGACCTGGGTCTCAGTCCCTCACCCGTGGAAGTAGCTAGGGCCTGCTCTGACTTTATTTCACACCCTGTTGCACATAAGAATCCCCTGGTGTCTTAGCCTCCTCGTGCTGCTGTAACAGAAATACCACAAGTGGGTGGCTTTCATGAACAGAAACTTATTTTCTCACAGATTAGGAGGCTAGAAGTGAATTCAGGGTTATGGCTCTAGGGGAAAGCTCTCTCTGTCTGCTCTTGGGAAAATACTTGTCTCAGCTTTTCTAGAGTTCTTCTCAGCGTCCCTTGGACCACCTGGCACCTACCTTTCCCCCCTTCGTGCTTTCTTGCTTCTGTGCCTAATCTGCTCCTTTTGTATCTCAAAAGTGGTTGTTTGGAAACGCACCCTATGCTGATACGGCCTCATTCACATGATGAAGAAATCCTATTCCCAAATGATGTTATACCCACAGCTATAGGGGTTAGGATTTACAACACATATTTTGGGGGGACACGAGTCAGTCCATAATACTGTGGGAAGCTCACCTCCCGGTCCCCCACTTTGGGCAGGATCTGGTGCACATTTGGGGGTTTTTACAGCTTCAAGGCAAAAATTCCAGCCTGATTGCTGCTTGTCCATGCCGCCTCTGTGGCAGCGGGGAGTGGAGGTGGTGGGAGATGGTGGGAGGTGGCGTCTCCTTCCTTCCTCCTCTGCCCAAACAGAACAAAGACCCGAGGAACCCGCTGTGAGGGCCCAGGAAGCCTCTGGGCAGTTTGTCCCAGGTTTCTGCCAGCATTTCTGTGGTAACATTTTCAAAACGTGGAGAAAACCAAGCCTATTGGAGCCCGTTTCCGTGGATCAGTCCTGCAGGGCCTCAGGGCCAGGAGGGGGCCAGCGGCACAGGCTCCCCTTACTCACCCTGCTGTCCTGAGGGCAGCCTCCCGGCCGTGGTCCTGTGCAGGCAGGTCACCTTCTTCTGATGCCGGGGATCAGCAGTGACTGGAGGCCGCCCATGCACCACCTTCCCGCTGAGGAGTCACGTGGGGCCCCAAGAACTTCACCCAAGGTGCCCTGTGGGCTGACTCTGTGCGACGCCCCACACCGTTCCTACAGCAACCCAGAATCATCTCACAGCCTGGACTGCTCTGATGACACTGCGCTGGCATGATTCTGCCATGCCCCACAGGCCACCAGTGTGGGGCTGTTCGTTCTTATCACAAACTGGGGGCTTAAAACAGCTGAAACTTACTCTCTCACCGGCCTGGAGACCAGGAGTCTGAAATCAGTACCAGTGGGTGAAATCAGGAGCCCTGTCGGCATGGTGGTTAAGAGCTTGGCTGCTAACCAAAATGTTGGCAGTTTGAATTCACCAGCCACTCCCTGGAAACCCTATGGGGCAGTTCTACTCTGTCGTGTAGGGTCACTATGAGTCTGAATTGACTCCATGGCAACGGGTTTGTTTTTTTGGTTAGGGTGAACTCCAGGCTGCGCTCCCTCAGTCTGATGCTCTAGGGGAGGATCCTTCCTGTGCCTTCCAGCTTCTGGTGGCCCAGGTGTTCCTTGGTTTGTGGCCACATCACTCCGTCCCTGCCTCCATAGTCACAGGGCCTTCTCCTCCTTCTCTATCTCTGTCTCCCTCTGCCTGTCTCTTATAAAGCCTCTTGTCATTGGATTTAGGTCCACGCACGGTCCAGGATGGCCTCACCTGAGATCCTTACGTTAATCACATCTGCACAGACATTTTTTTCCAAATGTGGTCACATGGGGCCAGGGGTGGGACGTGGACATGTTTTGGGGGGCCTCCCTCCCATCCACCACAGTGTCTCTGACATTCTTCTTGTCCACCACACGGTGGCCCCAGGCCCCCAGGATGACCCCTTGCTGCTCTGCCCCCATGTGTACCCGCAGTGAGTATCATGACCAGGGCACACTGTCCTCCAGGAGCTACCTCTAGACGACCCCGGGGCTTGGGGTGAGTCCACCCACATCCACCTGCCCTGGGCCAGAGGCCGGGATGTGGGGCTGCAGAGCCAGGCATGGTGTGGCCGTGTACTCCTGGCCAGCCTGCAGGTTACGCCACCGCGGTGGCAGATCAGGGCAGAGAGAACAGCAAACGTGCCCCCTCAGAGAGCAAACAGAGTGCAGGGCTGTGCACCTAGCGCTCTGCCACTCCCCCACCCATGCCTGGTGCAGATGCAGCCTGGCCTGCTCCAGCAAGGAGCAGGAGGTGGAGTCTAGGCAGGAGGCCAGGAAGTGGAGGACCTTGGGAAGTGGCTCCACCAGGCCCCAGGGCAGACCCCAGGGAGCTCCCTGGGCTGGTCAAAGACTGCTCCTGAGAGTGCCAGGGGTCAGTGTGACCCCAGCAAGGGGAGCTCACCCGTCGTCACGTCCCAGCTCTTCCCAGGCCCCAGCCACTGGGAGCCCTGCTCTGGGTCCAGCCATCACTGGACACTCCACGCCCAACCCACCCAGCTGCGTGCAGATGTGTAAGGCAGGACGGGGACCCTTCTCCTCAACCCTTGCCTTTGCTCCTTCGTTTGCAATTCTGCTGTTGAGTTTAGTTTTTATTATTACAAACCTAGTTTGGAGGGGAAGAACTCTAGCCCATGCCCCATCTGCAGAGAAAACCCGTGGGTTCTGCACTCCTCTAGCTGTTAGATCATTGTCTGGACTCTCCGTTACCACAGGGCACACCGCAGCCCAGCTGCCCCATTCATCCGCCTCCTCAGTGAACACAGGGTCATGAAATGGGTCAGCTTCAGGCAGACAAACATGCTGGGCCTGGTTGGTTCAGAAGGCCGCCGGGGCCTGGTCTCCCACCTGGCAGAGTTTCTGTCCTCTTCCCAGAGGGGAGCCCTGTGGGTGAGTGGGGACCTGCCTATCATAGAACAATGCTGGGGGGACTCTTCTTCCCAGAGGGAAGTTCTGGGGGTAAGCAGGGGCCTACCCATCAGAAAATGATGCTGGGGGACTCCTGTTTCCGGAGGGGAGCCCCAGGAGTGAGCGGGGTTCTGCCCATCAGAGACTGATATTAGGGGGACTTCCCCTTTCCCAGAGTCCTTTCCATCAGAGAATGATGCTGGGGGACACACCGACCCTGGTTGTGTTTTGACGCCTGGAGCACAAGGCTTCTGCCCTGACCGGCCACAACATGAGCCCAGAGCGCAGCCACTGGCAGGGTCATGCAGGCCCTGGATGCCCACACACTAAGAGGGGCCCGGTAGGTCAGGGCCCACCACGGGGACATCTATCCTGTGTTGGGGCAGCCCCTCCACACCCCTGCTCCTGTGTGAGTCCTGCTTTCCTGGTTAGTGTTTATCCCATCTCTTAGCACCAGCCTTGTGTTATTTCATTCCAAGTATCAGCTATTTCTAAGGCTCACTGTGAGGACAGAGCCCTCTGCTGAGAAGCAGGCCTAGGCGATGCCCATGTGCAGTTCTCAGTTCCTGGTCAGGAGCGGGGTCTGGGGCACCCGACCTGCACCCTGGTCCAGCCCGCCTTTGTTGGCTGCGGGGCCTGAGCAGGCACAAGGGCTGATCTTCTTGTGGGCCACCTTGGTGAAATGATCTTGTGGGTACGTGTGCCCACCCTGGCACACAGGGCGAGCTTGTCTGCATCACCTGAAGCAGAAACGTGCACCCATCATGTGTCAGGCTGGTGAAGGAGCTGGCACGGGGGCCAGCGGGCAAAGCCTGGGCCATGTTGGAGCTGCAGGTGGGTAGCTTCTCTGTCCCACCACCACCCCTGCCTTGGGAATGTGAGCCTGCCTTCAAGCCTGACATTAAAAAATCCAGTTAATGAGCAACCCATGAAACCCTTACACTTTAAACGACTGTTCACTTGCTTAAAGGTCATGTAGAGTTTCCACGTCATTTCTCTGCACTCTCCCAGGCCCCCATCCCCAGCATCCAGCTTGACATAGAGCAGAGCTCCGGGTGGGGGCAAGGGTCTCCCACGCCAGCCTGGACCCATGCCCACAGCTGGAATTAGACCTGGAGGCTGGGGAGCCTCAGACCCCGAGGCCTCCCCTCCCGCAGTCCTTTTGGAGCCTCTGGGTGACTCTTTGCAGAGTCCTAGAAAGTCCTGGTGGGGGTGGGGTGAGGTGACTGTGCGTCTATATCTGGGGGTTGTTTGAACTCATTAGCCGTTAGAGATCATTTCATTTAGAGTTTGATGCCGTGCAACGCTGGCTTGAGTCCTCATGACAGGTGCTCAGGAGACTGAAAACGCTAGTCAGGTATTAATTTTCTGGGTAAAGAGCCTTTATTTGAAAGACAGCCCAGCCCCCATGTGTGCCATCAGGCAGCCTAGGAGAGGGACACTTTGCCTGCAGGCATTGGAGAGCATGCTCGGCAGCCTGATGAATGATTGATTCCCCAAACACGCCTCTCAAGGGCACTGGACTCTCAGACCCCTAGATGGGACTGTCCTCACAGCTGGCTGACGGGGCGCTCTCTCCTCTCATCTTTTTCTGGAGCCACATCCTTTATTCTCTCTGTGCCTGGTCCGTGTTCTCTGTGGACGTCCACTCCTAGTGTGGGGCGGTCAACCCCTTCACCCTCCCACACCAGGTTTACCTTCTTGGCACATCCAGCCCCTGAAACTGCCCCTTTGTGTTCAGTTTTTGGCGGGCTTTCCCCCCAAAGCCTTGAGGACTGAGACCCTGCCATTTTGTTCAACAAAGAACCTCGTACCCAGAGCAGTGCCAGATGCCACTTTGTTGTTGTCGCCATTGTCAGCTGCTGTTGAATCAATCCCAACTCATGGTGACCGCACATGCGTTGACTAGAGCTGCTCTACAGGGTTGTCAAGGCTGTGACCCTTTGGAAGCAGATCACCAGGCCTGTCTTCCTAGGAGCCTCTGGGTGGGTTTGAACTGCCAACCTTTCACCTAGTAGTCTAGTGCTTAGCCTTTTGCCCCACCCAGGGCACACAGTAGGAGCGCAGTAAATATTTATTCCGTGAATGAATGAAATGTGTTCACGTGGGGTGGAGATTTAACATATAGGGAAGGAGTTACATGTGGTGGCTCTGGGATCAACTTGATCCTAGTCGCACCCATAGTTGTTGTGGGGCTGGAGCCAGCTCATTGCCTCTCAGGGCTTTGGTTTTCTTGACTGCACAGCGCAAACAATGGTAGGATTGTTGAGGTTTCAGTTCACTAGCACATGTAAGTACCCTTGACACACAAGAGAAAGAAAGCTCAAGGGCGCCTCTAAGACCACACTGTGAACGTTCAGGATCTTCAGGCTTTCAGGCTTGCCAGCAAACAGTGAGGCTGGAAAAGACAGAGTCAGTGCCATTAAAAGTAAAACATTTTGTTTTCCAAGAAAGACTCGCGATAAGTTTCAAACATAAGTTTGGATTTTTGTGATTGGCTTCTTTCACTCAGCATAATGTAATTATTGAGTTGTAAGAGTTTTTTTTTTTTTTTTTTTAATTCTAGATACAATTTCTAGAATTAAAAAAAAGTTTTATTCTAGATACCCTTATTGGATATATGATTTGCAATTATTTTCTCCCACTCTGGGTTGTCTTTCTACTTTCTTGATGCTGGTGTCCTTTGAAGCACAAAAGTTTTTCATTTTGATGAAGTCTAATTCTCTAATTCACCAGATTTTTCTCTCATTGCTTATACATTTGTCGTCTTATCTGAGAATGTTTTGCCAAATCCAAGGTCATGAAGATTTGCCCTTACTTTTTTTTCGCTAATAATTTTACAGTTTCAGCTCTTTTATTTAGGTCTCTACTCCATTTGAGTTATTATTTTTTGTATATAGTGTGAGGTAGGGGTCTAGCTTCATTCTTTTGCACATGGCTATCCAATTGTCCCAGCATCACTTGTTGAAGAGACTATTCTTTCCACACTGAGTGGTCTTGGCACCCTTGTTGAAAATCAGTTGGCCATGGATGTATGGGTTTATTTCTGGACTCTCGATTCCATTCATTGATCTGTATGTCTATCCTTGAACCAGTACCACGCTACCTTGATTGCTGTTGCTTTGAAGTAAGTTTTCAAATCAGGAAATGTGAGTTCTACTTTGTTCTAACTCTATACTATGTTCTAGCCCTACGTTATAAACATTTGTATACCAAAAAAAAAAAAAAGAGAGAGAGAAAGAAAATGGGTACCTTAAGGGAAATGGACAAATTCCTAGGACACAAACTTGTGAAACTGACTCAAGAAGAAATAGACAATATGAATAGACCTAAAACAAGTGAAGAGACTGAATTAATAAAAAACAAACTACCCACATAAAAAAAGCCCAGGCTCAGATGGCTTCACTGATGAATTCTACCATTTAAGAAGAATTCATGCCAAGTTTTCACAAACTCTTCCAAAAAACAGAAGAGGAGAAAACACTTCCCAATTCATTTCATGAGGCCGATATTACCCTGATACCAAAATCAGACAAAGACGGCCTAAGAGAAGAAACTACAGATCAATATTCCATGTGAATATAGATGCAAAACTCAACAAAAACACTAGCAAAATGAGTCCAGCAACATATGAAAAGAATTATACACCATGACCAGGTGGGATTTACTCCAGGAGTGCAAGGCTGGCCTGACATCTGAAGTCAACTAATGTAATGCGTCATGTTATTGCTGTTGTTACGTGCCTTCGAGTTGACTATGATTCATAGTAACCCTGTAGAACAGTAGATCTGCCCCGTAGGGTTTCCGAGGCTGTCATCTTTATGGGAGCAGATCTCCAGGTCTTTCCTCTCGCAGAGCTGCTGGTGGGTTCAAACTGCTGACTTTTTGGTTAGCAGCTGAGTGCTTAACCATTGCACCACCAGGGATCCTTGTAATACATCATATTAATCAAATAAAAATACAGAAATCATATAAAAACAGAAATCATATTGTTATCTCAATATATGCAGAAAAGGCATTTGACAATGTCCAACACCTTTTCATGATAAAAACATCGACAAACTAGGAATAAAAAGGGAACTTCCTCAACTTGATAAATCAAGACCATCCCTGGAACACCCACAGCTAACATCATACTTGATGTTGAAAAGACTGAACGCTTTCCTCTTAAGATCAGGAAAAAGACAAGAATGCCTGCTCTCACCACTTCTGTTTAACATTGCGCTGGAAGTTCTAGCCAGAGCAATTAGGCAAGAAGAAGGAATAAAAGATTGGAAAGGAAGAAATAAAATTATCCATATTCACAGATGAAATGATCTTGTGTATATTAAAAAAAAAAAAATTTTTTTTATATAAAACCCTAAAGAACCCACTAAAAAACAATTTGAAATAAATGAGTTCGGTAAGGCTGCAGAACTTAAGATCAATATACAAAAATTAATTGTATTTCTGTACCCTTGAAATGAGCAATCCAAAAACGAAATTAAGAAAACAGTTTCATGTACAACAGTATCACAAAGAATAAAACACTTAGGGATAAATGTAGCAAAAGAAGCGCAAAACTTATGCTCTGGAAACTAAAAGCATTGTTGAAATTAGGGAAGATCTAAATGAATGGAAAAACATACCAAGTTCATGGTTCGAAAAACATTGTTAAGATGGCAGTACGCCCTAAATTAATCTACACAGCCAATCCAAATCTATCAGAAGTCCAGCCGCCTTCTTTGCTGAAATTGACAAGCTGATCCTAATGTTCACATGAAATTGCAAGGGACCTAGAGCACCCAGTACCAGTTACTGTCGTGTCGGCTCTGACTCATGGCGACCCCATGTGTGTCAGAGTAGAACTGTGCTCCACAGGGTTTTCAATGCTGATTTTTTGGAAGTACATTGCCAGGCCTTTCTTCCGAGGTGCATCTGGGTGGACTCTAACCTCCACCCTTTCAGTTAACATTTAAGCTTGTTAACTGTTCGCACCACCTCCAGCCTCTGGGACCCAGAAGAGCCACTTTAAAACAATCTCAAAAAAGAAGAACAAAGTAGAGGGCCTCCTTGGTTCTTAAAGGAGTTTTTAGTCTTTAAAAATATCTGATTTGTTTCGGAGTGGGGCTTGGATATCCCCTGTAGAGTGACTCCAAGGGGGCAATTTAGATCATTTGATTTGTGTAAGGGAAGTTTAAATGATAACATCCAGTAAGAGAGTAATGGGCCCTCATTGGTCCCGTGGCAGCGCCGCCCAGTTGGCCCACCTTGCAGGCAAGGGAGGTGCCCCTGGCGTCCTGTGATACAGTCCTCTCCTGGCCCCCGGGGCTCTCTGCCAGGTGGTTTTGAAGTCTCAGCAGGAATGAAACCCACACAGAACCCCAGGGAACATGGATTAGTGTCTGGAAAACAGCTCCTCCCACCCTCTGCTGCATCACCTGCATTTCCGGAGGGAAAGTGTTCCAAGGACACTTTACAGTTTTCCTTCCAAATTTTCATAGATCAGAACATTGTAAACCAACAGAAAATGCACCCATGTATACATCTTTCACCTCAATGGAGCAATTGCTAACATTTTGCCACACTTGCTCCAGGTACTCCCTCCTCTCCTATCCATGCTCATAGCCATATACATGTATATACACACGTGCATATCCACACACATGCATGTCCCTTCATGCACATATCCAGGCATACTCATCCGTGTACACTCATGTCCATGCACACATGTATCTACATGCGTGCATATCCGTGCACACACCTCCGTGTATACACATCTCTACATGCATAGCCATAAGAGTGTGTGTAAATCCATATAGTACATACCCATGTACATGTATGTCCATCTGCACACATATCAAGGTACATGCACACACATGTATGCACACACACATACATACACTTCCACAAGCGTCTCGTCAGACCAAGGATGTTCTGTGGGACCACGATATCACACCTGAGAAACTTCACAACTTCTGTCCTGCCCTCTAATATGCACTGCCGTCAGTTGTCCCTAGGGTGTCATTTACAAGCCTGGGTTTGTTCAGCTTTTGATAATCTTGGACCTGATAGAGGACCACACATTATTGCATTTAGTTGTCCTGACTTTCTTGCCTCTTTACTCTGGAACAGCACACCCCTGCACTCTCACATGCCTTCTTTCTCTTGACTGACATGGCCTTGTGGAGCGTCCAGCAGTTGCCCAGTGGAACACCTGCCGTCTGGACTTGTCTGACTGCTGCCTCATGCTAGGATTCAGGATTTTGGTGAGAGCACCACACAGATGGCCATGGGCCCTTCCCATAACATCCCATTGGGCAGCGCAAGATGGCGGGTATTGTCTGGTCACCGCTGGGGAAGGCGGGAGAATGCCTTTGCCTCGCTGTACAACTCTGCACCAAATGAACACCCTGCTCCCTGTCTACCCTTAGCCTCCATGGACCATCCTTGCCTCTGTTATTGAGTCAGTTCTTACATTGGTGGCGACCTCTCAAGTTTGTAAGACTTTCTGTGCTCAATGGGGATGGGAAGAAAGCCAAGAAGAGACTCTCGATTAGTCCCTGTGTCACACAAGGACATCTCTGAAATGTTTCATAGCCAAAATGCAGGGAAATACTTTTAGATGATTCCGGCATCCCTGCCTGGTACAAATGGTTAACGTGCTCGGCTGCACGTGGAGAAACATGGAGCAGTCCTCACCCTGAAGAAGGAAGGGGAGGCAAGCAAGCCTGCATTCCTTCTTATTCTTTCTTTGAAGACCTGAAAGGAAACACATAATCTTTGTTAATAGCAGCCAAACGAATCAACACCAAAAGCTTCTTACTGAAAATTTAAACAAAACCACTTTTGAGGATGCCAAGCCAGTACAAGTTTGCAATCCATTTGCCTGGTCCTGGGGAAAATTGGAGTTTAAGGTGTTAAGTTTCCTGGAGTTTTCACCAACCCACACTGGCAACAGGAGAGGGGGCAGGCCAGGCCCCCAGGACCTCTGTACCGGACAGTTAGGGATACGGTCCCAGAAAGCCACCTCTGAAGAGGGCCTGGGAGCCCCTGGCTGGTGCAAGTGGTTAATGCATTTGGCTACTAATTAAAAGGTGGGAGGTTTGAATCCACCTGGAAGTACCTCAGAAGAAAGACCTGGCAATCTGCTTCTGAAAAACCAGCCATTGAAAACTCTGTGCCGCACATTTCTACTCTGACATACACAGGGGAGCCCTAAGTCAGGGCCGGCTCAACGGCAACTGATTATTGCAAGTATTTTAAAATTGAAATAATTATCCAAAAGCACAAAAAAATGCAACTAATTTTTGCAGAGACCTTTCTCTTTCATTTCCACCTGCAAACAGTTTTTCTACCATTGTTCACAGAGGCTGTACAACTTCATCTCTTGCTTTATTTTCACTCAGCTTTGAATGACTAGAATGCAGACCTCGTGATGACACAGACCTCGTCTACTCACAGCTGTCTCCCCAGAGTCCAGAATGGAGCCTGTGGGACCCAAGCTTGAGCGAGCCAGAGATGTTTATCTTCCACACAATTTCCTTGACCCATTATCCAATTAATCAACGGTGTTTCCTGTCTCGTCTCAAAGACTTGATGCACCGTAATTTGAGTAAATTTCCTCTCCATTGTTGGACTTGGGGAGTTTGTAGGTTTTAGCTGCTATTGATGCTGCTGTGAGCATTTTTGTAGACATAACTTTAATTATTTTAAATCATTTCCTCAGAATAGATGTTCCATAGTGAGATTCCTGGCTACACGCTGTGAACGTGAAATGTGATGTTTAATGGCATTCAACGTAGTGTTAAGATGTGTGGGTGAGGATGTGGGATTCAGTGAGGCAGGTCTATGGTTTATGTGAGCAGTAAACCAGGAAAAACCAAACCAGTGACCATCACGTTGACTCCGACTTATGGCGACCCCATGTGTGTCAGAGTAGAACTGTGCTCCATAGGGTCTTCAATGGCTGTGATCCTTTGGAAGCAGATTGCCAGGGCTTTCTTCCAAGGTACCTCTGAGTGGACTCAAACCTCCAATGTTTTGATCAGTAGCCCAGCACTTCATGGTTTGTACCATCCAAGGACTCTTTGAGCTATCCAGGGACTATGTGAGCAGTAGATAAGGTTTACTTTGTAGAATTCTTTTTAAAAGCCTACATGGAGATGGGGAGCCCTGGTAGCACAATGGTTAACAGCTTGGCTGCTAACCAAAAGGTCAGCAGTTCAAATCCGCCAGCTGCTCCTTGGAAACCTTATGGGGCAGTTCTACTCTGTCCTATAGGGTCGCTATGAGTCAGAATCCACTCCCTGGCAGAGTTTTTTTTTTTTTTAATACAGATTGGAGAAATCCTTACACAATAAGAACCATAACTTCTGGTTAGATAGATTTTGAGTGGGGATATTGAAGGAAAGGCTTATGGATTGCACAAACCCTCTCCACCCCTGTTGACCTGTCTCAAACTCATTAATACTCGTGTTCTTGACCTCTAAGCTGCTCCTGGGGGAGGAAGGGCTGGTGTCTGTGATGGAGGTGTCCGGGGCCGCCCTAGCCTGGATTGATGACGGTAGCTTTGACAGGTCTAGGAGACGCATTGAAGAAAGATCTTTGCTGTGCTTAATTTTAAAGAAGACCATAATGTAGTCGTTACCTAAGTGCTTGGAGTTGTTAAATGACAAATTCTGGAGTCGAGTTATAACAATCGTAACAGAGATTTTGTTTGGGAGTAAATAAACCAAGTCGCTGCGGCAAGGAAGCCTGGTGCTCAAGAGGGACTAAGGACTTCAGTTTGAGAAAGATAGTGGTCTCCTTATGTCAGAAGCTTTGAGGAAGTCAGTTGTCCTTTAAGCAAAGCCGGGTCCTTTCAAAAGGGGCAAGTATGTGATTGGGCTACACGCCTGTCCTCTCTTTCATTTGTAAAAGGCAGAAGGGTTCTTGGCTTTGCTGTGATAAGGTCTCCAGAGGATGTGGATTTGGTAAGTCCCAGTTAAGTAAGGTTTGCAGGTGGAAGCAATCTGGGGCTGGTCTAGACTGGTCATGGACATTTTTGGTTGTGTAATTTAGGGTTCTAGACTTTTCTCTTTCATGGTTCAGCCTTCTGAAACTTGAGCACGCCTCCCAGTTAGGAAGACTTGAATTAAACTGCATCGCATTCGGAAGGTGGCCTCGTGCCCAAGAACAGTGAAGCCAGCCTTCCTGCTTGGTAGCACTGTGATATAAAGTGACTGAAGTCACAGCTAGAGCTGTCTGCTTTGGGGATTGATATGCTGTAGCCAGAAATGGGCTGGGAGGAAGCTTTCAGGCTTCCAGGCCAGCTTCAGAGCCCAGGCCCTGGTCCTGGTGGCCTTGGTTGGGGTCGGGGACCTTTGGGTGGAGCCAGCTGAGCAGAGCTGTGGGTACCTGCAGAGGTGGCCTGTCCAGCAAACACCATGACTCAGATGGGCCATGTGGGCATTTGGGCTCTGGTGTTGGTCTTGGGTTGCCTTGCCTGTGGCCACCTTCCCTCAGGAGGGCTCCATGGAGGGTAGAATCTGGACATACTCAAGTGACAGCCCATTGGGCAAATCTGGGGGTCCTGGGAGCTGCTTGCTCGGCCTGAGCACAGAGTGACCATTGGCATGTATGTAGGAGCCAGAGGGTTCCTTGGGTCCATTGTCAAAGTAGAGGCATTTAGATTGAGAGCTGGACGGTCATGTTTCTTGAAGGGCATGCCGAGGGGATCATGTCTGGGGAGAGCTTTGTGAATACAGAGGTCAGTGCGGTCTCAGAGACAAAAGGGCACTCTTCGCTCAGCTCTCTCCCCACCTGGGGGGAATGGGTTCAAATGACACCACAAAGACAAAGTTAGAGAAAAACACCGCCCTGACCCTGGGGTTAAACATTAGTTGGGGTGTTGCAATGTCACCGCTGCCACCTTGGGTCTATGAACTTGTGTGTCAGGCTCTCATTTGGCACGGGGCTGGGTGTGAGCCTCCTGGTGACTGGGCAGGGGCAGGAGGGTGCCCAGGGCCTAATCTGGGCCCCCACCAGCCGTCCTTGTAGTCAGCACCTGACACCATTTCACATGAGGGTGGGCTGGTAGACCCCTGCCAGTGGGAAACAGGTGGGAGGTTGAGCAGTGGGCTTTCAATGGGTACCTTTACACTATGTCGTCTACCGCCTGGCTCTAGAAAGTCTCTATGAGCTGAAGTGCTGGGCAGAGCGTTCACACACAAGTGCACACCAGCAGCACCACAGACAGGGGAAAAGTTGGGTTTGAGCCTATATCCCTGTTATGAATTGAATTGTGTCCTCCATAAATGGGTGTCAACTTGGCCTAGGTCATGATTCCCAGTATTGTAATACTGTCCACCGTTTTGTCATCTGATATGAATTCCCTCTGTGTTGCAAATCCTACCTTTATGATGTTAATGAGGTGGGATTAGCAGCAGTTATGTTAATCAGGCAGGACTCAATCTACAAGATTACGTTGTGTTTTAAATCAATCTCTTTTGAGATATAAAAGAGAGAAGCAAGCAGAGAGACATGGGAGTCTCATACCACCAAGAAAGCAGTGCCAGGAGCAGAGCGCGTCCTTTGGACCCAGGGTCCCTGCACGGAAAAGGTCCTAGACCAGAGGAAGATTGATAACTAGGACCTTCTCCCAGAAACGACAGTGAGAGAAAACCTTCCCCTGGAGCTGGCACCCTGAATTCGGACTTCTAGTCTCCTAGAATGTGAGAGAATAAACTTCTCTTCGTTAAAGCCATCCACTTTGTCATAGCAGCATAAATAAGACTGTCCCCAACAGTGTGCAGAACTTTACTAATGTGAGGCTATGGGAAGGGGATGGGTATATCAGAGCAGCAGTGTCAGGAGGATGAGCAAGCTGCATGCTGCTCCTTGGAGTTTCCCGTGGAGAGCTGTGATCCTGGACACAGGCTGCATCTTTCTTTGTTCTTTTGAGAGAGCTCGTCTTCATTCACATGTGGGTGTTTGTGCTTTACTTATTATTTATTTTAATGAAAATGGAAGAACACACTATTCAGGAATCCAGACCAGGCAGGCAGTAAGACAGAACAGCCGGCCAGGGCAGGGATGGGGGCCTCTGCCTGCACAGCGGGGCCACTGGGAGGGAGGTTCAGGCAGCTTCTCGGGATGGCCTCGTCCCCGAGACAATGGCTGGCTCCTGCGGACCAGTCCTGGGTGCTGCAGTGGAGGACGGGCTCCACGCACACCTCAGCCTTGTTCCTTGCTTCCTTCCTGGCCACAGAGGCATGATGGCTCCATGGCCCTCAGAAGGTTGTGGGTTTGGGGCATTACTGAAAAACCCAAAAGCCAGGCAGAGGCTGAGCTGTGTGTTCCACGCTGACCATGTGCCATGGCTGCACAGAGGTGGGAGAACAGCCATGGCCCTAACACCCCTCCCCTGGGGTCACCTGCAGGTGGTCAGGCAGCGACCTGGAGATGGGTTGCATTCCCCCACCCCCAGGGCCTCCGAGACACCCAAGAATCCCAAGAAGACATCTGTCCCAGGGCGGCTGGATGCATACACATGCATTCACATAGACACACATGTACACATATGCCAACACATAAACCACATATACAACACATAGACCAAAGCCACATACAATACATACATACATGTGTGCACATAAACATGTACTCAAACACACAGAGACATGCATGCACATAACACACATGTACACAGAAACACAGACACGCATGTATGCACATACCAGCACACACACCAAACACATACATTGACATATACACAGATACACATGCACGTGCATACATATATCAATGCACATACTAAACCCACATACAATGCACACATGCTTGTTTGCACACATGTACACAGATACACATGCATACAATATACATATGCACACACAGAGAGACAAACACCCAGCTACTTGCATGCACATACACACATGCACGTATATAACACACACACATGCACATAGACAAGAGACAAACACACTGACCCACATACACACACGAGAAACAGTCAAGATGCCCTGGTAGGAATTAGCAGGGGCCGGAGAAGGAACTAAAGATCCCTGGGTGGTGCAGACAGTTTACGTTTGACTGCTAACTGAAAGGTTGGCAACTCGTTCCTATCCGGCGATGCCACAGAAGACAGGCCTGGCAATCTGCTTCCATAAAGATTGTTGCTGTTAGGCTGTTAGGTGCCATTGAGTTGGTTCCAACTCGTAGCGACCCTATGTACAGCAGAATGAAACACTTCCTGGTTCTGCGCCATCCTCACAGTCGTTATACTTGAGCCCATCGTTGTATCTACTGTGTCAGTGCATTTCCTTGAAGGTCTTCCTCATTTTCGATGACCTTCTACTTTACCAAGCATGATGGCCTTCTCCAGGGACTGGTCCCTCCTGGTAACATGTCCAAAGTACGTGAGATGCAGTCTCACCATCCTTTCTTCTGAGGAGCATTTTGGCTGTACTTCTTCCAAGACAGATTTGTTCATTCTTCTGGCAGTCCACGGTATATTTAATATTCTTTGCCAACACCATAATTCAAAGGCATCAATTCTTCTTCAGTCTTCCTTATTCAATGTCTAGCTTTCACACGCATATGAGATGATTGAAAACATCATGGCTTGGGTCAGGCCCACCTTAGTCCTCAAAGTGACATCTTTGCTTTTTAACACTTTAAAGAGGTCTTTTATAGCAGATTTGCCCAATGCAATGTGTCTTTCGATTTGTTGACTGTTGCTTCCATGGCTGTTGATTGTGGATCAAAGTAAAATGAAATCCTTGACAACTTCAATATTTTTTTCCGTTTATCATGATGTTGCTTATTGGTTTGGTTGTGAGGACTTTTGTTTTCTTTGTGTTGAGGTATAATCCATACTGAAGGCTGTGGTCTTTGATCTTCATCAGTAAGTGCTTCAAGTCCTCTTCACTTTCAGCAAGCACGATTGTGTCATCTGCATATCACAGGTTGTTAATGAGCCTTCCTCCAATCCTGATGCCCTGTTCTCCATCATATAGTCCAGCTTCTCGAATTATTTGCTCAGCGTACAGATTGAATAAGTATGGTGAAAGGATACAACCCTGACACACACTTTTCCTGAGTTTAAACCACTGTAGTGTCCTCTTGTTCTGTTCAAACGACTGCTTCTTGATCTGTGTATAGATTGCTCATGAGCACAATTAAGTGTTCTGGAATTCTCATTCTCTGCAATGTTATCCATAATTTGTTAATGATCCACATAGTCGAATACCTTAGCATAGTCAATAAAACACAGGTAAACATCTTTTTGGTATTCTCTGCTTTCAGCTAGGATCCATCTGACCTAAGCAATGTTTACAGACCTCGTTCTGTAAAGATTGAAGTTAAGGAGATCCTATGTGGCAGTTCCACCCTGTAACACTTGGGGTTGCCGTGAGTCAGAACAGACCCAACGGCAATGGGTTTGGTGTGCAGAAGGAGCAAGGGTGGGAGGTGCGTATCAATTAGGGGCATAAGCAGCTGTGTGTCAGGGATGGAAAGAATAGTGTGTGGGGGCAAGGAGGGGTGGGCCACCTTCTGTATGCTGCCACGTGAAGCTGGAGAGATGCCCATTGAAAGGACCAGGATGGCCCCTACAGGGTACAGTGAGCAGTTTAGTTGGCTCATTCCAACGGTGTTCTCAGATCCCTGTGGAAGAGGTGGCGCCTCTTGTTAAGTCACCATTTACAATATCTCCACTCAGATTGGGAAGTTTCTTTCAGAACTTAAAATACCCCTGCTGTATCTGATAGTATCCAGGAAACTTCAAACAGAAACCCGGCATGTTCCTCCTTCTAAGGCACCAAAAACAGCTCTGCAGGTGGCATTTGAAGGGCTGGGGGAAAGAGGAACCCATCCCTGCAAGAAAACTTGCCGAAATTCACGGAACAGTTGTTGAACCCTGAATATAGGTGGGCACCAGGTTCTTTAAGACACACCGCCAAGGAACAGGCCAGATCACCAGGACAGGGTCAGAGTCTGGAACCAGTGAGCCCTGCCTGGGAGCAGCAGGAGAGTGAGCACAGAGGATGGGGCATCGAGGGATGCATAGGAGTCTGCCAGATGGAGACCACAGCAGAAGTGTGCTGTCGTTGGCTTTTGGTAACTGATATGGCGAATTCCTAGTGCTGCTCCTCCAGAAATGACAGCTGGTGGCCCAGGGCTGGCTTGCTACAGGTAGAGGTCACGGAATCTCTTTTCACAGCAAGGGCTCACTCCAGAAGGCCTGGAGGCAGCTGGTTTGGCAGGCTGGGAGTAGGACATCCCACTTCTTGGCACCGGTATTCATGGTCAGGTAACATAGGCAATAAACGTGTGTCTCACCACTGACCCACTGCCCTTCAAGGCGTGGCCTGTCGGGGTCCTAAGGCACTGACTTTTGTGTTCCTCAGTCTCCTCTGGCCTCAGAGATGGAGTGTGTGTCTGCATGTGGCATGAATGGGGGCTTGGGAGCGCCCTGAGAATGCAGTGCAATAACTGTGGCAGAATCATAATTTCCTGGCACAGCATCGAGGGAGTCAGAGACCTCCCACTTCCGGGTTATGACGTGGCAGGTGGCCAGACTCACCTCCAAGGTAACGTGTGGACCAGGAAGTCAGGGCACAAGGGTCCCCAGGCAGCCACGACAGAGAACCAAACCTGGCAGCTCATAGGGCAGAAGTATGTTCTCTCACAGTTCTGGAGGCTGGGAGTCCAATTAGGAGGCTGCCATGTGGATTCCTTCTGAGGCTCTGAGGGAGAATCCGTTCCTTGCCTCTCTCCCAGCTTCTGACGATGGTGGACGATGCTTGGTGTTCTTTGGCTTATGGGCGTATCACTCCAATCTCTGCCTCCATCTTAGGCTGGGTTCTCTAGAGGAGCAATCCCAGTGGCGTGTCTATATATATATAAATATTTAGAGAGAGATTTATCTCACACAGTTGTGGAGGCTGGCAAGTCCCAATCTGTGGGTCAGGTGTCAGGATGTGGGCTTCTCCTGACTCACATGGTTGCAGGGGCTGACGAACCCAAAATCAGAAGGTCAGGTGGACGGCTGCTGCCTCACGGGATTCCAGGAGCTGGTGAATCCCAAGATCTGCAGGTCAGGTGGCAGGCTGCTGGCTCACGTCCCAAGAACCAGAGGTCAGAGAATGACGAGTAGGATGAAGGATCCAGAGCAAGCTTTGCCTGGACGTCCATGTATCTTGGATGCAGGTCACACCCCCAAGGAAACTGACTGGCTTTCAACTGACTAGCTTCCTACTTACTGATTGGCTGCTCACATCGGATCAGAGAATGGAGGATGATTCTATAATATATGCCAAACCACTGAGAATCATGGCCTCACAAAGGTGACACATAACCTTAACCATCACAGCCTCCATTGTCACATGGCCATCTTCTCTCTGTGTCTGTGTCTCATCTCCTCTGTTATAGGGAGAGCTGCAGGATTTTATAGGGTCATAGGACCCACCCAGCTCCAGTATGGCCTCATGTTAACTGATCACATCTGCAAAGACCCTATTTCCAAACAAGGTCTTGCTCACAAGTGCAGGGGTCAGGACTTTGTATATCTTTTGGGGAACTCAGTTCAACCCATAACAGTCAGAGTAGGGAGTGACCTCAGGCTACTCAGCCCATAAGGGTAGGGTGGTTCAGACTGTCCCTTCTCCCCACCCCCACTCTCCGCTGCTCATTGTGGTGCCATAGACAACGGGGGCAGCCTCATCAGAGCTGTTTCCACCTTAACGTGAGTGTGGGGGTACCTGCTCTGGTCCAAGGAGGAGCTGGATGTGGCTGCCCCTCCTGCCAGCCGTGCTCCTCGTCCTTTGCTTTGCCCAGGAATCTCGAGTTGATCGGATGAAGGTGGTCACCCAACTGCAGGCAGCTGCCAGGGTCTACAGGGGGATAACATTTGCACCGTGACTGCCCTAGCGCCCAGGGCTAGCAGGATGGCAAGGAACACCCCCACCCCGAGGGTAAGTCAGGGTCAGGGCCTGTCCCCATACGTGCCGTGCCGTATGTGTGGGGAGCTTCTGTCCTGAGGTTTTCTGGAGACATTCTTCAGCATAAAATCACATTAGTGGCAGGGGATTTTCAGGCAAAGAAGAGAGCGTACTCTGGCGTTTCTTAGACTTTATTCTGAGCGTTGTGGGGATTAGTTTTGGGAACGAGGCCTTGCTGAGATGCAGCTGTTTGCAGGGGGGCCTCTCCCCCCCTCAGCCTTAGAGAGGATATGCAGTGTCCAGCTGTTCCAAAATCCAGTTCTGATTCCAAACAGCCAGGCCCTGCCCTTTGGATGGACTAGCTGGGTCACTTCCTCAGCATTCTGACTTGGGGCAGGCCTCCTGGGCTGTTCTACCAATGTCTGCCCACATGGATGCTGAGCCTAGCCCTAGGTAGGAGTGGACAGTGGCCCCTGGCCGCAAGGCCTAGAGAAGACAGGCTACAAGGTGCCTTAGTCACCCAGTGCTGTTGTAACAGAAATACCACACGTGGATGGCTATAACAAGCAGAAGTTTATTCTCTCACAGTCTGGGAGGCCAGAAGTCCACGTTCAGGGTGTCAGCTCCAGGGGAGTCTTTCTATCTCCGTCGGCTCTGGAGGAAGATCTTGTCATCAGTCTGCTTCTTGCCTAGGAGCTTCTCAGTGCAGGGACCTCAGGTCCAAAGGTTGTGCTCTGCTCCTGGCACCGCTTTCATGGTGGTATGAGGTCCCTCTCCTCTCTGCTCACTTCCTTTTTTTAATCTCAAAAGAGATTGACTCCACATACAACCTAATCCTGTAGATTTGTTTCCTGCCTCATTAACACAACTATCTATTATTCTGTGTGAGTTTGTGTGTTCTGTGTGTAAACACATACGTGCATATGTGAGTGCGTTAGCTTGTAAGTGTGCTGTGTGTGAACACATATGTGAGTGTATGTGCATGAACACATGTGGGTGGACTGCAGGGATTCAGTTCTGACTCGACCTCTGAGGGCTCTATAACCTTGAGCACCTTCCTTACTGCCTGGGCGCCGTGGGCCCCAGAGAGGCCACAACCCGGCCCCAGCCCCAGCCCCACGAGGGCGGTGGGCTCCCTGTGATAGGACAAATGGGCACTTTGGCCAGCCTGGACTTGATGGTGCACATGGGGATTGCAAGTGTGCCCGAGGGCATCCCTTCTGGTTTAACGTTCCTTTGCAGCGAGTCAGTGTTGCCTCTGAGGGGAGGGGAGTCACACAGTGCTGGGGGTTCTCAGGGCTGCATGGCTTTCTGGGAGTCAGAATTGACTCCAAAAGGCCCCAGGAGACGGTGGGTCGTGAGGCAGCCCAGCAGGACCTGATGCTGTGCCCCTCAGCCCAGAACGGGGAGGGTCTGTACTGAGGGTCCAACTGGGCCCGGGACTCCTTGCTTCCTTCTACAAGCGGGTCGTTCTGAGGCTTACGGTGTCTCCTCACAGGTGTCTGTTAGGCAAAGACGACGGATGCTGCAACTTAGCCCCCGGGAGCTGGACCCGGCAGGACAAGCAGAGGCAGGACTCCATGTCCTACCTCTCTGCTTCTGAGCAAAGGCTTTGATCAGTGATACCAAAAGTGACAGAAATGCAAAACCCATCAAGTATTAGCCTGGTTTTAGCTCATCTCACGACTCTCAGATTTATTATTTCACATCCTGCATCGAGCCACTGGGGTGTCTCAGTTGGAGAGTGTCCCACAGGCCTGCACCGTCCCTCTGTCAGAGATGGCTGGTCTACAGGGCCTTTGACTTGCTGGAAAGCTCTGTCCTGCAAGTCCTGCTCTCATAGAGGAGGCCGGTGGTCAGGGAGTCCCACGAGGGGATGTGGGCATGGTGGGGAGGGGCGGTCCCCTGCTAGTCTCCGTCACCCACCACTGCAGGCACCCTGGGCCTGTCTGCCCCCGACTTGCTGCTTCATAGAGTAGCCAAATCCCTGAGAAGATTATAGTGTGCAGCTTCTTTTTAAAGATAGAGACTGAATTTCTTTAGCCACTATCATTCCTGCAAGCAGTTACTTCCCAGAAGGATTTCTTTGCTTCCCAACTGCCTTTGGGGCGTCACATAATTATTGATAATTCACTCAGAGGGAGAGGGAGGGATCCTTTCCAGTTTCAGGGAAGCCCCCTGCTGCCCTGGTTCCCACAGGTTGGCCTGGGTTCCCGAGGCCGCTCCAGGGGCAGGGGCTGTGCTTCAGCCCCCTGGACCCCTGCCTGGCCCTGCTGGATGCGGAGTAAGGGGCTCGTGAATGGGATGACTGGACCCCAGGGGCGCGCCACTGACCCATGTTTCCTTGGCTTGAGAGGCCTTCAGTGCCCCTGTCTTGGCTACGTCAGATAGACAAGGCTGTGGGCAGGACCAAGGTTTCCAATAGGTGCAGGCCGCAGGGGACCACGGTGGGGGCGGCCAGGTGGGGTCCTGCCCTGGGCACAGTGGGTGGAGGATGGAGCCTGGTCTCCCTCTTGACCCCCATTTTACCATGTAATAAAAAAGGAGTAAGTGGCAGAAAAAAACTGGGTGGGGAATGCAGAAGGCTGCTACTGCAGGAGTGGAGGTGTGTCCTCCAGCGTACCCCACTCTTCTGGGGTCCTCCAGGCTGGTGGGGCACCCCACCCTGTGGGTCCGCAGCCAGGACAGACAGTCCCGGGCACAGGGGGCTCTTCCCCACAATAGGATGACTTGGACAAGCATGGAGGAGGTGGGGCAGATCCAGCTCCGATCCACATGGTAAGTCCTGAGTGAGGCCACGCTCAACAGCAAAGCCCCTCCCTAACCTAGGTGGCCATGGGGCACTGAGCTCCCCAAGGGGCCATGAGGCGTCAGCACAGTGACCTTGGGGCTCGCCTGCCTCAGTGGCTGTGGTGCCCGGAGATGTCCTTGTTTAGGACATCTGTCCCCAAGTGGGTATCGGGGATACTGGGGCCTCTGTGGGCTGGAGACGGGTTCACCCAGCCCCACTGCCTAGGGCTTCACCGAGGCCCCCACGAGTCCATGGTTCCACAAGCAGAGGCTGACATTCTGTGCGCACCGGTGGGGGTGGGGGGGGTAGAGGGGTAGGGGTGAGGGGGATATGGACTGGAACTCATGTCCATGGCACCATCTGTTCCATCCATCCCATATTGCCCCTCCTGACAGACAGTCCCAGAATTAAGTTAGAACCCCCACTGGGGCGTAGTGGTTAAATGCTATGGCTGCTAACCAAAAGCTCGGCAGTTTGAATCCACCAGTCACTCCTTGGAAACCCTATGGGGCACTTCTACTCTGTCCTATAGGGTCACTGTGAGTCGGAATTGACAGCAACAGTGTTACGCCCTGTCAGGGTGCTCATGAAAACTCTGATACACAGCAGTGAGTGAGGACATTTCTACCATCAGAGAAGGAAGCCAGGGGTTGTCTGAGCAGAGTTAGAACAACACGCAGGTGAGGGGGGAGATGGAGGGAGGCAGAGGCCTGGGGCCCACGTGTGGGCGGGGAGTGGTTGCCCAGTGTCAGTGGTTCAGGCTCCTATACACAGCTCTTTGGCATCTCTCCCCAAAGGACTTGGAATTGTAACAGCTTGGGCCTCTTTAAGTTCCAGCTATACGGACAGTGGCCCCAGGCCAGGCCCTCCCCTACCCACTTCTCGGTTGGAGCAGAAGGGGGCCGGGCCAAGTGGGGGACCAGGTAGATGTCCTGAGGGGCTGGTGCCCAGGAGCCTCTGCCTTGGCCATGGTGACCTGGGGCTCCAGCCCAGAGCCCCCCCATATGGCAGTTTAGGCAAGTGGATGAAGGAGGTCAGGAATGGGCTGGATGTCCTTCACAGTGTCCCTTTGTCTTGAGCCTGTGGCTGCTTCATGGACGCATGGGGAGGAAAGAGTTAAAAGTCCTTGGAGGCTAAGTCGTGGGGGACATGCCCAAGAGGCCACCTCAGTTCCGAGACCTCTGCCCGTGCTTCTATGTGGGTGACATCTGTGGGAAGAGGCTGTGCTGGGAAGCCTGAATGAGGAACTGGTGGCTGGCCAGGAGGGCGGGGAGGCAGCTCCACCCCCAGGACGACGTTGCCGCCCGCCAGCCAGCAGAGCACACACAGCCCCGATGGCTCCAGACCCCAGCGCTGGCCGTGGCCTCCTGCTGCTCACCTGCTGCCTGGCCGCTGCCCACGCCCACATACTGGGCCTGAGTTTGCCGTGGTTCCTGAGGTCTGCGGACCCCACGATGACACTGGCCTCCGAGCCCCGGAAAGGCTCAGCTGTGCAGCCTACAGCAGACCCCACCACACATGTGGCCCCCCAGGAGGGCCCCACCGAGCAGGCCACCGCTGCTGCCGTACGTGAGCTGCCCCTGGAGGAGCTGGAGGCTGGCCAGGGCAGAGCCCCTACTGCCCCTGTGGCCCTTGCCCAGAGACCAGACATGAGGGAGGAGAACGTTGCCGGCGTGGGAGCCAAGGTCCTGAACGTGGCCCAGGGCATCCGGAGCTTTATCCGGCTGTGGAATGATGCTGCCCCCACTGAGAGCCCCACCGGGGCAGGTACCCTGGCCCCTGTGGTCCCCACGGACCCCCTCACTCTTCCTGAGTCCTCCAGCACTGCCGCTGGGAGCAGGACGGCTCCTGGGCCAAGTAGTACAGCCTCCAGCTCACAGGACACCCCAAGGACCCATTCCAGCACCTTGCCAGTGCCCACCCAGCTGCTTGCCTCTTCGAGCAGACCCCGGGCCCGGCTCAGAAAGCCTTTGATGCCCCCGCCAACTCCAGGTACAGCGTCTTCTCCCTCCTCCATAGGGTGGCCCCAGCGTCTGGACAGTCAAGAACTCCTTCCCGCAGCTGCCTTTCCCGACCAGCACACCGCCGCGCCCCGCCGCACACCTCGTCTGTCCCCTCTGGTGACGGGCTCTGCTCACACTGCCTCTTCCACCCTCCCTGCTGACCTCTCGGCCCTGCATGGTAGGGGGCCCCTGCTCGGCAACCCTGGTGGCAGGGGCGGCCACATGCAGAGGGGCCACCCAGCCGAGTGGTCTCCGGTCTCAGTTTTAATCAGGGACAGTGGCGATTGGGGTTCTCACGTGGCTAATTCTTCGGGGCCTGGTCTCGCTAACACCTCCACACCGCTTGCCCCTGCTGGGCGGCCTGCTGGCCGCTGCCGGCCTCTGCCGTCCTACATGCCACTCTGCCGCCACCTGGGTATTGGCCTCGCCTTGCTGCCCAACCACCTCGGCCACGAGAGCGACGAGGAGGTGCGGGGGGCTGCACAGGCCTGGGGGGACCTCCTCCAGACAAACTGCCACCATTTCCTGGGGTGGTTCTTCTGCCTGCTGCTGGCCCCCCCTTGTGGTGCTGCCCCACTGCCTGGCCCGCCACCCTGCCGCCAGTTCTGCGAGGCCCTGGAGGACGAGTGCTGGAGCCATCTGGAGGGCCACAGGCTGCCTGTGGCCTGTGCCTCGCTGCCCACCCAGGAGGATGGGTACTGTGTGTTCATTGGGGCGGCCGCAGGTAATGGCCTACTGACCACCCTCGCCTTTTGGCTACTCTGAACTTGGCACAGAGGCCTCCTTAACCCCTCTCGCTGACACCAAGCTGGGGCCAGGCAGCCTGTGTGTTCACAGTTCATTGTGCCCTCCCGGAGCCAGGGGCAGGTGGTGGGACCCTCTCCAAGCAGGGAAGACAGGGCAAGTGAGGCAGGGAGCCATAGATTCCGTGTGCTTCCAGTGACAATCCCTCTAGCGTCTTACCTCGTGTGGTCCTCGCCATGGTCTGAGTTAGCCCTATATGTCCTCGGTCACTGAGGAAGACTGAGGCATGGGGATCACATGATCCATGGGGATGGAAAGGGAGGGGGAAAGAAGAAAGGAAAGAACAAGGGGAGGGCAGGGGATGCAGTGGAGGTGGGGGAGCAGGCCGGCAGGCGTGTAGCAGGGAGTGTGTTACTAAGCCCCAGGCAGCCTAGAACCCCCCCCCCCACCGCCCCGCACTCCTGAGGCAGTCAGTCCCCTATGTGGCTGTGAGTCCCTGTCTGACTCCCCAGTGGCTGTTTATACTTGGTAGCCTTGGCCCCGGAGGGATCTGCCCTTTTGGCCCTGGTTTCCAGCCCCCACCCCTTGCTATGGCATGTGGACAAAAGGCCTTGATCCCATCAGTGGCCTCGTGGTCACTGGGCTTCAGGGCTGGGCCAGGCCAGTGAGGAGGGGCAGCTCCTGAGTGGTGGGCTTCTGGGGCCAAATTCCTTGCAAATGCTCCCTTTGGGGCTTTCTGCCACAAGATGCGTGGGTGTGCGGGACCAAAGCTCAGTGCAGCAGGCTGCCGGCCAGTCTGCCAGGTGCTCTGCCCACTTGCTCGGCAGACCTGTGCCAGCCAAGAGTGCAGTGTGGTTGTGGGGAAGGGGGCACGTGCTAATGATGGGGTGGCCATGGACCCGAGAGAGGGGTGCACAGGCTGGGAGTGGAGACTGAGGTGGAAGGAGACAGACTGAAGGGCTGCTTGCTGGAAAGCAAGGCCGCAGACCTAGCCCAGCTGCACCCAGTGCATGCAGAGAGGGCAGGAGGGGCCATGCTGGGGCTTTTGGCTGAGGTATTCGGTCTCAGAGGAGCTGAGGGAAGAAATTGTGTCCACCATCCCTGACGCTCCCGGTCTTCAGGCCCCCGTGTGTGATATCAGCAGAGCCTGCCCGGCAGCCTGAGCCATTTCCCTACTCCCCGACCATGCTGGCCCTGCCCTCACTTAACATGTAGGACAGGGGGCAGCCTGCAGCAGGCGCCATTCCAGGGGAATGCTGCCAGCACCCCGCCCACCCCAGCCCCAGGCTCAGTGTGGCTCCAAGGACAGGAACATTAAGTCCCCTACCCCCAGCCCTCAGGGGGCTGGTGCAGGAGAGAGGTCAGAGGCCAGTCACTGGTTCCTGAACCCCAGGAACTCAACTTGAAGGGTGGCATTTCAGATGCCGCACAAGGTGGGACGTGAGGCTGGGGCATCCACGGACCCTCAGCATCTCAGGTCACCCTGTGGAGGGCCCAGGCTCAGGCTGGGCCACCCTACTGGAATGTCAGAGCCATCGTCTATTTCTGGTGGAGCGCGGGCCCTATGGCTGGGCCTTAGGTAGGGTCAGTGTTTAGAGGGGCGTTTGGATCCAAGGCTCAGCCAGGAGCCAGTTCGGGCGGTGCTTCCCAGCAAGCCCCAGGCAGGGCTGCGTGGGGCTGGGATTTCTCTCACTTCAGCTAGCTCTGCTGGCCGGGAGGCCTAGAGAACTTCTGACCAGACATCTGGCTGCAATGGCAGCATCCGCGGCTGTGAGGAGGCCATGACCTCCTGAGCAGAGTCCTGGGGGACTCTTGCAGGCCATTGCTGCGTCCCTTCGGCCCGGAGATGGGCTGAGGCTAGCCTCCCTCAGCTGGCGACCCTTTCTAGGGGTGGCCCCATGGGCAGGAGTGCCCTCCCCCTCCTCCGCCTTCCCAGCTGGGGCGCCCCTCCCTGGAGCCCCACACTCAGCACCTTCCCCTTGTTGGTGACAGATCCCACAGGGACTGGTGAGCAGGTCTTGGAAGGGCACTGGGCTGTATACCTGTTCCCAAGACAGCCCCAAGCTCTCCTCCAAGCTGCCCTCTGGGCCACCTGGGCATCACCGAGACCCAAGCCAGGGAGACATGTGTGTCAGCAGGGGCACGTCCACTTCAAAGACTAGATGGCGCCCCTCCCCAGGCACCAGCCCTCACCCTGAACAGCCTCTTCCCTTTTCAGCCCCTCCGTGCCCTGCACGGTGCCACCGTCACCTGAGGGACCCATATACCCTAGTCCCTGAACACCAGCCCTGATGCCAAAACTCCCTCCATGGCCCCAGGAGAGTGTGCGGGAGAGGGATGAGGCCAGCCAGAGGGCAGTGGTCAGTGAAGCGAGTGGCCAGGTCAGGAGAAAGGGCTCCCTACCAGGCATAGGCTTTGTAGGGAGTGCAGGTCAGAGGACCCTGGGGTGTCCACCCCCACAGACAGTGACAGGCCACACTGGGTACTCTGGGCTATGCCTCTGCACCCTCCCCTGGTGCTCTCAGATCCCTCCTGCACCCCGGGAACAACAGTGAAAGCAGCTGGCATTCACAGAGGACCCAGGGGCAGGTGTGTTCTTCTCGTTTACAGATGAGAAAACTGAGGTCCATGGGAGTCAAATGGTACATGCATGACCACATGGCTAGTGCATGGGGCCAGGAGGTGGGCCCTAGTGCTCACCCACCTGCTGTCCACTGGATAGGCTCAGCTTCTGGTGGAGGAGACTCCAGGTGGCTGGCTGCACCCAACCTGTTAGAGCAGACACCGTGACCATCACCGAGACAGTTGGTGGTGCCACTACAGCCTGTGCCAGGAGGGACACGGTGGGGACATGGCAGGGGCAGGGTCCTGCTTGGGTGCTCAGGGAGGGGATGGCTTCCCACACGTGGGAGTGTCTCTCCTCTCAAATGCACTTTTGGGGTCTCTACATGTGGCACCCTGGACCGTGGGGCTTAGTCCTCCGGCAGGTCATTTGGGGGCTGCTGAACCCTCTGGGAGTCCCTGGATAGTGCCAACAGTTAATGCGCTCCACTGCTAATTGAAAAGATTGGAAGTTCCAGTCCACCCAGAGGCAACTCAGAGGAAAGGCCTGCCGATCTGCTTGCCAAAGATCAGCCACGGAAAACCCTACGGAGCACAGTTCCACTCTGACACACATGGGGTCAGTGTAAGGCAGAGTGGATGTGCCAGCAGCTGGTTTGGTTTCTGAGCCTCTCCCCCACCTGGAAAGCCAGCTGCATATGGGTCCCTGGGAGGTCAAGGTGGCCATGTGGGGCACACACACAGGTGGGAGTTCATTGCTGGAGTGTTCTGAGGGCCATTCTTACTCCATCCTGGGTGGCCTTGTTGAGGCTTCCTCACTGCTGGGTTCAAATCTTGTTCCTCTGATCAAACGTAGAATGTCAGAAAAATGTTACTGTTCCTTATAATGAATGCTTCAGTTTGCTCGAGTTTCTGTTTAACTTTGACTTAAGTGGAGATGAGAGCACCTCAACGGGAAAATATTTCCTCTTATATCTCGCCTCTTGGCAACCTACAGATACTGTTTGGGTGAGCTAGCTAAGCTCACCACAGGTCTCCTGTCACCCCCCACGTGTGCCAGCGAGGACTTCTGTGATTATCTCTTACTGGGGCATCAGTGGAAAGGCAGTGTCTGTGTGATAAGGTCAAATCGTGGTGATTCTTTGGTAACCAAACATAGACAAGACAACGAAAGGACATACCTGGCATTCCTGCAGGTTCTTTCCTTGACTGCTCTTGTGTCTTGGCTTTTCTTACATCATCAATGAGATTGCCATGATATTTAGGGGATACTCCCTCCTGCCCTTGGGGAGACTGGCGGGGCATTTTACAGGTCGTCTTTGTCCCTCTGGAGATGCCCTGTGGCCGTGGGTGACTTGTGCTCTGACGTCACCTTCCATCTGGACGAGGTAGAGAATCTAGTCCCCTTCTGGCCTCACTGAGGTGGAACAAGATGGTGGCCATGATGGCGCCTGCTCAGTGGCAGCCTGAACCCTCTGCGTCAGGGCCTCCGCTTGTTGCTGGGGCTTTAGGGGCATCTCCCTGAGGTGGTCCTTCTCAGTTGGAGAGCGAGCTGCCAGTCCTCTTCCTCAGGGAAGTCAGGTTTGGACGCTGTTCTTCTCGGTTGGCGCGTGAGCTGCTGTCGTCTTCCTCAGTGAAGTCAGGCCTAGGTGCTGTCCTTCTCAGTTATTATCATTACTGTGTGTGGAGAGGGTGCTGGTCTGGACACCACTGACCCACATTGAGTAAGGGAGGGAGGCCCTCTGCAGGGTGTCTTGATGGGGAAGTATACACAGGAGCCAGGAAACTGAGCTTTTAGAACTGCTGCTCACCCCTGGGGGAGGCCTGTAGCCCTGGGGTAAAGATGCCCTGGAGGGGGTTGGTGAGTGTGGGAGGGTGTGTCACAGGGGATGCTGTGCGTGACTAGGAGAGGGACGCCTGGCCTCGGGGCACAGGAGGATCCCACTGTTGTCCCTTGGCCGTGCCCCAAAAGGCTCTGTTTTCCTCTCCTCCTTTTTACTAGGCAGGACGGGGGTGGGGGATGAGGGGTGGGTAGATCTTCCTGACAGGCCCAAGTCTGTCCTGGGTGTCGGTCAGCAGCTGAGAAGGCAGAACCTTGCAGGCAGGGGACCTGCCACCTTCTCCTGCGTTCATGTCACCCCAGGGCTTTGTCAAGGTATCTTGGGCTTCCCGGGTGTGTTTGTGTCCCATTTGTGGTTGTCTCAGTCTCCTAGTGCTGCTGTAACAGGGATACCATATGTGGGTGGCTTTAAAGAACAGAAAATATCCAAATCAGGGCCTGAGCTATATCAATTCCTTCTTTGTAGTCTGGGTGTTCCTTGATTCTTTGGCTTGTAGGTGATCCTCACATGGCATTTGTCTTCCCCCAAGTGTGTGTGTGTGTGTGTGCCTGCATCATCTATTCTGGTCTTTTTATAACTCAGAAGGGATTAGGTTTAGGACCCACCTACTCCTGCATGACTCATTAACATAAGAAAAGAAAACACTATTTCCATTCAGGGTCACATCCTCAGGTACCAAACCAAAACCAAATCTCTAGTCGTCGAGTTGATTCCGACTCATAGTGACCCTATAGAACAGAGTAGAATGCTCCATAGGGTTTCCAAGGAGCAGCTGGTGGATTCAAACAGCCTGTCTTTGGGTTAGCAGCCATAGCTCTTAACCTCTGTGCTATCAGGGCTCCTCTACAGGTACAAGGGCCAGAAATTCAACACATTTTTGGAGGGAAACAATTCCGTCCATAACAGTGGTTAACCAGATGACTTGGATGTTTAATAACAATCTACATATCTCTATTTCTGTCTATCCATCCATCTACACATCCTTCTATTCATCCACCTACTCACTCATCCAACTATCCACCCCCCACCCACCTCCCATTCACTCATCTAGCCATCATTCGTCCATCCATCCACTCATCCATCCTCTCACTCTCCCATTCATCCACCCATCTGTCCACCAATCCATCTACCCATCTATCCACCTATCCACCCGTCATCCATCCATCCACCCATCCATCCATCCACCCATCCATCCATCCACCCATCCACCCATCCACCCATCCACCCATCCACCCACCCACCCACCCACCTACCCACCCACCCATCCAGCCAATGGACCAGGCTTTTAATGTGAGAATGAGATCATTACCTGCAATACTGTGTACAGTTTGTTCAGGCCAAGTCCCTCACATTTCCATCTCTCTGGTTCTCTACTACTGTCATCACAACTCCTTCCTTGATCCCAGCTGGGAAAGGTTCTCCACTTTTAAGGACTAACATGATTAGATTGGGCCCACCTGGATAATCCAGAGTAATCACCCCATCTCAAGGTCCATAACCGTAACCATATCTCCAGAGTCCCCTTTGCCATGTAAAGTAACATATTCACAGGCTCTGGGGGTTAGGATGTGGGCATCTCTGGGGCCACGATTCTGCTGACCACAATAAATGTGTGTGCACCAGTGTATGCGTGCATTTGCATTCGTGTGTGTGTGCTTGCACTATGTGCATATGCGTGTGCATGCGTGGGGTATGCATGTATATATGTGTGTGTGTATGTAGAGATACCCATATGCACATGTGTTTTTTTGCATAAACGGAATCATACTCTGTGAGCGTGAAAGTTGCCGTTTCCTGTTAACAACATGTCTCAGAGATCCCCTCGTGTCACTACAGGTAAACCGCTCTTGCTCTTTTTACAGCTGCTTGGTTCTGCTATTTTCTTTAACCTCTCCCCACTGATGGACCTTCAGGTGTTTCCAGCTTCTCTTTGTAACAGACAAGGCTATAATAACCCTCCTCATCCTTCAGTATTTGTTGATTCATGGCTCATTCCCATCTTGTTAATTAAGCAACATTGGCCGATTGCCTCCACCCCTTGCAGACCTGGTTTGGGTGCTGGCAGCATCACAATCAGGTATGGGCCCCTCTCTCAGGGAATTCAAAATCTTCAAAAGTGCATTGGACCTCTTAGGGCATTATCTTTTGTAGATCTTCGGGAATATCCCCTAAGGCTTTGAATGGGTAGCCTTGAACCTGTAGATTACTGTAGATAATATAGTCAGATCACCATGTCAATATTCAGTCGCCACCCTGGGATGTGGTAGGTGTCTTGATTTACTTAGGTGGTTTTTTAATCTTTCAGTCAAGCTCTACAGTCTTGGACATTTCTTGAAGTGTTTGTTCCCGGTTTATTTTTCTCTTTGTTTTGGGGTTAGATTCTCCCCTGTCCCCAGCATTTTGGACTTTGTAATTGCTACTGTATAATAAGGTGACAGGTATGGACCTTGTAATTGCTACTGTATAATAAGGTGACAGGTATGGAACATTCTTATATGCTTATTAGGTTCAGGAAGTTTCTTTTATGTAGATCTTCCTGAAGTGATTATTTTTAACTTCAACAGGAAACTGGGCTGAGAGGGGTGTCTTGGAGTCTGTCGTTAGGAGTGAGGACTTTCTCCCCCTTTTGCTATGTCTATTCTGGACCCTGTTACTAGGGACATATCAATGGCACCTGGCTAGTCACATCAATATGTACCATCTTCTCTGTCCCATTTAATGGTTTTTAACTTGAATTCTGTTTCATCTGATATGAATGTCGCGGTTATTGTTAGTTGCGGTCCCGTCGGCTTAGACTCACAGCGACCACATGTACAACAGAACAAAATATTGCCTGGTCCTGTACTGTTTTCACCTTCGTTGGCGTGCTCAAGTCCATTGTTATGGCCACTGTGTATTCTGAGTGCCCTCCAGCCTAGGCTCATCTTCCAGTACTGTATCGGACAATATTCTAATATTCAAAACCCATAGGATTTTCATTGGCTAATTATCAGAAATAGATTGCTAGGCCATTCTTCCTAGTCTGTCTTAGTCTGGAAGTTCCACTGAAACCTGTCTACTATGGGTGACTGCTGGTATTTGAAATACCAATGACATAGCTTCCAGCATCACAGCAAAACGAAAGCCACCACAGTAGGAAAAACTGACAGATGGTGGAATGTTGCCCTATTTGCTTACTTTTGTCTGATTTTTTAAAAATAATTTATTTTTTCTTGCTGAAAATACTTAGCAGAGCATGCATCAATTCAACAGTTTCTATGCGTACAATTCAATGACGTTGATTACAGCCCTGGTTGTGCAGTGGTTTAAGCGCTTGGCTGCTAACCGAAAGGCCGGTGGTTCAAACCCACCAGCCACTCGGCAAGAGAAAGATGTGGCAGTCTGCTTCCATAAAGATTTACAGCCTTGGAAATCCTTTGGGGTAGCTCTACTCTGTCCTATAGGGCTGCTATGGGTCGGAATCGACTCTAGAGACGTGGATTCATGATCATAAACTCACTGCCCCCTAAGCTTCCTATCTGATCTTTCGAGGTGCTCTTGTCAGTTTGATCCCATATAGATAACCAAAACCAAACCCAACCCATTGCTGTCAAGTCGATTCCGACTCATAGCAACCTTTAAAAGAGCACAATGCTCAAGGCAGACATTTCTTTACTAATTAAGCTAAATTATTATTTGGTTGAAAGAAGACTTCAGGTGTGTCTGATATTTTCCCATCCTTTTGTTTTTCACCTCTTCGTGTCACTTTAACCAATTTTTTTGACAGCTTATAGCTAGATTTTATTTGCTTGTCCTTTCTTGTTTTGATCTATTTGCTCTGTGTTACTTGTGGTCTGCGTGTCTTGTTCTTCTGGAGTAGAATTTCCTGTGTGTGGTGATGGCTGAAACGCTTGAATCCACCCTGCCCTCTCATTTTACAACTCTTACTGACCTGGACTTAGGGCTTTTGTCTTTTTTTTTTTCTCTTTCTCTGGTTTGGTCGTGACTTCTAATTCCCTGAGGTCCCTGAATCTGTGTTTGTAAACGGAGAAAGTTCTGGGGGGTTTCCCTAAGAAGTTTCCAAACAACGGGCTCCAGTTTCACAAAACTGTCCCTGGAGACATTATTCCACGTGAACTCCGAGCAGAACTAGACAGGCGTGGGTGGGAACGCCGCTCAGAGCTTCTCCTAGTAGCTGCTCAGCTTGCACCAGTCTGTCAAGGAAAGAACGGGGTGGGGGGTACAGTGCAGCTCTTGTGGGCATGTGCCCCAGACCCAGATGGCAGTGTGGACAGTCCTGTACAGAAGGTGGTGTGATCCTGTTGCCGGGCGCTGGCCCTGCAGCCACACCCTGTGGCGGCTCCCTAGCCCCTAGGGTGGGACCCTGCCCTTGCCCTAGCTGACCGTGGCCTCTGCTGCCGGGTGTGTAGATTCTATCCAGCCCCACATGGAGGTGGGAGGGTTCAAGAGGAAACTTAAGTCTAAGATTCACTCTCTCTCTGAGTTGTTTTGATTTGCAGTAGAGCATCAAGTCCGTTTTCTCAGAGTCACCTCCACCCCCACACACTGACTCGAAAGTTGCCTGATTAACTTAAAATCCACCCGGTGGTCCTGGTTCACCAGACTCATTTAGGAGCAGAGACATGAGTTCTCTGGGGTTGTGAGAGGCCCCTGGGCAGGACAGAGTTGCCTGTGAGGGCGGAGGGTGGGGGGTGGTTCTCAGTTGTCGGCCCGCCCTTCCAGGGGCCTGTGGGTAAGGCAGACACCCTCAGAGAGGCCCAGCCTCCAGGCTGCATCCAGAGAGGAGTCTGGCTGGCAGACTGGTTCTGGGGAACAGCCTGGGGGCAGCTGGGTGCTGCATGTGGGTGTCTGTGGGTTGTGCAAGAGTATGCAGTGTTTTGGGGCACCGGGGTGGGGCATGGTGTCTGCAGGCATGTGGTGTCTGCAGCTGTCTGGGGTGTGCAGTGTCTTGGGACACTGTGGTGGGGCATGGTGTCTGCGGGCATGTGGTGTCTGGAGTGCATAGTGCCGGGTGCACAGTGTCTGGAGGGGTGGGGTCCAAAGCGCAGTGTTTGGGGCATGCAGTGTCCAGAGTGCACGGTGTCCCCTTGTTGTAGTGGCACTCAGGGATGTGGGATGCTGGGGTGTGGCCAGTGGAGGGGCAGGGCTGTGTGACTGGATGCTACCCCTGGACAGGAGCCTGGCTTGGGAAGGAGTGAGCACCTGCCCCGGGAGGCGTTCAGACAGTAGGCCCTGGGTGGGGTGGCTTTCACAGGAGGCCAGCCTTGTGCTCATGGTTGGAAACCTCTGTGGTTCCATTCTGTGTCGCCCAGTTGGCCAGTGTCCCCAGGTTAAGCCATCTTTCTCAATGCTAATTGTAATACTGTGGGCATTTTCTGGTGCCTGGGGACTCACAGGCAGCCATGGAGCACCCCCCTATTCTAACCCAACCAGGTGGTGGTAGGATGAGGTCGGGTATAAGGGTTGTGCTTTTGGGGCAAAAGGGACCACTGGGAAGGACCATGAGACAGGCTGGCCAAGGCACTGTCCCACTGACTCTGACCTCTGTCTCACATCGACATAGCTGAGCCTGTAGGGCGGGGCCTTTCTGGGGCTCTGACGAGAAGCAGTGACCAGGGGAGGGTGCTGGACGACATCACACTGCTCGTGCCTGTCTCTGCCGAGCTCCCAGGAGCTGGGGAGTTAGTGGTTTCCCTTCACTCAGAGATGCCAAGAACTGTGCTGCCCAACATACCCGCCCTTCCTGCCTGGGTTTCCACACAAGCCCTCCTGGCTGAGAGCAGGGGTGAGAGGACCCAGGGCTCAGGTGTTCTCACCTGTTCTGATGGTGCTGATGTGGGCATTTTGTGCTTGGCATAGTTAAACACACAGGACTTCCAGAATCATCCATGCCTCCACTGGCCTGCTTGGTGAAAGGGCACGTCCCGATTTTGTGACCTGAGCCCAGTCTGGGCTGACAAGAGGGGCCCTTCTTGCCACCGGGTCTATCCCCACACAGCCCCGGGAGCATCCTCAGGGTGCTTAGAGGACTGCATGGCACTTGGTGTTTGGAGGGAGGTTGGTGTTCAGGACGGCCCAGCACAGCGCTTGGTGTTGGAGGGATGGTGGTTTCCCACTCAGGATGGCTAGGCTGGCACCTCGGCCATGGATGTGCTGTTGGGGCATCAAGGATGGGGACATCCTCCACTCACGGAGCCTACATCTGGAGGGAGCTGGTGACCCAGAGGCCGAGTCATTCGGAGCCTGCCCCTGGAGGAAACCATGGCTTCGTGGAGACAAAGTGAGAATGTTGAGAGCAGCCCATTCTGTGTCTGGGGTCTCCGGCCGCCCCTGTGACACGCGGTGTTTCCCAGCCGCCCAGGAAGCCGGCGACAGCTGCATCCTGCATTCTCATTGAGTTTGGAAAAGTTCTAGATGCCCCAGAGGAGGGGCCATGGCAGGCATGTCCGTGTTTTAGATCAGGGAGGCTGAGTCATGACACCAGGTCACTAACGCTTAAGCCAGTGCGATAGTCCCATATCCTAACCCTTAGAGTGTCCCTGTCAGGTAGACACTTGGGACCAGCCACTTCTGAACAAAGGGACCTGTCATGACAGCCTCCATCACAGAGGACAGTGGTGTCTGTGAGCACGAAGTGACCGCTGGTCTCCCTGCTCCCAGAGGTATCCTGAAAGGTCCCCTTGCTCCCTCGAGGAGGGGACAGCCTATGGCCAGGTTATCTTCCCATGGGCCTGATGTCAGCCTGCACCTGGCCAGCCTCCCTTTCCAAGGGCACCCGAGGTGGGAATTGGGGTGACTCGGAGCAGGGGCCATGGCGTCTTATGAGGAGTGTGTCCCGTTCAGGTGTGGTTTTAGAACGAGTGGGCCACCGTGATCCTGTGGGTACTGAGAGGAGCAGCAAAGCCCTCCAAGAAAGGAGGATTTCCTAGGGCCTGTGGGCCCCGCTGAGCATGTGAGTTCTAGTCAGTTTAGGAGAGAGGGGATGTCCCAGCTCAGCTGTGTCTGAGTGCCCCAGGGCTGCCACAACAAATACCACAAAGTGGGGGCTTTAAGGAACAGAGATTTATTGTCTCATAGTTTTGGAGGCTGGGTGTCTGAGATCCAGGTGTCGGCTCCTCCTGGGGCTCTGAGGGAGAATCTGTTCCAGGCCTCTCCCCCAGCTTATGGTGGCTCCCAACGATCCTTGGCATTTCTTGGCTTGTAGCTGTATCTTCACATAGCATCTGTCTTCCCCATGTGTGTGTCTGTTTTCTCATTTTGTAAGACACCACTCAGAAGGAATTAGGCTTAGGACCCACCCTACTCTGGTTTGACTTAACTGATAACATCTGCAAAGACCTATTTCTCCAACTAAGGTCACGGGTTATAAAATGGCATGGTGGCAGTATTGTTGTCTCACCTCTTCATCTAACTTCAGAAGTGGGGAGAATGAAGATCATAAGCCCGTGGCTGATTCCTGTGGAGAGGAGACATATCTCCACTTTCTGCCATCTTTACCAATTCTGACATCAGCCGTCACTCCCACAGGACTCTCTACTTCTCTGCTGGGTTCAATAATTCATTGCAATGTCCACACAGAACTCACAGACCACACTCACTGTTACGGGCTTTATTAGGGAAGTAACAGGTTACAATTCAGGATCAGGAACGACTCAGGATACAGTTTTTCCATCAGGACAGCAGCCTCTTCTCAGCTGTGCCCTCAGGCAGGCCTTTCTCCAGCCCTTGCCTCTTGGCCCCTTGGCCTGGCCCCTGCCTTGCTCAGGCAAGTGTCACAAAGCTCTTTAGCTGTCAGTAAGTGCCTAGGGCATCCCACTCCACCAGGAAGCCTCCTGCCTGAAGGCGTTCAACCCCCTCTGTGAGTCTTCTAGCCTAGCACCACCACCAAGTGCCCAGATGCATTCTATTCCACCAGGAAGCCTCTTGCCTGAAGGCTCTCAACTCTCTAGCTCTGTCATCAGCACACCCACTGTAACTGCCTTGTTCTGTGGGCCAGGAAGCCCACTGCACCAGCTTGTGACAGTCTCCTGGTTCTGCCGCCACTGTTTCTTGCTGCTGCTCTTTGCCATCTTGCACCATCTCCCATGTTAACAGCTCTCTCTCTGTCTCCTGGGTCTAGGAGGCTCTCAGCGCAGGGACCCTGGGTCCAAAATATGCCCTCCACGCATTTCTCTTCTTCTTGGTGGTAGTGAGATCCCTCCTTTCCACCTCTGGGATGGCTCATTTTAAGCCTAACAGGATGGAACAACTGACCAATCCCCTCGTTAGGGCTCCATACACCTTGTTTGCATGGTCCAACTCCCACAAGAGTGTCATGTATCTTATTTGCATTATTAGCAAGCAGTTCGATCTCCTTGGTGGGCCACAAACACCTTATTTGCGTAGTCCCACCCAATGATATGATGGGAGTTACAGGACCATGGCAAGAAAAACCATAAAAAAAAGTGATCCATCTCACCATACAGGTACAGCGGTCAGGACTTCCACACAGCTTTTTGGGACACAATTAAACCCATAGCAGTGGACTTCAGGCATTTCATGCAGCTCCGTTCAATTTAGGGTGATCATAGCACTCTGTTAGTGCCGAAGTGGGACATGAGTGCTCACACAGAAGAAGGCCCTCCCTAGGAGCCCCAGGAGCAGCCCCAGGGCCAGCATCCCCCTCCCCAAAGAGACTGGGCTAGGAGAGAGGGAGCTCCAGGCATCCTGGGGGAGCGTGCCTGTGATTCCACTTTACACCAGGTGTCAGCATGAAGGCAGAAACCACAGTGGTGAATTAAAGCAGAGAGAAGACTATGTATGCTGCCCTAACTGGTCACTTAGGCATTTAATTTGTTTCCAGGTTGGCTCCTGATGTAGATAAAACTGCAGTGAACAGCCTGATGCTGTTTTTTCTTTCTTGCAATGGGACGATGTCTTTAAGGGAGTGCCTAGGGCAGGGATACCCTAGCTAGGCCAGTGTGAGGGGTGCTAAAAGGCTGGTGTGGGACAGGGTGCGCTCTGCACCCCCAGCACACATGTGGCAGCACCCTTGCTCTGAGGGGGACGTCAGAGCCTTGCAGCCATGTTGAGGGAAGGAGCAGTTCCTTACTCTCCCCACCACGCCAGCTGTGACAGTCTCTATGTTGTGGGTCTCCCTTCGGCCTGCAAGCTCCTCCAGGGTCTTTTAGGGTGGAGTGACCTGTAGTTGCCATGCCCCCACCCCAATGCAATCCCAGATGTCTGTATGGTTTTCTGCACAAAGGGTGCGGATGGGACCAGAAGACACATTGGCGAGCCCTCCCCAACTTGATTTTCCCCTGCCTGCCTGTCTCCCCACGGTACCAGGGTGCCTCGGCCTCCCTCACCCCTCCTGTCTCCCCACAGTGCTGGGGTGCCTTGG
The DNA here is from genome assembly GCF_030014295.1 of Loxodonta africana. Lineage (NCBI taxonomy): Eukaryota > Metazoa > Chordata > Mammalia > Proboscidea > Elephantidae > Loxodonta > Loxodonta africana. Next base: position 227,539,553 of record NC_087343.1, read on the forward strand.
CCTCCCTCCCTGCTCCTACCTGTCTTTCCATGGTGCAGGGGTGCCTGAGCCTCCCTGCCCCCTCCTGTCTGTCTCCCCATGGTGCAGCGAGCGGTTCCTCGACCTCACCCATATCTCTCCTCTTACAGAGAGTGCCGGTGCAGAAGAGGTGGGGCTCCTACAGCTCCTTGGGGAGCCCCCACCCCCACAGGTCATCCAGATTGAGGACCCCGACATTGGCCCAGCCTACGTCTTCGGTCCAGACGCCAACAGTGGCCAGGTGGCCCGCTACCATGTGCCCAGCCCCTTCTTCCGGGACTTCTCCCTGCTCTTCCATGTGAAGCCTGCCACGGAGGGTGCAGGTGTGCTATTTGCCATCACAGACGCGGCCCAGACGGAGGTTCACGTTGGTGTGAAGCTCTCACAGGTGCAGGACCGGCAACAGCAGATCCAGCTCCTGTACACAGAGCCAGGTGCAGGGCGCACCCACACAGCCGCCAGCTTTCGCCTGCCATCCTTTGCCCGCCAGTGGACCCGCTTTGCGCTCAGCGTGGATGGCAGTACTGTGGCACTCTACGTGGACTGCGAGGAGTTCCAGAGGCTGCCCTTCCAAAGGTCCCCGGGGGGCCTGGAGCTGGAGCCTGGTGCTGGCATCTTTGTGGGTCAGGCTGGAGGAGCCGACCCCGACAAGTTCCAGGTAACCTAGAGGCAGTCTGCCCGTGTGACAAGGTTACAGCCCTGGGACTGGGGGACGGGCGTGGGGGCGCCCTGAGGCTGGGATAAGGGCACACTGGAACCCCGTGGAGGCACCCTGGGGCTGTGATGGAGGCGTCCTGGGAGATGGTGTAGGGGTGTCTGCGGATGGGGTGGGGGTGCCCTGGGGCCGGGGTGGGATACAGCACTGAGGCTGGGGGACTGGGTGGGGGCACTCTGAGGCTGGGGATGTGAAGAGTGTCCACGGATGGGGCTGGGGAGCACCTAGGGCTGGATTGGGTGTACTTCGGGGTTGGGGTAGGGAAGTACCCTGGGGCTGCCTCTCTTGGGGCTGTTCCTGGACAGGGTGTTTCCTGCGGAGGGCGGTTTCTCTGAGACCCTAGGGCACAGCCCAAAAGAGCCCATTAGGATGGCCAGTATACCCAGAGGCCCATCGTTTACCCACAGAGAACCAAGGGTCCAGTTCCCGGCCAAGTCTGCCAGGGGAGCAGAAACAGACATCCAGGGCCTCATGCAAAATGGACACATGGTCCTTGTTCAAAGATGTTAAGAATGCCAAGACGGTGACAGCAGCTTCTTAGCTGACCCAGGCCTTCCACAGGCAGGTCACATGCGTCATCTGTACCCCAGCATCTACAGAGCACCAACCCTGCTGAGCTGGGGTTCTGGGTCCATGCCAAGACCGCACTCCTTACTGCTGTTAAAAAAATAAAGAACTCAGGATGCCGTTAGTCCTGACTGTTAGTTAGGAGCCTTAAAATGCTTATGTACTAAGTTATCAGGAACTTTTGAACAAAATTTCTGATTGGTTCACATTTACATAACTGCTAAACAGTTACAAGACAATCATAAGATCAGTGACTCTTGGTTACGAGACCCCTAATTTTGAAAACAGGGTATTTTCATCAATCTTGAAAACAAAATATGTTCATTAGTTTTGAAAACAGAATATGTTTATTAATCTTGAAGACAAGATTGTCTTCTGAGTTTTAAGCAAAAGTTAATGAATAATGAAACCAGACTTTCTGGCTTCAGTGGGACTAGTCACCTAGGTAATTAAAAAATGATTGCAGCAGTACATCAATAGGGAACTGCCAGAAATTCAAGCCAGATTCAGAAGAGGACATGGAACAAGAGATATCATTGCTGACATCAGATGGGTCTTGGCTAAAAGCAGAGAAAACCAGAAAGATGTTTACCTGTGCTTTGTTGACAATGCAAAGGCATACAACTGTGTATCGTAACAAATTATGAATAACATTGCAAAGAAGAGAACTCCAGAACACTTAATTGTGCTCATGAGGAACCTGTACATAGATCAAGAGGCAGTTGTTCAAACAGAACAAGGGGGTACTGTGTGGTTTCAAATTAGGAAAGGTATGTGTCAATGTTGTATCCTTTCACCATACTTATTCAATCTGTGTGCCAAGAAAATAATTTGAGAAGCTGGACTATATGCAGAAGAACAGGGCATTGAGATTGGAGGAAGACTCATTAACAGCCTGAGTTATGCAGATGACACAACCTTGCTTGCTGGAAGTGAAGAGGACTTGAACCACTTACTGATAACGATCAAACACTACAGCCTTCAGTATGGATTACACCTCAACAAAAAGAAAACAAAAATATTTACAACTGGGTCAATAAGCAACCTCATAATAAACAGAGAAAATACTGGAACTGTCAAGGATTTCATTTTACTTGGATCCACAATCAACGCCCATGGAAGCAGTTGTTAAGAAATCAAATGACATATCGCATTGGGTATATCTGTGGCAAAAGACCTCTTTAAAGTGTTAAAAAGCAACGATTTCACTTTGAGGACTGACCCAAGTCATGGTATTTTCAGTCACCTCATATGCATGTGAAAGTTGGATAGAGAATAAGGAGGATCAAAGAAGAATTGACTCCTTTGAACTATGGTGTTGGTGAATGTGATGGTTAAGATTGTGTGTCAACTTTGCTGGGCCCTGATTCTCAGTGGTTTGGCAGTTATGTTGTAGTTTGGCAGTTGTGTAATGATGTAATCATCTCCATCATGAGTCTGATATAATGTAATCACTTCCATGATGAGATCTGTTATGAGCAGCCAAGCAGTTGAAAGGGAGTTTCTTTGGGGGTGTGGCCTGTTCCCAATATATATGGGCTTTCTGACAAAGCTCACTGGCTTTTGCTCTGCTCTGGATCCTGCATTTGTCTTGTCATCCTGTGACCTCCAGTTCTTGGGACTTGAGCCAGCAGCCTACCAATTTACCTGCCAATCTTGGATTTGTCAGCCTCTGCAGCCTGTGAGCTGGCAACTTGCCTTCTGACCTGCTGGTCTTGGGCTTGTCAGCCCCTGCACCTACATCAACTTAACAACTGCTTCCATGGGCGTTGATTGTGGATCCAAGTAAAACGAAATCCTTGACAGTTCCAGTATTTTCTCTGTTTATTATGAGGTTGCTTATTGATCCAGTTGTAAAGATTTTTGTTTTCTTTTTGTTGAGGTGTAATCCATACACTCCAAAAAAAACTGCTTGACTTTTCTAATATGTACAAACAGAAACCTGAGGAGTACATGTGGGAATGGCTATTAAGGGTATGGGATAATTGTGCAAGGAACATAAGGTTGAATCAGTCTGAGTTTATTGATGGGTCCACTAAGCACTGATTCTTCATTCAGTGTTTCAGCTCTAGAGGTTAGGAAAGGATCTAGTAGTTTATTTGGTTGGTTCGCTAAAGCATGGATTTCACGGTGGCCTACACTAAATCAAGTTGAAGTACTAGACCTGCCTTGGTATACTGTAGAAAAAGGTATCCAAAAGCTTAGGGAAATTGGCATGTTAGAGTGGATTTATTGGGGTAGACCCAAAGAGCCACACATGGACTACCCAGAGGGCACACCTTTTACCACAATGGAGAGGAATGAATTTGTGAAGGGAGCCTCAGCATCCTTGAAGACTGCTGTGATTGCTATTTTGTATAAGTCAGATTTGACAGTGGGAGCTGCCCGAACTGAATTAAGACACCCAGCTCCATAGGGCTGATTGGACCCTGTGGTTGTAGGGCCCATGTGGCAGCACTCAACTGACAAAGACAAGGTGGGTGTGGTTACCGTATGGACAGTGGAGTCAAAGCAGTAATCAGAATAGACTGATTTGTATTTTCTTTTCATTGGCTGCTTAGTCATGGTGTCTCTAGGAGTGAAACAGATGGAAAATCTACTATTTACTTGATCTATACAAGTGGAAGAATTCTAGATCAAGTGAACAGCAGTCTAACTCAAATCACCAAAATAGAGAGTCACAGCCCCTCCATCAATTCCCAGACTTGAACCAGTTTAGAGACTCACAATCCCTTGAATGAAGGGAAAGCTAGGTTCCCTTGAAGGAGAACCCCACTACAGTGCCAAAAATTTATACTGTTAATCTTTCTCCCAGCCTTCTCCCGAGGAATCTATATCTTTTTATGATAGTGACTGTATATTGGAAACCCTGGTGGCATAGTGGTTAAGTGCTACAGCAGCTAACCAAAGGGTCGGCAGTTCGAATCTACCAGGTGCTCCTTGGAAACTCTATGGAGCAGTTCTAGTCTGTCCTATAGGGTCGCTATGAGTCAGAATCGACTTGACGGCACTGGGTATGTTGGGGAAAAGGAAATAATTAGACTTTTTAGAGATTACTGGATATTGGCTCTGAACTGACACTAATTTCAGGAGTCCCAAAATGTCACTGTGGCCCACCAGTCAGAGTGGGTCTATATGGAGATCAGGTTATTAATGGAGTCTTAGCTCAGGTTCAACTCACAGTGGATCCAGTGGGTACCCAAACTCATCTTGTAGTGATTTCCCCAGTTCCAGAATGCATAATTGGAATAGATACAGTCAGCAACTGGTAGAACTTCCACGCTGGATCCCTGACAAGTGGAGTAAGGGCTTTTATGGTAGGAAAAGACAAGTGGAGGCCATTAGAACAGCCCCTACCTTGGAAAGTAGTAAATAAAAAGCAATACTGCATTCCTGAAGGGATTGCAGAGATTACTGCCACCATCAAGGACTTGAAGAATACAGGGGTGATGATTCCCACCACCTCCCCATCCAATGTGCCTATTTGGCCTGTGTAATTCTTGGAGAATGACAGTGGATTAGCGAAAACTTAACCAGGTGGTGACTGCAATTGCAGGTGCTGTTCCAGATGTGGTTTCATTGCTTCAGCAAATTAATACATCTCCTGGTACCTGGTATGCAGCTGTTGATCTAGCTAATGCATTTTTTTCCATATCTGTTTAGAGGAACCACCAGAAGCAGCCTGCCATCAGCTGGCAAAGCCAGCAATATGCCTTCAGTGTCCTACGTCGGCGGTATATCAGCGCTCCAGCCCTATGTTATAATATAGTCTGCAGGGTCCTTGTGATCACCTTTCCCTTCCACAAGCCATCCCACTGGTTCATTACACTGTTGATTGCACAAAGTAAGGAAGAAGTATCAATGACTGTGGACTTATCGGTAAAACATTTGTGTGCTAGAGGGTGGGAAATTAATCCATCAAAAACTCAGGCACCTTTGACCTCAGTGAAAGGGTCAAGTGGTGCGAGGCATATCGAGATATTCCTTGTAAAGCGAAGGATCATGTACGGTATCTGGCCCTTACTCATCGCAATTAAAAGGAGGCACAATGCCTGGTGGGCCACTTTGGATTTGGGAGCAACATATCCCTGATTTGGGTGTGCTACTCTGTCCTATTCACCAAGTGACTCGAAAAGCTGCTAGTTTTGAGTGGGGCCCAGAATAAGAGAAGGCTCTGCAACAGGTTCAGGCTCCCATGCAAGCCGTTCCCCCACTTGGGCCATATGATCCGACTGATCCAATAGTTCTGTAAGTGTCGGTGGCAGATAGAGATGCTGCTTGGAATCTTTGGCATCACTTGTTGGAGAATCTCCGCACAAACCCTTATGATTTTGGAGCAAAGCCCTACCACCCTCTGCAGATAGCTGCTCTCATTTTCAGAGACAGCTTTTGCCTTGTTACTGAGCCTCAGTAGAGACTGAACATTTTACCCTGGACTACCAAGTCACCAGGCAGCCTGAGCTACCCGTCATGAACTGGGTGTTGGCTGACCCACAGAGCCATAAAGTCGGACATGCATGGTAGCACTCCATCATTAAATGGAAGTGGTATATACGAGATTGGGCCTGATAAGAACCTGAAGGCACAAGGAAGTTTCATGAAGATGTGGCCCAAATGACCATGGTCTCCACTCCTGTCATAGTACCTCCCATCTCCCAGTCTGCACCTATGGCCTTATGGGGCATTCCTTATGATCAGTTGACTGAGGAGAAGAAAACTCATGCCTGGTTTACAGATAGTTCTGGGTGATATACAGGTACCACTCGAAAGTTAACAGTGACAGCACCATAGACCCTTTCTGGGGCCTCCCTGAAGGACAATGGTGAAGAGAAATTCTCCCAGTGGGCAGAACTTGGAGAAGTGCTCCTGGTTGTTCACATTGCTTGGAAGGAGAAATGGCTGGTATGTGATTACATACTGATTTATGGGTTGTGGCCAATGGTTTGGCTAGGTGGTCAGGGACTTGAAAGAAACATGATTAGAAAATTGGAGAGAAGGAGGTGCAGGGAAGAGGTATGTGGATAGACCTTTCTGAATGGGCCAAAGAAGTGAAGATATTTGTGTCTCAACATGAATGCTTACCAAAGGGTGACCTTAGCAGAGGAGGATTGTAACAATCAAGTGCATAGGATGACATGTTCTGTGGAAACAGTCATCCTCCTTCCCCCACCACTCCCGTCATTGCCCAGTTGGCTCATGGACAAAGTTTCCATAGCGGCAGGAATGGAGGTTATGCATAGGCTCAGCAACATGGACTTCCACTCAGCAAGGCCAACTTGGCCACAGCCACTGCTGAGTCCCCAGTCTGCGAGCACCAGAGACCAGCACTGAGTCTCCGATATGGCACCATTCCTAGGGATGATCAGACAGAAACCTGGTGGCAGATTACACTGGACTGCTGCCATCGTGGAAAGGGCAGCATTTAGTTCTTACTGGAATAGATGCTTACTCTGGATATGGATTTGCCTTCCCTGCACGCAATGCTTCTGCCAAAACAACCATCTGTGGACTTACAGAATGTCTTATCTATTGTCATGGTATCCCACATGGATTGCCTTGGATGAAGGGACTCACTTCATAGCCAATGAAGTATGGCATTGGGCCCATGCTCATGGAATTCGCTGGCTTTACCATGTTCTCCATCATCCTGAAGCAGCTGACTTGATAGAACAAGGAATGGCCTTCTAAAGACACAATTACAGCACCAGCTAAGTGGCAATACCTTGCAGGGTTGAGGCAGTGTTCTCCAGGAGGCTATATATGCTGTAAACCAGCATCCAATATATGGTGCTATTTCTCCCATAGCCAGGAGTCATGGGTCCAGGACTGAAGCAGTAGGAATGGGAGTGGTACCACTTACTATTACCTCTAGTGACCCACTTACAAAATTTTTGCTTCCTGTCCCTGCAACTCTATGTTCTGTTGGTCTAGAGTCCTTAGTTCCAAAGGGAGGAACGCTCTGACCTGGAGACAGAACACTGATTGCATTGAACTGAAAGTCAAGAATGCTACCCGGCCACTTTGGACTCCTCTGAACCAACAGGCAATGAAGGGAGTTACCATATCGGCTGAGGTGATTGATCCTGACTACCAAGAGGGAGTTGGATTGATAGTGGTAATGGAGGTGAAGAAGAGTATGTCTGGAATGCAGGAGATCCCGTAGAGCATCTCTTAGTACTACCATGCCCTATGATTAAAGTCAATGGCAAACTATAGTGACCCAATTTTGACAATACTACTAATGGCCCAGACCCTTGAGGAATGAAGGTTTGGGTCACCCCACCAGGCAAAGAGCCACAACCAGCTGAGGTGCTTGCTGCTGGTAAAGGGAATACAGAATGGGTGGTGGAAGAAAGTAGTTCTAAAAACCCACCCTGACCATGTGACCAGTTGCAGAATCGAGGATTATAATTGTACAGGTATTTCTTCCTTATATATGTGCATCAAATATTTTTTTTCTTCACTTACCGAATATAAGATGTAAACAGAGCTAGTGCATTTTCAGTTGTAGGTGTATTGTATCATGTTAGGTGCAAGCATGGCTTTATAATTGTCTGTATTTAGAGATTGTATATGGTTTAAGGAGATGTGTATAGGTGCCAAGTTAACAAGGGGTCGAGTGTGGTGGTTAAGATTGTTTGTCACCTTGCCAGGGCCATGAGTCTCAGTGGTTTGGCAGTTATGTAATTTGGCAGTTATGTAATGATGTAATCACCTCCATGATGAGATCTACTATGAGCAGCAAATCAATTGAAAGGGATTTTCCTTGGGGGTGCAGCCTGCATCCAGTGTTTATGGACTTTCTTGCAAAGCTCGCTGGTGTTTGCTCTGCTTTGGATCCTGCATTCAACTCATAATCTGACCTCCAGTTCTTGGGATTTGAGCCAGCAGCCTGCTGTTTTACCTGCTGATTTTGGATTCTTTAGCCTCCACAGCTACATGAGTCAGGAGAAGCCTCCAACCTGATGCTTGACCCATGGATTTGGGCCTTGCCAGACTCTACCACTGCATGAGCGAATTCCTTGATATAAATCTCCCTCCCTCTCACTCTCTCTGTCTATCTATATACACTTCACTGGTTGTGCTTGTCTCTTGAACTCAGCTTAAGACAGTGAAGAACGCCGAATATACCACAGACTGCCAGAAGAACAAATAAACCTGTCTTGGAAGAAGTATAGCCAGAATGCCCCTTAGAACGGAGGATGGCAAGACTTCATCTCACGTACTTTGGACATGTTACTAGGAGGTAGCAGTCCCTGGAGAAGGACTTAATGCTTGGTAATGTAGAGGGTTAGTGAAAAAAGGGAAGACTCTCAATGAGATGGATTGACACAGTGGCTGCAACAATGGGCTCAAACATAGCAACGATTGTGAGGATGGCGCAGGACTTGGCAGCGTTTCATTCTGTTGTACATAGGGTCACTGTGGGTCGGAACTGACTCGGTGGCACTGAGCAACAACAACAACCTGCTTTGTAAAGTCATTACTCTCATTTAAATTACTTTAGTGGACAAAGGATATATGACACCATTCAGAATATCAATAGACCTTTCATGTTCCAGGACAACCTCTTCTAACCTTGATTGTATTCTAATAATTTTTTGTCCAACATAAGCAAAGTCTATTCCAGTGATCCCTGTGATTATGGCCACCATGGAACAACCAATTCAAGTTCCTTTAGTAAGGGATTTTTTTTTTTTGGATAGCTGTTAAATCGGATGTTTGATGATTTTTCACAATCCTTAAATGGGTTGTGGCTCTCACCTTTCTGATTTCTCCAGAAGGTGGTTTAAAATAGAAGGAAATTTGAAGTACCCCGTTAGTCAGATAGTCAGTTCTGATCTAATTGGGTAGCAGCACTTTGTAGACATAGTGACCACACACAAAATGATGTCCTTTAAGGCCACAAGAGGAAAAGTTCCTCAAGGTTCTGGCAAGGCTAAAGAGGAATAAATACTAAAAGGAAACATTTAACTATTACCTGTGTCTCAGTCATCTACTGCTGCTATAGCAGAAATACCACAAGTGGATGGCTTTAACAAAGAGAAGTTTATTCTCTCACAGTCTAGTAGGCTAGAAGTCTGAATTCAGAGCGCTGCCTCCAGGCAAAGGCTTTCTGTGTCGGCTCTGGAAGAAAGCCCTTGTCATCAGTCTTCCCTTGGTCTGGGAGCATCTCAGCGCAGGAACCTCAGGTCCAAAGGATGCACTCTGTTCCCAGCACTGCTTTCTTGGTGGTATGAGGTCCCTATGTCTCTCTGCTTGCTTCTCTCTTTTATATCTCAAAAGAGATTGGCTTAAGACACTATGTAATCTTGTCAACCTCATCAGTATAACTGCTGCTAACCCATCTTATTACATCAGATGACAAAATGGTAGACAATCATACAAGGGAATCATGACCTAGCCAAGTCGACAGATGTTCTGGGGGGACACAATTCAGTCCGTGACAACCTATATCAGTGATTGGTTCACATACTCTAGATCCATTTAGAAAACATTTTTCACCAGTACTGAGAAGCAAAGAGGAATAAGTGAGCATTTTCTTTTGTGGGTTGAAAGATACTTTATCTTTAAAAGGAAATAGACCTGAACAAAAAGTGTTTTTTTCCAAAAAATAATAACCATCTCTGTAAATGTAATTAGAACATCCACTAATACTTATAAACTGATCTCAAATAGTAGTTAAGTTCTGAGAAGAACATTTCCCTTTGGTTTCTAAGATGTGAATCTAAGGTTCAATGTCTTTTGATTTTGCAGCAGTGTCGGTAGTGAGGAGATGTTGATAAGGTCACCTTTCATCATGGCTCAAGGGCTGTTTTTGTACTTTTTTTTTAATTGACGTCATCATGGAGTCAGGTGTTTGGTGTGCTTTATTTCCTGGCTGAGGTCACTGTTCCATCAGGAACTCTGGTTCTTTTCTAGAGTCCTTTGTGAACAGGATTCATCTTGTATTATTTATTGTCTTCTTCATCCACCCCTTCTTGCCTAGCTCTTACAATCTTATGCACCTCATTCTTCCGTGATTGTCCCTGAGCCTACGTGGGAGGGGCGTAATGTCAATAGAGCCTTATGTCCCAATTTTGTAAAACATTGAAAGTAAAACCCACACCAACCAAAGAACAAGTAATAAAGCACTCCTCTAATTATAGTACATAATAATCAAATAGTAATTTCTTCTACCAGGTTCTTCATCTAGAGAACCACTCCTTGACCTCCGCCCACCAAGTATCATCTCCAAGAGGTTCAATTCTACGTAATTGTGTCTGTAAATGTATGAGGAAATTATTCACTGAAGCTTCATTATGAGGAGTATATATACAAGCTTCAAATATATATTCAGTGTATAAACAACCGAAAGCACAGGTACCTCCTTGAGCTATAGTAGTGATACTTTGTAACACCACCTTTCTTGTGACTGCAGTTTTTTCATGTAAGACAGCCAGTCTATGTTTGGTGTTATTCAAAACCCAGGAGGCCAATTTTTGTAAAATTTTATCTTAGTCGTATGTTATCATTTCTAGTACTAGGGGTGAACATCCTTCAGCGTAAGTCATAAGTGGTTTACAGTGTTTGTATGAGGGTTTTTACAGAGTGAGAGGATTTTGTAACATCATTATCTGAGGAGGCATTTACTAGTTTTGCTGCTGTAGCCATGGCTTTTAAGCACCTGGGCAAGGCCTTGGCTATAGGATCCGGTTGAAAAGTTTAACAGGCTATAGATTCCTATTTATTTCCGTGTTTTTGAGTTAACACCCTCAGGCTTGACCTTCTCATTCGTGAATATACGTAAAAAGGCTTGTTTTTGTCCACTTTGTTCACGTCCTAGGTATTGAATGTGAGATAGACAAAACCGTGATTTATCTTTGGAGACCTTGTGGCTCTTTTCATCTAATTGTTGCAAAAGGTATCGACTGTCATTGAGAACATCAGAGTATAAAAGCAAATCATCTACATATTGAAAAATCAAGAACATCCTCAGGAACCTCTGATGAGACATGGTATCTTTGCCTTTTAGGCAGATTACACAAAAGATGAAGTTAGACTTTATAATCTTTTATTAAAAGCATTCCTGTAGTTAAAGAAAACTTTGTTGTTTTGCCAGAGAGATAACCACATTTTGGTTCTGTATACTATTTGATATCAAAAATTTTTTAAATCTTATAAATTTATAAATAAATCTTAGTTTTAATCACAAGAAATAACTTTTTTACTAGAGTTTTTAATGTGGCAAAAAAATGAGCACACTTTTTAGCAGGCTTCAAATGTATATATATTCTCTCTTTGGTATATAAAAATTTTAAAAAGTACATAAACTTAAATTATAATGAATATCTATTAATTAACTTAGTATCAGGCCAAGATTTTAAGTTATGTAAAAATCTTAAAATTATTTAAGCCTGCATACCTCTAGGTATAATTACTGTTGCCAGACAGAATGCTGTCTCTAAACCAAAGGCAAGCTCTCAGGACAAAATTGAGGTGGAGATAATCAACAATTTTAGGCAACAGCACACTCTTAAACAGCACAAAGCGACACACACAGGGAAAAAAAGTAGGTTTTAGGTCCAAAATTTTATTCACTTTTCAGAATTTCAAGATGGAAGGATCCTAGACCCTTAGGACTTGGCTGAACCCATTTTCAAAACTCTTTATGGCTGTCCAGTTTCCTTTGAACCCAGTCCAAGGAGGATATTCAAATAAAAACTACCTGTGGCCTCTGCTGTACCCTAGTATGACTTGGACCCAGTCCAATTTTCCTTGGCCCTAGTCCAAGGAGAATGTTTGAATAAAACAAATGGGAACCAATAGCAAAACTCAGACATCAAACAAAAGTTCTTTGAAATGATCACTACAGATTTAATCTTCAGTATAATTAATCCATTTCTAAGAAATTACAACATGTGACTCCAGAGTAAGAAAGACAAAGCAAACGGGAGCCTAGCTCTCCAAAGCGGACACTTACAAATTCAAGATGTCTTTGGTATAGTCAATTTACTTACTCAAAAACCCACATTGCATGGTCCCCTACTGAGAAGACATGTAAGAAGCAGGGGTTTTAGGAAGGAGAGGATAAGGAGATTTAAAACAGAAGGATGCTTAGAATCTCTAAGACAACTATACTTAGACTGAGGTCCCTGTCAAATGGATGTCTGAAGGCACAGAAATTAGAACAAAAGGATGGCTCATCAAGATGATTTATGGGTTCCAAACCCAAATCATGTCTAGCCTGAGTTGCTTCAACAAACATGGGAGTTCAAGATGCAAAGGGAGCAGAGCTCAGATCCAGGAGAGATTTACCCTCCGACTATGGGTTTGGCAGGAGATCAGTGGTTCTGTGGTTGCTGGAACATGGTCATTTACCAATTATAAGGCCAGTTGGGTCTTCTTCTCCTGATCCCACTTCTGACACCAAATAACTGATTAAAAAATAAACAGCTCAAAAACCTGTTGCTGTCGAGTCGATTCTGACTCATAGCAAACCTATAGGACAGAGTAGAACTGTCCTGTAGAGTTTCCAAGGAGCACCTGGTGGATTTGAACCACTGACCTTTTGGTTAGCAGCTGAGCTCTTAACCACTATGCCACCAGGGTTTCCTAAACAGCTCAGGACACCATTAATAGATTGCTATGCAGGTTTAATAGACAATTTTAAAGTTGGGCAACACATTTTTTACCCAGTGAATGAGTGCTGTAATTAGCTAGGATTCTTAAAATGTTTATATACAAAGTTATCAAGAACTTCTGCACAAAATTTCTGATTGGTTGACATTCATGTCCATCGTAAGATTAGTAAGTCTTGGTTACAAGACCCCTAAAGTTTTGAAAACAGGATATTTTCATCAATCTTGAAAACAGCATATGTTCATTAGTTTTTTTAAAACAGAATCTGTTTACTAATTTTGATTGTTTTCTGAGTTTTAAGTGAAAGTTAATGAATAATGAACCAAGCCTTTCTGGTTTCAGTGGGCCTAGTCACCTAGAAACAATATATCAAACAAATAAGCTATTTTTAAAGGTTAGTTTATAATATAGTTAAAGGATTATTTGTCAGAGTGCATACATTTTAAACATTTAACAAGGTGACCTTAAGTGTTATGAAATAGAGAATTCTTTGCTTTCATAATGTGAAACTTGTAATTTTTTGGCACTATTTTAAAGCAAACAGTCCAGGGCCTGTTGAGCACGCAGCCAAGGCTCCTTGGAAGTGCGGGCTGAGCTTCACCAGTGGGGGACAGTGCCCCCCCATGTCTCCTAGGTGGCCCCTCCTGGGGCTTGTCTCATTTCACATAATGGGAAGCAGGGCTTGGAGGCAGGGCAGGCTCTCTTGCAGCCCACAGCCTCCATGCTATCTCTTTGGAGTCTTTCTCTGGAGCCCCAGCCTCCGCCCCGACCCCAGAGCCAGCATTTGGGCCCCCAGCTGGAGCTGACTCACAGGCCACTCACTCTCAGCTAGAGTGCGCCCACAGCTATAAACCCTGTGATAGCTGCCTAGACACAGGGTCCTGTGTGTGTGTGTATGTTTGAGTGCCAAGGGAGATCTCTGTCCCTGGAGACACTGAGTTAATGATCCCAGACAAGTGCTGCTTGTTTGAGGTTTCCCCAAGTTCTGGTGTCTCAGGGCTCTGAAAGCTGACCTTTCGCCTTTGGCAGGGACTTTTGACTCTCAGGGTTGGGAGCTGCCAGGACTTTGACACCAAAATGGGCCTCTTTGTGTTTTTATTGTGATCCTCAAACATGTTGAATTGGAAAGAAGTCCAAGAAAGTTGTCTAATCTGGTGAGAGGCGGTGTTTACTGGCCATTTGTGATTCCCCAGGCATTTCTGATTGGACTGATGTCTCTCATAAGCTCTGCACATCTTTAATACTTTGTTATAAAACGCACCTTCTTGATAATAGGAGAATGGATTTGTTGAGTGTGAAACTGCATTGTAAGGATCAATGAGGAGAGGAGGGTTACTTGTATTCAAGCCCTTAGGAGGCCTGGGGTGCTTTTTCCCAGACCTCTTAAGTGCTGGGTGTGATCTATTTAAAAATGTTTGCCAGCTGGATACACAGGAGAAAGGTACTGGGTGTTTTAATTTGCATTTCCTGGATTATTAGTGATGACAAACATCTATTTTTTCATGTGTTCATTGGCTATTTTTACTTCTTTTGCAAATAGTCTGTTTATGTGTTCTGCAGTTTTGTTTTGATGGGGTTCAACCATTTATTATTGATTTATGTTTTTATTGTTGTCTTTAGGTACCATCAAGTTGGTTCCAACTCATAGCAGCCCTATGTACATCAGAACGAAACACTGCCCGGTCATGTGCCATCCTCACAATTGTTGCTATGTTTGAACCCATTGTTGCAGACACTTTGTCAGTCTATCTCGTTGAGGGTCTTCTTCCTCTTTTTCGCTGACCCTCTACTTTACCAAGCATAATGCCCTTCAGCAGGGACTGGTTCTTCCTGATAACATGGACAAAGTACTTAAGACTAAGTCTCACCATCCTTTGCTTCTAAGGAGCATTCTGGCTGTACTTCTGCCAAGAGAGATTTGTTTGTTCTTCTGGCAGTCCATAGTATATTTGATATTCTTCAACAACACCATATTGATTTATAAGAGCTCTTTATGTATGAAGGAAATTGATTCTTTTGTATGCAGCAAGTAGTATTTCCTAGTTTGTCATTTGTCTTTTTGCTTTGTCATTTTTTTCTTTAACCATTGGTATATTTAAAATGCTTTTGAGGTTAAATCTGACCTAGAGAAGACACCCCTGATTTTTAAAATTGCCAGCAAATTCTTTAAAGGTTAAAAAGATGGAACCGGGGGTGGGGGGAGTTTAAGATCCTCTGTTATTGACTAGGGGCTGGAGCCCTGCTTGTCATCCTGAGTTGTCTTAGGCTGGGTTACATAGAGAAGCAAAACCAGTAAAGTATATATATCAAGAGAGAGAGATTTATCTCAAGGAAATTAGTCACACAGTTGTAGATGCTGGTAAGTCCCAAGTCTGTGGGTCAAGTATCAGGCTGGAGGTGTCTGCTGACTTATGTAGCTGCAGGGGCTGACAAACCCAAGATTGGTCAGACAGTAGGCTGCTGGCTCACAGACTCCAAAGGCTGAAGAATCCCAAGATTGGCAGGTAAAATAGCAGGCTGTTGGCTCACAGGCTGTGGAGGCTGATGAATCCCAAGATCAGCAGGTAAGCTACTAGGTCAAGTCCTAAGAACCAGAAGTCGGATGATGATGAGCCAGATGCAGGATCCAGAGCAAGCAAAAGCCAATGAGCTTTGCCAGAATATCCATGTATATTGCATACAGGCCACACTCCTGAAGAAACTCCTGTTACAACTGATTGGCTGATCACATCAGATCAAATCATGGAGGTGATTACATTATATCACAAAATGGAGGATAACTACATCATTACACAACTGACAAATTACACCATTACATAACTGCCAAACTACATTACATTACATACACTGAGAATCATGGCCTAGCCAAGTTAACACACAACCTTAACCATCACACGGGTCATGGGCATGCCTGTGTTCCAGTTAGTTTCACTCATCAAACAGAGATCTGGCTCTTTGTGCTCCACAGATTAACGGTTTCAGGAATTTTCTCTGTGGATGTTAAGTCAGATTCCAGCTGGGCAAGAGGAAAAGCATGTTTGGTAGAAAAAAAGGACAAAATCAGTTTATCACAAGTTTTTTCAGAGCTTCTGAATTGAGACCCTTGGGAAAGATGTTTCTAACCTCCTTGGGCAGAGGACATCTTTGGGATGAGGACGTGTCTAAGATTTGGCAGAAACGGTAACAGAACTTTGGGAGCTGGGAGGAAACTGGTTGTTCCCGTGATCCTCTCCAGATGAGGATGGTTTATCCCACCCTGATGCTACACATCTGCTTAGTGAGAGACTCAGGACCATACTGTGGCAATTTGACCCTCAGCCCAGTGCAAGTCCAGATGGATCCTACCGGAATGTTTTCTGTTTTTCTCCTGGTGAAAAATAATCTATGTTCATGGAAAAAAAATCTTGACCATTACTGGATTTTTCAAGTTTCTTCTTCTTCGTGAGTCAAATTTGGTCATACATATCTCCTGGGAATCATTCATTCCATCCTGTTATTACAGTGTTTTGCCTAAAATATTATTTTCAACTCTATTTCAGGGGTTGTATGCCTTTTTTTTTTTAATTCCAAATGCTCCGTAGTTGCATTTTTTTTTTTTTTAATTTTTTGAGTTGATTTCTCTCTGTTGGAAGTACCCTTTCCTCATTCATTCACTCAGTTGCTTCTATCTTTGTGCAGCCCACCTTCCTTCCCACTATGGGTTTCTTTTGTGGCTCTCTTTCAACTTCAGTCATTTGTTTATTCAGAAAAACAGTCCACGATTCCCTGATCCCTTGTCTGTAACAGGCACTGCAGTCAGAGCTGGAATATGGTTGGGAACAGGACAAAGCAGCCCCTGCTTTTGTGGGGTCAACAGTCCAGACTCTGAGTACCTTTAGTTGAACACTTGTTTCTTTTAGCTACATTGTTCAGTGATGAAATTGTTAAGGTTGTGAATTTTCCTCAGCATGTAGTTTTAGCTGTACCACATATAACTAAGTGATCGGTGTGTTGATGCCTCTGAAGCTGAGATGTAAGGAGGGTTACCATCCATGTTAAGGAGGTGCCAACTAAATCAGCCTCATGCCATGAATGAAGCAGAATGGACAGGAAAGGTACTGGCACCCACTGACCCCAGCAGACTTCCTCCCCAGCCCAACCATCACCAGTGCCAAAGCTCCTGGGCCAAGGGAGAGCTCATAATCCTCACAGGTCTATACGTCTGTCAGCCCTGGCTTCTAGGTCCTTCTGCAGTCTCTCCCCATCTGCTCCTACCCAGCACCCCCTTTTATAATCAATACCTTGAACACTTCCTTACTCATTGCTATACACTCATGTTATTTCCTATCCTAATAGCATGGAGAAATAGAAGAAAATGTATTTATAATATAATAATGTGTGCTTTTGTACATAGGTGCTTGGGTGTGACCACGCTAGAAGAAACAGTGACGAAGTCAGATCCAAACAGTAATGATTGAGTTTGGACTTAGAATTCAGGGGGTCAGACATTCAGTACAAGGACTATAAGGAAACAAAATGGGAGGTATGGCTGAAACAAGACTCCTGTTGGGTGACGGGATGGTGGGCCATGCTTATTTGTTTGGGACACAACAGGGGGGGACGGAGGATGTGCCTCCAGTGGCACCCCTCCCCCCAGGGCCAGGGGTTCCCACTTCTAGGCTAGGGGAGAAATGGTGGGAGACTCAGAGGCAGCTGATCCTGGGGCTCCCCAGGATACAGAGCAAGACAGAAAAACACTGGGCAGACCCCACCCTGATAATTTCTTCCATGACTGGTTTTCACAGTGTAGAATTCATATCATTTGCACACCATTTCAAAATATGTCATGTATAGGAGAGGAGTTCCTGGGTGGCACAGATGGTTAAGTGCTTGGCTACTAACCAAAAGGTTGGAGGCGGAGTCTACCTAGAGGTGCCCCTGAAGAAAGACCCGGTAATCTACTTCCAAAAAATTGAAAACCCTATGGAGCAGGGCCGCTATGAGTTGGAATCGACTCGACGACAGTGGGTATGGAGTATAGTTCTACTCCGAAACACATGGGGTTGCCATGAGTTGGGATGGGCTCCCCTGCAACTGAATTTTCTTTTTTTTTTTTTTAGTGTATAGGATAGAAATGAGATGAGAGATTTTAAACAATCGTTAGAAGTGAAATTCATTGTGATCCCTCAGCTTCAAACGTCTCCATGATTTCATAACGCTGGGCTTTAAGTTTGCTAAATATTGAAATGGTCTTATGACCTTAGCTCCACTGGCTTCTTCTCCAACTGAATAGGTCACGCATGGGGAAGCCACAGGCCAGGGCACAGGACTCAGTGGTTTCTGCCAGTCTGTGTTCAGTCAAGCCTCCCTCCCTACATCCCCCTCTTCCTGATCTCGGGTGTCCTGCAGCTTCTGGAAGTGTTTGGAACCTGCTGCAAAATTTGATGTTGGTCTAGTCTGTCTGGAGGCCTGGTCTGTGTGGGGACTGTCCTTTGCACTGCAGGACATCGGCGCCCACATCACCAACTGCAGGACCACCTGGACCTGCCCCCATCGCTGCAGAAGCCAACAATGTTCCCTGAGGGGCCATCACAGCCTGCTCAGGAGAGCAAGATTTTCTAGAGTGTAGGCTCCCAGCAGTTCTCAGTGGCTCTTGGGTCTGAGTCCTCTGGGGAGCTACAGGCCATGGAAATAGACTGATCCTCCTCCTCCCAGTCTGCTGCAGGCTGGGAAGAGCCCAGAATTTGCATCTCTAAAGTGTTTCCTGGAGATGACTCTGGCTCCTTAGATGCTGAGCTCCCCCTGGGGCCTCACTGGCTCTGTGTGGAATCCCTACTTTAGACGGTGATCCTCTGTGTTTTCCTTGGGCGATGGCGCCTCCTCGTGCCAACTTGAGGAAGGACACCTGTGTGTCATAGAAGGGCCAGAGAGTTTACCACTGAGGTTTCTCTGTTCCTTGTCTCTGCCACCTCCCCCCCACATACACACACACGCACACGCATCCCCCACACGCTCACATACACAGACGCTCACACACACGGTCTTACCCACACGTATACATGCCACATACACGTTCACATGTATGTACCCCTCCAACCCAAAGAAGGAAGCTGGTCCCTGCTGGACAACCACCGCCCACGTGAAATCACCTCCTCACTGTGGCAACTCGTCTGGCCTCTGTGAACTGCCCCTCTTCAGAGCTGGAGCCCCATAGGCCTGTATGTAGCCAGGCCCCCACAGTGCCTCCCCATGCAGCCTGGCCTCCTACCACTGCAGGCCCTGTTGTAGCCCCTGGGGGCCTAGGGGACCCCCCACTGCCCACTGCAGAGTTTTGTGCAGGTTTGTGCTTGTCAATGGTGGTCTCCAGAGTGGCCCCCTGGGGCAGGGTTGAAGGGAGGGAGTCTGCCATTTGTCTCACCTTCACAGCCCAGGTCCCCTGAGCGCAGTGAGCTGTGAGGAGGTACGGGGCTGTGTGTCAGTAGGGGCTCTGTCCCGCAGGTGCTCTGCCTAGTGGGCGGGGTAGGGGTGTTGGAGCGGTGACTCAGGTGAGTCTGAGGGGCGGAAGAGGGGTGTGAGAGGTTCCACGCAGACTTGGCTTTGAGCGCATATGTCTGTGCTGGTTTGGTCTCAATAACCAGGGCTCCCCTCAGACTATGGGAGGGCCCCCATGCATCCAGGTACTGAGGACAGGCTGCAGAAGGGTGCCCCATAGAACCGGGACTTGGCCCAAAAGTTCTGGAAGGACACAGCCACCCACTGTCCTGGGACCGTTCATGGTGGCAGAGCTGACCTGGCTCCCCCGGACATCCTGTCATCTGGCCACCGCCTGCCACTCCTGGGTATTGGCATCCAGAGGCTCAGATGTCACCAGCATCGGTGGTCTTGGTGGCAGCACCTCAGGACCTCCTGAGCCTCAGACCATCCTGAGGCTGATGGGGAGGCCCAATCAGCCCCCGACACCCACGGCATGGAGGAGGAAGCCAAGGTGAGGGGGCAGGTGTGCAGGCTTCCGGGAGGAAGGTGGAGTATGGGGAGAGTGCCCCCAGGCTCTGCAAAGGCAATGCTGGTATCCCGGGCCCCCCTTGGCTCCCTCCTGTTTTCCCTGAAAGTGTGTTGTGGTTAAACAGGAACATGGGAGGAGGCATAATCCCGTCAGTGGAACAGTTCTGCTGCCTTCAGAGACAGCCCAGCAACCACAAAGCAATGTCCAGAGATTGGAGCAGGCACCCTGCCCTGGCTGTGGGTCCTGAGGCAGCACTGGTCCAGTGACCCCAAGCACGCCGGGCTGCCTGTGAAATGTGCCCATCTGTCCACGTTTGCAGATGGACGGTGCTCCTCGTAGGCTGAAGTGCCGGGAGCCTCTCGGCCCCCTCTGGTGCTCGCTGGTGCTCTTGTCCTTGTCTCCCCTTTGTGCCCGTTCACTGCTGCATCCCAGCACCTTGCATGGTGCTCGAGGGTATGTGTGGGAATGTGTGTATGTGGGGGGGAGCAAGTGAGTGAACAAATGAGTGACATTGATTCTGGGGCACCAGAATGTCAAAAGAACTCATCCCAAGTCTTATGGTGTGGGGGTCCTTAATATTTTGTGCCGCCTTCCTGGTTTTTATTATAAAAAAGTTAAGTTGAAGATAAAGCCTCAATTCTGACTTGGTTGATTTGAGCTAAGTTCCTCCACCGTGCCTCTGCAAAGCTCCATAGTGCGTGGTGCTCCCCATACCCACAGGGCAGGGCCCAGTCCGTCTCCTTTCGCTCGAGAACCATCATCAAACCTGCTGCTGGGCTTTTTAGATAAATGACGCTCAAGGAGGTCCATAAGATATGCTCCAGCCAAACTGTAGCCTGCTCAGCAGGGGAGGCCAGTCCTCCTCTCCCTTCACCCCTGTTCCTGAGTTGCCTCCTGGTTCCAGGGAGGAGCTGTTCGGCAGCAGCCCCAGCTGGCCGCACCCCAAGTTCTGCCTCTTAGCTAAACACCGTGTGAGATCCGGGGACATCCTGGCTTTGGGTTTCATCACCACCTTTTCATAAGTGTCTTCACCCCAGAGGGGCGATAACCTGAGAACAGGGTTCGCTTAGTACAATGGCCTGACCACCTGCTCCATTGGCGTGCCGCCTCCTGGTGACAGTATACGAGGCAAGGCCTCCCTCCCCATGCCCACTGCCTGCATCGGAGCTGGTGGTGACCTCTCTGCCTTCCTCTCTCTCCCTGTGTGATTAGGGGTTGATTGCAGAGCTGAGGGTACGTGGAGACCCCCGAGTGAGCCCCCAGCAGTGCCTGGACGAGGAGGAGGGTGATGACACAGATGGGGTAAGTGGCGGTAGGGGGGGCAGCCTCATGCTGGCCCCACCCTTCCATGACCCTGGGTGCTAAAGGCCAGTTCAGGCTTCCTTTCCTTGGGAACCCCAGGGTGACGTGAAGGAAAGATGCTACTTGGGGTACTTGTCCTTATAACGTCAGTGATATCCTCCTCTTGAACTTTGCATTTAAAATCAAATACTGAACACAAAATTAATATTACAGACCATCCCTAGAATAGCCAGCTAGGTGATAGAATGCATGGTAGTCACCATATCAAAATATGTACATATACATACACGCACACACACACACACACACACACACACACACACACACAGGTACAGAGAGACACAGAGTGAAACCTGTGAGAGCCGGAACTCAGCGGGGCAGCCTTGTTTTTCTGGGTCTGGAAAATTTTCCGTCTTTGACGGAGTCCAGTCTTACCACTTTTTTATTGTTTGTTTTAGTGGAAAATATTTGCGTTTTCCTTCTCTGACCATTTTCCACTTTATGCAGGTTCTGGCTTTTGTATTTTAAATAGAGAGAAATATCTATCACACGGGACCATGGAATAAAATCCACTGACTCCTGGGGTTGAAGGACGGGGGGAAGCCACATTCCAGGGTGGACCTCAGATCACAAAGACGGCCCTCCCCCCAAATGGACGTGCACTTTCCACATCGTACGTGTCACTGAAAACACTGAGGCAAAAGTGTCAGCCATGGCTGAATTGTGGGCAGTTTGTATTTATTTACACTTGCATGGGTTTCCAAATTTTCTCTGATAAATCTGTGGCTTTTACCCCTAGAAAAGCCCAGGGATGTAGTTGATGTTCAGTGCTCGTCCTCTGGCGGGCAGGGCTGCCGGATGGGCCCTACAAGTCCGTCTCCAGAGTGGCCGCCACACACCCCCTCCCAGGCCTGCCCTGCCATCTCCCCAGAGCCCCTGTGGAAGTTCCCCAAGAGGTGTCCGAACTCAGGGCCATGCCTGCTGTGAACTCTAAAGCAGAGGGCCAGTAGAGGACTCAGATGCCTTCTTTCCTCCAGGTTTTATTAATTTCAAATATTATGGCGGAAGGCAGTCCCGGCACCCATGACTTCCCCTGTTGGCCCTCACTGGGCCGGTCCTTCCCAGTGCCGGCCAGATGCGCATTGTAACTCGAGTGTGACCGTCCACCATGGGCAGTGGCAGCAAGGACACAGTCCTGTCCCCCTGTTCCCCTGGGCAGGCCCTGTTCTGTCTAGAGGCTGTCCGCTGTCCCCATGTTACCAATGTCCTCGGGGTTGAGTTTTGCTTGGGGCTTCTCTCTTCTCAGCTGTTTCCTCAGGATAATGTCCAGGAACAGGATGACCCATCAAAGGCCAGGAATGGATTTCTTTATGGTCCTCTGCCAAATTGATTCCCAAAGGGTCACTTTAATTCATCTGAATGGACAAGTCTATTGACCCGCCAATGCCCACACGGGGAAGGGTGGCTTTCCTGTCCCAGTGGCCATGCGTAGCTGCCCCTGGCCTCTCCCTCCTGGAAACAGCTGTGAGAGGAGGGTCCGGGCTGTGGCTGGCCCAGGATGAGGCTCAGGCCCGCTTGGCTAGAGCACTGGTCATCATCTTCTTTGTTCTACGTACACCACTTAGGCATCGGGAGACTTTGGAAGTGGGCATGAGGACAACCAGGAGCATCTCACGCAAGAAATGGTGAGTGGCTCTGTAAAGCCAAGTTCACCTCCTGGGGCCCTGGCATGATGGTCTCTTTCTGCCCATCGGAGTGTGTGCGTGTGTGTGTGTGTGTGTGTGTGCGCATGCACACACGTGGCCCCCCTCTGTGTCCTGAGACACCTCCCCAGCCAGCAGTCAGGACTTACTGGCAGTGCCTGGCTGCCGTGTCCAGTGAGTGACCTACTCCTAGTGTCCTGCACCTTCATTTATGCCCGACATGCCTGACGGGCTCAGGACAGGGCTGAGCCCTACCCAACACCCCCAGCCTGAGGCTGCGTTCCTTCCCATATCCTCTGCGAGGCAATGGTCCTTTACAGTGAGGTTTCTGAGTCTAAACATTGCTGGTCCTTGAAGTGACCTTGGCATTCATCCTCCCCCCAGAGCTTGCAGGGGTCCTTGGGGGACTGACGGGCTGTAGCTCTGCAGCCAGAAGGAAAGGCTGTGCCGGCCGTGACGGTACTTTCTCCAGCTCTCGTCATCGGAAACAACACACGCAGGGAGGAAGGGGAGGAGAGGGGGTGTGCATGAGTCTCCTGGGGCCACCCAATCAAAGTACCACTCACTATGTGGCTTAAAACAACAGACTAGGTGGCTTAAAACAACAGAAATTTCTCATAATTCTGGAGGACAGAAGTTAGAAAATAGGGTGCCAGCAGGGCCAAGCTCCCTCCAAAGGCTCTAGGAGAGGGCCCTTCCTTGTCTCTTCCAACTTTTGGTGGTTCCCAGCAATTTTTGGCTGTAGCCACATCACTCCAGCCTCTGGCTTCACAGGGCCTTACCTGTGTCTCTGTGTCTAAATTTCTCTGTCCTTATAAGGAGCACCTGGCACATTGGACTTATTCCCAAATGTGGCAGTCTGGTCCCATAACGATTACAGCCTTGGAAACCCTATGGGGCAGTTCTGCTCTGTCCTGTAGGGTTGCTATGAGTCGGAATTGGCTCGACAGCAACGAGTTTGGTTTTTGTTTGTTTGTTTTTCTCTCATGTTAACTTGGTTACATCTGCAAAGACTTTATTTCTAAATGAGGTCATACTCTGAAGTTCCAGGTGAACATGAATTTTGGGAGGACACCTTTCAACCCAATACAGAAGGGAAAGGAGAGGGAAGGGGAGGGTGGGGAAAAGGAAGGAGGAGTCTAAAGAGATAAAGAGCTTCAAAAATGCTGAACTAGTGATGAGCAGGACTGGCAGATAGAGGGTCTGAGCGACCAGAACAGACTGTTCTGAAGCTCAGTCCTCAAGTCCTCCACCTCCCCACACCCTCCTGGAGCTGCCCGACAAGACAGAGACCACCAGGTCCGCCCCAGAGCCGCCCACTCATAAAACCACACATACAACTACCCCCCACCCCCACCTGGCCAGGAGTCTACCTCTAGCCACGCACCAAACCCAATTCTGTTTGTGAGGACTGCCTCGTTGGGGGCTGAGATGGAGTGGCCCTCAGCGAGGAGGCAGGCCGACTCTGGGTAACAGGCTGTTTCCAGGGCCAGCAGAGGAGGCTGAACCCCACTCGAGTCCAGCAGGGGTGTGGGCAGCTGCCCAGGGGTCCCAGACCTCTCTGTGGGGCTGGGAAGGGAAGAGCAAGGGCTAAAGCGCAGCGTAAGGCAAGTGTAAGATCTGGGGAGAGCATCCGATGAGAAAACTGAAGTACACGGTGCCTATCTGTTTAAGTCATTTTAAAACTGGGCCCTTTAACAATTTAGGATCCATACACGATATACTTTTGACTTTCACGTTTTAAGCAAATTTACAAAAATATAGATTACATTTTGACAAGAAATGGCAAATAAAATCCTAACTCAGCTCCTTCATCATGAGGTAAAGAATCATGAGTCTGGCACCAGGGTGGCCTGACCGCAGGTGGGGAAGGGATATCTGGGCCCAGGGCGGCCCCAGGGTTTGTCCCCTTGGAGCCATGGGGCTTCACAGGCTGGATAAGAGAAGACCACCCACAAACTGCTCTGCCAGAGACAATCTGAGGTGAAGTCCTGTGCTTATAGATTACAACATATATTTTCTTTCACAAACCAATCAAAACACGCGGTAGGTTCCTGCACCTTCAGTCTGGGGATATCTTCCCCTCTTCCCCCACCAGGGCTCTTCCCTGAAACCCATCGTGCCTGAGGCTCCTCCGGTCACCTCTCCACCCTTGGCTGGAGGCAGCAACACTGAAGATTCCAGAACTGACGAAATCGAGGAAGCAACGACAGTGGCTACGTTAGGAAGTAAAACTTTTCTGAGTGTGGGGGGGGGGGGTATGGGTGTGCGGGTGGGTGGGTGGGTGTGGGTGTGGTGTGTGAGTGAGTGTCTGTTGCATGGTATATGTGATGTGTATATGTGTATGGCATGTGTGGGGTGTAGGGGTGTGGTGTGTGTGCATATGTGTGTGTGGTGGTATGTGTGTGATATGTGAGTGTGTGTATGCATGTTTGTGTGTGTGCATGTTTGTGTATATGGGGGCAGAAGGGTTGGATGTATGGTGTGTGTGATGTGTGTGTATCTGCAGTGTGTGTAGTGGTGTGTATATGTGATAGGTATGTTTGCGGCCTGTGAGTTTCAGTGTGTATGTGGTGTGAGTAAGCATATGTATCTATTTGATGTATGATGTAGGTATGGTGCTGTGATGTGGTGGTGGTGGTGTGTGTGTGTGTGTGTGTGTAGCTGAGTGAGGGCCACACGTCCAGAACTGGGGGTGGGCAGCTTTGGCTGGCACCTGGCTGCCCTCTGAGTGGGCATCAGCAGGAGGCTCACAGGTCCAGGGGACTAGGGCAGATCTGCTGCTTGGACTGGGCCTTTTCCTCTGTTGGGTCTGCATCCTGTTCCTCCGTGTCTGGCAGCAGCATTTGTGGGGAGCCCCAAGGGTCTGCTGGAGTGGGGCGCCGCTAGGCAGTCTGGGTGATGCCTGTTGGCCGTTCTGAGGGGGAGGCAGCAGGGGCAGGAGTTGCCTTCACCCTGGCCTTTGTCATGCAGCCCTGCTGTCTGTGGGCCCCGGGACCTCCTCTCTGGGGTCAAGGTGGCCTTGGGCGGTTTCCTTGCTGGTGGTTGGCCAGGGGTCCTTCTCAGCTTCTAGAGTCCACCTGCATTCTTTGGCTCCTGGCCCCCTTCCTCCACCTTCAAAGCCAGCCATGGCGGATCGAGTCCTCACCTGGAATCTCTCTGACTCCTCTTCTACCTCAGCTCGCCTGCCTTGCTTGTCTGCTCTTTAGGGCTCATGTGATTATTGGGCCCACCTGGACAACTCAGGCTACTCTCCTGCTCATAATCAAGGTCAGATGTTCAGTAGCTTTAATTACCTCTTGTAGCACCTAGACTAGTGTTTGATTAGCCAGGAGGCGGGGGTGTTGGGGAGACATCTTTAGATTTCTGCCTACCACACTTAAGTCTAGGTTTTAGGAAATTATGTGTGTGTAAAAATATATATATATATATATTTTTTTTTTAAAGAAGAGCATTTATTGTTTTTTAGGTTACTGGAGTAACTCATGCTGAGTGCAGCCAACTTGGAAACAGGAAAGAACAAATGAAAATCGTTCAGGGTTGTCCCCAGAGGCCACACTGGTCATAACTTATATGTCTTTCCCTTAGCTTTCCAAAGGCATAAGGGTGTCTGCTGCAGTTGTCATTACTCAGGGACAAAGCCAGGAGGGGGCCTGGGCGATGTGCTAGCCAAGGGTCAGACTTGGGGCCACCAGGAACGGGACAGCCTGGCGGGGCCTGGTGGGAGCTGGACACACTGCCCCCTTGTGGCTCCTTTGAAGCCATTCAGCTCAGGCCCAGTCTTTAGATTGGCATGCTGGGCGGGGGGGGGGGGGGGGAATGCAGGGATGGACAAGAGCAGGGTTGGCAAGTGTTCCCTGTCCAGGTCCAGATGGCAAATATTTTGGGCTCCATTGGACCACACACCTCTCGAAGCATATTCGTATGTGTCTTGTTTTGTTGTGTAAAATCATTCTCAGCTCAAGGGCCATTCAAAACCAGGCTGAGACCTGTTTGGCCCACGCAGCAGTAGTTGGCTGACCTTTGATCTAGATTAAAGGAGACGCCACTAAATGTGGGGCGTGAGCCTCGGTCCAGTCCTGGAGTCCTCCTTCCCCGACCCCAAAGAAGAAGCCATGAAGGACAGTGTTGGGCCAGCAGGGGAGATCTGAATATGCGCTTTCTCTCAGATCATTCTATGTATCAGTGTTAAACCTCCTGAACGTGACTGCTGTTTTCTCAGAGAATGGTCTCACTTTTAGGAGGCACTGAAGTGTTCAGGGGAGAAGGGTCATGATGAGGGCAGCAGACTCTCAGATGGGTTAGCAAAAGAATGAAGTTGTATGTGTGTGAGAAAGTCTGTGTGTGAGTGTGTGTGTGTGAGAAAGTCTATGTGTGTGAGTGTGTGCGTGTGAGAAAGTCTTTGTGTGTGTGAGAAAGTCTGTGTGCATGTGAGAAAGTCTGTATGTGTGTGAGAAAATATGTGTGTGTGTGAGAAAGTCTATGTGTGTGTGTGAGTGTGCATGAGAAAGTCTATGTGAGTGTGTGAGTGTACGTGTGTGAGTGTATGTGTGAGAAAGCCTGTGTGTGTGTGTCGAGGACATGGGGCCATTCATGGTTCTATCCTTGTAGTATTTCTGTAGGTTTCCAATTTTTTTCAAATTAAAATTTGGAGGGAGAAGGGGGAAAGAAAAAGCAATGAGTGATTAGAAGGCATTCTGGATGAGCCAGGGCCTCTTGGTATGAGGAAGCCAGGAAGCATCTTCCAGAAGGTTCTGGACCTCTCTGTTGGGCCAGGGGACACCGAGACAGGGGCGGTTCACCAGCGGGGAGGCACATGCCATCTCTGCCATTGCTTAGAATTGCCTTTGCTGGTTTCGTCACTGACTTTTCATTCTCCCCCGTTTGCCTGTCCCAGGTGGATGCTCTCGTTTGAGCCCCCAGCCCCTGGACACCCCACCTGGAGCACAAGTGCTTATGGGCTTGGGCTCTCATGGGGCCAGCTAGGCTCCAGGCCAGCCCTGAGGGTGCTGGGGGGCGAGTGGCAGGTGTCCTCTGCAGAGGGGCAGAGAGGGCGAGTAGAGCCCCGGCCACCGCCCCAGGTCTGACATGGCCACTTTGCCTCTCCTCCCAGCCCAGACCCTCCCTGGTGTGGAGCAGGGGAGAGAAAGTGACACCCGTCCTGTGGGCTCAGATGTGGCTGCCGCATGGGACAGCGTGGAAGAGGTGAGTCCCCCTCCCCGTGACCCTGACCCATGAAGTCAAGGCCCGAGGGCCAGTGCTCCCTGGTCCACTTGCCGGTGACACCCAGAGGAAGCTCCCAGGGCACGGTTGTCCTTCCTGCCTTTTGCCGCCCCCGACATGCCCAGCTCACAGTGGGTGCTCACCGGCCACCCTGTGTCCACAGCAGGGGAGGCTCCCAGTCAGCAATGGGAGTGTCCAGTGACACTGAGGCAGAGCCTCTTGGTGTGCGTGCCCTGGACAGTTCAGACTTCCTCTCCCCCAGGACAGCAGCACCAGCACAGAGAGGGCTGTGCTTGGCTCGTCCCAGCTGTGCCTGGTCCCCCCTCTCATTCCTAGGTGGCCCCGAGGCCCGGCTCTACAGGCCTGAAGGGGCAGAAGGGGGAGCCAGGAGCCCAGGGCCTGCCTGGCCCTGTCGGTCCCCAGGGTCCCGCAGGCCCAGCCATCCAGAGCCCTGATGGCTCCGCCGCACAGGCTGTCCCTGGGCCGCAGGGACCGCCTGGACCCCCTGGGCCATCAGGAAGGGACGGCGCCCCAGGAAGGGATGGTGAGCCAGTGAGTATGCTCTCCCCTTGGTCAGACCAGCTCCTGCCCAAAGGTGGTGGGCTCGGGCAGAAGCAGGAGAGGGTGCGGGAAGTCCACCAAGACCAGAGCAGGGAACAGCGTCCCGGGACCTCTGGAGATCCCAGAAACGGCATTCCCCCAAGAGTGCTGAGTCCTTCCCTTGTGCAGAAGCGGAAAGGGGTTCAGAGATGCCCCAAGGCTGACAGCGGCTCACACTCACATGGAGAAATGGCAGACTTGGGGTCTGCAGTGTTTGGGTGTCAATACTGTACTAAGGTTTTTAGGGACAGGAGTAGGTAAAATTAGAATTAGATCATTATTTTCCCATGGAGTGTTCAGGTTTGCAGGCGAGATTTGAATGTAGAAATGTGTTGCCATGTCTGACTGAAAGTGGGAACAGGAGGGGGTGGTTTGCCATCACTCATGGTCTCTTTTGCCCCTTCCAGGGAGATCCCGGCGAAGAAGGAAAGCAGGTAGGTGGGCTTCTCTTCCCTTGGCCTTAGAGCCAGATGTTACCTGTTACAGGTGCATGAGACCCTGAGGCTTTACTTTACCTCCTGAGTCTCTCTTTCAACTCAGCATAGTGATGCGATTTCAGAATGAAACCATTTGGAAAATGCAATGGAAATTTTGTTAAAAGTATATATCTAAGTTTTGACAGAAAAATATAAAGTTAAGCCTGTGTATTGATGTGTTTAAGCTAACAACTAGGAAAATAGAAAAAAAGTAGAAGGTATAGCTTCTACATTCTTAGAGTAAAAAAATAAACAATAACAAAATAAACTGAAAGTGTTTTGGGGAGGATGGTGCAATACAGAAAAAAGGAAGTGATAGCAGCGAGGGCAAATTTATCAGCAGGTACAATAAATGTAAGCATTCCTATCTTCCAGTAGTCAGTTTGGGTTTTTAAAGATTGACAAATACTATTTCTGAGAAATGGAAGTAATTAAAAGGACACAATAATGTTGCAAATTAAGATTTGGGAAACAATATACTGGGCAAATGGTAACATGAAACAATATACCAGGCAAATGGTAACATAAAACAAGCAGAAAATGGGTATCACAGTATTAATCATAGACATGATAGATTCAAAATAAAAGCATTCAAAAAGGACAAGAAGGGTTATTTCCCACTAACCATGGAGCAATCAAGATTGAACCTTTTTGCGCTGACAGCAAAGACCGTGATGAAATGTGGGCGGAAAGGAACTAACCCACCGTCCTTTTGGGAGACTTTTTTTGTAGTAGACCTCACTCCTCAATCCATAGAGCAGGGGTGTGTGTATGTGTGTGTGTGGTATAGTATCCAAGTGACTCAATTGGCAAGTTGCTCTAATAGATTTCATTTGAATTTCATGTCCAAGAAACAAGCCGTACACAGTCTTTTCAAGCACCCATGGAAATTCAAACACATTGACCATTTAGACCCCAAGGGCTTCTCACCCATGTACTGAAAGTAGCAAACACACAGGCACGTTCTCTGTCCACAGTGCCCACAACAACATACACAGGTACACGCAGGCACACGCACACATATGCACATGCACACATGTGGGTGTATACACACGCACAGTGCAAGCTCACATGTGCACGCGCACGTGTAAGCACACGTGTAAACACATGTACTTATACATAGCAGACAGAGGGCTCGGTATTTAGCAAGGATGTCGATGGAGATGCCACATACCTTCATGGCATGGATCCCCCCAGGCACTACTCTGAAGTCAGGGACTCCCATTGTGGGGGCGCGTATCTGGGGGTCTGACCCTCGCAGTGAACGGTGATGTGGCTGCTCTCTGGATTCCAGTGCCTCCATCCAGCCAGGCTATGTGCGAATAGTGGGCGTTCTGGTCGTAGGGCAGGGGGGGCACTGGCAGCACAGATGCCATGGCATCATCACCGTTTACCTGCTGACCCAGCGGAGGTTCCTGCCCTGACTGCGCAGACTCTCTGTCTTCCAGGGCAACACTGGGCCTCAGGGCTTCCCGGGAACCCCAGGAGAGATAGGCCCCAAGGGCGAGAAGGTGAGTCTTGGCCTGGCCTGGCCGGTGACCCCTTTACCCTGTCTCCCCCTGACTGCATGGGGGCTGTGTGCCCTTGGTGTAGTGGGCTCGTGCTATGTTCTAGGGGGACCCTGGGGTCGGGCCACGTGGACCCCCTGGGCCCCAGGGGCCTCCAGGACCTCCAGGACCATCCTTCAGACACGACAAGCTGGTGAGTCCCATGTCTGGGCCCCCTGCACC
This sequence comes from Loxodonta africana, assembly GCF_030014295.1. Classification (NCBI taxonomy): domain Eukaryota; kingdom Metazoa; phylum Chordata; class Mammalia; order Proboscidea; family Elephantidae; genus Loxodonta; species Loxodonta africana. Next base: position 227,570,491 of record NC_087343.1, read on the forward strand.
AGGGCTCAGCCCTGTCCAGGGAGGGGGACCTGGCCTGGCTTCTTTCTGCACGTTCCTTGCATTTAGGAACGTGATTTCCTATCGGTGCTGCTGGCCCCACAAAACGGCCTTCCTAGGAGGAGGCCCCAAGCCTTCAGAGTCCCAGTGGGCTTTCAGCTGGCTCTGGGGCCTCAGACATCCTGGGAGCCCGCAGGGGGCCTGGCCCCCCAGGCTCTGCCTGTGTCCCCTTAGGCTTTCCTCATCCTAGTAGTGGGGCCTTCTCTTTGCTTCTCATGTGACATCTCAGAATGCTGGAGGCGTGATGGGGTGTTCAAGGCTGGGGCGGGGGCGGGGGCGGGTTTGTACCCACTGTGCTTCTCTGACACCCCTCTTGGGGCACTTTCCCCTCAGACCTTCATCGACATGGAGGGGTCTGGGTTTGGTGGTGACCTGGAGACCCTCAGGGTGAGTATGCCTCGGCCAGGGAGCTGTATGTAGAAAGGGTTGTCGGCGCCCACAGGCTCTCAGCAGGAACCCTTCACGGGTGGTAACAAGTGGATGGGAGGTGGGGCATCACTTGAGGGTGCTGTGTGTGTGTTGACCACTCTGTCTGTCCCTGTCCAGGGCCCACGAGGCTTCCCCGGCCCCCCTGGGCCCCCCGGCGTCCCAGGCCTGCCTGGTGAGCCAGGCCGCTTTGGGGTGAACAGCTCAGACATCCCAGGGCCTGCAGGCCTCCCCGGTGTGCCTGGGCAAAAGGGGCTCCCGGGGCATCCCGGCCCCCCGGTAAGTGCTGCTCCCTTCCTTCCAGCATAATCCTCCCACTCTCCATCTCTGGGCTCCCCCTCCCACACCTGCCCATGTCCTCAAAGGGAGGTGGCTCTGCCCTGGAGAAGTGTGAGCATGGTTCTAGCATCACTGACCCACTGGGGGACCACAGGTGGGAAGGTAGACTTCACAGGGTCTCCCTGCTGGTCAAGGTGATTCTCGTGGCATTGGGGCGGGGGGAGGGGGCAGGGAGGGAGTTCCATAAAAGATGGTGAGCTCAGGTCTACACCAGAACCCCTGCCTGGAAGGATGGGGGCAGTAAGAAGCTGCATTTGGCTGACTCACCATTCTAGGAAACCTTGAGGACTCCCCTCACTGCCCAGCCCCTTGGGGCAATACAGGGGGCTCAGTGGGCACCACCGTGCCACTTTCTATAATCAGGCCGCCCACCAACTGCAAGTGCCTGGCTTCTCACTCAGCGATCTGCCTTGGACCCATGATTCATAAATGCACACGAGCTCATTCTAGCAATTGCCCACAGCCCTGTCCCCATCTCTGTGGATGGCACCCCGTTGTCAGGCTCAGCACACAGAGAAAACCACCTCACAGACCCATCCGGGGACTACCCAAGGATAAACCCCTAGGAGCAGAGTTTTACATTAGAGAACGTGCCTGGTTTATGTGTTTTCCATGTTGCCTGGCTGCCTTCTAGAGGGCATGTGGCATCTGTGTGGACCCAGCAGCCGTGTGCAGTGCAGGCATCGGAGTTGGACCATCTTGCCTCCCCCAGTTTGATCAGCAACTCAAAAAGCAACTAAAAGTAAAGACAACTGAACAGCAGGTGGTCTGAGCTGCTCTTGAATGAAGCTGCTCTTGACTTTGGGCAGGATCTCCTGTGAGTCCTCTGACTCCAGCCTCACATCCAGAGGACATGGAACATCCCATGTGTCCTTGCTTCTCTGAGGACTTCTGTGGACTAACCCATCACTGGTTTTTTAGCAGCTTTGCTTTTCTCTCTCCCAGGGACCCCCAGGTCCTCCAGGAAAAGAGGGGCGACAAGGAGAGAATGGCGAGAAAGGAAGCCCTGTAAGTAACCCCACATAAGTCCAGGGTGCAGTTGGCTCAAAGCCACATGGCAGTAGCCAGAGGGTGGCTGGCCCCTGGATGTTTGGGGGCCTGGCCAGGTGACCTCTTATAGGAGAAAAACCATAAGTTGCCAACACCAGAGGCTAAGGCTAAGGTTGGCTTTCCTCCAAAAGTACCCAATCTTGTCATCGTTATCACCCAGTAACCCAGGGGCTTTGAACTCCTGAAGCATGCTTAGAACTGCAGCCAGCTGGGGCTCATCCAAAAATGCCATCCAGTGCCATTGCATTGACTCCGACTCAGGCAGCCCATGCGTGTCAGAGTAGAACTGGGTTCCATAGGGCTTTCAGTGGCTCATTTTTTGGAAGTAGATTGCCAGGCCTTTCTTCCAAGGGGCCTCTAGGTGGACTCAGATCTCCAACCTTTCAATTAGTGGCTAAATGTGTTCACCATTTGCACCACCCAGAGATGCCATATAAAAATTCAGGGCCTCATTATTACTGTTTTTTCATGATGAAAATTAGGCTAACTTGGATTTTGAATAATGCCGGCACTTGATTTGAACATTATATATCATATTTCAAACAACTGTGGCTACGTCAATAATAGGGAAACTTCCAAGAGGCTGTACAGACCTCTCGCTCAGTGTCACCAGCCATGGTTCCTGTGGGTTTTCCGTGGATGAGCCAGGGGCAGGCACATCTGGCTGGTGGAGGTGATGCTAGGGGTTCCTGTGAACTTGTAAGAATGAGGCTGTTTCTGGCTGAGCAGAGGGAGCTAAATGAACCCTTCAGTGTGCAGTTTATCAGGCTATCTGGAGACAGTTGAGCTAAAAGAATGGATTGATTGGGGCCATGCATGGCCCACCTCCCCTTGTTCAGGGAGGCATTTGCTGCGTTGAACAGCATGGGGTTCAGCACAAAGGGCCACTGTGGCTGGCTCCCTTGTAAGCACTGTGTCTACTAATCGTGCTCCAAGCAGCCAGGATCGGAGCCACGGGACTGGGGTATGTCCTTACCTCCCCAGAGGTCCTGTCCTGCACCAGGAGGGGTCAAGACGAGGCACGCAGAGTTTACATCATTGTCCTCAGAGAGCTCCGTATCCTCAGCTCTCATTACCAGAGAGAGAAACCAAACCCTACGCATCAGAACCAAAAAAAAAAACCCAAACCCATTGTTGAGTCGATTCCGACTCATAGTGACCCTATAGGACAGAGTAAAACCGCCCTATAGAGTTTCCAAGGAGTGCCTGGTGGATTCCAACTGCTGACCTTTTGGTTAGCAGCCGTAGCTCTTAGCCACTGTACCACCAGGGTTTCCCTGAACATCACGGTGACATTCAAGCCAGTGACCTCTGGGTCAGAGCAAAATCGTGAAGTGCTTGCTTTGCTCAGTGCACAGCAAATCTATTTATGTAGTAATTGTTCTGTCTTGTTCCACAGGGTGAAGTGGGCACCCCAGGACCTAAGGTACACAAACCCCCCCATGCCCCAGTCTGGGGGGGTGGGTATACCAGTTAGTGGAGCGCTGTCCGTGATGCTGCCCATGCCCAGCCCGGGCCCAGCTGTCCACCTGTGGTGAGGCTCACCATCTGTGAACACTGCATTTATCCTGCTCTGGGTTGTTGTTGTTGTTAGTGCTGTCGAGGCGGCTCTGACTCATGGTGAATCCCTGTACAATAGAACGAAACCTTGCCCGGCCCTGCAGTTTTGAGTCCCTTCTAATGTAGGGGGTTCATCTTTCAGCACTGTATTGTACAACGTTTGATTGTGATTCAGAGGGTTTTCACTGGCTAATTTTCAGAAGTTGATTGCCAGGCCTTTCTTCCTAGTGTGTCTTTGCCTGAAAGCTCTGCTGAAGCCTGTCTACCATGGGTGACTTTGCTGATATTTGAAATATTGGTGGCATAGCTTCTAGTATCACAGCAACACGCAAGCCACCCCAGTGCAACAAACTGATGGATGTGGCTCCTTTGGGCTAGGGTCTGCTAATTAAATGAGGCCAGAAGCATTCTGGTACAAGAAAGGGAAGTCAGCAGCTCATTTGGAAACATGCTCCCAGGGACAAAGTGTGAGAGAAGAGACCATGGGGGCAACTTCGGGAGGGGGAGTGAGCCTGCTCCAGGGGGGTCCCAGAAGGGCTCCCTCACTTTCTCACAAGGGAGCTACTTCAGGCCTGGGAGTGCCATCCTGGCCTGCCCAAGGCTCCAGTGGAGGCCAGAGCCACACTGTAGGTTTTGCACAGAGGCCAGCTAGTGGCTGGTCCCCGGGAGGGAAGGCTGAGGGGGCTAGGAATATTCTCAGAGGGCCCAGGCCTGCTATGGGGAGGCGGGGGGAGGAGACTCAGACCTTTCTGGAACAAAGGCTGCCTGCCTGCCTTGCTTCTGGCCCAGGCTAGTTATGGGAGCCCTAAACCAAGGCCTGCTCTGAAGGACCTGGGCCTTCCCTGGGGACAGGCCTGCGGCCCAGGGCCACAGCCTGACCAGAGCAGATGGTTTATCTAGCAGTGTCCGGCCAGGTGGGGGAGGGGAGAGGCCACCTGGAGACTGGGTGGACTCTAGCAGGGCCGGGAGCCTGTGACCCCCACCACAGACAGACCTGGGAGGCCCCCGTAGGGCTCCAGCCCCATTCAGATTGATAAAGACCACGGATTCTACTGACTCCCCCTTGGGCTGGGGGGCGGGAGTGGGTGCTAACTGAAAACTTCTGCAGTAGGTCAAAGGGGCTGTCTGCCGGGAAAGCTGCCAGAGAATGACTAGGACACCAGGCTGGGGGGCACACACGATGAATTCCACTGGGGAGAGATGTCGATGAGGGAAGGATGGCGATAGGAATCGGAAAAGGGGTTCAGGCGTTAAGAGAAGCCCAAAAGAGAGAACTAAAAGTGTTAAAGTAAATTAAATAGATACGTGTATGTTGTTGTTAGTTACCCTCTAGTTAATCCAATTCACGGTGACCCCATGTGTTACAGAGTAGAGCTGTTTCCTTGGCTGTAATCTTAATGGAAGTAGATTGCTAGGTCTTCCTTCCCCAGAGTTTCTGCTGGGTTTGAACCACGAACCTTTGGGTTAGCAGTCAAGCGCAAACTTGTTATGCCACCTAGGGACCTTTATGGATATGTACAAAAATATATATGTATACACATGTGTCTGCATGTGTGTGTACATGTATGTAACCAACACCAAACCCAATCTGTCGATGTCCAGTCTATTCGAACTCACAGCGACCCTCTAGGACAGAGTAGAACTGCCCCATAGGATTTCTGAGGAGCCCCTGGTGCATTCGAACTGCTGACCTTTCTTAGCAGCTGAGCTCTTAACCACTGCTCCTCCAGGGCTCCATACACACACACATACACACACGTATAAATACCAGGTTCCAGGAAAAATGAGGGAAATATTTTGGATGAAGTTTCAAATGAGAGAAATGGCTAAAACTGGAAAAAAAAAAATACTAAAAGACAAGATTAGAAAGGTTAAAAATTTTTTAAACAAATTTTTAAAGATCAAAAATTAGATAAGATTTTAAAATCTGATAAAAAGCACTAAGATAGATTAAAACCAAGAAAGTAAAATTTAAGATTCCAATAAAATTAGCACTCGGGTAAACTGGGCGGCAACATGTTTAAAGTGTTGGCCATCTGTTACGAAGCGGACAGTAACTGAGGTTAAGAAGTTACAGGAAGCAGTCCCCAGCAAGGTCTGGGATAAAAAGATGGGTAGAAACAGGAACCATGTCTCTGGAGGTAGGGGTGGCATCAGCAGCAGGTGAGCGTGCATTCGAGGTGAGGGGACTCCTCCCCACTGGGGGACTGGAGGAGAACATGGGGCATACCCCATGTCTGAGTGGGGGCCGTGGGAAGGTGACACTTGTGTCCCTGTGGAGTCATGTGGCCTTTCTCCCATGGACTGAATTTATGACCGTGACAGGCAAGGGACCCCTTTGTGCCCTGGCTATGTGCTGACCCTGAGCTCGCCATGCACCTCACACCATCCCATTCAGGGCTTCCCTGAGGCTGTGAGAACACTGGGATCATCCCCATTTTACAGGTGGGGAAACTGAGGCTCGGAGCAGTTCAGTGTTCTTGAAGGGGCAGAGCTGGGCTTGTGTGTGGCTAACCCCACACCCGAGCCCTTTGCACAGGCCCTTCCTGCCCTCCGCATCTTCTGCCCGCCTCCTCGAGCTGGCTCTTGCTGGACCCTGGGTCACTCGCACTCCAGGCCGGGCCGGGCTGTGTGCAACAGGCATGCCCTAGGACTTTGTCTTCGTTACATGTACCTATCGCCCCTCCTGGCTCCTCTCCAAGGCCCTCTGGACTAACAGATCCGAGGATGCGTTGTGACCACTGAAGCCGAGCCCCCGCCTGACTCTGTCTAAACTCCCCTCTCTCCTCTCTCTCCCTCACTCCTTCCTTCCAGCGGTGCACCCTTCCTCACCTGCTACAGCTCCTTCTCACTCCCCCCCCACCTGCCGGGGGCTTGGGCTGGAGGTAACATTGCCGCGTGTGCCGCATGCTTTGACCCGGGCACGGCGTGCGCCTGGAGTAAGCACTGAGGCTTGTGTCTGTGTTTTGTTTCCAAGAGAATGCAGCTGTCCCGTAAACCAGCAGATAAAGAGACGCTCTGGGTGTGCCTTGCCTCGTGGAATGTTAGATATCCGTCTCTGCATTTTCAGATGTGTTTTAATCGTGATAAGAGAATGTTGGTGCATTGGGGTGCCGTGGATGGCATTCGGGTTCACCCAAAACCCTGAGGGCTGAGAGTCACCCACTCCCTCTCCCTCCCCCCTTGCCTGCAGGGAGACCAGGGAGACCCTGGCCCTGTTGGTGCTCCTGGGCAGAATGGCCTTGCAGGAGACCCTGGACCAGTTGGACCTCCAGGGCCCCCGGGACCCCCTGGACCCCCTGGGCCGCCTGGGCCAGGACTTGCAGCAGGATTTGTGAGTACCAGCCGCTCTTGCCCTCTGTCACCTGACTCCTACCTCGGGTGCCTCACAAGCCAAGTGCGTTTTCCGGGCCAGGGGCTGATATCACTCCTTCCCAGCAGGGTTCCTCCCTACCCAGGGTTAGTGTACGGACCATGGCCCCACCATTGGTCATCCAGTGACGGCTGATCCTGTCATGTGTGGACAGTGCCAGGGACAGAGATGGGGGAGCAGCCCCCACCCCGCCTCCTGCTGTAACTGCCATGGTGGGAGAGCCTTGGTGCTGGGGCTGCCCCTGGCCTACCCTGTCTGTTTGACCTACAGCCCTTCCTCAGCAAGGCAGCCCCACAGCTGCCATCTGCAGGCTCGCCCAGATGGGAAGCGAATAAACCATGCCCAGGGGAGGCTGAGGGGCCCCAGCAGGTCCTTCTGATGAGGCAGGCTCATCCTGTCAGCAGCACCCTGAGGCATTGTCCCCCCCACCCCACATCTCGTTGCCACTCTTAGCCCATCCTTTAAGGGAAAGAAGCAGGCCCAAATGTCTCTTCTGTGTTTTTCTCCAGGATGACATGGAAGGTTCTGGAGTACCCTTCTGGTCAGCAGGCCAAGGCTCCGTTGGACCACAGGTACTTCCTGTGGGTGGGTCCTTTAGCATCTGGGGTCAGGATCCCTGCAGGAAGGTGTCCCTGGCCTGGCACCTTGGGGACAGTGGTAGTCCTGCAGGCCTGCAGGGCAGCTGGTTCCAGGTCACTGTCAACCTCAGCCCTGCGCCTCCCTAGAATCCTCCATTGTGGGTCAGAAGACAGCTGAGATGAGAACCTTGTCCCCAAGATGGACAGAGGCCGAAGGTCGACAGGGTAGATCGGTACAGGCAGAACGGGCCCCGAAGATCAGTGCTTCTGGGAGAAGTCAGGTCGTCAGATTCCTCTTGTGGCCCTCATTTGGGAAGCAGCATTGTTTGACCTGAGTAAGATTCACATTGAATAAAAATCGGGAGCATCCCTGTGAGCCCCCACCTGGGTCTGCCATTATCATTAGCGTGTGCATGGTCAGGGCTGGGCTCAGCAGGGAGTGGCCACACCTGAGATACCCAAAGCATGTTGGAGGCTGAGAGCTACCCCATCCTCCTGCCACTTTTTTGCCAGTGAGTGGTGCCCAAGGCTGGCACAGAGCGGGGGCAGGGGGATGTCTGCCTCCCCTCAGGAGCCCTGGTTAGAGCACCGCCTGCCGGTATAGGGTACTTCCGGCATGGGGGCCACTGCAGCCCTGCCCAGGATGCTGGAGGGCCTCAGACCTCAGAGCCTGCTTCATTTCCAGGGTCTCGGCCTGAGCAGAGTACATGGCTGGGACAGACCCTTCAGTCTGAGCAAAATGAATGAGAATTAATTGGGTAGAAGTGGATTCCACAGCATGTGGGTTGTTTTATATTAAACTTTTTTTTTAACTTTTCCTTTTCTTTTTTATGTATTAAAGAAAAAGATCTTAATTTTTGCTGATAGTAGTTAGCTGCTTTCACATCAGATGAGCAGATGTGAACCAAAGATGAAAGAAGTGTTGTTGCTTGAACCTGGGCGTAGGAATGACTCCCATCGGCAATGGTGTTGGGTGGAGGTCACGGGCACGGCCCCCTCTGATTTAGGTTGCAGGAGCCCATGAATAGCTCCAGGGGCACCAGCCTCTTGGAGGGTATGGCATGGTTGTTTTACGACTACACAGATGACATGGAAGCCATTGAGACACCGTTTGTAGATGGGCTCTGGGAGCCACAGATAACCTAAACCCAACAGGTCCACCTCACTTCTCTGGGGTGGCTCAAGGGCAGCATTCCTCGGGACTGCCATCTTGGGTGGGGGCACACATGCCGCCTTCTCAGCCCCGCCAAGACCCCAAGCCCGTGTGCTGACTGGCCAGGCAATGCCCACATGCTCTACAGTGGAGCTGAGGACAGCCGCCGCTCATGGGGTTTTGTGGGGCACATTGGCTCCTTCTGATATTGCTCTATTTTCCTCTTTCTCAGTTAGAGCTCTGGGCGCTCAGAAAGGGCTCAGGTCTGGGTGGTTAAGGCATTCCTCCAGCCTTCTTGGCAGGGCCCAGAGGCTGCACTAATGCCACCGCTTCCTTCTTTCCCAACAGGGACTGCCCGGCCTGCCAGGACTCAAGGTCAGTGAGGGCTAGACTGGGGCCCATGCCCCACTCAGGGCCGCTGTCCCAGCCCACCATGGTTTCTGACCCCAAGGGTAGAACTATGCAAAAGACAGAGAAGCCAAAAGGGGAGATGAAGTCATGGACAGCCCCTCCCTAGACATTGCAAAGTGGGGTGGCCTTTGCCTACCTTGTTAACCCACCATGAACAGGGTCCTTGGTTTCCCACATCTGCAGTGCATTTACTGGCTCGGACAGAAAGTTGGGGCATAGGGAGGAACCTGGAACGACACCCCCCCCACGCCCCCCACCAGCCTTAGTGACAGCAAGGTCCTAGCTTGGAGCAGTGGCGCTGGCCTTCCCCAGAGAGCCTGGGAGCTTCTCTTCCAGGCTGTGCCATGCCCCATGTCCTGGAGGACAAGAGCTCCCTACTTGCCTGGCACCGTTCCCCCCCTACTTTTCCTTTGGGGTACATGCTCACGAAGGCAGGACTAGACACGGTGGATGAGGGCAGGAAGGCCAAAAGTGATATAATTTGGTGGTAAGCTTCTAATGGTGAGAATAATGGAACTGTTAAGATGACATAGGGCACACAGCTTCTAGAACAATCCGGACCATGCTCCTGTTAGCATGTGACTTACTGACCTTCAAATACGGGGCCTCAGGGCCTTTGCCTCAGCTCTGAAATTCGAGAGAGGGCCCAGCCTCATGGTTCCTGAGGGGGTAGGGCAGTGTGAGATGCAACCTGGATAACTAGCCCCTTCTTCCCTCCCCATGGGGAACGGGGTGCACTGCCTTAGGGGTGGGCTGGCCCACGCATTGCACTCACTGAGCTCCTTCATCCATTTCAGGGAGATCCCGGAATGGCTGGGCTTCCTGGGGCAAAGGTGAGACCCTTTTCTCGGGTTCAGGAAACCTTCAATCCCTGGTCCAGGGGATGAAGGGGGCTGTGGGTCCTTCGGTCACGTCAGCGCCATCTCCCCAGCCTCAGTCAACGAGTTGACATGGGCATGTCCCAAGGGCTGGGTGAGGCCACGGGTGGGGAAGTCTGCATGGACTAAGCTCTAATCAGGGGTGAGCCTTCATTCCCACTTGTCTTCCTGGGTCTTCCTGGCATCTGCCTGCAAGACGGGCCTGTTTCAAAGGTGACCCCCTTTCTGGGCCTCCACCGCCCAGCACCTCGCCCAGGTATCTCCTGGGTTCTGCTGCATCATCCTGAGCCAGTCAGGCCTCCGCCCACCCTTCTCACCCGCCCAAACCCCCATGGTGTAAACACATGTAGATGGCCACCTCCCGTGGGCTCTGTGGCCCTTTGTCGAAAGCCCACATGACCACAGCTGTATGTCTAACATGAGCTTCTTCCCATGTTGGTTCCAGGGAGAAACTGGAGAGAACGGCGCCCCTGGGATCCCTGGCCTCCCCGGCAGAGAGGGTACAGGCGGGCCACAGGTGAGCAAGACTACTCCAGCAGGTCTCCTGGGGTGGGGGGGTGGAGAAGACAGGCTCCTATCTGCTGACCCTGCTCCAGGAGCCCTGAGGGGTCGAAGCTCCTGCAGGGCCATGTCAGGTAGGGCTTGCACTCGAGGACTCGGGTGTCTGTGTCCACCCATCTGATCCTGTGAGTGGCTTCAGTAGACACCCCACCTGTCTTGGCTCTTGTTCCTGTTGATGGTGAACTATCTCTCTCCCATCTCCATAGGGACCAAAAGGAGATAAAGGGAGCCAAGGAGAAAAGGTCAGTGCCCACAGGGAGGGAAGGGTAGAAGGCAGAGTGTCTTTGGAGGCAATGTGGGTGGGGGGCAGGGCCGCTCACCCTAAACGGTGCACCCCAGGGTGCCACTCTCTGCCCCACCCACCCTGCCACGTGTGTGGCCTCAGCAACTTGGGGACCAGGCCTTCTCCAGTTGGGAGTAACGGCTGTCAATGCTAGGGTGTGGGGGTCCCCTCTCAAGAGTCTGCCCCACAAGTAGGGCAGCTCTGAAGATAGAGGTGTCGGGTATGGTGGTCCCTGGGGGCATGGGGTAGATTGTCCCTGCTCAGAGCCTACCTTGCTTGGGATGGGGGCCTCTCGAGGCCACTGTCCTCAGCCCCAGATGCCTCCTCATACCCCATAAGCCCCGGGGTATCCCTCTCCAAGTAGTGGTTGACCAGAGCAGCCATGACAGTTCACTTCCCACTGAAAACAAAGAACTAAAGATGAGGCCTTCTCTTCCAGGGCGAGCCAGGGAAGGATGGAGTGGGGAAGCCTGGGCTCCCAGGGCCCCCCGGACTCCCGGGGCCTATCCTCTATGTGACGTCGGAGCAGGACGTAAGGATACTGTGAGGGCAGGCACCCTTCCTGTCCAGACCACTGTGGGCTGGGCACTGGGGGCCATGGGTGAGGCTGGCCCTTGGTCAGGGCCACCAGCCTGGGGGTACTGGCCTCACCCCATAGAGTGACCCCAAAGATGCCAGGTACCCTTGTTTCCCATCTTGTTGGTTCTATTCAGAACTAGCCAGTGGGCCTACTTCTGCAAGACTTTATTTAGAAGAAAAGAACAAGGTGAGGTTGGGAGTTCAGCAAAAAGCAGGAGTTCCATAGCAGAAGTGAGTTACAAATGCAAAGTCGATGTTAGGGGTCTAAGAAACCACCATTCTCCAAGTGTCCAAATCAGACACATGGTCCTGTGTTTGAAGGCCCAGGATGCCTGTCCTGGTAGATGAGAACAAGGTGGTCCAGGGCCCCTGGTGCTTCCATTACACACGTCAGATGGTTCCTTAAAGTCTGACCCTCGGTGGTTCCCGGGGGCTGAAGGGCGGATCAAGCCCTTTCTTTGGAAGCTTTTCTTGTTCCCAGTGGTTGGTGTGTGCGTAGTCGTAGCAGTAACGATAGAAACACAAGCATGACGTCCAGAGATGCCCCCAGGGAGACAAGATGGACATTGCAGATGAGACACTTTGGAAGTTAGGCACGTGGGTGGGCAGCGTCAAAGGACGTAGCCTTGTGCTTTTATAATTTAAGAGTTTCCAGCCAGGTCAGGCCCTCTGTCCTGGAACTTGTAGCCCCAAAGTGCTCATTTAAAAAACACAAAATACATTGCTGTCATGTCGGTTCTGACTCATAACGACCCTCCAGGACAGAGTAGAACTGCCCCATGGGGTTTCCAAGGAATGGCCGGTGGATTCCAACTGCTGACCTTTTGGTTAGCAGCCCGAGCTCTTAACCACTGCGCCACCAGGGATCCATAAAAATGCTCATGGTTAGCCAAATTGCCCTCATCAGAAAAGGTAAAACAACCCTTGGTTCTTTGGCAAAGGACTGTGTCAGGTTCCAGAACATTCCTCTTCCCTATAGACTGTTGAGGGCTTCTCAGCTGCCTTGCTGTGACCGTGGGGACTAGGGAAGCCCTGCAGAATGCCTGTTGGCAGTATGTTTCATTCAGCCGAGTGTGTCACCTCCCATATCTCACACATGCAGCCCCTGCCCTTGACCAGGGCCAGCAGAGGGTCTGCAGAGATCCCTGGACAAGCCCACCATCTTCAGAGCAGACTGCACGGGCCCCCTGGCATTCCCAAGCTGCGCAGCCATGTGTGGCTCACAGCTCAGATACTGACTTCCCTTGACCACTAGTGGAGGGGCCACCCAGTGCAAGGCTGGGCCCGACTGCGGCTCAGATCCTGCACAATCTGCTGTGTGACCCTGGATATACTCCTTAACCTCTCTGTGCTTGGCATCCTGGATATACTCCTTAACCTCTCTGTGCTTGGCATCCTGGCTACTGCAGTTGTGTGAGGAGGGATGGGACTGACATGGAAGTAGCTGAGAGCAATCAGTTCATAGTCATAGACAAACTACGGCAAGCAGGCACGAGAGCATGAAGGACGGCTGCTAAAGATGCCATAAGGGAAGGTGGGCGCTGCCTGGCCAATGTGGACATCAGCAGTGGTGGCCCAGATCACCAGAAAGGCCAAAGGTGCCAGAATTGTCTGCTACAGGGCAAGGATGTATACCCAGTGGTCAGCAACATGGTAAAAGGAAGTGGACTTTGAAGGCCCTCCAGGGGTCTGCAGCTCTCAGACACTTCAGTGAAGGGACTGCGCTGAGACCTGAGTTCCTGTGACTGGAAGGTAGAACTGCCGCAGAAGTGGCCCCAATTATAAGCTGAGGGCAGTGTGAGAGGGACCTTCAGGCAAAAGCCAGAGAGACACGTGAAAGCAAAGTTTTCTTTGTGAATTTAGTTGTGGGTGTTTTGTTTTTTTTTTTTTTTTTGTAAGAGTAACATGATGAGAGTCGGGTTTTATTTTTAAATCTTGCATTTTTTCTTTCTCTTCTTTTTTCCGTTAATGTTTTCTTGCCGATTTGCCGACAGAAAGAGATTGCCAGTGTGCGGGGAACCAAGGTACGGGGCTTGCCTTGTTTCTAAGGAGTGTGCCTTTGGCTTAGCGCTCTGGGTGCTGGCTGGGCCAGTGTTTCTGGGGTGCACGATTCCAGGTTGACACTGACCCCACAGCTGTTGTGTCCCTCTTTCCCGCAGGGCAGTCCGGGGCACACAGGCTTTCCTGTAAGTAGCCTCAAGGCTTTGCTGGCAGGGATGGCGGTGGGAGAGAGGTGGTCCTCCCGGGGACGGTGGGAGATGCTGGGTCCCTAGGGTCCTTCACTCCTGCCTGGCTTCCTTTCTAGGGACCGGCTGGCCCAAAGGGTGACTTGGGCTCCAGAGGCGAGCCTGGCTTCCCAGGACAGAAGGTAAGGGCACAGGGACCCTCTCCTCAGGGTCCTCTCAATGGGCCTCTTCCCCTCAGAGTCTCCCGTCACGGGGCTGCTTCCCTCGGGGTCTCCCGTCATGGGGCTGCTCCCCTCGGGGTCCTCCCCATGGGGCTCCTCTCCTTGGGATCCCCCCAAAGGGCCCCTCTCCTCGGGCCCCCGCATGTGATTCCTGTGGCCAGCAGGTACCGGAGCTTCAGCTTCACTGTTGTCCAAGCCTTTGGCTGGAACCTAGGTGTGCTTTGGTGGACAGGCCCCTTGGGACCCCATGGTGTTCGCTGGTGTAACATCTGCCAGGCCATGACCAGGCATAGTGACAGACTCCAGCCCTGGGTTCTCTCCACAAAGGCCACCCCTTTCTGGGTCTTTCTTTGGGAGTCTTCCCAGTGGGGCCCCAATTCAGGGCTTTACCTGGGTAGGAGCGAAGACCACTTGGAAACAGTGGTTGACCCCGGCTGGGACTGTCTGCCATTCCAGGGTGAAAAGGGCGAGCCTGGCACCATCGTTAGCCCTGACGGCAATGTCCTGACCCCTGCCCAGAAAGGATCCAAGGTGAGGGAAGGCAGCGAGGGGGCTGGGGCCATGGAGACAGCTCAGAGGTGTATCCTTCTGAGAAGAGGCTGGCTACTGCTGACACATTTCCCAATCAGGGTTCCAGAACCTTCTGTGTTGTGGGCTTGGGACTGCACAGGGCCCTCCTTGTGCCCTTCTTTGTGTGTCTTTCCACCTTTCACATCCTCTAGGGCCCAGACCCAAGTCAGCCCCCAAAAGCCTGTGTGATGTGCTTTGAGTGGACAGGCCCTAGGCCAGCCTGACAGCAGGCCCTTTTCTATTACTGAAGCCCACCCTGCAGAGAGGCGTGGGATAGGGCACAGGGACTCAGGCAGACCTCACTTGTGGGAGACAATGGAACCCAGCGTCACCCAGCTCCATGTTCCAAGCCTCTGGGGCTGCCCCCGCCCCACAGGTTTCCAGCTGCCTCTCTGTCCACTCTGTGGGCCCTATGCCAACAAGCAGCAGTTCTACCCCCCTCCCTTCCACTACGTGGCCCCAGGGAGTGCCTGCGGGAAGCCCCCACCATGGCTGGGTCCAGGGAGCTGGTTTCTTGAGGGGCCTGTGCCCTGGGTTCAGCTCCTCCCAGCAGGTGGCCACGCAGCCTGGAGGGGGTCTGGGAGGGTCTGGACCAGGGTCTTATGGCTATGGAGGGCAGACTAGCAAGCCTGAGAGCAAGGTGGAGCCCTGGACTGTCTGGAGATGGCCATGGGACCCTGGACCCCTCAGGAGAGAACCCTGCTACTATCCCTGGCTTTCTATCTGAGATCTGGACCCCCATGGACCAGGGAAGGTCCTGCTTAGGCCCACAGCTTCAGAGGATGACCAGGCCAGATCACCCCTCATGCCCAGCAGGGCTCCAAGCTACAGGACCCCAGGGCACACCCTGTCCGTGCACCAGACTCAAACCCCAACTTACAACCTTCTCCCACTGGGGTATCCTCCCTTGCCAGCAGGTGGACAGTGCAGCCAGCAGCCACACTGATGCACCTTCTTATTTCTGTTTAGGGTGAGCCGGGCTTCCGAGGACCCCCAGTGAGTATGAGCACCACATGCTTCAGGACACTAGTCGTCCATGTGGCCATGACCTGTGACCTGATAGTGTGTACGGGCAGCAGAGCAGCATAAAAACCTGTAGACTTCTTCCTCTGAGGCTGACACACACTGCAGGGTGCCAGCCATGCAGAGAAGTGAGGGTTGAGAGGCATGGGGTCTGCCACACTCGGGCACCCTCTCTGGTTCCCAGTGCCACAGCCAGCCCTCTCTGAGCTTACATCTGCACCGTGAGCTCATGCCTTCATGCACACGTGTGTACACATACACACGGTGCTGTGTTCTGCACACGCTGATCAGCACTTGCTGGCACCCAGGGGCCTGCTGCACCTGTGCACAGGAAGCACCTGTAAACTAAAGGCAGCAGGTGCTGGGAGGGGTACAGCTGGGTGGGCCCTGGGGACCTGGGTCCTCCATGCCCCCTACTCCTCTCAGCATGGCTCCCCTGCTGCCCCCAAATGTCCTCTTCTCTGCAGGGCCCCTACGGACGCCCTGGGCACAAGGGTGAGATCGGCTTTCCTGGACGGCCGGTGAGGAGCCTAGAGCCGGGGCAGGGTGGGTGGGGTTGGGACCCATGGGATGCTTGCAGGGAGGGTGCTGAGGCAGAGGAGCTGGTCAGCGGGGGGCCACGGGCCGCCCCTCACTGTGCTGTCTGTTGCAGGGTCGCCCAGGGATGAACGGACTGAAGGGGGAGAAAGGGGAGCCAGGGAATGCTGCCGCCGGATACAGCTTGAGGGTGAGTGTCCTGCGAGCACGGTGGGCTGGGGCACGGGGACACCCTGGGACTCGGAGTGGCCAGGGTGGAGCCTCACGTGCAACCACACCTCCATCGGAGACAAATCGAGCAGCCCTGCATCTGTGCCCACGTCACACAGCAACTCTGACACACACTCACAAACACACACACTAATACACACAACAGTCGCAAACACAGAACACTCACACACAACACAAACACACACAACACTCACAAACACACACAACACTAATACACACACTACACTCACAAACACGCACAACACTCGCAAACATACACTCACACACAACACACTCACACAACATTGACAAACACAGCACTCACAAATACACCGCTCACATACACTCACACACAACACACACTCTCACACACAATAATCACAAACACTAACAAACACACACTCACACATAACACTCACAAACATCAATCACACAAACATACATACCCCCAACTTAAGCCTCGTAGAGTTAACTTTTAAACTTCAAACCTGGTATGGCCAGACCGCACCCCGGGGCTGCAGCTCCTCAGCGTGTGACCAGCCCTGTCCCAGGTCCACTGGGCTCCTTATAATCCAGTCTTGTGGGCCCCCACCGCAGGGACGTTAGGTGCGTGGCTCTCTCTGGAAACGTGACGGGGACAGTGCCTGTCCTGGTGGGTTGGTGATCACAAGCTAACCCAGCTGCAGTTTGCGTGGCTACCTCATTCGCTGTGATGGGCAGAGGTGCTCACACCCCTGATGCCCTCGTCAGTGCTGTGACTGGGGGTGAGCACGGCTGACCAGTCCTTTTTCTCCCCCGCACAGGGTCCGCCCGGCCTCCCAGGGCCTCCAGGGCCCCCAGGCCCTCCTGGGACACCTGTCTATGACAGCAGTGTAAGTCACCAGGCTGTCCCCAGCCCCTGCTGCCCTGAGCCTTTCCCCACGGCCCCTCTGGCCGCTCCTTTCAAAGAATCTTGGAGAAGCGTCAGGCCTCCTTTCTCCTGACCTCTAGAGAAGCTGTGATGGGGAGCCGTCAGCCTCTGGGTCCTGGGGGTGTGTCTGGGATGGGTGGCTCTGGTACACGTTTGACACTGTGAACAGGTATGTGGCTCCCCTAGACCCTTCAAGCCCACCTCGGCATGGGGGCTGCCCTTAGGGAGCAGCTGATTAGAAGGTAGGTCCCACAGTGAAAGAGAAGGCTGGGGAAGGCAGTGGGGGGCTCTGAGTTGGGAGCTGCTGAGTACTTAAGCCTCGTGGCACTGGGAAATGGGCGGGGCCCCCATTTCACAAATGCAAAAACTGAGGCTTAGAGAGGTAAAGCAACCAGATCCCTGTGACAACCTCCCTCCTACAATTCCCATGGCCCTGCCTGTGCAGAAGGAGGTGCTGGGTGGGGGGGTTCTTCTGGGCTCAGGGGTCCCCTGGTAGGCAGTGGCCTCAATTTCCAGAGCACTGCACCCCTCAGTGGTTGGCACTGGCCTCTCATTTGCAGGCATATGTCAACTCTGGCCGCCCTGGGCCTCCAGGATCACCAGGTAAGGATGCCCTGGGGCGGCAAGTTCTGGCAGGTCCCTGACCCACAGCCTGTGAAGCCCCGTGAGGCTGAGGAGGGTGGTGAGTCCCTCTATCCCACACCACAGCTCACAGAAGAAGGCAGTAGATGGCAGGGGCCCAAGCAGTGGGGTGGTGATTTTGCACGGGTGTGATGAAATCAGTGCCAAGCACGAGGATTACTTCTGAGTCTTTCTAACCCTGGGCATCCCCATACCCAGGGTGTCCATGAACTCCCCCCAGAACCCGCTATGGCCAGGACACCCCAATTCTCAGGACTCCAGTCCCTTTCCTTGCTGGGCTCTGCTTCCTCTGCACAGCCTCCCAGACATCCTGATCCCTGGGCAGGGCAGACACTGGCGTGGATACCCCCTTGCCATCCTGGGTTCACACTGTTCGCTGCCCAAGCAGGGGTGGGGAGGCGCTGACCCTTGCTGTTCTCAGCACGGCCCCCTCTGCTCACAGTCCCTAAGCAGGCCCAGGGAGTGTGCCGGGGGACCCCTGTGGGGCTGGTGCACCCCTGCCTTTCTCAAGCTCTGCTCTGGCTGTCCTCTTCCTGGTCCAGGCCCACCCATGTGGGGGACCCACCAGGAGTCCCCACAGCCCTGCCGGTGGCCTTCAGGTAAAAGGCCTTGTCTCTGTTCCCCCAGGGTACCAGGGGCCTTCTGGACCAAAGGGTGACAAAGGAGAAGTGGGCCCACCTGGTCCCCCAGGTGAGTAAGCTCCGGGCACCCCAGCTGAAGAGGACAGTGCCACCAACACGCACTGTGGGGGGCCACTTTCCTGCCTTCTCAAAAGGAAGCCCCT
This sequence comes from Loxodonta africana, assembly GCF_030014295.1. Taxonomy (NCBI): domain Eukaryota; kingdom Metazoa; phylum Chordata; class Mammalia; order Proboscidea; family Elephantidae; genus Loxodonta; species Loxodonta africana. The sequence continues at coordinate 227,588,822 of NC_087343.1, forward strand.
CCTGGCCCACAGAACCCCAGCATGGTGGCAGGGGCTGTGTGTGGATCACAGATGGCCGGTCACCCACGCAGCTTGGGTTGGGGATCAGACTTGCTGGAGGAGCCTGTGTCCTGGGCCCAGGGCCTGGGGGGCTCCTCTCCTGGGGGGCTACTTTCCTGGCGGGCTCCTCTCCTGGTGGGCTTACCTCACAGCCCACCCACTAAGGAGCAGGGCGGTGTCCTTCCTCTGCACACTTCCCAGAGGAGGCCTGGCATCCCTGGTGTACTGGGTGGGGGGGGGGGTCCTGAGACAGCTCCTCCCACGGGCTGGGCAGCAAACGGCACCTTACATTTAGAACTTTGTGTATGAGTTTCATGGCAGATAAGATGCACCAGAAGAAAGAATAAATGAGTCGGAGCAGTGGTGGGGACAGAGTGTCCTGGAGGCCACGGAGTGTGTGGGAGACACAGGACGCCATGGCACCTAGTGTGTGTGGCTGCTGTGCCGGAAGGGGGTGCACCGGGCAGAGGCAGCACGCCAAAGGGTAACAGCCAAGAATTTCCACAGTGACAGAAGATTCAAAAAGCACCTTGCACACCCAAAGGATCCACAAGAAAATGGCCAGGTGGATTCTCAACAAAAGTGAGAGGAGCCAGAAGCCCATAAAGTGGTGGTAAAACATCAAAAGAAGCCGCTAACAGAATTGCACAGGCAGTGAAAACATTCTGCAAAAGGAGAATGAAATGGCGGCAGCGAATCCATCCCCAGTGCTCCTGCCCTCAGGGGCCGGCGAGGGGCTCCAGGTGCCGGGAACAAAGCTGAGGGAGGCACAGGCATGGTGGTCGGAAGGACGAGCAGACGAAAGGCAACTCAAATCAGCACGGACCACATTACGCCACTTGCCAGTGACCTGTGCAGAGGGAGTGAGGTCGCAGACCTCCAAGTCTCCTGCCCTGTGCAGGAGGTGGTGAGAGTCCTGACTTACCTCAGCCTTTAGAGTCAAGGGTACACGTTGTGATCTCAAGGGTAAGCCAGGAACAGGAAAAGAGTGCCCATCAAGTAACGCAATGGAAGAAGGGGATAATAATAAACCACATGATCTTAAAGAAGGCAAGGGAGGACAGGAAAAGGAGCCAAGAACCGGTGGAGCAAATAGAAAATAGCGAGGAAAACATTTACACCCAAATGTACGAGTAAATCCATCAAATGCCGATAGACTAAATGCTCCTATTAAAAGACAAACCGTCCAACGGAATGAAAACAAAATACATACTGTTTACAAGAGACACCTTAAAGGTGAGGATTCAAACGCTAAAGGTGGAAGGGAGGAAGAAAACGTGCTGATCAGAAGAGAGCTGGCAAATGTGTGTGTGTGAGTGTGAGTGTGTGTGAGTGAGAGTGTGCTAGTGTGTTTGAAGTATGTGTGTATCCATGTGACAGTGTGGTGTATCTGTGTGTGTATGTAAAACCAGACAAAGTAGGTCTTCAGAAACATTGCCATAAATGAAGAAGAAACTTTCGTTATGGTAAAGAGTCACTTCACCAGGAAAACATAGCAACTCTAAATTTCTTCACGCGCCTAATAACATGGAGTCTCAGGGTGGCGGTCACGGTTAAGCTCTCGACTACTAACTGAAAGGTCAGCAGTTTGAGTCCACCCAGAGGTGCCTCAGAAGAAAGGCCAGGTGATCTGCGTCTGAAAAATCAGCCATTGGAAACCCTATGGAGCACAGTTCTCTGACACACACGGGGCTGACTCCACAAAACTGCCTTTCTTTTTTTAAATAACGTAGCCTCAAGATATAAGAAGTAAAACAGAAAACTAAAGGGCAAAGACAGAAATCAATAATTTTAGGGGACACTCACCCAGCTCTCAGTAACCGATAGACAGAGCAGCAAGAAGACAAGTCACTAAGGAGACGGGAGATCTGAACGGCAGGGCTACAAACCTGGGCTCCGTGATGTATCTTTGCTGCCGTCCCCGGCACCTGCGGACACGGAGCATATTCCAGCAAACAGAACATTTGCCAAGCAGGCCAAAACCAAACTCAAAGCACATCTGCAAAGTTCAAGGAATTGAAACCATGCAGAATATTTCTCTGACCTAAGTGGGTTTGTCACGAGGAAGTCAACCTCAGCAAAACACCTACAAAGTGCCGGTTGAGCATTGTACTTCCAAATAAATCATGAGGTCAAAGAGGAAATCACAACGGAAGTCGGATGTTAACCGGAGCTGAATGATAATGAAAACCCGAGGCATCAGACCCTGAGGGCTGCTGCTAAAGGCGTGCTCTGCAGAAGGACCCAGGACGAAAAGCAGGGTACACGGCCAGGCAGTCCGAGTCCTGGCAGCAGGCCGGGTCACCTCCAGCACCCGCCCGAGTGACAGTGATGAGGGGTGGGGCCACCCGGCGCAGAACTAATTCTCCAGTAACAACCCAGGCAGGTCTTTCAGGGCCGTGCAGGGAGGGCATGCTTCTGCACCCATCAGAGCTCAGTGCTGGCTCCCACCTGGTGCTGGGCCAAGCAGCTTACCCGTCAGGGGTTGTTCTTACTGCAGTCCTTGTTGCCTGGTCACACGGGTGACATTCTGCCTGTATCAGGTTTCCCAGGAATGGTTATGGAAGAAGGTCAGCCCAAGGATGCCTTTCCACCAAGGTGAAGGGGTTTGTTAACTCTATGTTCACAGAATTGCAGCCTTAAATAGCATAAATGTTTAAGCATGCAGCTCAAGAAGCTGGAAAAGAACAGAAAATTTAACTTGAAGAAAATAGATGGAAAGAATATTAAAGACCAGAAATTAGTGAAATACATGTATATAACGTACACACCAGCTGCCGTTGAGTCGTTTTCAACTCACGGCAACCTGCGTCTGTCAGGTGTCAGAGCAGAGCCGTGCTCCGCAGGTTTCCAGTGGCTGGCTTTTCAGAAGCAGATCGCCAGACCTCTCTTCTGAGGTGCCTCCAGGTGGGCTGGGACCTCAGTCCTTCTGGTGAGCAGCTGAGCGCTTGACTGTTTGCACCATAAATTTACCAAGGTCACCTGGTATAGGGACAATTTACAAAACTCAATTCATCGTCATCAACAATTAAAATGGAAACTTAAAGTTACCATTAACAAAATCATCAAAAAATGCCAGTTTAGTAGGAATAAATGTACCAAAATATTATGGGCCCTCTCCCCAGAGAAACACAAAAATCCCTAAAAGAAATGAAGTAACTTAATTTTCAATTACCTGAAGAATCAATTTCGGGTAAAACAATAAAGCTTCTGGAAAATAAAAAGAGAATACCTGCGTGATCTTGGGGTAGGCAATTAGAATTCAAAGAGCAAATTACGAGCTTCCACAGTCACAAAACACCGTTAAGCGTGTTAACGTGAAAACCACAGGAGCAAAGAACCTGTCCACAATATATAAAGAACTTCCGCAAGTCTACCAGTTGCCTTGAGAAGATTCTGACCATGGTGACCCCATGTGCAGAGCAGAACTGTGATCCGTAGGGTTTTCCAATGGCTGTGACCTTTCGGAAGGAGATTGCCAGGCTTTTCTTCTGAGGCACCTCTGGGTGGACTCAAACCACCAACCTTTCCGTTAGCAGTGGAGCACATTAACTGTTTGCAACACCCAGGGACTCCAAAGAATTCCTACAAGTCAATAAGAAAAACATAGGCAACCAATAGATATATAGTTAGTCATTATTCGCGGATTCCACATTTTCAAATTCACCTGCTTGCTAAAAATACTTGCGGCAATTTCGTGGTCATTCGTGGACATGCAAATGCCTGGGGCCTGGAGAACTTCCCAGCTGAGGCCAAGCAAGGCTGGTTCCCTATTCACTAATTCAGGGTTGGTGGGAATTTTATAGAATGCAACTTCCTTGAATAGCAAGAATCGACTGCACAAACAAGAGCTGTGAGCAGGCATCTCACAGTATAAAGACGCTCAACCTCCTTAATCAGGAGGGCTTTGGGGATTTAAATGGAGTCCCTACGTGGCCTAAATGGTTAAGTGTAGAACTACTCACTGACAGGTTGGCAGTTCAAACCCTCCCAGAGGTGCCTTATAAGGAAGGCTTGGTGATCTACTTCCAAAAGGTCATCGAAAATCCTGCGAAGCACAGACCTACTCTGCACGTGGGGTCGGAGCCACACTGCAAACAGCCCCACCGCCATCGGTGGTGGCAGTGAGACCTGTGTTCTGGGGTGGCCACGCTGCGCCGTCACCTTGCAACAGACCTCTGGTCCACACGTTATGGACAAACCCCCACCACGCTGAGCTCTAGAGCCAGGCGCTGAGTCCTCTCTTTAGGTCTGCTTATATGAGGTTCCAAAGCAGGTGACTTTGCTCTGGTCTGTGCCATGCGTCCTCTGGGGAGGCCGTGGGGGTGTGGGGGACACTCACCCGCCCTGAGCTGGCATGGAGGGCTCCCCCGGGGTCAGTGTCACTTCTGACCATTCACCCAGTCTGCATGGTGCTGGATACCTTCAGTGCCTGTATATGGCATCTCAACAAAAAGTATACTTAAAATGCACCCTTAGAAGGAGCCCCCTCCTGGCTAGCGAGCATGCTCTGGAGGGCAGCTGGGGGGCCAGGCTCTCCTCCTGCCGCAGCTGCCTTGGGTGGCTGCAGTGCTGCTGGGAGTCAGGCTGTGAGGGAGGGCAGCGGGGGGACCCTCACGCCCTCTTTACTTCTCTCCCCTCCTTCCCCATCTGCAGGGCAGTTCCCGTTCAACTTCCTGCAGCTGGAGGCTGAGATGAAGGTGGGTGTCAGCCCCGGACCATTGGAACCACACTGGGGGCCCAGCATCCCCATGGGGACCCCATTCTTGGCATGAGAGTCTGCCCTTGAACTGTCTGGTCACACAGTCCTTCTTGATGACACTGGCCTTAGGTTGCCCAGGGTCCAGAGCTCCTCTGTCTGACCCATGGGGGTGGGGGACATTGACCCGGTGGGCAGGACCCCAAGGACCTTCACCTCGGTTCTTTCGGGGACTTGGAACAGCAGGCTGGGAGGCAGAGCTCTTTCCTTCTCCCAGGGTGAGTAGCTCCAGGCTGTGCTGGGTCCAATTGCCTCACTTTGGCTGGGAGAGGACTAGGGGAGGCCTCACCTTGCTGGAATCTGGTCCCCCCACACCCCCGCTCCACACAGCTGCCTGCTTCAGACAAGCGTTTCTCCCTACAGGGCGAGAAGGGTGACCGGGGGGACGCTGGGCAGAAAGGAGAGAGGGGTGAGCCAGAAGGTGGCGGAATCTTCGGCTCCAGTGTGCCGGGGCCCCCTGGCCCCCCTGGTCCACCAGGCTACCCTGGGATTCCGGTAAGCAGGGTCCTGGGTTTGCTCCGGCCTGTGCAGGCACAAAGGCCACCTCTGGGATACAGCTGGGCCCAGGGCTGAGGGCAGGTCCTGCCCAGCATAGGTGCCCACCCAGGCCCCTGAGGCTGTAGTCTGTGAGCTGGGCCCTCCCAAAACAGCCTGCCCTTCTAGGCCCCCCACCCCGCCCCCCGCCGTGTATTTGTCCTTGGGGGCTGAGATGGAGATGGGTGCACACACACAGCTGTGGCCCTCTCAGGTGTGGCACCCACCTGTGGCTCACCCAGGCCAGGAAGGATGCCCCAGCCTTTTCACTGATCCTCTGGTCGCCCCTGCACCCCTGCCTTTGGGTAGAAGATGGCCTGTCCTAAAAGAGCATAGTGACAGAAGAGTCTCAGCGTCTGCTGGGGCCTTGGGAGCCACCCTGTTCTCAGGGGGCTGCCCCGGTCCACTGCCTGGCATCACATCCCTAGAGAAGAGGAATTGGTGGAGTGAAGGGGCAGGGCCCCTCAGCCTTCAGTGCTGACCACCACCCCCCTCCTGCCCTACACAGTGACCAGGGGCTCTCACAGGTGCGGCCCCAGCCCTCTCAGGCTGGCTGGTCTGGGCCTGGGCACTGCAGGTAACAAGGTCCTGTGTTCTGTGTCTGGCCCTAGGGTCCCAAGGGAGAGAGTATCCGGGGTCAGCCTGGCCCACCAGGCCCTCAGGGACCCCCCGGCATTGGCTACGAGGGACGCCAGGGGCCTGCTGGGCCTCCTGGACCTCCAGGGCCCCCAGGACTCCCCTCGTTTCCTGGCCCACACAGACAGAGTAAGTCTGGCGAGGAGTGGACCCTGGTGAGCTCGGGAAGGGCACGGCCTGGTTTAGCTGGGTATAGCCATGACACCCATCACTGCTCTCTCATAGCAATCAGCGTCCCCGGCCCCCCTGGCCCACCTGGCCCCCCAGGGCCCCCTGGAACCACGGGTGCATCCTTGGGTGTAAGTATCCAGGTGGTGGCTGGGCACCGCCTGCCTGGCCCAGCCAACTCACGCTGCCCGGTCCCATCCCCCACCCCAACCAACCCTCATTGCTGGGGCCCAGCCACTGGCCGGCTGCTCCTGCTCTTCAGAGGGCTGAGTGTAGGCTGCCTTGGGGGTGCCCTTCAATGGACCCCGTGGGGCCCCAGCTCTGAGCCAGCTTTGCCCCTGGGGCACACGAACAGAAGTCCCAGAGATAGAAGGGAAGCTGGGTTCTTGAGGATGCCAGGTCGGGTGGGGTGGGTCAAGGAGGAGAACTGAGGCTCCCATACACCAGTCCATTGTGTGGGGACCGGGGTGACTAGAGGACTTGGGGGCATGCTGGGGTCCCCTGCAACATTCAGGGCAATGCGTCCTGGCATGAACGTGGGCACTTGGCTTGAACCTGCCTCCTCCCTCCCAAGGGTGGCCCAGCCAGCCCTCTGATCACAGGGCCCTTTTGGGAAACAGACTGGTGAGAAACGTGCTCATCCAAGTCCTAATGACTGACAGAGACCATGACCTGCAGCAGGAAATATCCCCGCAATCCTGCTGCCTCCCCCCACTCCGATATCCTGAACCATCCAAACCCAGGCCCTTGAACACCAGACCCTCAGCCAGGACCTGGCTGGCCCCCATCTTTATTCCTCAGGACCCATGTTGGGTTTGGGGTTTTTAGCAGGTGAAGATCTGGGCCACGTACCAGACCATGCTGAACAAGGTGCACGAGGTGCCTGAGGGCTGGCTCATCTTTGTGGCTGAGAGGGAGGAGCTGTACGTCCGGGTCCGGAATGGGTTCAGGAAAGTTCTGGTGAGTTCCTGGACGGCAGTGTCCCTGCAGATAAAAGGGACTCACAGTGTCGTCCCTCCTTCGCTCATGGGGTGTACAATACAGCGGACACAGGTAGACGGCTTACAAAGAAGTGAGAAGCCCTACAACATGGTCCCTGCCCACAGGGAATCCCAGCTGCTGCAGGAGCCTCCCCATTGGGTGGGTATCACCTGGGGCAGCTTCGGCCAGCACTTCTACCCGCACGTCGGAAGTAACAAACACACTAAATGTGCTAAGTGTGTCAGAGACTAGGACCCCAGGCGCCATGTTGACCTCTGTTTACAATCCTCGAGTGTGTCTGTAAACAGACACACACATGCACACATACAGTGAAGACTGACTGTAGATAGATAAATGTATCTATCTATCTATCTATCTATCTATCTATCTATCTATCTATCTATCTATCTATCTATCTATCTATCTATCTATCTATCTATCTATCTATCATCTATCTATCTAATCTATCTATCTCTATCTCTCTAATCTGTCTTGTCTACCTAATCCACCTACCTACCTATCTAATCTACCTACCTACCTATCATCTATCTGTCTGTCTGTCTGTCTATCTATCTATCTATCTCTCTATATCGATCTAACACAGTGGGTAAAGTGATCAACTGCTAACGGAAAGGTCAGTGGTTCAAAACTACCAGCAGCTCCTCGGGAGAAAGATGTGGCAGTCTGCTTCCTTGGAAACCCTCTGGGTTTGGTACAGGTTCGCTACGAGTTGGAAGTGACTTGACAGCAGTGGGATATATATATATACACACACACACACACACACACACACACACACCCATACACAAAACCAAAAAACCACACTATAAGATGGAGTAGAACTGCCTCATAGGGTTTCCAAGGAGCACCTGGGGGATTTGAACTGCTGGCCTTTTGGTTAGCAGCCATAGCTCTTAACCACTACGCCACCAGGGTTTCCAAGGCTGGTTTGGTATTCACTAATTCAGTGTAAGTGCGGACTGTATAGAACACGACTACTGCGAATGATGAGAATCAATTGTATACCGCGAATGATGAGAATCAACTGTATATATACGTGCCTCTTGGTATACCTATGCGCATGAGTGAGAACAAGAGGCCCTCTGACAGGCCTTCTTACCCCCCGACATGTGACTTGGTGTCTTTGCTCATCTCATTGTCATCTGAGGAACACCACAGTGTGACCACCTGAGGCTAAGGATGAAGGGCATCATCAGCACCTTGGGGTGGCCTGTGCATCATCCATGGCTGCCTGGCACTGGGCCTGGGGACCTTCATGCCCCCGACCAGCATCTAGTTAGTTTAGTTTAGACGTTGCCCTTTTGAGAGGAATGATGCGAACCCTCTTTTCTGGTCCAGACAGAGGACAGCAGGCCAGGGCCCCTTGGGGAAAAGTTTCTCTTTTCCATGTTAAGTGTGAGGTTGGATAGAGGTCAGCCCAGTGTCCCTGAAGCAACCTGCCATGTCTCTGGAGCTTCCCTTGTCTAAGGCCTAAGAATTTACGCTGATATTTTGCATTGATGCAGCCCCTGAGCTGCTGTGGGCTTCCTCTATCCCTACACCACAGTCCCCCTTGTCCTGCCCAGGTCCTCCCATGTCCCTTTGGACCCTCTCATGTCGTGCTCATGTCTTCAGCCAGCCATGGAGGCTGCAGGTCCCTCTACATGTCACTAACAGCATACACTGACCGGGTACCCACTGTGTACTGGGGTAGGCGCTGGGGATTGGGCCCCGTTCCCAACTCCAGGGAGCTCACATTCTAGCAGAACAAGGCAGGCGAGCATACACTGACCGGGCACCCACTGTGTACTGGGGTAGGCGCTGGGGATTGGGCCCCGTTCCCAACTCCAGGGAGCTCACATTCTAGCAGGACAAGGCAGGCGATAAGCAATGCCTGTAATACACAAGTGGCCGGAAGGGGATGTGCTACGGGTAAGGCAGGCAGGCATCATGGGCAGGGAAGGCTCCAGCCACTTGGGGCTTGGACTAATCCCAGCGTTCTCTTCTAGCTGGAGGCCCGGACACCACTGCCACGCGGAACGGTAAGGAGCATTTCTTCTTTCCCAGGGCTGTTAGTCTAGGGGTCTGTGTCTAGGAGCTGGCACACAGACTGGACAGGGGTGTTCGATGGCCCCCATGTGGTCTCATGGCAGGTGACAGTTGGTGCCATAGAGTCCTGGAGTGTGTGCCCCTCATGGTCAGCCCTGCTGGGGTGGGGGGCACAGACATGTGACAGCCCCTCAGTGTTAGGCTGGGTGTCTCCGTGAGGGCAACATGTGAATGACATAACCTTTTGTGTCTGGCTCATTGCTCTTCCAAAACTAGAAGTTTCTGGGAGCTAAAGCCCACATTTCATTGTCTTTGTCTGTCTTCTCTCACCCAGAACCCAGAATACCAGGCACAGGGATAGATACCTCTAGAAGGGGTGGGTGTGTGAGTGGATGAGTGGACAGATGGATGGATGGATGGATAGGTGGGTGGACGGGTGGACGAGTGGGTCGGTGGATGGATGGATGGGTGGGTGGGTGGTGGATGGGTGGGTAGGTGGATAGATGAGTGGGTGGGTAGGTGGATGGATGGATGGGTGAGTGGATGGATGGATGGATGGATGGATGGATGGATGGATGGATGGGTGGGTGGGTGGGTGGGTGGGTGGATGGATGGATGGATGGATGGATGGGTGGATGGGTGGGTGGGTAGATGAGTAGATGGATGGATGGGTGGGTGGGTGTGTGGATGGATGGGTGAATGGGACAGTGGATGGATAAGTGGGTGGGTGGGTGGATGGATGGATGAGTGGGTGGGTGTGTGGGTGGATGGATGAGTAGATGGATGGATATAAAAGGAATGAATAGATGGCCACTGATGTGCCATGGAGAGGACTGGCACTGGGTGAGCAGAGGGTGATCAACCAGTTTAGGCATTCATGGCTCACTGGGGTCGCATCTGGAGGTTGGTGGTGGTCTCCACCCTTGCTCTCTGCCCCACACACTCTCGGGCATCTGCCCAGGGCCTGGGGGCAGCTCCGCTCACCTAGAAGACCAGCCCCTCCTGCCACATAAGAATGTAAACCAGAGTCGGATGAGGGCAGGGCCTCTGAAGGGGCAGCAGGGTTGTGGATGGGACCTGGGGAGGGGCGTTGGGAATGTGATCGGGACCTGAGGACACCTCAGCCTCCATCCCAGCCCCCCTACCCTCTTATCACAGGACAACGAAGTGGCTGCCCTGCAGCCCCCTGTGGTCCACGAGGGCCACCTATACTCCTGGCAGGAGCCTCCCCACTCTACAGCACGGCCCTGGCGGTCAGACGGCATCCTGGCCAACCCCCCACGCCTGCCGGACACCCAGCCCTACCCTGGGGCCCCGCACTACAGCTCCTACGTGCACCTCCAGCCAGGTCGCCCCACCATCCTGCCTACCCATGCCCACCAGGACTTCCAGCCAGTGGTGAGTGCCAAGGGGCATTGACAGCTCAGGTGCTGGGCTGCAGGGCACTGGGAGAGGGACCCAGACCCCAGGGAGGTTCCAGGGTGGGGGTGGGTATGCAGCTTCTGGGCAACATCCACTCTAACTTGTTGGGATACACATGCTGGCTGCCACTAGGACACTGGGATCCACCCTCTGGTAGGGTTTAAATGCCTCCAAGGTCAGTCTCACTCAAGACCTGGAGACTTGGCCAGTGGCAGTGACAGTGGGGACAGGAGCTTGGTGAGCTTCTGGTCCAGGAGGAGGCGGGGTGGGGGGCTGACACCTGGGGCTGCTCTGGACCCCATCGGCAGAGCTGGACCTCTGCGGGAATGGGACAGGTAGGGGTGGGCAGGGGGCAAGTAGGTGTGGGGCATCCTGGTTGAGATGGGGAGGTGCTTCCTGGGTCCACACCACCCAAAACTGCCCATTCCCCTGAGCTGACCTGCCACAGGGGTCCCCTAGACATAGTCACCACTGGCTGGAAGTCATGGTGGGCATGGGTGGGTGGTCTGGTGGGGCAAGCTGACTGGAGGTGCATGTAGGAGCTGTGGTTTGGGGCCCCAGGGTAGGGCTGGGTGTCTGGCAGGCATGGGGGCTAGCCAGGATGCTGTCCTCCTCCACCTACCTGGTTGGTGCTGCTCCTCTGTTCTTGGATCTTCTCATCCCCTCGGGGTCACGGGGGGCAGGGACAGTGCACTGGGGACCCAGCCTGAGAGACGGCCCCACTGACCTGTGACACCCTTTCCTCACCCCAGCTCCACCTGGTCGCCCTCAACAGCCCGCTCACGGGCGGCCTGCGCGGCATCCGCGGCGCTGACTTCCAGTGCTTCCAGCAGGCACGGGCCGTGGGGCTTGCTGGCACCTTCCGCGCCTTCCTGTCCTCTAGGCTACAGGACCTGCACAGCATCGTGCGCCGTGCTGACCGTGCAGACGTGCCCATTGTCAACCTCAAGGTGGGGCCAGCCAGTCAGGGGCACGGCTGAGAGGAGGGGCTTTAGTGGAGGTGGGGCCACGGGCAGGCATCCACACAGGGGCGGCCTTTGACAGTGCGGGGGTGCAGGGCCCACCCATCACAGGTAGCTCCTGGGTGGGCACCTTGTGGCCTGGCCCCAGCTGGCATGTGGGTGGGTCTGGTTGTTTTGCAGGCACCCACCAGGCCTTCTGTACCCCAGGAGGCTGCCACCTGCCCCGGTGAATTCCAGAACCGCCCCCACCCCCCCCACCCCCCACACACGTGGCCAACAGCCCTGTATGCAGGGCAGCACCTCTGGGAGCCCTGGAGCCCCGGTGCCTCTCACGTGTGGTGTTTCCCACCATGCGTGGTGTTTCCCGCCGTGCGTGGTGTTTCCCGTCATGTGTGGTGTTTCCTGGCTGTGCGTTCCCAGCCACATGGGCCAGGGCTGGGCTGCTTATACTCATGGTCACCCCGAGCATAGCCAGGGGGCAGGAAACATCCTCCCGGGTGTTACTCAAGCTCCAGCCCTCCCCTAGTCCAGCTTTCCCCCTGCCCGCCAGCTCTCCTCCTTCAGCCTGGGGAGGGGGTTCAGAGCTGAGTCTGCTTAGACCCCTCACCTGGCTTTATTCCACAGTTTAATCATGACTCTGGGCTGCTGCAGCTTTCCAATGTCCCAGGAGCTCTGGGGTTCCTTAAAACCCTGCTTCAGGATGGGGATGGGGGCCAACGGCCCACTAGCCATGGGCTACCTGGTGCCTGGGAAGCAGGAGGCTGCAGACCCTGCCCACCCCCCAGGCAGGCCTGCATTAAGGGCAGAAGGTCCCTCTGCCCTGACTGGTGTCCGAGTATCCTCTCGACAGCCTAGAGCTGCCCAGGCCAGATGGGGCCTTGCCCAGCAGGTCTGTCCCTCAGGCAGGATGTGACCAGAGACCAAGTAAACCCTCCCCCCATTTTCTCCACAGGACGAGGTGCTGTTCCCCAGCTGGGAGGCCTTGTTCTCGGGCTCCGAGGGCCAGCTGAGGCCTGGGGCCCGGATCGTCTCCTTTGATGGCAGGGACGTCCTGAGGCACCCTGCCTGGTAGGTCCCCCGACTGTGGCATGGCTGGGCAGTGTGTCTGGAGGGTCCTGGGGCACCCCGCCTGGTAGGTCCTCTGACTGTGGCACGGCTAGGCAGTGTGGCTGTAGGGCAGCTCGGGGAGGGCCTTCTGCTTCCCTCTATTCTTTAGAAAACCCCAACTTTGAACGTGTTCTCCTGAGTTCTTTGGTCTGATCTTATGTGTGATACATGCTCGCTGCTTAAAACGTTATAAAATCCAGGAGAGCGTAAAGAACTAATCATTAGTAACATTTTTAAGAAAAAAAAAATGAAACACCCCATGTAACCTGCTTTTGCTGCTGGCACCAGGCAAGCTTCTCATCTGCTCTAGGTCTACTGTGACGGTAGGTCCAACCCCCACTGTCACATAAACAACGTGGTGAACATCCTTGGGTGTGCATCTGTGCACACTCACCTGTACAAGTTGTGGAGTAAACCCCCACAGGTGGGGTTCTGGGGTCACAGCCTGTGTGCATGGAGGACACTGGCAGAAGTTGCTGGCTTGCCTCAAAAGAAGGCATGGTAGTACCTGTTTCCCCAACACCCACGCTCTGTAAAGGGTGGTTCTAGGGGTCAGGCATGGCCCCCAGCGGCACCTGCTGAGGTCTGTCCTCTGGGTCCTTATGTGGGAGCCATAGGCAGGGCTGTGGGTCAGTCCCCAGGACGGGCTGCAACAGAACCCCATGCAGTGGACTCTGTCCAGACCAAAGAGGTGGCAAGCTGGAGTGCTGAGAGGCTTCAACCCTGCCCAGGGAAGGACCAGCACCTGATGCTGTTAACTGGCCCAGCCCGAGCTGAGCCCCTGCACCATGGGAGAACAGTCAGGGGTGGACCATATTCTGAAAGAACGGGTAGCTGGCTGGCCAAAGAAGCCATGCCTGCTGCACCCCAAGCTCCTGTTCCCCGACACACCCCACACTTCTCCAGTCCAGCTGCTACCGGCCTCTGCCGGGGGGAATGACCTGTCCTGCCTGGTCTCCGCCCTGGGCGTGGGCTGGGGTATGCTGATGGCAGTGCATCTTGCAGGCCTCAGAAGAGCGTGTGGCACGGCTCGGACCCCAGCGGGCGCCGGCTAACCGAGAGTTACTGCGAGACATGGCGGACAGAGGACACAATGGCCACGGGCCAAGCCTCCTCACTGCTAGCAGGCAGGCTACTGGGGCAGAAGGCCGAGAGCTGCCGCAATGCCTTCATCGTCCTCTGCATTGAGAACAGCCTCATGACCGCCACCTCCTAGTGTGAACTCTGCTGCATGGGTGGATGGACGGACAGGAGGCCCGGGAGGAGCCTCCATTGCAGGCAGGGGGTCCGGGGTGAAAGCAGCTGGCGCCTGGTGGGACCTGGCAGCTTCACTTTTCTGTATAGTTCACGTCTTCATGTAACCCCTCAAGAAAATAAAAGGAGCCAAAGAGTGTATTTTTTAAAAAGTTTAAAACAGGGCCTGGTGCCAAGACTCTTTCTCCCGCCTGCAAGCCCCATCTGGCTGGGGCCCAGGTCCCTGGGAGCGCCAGGGTGTTGTGGTGCCGTCCTCTGCCCTGTGGAGGCCGCCAGGCTTGAATCAGACCCAGGGATGGAGCACAGCCCGATGTAGGCAAGAGGCCGGTTCTGGGACTCACTGCTGCTGCAGATTGTGGGCACCTCCCGGCTCTGGGTGTCGGGGAGGGGCCTCAGTCGTCCAGCAGGCACCAACTCAGTGCTCAAAGTCCCACCCATCTGCAGACCCTGGTGAAGCCCTGGGCCGCCCCTGTCCTCGTGCCTCCTCACCTGCCCAGGGGCTCTGCCAACAGTGGAGAAAGGGCCGTCTTCTCCCAGTTGGTGAGCAACAAGGGCAGCTCACATCCCTGGTGCCAAGGGAAACTGCCTCAGCCTCTCCCACTTCCTACAGCAAACCTTCTGGGCAGGGCTGGCTCCCGAGCCCTGTCTACTGCCCAGCCGGGGCCCCTCGGGGGCCGCCAGCCTCCAGCCACCCCATGCATGCCAGACTTGTGGCCTGTGGTTGCTCCTGGAGCTGGCCCTGTCTCAGGGCCTGTCGCAGGCCTTTCTGTCTGTCGGCTGGCTCAGTGATGGGGTCACGCCCAGACAGGGAGCTTCAAGAACCAGGGCATGACAGCAGCCCCCAGGCCCGACCCCACACCCAATGCTCCCTTCCCCGACACGGGTTCCCAATGATGTCAGGCCCAGCTCAGCAGTCCTGGGACCCAGCTGGGGCCAAGCTCAGACCACACCCCTGACCCCGCACCTGAGTCAGGGCACTGGGGTTCCTGGGTTGGTTTACCTTTTCAGGGCTGAGGGGCTCAGGAAACCATAGCAGGTAGAGGGGCAGGTATGCTCCCGGCCAGGACACTTCGAGTAGGCCAGGGTCAGACAGGGAGGGGCCAGCACACGCCCAGACCGTGCTCAGCCACCACCCACTGGCACCTGCACATAGCTGGGATCCCCTGTTGAACATCCTGGGATGGATGTGGGTGGGCAGGGGGCTCTGGGGAAGCCTGCAGAGATGGGGCTATGCTAGGGGCCATGCGGAGAGGGGTGGCCAGAGTCTACCACCCAGGGCAGAGCCAGGAGCCAGGCTGACCTCTCATGCCTGCTGTGCCATAACACTGTCCTCTATCCTGTGGGCATGCACTTGGCGTCTGCCTTGTGAGCTAGCACTCGGCCCCCCACACACAGCTTGTGGGCTGTGTGTGGGGGAGGCTGTTGGAATCGAGGCACCGAATTAAGGAAAAGGAACCCTCACAGCTGTTTGGTCTTTAAGCCACACGATGTCACAGAAGGATACATGAATGAGTCAGTCCACGGGAGCGAGATGTTCACACGTGTCATGAATGCTGAGACCCTCCTCTCCCCCCGGGGTCACCAGGCAGCCAAGCATCTGTGCAGGCCAACCCAGCAGCCCAACTGCTTCTCCTTTAACACCTGTCATGTGGTTTGCATGTGCTCAGGGTCCCTGGGCCCCCAGACCCAGCTCCCCATGTTCATGCACAGCAGTGGCCACGCCACTGGCCCAGCACCAGTCCCTCTGTCCCGGCGTCAGCTGGGGAGCCCAGACCACAAAGAAGGGCAGTTTCTCCAAGCCTGGGGGCCTAGGACTGCATACCGAGCACACGACCATGTGGGCAACGGGTATGGGAGCTGCAGGGTAGACACTGAGATGGGTGGCAGGACGCTAGCCCTGCCTAGGGTCTGCAGGGAGGGGCTCTTCCAGGGGGCATCAGGGTGGAGAATGCCAGGTAGAGCTCTGCAGCCTGGGGTCTAGACATGCTGGGGTCCCCAGCCGGGTCCCGTCTCCACACACGCGTCCTGCTGGAGACCCAGGCCCAGAATGAGAAAGGAGCCAGAGGGGCAGCAGGCTCTTCCAGGAGCTCCACCTACCTCCCCCTCCCCATGTGCAGCTGACCTGGGCCCCAAGCTGTCTGCTCACCCCAGCACACCTGGGGGCCCCTGGGTGGACAGCTGCAGGCCCCTCCCCTGGCCAGGCAGCCTCTGATCTGATAGTCCCAAGCTGCCTGTGCCAGCTTCCCTGCCCGCCCCTCCACAACAGTGCCCCTCTCCCCAGGAAGGATGGGGTGAGGTGGTGCAGGAAGGGTAGCACCCAGGACACCCCCGGCACTGTGGGGTCCTTGCCTAAGGCAGGTGGCAGGTACCCGGCTCACATGGTAGCACAACCACTCCTGGTCTTCTGATTGACCTCTTCCCCAGCTCCCCAGGCTGGAACTGGAGCCCCATGTCTCGCTCAGGTGGGTGATTTAAGGTGACTGTTACCTCTCTAGGGACCACACAAAAGGTTCTTGGACATCTTCTCCCTGAGTGCAAACCTGCAGCGGGCACAGCAGTGTGTGCATGGTGGGCCATGGGTCCTCTGGACACCGAGCGAGGCCATCACAGCACTGGCTGCCTATCAGGGACGCAGAGACGAGCTCCTTACGCACGGGCAGGGGCATGTATGGGTGACAGTGTGTGCACCAAGGGGCAGACTGAGGGTCCCTGAGCTAGAGTGAGGAGCTGTCTCCCTTGGGCAGGGACTCACCTGGTCCCACCCCTGAGCAGTGACGAACCCCTCCATTGAACCAGACACGTGGAGCAAGTTTCACCCACTTTATGTCAGTTGTTTAAAAAAGTAATGGCATGGTTTGAAGTCCAAGCACCTGGGACGACTAGAAATATCACAGCTTAGCTGGGGCCCAGGGTCTGGGGGCTTACACCAGGTCTCTTGGCCACTGCTCCCACTCCTGACCTAGTGCCAGGCGATCCTGTGAGGGGCCGGTGTACCCTGGGACAAGTGCATCTGATGCCCTTCACCTGCCCTTGGAGACAGGCAGAACTTGCCTGTGGGGTGAGGACAAGAGGCCTCATAGTGAACCCTGGGACCCTCACCACCCTTGCGCCAAACGAGGGGCAGCCTGGGGTGGCATGGCCAAGCAACTGTCCTGAGGAGCCTGAGCAGATCTTTGTGCCATGGCCAGAGCTACGTGCTTACGGTGGGTAGGGTGAGGGGCTCTCAACTGATATGACAGCTTATCCACTGCAGTCACAGGGACAGGCCAAGGGTCTCATGGGAAGGCTGCCCCTGCTGTTTCCATTAGTCACTGGCTCTGCAATCTGAACCCTGGGTCTGGACAATGCCGGAGCATTAGTGTCACTGATGCCAGCAGGCAGCTAGCTGGCCAGGGACATGGCCCATCCAAGATGTCGAGGCCTGGCTTCGTCCTGCTGTGTCAGGGGTCCTGGCATGCAGCCCTCCTTCTCAGGGGTCCAGCAGACGGCTCAGGCCTTCTCCTCAGGCAGTGGGCTCTGCTCACGGGTAGCTGGCTCTGGGGCCCAACCATTCTCCTCTGGTGGAAGTGGCGGGGTGGTGGTCTGCAGGCTGTCGAGGCCCCTGTCCTGCACAGTCGCCACCTCTGCTGGGCTCGTCATCTCCTGGGCCATGGGCAGCGGCTGGTGGCGGGCCTGGCGGCAGTGCCGCAGGCCTACCAGCATGGCCCCGGAGAAGTAGACCACGGACAGCAGCAGGAAGTACCCAAAGTAGATGAGAAACTGCAAGAGAGAGGGTAGGTGGTAGGTGGGGCTCAGGGTGGTCACCAAGGCCAGCCTTACACGTGATCAAACTCGGCCCCTCATTTGGAGCAGGTCCCACAGTGCCCATCACTGGGAGCACAGTGGCCAGCACAGTGAGGGGCTGACACACCCGTTGTTCCAGAATCCCCACAGAAGTCTCATTCCTCTTCTGCATCCGTGTCACCTCCACCTTCTACCTGAGCCCCTTTGCTAATTTTGCGTGACCCCAATGTGTGCTTTGTGGGGTGGCATCTCTGTGGCTTTGGAGAGCTCCTGGATGTCACTTATGTGTTGAGAAGTCCCTGCATGCTGAGCTGGTCAAGGAGAGCCTCAGTGGGAGGCCAGTGTCCACCCCTCCCCGAGCCCTACTTCCCAAGCCCCCAAGACTCGACCATCCCACTTGTTGAGCCCAAGACTTTGGCATTTCTGCCTGCTGAACTGCAGCCGTCTCCTCCCTGGTGAAAGGGCGGAGCTGCACGGGAGACAAAGAAACGCACACCCAATGCACTGAAATGTCCATTTCCCTCCTGATCCTAAGGCTGCCAGTGGAATAGGAGGGACGTATCCTTGGGGTACCAGGGAAGGGCAAGGCATGGCCCCAAGGTACCAGGGAAGGGTAGGGCATGTCCCCAAGGTACCAGGGAAGGGTGAGGTATATCCCCAGGGTACCAGGGAAAGGTGAGATATGGCCCCAGGGTACAAGGGAGGGTGGGGTATGTCCCCAGGATATCAGGGAGGAGTGGGGTATGTCCCTGAGGTACCAGGGAGGGATAGGATATGTCCCCGGGGTACCATGTCCTGGAGGTCTGGCGTGGTCTGGGGCACAAGGCTTCTGTGGGCTAGAACCAGGAATGGGTCCTGTTCAAGATTCCTGCAGCCCCCTCAGCTTTGGCACCTTCAGCTTCTAGTAAAGCTTACTTTAAAAAGCAAACTCAGGAAACAAACTATCAGGGGCTTCACTTCCAGGAAGATTGAGTTGACATGCTTTAACCTATTCCTTCCCCTGAGTAGAACTAAAGTCCTGACATTCTATATAAAATAAGACTCTGAAAGGCAGAGAGAAAAAGGCACACAGGTTAGAGACCTCAGGACCCGATTACAGCATGATAGTGAGTTCCTGGGCGTTCTTTTTGCTTCATGATCCTACATGTGGAGCTGAAGAGGCTGACAACCCAGGAACACCAACAGACACAGGAAACAAAGGCCCGAAAAACACCTGCTCTCTCAGGGAAAGGACCAGGAAAGGAGTAGCCCACGAAGATGGAAAACTGTTAGGTAGTAACTGCTCTACTCCAGCCAAATACCACAGAAGACCTGTGACCCTACTCCCATCCACACCCTCAAGAACAGGCAGGGGAACCTGGACTTCCAACCTGACCAGCTATGACGAGGTACCCACACCCCTGCCAGTGGTGTCAGAGAAGACTGAGTAGGGAGCCTGGACTTTGATCTCTGCTAGGCAGTAATGAGACCCCCCAGGAGGACTCAGTGGCTACCAAGTAGACAGCCTGGACTTTCACCCCAACGTGGGTTTAATAAGGTGTCCCTCGCCCTCCCTGCAGGGGTGGAGTCAGAGGAGGCCTAGTGGAGGACCAGGACTTTGACTGCAACCCAGCAGTAATGAGGGCATCCACCCAGTGTCAGTGGAGGCCATATGCGGAGCAGTGATGAGGCACTCCAGCCCCTCCCAGCCAGGGTGGTATAAGAGGAGGACTAGTGGGAGCCTGAACTCCCATCCCCTGAATTTCCATCTTCGTCCAGCAGTAATAAGGATCTCCCCCCTTGGGGGTCAGTGAAGGCTAAGTGGGAAATAAGGACTTCCACCTCCACCTACCAGTAATGAGGCATCACTCTCTCCCCCTGCTAGAGGGGTGTCAGGGAAAGCCAGATGAAACAGAAGGTTTAAATAAGATGCAGAGTCTCATAATGTAATACCCAAAACGTCTAGGTTTCAACTGAAAATCACTCACCATACCAGGAACAAGAGAGATCTCAAACTTAATGAGAGAATAAAAAAAAGATGCCAACACCAAGATGACAGAGATATTACAATTTTCTGAGAAAAACTTTAAAGCACCTATCATAAAAATGCTTCAACAAGCAATAACAAACACACTTGAAACCAATAAAAAAAAAAAATACAAAACTCAAGAAAGATATAAAGAAGAATCAAACAGAAAATTTAGAACTGAAAATACAAAATAACTGAAATAAGACACTCAGTGAATGGTCTCAACAATGGATTGGATGAAACAGAGGAAAGAATGAGTGAATAGAAGATACGAAAATATAAATTACCTGTCATGGATTGAATTGTGTCCCCAAAAAACCTGTCAGCCTGGCTAGGTCATGATTCCACCATTTTGTCATCTGAGGTGATTTTCCTATATGTTGTAAATCCTATTTCTATGATGTTAATGAGGTGGGATTAGTGGCATTTACATCGACTCAGTCTACAAGATTAATCTACAATTTAAGCCAATCTCTTTTGAGATATAAATGAGAGAAGTGAGAGAGAGACAGGGGGACCTCATACCACGAAGAAACAAGAGCGAGGAGAACAGTGCATCCTTTGGACTTGGGGTCCCTGTAACAAGAAGCTCCTAGACCAGGGGAAGATTGATGACAAGGACCTTTCCCCAGAACCGACGGAGAGAGAAAGCCTTCCCCTAGAGTTGGCATCTTGAATTGAGACTTCTAGCTTACTAGACTGTGAAAGAATAAATTTCTCTTTGTTAAAGCCATCTACTTGTGGTATTACTGTTATAGCAGCATTAGATAACTAAGACATTACCCAATGGAATAACAGAAAGAAAACAGAATGGAAAAAAATGAACAGAACTTCAGGTATTTGTGGAACTGTAACAAAAGATCTAACATTCATGTCACTGGAGTCCCAGAAGAAGAGCAGCATGAGGGTGAGGCCGAAAAGTACTTGAGGGAATAATGGCTAAAAAACTCTCCATACAGGATAAAAAAAAAAAATTTTAAACTTCTGAAAGCTAACAACAAAGAGGAAGTAAAACTAAGAATTTGCCTCAAAGAATGCCAAAAGGGAGTTCTCTAAACAGAAAGGAAACAATAATAGAAAGAATCGTGGAATATCAGGAAAGTAGAAAGTATACGATAAGGAAAAATGTGAGTAAATACAAAAGACTTTCGTTCTCCTCTGGAGTGTTCTAAATTATGCTGGATGGTTGAAGCAAAAATTATAACACTAGAACTGACGAAATACCAATTGAGATGTTTCAACAAACAGATGCAGCACTGGAAGGGCTCACTCATCTATGCCAAGAAATTTGGAAGACAGCTACCTGGCCAACTGACTGGAAGAGATCTATATTTATGCCTACTCCCAAGAAAGGGATCCAACTGAATGTGGAAATTATTGAACAATATCATTAATATCACACACAAGTAAAATTTTGCTGAAGATCATTCAAAAGCAGCTACAGCAGTATATCGACAGCGAATTTCAAGAAATTCAAGCCAGATTCAGAAGAGGACGCGGAACCAGGGACATCTTTGCTGACGTCAGATGGATCCTGGCTGAAGGCAGAGAATACCAGAAAGATGTTTACCTGTGTTGTACTGACTATGCAAAGGCATTTGACTGTGTGGATCATAACAAATTATGGATAATGTTGCGAAGAATGGGAAACCCAGAGCACTTAATTGTGCTCATGAGGAACCTGTATATAGATCAAGAGGTGGTTGTTCGAACAGAACAAGGGGGATACTGCTTGGTTAAAAGTCAGGAAAGGTGTGCATCAGGGTTGTATCCTTTCACCATACCTATTCTATCTATATGCTGAGCAAATAATCCGAGAAGCTGGACTATACGAAGAAGAATGGGGAATCAGGATTGAAGGAAGACTCATTAACAACCTGCGTTATGCAGATGACACAACCTTGCTTGCTGAAAGTGAAGAGGACTTGAAGCACTTGCTGATGAAGATCAAAGACTACAGCCTTCAGTATGGATTACACCTCAACATAAAGAAAACAAAAACCCTCACAACTGAACCAGTAAGCAACACCATGATAAACAGGGAAATGACTGAAGTGGTCAAAGACTGAATTTTACTTGGATCTGTAATCAATACCCGTGGAAGCAGCAGTCAAGAAATCAAAAGATGCATTGCATTGCGCAAATCGTCTTCAAAAGACCTCTTTAAAGTGTTGAAAAGCAAAGATGTCACCTTGAAGATTAAGGTGCGCCTGACCCAAGACGTGGTATTTTCAATTGCCTCCTGTGCATGTGAAAGCCGGACGATGAATAAAGTAGACCAAAGAATTGACACCTTTGAATTATGGTGCTGGAGAAGAACAACTGAATATACTATGGACTGCCAAAAGAACAGACAAATCTGTCTTGGAAGGAGTACAACCAGAATGCTCCTTAGAAGCAAGGATGGCGAGACTATGTCTCACATACTTTGGACATGTTGTCAGGAGGGATCAGTCCCTGGAAAAGGTCATCATGCTTGGTAAAGTACAGGGTCAGCAAAAAAGAGGAAGGCCCTCAATGAGATGGACTGACACAGTGGCTGCAACAGTGGGCTTAACCATAACAACGATTGTGAGGATGGTGCAAGACTGGACAGTGTTTCATTCTGTTGTACACAGGGTCGCTGTGAGTTGGAACCAACTCAACGGCACCTAACAACAACGGTATTGTTTTAAATGTACGTAAAGGAAATATTTAAGACAATTATACATAAAAAAAATACATAGGGGAGGGTAAAGAGACATAAGGAGCACTGGTGCCGCAGTGGTTAAGAGCTCGGGCTGTTAACTAAAAGGTCGGCAATTTGAATCCACCAAGCTGCTCCTTGGAAACCCTGTGCGACAGTTCTACTCTGTCCTATAGAGTCGCTATGAGTTGGAATCGCCTCAACAGCAACGGGGTTTTTTTTTTTTTTAAAGAAACATAAAGGGGGGTAAGGTTTCTACACTTCACTTGAACTGGTAAAATGATGACACCAGTAGATGGTGATAAGCTTATATATGTGTATGTGTATATATACATAAATGCACAAATACATATGCATGTGCACGTATACATATATATCACATACATATGTGTGCATGTGAGTGTATGTATACATACACATGCA
The DNA here is from genome assembly GCF_030014295.1 of Loxodonta africana. Lineage (NCBI taxonomy): Eukaryota > Metazoa > Chordata > Mammalia > Proboscidea > Elephantidae > Loxodonta > Loxodonta africana. The sequence continues at coordinate 227,611,633 of NC_087343.1, forward strand.
CACACGTGCACATACATACACATATATGATATATACATTTACATACACATATATGTATACACATATGCACACAGAATTACACAAAGCAACACTAAAAAAGCTATACTAACAGAAACATTAAAAAACATAACATTGCTGTTAGTTGTTGTCCAAAATGAAGTTTTTAAAAATGTTCAAGTAACCCACAAGAAGGCACAAAAAAGAGAACAGAACAGAGAACAAAAAATACATAGAAAAAACAAACAAAAAAAAATGGCAGACTTAAGCTCTAACATACCAATAATTACATTAAATGTAAATGGTCTAAATACACCAATTATAAGATAGAGACAGGCAGAGCGGACGAAAACACATGATCAAACCATATGTTGTTTACAAGATACTCACTTTGAATAAAATCATATGGGCAGATTAAAAGTAAAAAGTTGGAAAATGATATGCCATGCAAACATTAATCAAAAGAAAGCAGGTGTAGTTATATTAATATTAGACAAAGTACACTTCAGAGCAAAGAAAATGACCAGGCAGAAACATTATATAATGATAAAAGGGTCAATCTTCCAAGACACACAGCAATCACAAATGTGTATGCAAAAACAAAAAGCTACAAAACATGTGCAGCAAAAGCATGTGCTAAAACTGAAAGGAGAAATAGACAAATCCACAATTACAGTTGGAGATTTCAACACTCCTCTCTCATCAACTAACAGAACTGAATCAATAACCTCATCAACCAATAGGCTCTAATCAACCTTTATAACATATTCCACATAACAACAGTAGAATACACACTTTCCAAATGTCCATGGATCATATACCAAAACAGATCATACCCTGGATCATAAAACAAACCTCAACAAACCTAAGAGGATTAAAATGATACGCAGTGTGCTCGCCAATAACAATGGAATGAAAATAGAAATCAATAACAGAAAGAGGGAATTCTCCAAACACTTGGAAACTAAACAACACACTCTAAATAATCCAGGGGTCAAATAAGTCTCAAAAGAAAATTAAAAAAACACATCAAAGTAAAAATACAACATATCAAAATTTGTGAGATGCAGCTATAGCAGTGCTGAGAAGGAAATTTTTAGTACTAAATGCATATGTTTAAAAAAGAGGAAAAGTGTCAAGTCAATAAGCTCCCACCTTATGAGCCTAGAAAAAGGAGAGCAAAATAAACCCAAAGCAAGAAGGAAGGAAATCACAGGGATAAGAGCAAATATCAGTGAAACGGAAAACTGAAAAACCAATGATCAAAAAGTGAGTTATTTGAGGACTTCCAGCCAACATGGCACCATAGACAGAAGGCCATGCCATCCCTCTATAGCAAAGACCCGAAAAACTAAGTAAAACAGAGACAAACGTCATTCTTGGAACCTGAAGTGTCAAACGAACAGATAAAAAACTCAGCCAAGCACTGAATGGAATAAGAAATTGACGGAGGACAGAGAGTGAGGAGAGATACCTGTGGAGGGGCCCATCACTAACACAGCATGGATCCGCCATCTTGGACTCCTGTTGGGGATTGGCAGACAGGGAGCATGGGAAAGCAGCTTCGCAGAACTCCCAGCAGGAGACAGAGCACCCAGTAACCAGCGATACACGCCTTCCCACCCCCCATTCTCTCCCTGCTGCTCTATCTCTGAGGTTGCTGGCTGCCTGCGGTGGCTCGGCCAGCCGGGAAGTGCAGCATCTATGCTGCTTGGATTTGCCCCACCCATGTGGGAGATAGGCGGACAGGGAGTACAAGAAAGCAGCTTCACGAAGTTCCCAGCAGGAGACAGAGCACCCGGTAATGAATGATATATGCTTTCTTAACCACCCCTCTTCCTCCCCTCTTCGACCTCCTCTGCATCCCGCCAGTGGCAGTCTCTTGGCCAGGAGACAACTGCTTTGGCCTCAAGCTGCTTGGATTCACCCTGCCACGCTGGCCAGGCTCCTGAGCTAGTTTTGGTTCTTTTTGTCTCTTTTGGTTTCTTCTGAGCCTCCTACCACCTCTCCCTCCTTTCTCTGGAACACCTGGCTCCATGTGCCACCATTGCTTCTTCTTGAAAGGCTGTGAAGCCATGCTCGACTGAGGAACCACGCCCCCAGCCCACGACACTACGCTGGTGGGATCCCTGAGGCTTTTATTTGCCTCGTTTGTTTTCTTTTTCTTTCCGTAGCTTGGGAGCCCCTTCTAGCTGGACGTCACTGCATGGCTTAGGAGCCACTCGCCCAATCTGTGCAGCTGCGTAGGTGGGATCCTTTGGGGACATTTCAATTTTTCTTTCTTTCTTTTGCCTCTCTTTTTTCTTTCCGTCTTTCCTCATTTCTCAATTCGCATCTCTCTACACTTATCTTCTTTTCCTGTCTCCTGAATACCTGGTGCTGTGTGACATCTATACCTCCTCTAGCCAGGCTACGCTATACCGTGCAGCCTGGGAGCCACTTCCCTGGTCTTAGGAGCCCCACTACTGGGACTCCAGAACTCCTGGGAGCTTTTCTTTTCTTTTCCAAATTTTTATCTAGTTATTTTTTTCTTTCTTTTCCCTGTTTCTTTTCTCATTTTTGCTTTTCTCCATTTCTCGGTTTCTTTTCTCTCCACTCCAACAGCAATCTCCCATAGCACTCCTTTTTTTTTCTTTCTTTGCTTGTTTATTTTTAGCTCCGGTTTCTCTCTCCTCCTTCCCATACCCCTATTAGCTCCACACATCACGACTTCCCCCTTCTTTCCTGCCTACCTGCACCATGCACTGAACATCACGCCCCTGAGCAGCACAGGCACGGCCTGTTGGAACCTGCCCACCACTGATTCCTAGCCCGCCCTGTCAGCCCTAGTACATGCCACAAACAACCCATCCCAGCTCCTCCCCTTCAGCTGGACCTGCCCTGCTGCACCATAGCTGATTGGCCCTGCCCATTGGACAAGGTGGTGAAAAGTGACTACAGATGAGCAAACAACAAAGAACTCACAGCCCGGCCTGCTCAGACATAACAAAATAACACAAAAAAGCAGGACGAAACAAACAAATCTACAATCAAGAAATGGAGAAAAATAACTACTGAATGTCTGCAAGACAGCAGATAATATCAAAACATATATATATATATTAAAAAAAACAGGACAGGAAGTTTCCAGTAGGTGACCAAAATAAAACACCAGATGACTTTCCAGTAGAAGGAAAAGCACTAGAACTACCTGACAGGGAATTCAAATCTCTAATATTCACAGCAATCTAAGAGCTGAAGCAAAAAGCAGGCAAAAATGAGGAAAAAAATAGACATTTATGGAAAAGGCAGACAAATTCATGGAAAATACAGATAAAAAACGGAACAATTCAGGAAAGTAATACAGGAACAAAATACTAAAATAAACTCACAACTGGAAATCATACAAAAACAACAATTAGTAATCCAAAAGATAAACAATAAGATTTCAGAAATGGACAATGTCACAGAAGGGCTGAGGAGCAGGTTTGAAACGATGGAAGACAGAATCCGTGAAATTGAAGATAAACACTTGGATACAGCTCTGAGGAAAAAATCAGAAAAAAGAACAAAGAGAAATGAAGAAACCCTGAGAACGATGGGGGATATGATCAAAAGCAAAAATTTGCGAGTGATCAGAGTTCCAAAACAGGGAGAGGAAACAGAAAACACAGAGAAGATCGTTGAAGAATTGCTGACAGAAAACTTCCCTAATGTCATGAATGATGAAAAGCTGTCCAAGAAGCTCAATGAACCCCTTATAGGATAGACCCCAAAAGAAAAACACCAAGGCTTATCATAATCACACTTGCTAAAACCAAAGACAAAGAAAAAATCCTGCGAGCAGCTCGAGAAAAACAAAAAGTCACATACAGAGGAGAAACAATGAGACTAAACTCTGATTATTCAGCAGAAACTATGCAGGCAAGAAGGCAATGGGATGACATATATAAAACCTTGAAAGAAAAAAGCTGCCAACCAAGAATCATATATCCTGCAAAACTTCCATTCAAATGAAATTAGGACATTTCCAGATAAACAGAAATTAAGGGAATATGTAAAAACCAAACCTACAAGAATTATTTAAGGGAGTCCTTCGGTCTGAGAACAAACAACATCAGACCACAGCCTAAATCTAGAAGGCAAGATTGTACCAGCCAGATACCAACCTAGGAAATGAACTCTCAAGGACTATCGAAAACCAAAACAATTGCAACAGGGAACCAGAAAGATTAATCTATAAATAAAAACAACGTTAAAACAATAAAAAAGGGAATAAATGGTATAGGTATAGAACTTTCTAATGGAGAGGAAGGCAAGGCGATACCAACTAAGAGTAGACTGGTTCAAAGCTAGAAAGGGTAAATTTCAAGGTAACCACAAAGAAAGTTAACAAACCTACTCATCAAAATAAAGAAGAAAAACATAAAGTCTCAACAAAAACAAAAGATGTGAAAAAGAAATCCACAAACAAAAGGAACTCAGCACAGGAGAGTAAGAGGAACAAAGAAAACGTTAGCACCACACAAAAAAAGCACTACAAAATGACAGCAATAAACTCACATCTATCAATAATTACACTGAATGTAAATGGCCTAAATCTACCCATAAAGAAACGCAGAGAGACAGAATGGACAAAAAAAACAAGATCCATCAACATGCTGTCTACAAGAGACAGACCTTAGAAAAAAAGATGTAAATTTATTAAAAATCAAAGGATGGAAAAAATATATCAAGCACATAACTACCAAAAAGAGCAGGAGTGGCAATACTAATCTCAGATAAGACAGACTTTAAAACAAAATCCACCATAAAAGACAAAGAAAAGCAGTATATAATGATCAAAGGGACAATCCATCATGAAGACTTAACCATAATAAACGTCTACGCACCCAATGACAAGGCTCCAAAATACATAAACTCCAGCAGCACTGAAAACAGAAATTGACAGTTCCACAATAATAGCAGGAGGCTTCAACACACCACTCTCAGTAAAGGACAGAACATCTAGAAAGAAACTCAACAAAGATACAGAAGAGTTAAAGAGCACAATCAGCCAACTTGACCTCATAGGCATATATAGAACACGCCACCCAACAGCTGCAAAGCACACATTCTTTTCCAATGCACATGGAACGTTCTCCAGAATAGACCACATCTTAGGCCGCAGAGCAACCCTCAACAAAATCCAAAACGCTGAGATAATACAAAGTATCTTCTCTGACCACAATGCCATCAAAGTAGGAATTAACAACAGGAAGCCTAAAGAAAAAAATCAATTACATGGAAACTGAACAATACCCTGCTTAAAAACCACTGGGTAATGGAAAAAATCAAAGATGGAATCAAAAAGTTCCTAGAATCAAATGAGAATGAAAACACATCATACCAAAACCTCTGGGACACAGCAAAAACAGTCCTCAGAGGTCAATTTATTGCAACAGATGCATACATCAAAAAAGAAGGGACAAAATCAAAACATTAGTTACATAACTTGAAAAAACAGAAAAAGAACAGCAAAAGAACCCACAGCCACCAGAAGAAAGGAAATAATAAAGATCAGAGCAGAAATAAATGAAATAGAGAATAGAAAAACAATAGAAAGGATCAATAAAACCAAAAGTTGGTTCTTTGAAAGGATCAACAAAATCAACAAACCACTGGCCAAATTGACAAAAGAAAATCAGGAAAGAACACAAATAAATAAGAAATGAAATGGGGGACATTACAACAATCCCACTGAAATAAAAAGGATTATAAGAGAGTATTATGAAAAACTGTACTTCAACAAATTTGAAAACCTAGAGGAAATGGACAAATTTCTAAAGACATATTACCTACTCAAACTAACAGAAAATGACGTTGAAAATCTGAACAGACCCATAACAAGAGAAGAGATTGAAAAGGTAAAAAAAAAAAATTCCCAACCAAAAAAATCCCTGGCCCAGATGGCTTCACTGGAGGATTCTACCGAACATTCAAAGAAGATCTTATACCAGTACTGCCCAAACTATTTCAGAACATAGAAAAGGAAGCAATATTTCCAAATTCATCCTATGAAGCCACTTAACCCTGATACCAAAACCAGGCAAAGACACCACAAAAAAAGAAAATTGCAGACCAATATCTCTCACGAATATAGATACAAAAACTCTCCACAAAATTTTAGCCCATAGAATTCAGCATCATATCAAAAAAATAATACACCATGTAGGATTCATACCACATATGCAAGAATGGTTCAACATTAGAAAGTCAATCAACGTAATCCACCACATAAATAAAGGGAAAGAAAAGAATCACATGATCATCTCAATCAACACAGAAAAGGCATTCGACAAAGTCCAACACCCATTCCTGATAAAAACTCTCAATAAAATAGATGTAGAAGGGAAATTTCTCAACATAGTAAAGGGCATCTATGCAAAACCAACGGCCAACATTGTTCTCAATGGAGACAGGCTGAAAACATTCCCCTTGAGAACAGGAACAAGACAAGGATGCCCTTTATTACTGCTCCTATTTAACATCATGTTGGAAGTTTTAGCTAGACCAATAAGGCAAGAAACAGAAATAAAGGGCTTCCGAACTGGTAATGAAGAAGTCAAACTCTCCCTACTTGTGGATGATATGATACTATACTTAGAAAATCCAAAAGACTCCACCAGAAAACTACTGGAACTAACAGAAAGATTCGGCAGAGTGGCAGGGTACAAGATCAACATACAAAAATCAGTTGGATTCCTATACACCAATAACAAGAATGATGAAAGGGAAGTCAGGGAAGCAATACCATTTATAATAGCCCCTAAAAAAATAAAATACTTGGGAATAAATCTAACCTGGGAGGTAAAAGACCTATACAAAGAAAACTACAAAACACTACTGCAAGAAATCAAAAGAGATCTACATAAATGGAAAAACATACCATGCTCATGGATAGGTAGACTCAACGTTGTCCAAATGGCAATTCTACCCAAAGCGATTTACAAATACAATGCAATACCAATCCAAATAACAACAACATTCTTTAAAGAGATGGAAAAACTTATTATTAACTTTATATGGAAAGGGAAGAGGCCCCAGCTAAGTAAAGCACTACTGAAGAAGAAGAATAAAGTAGAAGGACTCGTGCTACCTGACCTCAGAACCTACTATACGGCTACTGTAGTCAAAACAGCCTGGTACTGGTACAAGGAGAGATACATTGACCAATGGAACAGAACTGAAAACCCAGATGTAAATCCATCCACCTACGGTCACCTCATCTTCAACAAAGGCCCAAAGTCCAACAAATGGGGAAAAGACAGTCTTTTTAACAAATGAGGCTGGCAAAACTGGATGTCCATCTGCAAAAAAATGAAACAGGACCCATACCTCACACCATATACAAAAACAAACTCAAAGTGGATCAAAGACCTAAATATAAAGCCAAAAATTATGAAGTTCATAGAAGAAAAAATAGGATCAACACTAGAGGCCCTAATACACAGCATTAACAGGATACCAATCACAACCAACAACACACAAGCTCCAGAGGATAAGCTAGATAACTGGGATATTCTAAAAATTAAACACTGCTCATCAAAAGACTTCATCAAAAGAGTAAAAAGAGAACTTACAGACTGGGAAAAAAAATTTGGCTATTATAAATCAGACAAAGGTCTGATCTCTAAAATTTACAAGAAAATCAAACACCCCTACAACAAAAAGACAAATAATTCAATTAACAAATGGGCAAAGGATATGAACAGACACTTCACCAAAGAAGACATTCAAGCAGCCAACAGACACATGAGGAAATGCTCAGGATCTCTAGCCATCAGAGAAATGCAAATCAAAACCACAATGAGATACCATCTCACCCTGGCATTACTGGCAGGAATCAATAAAACAGAAAATAACAAATGCTGGAGAGGCTGCGGGGCGATCGGAACTCTTAGGCACTGCTGGTGGGAATGCAAAATGATACAACCATTTTGGAAAATGATATGGTTCTTCCTTAGAAAGCTAGAAATAGAAATGCCATATGATCCAGCAATCCCACTCCTAGGAATATATCCTAGAGAAGTAAGAGTCGTCACACAAATAGACATATGCACACCCACATTGACTGCAGCATTGTTCACAATAGCAAAAAGATGGAAACAACCTAGATGCCCATCAGCAGATGAATGGATGAACAAACTGTGGGTACACACACACAATGGAGTATTATGCAACTCTAAAGAACAACGATGAATCTGTGAAGCACCACATAACATGGATGCATCTGGAGAACACTATGCTGAGTGAAATAAGTCAATCGCAAAAGGACATATATTGTATGAGACCACTACTGTAAAAACTCATGAAAAGGTTTACATATAAAAAGAAACAATCTTTGATGGTTACAAGGGTGGGGAGGGGTGGGGATGGAAAAACACTTAATAGACTAGAGATAAGCGGTAACTTTGGTGAAGGGTAAGATAGTACAGGATACTGGGGGAGCCAGCACAGCCTGTACACAGCAGGGCCATGGTAGCTCTATAGACACACCCAAACTCCCTGAGGGACTGAATTGCTGGGCTGAGGGCTGTGGGGACCATGGTCTCAGGGAACATCTAGCTCAACTGGCATAACAGAGTTTATAAAATGTTCTCCATTCTACTTTGGTGAGTAGTGTCTGGGGTCTTAAAAGCCTGTAAGCGGCCATCTAGGACATTCCACTGGTCTCACCCCTTCAGGAGCAAGGAATAATGAAGAAAACTAAAGATACAAGGGGAAGATTAGTCCAAAGGACTAATGGACCACATCTACCACGGCCTCCACCAGACTGAGTCCAGTGCAACGAGATGGTGCCTGGCTACCACCACTGACTGCTCTGACAGGGATCACAATAGGGGGTCCCAGACAGAGCTGGAGAAACCCTGAGAGTATGGCTCCCGGACACCGTTTCAGCTCAGTAATGAGGCGACTCCTGAGGTTCACCCTTCAGCCAAAGATTGAACAGGCCCATGGAACAAAACAAGACTAAAGGGGCACACCAGCCCTGGGGTGGGGACTGGAAAGTAGGAGGGAACGGGAAGGCTGGTAATAATAGGGAACCCAGGGTTGAGAAGAGAGAGTGTTGACATGACATGGGGTTGTTAACCAATGTCATACAACAATGTGTGTACTAACTGTTTGATGAGAAGCTAGTTTGTTTTGTAAACCTTCACCTAAAGTTCAATAAAAAAAGAACAAAGTGAGTTATTTGAAAAGATCAATAGAATTGATGATTTTCTAGCAAGACTGACAAAGAAAAAAGAGAAGATACAAATCAACCGTACCAGGAATGGCACAGTGGCTATCACTACACATCCTGCAGACATCAAATCAATAACAAGGAAATAGTACAAACAACTCTACACACAATTTTAAGACAAAATGGACCGATTATTCCTCAAAAAACACAAACTACCTCAATTTACTCAATATGAAACAGATCATTTGAACAGCCCTGTAATTATTAAGGAAGTTCAATTAGTCACTTAAAACCTTGCAAAAAAGAACTCTCTAGGCCTAAATAGTCTCACTAGAGAATTCTATCAAACACTGAAAGAAGAATTAATACAAGTTCTATATGATCTCTCCCAGAAAACAAAAGATGAAACACTTCTCAATTTATTTTCTGCAGCCCGTACTATTCAGATATCAAAGTTAGGCAAAGACAGCACAAACAAACAAAATTACAGACCGATATCCCTCATGAATACAGATACAAAAATCCTTACAAAGTATTATAAATAGAACTCAACAATATATAAAGACCAACTGCAGTTTATTCCAGGGATAGAAGGCTGGTTCTATATTTGAAAAGCAATCAATATAATCCACCATATTAACATGTCAAGAAGAGAAATCACATGATGGTGTGGAAAAGCATTTGACAAAATTCAATATCCATTCATGAAAAATACCCTCGAAAAATTTGAAACAGAGGAGAGCTTCCTCAGCTTGATAGAAAACATCTACAAAATACCTATACCTAACATCATACTTCATGGTCAAAGCTTTTGAATGCTTTCCCTCTGAGATTAAGACCAAAGAAATGATGTCTATTCTCACCACCCTTATTCAACATAGTGCTAGAAGTGCTAGCCAGTGCACTAGGCACGAAAAGCAAGTAGCAGGTATACAGATGACACTTTCTATAAACAAAATCCCAAAGAATCTATTAAAAAAAAAAAAACCCTTATAGTATAAGTGAATTCAGCAACGTTGCAGAATGCAAGATAAAAAGGCAAACATCAATTATATTCCTATATATTAGCAATGAACATAGACACCAAAATTAAAAATACCACTTATAATTGCTCAATAAAAATGAAATACTTAGGTTTACATCTAACAAAATACCTACAGCTTATATGCTGAAAACTACAGTCAGTTTCCAGGTTGTGAACGTCTGACTTACCGACAACTTATACCTGCCCTTTAATGTTATGTAAATTTGCCCTAACTTTGAAATGAAACCCCTACTCTACTCAGAAACAAGTTCATCATAATCACCTTCACCTGCTGCACGTACAGCTTTTAAATCATTGAAAAGGCTTCGAACCTTTTTTTGCACTACAACCAAACCAAAAACCAAACCCATTGCCATTGGGTCAGTTCTGACTCATAGTGACCCTAAAGGACAGAGTAGAACTGCCCCATAGGGTTTCCAAGGAGCACTTGGTGGATTTGAACTGCTGAAAGTGAGGCTAAATAAGAACCATATGCACCTGTTCCGAATTGCCTACAAATTCAACTTAAAAGACTTAAAGACACAGGAATGGATCTCATTTGTAACCCAGGGGCTGCCTGTACAAAACATTGAGAGATATCAAAGACCTAAATAAACAGAGAGATATACCATGTTAATGGATTGGAGGACTCAATGTAGTAAAGATGTTCATTCTTCCAAAATTGATACATAGGATAATGAAATTCTTAGCAAAATCCCAGCAAGATCTTTTGTAGATAAAGACAAGCTTATTCTAAAATCTGTGTGGAAAGGGAAAGGAACTAGAATAGCTGAAACAATTTTGACAAAAAAGAAAAGTTGGAGGAATCAGTCTACCCAATATCAAGACTCATAGCTACATCATCAATACAGTGTGGTATTAGTAGGAGAGATAAAAGGTTAACGGAGCAGAATAGAGAACCCTGAGATTGACCACAAAAATATGACCATAAGAGTGGTGAGAACAGACATCCTTGCCTTGTTCTTCTGGCAAAGGTGCAGAAGCAATTTAATGCAGAAAAGGGTCTTCTCGACAAATAATGGTAAAGCAACTGGATATCCACAGGCAAAAAAGAAACCTTGACCTTACACAAAACTTAACTCAAAATGGATCACAGACTTAATGTCAAATGCAAAACTATAACGCTTTTAAAAATAATAGGGGAAAATCTTTGGGATCTACGGCTAGGCAAAGAGTTCTTAGACTTGACACCAAAAGCCAACTCAACAGCAGCTAACAACAATAACAAAGTTTAATGTAAGGAAAAGCAAACCAGGAAAGTCCCCAGGACCACGGCCCCTGCATGCTCTGCCCTGTTGCCACCAGTCTCCAAGGTCTGCTCACCCACCAGCCCCGGCACACCCCCTTTTCTAACCACTCCAGGTGAAGTGTGAAGGGGACACATGGCACTATACACGGGGAAGGGTGAGCAGGATAAGCTGACATTACTTCCCTTCCGGCATCATCGGTATTTCTAATTATGAACAAGCTGCCCCACTCCCTGAGTTACTTTTTAACCCAGAAATGAAGCCAGCCAGTGAAAATCAATGCACAGTCACACGCTGCACAATGCCCATTTGGGCAACATCTGAGTGCATATACGTCCATGGTCCGGGGCGCACCCTCGGGGGGATGCCCACAGCCCAACTCAGCAGCAAGCCTACCCTGCCACCCTACACTCACAGGAACAGGCGCTCCAGCTGCTTGGAGGAGCAGGCACTTGATCTTGCTCCTGAGCACCCAAGGTCAACAGATATCGCGGGACCCACCTGGGGCGGGGTGCCAAGTCCCCAAGACTGCTCCTCTGCCACCCGAGCCTGCACCTGAAGCCTCCCTGCTGTGACCTTCACGGGGCTGCGGGGCTTCGTGCCGGGCAGGACCTGGCCAGACAGCGCACTGCACAACAGCTCCTAGGACCATGCGCCTGGGAGCACCACACCCCATGGACCTAGGCGTTCGCACAACATCCAAATCACATAATGTCCTATTTCACAGAACGTATTATGGACGTTAAGCAACACATGACCTTATTTTTCTGCTAGTCACATCGACGGTGACCTGGGCTGTGCCAAGATCCACAGGCTAGGATCTGCCCCTGCCTCTAGCCTTCTGATGGGTCCCGGGTACACCACCACATGGGAGGTGCTGGGGCTCCCTCTGTAGACAGCCCTTCAAGGAGGACACTATCCCAGCCCTCTTTCCACCGAGCCCCTCTGGGGCCCCCAAAAGCCCATTGTGAGAGAGTCCCCTCTGCACAGCACCACAGGCGGTAGGGTAGGCACAGGTCGGTCCCAGGCCCTAAAGAGCCTGCCAGGTGGCACTGCTCCTCTGGTTCTCACGGAAGCTGAACGACAGGCTGCCACGAAGGGAGGCAGGGGGCATGCAGTGACCTCTGAGGGGCCTTCAGCATCCATGCAGTGAAGGTCAGAGGGCCACAGCCCAAGCAAGGCCAGGTCTGCATTGGGCTCTCCTTGGGCATCGCTGGGAAAAGGCCCCCCCCCACCCCCACTAAGCACTGCTGCTGCCTGTGAGCTCTGAGGAGGGCTGCACAGGTCTATTGGAGGCTGCTGTTGTGGGGCAGCTCTACTCTGTCCTATAGGGTCGCTATGAGTCGGAAGCGACTCGACAGCACTGGGTTTGGGGGTGTCTGCCCAGATCGGGTGGCATTTACTGGCTAAACCTGGGCCCAAGAGGAGGCAGCAGTACAAGCAGGCAGGTGTGGGGTGAATAGAGGTAGCAGACACTCCCACCACCCCAGCGGCCAGATTCTGGCTCCCTCCTGCACTTCCTTCCGGCCCTTTGTGGTGTAAGCTCTGAAATCAAGGTTCAATATTAAGTGCTGCCCTAACATCTGAGACCTGATATCTGGAAGGCCTCAAATGGCCTATCTGTAAGTTCTCCTCTCCACTCTGCTCCTATGGAGCAGGCCCCCTAGCCAAACAACTGTCCTTATCGTGGGGACCAGATACTGTGCCTGCTCATCCCAGCATAGCAGGTTTCAGTTTCCTACCAGCCCACAAAATTATTCAAGCAAGCCAGTCACATCCTCCTGCAGCAAACAGGGGTCACTCCACCCTCTTGTTACTACAAAGCCTGCTACCTACGGCCCCTGGTTGTTCACTTTGTTCCCAAGAGCAACCCTGTGTAGCCCTGCATGGTGCGGTATCCTCCACTGGGCTGTGAGTCTAAGTGACCAACAAACTGCTGTCGCTCTCATCTGTCCAGTGTCAGGTGTCATGTGTTTGGCCATCCCCATAACCCTAAGGCAGAAATCCCTCCTCACCAATGGGGTGAAGGGGAGGTAAATTAAATACCTTCTTCCTCTTCCTGTGTTGTCTCTCATTGCGTGGCCCCCAGCTTGACTTTGTCACTTATGACACTTGCTCCAATTCAGTAGTCCTAGAAAGTCCAGCTGGGGACGTTCTAATCCACACCATATATACTATACACATGCCCATCCCATAGTAAAGCTGTGGTCTGGGCCCTGCAGAGGGAGGGAACCCCACCAGCTCCCTGAAGGAATGTACCCGGCCCAGCCCAGCATACCTGCGAGTGGACCGGAAGCCCCAGGCCTCGCTTATCTGACACTATGACAGTGATCGTGGTCTTGAGGATTGTGGCAAGGAATGTGTTGATCCCGAAGACAAGGGCACAGAGCTCTTTTGACAGCGAAGATGCAATCTGAGACCTTCACAGGGAAAAACAGGCAGAAGTCAGGACCCAGCGAGGGGAGAAGAGGAAGCACCAAGAAGTGTAATATGGAAACCCCACTTGGGTGGTGGCCAGCACCTCCCCGGTAACGAAATGACCACCAGGTGCAGCCCACCTGCCCGCCTTACCCTCTGGCACACTCCATATGCATGCCCAGCTCTGCCCCTGGCTCTGTTCGTCATACCAAGCAGGGCCACAGGCACCTACCTGGCTCAGGAGGTTGAGCCCAACAGCCTGGGCTACTTGAGGAGGTGAGGGGATCTGCTCCAGGCTGTCAGAGCCTTGTACAACAACTCTACCAAACAAGTGTAAAACACAACTACAGAGCAATGCTCAAAAGCTTTCCTACTTAAACCTGGGAGCAGGGACCAAATCTAAATCGTTACAAAACTCTCTGACAATAGTAACCATGAGAACAGGATATTAGCAAGACCTGGGGGCAGACAGCAGTCACCAGGAAAATTCTCATATTAGTCTTTTGTCATTAAGTCAATGGAGTATTTGACTCAGTAAGTTAGGGAAAGAACAGTAAGACACTTCAGGAAAGCAGGAGGAATTCGTAAAAAGGAGAGCAGAATGCTAGCAAGCAGCCCTCTAAGATCCATCAATTGGCCTCAACCTACCTGGATCAAAGGAGAATGAAGAACACCAAGGACACAAGGTAATTACGAGCCCAAGAGACAGAAAGGGCCACATGAAGCAGAGACTACATCATCCTGGGACCAGAAGAACTAGATGGTGTCCAGCTACAACAGATGCCTGCCCTGACAGGGAACACAACAGAAAACCCCTGAGGGAGCAGAAGAGCAGTGGGATGCAGGCCCCAAATTCTCATAAGACCAGACTTAATGGTCTGACTGAGACTACAAGGACCACGGTGGTCATGGCCCCCAGACCTTCTGTTGTCCCAGGACAGAACCATTCCCGAAGCCAACTCTTCAGACATGGATTGGACTGGACATGGGTTGGAGAGGGATGCTGGTGAGGAGTGAGCTTCTTGGATCAGGTGGACACTTGAGACTATGTTAGCATCTCCTGCGTGAAGGGGAGATGAGAGGGTGGAGGGGGTTAGAAGCTGGCGAAATGGACATGAAAAGAGAGAGTGGAGGGAGAGAGTGGGGTGTCTCATTAGGGGGAGAGTAATTGGGAGTGTGTAGCAAGGCGTATATGGGTTTTTGTGTGAGATACTGACTTGATTTGTAAACTTTCACTTAAAGCACGATAAAAATTATAAAAAAAAAAAAGAGGAGAGCGGAAATTATACTTAGGAAAGCAGTCATTTGGACAAACCCAGATGATGACTCTCAACAAAGTAAATGAAGACACAGACCACGTTCCAGACATGGAGAAATCAGCACGTCAGATCTCCCAGCCCTCTGCAAAGTGCGTAACATCTTAATGCAGTTCCAATTAAAATCCCCAAAGGGCTTTAAAAAAATGGACAAAAAATGTTCACCTGAAAAATAAAAGAACAAAAACAGCCAAGAAAACGTTAAAAGGAATGACGCAAGGCCGAGGGACCTACACTGTTAGCTTTCAAGCTGATGGAGAGATACAGACGAGAAGCAACCAGAAGTGAACGAAACACCAGTATACACAGGTCAACAGGACAGAAGAGAAAGCCCAAGCAGAAGGAAGCACAGACAGGAATTTAACATGTGATGAAGCAGGCAAACCAGGGAGAAAGGGCCTGGACAACAAATGAAGCAGACCTGAGAGCCAACCTGGGGTAGGACATGGAGAAGGCCACAAAGACACCTCACACGGCCTGCAGTCACCACAGGCGAAGGTAAGGGCAACCTGAGAAACAAGGACACAGCTGTAACCTACACGACAGATGGCTGCTGTCCTCATTTTAATGGAGACTCTGAGTGGCGCAAACGGTTAAGCACTCGGCTGCAAATACAAAGATTAGAGGTGCCTGTCCGCCATAGGTGCCTTCAAAGAAATGCCTTGGCGATCTACTTCAGAAAGATCAGCCATTGAAAACCCTATACGACACAGTTCTAGGCTGACACACATGAGTTGCTCTTAGGCTGGGTTCTCTAGAGAAGCAAAACCAGTGAAACGTGTACATATATGATATATACATATATTACATATATATAGTATACATTTAGTATATATATTGCATATATATATATACTCTACGTATATACATTGAGACAGATTTATCTCAAGAAAATGGTTTATGAAGTTGTAGAGCCTGGCAAGTCCCATGTCCGTGGGTCAGCTGTCAGGCTGGAGGATTCGCCTGACTCATATAGTTGCAGGTGTTGACAAATCCAAGATCCACAGGTCAGATGGCAAGCTGCTGGCTCATGGCTGCAAGGGCTGACGAATCCAAGAGCAGCAGGTAAGATGGCAGACTACTCTCCCAAGTCCCAAGAACTGGAGGTCAGATGCTTACGAGCCAGATGCAGGATCCAGAGCAGAGCAAAAGCCAGTGAGCTTTGCCTGTAAGTCTATATATATATTGGATGCAGGCCACACCCCCAAGAAACTCTCTTTCAACTGATTGGCGACTCACAGCAGATCCCATCATGGAGGTGATCACATTATATCAAATCTCATCAAGGAAGTGATTACATCATTATGTGACTGCCAAACTACATCATAACTGCCAAACCACTGAGAATCGTGGCCCAGCCAAGTTGACACACACCTAATTGATCGTAGTCCACCCCTTGTCAACTTGGCACCTCTACGTATCTCCTTAAACCATACATACGAGGCAATTATAAAGTCATGGTGTTGTTGTTAGGTGCCGTCAAGTCAGTTCTGACTCCTGGCGGCCCCATGCGCAATAGAACGAAACACTGCCCGCTCCTGTGCCATCCTCACAATCATTGCCACGTTTGAGCCCACTGTTGCAGCCACTGTGTCAATCCACCTCGTTAAGGGTCTTCCTCTTTTCTGCTGACCCTGTACTTTACCAAGCATGATATCCTTCTCCAGGGACTGATCCCTCCTGACAACATGTCCAAAGTATGTAAGACCCAGTCTCACCATCCTTGCTTCTAAGGAGCATTCTGGTTGCGCTTCTTCCAAGACAGATTTGTTCATTCTTTTGGCAGTCCATGGTATATTCAATATTCTTCACCAACACCACAATTCAAAGGCGTCAATTCTTCAGTCTTCCTTATTCATCGTCCAGCTTTCATATGCATATGATGTGATTGAAAATACCATGGCTTGGGTCAGGTGCACCTTAGTCTTCAAGGTGACAGCTTTGCTTTTCAACACTTTAAAGAGGTCCTTTGCAGCAGACTTGCCCAGTGCAATGCATCTTTTGATTTCTTGACTGCTGCTTCCATGGGTGTTGATTGTGGATCCAAGTAAAATAAAATCCTTGACAACTTCAATCTTTTCTCTGTTTATCATGATGTGGCTTATGGGTCCAGTTGTGAAGATTTTTGTTTTCTTTATGTTGAGGTGTAACCCATGCTGAAGTCTGTGGTTTTTGATCTTCATTAGTAAGTGCTTCAAGTCCTCTTCACGTTCTGCAAGCAAGGTTGTGTCATCTGCATAACGCAGGTTGTTAACGAGTCTTCCTCCAATCCTGATACCCCGTTCTTCTTCATATAGTCCAGCTTCTCGGTTTATTTGCTCAGCATACAGATTGAATAGGTATGGTGAAAGGATACAACCCTGACACACACCTTTCCTGACTTTAAACCAATCAGTATCCCCTTGTTCTGTCTCAACAACTGCCTCTTGATCAATGTACAGGTTCCTCATGAGCACAATTAAGCCTTCTGGAATTCCCATTCTTCACATTGTTATCCATAATTTGTTATGATCCACACAGTCCAATGCCTTTGCATAGTTAATAAAATACAGGTAAACATCTTTCTGGTATTCTCTGCTTCCAGCCAGGATCCATCTGACATCAGCAATGGTACCACGTCCTCTTCTGAATCCAGCCTGAATTTCTGGCAGTTTCCTGTCAATATACTGCTGCAGCCACTTTTGAATGATCTTCAGCAAAATTTTGCTTGCATGTGATATTAATGATATTGTTTGATAATTTCCGCATTTGGTTGGATCTCCTTTCTAGGCATAAATATGGATCTCTTCCAGTCAGTTGTCCAGGAAGCTGTCTTCCATATTTCTTGGCATAGACAAGTGAGCACTTCCAGTGCTGCATCCATTTGTTGAAACATCTCAATTGATAGTCTGTCAATTCCTGGAGCCTTGTTTTTTGCCGATGCCCTGAGTGCTGTATAAAGTCACACTTGTGCCTAATGTGATACGACTTACACACTTACAACGAAAACACACTAGCCCTGTTTACATGTATTTCATAAGAAAACAAAAATACTTGCTTTTATTGTGCTTCAGGTAAAAGTTTTCGCAGCAAATTACTTTCTCATTAAATAGTTAATACACAGATTATTTTGTGACTGTAGTTACCAATCTGTGATGTGTCAACACTGTTCCCTTCTTTGCCCTGGGTTACTTGTTTCCATTCATCGTTTGCCTATTCCTGCCTTCCTGTCTTTGTGCTGGGCTGGTGTGTCCATTAGTCTATGTGTGAATTGAACTATGAAGCACGTTCCTCACGTGTTATTGGTGGCACTATAAACCTGTCTAACCTTTGGCTGAAGGGTGAAACTCAGGAGTGATTTCAGTACTGAGTTGAAATGGTGTCTGGAGCCATACCCTTGGAGCTTCTCCAGTCTGTCAGACCTGCAAGACTGGTTTTTTTTTTTTAAAACAAAAATACTTGATACACACATACAAGGCAGAAACACTCCTAACAATTACAGTCCTCATTTCTGCAACTGGTCACGTGGTCACGACTGGTATTTAGAGCTACCCTCTTCCACGATCCATTCCATATTCCCTTTGCCCCCAGCAAGCACCTCAGTTGTGGTTCTTTGCCTGGTAGGGTGACCCAAACCTTCATTCCAGAAGAGTCCGGGCCATTAGCAAAGTCATGTCAGAATTGGGTTGGTGTACTTTTTCCATTAGCATTAATCACAGGGTATGGTAGTAAAGAGATGCCCTAAGGGATCTCCTGTATTCCAGACATACTTTTCTTTACCTCCATTATGGGATACCAATCCGATTTCCTCTTGGTAACCAGGATCAATCACACCAGCCAATATGGTAACTTCCTGTTGATCCAGAGGCATAAGAAGCCCAAAGTGGTGAGGTAGCATTCTTAATTTCCAGTTTAACGGAATCAGTGATATGTCTCCAGATGGGAGCATTCTTCCCTTTGGAACTAAGACTTCTAGACTCACAGAGCATAGGGTTGCAGGAACAGGAAGCAAAAATTTTGCAATTGGGTCAATAGGCATAATAGTGAGTGATGACACTTCCTTGATTCCGGGACACATGAATCCTGGCTGTGATAAAACAGCACCATATACTGGACACTGGTTTAGAGGACATAAAGCCTCCTGGGGAACACTGCCCCAACCCTGCAAGGTACTG
This sequence comes from Loxodonta africana, assembly GCF_030014295.1. NCBI lineage: Eukaryota > Metazoa > Chordata > Mammalia > Proboscidea > Elephantidae > Loxodonta > Loxodonta africana. The sequence continues at coordinate 227,631,015 of NC_087343.1, forward strand.
ACAGCTAGCTGGTGCCATACTGTGTCTTTAGAAGAGCATTCCATTGTTCTTTCAGGCCAGTTGTTTCAGGAAAAGGTTAGACCAGTGAATTCCACGAGCATGGCCCATTGCCGCACTTCATTTACTGTGAAGTAAGTCCTGTGATCCGAAGCGATGTTGTGTACCATGATGGTGGATAAGGCATTCTGTAAGTCCATGGATGGTAGTTTCGGCTGAAGTATTGTGTACAGGGAAGGCAAATCCATATCCAGAGTTAAGTGTTTATTCCAGTAAGAACACTGCCCTTTCCATGATGGAAGCGGTCCAAAGTAAGCAACCTGCCACCAAGTTGCTGGCTGATCACCTTGAGGAATGGTGCCAGTGTTGGTCTCTGCAGCTGGCAGATTGGGCACTCGTCAGTGGCTGTAGCCAACTTAGCCTTGGTGAGTGGAAGTCCACGTGGCTGAGCCCACGCATAATCTCCATCCCTGCCATCATGGCCACTTTGTTCAAGAGCCCACTGGGGAATGACAGGAGTGGCTAGGGAAAGACGATGACTGTTTTCCACAGAATGTCCTCCTATTCACCTGATGGTTAAAATCCTCTCTGCTGAAGCCACGCTTTGGTGAGCATTCACATTAGACATAAATATCTTCACTTCTTTGGCCCATTCAGAGAAGTCTGTTCACATACCTCTTCCCCATAAATCCTTATCTCCAATCATGTTCCTTCTAAGTCCCTGACCATGCAGCCGAACCATTGGCCACAGCCCATGAATCAGGATACAATCGCACATCTGGCCGTTTTTCCTTCCAAGCAGTGACCAGCCAGGTACACTGCTTCAAGTTCTGCCCACTGGGAGGATTTCCCTTCACAACTGTCCTTCAGGGAGGACCCAGAACGGGGCCACAGTGCTGCTGCAGTTCACTTTCAAGTGGTGCCTGCATATCGTGCAGAACCATCTGTAAACCAGGCACGAGTTTTCTCTTCCTCAGTCAAATGATCGAAGGACACAGGTGCAGACCAGGAGGGCAGGTAATATGATAGCATTGGAGACCATGGGCATTTGGGCCACTTCTTTGTGCAACTTATTCGTGCCTTCAGGTCCTGCTCGAGCCCTATCTAGTATATACGCCACTTCCGTTTAATGACAGAGCGCTGCTGTGCATGTACAACTCTATGGCTCTGTGAGTCAGACAATACTCAGTTTATGACGCATGGTGATCTGGCGACCCATGGTTAAGTGTTCAGTCTCTACTAAGGCCAAATGCTGTTTCAGAAAAGGAGAGTAGTTATCTGCAGAGGATGGCAGGGGTCTGCTCCAATATTCTAAGGGTCTTCTCTGTGATTCACCAATAGGGGTCTGCCAAATACTCCAAATAGCATCTCTACCTGCAACTGACCCTTAAAGCACCATCGGGATCAGCCAGATCATATGGCCCAAGAGGCAGAGTGGCTTGCAATGGCAGCCTCACCCTATTGCAGAGCCTTCTCTTGGTCTGGGCCCTGCTCAAAACTAGCAGCTTTTTGAGTCACTTGATAAATAGGCCAGAGTAACATACCCAAAGGAGGGATATGCTGACTCCAAAATCCGAAGAGGCCCACTAGGTGTTTTGCTTCCTTTTGGATTGTGGGAGGGGCCAGACCCAATAACTTATCCTTCACTTTAGAAGGAGTATCTCGACATGCCTGACACCACTGGTCCCCTAGAAATTTCACTGAGGTGGAGGTGCCTGAATTTTTGTGGATTAATTTCCCACCCTCTAGCACACAAATGTTTTACCAATAATTCCAGAGTCATTGGCACTTCTTTCTTACTAGGCCCAATTAACATAATGTCATCAATGTAATGGACCGGTGTGATACTTTGTGGAAGGAAAAGGTGATCAAGGTCCCGGCAGATTAAATTACAACACAGGGCTGGAGAGATGGTATATTTCTGGGGTAGGGCAATGAAGGTGTGCTGCTGGCCTTGCCAACTGAAGAAAAACTGCTTCTGGTGGTCCCTCTAAACAGGTATGGAGAAAAAGGAATTAGCCTAACCAACAGCTACATCCCAAAAAAAAAAACATCCCAGGTACAAGGAAATGTATTAATGTGCTCAAGCAATGAAGCCACGTCTGGAATAGCAGCTGCAACTGGAGTCACCAACTGGTTAAGTTTTTGAAAATCCACTGTCATTCTCCAAGATCCATCCGTTTTTTTGTACAGGCCAAATACAACAGTTGAATGGGGATGTGGTGGGACTCACCACCCCGGCATCCTTCAAGTCCTTGCTGGTGGCACTGATCTCTGCAATCACTCCAGGAATATGGTATTGCTTTTTGTTTACTATTTTCCAGGGTGAGGGCAGTTCTAATGGCTTCCACTTGGCTTTTCCTACCATAATAGCCCTTACTCCATTTGCCAGAGATCCAATGTCAGGGTTCTATCAGTTGTTGAGTATATCTATTCCAATTATGCATTCGGGAACTGGGGAAATCACTATAGGATGGCTTTGGGGACCCACTGGACCCACTGTGAGATGAACCTGAGCTAAGACTCCATTAATATAACCTGACCTCCATATGCTCCCACTCTGACTGGTGGGCACAGTGACGTTTGGTGTCTTCTGGAATTAGTGTCAGTTCAGAGCCAATATCCAATAATCCTCCAAAAAGTCTGATTATTTCCTTTTCCCCAATGAACAGTTACTTTAATAAAACGCCATAGGTTCCTTTGGGGAAAGCCGGGAGAAAGGTTAACAGTATAAATTTTTGGCAGTGTAGTAGGGTCCTTCCTCAAGGGAACCCAGCCTCCCCTTCAGTCAAAGGGTATGTGGGTCTATAAATCGGATCAAGTCTGGGAATTGACTGAGGGGCCGTAATTACTCTGGCAATTCAAGTCAGACTGCTGTTCATGTGATCTGGAATTGTTGTTTGTACAGATCAATATTTAGTAGATTTATGATCTATTTCATTCCTAGGGCCACCATAACTAAATAGTCAATGCCATAAGTCCATATGAGTTAGATTATTCTGATTTCTGCTTTGACACAACTGTACCTTATGTTCACCTTGTCTTTGTCAATTGAGTGCCGCCACTTGGACCCTGCCACCACAGGCTCCAGTCAGCCCCATTTTAGTTAGATGTCTTAATTCATTTAGGACAGTTCCCACTCTCAAATCTGACTTACATAAAATAGCAATCACAGCAGTCTTCAAGGATGCTGGGGCACCCTTCACAAATATGCTCCTCACGGTTGTGGTAACAGGTGTGTTCTATGGGCACTCTATGTGTGGTTCTGTGGGTCTAACCTGATAAATCCACTCGAACATGCCAATTTCTCTAAGCCTTTGAATATCCTCTTCTACAGTACACCAAGGCAGGTCTGGTACTTCAGCTTGACTTAGTGTAGACCAGCATGTAATCCATGCTTCAGCAAACCAGCCAAATAAATGATTAGACCCTCTCCTAACCTCTCAAGCTGAAACACTGAATGAAGAATCTGTGCTTAGTGAGCTCATCAATAAGCTTACACCAATTCAACTTCATGTTCCTCTCACCATTATCCCACACCCTTAATAGCCATTCCCACACATATTCCCCAGGTTTCTGTTTCTACGTATTGGAAGAGCCAAGCAGTTCTTTCGAAGTGTTGCATACCTTATCCTGGGTCACACTTGTACTTCATCATTTGGAGCTCACTGGGATTTAAGTCTACTCATAGGTCTAGAAGCAAAAATGGGTGATGGGGATGTGTTTGAGAACATTCAGCAATGTCTTTTAAGGCATCTGCCTTAGGTGATACCCCACGCAATGACTCTGATGCCTCCCCAGGCAATATCTCAGACAAAGACTCTTTAGACACAGCTGGGTTAATTTCATCAGATGGGGATGGAGGGGATAACGGTTTTGTTGGCAGGAGTGATTCAACAGAATTTAGGGACTCAGTATCCTCAGCTTGATGATTATCTGCCCATATGACCCATCCCAAGTTTCAGGATCCCATTTCTTCTGAATTAATGCATTCACTTTAGCTTCAGACACGATTCACAGTTCAGAATTCAACTGACATTGTAATTCAGCCACTCTTACAATAAGACTCTGGGTTTGGTTTTCAGCAATATCAGCTCTGTTATCACAAGAAATAATGCTTTCTTTTAAGGCACAAGTGGAAACTTTGAGGTCATTTATGTGGCAATTGAGCTTTGACTCTGAAGCCCTGAGCTCATCTCTTTCACTGCATTGTCTAATGAAAGTAGGACCAACCAACCAGCTTCCTTATACTTCCCATTCTGAACAAAATTGTAAAAAGGTATTATCTTCGGCTGGGTTCTCTAGAGAAATAAAATAATACATAGAGAAAGATGTATATGAAGAAAATGGCTCACACAGTTGTAGAGGCAGGAAAGATTCAAGTCTGTGGATCAGGCTGGAGGGTTGCCTGATTCACGTTGTTGTATGGGCTGGTGAACCCAAGATCAGCAGGTCAGACAGTAAGTCTTTGGCTTGCAGGCTAAGGAGACACACAATATCACAACCAGGCTTGAATGTTTTCTTCAGTTCAGCTAGAAAAATGCCCAGCATGTTCTTCTTTTAGGTTTTCTGTCTCTAGGTCTTTGCACATTTCATTACAATACTTTACTTTGTCTTCCCAAGCTGCCTTTTAAAATCTTCTGTTCAGCTCTTTTACTTCACCATTTCTTCCTTTCGCTTTAGCTACTCTACTTTCAAGAGCAACTTTCAGAGTTTCTTCTGATACCCATTTTGTTCTTTTCTTTCTTTCCTGTCTTTTTAATGACTTTTGCTTTCTTTGTGTATGATGTCCTTGCACAATTCATCTGGTCTTTGATCATTAGTGTTCAACACATCAAATCTGTTCCTGAGGTGGTCTATAAGTTCAGGTGGGATATACTCAAAACTGTACTTTGGCTCTCATGGACTTGTCCTAATTTTTTTCAGTTTCCACTTGAACTCGCAATGAGCAATTGATGGTTTGTTTCACAGCCAGCCCCTGGCCTTTTTCTGATTGATAATATTGAGCTTTTCCACCATCTCTTTCCACAGATGTAGTAGATTTGATTTCCTGTGTATTCCACCTGGCAAGGTCCATGTGTATAGTCACCTTTTACGTTGGTGAAAAAAGGTATTTGCAATGAAGAAGTCCTTGGTCTTGCAAAATTTTATCACATGATCTCTGGCATCATTTCTATCACCAAGGCCATATTTTACAAATACCAAATCTTCTTTGTGTCTGACTTTCGCATTCCAATCATCAGTAATTATCAATGCATCTTGATTGCACATTTGATCAATTTCAGACTGCAGAAATTGGTAAAAATCTTCAATTTCTTTTTCCTTTGCCTTAGTGGTTGGTGGGTAAATATGAATAATAGTGGTATTAAGTGGTCTTCCTTGTAGACATATGGTATTATCCTATCACTGACAGCATTGTACTTCAGGATAGATCTTGTCTTTTTGACAACAAATCCAATGCCGTTCTCCTACAAGTTATCATTCCTGGCATAGTACACCATATGCTTGTCTGGTTCAAAATAGCCAATACCAGTCCATTTCAGCTCACTAATGCCTAGGGTATCGATGTTCATGCATTCCATTTCATTTTTGACATTTTCCAATTTTTCTAGATTCATAATTCGTACATTCCACATTCCGATTATTAATGGATTTTTGCAGCTGTTTCTTCCTATTTTGAGTCATGTCTCATCAGCAAATGATGGTCCTGAAAGCTTGACCCCATCGACATCATTAAGGTCAACTATCCTTTGAGGAGGCAGCTCTTCCCCATTTGTATTTTGAGTGCCTTCCAACCTGAGAGGCTCATGCGTTGGCACTGTATCAGACAACGTTTCACTGCTATTCATAAGGTTTCCACTGGCCAATTTTTTTCAGAAATAGCCTGTCAGTTCCTTCTTCCTAGCCTGTTGTAGTCTGGAAGCTCCCCTGAAACCTGTTTCACCAAGGGTGACCTTGTTGGTATTTGAAATACTGGTGGTAAATCTTCCAATATGACAGCAACATGAAAACCACCACAGTACATCAAACTGACACGTGATGGATTAACATCATAGAGGTAGGATTTACCACACATCAGAAAATCCTATCAGATGAAAAATTGTGGACACACAATATTGGGAATCATAGCCTAGCCAAGTCAACACACATTTTTGGGGGACACAATTTAGTCCATAACATTCCACCCTTTGGCCCCCCAAAACTTCATGTCCTTGCCACTGTAAAACATATTCACCCCACTGTGTCATAGCAAAATTCTTAAATCAACTCCAAGTCCAAAATCCAAAAACTCCCCTTCATCTGTGAAATTTAGAATACAAGTTAACTGCTTCCAAAGTACAACAGGCACAAGCTAGACATTTCCACTACAAATGGGAAAGAATGAAAAGAATGAAGGGATAAGAGGCACCAAGTAAGTCAGCAGAACATATTAGCTCTCAAGGCTTGAAAATAATCCTCTGTTCTCTGATACCATTTAGGCAATGGCCCTGTCCTTTAGACTCTGGGTATTGGCCACACTCTCCAGATTCTGGATGGAGGCCACTCAGCCCTGGGCTTCAGCTCCACCTTCCAGTCCCACTGGAATGGCAACTCTGCTTCCTTGGATTTGGTCGGCCCCATTCTGCTAGTACATCCGAATGGTGACTTCACCCCCTCAGCCACAACAGGCCCCATTCTTGTGCCCTGTGAGCATGGCAGCCCCAACTTCTCAGCTTTGGGCAGCAGGTCTGGTCCCATTCTTATGGCATTTGCAAAAGGCAACCCCATACTTTGGAACCAAGTTGGTGAAGATCTGAGTCTTTGAAACCTAGGAGGCTGTGGCCTTTTGAAAATCCCAGAAGCCAGGGCTCCACCCTTTGAGACCCCAGATGTTGTGGTCCTACCTTTGAGACTGGAGCAGTTCTGCTTCCTGTGTTCTTTGTCTCTTCAGCTTCTGCTTCCTGGTTCCTTGACCTCTTGACCTCTTGGCCCCTAGGACCTCACCGCCCACTTCTGTCCTGCCGGGGGCAAGCGTTCCAAAGCTCTTTAGTTCTACAGATTAAGTGTCTGGTGGCACCCTGCTCCACCAATAAGTTTCCAGAAACACCCCAATTTGCCAGGAAGCCTTTTGCACAAAGCTCTCTTGCTCCGTGGGTCTGCTCCTGCACTGTCTCGCACTGGTCTTCTGGTTCTGCTCTGCTGCTGCTTCTGCACCGTTTCCAGTGTAACAGCTCTCCTCACTTGCTTCTGAGTCGTCACCAGAATTGTCTTTGATGTCCATAATTCCACAACAGTCTCTTCAAGGCAATCTAGGCTTTTACTATTAGGCACTTTTAAAACTCTTCCAGCCTCTACGAACTCACAATTTCAAAACTGCTTCCAAATTTTAGGTATCCATTAGAGCAGCATCTCACCCCTGGTACCAAATTCTGTCTTAATTATCTAGCGCTGGCTTTAACAAACAGAAATTAATTTTCTCACAGTTTAGGAAGCTAGAAGTCTGAATCCAGGGCACCAGCTCCAGGGGAAGGCTTTCTCTCTGTTGGCTCTGGAGGAAAGTCCTTGTCATCAATCTTTCCCTGGTCTAGGAGCTTCTAGGCGCAGGAACCCTATGTCTGAAGGACACACTCTGCTCGATTTTCTCTTTTATATCTCAAAAGAGACTGACTCAAGATACAACCTAATCTTGAAGACTGAATCTTGCCTCATTAACGTAACTGCCTGTAATACTGCCTCATTAACAACACAGAGGTAGGGTATACAACACATAGGAAAATCACTTCAAATGACAAATGCTGGACAATCACACGACACTGAGAATCATGGCCTAGCCAAGTTGACACACATTTTTGGGGGACACAATTCAATCCGTAACAGCATCTGTGACTTCTGTAACTGTAAAAACACTCACTGCTTTGCTCTAATAGATTAATGGACAGCAATGACGGCAGATGAGCCCCTAGGTCTGAGAGGTCAAGACTAAGGGACATGCTCTTTTGGGACATTTACAGGCTGAGAAGTAGCGAGGCAGAGGGTGGAGGCAGTGGGGAGAGGTTGGGATGGAGCACAGAGCTGAGGGAGCCCAGGGAGGGGGTATCCAGTACCTGGGAAAAGGGATGGAGGGCATGTCTGACATGCTAGGGGGTGTTGTGTGCGGGTTTTCAGCAGGAAATGTCAGTGCCAAGAAATCAGCTGGGGCTGACAGGCAGCCTATGAGAATGGCTCTGCGTGGGGGGGGGGGGGTGGGTGGCGAGGTAAACCAGGCAGTGCCTGGCCACTCAGAAGAAAGAAGGGATGCTGGTTCAATGCAGGCCTCATGCCTGGAAGGGGTGTGGGCTGAAGACTGGGGAAGGGTTCAGCCCAGAAGGGCAGCTCTGTGTGGTCAGGAGCCTGCAGACACTCCCAGAGCTCAAGAATGACCCCGGAGACCATGGTGCTACAGGAGAGCTTTTCTGGTGGGTGTGAGGTCCAGAGGGTGCCCTCAAAGGACAATCCAAATAGGGAGGGAGGCAGGGCATTGCTAAGTGGGGGTAAGCTGGGGCCAAAGTCCTGGGAGTGAGATGGGATGGATGGCTAGACTCTCTCGCTGGATGGAGAGAGGTGGATGCAGGGGTACAAGGGGAGGCTGGAGGTGGCGTAGGGTGAATGGTCCTTGTGCACATATGCTATACGTGTGGGCACGTGTGTGCACTGTGTACGTGCACGTTGTGTGTGTGGACGTGCACGTACATTGTATGCACTTGAATATATCCATTGTGTGCACTTGAGTATATCCTTTGTACGTGTGCACAGTGCATGTGTGTGCGCATTATGTGCACTTGAGTGCATCATGCTGTGAGCGCACACATGTACTCACATGTACACGAGTGCATGCATGCCGTGTGCGTATGTGTGTACACATGTGCACTCAGGTGTGCACACCTCCCACCCTTCTGGCCTGGACAGGGTCTCAGGAGCAGGGTTGGGGTGAGTGGGTGGGCTCAGAGCAGGGGACCCTGGTATAAGTACCTAGAGTAGGCTGGCTGGGAGCACAGCATGGTCTAGTGAAAGGTCAAGTGCAAAGGACAAAGCGGGAGTCCTGAAGCATGCGTCTAAGTAGTTTGGGAAGATGCTGGAGGCACAGGTGGGGCCAGCCAACAGGTAGCACAGGATGTCCTTGGGCACTGGGGGTGTAGGCGTGCAGGAGGGTCCCGAGTTACTCAGGGAATGGGTGAGATCCAGGCGTCAGGGGACCCCTGGGGCAGAAGACAAGGCTGGGATGGTGGTCACTTCTGGCAGTGAGCACCGTTTCCAGCAGTGGGGAGGTTAGGGGCAGGAAGGGCCTTGGTCTAAGAGGGAGGAAGCAGGGCTGATTCCATGGCAGAGGTTGGGGGGTCTTAGGGAATAGGAAAGAGGCCTGGGAGGGAAGTCTCCATGACATCAGGGTAGAACCTTGGTGTGAAGCTGGCCCTGGCAACTTCCCTGAGGCAGCCCTGCAGGGTCATCGCAGCGAGGCCATTCCCAGTCCCTGGTGTCCCTGCCCTGCCCCCAGCAGAAGTCCAGCCAGTTGGCACCAGAGAGGCCTTGGACTCCAAGTACCTGCGGCAGGAGACCAGAGTACACAGCTGGAGGCTCACCTGCGCCGGGGTGGGGCCGTGCTGGGCAGTGGACAACTGTGCCCAGCTGAAGGCACCCAGGGCCCTGACTGCCCTCCTGGTGTGACACACTGTCCCTTCAGGTTCAGGGTCCAGCTCCTTACAGTAGTGCCACCTCTCTGCTCCCCACACGTTCCAGAAGCCACTTTGTACATGTGGATGCCTGCCAGTCACCCACCCAGCAAAACGACAGTGTGTCCATCCAGCACGTGGCCAGCCAGGCTCTGGGGTGGCTGGAGCAGCTGGGGGGGGGGGGTCACCAGAGTCAGCAGGCCTCACCCAAGCCCACCTGCCCGTTGGGTTTGACTCACGTTGCAATGGGCACCAGGAACTGGTAGGCACCTCGGAAGAGCACAAAGGTGACGTAGCAGACCCAGATGTTGCTGGTGCTGTACATGAGGAAGACGAGGCCAGCCTGGGTGAGAGTTACAGCTGCGATGACCAGCTTGGACCACAGGGCCCAGCGGATCTTCACAAAGCCTGCAGCAAAGGAGGTGACAGCACCTGGGGGAGACAGCATGTTAGGGGTCTCCAGGGTTGCCTGGGGGAGACAATGCATTATGGGGTCTCTGGGGTCACCTGGGTAAGACAGTGTTTTATGGAGCTCCCTGGGGTCCCCTGGGAGAAACAACATGTTATGGAGCCTTCAAGGTCGCCTGAGGGAGATAGTGCGTTACGGGGTCCCCTGGGGTGAAAATCACTTTATAGGGTCACTTGGGGGAGATAATACACTCGTTACGGGGCCACCAGGGTCAAGGGGGCAGCAGGTCAGTACCCAGAAGAGTTGAGGCAGCATCTGCCCCTCCGTTGTAGACTGCAGAGCTGTCCCTGGCGGGGCTCACAACGTTCCACAGGATGTGTGTGTAGTAGATGATCAGGTAGTAGCCAGCTGAGTTGAAGACCCACCAGAGGGACCAGAGGCGTAGCTGCGGCAGGCGCAGGCTGGCTCCCAGCTCACAGAGCATGTGGGCGAGTACCGAGTTCTGCCAGGCTGCCAGTAGCGTGAGCCCGAGTTTGCCACCTTCCGGCTTGCTGGGGCTGCCCGGAGCCATGTGGTCTAGCTCGGAGGGCACGGTGGCATGGTGCGCGGGCACGCCGCGATTAAAGAAAAGGCTGCGATTGGGGCGCTTCAGGAAGAGGGTGAGCAGTAGGCTGAAGATGAGGAAGCCCAGGGAGATGTAGTTGAGCGTGGTAAAGGACAGGTGGCCTGCGGAGACGAGCACCTGGCCCAGCACAGAGCTGGTGAAGACTCCCAAGAGCACGGCGGACCGCGAGTAGCTGGCCATGCGCTGGAAGCGGGCCGGGCGCACAAGGGAGAAGATGTAGGAGGAGTAGGCGATACGGGCGGCCATGGTGACACTGTAGAAGAACTCCATGAACTGCATGTGCAGCACCGTGTGGCCGAAGAGCAGCAGCAACCACACGGACACATAGCTCAGGCCCTGCAGCACCAGCACCGGCTTGTAGCGCAGGTAGTCAGTGACCAGGAAGACCGGCAGCAGCACCACCAGGTAGGAGTAAGACAGCACCGGAATGATCTCGTTGGTGACCTGTGGACAGGCAGGCACGTGACCCCGCAGCACCCAGGCCAGTCCCCTCTTACAGATGGGGACCCAGCGGACCTGAAGCCGAGCCTCGGGCCCAGCCACAGTGCCAGTCAGCAAGTGTGGAGGGTGCACCAAGTCCACTTGCACCAACCCCTGGGGCAGGCAGAGGCCGGTCAGACCATGCTGCTTGTTCAGTATGCCCTGGTCATGTTGGAGCACCCAAGACACACTGTCTGGCGGGGCCAACTCAGCTCAGCAAGCCAGGACACCCAACCTGGGGGCAGCCTGGCCCCCACACCATGCAGCTGCCTGACATGCCCCCCTGAACCCTCACCCCTGCAGAAGCCAAGGTGAGCCCACCAGCTCTGTTCCAGTGACACCAAGCACAAAGGTCTTCCTGAAGCCACTACCAAGGCTTCCCCGGCTCCACCGCAGTTTCCCCTCCCTCGCAGCTGGTTAAGCCGCAGTTTCTAACTGCAGCTTGGCCCGACCACGCTGTGGGCCCTAATCGTGGTTTGAATATGGTACCGAAGTCCCACACATCTGCAAACCAAGATCTTGGCACATGTGCAGGACCTGAAGAGCTGTGGTCCCGAACTTGACGCCAGACCTGAACTTCACTGGACAGGAAGGTGTTCTCTGGCACACAGCTTCACCTGAGCCCATCTGTAACGTCAAAGTTCCCTTCCTTTACAAATGACTCAGCACCCGAATCTCCAAATACAGACTGTGGTGTCAAATTTTGGGTGCTAATCCCACCCCCTGGGGACTGGAAGGCATAAAAACTCCAAGCTTCCCTGGGGCTGCCAGGCTCCACGTGGCTTGTTTATGCAAACAATAAACTTCCACTTTCTGTTTCCCTTGCAACTGGTGGTGTGGCGTCCACCTTATTTTGATCGGCTAATTTTTGGGTAATAGGACAGGACAAGAACCCTCACTTGGTTACATTCCCATCCTGTGTGCAGACATTGGAGCATTCCCTGTGCATGCCAGTCCCCATGGGGCTGGGAGCCAGGACCAGTCCCTGAGAGCCGTGGGAGCCCAGGCCACAGGATGCAGGCCCTTTGTTAAGGATAAAATTCTGGGTCAGGCCTGCGCAGGGCGTCAAACAGCCTGTGTGGAGGCTGTGCCTTGCTCAGCCTGGGAGGCTCCTGTCAGAGCCAGCATGGGAGGACCTCACCAAGACCCTGTCAGCAGCTGTGGTCCTGACCTCTGTGGGAGGCAGCACTCAGGTCAGCGTCCCCTGAGGACTTGCTCCAATTTGGAAAGAAGCAGCTGGGGAGGATGCGCGTCTGCATACCAAAGGGCCCCTCCTGCCAGCTCTTCCCAGCAAGGAACAGCGAGGCACAGGGGACAGCTGAGCTCAGGGTGTGGGCACCTCAGACAACTTCCCCACCTCCTTGCAGCCAAGAGTCAAAATGGTGAACATCAAGAAGGCCAGGCCTGAAGTCCCCTGAGCCTGACCTGGCACATCAACTAGGAATACAGCCACATCTACACTTCAAAGCAGACATGAGGAGTCTACAGGGTCAGCATTATGTGACCTTGTCACCGCTCTTATTCTAGGGTCCCCTTGTGGAACTGCCCCTTAACAATTCAAAAGCGGAGCAGCACCTTGTCACATCAGCAGACACGCACACACCCGCCCCTCTCTGTGGCCTGGGAATGCCAGCAGCCTCCTGTGCGTCCAGCCGGCCAGGACAGGTACTCTGCTGGCTCAGATTCAGCCTTATCAACCCGGACAGCTGGGCAGGTGTAGCCAAGCAGAGGCAGCTGGGCGGGGTCACAGACAGCTCCGAGACCAGGACATCAGCTCAGAGAGGCCTCATGGTCTCCGCCTCCTACCAGCCCGGTCACAGGAATGGAGCATACTGAACACCATGGTCTCCGCCTCCCACCAGCACGGCCACAGGAGCAGAGCATACTAAATACAGGCTCACGCCCAGCACTCTGACCCTGTGCAGGAGATCCCAGAGGGCTCTGCGCCTGATCTGAGGAAAGTCTCACCGGGACCGGCATGAGCCACCCACGTCTTTAACGTCATTGACGTACTGCAGCTGCTTGTGGACTTGGCTGAGGAGACACTACCATTTATCTTGGGGTGTTGCCCCGATTCTGCTGGGGACGTTCCACAGTACACAGCACAGGACTGAACCATTGATCTTAAGCCTCACAATTGTAAATCCTGAGGTAAGTGTTTTGGAAGAGTGTGAACTCTAAATCGCTGCACTCCAAGCATTCTTGATTCAAACCATCTGGCTCCCAGTGCAGGGGGGGCGTTGGTTGGGGTCTGTGTGAGCACCTGTGAGGAGAAGCCCGGGGGCGGGCTCATGAAAGCCTGGTCTTGGGCAGCGCAGACCCCCACTCCAGGTGACACCCTCAGCCAAGACAGCCCCGCCTGCCCTCTGCAGTGTCCCACGCTCCACTTCCCGCTGGACTTGGCAGTCAATGCTGGAGCTCTGTGAGGGCCATGACCCTGGCCATACTTGGAAGGCTTGGGGACGCAGAGCACGTGTCAGGCCTCCTGGCACTGAGATGAGAACACCCCTTCCTGGCCGGAGCCCAGCCCTCGCCAAGCCCTTTCCATATACCCTCTCACTGGCTAATCCATAATAGGTTTAACAGGAGAGCCTGGGAAGCTGAGCCCAAATATCTAGGTCGAAGTGGCTCCAGGCGGGATGGGGGGCCCCCCTGCATGGCCCTTGGTGGTCTGGAAGGATGGATGGAGGACTCACGGGCCGCACGGGCAAGGCGCGCTCTGCTTGGAAAACAAACCAGGCAGGCAAAGCAAACCCCACACTGTGGCCAGCAGGGTAGCAGGTGCTGCAGGGAGAGGCTGGGTGGTGCGTGTCTCAGCAGAAGGGAAGCCAGTGAAGCCATGGCATCAACGCCATATACCCCCGAGACTGGGTTAGGGAGTGGCAGTGGGTGAAGGCAGCACAGACTAGAGAAGGTAGGAGGGTGGGTCTGAGGGTGAGTGGGGTGTGGGAAGCATGACAGGCCCAGACCAGGTCACAGGAGACCCAAAACCTCACAGGTGTGGTTGCTGAGGGCCAAGGGTCAGCACGTAGCTGCCCCTACTGAGTCTGTGATGGTGCCTCGGTGTTCAAGGGAGCAGGGCCAGGGCTTGAGCCAGACCACGAGCCTGGGCAGGGGGGTGCCTAGGGGGAGCATCGCCAGAAACCATGGCACATCTGAAGAAGCTGTGAAGTCTGAGTCGTGATGAAGTCTACCAAGAGAATGGACATGTGGACAGACACGAACAAACACATGGGAATAGGCAGGGGCAGACACCTGCAGCTGGGTGGGAGCAGACGGATGGACAGAGGAGGCCGACATGCAGACAAATGGATGGACACACACGTGATCCCCCCAGGGCTGAACAGAGCCAGGAACAGCCAGACCCAGGCTGGGAAGAAGGTGGCATGGCTCTGTAAGAGACTCAGGGCAAGGGCTCGCTGCAGGGGCAGGGATGCCACACCTCACCCCTCACACCAAACAATTCCAAATGAGCAAATACCCAAACATGCAAAGCACAACCTGCAACCCCTGACAGGGGATTCTGTATAGAATCAGGGAGGAAGGGCTCGAAGGTAAATCTCAAAGCAAAAGCCAATGAATGAAAATACTGCTGAATTAAAAACCAGAACTCTATAAAACAAAAAGGATACCACAAACAGGGAGGAAGACATGTTTGTGATGACACAGGGGGGCTCTTCCAGGCAGCAAGGAAGACATGCAGCCAGACAGGAAGATGGGGCGGCTCTGGGCAGGCAGTCCCCAAAGACAAACCTGGACAGGCAGTGAGCGGCCGCAGGTTGTGCTTTGCATGTTTGGGTATTTGCTCATTTGGAATTGTTTGGTGTGAGGGGTGAGGTGTGGCATCCCCGCAGGGAAACAAAAGGGACCTCAAACAGCACAGAGGCCTTTCCCGCTCTCAGATGGGCAGGGGCCCAAGTCAGACAGCAGTGCCAGCAGCAGAGAAGCAGATGTCTTTGATGCTCGTGCACGGTGGGGAGTGATGGGCAAGCATCTGGGTGTGAGTGGAATACCAGCCCAGGTGCCCCTCTCCCTGCCAGTGGCCTGAGCAGCACACACACCAAGGGGACTGTCACTGCAGGGGGAGAACCTGGAAGGGCCCTAAGGGTCCTCACTGTGCACCCACAAACACAGGATAAAGGCACTGGGGTCCAATCCTGTGACAGAGGATACAGGTCACGTCAACGCACCAGCTTCTGAGGCCCACAGGGATAGATCTCCCCAGCCAGTCTGGGTAAGAACTCAGCTGCAAAGATGTGTTGTCAGACACTGCTGGCCTACACCTGCCATACAAGTGCCCAGCAGGGACATGGCTCCACAGTGCCCAGGTGGGGCACCCCTGCAGCCAGCAGAGAGGGGCCTGAGCACGGAGCCAGGGGCTGAGTCTGCTCCACTCCATGGGCTGTACTGCTGCCTGATGAAGGTAAAGGCTGAATTCCCCTTAATGACATCCCAGGGCCTGGCCCACTGGGTTGTTTTCCAGAACCTACTTTTTAACCAGTTCCCCCGTGATCTGGGCAGGCAGCAGATGGGGTTTATAACTTTTTGCTGTAGAGGTTTTGTTATTTTGGTACTTTAACGATAGCTTCACAAGAAACGTCCACTCCTAAAAATGACCCGAGCAGAGGCAGTTTCTAAGGGACAGATCTGGTCAGTCACAGGGCCAGGGACGTGAGGGACAGCTGGCACCTCTGTGAGGAGGGGTCAGGACCCAGAGGGGTGCTGGGAGGCAGACACAGGCTCTAGTCCCACTGGGGACACACCAGCACTGGGGTGGCATCAAAGGCATCACAGGCAGGGACAGTCACATGGCGGGATTTCCACTTTTCAAGGGGACACCCTGAAGGGACACCCTCCATTTGCATGGCAGGTGCATTCGATTTAAACAACCCCAGAGCCCGGATGAGGTGAGGGCCAAGCCAGGTGGGGACAGGCAGGGGCTTTGCTAAGAAAGCACAGGGTCCTGGCCCAGGCTGTGACCCAGGAAGCCCAGGGACGTAGGATGCAGGGGCCAGCGGCCACCCTGGAGGGAACAGCGGGGGAGCCTGGACCCACCCCCAACTTCAGGGTCCTCAGGTGCGGGGGTAGGGGTGGCCACCAGTGTGGAGAAGAGCCCGTAAGGGTACAGTCACCAACAAACCCTCTCCAACAACCCAAGTTCAAAAAGGAATTCCTTCGGATACAGCCTGTTGTTACCCCTACTCTACGTCTGGGAGACTGGGGACTTGGGACTTAGGCTCACTCCCTGGTAGACTTAGGTGACCCTTGTGCTGCTGCCAAGTACAAAGAACATTCCTGCAATCTCCTTAGCAAACAGCTGCCTAAGTCTCTGCTGGAAGCAAGTGCCCAGCAGGGCTTGATGTGGGGCCTGGAATGCAGATGGGCCCCAAGGGTCAGGGCCTCCTCCCTTCTCAGGCCTGAATCAGTGCTTGCCTACAGGGGCGTGGGGGTGGGGCGTGATGGGAGGGGGACTGTGGGTTGGGGGTGAGGGGAGGGGGCAGCAGGGTGGGGAGGGAGAGGTGGGCAACGGCAGGCTAGGGGGTGAGGGGAGGGGGACAGCAGGGTTGGGGTGAGGGGAAGGGGATGGGGGATGTGGGAGGTGAAGGGGTGGGGGAGCAGCATTGGAGCCCTGAGGCAGACCTTGAGCCTCTCAACTGAACCTGCTATCCTCAGATTTGGCCCCTCAGTCTGACTGGGGCGGGAGCACAGGATCCAGCCAGCCCTACAACCTTGGGGCCACCTGACTTCTCCCGCTGCAGCTGCTCTCACATCAGATGGGAGAGGACTCTTTCTCACTGGGGTGGCAAAGACCACACCCTCACTGTAAGACCCACCTCAGCCGGCCACTTGCCTGCTCATTGGTGAAGTTCTTGTCCCTCAGGAGGTAGGGTGTGATGAAACTCTCCCCTGGCCGTATCTGCGCCATGAAGCCGTAGAAACAGAGGTAGAACACCAGGCCCCGCCAGGACTTGAGCTCCTGGTCCTGGATAGGGTCCAGAGGGGGCTGCTTCTCTGCCGCTGCTGCCACCGAGCCGGAGGGCGTCATGGGGACACTCGACCTGGAAGAGGAGTCAAGCAGCTCTGCAACAGCCCAGATACTGACTTCCTTCCCCAGAACTGACTGTCCCCGAGGCTGTCCCCTCCTGCGGCTCAGCACGGACTGAGAAGTCTGCTGAGAGGGGCTAGGGTTGGCCTAGCGGGACTTCACCAGGAGGGGCTTGGCCCAGAGCACACCCCTGCAGCTAGTAACAACACAAAGCCAGGCCATACCCAGATCAGGCTGTCACCACCCCCATGGGCTTAAGCTCTCCCCAGCCACGCGGGCTACCAAGTTTAAATTAATTAACACTAAATAAATCTTAGCAATCAGTCTCTCAGGTACTCCGGGCACTTCCAAGTGCTTCTGCCTCCTGGGGCCTATGTTTCAGACGAGGCCGTACCACCCAGGGGACTCAGGACAGCCTGCTAAAGGGGCCTGCTGTTGGCACTGGTCCAGTTCCTGGGGTGCATCCACGTGTGGCTGATACCCAGCACTACTACTCTGGGCCACCCTTGTGACTACCTGGATGTGGGGTGGCAGACGATGGGGGGCGGGGGGGGGCAGAAGGGAACCTACTGGGAAGTGGTGGCTCCCCTGGCTGGGTGTCCACACCAAACCTGGCTGAACTGCAGGCAGTCAACACTGGCTGGGCAGAGGCAGAACCACAGGCCAAGAGCTCACCTGGGGCCCCGGGGTCAAATTCCAATCATCAGCCCTGGAGCAGCGAGCATGGATGAAAGGAACACCGCAAGAGGAATCTGGCCGTGAGGCCAGGGACAGCAGGAAAAAACAGGGTGCCAGCAGAGGCTACAGGCCAACAAGGGGCAGAGGAGACCCGGAAGCAGGCACGCTTCCAGAGGGAAGGCGGGGAAAGGCTGCATGTTCCAAGTGGCCCATCCGAGTTGGTCTATCTGCCTGGGAGGGATCTCAGACTTCCTGATCTCAGGCTGGGTAATGCCAGCCAGTGTCCCCCAGAGTGGGGTATCCCTGGGGAGTCTCCTCATGTGAGCCAAGGAGACACCAGGCAGTGCCAGGCAGCAGCATGGGTCAGATCGGGTCACCTGGTAGAACTCAGTCTTTTCTGTTCCTCTCTGCCTTGCTCATCAAGCACTGCTATAACAGAAATACCACAAGTGGATGGCTTTAACAAGGAGAAATTTATTCTCGCACAATCTAGTAGGCTACAAGTCCAAATTCAGGGTGTCAGCTCCAGGGAAGGGCTTCCTCCCTCAGCGCTGGAGGAAGGTCCTTGTCATCAATCTTCCTCTGGTCAAGGAGCTTCTCAGTACAGGAACCTCGGGTCCAAAGGACGTACTATTCCCAGCGTCGCCTTCTTGGTGGTATGAGGCCCCCCTGTCTCTCTGCTCGCTTTTATCTCAAGAGACTGGCTCAAGACCTATCCAATCTTGTAGATCTTATCAATATAACTGCCACCAATTCATCTCATCACATCACAGCGATAGGATTTACAATACGTAGGGAAATCACGTCAGATGACAAAATGGTAGACAATCACACAATACTGGGAATCATGACCCAGCCAAGTTGACAGACATTTTGGGGGGACACAATTCAATCCATGACACCCTTCATCCATCTGTTCAATTCTGGAAAGGAGAAGCCTAGCTTGGTGCAGTGAAGAGCACCTCTCAGGTGCCCAAACACCACTCCTGCTCACAGTGGGGGCAGGTCATCACACCTATCTCCCTGTGATGGTTAAGTTTGTGTGTCAACTTGGCTGGGCCTTGATTCTCAGTGGTTTGGCAGTTATGATGTAGTTTCGTTGCTATGCACTGATGTCACACCTCCATGATGAGATCTGATATAATGTGATTACCTCCATGATGGATCTGCTGCCAGTAATCAATCAGTTGAGAGGGAGCTTCCTTGGGGGTATGGCCTGCATACAATATAGATGGGCTTTCTGGCACAGCTTGGGGGCTTTTGCTCACTCTGGATTCTGCAACTGGCTGTTGTTCATCTGACCTCCAATTCTTGGGACTTGGGCTAGCCGCTTATTTGCTGATCCCGGGATTCATCAGCCTCCACAGCCTGTGAGCCAGAGGCCTGCTATCTGGCCTGCCAACCTTGGGTTTACTGGCTCCTGCAGCTACATGAGTCAGGGAGTCTCCAACCTGACTCAAAGACTTGGGACTATCCAGCCTGTACAACCACATACGCCATTTCCTTGATAGAAATCTTTCTATATATATATTTACGCACTTCACTGCTTTTGCTTCTCTAGAGCAACCAGCCTAAGACACTCCCCAAACACAGAGTTCCTAAGGGTGGGTCATTTTTATCATTGCATCTCTGTGCCAAGTGAGACTGCTTGCTATCAAGGTCAAAGGCTGTTATAGAGGTCCTCTCTGGGTTGACTATATGAAGAACGTGGTATCAGGATTGGAGGAAGACTCATTAACAACCTGCGTTATGCAGATGACATAACCTTGCTTGCTGAAAGTGAAGCAAACTTGAAGCACTTACTGATGAAGATCAAAGACCAAAGCCTTTAGTGTGGATTTCAACATAAAGAAAACAAAAACCCTCACAACTGGACCAATAAGCAACATCATGATAAATGAAGAACAGACTGAAGTTGTAAAGTATTTCATTTTACTTGGATCCACAATCAACACCCATGGAAATCAAGAAATCAAAATATGCATTGTACTGGGCAAACCTGCTACTAAAGATCTCTTTAAAGTGTTAAAAAGCAAAGATGTCACCTTGAGGACTAAGGTGTGCCTGATTCAAGCCACGGTGTTTTCAATCGCCTCATATGCGTGTGAAAGCTGGACAATGAGTAAGGAAGACCTAAGAAGAATCGATGCCTTTGAATTATAGTGCTGGCAAAAAATATTGAATATACAATGCACTGCCAGAAGAACGAACAAATCTGTCTTGGTCGTACAGCCAGAATGCTCAACAGAAGCAAGGATGGCGACACTTTGTTTCACATACTTTGAACGTGTTACCAGGAGGGATTAGTCCCTGGAGAAGGACATCCACGACATCCACAACACCCACGAGTAGGGGGTCAGCGAAAAAGAGAAAGGCCCTCAACAACATGGGTTGACACAGTGGCTGCAGCAACGGGCTCAAGCGTAACGATGACAGTGAGGACGGAGCAGGACTGGGCAGCGTTTCATTCTGTTGTACACAGGGTCGACTCGACAGCACCTAACAACAACATCAGAGACTACACTGCTGCAAGAAAAGTATCACATCAGCCAGGGCTCATGGGCCAAGCAGGTGCACGGAGCCAGGAAGGTCCAGCTGGGACTCATCTGAGACAGCTCAGCCGACTTCACAGGCCGGGATGGCCCACGTGGCCTTCACTGCACAGGTCTGTTGCTGAGGCACGGGGACCAGCCCAGGTCAAGAGGCCTTGGGTACAATGGGCCGCTTGAGCTCGTGTGGATGGCTGTGTTCTTGACTGCAGGGGCCCATGAGGGGAGGGGTTTGCAGAGGGTCTGGACTGCAGAAGAAGTCTCCTCCAATCCCCAAGCAGTAGGCACACAAAGTTCCTGTGATGTGGGTCTGGCTGTGGGGTCCAGGGACCTCTGGGAAAAGCTACACCAGACTCCCGTCACTCAGCGTTGCCCCCCCACTCAACCAGGCATGCAGGGGCACATGGCTCCAAGACTACCAGAGCTGAAGAAGGTCCCCACATCCCCACCCCTGTCACAGAGAAAGACTTCATAGCAGGGCCAGACCATTTTCCACCCCAGACCAAAGAGGAATGGGGGCCAGGGCCTCGGTGGGAAGGTGGGAGCAGCTTCTGTCTTAACTTCTTCATGTCTATTTTTGTGACTAAAGAAAAACATGCTAGGTAACCACAGTCAGATCCTCAAGGCTTGGGTCTGTTTGTGGGGCTACTAGGGAAAGGGACAGCTGAAAGGATTCCAAAGGGAGGGGAAGGCAGGAAAGACGCTGGGAAAGATGTTGGGAGGCAGTTGTCAAAGAGCCAAGAAGGAAAACAAGAAGCCAGAGGGGTGGGCTGTCGCTCTGCCCCACCCCTCAAGAGAACTGGCCTACAGACAGAACATAGGGGCCACGCTGCTCCGCTGAAAGACTCCGATGTCTGCTTTGCCTGGGCCATGTGTCTCAAACCTCCTTAGGGCTGAAAGGACCATTCCTTTCTGGTTCCATTTCTGAGCAGGGACCCACATGTCCAGGCCACATATGGGCCTCCCGTGGCCCACACCTCTGGGTAAGTTCACCCTCTCCCTGCTGGGAGACTCCATTTCAGCCCCAGGACTCCCCCTAACTTCATGCTCACACTCCTGGGCACGGTTAGGGAGATGCACTGCGCCCAGGCTCCACATCTGCCTCTGGGCAGCCTCCCCACCTGCACTCCCTCGGCAACCTCACATGGCACTCCTGCTAAGAACCCTGAGCCCTGTGGCAAACAGTCAAGAATGTAACTATGCCCAGGGTCCTGTGCCCATAACCAGAGGCTCAGCCCCCTACCCTTGGCTTCCCCCAGTGACTCAGGACCAGGGCCCTCACCCTCTACATTCCTCAGAGACTTTTTAGGATCCAGTTCCCCCAGCCTTGGCTTCCCCCAGGGGCTCAGGACCTGAGGTTCTCAGTCCCCCTTTCCTATGGACTTCATATCCAGACACGACAGGCACTTCCTTACTTGGTGTCACCCTGCATCTAGGGCAGTGGTACAAATCCCGAGACACCTGTACAAAGCACTCACTTTCTCATCTTCACACCCTCATGGACTCCTAAGCCTCCTAAAATCCCAGAGCTGGGGCTCATACCTTTGTGGGAGCCTGCTAGGAACTCAGGGTCTGGGCCTGCCCCAGTTTGTGGGGAAGGTCAGGGACGGCCCAGGTCTCTAACACATTCCACAGGTAAGGAGGGCACCGCTCATGGCTTCCCACCTGTCAGGAGAGGAGCTCAGGACAGGGAGCACATTCCCAGACTGGGCTGAGCCCAGCGGCCCTCCCAGTCCAGCCTCACCCTATCCAGTGTAACAACAGGCTCCCCGCAGATGGCCATTTGATGTTCTGCGTGAGATATCTGTCCTGAGAACTATGTACAAATCCTTACCCTTCAGGTAAAGCCTGCAGGTACACCAGGTGGCCTCTGGAACATTTTTATCTCGAAAAGGGGGGCCCTTGGGGGCAGGGGGCTTATCTCCACTCTCGAATGTGTGTCTGCCAGGCATTTACGGTATTTTCCACAGAACAGTGACTACATACTTTGGAAAACTTACAGAAGGGTTAGGTCAGAGGCTGCTGACTCCAGAGCCCATAGGTACCCAAGGTGGCCAAGTGAGAGATGCCCAGCCAGGGACCATGGGAAGAACCTGGGTGTCCTAGAGTCTGAGCCAATTCTACACAGGAACGCAGGCCAAAAGTGTAGTGTTTCATCTGAAATCCTTTTAACTAATGAGAAAAATCTTAAACAGCGAACAGACTCATGTCTGCAAACCCTCAGCAATATGCAGACACCACCTTGGGGCCTCTTTTACTTGCTTCCTCCAGACTTGAGGGCCCAGGCAGGCAGCCTCTGTCCATACCCACCACCTAGGGCTGCGTGATGGGGTTCAACAAAGGAAGGTGCAACCACCAAAGCCACGGTCCTGGTGGAGGGCCACGGTGCTCTTCTGGTAGGCTGGCGGGCAGTGTGATCCACCTGTCTTAGCAGTCTTGTTTTCTTCTTCTTCCAGGAGATAAACTCAATCATAAACACTGACAAGGAATCAGCTGTCACACTGAAGACTTTAAAGACGTGTCCTCATGCTCCAGAAGGGAACACACAGCAGCGGTCCGAGCCTTGCGCCGCAGGACAAGCAGAAAAATGCCATCCATCATGCTGAGCTGAGGACGTGGAGCCCAGGGCAGGCGAGACGCAGAGCTAGGCCGGAGCCCCAGTGTCCTGGGGCTCACCAGCTGAGGCTTGTAGGCTTCTTGTGGGGAAGTGAAGGAAGATCCTGATTGCACAAGGGCCATGGAGAAGGAGGCAAGAGCCTACACTTCCGCTTTTGGGAGGGGAGTTCAAATACTTCTCCCCAAATCCCTGCCCCAGTGCTGCCCTTTCTGACCACCCAACCCGCAGGCCTCTGGAAGGCATTCACTGAACAAGAATAAGCTGTTCCCTTGGGGCTGTCCTTCCAGGGCTGGGAAAGCCTGGAGATTTAAAGATCAAAACAGAACCAAAAACAACTCTCTTATTTTGTATCTTAAACCATCAACTGCTCTTGCAGGTTGTGGGGGGGTGGGGGGAAGGCATTAAATTTTTAAAACATCCGCTAGTAAAAAAGAAATTAATTTTAAAAGGCTTGCACTCTGCCCCAAGGAGACTGAATTCTGTATGTTCCTAAAAGTAAAATTAAGCCTCTGGCCCTCATCACGTTGCAAGTACTAAATCCACAGTTCCAATATCCTGAGCTGCACCCTGTTAAAAACACCTTTGCCCAGGAACAGATGGCTGCTACTCGGAGTCATTGAACTCCACCACCAGGCGCTTCGAGAAAAAGCACTTGGCAGTGCCAGTGCAGAGCAAGCCGGCCAGGTCCAGACAGAGAGCCGCTGTCGGGAGCCCCTCCACTCTGCGTGCTCTGCTTCCTAGACTTGGAAAGAGCAGGGAGCTTCCCACAGGGCCAGAGATTCAAGCTAGGTGAACTGTTCCGGGCTGCTGGGGTGGGTCCTTGCAGGGGTCTTCTTTGGGGACAGGGGACCCCTGCTCACTTCCTTACAGGGCAGCCCAGCAAGCAGCTACCAGAGCTATATCAAGCCTCCTTTGGGCAAGTCTGGAAAACTGCTTTCTTTAGACTGGTTCTGGATTTCCAGGCCAGCAAAGATTCTCACCTGCATTCTGAGGCCAGACATGCTGGGGCTCCCTGGATGGTGAGGGACCCACAGACTGCAGCGTTCCATGCCTAGGCCACTCACCCTGACCTTCCATCACCGCATCAAATGGGAAAGTGGGTAAGGCACTGGACCCTAACCTGGCAGCGCAGCCCTTCTCCCATAATTAACGTGGTCATTTCCCAGGTGCACTTTAAGATGGTTTTCCTGCTCGAGAGAAGTTGGAAGGATCTTGCTCGAGAGAAGTTGGAAGGATCTGCCTAGAAGGGTCCACAGGCTGGTGATGCGCCTGTGCAGACTGTTTGGACCATGCCAGGCGCTGACCGGAGCAAGGGGAAGTCCGGTCCAACTGGACGTCGTTAGGCACCTACAAGGCCCCAGGCGACGGAGAATACCAATGGGGCAGCCAGAACCGACCTGGAGACGATGCAGGCACCCCACGGGGAACTCCCCCGCTGGCTAGCCCAGTAACAGAGCCTCAGCATCACCACGTGGAACCGAGCAAACGTCGGTTGCACGCGGCTCCTTCGTCCCTGGGGAGGGAGACGAGACATGGGGTGACGGCGGCCGGTGGTACCGGCTGAGGGGCGGCGGTCACAGACCTCATGGCGGGCCGGAAGGGTACTGAGGGAAACCTGCCACGCTGCTACGGTTCCGAGCATGTGCGGACCGGGAGCGCCCGCGAACAATTGCGGCAGAAGGAGACAGGAGGGGGCGGCGGGGGCTGGTGTCCCAAGTGGGTGCTGCGCGCGAGCGGCGAAGGCCTTAAGTGCACGGTTGAGGGGTAGTTCCGTACAAACTTGCGCCCACCGCGGCCTCCCCTTTGCACACCCCGCACTCACCCCGGGACCCCGAGTCTGCAACCCTGAGACGCCCCGCGTCCCCGCAGCCACCTCCCCGAGCCCCCGCAGGCCCCCGCCCGCGCCTCTTCCCGATGCCCCCCCCGCGGCTGTCCGACAGGCCAAATACCTGGGCAACGTGCTAAGCGGCGACTCCCCGGGCTCGGAGCGCAGACAACTCGCTCTGGCCCGACTACAGAGCCCACAATGCTGCGCGGCGGTGGGCGCAGGCGCGCTGCCGGGAGGGGGCGTGGAGGCCGCCTCCCTTGGATCACGCCCGTGGGGAGCCGGGCTGTGTCCCCACGCGGAAGACTTGCGCCGCCGTGGGTGTTCCGGCGCCGCGAACACACGCGCCCAGGGCTGGCTTCGCGGGCACACACTAGGGTCCACGCCGCGAAGGGCGCAGCACCCACGGCACGCGGGGTCATACCGTTTCCGGGATCTCCAGGTGCGGTCCCTGAGTCCCCGCTCCAGGAGAGCGCAGCATGCGGCACGCGGGGTTAGACCCTTTCCAGGGTCTCCAAGCGCGGTCCCGGTGTCCCTGCTCCGGGAGCGGTAGCACGCGGCCGCCTCGTGGCGCGCAGGCCCCGCCTGCCCCTGTCGCTGTCGCTCCGCGCGGTCCCCAGTCCGAACCACCCCGCCTCGGCTCCTCCCTGACCCTGAGGCGCGTACCCTGGCGCAGAGCTTCGGGACTGATTGCGGATCTCCGAGTTACTGCGTGGCCGGCACCCTGCCCCTTGCCCCGCGGTGACCAAGGCCCGCGCCTCTGCCCAAGCCGTGGGAGTGTGCTGGGCCCTGGCCCCCGCATTAGCCGTGCCCAGCATACGGTCCTGGGCGGAAATTTCACGTGCTGGGAAGCTGGGTTTTTTGTACTCATTTTAAACGTTACTTTCCCGGCTAACCCATGAGTGCTAGGGCACTGGTCCTTGTGCCAGTCGGGCAAGGCTATGGGGCGTTTCAATGCAAGGCACCCAGGCGGTCAGCAGCCTGTGAGGTTGCCGCTGGCCGCCGGTTGGTGGTGTCCTACCGTAAGATCACCACAAAGTTACAGTAAAGCAAAAAGAAAGATTTTTATTCAGCATATGTTCCAAGAGGCAAACGTAGGAAACGGACAAGCATGCAGCCAGAACTATGTCTGCCCAAGTCCAAGGAATGTTATAGAATCCTACGTATATATTTACATTACAAGTGGGTAAAATCATTAAATCAGATTGGCTAAAAACTGCTATAGCATCATGATTCTACATTTTGAATTTTCTTTCTTAATAACCATCGCTACAAGCTTCAGTAGACAGGAGGGTCTTCATGGGGTAAAAAAAAAGAAAAACTTTACTAAATGCTAATAGAAAAAGATGTTGCTGTTGTTGTTAGGTGCCTTCTAGTCGGTTCCGACTCATAGCAACCTTATGCAGAACAGAACAAAACACTGCCCCTCCTGTGCCATCCTTACAGTCGTTATGCTTGAGCTCATCGTTGAAGCCACTGTGTCAATCTACCTCCATGAGGGTCTTCCTCTTTTCCACTGACCCTGTACTGTGCCAAGCATGATGTCCTTCTCCACGGACTGATCCCTTCTGACAACATGTCCAAAGTGTGTAAGACCCAGTCTCGCCATCCTTGCTTCTAAGGGCATTCTGCTTGAACTCCTTCCAGGACAGATTTGTTTGTTCTTTTGGCAGTCCATGGTATGTTCAATATTTTTCGCTAACGCCGCAATTCAAAGGCATCAGTTCTTCTTCGGTCTTCCTTATATGATATGATTGAAAATATCATGGCTTGGGTCAGGCACAGCTTAATCTTCAAGGTGACATCCCTGTTTTCAACACTTTAAAGAGGTCCTTTGCAGCAGATTTGCCTGATGCAATGCGTCATTTGATTTCTTGACTTCTGCTTCCATGGCTGTTGACTGTGGATCCAAGTAAAATAAAATCCTTGACAACTTCAGTCTTCTCTCCATTTTTATCATAATGTTGCTCATTGGTCCAGTTGTGAGGATTCTTGTTTTCTTTAAATTGAAGTGCAATCCATACTAAAGGCTATAGTCTCTGATCTTCATCGGTAAGTGCTTCAAGCCCTCTTCACTTTCAGCAAGCAAGGTTGTGTCATCTGCATGTCACAGATTGTTAATGAGTCTACCTCAGTCCTGATGCCGCCTTCTTCATAAGTCTAGCTTCTCAAATTATTTGCTTAGCATACAGATTGAGTAAGTATGGTGAAAGGGTATAACCCTGACACACACCTTTCCTGACTTTAAACCATGCAGTATCCCCTTGTTATGTTTGTACAACTGCCTCTTGGTCTGTGTACAAGTTCCTTATAAGCACAATTAAGTCTTCTGGAATTCCCATTCTTCACGGTGTTATTCATAATTTTGTTATGATCCACACAGTCAAATGCCATTGCATAGTCAATAAAACACAGGTAAACATCTTCCTAGTATTCTCTGCTTCCAGCCATGATTCATCCAACATCAGCAATGATATCCCTCATACCCCATCCTTTTCTGAAACCAGCTTGAACTTCTGGCTGTTCCCTGTCAGTGTACTGCTGCAACCACTTTTGAATGATCTGCCACAAAATTCTGTTTGTGATATTAATAATATATTTTTAAAAATAATTTCTGCATTCTGTTGGATCTCCTTTTTTTGGGATGGGCACAAATATGAATCTCTTCCTGTCAGTTGGCTAGGTGGCTGTCTCCCAGATTTCTTGGCATGGACGAGTAAGTGCTTCCAGCACTGCATCCATTTGTTGAAACATCTCAATTGGTTTTCTGTCAATTCCTGGAGACTTGTTTTCCACCAATGGCTTCGGTGCACCTTGAACCTCTTCCTTCAGTATCATCGATTCTCGATCATATTGCCACCTCCTGAAATGTTTGAACATCGACCAATTCTTTTTGGTATAGTGACTCTGTGTTTTCCTTCCATCTTCTTTTGATATTTCCTGCTTTGTTTAATATTTTCCCCATAGAGTTCTTCAGTGTCATGACTTGAGACTTGAATTTTTTCTTCAGTTCTTTCAGCTTGAGAAATGCAGAGCATGTTCTTCCCTTTTGGTTTTCTATCCCCGGGTCTTTGCACATTTCATTGTAATACTTTACTTTGTCTTCTTAAGCCACCCTTTGAAATCTGCTCAGCTGTTTTACTTCATCATTTCTTCCTTTCATTTTAGCTACTGTACGTTTAAGAGCAAGTTTCAGAGTCTGTTCTGACATCCGTTTTGGGCTTTTCTTTCTTTTCTCTCTGTTTAATGACCTCTTTCTTGCTTTCTTCATGTATGATGTCCTTGATGTCATTCCACAGCTCATCTGGTCTTTGGTCATTAGTGTTCAGTGCATCAAATTTATTTTTGAGATGGCCTCTAAATGCAGGTGGGATATATTCAAGTTTGCACTTTGATTCTTATAGACTTGTTTTAACTTACTTCAGCTTCAACTTGAACTTGCGTATAAGCAATTGATGGCCTGTTCCACAGTTGGCCCTTGGCTTGTTCTGACTGGTGATATCGAGCTTTTCCACTGTTTCTTTCACAGGTGTAGTAGATTTGATTTTTGTGTATTCCATCTGGCAAGGTCCACTTGTATAGTCACTGTTCATGTTGTTGAAAAAAGGTATTTGCAATGAAGAAGTTGTTGGTCTTGCAAAATTCTATCATTTGATCTCTGGCACTGTTTCTATCACCAAGGTCTTATTTTCCAGCTATCAATCCTTCTTCTTTTTTTCTAACTTTCACATTCCAGTCACCAGTAATTATCAATGTATCTTGATTGCATGTTTGATGAGTTTCAGACTGCAGAAAGTCTTGAATTTCTTCATCTTTTGCCTTAGTGGTTGATGTATAAACTTGAATAGTAGTCATATTAACTGGTCTTCCTTGTTGGCGTATAGATATTATCCTGTCACTGACAGCATTCTACCTCAGGATAGATCTTGAAATATTCTTTTTGAGGATGAATGCAGTGCCATTCCTCTTCAAGTTGTATAGTAGACCATATGATTGTCTGATTCAAAATGGCCAATACCAGTCCATTTCAGCTCACTAATGCCCAGAATATTGATGTTTATGTGTTCCATTTCATTTTCTATAATTTCCAACTTTCCTAGATTCATACTTTATACAATCAACATTCCTATTATTCATGGATGTTTGCAGCCGTTTCTCCTCATTTTGAGTCATGTCATATCATCAAATGAAGGTCCTAAAAGCTTAACTCCATCCGTGTCATTAAGGTCAACTCTACTTTGAGGAGGCAACCCTTCCTCAGTCATATTTTGAGTGCCTTCCAACCTAATGGACTCATCTTCCATGTTCTGCTGCTACTCATAAGGTTTTCACTAGCCAATTTTTTCAAAAATAGACTGCCAGATCCTTCTTCCTAGTCTGTGTTAGTCTGGAAGCTCAGCTGAAACCTGTCCTCCAAGGGTGACCTTGCTGGTATTTGAAATACTGATGGCAAAGCTTCCAGTATCACAGCAACATGCAAGCCACCACAGTACAAAAAACGGACCGACGTGTAATGGGTTTGTCCCATGGTGACTGATAAATTTCTCAAAGATTTTTCTAATTCAACTCTACCATAAGTAGGAATTAAAGCTCTTATAAATGACCAACCACACCCTGAGTCTTGGACCAATGGGTTTTCTTGTGACTCTCCTTTTACAACGGGTAAAATTGAACATCCCCTTTCCAATATTTACGAGCATTGTTACTATATCTAAAAGTAATCCTAAAGTTCCCCCCAAAGTTGGTTGATGTTCAGTCATTTCAGGAGGTTGCATATGATCAAGAATCGTCGGTACTGAAGTAAAAAGTCCAGGTTGCACTGAAGGCATTGGCAAAAAACTAGGCTCCAGGAATTGTTGGAATACCAATTGAGATTTTTGATAAATACATGCAATGCTGGAAGTACTCACTTGTCTATGCCAAGAAATTTGGAAGAGAGCTACCTGGCCAACCAACTGGAAGAGATCCATGTTTATGCCTATTCCAAAGGAGGGTGATCCAACCTAATGTGGAAATTGTTGAACAATGTCATTAATATCACAGGCAAGTAAAAGTTTGCGGAAGACCATTCAAAAACAGTTACAGCAGCACATCTACAGGAAACTGCCAGAAATTCAACCTGGTTTCAGAATAGGGTGTGGAATGAAAGATACCATTGTTGATGTCAGATGGATCATGGTTGAAAGCAGAGAGTACTAGGAAGATGTTAACCTGTGTTTTATTGACTATGCAATGGCATTCCACTGTGTCGATCATAACAAATTATGGATAATATGGTGAAGAATGGGAATTCCAGAACAATTAATTGTGCTCATGAGGAGCCTGTACATAGACCAAAGGGCAGTCTTTCAAACAGAAGGGGATTCTGCATGGTTTAAAGTCAGGAGAGGTGTGCGTCAGGGTTGTATCCTTTCACCATACTTATTCAATCTGTATACTGAGCAAATAATCTGGGAAGCTGGACTATATGAAGACAAACAGGGCATCAGGATTGGAGGAAGACTCAATAACAAGCTGTGCTATGCAGATGACACAACCTTGCTTGCTGAAAGTGAAGAGGACTTGAAGCACTTACAGATAAAGAACAGAGACCACAGACTTCAGTATGGATTACATGTCAACATAAAGAAAAAAAAAAAAAATCCTCACAACTGGACCAATAAGTGGCATCAAGATAAACAAAGAAAAGACTGAAATTGTCAAGGATTTTATTTTACTTGCATCCACAATCAACACCCTGGAAGCAGCAGTCAAGAAGTCAAAAGATGCATTGCACTGGGCAAATCTGCTACAAAGGATCTCTTTAAAGTGTTAAAAAGCAAAGATGTCACTTTAAGTTTTCATTCAAATTTAACTTTTTTCCGTATTTCCCCCATTCTAATTTTAGCCCTTAAAGATTTTATCAACTGGCTTTAGAAATCACGAAGTCTCTGCATAACCAACCAATTCATTGATATGAATATAACCTTAAGTCTCTGGCTAGAGGTGGAAACATTTCCCCAGACCATTTCAGCTGTGCCTCATTGTGATTTCTATGTTTTGGCTTCTTAGAATTCCTCTACAACAGAGAGAACTTGTTTACAGTTCTTTTTGATTGGGATCCACCCAATTTCTGAGAATTATAGTAAGGCAGCATTTTTCTTATTTTCTTCTGTCTAGAAAGGTCTCCACCTAGGTGGAAAAAAGGGGTCTTTCAAAAGCTTTTCTGGAGTGATATGACCTCAGAGGCTGGGAACCAAGACCTCTTCCTGCCTGCCCTCTCTCTTTTGATTCATGGTAGATGACAAAATTAGGTAATCCCAATTCATTTATATATGTTTAAGTTGGATTAAGTGTTTTGAAAGACAAAAAAATAACTAAATTTCTTCCTTTTATCATTCTCTTGGTAAGGAGTTTTGTTTTCTCTTTATCACAGGCTTTTATCTACCTAGTAAATACCAAAGCTCTTTAGCAGTTTTGTAAAAGAAACCATTAGTTCTTGTTTAGCCTTTTTTTTTTTTTTTTCTTTAGGCTTTTCCTATGCCTCCCTTTTCCCACTCTGGAACTACTAGTTTTATTTCAAGACAAAATTACTTATTTTCATAATATATAGCTTAAGTCATCTAGAAAGGTTTTCCTTTTAAGATTGACACAGTACAGAACATAAAGTTTTTCAAAGTATCTACTAAAAGTCTAAATCCTAAGTCAGAAAGAAGGTGCAGTTTTTCTTGGACAAGGAAAGAACTGAGGCTTTAAGACAGTCTTCCAAAAAACAGCAAATGTCAGCCATAACCCCCAACCTGATACAAGACAGAAACTCAGACACAATGCTCTAGACCAGGAGCAAGCTCTCAGAATGAAACAAGACAGAAAGACCACATAAACTCACCAGCCTGTAAGGCCAGCTCAAAAAACAGGCTCATACAATACCATGCAAAATAAGGTTATGGGGAACCTAGTTTCTTAAAGTGTATGTAGCAATTTTTGTAAGATCGACTCAATTCAACAGAAAAAACAGGTTCTAGATAAAACTTACTAAGTTTCCAGAGCCTCAGATGCAGGAATATTAGATCTTTTGACAAAACCTGAGCATCAAACAAAAGTTCCCCAAAGAGGAAAGAAAAGACAACACAAATGGGAGCTCATTTTCCCAAAGTGGAAGGAAAGAAAGAAGAAGAAGAAGAAAAAAAAGAGCATCTGGGAACTCATTTTCCCAATATGATCACTAAAATTCCAAATTACTTCTAGCATATTCAGTTTATAGTGTTGTTACATATGAGCTCCCAGCCAGCATCCCAGTGGTAGTGGTGTTGGTGGGAGAGGGGGTGGGAGTGGGAATCCGGGCTCGTTTATCAAAGTTGTTAAGCTCTAACGTTCAAGCTATTGGTTTCCTTCTCTTTTAACTTAATTTGTTCTGCTGCTAGAGACCTACTCTCTTTTTTTAGGTCTTAAATACACTAGTTCCTTCAACTGGAAGGTACCTTAAAGTAGCTACCAATGGTTTTAATTTTTAACACTGTGATTCTTTATTGAGAAACTGTGTCATAAAACAAGACTGGACCTATTACCTTCCCCACTGTGAGTTTCATAAAACAGGTCATCACAAAAAGTCAAGCAGAAACAAAAGTAAAAATACAAGGCCAAAAAACAAAACACAAAGAGCTAAAAGGCATATCATCAGGAGTGTAAAAATACTTCTCACTGATTTTTATTTATTTGAGATCCCTTTGCTTCTAATTTACATCTTGAGAAGACTAATCCAGCCAATTCAAAAGTCCCTCATTTAGGCCACTGCAACAAATCCTTTCTTTCACTAAATCATGCTATTTTTCTAAATGCTGAGCTGAATTAGGCCCCAAACTCTTTAACATATAAACAGCAGGTGTGCCGGATGGTGGGCTGTCAATTTTGCTTTTCTCTTTGTTATTTCCTACTTCCTGGCCAACTGACTGGAAGAGATACATATTTATGCCTATTTCCAAGAAAGCTGATCCAACTGAATGCGGAAATTATTGAACAATATCATTAATATCACACGCAAGCAAAATTTTGCTGAAGATCATTCAAAAGGGCCTGCAGAAGGATATCAACAGGGAACTGCCAGAAATTCAGGCCAGATTCAGAAGAGTACGTGGAACCAGGGATATCATTGCTGATGTCAGATGGATCCTGGCTGAAAGCAGAGAATACCAGAAGAATATTTACCTGTGTTTTATTGACTGTGCAAAGGCATTCGACTGCGTGGATCATAACAAATTATGGATAACATTGCGAAGAATGGGAATTCCAGAACACTTAATTGTGCTCATGAGGAACTAGTACATACATCAAGAGGCAGTTGTTCAGACAGAACAAGGGAATACTGATTGGTTTAAAGTCAGGAAAGGTGTGTGTCAGGGTTGTATCATTTCTCCATACCTATTCAATCTGTACACTGAGCAAATAATCCAAGAAGCTGGACTATATTGAGAAGAAGGGGGCAACAGGATTGGAAGAAGATTCATTAACAACCTGCGTTATGCAGATGACACAACCTTGCTTGATGAAAGTGAAGAGGACTTGAAGCACTTACTGATGAAGATCAAAGACCACAGCCTTCAGTATGGATTACACTTCAACATAAAGAAAATAAAAATCCTTACAACTGGACCAATAAACCACATCATGATAAATGGAGAAAAGATTGAAGATGTCAAGGATTTTATTTTACTTGGATCCACAATCAACATCCATGGAAGCAGCAGTCAAGAAATCAAAAGACACATTGCATTGGACAAATCTGTTGCAAAGGACTTCTTTATAAAGTGTTGTAAGCAAAGATGTCGCCTTGCAGACTAAGGTGCGCCTGACCCAAGCCATGATATTTTCTATCACATCATATGCATGTCAAAGCTGGACAATGAATAAGGAAGACTGAACAATTGAAGCCTTTGAATTGTGGTGCTGGCGAAGAATATTGAATATACCGTGGACTGCCAGAAGAAAGAACAAATCTGTCTTGGAAGAAGTACAACCAGAATGCTCCTTAGAAGCAAGGATGGCGAGATGGGGTCTTACATACTTTAAACATGTTGTGAGGAGGGATCAGTCCCTGGAGAAGGACATCATGCTTGGTAAAGTACAAGGTCAGTGGAAAAGAGGAAGACCCTCAATAAGGTGGATTGACACAGTGGCTGCAACATTGGGCTCCAGCATAACAATGATTATAAGGATGGCACAGGACTGGACGATGTTTCATTCTGTTGTGCATAGGGTCACTGTGAGTCGGAACTGATTTGACAGCACGTAACAACAACAAAAACTTGGCTATTTCCCATTTAAATTTGGAAAGGGGAAAAGAAAGCGTTTTCAAAACAGAGCTCTATTTTCTAGGTTTTCTCTGTGTCTCAAAAAGAAACCTAGTGAGGAACAGCCCAGGGTTTGGACAGTGTTGTGCTTGGACCAACATGTATCTTCACCGTGTGAGAGTTTTTTTTGCAGATGGCAGGCAGCCTAATGCTCTAACCTGTCTTGGCGACCATCTTATCCTGTCATGGGAGTCTTCAATGCTCATCATGAGCACTGGTGGCAACCCTAATGGCTTTTACTGGTTGACCCGTGCCTGAATTTTGTGCCTTATTTTGACCAGGAGCTTTTTGAAAATAGAATACCTCTTTAATGTTTCAAACTCCCAAATCTAGGCACCAAACTTCAGTTCACAAAGTCACCAAATGTCACTCTCAACCAAATGATCAATCAAAAATCTAAGATATAACTGGCTTTCAAATAATATGCCAACAACTTAAGGAAACTTGAGTCAGAGAACAAAAAAGGATAAGCAAAGGCTTGTTTTCTGAGAGCGCTTACCCTGTCAGTGTCAAAGGGATGTTGAGTGTGAATGTTTGGGGTCAACAAGACAGGACCTCTGTTTGCTGGCTGCTGTTCTGCAGTCCAGGTCTCCTCGAGGCCTCAAAAAAATCCTGCCATGACTATGCCATTTAATTGCCTGAGGGTAAAATCACCACAAAGTTGTAGTAAAGCAAAAAGAAAGATTTTATTCAGCGTATGTTCTAAGAGACAAAAGTGGGAAACAGACAAGCATGCTGCCAGAGCTATGTCTGCCTGAGTCCAAGGAATGTTACTGAATCATCAGTGTGTATATTGATATTACGAATGGGTAAAAATCATTAAAAGCTTCGCTCTTTCACAGACTGGCTAAAAACTGCTGAATCACTGTGATTCTACTTCTTGAACTGTCTTTCTTAATAATCATTGGTACAAGTTTCAGTAATAACTGTCAGGAGGGTCTTCATTTGTCCAATGAATCTAACTATTTACTAAATGCTAATAGAAAAAGATATGAGTGAAAATGTGTGCGCCTTTGTGCTCTAAGTATTCGCTGATGTGAAAGGTTCCCTAAGAGATGTTTTCCAAGATTGTCCTAGCTATTGTTTTTATACCTCAGGGCTGAGTTGATGTATCCTTGTGAGTCCTTGTCATTATAGCTGGGTCACATTCTTTATAATCAAAGACAGGGAATAATGGCTCCAATTTTAACTCCTGAGTCAGTGGCATTTTCTACGTTTCTTATGGACTGAGGGGACTCTTTCTGCGCTCCTGGACAACTCTTGGGTGGAGGGAGGGGAGATGGAATGGGGACTCTCCAACGGGGGCCTAGAGTGTCTGCATGTGGGGTGTGCAGACAGCTGGACTCCCCTCCAGCCATGCACCCAGTGCCTGCGGCCCACTGGTGCTTCCCAAAAATCCGCATCCACTTCCAGGGCTGACCATGAATCAGCCAGACTCTCAGGCAGAGGAGCTGGAAGCTGCGAGAGGGAGGGACAGCCTGGCCACTTGGTGACCCAGGGGCTACCTCATACCCCAGGCTCCCAGCACAAAAATAGTAATAGGGAGAGGAAAACCTTTGCAGATCCTGGAGTGTACAACCCAGCAGGTTGCAGGTAGAAGTGTTACCGCAATTTCGTGAGTTAGAGCCGCCTGCTGCAAATAGCCAATTCTTGAGACAGGGGTGAGGTGGGTAGCAAGAGCTTTATTAAATATACCAGTATAGGGAGACGGATGGGAATGATCTCCTCCTAAAGCCGTCTGTCTCACCAGACTACTGATGGGTTCGGGTTTTTAAGGGAAAAGGGGCCATAAGCTTCAGGAACTTGTGGAATGTGCGCTCTCTTTCTTCTGTTTGGTTTTGGCGGTCGTATCTCAAACATGTTGATCTTGTCCTGCCATTAACCCATCAGCTCAGGGGGTAGCTGGCGCCATCCTTCGTCTTATTTGATAGGCTTAGATCAATATCACTTGTTTTCCACAGTCTTAGAGGAAGCATTGGTTAACACTTAACCATTTGGGGAGCTAACATCCGGATCTTACTTGGAGGCAGGGAGGGGCTAGGGGAGGGAAAGGAGAGAAAGAAGAAAGAAGAAGGGAAAAAAATAGGCTCAGGTACTGTT
Organism: Loxodonta africana; assembly: GCF_030014295.1. Taxonomy (NCBI): domain Eukaryota; kingdom Metazoa; phylum Chordata; class Mammalia; order Proboscidea; family Elephantidae; genus Loxodonta; species Loxodonta africana. The sequence goes on from NC_087343.1 coordinate 227,667,353, forward strand.
CGAGATCCGGCTGAGCAGCCTGGTTCATTAGGACCCCTATAGAAAGGTCTTGGAGGCTCAGTCACCCACAGGCTGATGGTGGGGAACAGCCAGGAGCAGCCTGGCCTCCTTGCCTGTGCAGGCCCATTTGGAGGATGGACAGGTGAGGCCTCTGACTCATGGTGAGCCCGTGTACAACAAAATAAAACACCGCTCAGTCCTGCACCATCTTCATGATTACTGGTGTGTCGGAGTCCAGTGTTGTGGCTATTATATTAATCCGTCTAGCTGAGGATTTCCCTTGTTTTCACTGACACTCTACTTTACCAAGCATGTTGTCCTTTTCTAGTGATTGGTCTTTCCTGATGACGTGTCCAAAGTGAGGTAGCCGAAGTCTTGCTGTACTCACTTCTAAGGAACATTCTGGTGGTATTTCTTCCAAGACTGATTTGTTCGTCCTTCTGGCAGTTCACAGTATGTTTGTAATCTTCACCAACACAGTAGCTCGAACGGATCAATTCTTCTGTCTTCCTTTCTTATTGTCCAGCTTTCACAAGCATATGAAGCGATAGAAAATACCATGGCTTGGGTGAGGCGCAATGCAATGCTTAGTTTTGTTTTTTGGCTGCTACTTCCCTGGACACTGATTTTTGATCAGAGTAGGATGAAATCATTCACAACTTCAATTTCTTCTCCATTTATCATAATGTTGTTTACTGGTCCAGTTTATTGCTCATATGGAGGCAAGCAAAGCAGATGAAGGGGCACAAAGATAAAGGAATGCCCGAGGTTAGTCTTCCTGCCTACTCTTCGCCTCCCCTCACCTGCCTTCCTAAGTTCTGGACTTGGTCATCAACGGTGCACAGAGGCTCCACCATGAGAGCAGCATAGGCCGGCCCACCCATTGGGCTGCCCGAAAGTTGGAACATTTGACAGAATCCCTTACAATGGAGGTTGGGGGTCCCAAGCTTCAGGCTCGAGCAATGAGGAGCAGCCCTCCTGGTTGGGAGACGGAGTGCAAGGAGGGGACAGGCCTGATATCCTTCAAATGCCCACCCCTCCCCCTTCCCAGGAGCCTCCCTTCACAGCCTTAGAAGCCTCCATGTTTAAAGAACACCCTCCCCTCCCAGGCTGTGGACCACTCTCCCCTAGGGGTGCAGGCACAGAGGGGCTTGGCCATAACTCCAGCCCCAGCCTGGCCTCTTTCTGCCCGAGACCTGGCACATCAGGGAATGTGGGCCTGGGTCCTGTTCTGTCCCAGAGGATGCTGAGAGTGCCAGGTCAGCAGGGTGGAGTGATGATGTGGGGGGGGAGCGTGGATAACATGGGACCTGTACCACCCAGGTCATTTTTCATCACACCAACTCTGCCTTGCACAGCAGTGGTCACCCACTGCCCAAGGCTGGCTCCTGTCTTAGGAGTCTTAGCAAGCAACAGAGAAATCTCAGATGAACCTCAGGAAATACAAAGGGTATGTTGACTCATGTAAGTGGGGGCTGGGGTGGCTCGCAGAGTTTAAGGGAGGAGGACCACGGGTGGGCTTATCTCTGGCTGACCACCTACTGATCTCTCCCCTGCGCTCCCCTGCCCTGCCTCCACCTGGATCTGTGATCTGTGTCTGTTCTCTCTTTCCTGACACAGGGGCCTTCTCCATGGGCTGCAGAGCATGGCCACCAATGTCCCCCTGGCCCCTGCTGAGCAATGGGAAGCGGCAGAAGCAAAGATTGTTTCTCCTTCCTTCCTTTGCTCAGTGCCTGGCTGTGAGTCCCAGAGAGTTGCTGGATGGGGTCCCAACCCTCAGACAACGGATGTGATGGCCCAGACCAGCATCATGCTTCTCTGTGACCAGAGCCAGCAGCAGATAGCAACCCGGGGCACAGAGAGAAAGGTCCTGCCCATAGAAGAGGGGTGATCAGCTCAGCTTATCAGAAGACAGAGGATGGCTGCGGGCACAACCATGCCTGGGTGCAGAGAGACACAGCCCCAGGAAGTACCTGTGGGGGTACCACTGAGACGGCCAGCCCAGGGCCCTCTCCAGCCTCGCCCTAGACTTGCCTGAAGCTGAGCCAAGCCAAATGCTAATCCCGGGGCTGACTGTCTTGCCAACTGTCCCTGCCATGCCAGGCAGGGCATCTGGAAGTTTCCCCAAGCCTCTCAGGCCCGGGGGTCCTTTGAGAGCTGCCTGGAGGCAAAAGGACCACATCTACCTGCTGCCCTCCTCCCTATCCCACCCCGACCAGCCAGCCAGTGTCACAGGGTCTGGTCGGGCCCATGGGCAGCTGGAATTTGAGAGCAGCTGCTTTGAGGGAGAAGCAGGGAGGCCCTGGGCCTTTCTCTCCGAGGGGCAAAAGAAGCTTCCACAAGCCTCCATGTGTGATGTGCTCTGTCTAGCCTGCACACACCTGTGTCTGGGCCTCAAGCCAGCTCAGCAGGTGGACTGACATTAGAAAGCATCAATGACCAAAAAAGAGACTCACAGACACAGATGGTCTGGAGTGAGCAGTCATCTCTGAGAATGACTCCTTCATCCAGGCATCGTCTGCCTCCATTGGTTCTCATGGGCCTAGTTTATCCATCAAGCACATAAGTGCTGGCTGTGCAGACAGAGTATCCACTCCCAGGTACACTGAGTGGGGCAGGTGCCTGGTATTGGGGGTGCCTTAGGGTGAGGGTCCCTGAGGGTGGGACCTACAGTCTAGAGGAGTCAGGACTGGCCCATGGCATGGAGCCTGAGCCTCACCCCTGTGGACTCCAAGCATATCTGCTAACAGCAAAGGGTCTGGCAGTGGCCCACGGAGAGAAGGTCCTTCTCCATCGCAACCTCCCCAATGACCAGGGAGCAACAGCTGCACCTACTACGCCACTCCTGGAGTCCAGCCAGGGGAGGCTCGGCCTGCAGCCTTCCTGCAGCCCTGGGCTGACTCGAATTGCCCTCGAATGCATATTCCTGCCAGCATCAGTGGCTGTTCTCAGCCCTCGAATGCATATTCCTGCCAGCATCAGTGGCTGTTCTCAGCACAGAACTGCTCGAGCCATGCTTAGGAAACAGATTTCATCCCGAGACGGAGCCATTATTACCCAAGGTGCAGCACCCCACCCCACCCCTTCGTTCCCAGCCTTAGCCAGCCTCAGTGGTGGCTGAGAGTCTGAAAAGTGACTTCTTGGTTCAGGGACAATGGAATGGGGTGGCCCCACCTCTCGGCAGACAGGCTGGGTCCCATGTGAGACACAGCTCCTGCTTCCCAGGAGGCCTGATTCTCCTGGGCTCCAGGTGCTGCCCGGCGCCTGCCCTCTGTGGGCTTAGTTCCAGAGGACAGGGCTTAGGAAGTGTTGGTGGAGCCAAGCACAAGAGAGCGAGCCAAAAGGGTGAGGATTCTTTTGTTTTACAGGGCTGAGGTGAAAATAGGGGAGCCGGGGCAGGAGCCAAGAGGACCCAAGTTGACCTTGAGGTGGTTTCTGAATGAGGCCTGGACCAGAATTGAGATGTGGGGGAGGGGAGACATAAGCGAGAAGCAGGAGGAAGAGGAGGAGGAGGGATAGGGAGGGGAAAAGGCACAGGCAGAAATGGACCAGAAACTCTTGGGAACAAAGATGGTGAGCCATGAATTTTCAGAGGCTTGAGTTGGTGCAATTTAAAGTCACCATTTTTTATTCCCCCAAAGCCTCCAGCAAAGTCTTTCCACACACGCTCACACGTGCCCTCACACACGCAGGTGCACATACTTACACATGCAGGCACGCATGCTCACACGTGCACTCATGCAGGCATGCATGCTCACACATGCTCACGTGCTCACACGCAAAGGTGCACATGCTCACACGCACTCATACGCAGGCACGCACACTCACACATGCACTCACGTGGGCACACACGCTCACACGTACTCACACTCAAAGGCACACATGCTCACATGTGCACTCAAACACGCAGGCACACAAGCTCACACGTGCTCACACTTACTTAAAGGTGCGCACGCTCACACATGCTCACACGTGCTGATACGCACAGGCACACGCATTCACGCATGCTGACACATGCACTCACATAGGCAGGCAAGCACATTCACACATGCGCTCACGCAGGGACACACTCACACATGCTGACACATGCACTCACACTCAAAGGCGCACACGTTCACACACGCTCACACATGTGCATATACACACAGGCACACATGCTCACACACACTGACACACACACAAGCACACACGCGTGCACTCACAGGCAGGCACTTATGCTCACACACATGGGAACACACAGCAGGCACACACTCACAAATGTAGGCACACACACACACAGACACATCCTCATACACACAGACACATATGCATTAGCACAGGTAGGCATATACGCGCTCACGTGTGTCATCCCCGAGCTCCTGTGAGTGGTCTGTGCCGTGGGAACTGAGGCCAAACCTGAGGCCCTGCAGGTTCCCCTGGGGCCAGCAGGTTCAGGGCGATGGGATGGTGAGATAAGCTGGCTCAGCAGGGGGTGGCACTCACTCATGGGGGGGGGAGTATCGTGAAGGCCCCGGACCAGCTGGCCATCCTTGTGGTCAGGTGTCCGTGGTGAGCACGGATAGCTTCTGTCCTCAACAGTGGGGAGTTGTGGCTCACTCTGCCCCCATGGCCTCGGAGTAGTGACCTGTCCCTGGAGAGCAAGCTTTAGACCAGAAGCTGACACACACGAGAAGAGATGACACGGTCACAGCAGCAGTCGCTGTGGGAAGTGAGAGGCCCCACTCCCCATCTGTAGGCACCCCAACATGTGTCTTCTGGGAAAGACCCCCAAGGTGGACCCAAGGGCCAGGGAACAGCAGGTTCAGTGAGCAACAGTGTCCTCCAAGAAGAAGGACCCTGATGGCGCTGGGCGTCGGCAGTCTCCTGTGCCTGCAGGGCCCCCAGAACCGCTGTGCACCCTCAACACAAGGCATTCATCAGCAAAGCGCACGCATCTTGGCATCTCCTGGGCCTGCTGGACCCCAGTAAGGACATGTGAGGGCCTAAGTAACCTCTTGGAAGAAGGGCTTCTGGACTGGGTTCTTCGGAGGCTGGTTAAGCCCTAGGGACACTCGCAGTAACACACATGCACACCACGCCTTTTACTCGAACGCGATTTAGGACAGAGAAGGCCAGGGATGTCAGGACTGGAACACCAGGGACAGCAGAGGGAAGGCATCATCCTTCCAGTGGGCCAAGCAGAGGCCCCAGTGCTCTGAGTCCCATGCTGGGTCAGCGGGCATAGGACTAGATACCCAAGGACAGGCTGGCGGGTGCAATGGCTCTCTGATCTCCAAAGTGCAGTCAGCTGTGTTAGTGGGCCCATTCCCCCCACCTCCCACCCCTCCACACATACACTGTGTAGGCTGTTGCATCTGACCCTCGCCACAACATCAGGGTGGGCAGAACCATTCCCCATCTGTTACGGATTGATTCGGGCCCCCAAAACTCAAGTTGGGATCCTAACTCACACCTGTGGATACAACACACCACTTAGGAATAAGGTCGTCTTTGTTATGTTAATGAAGCCATACCAGCCTAGAGGTGTGTCCTAAACCTAACTACTTTTGAGCTATAAAAAGAGCAGATTAGACTCAGAGAGGAAACACAAGTGGGGGGAAGATAGGTGCCACATGACAGTCACCAAGAAACCAGGTATGCTGGGACTCTAGAAGCCGAGGCAAGGATTTTCCCCCAGAACTGACAGAGAGAGAGCGAACTTCCCCCTGGTGTCAGTGCCCTGAATTTGGACTTCTAGCCTCGTGAACTGTGGGAAAATAAATTTCTGTTTGTTCAAGCCGGCCACTTGTGGTGTTTCTCTAGGTAACTCTCTTAGTCATCTAGAGCTGCTATAACAGAAATACCACAAGTGGATGGCTTTTACAAAGAGAAATTTATTTTCTCACAAGTCCAAATTCAGGGCATTAGCTTCAGGGGAAGGCTTTCTCTCTCTGTCAGCCCTGGAGAAAGGTCCTTCTCGTCAGTCTTCGCTTGGTCTGGGAGCATCTCAGCACAGGAACCTCAGGTCCAAACGACGCGCTCTGCTCCTGGAGCTTCTTTCTTGGTGGTATGAGGTTCTCAACTCTCTGTTCGCTTCCCTCTCCTTTTTATCTCCTGAGAGATAAAAGGTGTTGCAGGCCACACCCCAGGGAAACTGCCTTTACATTGAATCAGAGGGGTGACCTGAGCAAGAGCGTTACCTCCCACCCTAATCCTTTTAACCACAAGCAGAGATTATGATTTATAACACATAGGAAAGTCACAAAATGGGGGACAACCACACATGGCCTAACCAAGTTAATGCACACATTTTTGGGGGGACATAATTCAATCCATGACAGTAATTAAAGCACTGCCCCCTTGACTTGGGGCTGGCCCAGGGACTTGTTTGCAGTGGGCAGTGAGCAGACGTTAATGAGGTAAAGGTTTGAGATGTCCACTCTGCCTTTGACTCCAAGGGCACAGCCAAGGAGCAGACCCAGCCCCACTGCAGCCCAGGCTGGCCCAGAAGCCACTAGCCAGCCGACCCCACGCCACCTGCAACGTGCGCTGTAAGTAGGTTAAGTGTTCTGGACCTAACTGGGGTGGTGGCTGGCCACTGAAAGCTTTGAGGTCTTGAACACTGGTTTCAGAGAATATGGTTGGCCTGAACGCAGCAATGGTGAGAGAAGATGGCGCCACGCTGCCTTCTCTACTGACCTTTCACTTCTAGGTAGTTAGTGCTTTCATTGCAGCAACCTTATACTTTTCCATTATAATTGTAATAGTAATTTTTTCCCTTTTTAAAAAAATTTTATTGTGCTTTAAGTGAAAGTTTACAAATCAAGTCAGTCTCTCATACAAAAATTTATATACACCTTGCTATATACTCCTAGTTGCTCTCCCCCTAATGAGACAGCATACTCCTCTCCACTCTCTCTTTTAGTGTCCATTCGGCCAGCTTCTGACCCCCTCTGCCCTCTCATCCCCCCTCCAGACAGGAGATGCCAACATAGTCTCATGTGTCTGCTTGATCCAAGAAGCTCACTCCTCACCTGTATCATTTAGTCCTGTCCAATCCCTGTATGAGGAGTTGGCTTTGGGAATGGTTCCTGTCCTGGGCTAACAAAACGTCTGGGGACCATGACCTCTGGGGTCCTTCTAGTCTCAGTCAGTCTTTTAATGAGAATTTGGGGTCTGCATCCCACTGTTCTCCTGCTCCCTCAGGGGTTCTCTGTTGTGTTCCCTGTCAGGGCAGTCATCCATTGTAGCTGGGCACCATCTAGCTTTTCTGGTTTCAGACTAACGTAGCCTCTGGTTTATGTGGCCTTTTCTGTCTCTTGGGCTCATAATTACCTTGTGCCTTTGGTGTTCTTCATTCTCCTTTGCTCCAGGTGGGTTGACACCAATTGACGCATCTTAGATGGCGCTTGCTAGCGTTTAAGACCCCGGACGCCACTCTCCAAAGTAGAATGCAGAATGTTTTCATAATAGATTTTATTACGCCAGTTGACTTAGATGTCCTCTGAAACCATGGTCCCCAAACCCCCACCCCTGCTACGCTGGTGTTGGAAGTGTTCAGTTTATTCAGGAAACTTCTTTGCTTTTGGTTTAGTCCAGTTGTGCTGACCTCTCCTGTACTGTGTGTTGTCTTTCCCTTCACCTAAAATAGTTCTTATCTACTGTCTAATTAGTGAAAACCCCTCTCCCTCCCTCCCCACTCTCCTAACCATCAAAGAATATTTTCTTCTCTGTTTAAACTGCTTCTCCAGTTCTTATAATAGTGGTGTCATACAGTATTTGTCCTTTTGCAACTGACTAATTTCACTCAGCATAATGCTTTCCAGTTTCCTCCATGTTATGAAATGTTTCATGGATTCATCTTTGTTCTTTATCGATGCGTAGTATGCCATTGTGTGAATATACCATAATTCATTTATCCATTCATCCATTGATGGGCACCTTGGTTGCTTTCATCTTTTTGCTATTGTAAACAGTGCTGCAGTAAACATGGGTGTGCATATATCTGTTCCTGTAAAGGCTCTTATTTCTCTAGGATATATTCCAAGGAGTGGGATTGCTGGATCGTATGGTAGTTCTATTTCTAGTTTTTAAAGGAAGTGCCAAATCAATTTCTGAAGTGGTTGTACCATTTGACATTCCCACCAGCAGTGTAGAAGTGTTCCAGTCTCTCCGCAGCCTCTCCAACGTTTATTATTTTGTGTCTTTTGGATTAATGCCAGCCTTGTTGGAGTGAGGTGGAATCTCATTGTAGTTTTGATTTGCATTTCTCTAATGGCTAATGATTGTGAGGATTTACTCATGTATCTGTTAGCTACCTGAATGTCTTCTTTAGTGAAGTGCCTGTTCATATCCTTTGCAGATTTTTTATTTTGGTTGTCTTTTTGTAGTTGATTTTTTGCACTATTATGTAGATTTCAGAGATCAGACGCTGATCTGAAATGTCATAGCTAAAAACTTCTTTTTCCCAGTCTGTAGGTATTCTTTTTATTCTTTTGGTGAAGTCTTTGGATGAGCATAGGTGTTTGAATTTTAGGAGCTCCCAATTATCTAGTTTCTCTCCTGCATTGTTACTAATGTTTTGTACACTGTTTATGCCATGTATTAGGGCTTCTAACGTTGTCCCTATTTTTTCTTCCATGGTATTTATCGTTTTGATCCATTTTGAGTTCATTTCTGTGCATGGTGTGAGGTATGGGTCTTGTTTCATTTTTTTGCAGATGGATATCCAGTTATGCTAGCACCATTTGTTAAAGAGACTGTTTTTTCCCCATTTAATGGACTTTGGGCCTTTGTCAGATATCAGCTGCTCATATGTGGATGGATTTATGCCTGGATTCTCTATTCTGTTCCATTGGTCTATGTATCTGTTGTTGTACCAGGCTGTTTTGACTACTGTGGCGGTATAACAGTCTCTAAAATCGGGTACAGTGAGGCCTCCCACTCTGTTCTTCTTTTTCAGCAGTGCTTTACTTACCCAGGGCCTCTTTCCCTTCTGTATGAAGTTGGTGATTTGTTTCTCTATCTCATTAAAAAGTGTTGTTGGAATTTGGATTGGAATTGCATTGTATTTATCCTTGACTTCTGGTAGAGAGACATTTTTACAGTGTTAAGCCTTCCTATCCATGAGCAAGGTATGTTTTCTACTTATGTAGGTCTCTTTTGGTTTCTTGCAGAAGTGTTTTGTAGTTTTCTTTGTATAGGTCTTTTACATCTTTGGTAAGATTTATTCCTAAGTATTTTATCTTCTTGGGGGCTACTGTAAATGGTATTGATTTGGTGATTTCCTCTTTGATGTTCTTTTTGTTGGTATAGAGGAATCCAACTGATTTTTGTATATTTATCTTGTATCCCCATACTCTGCTGAACTCTTCTACTAGTTTCAGTAGTTTTCTGGAGGATTCCTTAGGGTTTTCTGTGTATAAGATCATGTCATCTGCAAATAGAGATACTTTGACTTCTTCCTTGTCAATCTGGATGCCCTTTATTTCTTTATCTAGCCTAATTGCTCTGGCTAGGACTTCCAGCACAAGGTTGAGTAAGAGAGGTGATAAAGGGCATCCTTGTCTGGTTCTCTTTCTCAAGGGGAACACTTTCAGACTATCTCCATTTAGGATGATGTTGGCTGTTGGTGTTGTATAAATATCCTTTACTATGTTGAGGAATTTTCCTTCTATTTCTGTTTTACTGAGAATTTTTATTATGAATGGGTATTGAACTTTGTCAAATGCCTTTTCTGCATCAATTGATAAGATCATGTGGTTTTTGTCTTTTATAAATATGATGGATTACATTGTTTTTCTAATCTTGATCCATCCCTGCATACCTGGTATGAATCCCACTTGGTCATCGTGGATTCTTTTTTGATATGTTGCTGAATTCTATTGGCTAGAATTCTGTTGAGGATTTTTGCATGTACATTCATGAGGCATATAGGTCTATAATGTTCTTTTTTTGTGGTGTCTTTACCTTTTTTTTTTTTTTTACCTAGTTTTAGTATCAGGGATATGCTGGCTTCATAGAATGAGCTTGGGAGTATTCTGTCCTTTTCTATGCTCCAAAATACCTTTAATAGTAGCGGTGTTAACTCTCCTCTGAAAGTTTGGTAGAACTCTCCTGTGAAGCCATCAGGGCCAGTGCTTTTTTTTTTTTGTTGGGAGTTTTTTGATTACCTTTTCAATATCTTCTTTTGTTATGGGTTTATTTAGTTGTTCTACCTATGTTTGTTTTAGCTTAGGTTGGTAGTGTATTTCTAGGAGTTCATCCATTTCTTCTAGGTTTTCAAATTTGTTAGAGTACAATTTTTCATAGTAATACAATATAATCCTTTTAATTTCAGTTGGGTCTGTTGTAATATCGCCCATGTCATTTCTTGTTCAGGTTATTTGATTCCTTTCCTGTTTTTCTTTTGTCAGTTTGGCCAATTGTTTATCAATTTTGTTAATTTCTTGAAAGAACCAGCTTTTGGTCTTGTTAACTCTTTCAATTGTTTTTCTGTTTTCTATTTGATTTAATTCTGCTCTAATTTTTATTATTTGCTTTCTTCTGGTGGCTAAGGGTTTCTTTTGTTGCTCTCTTTCTATTTGTTCAAGTTGTTGGGATAATTCTTTGATTCTGGCCCTTTCTTCTTTTAGGATGTGTACAATTGTTGATATAAATTGACCTCCGAGCACTGCTTTAACTGTGTCCCAATGATTCTGATAGAAAGTGTTTTCATTCTCATTGGATCCTACGAATTTCTTTATTCCATCCTTCATGTCTTCTATAACCCAGTCATTTTTGAGCAGGGTATTGTTCAGTTTCTAAGTGTTTGATTCCTTTTTAAAAATTCTTTTATCTGATTTTTCTTCAAATATATTGGTGCCAAGTGCTTTATCTTCAATCTCACCAATTCTGCCTTCCACTTGCTCAATTCTGCTCCTCTTTCTATTGAGTTTTCTAATTCTGCAATTTTATTTGTAATCCTCTGAATTTCTGATTGCTGTCTGTGGATTCTTGCAGCTTATTAAATTTTTCATTATGTTCTTGAATAGCCTTTTTAATTTCTTCAACTGCTTTATCCGTGTGTTCCTTGGTTTGTTCTGCATATTGCTTAATCTCCTTCCTAATCTCATTTCTGATGTCTTGAAGAGTTCTGTATATTAATCTTTCGTATTCTGCATCCGATCCTTCCAGGAAGGCACTTTCATCCAGAAGATCTGTTGATTCTTTGTTTTGAGAGCTTGTTGAAGCAATCACAGTCTGCTTCTTTATGTGATTTGATATTGACTGTTGTCTGTGAGCCATCTATAAATTATTGTATTAGTTTATTTTATGTTTGCTTACTGTGTCATAGCTTCTTGCTTTGTTTTGTTTTGATATGCCCAGATGTGTTGCTTGAGTGAACTAGCTTGATTATTTTCACCTTTGAAGCTCTGAGGTCCTGTCACCAGATGGCTAGAGCTGTTATCAGGTATATCAGCCTAGGAGTCCATTCACTTTTCTTGTATGGATTCAGCTCAGGTGTCCAGGTAGTTGGTCATCAAGTGTGTGGTACAGTTACTGTCCTACAGTCTTAGAGGCGCAGGGGTGATTGGTGTAGTTACCAGTATCTGGTTGCAGCAGGGGTTCACGCTCTGAACAAGGCAGGGGCTAACAACCATCCTCCGAGTGTCTGTGACGAAAGTGTGTCCTTGTTCCCTAGAGCCTACAGGTGGGTGGGTTCTCCAGATGGACCATGGGCACCCGATGTTTTTGGTTGTAGGAACTGGGAGTTACCAGTTATCCTTGGATCCCTGTCATCAGTGGCTGGGTGACCTGAGTGGAGTCACCAGTTCTTAGGCCCCGATGTGGGTAGGTGAGGGCCCTGTTTGATAGGCAAAGCAATGTCAAACATCAAATACCCATCTCTCTACCGCAGAGCTGAAACAGTTGTAGTCTGCCAACAAGGGCTATTCTCCTGAAATAGCTCCACACACGTTCGTACAGGGGGGAGAGGTGCTCAAAGTCCACGTACCATTTATGCCTGGATAGGAGCTGCTTCTGCCCTGAGCTCCCCACATTAGTGGAGTTGGCAAATTATCTTTTCCCCCAATCGCGAATTTATTCCTTCTCCAGGGCCTGGAAGATGGCTGTAGGTGTCAACACGGCCTGTCTCAGGCTCAGGGAAATGAACAGCCACTGAAGCTGGCTTGGGGGTGGAGGCAAGGTAAAATATATGAAAGTACTTAGCTTTTGCCAAGAACACCGTTCTTCTCTGGTTCCGGAGGTGTGAGTAGGCTGTTTCTCTCTGAGAAAACTGTGGCTGAATCCTACTACCAGCCCACCGCAGTCGCTTCCAGGAGTGGTGCCTGAGGGATCCTGGCAACTCATATCCGTTAAGTCCCCTCCACTTGTGAACCACCTCTTCCTGCCCCTGCTGCTCAGTCTGTTTTCTGACTTTGCCTGTGATGTTCAGGGCTCCTATCTTGTCAAAAATATAATCGTTTCACTTGTTTTTTCAGGTATTTGTTGTAAGAGGGATCACCGGGAGCGTCTGGCTATTCCGCCATCTTGGACCCACCTCCTATAATCGTAATTTTTAATTGAAAAATTTTTAGATGATTTATAGATTCACATGCAGTTGCAAGAAATAATACAGAGAGATCCCACACACCTTTTTTCCATTTTCACTAGTGGTAACATTTTACAAAACTATATTACAATATCTCGATCAGGAAATTGCCAATTTCCTTATAATTTAAAGGAAAACAATTAAAATGCCCTGTTGAGAAGAGGGAAACCCTGGAGTCATAGTGGTTAAGAACTGTGGTTGCTAACCAAAAGGTTGGCAGTTCGAATCTACCAGGCGCTTGGAAATGCTACTCTGTTCTATAGGGTGGCTATGAGTTGTAATCGACTTGACAGCAATGGGTTTTTGGTTGAGAAGAGAATGAGCTGACAGACCTCCTCTCTGAACGTCAGGAGAGGGATTCAATTCAGCCTCCTATGCCTCTTCTACCAGGGGCTACTGGTGTCCCTGAGACTGGCTCTGCAGGGCCTTTCTTTCCCAGCGCTGGCCTGGCCCTCTGAGAGTGCCTACTCAGTCACTTGGCCAGTTCCTTGAAGTGCATGACAACAGCTGTTTCTCATAGCTGGGCTCCTGGTTCCCCTAGCACTGATGATGGCATCTTTTGGGCCCGTCCCTTCCTCTGGGACAGCCCCAAACATTTGACCAGCTTTATCAGTGCTGGTCAAGCAACGAGTCGGCCAGGCACTTTTCTGTTTTCTTGGTTGGTGCAGCAGCTCAGACTTCTTGTCTTGGGTCCAACCTGCTCTGATAGGCCTGTGCCTCTTCCCTGGTGTCATCATTGTCCCCTCCTGGATGCCGTCACATGGTTTCAGTGCCACAGGCACTGCCGGCAGGTGGGGTGACCTGGGTGACCTGGAACGGGCAGCAGGTCAGGAATGCAGTGGAGTGCCTCCATGTAGAAAAGCAAACCACCCCGTGTCCTATCTATGAGGGGTGCCCTAAGGCCAAGCTGGAAACCCTGCTGGCATAGTGATTAAGAGCTACGGCTCCTAACCAAAAGATCAGCAGTTGGAATCCACCAGGCACTCCTCGGAAACTCTGTGGGACAGTTCTACTCTATCCTATCAGGTCGCTATGAGTTGGAATTGGCTTGATGGCAACTGATTTTTTTTTTTTTTAAGGCCAGGCTGGAGTCCCTGGGTGGTGCAAATGGTTAACATGCTTGCCTACTAACCAAGAAGTTGGAGGCTCGAGTCTATGCAGAGGTGCCTTGGAAGAAAGGTCTGGTGACCTAATCGATGAAAAAACCAGCCCTTGGACCCTGTGGAGCACAGTTCTACTCTGACACACACAGGGTCGCCGTGAGCAGGAACTGACTGGATGGCAAGGTTACCTTGTTAAAAGCATCAGAATTGAATTAGCAACTCAAGTTCCTTCTAATGTAAGATCAAAACTTTGGAGCTATGAAAAGATAACTTGGACATGATAAAATGCCTTTGCAAGTAGCAGGAAAGAGCTTTGGGGAATTTTTGTTTGTTTTTTTCTCTCAGGATTTTGTGGTATGTGTTGACATGCTGTGCTTGTTTGTTTTTTTTGTTTGTTTGGTTTACTTGTATGTTCCTTTTAAGAACTTCCTTCAAGCTGGGCTCCTTTAATAAACTTTTAAAGAAAAGAGCTCGGTAAGGCATATGACATCTGCAGAGTTTATTTATTTTTTTTAACTGAGTAAAATTCACACGACATAAAATTAACCGTTTAAAGTATACCATTTGGTGGCATTTGGTACATTATGCGACCACTACCACATTGTGCAGTCAGCGGGGTCAACTCAAGGGCGGCGACTCAACAGCAACGGACTTAAGACCAAGTGATGAGAAAGGGGTAACGTGAGGAGCAAAGAAAATGCACCAGGCCAGTGCGGATGGAAGCCGGTGGGAGCAGCAACATCAACAACAGGCAAAGTAGAATTCAAGGTAAAAAACTAAATGGACAAGGGAGAACATGTTACATCTACAAAACACATCCACAGAGAAGTTCTGAGAGCCACACTGTATTGCATTAGAATCTAGAAAAACAAACAAACAAAAAAAACCATTGCCATTGAGTTGATTCTGACTCAGTGACCCTATAGGACAGAGTAGGACTGCCCCATAGGGTTTCCAAGGAGCGCCTGGTGGATTCAAACTGCTGACCTTAATGTTAGCAGGTGTAGCACCTAACCACCACGCCACCAGGGTTTCCTCTAGAAATATAGTCTCTGGAAACACAAGGAGAGTCAGGCCACACCCAGCCTCGAGGGCAGCAAAACTTGACTGAGCTTGTGGAAAAGGCATAAAGGAGGCTATAAAATACTTAAACCACATATCAGCAATTTGGGTTTGATTTTTTTTTTTTATAGAGAATGTTGTGTGCATAGAGAATACCTCTCCCCCTGTTTTTTTTTTTCAAAATCCCATAAAAAATTATGAAAGTTGACCTAAAACCAAGCTACAAATCAAAGCTCATAACAACTTCAAAAAGTGAAAAATTGTTTAGGCCATATTCTTAGAGCTTAGCTCTATAAACTAAGTGTTAATGAAACAAAAAAAGAGCGATGGAATGGGTCACTTGGAAGTTTTAAATCATCCTTCCAAATGAGTCATGGGTCAAAGGGAAAAGCAAAACTACAATTGTGTTCTACTTATAAACAAATGATGGCGACTGTGCTCCATAAACATGGCAGGATCTGGCCAAAGGTCCACACAGGGGAGAATTAATTGCCATAAATGATTTAATTATTACCTACATGATTTTATTATGATTATTCAAATGATTTTATTAGCATTACTGTTAAAATTAAAGAAACATCGCAGTTAACTCAAAAAATAGAACAGAAACGGTACCATGAAATGAAGAAAAGAAAATAAGAAGAATGAATAATGAGGAAAAAGGCGGAAATTAATGAATTGAAAACCAAATAAAACTTGATTTCTTTCAAATCTGAAAGCTAGTTCCCCCCCAAATAAAAATTACATAGTATGCAAAACACTGGCCAACTTGGCCAAGAAATAAAAGCAAGGTTAGCATGGTGGCTAAGGTTGTATGTCAACTTGGCTGGGCCATGATTCTCGTGATTTGGCTGTTATGATGTAGTTTGGCAGCTATGTAATAATGTAATCACTTCCATAATGAGATCTGATATAATGTAATCATCTCCATGATGAGATCTGTTGTGAGCAGCCAATCAGTTGAAAGGCAGGTTCCTTGGGGGTGTAGCCTGCATCCTATATAGATGAACTTTCTGGCAAAGCTTGGGGGCTTTGCTCACTCTGGATCCTCCAGGTGGCTCCAGTTTACCTGACCTCCGGTTCTTGGGACTTGAGCTAGCAGCTTACCTGTCATCTTACCTGCAGATGTTGAGATTTGTCAGCCTACACAGCCTGTGAGCCATAGGCCTGCTGTCTGATCTTCGGTTCACCAGCCCCTGCAGCTATGTGAGTCAGGAGAAGCCTCCAACCTGGCCCATGGACTTGGGACGTTCTAGCCTCTACAGCCATGTGAGCCATTTCCTTGATATAAATCTCTCTCTATATATATTTATACACTTCACTGATTTTGCGTCTCTAGAGAAGTTTTTTTTTTTTAGAGAAGTCAGCCTAAGACAGGACTGAGAGTCCCTGTGGTGTAAACAGTGAACACGTTTGGCTGCTAACCAAAAGTTTGGAGTTTTGAGCCAGAAGAAAGGCCTAGCGGTCTACTTCCAAAAACTCAGCCATTGAAAACACTATGGTGCACAATTCTACTGTGACATACATCTAGTTGCCACAAGTCGGAGTCAACTCGATGGCAACTGGTTATATTTAGGATTCAGGAAGGGTAATCAAAATATGGCAGAGATTGTGATGTCCAGGAGGGAGGACTTTGCGCGCCTGTGAAAACAGAGGAAATGCCTGGTTGTCTTGTAAATCGTCAAATAAAATGTAAATACTGATTCAGAAGACATGGAAGAAGCCTGCTAGGAGAAAGTCACAGAAGACACAGGCTGGGAAGACCCATAAAATCTGCCCTGTGCTCCGACTGGGTTAATGCCTAACAGGAGAATAGCTTCATGGTCTTTCCTTAGATATAAAAACTCAGTTTGCACCACCAAAGCCAAACCAAACCCATCGCCGTAAAGACCATTCTGACTCTTGGTGATCCCATGTGTGACCGAGTAGAACTGTTCCATAGGATTTTCTTGACTGTAATCTTTACAGAAGCTGATCACCAGGCCTTTTCCCTGCAGAAGTGCTGAGTGGGTTTAAGTCGCCAAACTTTAGGTTAGCTGTTGGGGTTGCAAACTGCTTGTGCCACCCAGGGACCCTAATTCCACCCAAGTCTGGCTATTAATGTAATCCAATTTAGGTCCAGATCCCAGGAGGATCTTTTTATTTATTTGACACTTGGAAAATACAATTTAAAAGTTCATTTCTAAGAATAAATAACACAAAAGTGTGGAGGGAATTCTGACAGGGAGAGCTCACCTGTTTGTGTGTGTTACTTTGACACCACAGGCAGCATGGACAGAGGGGCTCTGTAGGAAGAGGGCTATAACCCTGGGGTCTGGAATATGGAAAGACGGCCAGGAACTATAGGCTGACCCTTGGGGAGGGGGCCAGAAAACCAAGTGGTGCCACATGGCCCTGAGGGCCACAGGAGGTCTCAGGGAGGGGGGGTGCCCTTCCTCCAAAGCACCCCCAACTCAGGGTTGACAAACCCAGACCAGGGAGGTGATGCCGGAGGCCCTGTGTGGTGTGGGAAACAGGGACAGGAGACCAGGAGGGGGGTGGACACAGGGATTGGTGGTGGGTCATGGGGAGCTGGGACCCAGAGTGGGGTGAGGTGGGACAGGAAGGATCTGGGTTAGAGGGGGATACATGGTGCGTGCTGACTGCTCCTGGGTGTTCCTGAGCACTCTGACCCTAAGGCTGTGGTGCAGGAAGGACGCAGGTCAAAGGTCCTGGGAGGGAAGGACCTGGCGGGCCTCCAGGGCTAAGAAGGAGCAAAGAGAAGGGTGTGTGTGGGGAAAAGATGTGTGCAAGTCACGTTGAAACCAGACTAATGGGTCCGTGCCCAGTGTGCAAGAAGTCAAACTCTTAGACACTGGTTTTGAGAGGAAGAAAGAGTTTATTTTACAGGCTAGCAAGCGGGAACTCAGAGGTATCGACCTCAAATTGAGTTCCCCGATCTGTGTGAGCAATGGACAATTTATCCTTCTACATATTTATTTAGGGGTGGAGGGAAACGGTAGGCAGGATCAGAGGTTTTACCTATTCATAGTTTCTACTGATTATTTATTACGAGGCGGGGGTAAGACTCAGCACAGAAGTGGCCGATGGACCACAAGCTTTTGAAATTGGCTTGACTATTGATGACACATTTCCAGTGATTCTGGTTCCTTGGCATGAGTCTTCGGGTTCCTGACGTAAGTTCTCTTGCATTATTGAGCATGCATGGCAGCCCAGGGTCGTTTGTTGGTCATCACGGTCTGCTTTGCACATGTCAGGCTCCTCTGAGCCAGTTAGATCGGGACTGTTCTGGGGGGTCTCCAGAGGGTCTGAAAAACAACTTAGAGGACATGAGTGACGTGGTGGGGAGGTGACCAGGAGTGGCCTGATACCTGGTGGATTAGTTAGATGTCTTCAGTGTCTTCAGTCTCCAGAGTCCCCTCACAGCAGGGACCCATGTGGGCCCTGAGTATCCTGGCCCAGAGCACACTGATCTGCTCCTCACTTCTAGGGTGCCAAGGCCAAGGGCCAGAGTGCCTGTACCCCGTCCACCCAGCTGGGCTTCCGGGGTGGCGGATCACAGTGAGTCCAAGGCAGCAGTCCCCTCCCCGCCTGGCTTCCCTGCCCTCGTCTCCGGCTGTCTTCCCTCGTTTTGCTGAGGCAGCACTTACTCCTGGGAGAGGGGAGAGGTCTGTGCTCTCGACCAGCATAAGGCCTTTCATCTCTCACAACAGTGCAGGCTTTTAAAAGATCAACATTATTGAGGTACAATTTATAGGCAATAAATCGCACCCATTTGAAAGGCACTGGTCAATAAATTCTGACAAATGAATACACCCCTTAACCTTTACACCCACCGAGACAGAGAATATTTCCATCAGCCCGGATCCCTCATGCCCCTTCTCTGCCATGTGTCCCACCCCCAGGCCCAGGCAACCACTCATCTGCTTTCTGTCAGAACAGCTTTTTACTGACTCTAGAATTTCGTGTAAATGGGCTCGTAACGACTCCTCCACTTAACACGGTGTTTTTGAGGTTCCTTCAGCATTTCTTTCCTTTCTATTTCTGAGTAGTTTCCACTGTACGGATATACCACATTGTGTTTACCCTTCATCTGTTGATGAAGACAGGTTTGGGTTGTTCCCAGTTTTTAGCGTTTATAAATAAAACTGTTATGGATATTTGTGTATAAGCCTTCATGTGAACATAGATTTTCATTTCTCTCAAGTAAATGTTTAAAGAGTGGGATTGTGGGGACATATTGCAGGCGCGTGTTCAATGTTGCAAGAACCTGCCGGACTCTTTTCCGAAGTGGTGGTACCATTTCACATTCTCTTCAGTTGCTCCGTATCCTTGCCAACACAGCACTTGGTATTGTGAGCTTTTTAACGTTAGCCACCTTAGTGGGAACAGTGCAGTATCTCATTCCTTGGTGAAAAATGGTACTGAGAATATTTTCAGGTGCTTATGACCCATCTGTATATCTTTGTTAAGTGTCTGTTCAAAGCTTTTGGATATTGTTTAATAGGGTTATTTGTCTTATTACTGAGTTGTAAGGGTTATTTATGTATTCTAGATACAAGTCTCTTATCAGATATACGGAATATGACTATTTTCCCCCAGGAAATGGTGTACTTTGAAGAGCAGAAGGATTCATTTTGGTGAAGTTCAATTCATCGATTTTCCTTTCATGGACATTGTTTTCTCTAGTCTGAGAAACCTTTGCCTCCCAAGGTTGCAATGATTTTTCTCATACATTTTCATGTATTTGTCCCAGAGAACTTTCTGCAATGACGGGAATGCTCCATATTCGTGCTGTTCAATATGGTGGCCAAATTGAGTTGGTTAGCACTTGAAATGTGGCTAGGAATTGAATTTCTAACTTTATTTAATTAATTTAAATTTAAATAGCCATATGTGGCTAGTGGCTGCCACACTGGTCAGCACTGGCCTAGAAGTTTTACAGATTTCGTTTTTAAATTTAGGTTTATTATCTTCTTTAAATTGTTATTGTGACGGGTATTTCAAATGTGACGTGGGGTGTGTGTGCGTTTCTCTGCGTGTCTGAATGAATGCATGTGGTGGGCGAGGAGCCAGGGAGACTCAGGAGCGTCACGCACTGTGTCCCTGCTGTGGAAGCAGGGGACAGGGTCTTTTCCTGGGAGCCACTGATGCTAATGGGTGGATGGCCTTGACATGGGTGCTTAGCAAGCCTCCCCCAGTACTGGCCTGGGGCACTAGGGCAGGCAGGGCAGGGTAGCAAGTGAAGTATTGGTGGAAAAAGGCGCATAGTATGAGGGGGGCAGACCCGGGCAAAGGGGTGCCAGAGCCATGACCACTACCTCCGCCACCTGCCTCTCCATCTCAGTATCCGCCTTCCATCATTCATAACACCCTTACCTCATCCAGCCTCTTCCCTGCTCTGACTTGGGGAGGGTGGGGGAGGAGGAGCCCCCTAACCCTTCCCCTAGAAGTGGGTCTCCAGGGCTTGGAGAGGACAGAGTGTGTGAGATAGATACTGTCCATAAGGGGGGCAGGACTTCCTGCCCTGGGGACTCCTGGATGGGGTTCAACCATTTGTTGCTAATATAGAGAAACAATTGATTTTTATATATGACCTTTGTATCCTATGACCTTGTTAAACTCACTTATTAATTCTGGTTTTTGCTTTTTGGGATCAATTTCTGGAGGTTTTCTATACTGAGCATCATGTGGGCACACTCTTGCTCACTCTTCAAGTGATCTGTGCATCACCTGGGGCTCCTCTTCACTCTTGGAGGGCGGACACTGTCCCCTCACCGAAGCCTGGCTCCAGGGACAGGTCCTGACCTGAAGTGTGGGTCTTTGCACCTTGCTGTGCCACGGGAGTCCCAAGTCTTGAAGAGCTTCCAGCCGGTCTGCTCAGCACACAAAGAACAAGGAGCAGCTGCGTGAGCGTTAGGATGAGCGGCCACCACAAGGGGGCAGTGTGGCCCCGTGCTTGGCCTCACTGCCGGGCATTTAGGAGGTGCTTGGGGGGGGAAAAAATTTTTTTTTTGGCGGGGGGGACGATGTAGAAACCCTGGTGCCATAGCGGTTAAGAGCTATGGCT
This sequence comes from Loxodonta africana, assembly GCF_030014295.1. Taxonomy (NCBI): domain Eukaryota; kingdom Metazoa; phylum Chordata; class Mammalia; order Proboscidea; family Elephantidae; genus Loxodonta; species Loxodonta africana. Next base: position 227,688,159 of record NC_087343.1, read on the forward strand.
GCTAACCAAAAAGGTCGGCGATTTGAATCCACCAGGTGCTCCTTGGAAACTGAACGGGGCAGTTCTACCCTGTCCTATAGGGTCACTATGAGTCGGAACCGACTTGGCCACAGTGGATTTGGCTTTTTTGGTTTTGGGGACAATGCTGTGCATCCTGCTGGGTCGTGGCTGCCCCAGGAGCACAGCTGAGGAGGATAGGCTGCCCACCACTTGGAGTCAGACCCTCAAGTGTGTGGAGACTTGCCCCTCCATCCCGAGTGGCAGGACCATCCTGAGAATCCTGAGAGAGAATGAAGGACACTCTGTCACTGTTATACCATGTCCCCGGCCATAGGCTTCTTGTCCAGAGTAGTGGGCCAGGAGGCAGAGCTTGCTTCTGCCCCAGCCCCGGGACCCTCGGCTCCCTCCATCCTCTGCCTGCCCAGTGCTAGTCCTGCATGGGCCCCACTCACTGTCCCCAGAGCCAGGCGCGGCTGAGCTGTGGCCCACCCAGCCCTCTCCCTGACAGGGCATGTCTGAGAGCTGGCCAGCTAGAAGAAACCCTTTGCCTACCTGTCCACCCCGTTTCTACTTTTTTGTCAGTAAGAGGACGTTTTGCAAAATATGTAGCTGCTTTTGTGCATTTTTCAGATTTTGTGCATTTTTCAGATGAGACCTAGGACAAACTCTTTTCCTCCCAGCAGACTTGCGTGGACAGCTGTTCTCAACTTTGAAGCCTGCGTGTGGTAGCCCCATAAGACCCCAGAAAGACCACCATTTATGGTGAGAACAAATAGACTGAAATGTGCCCTGCTTGGCCAGTGTCCACAGGGCTGTTCCCCGGGCCCAGGCGGGCACTGGGCTGGCAGGTTGGTCAGGACCCACCTGGCACCAGGAAGAGCCTGGTTGGAGGGCAGGTGAGGGGTGTTCCAGAAGTGGGGCACTGTGTCCCAAAGAAGGAGGATGGAACAGACACCCCTATCCATGACATGCCCATCGACCTTGCCATTCCGTGTGCCTTTCATTTTATGATTCACTGTGCCAGCCCAAGGGCACGAGAACATGCTGGGCACTGAAGCTCTGTCCCTGTCTGTGGCACCACACTGAGGTTGGAATGAACACACTTGAGACTTATCCTTATCCGACCCAGGACCACCTTCCAGGGTAAGCCCCCAGGGTGTGCCTGCTGGGGCAGCATTCTGAGCAGTGCTTACCTGGCTTACCAGATCATCCATAGTGAACAATTTCACGTTTTTTCACTGCATTCAAGATTCTACTTCTAGATATGGCTGGTATCTGTCTCTTTCCCAGCCTCACAGCACCCTCCTACAAAATCGAAGCTTCTTTTCAAATTTACAATCCCTGACAGGGGCGGGTGACCCAATTTCACATAAGTAAGCAAGCACAAGTAAGCCCATGCTTACCTTGCTTATTGGATAATCTGCCCCAGCTCTGAGGCTTTGCACCTAATGACCAAGCGTCCAGAAACGCTGCCTGGACAGCAGGCTGGGCTCCAGCACTTTACCACCCCAGGGCACGCTATTATTTTTACTGTTACTGTAATGGACCAATTTATGGGTGGAGAGCTTTTCTTAGTGTTGTTGGGTGTTTTCCTAATTATTCTATTTTACTTTTTCTCTACGCTCCTGATTTGTCAAATCCTAACATTACGGTTTATTCGGTTCCACTCTTTTAAAGAAGCAGCCTTGGAATGCAGCCCCTAACGGTTGCACCTCGGGGTTTATCCTGGGGAACTCGTCACAGACTGCATAAGGGCTTAGCCTCAAATATGTTCACCACAGCCGTGATGTAACGGATCCATCCTCTCTCCGCTCCCCAGAAGGAACCCTTGTGGATTCAGTGCCCATAGGGCCACCCCATGTTTTAATATTTGCAAACCATCATATCATACTATCGGATTAGTTTTAAGTTTTTGACATCAGGGATGTCACCCTGTATTATGGCTCTGGAACTTGTTTTTCTTTTAGTATTCTGTCTGAATGTGATGTTGTAGAGATATATCTACGTCCATTGATGTGGCTACCAGGTGGGAGGTGCCCCTGGGCATCTCAGCAATGACCAAATGCCACCGGCTACTTGCTTCAGAATTTAAAAGCTGGGGCCGCTCACGGCCTCCAGGCAGGTCACAAGACTGTCTCAGATGCGTGGGAAGCTTATGCCAATGTATATGTATGTATATATATGTGTGTGCTGATATATATACATAAATATGTATGTGTGCACATTTATATATACATATATGAGGGAGGGAATTGGTGGCTCCGTGGTAGAACTCTTGCCTTCCATGGAGGAGACCTGAGTTTGATTCCCAGACACCATATGCAGCCACCACCTGTCTGTCAGTGGAGGCTATGATACTGAACAGGTTTCAGCAGAGCTTCCAGACCAAGACAGACTAGAAAGAAAGGCCTGGAGATCTACTTCTGAATATCAGCCGATGAAAAACCTACGCATCACAATGGTCCCATCTGCAACCCATCATGAGGATGGCATAGGACCAGACGGTGTTAGGTTCTGTTGTGCATGGGGTCACTATGAGTCAGGGGTTGACTCGACAACGGCTATCAACAACAACAATGATATACACGTATATACAGGTAGTCCCAACCTGCGATGGGGTTCCATTCTGATGACTCTGACGTAAGTTGGTTCTGACATAAGTTGAATACTTCATTTTGTTTTTAGTTTTCATTATTATTGCCTTTTTTTTTTTATTATCAGTACCGTATAAATACAATTTTTTACAATTTTTATTTGTCTTTGGAAATTGGCATGAGAATGATAACATCAGCAAATTAACTCTGCAACTTTGTATGTACTACATATTACTAACAATAAGATGTATGAAGAAAACCCAAAATGGATGGTCATCAGTGCAGCTCGTTGTAACTCAAACTTGAATACATCATAAGTCAGGGACTACCTGTATATACACATGCACCCACGTGTGTGCGTATGTGTAGAATGTGTGTGTGTATACACATATATACATATATATCAATGTTTTATACATATATACATATGTATCTATATAGTTTTCCTATATGTTATTATTGTTGTGTGCCATCAAATCAATTCCGACTCATAGCGATGATATAGGACACAGTAGAACTGCCCTGTAAGTTTTCCAAGGCTTTACAGGAGCAGATCACCAGGGCTTTTCTTCCGTGAAGTGTTTGGTGGGTTCAGACCACCAACCTTTTAGTTAGCAGCTGAGCACTTAACCATTGTGCCCCCAGGACTCCTTTTTTCTACATGCCAGTATTAAATATTTAGAAAATATTTAGAGTAAGCACCATCAAAAAGAACAAAGGTATAAACTATTTAGAAATGAACTTAACAAGAAATGCACAGAACATATGTGGGGACAATAAAACTATCAGACTGACATTTAAATAACCAGGAGGAAGGACCTGGTTGAGATGACCCGATGTCTTCAAGGTTTATTTCTCCCAGAATTGATCTAAAAAGTCAGCATGACATTAATAAAAATACAATGAGTGTTTTCTTTTTACTTGGGAAAAATGATTCTAATTTTTTTCTCCAAGAATGAATGCATGATAATAGTTTAGTGTTTTTGTATTTGTTTTTAAGGGAGAGTGATGCAATGCAGAGCGTGGTGCTGATACAGGAAGACGCAGCTGGACTGGTGGGGTGGGAATGGAAAGCCCAGAATCAAGCTGTTGTTGCTGTTGTTAGCTGCCTTCAGACCCAACTCATGGTGACCCCTTGTACAATGCCCAGTCCTGCACCATCCCCATGTTTGGTTGTGGATCGTACTGTTGTGATCCACAGGACTTCCCGGGCTGATATAGAGCAGTACATTGCCAGGCCTTTCTTCCTAGTCTGTTTCGGTCTGGGAGTACCACTGAAACCTGTTCAGCATCATAGCAACATGCAAGCCTCCACTGACAGACAGGCGGTGGCTGCGCTTGAGGTGTGTTGGCTGGGAATGGAAACTGGCTCTCCCACATGGAAGGCAAGAAATCCACCACTGAACCACCGCTGCCCTCTGCACAGGTATACACCTCTCTTCTTTTTTACATAAATGCTAGCTGACTAAACACACTGCTCTGTGCCTTGCTTTTTTCACTTAGCGTGTCTTGGGGACCTTTCCATATCAGCACAAAGGGCTTCCATGTTTTCCTTCAGCTGCTAAGAACTGATCACCTTGAACATCCATCATTTCACTGGTGCACAAGGGTGTTCGTAAGTAAATTTCAAGGCGAGAGGTTGCTGCAGTGTGGCCTTCCAGCGGCGCCTCATCATCACACCCAGCACCGGTGGTGTGAACTGCACACACCGCTGTGTGGGAGCGTCTACACATCATTCAGGAAAAGGAGCAGCCCCAGTGGGAAAACGGAAAGATTGGGACAGACAGCTGAGGAGCCTGGAGAATCCTGAAGTGAAGGCCGAACAACTGCCATGCACCAGTTTACACCCTGAGGACTGGTCACACCTAGGGAACAGTCCCATGTCAGGTGTGGCCGGGATGGAGGAGTTGGGACCCCTGGTTGGCCAGGAGAGTACAAACCAGGGCAGATACTCTGGCGAGCCATCTGGCACTGACATGGGGATCCGGTGACCCAGCCATTCCTCCTGGGTCCATATTGCCAAGGACCCCTCTCCAGAGCCTCATGGGGCAGCTTGGGGGCATTCCCACAGCGTGACGGGGCGGGCAGGGAGCTAGACATGGCTTGGTGGGCATTCACCACCTGGAGAAGGACAGGCAAAGGTGGTGGGCACACACCATGACATGCCTTCCAGCAGATGGTCCACCCGGCAGTGTAGACGGATCTTCAGAACTCAGTGTAAGGAGTAGAATGTGGTGTCAACACCATGTGATTTAGGAAACTCAAGAAAGATGCTTTCAAAACAAGGCGTTTTCCACCAGAACGTGAGTGAAGGGCTCACAACCCTTGGGAGAGCTGGCTGCACAGGGGAGGCATTGGACCAGCCAAGACGATGAGATGGAATGGACTATTAAATGACAGATTCTGGAATCAAGTTATAAAAAACTCAACAGGGATTTTATTTGGGAGTAAACCAAATTGCTGCAGTAAGGAAGCCTAGCACTCAAGAGGAGATATCAAGGGCTTCAACTTGAGAAAGATAGCAGTCTCCTTATATAAAAAGCTTTGAGAAAATTAGTTGGGAAAAAGGGACAGGTTCTGGAAAGTCATCATTTACGCAAAGGCGGGTCCTTCTTAAGGGGAGCAGGGGAGTAAGTTTGTGATGGGCCATGTTATAGCTTGAATTGTGTCCCCCCAAAATATGTGTTAACTTCGCTAGGCCATGATGCCTAGTATTGTGCTGTTGTCCTCCATTTTGTGATCGGATGCAATTTTCCTATGTGTTGTAAATCCTAACGACTAGGATGTTAATGAGGCAGGATTAGAGGCACTTATGTTAATGAGGCAGGATACATACTACAGGATTATGTCATATCTTGAGTCAATCTCTGTTGAGATGTAAAGGAGAGAAGCAAGCAGAGAGACAGAGGGACCTCGTTACCACCAAGCAAGAAGAGCCAGGAAAGGAGTGTGTCCTTTGGACTCAGGGTCCCTGCGCTGAGAAACTCCTAGGCCAGGGGAAGATTGATGACAAGGACTTCCCGCAGAGCCAACAGAGACAGAAAGCTTCCCCCTGGAGCTGGTGCCTTGAATTCAGACTTCTGGCCTCCTAAACTTGAAAGAATAAACTTCTGTTTGTTGAAGCCATCCACTTGTGGTATTTCTGTTATAGCAGCACAAGATAACTAAGACAGGCCAGTGTCCTTTCCATAATTTTTAATAGGTGCAGAGTTTTTGGCTGTGCTATGATGAAGTCTCAAGAGAATGTGGGTTTGGAAAGTCGCAGTTAAATAAGGTTTATAGGTGGGAGCACTGGGGGCTGGTCTAGACTGGTCATGGTTGTTTCTGTTGGCAGAACAATGAGGTGGTGATGATGCTGTGCTGGGAACCCAGGGGAAGGGCAACCCCAACTCTCTGTACTGAGGCTGAACAAAGAAGAGAAAAGAAAAATGAATGAGGCCATGGTCTTTGAAACCGCCTGGTTCACACGCCATCACAAATCGCCACTGTTGCTGTGGGGTACATATGTAACTACTCTGAGACTCAGTTTCCTCTTTGATAAATGGAATAATAACAGCCACACCTCAGAATTGCCATTTTTGACTGATAGGGAGGATGCATGTGGGACAGAGGAGAGTGCTGGCTGCTAGTCAGTGCTGGATAAATGGAGGCCACATCCATTGTTCTTGTCAACGTTGTCATTGTTCCAGTACTTTGAAATACAACCATTTCTTGACCACTCATGGCATGAAAAAGGAAAGAAAAAGCATAAATAATTGAACTTCATCCACTCCCACCAGCCGCATGAACCACAGGGAATTTTATCTGACATTGAGTACTTTGAGATGGTGAACGTCACCACACCTTGTGGGTAGGATGAAGGGAAGCATGAGGTCTGAAAAATACACAGCTTTGGGGAAATAACTTCTGTTAACCACAACTGAGGTAAAACTAGGGAATAAATAATGAGCTTAAAATATGTGCTGAAAACAATTAACAAAGTATAAGATTAAAATCTAGATATTCTATTTTAATAGTTTGCCATCTGTTTGTAATAAAGCAAATTTCTGTTGGGTTAGAAATATAACTTTTATCCTTTCCTCAAGAAATTAGGACATGGATTTTACAGGGTCCCTCTACCTGCATATGGTGAGTCTGGAACGTGGAGTACCTCACATGGTGCCCCCACACCTAACCCAGAAGATTCCAACCACTAGTGCCAGGCACGGCGTTAGAAGGCGGGGTGGGAGCCTGCGCGGTAGAAGTAGATTAAACCTCCTGAAATGTGCATGATTTCCCTCCTTGATTTAAGATGAATTATCAGACAGCCCAGGGCTGAGCCAAAGCTAATTTTGTGGAAAATGACACCCACAATCAACACTCACCACATACATACTCCATACTGCCACATGCCACACACACTCACCACACACATACCCTACACCACCACACATACTGCATATACCTCACACACTCTCACCACACACACCATACACACCTCACACACACTCACCACATACATACCACACATACCTCACACGCACTCACCATACACACACCAAACGCACCTCACACGCACTCACCACACACACCATACACACCCCAAACTGACACACATACTGCACACACCTCACACACACTCATCACACACTCACCATACACACCTCACAAGACACACATGCCACATACACCTCACACGCAGTCATCATGTATACAGTGTACACACCTCACACTGACACCCATATCACACACACCTCACACACACTCACCATACACACCATACACACTCCACACTGAAACACACACTGCACACACCTCACACACAGTCATAACACACACTATACACACCCCACACTGACACACATGCCACGCACACCTCTAACACACTCGTCACACACACACTATACATACCTGTCTTAGGCTGGGTTCTCTAGAGCAGCAAAACCAGAAAAGCGTATAAACATCTCCAGCATATGACGCTCTTTCTCCCATAGCCAGGATTCATGGGTCCAGGAATCAAGGGTTGGAAATGGGAGTGGCACCACTCACCACTACCCCTAGTGACCCACTCGCAAGATTTTTGCTTCCTGTCCCCATAACCCTATGGTGTGTGGGTTTTGGGGTCTTAGTTCCTGTGATGGTTAAGACTGTGTGTCACCTTGGCTGGGCCATAATTCTCAGTGCTTATATGTGATCAGATCACTCCCGTGATGGAATCTGCTGTGAGTAGCCAATCAGTTGAAGGGGGGTTTCCTTGGAGGTGTGGCCTGCATCTGAATATAAGCTGCGTGCTGGCTTTTTGCTCACTCTGGATCCTGCCGCTGCCTCCCGTTTGTCTGACCTCCAGTTCTTGGCACTTGAGCTATCGGCTTATCTGCCAATCTCGGGATTCATCGATCTTCGCAGCCTGTAAGCCCTGCCCTCTGACCTGCCAATCTTGGGTTTGCTTTCCTCTGTGGCTACTTGATTCATGGACTTGGGACTTCCAGCCTGTACAATCACATGAACTGTTTACTTGATATAAATCTCTCTCTATGTATATTTATATGCTTTACTAGTTTTGCTTCTCTAGAGAGCCCAGCCTAAGACAGTTCCAAAGGGAGGAATGCTTCCACCTGGAGACACATCACTGACTCCATTGAATTGGATGTTAAGAACGCCACTGGCCACCTTGGGCTCCTTATACCTCCAGATGAACAGGCAAAGAAATGAGTTACCATATTGGCTGGTGTGATCTATACTGGTTACCAAAGAGGAAATCAGGTTGATAATTACCTAATGGAGGTAAAGAAGAGTATGCCTGGCATACAGGAGTTCCCTTAGGGTGTCTCTTAGTACTACCATGCCCTGTGATTAAAGTCAATGGAAAACTATAGCAACCCAATCCCGACATGACTACTAATGGCCCAGACCTCAGGAATGAAGGTTTAGTTCACCCACCAGACTAAAAACCACAATCACCTGAGGTGCTTGCTGAAGGCAAAAGGAATGCAGAAAAATGGGTGGTGGAAGAAGGTAGTTCTAAATAAACAAGGACTGAAATTGCTATGAGTATTTCTGCCTTGTACGTGTGCATCAAATTTTTGAAAAATAATTTTTATTGCACTTTAAGTGAAAGTTTACAAACCAAGTCAGTCTCTCACACAAAAATCCATATACACCTTGCTACACGCTCCCAATTACAAAAAAAAAAAAAAATTTTTTTTTTTTTTTAATGAGACAGCCCGCTCTCTCCCTCCACTCTCTCTTTTTGTGTCCATTTTGCCAGCTTCTAACCCCCTCCACCCTCTCATCTCCCCTCCATGCAGGAGTGTGCATCAAATTTTTTTCTTCACTTTATAAAATATGTAAACAAGGCTAGTGCATTTTTGATTATATGTGTGTTAGTTGTATCCTGTTATGTGTAAGTATGGCTTCATAATTGTCGTTATTCAGAGGTTATGTATGGTTTAAGAAGAGGTGTACAGGTGCCAAGTTGACAAGGCGTGGCCTTATTTCTTGTAGTAACAGAGCTGATATTGCCTAAAACCAAACCCAGAGTCATATTGTAAAAGTGGCTGAATAACAATGCCAGTTGAATTCCCAACTTCGAATGGTGTCTGAAGTCAAAGTGAAGGCATTGATTGGGAAGAAATGGGATCTTGAAACTTGGGATAGGGACATATGGGCAGATAATCCGGAAGCTGGAGACACTGAGCCCCTAAATTTCACTGAATCACTCCTGCCAACAGAACTAGCTCTCTCATTCCCACTTGAAGAGATTACTCCATGTTGGGTAAGCTACCCTCCTCACTAAAGCCATTACCCCTGCATCCCCATCTAATGAGATTAACTCAGCTGTGTCTAAAGAGTCTTTGTCTGAGTCATTGCCTGGGCCATTGCCTGAGGCAGATGCCTTACAAAACAATGCTGAGTGTTGTCAGAACATGCCCTCACCTCTGAATTTGGCTTCTAGACCTACAACTAGGCTTAAATCCCAGCAAGCCCTGAGCTGTGAAATGTGATCCAGGAGGAGGTACAGTACAGCAAGACCTATTCACTGAAAGCAAAAATCATTGTTAAGAGTAATTGAAGAACTAAATAAACATGTCGTTGTTGTTGTTAGGTGCCATTGAGTTGGTTCCGACTCATAGCAACCCTGTGCACAACAGAACAAAACACTGCCCGGTCCTGTGCCATCCTTACAATCATTGTCATGCTTGAGCTCATTGTTGCAGCCACTGTGTCAATCCACCTCATTGAGGGCCTTCCTCTTTTCCGCTGACCCTGTGCTTTGCCAAGCATGATGTCTTTCTCCAAGGACTGTTCCTCCTGACAACATGTCCAAAGTATGTAAGACACAGTCTCGACATCCTTGCTTCTAAGGAGCATTCTGGTTGTACTTCATCCAAGACAGATTTGTTTGTTCTTTTGGCAGTCCATGGTATATTCAATATTCTCTGCCAACACCGCAATTCAAAGGCATCAATTCTTCTTCAGTCTTCCTTATTCATTGTCCAGATGATGATATATAATCTGGTCTTAGACTTAATATTATTAAGGCATCAATACATTCAATGCAATTTTCGTCAAAATCCTAGGAAGTTTTTTTTGTAGAAATTTATAAACTGTTTCTAAAATCTGTATGAGAATGTAAAGGACCTAGAATAGCAAGAACAACTTTGAAAAAGAAGAACAAAGTAGGATTTGCAGTACCTGATTTCAAGACTTTTTTTTAATAATTTTTATTGAGCTTTAAGTGAACGTTTACAAATCAAGTCAGTCTGTCACATATAAGCTTACATACACCTTACTCCATACTCCCACTTACTCTCCCCCTAATGAGTCAGCCCTTCCAGTCTTCCTTTTGTGACAATTTTGCCAGTTTCTAACCCTCTCTACCCTCCCGTCTCCCCTCCAGACAGGAGATGCCAACACAGTCTCAAGTGTCCACCTGATACAAGTAGCTCACTCTTCATCAGCATCTCTCTCCAACCCACTGTCCAGTCCCTTCCATGTCTGATGAGTTGTCTTCGGGAATGGTTCCTGTCCTGGGCCAACAGAAGGTTTGGGGACTGTGACCGCCGGGAGTCCTCTAGTCTCAGTCAGACTATTAAGTCTGGTCTTTTTATGAGAATTTGGGGTCTGCATCCCACTATTCTGCTCCCTCAGGGGTTCTCTGTTGTGCTTCCTGTCAGGGCAGTCATTGGTTGTGGCCGGGCACCATCTAGTTCTTCTGGTCTCAGGATGATGTAAGTCTCTGGTTCATGTGGCCCTTTCTGTCTCTTGGGCTCATAGTTGTCGTGTGACCTTGGTGTTCTTCATTCTCCTTTGATCCAGGTGGGTTGAGACCGATTGATGCATCTTAGATGGCCGCTTGTTAGCATTTAAGACCCCAGACGCCACATTTCAAAGTGGGATGCAGAATGTTTTCATAACAGAATTATTTTGCCAATTGACTTAGAAGTCCCCTTAAGCCATAGTTCCCAAACCCCCACTCTTGCTCCGCTGACCTTTGAAGCATTCAGTTTATCCTGGAAACTTCTTTGCTTTTGGTCCAGCCCATTTGAGCTGACCTTCCGTGTATTGAGTATTGTCCATCCCTTCACCTAAAGCAGTTCTTATCTACTAATTAATCAGTAAAAAACCCTCTCCCACCCTCCCTCCCTCCCCCTCTTGTAACCACAAAAGTATGTGTTCTTCTCAGTTTATACTATTTCTCAAGATCTTATAATAGTGGTCTTATACAATATTTGTCCTTTTGCCTCTGACTAATTTCACTCAGCATAATGCCTTCCAGGTTCCTCCATGTTATGAAATGTTTCACAGATTTGTGACTTTTTTTTTATCAGTGCATAGTATTCCATTGTGTGAATATACCACAATTTATTTAACCATTCATCCGTTGATGGACACCTTGGTTGTTTCCAGCTTTTTGCTATTGTAAACAGAGCTGCAATAAACATGGGTGTGCGTATATCTGTTCGTGTGAAGGCTCTTATTTCTCTAGGGTATATTCCGAGGAGTGGGATTTCTGGGTTGTATGGTAGTTCTATTTCTAACTTTTTAAGAAAACGCTGGATAGATTTCCAAAGTGGGTGTACCATTTTACATTCCCAGCCTCTCCAACATTTATTATTTTGTGTTTTTTGGATTAATGCCAGCCTTGTTGGAGTAAAAAAAAAAAAAAAAATTTTTTTTTTTTTTTTTGTTGGAGTGAGATGGAATCTCATCGTAGTTTTAATCCGCATTTCTCTAATGGCTAATGATCAAGATCATTTTCTCGTGTATCTGTTGGCTGCCTGAATATCTTCTTTAGTGAAGTGTGTGTTCATATCCTTTGCCCACTTCTTGATTGGGTTGTTTGTCTTTTTGTGGTTGAGTTTTAACAGAATCATATAGATTTTAGAGATCAGGTGCTGGTCGGAGATGTCATAACTGAAAATTTTTTCCCAATCTGTAGGTGGTCTTTTTACTCTTTTGGTGAAGTCTTTAGATGAGCATAGGTGTTTGATTTTTAGGAGCTCCCAGTTATCTGGTTTCTCTTCGTCATTTTTGGTAACATTTTGTATTCTGTTTGTGCCTTCAGTTAGGGATCCTAACCTTGTCCCTATTTTTTCTTCCATGATCTTTATCGTTTTAGAGTTTCTGTTTAGGTCTTTGATCCACTTGGAGTTAGTTTTTGTGCATGGTGTGAGGTATGGGTCTTGTTTCATTTTTTTGCAAATGGATATCCAGTTCTGCCAGCACCATTTGTTAAAAAGACTATCTTTTCCCCAATTGATTTCAAGACTTTTTATAAAGCTACAGTCATCAATAAACTGTGGTGTTGGTATAAAGATAGACACATTGCACAATGGAGTTGAATAAAATCTATAAGTAGTTTCACACATATATATGGTCAATCGATTTTTTGACAATTTGCCAAAGCAATTCAATGGAGAGAAGGACAGTTTTTCAACAATTATTGTTAGGTCCTGTCAAGTTGGTTCCAACTCATAGTGACCCTATGTACAACAGAACGAAACACTGCCTGGTCCTGTGGCATCTTCACAATGTTGTTATGCTTGAGCCCATTGTAGCCACTGTGTCAATCCATCTCGTTGAGCGTCTTCCTCTTTTTTGCTCACCCTCTACTTTACCAAACATGATGTCCTTCCCCAGAGACTGGTCCTGGCTTTACTTCTTTTTTTTTTTATATATAATTTTTAAGTGAAAGCTTACAAATCAAGTCAGTCTTTCACATAAAAACCCATATACACCTTGCTTTAACCCAGTGCCGTCGAGTCGATTCTGACTCATAGCGACCCTGTAGGACAGAGTAGAACTGCCCCATAGATAATGAGACAGCCCACTCTCTCCTTCTACTCTCTCTTTTGTGTCCATTTCCCCAGCTTCTAACCCCCTCTACCCTCTCATCTACCCTCCAGGCAGGAGATGCCAACATAGTCTCAAGTATCCACCTGATCCAAGAAGCTCACTCCTCACCAGCATCCCTCTCCAACCCATTGTACAGTCCAATCCCTTTCTGAAGAGTTGGCTTTGGGAATGGTTCCTGTCCTGGGCCAACAGAAGGTCTGGGGGCCATGACCACTGGGGTCCTTCCAGTCTCAGTCAGACCATTAAGTCTGGTCTTTTTATGAGAATTTGGGGTCTGCATCCCACTGCTCTCCCGTTCCCTCAGGGGTTCTCTGTTGTGTTCCCTGTCAGGGTAGTCATCGGTTGTAGCTGGGCACCATCTAGTTCTTCTGGTCTCAGGCTGATGTAGTCTCTGGTTCATGTGGCCCTTTCTGTCTCTTGGGCTTGTAATTACCTTGTGTCCTTGGTGTTCTTCATTCTCCTTTGATCCAGGTGGGTTGAGGCCAATTGATGCATCTTAGATGGCCGCTTGCCAGCATTTAAGACCCCAGACACCACTCTTCAACATGGGATGCAGAATGTTTTCTTAATAGATTTTGTTATGCCAATTGACTTAGATGTCCCCTGAAATCATGGTCCCCAAACCCCTGCCCCTGCTACACTGGCCTTTGAAACATTCAGGAAACTTCTTCGCTTTTGGTTTAGCCTAGTTGTGCTGACCTCCCCTGTATTGTGTGTTGTCTTTCTCTTCACCTAAAGTAGTTCTTATCTACTATCTAATTAGTGAATACCCCTCTCCCACCCTCCCTCCCTTCTTTCTCTGTTAACCACAAAAGAATATTTTCTTCTCAGTTTAAACTATTTCTCACGTTCTTATAATGGTCTTATATAATATTTGTTCTTTTGCAACTGACTAATTTCACTCAGCATAATACCTTCCAGGTTCCTCCACGTTATGAAATGTTTCACAGATTCCTTACTGTTGTTTATCGATGCGTAGTATGCCATTGCGTGAATATACCATAATTTATTTATCCATTCATCCATTGATGGGCACCTTGGTTGTTTCTGTCTTTTTGCTATTGTAAACAGTGCTGCAATAAACATGGGTGTGCGTATATCTTTTCATGTAAAGGCTCTTATTTCTCTAGGATATATTCCAACGAGTGGGATTGCTGGATGGTATGGTAGTTCTATTTTTAGATTTTTAATGAAGCACCAAATCGATTTCCAAAGTGGTTGTACCATCTTACATTCCCACCAGCAGTGTATAAGTGTTCCAGTCTCTCCGCAGCCTCTCCAACATTTATTATTTTGTGTTTTTTGGATTAATGCCAGCCTCGTTGGAGTGAGATGAAATCTCATTGCAGTTTTTATCTGCATTTCTCTACTGACTAACGATCGTGAACATTTCCTCATGTATCTGTTAGCTACCTGAATGTCTTCTTTAGTGAGGTGTCTATTCACATCTTTTGCCCATTTTTTAATTGGTTTTTTTGTCTTTTTGTAGATGAGTTTTTGGAGCATCGATTTTAGAGATCAGGCCGTGACCAGAAATGTCATAGCTAAAAACTTTTTCCCAGTCTGTAGGTAGTCTTTTTACTCTTTTGGTGAAGTCTTTGGATGAGCATAGGTGTTGGATTTTTAGGAGCGCTCAGTCATCTAGTTTTTCTTCTGCATTCTTTATAATGTTTTGTATACTGTTTATGCCATGTATTAGGGCTCCTAATGTTGTCCCTATTTTTTCTTCCATGATCTTTATCATTTTAGACTCTATATTTAGGTCTTGGATACATTTCGAGCTCGTTTATGTTCATGGAGTGAGGTATGGGTCTTGCTTCAGTTTTTTGCAGATAGGTATCCAGTTGTGCCAGCACCATTTGTTAAAAACACCATCTTTTCCTCATTTAACTGTTTTGGGGCCTTTGTCAAATATCAACTGATCATATGTGGATGGATTTATGTCTGGATTCTCAATTCTGTTCCATTGGTCTATGTATCTGTTGTTGTACCACTACCAGGCTATTTTGACTACTGTGCAGGTATAATAGGTTCTAAAATCAGGTACAGTGAGGCCTCCCACTTTGTTCTTCTTTTTCAGTAATGCCTTATTTATCCGGGGCCTCTTTCCCTTCCATATGAAGTTGGTGATTTGTTTCTCCATCTCATTAAAGAATGTTGTTGGGATTTGGACAGGAATTGCATTAAATGTATTGATCGCTTTGGGTAGAATAGACATTTTTATAATGTTAAGTCTTCCTATCCATGAGCAAGGTATGTTCTTCCACTTATGTAAGTCTCTTTTGTTTTCTTGCAGAAGTGTACTGTAGTTTTCTTTGTACAAGTCTTTTACATCTCTGGTAAGATTTATTCCTAAGTATTTTATCTTCTTGGGGGCTACTATAAATGGCATTGATTTAGTGATTTCCTCTTCGATGTTCTTTTTGTTGGTGTAGAGGAGTCCAACTGATTTTTTGTGTTTATCTTGTATCCTAATACTCTGCTGAACTCTTCTATTAGTTTCAGTAGTGTTCTTGAGGATTCTTTAGGGTTTTCTGTGTTTAAGATCATGTCATCTGCAAATAGAGATACTTTGACTTCTTCCTTGCTAATCTGGATGCCCTTTATTTCTTTATCTAGCCTAATTGCTCTGGCTAGGACTTCCAACACAATGTTGAATAAGAGTGGTGATAAAGGGCATTGTTGTCTGATTCCCAATCTCAATGGGAATGCTTTCAGGCTCTCTCCATTTAGAATGGTGTTGGCTGTTGGCTTTAGATGCCCTTTATTATGTTGAGGAATTTTCCCTCTATTCCTATTTTGCTGATAGTTTTTATCATGAATGAGTGTTGAACTTTGTCAAATGCCTTTTCTGCATCAATTGGTAAAATCATGTGATTCTTGTCTTTTATTTATGTGATGGATTACATTATTTGTTTTTCTAACGTTGAATCATCCCTGCATACCTGGTATGAATCCCACTTGGTCATGGTGAATTTTTTTTTTTTTTTTTGATATGTTGTTGAATTCTATTGGACAGAATTTTGTTGAGGATTTTTGCATCTACGTTCATGAGAGATAAAGCTCTATAATTTTCTTTTCTTGTGGTGTCTTTACCTGGTTTTGGTATCAGGAATATAGTGGCTTCATAGAATGAGTTTGGTAGTATTCCGTCCTTTCCTATGCTCTGAAATACCTTTAGTAGTAGTGGTATTAACTCTTCTCTGGAAGTTTGGTAGAACTCTGCAGTGAAGCCATCCGGACCATGGCTTTTTTTTTGTTGGGAGTTTTTTGATTACCTTTTCAATCTCTTCTTTTGTTATGGGTCTATTTAGTTGTTCTACTTCTGCTTGTGTTAGTTTAGGTAGGTACTGTGTTTCTAGGAATGCATCCATTTCTTCTAGGTTTGCAAATTTGTTAGAGTACAATTTTTCATAGTAATCCGATATGATTCTTTTAATTTCAGTTGGGTCTGTTGTAATATCGCCCATCTCATTTCTTATTTGGGTTATTTGCTTCCTCTCCTGTTTTTCTTTTGTCAGTTTGGCCAGTGGTTTATCAATTTTGTTGATTTTTTCAGAAAACCAGCTTTTGATCTTGTTAATCCTTTCAATTGTTTTTCTGTTTCATTTAGTTCAGCTCTAATTTTTATTACTTGTTTTCTTCTGGTGCCTGTGGTTTTCTTTTGTTGCTCTCTTTCTATTTGTTCAAGTTGTAGGGATAATTCTTTGATTTGGGCCCTTTCTTCTTTTTGTATGTGTGCATTTATTGATATAAATTGACCTTTGTATGCTGCTTTTGCTCTGTCCCAAAGGTTCTGATAGGAAGTGTTTTCATTCTCGTTGGATTCTCTGAATTTCTTTATTCCATCCTTGATGTCTTCTATAATCCAGTCTTTTTTGAGCAGGGTAATGTTCAGTTTCCAAGTGTTTGATTTCTTTTCCCTGCTTTTCTTGTTATTGATTTCCACTTTTATGGCCTTAGGGTCCGAGAAGATGCTTTGTAATATTTCAATGTTTTGGATTCTGCTAAGGCTTGCTTTATGACCTAATATGTGGTCTATTCTAGAGAATTTTCCATGTGCGCTATAAAAGAAAGTATACTTGGTTGGTGTTGGGTAGATTGTTCTGTATATGTCTATGAGGTCAAGTTGGTTGATTGTGGCATTTAGATCTTCCGTGTCTTTATTGAGCTTCTTTCTGGATGTCCTGTCCTTCAAGGAAAGTGGTGTGTTGAAGTCTCCTACTATTACTGTGGAGCTGTCTATCACACTTTTCAATGCTGATAGAGTTTGTTTGATGTATCTTGCAGCCCTGTCATTCGGTGCATAAATATTTAATATGATTATATCTTCTTGGTGTACTGTCCCGTTAATCATTATATAGTGTCCTTCCTTATCCTTTCTGATGGATTTAACTTTAAAGTCTATTTTGTCAGAAATTATTATTGCCACTCTTGCTCTTTTTTGATTGTTGTTTGGTTGATATGCTTTTTTCCATCCTTTGAGTTTTAGTTTGTTTGCGTCTCTAAGTCTAAGGCGTGTCTCTTGTAGGCAGCATATAGACAGATCTTGTTTTTAATCCATTCTGCCACTGTCTGTCTCTTTATTGGTGCATTGAGTCCATTTACATTCAGGGTAATTATGGATAGGTATGAATTTAGTGCTATCATTTTGATGTCTTTTTTTGTGTGTTGTTGACCGTTTCTTTTTCCCACTTGATTTTATGTGCTGAGTAGATTATCTATGTATTGTCTTTTCCTAATATTTGTTGTTGTTGATTTTGGTTCTGCTGAGTCTCTATTTTTTTCTTGTATTTTATTTTGATGAGTAGGATAGTTTGTCTCCTCTGTGGTTACCTTATTATTTACCCCTATTTTTCTAAATTTAAAACTAACTTTTATTTCTTTGTATCTCTGTATCTTCCTCTCCATATGGAAGGTGTATGATTACATTTCTTAGTCCCTCTTTATTATCTAATGTTGTCTTCTTTTTTATAAGAACATTGCTGTTTCCCTGTTTTGAGCTTTTTTTTTTTTTTAATAATCTTGCTTTGTGTTTTTGGATTTCCCTGTCTGGGTTGACTTCTGGTTGCTCTGCCCAGTGTTCTAGTCTTGGGTCGATACCTGATATTATTGATTTTCTAACCAAAGAACTCCCCTTAGTATTTCTTGTAGTTTTGGTTTGGTTTTTAAGAATTCCCTAAACTTGTGTTTATCTGGAAATGTCTTAATTTCACCTTCATGTTTAAGAGACAGTTTTGCTGGATATATGATTTTTGGCAGTCAATTTTTTTCCTTCAATTTTTTAAATATGTCATTCCGTTGCCTTCTTGCCTGCATGGTTTCTGCCAAGTAGTCCGAGCTTATTCTTATTGGCTCCCCTTTGTAGGTGACTTTTCATTTATCCCTCACTGCTCTTATAATTCTCTCTTTATCTTTGGTTTTGGCAAGTTTGATTATAATATGACTTGGTGACTTTCTTTTAAGATCTATCTTATGTGGAGTTCGATGAGCATCTTGGATAGATATCTTCTCATCTTTCACGATATCAGGGCAGCTTTCTGCCAACAAATCTTCAGCAATTCTCTCTGTATTTTCTGTTATCCCTCCCTGTTCTGGTACTCCGATCACTCATAGGTTATTTCTCTTGATAGATTCCCACAAGATTCTTAAGGTTTCTTCATGTTTTTTAATTCTTTCATCTGATTTTTCTTCAAATATATTAGTGCCAAGTGATTTATCTTCGAGTTCAGAAATTCTAGCTTCTACTTGCTCAATTCTGCTCCTCTGATTTTCTATTGAGTTGTGTGCTTCTGTAATTTTGTTGTTAACCTTCTGAATTTCTGATTGCTGTTGTCTATGGATTTTTCCAGCTTATTAAACTTTTCATTATGTTCCTGAATAATCTTTCTGATTTCTTCAATTGCTTTATCAGTGTGTTCCTTGGCTTGTTCTGCATATTGTCTCATTTCCTTCCTGATGTCTTGAAGGGTTCTGTATATTAAACTTTTGTATTCTGCATCTGGTAATTCCAGGAATGCACTTTCATCTAGAAGATCCCTGGATTCTTTGTTTTGAGAGCCTGTTGAGGTGATCATGGTGTGTTTCTTTATGTGACTTGATATTGACTGTTGTCTCTGAGCCATCAGTAAGTTATTGTATTAGTTTATGCTTGCTTACTGTGTCGTAGCTTCTTGCTTTGTTTTGTTTTGGTATACCCCCATGGGTTGCTTGAGTGAGCTAGCTTGATTATTTTCACCTTTGGAGCTCTGACGTCTTGTCCCCAGCTGGCTAGAGCTGTTATCAGGTAATCAGTCTAGGAGTCCATTCAGTTTTCTTGTATGAACTCAGCTCGGGTTTCCAGGTAGCTGATATCAAGTGTGTGGTACAGGCTCTGTCCTACAGTCTTAGAGGGGCAGGGATGATTGGCATATATACCGGTATCTAATTACAGCAGGGGGTCATGCTCTGAATAAGGCAGGGGTCTGAGAACCGACCCCCGAGTGTCTCTGAGGAAAACGTGTCCCTGTTTCCTAGAGGGTGCAGGTGGGTGTGTTCTGCAGACGGACCACGGGCACCCAATGTTTTTGGTTGTAAGGACTGGGAGGTACCAGTTATCTCTGGACCCCTGTCGCGGGTGGCTGGGTGACCTGAGTGGAGCTACCAGTCCTTAGGTCCCTGATGTGGGTAGGTGAGAACCTTGTTTAATAGGCAAAGTAATGTCAAATATCAAACACCCACCTCTCCACCGCACAGCTGAAATGGTTGGAGTCTGCCAGCAAGGGCCTATTGTCCTGAAATAGGCCCACACAGATCCATGCAGAAGGGAAAGACGTTCAAAGTCCATGGACAGTTTATGCCTGGTTTATGCTTCTGTCCTGAGCTCCCCTGGTTAGTGGAGCTAGCAAATTATCTTTGCCCCCAAATGCAAATTTTTTCCTTCCCCAAGGCCGGGAGAATGGCTCTAGGTGCTCATCAGGGCCTATCTCGGGCCCAGGGAATTCAGCCACTGAAGGCGGTTTGCGGGTGGGGGGGGGCACATTAAAATATATGCAAGTACTTAGCTTTTGCCGAAAGCGCTGTTCTCCTCAGGTTCCGGAGGTGTGAGTAGGCTGTGTGGGTGGCTGCTTCTCCCTCAGGAAACTGTGGCCAAAAGCTAGTACCAGCCCGCCGCTGCTGCCGCCGCTCCAAGTATGGTGCCTGAGGGCTCCCTGCTATTCAGGTCTGGTAACTCCTCTCCCCTTCTGAACAGTCTCTTCCTCCCCCTTCCGGTCAGTTCGCTATCTAAGTTTGCCTTTGAAGCTCAGGGCTCCCAGCTTGTCACAAATTTACTTGTTTCACTTGTTTTTTCGGGTCTTTGCTGTAAAGAGGGTTCGCCGGAAGCATCTGTCTATTCCACCATCTTGGCTCTGCCTCAAGTCACTTATCTTAATGAAAGCTATTACCATAAGCCCTGGGTGTACTTCTTACAAGACAGATTTGTTTGTTCTTTTGGCAGGCCATGGTATATTCAATGTTATTTAATATTTATTAAGCACAACGTCCTTTTCTAGGGACTAGTCCCTCCTGATAACATGTCTAAAGTATGTGAGATGAAATCTAGCCATTGTTGCTTCTAACGAGCATTCTGGCTTTACTTCTCCCAAGACAGATTCGTTGGTTCTTTTGGCAGTCCGTGGCATACTTAACATTCTTTACCAAAACCATAATTCAAAGTCATCAATTCTTCTTTGGTCTTCCTTATTCATTGCCCAGCTTTCGCATGCATATGAGGTGATGAAAACACCATAGCTTGGGTCAGGCACACCTTAGTCCTCAAAGTGACATCTTTGCTTTTTAACACTTTAAAGAGGTCTTCTGCATCAGATTTGCCCAATGCAATGCATCATTTGATTTCAGGCCTGCTGCTTCCTTGGGTGTTGATTGTGGATCCAAGTAAATGAAATCCTCGACAACTTCAATCTTTTCTCTGTGTATCATGATGTGGCTTATTGGTTCAGCTGTGAGCATTTTTGTTTTCTTTATGTTGAGGTGTAATCCATACTGAAGGCTGCAACCCTTGATCTTCATCAGTAAGTGCTCCATGTCCTCTTCACTTTCAGCAAGGAAGTTTGTGTCATCGGCATAAAGCAGGTTGTTAATACTTAGGAAGGCTACAGCCCACGACACAATCTCACGAAAATACTGAGATTTATCATTAGATCATAGCATGCTTGCCCTTCTCCACACCTTACCACCAGAAGAGGACTCTAGTATAATAACAGTGGATTAAAGCTGAGAGAGCTGCAAGTTGCACTCTGAGGAGAAGTTCATAGAGAAGCCCAAAGACAAGATAGGAGTCAAGAACAAAGACACTAGAGGAAACCAAAGTCTTTAGCACCTATAACTCCAGCAAACCATAAACACAACCCAGCTCCTAGTCTTATTAACAGAAAATCTCACACTAGAGGCCAATTCATGCCAGTTCCTGATGTATGATGCACTATGCCTGACTTTGAACAAGAAAATTACAAGGTATGCTAAAGGGGAAGGAAAAACACATTTTAAAAAAGGAAGCTTTAGAACTAGATTCAGATATGACACAGATTTTGGAATTATCATACTGAGAATTTTAAATACCTATGATTAATATGTTAAGGACTCAAATGGAAAAAGTGTACAGCATGTAAGAATAGGTGGGTAATATAAGCAGAGAGATGGAAATTCTAGGAAAAAAATCAAAAGGAAAGGCTAGAAATTAAAAAATACTGTGACAGAAATAAAGAATGCCTGTGAGGGACTCAGCAGATTGGACATGGTTGAGGAAAGAATCAGTGAGCTGAAAAATATGTCAACAGAAGCTTCCCAAACCAAAAAGCAAAGAAGAAAAAGAATGAGAAAAAAGGAACAAAATATCCAAGAACTGTGGGAGAATTACAACAGATGTAACACACACATAATGGGAACACCAGAAGGAAAAGAAAGAGAAAAAGGAAAAGAAGAAATATTTGAAGTAATAATGGCTGAGAATTTTCCAAAATTAATGACACACACTGAATCACAGATCCAGGAAACATGGCAGCAATACAAATACCAAAATAAAATAAAAATCTACATTTAGGCACATCATATCCAAACTGTAGATAAACAATAAGCTAATAAAACACCTTGTGCCCAAAGGACTAATGGACCACATCTACTATGGCCTCCACCAGACCGAGTCCAGTACAACTAGATGGTGCCTGGCTACCACCACTGACTGCTCTGACAGGGGTCACGGTAGAGGGTCCTGGACAGAGTAGGAGAAAAATGTAGAACAAAACCCTAACTCAAAAACAAAGACCAGACTTGTTAGCTTGACAGAGACTTGAGAAACCCTAAGAGTATGGCCCCTGGACACCCTTTCAGCTCAGTAATGAAGTCATTTCTGAGGTTCGCCCTTCAGTGAAAGATTGGACAGACCCACAAAACAAAATGAGACTAAAGGGGCACACCAGCCCAGGGGCAAGAACTAGAAGGCAGGAGGGGACAGGAAAGGTGGTAGTAGGGAACCCAAGGTTGAGAAGGGAGAGTGTTGACATGTCGTGGGGTTGTTAACCAATGTCATACAACAATATGCGCACTAAATGTTTAATGAGAAACAAGTTTGTTTTGTAAACCCTCATTTAAAGTACAATAAAAAAAATCTTGAAAGATGGCAGAGGGGAAAAAACACTTGGTACCTATACAGGAAGAAGGATAAGAATTAAGACTTACAGTGGACTTCTCATCAGAAACCATGCACCAAAAGGAGAGTAGAGTGAAATGGTTAGTGTTGAAAGAAAAGAACTCACCAACCTGTAAGTTTATATTTAGTGAAATTATCCTTGAGTAGTGAAATTTTTTTAGTGAAGGAGAAATAAAGACTGTCTTAGACAAATAAAAAGTGAAGGAACCAGTGGCCAGCAGACCTGCCATGCAAGAAATGTTAGAAGAAGTTCTTCAGGGAGAAGAAAAATCTTATAGGTCAGAAACTTGTATCTACATAAGGAAGGAAAAGTGTTAGAGAAGGAATAAATGAAGGTAAAATGAAATCCTTTATTTTTCTTATGCTTATTGATCTAAAAGATAACCGTTTAAAGGAATAATTGTAACAATGTATTGGATGATTGTAGCATAAGGTTAAGTGGAAAAAAATGACAGCAAAGTTATAAGGAACAGAAAGGAGGAATTAGGAATACTGTGTTATAAGCTACTGGCATTACATATGAAGTGGTATAGTGTTATTTTTAAGTGGAATTCAATTAGTTATAAATGTACGCTGCAAACTCTAGGGCAACCACTAAAGTTTTTTAAAAGAAGAAAAATTAATATGCTAAGAGAGGAGATAAAACAGAACCATATAAAAACAATTAAAACCAGGGAAGGCAGAAAAAGAGGAGGGAGAAACAAAGAACAAATTCAATGAATAGGAAACAGTTACAACCATGGTAGCCATGAATCCAACTAAATTAATACTCACTTGAAACGTGAAATTATTTAAATACACCAATTAAGGGTCAGAGATTGTCAGGGTGGATTAAAAAAAAACCCATCTAACTATATGTTGTCTATAAGACACCCACTTTAAATATGAAGCCTCAGATAGGAACGGAGAAGGACATACAGGCACACCTTGGAGATATTGCAGATTAGGTTCCAGACCATCACATTAAAGCAAGTCACACGAATTTTTTTGTTTCCTAGTGGATATACGAGTTATGTTTATACTGCAGTCTATTAAGTGTGCAATAGCATTACGTCTAAAAAAACAATGTACATAACTTAATTAAAAAATACTTTATGGCCAAAAAATGCTAACCACCATCTGAGCCTTCAGAAAGTTATAATCTTTTTGCTGCTGAAGGGTCTTGCCTCAGTGGTAATGGCTGCCGACTGATCAGGGTGGTGATTGCTGAACGCTGGGGTGGCTGTGGCAATTTCTTAAAATAAGACAACAATGAAGTCTGCCTCATTGATCGATTCTCCCTTTCATGAAAGATTTCTCTGTAGCATGCGATGCTGTTTGATAGCATTTTACCCAGAGTAAAACTTTTCAAAATTGGAGTCAATCCTCTCAAACCCTGCCACTACTTTATCAACTAAGTCTATGTCATGTTCTAAATCCTCTGTTGTCATTTCAACAATATTCACAGCATCTTCACCAGGAGTAGAGTCCATCTCAAGAAACCACTTTGCTCATCCATAAGAAGCAACTCCTCATCCATTAAAGTTTTATCGTGAGATGGCAGCAATTCAGTCACATCTTCAGGCTCCACCTCTAACTCTAGTTCTCTTGCTGTTTCCACCACATCTGCAGTTACTTCCTCCACTGAAGTCTTGAACCCCTCAAAGTCATCCATGAGGGTTGGAATCAACTTCTTCCAAACTCCTGTTAATGTTGATATTTTGACCTCTTCCCGTAAATCATGAAGAGGTCAAAATATCAACATTAGTGATATTGAATCCTTTCTAGAAGTTTTTCAATTTTCTTTGCCCAGATCCATCAGAGGAATCACTATCTATGGCAGCTACAGCTTTGCAAAATGTATTTCTCAAATAATAAGACTTGGAAGTTGAAATTACTCCTTGATCCACGGGCTGCAGAATGGGTGTGTGTCAGCAGGCATGAAAACAACGTTAATCTCCTTGTACATCTCCATCAGAGCCCTTGGGTGACCAGGTGCATTGTCAATGAGCACTAATATTTTGAAAAGAATCTTTTTTTCTGAGCTGTCGTTCTCAACAGTGAACTTAAAGTATTCAGTAAACCGTGCTGTAAACAGAGGTGCTGTCGTCCAGGCTTTGTTGTTTCATTTATAGAGAGCAGGCAGAGTAGACGTGGCATAATTCTTAATGGCCTGAGGATTTTCAGAACAGTAAATGAGCATTGGCTTCAACTTAAAGTCATCAGCTGCATCAGCCCCGAACAAGAGAGTCAGCTTTGAAGGTCTGAAGCTTTGAAGCCCGGCATTCGTTCTCCCCTTTAGCTATCAAGGCCCTAGATGGCGTCTTCTTCCGGGATGAGGCTGTTCTGTCTACGTTGAACACCTGTCGTGCAGTGTAGCCACCGTCCCCAGTTGTCTCAGGAAGAGCTCCTGGATAATCTGCTGCAGCGTCTACATCTCCACTTGCTGCTTCAACTTGTACTTTTGTGTAATGGAGACGGCTTCTTTCCTTAAACTTCATAAGCCAACCTCTGCTAGCTTCAAACTTTCCTTCTGCAGCTTCCTCACCTGTGTCAACCTTCACAGAATTGAAGACAGCTAGGGGCTTTCTGTGGATTAGGCTTCGGCTTAAAGGAATCTTGTGGCTGGTTTAATCTTCTATCCAGACCACTACAACTTTCTCCATATCAGCAATGACGCTGTTTCACTTTCCTGTCATTCATGTGTTCACTGGAGCAGCAATTTTAATTTCCTTCAAGAATTTTTCCTTTGCATTCACAACTTGGCTAACTGGTGCAAGAGGCCTAGCTTTCAGCCTTTCTTGGCTTTCAGCATGCCCTCTTCACTAAGCTTAGTCATTTCTAGCTTTTGATTTTAAGCGAGAGATGTGGGACCCTTCCTTTCCTTTGAACACTTAGAGGCCATTGTAGGGTTATTGATTGGCCTAATTTCAATATTGTGGCCCAGGGAATAGGGCGGCCCAAGGACAGGGAGGGAGAGATGGGGGAACGACTGGTTGGTGGAGCTGTCAGAACACGCACAACGTTTATTAAGTTTGCTGTCTTATATGGGCGCAGTTCATGGCACTGCAAAACAATTACAACAGTAACATGAAAGATCACTGATCATAGATCACCATAACAGATAAAATAATAATGAAGAAGTTAGAAGTGTTGTGAGAATTACCAAAATGTGACACAGAGACATGAAGTGAGCATATGCTATTGGAAAAATGGCGCCGATAGAGTTGCTTGACACAGAGTTGCCACGAACCTTCAATTTGTAAAAAACACAATCTCTGCAAACTGCAATAAAGCAAAGCACAATAAAATGAGGTGTGCCTGTATTATGCTAATGCTAATCAAAAGAAAGCTGGAGTAGTTCTATCAATTTCAGACAAAGTGGACTTTTGAACAAGGAAAACTACAGGGATAAAAAGGGACATTATACAATGATAAAAGAGTTCATTCTCCAGAAAGATGTACCAATCCTAAACATGCATGCACCTAACAACAAAGTGTGAAAAGATGTGGGGCAAAAACTGATAGATTTGCGAGGAAAAACAGATACATGTGTTACAGTGAAACCTGTGAGAGCCAGAACTCGATGGGACTGCCTTGATTTTCTGGGCCTCACAGGTTTTCTGCCTTTGACAGGGTGCAGTCTTAACACTTTTCCATCACTTGTTTTAGTGCAAAATATTTGAGCTTTCCTTCTCTGACAGGTTTCTGCCTTACGCAGTTTCTGGCTTTTGCAGGTTTTACTGTATTATAATTGAAATCTTCAACATTCATTTTTCAATAACTCATAGATGAAGCAGGCAGAAAATCAGTAAAGATATTGTTGAAATAAACAGCATTATCAATCGATCTAAAACAAGTGGAAGAAAAGAAATAATAAAATAATAAAAATTAGAGCAGAAGTCAATAAAACTAAAAATGAGAAAAGCAAAAAAAAAAAACCAAAAGTTTTTTTTTTTTTTAAAGCAGTAAAGTATTTTTTAATTAGGGTATATACATTGTTTTTTAGACATAATGCTATTGCAGACTTAACAGACTACAGTATAAACAGGACTTTTATATGTACTGGGAAACCAAAATTTTGCGTGACTCCCTTTATTGTGATATTCACTTTATTGCGGTGGTCTGGAACCAAACTCAAAATATCTCCAAGTTATGCCTGTATTTTATCTCTGTGCTTTTACTGGTTACTCTTAATTTTAATGTGTATACTTGACCAATCATGACCAAACCAAAACGAAACCCATTGCTGTCCTGTCAATTCTGACCCATAGTGACTCTATGTGACAGAGTAGACTTGCCCCATCAGGTTTCCAAGGCTGTAAATCTTCTTTTCTTTTTTTTCTTTCTTTTTTTATTGTCAAAAGTTGGTTCTTTGAAAAGATCAATAAAATTCGTAAACCTCTTGTCATGCTGAGAAAAAAAAGACAGAAGACACACATTACCAATCTCAGGGATGAGACTGTTTTTCTCTGCTGATCCCTCGGACATTAAAAGAATAATAAAGGAATACTATGAACAACTCTATACCCATAAATTTGAGAATTTTGATGCAATGGGCCAATTCCTTGAAAGATATTAACTTCCAAGATTCAGACAAGGAGAAAGAGAGAAATGAATCAGTCTATATCTATTAAAGAAAGTGAATTATAATTAATAACCTTGCAAAAAGAAATACACCAGGCCCACTTGGTTTCACTGGTAAATTCTAAGACACATTTAAAGAAGAAATGATACCAGCTCTATACAATCTCTTCCAGAAAATAGAAGCAGAGGGAACACTTCAAAACTCATTTGATGAGACCAACATTACTCTAATACCAAAACCAGATAAAGACAATACAAGAAAGGGCAATTACAGACCAATCATCTTTCATTAACAGAGATGCAAAAATCCTTATCAAAATATTAACAAATAGTATGCAAGCACGTATAAAAGAATCATACCCCATGACAACATTCAAACATAAATCAGTGTAATCTATCACATCAACAGGCTAAAGAAGAAAAAACATATGATCATATCAATTGATGCAGAAAAACATTCAACACAATGCAATACTCATTCATGATAATAAAATAAAACGAAATTAAAAAGACCCAGCAAACTAGGAACAGAGGAGAATTGAAAAACCCTATAGCTAACACCATATTTAATGGTGAAAGATTGGATGCTTCCTCCTAAGACTGGGAACAAGGCAGGGGTATCCTCTCTCACTACTCCTATTGAACGTTATCCTGGAAATCCTGACTAGTACAAAAGACCGAAAAAAAAAAAGGGTAAAACAGGTATACGGATTGGGAAGAAAGAAATAAAAATTGTCTGTGTTTGCAGTTGACGTGATTTTGTGTAGAGAAAATCCTGGAATGAATAAGTATATATAGGAAGGTCACAGGATCCCAGGTTAATATACAAAAGTCAATTTCTTTCCTACACACCAGCAATGAACAATAAAATTTGATATTTAAAAAAACAGTACCATTTACAATAGCACCAAAAAAAAAAAAAAAGAAAGAAAAGAAAGGAAGACATACTTAGGTATAAATCTAGCAAAATATATGTAGGATATATATGTATAGAAAACTACAAAACTGATGGAAGAAATTAAAGAAGATCTAAGTAAATCAAGATTAGTCCACCTTCACGGAATGCAATAGACCTAGAATAGCCTGAGTACCACAATATCGAAGAAGAATAATTTGGAAGACTCACACTATCCCATTTCAATACTTACTATAAAGCTACAGTACTCAACACAGGGTGGTGTTAATGAAAGAACAGACACGTAGATCAATAGAGAACATAGAACAGAATAGAGAGCTCAGAAATAATGAGCCATACACAAATATAGTCATCTGATCCTTGGCAAAGGAGAAAAGGCAATTCAATGGAGAAAGGGTAGTCTTCTACAAATGGTACTGGAACAATGCAAAGTCCATACGCAAAAACATGAACCTAGACGTAGATTTTGCACCTTTCACAAAAATTAATTCTAACGCCATTCTTCAGTTAAAGCAGCCAGGATCCTTGGAGAAATGACTGATTCTAGGACCGGGGCAGAAAATGTACAAGATAAGCCTGGAGCATCTTACAGTGCCAGAAAGTAAAAAAAAAAAAAAAAAGAAAGTGCTAAAAACAAAAACAAACAAAAAACCAAGCAAAACACACACACATTGTTGGAGGCATAGCAAAGCGTTACAGGAGCCAGCTGAAAGATCTCCTGAGGGCCAAAAACTGGAACAATTTAAGCAACAAAATAACGTACTATTGGACTATAACCCAAATATAAAGTAAATATCCATAAGTCCGTACCAATACCCGTGATTCAATAAATAAGTAAATGGGGGAGAAGAAACAAATCTCCTGTGGAAAAGAATTTCAAAAAATTTATGTGGATTTTCTGTCCTCAAGTAGGTAGAACATAACTCCCCACTTTTAAGTGTGGACCACACATAGTGGCTTCCTTTCAAAGAGTACAGTATGGAAGGGGGGTTGAGGGAAAGAGTCACTTTACAGTGGAGAAACCTGACAAACACTACCTCAACCGGGTGATCAAGGTCAACATCAACAGTGATAGTCATGTTAATGGTATGTACCCTTAATATGGTGTTATGGGATTGCACTTTACCTCCGTGGTCTTCCTTGTAAAAACCCATAATCCAGTCTAATCATAAGAAAACAAACAAGCAGAAAAATAGACCAATTCCAATTGAGAGGCCTCCTACAAAGTACTTGACCAGCACTCTTCAAAATTATCATCAAAAACAAGCAAAGTCTGAGAAACTGTCACAGCCAAGAAGAACTTAAGGAGACATGATAATTAAATATAAGGAGGCCTGGTGGCACAGAGGTTAACAGCTCAGCTGCTATCCAAAATGCCGGCAGTCTGAATCCACCAGCCACTCCTTGGAAACTCTATGGGGCAGTTCTACTCTGTCTAATAGGGTCACTAATAGTTGGAATCGACTGGATGGCAATGAGTTGTTTTTTGTTTTTTTTTTTAAATCTTGGACGGAATCCTAGAATAGAAAAAGGACATTACATAATAAGCAAGGATATGTGAATAAAGTATGGACTTCAGTTAGTAATAATGTATCAATAGCAGTTCATTAATTATAATAAAAGTGCCATACTAGTGTAAGATGTTAATAATAGGGGAAACTGGGTGTACTATAAATGCCTCTCTGTACTACCTTCATAATTTTTCTGAAAAACCTAAAAATGTTATAAAAATAAAGTTTATTTTTAAAAAAATCACATTAAGAAAAAAGTTGGCAAAAGAATTTACCTAAGGCAAATGAGCACAAGAAAACACATGGTCATTAGTCATTAGGAAAGTGCAAATTAAAACCCTAATGAGATAGCACTATACACCCACTAAAAAAATAAATAAATAAAGCAGCTAAAATTAAAAAGATTGACCATACTAAATAGGGCAACTGGACCTCTCATATACTGTGATGGGAGTGTAAAATGGTACAGCCGTGTTGGAAAACAGTTTGGCATTTCCTTAAAAAATTGAAGATAACCGTCATATCACCCAGCTATTCCACTCCTAGGTATTTGCCCAAGAGAAATAAAAACGTACATTCATAGCAGTTTTATTTGTAATAGCCCCAAACTGGAACTAGCCTGTCTATCAGCAGGTGAACTGATACACAAATTGCGGGACACTTGATCCTCATTAACCGTGGTTTCTGTATTTGCAAATATGCCTACTTGCTAAAATTTACTTGTAATTCCTAAATCAACGCTCACACCAGTTTCGTTCACAGACGTGTGCACGCAGAGAGCAGTGAAAAGACCTGAGTTGCCCAATGCTCATGCTCCCAGCTGAGGTCCAGCAAGGCTTTGTGTTTACAGGGGCTTTATAGAAAATAACTCCCGTGAATTTCAAGAAATGTCTGAACATATAGTAAATGGAACACTCTTCAGCCATCAAGAGAGATGAACTCCTGATCCACTGAACAACATGGATGGAGCTCAAAAGAATTCTGCTGAGTCACAGAATCCAGACTAAAAAGCGTGCATACTGCATGACTGCTGTGAAATTCCAGGAAGTGCAGATCAACCAGCAGTGACAGAAAGCAGACCAGCAGTCGCCTGGAGGCAGGCGGAGGAACAAAGAAAGAGGTCATAAGGGCCTGGAAGAAATTTGGGACTCAGGTGTGTTCCTTGTCTTGATTTTGGTGATGATTTCACAGGTGCGTAGTCATCAAATTGTACACTTTAAATGTGTCTGTTTATTCATGTTCCTTCCCCCAGCAAAGCTGGGGGAAGAAAAAAAAACACAGAGAAAAGAAACAAATTGGAACTGTGAGATCTGGGGTAAAATCTGCGAACTGTTGGAGTTACAGGGGGAACAAGGCATAGGGGAGCCATAGCATAGCATCGCTGCCTGCATTTAACTTAGAAGTGTGTTCTTTCTGGATTTGTAATAATAAATGTAACTTAGAAACTTCCAAATCTGCAAACACAAATAACTTAAACTGGCACACAGCAACAGAGGCTGTGTAATTGGACCTGATTAAATTTCATCCAATCTTGTTACCCGGCAAACAACTCGGATTGAATAATTCATAATTTTTTAGACAAATGTGTATCCTGGGTTCTGTCTCTGAGTACATCACATGTTTGAAGAAGGACACTGTGCTGATGGCTGACTTTTCCTCAGCAGCTGGGGGGTGGGGAGGCTGGGACAGGCCCTGCCAAGCCTCTTGGCTGAAGACCAGCGCCGCTGTCCTTCCTAACGAGGGGTGCCAGGCTTGGTCCCCAGCACTCAGATGGAAATTTCCAGTGGCATTTTTTCCTTCATCATGCCTTTAATTTCTCAAATAAGCCCCTCTTTTTTTTTTTTTTTTTTTCACTAGGTTGCCAGGTTAACACAGCTGCCAAGGCCAAGCAGAAACTGGCAAGTGTCCCCAGAGAGGCATTTAAATCTTTAAAAATATGAAACCAGAACCTCTTATTCCATCTGTTTGCCGTCCCCCGCTACCTAGTCTGGGAGAGCCAGGCCAGCAGGAGCCGAGAGAGGGCCTAATTCAATTGCTGGTCCCAGGAGCTCGCTAATCAGATTGTGGTGCCTGCCTTGTTTCTGTCAAAGTGACGTGGAGTGTTCCCAGATGCCCCGTTGTGTTCGATTGCCAGGCTTTCTTCCTCATCTCAAATGGGAAAAAAGCGAGCGGGCAGGTGCGCTTGGTTCATGAAACCGCTCCTTCTTTACTGACAAAATCCGTTTTGGGAGAGACCTGGTTCTATTCCTTCGGCCTGTGACCTTAAGACACAATTTGCCCTATCAGCACTTCTGCCTCCTTTCCTTGGGCGCAGGGTTCTGTCTGGTCTAGTGTTCTAGGGCTCTCTGAGCCCAAATTTGGTGCTTTTATAAAGTTAAAAAAAAAAATTGAAGTTTATTATCTATAACACAAAAGTAATAAGGAAGGAACGAAGACACAAAGTTGGAAGCCTCCCCAGCTTTGCTTCTGGTTTGTGCTAGCTCGAACTGCACAGCTGTGTCAAAGGTCAGCTGCTAGGCTAGGTACTGGAACAGAACTATGCCAGCAACTGGGTTTTTAGCAAAGGTAAGACATTTGAGTTCTGGGACAGGGATGCAGTGGTCCTGGGACAGGACAGGGCTGAGGATGAAGAGCTGAACTGGGTAAGACCTCAGCCCTATAAACTCCTCACCACTGGACTCATAACCCAGGTGGACCCCTGCATTCTGATTTGGGAAGGGCATTGCATGGACTCTGAGCTTGCCAGCCCAAGCACTCTCCCTCTATCTTTTGGTTATTGCTGTTAGTTGCCATCAAGTCGGCTCTGACTCAGGGCAACTTCATGTGTTACAGAACAAAATGCTGCCCAGTCCTCTGCCATCTTCATGATCGTTGGCATGTGTTAGCCCATTGTTGCATTGTATCAGTTCATCTCATTAGGTGTTTCCCTCATTTCACTAACACTGTAGTTTACCCAATGTCTTTTCTAATGATTGGTCTTTCTTGATGACATGTCCAAAGGAAGCAAGATGAAGTCTTACCACCCTCACTTGCAAGGAGCATTCTGGCTGTATTTCTTCTGAGACTGATTTGTTCGTTCTTCTGGCAGTCCACAGTATGTCCAATATTCTTAACCAACACCACAGTTCAAATGCATCAATTCTTTGGTCTTCCTTGTTCATTGTCCACCTTTCACATGCATATGAGGCAATTGAAAAGCCCATGGTTTGGGTTAGATGTGCTTCAGTCATCAAACCGACATCTTTGTTTTTAAAACTTTAAAGAGATCTTTTGCAGCATAGGAGCCTTGGTGGTACAGTAGTTAAGAGCTACAGCAAACTACAGTTGCTAACCAAAAGGCCAATAGTTCAAATCTACCAGCTGCTCTTTGGAAACCTCATGGGGCAGTTCTACTCTGTCCTGCGTATGGGGTCACTATGAGTTGGAATTAGCTCTACGGCA
The DNA here is from genome assembly GCF_030014295.1 of Loxodonta africana. Taxonomy (NCBI): domain Eukaryota; kingdom Metazoa; phylum Chordata; class Mammalia; order Proboscidea; family Elephantidae; genus Loxodonta; species Loxodonta africana. Next base: position 227,721,210 of record NC_087343.1, read on the forward strand.
ACGTTTTTTTTTTTTTTCCAACACATTTGCCCAATGCAAAATGTCATTTGATTTCTTAACTGGTGCATCCATGTACATTGTTGATCCAAGTAGAATGACATTACATTAGATTATGTTACATCACATTAGATTCCATTATGGAAGGTTACCAGCTCTACCCAAGGCCAACTGATCTAATCGCATGTAACTACTCCACACAGCAACTAAGTTAGTGTTTGGCCAAACCACTGGCAACCATAGCCTAGCTATGTTGACTCATAAAATTAACCAGCACATGGGGGAGTATGTGAGAAGACACACACACTGAGCAGGAAGCTGAGTAATTGCACCTATGGTGAGTGTGTGTGGACAGGTACAGGGATAGCCACTTTCTAGAATTGTCATCGTCCATCAGGGTTCCTTCCATATGTTGATCCGCCAAGGGCCAGCATACCCCAGCAGGCATCCTTTTGGCTTTTTCTAAGATGCAGAACTCTCAGGACCTTGTGACGCTGCCCTATGTGTCTGCCAGGCTTTGATTGGTGTTCAATGAAAGATCAGAACTACGGTATGGAAGATTTTGTGCCTACCCAGTGTTCGGGAGTGTTGTGAGTCCAGAGGGGAAGAGGGTCTTGGAGGTCCCCATTGTCAGGACTGTTCTGGCTTTTGTTCCTTTGCCATTCTCATAGTCATTCATTCTATCCAGGAATTCAGCACTGGCCTATTTAGAATCAGGGGATCCCGATGGGATGGTGGGGTCTCTGCTCTCATTAAGGCTATGGTCAGATACGAATGATTGGGAGGTTGCTTCATGTTTCCCACCATGGAGTAATCCCAGCGCCGGCCCCGGCCCCAGCCCCATGCTGACCCCACCATGCAGCATTGGCATCTATACTGCCCATCACCCCAAGGTCTCACCCACTTCTGAACTGCCTTGTCTGTCTTTCCCAAGCACATCCACCCTGGGTGACTCTGAACTCCACATGCCCCCATGCCCAATCACACAGTGCCCTGGCCCCAGTTATCCCCATTCTTATGTCAAACACGATCACACAGCATCTAGAGCTACCTCTAGCCCTCAGTGACTTCTGAATTGGGCAACTCAGTTCTCATTAGTGTCAGGCTCACTCTCCTTCTAGAGCAGGTAAAGTAGCATTTCTATCACATAGACAATTCTGAAGAAGTTTCTGGGGCCTGTGAGGTCATACAAGTGCTGGAGTCCCAGGGCCAAATGATGGGGCTGGGAAACTGGTTTGCTCCAAAGCCAGCATCAGGGTTTGGCTGACTCCCCATTAACGGGGCATTGGAAGAGCCTGGCATCCAGGACCACAGCCTAAGATCCACTGAGACAGGCTCTGAGGTTGAGGCAGCAGGGACGTGCTGCACATGGCACCTGCTCCTAGAAGGTGTCGTGTGTTCTAGCCAAAGTTCCCCAACACTGAGCCTTGGCTGTGGGCTACCTGTTGGCATCTGGTGACAGGGTTCTGAGAGAACCACTTGTCACTCATTGGCAAAGCCCTACCCCAGGAGCGGCTGGCAGGACAGAGCCTTGATGGAGTGCCTTTGGGATGAAACTGACTTGGGTGATTTTGGGAGTTGAGGCTTAGCAGGGAGAAGCCCCACACAGATGCCCAGAACAACAGGAAAATGCAATCTGTGCCTAACTGCAGTGGCTCAGAATATTTTCCTGACAGGGAGATAACAGAATTTGCAATGATAAACCCTGGTTAGGCGATTTTTCATTTTGGGGCTGAGACACAACCAAGCTGTTCTAACATTCAAGGACTTGCATTGGAGGCGGAGCCAGCAGTCAGCCGTGCCCTGGACACATGTAAGTACCCCATTCATCCGTGGTGACACTGGGAAATGATGAGGACTATTTTTTTTTATGCCTGTAGGCAAGCACCTACAGGATAAAGAGAGAACTCTGAAAGCAGTGAGAGAGAAGCAAACAGTCACATACAAAGGATCCCCCAAAAGTTTAAATGCTAATTTACCCTCAGAAGCATTGGAGGCCAGAAGGCAATGGAATGATATATTTAAAGTGCTGAGAGAAGAAAACTATCAACCAAGAATACTATACCCAGCAAAAACGTCCTTCATGACACACCCATTTTCATTGCACCATTATATACAATAGCAAAAAGATGGAAACAATCTATGTGCCCATCAACAGATGAGTGGATAAACAAACTATGGCACATACACACAATGGAATACTACACAATGATAAAGAACAACGATGAATCTGAGAAACATCTCACACCGTGGTTGCATCTGGAGGGCATTATGCTGAGTGAAATAAGGCAGTCACAAAAGGACAAAGACTGTATGAGACCACTACTATAAAAAAAAAAAAAAAAACTACTATAAATCACATGAAAATGTTTCCACACAGAAAGAAACAATATTTGAGGTTAGGAGAAAGGGGGGTGGGGAGGGGAAAAACATTAACTAGATAGTAGATAAGTGGCAACTTTGGTGAAGGATAAGACAGTATGCAATACTGGGGAAGTTAGCACAACTTGACCAGGGCAAAGTCAGGAGCTTCCCAGACACATCCAAACAACCTGAGAGGCTGAGGGCTAGGAACCATGGTCTTGGGAAACATTTAGCTCAATTGGCATAACATAGTCTGTAAAGGAAATGTTCTACACCCAACTGTGGTGAGTAGAGACTGCGGTCTTAAAAGCTTACAAGTGGCCGCCAAAGATACTCCACTGGTCTCACTCCTTCGGCAGCAAGGGAGAATGAAGAAAACTAAAGACATAAGGGAAAGATTAGCCTGAAGGACTAATGTGCCGCAACTACCACAACCTCCACCAGACTGAACTCAGAACAACTAGATGGTGCCTGGTTACCACAATCAACTTCTCTGGCAGAGATCACAATAGAAGGTCCTGGACACAGTGGGAGAAAAATGTGTGTGCGCACACACACGTACATACATGCACACACACATACACACAACCAGGCTTGCTGGTCTGACAGAGACTGGAGAAACTCCAAGAGTACAGCCCCTGGACACCCTTTTAACTCAGAACTGAAGTTACTCCTGAGGTTCACCCTTCAGCCAAAGATTAGACAGGTCTATTGGGCCAACAACAACACATGTGAGAGTTTTGCTTCAGAGTTTAATCATGCATATGAGACTAAGGGGCACACCAGCCCCAAAGCAAAGATGGGAAGATAGGAAGGGACAGGAAATCTGGACAAACGGAAACAGGGAATCTAGGGTTGAGAAGGGGAGAGTGTTGACATATCACGAGGTTGGCAACCAATGTCACAAAACAATTTGTGTATTAATTGTTTAATGAGAAACTAACTTGCTCTGTAAACTTTCACCTAAATCACAAAACAAACAAAAACAACAACAAAAAACTGTCCTTTAAGAATATGTGAAATTAAAACATTCCCAGACAAACAGAGGTTGAGATAGTTCATATCCACCAGACCAGCCCTACAAAAAATACTAACAACCGTTCTACAGATGGAAGGGAATAGAGACTAGAAAGTAATTCAAAGCCATACATAAAAGGAAAAATCCCTAAAAAAGGGAATTGCATGGACAAGTATAAGGACTAGTAATAAAGTATTCATGCTTGATGATTCTAATTGTTTTGTCCCTCATACTTTTTAATGACTAATGTATAAAAAGCAAGGATAAAATTATGTTACAGGGTACATGAAATATAAAGATGTAATTAGTGATAACAAAACGGGGTGGGGGAGGAGGAATGGTATAGGTATAGAATATCTTGTGTGTTACCAACTTACCCTAGGATGTTATAAATAGAAGCTATTAAAATAACATTCATAACTACTAAAAAGAAATACCTAAAAAACATACACAAAAAGAAAGGAGAAGGGAACAAAAATGGATCACTCTAAAAAACCAACAAAACACAAAAGCAAGCAGTATTAAAGACAAAGAATCCTTAAGACACACACACACACAAAAACAGAAAAATGGCAGAAGTCACTTCTATCGATAATTATGGCAAAGGACTGATGGATGCCCGACATCCCCCAAAGCTCACGAAAACCCACAGCAGCGACACTTGACATGGGTCCACATTAAGTTAGCTCATCCCTTCCCCATGGAGAACAGTGGTATCCAGGCCCCTCCCCTGTGGCTTCCCCGACCCTTTCCTCTGGGCAGCAGGGGAGAAGTGGTATCCTTGCTGACCATGGGGAGTTCCTGCTCCCGGGATCCCCTGCCATTCAGCCTTCTCCAGGCTCAGCTCCTCACACATGGCAGAGAATGGACTCAGTTTTGCTGCGTTTCATTGCAAAGGGTGGGAAATGGGGCTGGAAGTTTGCCCTGTGTGTGTGTGTTGGGGGAAGGTGGGGGCTTGTGGCCCCAGTTTGGCAGGTAGGTATGAATAATTGCTAAACACCCCCTGCCCCCTAAGTGTTGAGGGCAGTGGAGCCACCCTGCCAAGACTGGGCCCACTAGGTTTGCAGAAATGTAACTAGAGGACAACCAACTGCAAGGCCCTTGATTTATCTCCCACCCTTGGCTGTCATGGGTGGGAATGAAGGGGGTGGTAAGGGTGGGTGGTCCCAGGATAGGGGTAGAGTGCTTGGGGGACAGGCAGAGTAGCTGGAGGTACCATTTCTCCCATGGAGTTTCCTTGGGCCTGGCAGGCAGCACAGTGGCTTGATGACCCTCAGCTTCCTGGCATCCTAAGTGTGCCCAGCTTATCCATGAAGCCAGCACACACCTCCCGTACTGACTGGGGCTGTGGGTAATCTGATCCTTGCCTGCACATCGACTGGAGGCTCTCTGGCTGATTAGTATTTCAGACACAGACGCCCCATTGATCCCTGGCCCTCCCACACTACGTGAATGTCACACCACATCCTGTGTTCCATTAGCTAATTACGTTCTTCATCGTCCTCATTTGTTAGAGATGTAAGTTGGCTGGACTCCTCCAGCTTCCACAAGTCACACCATCTCTCCTTGTCCCTTGCCTTTGTCTTCCTCTTGTGGTCTACTTCAGCGAAGACTCTAGCTCTCTTTTTGCCCTCCATCCGCTACCCGAGGAAAGAGGTCACTGGTACTTGCACTGGTTGCCGCAGAGGGGAAAGATCTAGAAGCCAGCCCCGGGCTGGGGGGCCTTGTGGGTGACTTTTGGGGTCCTTTGGACTTGTGCTAATGTTAATACAGCTAAGCCAGAATCTCAGATATAAGGTGGAAACTTTTGGATCTGGGCACCTGGTTTTTATGGGAACTGCAGATCCATATTATTGGAATCAGGGCATTGGGGCTGACGGAACACAGGGCAGGCGGCAAGCTGCTAGTCCCTGTGTCCCTTTGGTTCATGTCCTGGTTGGCCTGCGGTCATGAGGAAGGGACACTGGAGGTCAGTACCCCCCTTTCTCAGAGTGGACCCACTGGAAGGGCCTCAGCACAATACAGTAGGACGTTTTCTGCCACTAACAATGCTAACGGTGACTCAGCGCCCCCACATGCAAGAGGCTCGTCCTTGTCCTCCTCTTATGGTGCAGAAGACAAGTTTCCAGGAAGAGTATTTCCAACTGAGGCCCCGGGGGAGCAGCCAGCATGACTCCCATCCCAAACAGGGACAGGATGAGATCTGTTACTTTAGGCCTGAGCCTTCCTGCTAGAGAAGGTGGCGGGGTTAGGGAAGTGGGGGGTGGGGGTGGAGAGGTGGGAGGGGTGGGGAAAATGGGGGGGTTGAGGAGCGGGGAGATGGGGGTGTGGTGGTGGTGTTGTTGCTGGTTTTGCTTTAATAAAGCCTTGATATTTGCCAACCCATTAGTTGTATTCATTTCCCGCTTAAGGTTAGAAATGCCCTCACCAGTCTATGCCCTCGAGCCTCCTGCCAGGACAATTCCCTCCCTAAAGGACAGAGCACTTCCCGGAGGACAGCATAAGGTAGGTGAGGCAGGCACTGGCTCCTGAGGAGACAGCCTCAGAGGGCTGGCAAAGAAAAGATCTTTCCAGAACCCAAGGCTTCAGAGAGGGGCTGGGGTGCCCAGCACTGGGAGTGCGCGCTAGTTTCAGAGAGTACACCGTGTCCTCCCAAGCCCGTTACTGCAGTGTATGGGTGTATGATACCACAACCTGCACAGTCAGATAGACATGTGCCTCCCCCTTTTCCTCCTCCTGGTCACACAGGTTGTCATTGTCTCTGGACAATGCAGCGCTGACCAAGCAAGGCTTCCTCAGAGCAGAGGGTCAGTCAGCACTGGGAGCAGACGCCATGCCCAGCAGTGCTCCCCAAGTCTTCCCAGCATCCCTGCATCGCCCAGAGAGTCCTGGGGGACATTGGGTATATCACCCATGGGCTTCAAGCTCTTGGCATCTCACATCTGCACCCGCTGCGCCGGTGTCTCCCACTAGACCAGGGAGTAATTTGCACCTTCTCAATGGGAAGAAGGGGCAGCTGCAGCCTGGCTCCGCTGGGGTTCCTCTAAGTTAGGAAGTTTTCGCTGAACTGAGCTCAACAAGAATCGGAGGAGCTCCATTCAGCAGGCCATTTTGCAGCTCCTCGCAAGTGCCGGGCTCTGACCTGCCCTCGGACCTCAGGAGTGAGGACTCCTCCTGCTCTGGGGCAAGGGTCCTGTCCACTGGGGGACATACGGCAAACACGATGCAGAGGCAAGGGCCAGGGTGACTTTGGTGGCCAGAGGCACTTCTGCCTTTGTGAGCCACTCCTCTATAAAAACAATGTAAGTCATATTTACCACTGTATCGGTATACAGATGATTCTTTTAGTATTGTATATTAAATTTTTTTCTTTGATCTAAGAGTTCTTTCTTCTGATTTTAAAAGAAATTAAAGCACTATCATGTGTCCTGCAAATATTGTGGACCCACTGAAGAAGTCAGCTCTGGGCTGCTGAGCAGGAGGCTGGGGGCTGACCCAGGAGGCTGTGATATGGCTGCCCTAAAGTACCAGAAGGAGTTCAGAGACGTGGAAGGATGAGAATGCCAGGGTGGTGTGGAATTGTGGGAGGGGGCAGGGCTTGTCCATCTGCCTTTGGAGCCTAGCTCATGGTGTGAGGTAGAGGGGGGTGACTGTTAGTGTCTGAGTTCAGGGAAGGATTGTGGCCATGCTCTAGAGCCCTGTAGAGTGGGCATTGGAGCATAGTATTTGGAGAGGTGTAGATTCAGATCCATCAGGGAAGCTGACTGACTGACTGACTGACTTCCTTCCTTCCTTCCTCCTATTCTTCTTTCCATTCATCCATCCATATATCCATCCACTCATCTGCCTACCCACCAGGCTGTCTGTCCATCTATTCATCACCCATCCCTACTCACCTACCCATCCATCCATCCATCCATCCATCCATCCACTATCTATCTATCCATCCACTTACCCGTCTCTCTGTCTGCCTATCCCTCTATCCATCCACTCACCTATCCATCCATCCATCCATCCATCCATCCATCCATCCATCCATCCATCCATCCATCCATCCATCCATCCATCCATCCATCCACCCATCAATCCACCCATCCAACCATTCATCCACCCATCCATTGCATTCTTTGAATATCGAAAAAAAAAGTCAAACCCCAAAGCCTAGGAGTGATCAGAGGTCATTCCTCCTTAGGGCTGAAGGCACGATAAATAAATGTTTGGGCAAGGCGGTGGGAGCTATTCACCGATGGGGTAGAGTGAAGTGGTGACAAGGATGTTTGCACTGGGCTTCCTGGGAAGATTCTGGTATCACAGCCTTGTGGTGGGAAGAATGTTGGTACGGCTCAGTTAGCTTAAAGAACCTTTGAATACACTCTCGTGGGAGCTCCCGATGGGGCTGGAATGGCTGGCGTTACTTCATTTTAGGAACTTCAAGGAGGAGCCCGCGGCCCCTGTGATAGCAAAGTCGGGGCGGGGATGTGGGTGGGCACTGTCTTCAGCTGGGATCCTCCTTTCTGCCTGCCCACCTGTCTTTCCCTTCTTAGAGCTGTCTGCTTCACTTTCCCTCCAGAGCTCAGGGTTGAATTTGTCTCCCAGTGTTCAGCAGTGAGTAAGCTTTCACAAAATTATTCTCCTAATGGAAGGGATGAAGGTCGAGGGGTGGGGTCGCAGCTGTCTCTGTGGAAACCAGACAATGGGGTGGTTCTGCCTGCCAAGCAGGTCTGTCCCCTTGAGGCCCACTGCATGGGAGGCCTCAGTGGACGGTGAGACTTCGATGCTCACGTGCCCTGGCACCATCCCCTCCCCACCTTGGGAACATCTATGGGGTACACGTGCTCATATCTACTGCTGGGTCTTAGTGTGTTAGGGATAACGCATTAGGGTTTGCTGTTTGACCTGAAGTGGCACTGAGCTATTTCTGTACTGAGCTCAGTCTATACCAGTGAGTGATAGAATGTTGTTAGGCTTGAAAATGCTTACTCACCACCGCCACCCCCGCCTCCCCCCCCCCCCGCCCAAGCATCTACTTCACTCCCACTCTGCCTTCAGCCCACAGTCCAAATGTCAGGTTCTCAGGGCATGGCCTCTCAACACCTGCTCTGATCAGTACTCCCCCCCACCCCTGTGTTGGGCTTTTCTGGCCAGTCCCCTCCCCTCCTCTACACACACCACCATTGTCACTACACAGAGATTTCAGAGGCTGCTATCGCCAGCCTAGATTGTAGCTCCTAGAGAGAGGGGCTCCTTGGAGGGTGAAGGGAGAAGAGAGAAAGGGGGGGGAGTGAAGGAGAAAGGGAGGGTGAGATGGAGAAGGGAAAGAAAGGAGAAGGAAGGAGAGAGGAGGAAGGGAGGGAAGATGCACCTTCTGTGCACTGTGCATGTATGCAACCGTGCCTGTGAGTGTCTTTCCCAGCTGGGCCATTTCAAGCTACTTCATCCCGGACCGCTGGCATGCATCCTCTGGGCCCCGGCGGCTTCAGCTTCATCTTCACAAGGGTGGCTGGGGAGCTGAAGGCACCGAGTACATGTGAGGTCTGCATCAGAAAGAGTGTGAGTGTTAGCTGGAAAGGTTGAGAGGGAATGACCAGTGGACAAGGCCGCAATGGCACCTGAAGCCAGTGGTGATGGAAGGAATCTTTCTTCAGAGCCACTCATGGGGATTCAGGCCTCTGTGCCATCCATGCCATCCATACTAAGGGTCTGTGGCTAGTGAAGACCATGAGGAGCGAGTGAAAGCATAAGATTCAGCAGCCGGCTGGCAGCTACCCCTTCCTGTCTCTTGGTAGCAGCCACCTTGTAAGAAGTTCAGCTCTGAGGACCCCCATGCTTGGTAAAGGTAGGCTCAAGGAGAGGCCAAGGTGATGAGATGCACATGGAGAGAGAGAGAGATCAAGGAGAACAGAGACCCAGACATGTGAGAGGAGAAGCCACTTGGAAGGGGACCCACAGCTCAGCTGGTGGCACCTGGATCAGAGACCAGCTGCCCCACTGAGCCTCAAGAGCACAAGCAAAACAAAACCCCTAATTGTATGTATTACATTGGAAAAATCTGCTGTAAAAGACCTCTTGAAAGTGTTAAAAAAAAAAAAGCAAAGGTGTCACTTTGCTGACTAAGGTGTGCCTGACCCAAGCCATGGTCTTGTCAATTGGCTTATATTCATGAGAAAGCTTGATAATGAAAAAGGAAGAAGAATTGATGCATTTGAACTGTGCTGTTGGTGAAGAATACTGAATATACCATGGACTGCCAGAAGAAAGAACAAATCTTAGAAAAAATACCACCAGAATGCACCTTAGAAGTAAGGATGGCAAGACATTGGCTCACATACTTCGGAAGGACACACATACACATCAGGAAGGATCAATCGCTAGAAAAGGACATCGTATTTGGTAAAGCAGGAAGCCAATAAAAATGAGGGACACTGCCAGTGAGATCCCCCAGGAGATGGATTGACATAACAGCCACAACAATGGCTCAAACATACCAATGACGATGAAGATGGCACAGGACCAGGCAGTGTTTCATTCTGTTGTACATAAGGTCATCCTGAGTCAGAGGTGACAGGACAGCAACTAACAACAGGAAAGTCCCTAAGTTACGGAGTCACTTGTAGATAACCAGAACCTCTGGGAAAGGACTATAACAGAATGCAGAGCAGAAGGGGCTCCCATGGACCCTGCCCGGCACCAGCACGTGTGATGCGATCACCAAAACTCCTCAGACTATACACGTCCTTTGAACCTCTCTTCAGTGTTTGTTTCTGGTGACCACAGGATGGGCGTGGCCCTAGGAAAGGAGTTGTGATCCCCCAGAAGGTGGGCGCCTCATTTGTTAAACCCAAGCCTGCCCAGGTCTTTGTCATCTCACGGTGAGTGCAGCTCTGGTTTTGACTCATCGTGATAGCGGGAGTGGTGTGGGCCAGCTCCATTTCACAACCATAGACTCTAAGAATATATCTGTCTTAACTCACGTCATTGAGCTCGGGAAGATAAGAGGGACCAGGACAGGAGAGTTCATGAGAAGAAAGAGGTTCTTAAAAAAAAGTGCAGTGAGGAACATGTGTGTAAAGGGCTCAAACTTTCTTCTTATTTTTCCTTGCTCGGGTTGAAATAATCAGCACCAATCAGCCAACAAATACCTGTTGAATGGGTTCCATATGAAGACACGGGGAGAGACAGAGCAGTGATTTTGAGCTTGAGCTCTTGATCAGACTGCCTGGCTTCTGCCATTTACTCACTCTGTGACTTTGGGGAAGTTACTAAGTCTCTCTGTGCCTTAGTTTCCTCATCTGTAAAATGGGACTAATAATAGAACCCATTTCATACGGTATTGGAAAAACTAAATGAGTTCAGCCACACACACAAAAAAAAGTCGCAGAAAATTTATGCTTCTTCCCCCAAAATGTTGTAGTGTCTTATACAATTTCCATAATAAATAGATTGATGTTCAAATAATGTTTCTTCTTTCCCCTGAAGATAGGCTTGGAGTGATTGCTTGTCATAGATTTAACTTTGCATAGTAATAGGGAAACCAGCTGGATACCTTTTGCAAGGAAAGTTTGTCAAATTTTTTGACTGTTTTCTTTTAGCCTTTCTCTCTCCTCCTCACACCTCCTCCTTGTATCTTTATGCCTTGTCCCCACAAACTCCAGTTCTGTTCCCCACTATTAACACTCTTGTGTAACCTTTCAAAGAACAAGCAAAATCAAAATGTGTGTATGTGCATACACACATAAATTTAAAACATCAGTGAGATCACACCATGTAATACTTCTCTGCATCTTGACTAAATAAATAAAATATTGAAGAGATCTTTCCAAATTAGTACAGACAGGCTCAACTCATGCTTTTATATCCTTCTAACTTTTGTTGTTGTTGTCCTGATTATTGATTTGGGGGAGAGATATATAAAACTTGGACTTACGATGCCATTAATGTTTGCTTTCTCTATTTGGAGGCCGTGTTCTGAGGTACATACAGGTTCATCGTGGGTTTTGTCTTCCCAGTGAGTCACTTCTCTCATTCTCTCATCTCCAACCTTCAGGATGCTTTGCATCTTTGAGACTATTTTGTGGGATGGTTGTAGTGCTTCAGAAGTGTCTTTTGGGTAACACACCAATCGCTGTGGCGTCAGCTCTGACGCACGGCAACCCTCTGTGTGTCAGGGCACTGCTGTGCTCCACAGGATTCTCAGTGGCTGGGTTTTCGGAAGCCGATCACCACAACTTTCTTTCCAGGTGCCTCTGGGTGCACTTGAACCTCCAGCCTCTTGGGTAGTGGATGAACACTTCATCATTTGCACTACCCAGATATATCTTCTTTTGGGTAGTAGTTGTTTAATAAATTTTTGTCCTTCCCTTTATTTTTAATTTTTCTGTGGGTTATGTCAGTGTGTCTCTTCTAAACAACATATGTTTATAAAACAATAAAAATAATATCTGTACATAGCCACAGTAGTCCAAACAGCCTGGTACTGGTACAACAACAGGCACATAGACCAATGGAACAGAATTGAGAACCCAGATATAAATCCATCCACATATGAGCAGCTGATATTTGACAAAGGCCCAGTGTCAGTTAATTGGAGAAAAGACAGTCTTTTTAACAAATGGTGCTGGCATAACTGGATATCCATTTGCAAAAAAATGAAACAAGACCCATACCTCACACCATGCACAAAAACTAACTCCACGTGGATCAAAGACCTAAACATAAAGACTAAAATGATAAAGATCATGGAAGAAAAAATAGGGACAACGTTAGGAGCCCTAATATAAGGCATAAACAGAATACAAAACATTAGCAAAAATGACGAAGAGAAACCAGATAACTGGGAGCTCCCAAAAATCAAACACCTACGCTCATCTAAAGACTTCACCAAAAGAGTAAAAAGACCACCTACAGATTGGGAAAGAATTTTCAGCTATGACATCTCCGACCAGTGCCTGATCTCTAAAATCTATATGATTCTGTTAAAACTCAACCACAAAAAGACAAACAACCCAATCAAGAAGTGGGCAAAGGATATGAACACACATTTCACTAAAGAAGATATTCAGGCAGCTAACAGATACATGAGAAAATGCTCTCAATTATTAGCCATTAGAGAAATGCAAATTAAAACTACGATGAGATTCCATCTCACTCCAACAAGGCTGGCATTAATCCAAAAAACACAAAATAATAAATGTTGGAGAGGCTGCGGAGAGATTGGAACTCTTCTACACTGCTGGTGGGAATGTAAAATGGTACAACCACTTTGGAAATCTATCTGGCGTTTTCTTAAAAAGTTAGAAATAGAACTACCATACAACCCAGAAATTCCACTCCTCGGAATATACCCTAGAGAAATAAGAGCCTTCACACGAACAGATATACGCACACCCATGTTTATTGCAGCTCTGTTTACAATAGCAAAAAGCTGGAAACAACCAAGGTGTCCATCAACGGATGAATGGTTAAATAAATTGTGGTATATTCACACAATGGAATACTATGCACTGATAAAAAAAAAGTCACAAATCTGTGAAACATTTCATAACATGGAGGAACCTGGAAGGCATTATGCTGAGTGAAATTAGTCAGAGGCAAAAGGGCAAATATTGTATAAGACCACTATTATAAGATCTTGAGAAATAGTACAAACTGAGAAGAACACATGCTTTTGTGGTTACGAGGCGGGGAGGGAGGGAGGGTGGGAGAGGGTTTTTTACTGATTAGTTAGTAAATAAGAACTACTTTAGGTGAAGGGAAGGACAATACTCAACACAGGGAAGGTCAGCTCAAATGGGCTGGACCAAAAGCAAAGAAGTTTCCAGGATAAACTGAATGCTTCAAAGGTCAGCGGAGCAAGGGCAGGGGTTTGGGGACTATGGCTTAAGGGGACTTCTAAGTCAACTGGCAAAATAATACTATTATGAAAACATTCTGCATCCCACTTTGAAATGTGGCGTCTGGGGTCTTAAATGCTAACAAGCAGCCATCTAAGATGCATCAATTGGTCTCAGCCCACCTGGATCAAAGGAGAATGAAGAACACCAAGGTCACACGACAACTATGAGCCCAAGAGACAGAAAGGGCCACATGAACCAGAGACTTACATCATCCTGAGACCAGAAGAACTAGATGGTGCCTGGCCACAACCGATGACTGCCCTGACAGGAAGCACAACAGAGAACCCCTGAGGGAGCAGAATAGTGGGATGCAGACCCCAAATTCTCATAAAAAGACCAGACTTAATAGTCTGACTGAGACTAGAGGACTCCCGGCGGTCACAGTCCCCAAACCTTCTGTTGGCCCAGGACAGGAACCATTCCCGAAGACAACTCATCAGACATGGAAGGGACTGGACAATGGGTTGGAGAGAGATGCTGATGAAGAGTGAGCTACTTGTATCAGGTGGACACTTGAGACTGTGTTGGCATCTCCTGTCTGGAGGGGAGATAGGAGGGTAGAGAGGGTTAGAAGCTGGCAAAATTGTCATGAAAGGAGAGACTGGAAGGGCTGACTCATTAGGGGGAGAATAAGTGGGAGTATGGAGTAAGGTGTATATAAGCTTATATGTGACAGACTGAGTTGATTTGTAAACTTTCACTTAAAGCTCAATAAAAATTATTTTAAAGAGTCCAAAAAATGTTAAAAAATAATAATAATATCTGTACAATGTAGAAACTGTGTTACAAAACAGTACAAAATTGATTCATATTTTGAAAGTGCATCACAAACCTATAAAATTGTTTGCAATTGTTGTATTATGAATAATGCAAAAGATAATAAGTGAAAAATTGACATCTCCTGCCCTGCCACCCCAAGCCTCCCTACCCAGTACAATAAATAGTAAAAATTTCTTGTGGATTAGTGTAGAAAATCCTGCATACATAAACAAATAGTGTAATTTTTTATGGACACAAAAGTGATTATACAATATGGTTGTTATTCACCTTGATTCTTTCACTGGTTAATCCCTGAGTGATGCAAACAGTTAATGTGTGTGATTACTAACTGAAAGGTTGGAGGTTTGAGTCTACCCAGAGGCACCTTGGAAGAAAGGCCTAGAGATTTAGTTCTGAAAAACTGCCATCAAAAACCCTATGGAGCGCCGCTCTATTCTGACAAACATAGGGTCTCCATGAGCCGGGGTTGACTTGATACCGACTGTTTTTTTCCCCCACTGGATGGGCCCTGATTGTCCTCCAATATCAGCCCATCACTATTGTCCTTTGTACTTGGATGAGAGCTTGGATGGGTATAAAACTCCTGGGCCCCATCTTTACACTGAGCTTTGTAGACCTTGCTTTCCGTCTCCTACAACAAAAGTAACCATTCTGAGGAGGCCTGTTCTGTTCACCTAGCGTGTGACTCGCTTTTTCTGCCTGTAGCCTAAAGAAGTAACTCTTTATCTGTGGTGTGGGGTAAAGTTTGCCCATCTGCTCTCTGGGAGGAAATCTCTGCTTTGTAGCATTTGCCAATTTCTAGCAAAACTCCTACTCTGGGTAATTTGAACTACCAACATGAGGTCATTGAATGCCAAATTGGAAAGAGACAGGCAGTAGGTCACGTTATCTGGCAATTCTACCACCCGGGGGGTCATAAGTAACCTCAAGCATAGACAGTAGTAAAAGGCAGGAAAACAACAAGGAAAAATGAGCTTTGAGTGTTTATTTCCTTTATTTTTAATATAATTGACTGAACGGTCAAAAAAAAAAAAAAAAAAAACCACTGCCGTCGAGTCGATTCCAACTCACAGCGACCCTAGAGGACAGAGTAGAACTGCCCCAAAGAGTTTCCAAGGAGCGTCTGGTGGATTCGAACTGCCGACCTTTTGGTTAGCAGCCGTAGCCCTTAACCACAACGCCACCAGGCTTTCCGATTGAACTGTACATTTACATAATTTAACACATAATAATTTTTTTTTTTAACGGCTGATTAACAGCTGGCTCGTGATATTCAAGAAATTTTAACAACTGGCTCTCAAGGGCCAGCATGAGCTGTCTCCAACATGTCACATGTCAACGTAGTGAAAAACAGGTAAAAATTTGCGCTACGGCGTGTCAGGAAAAGACAACCTTCAGTGCGGTCAGTGAGACAGAGGCATGACACGTTACCGTGCTGTCCAATTTTAATCTGGATTCTAGACTAACAGCTATGTTTTTTGAGAAAAACATGCTTTTCCTCGGTGGTCAAAGCCAGGATGTGAAACCACATGGCCTGAGGGGTCTTAACCAAGTGACCATCTGCACCCTTCAAAATACATGTACTCAGGAAGGGTGCTGTCTGGGTGCTGCTGCCAACAAGACATTTTTGCAAGATACAAAGAAAATACACATAAGCATCCTGTGAACTATCTGTAACCCCTACCTACACTGTTAATAATCAGTAACCACTCGGAAAGTGCTCATTACAATATGCATTGAAGTCCCCGTAATCGCCCTCCCTATGGTTCGGTTCCTCCCTTTACCCTACAAGAATACTTGTATAATGAAACTGCCCCGGGACTACCTGGCTCCATTTTCAATAGGCTATGTAGTTCCCCGATTGCGATTGTTTTAAACCCTTAATAAACCTCTCTGTTTTAACTTGAAACAGCATTCAAGTTTTTCTCCACAACAACAGGTTACTAAGTAAGCATAAATAAACCTGTGCGTACCTTGCTTATCGGGTAGTCCGTCCTTGCCGTGTACACATACACCTCCTACATGCATACTCACGCATACATACTCCCCGTGCATACACCCCCTTGCACACCCACATACATATCTCCCCACATTTACACCTCCACACATATGACCCCAGCCCCCACATGCACATTTTGCGCACACTTATGCTACTGAACCCCAAAAGGTGGGGCCTTGTCTGCTGCACTCAGACCTGCCAATTATCTGGCACTGGTCTTTGAGAAACAGAAAGTAACTTTATTGCAATGCACAGAGCAAGGAGCCAGGAGGAAGTTCCTCAGATCCGGCTCCCCGAGCTATGGGAAAGCAGAGCTTATGTGTGATTTGGCCAGCAAGTTGGTGGCCACACAGGCGTTCTGGGGAGGGAAAACTCTAGAAGGCGGCCAGGAAACTGGAGGTGACGTGGTTCTTGCGGGACCTCTCACTTCAAAATAGGGTCCGGGTGATGATTTTCCTTCTGATTTGTTTCTCCTGTTGCTACGTCTTCTGTTGAGGTCAGTTAGCGGTCACAGCTGGCCTTCTGTGCATGCAGGACAGGCCAAATCTGATTTGGGCTAGTTTAAGAACTAATGGAAATTTATTGGCATTTGTAAGGTCAGGTTACACATATACACCCCCTCCCCACACACACACACCTTTACACCTCTGCACACATCTCCCATGTATGCCCCATGTCCACACATACATTCCACACATATGCACACACACGCACACTCCCAGCCCACACCACCGTGTACTCCTGGCCTGCTCCATGTTGTATCCTCCTTCCCCCAAGCAGCACACCCCCCAGCCACCAGACACCTCATCGTGCCTCCCCCAATCCAAGACCTGAGCTGAGACATGCCAGCTGTCACTCTGGCTGTGGGTGGAGTGGGACCAGAGGGTGGGAAGAGACTGAGAGGTGCATAAAGGCCAGAGTGAGAATGAAAATGAGGGAGAGAACAAGAGAAAAAATGAGAGAGACAGTGAGATGAAAGAGAGAAGATGGAAGAAAGACAAAGAGGTGTGGGAGAGGGAAAGAGAACAAGAATAAGAGAGTGAGAGGCAGAGATAGAAGACAGAGAAGATGAAAGAGACAGAGAGAAAGAACAAGAGAGAGAATGAAAGATCAAAGAGAGAAATCCCACCGGAGGCACTAGTGGGAAAAGCCTGCTCCCTTGGAGTCCGGGGCCCCACATCTTCCTCTGTGACCTCATCACCAGAGGCTGCCTTGGCCACCTACTGCTGGGTCCTGCTGGCCTTGAAGGGAAACCACCCCAGACAGCCCAGGGGCCCCCCTCAGGCTGGGCACTGGGTGTTGAGCACATGGCCCGGAGAAACCCCCGCTGCCTTTTTGGGGAGTCCCAATTCCTGGCCATCCTCTATGAGCTTCCATCTGCATTTTCCCCGAGATCCTGGCCTGGGAGCCAGGACACCGGAGACTGCCGTGACCTAGGGTCCTGCACTGGGATCAGAGGCCTCGCTAACGTCTGTCCCCTAGGGGAGCTCTGTCTGCAGTGGAGCATTTGTGCACAGGATCCAGCAGTGAATTTACACAGAAGGGGAGCTTTAAACCCCACACCTCTGGCTGGCATCTGGTGTGGCTGCTGTGTCCCTTGGGTGGCTGAGACTGCAGATCACCCCAAGCCATAAGGGCCACAGCAAACTGTCGTTGGGGAGGGCCTGAGAAAGCCATGGGGTCCAGCATGAGAGGTCTCAAATCTTTCTAGGACATACATCAAGACTTCCAGAACTAATCTTTGAACCTATTTTAATAGAACAGAGTTGAAATACAATAATTATGAACAGTGTGATTTTATTGAGAAGTTTCCTAAAATAATTCAGCCACTTATGCCATGTTCCCAATTGTTTGGTCTCGTAAAGGATCCTTTTCTCCCACTGGGTAAATGTCACACTTCATAATTCATTACTCTTGTTTCCTCTTCACGCCCGTCTCAGTCAAGGCATGAACATGGGTTCTACTTTGCTTCTTCTAGATGTTTAAGAAGAGTTTGTAGTGAGCACCACTCCGCGCCCTCCTGATTCACTCACACATTTGGCACCTTGGCCTCTCTCTCTCCAGCGTCACCTCATCCTCCACGTGTGTTGGGCTTGGTGGTCATGGTGGTCTCAGGATAGACATATGTCTAACATACTGACTGGCTTCTGTGAAGCAGGTGTAAAAGCTGCCAGTCCAGCTAAAGGCCAGACCAGAATGGCACAGTGCCCCTTCCCTGTATTTAATTAGTCAGTGGGCCCTCCCAGACTCAAAACCCGTTGCTGTTGGGTCAATTCCAGCTCATAAAAAAAAAAAAACATAGCGACCCTATATTCACCCAGACTGAAAGAGTAGAGAAATATACTCCACTCCTTGATAAGGGTGCAGCAGTTCACCTTGAAGAACAACATGTGGGATGGGAAACATTGCTCTGGCCACCTTTGAACAATGCAATATGCCACAGTCCACTCTCTGGCTACAAGTGTTTATATCTCTCCATATGCAAAATATGCCTGCCTCCCCACCCCCATCCCTGCCATGAAGGTTCCCAGAGTCTCATCCCATTACTGCAGCAACTCAAAGTCCAGGATCTCATCTCTAAACCAGGTCCAGGTACAGATGGAACGCCTCCAGTGTTGTTTCTAGGGTATGTTTCCTCCATTACAACTCCTCTCAATCCGAAGACCTGGAAACTAAAGGGGTCAGATTATCCATTACATCTACAGCCAACATGTAATGAGGAGGAAAGACAACAAGAATGACATGTTCCTGCTCAAAAAGGATGGAGTGGGAGGCACACAGCAATCCTGGGCTACAGAGCTGAAACCCAGCTGGGCACAAAGCACCAATTCCTCCCACCCTAGAGCCCGGAAAAGTACGTTGATTAGGGCTAAGGGCTCTCCGTAGGGGTGGTTGGCCTCTGTTCTTGCCTCTATCACGTATTCTTTACCCTCTGAGTCATCCTTCCTTTTCCATGAGAAATGGTCCGTATTTGTAGCTGAGTACCTTTCTTACCTTTTTACCTTTCTTAGTCTGCTTCCCAGACATAACGAGGTTGATGTCCCAGGAATCTTTTCATTTTGAACTGTCCCTATTCGTCCAAGGTGACAGCGCTCCTATCACTACAATGCTCTTAAAAACTTTGTGGATTTGTTATGAATCTTAGGGGAGCCCGCTCCATTAGAAAGGAGCCCTGGTTGCTCAGTAGTTAAGCTTTTGGTTGCTAACCAAAATGTTGGCAGTTCAAACCCACCCAGCGCCCCGCTGGAGAAAGACTTAATGATTGGCTCCCTTAAAGACTACAGCCTTGAAAACCCTATGGCGGCAGCTCTATTCTGTCACATGGGGTTGTTATGGGTCAAAGTTGTCTTGAAAGCACCTAACGATAACAGTGACAACTCCATTGGACATAAGATATACTTACAAATCTCTTTGACTAGTTGGAAAGGTCTATGAGGCATGCCTTAAATCTTTCTGAAGTCTCAATTAAAAAAAAAAAAATGTCTTAGAAGCACACTCTTAATCTGAACTTTACCCCAAGGCCGTGTCTGACTGACAATACCCTGAAATAGATTTTTTTCTTTGTCATGGAGCATTTTCTTACTTTGAGTATTATTGCTGACTGAAAAGCTCCAGCTGAGAAACAATGCCAAAACCAGCCAACTTCTGGCTCCTTTATGTTTCCTCCAAATTTTGCTCAAAAATCTAAACTTCCTTCATTACCTCATCTATGCCTTACTATATACAGCTCAAAGAAACCAGTTGGCACTTAGGACATTCTGCCTGGAAATTTCCTCTGTAAAATCCATCAGCTCATTTACTCTATTTTCTGCTGTCCAGATTATCACAAAGGACATTTTAACTAACTTTTCTGCTATTACTTGATAACCAAAAACCCATTGCTGTTGAGTCGATTCTGACTCATAGTGACCCTATAGGACAGAGTAGAACCGCCTCATAGGGTTTCCAAGGAATGGCTGGTGGATTTGAACTGCCAACCTTTTGGTTAGCAGCCGAACGCTTAACCACCACTCCACCAAGGCTTTACTACTTGATAGTAGTCTTTTTTTTCCCATCCTCCAATCCATTTCCGTTGCTATCAGCCTCCTTGGGGTCCTTCAGGCTTCTGCCCACTGCCCAGTCCTAAAGCCAGTTCCAAGCGTTTTAGACTTTTGTTATGGTGAAACCTCACTTCAGAGGTGCTGTTCACTTGGCAAGTAATGCACCTGCAGCTTTGCGTCACGCAGAGGTGGGGGGGGTGCCCTTTCCTAGTTCACACCAAGGGCTAGTGGATGTCCTGGTCCTTCAGCTGGAATTCTCTACCAATTTTACCTGTCCAAATGCTCACAGTCCAAAGTCTATTCCCTTCATGAAGCCTTCCCTGGTGTCCCCTTGCCTCTAAACTCCTGAATCACTTCATCCTTCTCTCTCCAACTCAGCAAGCCTACCAGTCTCCTTACGCTGTGGCCTAGATATTCTTTCCAGACGGTAAGCTGGCCACACTGACAGGGCTCACTTCCTTTGTTTCCTATCTCTCAAGAGATCACCGACCAAGACTTCCTGCTGCTCGATGTCTTATAAATATTTTTAAAAACATATTTCATTTAGCTTTTAAGTTGCTTACAAGGAGAGAGTAAATCTGGACCCAGTTACTCCTTTGTGGATAGAAGTACAAGTCTTGGCTTTTGTTTAACTAAAAAAAGCTTTTTGTTTTTTTTTTTTACTCTTAATTTTGAAAGATAATGTCACAGGATGGACAATTCTTGGTTGAAAGTTATTCTCTCTGGGAGACTATGAAGATGTTGCTGTTTTATGCCTTCCACGGTTGCTGAGATGTCAGTTGTCAATTTCACTGCTATTCAATTTGAGTTTCTCCTTCTTCTGTCTCTCGTTGCTTTTATAATCTCCTTGCCTTTGAAAATTTCATTGTGATCTAGGTGTGGTTTTCTTCATGTTTATCCTCCTTAGATCCATTAATCTGACTATTGATCTGTTTCATTCATTATCTCTTCACTATTTTTTTTTTTATTACCTTTAAATAAACACCAGTTGCCGTGAGTTGACTCTGACTCATTGTCATGGATTGAATTGTGTCCCCACAAAATATGTGTTAACTTGGCTAGGCCATAATGCCCAGTATTGTATGGTTGTCCTCCATTTTTGTGACCTGATGTAATTATCCTCCATTTTGTGATGTGCTGTAAATTCTAACCTCTATATGTTAATGAAGCAGGATTAGTGTGGCCTGTATCCTGAGTCACACCCTTGCTTGAGTAACACCTTTTATCTTACAAGAGATAGAAGGAGAGAGAAGTGAGCAGAGAGAGAAGGGACCTCACTACAATCAAGATAGAAGTGCCAGGAGTGGAGTGTGTCCTTTGGACCCAGGGTCCCTGTGCTGAGAACGTTCTAGGCCCAGGGGAAGATTGATGCTAAGGCACATGGAGATCTCCAAGGAACCAGTAAGCAGAAGCTGAAGAGACAAAGACCTTCCTCCAGAGCCGACAGAGCTTTCCCCTAGAGCAAGCGCCCTGAATTCTGACTTCTGCTTGTTAAGGTCATCCACTGGTGGTATTCCTGTTATCAAAACACTAGATAACTAAGACACTCATGTCAATGCCATGTGTGTCAGAGCAGAGTTGTGCTCCATAGGCTTTTCAATGGCTGATGTTTCAGTAGTAGATTGTCAGGGCTTTCTTTCTAGATGCCTCTGGGTGGACTCGAACCTCCAACTTTTTGATTAGCAGCCAAGTGCATTAACTATTTGCACCGCCCAGCTACTCCATTATTATCTGACTCGTGTTTTTATCTGCTCTGTTCTTCTGGGGCCCCAGTCAGGCCATGTAGGGCCTTTTTATTCCACATAGAATGTTAACCACTAAAGAGAAGTTATTCCCCTTTCTTTGTCTCTCTGCATTGCATTCCGGATGACTTCTTCAAATATATCTTCCTGTTCACTAATTCTGTATTTATCCACATCTAGTTTGTTGTTTCATCTACTCATTGGGTTTTCAATTTCAGTTGTTCTTTTCTATATTTCTAAAATTGTTTTTGCATGTCTGCCTTCCCAGTTTTTTTCAAATTTTTTAAATTTTTTATGCCTTCCCAGTTTTGATATTCTCATGTCATTCATGTATTCTCAATACTTTACACATTTCTTCAAGCGTATCAATCAAGTTACTTTCAACCCAGGACCATGTTAAACCACGTTTTTGCCTCGAGTTTCTCAGTTCACCACAAGTAGTGTGACCTCTGGCCCTGTACTTGTGTGATTAGAAACTTGGCGCTGAGATTTCTCAGGGTAGACTTCTTTCTTTCTTTCCTGGGCTTACTGTTTTATTTTGCTGTTCCATCCAGGTCCTTCTGAGTTTCGGGGTTTTTCCTTTGAGGGTGTGCTCCTTTAAGTGACCCAGCTTCATGTGAGAGGTCTCCAACCTCTGGCCTCTCCATGTCCAGGCTCCAGGCGTGTTTCCCTGCCCCCAATATGGTCTTTTACAATCTGGGTTCTAGGTCACAAGAGCTTTCTGACCCTATTGAACTCACCCTTCTAGTTGCTTCTGGATTCATACTGTATCCCTTACACTATGGCCAGCTCAGCCATACTTTTTACAATACTTTAAAAATACATTTATCAAGCATGTTTTAGGTGTTTTTCATCAGACAGGGCTTATCTTCACATCCAATCTGCCCAGTGGGCAGAAGCACAAACTTGTTTTCCTGAAAATGTCCTTGTTCCTCTTTTCCTCACTTGTAGGAAAGATGTAGGTTGGAGGTTTGAGTCCACCCAGATACGTGACCTGCTTCTGAAAAATCAGCCATTGAAAAACCCCTTAGGGCAAGTTCTATTGTGACACACATGGGGTTGCCATAAGTCAGAGTCAACTTGACAGCAACTTTTTTTTTTAGGAACTACATAAAGAGACAAGGGATGTTCACTGTCCTAGAGAAGGTAAAAAGAGGGAATGCTGTTGATGGGGATTCCAAGTATCCTCCTTTAAGTAAGGGCTCTTGTCTCATTCTTCCTGCAGGGAAAATGAGGCTCACGAGGTTAAAACGCTGGCCATGTCACGCAGCCAAGTGCAGGGCTGGACCCCAGACTTCCTAGTCTCCAAAGTCATGCATTTCCCGTCCCACTCCACGGAAGTGAGATGAGAAGCAAGAGAGCAATAATCCAACCCAACCTGCTTCCGGGACTTCAGGGCCACAATCAGGCTCCATCCACTTTGATTTAAGGCTTATCTGAATCCAGGGCAGTGCTGTCCCCTCCAAGGCAGCAGTACCATGGCCACAGTGGACAGGCCAGGGCTGCACAGGGTACACTGGTCTGGGTGAGGATACCTGCGTTCCAGCCCCAGCCTGCCCCAGCTGTCATGTGGCCTTGGGCGCATCCTCCGGCAGGCTGTGGCCCTTCCTGGATGCTACGTTCTGCAATTTGGGAACACGGCCAGGTTCTTCCCGCCCCCACTGGAGCCCCTGCCCCTGCCCCCGGTGCCCCCCTCAGCCCTTTCAGCTGAGCTTGCAAGGATTTCTGCTCAGGCCTTTGCCCCCATGGTCTCCTTCCTCTGGTTTTTATCCTCTCAGATACAGCTGCAGTCTGCTCCAGCCTCATCAAGTATTTATGCTCCGTGAGCACAGCCATGAGATGCAGACCAGTTGCAGGAGATGCCCAGCTCCCATCAAATTGTCCAGACCTGCAGAGTGGCGCCGGGTCCAGGTACTGGGCTGGTGGCCCTCAGTGCCACGACAGTGCCCGTGTCCACGTCAGGCCCTCTGGTGGAAGGATTGGTTAGGGGCTCATGTCAGATACAGTTAGGGAGGAAAGGACCCCAGTCCTTGCACACTGAGACTTGAGCCCCCATCCACAGATGGGGGCCTAAGCCTCTCCCCTGGCCTCCCTGCTACCTGCTCAGGCCCCCGGGACCTTCCAGATCGGCCCTTCCTCCTTCCGCAGCATGCAGGCTGGGATCCTGGGGGCCTTCACCCAGGGTTCCAGGTAGAGATCCCTGGGGTAGGTCTCCCAGTGGCATAGAGCTCTGGCAGCCTCACTGACTGTGTCCCCTCATCCCTCTGCCCTGGCTACACACCCACCCTCTGACAGCTCCTCCTCTCCCCTGCTGGGCAGCAGGGAGGGACCTTTGGTGAGAACCCTTGGGGGCAACCCATAGCAGCCACAGCATTTGGATCTCACCCAGCTCACAGAGGCTACCAAAAGGGTGAGTGCCACCTTCTCCCAGCCCAGGTCCCATCCACAAAATGATGAGGACAGGCAGAGAGGCAAGGCCCCAGGACCTGCTCACCTACACTGCAGTTGGATTAGTGTCTCCGGCTGGGTTCTCTATAGGGGCAAAACCAGTAAAGCATATATGTGTAAATATATAGAGAGATCTATCTCAAGGAAATGGCTTGCACAGTTGTGGAGGCTGACATTCCCAAAGCTCTGGGTCAGTTGTCAGGCTGGAGGCTTCTCCTACCCCACGTGGCTGCAGGGACCAACGATCCCAAAATCAGCAGGTCCGGCTGCTGGCTCACAGGGTTGCAGGAGCTGGTGAATCCCAAGATCTGCAGGTCAAGCAGCAGGCTGGTGGCTCACATCCCAAGAAGCTGAGCTTTGCCAGAACATCCATATATATTGGATGCAGATCACACCTCCAAGGAAGCTCCCTTTTCAACTGATTGGCTCTTCACATCAGATCACAAAATGGAGGATGATTACATCATTATGTAACTGCCAAATTACATCATCCCATAACTGCCAAACCACTGAGAATCATGACCCAGCCAAGGTGACACACAACCTTAACTGTCACAGGGATAGGGACAGGGTTAGAGTTAGGGTTGGGGCAGGGTTAGGGTTAGAGGCTGTGCATCCAGAATCTGCAGCCAGCCCTGGGACAAAAGCAGCCAAAACAACAACTCATCAGTCCTGGCTTCTCTCTTCTTCCAGACTGGGACCCTAAACATTCTCACTGCATTAGCAGCTCACCAATGCTTTCAAACAGAGATTTTAAAAGAGTTTTTCCAGCTTTTCTGGTTGTTCTTGGTGAGAGGGTTAGTAGGCCTCTGCTGGACGTGAGCTCCATTGATGAAACCTCAAATTCGGAAACGGTTTATTGTGCGTTTCTGCAGCCTCTGTGTGCATGTGTGTGTGTGTGTATGATCTAATGTGTCCTCTGGGTGGTTCTGCCCCAGCTCCCTGTCTATATCTCTGTGAGCATCAATGTAGTCCCTCAGCACCATGGAGACCTGGCTTCTGGAGACTTCTGAGCAAAGGCAGGCAGTGGGAGTTGGGGGGCCACAGCCATCACTTCCTGTATGGCCGGTGGTAGTTGAACTGTCCAGCTGTCCTCTCCTGAGGCACAAGGAGTGGGAGGCCCACTGTCCAGGTCTCCCAGGGGCCACAGTGCTTCTCTTTAGCTACAACCACTTCAGCCCACTGGGCAATCGCACACCAGACCACCTGTACCAGCAGGCTCTCCCAGAGCAACAGGCCCAGTCGGGCCAGCATGCCCCAATGTGAAGGGACCCTACTCCTGCCAGCTGAGCCTGCTGGGTAAGCACATTCTGGGGTCTCTGCTGCAGACCTGCAGAGAGGCCCCAGCTCCTGGGAACATCCGGTACCCCCTGCTCTTTCTCAGAGGTGTCATCAGAGCACCCACACATGGAGTGGAGTCAAGAACGTGCACCCTGACTGCACTCTTGGCACTATCCTTCCATCCTGGGCGAGAATTCGCTTAAATCTATTTTTCTGGTAATACTTTAAAAACACAGATGCCGAACAGCCTGACTTCTGCTTGATAGCATGGATAATTCTAATCCGAGTGGAAGCCGCCACTTCCTGCTCTTCAGAAGGAGGAGACCCAGTGCTGACAAGGTCATGCTGTGTGTTTCCACTTCAGTACTGACACGGGTTCCGGGGCCTCTGAGGGGACAGACCCATGAAATATTTAAACGTAAGTGGATAACATATATCTGTGCCAAACACAGCCAGGAAGGACCCTGGTCCCACACAGGCTTGCATGGGGCCAGCGTCGGGCCAGATGCCTCTCTAGAAAGAGTGGATGATGGTTTTGATTCCTTTTTTGGACATCATCTTAGCTTCCTAGGGCCGCCATAACAAAAAATACCACAGGAGGGAAGCTTTAATGAACAGGAATTCACTATCTCACGGTTTTAGAGGCTAGAAGTCTAATTTCAGGGTGTGGACAGGGCTAGGCTCTCTCTCTCCCTTTCGGTGGGCTCTAGGGGAAGATCCTTTGTCTCCCTGCTTTTGCAGCCCCGAGCATTTCTTGGCGTTCCTTGGCTACTTATAGATGTGTCTCCACGTGGCGTCTGTCTTCCCCTATGTGTGACTGTGTGTCTATTTTGCTCTTTTTATAAGACACCACTCAGAAGGAATTAGGTTTAGGGCTCCTCATTAACATAAAAAAGAAAACCCATATTTCCAAATAAGGTCATATTTACAGGTACAGAGGAGTGTCCATATTTTAGGACTTACACATGTTTTTTGGGGGGACACAATTCAATCCATAACAGACATTTATTAAACAAATCTAGTTACAAACACACCAGAAAAATAGCTTTTGTTGACTGCAATTTCATTGATCTTATGGGCCTGGTGGAATGTTGGAAATATTTTTGTGTAAGGGATGCATGTAGTGTGGACTCTGGGATGCTTTGTTGCTGATACTTCATGGATCCGCCAGAAGGTATCAACAGGTCCTCACACACTGTACCCTGCTGCCACTTGGTGACAACATGCAAGAAATGCATCTAGACTTCAGGGAGGTAAAATATGAAAAAGCGTGCCTTTCAGAACCAATGAAATAGGGCGTATCTGGAAGCACTAAGTTCTTCTTTTGTCTTCCAAGTAGACATCAAAGATTGGTTTGCTTTCAGCGGTACTTCTGTAATTTGCCGTTCTTTTTGAAGAAACAAATTCCAATTAGAAGGGCAGGGTCTATGCTGCCCTCATCTCCCACAGATACCATGAGACCTTTAGGACAGCAGATGCCACAGGAAATGGGATGGCTGAGCTCGAGTCCTGGCTCCTCGACCCCATAGTTGCTCAAACTGGAGTCCTCTACAGAGACCGAGAAGCAGTCCTCGGGGAGCCTTTGCACAACGAAATACGTACCTCGAGGAAACACCCCAAAGTCCTCCCCAAGCGTCTCCCTCTAGAGCAAGGCTCAATGGCTTCGAGGCTCTTGAAGCTTCCACATTGTGGCGGTGAGGTGGCTGATGAGAACGTGAGGGGATTTCAAAGAAAAGAAAGAACCTGACTGGTGAGAAAGCCTCTGCTTGTTCAGATTTTACCTGTAGATGAACCTGGTTTTTTGGGAAGCAAAGGCCTCCAGAACTCACGTCTCAAATGGGGATGCAGGGTCTGCGAGATTTGGGCCACCAAGGATGGACAGGCCTTGATGCTGGGTGCAAACGCCCACAGGGATTTTAATTAGGATTTGCATTGCTTTGTCAGTGCTGTGGTTACAAAGTTGCACGTGGCTTGAGTCATCTGCCCAACTCCATTTTCCCCATAAGCCCTGACACTTTAGTGCACAATCTTCCATCCCGCAGAAGGACCCAGTCCACGGGAGACCTCAGAGAGGACAGGCAGCCACAGAGGGGGCACCTGACACCCCCACTCAGGAGATGGCATGCACACGCTCAGTCGCCCCAAACCGGCCAGGCTGATCAGGACCTGCTCTCCAGGGAGACGTGATGCTGGTGGTGAGGAAGGTGGGCATGAAACTCAGTGAAATCCTCTGCTGGACGTGTTTACCTCCAACCTGACTTTAATCAGGAAGCCACTGGCCAGCCAGGGGTGGGGGAGTGTGAGGGGAGACACAGTCTGTCAGACTTCAGCCAACCGTGGCACCTTTTGTCCCTGTGGGACTCTAGCTGGAAGCACCAGCTTTTGACTCTTGGAGGCTCTGAGAAGCATAGACAATACATCCCATAAACTCCAAGGTGCAACTCTGCCCTAAAAGGACATTTTACTCCCTGTTCCATTTCCCATCTGTCTTAGTTACCTAAGGAGCCCTGGTGGCACAATGGTTAAGCACTCGGCTGCTAACCGAAAGGTTGGCAGTTAGAACCCACCCAACGGCTCTGTGGGAGAAAGACCTGGCAATCTGTTTCGTAAAGATTACAGCCAAGAAAGCCCTATGGGGCAGTTATACTCTGTCAAATGAGGTTGCTATGAGTTGAAAATAGACTCAATGGCACCGACCAACAACCTACTTAGTGCTGCTGTAACAGAAATACCACAAGTGGGTGGCTTTAAAGAACAGAAATTTATTTTCTCAAACGGGCAATCGACAAATGAAAAGGTGCAAAGCCACATTAGCCATCAAGGAAAAACAAGTTAAAGCCTCAATAAAATACCACCATGCACCAGAAAGGCTAGGGTTTGAAAAGACTGACCAAGCATTGATGACAACGTAGAAGGACAAGGACCTATCTATGCGGCTAGGGGAAGGTAAGCTAGAACAACCACTTGGAAGATCATTTGCTGGGATCTATTAATGCTGAGCATCCACAAGCCTTGTGACCCAGGATCCAATTGCCAGGTATATCCCCCAGGGAAAGATGCACATATTTGCATCAAAAGACAGGTACAAGAATATTCATAGCAGCTCTATTTGAATATTCAAAGACTCGGAAACAACCCAAATATCCGCCAAGAGTATAATGGATAAATGAATAGAGGTATGTATTCTGTATTGGAGCGGTGGCGGTTCAGTGGTGGAATTTTTGCCTTTCATGCAGAAGATCCGGGTTCGATTCCTGGTCAACGCACCTTATGCACAGCCACCACCATCTGTTGTGAAGGCTTGTGTATTGCTATGATGCTGAACAGATTTCAGAGGAACTTCCAGTCCAAGGCAGACTATGAAGAAAGGCCTGGCAAATCTACTTCCGAAAATCAGTCAATGAAAACCCTACGGATCACAATGGTCCAATCTCTTAGTCTGACTTCACACCTGTGAATATCCTGAAATGAAGGGCACACATTCTTGTCCCAGAGTTCTATTAGATAGTTAAGTAGATAGACACACACACGGATAGATAGGTAAATAGATACAGCTCCCATCTGTTGACTCTGACTCATGGCGACCCACGTACAACAGAATGAAATCTTGCCTTATCCTGTGCCATTTTCACAGTCGTTCATATGCTGTGGTCACTGTGCATGTTGAGTGACTTCGAACTTCAGGGGCTCATCGTCCAGCACCATACAGGACAACATCCTGTTGTTATCCTGTAAAATGAGAGTAGTAACAGTAGTAGTGTCAGAACCTGTCTAACTTCAGGGGGATAATGACCAGGATTATCCCAAAGCTGATTCTCAGGAGGTCAGATATACCTCCAACGTCCAACCTTTTTACCAGTTCTGATACCAGCTGTCCCTCCCACGGCACTCTCTGCTTCTCTTCTGGGTTTGATAATCCATTGCAATGACCCACAAAAGTCAGACTATACTTACAGTTAAGTGGTTTATTAAGGCAGTAACAGAATACAACTCAGGGTCAGGGGAACAGGATACAACTCAGGATCTGCATCGGGAAGTATGTGGGCAAAGTCTCCTTTCTTCAGTGCAGGACGGCTCTCTCAGCTCCTCTTGGCCACACAGGGCTCCTCTCTCTCTTTCAGGTCAGGCCTCCTGTTGGCCCTCTGAGGACACTCTCCTCTCAGCCCCCTCAGTATAGGCTCCTCCCGGTCCCCTCAGTACAGGCTCCTCTCAGAACTCTGAGCACAGGCTCCTCTTGGCCCTGTTATCTGTCACCACAGACTCTACTGCTGTGAATTGGGTCCCTTCTGAGCCTGTTGCTGTCGGCTCTGCCACTGGGCCCTTTCTGGGCCTGTCACTGTCTCCAGTGTTACAGCCCTTGACCCATGTTACAGCTCTTTTAGGACATCCCTTGCCTCTTCTCTCTCTCTCCACTTCTCTCTTCCTCCTGCTTCTCTTCTCTTTGTCACAAAAACCTCTATGGGTCTGGCTGCTTAAACATACAAACTTCTTGTCCATTCCAAGGCATGGCACTCCCACCAGGGCTATGAACTGACAAATCCCCTCTCAGTAGGACACAGACACTTCATTTGCATAGTCTATTGACCAATCCCTGCAGGGAGGATACCAAATCACAGGCCAGGCTACAACCCAGGACCAGACAAAAAAGTATTAAACCAAGTTGTTTACAGCCTACTCAGGAAATGTCAGTCAAGCAGGCAACCAGGCAAAAAATAACAAATCCTCTGGGGTAGAAAACTAGGGCAAAGGTAACTCCGCAGGGCTTAGGGGAAAAATCTCTCAAGCTGTTTTTCCAAAGAACCAAGGCAAGAGGCTTCATAAAAGAACTCGTTCACCATCGTATTTACAGCGGCTAAATTTTGGAAGTAGCTCACCAGGCCTTCCTTCCTAGCCTGTTTTAGTCTGGAAGCTCTGCTGAAACCTGCCACCATGGATGACTCTGCTGGTATTTGAAATATTGGTGACGTGGCTTCTAGCATCACAGCAATGCTCAAGCCACCAGAGTACAACAAACTGGTGGTGGAAAGTTCCATTAAGTATTTTGCATAGTAGAGAATACCACAGAACACATCCATCAAGCATTTCACTTGACCGAGCATAGATCACGTCCTCAAGCCCTCCACCTCCCAGGAATCTTCACCAGCTGTTCACATGTCCTGCTGGCCTCTTTCATCCCTCCACACCCCCTCCTGCACCCCTACACCCTGACACCACTTCCTGTACCCTCTCCAGCACCCCTATACCTCCTCCTGCAGTCCCTGTACCCCCTCCTGCACCCCCACTCCCCTGCATCCCCTCTGGTGCCCCTGTACCCCCTACACTCCCTCTTGCACCTCCATGTGGTCCCCATCTCTCCCACAACCTCTCCTGTACTCCCTCCCACATCCCCTACATTCCCCGTTTCATCCTTTCCCTGCACCCCTCCCATACCTCAGGCACTCGCTGTGGTATCCATCCATGGCCTGGATTCAGACTGAGAGTGGTAGGGCAAACCCTCCATCTAACCCCAGCTGACATCCCCACCTTTCCCTCCGGGGCTGGTTCCCCTGCCCTGCATGCAGAGCAGACACCTGAAAACTCAGAGGCTGCACAAAATCCCCTCCCTGGCCCACCGTCACCAGGAGGAACCGAATTCATTCTTTTTGCTGCTCTTTACTGAAATTGAATACCCTATTCTCTAGCAAGACTTCTGGCTTCCTGCCACAGAGCAATCTCAGCCCTTCTCCTTCCCTCCCTCCTCCCCTCCTGCCCCTGCATTACTGTTTCCTTGCATGTTAAATTGTATTTAAGGATGCAGAGCTGTTCCTAACGGTCAGTGTATTGTTCCTTGGAGCTGCCACACCAGAGTACCATAAACTAAAACCAAAAAAAACCCCAAACCCACTGCCTTTGAATTGATTCTGACTCATAGCAACTCCATCAGGTTTCCAAGGCTGTAAATCTCTATGGAAGCAGACTGCCACGTCTTTCTCCCCAGGAGCCACTGATGGCTTCAAACCACCGACCTTTTGGTGAGCAGTCGATCGCTTTAACCACTGTGCCACGAGGGCTCCTTAAATTTTAAGGTGGCTTAAAACAACGGCCATTTATGTTCTCATAGATCTAGGGGCCAGTAGACCAAAATCAGTTTCACTGGGTGAAATTAAAGTGTCCACAGGGCCATGCTCCCTCCAGAGTCTCTAGGGGAGGACCCTTTCTTGCCTGTTCCAGCTGCTGGTGGACCCAGGCATTCCTTGGCTTGTGGCCATGCCACTCCATTTCTGTCTCCATCGTCACATCGCTTCTTCCTCTTCTGTCTGCGTCTAATCTTCTCCGCCTCCTGATTATAAGACATTTAGGGCCCACCTGGATATCAAACCAAACCCGTTGTCGTTGAGTCAGTTCTAATTCATGGCAACCCTATAGGACAGAGCAGAACTGCCCCATAGGGTTCCCAAGGAGCACCTGGTGAATTTGAACTGCTGACCTGTTGGTTAGCAGCTCTTAACCACTCTAATCTCCCCAACTCAAGATCCTTCACTTCATCACACCTGCCAAGTCCTTTTTGCCATGTAAGGTCACATTTAATCTTTGGCTATATGAGGTAATATTCACAGGCTCTGGGGATTAGGACCTGACATCTTTAGGGGGCCACCATTCAGCCCCACAACCAGGCATGTTTCTCAGCTGAATGGAGACTTCTTCCATCCTGGACAGGCGGAGACCACAATTCCAGATACTTCTTGCTACTCCCAGGTCTGCCCCTTGGCCTGACTCCAGGATGGTCCATGCCCCAGAATGACTTACACTCTGGCCATGACCCCCCCAGCCCCGCCCTGTTTTAATTGCACATTCTCATCCCTGTAGATTCACCCATTATTAGCTGAGAACGTAAGGCCAGAAAAGGGAGGTGGGGGGGTGCTCTTTGCACCATCTCCTCTGGCTCCTCTTTCTACAAGCTGGGGAGCCAAGGCCTGGGGCCTGGAGGCCTTGGTTCAGCTCCTGAGTTCACAGAAACCTGAGGAAGGCACTCACTTGATGACTCCACAAGACTGGCTTTGTTTCCCAGGCGTCCTTCCAGATGCCAGACACACAGACAGGCCCCATCCTATCAGAGCTTCCCTCTGGGAGGAGATAACTGTAGGTGTTGATATGGACGGAGTGGGGGACCACCCAGTGATGGGAGGAGGGCACAAAACCTTTCAGTCTCTCCTAGAGCTGGCCAATGACTGAGCTCAATGTGGAAATAGGCCTGAGTGGCCCTCTGCTCAAGGACACAGAAGAGAACAGGAAGAAGCGGCTTCTCGAGGGAAGAAGGAAATGGCCCCAAATCACAAAGGCCAGCCCCAGGCCAGTCAGCTGACACCTGGAAATAGGTGGGCTCATGTGGCTGCCCACCCCACTCACCCCCACCCCAACCTGCCCCGCCTACGCCATCCTGATGACCCTTGCCCTCATCCTGTGCAATTGTTTTCACAGATGAGAGGGGTGAGGGGCTTACGCAAGGACAGGAGCCCAGGACACTCTCTGGAGCCAGCCCCAGCAGCCCTGCCCCCTTCCCTGCTAGGTTTGTATTACCTTTTTGGCCCCTACCATCCTCCTATGGGCCCAGCTTCACTCACAGGGGAGCCATTCTGAGCCCTGCAGCATCACCTGGTGGGTGGAGGTGGCCTGCCACCTGGGCTAAGGATGAAGCCTCCCTGGAGCAGTGACTGGAAACTGCAGGTGGGCCGCAAAGGAGCCAGCACCTTCTCCTGCTCCGTCTCCCTCTGGCCATGTCTCTCCTCTCTCCCTTCTCCTTTCCTCTGTCCCCGCTCTTCTTCCACACAGGCATTTTCCAGAGCCCACCAGATGCCAGCACCATAGCCAATCCTGGGGTACAGAGATGGGCACATTGTGGCCGTGACCTTGAGGTCTTGGGACACATCTCAACACAGGAGGCACTGGCAAACGACGAGGACAACTGCTGCAATGGTGGCCGTCCAGGCTCCCGTCACTCCATTAAGCTGCTGGCCACCTCTCAGGAGAGCCATAGTCTGCCTCACTGAAAGTGCGTGCACATACTCTGGATGCCATCAATGCTCAAGTCAAGGCACCTATGTCCATGCGCCCGTGTTGAGGTGCAGAGAGAGCAAATGCCAGGGGTGGTAGTGTCGGGATCATCCCTTGTGACTTTGGACCCTGTGCTTGGGGGAGGGGAGAGTGTTGGGGGAGGAAAGGTCATGGACAGGGAGACTCCCAAGGCCCCAGCCTCGCCTGGGCAATTTCTTGGTTCTTCACTTGACCAGGTGACACTGTGCTGTGTTCTATAACACTACCATTTGCTGTCGTGTTGCTCTGACTCAGGGGAACCGCATGTGTGTCAGAGTAGAACTGTGCTCCATACAGTTTTCAGTAGCTGGTTTTTCAGAAGTTGAGTGTCAGGCCTTTCTTGTGCAGCATCTTTGGGTGAGCTCTAACTTCCAACCTTTAGGTGAGCAGCTGAATATGTTCACTGCACCACCCAGGGACTCCTTGAAAATACTAAACAAAACACAATGCAATTATATCTGCCAGGTAAAACCTGTCAGGGCAGGGACCACTCGGTAAGCAGGTATCAGCCCGGTGGGAGGGGTCCAGCTCCTCCAAGGTCTTAGCATCCTCATCGGCCTGATGGTGTTTCCTTATTTAACTCCTCACATAAGCAGGTCTCTCAGAGAGGGGCAGATTTTCTGCAACCCGGGAAATAAATATCTTTGCTTTGTAAAAATCACTTTCAGGGAACAGTGTGCGCCAGGCAGCTTAGAGAAGAAAAATAAGCTTGAGCCAAATCCGTTCATCTCAGTGACAGCAGCAGGACGGTCCGAGGCTTTTAATCTCGAAGCTTTGGCTGGCGGAGACATAAACTCCCAGAAAGGATCAGTCGCTTCATCCGCTGTCAGCGTCAACCACAGATTTTTTTCCCTCGAACATTTTAATGCCATGTTTTGTCC
This sequence comes from Loxodonta africana, assembly GCF_030014295.1. Taxonomy (NCBI): domain Eukaryota; kingdom Metazoa; phylum Chordata; class Mammalia; order Proboscidea; family Elephantidae; genus Loxodonta; species Loxodonta africana. The sequence continues at coordinate 227,755,723 of NC_087343.1, forward strand.
CCAAAATAAGTATCATTTGCTATCTGCTATGAGATTTTTTTTTTTTTATGAGTAACATACAGTTTGGCAGGACACCCAGGGTTGCTGCGGGTGCAGTTTACCCTGAGATGATTCATTCGATGAGCTTTGTCAACGCTCGGCTCTTTGGGGATGGGTCGCCCCCCCACGAGGGGTGTCACCGAACGTCATAGAAACTTCACGCCGTGGCGCTGAAGCATTAATCTGAGTGCTGACAAGACTGACCTGCCTCTGAACTGATTAGAACTCTGCCTGTAAAGTGCTTTAATGAAGCAGGCTTTGTTGGGGGGTCTGCTGCTTTCATTGCTGCTGTTTCTGTTTTTAGTAAGATGCAGTGGTGTGCCACACCCTGGTGGCCGTGCTGGGTGGCGCTCTACCACTGTGACAGAGTGGGGAGCAAAGGTCCCAGGACTGGGGGAGGGGGACCGCAGCAGCCTCTTCTGAGAGAAGCCCAGGTCGCTGACTCCACAGAGGCAATGACTAGATTTCCCCGCGAGGACCGGGTGCCTGTGTGCACTGGAAGCCTGCAATACCCACGCTGAGCCCATGGTCAAAGCTCAGTGCTCAGCGCACAGGAGGCACCGCTGGTCTTGTCGAGTAAATGTGAATCAGAGCCGGTTCTCGTTTCCCCAGCCCTGCCCACCCCGCAGTGCTTTGTGAACTGGGAAACACTAAGCTCAGTGAGTTATTAGAATTGTTGGTATTTCTGCCAGGCAGGGCCTGGTGGCAGGGCAGCTCACCGGGTGAGGCAGCAGAGGCTGTGGTTTTAAGGCCTGGCTGCACCACATACTAGCTTTGTGACTCATTAAACTGCTGGTTTCACTTGTCCCCTGGTGGGTTGCCAATCACCCCAATACTTAGTGGCTTAAAACAACAGTAACTGTTGTTATTATCTATCATGGTTCTGGAAGCCCTTGTGCCATGGTGGTTAAGAGGTTGGCTGCTAACCAAAAGGTCAGCAGTTCAAATTTACCAACCACACCTTGGAAACCCTATGAGGCAGTTCTGCTCTGTCCTATAGGGCCACTATGAGCCAGAATCAACTCCACGATAAAGAGTTTGCTCTTGGGGTCCCTGGGTCATGCAAACAGTTAATGCGCTCAGCTGCTAACTGGAAGGTTGAAAGTTCAAGTCCACCCAGAGGCCCTTCAGAAGAAAAGCCAGGTGATCTATGGGGTTGCCATGAGATGGGTCCACCGCAACTGGTTCCTCACGGTTCTGGGCTGACTGGGTTCAGCTGGGTGGTTCTCACTCAGTTACACTCGTGTGCTCCCATGCAGATAGGAGTTGGGGCGGGGACATTTGAAGGCTTGCTCTTGCATGTTTGGCACATGAGTTGGGATGGCTCAAACAGCTGGGTCTGGACTAGCTGGGGCAACTCTCTCTTCCTCCATGCCCACGTGCTCTCTCCAGTACCAGCTGCAGGGTAGGGAATTTTTTGCAGGGCAGCTCAGGGCTTCAGAGTGATTGGGCCAGGAGAGACAGAGCCACGCAAAAGCCATACTGTCTCATCTGGCCTGGCCTTGGAAGTCACAGAACATCACGTACACCATCACCTGAACTGAGGTGGTCACAAAGACCTACCTGGGTACAAGAGGAGGTGTCTTAGTTTCCTAGGGCTGCCCTAATAAAAAATTTCACAAGCAGCTGGCTTTAAAGAATAGATATGTATTTTCTCACAGTTCTGGAGGCTAGAAGTTCAAATTCAGGGTGTCAGCTCTAGGGGGAGGTCCTTTTTTTGTCCATTTCAGCTTCTAGTAGCTGCCTGCAATCCTTGAGGTTCCCGGCCTTGTAGATAAATCTTTCTCTGTCTTAACATGGCCTCTCCTTGTGTCTGTGTGTCTCTGTGTCGGGTCTTCCTTTCATGAGACACCACTCAGAAGGGATGAGGTTTAGGACCCATTCCACTCCAGTATGACCTCATTAACATAACAAAAGAAAACCCCAATTTCCAAACAGAATCAAAGTCACAGGTATAAGGGTTAGGACTGCAATGTATCTTTTGAGGGGACACAATTCAGTCCATAATGGGAGGGGACACAGACCTATCCCTTCATGGATGAGTAGCAAGTTCTAGAAGAACCCATGAGAAGGGAAACACTGTTGGGCCATTTTGGGAAAATGTATTCTGCCACATGACTTAACATCTCCACTCCTTGGTTCCCTGACCTTTACAGTTGGGGCGTTGGTGGTTGCCTTTTTGTGGGTTAAATACAGTTGGATATTGGCATTTTCGTATAGTTCAACCTCATAATAACAGCAGGCCTTTATACACCAATTACCACGTGCTGGCGCTAGTGATTTATGTGTATTAGCTCAGCCCTCTCACCAGCCCATGAGGAAGGGACTATTATTATACCCATTTCACAGGTGACGGGTAGAGGCAGGGATCTACTTCATAGGCTTATTGTGAGAATTAATAAATATAATCGATGTAAAAGTCTTTGACCAATTACACTGTTTTCTATTGTGCTGCTTCCAATTTTCCTATCATTATTTTTTGTATACATTATGTCAAGGATTGAATTGTTTCTCCCAAAAATATCTGTCAACTAGGTTAGGTCATGATTCCCTTGTATGATTGCCCACCATTTTATATAATTTTCCTATATGTTGTAAATCCTACCACTATGATGTAATAAGATGGATTAGCAGCAGTTATATTGATGAGGTCTACAACATTGGGTAGTGTCTTAAGCCAATCTCTTTTCAGATATTGAAGAGATGAGCAGGGAGACATGGGGTCCTCATGCCACTGGGAAGGCAGCGCTGGGAGCAGAGCGTGTCCTTCGGACCTGAGGTTCCTGCGCTGGGATGCTACCAGACCAGGGGAAGACTGAAGGCAAGGACCTTCCTCCAGAGCCGACAGAGAGAAAGCCTTCGCCTTGAGCTGGTGCCCTGAATTCGGACTTCTAGCCTACTGGACTGTGAGAGAATGAACTTCTCTTTGTTAAAGCCACCCACTTGTGCTATTTCTGTTGTAGCAGCACTAGATGGCCAAAACACATTAATTCTTCAGCCTGATCAGTGGTCTTTAAACTTTTTTGGTCACTAAGCCCTATCAGTAAAAAATGTCTGAGCAAATTCCCCCAAATATATTAAATTTACCTGAGAAGCTGGACTATATGAAGGAGAATGTGGCATCAGAATTGGAGGAAGGCTCGTTAACAATTTATGATATGCAGATGACATAATCTTGCTTGCCAAAAGTGAAGATGACTTGAAGCACTTACTGGTGAAGGTCAAAGACCACAGACTTTGGGATAGATTATGCCTGAACATGAAGAAAGCAAAAATCCTCACAACTGGACCCATAAACAGCATCATGATAAATGGAGGTAAAATATGAAGTCAACAATTTCGTTCTACTTGGATCAACAATCAACATCCAGGGAAGCAGCAGTTATCCCACTGACTTATTTTAATGCTTGGTTTTAACGGCTGAAATCAAACAACATTTTGCATTGGGCAAATCTGTTGTAAAAGACCTTTTTAAAGTTCTAAAAAGCAAAGGTATCAGTTTGATGTCTAAGGTGTGTCTCACCCACACCATGGTCTTTTCAATTACCTCATATGCTTGTGGAAGCTAGACAATAAAAAAGGAAGACAGAAGAATTGTTGGTGAAGAACATTGACTATGCCATGGACTTCCAGAAGAATGAACAAACTGTCTTAGAAGAAATACAACCAAAATGCTTCTTAGAAGTGAGGATGGAAAGATTTCAACTTGCTTACTTTGGATGCATCATCATGAAAGACCAGTCTCTAGAAAAAAGGGCACGAAGTTTGATAAAGAAGAGGGTCAGCAAAAGTAAGGGATACCTCAGTGAGATGCATTGACACAACAGCCCAAACAATGGACTCAACAATCATGAAGATGGCACAGGACCAGGCAGTGTTTCGTTCTGTTGTATATAAGGTTCCTAGGAGTCCGAGCTGACTCAGCAGCACCTAACAACAATTTATTTAGAAACTATGCACGTGAGTAACTGTACTAAAATAGTAAACTCTTAAACATACAAAAAAATAAGAATGAAATGAAATGAGTAATATTTTCAAATGTTTCATTTATGAATGAAAAAACATTTTGTACTCAATTTAACATTATTATTAATTGAAAACTAATAATTATAATATTGAGGGAGGATGGTGTGAATGAATAAGCTTCATTATTTTAAGCACCTTGGTTTAGCATATCATGAAACTGCAATTTCATGGCCCTAGTCTAAGACCGACTTATTTTAATCCTTGGTTTTAATGGCTGTCATAGTTAAGAACAACTTGGGAAGATAAACAAATTCAAATCAAGGAAGTGCATCGCTGGCTGCACTTATGAATCATAATAGCCCTTGTTTCAGTCCACCATCAATTATGCTTGTGGTGAAACTCAGCTGGTGAATTTCCATCTTCCCTCATACCAGTCACTCTTCTTGCAGACTAAGTGGAAAGAGATGCATTATCATATTCTTAACAAGTGGGCTCAAAACTTGTTGAAATTCTCTATCTGGAAGACTTTTTAGAAACATATTTAAAATGTTTCTACGTTTTTCTTAAATTAGCATAGATGAAGTTGATAGAGGTGCCAAATTTATTTATTTATTTTGGCAACAAAACCACATGACATGAAAAACAGTTGCAAATACTGGTTTTCAGGGCACCCTCTGGACATCAGTTGTTTCTTTGAAAAGGCAGCTATCTCCTCACTGATAGTTAGAAACTGCACTTTAACTTGAAGGAATGGATTACGTGAATTCTTTTGTTAAAAATGCTAGGTACCATTCCGTTGTCAGACCTAACTGGAGCATCCTGATTATATTCCTTGTGACATGGCTTATGAGTAGCTTGTATGAGCAGGAGAAGGATCAGCTACAATGTGTTCCTGCCGAGGGGGTGCTGTTTCACTGATGGGAACCAGCTGGGTTTACACCCCTTCATGTTGCCACGGACAGGGGTCTTCGAGCAGCACAGACTGCATATTGCACATGGTAGCCCAGTGATCAAGGGTGAAACAGTCAACCTTCCGCTTCCCCAAGGACCCTGTGGGTGAAAAAGGCACAGGTGGCTGTGGGACACGGAGTCTGGGTGTGGGGCCAGTGTGCTCATCATGAAAAAACCAGCAACGCTTCACCTGTTCCTACAGGTTTAGCACAAGGTATGACTCAAAGAGAAGGCCCGGTGCTGTTCTTGTGCCCTATGGATCAGTTTGGGTATGCCCCCTGTGCCCACATCTTACTTGAAAGACCACTGGTGTGACATCTTAATTTTGCCTTAGTTTCAAATTTCCCCCAACGTAGTCACCATGTTGTTATTTGTTTCATATTAAAAACTTATGTAGATTTACCAATATGTTTATGAGGTTTTAGCTATTTTTAGCTCATCACTGCTTCTTTCGTCCCAGGTCTTCCTTCTGGGTTCTTCCCTTCATCCTAGGCTATAACTTTTAATAGTCACGGCAGAGATAGTCTACCATACTCCCAGTCTTTGTTGGTCTGAAAATGACTTCAGCCTCCCTGTCGCATGATAGTTTAGCCAGCCATAAATTCTAGGTCGATGTTTTCTTTCCTTCTACAAATGAAGATAGCTCCTTCTCATCTGGCGTCTATTATCGCTGACGAGTCATCTTTGTAAGTTCATTTATCAATTTATGTATCTCCTTTTAGGCATTTGCTTTTTCTCTCTGGTCAAGTTTAAGGTTTCTCTTCTTTTCTAGCATTCTGTATTTTAATCTTGCTCAGGCCTCACAGTGCTGCTTTCATTTTTTTCAATCTTCAGCCATTTTCCATTCTGGAAAATTCTTAACCATTATTTCTCTGAATGTTGTCTCTTTCTCCTCTCCTCTGTTGGATCTCCTCATTCTATTTTTCATATCTTTAACTGTCTCTATTTTTAAGCTTTTTAAAATCTTTCTTTGCTTTTTTCTGAATAACAGTCTCATCTCTACATTGCTGTTGTTGTTCTGACTCATAGCGACCCTATGTAGAATAGATTGAAACACTGCCCAGTCCCATGCCCTCTTCAAAACCATTGTTATGTTTGAACCATTGTTTTAGCTACTGTGTCAATCCATCTCCTTGAGGGTCTTCTTCTTTTTCACTGACCCTCTACTTTACCAAGCATGATGTCCTTCTCCAGGGACTGGCTCCTCCTGATAACATGTCCAAAGGATTTGAGACAAAGTCTTGCCATCTTTGTTTCTAAGAAGAATTCTGGCTGCCCATTTTCCAAGACAGAATTGCTCATTCTTCTGTCCATGGTATAGTCAATATTCTTCGCCAACACCATAATTCAAAGGCATCAATTCTTTTCTGGTCTTCCATATTCATTGCTCAGATTTCACATGTATATGAGGCAATTGAAAATACCATGGCTTCGATCAGGTGCATTTTAGTCCTCAAAGTGCCATCTTTGCTTTCTGAAACTTTAAAGAGGTCTTCGCCCAATGCAATATGTCGTTTGATTTCCTGACTGCTGCTTCCATGGGTGCTGATTGTGAATCCAAGTAAAATGAAATCCTTAACAACTTCCATATTTTCTCTGTTTATGGTGATGTTGCTTAATGGTCCAGTTGTGAGGATTTTTTTTTTTTTATGTTGAGGCGTAATCCATACTGAAAATTTTAGTCTTTGAACTTCGTCAGTAAGTGCTTCAAGTCTTCTTCACTTTCAGCAAGTAAGATCGTGTCATCTGTGTATTGCAGGTTGTTTAAGAGTTTTCCTCCAATCCTGATGCCCCATTCTTCTTCATATAGTCCTACCTCTCGGATTACTTGCTCAGCATACAGATGGAATAAGTATGGTGAAAAGTCACGCTTTTCCTGACTTTAAACCACGCAGTATTCCCTTGTTCTGTTTGAATGACTGTCTCTTGGCCTATGTACAGGTTCCACATGAGCACAATGAAATGTTCTGGAATTCCCATTCTTTGCAATGTTAACTATAATTTATTACGATCCATAGTCAATAATCTATGGATCTGCTTTCAGCCATGATCCATCTGACATCAGCAGTGATATCCCTTGTTTCAAGTCCTCTTCGGAATCTGGCTTCAACTTCTGACAGTTCACTGTCGATGTACTGCTGCAATTGGTTTTGAATTATCTTCAGAAAAATTTTACTTGCGTGTGATATTAATGATATTGTTTAATAATTTCCACATTCTGTTGGATCACCTTTCTTTGGAATGAGCACAAATATGGATCTCTTCCAGTCGGTTGGCCAGGTAGCTGCCTTCCAAATTTCTGGACATAAACCAGTGAGCACCTCCAGCATCGCACTCGTTTGTAAACCAGTGAGCACCTCCAGCATCGCACTCGTTTGTAAACCAGTGAGCACCTCCAGCATCGCACTCGTTTGTTGAGACATCTCACATTGACATTCCGTCGCTTCCTGGAGCCTTGCTTTCCTCCAGTGCTGTCAGTGCAACTTGGATTTCTCCCTTCAGCACCACTGATTTTTGATCACGTGCTACCTTCTGAAATGGCTGAATGTCCACCAATCTTGGTACAGTGGCTCTGTGTATTCCTCCCTTCTTCTTTGGATGCTTCCTGCATTGTTCAGTATTTTGCCCATAAAAAAATTAACCCAGTGCCGATTTTGCCTATAGAATCCTTCAATAGTGCAACTCGAAGCTTGAATTTTTTCTTCAGTTCTTTCAGCTTGAGAAATGCCGAGCGTGTTCTTCCCTTTTGGTTTTCGACTTCCAGGTCTTCGAATATGTTATTATAATACTTTACTTTGTCTTCTTGAGCTGCCCTTTGAAATCTCTATTCAGTCCTTTTACTTCATCATTTCTTTGATTCACTTTAGCTACTCTACTTTTAAAGAACAAGTTTCAGAGTCTTTTCTGACATCCATTTTGGTCTTTTCTTTCTTTCCCATCTTTTTAATGGCATTTTGCTTTCCTCATGTGTGATGTCCTCAATGTCATTTCACAACTCATCTGGTCTTTAGTTATTAGTATTCAGTGCGTCAAATCTATTCTTGCGATGGTCTCTAAATGCAGATGGGATTTTATACTCAATGTTGTACTTTGGCTCCTGTGGACTTATTTTAATTTTCTTCAGCTTCAACTTGCACTTGCATATGAGCAATTGATGGTCTGTTCCACAGTCAGCCACTGGCCTTGTTCTGATTGATGATATTGAGCTTCTCCAACATCTCTTTCCACAGATGTAATTGATTTGATTCCTGTGTATTCCATCTGGCAAGGTACAAGTGTACAGTCACCATTTATGTCGGTGAAAAAAAAGGTATTTGCAATGAAGAAGTCATTGGCCTTGCAATATTCTATCATGCTATCTCCAGCATCATTTCTACCACTAAAGCCATATTTTCCAACTACCAATCCTTCTTCTTTATTTCCAACTTTTGTATTCCAATCACTAGTAGTTATCAATGAATCTTGATTGCATGTTTGATCAATTTCAGACTGCAGAAGTTGGTAAAAGTCTTCAATTTCTTCATCTTTGGTCTTTGTGGCTGGCGCATAAATTCGAATAATAGTCATATTAACTGGTCTTCCTTGTATGCATATGGATATTACCCTACCACTGACAGCATTGTACTTCAGGATAGATCTTGAAATGGTCTTTTTAACGATGAATGTGACTCCATTCCTTTTCAATTTGTCATTCCCAGCCTAGTAGAGCATATGATATCCGATTCACAATGGCCAATACTAGTCCATTTCAGCTGATTAATGCCTGGGATATTGATCTTTATGCATTCTGTTTCTATGTTATAGTTTGTTAATTCTCATTTCCATTGTGTCACATCTATTTTAGCCTTTCCCTTGAATTTTTTTTTTATGGTTATATTTTTTCATTTCTAGAATTTGTTTCTTTTAAAGATCTGTTTATTCTTTATTCATATTGCCTTTTATTTTATTATGATTTCTATTCTTTCATTGATCTCTAGTTCTTGGGAATACAAACCCTACAGTTTCTTGCACCTGCTGACCCTCTCTTATGCTGCTTCTTTCTCTCATATAGCTTGAACATTTTTATGGTAAGTTGATCTTCCAGGTTGTAGAAGTGTGCACATAGAGAAAACATGCATTTTTTTTTATTCCCAGGCACCGGAAATTTCAACCATATGAGACAAGTGTTTATTTTAATTTCGTAGCTTGAGATCCACACTTCAAGAATGAGTGGAAGTTCAGACCTCACGCTGTGACATATCACAGGTTCAGAGTTTAAATTTTGGTGGAAGAACTTTTTTCTATCCATTCATATATGTAGGCAGATGGAAAACTTCCTTGCTGATTTCTTGGCTCAGTGGGTGGAATTTCTCTACTCTTTTTTCATGGATGGAGTGGAGCTTCAAGGATCCTGTCCTTATGAAGGAGGCTGTTGTCCCAGCTAATAAGGCCTAGGACCATAGCTCCTATCCCACCTGTGCATCGAAATGTACCCTGTCATCACCCCAGAGCCTGTTTCTGATATTCTGGTCCTTCTTTCCTGAGAGTTGCCCCCACCATCAACACCCCCAACAACTCTGGCTTTAACTTCTCACCTATTTTGGGCATTGATATTTTCTTTCTTTTGAGCAATGCTGCATAGTTAAAATTTTATTGTTATTGTTGTATATTCTTAGCTCAGTTTCCCTAGAAAACGGAGCATGGGGCAAAGGCATATATGCTAATATTTTACTGGGGAATGCAATCCCAGGGAAGCAGGGATGAGGCAGGAAAATGAATATGAGAGAGGGTGTTGCTGAACTAGCCACGGCTTCCTTAAAAGCTGGACATTGGGTCTCATGGTGTGTCTGCAGAGAGACTATGTGGCACATCTGCGTCTCTGGCCAATCCGAGCAGGGAAAAAGAGGATAGATTGTCTCGTGGGTTCTTATGGATTGAATTGTGTCATCCCAAGCTATGTGTTGGAATCCTAAACCCTATAACTGTGATGGATCTTGATGTCAGATGGATCTTATCTGAAAGCAGAGAATACCAGAAGGATGTTTACCTGTATTTTATTGATTATGCAAAGGAATTCAACTGTGTGAATCTTAACAAATTATGGATAACATTGTGAAGAACTGGAATTCCAGAACACTTAATTGTGCTCGTGCAGAACCTGTACATAGACCAAGAGGCAGTCGTTCAAATAGAACAAGGGGATACTGCATGGTTTAAAGACAGGAGATGTGTTCCTCAGAGGCGTCTCCTTTCACCATGCTTATTCAATCGGTATGCTGAGCATATAATCTGAGAAGCAGGACTACATGAAGAAGAATGGGGCATCAGGATAGAAGGGAGACTCTTTAACAACCTGCAATACACAGATGATACAATCTTACTTGCTGAAAGTGAAGAGGACTTGAAGTACTTACTGATGAAAATCAAAAACTAAAGCCTTCAGTATGAATTACATCCCAACATAAAGAAAACAAAGATCCTCACAACTGGATCAATAAGAAATACCATGGTAAAGAGAGAAAATATAGAAGTTGTTAAGGAGTTCATTTTACTTGGATCCACAATCAATGCCCAGTCAATCAATCAAATGATGTACTGCACTGGGCAAATCTGCTATAAAAGACTTCTTTAAAGTGTTAAAAAGCAAAGATGTCACCTTGAGGACTTAGGTGGGCCTGACCCAATCCATGTTATTTTCAATTGCCTCATATGCACGCGAAACCTGAACAATGAATAAGGAAGACTGAAGAAGAATTGATGCCTTTGAATTACGCTGTTGGTGAAGGATATTGACTATACAATTGACCGCAGAAGAATGAACAAATCTGTCTTGGAAGAAGTACAACCATAATGCTCCTTGGAAGTGAGGATGGTGAGACTTTGTCTCATGTCCTTTGGACATGTTATCAGGAGGGACAAGTCCCTGGGGAAGGACATCATGCTTGGTAGAGGGTCAGCAAAAAAGAGGAAGACCTTCAATGAGATGGATTGACACAGTGGCTGCAACAATGGGCTTGAACAGGGCAATAATTGTGAGGATGGTACAGGACAGGGCAGTGTTTAGTCCTGTTGTACACAGGGTCGCTAGGAATAAGGACCAACTCGATGGCGCCTAAAAACAACATACCTGTGGATGTAATCTCATTTGGGAACAAAATTTTCTTTGTTATTTTAATGTGACCATATCACTGTGGAGTGTGTCTTAAATCTACTCATATTTGAGATATAAATGTGGGTTGAGACTTGGGAGTGCTGCTGGAAGGGAGGCAGTCTCCCTGGAAGAGAACTACACCTTTTGCCCCTGGAATGACAACAGAATGCTGGGCTCTACCTGGCTTGCTTTAAAGACCAGGTCTCATTTTCAACCTGCATCGTTTAATAGATGGAACCAAAGATTCCCAGGATCAAAGACCTCTCCACTAAGGTTATCATAAACCCACTCTCATCGAGCAAATTCCTACTCATAGAAACTCTATAGGACAGAGTAGAAGGGCCCCATAGGATTTCCAGGGCTGTAATCTTTGCAGGAACAGACTGCCACATCTTTCTCTTGTGCAGTGACTGGTAATTTCCTACTGCTGACCTTTCAGTCATCAGCTGAGTGCTCTAACCACCACACACCAGATTATAGCATGCCACACAGAGAGAAGCAAGCACAAATGGGGAAAAGATAGATGCCATGTGGAGATCACCAAGGAACTGAGGAACACCAGGGCTAGAGAAGCTGAGACAAGGATTTTTCCCTGGAGTTGACAGAGAGAGAGCCTTCCTCTAGAGCCAGTGACCTGAATTCAGACTTCTAGACTCCTGAACTGTGAGCAAATAAATTCTGTTAAAGCCACCCATTTGTGATATTTCTGTTACAGCAGCTCTAAGAAACTAAGTCATTGGTCAGATTTGCCCCAACAAGTATTTAATCCCTCACATTTCCTGGTTGCAGGTGCATGGGGAATAGACATATCCTGGTGTGTCTCACGTCTAGGAGGCAACAAGAAAGGAGGCCCAAGGCATCTAAAATGGACATGAGGCAAGGCATTGTTGGGTTTTGTTCACATAGGACATGAGGGACCAGAGGCAGCGATTCAGCAGATCCACAAACTTGGGGGCTTGCATAGGCAACCCCAGCAACCCAGCTCTGTGGCTGCAGAAGTGGTGTCAGATGTTAGGGCTGCTCTAACCAGACAGCAAAGCAACCGTACCAATGTGAAGTGGCCCATAAACAGAATGCAGGACAGTCCACCCCTCGTTCTCACTGTTTTACAATATGTACATATCACCTGGGAACAGATGTCTTTACGTATTTCCTGAGACGGGTAGACTCTCCAGCTTAGCTCTTGACGAGTCACTCTTTGCTTGCTGGTCCACTGGCATAAGAAGTCCAAAGGGGCCTGATGATAATCACAGCTTTCAGTTCAGTGGAGACCTTACTGTGCACCGTGGCAGAAACCTTCCCCCATCCCTAGCCATGGAATCAGGACTTCTAGCCCAGGAATGCCTAAGACTGCAGGGATAGGAAGCACTAATTGTGCAAATGGTTCACTGGGAGTAATGGGAACAGGGACCAAACTTGCTTCCATTTCTTTGCATTCAAGCCACTAGGAAGACAACACCATTTACTGACCGTTGGTTCAGCACATAGCCTGCGTCCTAGAGGACACAGACTGAATCCTACAGGGTGCTGTTCCACAGCTGGTGCTATAGTTGAGTCATTAACACGGCTTCCTGGCATTCTTACCAGATTGACTGGTTTTGTGTGATGGGGTACATAGTAACACCAGCAGTGAATTCCATGGTCACGTGCCAATTTTTACACTCTATTTACCCAGCAGGTTGCTTGAAATATATCCCTTGCTACAAGGCAATATTGTGTGAGATACTCGTTCATTTGTCTAACGCAGCCTAACAAGCCACCTAAAAACTTAGTGGCTTAGAACCACAACTTATTATTAACTCTCATGTTTCTTAGGATTGGTGGGCTGAGCTGGGTGGTTCTCACTTTGTTTCTTCAAACAATTGCAGGAAGATGGTTGTTGTGGCTGGAGTCATCTGAAGGTTTCTTCACTTATATGTCTGGCACCTGGGCTACAATGGCTGGAGCAGCGGGGGCAGCCTGGGTATCTCTCTTTCCACTCAGCCTTTGCATGAGGCTAGCTTGGGCTTCCTCACAGCATGGAAGTCCCAGGATAGTTGGACTTCTTACATGTTGACTGGCTTCTCCCACAGCAAGCATTCCAAGGGAGAAGAAGTGGAGGTTTCTTAAGGCCTACACTCAGAAACTGGGACAGCAACACATCTGCCATATTCTATTGGTTAAAGTAGTCACAAAACTCACCTGTTTTCAAGGTGAAGGAGCATAGATCTCACTTCTTGATAGGAGAGGGCCAAAGAATTTGTGGCCATCTTTAATCTGCCACAGATGCCATGTCAATAGCTTGGGTATTCTGCAAGCCATTGGATGGGGGTGCTGACATATACAACAGAGGACAAAGAAGGAAAAACCATACCCAAAGTATGCATCAATTCCTGTAAGGATGAATCACCATCTCACTGGAAGTGGTTTGATGTAATTAGCCTGCCTCCATGAAGCTGGCTGGTCTTCCTGAGGAATGGTGCCATATTGGGAACTCAGTGTGGGTCTGTGCTGCTGGCGGGTTAGGCACTCAGCAGTGGCAATAAGTAGATCAGCTTTGCTGAGGGGAATCCATGCCATTGGACTCATGCATAGCTTTCATCCCTTCTCTCATGGCCACTCTGTTCATGAGACAATTGTATAAGCAATGGAGTAGCTGAAGGCATCCACTGGAGGATTCATCCTGTCCACCTAGCGGTTTGGTGCTTCCTTCGTAGGAGATGACCTCTGATGTGTATTAATGTGAGACACAGAGATCTTCATGCATTGTTTCCTCTTTTGTGGAGCCATTCATCCACACACCTCTTCTCCAAAATGTCTGGTTTCCAATTTTCTAATCTTTCTCCTTCTGGGTCCTTGATCCACAACACAAGCCATTTCTTATTGTTTAGGAATCTGGGAATATCCTTACCTCAGGCCATGTGCCATTACATATATACTGGATGGCCAAGGGCTGTGCTCACAACTCTTCAACTCGGGGGGTTTCCCTTCACTGTTATCCTTTGGGACTTCCTGAGAGGGGTATGATGTGGCAGCAGTCCATTTCCGGCTACAATCAACATATTGTGTCGACCCATCTGTGTTTCAGGCTAGAATTCCATAGAGAACACCCCATGAAAACACAGGTGTAAGCTTAAGGAGAGACAATGGTGCAATGGAGGTAGGTGAATAGGGGTCTACACCATCTGGAACTTACTTGTGCCCTCTGGACCTGCTCAGGCTTGATCTCCAATGTTTTATTTCCATATGATGGATTGCATTCACTCTATCTATGATTCAGTGGATTTCATAACACCAAGTTCATATGGGCAGCTTTAGTCATAATAGTCACTTGAGGGCTCATAGTCAGTCTTTCCTAATACCCCAAAGCATGCCACAGATTCCTTTTCAAATGGAGGGTAGTTCTTTGCCACAGCAGGCATGACCTTGCTTGAGAACTTTAAGGGTCTGCACTGTGACTCTCAAATTAGAATTTAACAGAAAATCCACCTCATATCCTTATATCCAGATACCTCCAGAACCGTTGGCTCTGCTGATCGTATGGACCAAGTGGTACAGCTTCTCGCACCATAGCATGGACTTGTTGCAGAGACTTCATTTGCTCTGGGCCTCACGTGAAACCGCCAGCCTTCTGAATCTCTTGATATGTGAGTCAGAGCACTATTTCCAGTTGTGATACATGTTATCTCTAAAACCTAAAGAGGCCTAGCAAACCCGGTGCCTTTTTCTTAATGGTGGAAGGCTCAAGGGGCAACAATTTGTCATTTACTTAGAGGCATGTTCTGGTATGCCCCAAAACAACTGGATTCCTAAAATCTTCACTTACCTGATAGGCCCCTTAATTTTTATAGGGTTTAGCTCTCATCCTCTGGCACACATGTATCTTACTATGGCATCTAGGGTACTGACCACTTCCTGATCACCAGATCCAATTAGCATAATGCTGTCAATATAGTGGACCATGACAATCAAGGTCCTTGTTGACAGACAGCAGAAGGTCAACATAGCCCCTGGGGCAGGACCACGAATGTATGCTGCTGTAAAGGTGAGCTGGTTTTGATACTCTGTGTTGATGGGGATTGATTGAGAGGAATGCATTTGCCCGCTCAGTAGCTACCTTCTACTACCATGCCAGGGGCAGGGTTTACCCTCACCAAGATAGTAACGTGAGCTTGACCCAGTTTGAAAATAGAGGCTGGGTGGAGGAATGACGCCAATTAGTAACCACATTAAAATTTGTATTATTCTGGGAGGGGGGACTTACCGCTGTACTTAAATCTTTTCCTTTTTTAAGAATTAGTGCATTTGGTGGTGGGGGCAGGGAGAAGGCAGAGAACCTTTTACATAACTGGCTGCTAGCTATGGGACCCGGGGTTAGAATCAACATGACCCAGGTCTCTTCCCTGATACTGGTAGTCTCAGCAGCTGGAGTGCCTGCCACACAGATTGTGTGTGGGATTTTCTTGGGTGTGCTGTTCAGCCTCCTCTTGGCCCATCGGTCACCAAGTGCTTCTCAGAGAGGGGCAACCTTGTCTCTCTTCAATCTTGTCTTTGGTTCACATCTCCAAGGTCTTCTTGTTGGATCTGGCCTGGTGGCCTCCTGGGGAGCCTCACGGCTACTAGGCCTCCTCTCACCTCCGTGTTCTTTCTCATGCTGCCCTGAGAATAGCTGAGGGGACTGGGGGTTCTTTTCTTTCCCAGGCACATGCACCGTGTATGATGTGCTTTGGTCCTGCTGCTATGGCTGCTCCAGCTAGCCTTTTGCCTTCAGGGATCCTGGGATGAGAAGCTGGCAGCAGCTTCTTTGTTACGTGTCACGAACATACGCCATGCTCTTCCAAGAAGTCTCTCGCCGTGCTCCACACAGGAACGGCACCAAGGACGCCTGGCGGTTTCTGCAGTGTCAGCATCTACCTTGGGAACGAGGTGCCTGGGACTCCCCTCCACAGGTGGCCTAACCTCTGTGAAGGATTCTCCTGCAGCTCCTTCTCCCACTCGGTGGAGGGTGGGAGGTAGGAGGGAAAAGTCTCTTGCCACAAACAGGGTTCTTCTGACAGGGCAATGCCTCCGAGGACTCCTGTCCTATCCCGACCCTCTCCCTATATGGGCAGGGCAATGGAGGGGACGGGGGCAGGTGCTTGGCCTTAGTTTATGGCCACCGTCTTTAAAATGTGTATTGGCAGGGGGCAGGAGGACTATGCACTACTTTTCTTGGCTTGGCACCTAACCTGCCACCAGGGCCAGCAGGAGAAGCCCATGAGCACTTATACAAAGTGCTTTTCAAACACAGCTTCCAACTTCTCCTCCCTTCACCCAAGACTGCCACCTCCAATTCCTCCCATATGGAAACTCACAGCATAATGCAATGGGTACACCAGGGTTAGAAAAGGTGGTGATTTATCTAAAACTGTTGATGTCGTTAGTTGCTGTTGAGTTGGGTCCAACTCATGGCGACTTTATGTGTAACAGAACGAAGTGTTGCCTGGTCCTGTACCATCTCCATGATCTTTGATGTGTCTGAGCCCATTGTTGGGGCTGTTGTGTCAATCCATCTCACTGAGGATTTCCCTCAATGTCTAATACCCGAGTTTGCCATATTCGTGGTGCAATCGAGCACTTTAATGTGTGTTTTCAGAAGGTCAACAGCTGTGTTACGCCGTTTGCCCCGTGGCCTGGGACCGTGGTAGAGCCAGCAATGTTTCTTCTTCACTGTTTGTTTGTGGTTGGACATGGTCAGCTCTCGAGCTCAGCATGGCATCAGGGCTACTCCTCTTCAGAGGAGAAGACACTAAAGCAGTGGCCAGAAAGAGCAGGAACAACAGCAGTAGGACCTCACATGGGTATGTTGTTTTGTGGTTTCCAAGTGTCCAGTAAAAGCCACTATTTGTGGAGTCCTAGTAGCTATGAATCGGAATTGACTCGAGGGCAATGGGTTTGGGTAATGAATTTACCATCAGTTTTAATGTTCACCCCAGCAGAATCATTAAATTCACTCCCTCTGGGGGCCTTTCAGCCCCAGGCACACAGGGGTATAGAATCTTGCTGCTCTCCAGGAGCGAGTAGTGGTGTGGGCAGTGTCAATGGTGGTAGAATTGGCCATGACTTTGGAGATGACTGTGGGGCAGTTTTGGAGCAGGTGGTGGGGTGATTGCCCAGGGAGCCGCCCTCAGCCTTGGGCAGCGTGGCATGTCTGAGGCTCTTGGTAGCCTGCGACTCAGGAGTGTGAAAGCAGAGAAACTGCTCCCTGTCCCTTCAATAGGTAAGCTGGGAACAGTAGCAGAGACAGAAAAGGAGAGCCGCCATGCTGACAGGCCAAGGAGCCTGACCATTGCTGTCCAGCATGCTCCCCTGTGGGCCGTGAGCATAATGGGGGGAGAGACTAGGCATTTCTGAGCGATCAGGTGATCCATCAGGATAAGATCATCAGGAGCGTCACAAAAGAGAAACCAGCCTCAGGCTAGTCTGGGTGTCAGGTTGAATGAAGAGGGGAACCATGTGGACCTGCCTTCCAGCTTGCCTGCTGGGTGAACCCTCTGATGTTCTGGTCCTGTCACACGGCCTAATCTGGGACTTCGGTTCATTTGTTGGGGCAGATTGTAGGCCAGGACTCCTGAGACCTTTTTATGATTTGCTTTGCTGGCTTGCCTTTGTCTATGGGTCTGTAAACTTGTAAGCTTCCGCAGGTATCATAAGTGGCTGGGCTGGCCTGGTTCGGGATGCTGATGATGGTGGGGTTAGCAACTGAGAAAAGTACAATACCAGCTGCTGGTGACCCCATGTGCGTCAGAGTAGAACCGTGCCCCAGAGGGTTTTCACGGCCGTGATCTTTTGGAAGCAGATCACCAGGCCTTTCTTCTGAGGTGCCTCTGGGTGGACTCGAACCTCCAATCTTTTGGCTAGCAGCTGAGCACATTAACCATTTGTACGATCCGGGGACTCCAGTTGGGAGAAAACCAAAAGAAGCAAACCCATTGCCATTGAGTTGATTCTGACTCATGGCGCCTGCATGTGTTACAGAGTAGAACTGCTCCATGAGGTTTTCTTGGCTATAATCTTCATGGAAGCAGATCGCCAGGCCTTTCTTCCTTGGGGCTACTAGTTGGGTTCAAACCATCACCTTCCAATTAGTAGTCAAGCACTTAACCATTCGTGCCACCCAGGAACATAATTGGGAGAGGGCAAAATCAAACCCTCCGTGAGCCAGAGTCAGCTCATAGTTTCCCAGTTTGCGGTCACTGCTAATGGTTTTTCTCTCTCCTTAATTTTACATTTTAACAGCTACTTTCTTACCCTTTACATTCTTAATTTTCACCTTAAAACACCATATTCTCAAGAGTCTGCTATTGCAGGAGGCTAAATGCATGTGTATTTCACAGTCCAATAAAGTAAAAACAAAAAACCAAACCCACTGCCATCGAGCTGATTCCGACTCATAGCGATCCTATAGGACAGAGTAGAACTGCCCCATAGAGTTCCCAAGGAGCGCCTGGTGGATTTGAACTGCCAGCCTTTTGGTTAGCAGCCATAGCCCTTATCCACTACACCACCAGGGTTTCCAATAAAGTAAAAAGGTGGTGCAATTGGTCACAATGACATAGGTGAGCCCCCTAAAAAACTGGGGTCCTGAGGAAATAAAGGCTTGGAAGGGCTGGGCTAAGGCTGCTCCCATCCATTACTCTATTATGGGAATATTCTTTTAAACAATTACGTGCTTAAATTCATCTCCACCAAGGAGATTCATTAGAAATGACTATTTATGTCAGCAGAAAAGTTTCATGTGACTCTAAACAAGAAAGCAGCAAATGACTATAAGGTAAGAATCAGCTTAAAAAACTTAAATGTAGGCAGGCAAAGCCAGGGGCACCTACCACACGCCCGCATTCACATCCCGGTCTGCCCAGCAAGCTCTGCCATTGCACGCTGTCCTTGTGGGAGTCAGGGGGTGTTTGGGATATTGGGAGACTCTGCATTTTCCTCCCAGTCCCTTCACACTAACGGAGCAGGTGGTATGAAAGGAGGGTGGTGTGTGACATGGAGGCTCACAGACCAAAACAAAGATAGTAGTTCTAATTTTAGTACCTTAATGGTGCCCGCGGAGGCATACAGGGAAGGGGTGGGTTTTTGGATGCCACTGGGATGAAAGTCTTCCTAAAATAAAAGAAAGTCGGGATGACCGGTGACATTACCATTGCATATGTGAGTGTGTGCAGATGTGGCTTTCCTTTTCAGAGAGGGAGAAAAAAAAGTCAATGCATCTCTTGTTTACGCAAAATATCAGAAACCGTGTGTTAAAAAAAAAAAAAAAAAAGCTAAAAGTGGAGCGGTTTTGCCTACAGTGGGAGCTGGGCCAGAGGCAGGGAGAAAATGGTCCAGGAGCTCAGCAAGCACTTAGGGGATTTGGGGGCTAGCCGGAGCAGTTCTCTCTCTCTCTGTGTGTGTGTGTATGCCCCTCACTCTGTGTCTGTCTCTGTCCCCCTCTCTGGTTTCTCTCTCACTGTGTCTGTCTCTGTCCCTCTCTGTTTCTCTCACACTTAGACACACACACACACACACACACACAAGCACGCATGCGCTCACCAGTGTCAGTGACTCATCCACTCCGCAGACTGCAATGTCTCTCTGAAGCTATGGAGATGCCAGTTCAAGGGGAAGGTCAGGGAAGCATTTGCTCTTTAGTATGAAGGGCTGGCAGGATACAGGCAGATGACCCCCAGTCCTAAGGGATGAGAAGGGCAACTTGGGGGGAGTCCCGGGCCCTTCTCCACACCTAGGCATCAGAGCCCCCATGCTTATTTTAGGCTTAACATGGAGCGTCCCACCAGGGAGCCAATGGGCAAGGTGTCCTTGATGGTGTTCGGGACTCGGGTTCACTTCTGGGAGGTTCTGTCACTGGAGGCTCAGAGCCATTGGCTTCCATGCACTGTCTGAATCCAACACATCAACAGCGGGTAATTTGAGCATCTACCATAAAGAGAAAGCTCACTGCCTCCTATCCACACAGTGACCTGCAGATTGCAAGCGGGTTCACCCCGTGTCAGTGTGTTCACACTGCACTTGAAGGAACTGTTGACCCTGAGCAAGGGGTGGGGTAAGGGACATGGTGAGGACATGCCTGGATGTAGGTGGGCCAGAACCTCATGGGGACGCAGAGATGGCCAAGAACTGGGCTCACAGGGTGAAATGTGGCTCTGGGAGGTGCTACAGGAGGCAGGGCAGCCTTGGGGAGCGGGTTAACTTGCCAGCACCGCAAAGGAGGATGCCTGCAAGCCCTTGGCGGCTGCAGCAACATTATTAGGGCTTGTCTTTCTTGGCTTCTTCCTGTGTCTGTTTTGGAATGCTCTGTCCATGCTCACCTCTCCTTCTATACCTTTCCAGAGCAAGTTTTTGGGAAGGCGGTCTGATGGCTCCAGTAGTTACCATAATCTGAGCTGAGGGGTTTCCTAGTAGCGCCCCAGAAGCCTAGCAGCCAACAGCTGTGCTGTCTCTGTGCAGGTGCTCCCTACCCACCTTGTCTGTGTCTGTGTCCAGGACCTAGGCAGGTGATACAGCATGTGGCCGCTGATTGGTTAGGAAGGCTCCTTCAACAAGATGTTAAAGGTGGGTGGGGGCTGGCATTGGGGGAGGCTTCTGGATTGGCCCACCTAAGAAACTTGCAATCAAAGGCTATAGTGATGTGAGAGTTTAGTGGGGTTGATATATTATGATCTGATGTCTCAGAGAAGGAAGACGAAATCCAGACCGTTTGGTGTATCTTCTCAACCAGCTAACCAGTTAGCACCCCTAGTAAAGGATTAGTGCTTGTTTCCTGAATTTCATTCCACCACTCTGGCTGTCTTGGAAACCCTGGTGGCATAGAGGTTAAGAGCTATGGCTGCTAACCAAAAGGTCGGCAGTTCGAATCCACCAGGTGCTCCTTGGAAACCGTATGGGGCAGTTCTTCTCTGTCCTATAGGGTCGCTATGAGTCACAATCAACTCGATGGAGGGAGGTTACTGTGGTGGTCTCAGAACCACCTTGGAGCTCAGCAGACCCACGCTTCCCTCCCCTAGGCATAAGCGGACAGAAGTGCGAGTGGGGGGTGGAGGGTGGAAGCCCTGGTAAGACTCTAAGGAGCCACGAGCAGAAATGGCATTCCCAGGGAGACGACTGGGGCTATGGTCCTAGGAAGGGTGCCCTCTACCTTAGTGTTGGGTGAAGAAATTAGCAGGAAGGTGCCCATTCCCTAAATTGCCTGTTTGCCCCCAGGTAAAACATGTTGTGTCCTAGGCTGAGGCTTAAGGGAAGGCATATTTGTGTCCTGGGACTACCTTAACAAAGTACCACACGGTGGGTAACTTAAAACACCAGGAACGTATTCTCACAGTTCTGGAAAGCAGAAGTCCAAAATCAAGCTGTTGGCAAGGCCGTGCTCTGTGCGAAGGCTCTAAGGGAAGGTCCTTCCTTGCCCCTTCCAGCTTCTGCTTATTACTGGGATTCCTTGGCTTATAGTTGCCTCACTCCAGCCTCTGCTTTTGTCAACACCGGGCCTCTTCGCTCCTGTGTCTCATGCCCTCTTCTCTGTAAGACACCACTTAGATCGGATTAGGACCCACCCTCCTCTGCTATTAAGACAGGGAGCAAAGGCCCTGAGATTAGAGGGTGCCCGTTTGAGAAATAGTGAAGAGACTGGTGTGGTTAGAGAAGCAAGTAAAAGAGAAATAGGCTATACTATCAGAGAGGTAATAGGGAGTTGAGTGCGGAACCTAGAGACTTAGTGAGACGGAAAACAGAGGGGCCCCCACGTCTGCAAACAAAGTAACAAGAAATGGGTCAGGGGGCAGAAACAAAGCCATTCCCCAGGACAATGGGGCAGGGTATCTAAAAATAGTCTGCAAACTTCTTTAAAGTTGCCTTTCAGAAGCAGTTGGAGAAAACCAGGCCAAGGGACATGTGCAGAACATCCACCTGTGACCGCTGTGTGACCTTCCACCGGGGGCAGTGAGGGGCTACAGGCCCAGCTGGGGAATCAAACCTGGGAGGGAGAGACTGCGCAGGCGCAACACCCCATAATAAGTCTGTTACAAATCCCAGAGCTCTCTGGGACAGAAGCCATCTTGGAAAGCTACTGCACCTGCACCTTAGTTGACAGATCCATGCCTGTGCCTATGAATAAACATGAATCTTTTCCCACCCAAGAACTTTTAAAAACTTTGCCCATCTTCTGTTCTGTGAGACGGGGGTAAGCGTTGCTCTAGGCCCTCCTGGTCTCCGCTTGCAAGCCTCTTCAATAAAGCTTTGCTCGTGTGGAAAACTATGAGCCTTACCTGCTCATTCTTGACCCGTGAGAGG
This sequence comes from Loxodonta africana, assembly GCF_030014295.1. Classification (NCBI taxonomy): domain Eukaryota; kingdom Metazoa; phylum Chordata; class Mammalia; order Proboscidea; family Elephantidae; genus Loxodonta; species Loxodonta africana. The sequence continues at coordinate 227,778,116 of NC_087343.1, forward strand.
CGAGAACCTTATTCCAGTAACACTATGACCTCAGGTTAACTGATGATACCTTCAAAGACCCTATTTCCAAATAAGGTCACATTCACAAGTACGGGGTTAGGACTTCAACACATAGGGCACATGACCCATCCCGGAAGATATGGTTATGATGACCATGTGAACGTTCCTGCAATGAAGGCTCAGTTGGTGGAGGGGAGGTCCTGATAAAGGTTAGCAGGTGACTCGAACACCAGTCCAGACTCAGATTGAAGGCTCCCGATGGACCAAACCCAGCTCTCCCCCACGGCAGCGACCCACACACGGGGGAAAGCAGAGCTCTGCAGCTGGGCGTGCTGGGTGTCACAGGGAGGGGCTGAGCTTGGTGAGGGCCTCGGAGGAGGCCTAAGCATCTTGGAGGATGTTGACGTTAATTACCACTGACTTGCTTTGTGTGTGTAACTGTGTTCCTGGCGTTTAGCCGTCTAACAGCTAAAGCAGGCTCCCCGCCCCCACCCCTCCAGCTGCTCCAGCCTGAGCCACCTCCCAAGTCTCCTTTGGCAGTGGTGGCAGGGATATGTGGCATCAGGAGGGCCACTGTGCATGAAGGCTTCCTAGAGCTTGATCTGACATCATTCTAGGGAGATGATAATTATAAGTCTCCTTCCCCCTGCTCTCTGAATCCCCCCATGAGACCCCGTGGAGTTATTTCTCAACGCAGGCTCGGGTGGGTGCACTTCTCCTGGGCAGGACCACCCTGATGGCAACTACAAGATGGGGAGTGAGGAAGAGCAAGAAGTACAGCGTTCAGGGGATGGGACATGGTGCAGGCTCCTCTGTGCTCAGAGGGAAGGAGCCCAGGCCACTCCGGGCCAGGTCCCAGCTGCTGGCACCCGTGGGGTCAGGGCTGCTAGGCCAAAGTTAGGCTTTCAGAGACCAGATAATGTATGATAATGTAAGAACTGATACTGATTATCTTGTGTGTCAAGGGCGGAGGCATGAGATGAGCTGCTTTTTTCCTCCCAGGGTTGGCAGGAACTAGACTTAATTGAAAGTTGTTAGGGTCCAACGAGCTGTCCTGAAAACACTATCATTACTTCCCTAATGACTAAGCGTGCCTTTCAGGAGGCAGGAAGGCACAGAGGGCCGTGGGCTCCCAGAGAGGACTCGGGAAGTGGGAGGCTGACAGCCTGTAATCTGGGGGCCAGGGCCTACCAGACTGGCCCACGCCACAGGCACAGAGTCCTGGGCAAGCACCCCTGTCTACACTCTGGCCTTGGGGCAGGGTCCCCAGGGGCGATTGGGCCACCCCCTGCCCCTCTGTTCACAGGGTCAAGGCGCAGCTGACACCAATGCATGCAATAGGGGAGCTGTAAATGCATGTAAACAGGGGAGCTGGTCCCTGGCCCTCCCTTCTCTTGGGTCCGGGCGCAGCATGATGGTCCCCCTCCATCACTCCTTGTCCACTTTCCAGCAAGGCCCTGGTCCACAGTGTCATTTTCTGTGTCCCCGCAGCAGCTACCATCTCAGCAGGCTCTCTGCTTCAGTCTCCCTCTCCTAGTTCTTTCTCCTCCCTCCCCCAAGTGGTCTTCCCAAAACACAGCCTTGACTACTGCCGTAAAGGGCACTTCATGTTACCCATATTCCCGCCACTGTGCCCCCCCATCCTCTCCCTCTTTTCTTGGGAAGTCATGCCCCAGGCTCCACCTAAACTTCCCTCAATACTCCTGCCCTTTCCACTCTCCAGCTGGGCCCTTTCCTTTTTAAATTACACTGATAACATCTGAATACAAATGAGAACCACCCTCTTCCTGACTCCCACCCCCATTCCATCCCACCTCTCTGTCCCCAAGGTAACCACTGCCCTGCATCTAGTGTGGACACTCCAGACCTTTCTCTGAGTAGATCCCACAGATGCTGGGCTTCTGTGCTAAGCCTCGCTGCCTCTGGGAGATGAGGTGGGGCTGTGAGGGTCAGTGTCTGTCCAACGCCTCCACACAAAAAAAGAGGTCACAATGAAAAAGCATTGAGGTGCTGTGACCAGCAGGAGTGGGTGGTCTCTAGTGGCCGCCATGTCTCTCAGAGAAGGCAGATAGTGGGGCCCGGCCCCCACCACCTTTAACTGGAATATTTATTGTCATTAGATCAATCTGAACAACTCAGAAGTCTTGGGGCTGGGCTACTGGAGTTTTGCTGGCTTCATTTGAACCCCACTTGCGAGCCTACGCCTCCTCCACCGTGTACCAGCCTACGAAGGAGTGGGGTTAACAGAGGAGAGGCAAGCCAGCTTAAAAACAGTTGTTGTTGGGTGCCGTGGAGTGGATTTGGACTCATAGCGACCCCACGTAAGAGTAGAACTGCCCCATTGGCTTTTCTAGGCTGTAATTTTTATGCGTACAGATCGCCAGGTTTTCTCTCTTAAAAATGCCCCTCTTCCCTGGAGAAGGGAGGGGAGCTGCCTTCTTCTCCCAGATTAGGGCGAAAGGGGGTGGAGGGTGGGGGAGGACCCTTGCGCGGGACACAGCATTGCCCCAGACACGGACCCACGCGCCCTGCTTGGGCCAGCCGGGCTGCTGCAGTCCTGGTCTCCTAGAGGGCTGCTGGTGGGGCAGGGCTCCCCTTCCCAGGCGCTTCCGGGCCCGGCCGATCCTCCACATTCTTCGGCGGCCTTAAACGCCCAGGACCAGACCGCGCTGTCGGGGCGCAGAGGGCCGGGCTCTGAGGGCAGGGCGCAGCGGGTCCCAGGGACCCCCGCCGGCCCGGGAGGCCCTCCACCGCCCGGGACGACCCAGAGGCTGGACGCAGGGAGGTGAGACCAGGCTGGCTCTGCCAATGCTGCGCTGGAAAAAGTAACAACAGGCAGCAGCAGTTCACAGATGATAAACTAGGGATTCAATTTCACAAAAACCACCGTATTTGAAGCAAAACAAAGCTACAAGGCCTAGAAAACATGGAAGAAGGGTAACGGCATTAAAACAACCGAGACGCACGCTGTGTCCCTCGAGGACGGCCTCAACAGCTCTCGCTCCTCGGACGGGGACACCTGCGCCCGCCCCGCACGTTGCCGCTGTCCACCCCCGGGGATCCCGGAGCAGCCCGGTTTCGCCAGGCAGGGTCTCACGGACGGACTTGAGGTGTGGACAGGAGAAACCGTGTTAAAGGACAGAGGGGCCGCTGGCGAGGGCCGCGACAGGGGCTGGGGCGGGCCTCGTGGGGAGGGGCGTCTGTGCCCAGCCGAGGTGGGAGAGCCCGCCAGGAGCGAGCGTCTGCGTCCAGCCCGAGGGGGATGGTCAGCCGCCCGGCCAGGGCGAGGGGCCAGACGGGGCGGGCCAGGGGACCCAGACTCTGCAGAGTCTGGAAGGCCGCGCGTCCTACGGTGACCCCGGGAAGCGGACTCCGCAGCGGCAACCTCCACAAGCCCGACGGGTCCACCCAGGGCCTCAGTGGGCGCGTGCCCGCCCCCAGCCCCGCCCCGGAACGCGCATCCTGTGCCCGCGACCCCGCCTACCCCTGTCCGCTTCTCCACGCCCATTCTCGGCCCCGCCCCCTATACGCTTCCTTGCTTCCTCACACCCTTCCGCGCCTCTCTTGAGGCCACGCCCCCGCCCACGGCCCCGCCCCCGCACTGCCCTTCTTTGTGGCCTCGCCTCAGTTTTGCCCTGGCTCTGACCCCGCCCCTCCCGGAGGCCCCGCCTCCTGCCAGTAGTATATCCCCCCCTCCGCCCCAACTCCGTTGTGGTCCCGCCCCCGCCTCGAAATCAGCTTTCCGCGCTCAGGTTCTGCCCCTCCCGGCTCAGCATCCGGCCCTCCCACGGCCCTGCCTCTGCCCGCGACTCCGCCCACACCTGAGGCCCCGCTCCCTGTCCCGCCCCGGGACCCGCCCAGTACTCCTTTCGGCTCAATTTACTGCTAATTGGCTTCTTCCCAGGCTCCGATTGGCTGAGCCTCCTTTGTTCGGCCGTTCGATTGGCCCGCGGCGCCCGCTTTCTCGGAGCAGGTTTTCTCGGAGCGGGCTTTCTGGCGGGGGCGGGGCTAGCGGCGGCGGGCGGTGGGCGGCGGGCGGCGCGGGATTGGTCAGCGGGAAGGAGGGGCGGGCCCGCGCCGCGCGCAGCGCCTGGACTGGAGCGCGAGGATCCGCTGCCGCCTCAGTCGCCTCAGTCTCCTCAGACCCCGCCGCTCCTTCGCCTTGGCCTCGGTCTCCTCAGTCCCGCCCCGCCCGGCCCCGCCCGGCCCCGCCCCGGCGTAGAGCCGGCCGGCCTGCAGGCACGCCCTCAGCCGCGGGACAGGTGAGTGGTCCCCGGGCCGGGGGCCGGGCTGCGGCGGGGAGGGGTCGGCCGGCGTCGGGGGAGGGGAGGGGGCGAGGAGGGCCTGGCCGAGTCCCGGGCCGCCGGCTCCGCCAGTTGGCACCTGGGGCGCGTCCGCGGGCCGGGCGGGGGGCGCGCGTCCTGTTTACTGGCACTCGCGTCTCCTCAGGCCAGTCCCGAGGGCCGGCCTGGCCGGGCCCCGACTCTGGGGCGCGCAGACCCCCCTGCCCAGCAGCCGGAAGACGGAAGGACCCCCGCCCCGACCCACGGGAAACTTTACCGCGGCCGCCGGCACGGGCGAGGTCGGGTGGGTTAGGGACCGGGTCGCGGCCCGGATCGAGGCGGTTCCTTGGAGGACGGCGCCCCCCGCCGCCCCCACTCGGAGCCTCTCTCCCGGACCCGCCAGCCCCGCGCAGAAGTTGGTGCCGAGCAGGTGCCGCCAGCTTGTGAAGGAGCCCGAGTGAGCCGTAGCGAGAGCGAGAATGAACTTTCTCCGGCTTTTCCGATACGCGCAGGCCGCAGTGCCAGCGCCCACCTTGGCGTCTCTCAGTCCCCGACCCCTCCGCGCAGCCAGAAGTGGTAAAGAAAAGCCCCCCGGGCCAGACTGTGCTTTCAAAATCCGAGAAGTTAAGTGTCTGCTTGTCAGTAAACATCTGCAAGAATTTTGCTCTAGACGTTACGAGGCTTACATTTCAAAATGGTATAAATTATGTCTCATGATGAAGAAAGATTTTGGGGAAAAAAAATGTCCATGGGGAAGGCCGGGTGGAGACAGCTTCCCGTAGATGGTGTAAGGTGGCGTCATGCATCCGTGCAGGAACCGAACGGAGGGTGGTTCCTGGAGGAAGTTTGTTTTCTGCTGTGGTGTCTGGTGACCCCAGAAGAGAAAACCCAAAACCAAACCAAACCCGTTGCCATCAAGTCGATTCCGACCCATAGCGACCCTGTAAGACAGAATAGAACTGCCCCATAGAGTTTCCAAGAAGCGCCTGGTGGATTCGAACTGTGTACCTTTTGGTTAGCAGCTGTAGCACTTAACCACTGTGCCACCAGGGTTTCCAGAGGGGAAAAGGGGCCTCTGTATGTGGTGCCCTCTGTGTAACCTTTTCTGAAACTCTGAGAATCAGGCTGTCACTAACAGAAGTGTCTGCTTCCTTCTCTTGACCTTGTTTCCAAGCCATGAGGCATGTTGTTTGTTTTCTAAACACCACACACTAAGTAGCTTATAAGAATGGTGCTGCAGGCTGGGAGTCCAGATTCAGGGTGTCAGCAGGGCTGTGCTCCTTCAGAAGGCTCTAGGGGAAGACTTTCTCGTTCATCTCGGCTTCTGGTGGCCCCCAGGGGTTCCTTGGCTTGTAGATGTTTTTTCACATGGCCGTCCTTCCTCTTTGTGCCTCTTGCTGTGTGTCCTCTCTTTTTTAAGGACACTAGTCAGGTGGGATTAGGAATGCCCTATTCTGGTATGACCTCATGTGAACTTAACTGATAACATCTTCAAAGATACTATTTCAAAACAAGGTCAAGTACACAGGTGGGGGGAGCAGGGTGGTTAGGACATCAACATATCTTTCTAGAGGACACTATTCAAGCCGTAGTAGGGCAGGTGCAGGTCCCTGTTTGTTAGTCATTCTTCTCTCTTTTTTGGGGGGAAGGAGGAAGATCAGAAGGTGTTTCTTATTGTTTCCTCTAGTGTTCTTCACTGTTTCAGTGGTGGATGATTTTTCCAGAAGATCAAAGTGTTTTTTTTTTTCTTTAGTCAAAGTGTCTCTTTTTCCTTTTTGCCATACTGTGTTTTCTAAATTTTTCCTACTCTGAAGCATATTACTTATATAAAAAATTTGAAAGTTAAGAAAATGTGAAGTCTTAATTTTTTGCTCAGGTTTGGCCATTTTCCTCCGTCCTACCTTTCAAGGCAACATGGACTTGTGGGTCTCAACGGGACTGCATGTGAGCTAATAGCACTCTTGGTTGATGAGGATTTATTGTGTGATTCGCCAAAAAGAATACGCAGGCAGCAGGGCTTTGCAGAGAGACCTGTAGAGACTAGATTGGGTTATGTACACACCCTCAGTTTCAGGACTCCGCCTCTGACACAGATCCTCACACATCCTTCCAAAATTTGACTTGCTTTTGAGGGTAAACTGTTGCACTGTTTTTTCTTTTGGGCTTTCTCAGATGGGGTCCCAAAGGAAGTGTGCCAGGGTGCCTACCTGTTGAAAACCAACTCACAGTCCCTTCATGTTTAAGAATAGTTCAGCAGATCCAGTTTGAAATGCCTCAGAGATGCCCATTTTGGGCCATAGAAAACTGCTTGCAGAATAGTGGCATTCTGAAAGGATCACTGGCAAGATCTGAAAAGACCTGATTGATTGTCATATCAGAGGAGCTGGAGTAGTTGTAGTTGTAGATTCCAGGTTTAGAGATCCCATGGAGTCTTCATCTACAGGTGGCCGCTGACTGATGTCTTTCGCTTTTTAGCACTGCTGTGTTTCACTTGCGTGTAATTGTTTATACAGTGCAAGTTCATTACAAGGGTCTTAGGATTTGTATAACTTTATGTATTTTCTTAGTCAATTGGTAACTCTGTATTAAAGGTATTGAAAAAAGTTTGATGGTAAAAGGCGTCTTTATAACTGGAAAGATTTGGCACCCTGTGTAGAGGTCAGTGCTTTGGGGCTGGTGTTGCCACAGTTAGTGCTGGTGAGTGGTTATATCGGCCCTCAGAAGATCATTTTTCCAGATATAACTATTAATATTCATAGAGAAAATCCACAGAACTTTTATGGTTACATTTTTAGCTATCTATGAGAAAAAAAAATTTTCAACACATGGGTACATTGTGTTAGGTGTTTAAAAAGATGCCTTTTTTTTTTTTCCTATTGTTGAACAGAGGCTGAACAAATGCTGTGTTTATAAATGTGTATAATTTTCACGAGGTCCTTGAAGCAACCTAGCCATTCAAGCCTGGTTGCTGTATATAAGTTTCAATAACTTCAATTCCTGGACCTGTAGCCATGTCAATGGTAAATTCATTCCCATTTTCACAGAAATCTCAGCTCTTTATTGTAAAAGTGATCACTGAAGCAGATCTTGGTAGATGGAAGTTGTACGTCCCCTTGGTGAAGAGGGCTGGTGCTTTGAGCCATGACAGAGAAAAATACATGTTCCTGTATTGGAATAGCCCTCAACTTATTAATCATTAGCATAAATGCTCTGGTTTTTAGGCAGCCCCTCAGTCTGGTGGCAAGAACTTACAGGCTTTTAGGCTCACTGTCCATGGTGCTGAATCAGTGTCGTCTATTTTTGCTTTTCGCACCTCAAAAGTCCTTGCCAGTTTGAGAGGGTTTTTTGGAGCATGTTGTAAAATTAATTCCCAAATGCTCCCCATTAAAGATAAGTTGAATGGGGGATTCTGCTGAATCTGAATGGGAGCATGCTTTTACAAACCTCAAGCCGTGTTATTGTCTCAGTTTTTTTCGAAAGTGGGTAAGTGTGCCAACTCAGCATTCCTTTTCCCTTGCTTAGTCTTTCTCCCTCTCCCCAGGTGGGGATCTTCGTGATAGAGCATAAGCATCAAGTAACAAACCATTGAGATCAAATGAGACTCTTTTCTTAACAACCACTCTCAAAAAAAGGCACCCTTTGTTACAATGTATGTATTTATCTGTATATAGAGGAAATTTGTTTGTCCCTAAACAGGGTCCATCTTAGCACTCCTTACACTTACCAGCATGGTGTCTCAGCCTTTCCTGGGAGGGGCTGGGGCACTCTGAGTATGGGGCTGTTGTGTGGTTGCCAGACATCCTTGCTATGTCGGCACAGCATCTACTGTCTTTTCTGTAATTTTGAGGACATCTTTATAAACCATTTTAGATAAATTCTATATTTCTCTTGAGGTCAGTGTTGTCAGTTACTTTAGAATTGTTCCCCAGGTTAGTAATAAAAATAATGGTGTGTGTCTGTTGTGGTACAGAGATTCTTCCATGTGATAGTAAGTTGTGCGTCACGCTGAGCGGTAGATTGTTCAGGTCTTTTTGTTTTGTTTTTGTTTCTGTTATGAGCATTTGAACTAGTTCTTTCAACCCTTGTACGGTACATTAACCTAGGTTACTCTGTGATGTTTGTTTTCTTGAGGGAGACTTAGTGCAGTTCCCTTCTGCTTCATCCAAGCTTCAGAAACAGTCTTGGAGTGCCTACTCTGCACCAGGCCTTCTGCTATTATCTGGAAACCCACAGGGAATGAGACAGAATTCTAATCACTGAAGAGCTCACTCCTGAAGGATGAGGAAAGAAGTTATAAACAGATGGTTACCACAGGCCACACTCAGTGCTGCCCTTGGGATTACAGAAAGCTGGGGAATGTGTTAGGGAAGGGATGATTCATTTAGAGCTGGGAGTCAGAGAAGGCTTCAGGGAGGAAGCAGCTTTTGTGCTGGGACCTGGAGGATGAGTTGTAATTCTGTAAGATAATAAATTGTGTTGTTTTAAGCCACTAAGTTTGTGGCAATTTGTTGTTGACAGCAATAGGAAACGAATACAGGTTAAGACTCTGCTCTAGGTAGTTTTGGCTGGCAAAGTTTAAGGAGGAAGTAACATGATCAGATTGGCTTTTTAGAAGATAAAACAATCCAGCTGATGTTTGGAGGGAGTTGTTCCAGGTAAATGTGGTTCTGATCCTCCTGGGAAAAACTAGCCCCTGGTGTTGTCTTACGTGTCCCGAGTCCCACTTCAGTCTTCCTCCCAGCAGCCTGATCAGCCTCTACCCCTGCTGATTGCTGTGTCCCCCTGATGTACCTTTCCTCTTGTACTCAGCTTGAGGCGGGCCAGGTATACACCACAAGTAGAATTGTGAGGGCATAGGGTAGGCCTGTTCCCAACCTCATAGCTGTCACCAAATTACTTTCCAAAGTTTCATTCCTCCACATCCTCACCGATTCTTTATATTTTCAGATTTTTAAATTGCTGTCAATCAGGTAGGTATGCAGTATCTCATTGTTTGAATTTGCATTTTCTTGATTACTAGTAAGTTTGAGGATTTTTCATCCATTTATTGACCATTAGGGTTTTCTCTTTTATAAATTATATGTACATATTTTTGTCCATTCTCACCTGGACTGTCCTTTTTATAGCTTTTTAAAAGTTATTTGTATATTCCAGATTCTATTTGTGTCCTGTTCTTTATCCTTTTTAAAATTATGTTTTGATGAACAGATGTTTAATTTTGTTGTGGTCAGATTTATCAATCTTTCCTTATGTTTTGTGGTTATCAAGTCTTATTTAAGAAATTCTTTGTTATGCCAAGGTCGTAAGATATTTTCTATTTAAAAAATGTTTAAAGGTTCACTTTTTACAGTTCTATTTGGAAATTATTTTTGTGTGGGATGTGAGGTAGAGATTCAATTTTAGAATTTTTTCGAATGTGTAACCAATTGTACCAATATCACGTCTAGAGGAGTCTATGCTTTCCACAGTAATCTGCAGTGCTACCTCGGAAACATACCAGATTTCGGAAATCTAGTTTCTGGTTTCTCCATGTAGGTGATAGTAATTTCATTTCTTCCTTTCTAGCCCTTAAATATTTTATTTTATTTTTTTTGTCTTATTTCTTTGGTCTGGACAAAGTCACGCAGAAATTGTGATGACGTTATCTTTGTATTGTTTTTCACTTTGCAAGGGAATGCTTTTAAAGCTTTAAATATGAAGTTTGCTCTGTATTTCTCTCGCTTGCTGTTTATATTTACTACATACCTTTTACTAGATTAAGAATGCCCTTGTCTACTAATAGTTTGATACAAGTTTTTTTTTTTAATTGTGAATAGATTTTGAACTTTATCATATGCTTTCCTGTATCTTTTTAGGTTATTTTATATTTTTCTTCTTTAAACTGTGATTGAGGTGAAATACATTAATCTTTTAATTTTAAAGCATTCTTGATTTCCTGGAATAAACTGTATTTTGTCTGGATGAACTGCATTTAAATTTATTGGATTCAATATGCTAGTATTTCATTTAGGATTCTGACATGTATATTCATAAGAGGTACTGACCAGTGATAATGTTTCCTTGTGTCGCCCTTACTCATGTTTGTCATCAAGTGATGCTTCATCTCTGTAATAGTTTGTGAAAGAGAGGGATTTTGATTCCCTCAGAGCCTGGTAGAATTACTTCTCATGTTCTGGACCTGGACTCTTTGGAGAACATAGAGAATCTTGTATCAGCAGTTAAATGATTTCCAAGGGTCTTGGTCCATTCTGCTCACATTTCATCAGCCAGAAGAAGTCATTCTGGCCGAATTTCAAATGGGGCAGGGAAGCGAGATCTCCCATGTCCCGGAAGTGTAGGAAGGCTGCATACTGGGAAATATGAGTAATGTTTACCACACTGTGGAGGATGATTGATGTCCGTGGTGCAGAGTCACTCAAAGTATGTATTGTGTTCCCTTCTAGGTCTTGTTCATAGGTTTTGGCAAGTGCATTGGTCATCAAGGGAAAAATTAGAATGTGAAGCTAGACATTATATTTGGTTTGTGTTTATTGTGAGTAGACTGTCCTACTTACTCTCTCCAGAACCTACCTTGGGAATTCCTACTTCTCCACCTCTGCTTTTTTTGGGGAAAAATGTTCCCTTCTCCTTCCTCCCAACTGATTTAAATCTTAACCAGCCTTCAAGGGTGGCACAGGTCTCACCCCCCTATTCAGATTCTCTGATTTAACTCTGACCCGTGGTGAACTTTCCCTTCACTTCTGCCTATAGTACCACCCTGCCCCAGCAGGGCGGAATGCAGTGTTCTGTTTTATTTATTGGGTGCTCAGGTAGTCAGAAGAGTTTTGAGAACCAAGTACAAGCTTTCCTCCTTTGCCTGGGCTCTGCACTGGGAGGCTACTAGATATGATCGATAGACTCCACTAAAGTGGCCCAGCAATGCCCACCTCCTAGCATTCATGCCCTTGTGTAATCCCATTCCCTTGAGTATGGGTGGGACCTGTGACTTCCTTCCAGCCCACAGAATATGGCAAACATAATGGGATGTCACTTCTATGATTCTTACATTACACTTTATTCCATTTTGCTTGATGACTCCATCTAGAGACCCTCCTTGCTGGTTTGATGAGGTAAGTGGCTATGTTGGGGGAAGCCCGGGTGGCAAGGAACTGTGGGTGGCCTCTAGAAGCTGAGGGTGGCCTCTGAGACCTAAAAGAAGCCTTGAGGGACAGCCAACAGGAAGCAGGGGCCCTTAGTCCTGTAGTTGTCAAGAAACAAATTCTGCCCAGCAACCTGAGTGAGCTTGGAAGCAGGTTTTTCCCCACTCAGGCCTCTAGATGAGAATACAACCTGGCCTATACCTTGATTGCAGACCCTAAGCAGAGCACGGAGTTGAACCTGCCCAGACTCCTGACTCGCAGAATCTGTGAGATAATAGATGTATATTGTTTTAACGTGATGAGTTTGTGGCCGTCTGTTACGCAGCAGTAGAAGACGGTTGCACCAGATCTTCACTGACCTTCCAGTCACCCTCGCTAGAAGTGAATTTGGGGTGTTCTGATGAAAGACATTTGAATCCATTTGGAGTAATCAGTTTTTTTTTTTTACCATTTTATGGATATTTTCTTTTTACTTACAAAAGTAATACAAATGTTCTATTGAGAAAAATTGGAACAAACAGAAAAGTATAAAGAATAAAATAAACATTATTATTTTACCATACAAGAATAGCTACTTTTTTTTTCTATTCATAAGTATGTATGATATGCATATCCTGAAGTTGGGGGATTCATTCCATAATATGGTTTTATGAAAAACTTTTTCCCCTTGTACTAGGTAGTGGTCTTTTTTTTTTTTAATGTCATGACATGTTCTCCTAAAATATGATTTTGAATTGAAGAAAAAAAGACAAACCCATTGCCATCGAGTCAATTCCAACTCATAGTGACCTGGTAGGACAGAGTAGAACTGCCCCACAGAGTTTCCAAGAAGCGCCTGGTGGATTCAAACTGCCGACCTTTTGGTTAGCAGCCGTAGCCCTTAACCACTACGCCACCAGGGTTTCAGTGATTTTGAGCGGCTGTGTACTATTCCAATGGGTGTCACAATTTATTGAACCACTTCTTCATAGCTAGACGTTTATGTTGCTTTAAAATATTTACCATAATAAATAATGTTTTAATAAATATCCTATGCAAAAATCATGGTGTGTATCACTCATTATTTCTGAAGGATTTATCCTAAAATTCTAAAAGTGGAATTATTAGGTCAAAATTTGTAATCATTTTTAAGCCACCCAGCTTCACACATTTCTAAAGAATAAAACTCAGATGTCTGCTTCTGCAACTCACCAGGCTGGGACAGGACAGAACTATTGATTCTTGAACATTTAGGTTCCTGTTTTCTTAACCCTGTTTGCAGAGTGCTTTTAAATTATTCATTAAAGTACAATATGGATTCTATTTATAGACACATTGGTGTATGAGATTGTTCCCTTAATGTTTAGGTAAAAAGCCTACAAATTGCTATTATCGCATCTGTATCTTTTTAAATCCTTTCCGCTGCTGTCCACCCTTTGTTTGTTCTCAGTCAGCCAGAGACACTGAGAAGTCAGCTTTGTAGCCTTCCAATACTCAGACGAGGTAACTACTCTGAGCAGCCCTTGCCATATTTTTCTTTTTTGCCATTCATTAACTAATTGACCTTGTAAAGATGAGAGATCAGCAGAATATTAATTATTAATTAAAAAAAATATTTTCCCCTGACTCCTAAATTAGTGAGTGTTTATTTAGGAAGTTTCTAAAATAAAGATAGCATCAAAAGCTGAATAAAAATCTAGATAATTCTACTACTCACAGATGACCACTGTATAAACATGATTAGTCCTGCCAGCTCATTCTAATATTACTGAATTTATTTTACTAATATTTTGTCTGGGATTTTTTGCATTCACGTCTGTGAGTGAAGTTGGCCCATAATTTTCATTTCTTGTAGCTGTTCTGTTTCTAATTTGAGATGACTACTTAATTCTTTTAATTTGCAGCTTTTCTCCTTTTCTAATATATACATTTAAAGTGACACATTTCCTTACAAATACTGCTTCAACTGTATCTTACAAAGGTTGATATGGAGTATTTTCTTTATTGTTTAATCTGCTTTCTAATTTCCATTATGATTTTTTCTTTAGACCTGTAGGTTATTTAGAAGCATAATTTTAAATTTCCAAACATACATATATTTTATCGTTTTCCAGCACAATTACATTACCCGAAGATCTCAATCTCTGTGATTTTAATCCTTTGAAATTTATTGATGCTCCTTAAGCCCAGATATGATCTATAAGTTTTCTTAAATATTCCATGCATTCTTGAAAAGAATTGGGTTCAATATTCTATCTTTTCTCTTCGGTTAAATTAATAAGCATATTACATAGTGTTTTTTTTTTTTTTATTAGATTTCTGTCTGGTCGCTACATCATTACTGAGATAATTACACAGTTTCACTGTGATTGGTGATTTGTCTTTTTTCTCCTTGTCATTCTGTCAATTTTTATTTATATGTTTTGAGGCCATGTTATTAGAGGCATGTGCATTTAAAATCGTTGTATCTCCCTGTTATACTCTTATCATCATGGGTGGTTCTCTTTATCTCTAGTAATGTACCTTTGCCTTTTCTAGTATGTCTGATGTTTGTATTGCCATACTAGATTTCTTTAGGCTTATATTTGTATGATATCTTTGTATTTACCATTCTACTTTCAACCTTATCGTATAATTCAGATATGTTGTTGTTGTTAGGTGCTGTTGAGTTGGCTCTGACTCATAGCAACCCTGTGTAAAATAGAACAAAACACTGCTTGGTCCTGTGCCATCCTCACAGTCATCGCTATGTTTGAGCCCATTGTTGCAGCCACTGTGTCAGTCCATCTTGTTGAGGGTCTTCCTCTTTTTTGCTGACCCTCTACTTTACCAAGCATGATGTCCTTCTCCAGGGACTGGTCCCTCCTGATAACATGTCCAAAGTATGTGAGGTGAAATCTGGCCATCCTCACTTCCAAGGAGCGCTCTGGCTATACATCCAAGACAGACTTGTTTGTTCTTTTGGAGTCCATGGTATGTTCAGTATTCTTCACCAACACCATAATTCAAAGGCAGCAGTTCTTTGGTCTCCTTATTCATTGTCCAGACTTCACATGCGTATGAGGCAAAGCATATACAGTTACATTGATTTTATCCTGTCTGACAATCTTTATCTTTTAATTGGAACATTTAATTCATTTACATTTAATGTAATTACAGACCTATTTGAGTTTCTCTTGTCCCATCTTGTGTTCATTTATCTTCTTTTCTTGTCTTACGTTGAATTGGCATTATGACTTAAAAAAGTCATTCTGCTATTCCTCGCTCCAGTACCAGTAACCAGTTGCCATTGAGTCAGTTCCAACTCATGGCACCTTATGTGTATTAGAGTAGAACTGGGCTCCACAGGGTTTTCAGTGGTTGATTTTTTTTTTTAGAAGTAGGTTGCTAGGTCTTTCTTCTAAGGTGCCTGTAGGTGGATTCAAACCTCCAACCTTGCAGTTTGCAGCTGAGTGTGTTAACCATTTGCAGCACTCCAGGACCCACCTTACTGTAGTTTAGAGGTTGTATACTATTTTTCTTTTTTTAGTAGTTACCCTATAAATTAAATAATGTATTATCAACTTATCCAGATAATGTGGTTATTATACCTTTACCTTCTTCCCGGGCAACGCAGAGATCTTAGTTTCTGAGGCTAATTGGACTCCATTCAACCCTTCCAGATTTATAGGTGCTTGTTATTGTATATTTTAATTCTGTATGCTCTTTTTAAAACTCAGTAAAGCAATATTACTGTTAATATTATCAGCATTATTATTTCATGTCCAGTCAACATTCATTTAGATTTGTTCATGTATTTATCCCTTTCTTTGCTTTTCATTGCTGTCTGACGTTTCTCACTTTCACTCTGGGATTGTTTCCCTTCTACCTAAAGGGCCTTTAGAATTTCCTTTATTGAGGTCAGCTGGAGGTGGGGTCTCTTAGGGTTTTTTTTTTCCTTAAAATTATTTTATTCTTTTTTAGATGTTTTCAATTTATTTAAAAAGTTTTTGAAATATAAGTCATAGACCATAAAATTCATTCATTTAACATTTACAATACGGGGGATTTTAGTGTAGTCACAAAGTTACATAACCATCATCACTATCTATATCCAGAACATTCTTGTTACCTTAAAGAGAAACCCTATACACATTAACAGTAATTTACCATTCCTTTCTTCCCCCAATCCCTGGGAACATTAATCTGCTTTCTGTCCATGTGCATGTGTCTATTCTGTATATAGGCAGTCCCTAGATCATGAGCAAGTTCCATTACTAAGCCTGTCTTTAAGCCTAACTTGCACGTAAGCTAGGACAGTTAGGTATGGTCTGTATCTAACGTGAGTTAGTCGAATGTTTGTCATAGCGTATGGTATATAGTGTACCTTTCTATGCATAAAAAACATTAAATACTTCCAGATACACTAAAACATCTTTAACATGATAATACAGAAATAATAATGGTAATGATGTTTTGATGCGTGTCGCAAAGTAGTACCCATTTGTTATTATGAACCACCATATGTACCTCAAATATTTCATATATAATAGGCTCCACAGGGGTTGGTTCATAACTATGGGTGTACATAAGTCAGACTTTTGTAACCTGAGGATTCCCGGTATTTAGTATAAACAAGATCATGTAATACTTGCCTTTTTGTGTCTTATTTCATGCAGCATAATGTTTTCAAGTTTCATCTATGTCATAGAATATATCAGAACTTCATTTCTCATTATGACTGAATAATATTCCATTGTAATGACAGACCACATTTTGTTTTCTATTTATCATTAGACGATGGCTATTGCGAATAATGCTGCAGTGACCATTCATGTACAAGTATTTGTTTGAAGCTCTGATTTCAAGTCTTCTGGGTACATACCTAAGAGTGGCATTGCTGGATATTTGGTAATTCTGTTGAACATTTGAGGAACCCCTAAACTGTTTACCACAGCAACTGCACCATTTATATTCCTACCAGCAATGTATGAAGCTTCCAATTCCTCCACATTATTACCAACACTTGTTATTTTCCAGTTTTTTTTTTTTTTTAATTTTAACCATCCTAGTGGGCGTGAAGTGGTATTTCATTGTGGTATTGATTTACATTTCCCTAATTACTAATGATGTTGAGCATCTTTTCGTTTGCTTATTGGCCATTTATGTATCTTTTTTGGAGAAACTGTTCAGATCTGTTGCCCATTTTAAAATTGAATTATTTGTGTTTTTATTCTTGAGTTATAACATATCTTTATATATTCAGGATATCAGACCCTTACTGGATAGATGATTTGCAAATATTTTCCCTCAACTGTGAATTGTCTTGTAACTTCCTGGATAGTGTCCTTTGATGCACAGAATCTTTAATTTTGATGAAGTCAATTTATTTATTTGTTCTTTGTTTGCTTGTGCTTTAGGTGTCACAGCAAAGAAAACATTGCCTAATCCCAGGTGATAAAGATTTACCTATGTTTTCGTCTTAAGAGTTTTATAGTTTTAGCACTTACATTTAGGTCTTTGATGCATTTTGAGCTAATTTTTTTTTTTATAAGGGAGGAGTCCAACTTAACTCTTCTGCATGTGACTGTCTGGCTGTCTAAGCACCATTTGCTGGAAAAATTATTCTTTCCCTATTGATCTGTCTTGGCACCCTTGTCTAAAGTCAGTTGACCATAAATATATAGATTTATTTCTGGACTCTGAATTCCATTCCATTGATCTACCTATTTGTCATTATGCCCGTGTGACATAGTCTTCATTGCTGTAGCTTTGTAGTAACTTTTGAAAATGGGAAGTGTGAGTTCTTTTTCAAGGTTTTTTTTGCTAGTTCTGTTCCATTATATTTCCATATTATTTTTAGGATCAGCTTATCAATTTCGCCAAAAGAGGCAGTGGGAATTTTAATAGGGATTGCATTGTATGTAGGTCAGTTAGAGGATATATTGCCATCTTAACAATATTATGTCTTCCAATTCATGAAGGTGGGATTTATTAGCTGTGATAGTTATTTAGTGGATTTCTTAAGATTTTCTATATATAAGATTATGTTATCTGCAGATACAGTTTTACTTTTTCCTTTCCAATCTGAATGCCTTTTTTTTTTTTTTTCTTTAATTGCCCTGATTATAGCCTCCAGTGCAATGTTGAATTGCTTTGGTGAGGGTGGACCTCCTTATCTTTTTCCTGGTCTTCGGGGGAAAGCTTTCAGTCTTTCACAATTAAGTCTGATACTAGCTGTGGGTTTTCCATAGATGCCATTAGGCTGAGGATATTCTCCTCTGTTCTTATTTTGTTGAGTGTTTTTATCATGAAAGGGTGTTGGATTTTGTCAGGTGCTTTTTTCTGAGTCTATTGAGATGATATGTTTTTTTCCTTTATTAATATGGTATATTACATTGATTAATTTGAGGACTAAGGTACACATGACCCAAGTCATGGTATTTCCAGTTGTCTCATATGCATGCGAAAGCTGGACAATGAATAAGGAAGACCAAAGAAGAATTGATGCCCTAGAATTATGGTGTTGGGAAAGAATATTGAATAGACCATGGACTTCCAGAAAAATGAACAAATCTGTCTTGGACGAAGTACAGGCAGAATGAATGTTCCTTAGAAGCGAGGATGATGAGACTTTGTCTCACACACTTTGAACAAGTTATTAGGAGGGCCCAGTGCCTGGAGAAGAACATCATGTTTGGTAAAGTAGAGGGTTGGCGAAAAAGAGGAAGACCCTCAACAAGATGGATGGACACAGTGACTGCAACAGTGGGCTCAAACCCAGCAACGATTGTGAGGATGGCGTAGGACCAGGCAGTGTTTTGTTCTATTTTATGTAGGGTCACTATGAGTCGGAACAGATTCGACAAAAATTTTTGTATGCTGAAAGCTTGCGTTAGATAAATCCCACCTAGTCATGGTGTATAATCCTTTTTATATATTGCTGGATTTGGTTTGTTAGTATTTTGTTGGGAACTTTTGTGACATACTCCTAAAGACTACTGGTCTATAATTTTCTATTCTTGTGATGTCTTTTTCTGGTATTAGTATCATGGTGATTACTGACCTCATAAAATGAATTGGAAAGTGCCCCTTTCTCTTCTTCTTTTTTGGGGAAGAGATTGTGAAGGATTGATGTTAAGTCTTTAAATGTTTGTTAGAATTGACTAGTGAAGCCATGTGTTCCTGGACTTTTCTTTGTGGAAAATTTTGTGATTACTGACTCAGTCTCTTAAAATAGACTTACTTTAGGTCTCTTCAGGTTTTCTATCTTTTTCTTGAGTCAGTTTCCATAATTCATGCCTTTCTAGGAATTTGTTCATTTCATCTAGGTATCTAATTTGTTGGTAAACAGTTGTTCATAGTATTCTCTTATAATCCTTTTTAATTCTGTAAGGTGAGTAGTAATGTCCCTTCTTTCAGCTCTGATTTCAGTAATTTCATTCTTCTTGCTGTTTTTCTTGGTTAGGTCTAGCTAAAGGTTTTTTTTTTTCTCAATTTCATCAATCTTTTCAAAGAACCAACTTTTTTTTTTTGCATTGATTGTCTCTCTTATTTTTCTCTTCTGTTTTTCATTTATTTCTACTCTAATATTTGCTGTTTCCTTTCTTTTGCTTGCTTTGGGTTTAGCTTTCTCTTCTCTTTCTAATTTCTTAAGGTGGAAGGTTAAATTATTGATTTCAGATTTTTCTTCTTTCTTTAATACAACTTTCTCTCTAAACACTGCTTTCGCTGCTTGCCATGAGTTTTGGTATGTTGTGTTTTTGTTTTCAATCATCTTAAATTTACCTTGTGATTTCTTCTTTGACCCATTGATTATTTAGGAGTGTGTTGTGTAATTTCCACATATTTTTGAATTTCTGAAATTTCTGCATGTTGTGGATTTCTAATTTATTCACCTTGTTGTCAGAGAAGATGTTGTTATTAGGTGCCATTGAGTCAGTTCCAACTCGTAACGACCCTTTGTACAACGGAACAAAACACTGCCTAGTCCTGCACCATCCTCACAATCATTGCTGTGTTTGAGCCCATTGTTGCAGCCACTGTGTCAGTCCATCTTGTTGAGGGCCTTCCTGTTTTTTGCTGACCCTCTGCCTTACCAAACATGATGTCCTTCACTAGGAACTGGTCCCTCCTGATAACATGTCCAAAGTACATGAGATGAAGTCTCACTATCCTTGCTTCCAAGGAGCACTCTGGCTGTATTTCTCCCAAGAGAGACTTGTTCTTCTGGCAGCCTATTTTATGTTTAATAGCCTTCGCTGACACCATAATTCAAAGGCATCAATTCATTGGTCTTCCTTATTCATTGTCCAACTTTCTCATGCAATGAAGTGATTGAAGACATCATGGCTTGGGTCAGGGGCACCTTAGTTATCAAAGTGACATCTTGGCTTTTCAACACTTTAAAGAGGTCTTTTGTAGGACATTTGCCCAATGCAATATGTGGTTTGATATCCTGACTGCTGCTTCCATGGGTGTTGATTGTGCATCTAAGTTAAATGAAATCCTTGACAACGTCAGTCTTTTCTCCATTTATCATGATGTTGCTTATTGGTCTAGTTGTTAGGATTTTTGTTTTCTTCATGTTGAGATGTGATCCATACTGAAGGCTGTAGTCTTGATTTCATTTCTTTTAAGTTTACTGAGACCTGTTTATTGTCTAACATATGGCCTGCCCTGGAGAATGTTCCATGTTCACTTAAGAATGTATTTTCTGCTTTTTGGGTGGAGTGCTCTATAGATGCTTGTTAGCCCTAATTGGTTTATAGTATTGTTAAAGCCCACCACCCATCTGTCAGTTTGCCATACTGTGGTGACTTATGTGTTACCATAATGCTAGAAGCTGGAACTTATATCACTAGTATTTTAGATAACCATGAGGGCCACCCATGGTGGACAGGTTTCAGCAGAGCTTGCAGACTAGGACAAACTAGGAAGAAAGATGTGGAAATCTACTTAGAAAAGTCAGCCGATGAAAACTTTGTGGATAACAATAGAACATTGTTCAGTATAGGGGTGGAAGATGAGCCCCTCAGGTTGGAAGGTACTCAAAATATGACTAGGGAAGAGCTGCCTCCTCAAAGTAGAATCTACCTTAATGATGTAGGTGGAGTACAGCCCGTGGGACCTTCATTTGCTGATTTAGCATGACTCGAAATGAGGAGTAACAGCTGCAAACATCCATTAGTAATTGGAATGTAGAATGTGTGAAATTTGAATCAAGGAAAATTGGAAGTCAAAAATGAAATGGAATGCTTAAAGATCAGTGTCATAGGTGTTAGTGAGCTGAAATGGACTGGTATTGGCTATTTTGAATTTGACAGTCATGTGGTCTACTATACTGGAAACAATAAATTGAAGAGGAATGGCATTGCATTCATTGGTAAAAAGAACGTTTTGAGATCTACCCTGAAGTACAGTGCTCTCAGTGAAGGTTTAATATCCATATGCTAACAAGGAAGACTAGTTAATACAACTGTTATTTAAATCTACACACCAGCCACGAATGCAAAAGATGAAGAAATTGAAGACTTTTATGAACTGCTGTATCTGAAATTGTGTAATGAAGTTGCGTTGATAATGACTGGTGATTAGAATGCAAAAGTTGGGAACAAAGAAGAAGGATCAGTACTTGGAAAATATGACATTGGTGATAGGAACGATGCTGGAGAACACATGATATAGCTCTGCGCAAGACCAACAACTTATTTGTTGGAAACACTATTTTTTCAACAGCACAATCAACAACTGTACATGTGGACGTCGCCAAGTGGATTATGCAGAAATCAAATTTGGTGTAGCGGTTAACTGCTATGGCCGCTAACCAAAGGGTTGGCAGTTTGAATCTGCCAGGAGCTCCATGGAAACTCTATGGGGCAGCTCTATCCTGTCCTATAGGGTCACTGTGAGTTGGAATCGACTCGACGGCAATGGGTTTGTTTTTTTGTTTTTTTTATGGAAAGAGATGGTGGAGAAGCTCAGTATCATCAGTCGAGATAAAGCCAAGGGCTGACTGTGGGACAGATCATAAATTGCTCATGTGCAAGTTCAAGTTGAACTAAAGAACATCAAAGCAAATCCACAAGAGCCAAAGCCTTATCATTTAAGGAGCTCTGTTTGCACAGTGGCTAAAGCACTTGGCTGCTAACTAAAAGGTTGGTGTTTTGAACTCACAAGCCACTCCATGGGAGAAACATGTGCCAGTATACTTCTACAAAGATTACAGCCTTGGAAACCCTGTGGGGCAGTTCTTCTCTGTCGTATGAGGTTGCTATGAGTCGAACTCAACTCTGACAGCAACAGGTTTGGTTTGGCCTTATCCTTCACTTCATGTTGGCATAGAGTCTCAGTAAAGGCTCTTAGGGCCATCGCAGGTCTTTCTGAGTATACACGTAACCTTGGGAATCTACACAGCTTTATGCATGCTGTGGCCTTCTGGATATCCCAGAATACATCAGAGCTTTTTCACATCCCTTGTGGACATCTTATTCCCCAGGTTTTTCTTTTAAGCTTTTGAATTAATCTGTTGTTTGTCAAAACTGTTGTCCGCTGCCTCAGTCAGCCTCAAGGTTAAACATCTATTTGCCTGTAATTGTTTCACCAGATGCCCCTGAGGAGAATGCTTTTCACTGGTCTACCCTCGAGTCTGGTCAAATAAAGACAGCCTTGTAAGTGGGACCCATCAAGCATGTCAAATAATGACAGTTCTCTGGGAATACGGCTTCGAGGTAGCTCCAACCCTGATCTGTCTCCTTCTCTGGCTGCCAGGATGCTAGTTTTTAGCACGATTTTAGGTTTTCAATAATACTGTGGAGTTGTGGGGTATGAGGGGGAGAGGAAAATGGATGGGAATAGGGAAAATAGAAACACCATCAAATTCTCTGTTATTATGGACATCAACCGTTTTTCTGTATGTAATAAATGCTCCACAGGTTGTTGCAAGCCTTTGGTTAAATTTCTAGAGTTCTGTAAAAGTTCTTTCTTACTAATCTTGCCATTTTTCTTATTGCTTTATAGAGGAGGGGATTTTCATAGGTCCTTACTCAGCTATTTTCACTAACACCACCCTGTCATCTTTATTCTTAAAAGTTTTTTTTTTTTTTTTAATGTGTATAAAATTTTATGCTGGTGTTATTTTCTTTCAGCATATCAAAGATACCTTTCCACAGCTTCTGGCTTCTGTTGCTCCTATTCAGAAGTCAGTAGTCAATGTAACTGCTGTTACTCTGTTTTTCCTCTTGCTTTTAAAAGATTTTCTCATTGTTCTTAGGTTTCTGTAGTTTCAATAAGGTCCATGTATCTCTATTTGTGTTGTCTATGTTCCCTGAAGTCTGTTGGCTTCTTGCAGCTAGGGCATGATATCTTTCCTAATTGTGCAAAACTCACAACCATTCTCTTCAGATACTCTTTCTGTTTCATCTACTCTCTTCTTTCCTTTTGGGACTCTGATTGAATGTGTGTTAGATTTCTTGGCATGTATTTTTGTACCCACTCTTTCGTGTTTCCTGTATTTGGTCTCTCCGTGCTTTAGTTTGAATATTTTCTTGTGACCTAGTTTCTGGATTACCAATTCGTACTGCAGTAGTATCCACTGTTTTAAACCCATGCATGATTTTTTAATTTATATTTTCTTTAAATAATTAAAACTATATTTTTATAGTTTCTAATTGTGCATAATTTCAAACTCATATTTTATGCATTTGACCATAGCAAGTGTAGTTTTTTGGATAGTGTGTATTGGGTAATTCCAATTCCTTGTGTTTGTGCATGTTTTTGTTTTCTTGACTTATCGCCCCTCCCCCGCCTGCCCCGCATAGTGTCTTACTTCTTTCAATATGCTAGACTAGACATTGTATTTGCAGAACTATTTTGAGGAATAATTTGAGACCTAGGATTGTGGTATAATTTTTGGAGAGGTTCTCATATGGTACCTGTAAGGCTCTCTGGCCTGGAACCACCTCCACCTTAATTCCATTGTAAGGCCTGAGGACAACCACACAAGCAGAATAAAGGCTGAAGTGCTTGGGAGGGCTTATTTACTTGAAGTCCTTCTGTACCTTTGGAGTTTAGCTCTTTGTGGCTCCAACACAAATCAAGGGGTGGTTTTTGCAGAGTTTTCCTTATCAGACTTCATGCTTTTACTCTGTACCTATAGCCCCCAATTTCTGTGTTACTTAAGAGTAGTTTGGCATTGGTAATATTTCCCAATCATGTAACAGTCCACAGCAGGTGTTTCTCATCAGTGATCAGTTTTCCCCTGTGCAGTGATTCTGGGACCCAGGCTCCTTGAAGCTGGCAGTTCTGCTATCCCTTAAGTTGGCAGCATGCTCTAGGGCCTCAACACCTCTCTGTCCAGATGGCAGATGCAGGAGTTCAGCATGGAGGATATACATGTGGTTCTTAACCATGTTGGAAGTGACATGTATCATAATCACACAAATTCAATTGGTAAATTTGTCACATGGTTCCACCTTGAAGTAAGTGGTCTGTGAAATCTGTATGATGCAGTCCTGGGTTGGCAGCTGTTTCCCAGATACAACACTATACTGAGGAAGAGGATCCTGGCTTCTTGGTAGACAGCCATCTCTGCCTTAGCCCTTTCCCTTGACTCTGAAATGTTTGTGTATATCCTTCTTTTGCAGCTATGATACACACATTTCCCTAAGGGAGACGGGCTAACCCATTGCCATCGAAATGATTCTGACTCATAGAGACCCTATAGGATGGAGTAGCACTGCCCCATAGAATTTCCAAGGAGTGCCTGGTAAATTCAAACTGCTGACCTTTTGGTTAGCAGCCATGGCACTTAACCACTATGGCACCAGGGTTTCCGAGGGAAACAAACTAAAGTCACTTCCAATTACTACATGCTGTACAAAGAGAAGTACAACATGTACTGCAGTCCTTATCAGATCCAAATGTGACCCCTGGTGGCTTGGTTACTGAACTAGCACGTGGATTATCTGCTGCTCACACTACACAGTGACAGAGCTGAGCCAGACGGTTGCCGCTGAAAAACTTACATTTTGAAAGGGAGGAATGCAGTGTAAACAGCAGTCCTTGGTCCAAAGCAAGACTGACATCCCATGGGCAAGTGTTATAAAGGCATCTGTCAGTGACCTTTAGCCAGAGGCCAGCAGGAACACATCTGTGGTTGAACATATTGGGACCACACACTATGGGAAGTATGGGATTTGGCAGTAAGAGAGTGTTAGAAAGAATCTATTACAGGGTTTGAGCTTTGGTTGGGTGATTTTAGGGAGAGTACAAGAAAGCAGGGGTTTGCTTCAGATTGGGTGCTCTTGGAAAGTGGCAATAGTTTTTAGGATTGGGTATCTCAGTAAATCATATCTCTAGGGAGAGCAGACTCCAGCAAGGCTAAAGCTGTGATTAGTAAAGGATCAGTGGTCGCTCATAGCGGTTGGGGCCGGTAGAGTGCATGTTTTTAGCATTTTGTGGCTTAGGCAAGGCTCATGTTGTATCTGTGTGCAGACATGATTATGGTGTGGTCTTGTTTTGTCTTGGTCCATCGTGGTCACAGAGTAGCCTGGTCTGATCTTGATGTTCTGTGATGCTGTTTATGTCCCACAAGAAAATACCAAGGCCTGGCCATGCATGCCAGGCCAGGTCTTGCTGTCAGGGGCTGCCTTTCTCTCTCCTACTCTGAGAGTGGGGCAGGAAGAATTCCTTGGTCTTTTGTTCTCTAGAGTAATAATTCTTGACAAATAATTTGAAACCTAGGATTATTGTACCCTGGGAGGTTCATCTTGTCCACTGCGGGGCTGGGGAGAATATCTTCATTTTTTTGGGGAAGAGGACTACACAGATCACACAGCTGGCTTCCTTTGGGGGCTCTGAGGCTGTTTTGACAGTCACTGACATTATTTTAGGCTCGTGGTTTCATTGGCAATGTAGTTCTCCCGAAGTTTTTATTAGGCTGCTGATCTCTTGGCTCCCAGATACTTCCATGTGCCAGTAACTACGCTAAGTTCTTACCCAGTCATGATCCTTAAGCCTACTTCCTAGCTTTGCTTTCTCCTGCCTATACCAGTGTCTCAGTGGAGCAGATTGCAGTCACCCAGATGACTGGCATTCCATTTCACCTCCCTGCATTGGGCTGTAGGCTGGGTATGCATCTGGTCTGCCTTCCAGGTGATCACGTATAACGGTTTCATAAACAAGGTCTTCCTCATACCAGGTGTCTGGCAGTAGTTTTTGTTATGACACCACCTCTCTTCAAAGTATCAATTTCTGTGTTATTTTATCTGTGTTGAAACGTGTTTAATGATAGAGAGTTTAAAAGAAGAACGTTTCTGATCTCAAATCTTTCTTTGGAAATTTTTTGGTTCATTTCCTATTTCTGTCTCCACACCACTTGGAAGCTATACTTTCATGTCAGTTTTCAAGGCAGACGTTATGAAGGTGTGGCATGCTAGTCCATCAGTCTTGCTTTTAACTGTATCCATGTTGGAAAATGAAGGTTGTTCTCATTTCTTACAGGAAGATACAGATACGTTGTATTTTTTGGTATGAAGTGTGATATAAATAAATAAGATTTATGTATAAAAAATTTTTTTAATCCAAGTTGCAGGGATGTAGAAGACCCACAGAGGCAACCTCTCTGCCATGTGTTAGCCTGCTAGCCAGGCCCATCCCATGGTCTACTTTGAGAAAAGGAGGATAAGAGTACCTGACCTGCCTTTCTCCTGGGATTTCTTTGGAGACCAGAATGAAATAGTTGACATGCAAACACTTTAAATAGTTAAGCTCTCCAGTGGGCAAGGCATTATTATTTCATCTGGATGTAACTTTTGAGGGATAAATAATTTAGTTAGCACACTGAGTTCCTTCTCTGAGGCTAAGTGCTCCTACTGTACGGTACTTCAGTCCACGCTGGAAGCTGTGGCCTTGTAGAGAGCACATCCATCTGCAGCCACATCCATCTGCAGTTATTTACTAAGTTGATGCTTTTCCCGAAGAGTTCTGAGGTCTACTCATAATTTTTAAGCAAATAAACATTCCAAAGTGGCGATACTTCCTAGAGAATCTGTAGGTGACACAGCTCATAATCTTGCAAATACTTAGTGTCCCAGATTGGTAGCTTGCCTTTACATGGAATTTCCAAAAATAAGAAATTTTGTAATAAAACCATGTTTCTCACTAATGTCTTCCTTAACTCCTGTTGATTAAACCGTCACTGAACTTGATTATTTTTATTAATTACAGAGATGGTAATGAAATCGATTCCTTTATTTACTGAGAAATTGTTCATCTTGAGGTAGCCACATGCCTTCAGGTCTACCTGGGAAGCTGAGAGTTTGATTTCATGGTCTTTGTAAGGCTAATTCCTGTGAATTAGCACGGAGGCTGATATGAAGGGAGGTGTCAGAGCTGGCTTTTCCTGAGGGCATTGGGATGAGGTGTGGAGCCCTGATCCCACAGGGGGATGTGGCCCTCTTCCCTGCCTCCAGATGCAGGGCCCAGTCCCACACAGTCCCCTTTCCCTGGGACATTTGGACCTCCGCAGGGATCCGTGCTCTTGGACGAGCCACTACATGGCACCCTTCATTTCTGTTTTTCCTGCTCTGGGCACCATGGAATCTGGTAGGCACAGCCATAGCTTTTCCTGGGCTGACAAGGATGCCCTGGAGCCTGTGGGGTGGGGGGAGGTCTCTGCTGCCCGGCACTCTGTGCAATGGTCCAAAGAGACTCTGTCCTAGCTTGAGAACAGGGCATGATTGATGTGAGGCCTGGTGCTTCACAGAACTTGCTGAAGGTACTTCCTCTGATGCTGAGATCCCCCTCCTCTAGGCCCAGAAATAAATCCATGGGGTTAGCTCAGTGAGCACACACCACAGTGAGTCAGTTCTTCCTCCTCTCTGTGGCTGCTGAGGCCAAGTTCCTGGGGTAGCCTTGTCTGCCCAGTGTCGCCTTGCTGCAGGAACAGCTCTCGTTGAGGTGAGCATGCTCCTACAGATGCGCTTGGGCCCTGGCCCTGGCACAGCTAGGCTCAAGCTGGGCACACCAAAAGAACCTGCAGGCAAGGCCCCGGAGCTATTACTTGCAGCAAAGAACTAGATTGGAATGCTGAGCTTAAAGGGAGCTTACAAGGCCACACTGAACAAAGGAGCAAAAAGACCCAGAGAGGGCAAAAGTATCTCATCAGTACTCATGCTGCTTTCTTTTGTGGATGCCTGATACGAGTCAGGCTTGGTGCCAGGGGCTTTGCAAAGAGTGGCATAGCCACCACTGGTGGCAGAACTGGGACTCAAACCCTCTTCTTGCCCCTGTAACACCCATAAAGTAAGCCATAAAATCTGGTGTGGTCTCTGGATCCTTGGGGGCCCCGAGACCCTTTCAAGAGGTATGTGAAGTCAAAATTATTTTCATAGTGGTACTGAGACGTGGTTTCCTCTTTCACTGTTCGGGAGTTTGCACTGATGGCAGAAATGCAAGGGTGGGTAGAACTGCTGGTGCTTTAGCAGGGCTCAAGGCAGAAGCATCAAGTGGTGCTAATCTTCGTGTTCTTTGCCACCAGGCACTTGCATAGAAATAGCATCATCTGTGAGGGTCCTTGATGAAGCAGTAAAAAAAAATACGAGTGTTATTAATCTTGACCCTTGACTGCAAGTCCTGTTACTGTCCGGTAAGATGCAGGTCAAAGTACAACCGTCTCCAGGAAGGCACATGTGTGATTTTTGAATTGGGAGCTGAGCCAACTCCTTTTTTCATGGAATAATGTTTTTACCTAAAAAATAAGCAATACACAAATCACAGCTAGCCAGACTTGTGTTTTTGGAAACAGTGCCTCAAAATTAAACTAAGTGAGCCTGTCACTTCAAAGGAAATAACCACCTGTGTTTTTTAAAAATGATAAAATTTAAGTTTTAAAAATTAGGCTGTTGGAAAACTTGTATCTGCCATGGTGCACGTGACAGCTTGCTAATACTTAATAGACTTTTCTGATGATGTCAGTGGCGATATTAACAAATGTGATGTTTTGTTATTGTACACTGAAATGTGTTAACATCTGGTAGTCTGCATAACTCAGTGAACCTTTTTTTTTTTTTTTTTTGTTACGTGACTAATACATAATGCTCTGAAAATCATGCATGGGCAGGTTGTCTGCTCCAGGTGCAAGGCTGACAGAGCAGTGGGTTTTCATGTAATAGAAGTCACGAAAGCTTATTGATGGTATCTCAGATTCCACATTGCAACTACCCTTTGAGAGACTTACACTTGTTGAGTTTTGATATTTGTCAAAGATGCATACTCACAATTATCTGACGATGCCATTTTCCTTTTCTAGCCATATGGCTGTGTGAGGCTGAATTTTCTTCATATCCTTCCACCAAACCAACACATGACAACAGACCGAAGGTAGAAGCAGATATGAGAATCCAGCCATCTTCAATTAAACCAGACATTAAAGAGATTTTCAAAAATTCTCACTATTTTTTGTTCTGGAAAATACAGTTACTTTTGTAAAAATGTTTTTTTTTAATACTATGTAATGAGTTTATTATTATTCATTTAAAGTGAATTAATGAATAAATATTTTTAAACTTTCCCAAATACTGTAAATATCAGTAGATATAGTTCACTTAAAAAACATTATTTGGAGAGAGGAAAGGGGTCTTGAGTCCAAAAAGCTTGAGGACCGCTGGTCTGGTAATAGGAGACTGTGGTGCATGACTGGCAATGTGTATGAAGAACCATGTATTGTCATCAAACACTGTTCCCCTGGTCACACGGAGTCAGAAGAGTGAGTTTGTCTGTCTGTCTGCCTATTTATCTTTAAGGTGAGTATTAATAGGAAAGTACATTCAAGTGGTCCTTAGGTGGCACAGTTTGTGCCAGTGTGCTGACCTAAAGTTTGGTGCTTCAAACCTACCTAGTGGTACCACGGAAGAAAAGGCCTGGCAATCTGCCTCCGTTACGATTACAGCCAAGAAAACCTTACGGAGCACAGTTTTACCCTGCACACGTGGAGTTGCCATGAGTCGGAATCAACTTGATGGCAGCTAACAACAACAAGAACAGCATTCAACTGGGAAGACTGAAATGGTCTGAGGGCTTTATTTCAACTTTAATATTGTAAATAATTTTAGAAGTTGACATCATGATTTGATTTCCAAAACAAAAGCCCTTCAGGCAATTCCGCTTTGGGATGGGAGCTCCAAACCTAATCTTTCTGTTAATCAGCAACATTTATGGAGTACCTGTGGATACTGTGCTAAGTGCCGTGAAGGAAATAAAGGGTATTATAGATGGGTTTTCGGATCCTAAGGCTTTTGTTGTTTTCTTTTTCAGTTCAATCTCGCAACTGAAAATCTGCCTAAGAAGGTATATGACAAAGGAGGAGACAGAAAGGTTGGCATCGTCCCTCTGAGCTGCCTTGCAGAAGGGCTCTGTGTTAGGGGAGGCAGAGCAGAGGATGTAGTGGCCTTGGTCTAGGAGCAGAGCAGTCTGGCAGGTTAGAGTACTTGTGCAGAAGTCCACATTCCATTGCCTGGTGTGGGAGCCGAGCTCGTTGCGTGGCACACTCTGCATTTACTGGGTGCCCGTAGTGCTTTGTGCAATGGAGAAACAAAGGTAAAGAGGCATGCCTCTCGGCATCAGAGCATTTACTGTCACCAGGAGAGCCCCGTGCGAGGCGAGCTGCCCCTGCGGGTTTGCTAGGACACAGGCCGATGCATGTGGGGGGCAGAGGCATGTCATACGTGCCTCCCTTACTCTGTGAACCCTTGGCTGGTTCCATGTTCCTTACGGAAGGTCACTAAAGCCTCTTTTTACAGAATCCCAGGGAAGGGGAATGCTGATGAATTGCATTTCCCTTTCAGTTCAAGGCTGTCACTGGAAAAATTTTAAACCGTAAGATTACGTTTCCAATTTATTACCTAGAATATGTTACATATGATTGAAGTTTCTAAAAAGACAGGATTTTGCAGGATCTTAGGACCTCACTGACCACGTTGTTAGTTGCCATCCAGTTGGCTCTGACTCATGGCCACCGTGTGTACAACAGAATGAAATGTTGCCTGGTCCTGCACCACCTTCATGAGCCTTGGTATGCTGGAGTCCATTGTTGTAGCCACTGTGTATTTGAAGTGCCTTCCTGCACTATATTAGACGGTGTTCTGTTGTGATCCATGGGGTTTTCACAGACTGATTTTCAAAAATAGATCGCCAAGCCTTACGCACCTCTTCCAGAGATGCGCCCCCTCCAGAGATGCGCCCCCTCCAGAGATGCGCCCCCTCCAGAGACTGCATTCCATTCCTGGCAGAGCGCAGGCCCCTCTGGTAGGATTACCACTGTTCTGAACATGGCCACTGCATGGTGGGTCTTATCACTCAGGATTCTAGGGCGAAGAGATGGAGTTAGAAAACCTGGGTTCTTGTCCCAGATATGACAAGCTGCAGGTTCCTCTTTTTCTCTAAAATGGGGTTCCGTGGGGGTTTGTGCTAGTGACCAGTGGGGACTGGGGTGTGTGGTTGGAATCTGCTGGAGTGAAGGGAAGGGAGGTGGACGTTTCTGCAGCCATCATCTCTTGCTGTTTAAGAGTAAGCCACCAAAGTCTCATACCCCACACAGGGTTTCCCAAATGAAAGGATGACGGCAATGCAGACAGTGAGGTGCATGGTTAGCATTTCCGTCAGTTGGGAGAGTGCTGGGCTGTTCCTGGCTGGGGACTTGTTTTCTGACCCCTCAGAGGTGTAGAGTAGGTGCTCTGTGCCTGTTTTATTTTCCTCTGCCATCTTTCATTTCCCTGGTATATGAAGATTTTTTTGTGGGGCATATTTGAGTCGCTCCATAAAGCTCAGGGCTGCGGCAGGTGACGTTAATGAGCTTGTTGGTCTTTAAATAGCACAACTCCTATAAACAGAATCACCTGTTTTATAGCCTGATCTTGAAGACGATTGTTCACAGAGGATTCTGAATGGCTGGTAGCACATTAGAAGGCAGTGAGATACTCTCCACCCCACCCGTCGTGCTGAAAGGCTGGGAGCATACCCCACTCGAAGACGTCTCTTCTGGTTGGACTGGAGTCATCCCTCCTGATGCATTAGACTCAGGTTGCATCAAAATGAAGGATGGCAGAGCCAGAATCTTCTCGTTGATTATCGGAAACTTAGTCATTTGTTCTCTGAGTCAGCCTAATGGTGTGTAATGCTCTGCTCACATCACACTCTTTGGGGCTGAGCCAAGCAGCAAGTGGCTTGCCAGCATCTCGGCAATGAGCTCATCAGCCTTCGGCTCCCACATTTCTGGCCCTGAGCCCCACTGGAATTAACGCAGTTACTGCGCCAGACCAGAGCCCTTGCTCAGACTGTGCTTTCTTTCCTGGGTGTCATGTGCTGGGCTTGCTTTCATCAGGTGACCCCCAGGTCCCTTCTCCTCCAGCTGAGGCTCCAAGATGCTAGGAATTCAGCCCAGCACATTTTTTATTGAGAAGCCCTGTCCCAGTGGCTGCTGAGGATATAAATATAGATGAGAGATGCCCCCGCCCCCCAAAGGGCATGTAATCTAATGGGAGGAAGAACAGAAGCACACACAGGTCCTTAGTACCATTGAGTGTCAGGTACGCATCACCAGAGAAACAAGAATGATGTGAGCGTCCCAGAGGCAGGCACTTTGGAGGGAGAGAAGAGGCCTTGGAGAGGGCAGGGCATTTCAGCTTGATCTTTGAGAGTCTGTCGAATGCCGACCAGGACTGAGGAGGACAGTCGCAGCCCTGCAACATAATAGTAGGGTGATCTGGGGTTGAGGTAATGCACAGGAAGCAGGGGGCAACACAGAGTCAGTGTACAACAATGATAGCCATTGTCATTTTACTGCCCAGAGCTCGGCTTTCTAATTTGCAGAACAGAAAATTTGTCCTCCACAGCTCCCAGGGATTAAACTGTGAGGCTCAGCTGAGAGGACAGGAACAGATTGGGAAGCCATTGGCTGAGGGACTGTCAATTGGGGTGCTGGCCAGCCTGGCTGAGAGACTGCCCAGAGGCTGTCATGCCATAGAGCAAGGAACAAAGAAAGCGCTGGAACCTAGCGAAGAAGGTCCTTCTCTTGCGGTGTCCCTCTAGCGCCCTTTACCTGCAGGCCTATCATTGTGCCAGCTGGCAAAGGGTCAGCCCCGGTCCCACAGAACAGGGCAAGGAAGGACAGATGTGGGTGACTGGCACACCTGGTTCTGCTCTTGACTGTCTTGTCTTCATTGGTCTGTTTCTCTCTCCTGTGTCAGGGCCACTGTGCTGATTATGGTAGTTTTGTGGGAAGTGCTGGTAAGTGGTGGTGTAGCGCCTCCACTTTTTCTTTGAAATGGTTTTGACTGTTCTAAAGCCTTTGCGTGTCTTTACAAATTTTAGAATAAGCATGCCAGTTTATACAAAAACCTTTCTGGAATTTTGATTGGAGTGATTTTGGTACCATGGGTCAATTGGGGGGAGAAATGATATCTTTACAGTACCAGTGTCTTCTAAATCAAAGAATACACGTTTATTCTTCCATTTAAGTCTTCTTTAATTTTTCTAAAGGGTGTTTTGTTGTTTTTACGGTAGAGGTCTTGCCCAGTTCTTTTTAGATTTATTTCTAGGAATTTTGTTGGTTTAATTTTATTTTGGTAAAATATATATAACAAAACATTTCATTTTTTAAAATAATTTGACATTATTTCAGAAGACGCAATTAAAAGTGTCTTTTACAAATCCTCCTTTGGGGTTAAAGGAATGGCATGGTATCCATTCTTCTTCTTCTTCTTATTACGCAACTTGCTTTTATTCACTACATATTGTGATTTTGAAATTCGACCTTGTTTCATGTAGACTGAGTTCACTCATTTAAAAAAAATTACTATTGTTTGTTGAGAATATACACAGCAGAATATACACCAGCAATTTCTACATGTACAATTCAGTGACATTGATTACATTCTTTGAGTTGTACAACCATTCTTATCTTTCTTTTCCAAGTTATTTCTCCCACATTAACATAAAGTCGCTGCTCCCTAAGTTTCCTATCTAATCTTTTGAGTTGCTGTAGTCAGTTTCTTCCCGTATGTATAGATCTTAAAAGAGCACAGTGCTCAAGGCAGACATTCTTTACTAGTTAGCTTAGACTGTTGTTTGGCTTTAAGAAGATTTCAGGGGATGGTTTTGGTTTAAGGTTTAAAGATTATCTCAGGGCAGTAGTTTCATAGGTTCATCCAGCTTCTATGACTCCAGAAAGTCTGGATTCCATGAGAAGTTGAAATTCTGTTCTCTACTTTTTCCCTTTCGATCAGGTTTCTTCTATAGAATCTTTTCTCCCCCATATTGAAGGTTTCCATCTTAATTTTTATATGAGTATTGTAAGCATTAGTTTTTTTTTTTTTTTTAATAATCTGTTTTTGATGATTCCAATATTACATGTCTTTTTGGGTCTGTTTCTGTTTCTTCTGGTGCTTGCGTTTTATTTCCTTGTGTGCCCAGTTATTTTTTTATTTTATTGTGCTTTAGGTGAATGTTTACAGGGCAAATTAGAATGTCACTCAAAAATTTATACACACATTTTTTCGTGACGTTGGATGCAATCTTCCCCATTTCTATTTGTCCAGTTTTGCTGTCCCTTCCTGCCTTCTTGTCTTTGCTTTTGGGTAAGTGTTGCTCATTTGGTCTCATATGCTTGATTCATCTAAGAAGCATGTTCCTCATGTGTGTTATTGTTTGTTTTATAGGCCTGTCTAATCTTTGGCTGAAAGGTAGACTTTGGGAGTGGTTTCAGTTCTGAGTTAGAAGGGCATCTGGGGGCCCTAGTCTCCGGAGTTCTTCCAGTCTCTGTCAGACCAGTAAGTCTGGTCTTCTTTGTGAATCTGAGTTTTGTTCTACATTTTTCTCCAGCTCTGTCTGGGACCTGCTGTTGTGATCCTTGTCAGAGTGGTCGGTGGTGGTAGCTGGGCACCATCTAGTTCTTCTGAGCTCAGGCTGGTGGAGACTGTGGTTCATGTGGTCCACTAGTTCTTTGGACTAATATTTTTCTTGTGTCTTTGTTTTTCATCATTCTCCTTTGCTCCAAACAGGATGGGACCAATAGATGTATCTTAGATGGCCACTCACAAGCTTTTAAGACCCCAGACATTACTCATCAAAGTAGGATAGGACATTTTCTTTATGAACTATGTTATGCCAGTTGACCTAGACGTCCCTCAAGACCATGGTCCTCAGCCCTCAGCCCCAGTAACTCAGTCTCTCAAGGTGTTTGAATGTGTCTAGGAAGCCTTTATGACTGTGCCCCATTTGTGCTCTGTTATATGTATATGAATGTACATGCTGTACATACAAATATGTGTAAAATATCCACAGCCTAACCTGTACATGTACATGGGTATACTCCTATATGCCCTTCTTGCCCTATTCAGCATATGTATCTGCCTATATATCAGTTTGTATGTTATTATTTGTTTTTACTGTTGCAGGGTTGTATAATGCTTTAGTATTTACTGTGGTTGCATCTTTTCTTTTTTCTTTTTTTTCCTTATGTGCCTCTAAGTGTCTTCCTTTGCCTTGGTCAAGTTGTGCTGACTTCCCTATATTGTGTATGGTCTTTTCCTTCACCAAAGTTAACACTTGTCTACTATCTAGCTAGTGATTTCCCTTCCCTACTCCTCCCTTCCCTCATTACCGTCAAAGATTGTTTTTGTGTGTAAACCTTTTCTTGAGTTTTTATAATAGTGGCCTCATAAAATATTTGTCCTTTTGTGATTGACTTATTTCACTCAGCATAATGCCCTCCAGGTTCATCCATGTTTTGAGATGTTTCGTGGATTCATCACTGTTCTTTATCGTTGCATAGTATTCCATTGTGTGTATGTACCATAATTTGCTTATTCATTCATCTATTGATGGTCACTTAGGCTGTTTCCATATTTTTGCTATTGTGAATAATGCTTCAGTGAACGTGAGTGTGCATACGTCTATTCGTGTGACAGCTCTTACTACCCTAGAATATATTGCTGGGGGTGGGATTGCTGGATCATATGGTATTTCTATTTCTGGCTTTTTAAGGAAGTCACATCGTTTTCCATAGCGGTTGTACCATTTTACATTCCCACCAGGAACTGTATGAGAGTTTCAGCCTCCCCACAACCTTACTAGCGTTTACTGTTTTCTGAGTTTTTGATCAGTGCCATTCCTGCAGGGGTCGGATGGTATCTCATTGTGGTTTTGATTTGCGGGAATGGGTGCTGGACTTTATAAAATGCTTTCTCTGCATCTATTGAGATGATCATGTGATTCTTTTCCTTTATTTATGTGTTAGACTACGTTGATTGATTTTCTAATGGTGAACCATCCTCGCATACCTAGTATGAATCCCACTTGGTTATGATGTATTATTTTTTTGATACACTGTTGTATTCTGTTGGCTAGAATTTTGTTGAGAATTTTTGTGTCAATGTTCATGAGGTATATTGGTCTATAATTTACTTTTTCAGCAGTGTCTTTGCCTGGCTTTGGTATCAGGGTTATGCTAGCTTCACAGCATGAATTTGGGAGTATGCCTTCCTTTTCTATGTTCTGGTAGTTTTAGTAGTATCTGTGTCAATTCTTCTCTGAATGTTTGGTGGAATTCCCTGGTAAAACTTCTGGGCCAGGGCTTTTTTTTTGTTGGTAGTTTTTTTTTTTTTTTTAACGATCTCTTCAGTTTCTTCTTTTGTTATGGGTATGTTCAGGTTTTCTATGCCAGCTTGTGTTAGTTTAGATAGGTAATATGTTTCTAGAAATTTATCTGTTTCCTCTAGGTTTTCAAGTTTGTTGGAGTATAATTTTTCGTAGTATTCTGTTATGATCCTTTTTGGTTCAGTTGTTTCTGTTGTAATGTCCATCTCATTACTTATTTGGGTTGATTGGATCTTCTCCTTTTTTTCTTTTGTCAAGTTGGTCACTGGTTTGTCAGTTTTATTGATCCTTTCAAAGAACCAACTTCAAGTCTTGTTGATTGTTTCAGTTATTTTTCTGTTTCATTTATTTCTGCTCTAATCTTTTTTATTTCCTTTCTTCTGGTGGATATGGGCTTGTTTTGTTGCTCTTTTTCTATTTGTTCAAGTTGTAGGTTTAGGGTATTGATTTTTGCACTTTCTTCTTTTTTGATGTGTGTGTTTATTGCTGTAAATTGGCCTCCTGAACACTGCTTTTGCTGTGTCCCAAAAGTTTCGGTATGTTGTATTTTCATTCTCGTTTGCTTCTAGGAATTTTTTTTTGATTTAATTTTCAATTTGTTCTGTTACCCAGTGGTTTTTAAGCATGGTGTCATTCAGTTTCCGAGTGTTTGATTTTTTTCCTTCGTTCTTCCTCATATTGATTTGTTATTTTATAGCGTGATCTGAGAAGATGTTCTGTACTATTTCAATATATTTTTTTAATTTATTGAGGCTTGCTTTGTAGCCTGGGATATGATCTCTTCCAGAGAATGATCCCTGTGTGATGGAGAAGAATGTGTACTGTGCTACTGTTGGGTAGAGTGCTCTGTATATGCCTATAAGGTAAAGTTGGTTGATTGTGTTGTTTAGATCTTTTGTGTCTTTGTTGAGTTCCTTTCTAGTTCTGTCTGTCGTTGAAAGTGGCGTGTTAAAGTCTCCTACTATTATTATAGAGCTGTTTATTTCTCTTTTAATCTCTGTGTTTGTTTTATGTACTTTGGAGCGCTATCATTGGGTGTGTAGATATTATGGTCTCTGTCACTGGGCACGTACATATTTATTACGATTATGTCCTCTTGGTGGATTGATTCCTTAACCATTATATAATCTCCTTCCTTGTCTCTTATGATGGAGTTTGATTTAAAGTCTATTTTATTAGAGATTAATGTTGCCATTCCTGTTTTTTTTTAGGTACTGTTTGCTTGATATATTTTTTCCATCCTTTGATTTTTAACTTCCTTATGTCTTTGTGC
This sequence comes from Loxodonta africana, assembly GCF_030014295.1. Classification (NCBI taxonomy): domain Eukaryota; kingdom Metazoa; phylum Chordata; class Mammalia; order Proboscidea; family Elephantidae; genus Loxodonta; species Loxodonta africana. The sequence continues at coordinate 227,815,423 of NC_087343.1, forward strand.
CTAAGAGGTGTCCCTTGTGGGCAACATATTGATGGGTCATTTTTTTTTTAAATCCATTCTGCCATCCTCTCTCTTTTTTTCTTCCTTCCTTAGATTTATTTTATTGTGCTTTAAGTTTAAAGTTCGAGTTAGTTTCTCATACAAAAATTTATATGCACGTCGTTGTGTGACCCTAGTTGCTTTTCCTGTAATGTGACAGCACACTCTTCCTTTCCACCTCGGATTTCCCATATCCATTCAGCCAGCTCCTGTCCCTTTCTGCCTCTCATCTCACCTCCAGACGGGAGCTGCCCATTAAGTCTCATGTATCTACTTGAACTAAGAAGCACACTCTTCACAAGAATCATTGTATGTCATATAGTTCAGCCTAATCTTCATCTGAAGAGTTGGCTTTGGGAATGGTTTTAGTTCTGGGTTAACAGAGAGTCCAGGGGCCATATTTTCTGGGGTTCCTCCAGTCTCAGTCAGACCATTAAGTCTGGTCTTTTTATGTGAATTTGAGTTCTGCATCCCACTTTTCTCCTGCTCCATCAGGGACTCTCTGTTGTGTTCCCTGTCAGGTCAGTCGTTGGTGGTAGCTGGGTACCCTCTCGTTCTTCTGGTCTCAGGCTGATGGAGTCTCTGGTTTATGTGGCCCTTTTTGTCCCTTGGGCTAATATTTTCTTGTGTCTTTGGTGTTCTTCATTCTCCTTTGCTTCAGGTGGGTTGGGACCAATTAATATGTCTTAGATGGCCACTTGGTACCTTTTAAGACCCCAGATACTACTCACCAAGGTGGGATGCAGAACATTTTATTAATAAACTTTATTATGCCAGTTGACCTAGATGTCTTCTGAAACCATGGTCCCCAAACCCCCACCACTGCTCCTCTGTCCCTTGAAGTGTTTGGTTGTATTCAGGAAATTTCTTAGCTTTGGTTTAGTCCAGTTGTGTTGACTTCTCCTGTATTGTGTGTTGTCCTTCCCTTCACCTAAGATAATTCTTGTCTACTATCTAGTTAGTGAATACCCTCTCTCCCTCTCTCTCCACCCTCGCAAATCATCAAAGAATGTTTTCTTCTTTGTTTAAAACTTTTCTTGAGTTCTTATAATAGTGGTCTCATACAATATTTGTCCTTTTGTGACTAATTTCACTCAGCATAATGCCTTCCCTATTCATCCGTGTTATGAGATATCTCCCAGATTTATTGTTGTTCTTTATCATTGTGTGGTATTCCATGTGTGACTATACCATAAATTGTTTACCCATTCGTCCGTTGAGGGCACTTTGGTTGTTTCCATCCTTTTGCTATTGTGAACAGTGCTGCAGTGAACATGGGTATGCATATATCTATTTGTGTGATGGCTCTTAATTTTCTAGGATATATTCCAAGTAGTGGGATTGCTGGATCATATGGTCCTTCTATTTCTAGCTTTTTAAGGAAGCGCCAAATCGATTTCCAAAGTGATTGTTCCATTTTACATTCCCAATAGCAATGTATAAGTGTTCCAGTCTCTCCACAACCTCTCTAACATTTATTATTTTGTGTGTTTTGGATTAATGCTAGCCTTGTTGGGGTGAGATGGTATCTCATTGTAGTTTCGATTTGCGTTTCTCTAATGGCTAATGGTCATGAGCATTTCCTCATGTATCTGTTAGCCACCTGAAGGTCTTCTTTGATGAAGTGCCTGTTTATATCCTTTGCTTGTTGTTTAATTGGGTTGTCTTTTTGTTGTTGAGGTTTTACAGTATCTTGTAGATTTTAGAGATTAGACCCTGATAATATATGTTATAGTCAGAAATTTTTTCCCAGTCTCTAGGTTGTCTTTTTACTCTTTTGATGAAGTCTTTTGATGAGCATAAGTGTTTGAATTTTAGGAGCTCCCAGTTATCTAGTTTCTCTTCTGGTGTTCGTGCATTGTTAGTAATGTTTTGTATTCTGTTTATGCCACATATTAGGGCTCCTAAGGTTGTCCCTATTTTTTCTTCCATGATCTTTATCGTTTTAGATTTTATATTTAGGTCTTTGATCCATTTTGAGGTAGTTTTTGTGCATGGTGTGAGGTATGAGTCTTGTTTCATTTTTTGCAGATGAGTATCCAGTTATGCCAGCACCATTTGTTAAAGAGTCTGTCTCTTCCCCATTTAACAGACTTTGGGTCTTTGTCAAATATGAGCTGCTCATAGGTGGATGAATTTACGTCTGAATTCTCAATTCTGTTCCATTGGTCTTTGTATCTGTCGTTGTGCCAGTACCAGGTTGTTTTGACTACCGTGGCAGTATAATAGGTGCTAAAATCAGGTAGTGTGAGGTCTCCCACTTTGCTCTTCTTCTTCAGTAATGCTTTACTTATCCAGGGCCTGTTTCCCTTCCATATGAAGTTGCTGGTTTGTTTCTCCATCTCATTAAAAAATGTTCTTGGAGTTTGGATCAAGATTACGTTGTATCTGTAGACCACTTTGAGTAGAATTGACATTTTCACAATGTTGAGTCTTCCTATCCCTGAGCAAGGTATGTTTTTCCATTTATGTAGGTCTCTTTAGGTTTCTTGCAGTTGCCTTTGTATAGGTCTTTTACATCTCTGGTTAGATTTATTCCTAAGTATTTTATCTTCTTGGGGGCTATTGTCAATGGTATTGATTTGGTGGATTTCCTCTTCGATGTTCTTTTTGTTGGTGTAGAGGAATCCAACTGATTTTTGGCTTTGTTACCTTGTATCCGGACACTTTGCTGAACTCTTTTATTAGTCCCAGTAGTCTTCTTGTAGATTCTTTGGGGTTTTCTGTGTATAAGATCATTATCATCTGCAAATAGAGATGCTTTTGCTTCTTTGTTACCAACTTGGATGCCCTTTATTTCTTTATCTATCCTAATTGCTCTGGCTAGGACCTCCAGCACAGTGTTGAATAAGAGAGGTGATAAGGGGCATCCCTGTCTGGTTCCCGTTCTCAGGGGGAATGCTTTCAGACTCTCCCCATTTAGGATGATGTTAGCTGTTGAGTTTGTATAAATGGCCTTCATTATGTTGAGGAATTTCCCTTCTCTTATTCTGCTGTGAGTTTTTATCATGAATGGGAGTTGGACTTTGTCCAATGCCTTTTCTGCATCAATTGATAAGATCATGTGATTCTTATCTTTTGTTTTGTTTACGTGATGGATTACATTGATTGTTGTTCTAATGCTGAACCATCCCTGCATACCTGGTATGAGTCCCACTTGGTCATGGTGAATTATTTTTTTGATATGTTGTTGAATTCTGCTGGCTAGGATTTTATTGAGGATTTTTGCATCTATGTTCATGAGGGATATTGTTCTGTAATCTTTTTCGTTTTTGTTATCTTTACCTGGTTTCACTGTTGTGCTGGCTTCATAGAATTAGTTTGGGAGTATTCCATCCCTTTCTATGCTCTGAAATATCTTTAGTAGTAGTGGTGTTAACTCTTCTCTGAAAGTTTGGTAGAATTCTTAAGTGAAACGGTCAGGGCCAGGGCTTCTTTTTGTTGTTGTTGTCGAGAGTTTTTTAGTTACCTTTTCAATCTCTTCTTTTGTTATAGGTTTATTTAGTTGTTCTTCCTCTGTTTGTGTTAGTTTAGGTAGGTAGTGTGTTTCTAGAAATTTGTCCATTTCCTCTAGGTTTTCAAATTTGTTGGAGTACAGTTTTTCATAGTATTCTGTTACGATTCTTTTAATTTATTTGGTTCTGTTGTGATATTGCCCATCTCATTTCTTATTTGGGTTATTCCTCTCATCTGTTTCTTTTGTCACTTTGGCCAGTGATTTATCAATTTTGTTGATCTTTTCAAAGAACCAGCCTTTGGTCTTGTTAACTCTTTCAGTTGTTTTTCTATTCTCTGTTTTATTTAATTTAATTCTGCTCTAATTTTTATCATTCACTTTTTTTCTGGTACCTGAGGGCTTCTTTTGCTGTTCTCTTTCTATGTGTTCGAGTTGTAGGGTTGATGTTTTGATTTTGGTCCGTTCTTCTTGTTGGATGTGTGCATTTACTGCTATCAACTGACCTCTGAGTACTGCTTTTGCTGTGTCCCAAAGATTGTGGTAGGATATATTTTCATTCTCATTTGATTCTGTGAATTCCTTTATTCCATCCTCAATTTCTTCTGTAACCCAGTAGTTTTTGAGCAAGGGGTTGTTCAGTTTCCCCGTGTTTGATTATTTTTCCTTGTTTTTTCTGCTGTTGATTTCTACTTTTATGGATTTTTCTATTATTGATTTCTTTTATGGTCAGAAAAGATGCTTTGTAATATTGAGATGCTTTGGATTCTGTCAGGGCTTGCTTTGTGGGCTAATATGTGGTCTATTCTGGAGAATGTTCCATGTGTGTTGGAAAAGAAAGTATACTTGGCTACTGTTGGGTGGAGTGTTCTGTATATGTCTGTGAGATCAAGTTGGTTGATTGTGGCATTTAGATCTTACATGTGTTTATTGAGTTTCTTTCTGGATGTTTTGTCCTTCACCAAAAGCGGTGTGTTGAAGTCTCCTGCAATCATTGTGGAGCTGTTTCTCTTTTCAATGCTTTTAGAGTTTGTTTTATGTATTTTGGAGCCCTGTCGTTGGGTGTGTAAATATTTAATATGGTTATGTCCTCCTGCTGTACAGACCTTTTAATCATTATATATAAATGATTATATATATTGTTATATTATAATCATTTAATATTATATATGTATCTTTTGTGGTGGATTTTACTTTGAAGTTAATTTTGTCTGAGTTTAATATTGCCATTCCTGTGCTTTTTTGATTGTTGTTTGCTTGATATGTATTTTTTCCATCCTTTGAGTTTTAGTTTATTTGTGTCTTTAAGTCTAAGGTATGTCTCTTGTGGGGAGCATATAGACAGATCATGGTTTTTTAATCCATTCTGCCACTCTCCGTATCTTTATTGGTGCATTTAGTCCATTTGTATTCAGGATAATTATTGATAGGTATGAGTTTAGTGCTGTCATTTTGATGTCTTTGTGTGTGTGTGTATGTGTGTTGTTGATGGTTTCTTCGTTCCCCTTAATTTTCTGTGCTGAGTCGTTTTTCTGTATATATTTTCATTATTGGTGATTTTGCATTTGCTGAGTATGTTTTCTTTGTTTTTTATTTTGACGTGTAGGATTGTTAGTTTCCTTTGTGGCTACATTAATATTTACCTCTATTTTTCTAAATTTAAAAGTTTTTTATTTCTTTGTATCGCCTTGACTTCCTCTACATATGAAAGATCTATGACTATGTTATTTCGTCCCTCTTTTTTGCCTTAATGTTGTCATGTTTTACATATTGACGTCTCTGTTTCCCTATTTTCAGTGCTTTAGCTTTGATTTATTTGTGATTTACCTATCTGGGTTGATATCTGGTTGTTCTGTCCTGTGTTTTAGTCTTGGGTTGATATCTGATATTACTGATTTTACTGAAGACCCCCTTTACTATTTCTTGTAATTTTGATTTGTTTTTTACAAATTCTTTAAACTTCTGCCTGTCTGGAATTGCCCTAATTTTGCCATCATCTTTTAGAGCAGTTTTGGTGGATATATAATTCTGGGCTGGCAGTTTTTTTCTTTCAAGGCTTTGTATATGTCATCCCATTGCCTTCTTGCCTGCGTGGTTTCTGCTGAGTAGCCCGAGTTTAGTCTTATTGACTCTCCTTTGTAGATGACTTTTGGTTTATCCCTAGCTGCTCTTAAAATTCTTTATCTTTGGTTTTGGCAAGTTTGATTATAATTTGTCTTGGTGATTTTCTTTTGGGATCTACCTTGTATGGGGTTCGATGAGCTTCTTGGATAGATATGTTTTCATCTTTCACGATACAGAGAATTTTTCTACCAACAAATCTTCAATAATTCTCTCTGTGTTTTCTGTTACCCTCCCCTATTCTGGTACTCCAATCACTCGTAGGTTATTTCTCTTAATAGAGTCCCACATAATTCTTAGGGTTTCTTTTTAAAAAGTTCTTTATCTGACTTTTCCACAAATAAGTTGGTATCAAGTGCTTTATCGTCAGTCTTGCTAATTCTGAATTCCATCACCTCAATTCTGCTCCTGTGACTTTCTATTGAGTTGTCTAATTCTGAAATTTTATTGTTAATCTTTTGGATTTCTGTTCGCTGTCTCTCTGTGGATTCTTGCAGCCTTTTTTTAAAAAAAATTTTTATTGTGCTATAAGTGAAAGTTTACAAATCAAGTCAGTCTCTCACACAAAAACTTATATATGCCTTGCTACATACTCCCAGTTCTTGCAGCCTTTTAAATTTATTATTATGCTCTTGTATAACCTTCTTAAGTTTCTCTGCCGCTCTGCCTGTGTGTTCCTTGTGTGTTCTGCATTTTTCCTGATCTCTTGAAGAGCTCTGTGTATTAACCTTTTGAATTCTGCCTCCGGCATTTCCAAAAACTTATCTTCTTCTGGAAGGTTTCTTGATTCTTTGTTTTGGGTGCTTGCTGAAGCCATTATGGTTTCCGTCTTCATGTGATTTGATATTGACTGTTGTCTCCAAACCATTAATAAGTTATATTATTTTATGTTTGCTTACTGTGTGTTAGCTTCTTGTTTTGTTCTCATATGCCCAAATAGGCTGGTTTTGTGATCTAGTTTGGTTACTGGCATCTTTGAAGCTCTCTTGTCCTGTCACCAGGTGGTTAGAGCTGTTACTAAATATGTGAGCCCAGGAGTCTGTTTACTTTTCTTGTATGTATTCAGCTCAGATGTCCAGGTAGTTGATCACCAGCTATGTGGTACAGGCTCTCACCTACAGTCCTAGACAGGCAGGGGTGATTGGAGTAGGCACAGGTATCTGGCTGTAGTGGGGGTCATGTACTGAGAAAGGCAGGGGACTGATGGCTGCCTCTGAGTATCTGGGAGGAAAGTGTGTCCCTGTTCCCTAGAGCTTGTAGGTGGGTGGGTTTTGAAGCTAGACTGTTGGTACACAATGCTGTTGTCTGTAGGGACTGGAAGACACCATTTATTCTTGAACTTCTGTCACGGGTAGCTAGGTGGCATGGGTGGACCTGCCCATCCTAAGGACCCTGATACGGGTAGGTGAGGACCCTGGTTAATGGGCAGGGCTGTGTCAAATATCATGAATTTGCCACTCCACCTTATAGCTGATACAGTTGTAAATAGACCAGGTATGTACCTTTTTGTACTGTGCTAATCAAGGCCTAGGCTGTTGAAATGGGCCCACACAGGTCTGTGCAGGAGTAAAAGGCATTCAAAGTCTGTGGACCCTTTATGCCTGTGGCTAGGCAAAGGGTCTGTGCCTGCCCTCAGTTCCTGGCTTAGGGGAGCTGGCAGATTAATTTTTTCCTGTTTTTTAATTTGTTCCCTCTCCAGAGCTGGCAGAAGGGCTCAGGTCGTGTGCCAGGTCCTACTTCCAGCCTGGGGGTGCAGCAGTTGCTGGAGCTGGCTGGGACTGGTGAATAGTGAGGAGGGGTCAGGTGAATGGGAGAGAGATTCTTCCCAAAGTGGGTTTTTTTTTTTTTTGATCCACTTGGTACATTAGATGCATGCATTTATGTTTTGCCAATTGAGCACTGTTTCTTGCTTTTTCTGGAGGTTTGAGCAGACTCTCCACCGCGCAGTCTCTCCTGATGTGGAAAATGTGTCCCGAGCACCACTGCTTGCCTTACTGCACATGCCAGCCCATCCAGCCTGCAGGGTGCCAGTGCCTGCCCGTTCAGGTCTGGCAACTCCTCGCTGCTTCTGAACCATCTCTCCCTCCCCCTGCCGCCCAGTCTGGTTCCTCAACTTTGCCTTTTATGTTCAGGGCTCCTAGATTGTCATATATATAAATGATTCACTTGTGTTTTTGGGTCTTTGTTGTAAGATGGACCACAGGAAGCATCTGACTACTCCACCATCTTAGCCTACCCTCTTGTCTCTTGACTGGTGTATTTAACCTGTTTACATTCAGTGTGATTATCAATAAGATTATCAATAATTACTGCTGTTGTATTGTTATGCTTTTTTTTTGTGGTGGTATTGATGTTTTCTTTCTTGCAGTTAATTTCTGTGCTGAGTTCTTTTTATTCATGAATTATCTTTTCATTTCCTTTGTTTTTGTTGATTTTGTGTTTACTGAAACCTTTTAATTTTCTTCTTTATTTTGATGAGTAGGTTTCTTAATTTCCTTTGTGGTTACTGTGAGGTTTACCTTTATCATCTATGTTTTAAACAGTTTGTTATTTTTAGATATCACCTTGACTTCTTCTCCTTATGGAAGTTCTGTAACTATACCATTTGTTCCCCCCTTTTGTTTTGAAGTTGTGGTTGACTTCAGATTGACATCTCTGGTTCCCTGTTTTTAGTTTGGAAGCTTTATTTTACTTTTGAGATTTCTCTGTCTGGGTTGGCATCTTGGTGATGCTGTTGTGTGGCTCATTCTCAGGTTGTTGTCTGCCGTCGTTTGTTCCCTATCCCTTTAATATTTCTTGTTTTTACAAATTCCCTTAAATTTCTGTTTGTCAAGGAATCTCCTAATTTCACCATCATGTTTGAGAGATAATTTTGCTGGGTATATGATTCTTGGTTGATAATTCTTTCAGAATTTTACATATGTCATCCCATTGCCTTCTTGCCTGCATGATCTCTGCCGAGAAATCAGAGCTTAGTCTTATTGGAGTCACTTTGTGTGTGATATTTCATTTTTCCCAAGCTGCTCTATTCCTTCTTTATCTTTTTACTTGGAAAGTTTAATTATGATATGTCTTGGTGACCTTCTTTTGTAGCCTATCCTGTATGGGGTTCGTTGATTTTCTTGGACGGAAATTTCGTCTTTCATGTTATTGGGGACGTTTTCTTCCAGGAGATCTTCAAAAATCCTCTCTGTGCTTTTTTTGTTTGTTTGTTTCCTCCTGTTCTGGCATTCCCATCACGTGTACATTATTCCTTTTCATAGTGTCCCACATAACTCTTAGGTGGTCTTCATTTTTTTTCCCTTTCTTTATTCTGATTGTTCCTCAAACAAATTGGTATGAAGTGATTTGTCCTCTTATTTTGCTAATTTTTTCTTCCGTTGTTTCAATTCTACTTCTGTGTCCTTTGATTGATATTTGATTGTTAACCTTCTTGATTTCTAGTTGCTGTTTTTGTATGATTTCTAATTGTCTATTTAATTGTCATTTTGTTCTTGTATTGCTTTCCTGGATTCTTCTAGGGTTTTGTCTGTGTTTTCCTTGATCTCTTTGAGGACCCTATATATAAGCCTTTTGAATTCCTTATCAGGCAGGCGGTTCCATTACCATCTCTTTCTCAGGAAAGTTTTCTCCCCCTTTATTTTGGTCATTTGGCTGAGTCATCTTGTCTTGCTTCTTTATATTATTTGATATTGTCTGCTGTCTCTGAGGCATTAAGGTTTTGTTTATTTATGATTTTGTTTTGATTTAACACTGTGGGTGGGTTGGGCATGCTTCAGTGATCGTTCATCTGGCAGCACAAAGGCATTTACTTCCTGCATGTAGTTGGATGGGGCAGTAGCGAGCAGGGTGAGCCTTTGTTGCTGTTCACTGTATGTGTGCATGGCTGAGGATGTAATTGTTGGGCACTATCCAGCGGTATGGGAATGCTCATAGTCCCTCACCAGGCGGGCAGGCGATGGGCAAGGAGCAAGACAGACATCTGGGGGCACTTAGGTACTTCCTCCATCAAGTGGACGGGGCGGTCAGCTGGGGGGCATGCAGACGATACCCCTGGTGGGAGAGGGGTGGGGTGGGGGACTGGGTGCTGTGTAGGTGTACTCTCCGGCAGGGAGGGATGGGGCAGATGACTGGGAGTCACACAAGCATTCTCTCCATCGGGGGAGGGTTGGGGTGGGTGTTCAGGGGGAGGGCATGCCCACTTTCAAGCAGAGGAGGGGCGGCGCAGGAGACCGGGGGTCATGTAGGTGCTCTCTCCAATGGGGATAGGTGGGGTGGGCAGCTGAGGGGAGGGCAGGCATTCTCTCTGGTGGGGGGGTAGGGTGGGTGGCTGGGGACAGTGCAGACATTCTCCAGCGAGGGAGGTGCAAAATGGGCCACCAGGGTCACGCAGGCACTCTCCTGGGTATTGGAAGGATGGGGTGGGCAGCTGGCGGCCTTGGAGGTACTTACCTGAGTGGGTGTGGGATGGGTAGCTGGGGGTCTCTCAGATGCTCTCCTGGGCTTGGGCAGGGCAGGGCTGGGGGGCACAGAGACGCTCTCTCTAGTGGGGAGGGGTGGGGCAGTCAGCCATGAAGTGAGATCTATAGAATCTTTGGTCAAAATGTTCAGTAGTGATAGCAGAGCACCATCCAGTTCTTTTGGCCTCATGGCAAAGGAGGCAGTTATTCGTGGGGACAGCTAGCCAGAGATTACATTTCCTTCTCCTATTCCTGACTCTCCTTCTTCCTCTATTGCTGCAGGTAAATAGAGACCAATTGTTCCTTCGATGGCTCCTTGCAAGCTTTTAAGACCCCAGGCACTGCACAATGAACTAGGAGGAAGAAGACACCCTAAATACGTTATTAGGCCAATTAACTAGAATGTCCCATGAAACCATGGCCCTAAACCTCCAAACCAAGGAACCAAATTCCCTGAGATGTCTGGTTGTACATAAGTAGACTCAGTAGCTACCCCCTTTTTTTTTTGTAAGTATATCTGTAAGTATGTCTTTTGCTAATTCAACTTTCTACAGGTGTACAACTTACTGACGGCAACTGCCTTAGTTAGCTGTACAACCCTACCCCTAATCAATGTGAGTTTTCCAATGCTCTGGCTACGACTTCTAATGCAATATTAAATATAAGTGGTGAAAGTGGGCACCCTGACTTGTTCCTAATTTCTAGGGGAAAGCTTTCAATCTTTCTCCATTAAGTGTAATGTTGGCTGTTGGCTTTTCATATATGCCCTGAATTATAAGAGAAACTTCCCTTCTCTTCTAATCTTTAGGGTTTTCATCAAGAAAGAATGTTAGGTTTTATCAGATGCTTTTTCTGCATCCATAGAGATGATCATGTGGTTCTCTTCCTTTGTTCTATTGATGTGGTGTATTACATTGATTGATTTTCTAATGCTGAACAATTGCTGCATTTCTGGATAAATCATACTTGGTCTCTTAATGGAAACCCTGGTGATGTAGTGGTTAAGTGCTACGGCTGCTAACCAAAGGGTCGGCAGTTCGAATCCGCCAGTCGCTCCTTGGAAACTTTATGGGGCAGTTCTACTCTGTCCTATAGGGTCGCTATGAGTTGGAATCGACTCGACGACACTGGATTTGGTTTTTGGTGGGTTGGTCTCTTAATATGCTGGTGGATTCTGTTTGATACCGTCTTGTTGAGGAGTTTTGCATCTATATCCATAAGGGATATTGGCCTGTAGTTTTCTTTTTTTTTTTGTGGTGTCTTTGTCTTGTTTTGATATTAGGGTTATGTTTGCTTCATAGAATGAATTAGGGAGTATTTCTTCCTTCTCTTTGTTTTGAAAGTTTAAACAGGATTGGTGTCAATTCTTCTCTAAATGTTTGGTAGAATTCCGAAGTGAAGCCATCTGGTCTAGGACTTTTTTTTGTTAGGAGGTTTTGGATGACTCACTCACTCTCATTACTAGTTGTGTCTGTTGAGCTTTTCTAGTTTCTCTTGAGTCAGTTTGGGTAGGTTGTGTACTTCTAAGAATTTGTCCGTTTCATCTAGGTTATCTAGTTCGTTGCCATACAGTTGTTCATAATATTCTGTCATAATTCTCTTTATTGAGTCAATTGTAATGTCTCCTCTTTCATTTCTTATTTTGGTTATTTGCATCTTTTCTCTTTTTTCCTTTGTTAGTCTGGCTAAAAGTTTGTCAATTTTATTGATCTTTCAAAAAAAAACAATTTCTGGTTTTGTTGATTCCCTTTTTTTTTTTTGTTTTTAATTTTGTTTATTTCTTTGTTATTTACTTTCTTCTGGTAGGTGTAGGCATAGTTTGCTCTTCTTTTTATAATTCCCCAAGTTGTAGGTAAGGCTGTTGATTTGAGAGCTTCCTTTTTTTCATGTAGGCATTTATTACTATAAGATTTCCTCTGAGTACTGCCTTCGCTTTATCCTGTAAGCTTTGGTATGTTGTCTTTCATTTTCATTTGACTCTAAGAAATTATGATTTCTTCCTTGAACCACTGGTAGTTTAGTGGTGTGTTGTTTACATATGTTTGTGTATTTTGTAGTTTTATTTCTGTTACTATTTCTTCACTCCATTGTGGTCAGACAGAATACTTTGTATGATTTCAATGTTTTTAAATTTATTGAGACTCCTTGTGATCTAACATGTAGTCTGCTTTGGAAAATGATCCACGTGCATTGGACTAGAATATGTATTGTGCTATTGTTGGGTGAATTGTTCCATATATGTCTGTTAAGTCTAGTTGGTTTATAGTGTCATTCAGGTCCTCTGTTTCCTTCTCGATCTTCTTAGTAGATGTTCTGTCCAATATTGAAAGTGGTGTATTGAAGTCTCCGACTATTATTTTAGTGTTGTCTATTTCCCTCTTCAATTCTATCAGTGTTTGCTTTATATGTTTAGGTACTCAGATGTTGGGTGCATATATATTTTTGATTGTTAAATCTCGATGAGTTGTATATCACTATATAATGTCCATCTTTATCTCTTTTTTTTGTATATAATGTCCATCTTTATCTCTTCTAACAGATTCTGTCTTAAAGTCTACATTGTCAGATATTAAGATTGCCACCCCAATTCACCTTTGATTATTAATTGCGTGCAACATTTTCTTCCATTCTTTCACTATCAACCTGTTTGTGTCCTTGGGTCTAAGGTATATCTCTTATAAACAGCATACAGTTGGATTGTGTGTATTTTTTTTTTTTTAATTCATTCTGCTGCCCTCTGCCTTTTGATTGGAGCGTTTAGTCCATTTACATTCACTACAGTTACCGATAAGGAGTGACCTAGTTCTGTCGATTTGCTATTTTTTGTGTGTGTCTTAAGCCTTCTTTGTCTTTGTCCTTTAGTGTTGCTTGCTTTTGTGCTTTGTTGGTTTATTGTGGTAAACCATTTTGGTTTCTTCTCCTTTCCTTTTGCATATGTATTTTAGGTATTTTCCTAGTGGTTACCATGAATATTACATTTAACAGCTTGTATTTATCACATCTAGGGTAAGTTGGTCCCAATAAACTTCAGTAACATGCAAGAAATTCTATACTTATGTCACCCCCTGCCCCATTTTGTTGTATCTTTATATTTCATGTGTCCTGTAACGTAATTTTATTCTTCCTTTTGTCATTAAAAAAGCATGAAGGACAAAACAATTATAGTCATGTGCTGCATAACATCCATTCGAGCAATGTCGGACCACATATACATTTGAGGTCATTTTTTTTTTAAACACAATTCTTTATTAGAACTCTTTAAATTCGTGTTTGCAAACATTTAACACAGGGATAGAAAAAATCCCACCCCATCGTTCTTAACCCAGGGGGTAGGATAAGGCCCTATAAGATGAATTCAAGACAGGGTTTCCCCTTTAACCTCTGTGTGGGTCCCACCCTGGGCACAAACTGCCTTCAAAGCTTGGTAACTCAGACCTGTGTAGCATCCAGAACTTGCTGAGTGCCTACTTCCTGGACTGCCCTGGAGCCTGCTGGGTGCCAGCTTCCAGGGTAGTGTCCAGAGCCTGCTGGGTGCTAGCCTCCAGGGTAGCATCTGAAGCATCCTGGGTGCCAGCCTATGGGGCAGCATCTGGAGCCTGCTGGGTGCTGGCCTCTAGGGCAGGTCACTTCCCTGCACTTTCTGCCCAGTGCTGGCAGTGATAGTCGGCCAAGATCATGATCATCTTGGCTACATCCTTCTGGTAATAAGGCTGCCCAAATATCAAGACCTTGGCCTTGCCTTTGGGGCCCAACTGACTCACACGGAGACTGGCCTTTGACACATACTCAGTATGTGGGATGTGCTCTCCACCCAGACTGAAGATTGCTTCCACCAGCCACACCTCAAGGTGAACTCTATATGGCATATAATATGGTGTTTGTACAACATCCAAATCACATAACGTCCAGTTTCAAAGGATGTATCGTGGACATTAAGTGACGCATGACCACAGAGTCATCAAACATGAGTACCTTATTACTAGTCCTTTTACTTATCCATGAAATTACCTTTGTTAGTATCTTCCTTTTTATGTATGGCTTTGAATTACTTTCTAGTCTCTGTTCCCTTCCATCTGGAGAATTCCTATTAGTATTTTTTGTAGGGGGGTCTGGTGTATATAAACTATTTCAGCTTCTGTTTGGGAATGTTTTAATTTCAAACTCATTCTTGAAGGACAGTTTCACTGGGTACAGTATTCTTGGTAGACATTTTTCTTCTTTCAGCACTTTAAATACATCATTCCCCTGCCTTTTGGCCTCCATTATTTCTGAGGATAAATTGGCATTTAATCTTACTGGGGATCCTTTGTATGTGACTGCTTCTCTCTCACTGCTTTCAGAATTCTCTCTTTATCCTTACTTTTTGAGAGCCTGACTATGTGTCTCAGTGGATTTCTTTGGGTTTATCCTGTTTGGAATTCTTTGAGCATCTTGAATTTGTGGATTCACATCTTTTGCCAGATTGGGGAAATTTTCTGTTGTTATTTCTTTAAATATTTTTTCTGTCTCTTTCTTTCACCTCCTACTGGAATTTTCATGGTGTGTAAACAGTTAAACCTGAGAGCAGGAACTCAGTGGGACTGCCTTGTTTTTCTAGGTCTCACAAGTGTTCCGCCTTTGATAGGGTGCAGTCTTACCACTTTTCTGTCACTCTTTTTAGTGAAAAATATTTGAATTTTCCTTCTCTGACAGGTTTCTGCCTTAGAAAGGTTCTGGCTTTTGCAAGTTTTACTTTATTAGGTTTCTTGATGTTGTCCCATAATTAAACTGTGCTCAGCCATCTTGAGCCTCCATTTTTGTTGCTCTTCAGCCTCTGTAATTTCAATTATCTTATCCTCTAATTCTCTGATTATTTATTCTGCCTGATTAAATCTGTAATTAAATCCTTCCACTGCATTTCTCATTTCAGTTATTGTCCCTTTCTGTTGGATATTTCTGTTTGGATTCTTTCTGTCTCTTTATTTAGATCCTTATTTTGTTCATGCAGTGACTTCCTTATTTCTTTTAGATCTTTGTCTACGTTTTCCCTTAACTCTTCAATTATGTTTAATGTTATATTTATATTCTTCTATTCTTTTCATTATTCAATCTTATGCAGATGTGATTTCACTCCCTTTTTTGTGTTCATTTGGATGGGTTGTTGTTTCTCTTTTCTTTGTGTGTCTTGTGATTTTTTTGTTGGCATCAGAATTTTCAAGGGTGTTAGCTTTCTCATTTCTCTCCACTATTTGGTGTTTTTGACTGCACTACTTTTGCAAAAAATTCTTAGGTGGGTAGAGGTTTTGGCCTTTGCTCACTGTTTCTTCTCCCTCTGTGATAGGTCCTTCTCCCTCCCTGGTTTAGTTAGGATCAAAAGTTCCAGATCTCAGTTTTCAATTTTAAGTGTTCCCCAAATACATCAGAGAACGTGGTATGGTTAGTCTGTCCACCAGCAGGCACTGCCACTCAGGCAAGATATCATATGCTAATCAATCCGAAGAGGATATGGAATGAGGGATATCACTGTTGATGTCAGATGGATCCTGGCTGAAAGCAGAGAATACCAGAAAGATGTTTACCTGTGTTTTATTGACTATGCAAAGGCATTCAACTGTGTAGATCAAACAAACTATGGATAACATTGTGAAGAATGGAAATTCCAGAACACTTAATTGTGCTCATGAGGAACCTGTACGTATATCAAGAGGCAGTTGTTCGAACAGGACAAGGGGATACTGACTGGTTTAAAGTCAGGGAGGGTATGCATCAGGGTTGTGTACTTTCACCATATTTATTCAGTCTGTATGCTGAGCTACTTACTCGAGAAGCTGGACTGTATGAAGAAGAATAAGACATTAAGATTGGAGGAAGACCCATTAACAACCTGCAATATGCAGATGACACAACCTTGCTTGCTGAAAGTGAAGGAGACTTGAAGCACTTACTGATGAGAATCAAAGACTACAGTCTTCAGCATGGGTTATACCTCAACATAAAGAAACAAAAATCCTCACAGCTGGACCAATGGGCAACATCATGATAAATGGAGAAAATATTGATGTTGTCAAGGGTTTCATCTTCCTTGGATCCACAATCAACACCCATGGAAGCAGCAGTCAAGAAATCAAATGAGGTATTGCATTGGGCAAAAATATTGCAAAAGAATTCCTTAAAGTGTTAAAAAACAAAGGTGTCATTTTAAGGACTAAGGTGTGCCTGACCCAAGTCATGGTATTTTCATTTGCCTCGCATGCGAAAGCTCACAGTGAGAAAGGAAGACTGAAAAAGAACTGATGCATTTAAATTAGGTGTTGGCAAAGGATATTGAATATACCATGGTCTGCCAGAAGAATTAACAGATTTGTCTTGGAAGAAGTACAGCTAGAAGTAGGAATGGCGATATCTCGCCTCACGTACTTTGGACATGAGAAGGACATCATGCTTGGTAAAGTAGAAGGTCAGCGACAAAGAGGAAGACCTTCAACAATATGGATTGGCACACTGGCTGCAACAGTGGGCTTCAACATAGTAACGATTGTGAGGATGGCCCAGGACAGAGCAGTGTTTCATTCTGTTGTACATAGTGTTGCTACGAGTTGGAACCACCGTGATGGCACCTAACAACAATCAATCTGTCCAGCAGGGGGTTCATTTCCCTCTCTGGTTATTACTCCCTTTCCTTCTCTATTTCTGCAACCATGTTTTCAGTCATAAAACCCACACCCAGCTAGCCCCCTTTGGGCCTGGGTATTGCCCTCCAGTTTTGCCTGAGGCTTCCTTCCCTCTGTGGGGGCTGCTTATATCTGAGCTGGGATTCAAGGGAAGCACAGGCAGACTTTCCTTCATTTCAGGAGCACAAGGGGCTGGGGCTCCTCAGAACGACCTCCTAGAGGTCTGTTAATTGATTTCAGAGCCCCAGTGGCCCTGTGGTGGTTGGGGGAGCAGTCTCCACTTAGGCGACCTGCCTCCTGGCTCCACTGTAGGGACTTTCTGTAGAAGTTTTTATCAATCCAGCAGCCAAAAGTCGCTGGGTGGGGGAGGGGCTGTTACCTCAGAATGTACCCCCAGGGAGGTCTGCCTTTTTGCTGTCAGAGCCCCCCCCCCATAGTATATTGGTTGTGGGAGTAGCCTCCACTCAAGATGACTGTTTTCTAGGAATTTTTTGATGCTATTGTTGCTGCTGTATGCTGCTGTATAGAAATACGATTTTTCGTTTATTGACCTTATATCCAGTGACCTTGCTAAATTTACTTAAAATTTTAGCTTACTGGTTAATGGTATGTTAAAATCTTCAACTATGATGGTGAATTTTTCTATTTCTTGTTTTAGTTCTGTTTTTGCTTTGTATATTTTAAACCAACACAATTAGGTGCCTGCCAGTTTAGGATTATTCTGTCTTTCCATTGGATTGACCATTTTATTGCTATGAATTGTCCTTCTGTTTCTCTGTTTTTGCATTTTACCATAAAGACAATTTTGTCTGGTAGCAATATAGCAATCACAGGTTTCTTGTGGTTACTGTTAATGTGGTATAGCTTTTTCTATTCTTCTACTTTCAATCTACTGCATCCTTACTTTTAAAATATGCTTATTTTAAACAGAATAGTGTAATTTTTATTCAGTCTGACAATCTTTACATTTTAATTGGAGAGTTTAATCTATTTGCATTCAATTTGATTTCTGAAATGTTGGGTTTAATTCTGCCATGTATTTATATATCTTAGTCATCTAGTGCTTCTAACAACAGAAATACCACAAGTGGATGGCTTTAACAAAGGGAAATTTATGTCTTCGCTGTGAAATAGGCTAAAAGTCCAAATTCAGGGCGTCAACTCCAGAGGAAGGCTTTCTCTCTCTGTCAGCCTTCTCATCAGTCTTCCTCCGGACTAGGAGTTTCTCCATGCAGGGGCCCTGGGTCCAAAGGCCATGCTTGACTCCTGGCACTGCTTTCTTGTTGGTACGAGGTCCCCTTGTCTCTCTGCTCGCTTCCCTGTTTTATATCTCAAGAGATTGCCTCAAGACACAATCCAATCTTGTATATTGAATCCTTCCTCACTAACACAACTGCCACCCATTCCTCCCTCATTAGCATCGTAGAAGCAGGATTTACAACATACAGGAAGATCACATAATACCGGGAATCATGGCCCAGCCAAATTGATGCATACATTTTTTGGGGGACATGATTCAGTCTATGACACTATGTGCTTTCTGTTTGTCCCATTGATTCCTTGTTCTTTTATTATGCTTTACTTGCCTCTGTTTGGATTAATAGGGTATTTTTTATTACACTGTTTTAATCTTATTTATGTATTCATTCTTGCGTTATCTTTTAGTTACCCAAGAGATTTCAATATATGTTTTGACTTATTACAGACTATCTGTTTTATGATTTAGAATAGTAAACTGCATTCATCCCCTGCTGCACTGATAGTGTCACATAGTTGTATGTATATTATAGTTGCACCGTGACGGTATTTCTGTGTGAAGAGGTCCGTGTTTTAAAATATTTGCTCGTGTAATTACTTTTCTGGTGTTTTCATTCCTTCTTGCAGCTTTGTGCTTGTATTTGGGAACACTTCCTTTCAACATGAAGAACTTCATGAAGTATTTCTTTAGCACAGGCCTGTTGATGACTAATGGTCTCAGCCTTTGTCTAAAACATGTTTATGTTGCCTTCATTTTAAAAAAAGATATTTTCACTGGATGTGGAATATTACGTTGGCAGTTGTTATCTTTAAGCATCTTAATATGTCAGCATTTTCAATATATTCTCTGTCCTGTGGTTTCTGTAGTATCTGTTGAAAAGTCAGTCTTTAGTTTTAGTGTTATTCCTATAAACATACTTTTTTTTTTCTTTGCCTAATTTTAAGTTTCCCTGTTTTTTTTTCCAACCTATGCATGTGAGTGTGCATACATGAGTGTGTGTTTGGTTTGGGATTTGCTGAACTTCTTGAATTAATGCATTGATGTCTTTAATCAGGTTTGTAAAATTCTTAGCCATTATTTATTTAAATGCTGCTTTGTCCCCCTCTTCCTCCTCTCTTTCTGATTATACATCTGTTATTCTTTTTAACTCTGTTACATATTTCTTATGTTCTATACTGTTTTTTTTTTTTTTCTCTTCAAACTTCAGTTTAGACATTTTCGGTTGGACCTGTACGAGTTTTTCTAATTGTTTCTTCAGCTTTGGCTACTTTACTGTTAAAGGCATCCAGAAAATTCTTAATGGCAGATATTATGTTTTTCAGTTCTAGAATGTTCATTTCATTGCTTAATTATAGATTCTTATGCTGTGTTGAAATTCTCCATCTTTTCATCCGTTTGTTCTTTTTTTTTAAACATACTAATCATGGTTATTTTTTCTTATCAAATTTATTGAGGAATGATTTGCATAAAATAAGCTATATCTATTTAAAGCATGCAATTTGATGAGCTTTGACAATTGTACATACCCATGAGACCACTATCCCATCCGTATTTAGAATATTTTCATCACCCCCAAAATATTCCTTGTGGCTCTTTACAGTCCATTTCTTGCTCTGCCCCTGAGCCCCAGGCAACCTTAGAAATGCCTTTTGTCATTTTAGAGTAGTTTACATTTTATGTTAATGGAATAATACACTATGCATGCTTTTTATGCCTGGTTTCTTTCACTCAGAGGCAGCTGTTCCCTAGTCTCACTTTGAGTGCCTTCCAGCCTGAGGGGCTCATCTTCCAACACTATATCAAATAATGTTCTGTTCTGATTTACAGGGTTTTCATTGTCTAATTTTAGGAAGTAATTGCCAGGCCTTTCTTCTTAGTCTGTCTTGTAAGCTCCTCAAAAGCCTGTCCATCATGGGTGACCCTGATGATATTTAAAATACAGGTGGCATAGCTTCCAGCTGTGTAACAACATGCAAGCCATCACAAAGTGACAAACTGACAGATTTATTCAGTCTCTCTAGAAAAAACAAAAAAAAAAAAACCCATTGCTGTCAAGTCAATTTCAACTCAAAGGGACCCTATAGGACAGCGTAGAACTGCCCCATAGGGTTTCCAAGGAGCAGCTGGTGGATTCGAACTGTCAACCTTTTGGTTAGTAGCTGTGGCTCTTAACCACTGCACCACCAGTACTCCATTTAATCTCTGTACTGAACAAATAATCTAAGAAGTTGGACTATGTGAAGAAGAATGCTGCGTCGGGATTGGAGAAAGACTCAGTAACAACCTGTGATATGCAGATGACGCAACTTTGCTTGACAAAAATGAAGATGACTTGAAGCGTTTACTGATGAAAGTCAAAGACTGCAGCCTTCGATATGGATTACCCCTGAACATGAAGAAAACAAATATCTTCACAACTGGATGAATAAACAACATCATGATAAATGAAGAAGAAATTGAAGTTGTCAGTACTTTCATTCTACTTGGATCAACAGTCAATGTCCATGGAAGCAGTAGTCGAGATATCAGATGACATAACTGCATTGGGCAAATCTGCTG
This sequence comes from Loxodonta africana, assembly GCF_030014295.1. Lineage (NCBI taxonomy): Eukaryota > Metazoa > Chordata > Mammalia > Proboscidea > Elephantidae > Loxodonta > Loxodonta africana. The sequence goes on from NC_087343.1 coordinate 227,835,964, forward strand.
GAAAAGACCTCTTTGAAGTTTTAAAAAGCAAAGATGTCACTTTGATGACTAGGTTACCCTGACCCAAATCATGATATTTTTAGTTGCCTCATATTCATATGGAAGCTGGACAATGAAAAGGAAGACAGAAGAATTGATGCATTCAAATTGTGATGTTGGCAGAGAATATTGACTATACCATGGACGGCCAGAAGAACAAACAAATCAGTCTTAAAAGAAATACAACCAGAATGCCCCTCAGAAATGACAATGGCAAAACTTTGGCTCACTTACTTTGGGCACACCATCAGGAAAGACCATTCACTAGAAAAGGACATCATGCTTGGAAGTGAGGCTTAGAGAAAAAGATGAAAGTCCTCAGTGAGAAGGATTTGACATCATAGCTGACACAGTGGACTCAAACATACCAACGATCATGAAAATGGCAAAGGACCAGGCACTGTTTTGTTCTGTTATACATTAGGTCACTGTGAGTCGAAGCTGACTCAACTTCGACTAACAACAAGAAGTATGATGTTAGCTCAAGGCTTTTTTTTTTTTGTAGATGTCCTTTATCAGGTTGAAAAAATTCCTATCCCTAATTTGCTGAGAATTCTTACCATCACTGGGCATTGAATTTGTTAAATATTTTTCTGCATTTATTGAGATGTCTATATGGTTTCCCTCCTTCATTCTGTTAATATGGTAAATTACACTGAATCATTTTTGAATATTAAACCAATCTTGCATTCTTGGAATAAACCGCATTTGATCATGACGTTTTGTCCATTTTAAATATTTCTAGATTTGATTTGATAATGTTTTAGGGATTTTAGTATTTTATTGACATGAGGTATATTGATCTGTAGATGTGTTTTCTTGCACTGTCTTTGTCCAGCCTTGATATCAAGATAATATTGGCCTCATAAAATGAGTTCAAAGGTGTTTCTCCCTCCTCTGTTTTCTGGGAGAGTTTGTATAGGATCATTATTCTTTCTTTCTTAAATGTTTGGTAGAATTCACCAGTGAAGCCCTTTGGGTTTAGAGTTTTTAAGTAGGAATTCAATGTACTTAGTAGTTGTGGGCATATCTATTTCTTTTTTTTTTTTTAAATTGTGGTAAGTATGTATTTAACAAGATATTTGCCATTTTAACATTGAAAAAAAAATTTAAAGATACCCTTCTTTGAAGTTACCACTTATCTAATGTCTATTCAGTGTTTTTTCCTCCCCACCCCTCCCCTCCCTTTTAACCATCAAAGATTGTTTCTTTCTGTCTGTAAACCTTTTCATGAGTTTTTTTTTTTTTTTTTATAATAACTTTTATTAAGCTTCAAGTGAACATTTACAAATCCAATCAGTCTGTCACATATAAGTTTACATACATCTCACTCCCTACTCCCACTTGCTCTCCCCGTCTTGAGTCAGCCCTTTCAGTCCCTCCTTTCTTGACAATTTTGCCGGCTTCCCTCTCTCTCTATCCTCCCATCCCCCCTCCAGACAAGAATTGCCAACACAATCTCAAGTGTCCACCTGATATAATTAGCTCACTCTTCATCAGCATCTCTCTCCCACCCGCTGACCAGTCCCTTTCATTTCTGATGAGTTGTCTTCGGGGATGGTTCCTGTCCTGTGTCAACTGAAGGTCTGGGGAGCATGGCCGCCGGGATTCCTCCAGTCTCAGTCAGACCATTAAGTTTGGTCTTCTTATGAGAATTTGGGGTCTGCATCCCACTGATCTCCTGCTCCCTCAGGGGTCCTCTGCTGAGCTCCCTGTCAGGGCAGTCATCAATTGTGGCCGGGCACCAACTAGTTCTTCTGGTCTCAGGATGATGTAGGTCTCTGGTTCATGCGGCCCTTTTTGTCATGTGGGCTTGGTGTTCTTCATTTTTCTTTGCTCCAGGTGGGTTGAGACCAATTGCTGCATCTTAGATGGCTGCTTGTTAGCATTTAAGACCCCAGACGCCACATTTCAAAGTGGGATGCAGAATGATTTCATAATAGAATTATTTTGCCAATTGACTTAGAAGTCCCTGCAAACCATGCTCCCCAGACCCCCGCGCTTGCTCCGCTGACCTTTGAAGCATTCATTTTATCCCGGAAACTTCTTTGCTTTTGGTCCAGTCCAATTGAGCTGACCTTCCATGTATTGAGTGTTGTCTTTCCCTTCACCTAAAGCAGTTCTTATCTACTGATTAATCAATAAAAAAAACCCTCTCCCACCCTCCCTCCCTCCCCCCCTCGTAACCACAAAAGTATGTGTTCTTCTCAGGTTTACTGTTTCTCAAGATCTTATAATAGTGGTCTTATACAATATTTGTCCTTTTGCCTCTGACTAATTTCGCTCAGCATAATGCCTTCCAGGTTCCTCCATGTTATGAAATGTTTCAGAGATTCGTCACTGTTCTTTATCGATGCGTAGTATTCCATTGTGTGAATATACCACAATTTATTTAACCATTCATCCGTTGATGGACACCTTGGTTGCTTCCAACTTTTTGCTATTGTAAACAGAGCTGCAATAAACATGGGTGTGCATGTATCTGTTTGTATGAAGGCTCTTGTATCTCTAGGGTATATTCCTAGGAGTGGGATTTCTGGGTTGTATGGTAGTTCTATTTCTAACTGTTTAAGATAACGCCAGATAGATTTCCAAAGTGGTTGTACCATTTTACATTCCCACCAGCAGTGTATGAGCGTTCCAATCTCTCCGCAGCCTCTCCAACATTTATTATTTTGTGTTTTTTGGATTAATGCCAGCCTTGCTGGTGTGAGATGGAATCTCATCGTAGTTTTAATTTGCATTTCTCTAATGGCTAATGATCGAGAGCATTTTCTCATGTATCTGTTGGCTGCCTGAATATCTTCTTTAGAGAAATGTGTGTTCATATCCTTTGCCCACTTCTTGATTGGGTTGTTTGTCTTTTTGTGGTTGAGTTTTGACAGAATCATGTAGATTTTAGAGATCAGGCGCTGGTCGGAGATGTCATAGCTGAAAATTCTTTCCCAATCTGTAGGTGGTCTTTTTACTCTTTTGGTGAAGTCTTTAGATGAGCATAGGTGTTTGATTTTTAGGAGCTCCCAGTTATCGGGTTTCTCTTCGTCATTTTTGGTAATGTTTTGTATTCTGTTTATACCTTGTATTAGGGCTCCTAGAGTTGTCCCAATTTTTTCTTCCATGATCTTTATCATTTTAGTCTTTATGTTTAGGTCTTTGATCCACTTGGAGTTAGTTTTTGTGCATGGTGTGAGGTATGGGTCCTGTTTCATTTTTTTGCAAATGGATATCCAGTTATGCCAGCACCATTTGTTAAAAAGGCTGTCTTTTCCCCAGTTAATTGACACTGGTCCTTTGTCAAATATCAGCTGCTCATACGTGGATGGATCTATGTCTGGGTTCTCAATTCTGTTCCATTGGTCTATGTGTCTGTTGTTGTACCAATACCAGGCTGTTTTGACTACTGTGGCTGTATAATAGGTTCTGAAGTCAGGTAAGGTGAGGCCTCCCACTTTCTTCTTCTTTTTCAGTAGTGCTTTGCTTATCCGGGGCTTCTTTCCCTTCCATATGAAATTGGTGATTTGTTTCTCTATCCCCTTAAAATATGACATTGGAATTTGGATCGGAAGTGCGTTAAATGTATAGATGGCTTTTGGTAGAATAGACATTTTTACTATGTTAAGTCTTCCTATCCATGAGCAAGGTATGTTTTTCCACTTAAGTATGTCCTTTTGAATTTCTTGTAGTAGAGCTTTGTAGTTTTCTTTGTATAGGTCTTTTACATCCTTGGTAAGATTTATTCCTAAGTATCTTATCTTCTTGGGGGCTACTGTGAATGGTATTGATTTGGTTATTTCCTCTTCGGTGTTCTTTTTGTTGATGTAGAGGAATCCAAGTGATTTTTGTATGTTTATTTTATAACCTGAGACTCTGCCAAACTCTTCTATTAGTTTCAGTAGTTTTCTGGAGGATTCCTTAGGGTTTTCTGCATATATAATCATGTCATCTGCAAATAGTGATAACTTTACTTCTTCCTTGCCAATCCGGATACCTTTTATTTCTTTGTCTAGCCTGATTGCCCTGGCTAAGACTTCCAACACGATGTTGAATAAGAGTGGTGATAAAGGGCATCCTTGTCTGGTTCCCGTTCTCAAGGGAAATGCTTTCAGGTTCTCTCCATTTAGAGTGATATTGGCTGTTGGCTTTGCATAGATGCCCTTTATTATGTTGAGGAATTTTCCTTCAATTCCTATTTTGGTAAGAGTTTTTATCATGAATGGGTGTTGGACTTTGTCAAATGCCTTTTCTGCATCAATTGATAAGATCATGTGGTTTTTGTCTGTTGTTTTATTTATGTGATGGATTACATTAATGGTTTTTCTGATATTAAACCAGCCTTGCATACCTGGTATAAATCCCACTTGATCAGGGTGAATTATTTTTTTGATGTGTCGTTGGATTCTATTGGCTAGAATTTTGTTGAGGATTTTTGCATCAATGTTCATGAGGGATATAGGTCTATAATTTTCTTTTTTTGTAATGTCTTTACCTGGTTTTGGTATCAGGGAGATGGTGGCTTCATAGAATGAGTTGGGTAGTATTCCGTCATTTTCTATGCTTTGGAATACCTTTAGTAGTAGTGGTGTTAACTCTTCTCTGAAAATTTGGTAGAACTCTGCGGTGAAGCCGTCCGGGCCAGGACTTTTTTTTGTTGGAAGTTTTTTGATTAGCGTTTCAATCTCTTTTTTTGTTATGGGTCTATTTAGTTGTTCTACTTCTGAATGTGTTAGTTTAGGTAGGTAGTGTTTTTCCAGGAATTCATCCATTTCTTCTAGGTTTTCAAATTTGTTAGAGTACAATTTTTCATAATAATCTGAAATGATTCTTTTAATTTCATTTGGTTCTGTTGTGATGTGGTCCTTCTCGTTTCTTATTCGGGTTATTTGTTTCCTTTCCTGTATTTCTTTAGTCAGTCTAGCCAATGGTTTATCAATTTTGTTAATTTTTTCAAAGAACCAGCTTTTGGCTTTGTTAATTCTTTCGATTGTTTTTCTGTTCTCTAATTCATTTAGTTCAGCTCTAATTTTTATTATTTGTTTTCTTCTGGTGCCTGATGGATTCTTTTGTTGCTCACTTTCTATTTGTTCAAGTTGTAGGGACAGTTCTCTGATTTTGGCTCTTTCTTCTTTTTGTATGTGTGCATTTATCGATATAAATTGGCCTCTGAGCACTGCTTTTGCTGTGTCCCAGAGGTTTTGATAGGAAGTATTTTCATTCTCGTTGCTTTCTATGAATTTCCTTATTCCCTCCTTGATGTCTTCTATAACCCAGTCTTTTTTCAGGAGGGTATTGTTCATTTTCCAAGTATTTGATTTCTTTTCCCTCGTTTTTCTGTTATTGATCTCTAGTTTTATTGCCTTGTGGTCTGAGAAGATGCTTTGTAATATTTCGATGTTTTGGACTCTGCAAAGGTTTGTTTTATGACCTAATATGTGGTCTATTCTAGAGAATGTTCCATGTGCGCTGGAAAAAAAAGTATATTTTGCAGCAGTTGGGTGGAGAGTTCTGTATAAGTCAATGAGGTCAAGTTGGTTGATTGTTGTAATTAGATCTTCCGTGTCTCTGTTTAGCTTCTTACTGGATGTCCTGTCCTTCTCCGAAAGTGGTGTGTTGAAGTCTCCTACTGTAATTGTGGAGGTATCTGTCTCGCTTTTCAGTTCTGTTAAAATTTGATTTATGTATCTTGCAGCCCTGTCATTGGGTGCGTAAATATTTAATATGGTTATGTCTTCCTGATCAATTGTCCCTTTTATCATTATATAGTGTCCTTCTTTATCCTTTGTGGTGGATTTAAGTCTAAAGTCTATTTTGTCAGAAATTAATATTGCTACTCCTCTTCTTTTTTGCTTATTGTTTGCTTGATATACTTTTTTCCATCCTTTGAGTTTTAGTTTGTTTGTGTCTCTAAGTCTAAGGTGTGTCTCTTGTAGGCAGCATATAGATGGATCGTGTTTCTTTATCCAGTCTGTGGCTCTCTGTCTCTTTATTGGTGCATTTAGTCCATTTACATTCAGGGTAATTATAGATAAGTAAGTTTTTAGTGCTGTCATTTTGATGCCTTTTTATGTGTGTTGTTGACAATTTCATTTTTCCACACACTTTTTTGTGCTGAGGCGTTTTTCTTAGTAAATTGTGAGATCCTCATTTTCATAGTGTTTGACTTTATGTTAGTTGAGTCGTTACGTTTTTCTTGGTTTTTGTCTTGAGTTATAGAGTTGTTATGCCTTTTTGTGGTTACCTCATTATATACCCCTATTTTTCTAAGTAAAAACCTAACTTGTATTGTTCTATATCGCCTTGTATCACTCTCCATATGGCAGTTCAATGCCTCCTGTATTTAGTCCCTCTTTTTGATTATTGTGATCTTTTACCTATTGACTTCCATAATTCCCTGTTATGTGTATTTTTTTTTTTAATTAATCTTAATTTGTTTGTTTTTGTGATTTCCCTATTTGAGTTGATATCAGGACGTTCTGTTTTGTGACCTTGTGTTGTGCTGATATCTGATATTATTGGTTCTGTGACTAAACAATATCCTTTAGTATTTCTTGTAGCTTTGGTTTGGTTTTTGCAAATTCTCTAAACTTGTGTTTGTCTGTAAATATCTTAATTTCGCCTTCATATTTCAGAGAGAGTTTTGCTGGATATATGATCCTTGGTTGGCAGTTTTTCTCCTTCAGTGTTCTGTATATGTCGTCCCATTCCCTTCTTGCCTGCATGGTTTCTGCTGAGTAGTCAGAACATATTCTTATTGATTCTCCCTTGAAGGAAACCTTTCTTTTCTCCCTGGCTGCTTTTAAAATTTTCTGTTTATCTTTGGTTTTGGTGAGTTTGATGATAATATGTCTTGGTGTTTTTCTTTTTGGATCAATCTTAAATGGGGTTCGATGAGCATCTTGGATAGATATCCTTTCGTCTTTCATGATGTCAGGGAAGTTTTCCGTCAGAAGTTCTTCAACTATTTTCTCTGTGTTTTCTGTCCCCCCTCCCTGTTCTGGGACTCCAATCACCCGCAGGTTATCCTTCTTGATAGAGTCCCACATAATTCTTAGGGTTTCTTCATTTTTTTTAATTCTTTTATCTGATTTTTTTTCAGCTATGTTGGTGTTGATTCCCTGGTCCTCCAGATGTCCCAGTCTGCATTCTAATTGCTCGAGTCTGCTCCTCTGACTTCCTAGTGTGTTGTCTAATTCTGTTATTTTATTGTTAATCTTTTGGATTTCTACATGTTGTCTCTCTATGGATTCTTGCAACTTATTAATTTTTTCAGTATGTTCTTGAATAATCTTTTTGAGTTCTTCAACAGTTTTATCAGTGTGTTCCTTGGCTTTTTCTGCAGATATCCTAATTTCATTTGTGATATCATTAAGCATTCTGTAAATTAGTTTTTTATATTCTGTATCTGATAATTCCAAAATTGTATCTTCATTTGGGAAAGATTTTGATTCTTTTGTTTGGGGGGTTGGAGAAGCTGTCACGGTCTGCTTCTTTAAGTGGTTTGATATGGATTGTTGTCTCCGAGCCATCACTGGGAAACTAGTTTTTCCAGAAAATCCGCTAAAAAAAAACTGCAGTCAGATCCCTATCAGAGTTCTCCCTCTGGCTCAGGCTATTCAGATGTTAATGAAGCCGCCTGGGGAGGGTGGGGGAGGGAACAGAGAGATAGGAGAGTAGCACCTCAGAATATAGCCAGAGTTGCTTGTCTTGCTTGGAATGACTGTTATATCTGAGATTCCCGCGGGCGCGTCGCCTATGTGTGCTGGCTGTGTGGAGATTGCCCCCAGGGGGTCTGGCCCGCTGGAGTCACGGTCAGATCCTCCGCTTCCAGCCACACGCCCAGCGTCAAGGCTCCCCTACTGGGACGGTGCACTCTCAACTCCAAAATCAGTCGCTGCCTCCCGGGGACTTCTCGTCCCTCCAGCCGCGTGGCCGTGCCGCCCCCGTGAACCAGGTGGGCCCCCTCCCGGGGTTAGTTCAGATGGGTGGAGTAGCTCCCCGTGCTTGTGCCGCGACCAAGTGTCCCGGCTGGAACGCTGTTCTCCCCGCTCCAATACCAGTCACTGCCTCCCGGGGACTTCTCCTACCGGCTGCGTCCCACGCCGCCCGCGCGACCCGGCTGGTCCCCCTCCCGGGGTTAGTTCAGGGGGTGGAGCAACTCTCCGTGTTTATGGCGTACCTGCGAGCAGTCCAAATCCCTGCGGGACGGTTCCCCGGCTCGGATGCTGCTCTTTCTGCTCCAAGATCAGTCACTGCCTCCCGGGGACTTCTCCTACCGGCTGCGTCCCACGCCGCCCGTGGAACCGGCTGGTCCCCCTCCCGGGGTTAGTTCAGGGGGGTGGAGCAGGTCTCTGTCCTTGTGCCGTACCTGACTGGTACGCTGGCTCCAGGCTCTGGAAACTATCGCTGCTTCCCCGTATTAGTTCGTTCTCCGTCTCTAAATCCGTGTTTGTTGTTCAGAGTTCGTAGATTGTTATGTATGTGATCGATTCACTTGTTTTTCCGTGTCTTTGTTGTAAGAGGGATCCGAGGTAACGTCTGCCTAGTCCGCCATCTTGGCTCTGCCCCCCTTCATGAGTTTTTATAGTAGTGATCTCATACAGTATTTGCCCTTTTGCGATTGATTTATTTTACTTAGCATAACGCCCTCCAGATTCATCCATGTTGTGAGATGCTTCGCTGATTGTTGTTTTTTATCGTTGTGTAATACTCCATTGTGTGTATGTGTACCATAGTTTGTTTATCCACTCGTGTTGATGGGCATCTAGGTTGTTTCCATCTTTTTGCTATTGTGAACAATGCTGCAATGAACATGGGTGGGCATATGTCTATTCATGTGACAACTCTTATTTCTCTAGGATGTATTCCTAGGAGTGGGATTACTGGATCATATGGTATTTCTATTTCTGGCTTTCTAAGGAAGCCTCATATCATTTTCCAAAATGGGTGTACCATTTTGCATTCCCACCAGCAGTGCATAGGAGTTTCATTCTTTTACATCCCTGGTTAGATTTATTCCTAAGTATTTTATTTTTTTAGAGGCTATTAGAAATGTTATTGTTTTCCCAGTTTCCTTTTTGTCATTCTCTTTATTGGTTTATAGGAATCCAACTGATTTTTGTATATTTATCTTGTATCCTGCTAGTCTGCTGAATTTTTCTATTAGTTCCAGAAGTTTTCTCATGGATTCTTTTGGGTTTTCTACATATAGTATCATTTCATCCACAAATAGAACAGTTTTACTTCTTTATTACCAATTTGGATGCCCATTATTTCTTTTTCTTGCTTTATTGCTCTAGCTAGGACTTCCAGCACAATGTTAAATAGGAGTAACGTTGTTCCTATTCTCAGGGGGAATGTTTTCAGCCTCTCTCTGTTAAGAATGATGTTGGCTATCGGTTTTATATAGAAGCCCTTTATTATGTTGAGGAGTTTCCCTTCTATACCTATTTTATTGAGAGTTTTTATCAGAAATGGGTGTTGGACTTTGTTGAATGCCTTTTTGTGTCAATTGAGATGATCATGTGATTTATTTTTATGGTGGATTACGTTGATGGATTTTCTAATGTTCAACCATCCTTGCATACCTGGTATGAAACCTACTTGGTTGTGGTATATTATTTTTTTGAGGTGATGCTGAATTCTATTGGCTAGAATTTTGTTGAAAATTTTTTGCATCTATATTCATGAGAGATACTGGTCTGTAATTTTCTTTTTTTGTGTGTCTTTGCCTGGTTTTGGTATCAGAGTTATGCTGGCTTTATAGAATGAATTTGGTAATATTGTTGCTTTTTCTATGTTCTGAAATAGTTTGAGTAGTACTGTTGTAAGCCCTTCTTTGAATGCTTGGTAGAATTCTCCAGTGAAGCCATTTGGGCCAGGGCTTTTTTTTGGGGGGGGGGGGACTTATTTTAATTACCTTTTCAATCTCTCGTTATGGGTCTGTTCAGATTTTCAGTGTCATTTTGTGTTAGCTTAGGTAGATTTTTTAGGTAGATATTGTGTTTCTAGAAATTTTTCCATTTACTCTAGGTGTTCAAATTTGTTAGAGTATAGTTTTTCATAGTACTCTGTTATGATCCTTTTTATTTCAGTTGGGTCTGTTGTAATGCCCCCCTATTTCATTTCTTATTTGGGTTATTTGAGCCCTCTCCTGTTTTTCTTTAGTCAATTTGGTCAGTGGTTTGTCGATTTTGTTGATCCTTTCAAAGAACCAACTTTTGGTTTTGTTGATTCTTTCTATTGTTTTTCTAGTCTCTATTTCATTTATTTCTGCTCTGATCTTTATTATTTCCTTTCTCCTGATTGCTGTGGGCTTCTTTTGCTGTTGTCTGTTTGTTTGAGTTGTGTAACTAATGTTTTGATTTTGTCCCTTTTTTCTTTTTTTGATGTGTGCATCTGTTGCTATAAATTGACTTCTGAGCACTGCCTTTGCTGTGTCCCAAAGGTTTTGATATGATGTGTTTTCATTCTTGTTTGATTCTAGGAATTTTTTGATTCCGTCTATTACCCAGTGGTTTTTAAGCAGGGTATTATTCAGTTTCCATGTAATTGATTTTTTTTCCTTGCTCTTTCATTTTGTTAATTTCCACTTTGATGGCATTGTGATCAGAGAAGATACCTTGTATTATCTCAGTGTTTTGGATCTTGTTGAGGGTTGCTTTGTAGCCTGAGATGTGTTCTATTCTGGAGAATGTTCCATGTGCATTAGAAAAGAATGTGTACTTTGCAGCTGTTGGGTGCAGTGTTCTATACATGTCTATGAGGTCAAATTGGTTGATTGTGGCCTTTAGGTCTTCTTCTGTAACCTTGTTGAGTTTCTTTCTAGGTGTTCTGTCCTTTGCTGAGAGTGGTGTGTTGAAGTCTTCTAATGTTATTGTGGAACTGTCAGTTTCTCTTTTCAGTGCTGTTAGAGTTTATGTATTTTGGAGCCCTACCATTGGGTGCGTAGATACTTATTATGGTTATGCCTTCGTGATGGGTCATTCCTTTAATCATTATATAATGCCCTTATTTGTCTTTTATGGTGAATTTTGTTTTAAAGTCTAGTTTATCTGAGATTAGTATTGCCATTCTTGCTCTTTTTTTGGTAGCTGTTTGCTTGATATGTTTTTTCCATCCTTTGATTTTTAATAAATTTACATCTTTGTTTCTGAGGTATGTCTCTCGTAGACAGCATATTGATGGATCCTGTTTTTTTTTAATCCATTCTGTCACTTTCTGTCTCTTTATGGGTGTGTTTAGGCCATTTAGGTTCAGTGTAATTACTGATAGTGTGATTTTTATTGCTGTCATTTTGTAGTGTCTTTTTTGTGGTGCTGATGTTTTCTTTGTTCATTTTAACATTCTTTACACGTACAATTCAGTGACGTTAATTCTGTTCATCATGTTTGAGCTTTGTTAATTGTTGTCTTTCAAGGAATTTGTCCAATTCTTCTAAGTTGTTAAAATTGTTGGCTAAAATTGTTTAGGATATTCTCTTATTATCCTTTTATTGTCTGTAGGATCTGTAGAAACAATTCCTCTTTCATTGTTGATATTGATAAGTTGTTCTCCCTTTTTTTTTTCTTGATCAATCTAGCTATGGGTTTATTTATTTTATTGATATTTTTAAAGAGCTAGCTTATAAAAAATGGGTTGGTTAATTTTCTCCATGTCTATTTTCGATTTTGTTCATTTCTGATCTTTATTATTTCTTTCCTTTAACTTACTTTGGGTTTACCTTGCTCTTCTATTTCTAACTCCCTGAAGTGGAATCTAAGATCATTGATTTGAAATCACTAGTTTGTTCCTGATCTTGAGGGTGGCCTTCCTGGGTTTTTGATTGAGACCCTTGCAGGCGCCTATTTTCTCAACCCTGAAAGCTCAGCCAGTTAAAGGTTTTGCGCTTATTCCTTTAGCCCCCTGCCATGCAATGCAACAAGACAAAACAAAACAAAAAAAACCCAAACCCATTGCTGTCAAGTTGATTCCTACTTATAGCAACCCTATTGGATGGAGTAGAACTACCCGATAGGGTTTCCAAGGAGCAGGTGGTGGAATTGAACTGCCAACCTTTTGGTTAGCAACCTGAGATCTTAACCACTGTGCCACCAGGGCCCCTGCCTCACACCGTTGGGTTTGAAGTCTGGCAGATGTTTTGAGGGGTAGGAAGATTGTGTGATTATTGTAGGTCACTTTCCTTTGTTGCAGCTTTGTCTTCTAAACACCTGGAAACGGGCAGAGATTTTGCTCTACCTTTCTGGCCCAGCCTCTTTCAGTCCAAGAAGTCGGGAAATGTCTGATGGGAGAACAAGCCTTATGTTTTGGACTCCTTTAGCTTCCCATCTGTTGTAGTAGTCCCATGCGACTGCAAAAAAGCTCTGCTAGTTTTTCTTCCCCACAGTAGAATCCCTCAACTTGGACCAAGCCTGATTCTTAAGGACTGTTCCTTGTGTAGAATTTTAATTCATATAGTCTTTGTTGTTTTGATGATTTTTAAAGTACAGGTTTTGCAATTTATTATTTTTTGAAAATCTGGTTGTCACACTGGTAATGTTGCCTTGGCGTGACCCACCAAATTCAAGGAAGAATTCCCCTCTCTTTGTATAATTTATGTACAAGAAAAGGCATCTATTTAAATTGTCACTGCATTGAAATAACACAACCTAGGTAGTATAAATCAAAGAGGTTTATTAAGGATTTTAAAAGAATTTGAATTGGGAACAATGTGGCTCAACTAAATGAAACCATGCAGTTCAAAGTGGGGTCATAAGCACAAGCTAATGTAGGGCTAAGGCAGTTCTGATTGGTTACTGAGAATAAAATGCAAGTGAAAAATGCAACAAGTGGTAGGTCATTGGCTACATATTCATACTCAAATAGAATGCTGGTGAAGAATATAATTCTGGTGCAGAATGCAACGCTGGTGAAGCGAGCAGCATGTGGTGGCTCATTGGTTAGATGCAATTAGCATCAAAGGTACATTTCTTAAAGAGAAATTACCATTGAGGCACACATTTCTTACACATCTAGTGGATATACATATTAAAATTTACTGAACTGGGGACCTGCTTTTAATTTTAGCCATTTTTCTTTAGGTCAAAAACTTCACAGAAATGTTTTCTCTCACACTTTTCCTTCCTCTTAATCAAGGATTTTCGCTACATCCTTTGATCACACCTTGATACAGAAGTCTTCAGCATGGACTTAATTTGCTTTATGCTGCTCCCAGGTGGTCATAATTCTAGCCTTTTGTTCACCTAGGCTGCTTTCTCGTAGTCAAATTCCACTGGTACCTTGGTTGCCAGGCAGCTCTGGTTTATCTTCACCATGTGCAGGTTCATATCCCTGAGGCATTTGGGTGTGTGATGTTAGGACCAAATTCTCAGGAATATTTGACAGTTTAAAATGATTGAGTTAAATGCAAGGCTCCTCACGCTCAGCTAACACTTATGTGGTTTCTGTATACATCATTCTTCTCATAGGCATCACGTCACTTCTCTGGGCTGAAGTATTAGTGAAGACCTTTATGCAACACTTAATGGTTCTTATCACAGTGACTACTATGACCCAAATCATAATTCCTGTAAGCAGCACAGATCTAATCTATGCACCCATCCCTTCAGGCAACCAGCTAAAAAAAAGTCTACAAGGAGAAATCTGACCTGGTTTCTGGGATGTGTAGCCAGACTGCTTTCTGGTGTATTTGCTTAATATCATGTTCCACTTCCCCTTAGGTATTTACCCACGTTCAGCAAGAGGTGTTGGCAGTTGTGCAGATTCCTCCCTGTTGTGCTAACAGGAAGTCCAGTGCAGTTAGATGATCCAGCATTACCTTGACCAGGGAGTTCAATAAAGTTTGTTGGGCAACCATAGCACTGGCTATATCATCAGCTGTTTGTTCCACTGTATCAGATAAATTCCTGATTGACCATTCCAGATTAGCAACTCCCCACCAGGGTATAAAGGCTTTCACAAATGAAAACCCAGGACCAGGGTTATCCTTAATAGGATCATCTCCAGGTCCAAAACCTCTCTTATGCTGAGTGAGGAGGTATAATTCTCCAGTCCAATGTAGACTGTCACTATATGAATGGATATGTAATGGTACCCCTAGTCAGCCCAAGGCACATTGGCCCAGCATGTTCCATCTGTCTAGGCAGGGTTATGCCTAAGCATAGGGGTCATTTCTGGGGTTTGATAGGCTTTTAGTGGGGTAATCTGATCTTCCACACAAAAACACATATTTGTAAAGGATTTCCTGTGTAATTGTGAGGGAAAGGGATGCTTTGATTAACTCACTGAAGCCAAGGTTCAGTTACGGAGTTGTTATAGACAACTGTCCCATCTTTAGAGGGTTCTAGAGCCTAGTACAAAGGGAGGGACAAGCCACTATTGTTTGAGCAGTCAGGTAATTTCCTTACTTATTTGATAATATCCCAAAGTATCTAGGGAATTCTCTGTGATGGAGTGAATAGTTAATTTGGAAAAAACATGAATACCTCTGCATTTTGTGAAGCAGGCTCTTAGATGTTCCATAACCTGGTCAGACATTGTGGACTGGGTTGAAGTAGAGCATGGTACCAGAGGTTGGGCTGACAATCCCAAAATATACCAAAATCTGTCTTGTATGGTTTGTTTAAAGGAAACAGTAGGGTTACCAATAGCTTAAGGGATGTGGCTATAGTGGTAGACTGGAATTGCCAAGGGTTTGGAGTGTTCATGTATGGCGTGTGGAATGGGGTGGCAAACCCAGCAGTTAGTTAGGTTGCCTGCCCTGGCCACGGCCTGGGATAGCTTTACAAATGCATTTTCCTGCTAGGCATCAGTTAAGATTACAAGCCACCGAAGAAGAATATTTGAGGTAAGCCTCATATTGAAGGAAAGTTGTCCCACAAAAAGAATGTGATATACAAGTCCACCACTAGGCAACTAACAGTAATGAAATCAAATTGTCTTGCAAACAGTATGTGAGTATGTGGAATTTGAGTTCATATAAGAACCAATGGAGAAAACAAATCATCAAAAACTGAAAAGAAAGAGACATAATAAAGTCTTAAATTTGGCTCAGGACGTCGGGGGAGGGTTTGATACTTTTGCCATCAAACTAATCCTAATTTATAAAACAAGTGACTTGAAATGCAATCAGTATCATGCATGAAGCAATTATTTCCACAACTTCGATTAATAATCTGTGAAAAGATAAAAACAAGGGTTTAGGGCAACAAGTAAAGGATAGGATGTTGAGGTAAGGGATAATATAAAAATTGTAAACCGATGAAAATAACACTAGCCACAATAACGATTAGAAATAAAAGTCCAAAACTTTCAGCAGGCTGCATGGCTTGAAGTACAAGCCTGGTCTTGAAGTCCTGGGAGAGCAGTCTATTCATATGTCATTGACGTCCCATCCGGATGTCACTTAAACTTTAAATTTGAATCCTTCAGTAGGTTGCACAGTCCAAGCAGGGGTTGCAGCCTTCTTAACCATGTCAAGACCTAATTATTTTCTGCTTTGAATTTTTTGTTGATACCCTGTGTTTTCAGTACTGAAATGCATGCTGAGCATTGAGTGTGTTTAAAATTTTGGTTGGTAATATAGTGAGAAATATTATGTGAAAGTGAAAATGCATGATTCGTGGGAGCCCTGGAATATGCCAAAATCTGATCTGTGTGACTCATTTAAAGAAAATTGTAAGGTTAACAATAGCTTAAGGGATGTGGGTATAGTTGTAGACTTGAATTGCCAAGGAATTGGAGTTTTCATGTATGGCGTGTGGAATGGGGTGGCAAGCCCACTGGTCTTGGGTAGTAGGCTTTATTGTGGCAAGCCTTCCATTTGGGTACAGGGGCATCTCTGGTTTTGCCTAATATCCCAACTATTTTGCTTCAGCAAACACTTCTTTTGCCTTTCACCTTTACACAAGTCCTCACTGGAGGGAAGCAATACTTTCAGCAGGAAAAGTTTACTCCCAAAGAACTCCAGAGGCATAAAAAGTGAGTGGAATACTGTATGTTCCCCGAGTCATGAAAGGGTTAAGGTGTGAGAGGTGTATCCAGGCTTTATCCCCCATAATATGGCAGCACTTGCGTTAGTGGGCAGGACCTGATAGAGTGCCCTCCATTGAGGTTCCAATGAATCTCTTATTTGGTGTCTTTTCCAGTGTACATAATCTCTTGGCTAGATGGCCTTTCCAGCACATTCCATAGATCTTTCCTCTTTAACTAAAGAATCATAGGTTCAAGCGCAATGTGTTAGCACCTGGCAATATTTTAAAAACCTAGCTTGTATGAAATTGGAATCCGTCCAGGCTGACCGATAAGTAAGAGCTAACAGTTGCCCTGTAACAATTTCATGTGAGGTTAGTTTACGGGAACTAAATGGTGTGGGTCTTAGATTTAACAGGACTGTGGATAACACTGGTGCCGCAGTGCTTAAAGAGGTACAGTGATCTACGGCTAGCAGTTTGAATCTACCTACTGCTTTTTGGAAACCCTATGGGGAAATTCTACTCTGTCATATAGAGTTACCATGAGTCAGAATTGACAGCAGTGGATTTGTGAGTAACACTTGAACCTAAGATAGTCCCAAGGAGTGAGATAATTTGGCTAACTGATTCTTAATGATGCCGTTTGTTCTTTCAACCAATCCTGAGGACTGGGGGTGATATGGGCAGTGAAATCTTTGAAAAATGAGAAACAGCTTGCATAAATCCTTTGCCATTTGGCCAGTAAAATGGGTACCTTGATCACTACAAAGGGTTTTTGGGGCACCTCAAGTAGGGATGATATTTTTAAGCAGTTTTTTGGCCACAAGAGTAGCGGTGGCATTCTGGTTAGGAAAGACTTCAACCCAGTGGGAAAATTTACAGATCATAACTAAGATGTATTTATAGCCATTAGAAGGATGTAGTTGGATAAAATCAATCTGCACTCAAGCATGGGTTTGAGAGGTAATAGATACTTCCAGGAGGTGGTTTACAAACACTACCAACAGTAAACTGGGACCACACTGAGCGATGTCAGGTAACATGGTCAGCTGCATTCCGAAATGACCCCACCAATGTTTAGACAGAATATCAATAAGTTTATGTCTACTCCAATGGTTGGTGGCATGGAGGGTTCGAGCCAAAGGGGCATGCAAAGATTTCAGAAAAATCGGTTTTCAGCTATGAGGTTTAGACCTCTCTCAGGGTCCTTCCCAAGCCCTAAAAACTTCATCCAGGTGGCATGCCTCCTTTTTTCCTTTGTTCTTCGTCTTCCTCAGGGGCTGGCATTTGGTATTTTGTAAGATTTTGCCACGTAGGCTCACTCGTGATGTTATCCTCCGTGTAAATGTCGCTGTCAGTATTTTTTATCTCTGACTGTGACACCTTTGACATTCAGTGGGTATTGCTATGGCTTGGAATTTGGTAGAGGCCGCTAACTTTGCTGCTCTGTCGACCATGTTTTCGCTTTCATTTCCTGTGCTTGAGGAACTCCTCTAGGCCGATGGGCTTGAACTTGAATAACGTGATCACTGAGGAGGGGATTGCCTTTGAAAGGCCAGCCACTAGTGGGTCATTTTTGTGTTGTTTGTTTGTTTTTATTCTGGGGTCCTGATAAAGAACCTCTTTTGTTTTCATAGAATCTCAGAAGCATGTATTATCCTGAATGCATATCTTGAATCTGTACAAGTCCTTACTGACCGTTTGGAGGTGTGCTTGCATGCCTGTGTGAGCGTTTTCAGTTCAGCGTGCTGGGCTGAGGTAACTTCTGGAAACTGTCCACTTTCAAGAATCTCAGTGGAAATGGTTACGGTGTAACCTCCCTGGTAACAAGAGCCATCAACAAACAGAGATGTGCATTGTCAAGAAGAGTTTCTTTTGGGTCAGGCCCAGTGGTTAAGAAGTGGTCAGTCAAATCATTGCAGTCTTTTGCAGGGGAGGTTCTTAATCACCTGGTAAGGGCATAAGAGTTGCTGGATTTAGCCCAAGGACAGTACGTAAGCCAATAAAACAACCTCATATGAGGTTGCCCTGTTGATGGAAAAATGTGTTAAACTAAAATTCAAAAGAGCAGATAACTGCGTGAAGAACATACACATTAAGGTCATTTCCAGAACAATATCTGTAGTAGTCTCTACTAGCTGGACAGTGGCTGCAGCAGACCAGTGCGTGGTGGATATTCCCTGGCCCACTGGGTCCTGCTGGACACTGTAATATCCAACTGGTCTCTGTTGCCCTGCATGCTCCTGGATTAGAGTACCCAGAGCATTTCCATTTACCTCATGCGCGTAGAGAGAAAAAGTAAGCTTTTAATTAGGAAATCCTAAAGTATGCGTATGGGCAAGGGACCCTTTGGGTAAGAGGCAGGTTCCTTGCCAGTTACAGCCTGAAGTTGTGCGGCTGCAGAGCCATTAATTTGTTTGGCTCAGTATGAGAGGTCATCAGTTCAGTTTGTCTAGCTTACTTGCCTGTTCCAAAGTCTAAGATAATTTATGTGCTAAAGTAGTGAGGTTGGTGATGGTAGCTGTTTCCCAATTTGTTGTTGTTGTTACATGCCATCGAGTCAGTTCTGACTCATAGCGACCCCGGGTACAACAGAATGGAACACTGCCTGGTCCTGCACCATCCTCATGATTGTTGTTGTGCTTGAGCTCATTGTTGCAGCCACTGTGTCAGTCCATTTTGTTGAGGGTCTTCCTCTTTTTCTCTGACCCTGTACTTTACCAAGTATGATGTCGTTCTCCGGGGACCAGTCCCTCCTGATTACATGTCCAAATTATGTGAGACAGAGTCTCACCGTTCTGGCTTCTGAGGAACATTCTGGCTGTACTTAAACAAGACAGATTTGTTTGTTCTTTTGGCAGTCCATGGTATATTCGATATTCTTTGCCAACAGCACAACTCAAAGGCATCGGTTCTTCTTCGGTCTTCCTTATTCATCGTCCAGCTTTCACATGCATACGAGGTGATTGAAAACACCATGGCTTGGGTCAGGTGCACGTTAGTCCCTAAAATGACATCTTTACTTTTTAACACTTTAAAGAGGTCTTTTGCAGGTTTGCCCAATTTCCCAATTTAGCCGATTTGGGGTCTAGTCCATTTAGAAACATTAAATTAAAACAACCTTTGCCTTATCTTCTGTCAGAGCTAATTCCTAATGCTGAATAAAAATCTTAGTCTATCCCTGAATTGTGCACATTTTCTCCCTTTTCTTGTTGGCAAGCATGGAATTTCTGCAGTAAACGGTTCCTCCACAGACCTCAGAGTGAGAGCTACTGATACTCTAGTTTCCAGGACTATCAATCTGTAGTGTTCTGATTACCCCATAACTGGATTTTCTTCTTTCTGTGACCTTGAGGCACTTACCTTTGGCATTCTAGATAGACCCTGAGGGAAAAGAACTCAAAACATCTTTGCCCTCCAGATAACTCTCCCCCACTACGTTGCACAACCAAATTCCCTATTTTGAAAATTGTAATTCAGGGTTAGGAAAGGGAAAAAACAGGTCATCTATTCACAAACTGAAATGCTTTATCTTTATCTTAAAAGAACTGCATACAAATTTGCTTGCTAAAATATTCTTGCCTTAAGGTTGATTCTATCAAATTCATTTGTTTTCCCTCAATTTGGTTAAAAAAAAACACAAAAAAACCAACTTGCCATTCACCATTCCTCTGGGCTTTGGCAGTCTGCCCTCAAAAAAACAAAAACAAAAAAACTTCAGACAAGCTGCATGAGAATGCATGCCTGAAAACGAGAAACCTAGGATACCTGGAAATTGACCTGTGCCTTGTAAGACATCCCTTTACAGAAGTACTCATGCCCCATTACCATCAGGAAAGCATTTAAATAAAGGTAGGTTACCAAACTTCTGTACACTCACTACGGTATTCAGGTGACCTCATTTTAAAAGACATTTCCCAGTGTGTTTTTTCCTCAGTAGAGGCTTTGCGATGGGACTTTTCTTTAACTGAGGGTGGAAGAAAATCTTCAGAGTGGTAAGGCAGTATAGAAAGGGCATTGACAGGGTCTGATGCAAGGGTAGGGAGGGAAGGGTAGATAGAAGAAGCCAGGGGGAGTTGAAGGGGAGTGGACCAGCAAAGTGGCGGAAGGGATAGGCAAAGTGGGCGGGGTGGTAGGTGGAGTGGGGGCAATAGAGGAAAGGTCAGATATAAAGCATCAAACGAGTCCCATTGTTTCTGTTCAGTTTGCAGCCCCCCTTTTGGTGCACGATTTGGTGCACAAAAGTTAATTTTGGACATGTCAAAAGCTCCCCACTTTGGCCAACATCCTTCAAGACTATCTTTGGCAATTCCATGCCATAGACACAGAAACAGACAAGCTGGACCATGTTTCTGGCAGGCTGTCTGGTCTGCTCCTTAGAGCAGGTGCGACCTGTGATTACCAAAATAGCAACCACACCTGTCTAATCTTAATATGCTCTAGAGACTTAAAAAGTTATGCCGAGAAACTTGATGGGCACCCTAGGAAAAATACGATGAGCCACAAATGGTTGGGGAGCCACCAAGGAAGAAGAAGTTCATCAGGCCGGTCCATTAACAAACCAACAGTAAAAGCAGAGAGAGAGAGAAACCAGAATAAACCTCAGTGAACTTCAATGCAAAGACTGTGGAGTTTGGATTGGGAAGGCATATCTGACAACCCTCCAAGAACGGAGGAGACGAAGAGGGCTCAAAAGGCTCTTGCCTGTGCGTGGCATCTGAATCCACTGTCCCATGGGGTCAGAACAGGCAGATTTCTTCCAGAACCCACTGCTGCCACCAAAATGTCACTGCTTTGAAATAACACAACCTAAGTGGTTTCTCACCACAAGTAGTATAAGGAAACCCTCGTGGCATAGTGGTTAAATGCTACGGCTGCTAACCAAAGGGTCGGCAGTTTGAATCCACCAGGCACTCCTTGGAAACTCTATGGGGCAGTTCTACTCTGTCCTATAGGGTTGCTACGAGTCAGAATCAACTCAACGGCACTGGGTTTGGTTTTTGGTTTTGTTTTAAGTGGTATAAATCAAGACGTTTATTAAGGATTTTAAAAGACAATTTGAATAGGGAACAGAGTGACTCACCAAAATGAATCCATGTGGCTCAAGATGGGGGGGGGCGGTTTGGACACAAGCTAATATAGGGCTAAGATAGTTCTGATTGGTCACTGAGAATAAAATGCTAGTGAAAAATGCAACGAGTGGTAGGTCATTGGCTACACACTCATGCTGAACTAGAATGCTGGTGCAGAATGCAGCAAGTGGCAGTTCGTTGGTTATATGCTAATTAACATCAAAGTTACATTTCTTAAAGAGAAATTACCATTGAACCACACGTTTCTTTAGACGTCTAGTAGATATACATGCTAAAGGTTACCGAATCGGGGACCTGTCTTTAACTTCAGCCATTTTACTTTAGGTCAAAAGCCTTACAGAATTTTTTCTCTCATAGAAAAGTGTACAGGTTAATGAGTTTTGATTATGTAAAGATGGCTCAGGACTGGGCAAACATTTGTTCTACCACAAGTTTGCTGTGAGTCAAAGCCTACCTGACAGCACCTAACAATAGGGACAACATACTCCTATGTAACTACCATCACAATCAAAGTATATAACATCGCCTCCAAAAATTCTGGTGCTCCTTTGCATTCATTACCCCCAGCCTTCACCCCCGAGTTCTAGGAAATTATTGATATTCTTATATCACTATCAATTTGATTCTTCTTTTCTGGAAATTCATGTAAATGGAATCAGTATGTACTCATTTGTATCTGGAATGCAAGGCTGGCTTAATATTTGATTATCAATCAGTGCCATCCGCCATATTAACAGGCTAAGGAAGAAAAATCACATATCAACTGATGTAGTTGAAGCATTTAACGAAATCCAACACCTAGTCATGATAAAAAAATAAAAACAAAAGCCTCTCAGAAAACTAGGAGTAGTTTCTTCCTGAATTGGTAAATGGCATCTACAAAAAACCCCACAGCTAATATACTTAATGGTAAAAGAGTGAATGATTTTCCCTGAGAATAAGACCAGGATGTCTGCTCTTATTTCACATAGTACTGGAAGTCGTTGACAGTGCAGTGAGGCAAGAAAAGGAAATAAAGGCATATAGACTGGAAAGGATGAAATAAAACTGTCCTTATCTGCAGATGATATGATTGTCTATGTAGAAAGTCCCAAGAACTCTACCAAAAAACCATTAAAACTAATAAGTGAGTTCAGCAAGGTCATATGATAGAAGATAAACATGCAAAAATCAGTTTTATTTTTGCATACTATCAATGAATATTTCAAGATCTATCCTGAAGCACAACGCAGCCAGTGATAGGATAATATCCATATTCCTACAAGGAAGACCAGCTAATACTACTATTATTCAAATTTATGCACCAACCATGAAGGCCAAAGATGAAGAAATGGAAGATTTGTACTAACATCTGCAGTCTGAAATTGATCAAATGTGCAGTCAGAATGCATTGATAATTACTGGTGATGGGAGTGCGAAAGTTGGAAACAAAGACGGATTGGTAGTTGGAAAATATGGCCTTGTTGATAGAAACAATGCTGGAGATGGCATGATAGAATTTTGCAAGACTAGTGACTTCTTCATTGCAAATACCTTTTTTCCAACAATATAAATGGTGACTATACGTGTGGACTCCCTGGGTGGAATACACAGGAATCAAATTGACTACATCTGTGGAAAGAGACGATCGAAAAGCTCAATATCATCAGTCAGAAGAAGGCCAGGTGCTGACTATGGAACAGACCATCAATTGCTCATATACAAGTTCAAGTTGAAGCTGAAGAAAATTAGAACAAGTCCACGGAGCCAGAGTACGACCTTGAGTATATCCTACTTGGATTTAGAGACCATCTCAAGATTAGATTTAATGCATTGAACACTAATGACCAAAGACCAGATGAGTTGTGGAATGACATCAAAGACATCATACTTGAAGAAAGCAAGAGTCATTAAAAAGACAAGAAAGAAAGAAAAGACCAAAATGGATGTCGGAAGAGACTCTGAAACTTGCTCTCGAGTGTCGAGTAGCTAAAGCGAACAGAAGAAATGATGACGTAAAAGAGCTGAACAGAAGATTTGAGAGAGTGGCTCAGGAAGACAAAGTAAAGTATTGTAATGACTTGGGCCAAGACCTGGAGTTAACGAAAACCAAAAGGAAAGAATACGGTTGGCATTTCCCAAGCTGAAAGGACTGAGGAAAAAAATTCAAGCCTTGAGTTGCAATAGTGAAGGATTCTATAGGAAAAATACTGAACGATGCAGGAGGCATCAAAAGAAGATGGAAAGAATACATAGAGTCACTCTACTGAAAACACTGTCAACTTGTAGTCATTTAAGGAGGTAGCATATGATCAAGAACCGACGGTACTGAAAGCAGAGGTCCAAGGTGCGCTGAAGACATTGGCCAGAAAGAAGTCTCCAGGAATCGATGGAATACCAATTGAGATGTTTCAGCAAACAGACGTAGTGCTGGAGGTGCTCATTTGTCTATGCCAAGAAATTTGGAAGACAGCTACCTGGCCAACCAACTGGAAGAGATCCATATTTATGCCTATTGCAAAAAAAGGTGATCCAACAGAATGAGAAAATTATTGAACACTATCATTAATACAACACGTAGATAAAATTTTGCTGAAGATCATTCAAAAGCAGCAGTACATCAACAGGGAATTGCTGGAAATTCAAGCCAGATTCATAAGAGGACGTGGAATGAGGGATATCATCACTGATGTCAGATGGATCCTGGCTGAAAGCAGAGAATACCAGAAAGATGTTTACCTGTGTTTTATTGACTATAAAAGCATTCGACTGTGTGGATCATAACAAATTATGGATAACATTGTGAAGAATGGGAATTACAAAATACTTAATTGTGCTCATGAGGAACCTGTACGTGGATCAACAGGCAGCTGTTCGAACAGAACAAGAGGATGCTGCGTGGTTTAAAGTTAGGAAAGGTGTGTGTCAGGGTTGTATCCTTTCATCATACTTATTCAGTCTGTATGCTGAGCAAATAATCCAAGAATCTGGACTATATGAAGAAGAACGGGGCATCAGGATTGGAGGAAGATTTATAAACAACCTGCGTTACGCAGATAACACAAGCTTGATTGCTAAAATTGAAGAGAACTTGAAGCACTTACTGATGAGGATCAAAGTATGGATTATATCTCAGCATAAAGAAAACAAAGATCCTCACATCTGGACCAATAAGTAACATCATGATAAACACAGAAAAGATTGAAGTTGTCAAGGACTTCGTTTTACTTGGATCCACAGTCAATACCAATGAAAGCGGCAGTGAAGAAATCAAATGAGGCATTGCATTGGGCAAATCTGCTGCAAAGGACCATTTTAAAGTGTTAAAAAGCAAAGATATCACTTTAAGGACTAAGGTGCACGTGACCCAAGCCATGGTATTCTCAGTCACCTCGTATGCATGTGAAAGCTGTACAAAGAATAAGGAAGACCAAGGAAGAATTGATGCCTTTGAATTGTGGTGTTGGTGAAGAATATTGAGTATACCATGGACTGCCAAAAGAAGGAACAAATCTGTCTTGGAAGCAGGACAGCCAGAGTGCTCCTTGGAAGCAAAGATGGTGAGACGCCTTCTCACATAATTTGCACATGTTATCAGGTGGGATCAGTCACTGGAGAAGGACATCATATTTGGTAAGTAGAGGGTCAGCGAAAAAGAGGAAGATCCTCAGCGAGATGGATTGACACAGTGGCTGCATCAGTGGGCTCAGGCGTAACAACAATCATGAGAGTGGAGCAGGACCAGGCTGTGTTTCATTCTTTTGTACATAGGGTCGCAGTGAGTCAGAGATGACTGGATGGCACCTAACAAGAACAACTTCAATGTACATGTAGACATTGAAATTAAAAATTGCAATACCTTTTACAATCTCCAGGTTTATACTTAGGCATAAACCTAGCAAAACATGTATAGGACTTTTATGCCACAAACTATAAAACACTGATGAGAAAATCAAAATAGATCTAAATAAATGGAGAGACATACTGTGTTCATGGATTGGAAAATTCCACATAGTAAAGATGCCAATTCTTCCTAAATTGTTTTATAGGCTTAATGCAATTCCTATCAAAATCTCAGCAAAAATTTTTGTAGAAATAGACAAGCTGATTCTAAAATTTATATGGAAAAGCAAAGGAACTAGAAGTTTTTCAAAAACAAGTTTGAAAAAGAATAAACTGGGAGGAATTAATCTACCTTATTTCAAGGCATATTTTATAATCACAGTAATCAAGACTCTGTGATTCTGGTGGAAGGATAGATACAGAGATCAATAAAATAGCATGGGGAACCCAGTATAGAGCATAGTCTAGAGAACCACAGAAATATGCCTGTTAGGGATTGAATTATATCCCCCCAAGTTGTATATGTACTGTAAATTCTAACCTCTATGAGTCAGAATCGACTCAATGGCAGTGGGTTTGTTTTTTCTTTTTGGTTTTTATGCCTGTGGTTATAATCCCATTTGGGAATAGATTGTCTTTGCCATGTTGATAAGACAGGATTAATGTAGGGTGTGTCTTCTTGAGTCAATGTGTTTGAGCTCTAGGCCGACACCTAGGCAAAGAGTTCTTAGGCTTGACACCAAAGCACCATCTTTAAAAGGGAAAGTTGATAAACTTGACTTCATTAAAATTAAAAACTTTTTCTCTCCAAAAGGTCTTCTTAAGAAGGTGAAAAGACACACTACAGATTGGGAAAAGTATTTGCAAAACACGTATGAGAAGACTGGTATTAGAATACACGAAGACCTTTCAAAACTCACTGGTTAAAAAATAAACCCAAACAGAAACTGTGCAAAAAACATGAATAGACATTTTACCAAAGAGGACGGACAGATGGCAAATAAGCACAGGAAAATATACTCAACATCTTTAGCTGTTAGGGAAATGCACATTAAAACCACAATGAGATACCACTACCTACTGTGAAAATGGCCACAATAAAAATTAGTGACAACAGCAAATTCTGATGAAGGTGCGGAGAAACCTAATCTCTCTTATATTGCTGATAGGAATGTAAAATGTGCAACTACCACATGACCCAGCAATTGCACTCCTGGACATTTATCCCAGAAAAATGAGTGATTATGTTCACATAGAAATCTACTTACAAATGGTCATAATGGCTTTATTTGAAACAGCCCAAAACTGGAAACAACCTGGAAGTGTTTTAACAGGTGAATGGTTTTAAACAAACTGGCACATCCATATCATGGACTACCACTCAGTAGTAAAAAGAAATGACGTGTTGATACATGCAGCGATCTGGATGATTCTCCAAAGAATGATGCTGAGTGAGCAAAGCTAATCCTAAAAGGTTACATGTTGTTTGATTCCATTTATATAACATTCTTGAAATGAGGAAATTATAGAAATGGAGAACAGTTTAGTGGTTGCCAGTTATTAAGGAGGGAATGAGGGTGAGAGGGAAGTGAGCGAGGCTATAAAAGGGCCACCTGGGTCATCCTTGTGGGGATGGAAGGTTCTATATCTGGACTGTGGCAATGTCAGTATCCTGGTTGTGATGTACCGTGGTTATGCAAGATGTTACCATGGGAAAAACTGGGTAAAGAGTATATGGGACCTCTCTGTATTATTTCATACAGCTACATGTGCATCTGCAATTATGCCAAAATATCAAATTTGATTAAAAATATAGGTTAGATTATGTCATCCCTCTGTCCAAAACTTTCCAGAGTCTCCCTGTATCCTTGTAGTATCAGGCAAAGTCACTTCTGAACTTCCCTAGCTCGACCCGCCATCCTGCTGCTCCTGGGACTCACTTCCTACTTTGATCTAATCACATTGGCACCCTTGCTGTTCCTCAGACACAAAGCACACAGTCAAAATTTTGTAACTCATTTTACTTCGGTTTCCAGGAAACTCATGTTTTGAGACCAACAAATTCAAATTTATTCAGATTTCTGAAGTGCCTACTAAGTGCCGGGCCCTGGTCTAGGTGCTTGGGATATATCAGTAAAGAAAGCACTCAGAGATCCCCAGGAAGCTTTACATTTGGCAGCTGGAGATAGAATGGGTATGTGGGAAGGGCATTCTAGGAGGGAGCCATTGGAGCAAATGCCTGGGCATAGTGAGGAGGGGCTGGTGTGGCTAGAACCATGTAGAGTGGTGAGGAGATGATGACTAAGCAGTAGTGGGGAGGGGGAGAGGAGAGGCCTTGTAGGGACTTAGAGGCCACTGGGAGACCTTGGCTTTTACCCTGAGTGAAATGGGAAGCCATTGCAGGGCTTTGAGCAGAGCAGTGGCATGAGTGGGCTTCGATTCTAACACGATGACTCTCTCCCTCTTTTGAGGATGGACTGAACCAGGCAAGGGAGAGGAAGGAGACACATGAGGAAGTCATACATTAAGCCTGGAAATAGGGATGGTGTCTTACACCAGCTGGTGGCAGTGCATGTTTGCAGTTGGGTTCTGGATCTGGTTTGATGGTAGAGCTCCCCAGGCTTGCTCACAAACTGTGGGCGTGGGCATGGAAAGGGAGGTGACAAGGGTGGGTTTTGGCCTGATGGCCCGGAAGCATGGCCTTTCACATCAAAATTTTGTCAGAGATGAGGAAGCCCTAGTGCCACAGGAGTGGGTGATGGAGGACTGTGACTCTGGCTTGGACACGCCGCATTGGAGGTGTCTGTTGACCTGCCCAGAGTCCTGGTGGTGCAGTGGTTAAAAGCTCGGCTGCTAACTAAAAGGTCGGCAGTTTGAACACACGAGCTGCCCCTTGGAAACTCTGTGGGGCAGTTCTCCTCTGTCCTGTAGGGTCACTCTGAGTTGGAGTTGACTTGGCAGCAATGGGCTTGGTTTTTGGTTTTTTGGTTGACCTGTCCTTGAGTCGGGGGCTTGGGAGAGAGGAGTGGGATGAGGTATATATTTGGGACTGGTTTATGTTTAGGATGGAAGGGTGAGATTGCTATGAGAAAGAAGAGGACCGGAGACTGAGCTACTTGGAGTCTGGAGGAAAGCCACAGGGGAGAGAGGGGAATTGAAGGTGGCAGCTACGGACAACTTGGCCACACAGTTTTTCTCCAAAAGGGAACAAAGAAATGGGGTGGGTTGGTGGGGGAAGTGGGGTCAAGAGCTGAAATTTTAAAACGTTTGCTGTGAGTGGCTAAGGTGGGAGACACGGAAAGGCAAATGCTGCCTGAGTGAAGGGCGGTTGTAATGGGAGGAACTTGAAGATCGACAGGGAATTCATAACGAGACTAAGCTCCATTTACAAGAGCAAGAGACAGCCTACCCATAGCTCCCTGACCTTGGGAAGAACGAAAGTTGCTGCTGGCAGAGTTCCAAAACAGGAAAATGTAGAATGGACTTGAATAATCTCTCCTAAATCAATTTTGTGAGCCAAATCCCCTACGGAGTATGTGATAGCATGCAGGTGTACGGCATAGGATGCCACTGTCTGCTGCAGACATCAAGATGATTGGTTTTGATGACTGCCAAACACTTCCTTGCTCAGTATCTGGCGGCCTTGTGGACGCTGCCTCTTTGGTTCTGCTCTTCAGACCTGCCTTGGATCTGAGAGCCTCTCTCTCGCTTTGGCAGGCTAGTTTCTGAATCTGCCCGGGAGGGCCGTGGCACCTGGGCGTGGAGGAGCTTTCTCTCTGGGCCCCACAGGAGTCTTCTGTTGGCACCCTGTGCGCAGCGTGGCGTTGGGGCTGGCCATGGGGGCTTGG
The DNA here is from genome assembly GCF_030014295.1 of Loxodonta africana. Taxonomy (NCBI): domain Eukaryota; kingdom Metazoa; phylum Chordata; class Mammalia; order Proboscidea; family Elephantidae; genus Loxodonta; species Loxodonta africana. The sequence goes on from NC_087343.1 coordinate 227,864,731, forward strand.
GGCTGTGACTGCTTTGTCAGAGCTTGGCTTGTCCCTGTGCGTGCGCCCTGTACCTGCCCTGCCTTGTGCGTGGCTGCTCAGTCTGCTGCACAGAGACAAGCCCCAGCTCTTCCCCAGGGAGCTGAGCTGTCGTGTTTGTTTCTTTTCTTGAGGTTCTTGGATTGACTAGAGCACGTTTCCACTTACTTGGCTTCATCCTTTAGAGGCATGTTAGGCGTCCTAGTGGGGAGTTTGTCAGAGGAAGTGCCTCTCTCCATGTGTGGAACTTCTGGGCAGCTGTGGCTGCCACAAGCCAGTGTCAATACATTATTTTTGCAAAGATCCAGTTAGTGAATAGTTGAGGCGTTATGGGTTACATGTGGTCTCTGTCTTGCATTCCTTTTTTTCTCTCAACCTTTTTAAAATTGTAGAACCATTCTCAGCCCATGCGCTGTACAAAAGCCAGCTTCAGGCTGTGGTGTACCGCCCCTGCCGAAAGCCCAGGAGGCAGAGATGAAATGTTGGCTTAGCCGGAAGAAAAAAAGCCCAAAACCCAGTGCCGTCGAGTCAGTTACGACTCCTAGCGACCCGATAGGACAGAGTAGAACTGCCCCATAGAGTTAGCCGTAGCCTTCCCTAACTCAGTTCACTTCAAGAGGGTGGGCGAGGCACAGAGCATGTCCAGGTGTGGGACATACTGGTATCATTTACATAAATACACAGTATTTATGCCGTGGTGAAATTCAGTCTCAGAAAAGGGCCCTCCATTTGTCCACCATTCACAACACACAGTCATCAGAAAGTCGTTTTTTGCCATTATTTAACAACGGTGGGTCTTAGGAAACTGGCTTCGTCACTGCAGAAGCACTGGTTGTAATGAACTTCCGCAAATCCTGTTCTCTCCAGAGCAGCGCTGCTCCACTCTGACTGCGCGTTAGAACCGCAGGGGGAGCTTTGGGAAGACAGCACACTGCCCCAGTAGGAGAATCAGACTCTCCTGCCGGGGTGGGGCCTGGGCGTCACTGCTTCGGAAAGTGCCTCCGGAGAGTTCAGCTTTTAGCCAGGTGAAGAAGCCGCTGCCTCGGGCTTCCGTCTTCTGGGAGAAAGCCTTATTCGTTCTGTGGTGCGCGGCCTGGGTGCCCAGCCGCCTTGGTTTTCTAGGAGTCAGTCTCTACCACATTGGTGGGTAACGCAAGTTCATTGCTGCTGTGAGCGCTACCCGCTCCTCCCCGCTCTGTCTCTCTCTGTCTTCTGCGCTAAGTGCTCTGGGCTGTGGGAAGGTTTTTGGCTGAAGCGGCCAATGGTGGTTCAGTTAGCATTGAGCCCCACAGGGTAGGAGGGCCTTTCAGCAGTAGGATGAAGCAGCTCTGCCAAGCTTAGGGGGCGCTGGCAGGGGCGTTGGAGGAGCAGTGGCTTTCAGAGGGTGTCTGAAAACACCAGTGCTTTCCTGGTGCTTCTTCAGTTTGATTGTGCTGTCGTTCCAAGTGGAACTTACATCTAGGAATTGGGTGTTCATTTATTAAAAAATTAGTGTTTATTGCTGCAAACTTTGATCAGAGAGTGCTTAGAGTGAGTCTGGGAAAAAAAAAAAAAATTCGAGAATCTCAGGGCTCTGAGACTTGCCAGCACCATGTATTTTTTCCTTTTCTACAACTTTTATTTCTCAGCCCTTGAAGCCAGGCTCTGTTTACTCCTCAGGCTGACTGAATGTGCATGCGTGTTATTAATAGCAGGAGTGGGAAAGGAAGAGTGTTCTCCTCTGAAATGTTGCCCAGTGTAAAGTTGTAAAACATTCTCTGATATAAACCTTGGACTTGAAATCCCTTGTGGTCTCTCAGTATCTACTCTAGTGCTTCCCAAACTTTAATGCGCTTGTGAATCACCTGGGATCTTTTAAAATGCAGATTCTGACCCAGCCATTCTGGTTCAGTCAGTGTAAGGCCTGGGATTGTGCATATTTAGTTTTTTTCTGGTAGGCTGACCCACTTTGAGAGACAAAGCTCTGAGCCATTGTAGCTGATTCTTTGCTAAGGCATAAGCAGATTGATATCAGAAGGCAATTGTCAAATACAGGTTGTCCTACTGAATGGAGCATGACATCCAGATGGTGGAGGTTACAGCCCTGCTTCCCCATGTGCTGCCTTGTGAGGCAGTCCCTGGCGTGTGCAGGGTGGTGAAGCGTTGGAGAGTAGAGGCATGTCACCAAGTCTAAACATGTATGGCTGAGCACTCATATGCCTTGTCTCCTGGAGTGTTCATTCACCCAGCCCTGCAAGGATGAGGACCCTGAGCATTAGAAGAGTCAAGAAACTGGCCCAAGCTAGCTCCACTGGTAAATGTCAGAGTTAGGGTTCAGCCCCGGTTCTCAGGACTGCCAGGGCCATGTCCTGCTTGCCCAGTGAGTGACAGCAGGCAGACTGTAGAAATTTAGCCCTACCTAGAGAAAACCCTTGTAAGGAGGGTTGCTGCCTCACCTCCTTCCCTCCTCCCTGGGGTTAGGAATGTGTGGTATTTGAGGGCTAACATTTGGGAAAAGGATCAGACTGGCTCTGTGAAAGGAGTTTATACAGGAGGGCAGCCCAGTGCTGTGGGAAGTGGCCCACCCAGCCCAGTGACCTGAAGGATGCTCTAGTCACCCTGAGGGTGTTCAGGCAGAGGCCAGGAGCCACTTTGTGGGAGGAGGCAGCCCAGGAGGGACAACACAGGGGGCAGGAGTGGGTGTCAGGGCAGTGAGATGAGATGATTTGTAGAAATCCTGTCCAACTCTAAGATTAACCTGCTTTTGGGAGATTTGTAGGATCCTGTGTGCCCCGGTGATCTCTGACTTCTGAGCCTTCGGGCGCTCTGTCTTGATCAAGAAGCCAGGAAGGGGAACATCACTGTGGGTGCCTTCCAATTTTGGAGAAATAAAGTGAAAGGAATCACTTGTAGAAAATAGCATTATGTAAGGAATCTTAATGGAGATTAAAAAAAAAAAAAAAACTCGGAAGACCAAACCCGTTGCTGTCAAGTAGATTACTACTCAGAGCGACCCTATAGGAGAGAGTAGAACCTCCCCCATAGGGTTTCCAAGGAGCGGTTGGTAGATTCGAACTTCCAGCTTTTTGGTTAGCAGCCAAGCTCTTAACCATTGCACCACCAGGTTAATGGAGATAGGAAACTAAAATCAGTGTCTCATTGGAGTAGAAAAGAAATGTTAGCAAGTATAGTTCATAGGGAGGAAAGAGTGTAACGCAGTAAAGGGTTAATCCTTTCAAAGATTCATAAATACTTTTAGGGAATTAATGCCCAGGATCTAATGGCATATTGATGCCTTTGATTCATGTGTATTCCGTAAAAGCTTTTAGACCCTGGCTCTGTGTCAAGGGCACAGACTCAAGGTGACTCTTGATCCTTCTCCATGTAGGAAGAATCCATTGTTCCCCATGGGAGAATTTGCACTGTTTGCAGAAGTGCCCACTTGTCCAGAAAGCTGTGCACACACTCGGCTGGCCCTAGCTGGCGTGTCCCACTTTTATACTCCAGGCTCTGTGTAGAGAGGCAAAGGCACCTCACCTGGAAACCAGGCCTGAAGAAAGAAGCTGGCCCTGAGCTGCAGGGCAGGCAGACAGGAATGTGCAATGGCTCCCTTGCTTACTAGCAGTGAAACTGTGCACAAGCTGTTTAACTTTTCTGGACCTCAGTTTCCATATCTGTAAAATGGCAGCAATAGTACCTATCTCACAGAGTTAGTGTGAGGAGAGCAGCAGTGTGTAGGAAGCACCTGGCATGTTGGAAATGTTCAACAAAAGGGTAGTGCTTATTTAGGCTGTGACCAGCAAGCGTGAAAAGAATTTACCTTGTCCAAAATTGGTTGCCTGTTTTCTAGACTATTCAGTGTCATAAGCTGCATATCAGCGTAAGAATTAAGAAATACTAATGAGGAGAGCTGACGCTTTCTTCTGCTTCCATTATATTTGAGGACATCAAATACTGCAGGCAGGGGGAAAACATCGTGCCTTTTAGATGCCCTAAAAGTAACAGGTCCCTACATGATAAAATCCTAAGCATTTCCTGTAAACTTGAGCATTCTACCAAGAGCAGGTTCGCCTTGCCTTCTGCCGTATTGATGTCCAAAGACAGGAAACAATCTTCGTGAATTCGGTAAACTGGGAGAAAGTTCCTGTTTTTCCAGCATTAACAGAGTAAGGAAAACTTGGTAACCTAGTCATTGTTTTCTCTTTAGTTGCTGTTTTTTTTTTGGTTTGTTTGTTTTAAAATTTCTTACCTTAGAAAAGTTTTAGATTTACAAAAGTGTTGCAGAGAGAATCCCTGTATATCTCACACCCAGTTTAACATCTTACATTAGTATTGTACATTTGTCACAATTAATGAATCATGTTGGTATGTTATTAACTAAAGTCTGTATTTTTGTCCTCTAATATTTCCCAGAGGGCCCCAGAGTCCCACTCAGGATACCACATTGTGTTCAGTTGTTAAGCCTCGTTAGGCTCCTCTTGATTGTGACAGTTTCTCAGACTTCCCCTTTTTCTGATGACCTTGACAGTTTTGAGGAGTACTAGTCAGCTGTCATGTAGAATGTCCCTCAGTTGGGATTTATCTACTGTTTTTCTTATGACTTGATCAGGGTAATGGGTTTTGGGGAGTAGAACTACAGAGGTAAAGTGCCATTTCTATCACGTTGTATCAAGGGTACCTACAATCAACATGACTTCTCTCTGTTGATGTTGACCCTGATCATCTGGCTGAGGTAGTCACTGTTAGATTTCTCCTCTCTAAAGTTCCCTTTTTTTTTTTTCTCCCCTTTTGAAGTATACACTTTGGGAGGAAGTCACTCTGCACAGCACACAATTAAGGAGTGGGGAGTTATACTTCACTTTTTTTTCCCAGAGGGTGAAGTATTTACATAAAGTGTTTGGAGACCTTCTCGATGGGAGGTTTGGCCATTCTCCATTTATTTGTTTATTGAATGATTTATTTATATCACTATGGACTCGTGGATATTTATACTTTAGGTTATATTTCTATATCACTATATTTATTTTGTGGCTTAGGTTGTTTCAGCTTTAACGATTGGGAGCTCTTTCAGTTGATTGCTGTAATTCCTTTGACATACCTCATCGTGTGTGTGTGTGTTAAAGCACTTTCTTATTTTGTGGTACCATACAAAGCTCCAGGTTTATCTTGTATGTATCCTGTCCTGGTCTGGGAATCAGCCATTTCTCCAGGGATCCCTGGTTTCTTTTACTGGAGAATGGTATTGGATACCAAGATTTGGGTGCTGGGTGTGTACGTTGTTACTGGAATGCCATTACTTCTAGTCTATCTTAGCTGACAGAGCAAGGAGATACGTGTGTGTACTGACCTGTGCATATAAACATATCTAGAAATATTTTTGTGTGTAACCGTCTGCACCTGTATATGTTCACACCAATATTTCCAACTAATCCATTACCATGTGGATCATTCTAGTCTCCTCCCCTTGCTTATCTGCAACCTCCCACTACAACAGTGAGAAACGTGGCTCCCCATCATCTGCTATTCATTATTCAATTGTTCGTTTCCAGTATATCTGTCTAGGGATTTCAGAATTGTTAAGTCATACTCCCATGGGAAACAACTTTTTATCAACTAGAGTACAGCGTTTATGTGCAGTTCCTCTTGCCTTAGTCTTACAGACTCCACTCATTTCCAAAGTTACTTTGGTCAGTAGCTTATTCCCCCTTCAGTTATTTTTTTCACATATTCGTAAAACATTTAGAGTGTCTTGTCACATTCTGCATTCTATCCTGCAATCCCCTGACCTAAATGATTATTTAAAAAATTTGTCTACTTTAAGGTTTACTTTTTGCACTGTAGATCTGTGGGCTTTGACAAATGCTTGATGTCTTGTAGTCACCGCTACATTATCATGCAGAATAGTTCATGGCCCTAAAAAATTCCTAGGTCTTCGATTATTCAACACCCTCTCCCTCCCATGGCACTGTCAGTCAGTTTTTACCGTCTCTATAGTTCTGTCTTTTCCAGAAATGTCATGTAATTGGAATCATACAGTATGTAGCTTTTATGAACTGGCATCTTTCACTTAGAAATATGTATTTACAATTCATTTATGTTTTTTTGTGGCTTGATAGCATATTTCTTTTTTACTGAATAGTATTCTTTTGTATCAATCTACCACGATTTGTTTATCCATTCACCTGTCGAAGGATAGCTTGATTGCTTCCAGTGTTTGGAGATTATAAGTAAAGCTGCTATATATATTCATGGGTAGGTTTTTGTGTGGACATAAGTTTTCAGATCACTTGGGTAAATACCTAGGATCAGATTCATTGATTGTATGATAAGACTGCTTAACAGCACACACACCCGTTGCCGTCTAGTTGGTTCTGACTCATAGTGCCCCCATAGGACAGAATAGAACTGCCTCATAGGGTTACCAAGGAGCCGCTGGTGGATTTGAACTGCCACCCTTTTGGCTAGCAGCCGAACTCTTAACCACTGCACCACCAGGGCTCTAAGACTTTGCTGAATTTTGAAAAAGAAAAGATAAAAAAACTGTTGAACTGTGTTCCAAAGTTACTGTACCATTTTGCATTTCCACCAGTAACGAATGAGCTCTGCTGCTTCACATCCTCTTTTGGTACTGTCAGTTTTTTGGATTTTAAGAATTCTAATAGGTGTTTGTAGCCCTGGTGGTGCAGTGATTAAGAGCTCGGCTGCTAACCAAAAGGTCAGCAGTTTAGATCCACCAGCCACTCCTTGGAAACCCTATGGGGTGGTTCTCCTCTGTCCTATAGGGTCATTATTGAAACTGACTCAATGGCAATGGATTTGGTTTGGTTTAATAGGTATGTAGTAGTATCTCATTTTTGTTTTAATATGCATTTTTTTAATTTGGTAAGCCAGTTTTGAAGGCTGTCTCTCTTGTACTTCTTTCAAGTAAACTTTTTGTTTTTCAAATGATTTTTGTCTTTGAATCTTCCACTGACAATTGAACAGTGATTTGTGGTGAACACTTATTAGCTTGAGCCATTGTCTATATGTTTATGTGTGTGTGGAAACCCTGGTGGTGTAGTGGTTAAGACCAATAGCTGCTAATCAAAAAGGTCAGCAGTTCGAATCCACCAGGCACTCCTTGGAAACTCTATGGGGCAGTTCTACTCTTTCCAGTAGGTTCGGTATGAGTCGGAGTTGACTCGACGGCAATGGTTTTTTTTTTTTTTATGTGTGTGTGTGTGTATGTGTGTGTATATATATCCGTATCTATATCGGAGCCCTGGTGGTGCAGTGGTTAAGAGCTACGGCAAGCTATGGCTGCTAACCAAAAGGTCGGAAGTTAGAATCCACCAGCCGTTCCTTGGAAACCCTATGGGACAGTTCTACTGTGTTCTGTAGGGTTGCTATGAGTCAGAATTGACAGCAACTTTAAAAAAAACTTTAAAAAAAATCTCTCTCTCTCTCTCTCTTTATCTATCTCTCTATCAAGAGTAGCCATCAGATTTTGGAAAAGAACAGTGTTGCATGGCTACTTATCCTGTTTGATATCAAAACATTCTATAAAGCTAAAGAAATTAAAACACTGTGGTATTAGTGCTGAAAGAGACAAATAGCTAATGAGGGCAAAGTAGAGACTCTAGAGCCCAACTCATGAAAAGGGGGCTTAATCTGTGAGAAATGTGACCTTTCAAATTAACGGGGAAAGAGGAACTCTCCAAAAATGGTTGATGTTCCATTTGGGAAAAATAGACTTACACAAGACCATACACAATAGTACGTGCCTGAATTAACACTGAAAAATTACGAAAAGTGTGAAAAGTATTTCTGTAATTGTGGGATTCGGGGAGTCTTCCTATTAAAGACACAGAGTCCTGAAGCCATTCCTGAGTAGACTGGCATGTTTTGTTACACAGCACTTAAAACTGCTAAGGAGGGAAGACAGTACTAAGTTAAAAGACAGGAAAAAGACTGGAAGAAATATTTGTGCCTACATAATAGACAGATGATGAAATGGCCTTCATATCAGCAATGACTGCAACACCCAAACAAAAAAGAAAAGATAAGGAACAGGCAGTTCTGAGAAATAAAATATCCAGTGATTTTGTGTGTATTTGCTCTGTTGGTGACATATTGATTGAGGAGATGGTAGTTAAACTCCAAAGGCCCAGCCTAGCCCTCTATCTGCGGTGGGCAGGCCTTACACAGAGCAGCTGGTATGAGACCCTCAGCATGTTAGGGTATATTGTGGGGCAGCCCATGCCTGGGCTTATTCTCGTACTTCATTCTAATCACAAATGTCCAGAGTAAAAAGTCACACATCTAGAGCCAGTTCAGACTAGTGGGTAGACCCGAAAATTCAGTCTTGCCTTCAGCCCTGCTGAGCTGAATTCAGGGAAGAAGTCAAATTGTTGTAATTTGCTCACTTGTGTCCAGAACTCCTCACCTGGAGTGATGCCAATTTTATCTAGAATTGGGAGTGTGTGGCTGAGCCATGTGGGAGAAGGCCCTGCAGGGAAGTGGGCTTCACAGAAGACTCATGGGGACTTGCAGACATCTCTTGGGTGTCAGCTGTGGAGTGAACGGGCAGCATATGTTCTCAGGGTGGCCAGAGTTGACATCATTGGGGGATTTCAAGAGAGGGCAGAGGACATGAATGAGGGGTAAAGAGGACACAGCACACCTAGTCTTAGAAAGTACAGGCAGCTGTTTCTGGCTGCCAGAGCTGAAAATTAAAAGATTAAGTGAGCATCTCCAGATTAATGACTAAAAGATGAACAGGCCACTCGAAAATGGTGAGCATCTTTAACATCCAAAAGGGTCTTTGCAATGGTTAATGTTGTGTTTCAACTTGGCTAGGTCATGATTATCAGTGGTTTGGCAGTTATATAATGATGTATGTGATGGTGAAGATTGTGGTCAACTTGGCTGGGCCATGATTCTCAGTGTTTTGGCAGTTGCATAATGTTGTGATCACTTCCCTGTTGAAATTTGATATGTGATCACCCCCAGGATGGAATCTGCTGAGTGGTACCGGCAGGAGTGGGGCCTGTGGTGGCTCATCGCCCGCTCAGCCTTCATCGCTCCACCCTTAGCCGCCTACTTCCTTCCTTCTTGCCTTGCCAAGGCTTTTGGCTGGTTCTGAATCCTGCAGCTGCCTCTTGTTCATCTGACTTCTGGTTCTTGGGACTTGAGCTAGCAGCTTACCTGCTGATTGTTGATCTTCACAGCCTGTGAGCAAGAGCTCTGCTCTCCAACCTGCCGATCTTGGGTTCACCAGCCCCTGCAGCTATGTGAATCAGGAGAATCCTTCTGGTCTTGCCTTCCAGTCTTGGAATTCATCAACCTTCACAGCCTGTGAGCAAGAGCCCTGCTCTCTGACCTGCCAGTCTTGGGTTTGCCAGCCCCCGCAGCTATGTGAATCAGGAGAATCCTTCTGGTCTTGGCTGCCAATTTTGGGATTCATCAGCCTTCACAGCCTGTGAGCAAGAGTCCTGCTCTCCAACCTACCAGTCTTGGGCTTGCCAGCCCCTGTGGCTACATGAATCAGGAGAAACCTCTATCCTGATCCACGAACTTGGGATGTTCCAGCCTCTACAATCACGTGAGCTGTTTCCTTGATATAAATCTCTCTCTCTTTCTATTTATATGCTTTACTGGTTTTGCTTCTCTAGAGAACCCAGCCTAAGACAATGTGCTTTGGCAGTTATGTAATGATGTAAGTTGGCAGTTACGTAATGATGTAGTCATCCTCCACAATGTGATCTGAGGTAATCAGCCAATCAGTTGTAAGGGGGGTTTCCACAGAGGTGTGTCCTGCATCCAGTATATATCAGTATCTATATCTGCATGGGTGTTCTGGCAAACCTTGCGTGCTTGTTCTCGATCCTGCATCTGGCTCATCATCATATGACCTCCGGTTCTTGGGACTTCAGCCAGCAGCCTGTCATATTGCCTGCCGATCTTTGGATTCATCAACCTCTGTAGCCTTTGAGCCAGCAGCCTACTATCTGACCTTGGGTTCTTCAGCCCCTGCAGCTATGTGAGTCAGGAGAGGTCTTCAGCCTGATGCCTGGCCCACAGACTTGGAAATTTCCAGCCTTTACAAACCCATGAGCCATTTCCTTAAGATAAATCTCTCTTTCTCTCTATATATGTATATATATACTTCACTGGTTTTGTTTTTCTAGAGAACCCAGCCTAAGACATTTGGTACCAAGAATAGTTCTACAGAACCAAAATCATAACGATGAGTTTTCTAAATTGGTTCTCAAGTCTGACTAGTGTTAAAGGTGATGATGACTCTGTCACCAGTAGTAAAGAAAAAAAAAAAGGGCGCTACTAATCCATGGCATGATGTGGCAATATTAATACACAGAATATCACCACCAATGGATCAAGTATTGATGAGAAGGAAGGCTCTGGGTGGTTGCATGTTTGATACTTTTCTACAACTCTGTGAGACTGAGAAGTGCAGTTAAGCTGGTTGTTTGGTCCTACTTTTGCTAGACAAAGTGGTGAAAGAAAGAGGTAAGCTCAGGGCTTCAGAGTCAAAGCTCAAGTGCCACATAAAAGCCCTGAAAGTTACCTCTTGTTCTCTGAAAGAAAGCTTTATTTCTTGAGGTAGCAGAGCTGATATTGCTGAAAAACAAATTCAGAGTCTTATCATAAGAGTGGCTGAATTACAATGCCAGTTGAATTCCCAACCTCAAATGCTGTCTGAAGTAGAAGTGAGGCCATTGATTGGGAAGAACTGGGATCCTGAAACTTGGGATGGGGACATATGGGCAGATAATCAGGAAGCTGGGGATACCAAGCCCCTAAATTCCATTGAATCACTCCTGCCAATAGAACCAGCCCTCTTACTCTCATCTGAAGAGGTTACTCCGTCTTTGTCTGCTAAGCCACCCTCCTTGGGAAAACCATTATCCCTTTTACCCCCATTTGATGAAATTAACGCAGCTATGCCTGAAGAGTCTTTGTCTGAGATAACACCTCAAGTGGCACCTGCAGTGTTGCCTGGGCATCGCCTGAGATGTCTTAGACATTTCTGAATGTTCCCAGGACCCAGCCCACTACCTGTTTTTGCTTCTAGACCTGTAACTATATTTAAGTCCCAGTGAGCCACAAATGGTAAAGTACAAAGTATAACCCTGGAGGAGGTACACTACACTTCAAAAGAACTGTTTGACTTTTCTAATATTTACAAACAGAAACCTGGGGGATATGTGTGGGAATGGCTATTAAGGATGTGGCATAATGGTGCAAGGAACATAATGTTGGATCAGTCTGAGTTTATTGCACAGATTGTTCATTTAGTGTGTCTTAGTTATCTATCACTGCTATAACAGAAATACCACACGTGAATGGCTTTAACAGAAATTTATTCTCTCACAATTTAGGAGGCTAGAAGTCCGAATTCAGGGCACCAAATCCAGGAGAAGGCTTTCTCTCTCCCTTGGCTCTGGAGGAAAGTCGTTGTCATCAATCTTCCCCTGGTCTAGGAGTGTCTCAACATGGGCAACCTGGATCCAAAGGATCCACTTTGCTTCCAGCTCTGCTTTCTTGGTGGTGGGAGGCCCCCATGCAGCTCTGCTTTCTTGGTGGTGGGAGGCCCCCATGTTGTTCTACTTGCATCTCTCTTTTATATCTCAAAAGGGATTGACTCAAGATACAACTTAATCTTGTAGATTGGGTCCTGCCTCATTAACATAACTGCCTCTAATCCTCCCTCGTTAACATCTTAGAGGTAGGATTTGCAACACATAGGAATATCTTACCAGATGACAAACATGGTAGATAGTCAAACAATACTGGGAGTCGTGGCCTAGTCAAGTTGACACACATTTTTTGGGAAAACAATTCAATCCATAACATAGTATTTGACATTGAGAGCTAAGGAAAGGAACTAATAGTTTATTTGGTTGGTTTGATGAAGCATGGATTAAGCAGTGACCTACACTAAATCAAGTTGAAGTACGAGACCTGCCTTGATATACTATAGAAGAAGCTATGCAAAGGCTTAGGGAAATTGAAATGTTGTTGTTAGGTGCTGTCAAGTCAGTTCTGACTCATAGTGATCCTGTGTACAATAGAACGAAACACTGCCTTGGTCCTGCGCCACCCTCACAATCTTTGTTATGCTTGAGCCCATTGTTGCAGCTGCTGTGTCAATTCATCTCATTGAGGGTCTTCCTCTTTTTTGCTGACCTTCTACTTTACCAAGCATGATGGCTGATTCCTGCTGATAACATGTCCAAAGTATGTGAGATGAAGCCCACTGTCCTCACTTCCAAAGATCATTCTGGTTGTACTTCTTCCAAGACAGATTTGTTTGTTCTTTTGGCAGTCCGTGGTATATTCGATATTCTTTACTAACAACATAATTCAAAGGCATCAGTTCTTCTTTGGTCTTCCTTATTCATCATCCAGCTTTTGCATACGTAGGAGGACATTGAAAATGCCATGGTTTGGGTCAGGCGCAGCTTAGTTCTTAAAGGGACATCTTTGCTTTTTAACACTTTATAGAGGTCTTTTGCAGCCAATTTGCCCAGTGTGATGTCTTTTGATTTCTTGACTGCTGCTTCCATCAGTGTTGATTATAGATCCAAGTAAAATGAAATCTGTGACAACTTTGAACTTTTTTCTGTTTATTATGATGTTGCTTATTGGTCTAATTTGAGGATTTTTGTTTTCTTTATGCGGAAGTATAATCCATGCTGAAGGATGTAGTCTTTGATCCTCATCAGTAAGTACTTCAAGTTCTCTTTACTTTCAACAAGTAACATTGTATCATTTGCATGACGCAGGTTGTTAAGGAATCTTCTTCCAATCCTAATCCACATTCTTCTTCATATAGTGCAGCTTCTCACATTATTAACTTAGCATACAGATTGAATAAGTACGGTGAAAGGACACAACCCTGACACACAGCTTTCCTGACTTTAAACTATGCAGTATCCCCGTGTTCTGTTCGAACGACTGCCTCTTGATCTATGTACAGGTTTCTCATGAGCACAATTAAATGCTCTGGAATTCCCATTCTTTGCAACGTTATCGATAATTTGTTATGATCCACACAGTCGAATGCCTTCGCGTAGTCAATAAGACACAGGCATACATCTTTGTGGTATTCTCTACTTTCACCCAGAATCCATCTGACATCAGTAATGATGTCCCTTGTTTCATATCCTCTTCTCAGTCCAGCTTGAATTTTTGACAGTCCCTTGTCAACGTACTGTTGCAACCCATTTTTGAATGATTTTCAGCAAAATTTTACTTGCGTGTGATATTAATGATATTGTTCGATAATATTTGCATTTGGTTGGTGTCATGAGTTGAGTTGTGTCCCCCCAAAATATCTATCAACTTGGCTATGTCATGATTCTCAGTATTGTATGATTGTCTACCATTTTGTTGTCCGATATGATTTTTCTATATGTTGTAAATCCTATCACTATGATGTAATGAGATGGATTAATGGCAGTTATATTGATGAAATCTGCAAGGTCAGATAGTGTCTTAAGCCAGTGTCTTTTGAGATATAAAAGAGAGAAGCGAGCAGAGAGACATGGGGACCTCATACCACCAAGAAAGCAGTGCTGGGAGCAGAGTGTGTCCTTTGGACCTGAGGTTCCTGCGCAGAGGAGCTCCTAGGCCAAGGGAAGATTGATGACACGGACCTTCCTCCAGAGCCTACAGAGAAAGCCCTCCCCTGGAGCTGATGCGCTGAATTTGAGTTTGTAGCCTAATAGACTAGGAGAGAATAAATTTCCTTTTGTTAAAGCCATCCACTTGTGATATTTCTGTTACAGCAGCATTAGTTGACAAAGACAGTTAGATTACCTTTCTCTGAAAGAGGCATAAATATGGATCTCTTCCAGTCTGTTGGCCAGGTAGCTGTCTTAAAAATTTCCTGGTATGGATGAGTGAGCACTTCCACCGTTGCATCCATTTGTTGAAACACCTCTATTGGTATTCCATCAATTCCTGGAGCCTTGTTTTTTGCCAGTGTCTTCAGTGCATCTTGGATTTCTTCCTTCACTACCATCGGTTCTTGATCATATGCTGCCTCCTGAAATGGTCAACCATTTCTTTTTGGCACAATGACTCTATGTATTCCCTCCATCTTCTTTTGATGCTTCCTGTGTTGTTCAGTATTTTGCCCATAGAATTCTTCACTATTGCAACTTGAGGCTTGAATTTTTTTTTGTCTTTGTTGTTCTTTCAACTTGAGAAATGCTGAGCATGTTCTTCCCTTTTGGTTTTTTAATTACAGGTCTTTGCACATGTCATCATAATATTTTGTCTTCTCGAGCTGCCCTTTGAAATATTCTGTTCAGCTCTTTTACTACATCATTTTTCCATTTGCTTTAGCTACTCGACGTTCAAGAGCAAGTTTCAGAGTCTTCTGACATCCATTTTGGTCTTTTCTTTCTTTCCTGTCTTTTTAATGACCTCTTGCTTTCTCATGTATGATGTCCTTGCACAACTTGTCTGGTCCTTGGTCATTAGCATTGAATATGTTAAATCTATTCTTGAGATTATCTCTCAATTCAGGTGGGATATACTCAAGGTTGTACTTGGACTCTTGTGAACTTATTCTAATTTTCTTCAGCTTCAACTTGAACTTGCAAATGAGCAATTGATGGTCTGTTCCACAGTCAGCCCTTGGCTTTGTTCTGACTGATGAATTGAGCTTTTCGATCATCTCTCTCTGCAGATATAGTTGATTTGATTCCTATGTATTCCATCCGGTACGGTCCATGTATATAGTTGCTGTTTATGTTGTTGAAAAAGGGTGTTTACAATGAAGAAGTTGTTGGTCTTGCAAAATTCTATCATAATATCTACGATATCGTTACTATCACCAAGGGCATACTTTCAAACTACCGATCCTTCTTTGTTTCCAGCTTTCACATTCCAATTACCAGTAATTATCAATGCACCCCGATGGCATGTTTGATGAATTTCAGACTGCAGAAGTTGGTAAAAATCTTCTATGTCTTCGTCTTTGACCTTAGTGGTTGGCACATAAATTTGAATAATGGTCGTATTAACTGGTCTTCCTTGATATTATCCTATCACTGACAGCATTGTACTTCAGGATAGATCTTGAAATGTTCTTCTTGATGATGAATGCAATGCCATTCTTCTTCAATTTGTCATTCCCAGCTTAGTAGACCGTACGATTGTCCAATTCAAAATGGCAAATACCAGTCCATTTCAGCTCACTAATGCCTATGATATCAATGTTTATGTGTTCCATTTTTTGATGATTTCCAATTTTTCTAGACTTGTTCATCATACCTTCCACATTCCTATTATTAATGTATATTTACAGCTGTTTCTTCTCATTTTGAGTCATGCCACATCAGCAGTTGAGGGTCACAGAAGGTTTACTCCATATCATTAAGGTTAACACTGGTTTGAGGAGGTAGCTCTTCCCCAGTCATCTTTTGAGGCCTGCCATCCTGAGAGGCTCATCCTCTGGCAGTATATCAGACAATGTCTGCTGGTATTTGTAAGGTTTTCACTGCCTAATTTTTTCCAGATGTAGACTGCCATGTCATTGTTCCTGGTTTGTATTAGTTTGGAAGCTCAGCTGAAACCCGTCCACCATGGGTGACCCTGCTGGTATCTGAATACCTGTGGCTTAGCTTTTAGCATCAAAGCAACATGCAAACCCCCACAGTATGACAGACTGACAGATGTGTGGGGGATTGGCATGTTAAAGTGGATTTATCAGGTTAGTTCCACCATCCCACCACGGAGTGCCCAGTGGACACACCTTTTGCCACAATGGTGAGGAACAGATTTGTGGAGGGAGCTCTAGCATCCTTGAAGACTACTGTGTTTGCTGTTATATAAGTCAGATTTGACAGAGGGAACTATCCTAACTGAATTAAGACACCTAACTAAAATGGGGTTGATTGGACCCCATGGATATAGGGAACAATTGGTGATACTCAGTTTACAAAGACAGGGTGGGTGTGGTTATTGTAATGGACAGCAGAGTCAAAGCAGTAATCAGAACAGTGTGACTTGGATGGGCTTATGTTATTGGCTCCTTAGTCACGGTGTCCTTACCAGTGAAATAGATGGAAAGTCTATTAAATACTTACTTGATTTGTAGAAGTGGAAGAATTCTATGTCAACTGAATCTGAATCTAACCTGAATTGCCAAAATAGAGTTACAGCCCCTCAATCAGTTCCCAGATTTGAGCCTGTTTATAGACCCACAATGCCTTGAATGGAGGGGAGGCTAGGTTCCCTTGAGGAAGGACACCAGTACACACTCTAAAATTTTGTACTGTTAATCTTTCTCTTGACCATCCCCAAAGGGATATACAACCTTTTACAGGAGGACAGTTCACCGAGGAAAAGGAAATAATCAGACTTTTTGAGGAGTACTCGATACTGGCTTTGAACTGACACTAATTCCGGGAGACCTAGTTCGTAACTGTGGCCCACCGGCCACTGTGGGGGTGTTTTGAGGTCAGGTTATTAATGGAGTCTTAGCTCAGGTACATCTTTTTTTTTTTTTTAGCTCAGGTACATCTCTCTGTGGGTCCAGTGTGTTCCTGAACCCATCCAGTAGTCATTTTCCCAGTTCCAGTGTGCATAACTGGAGTAGATATACTCAGCAACTGGCAGAGCCCCCACATTGGATTCCTGACATGTGGAGTAAGAACCATTATGGTAGGAAAAGCCAAGTAGAAGCCATTAGAACTGCCCCTACCTAGAGAAATAGTAAACTGAAAGCAACACTGTATTCCTGGAGGGATTGCAGAGATTACTACTACCATCAAAGACTTGAAGGATGCAGGAGTGGGGATTCATACCACATCACCCATTCAACTCGCTCTTTGTCCTGTGCAAAAAACAGAGGGATTTTGGAGAATGACAGTGGATTGTTGTAAACTTAACCAGATGATAACTCCAGTTGCATTTGCTGTTCCAGATGTGGTTTCATTGCTTAAGCAAATTAATACGTCTCCTGGTACCTGGTATGCAGCTATTGATCTGGCCTATGCCTTTTTCTCGATTCTGGTTTCCATGGAGCACTAGAAGCATTTTGCCTTCACCTAGCAAGGCCAGCAATACACTTTCATTGTCCTACTTCAGGGGTATATCAGCTCTCTAGCCCTATGTCATCATTTAAGCCACAAGGACCTTGATTGACTTTTCCTTCTACAAGACATCACACTGGTCCTTTACATTGATGACATTATGCTGATTGGACCTAGTAAGAATGAAATGTCAATGATTTGGGACTTCTTGGTACAACATTTGCATGCTATGGGGTGGGAAATTAATCCCACAAAAATTCAGGTGCCTTCCACCCCAGTGAAATTTCTAGGAGTCCAGTGGTGTGGGACATGTCAAGATATTCCTTCTAAAGTGAACGATAAGTTATTACATCTGGCCCCTCTTATCACTGAAGTGGAGACACAATGCCTGGCAAACCTCTTCGGATTTTAGGGCAACATATCCCTCATTTTGGTGTGCCACTGTGGCCTGTATAACAAGTGATTCGAAAAGCTTTTGGTTTTGAGTGGGGTCCAGAACAAGAGAAGGCTCTGCGATAGAGTCAGGATATGGTGGAAGCCTCTCTGTCGCTTAGGATTTGGCTGATCAAATAGTGCTTGAAGTGTCAGTGGCAGATAAAGATGCTGTTTGGAGTCTTTGGAAGGCCCCTAATGGTGCATCACAGGACGGGCTCTTAGCATTTTGGAGCAAAGCCCTGCCATCCTCTGCAGATAACTACTTGTCTTTTTAGAAAAAGCTTTGGGCTTGTTACTTGTCCTTAGTAGAGGCTGAATACTTAATTATGGGCCACCAAGTCACCATAAGGCCTGAGCCGCCTGTCATGAACTGGCTGTTGTGTGATCCATAGAGTTATAAAGTCAGACACGCATTGCAGCACTCCATCGCTAAATGGAAGTGGTGTGTACAAGATTGGTCTTGAGCAGGACCTAAAGGCATATTTAAGCTGCATGAGGAAGTGGCCCAAATGCCCATGGACTCCACTCCTGTCACGTTACCTGCCCTCTCCCAGTCTGCACCTATGGCCTTATGGGGAGTTCCTTTTGATCAGTTGTCTGAGGAAGAGAAAACTCGTGCTTGGTTTATAGATGATTTTGTGAGATATGCAGGTACCACTTGCAAGTGCACGGTGGTGGCACTGTAGCGCCTTTTTGGGACCTCCTGAAGGATTTGGAAGGAACATGAGTGGAAAACTGGTGGCAAGGAGATATGGGGACGAGGTATGTGGATAGACCTTTCTGGAGGACAGTGGTGAAGGAAAATCTTCCCAGTGGGCAGAACTTCATGCAGTGCATGTGGTTGTTGACTTTGGAAGGAGAAATGGCCATGGTGTGATTGTATACTGATTCATGGCCTCTGGCCAATGGTTTGGCTGGGTTGTCAGGGATTTGGAAGGAACATGATTGGAAAATTGGAGACAAGGAGATATGAGAAAGAGATATGTAGATTGACCTCTCTGAATGGGCCAAAGAAATGAAGATATTTATGTCTCATGTGAATGCTCACCAAAGGGTGATCACAGCAGAGGAAGATTTTAACAATTAAGTGGATATGATGAGGCGTTTTGTGGAAACCAGTCATCCTCTTTCCCAAGTATTGCAGTTGGTTCCAACTCATAGAGACCCTGTGTACAACAGAAGGAAACACTGCCTAGTCTTGTGCTATCCTCATAATCCTTGTTATGCTTGAGCCCATTGTTGGAGCCACTGTGTCAATCCATCTTATTGAGAGCCTTCCTCTTTTTTACTGACCCTCTACTTTGCCAAGCATGATGTCCTTCTCCAGGGACTAATGCCTGCTGATAACATGTCCAAAGTATGTGAGACGTAATCTCGCCATCTTTGCTTCTAAGGAGCATTCTGGTTGCACTTCTTCCAAGACCGATTTGTTCATTCTTTGGCAGTCTGTGGTATATTCAATATTCTTCGCCAACACCTCAATTCAAAGGCATCCATTTTTCTTTGGTCTTCCTTATTCATCATCCAGCTTTCACACGCATATGAAGCAATTGAAAACACCATGGCTTGGGTCAGGCCCACTTTAGTTTTCAAGGTGACATCTTTGCTTTTTAACACTTTAAAGAGGTCTTTTGCAGCAGATTTTCCAATGGAATGTGTCTTTTGATTTCTTGACTGCTGCTTCCATGGGTGTTGATCCAAGTAAAATGAAATCTTTGACAACTTCAATCTTTTCTCCATTTAGCATGATGTTACTTATTGGTCTAGTTGTGAGGATTTTTGTTTTCTTTATGTTGAGGTGTAATCCATACTGAAGGCTGTGGTCTTTGATCTTCATCCGTAAGTGCTTCAGGTTCTCTTTACTTTCAGCAAGCAAGGTTGTGTCACCTGCATAACGCAGGTTGTTAATGAGTCTTCTTCCAATCCTGATGCCCTGTTCTTCTTCATATAGTGCAGCTCCTAGAATTATTTGCTCAGCATACGGGTTGAATAAGTATGGTGAAAGGATACAACCCTGTCGCACAGCTTTCTTGACTTTAAACTAAGCAGTGTTCCTTTGTTCTGTTCGAACGACTGCCTCTTGGTCTAAGTACAGGATTCTCATTGCTGAAGATCATTCAAAAGCGGCTGCAGTGGTTTATCGACAGGGAACTACCAGAAGTTCAAGCCAGATTCAAAAGAGGACATGGAAAGAGGGATTTCATTGCTGATGTCAGATGGATCCTGGCTGCAAGCAGAGAATACCAGAAAGATGTTTACCTGTGTTTTATTGACTATGCAAAGGCATTCGACTGTGTGGACCGTAACAAATTATGGATAACATTGTGAAAAGTGGGAATTCCAGAACACTTAATTGTGGTCATAAGGAACCTGTGCTTAGACCAGGAGGCAGTCTTTCGAACAAAACAAGGAGGTAACTGTGTGGTTTAAAGTCAAGAAAGGTGTGCATAACTTAAGGAATGTTAGAAATTACTCCTTTAAATAAATAGCAATAAAAGCATGCAAAATATGACTGTAGAATTTATTACAACATTGAAACCTTTAAAAAATATCCACACTGTAATTTTAATGAATTTATATACCACCTTTCCAACTTACTCTTGTAGGCTTACAGTGCTTTTAACAGATTCTTGTTTTTGGACCTTTCTAAGACAGAAGTTTTCCTCCAGTTGCAAAACAAAACTTCAGGCCAGCAGGCACAGGTACTGCATTTCAGACCCTTTGAGTGGGGTGACTTGGTTACATTCTTTAATATATCTGAGTCTTGACTTCAGCTTGTGCTCCCACTTAAGACTTTAAGAACAAATTCTGTTATTATCTCTCAACCTGGAGATTTTACAGCCTGGCCAGTGGGACCCCTTAGCTGCTACTTTGCACTGTCCCCTGCAGTAGAAGGCAGAGAACTGGAAACAAACCTGAATTCACAGTGATTTTTCCCCCAATTTAATTCTAATATGACTACATTCATTTTTCTATTTTGTTGTAACCTAAAAAGTGCCTGAGCTTCCTTTTCATGATAGTGTACTTACTTAGATTCGTTGAACTCTTGGCCAGAAATTAATTATGCTGCCATCTTGTTTATACTCCCGTGTGTTTCTTTGTTTCCAATTCCGGTCACTTCACTGGTGTATTGAGCAGGCCTTTCACAAAAGGAGCACGTACACCCAGAAACAGGTGTGAAGACACTGGGCCTCACTGTTAGTGCAGCCATAGTGCCTGCGGATCATCCTGTGACCATCTTATTGGCAGACATTTTCAGAAGATTGGTAACAAAGAGTTTTGGCAAGGAATCACAGAAACTGAGACTTATATTTTACTTTATGCATCTCAGAGAGTGACTACAGGCAAACAAATTTCTGAAGGGTTCTTTGTCCATGCATGTCTGAAGCTTTAAAAATATTTATGGAGTTTGGTCCAACATTTGCCTACTATGAATTCATCTTCAGGAAATAACCAGATAAGCACTAAAATTTAAATACAGAGAATGTTCATTATAACATTCATCTAAATAACAATTGGAAGCTGCACAAATACCTAATGATAGAGGATTTAGTAAATTAGTTATTATATTTCCACAACACAGTAGAATATTAGGCAGCAATTAAAGTCTTTATTGGAGTGATTAATGGTGTGAGAAAATGCACACAGTATGTTAATTGAAAATGCACATTAAACAGTCTATGCAATGTACATATAGATGTGTCTCTAATATGTGTGTGTATAAAAGACATATATATGTATATATGTATTTTGAATGCTTCAAGGAAATGCAGTAAGAGACTTATGGTGTCTGTCTCTGGGCCTTGGAATCACTGCTGATGGTTGTTTTTTTCCCACACGTTTCTGTGTTTTCTAAATTTTCCTCAGTGAACATGTATCACTTTTACACTTATAGGAGAAAGAATGTATGTTTGTATTATTACAGGAGAATTGTGTGACTATTCTAATGATGCAGAAACATTTTTCTAAGCATGAAAGCCATGCAAGTAATCTCAAATAATAGATAAGTTTGATTTTTACAGGCAGATGTCTTTGAATACCAATGTTGTTGTTAGGTGCCGTTGAGTCGGTTCCGACCCATAGTGACCCTGTGTACCCAAGAATGAATCACTGCTTGGTCCTGCGCCATGCTCACAATCATTGTTATGCTTGAGCCCATTGTTACAGCCACTGTGTCAATCTGTCCTCTTGAGGGTTGTCCTCTCTTTTGCTGATGCTCTGCTTTACCAAGCATGATGTCCTTCTCCAGGGACTAATCCTTCCTGATAACATGTCCAAAGTATATCAGTAAGCATTGAATTATTGATAAATATTATTAAAAGGCTTTGAATATCAATAAACATTAAAAGGCTAACAACAAGCTGTTATGAACTTTTTATACAAATATCGCAGACACAGGTATACGACATTGTTCTGAAAGCACACATAATCTACCTCATTTTGTTTTGAAGAGTATAGTAAATGTTATAACGAGAAACTACTAGAAAATAATATACTCAGTTGCTGTCAGTGTTTCTATGTGGACATTGGAGGTACTTTTAAATCTATGTTTTGTATTTTCCTGCACGTTTCAAACTTTCTATGCAAAGAGCAAGCATATGTTTTGCAATCATGGGGCACACATTCGTTGTCATGAAGAGCTAGGTCCGAGCACATGGTCTGCTGTCCACAGCAGGGCCTGTCTCAGAATGTTCTGGGAAGGGTGAGTGTACAACTAATTGTCCATCGCTCCTTGAAACTCTAATCATTTGGGAAGTTGTCTAAAAAGTCTTGTTGGTCTGTTTCAGGCAACGTCAATGCCCTGGTGGGAGTCCAGACAGACTCCCTGTGTCTGATTCTGGTAATAAGAGTGACACCTTCAGAAAACTAGGAAATTAAAAATGAGGTTAAAATTTTGATTTCATAAGTTAGAGTACTGACTGACTTTTAAATAAAAATCCTTTTATTAATGATTGCAAGTTTATGGTGAGTTTGTTGTTATAAGTGCGTAGGTGCTGTCCAGTCAGTTTAGCCTCATAGCAACCCAATGTGCCAGAGTAGAACTGCCCCATAGGATTTTCTAGGCCGTAATCTTTTTTTTTTAGTTGGGGTTGGTAGAGGGGGTATACTTTATTGTGTTCCATCAGGTGCAACGCTCTATGTTTATAATCAGATTTATGCATCACTCTATAAAACACATGCCAGCTACTCAATATGTGTTGGTTGATTGACTAAGTTTTTTTTTTTAATTGTGCTTTAGGTGAAAGTTTAGAATTCAAGTTAATTTCTCATATAAAAATTTATGCACATATTGTTTTGTGACATTAGTTGCAGTCCCCACAATGTGACAGTGAATTCCCCTTTCCACCTCAGGTTCCCTGTGTCCATTCACCCAGTTCTGTCACTTCCTGACTTCTCATGTTGCCTCCGGACAGGAGACGCCCATTTGGTCTCCTGTACCTGATTGAACTAAGAAGCACACTCCTCACGTGTATTATTTTTTATTTTATAGTCCAGTCTAATCTTTGTCTGAAGAGTGGGCTTTGACAATGGTTTCAGCTCTGGGCTGACAGTGTCCGCGGGCCATGGTTTCGGGGGTTCCTGCTGTCTCTGTCAGACCATTCAGTCTGGTCTTCCTACGTGAATTTGAGTTCTGCTCCACACTTTTCTCCCGCTCCGTCTGGGACTCTCTGTTGTTTTCCCAGTCAGGGCAGTCATTGGTGGTAGCCAGATACCATCTATTTCTGCTGGGCTCAGCCTGGTGGAATCTCTTGTTTATGTGGTCCTTTAGTCTTTTGGGCTAATATTTTCCTTGTGTCTTTGGTTTTCTTCGTTCTCCTTTGGGATGGGGCCAGTCGATGCATCTTAGATGGCTGCTCACAAGCTTTGAAGACCCTGGATGTCTATGTCTGCAGGTCACCAGGTCTTTCTCCCTCAGAGCCACTGGGTGGGTTCTAACTGCAAGCCTTTTGGTTAGCGGCTAGGTGCTTAACCATTGTACCACCAGGGCTCCTTTTTATGGCAAGTAAGGTCTATCAATATAATTTAAAAAGATGGAAACATGGGTATGTACATCTATATTCACACATTACACACATGCACACAGAATATGATCTTAATTAAATAAGAAAACAAAACAAAAATACGTCGTCCCTCGAAGCAGGCAGGTGTGGTGGCATGACACAGAGGAGGGTGAAAGGACCCCTGTACTTCCCATGAGAGAGATATGGGATATGGGTGAGGTCAGGGCAGGGCTCCCTGGAATCTACAGTCCCTGTGATTATGCTGTTTTTTAGGTGGAAAAGTAAGAAGTTCAGCCCCCTGGCCACTTGTTTCCTCTGAGACCATCACCAAGAATGCTAATTAATTAGAAAAGGTAACTGCATTGGTGGATTCTCTGATAAGGAATTAGGTTGAATCATCCTTGCTCCTGCCCCCTGCCCCAGAAGCTCTTACCCCACTTGTAAACTCTGGTTACCCTACTCCCTTCTTGTTGGCACCCCAGAATCCTGCATTCACTTTATTACAGGGGGTGAGTCAGTGAGACAACTGGTCCCCCAAATCTGGAGAAAGTCTGTCCTCCTGAAGTCAGAGCCTTCCTGTGGCCTATTGAGTTTTTGAGTAAGAACAGTGGCATTTCCTCCTCTTCTTTTATTGACATCTGTCAAAGTCTGAGCTCGTGTTGACACATTTTGCAAAAAATGGACCTGTGAACAGATTCCTAGGAATTGCGTTGTCGAGTGTGTCCAGCTGCATGTCCACCACTATCGCCTCTGGGAGGTCGTCCCCATTCTGATTACGTGGGGTGGGAGTGTAGGAACTGGTGAAGGCTGGTGTCATTGTAAAGTGGCCTTTGGATGGGGGGTATGGGGAGGCCGAGGACATACAGGTGTGACCTGAGGGTGTTGCTTCTGCTGTCTGTCTGTCAGGCAGGCAGAGGGTGAAAGCCCCAGCTCTGCTGACTCACTCTCTGCCTCCCAGGGTGACCTCAGGAGCCAAGATTCAGTGTTAGAAGGAACCCATGAGTGGATCTGGGAGTGTCCCATCCCTGCCGCAGCTGGAGTTGGGGAACACACCAGGAAACTCCCTGCACGCACAGTGATGGGGCCAAGCCATTTGGAAACATGAGGATTAAAGTTGTGATGTAGAGTGCTCTCAGTGTCACTGTAAACATGAGAAGGACAAGGTGCTGTTAGAAGGTGCATGTGTCGGGGAGGCCGTGGGAGATGGAAAGGGTAGAGGCAAGGCAGGAGTGTCTGGGGCTGGGGGCCCTCCGTGGAATTTAGAGGGGAGACCTGTCTGCTCCCATCGTTCAGGCTGCTGCGATGTGGAGGCTCGCTCTGCCTGAGGGAGTGGGTAGGAGGAGACGAACCGACTTTCAGTCGGGGAGGGCGGGTATTTTCAGTAGATGCTCCTGTTGGAATAATGTATTGTTCTGTGGAATTTCTCTTCACCTAAAGTAGGAAAATTACAAATAATAGCTCAGAGAAGATAGCGTGACTGACTTATTTACATTTGTCCTTGAGTCAGCTCCAACTCAGGGCGACCCCATGGGGGTTAGAGGAGAATGGTGCTTCATGGGGTTTTCAATGACTGATTTTTTTGAAAAAGATCACCAGACCTTTCTTCCTAGGCATCTCTGAGTGCAGTTGAACTTTCAACCTTTCAGTTAGTAGCCAAGCACGTTACCGTTTACACCAATCGGGGACATCACTATTATTTATGTCTATGACTAAACTCACAAAACACATGACATTTTGTTTGTTTCTTCTGCCTCATTATTTATGCTTTTAAAATGTCTTTCTGATGACGAAATTCTATTTCGAGGTGTGGGAAAGAAGACAGAAGCTAAGATGTAATGTTTATACCAAGGAGAACCATATGAGGGCCTGGCCCTGGGCCCTGCGCTGGGCCCCATGTCCTCCTCTGATGTGGGTTGGTGACCACTTTTACCTGGGCAAGTGAGTGTGGCCTTACACACTTACAGTAACCTCTAGTCAGGTGTGTTCAGATTGTGCTTTTCTGATTAACTGACTGTCTTGTGGTAGATGTTTTTTTTTTTTTTACTATCCAATAAGTGCTTATTTCATTAAGTGATTTTAAAAAAAGGAAGAGACCTCACAGATGTGGAGTCATGTATACACTGGGCTGCCCAGCATACTTTGCCTTAAAATTCTGCTCATTCTCCTTCAGGGTCCTGTCACGCAAGGGCAAGGAAGCCAGCTGGTGCTGCAGCCCCTGTGTGGGGCCACTGTCTGTTTGTCCTTTCATGTATCTGTTACTCCTTGTCAGGCATCTGCAGAGGGCCTGCCTCCTGCCAGTGCTCTTCCAGGCAGTGGGATATGGCAGGGAACAAGTGCGGTCCCCACCACCACCACCGTGCTTTCTAGTGGAAGTGGGAGATCAAAACTGAAGGACCCCTTAAAGATGCAGTAGTGGCACACGCAGTGATGAGTCGGAACAGATGACTGGCGGAGAGTGGGTTGCTTGGAGGGCGGTCCTGGGAGGCTGCCAGAGCTTGCTGTGGAGAGGGCTTCCTCGGCCCCAATACCTTCCTCACTGCAGGGGCCACAGACCCTGTGGCCCCCTCAGAGGCCTGCCTGGCGTAAGATAAGGAACAGGCAACGTCTCTGCTGGCTTGACTTAGGGGAGATTTGCACACAACCGATCTCACTGTTAGATGGAGAGCTATTTTTTTCAGCATAGGGATGATGATGTCTTATCCATTCTAGTACCCCTCTTATTGCACAGTGCCTAGCATAAAAGAAGGGTCCAGTAAATGCTTATGGAATGAATGAATTGATGTGTGAAGCAACAGATATAAATAATCCAAGAAGCCAGTGTCGTCCAGAGTTTAAAAACACAGGCTTTGTACTCAAATAAGCTTGAGTTCAAATTTCAGTTGTCATTTAACTTGTTACGTGAACTAGGCAAGGCATTTCACCTCTTAAGCTTCAGTTTTCTTCTCTGTAAATGGGGATAATAGAATTAGGTGCATGAAATTATAATTTCAATAAAATAATGTGCTTAACACAAAGTTTAGCTCCTAGTAATCATTCAGAAATGCCAGCCATATTGGTGAGATCTTCATCAACCAAACTTGGCACCACTTTGTGTGAGGTGATATAGTACCAAGTGCCATCTGATCTCACTCTCAAAGATGCAGT
Organism: Loxodonta africana; assembly: GCF_030014295.1. Lineage (NCBI taxonomy): Eukaryota > Metazoa > Chordata > Mammalia > Proboscidea > Elephantidae > Loxodonta > Loxodonta africana. Next base: position 227,891,360 of record NC_087343.1, read on the forward strand.
CTGCTGAGGAAGAACACAAAAATGGTGAGTTGTTTAGAAAAATATGCTAGGTATTTTAAGGTTGTTTAGAAAAATACACCAGCTAGGCTCAAGAAGGTAGATAGGGATTTTTTGTGTGTGGTGAATTCCCTCAGTTGCTTTTCTTAATGAGTTTTGACAGATAGTGTCTGCATATGCTTAACCCTTTGACAGAACTGAGTAATACTGCCAGTTCTGAAGCACCATTTAATGGCTTTCTTGAAGCCATTCCTCCCTCTTGCCTCAACAGGGTTCTGCTGATGTTCTGGGTTTCACTGGCTGGCAATCACATTCGGGTCTCTCATATGGGAGGTGAGAATTCTACTACTGAACCACCACTAACCCCCTTTAATGAGGTATAACTGATATAAAATAAACTGAATTGCTGTGACATATACACCCATTAAACCATCATCATAGTCAAGGTAATGAATATAACTGTCACCCCCAAAATTTTCTTGTGCCCCACTGTAATCCATTTTTCCCTCTACTTCCATTCCCAGGCAACCACTGATGTAATTTCTGTCACTAGATTAGTTTGGAATCATACAGTGTTTACTGTTTTTAGTTTGCCTGTTTTCTCTCCAGTTCATTATTTTGAAATTCATCCATGTCATGGTATGTATCAATAGTTTGTTTCTTTTTATTGCTTTTACCTATTGATGGACATTTAGGTTAGTTCTACTTTTTTGCTATTACAAATAAAGCTACTATGAACATTCACGTCCAAGTTTTTGTGTGGACATAGACCTTCCTTTTGGCTGGGTTATATGGTAAAAAAAGGGTTATATGGTAGATCTATGTTTAACTTTCTAAGTGAGTGCATACTGTTTTCTAAAGTGGATGCACCATTTTGCATTCCCACCAGCAGTGTGTGTGAGTTCTAGTTTCTCCGCATCCTCACCAATGCTTCATATGATCAGTCCTTTTAATTTTAGTCATTGTAATAGGCATATAATGGTATCTCATTGAGGGTTTAATGTGTATTGCTCTACTAGCTAACGACGCTGAACATCTTTTCATGTGCCTCCCTATGTATATATAAACAAAACCAAACCTTTTGCCGTCGAGTTGATTCCAACTCATAGTGACCCTATAGAACAGAGTAGTACTGCCCCATAGGGTCTCCAAGGAGCCACTGGTGGATTTGAACTGCTGACCTTTTGGTTAGCAGCCAAGCTCTTAACCACTGTGCCATCAGGTGTACACACACACACACACACACCTGTTTTTTTTTTTTTTCTGATGAAGTGTCTGATCAAATATTTTCCCCATTTTTTAAATGGGTTTTTTTTTTTTTAATTGAGTTTTGATAGTTCTTTATATATTCAGGATAAAAGTCCTTTATAGGGTACATATTTTGTAATTATTTTTCCCAGCCTGTTGCCTGACTTTCATTTTCAAAGCAGTATCTTTTGAAGATCAGAAGTTAAAAAATTTTGTTAAGTACAAAATACCAATTTTTTCTTTTATAGTCCATGTCTTTTGTGTCATGCTTAAGAATTCTTCGTGAAAGTGAAGGTCAGTAAGATTTTATCCTATCCTTTCTTTTAGAAGTTTTATAGTTTTGTCTGTTATATCTAAGCCTATGGTCTAATTTGAATTAATTTTTGTATAGGACTGTGAGGGAAATGTCAAGGTTATTTTCTTTTTTACGGCTATCCAGTTGTGCTAGTACCATTTGTTGAAATGATTATCCTTTCCCCATTCAATTGCCTTGGAATCTTTGTCAAAAATCAATTGACCATATATGTGTGAACTATTTCTGGACTCTGTCTATTGACCAATTTGTCTTTTTTTATGACTGTAGCTTTATAATAAGTCTTGAAATCAGGCAATGTAACCTTTCCTCTTTGTTGCCTTTTTTTCCCTCAAAGTTGTTTTGGCTATTTTATGTCCTTTGCATTTCCTTTTAACTTAAAAATCAGCTTGGCCTGCTCTGATTTTGATTGGGAGTCCATTGGACTGATAGGTCAACTTGGGGAGAATTGACATCTCACCAACACTGAGTCTTCTGGTTCATGAGCAATACACGTCCTCATTGTTTTAGGTATTTTTTAAATTTCTCAAAACAGCATTTTGTAATTTTCAGTATATAGGTCTTGCACATGTTTTGCTAGATTTATCCCTAAATATTTTATATTCTTATGCTATTGTAATTAAATGACATTACATTTTATTTTCAATTTCTGATTGCTCCTTGCTAGTTATGACTGTGGTGTAAAGAACCGTGGTGGCACAACGGTTAAGCAACTGATTTGAGACATTGTTTTTCTTAACAAGCTTATTCTTTCTTTGATATAGGCTCTACTTACCCTCTGAAGCCCTGGTGATGCAGTGGTTAAGAGCTGAGCTGCTAACCAAAAGGTTGGCAGTACGAATCCACCAGCCGTTCCTTGGAAACTCTGTGGGGCAGTCCTACTCTGTCCTGTAGGTCGCTGTGAGTCAGAATCAACTTGAGGGTGATGGGTTTGGTTTTTTTAATTTTTTACTTTTTTTATACTTATCCTCTTGGTACTATTTTTGCTGCATTCCACACATTTTGATATATCATATTTTTTATTTTACTCAGGTCATAATACTTTATAATTTCCATTATAATTTTTTTTTTACCTGAATGTTATTTAGAATTGTGCTATTTTTCAAGTATTTGTGGGATTTTCCAGACACTTCTCTGTTATTGATTTCTCATTTGATTTGATAGTGTTTAGGGAACATACTTTTTCTGATTTCCTTTAAGTTTATTGAAATTTGTTTTATTACCCAGGATATGGTCTATCTTAGAATGTGTTTCATTATCACTTAAAAAGAATGTGTATTTTGTTGCTGTTGTGTGAATTCTTTTAGTCTCCTATATCCTTTACCGATCTTTGTGTAGTTGTTTGGTCAGTTATTGTAAGAGCAGTGCTGAAATCTCCTTCTGTAATTGTGCATTTGTCTATTTATTTCAGTTCATTTAGTTTTGCTTTATGTATTTCGAAGTTTTTTATAAGGTACACAAACATTTAGGACTGTTACCCTCTCTTGAATTGACTCTTTTATTATTAAAAGTAACACCCTGATTTGCTTCTGGTAATATTCTTTGCTCTGAAATGTACTTTTTATGATGTTAATATGGCCACTCCAGCTTCATTTTGGTTGGGGTTGGCATGTGTGATGGTTAAGGTTATGTGTCAACTTGGCTAGGGCATGATTCTCAGTGGCTTGGCAGTTATTGTGTAATCATCCTCCATTTTATCTTATGTGAGCAGCTAATCATTCAAAGGGGAATTTCCTTAGAGGTGTGGCTGCATCCAGTATATATGGATATTCTGGCAAAGCTCATGATCTCTTGATCCTGCATCTCACTCATCATCCTCTGACCTCTAGTTCTTGGGATGTGAGCCAGTAGGCTGCTGTCTGACCTGCAGATTTTGGGATTCACCAGCTCCTGAAGACCCATAAGCCAGCAGCTTGCCATTTGACCTGCCAATTTTGGGATCGCCAGCCCCTGTAATCACATAAGTTAGGAGAAGCCTCCGGCCTGATGCCTGACCCACAGAATTGGCACTTGCCAGCCTCCACAACTGTGTGAGCCATTTTCCTGAAATAAATCTCTCTCTGTATATATATTTGCAGCCCTGGTGACACTGTGGTTAAGAGCTCAACTGCTAACCAAAAGGTCAGCAGTTTGAATCCACCACCTGCTCCTTGGAAACCCTATGGGGCAGGTCTACCTTGTCCTATAGGGTTGCTATCTTAGTTATCTAGTGCTGCTATAATAGAAGTATCACAAGTGGATGGTTTTAACAAAGAGGAATTTGTTCTTTCACAGCCTAGGAGGCTAGAAGTACAAATTCAGGACACCAGCTCCAGGGGAAGGCTCTCTGTCAGCTCTGGGGGAAGGTCCTTGTTGTCAGTCTTCCCCTGGTCTTGCAGCTTCTCAGTTTGTGCTCTGCTTCCTGCTCTGCTTTCTTGTTGGTGGGAAGTCCCTTGCTTGATTCTCTCTTTTATATCTCAGAAGAGTGACTCAGAATACAACCTGATCCTGTAGATTGAGTCCTGCCTCATTAACATAAAAAAAAAAATAACTGCTTCTAATTCTGCCTTATTAACATCATAGAGGTAGGATTTATAACACATAGGAAAATAACATCAGATTACAAAAATGGTAGACAACCACACAATACTGGGAATCATGGCCTAACCAAGTTGATACACATTTTTGGGGCACAGAATTCAATCCATAACAGTCACTATGAGTTGGAATTGACTTGACATCAATGAGTTTTGGTATATACATATTTATATATATATGCTTCACTGGTTTTACTCTTCTAGAGAACCCAGCCTAAGACATTTGGTACAGAGAATGGTTATAGAGGAACAAAATGGTAAGGGTGATTCTCATGTCTGGCTAGTCTAAAAGGCCTTCATGCCTTTGCCTCCAGTAGTGAAGGGGGCACTGCTAATCCATGATGTGAGGTGGCAGTAGAAATACGAAAAATATCACTATCTATGGATCAAATATTTGTGAGACAAGGCTCTGAGTGATTTCATGTTTGATGCTTTTCTACAGTTTTGTGTAGAAAATGAGAAGTATAAAGAAGCTGGCTGCTTGGTCCTACTTTAACTAGACAAAGTGGTGAAGAAAGGGATGAGCTCAGAGCTTCAGAGTCACAGCTCAGGCACTGCATAAAAGACCTGAAAGAAAGCCTTATTTTTTGTAGCAACAGAGCTGATATTGCCAAAAACCACACCCAGAGTGTTATCGTTAGAGTGGCTGAATTACAAAGCCAATTGAATTCCCAACCTTAAGTGGTGTCTAAAGTTAAAGTGAGGGCATTAATTGGGAAGAAATGGGATCCTGAAACCTGGAATGGGGCCATATGGGCAGATAATCAGGAAGCTGGGGACACTGAGCCTCTAAATTCTGTTACATCACTCCTGCCAGCAGAACCAGCCCTCTTACTCACACTTGAAGAAATCACTCCATCTTTGTCTGTTAAGCCACCCTCCCCAGTAAAACCATTATTTCTTCCACCACCATATGATGAGATTAATCCAGCGGTGCCTTAGTCTGAGATATCACCTTCTTTGGCAACTGGAGTGTTGCCTGGGGCATCGCCTGAGGAAAATGCCTTATAAGACATTTCTTAACGTTTCCAGGAACCACCCCTACCACCAATTTTTGCTTCTCAACCTATAACTAGAATTAAGTCCCAATGAACCCCAAAAGGTGAAGCACAAGGTGTGACCAGGAGAAGGTACACTACACTCTGAAAGCACGGCTTGATTTTTCTAATATTTACAGAAGAAACCTGGGGAATATGTGTGGGGATGGCTATTAAAGGTGTAGGATGATGGTGCAAGAAACAAAGTTTGATCAGTCTTGAGTTTTTTGACACGAGCCCACAAGCACAGATTCTTCATTCAGTGTTTCAGCTTGAGAGATTAGAAAGCAACTAATAGTTTATTTGGTTGGTTCACTGAAGCATGGACTAAGTGGTGGCCTACACTAAATCAAGTTGAAGTACTAGACTTGCCTTGGTATACTGTAGAAGAAAGTATCCAAAGGCTTAGGGAAATTTGCATATTAGGGTGGATTTATCAGGTTAGAACCACAGATTCACCCCTGGACTATCCAGAGGACACACCTTTTACCACAACGGAGAGGAACACATTGTTAAGTGAGCTGCAGCATCCTTGAAGACTGCCGTGATTGCTATTTTATGTAAGTCAGAGTTGGCAGTAGGAACGACCCTAACTAAATTAAGACACTTGACTACAGTGGGGCTGATTGGACCCCACGGAGTTAGGGCCCAAGTGGTGGCACTTAATCGACAAAGACAAGGTAGGTGTGGTTACCATAATGGCCTGTACCATCAAAGCTGTAATGAGAATAGTTCGACTCCTGTGAACTTATGGTGTTGCCTACTTAATCATGGAGTTCCTAGGAGTGAAATAGTTGGGAAATCTAGTAAATATTTACTTGATCTGCATAAGGGGAAGAATTCTAAGTCAGGTGAATGTCAGTGTAACCTGAATTGCCAGATTAGAGAGTCATTGCCCTTCAGTCAATTCTCAGACATGAGCCAGTTTTTAGACCCACAACCCCTTGAATGAAGAGGAGGCTGAGTTCCCTTGAGGAAGGACCCCACTGCACTTCCAAAAGTGTATACTATTAATCTTTCTCCCAACTTTCCCCAAAGGGATTTACATCCTTTTACGAAAGTGACTGTTCATTGGGGAAAAGGAAACAATCAGACTGTTCAGGGATTACTGGATACTGGCTCTGAACTGAGACTAATTCCTGGAGACCCAAATCATCACTGTGGCCCACAAATCAGAGTGGTGGCACGTAGAGTTCAGGTTATTAATGGGGTTTTAAGTTCATTTCACAGTGGTTCCAGTGGCCCCTGAACCCATCCTGTAGTGATTTCCCTAGTTCCAGAATGCATAATTGGAATAGACATACTTAGCAACTGGCAGAACCCCCATATAGGATCTCTGACATGTGGAGTAAGGGATATTGTGGTAGGAAAAGCCAAGTGGAAGCCACTAGAGCTGCCCCTACCTAGGGAAATAGGAAGACAAAAGCAATACCTGGAGGAATTGCAGAGATTAGGACTTGAAGGATGCAGGGTTGGTGATTCCCAGCGCATCGCCATTCAGCTTGCCTATTTGGCCTGTGCAAAAAACAGATGGATCTTGGAGAATGACAGTGGATTATCATAAACTTAACCTGGTGGTGACTTGAATTGCAGCTGCTTTTCCAGATGTGGTTTCGTTGATTGAGCAAATTAATATATCTCCTGGTACTTGATACACAGCCATGAATCTGGCCAATGCCTTTTTCTCAATTCTGGTTTAGATAGAAAATCAGAAGCAGTTTGCCTTCAGCTGGCATAGCCAGCAATACACCTCCATTGTCTTACCTCAGTGGTATATCAGCTCTCCAGCCATATGTCATAATGTATTCCACAGGGTCTTTGATTGCCTTTCAATTTCATAAGAATTTCACACTGGTCTATGATTGGACCTAGTAAGGAGGAAATATCAATGACTCTAGACTTACTGGTAAGACATTTGCATGCTGTGGGGTAGGGAAATTAATCCAACAAACTCTCAGGCACCTTATACCTCAGTGAAATTTCTAGGGGTCTAGTGGAGTGGGGTATCTCAAGATACGCTTTCTAAAGTGAAGGATAAGTTATTACATTTGGCCTTTCCCACAACTAAAAAGGAGGCACAAGGACTGATTGGCCTTTTTGAATTTTGGCAGCAACATACACCTCCACTGAGTGTGCTACTCTGGCTTATTTATCAAGTGACTTGAAAAACTGCTAGAATTTTGAGTAGGGCCCAGAACAAGAGAAGGCTCTTCAGCAGGTTCAGGCTGCTCTGCAAACTGTACTACCACTTTGGCCACATGATCTAGCTCATCCAATGGTACTTGAAGCATCAGTGGCAGATAGAGATGCTGTTTGGAGTCTTTGGCAGGCCCTTATTGGTGAATCACAGTGTAGACTCTCAGAATTTTGGAGCAAAGCTCTGCCATCCTCTGCAGATAACAACTCTCCTTTTGAGAAACAGCTTTTAGGTTGTTACTGGGCCTTAATAGAGAGTGAATGATTAACAATGGGCCACGAAATCACTATGTGGCCTGAGCTGCCCATCATGAACTGGTGTTGTCTGACCCACAGAGTCGTAAAGTCTTAGGTGTATAGCAGCAGCACTTCATCATTAAATGGAAGTAGTATATATGAGATCAAGTTCAAGCAAGACCTGAAGGCACAGGTAAGTTACATGAGGAAGTAGCCCATATGCCCATGGTCCCCACTCCTGTCACATAACCTTCCTTCTCTCAGTCTGCACCTATGGCCTCATGGGGAGTTCCTTATGTTCACTTTACTGAGGAAACGAAAACTCATGCCAGGTTTACAGATGGTTCTTCATGCTATGCAGGCACCTCTTGAAAGTGGACAGCGGGAGCACTGCAGTCCCTTTCTGAGACTTATCCAAAGGACAGTGGTCAAGGAAATTCTCCCAGTGTGCCGAACTTAGAGCAGTGCACCTGGTTGTTCATTTTGCTTGGACGTAGAGATGCCCAGTTTTTGATTGTATGCTGATTCATGAGCTGTGACCAATGGTTTGGCTGGGTGGTCACGAATTTGGAAGGAATATGGTTGGAAATTTGATGACAAAGGGGTGTGGGGAAGAGGTATGTGGATAGACCTCTCTGAATGGGCCAAAGAAGTGAAGATAATTGTATCTCATGTGACTGCTCACCAAAGGGTGACCTCTGCAGGATTTTAACAATCAAGTGAACATGTTCTGTGGATAGCAGTCATTTTCTTTCCCCTGCTACTGCTGTCATTACCCAATGGACTCATAAACAAGTGGTCATGGAGGCAGGGATGGAGGTTATATTTGGGCTCAGAAACTTGTACTTCCACTCACCAAGGCCGACTTCGCTACAGCCACTTCTGAGTGCCCAGTCTGCCGACAGCGGAGACCAACACTCAGTCCGCGATATGGGACCATTCCTAGAGTTGATCAGCCAGCAACCTGGTGTCAGGTTGATTACCTTGGACCACTCACTTGATGGAAAGGGGGCAGCATTTTGTTCTTCCTGGGATAGACACTTACTCTGGATTCATATTTGCCTTCCCTGCATGCGGTGCTTCTGCCAAAACTGCCATCCACAGACTCATATTATGCCTCATCCACCATCACGCTATCTCTGTCAGCATTGCCTCTCATCAAGGAACTCCCTTCACAACAAAGGAAGTGTGGCAGTGGGCCCATGCTCATGGAATTCACTGATCTTACCATGTTCCCCATTATCCTGAAGCAGCCGGCTTCATGGAATGATGGAATGGCCTTCTAAAAACACAATTATGATGCCAGCTAGGTGGCAATACCTTGCAGGTTTGAGACAGTGTTCTCCAGGAGGCTGTATGTGCTCTAAACCAGTGTCCAACATATGATGCTGTTTCTCCCATATCCAGGAATCAAGGGGTGGAAATGGGAGCGGCACTGCTCACTGTTGCCCCTAGTGACCCACTCACAAAATTTTTGCCTCCAGTCGTCACGACCCTATGCTGTGTGGGTCTAGAGTTCTTAGTTCCAAAGGGAGGAATGCTCCCACCAGGAGACATAACACTGATTCCATTGAACTTGAAGTTAAGAATGTCACCTGGCCACTTAGGGCTTCTTGTGCCTCTGAATCAGCAGGCAAAGAAGGGAGTTACCATGCTGGTTCTTGTGATTGATCCTGATTACTAAGGAGAAATTGTATTGATATTACGTAATAGGAGTAAAGAAGAGTATGTTTGAAATGCAGGAGATACCTTAGGACGTCTCTTAGTACTACTATGTCCTGTGATTAAAGTCAGTGGAAAACTACAGCAACCCAATTCCAACATGACTACTAATGGTCCAGACCCTTTAGGAATGAAGGTTTGGATCACCCCACCAGGCAAAGAACCATGACCAGTTGAGGTGCTTGCTGAGGGTAAACAGAATACAGAATGAGTGGTGGAAGATGGTAGTTCTAAATACCAGCAACAACCACGTGACCAGTTGCAAAATGAATGCTGTAATTGTTTTTGATATTTCTCTTGTTTGGTTGTATGTGTATATTTGTGTGTGTGTGTGTATTATATATAAGAAAACAAAGATTTTGCCATGTATGTGGCAAATATCTTTGTTTCTTCCCTGCCTATTCTATTACTTATCATAAAAGATTCGATGCAAATGGGGCTAGTTGTGTTTTTGGTTGTACCCATGTTGGTTGTATCATGTTAGGTGCATGTATGACTTTATTATTGTCTTTATTTAGAGATTATGCATGGTTTAAGGAGATGTGTACAGGTGCCAAGTTGACAGTGGTTGTACTGTGATGGTTATGTGTCAATGTGCCTAGGCCATGATTCTGAGTGGTTTGGCAGATATGTAGTTATCCTCTGTTTTGTGATCCGATGTGAGCAGGCAGTCAATTGAAAGGAGAATTTCCTTGGGGGATGTAGCTTGCATCCAATATATATAGATGTTCTGGCAAAGTTCACACTCCCTTGATCCTGCATTTGACTCATCATCCTCTGACCTCCGGTTCTTGGGATGTGAGCCAGCAGCCTGCTGTTTGACCTACCGATTTTGGGTTCATCAGCCCCTGCAGCCACAGGAGTCAGGAGAAGTCTGCAGCCTGACACCTGACCAGTGGATTTGAGACTTGCCAGCCTCCACAACCTCGTCAGTTATCTCTTGAAATAAATCTGTTTCTGTATGTGCTTATAAACTTCGCGCTGGTTTTGCGCCTCTGGAGAATCCAGCCTGAGACGGCATGCTACATCTTTGTTCTTTGAAACTATTTGTATGTTTATATTTAAAGTGCCCATCTTATAAGTAACATATAGTTTGGTCGAGTTTTTTTTTCTTAATCCAGTCTTAAAATCTTTGCTTTTCAATTGGGATATTTACACCATTTATATTTAATGTGATTATTGATTTGGTTAGGTTAAATTTTCATCTTATTAATGGTTTTCTATTTGTCCCTTTTTTAAATTAGATCACTTTTGCCTCTTTTCCACCTTACTTTTTTTGTTTTTTCTATTTTTTGTGTGTGTTTTTAGTGAACGTTTACTCAGAAATTAGGTTTCCATTTGACAATTTCTTTACAAATTGTGCAGTGACATTAGTTACATTTTTCACGATGTGTTATTTCCTTAATTGTGTTCTGGTTGGTCCATTTCCAGTACTCTAGTTTTCCTGCCCCCTTCTCATCTTTGCTTTAGGGTAAATATCGATGTTTTGGTCTTATATAGATTGTTTTTTTAGTGGACCACCATCCTTACGGGTAATGGCCTTTATTTTGTGTGCCACTCTGTTATTTCACTAAAACGTGATCTCAGGGGATAGTTTTGGTTCACAGTTTAAAGAGTGTCTCAGGACAGTAGTCTCAGGGAGTCCTCTGGTCTCAACTGGTCCAGTAACTCTGACCTTTTTTAAGGATTTGAGCTTTTGTTCTACATTTTTCTCCCATTATATCTGGAACCGCTTATTGTGACCCTGTTCAGAACTGTTGGTAGTGGTAGCCAGGCACATCTAGTTCTTCTGGTCTCAGGGTAGATGAGGCCATGACTCGTGTAGCCTCTTAGCCTTGTAGATGTGTTTCTTCTCTGAACCTTTGGTTTCTTACTTACTCTTTTGGTCTAATGAGTAGAGACCAAATGTTTTATCTTAGATGACTACTCACAAGCTTTTAAAACCCCAGACAGTACTCACTTCACTAGGATGCAGAACATGAACTTTGTGAGCTATATTATTTCAGTTGAGTTGTCCCATGAGAATAAGGTCCTGAGCATTTAAACCTAGAAAACCAATCTCTCAGGGTGTTTATGTCTGAGAAATATCTGTAATTATGTCTTGTATGTGGCTGGACACACATACCTTTACTTACATGTATGTATAGATACTTCTGCCTGTTCACATGAACGTACATACCTTATACCTATAGGCCTGTATACATACATATGTTAACCATAGATTCATTTTTGGTCATTGTTGCTGTTGTTGTCAAATTATGTATGTCAAATTCCTTAGTACATCCTTCATCCTTTCCTCTTGAGTGCTTCTTAGTGACATCATTTACTTTGATCAAGCTGTGCTCACTACACCCACATTCAGTGCTACTTTTCCTACCACCAAAAATAACAAGTATCTATGAATTGGAATTGACTTGACAGCAATGGGTTTTTTTTTTTCTTTTTAATGATCTAGAGCATGATTCCATCTCTCCCTCTCTCATTCTTGGTAACAACCAATGAACGTTAGTCTCTTTATGCATATTTTTTTTTATACAAGTGGGATCTTACAATGTTTATCCTTCTGTGATTGATTTATTACACTTAGTGTTATGTCCTCCAGTTCCATCCATATTGTAATATGTTTTACGGACTGATCATTGTTCTTTATGGTTGTATAGTATTCCAATGTATGTACCATGTTTTGCTTTTCCTTTTATCTGTGAATGGGCACTTAGGTTGTTTCCATTTTTTTGCTATTGTTCCCACCATGTTTTGGGTTGAGTATTTTTTATGATCCAGTTTATCACTTTTATTAGCTTATTAGCTATACTTCCTTAGTCTGATTTTAGGGATTGATTTGGGGTTCATTTTATACACCTTTAACTTATCACAGTGTATCTTCCAGTAATGATATACTAGGTCACATGTAGGATTAAGAATCTTACAAAAATAAACTTCCATTTTATCTCTCCTGGCTTTTATGTTATTGTTGTCATGCTATTTTACTTCCAATTGTTATAAAATTTATAGTACATTGCTATTATTTTTGCTTGAAATAATCTATGATCTATTAAAACACTTATTAAAAATAAAAAATAATATAATACTTATCCATCTATTTTTTGTTTCTGGTCCTTTTTTTTTGTTGTTGTTGTAGAACCAGATTTTCTTCTGATACAATTTTCTTTTTCAATGATGGGCTTCCTTTAATATTATTTGTAGTACAGGTGTAATGGTGATAAATTATTTTAGCTTTTGTTTGTTTGAAAAAGTCTTCATTTTGCTTTTGTATTTGAAAACTATTTTCAGTATGTATACTATTCTTGGTTGACATATTTTTTCTTCCATTATTTTAAAGGTATCATTCTGTTGGCTTCTGGATTGCATTGTTTTTGAGAAGTCCTCTGTCCATCATATCTGTGTTTGTCCCTGTGTACACAATGTTTCTTTCTTTCTTTTCTGGCTGCATATAAGATTTACTCTTTATCAATGATTTTAGGTAATTTGATTATGATGTGCCTTGGTTTCATTTCCTTCATTTTTTTCTGCCTGGGTATTGTTGGCCTTCTTGAATCTGTGGGTTCATAGTTTTCATCGAAATTAAAGAAAATTTTTTTTAAATATGTTTTTGTTCTGTTTGTTTCCCCCTTCTGAGTTTCAATTTTACGTATATTGATCCCACAGCTAACTAATGTTTCTTTCCTTCTTTTTTAAGTGGGCTCTTTTCTTTTGTAATGTCTAATGTGATGTTAATTCCACCCAGTGTATTTTTCATCTCAGTTGCATTTTTTTTTTTAGATGCTTGGTTTGGGTCTTTGTTTTGCTTTTCATGTCTCTCCTTAGTATTTCATGCTTTCCTCCATCTTCTTGAACATATGCAAAGTATTTATAATAACTATTTTAATGTCCTGTTTGCTAATTATCAGTAATTTTGGGGTCTGTTTCTTACTGATCAACTATTTTCATTATAAGGAGCCCTAGTGGCACAGTGGTTAAATGCTTGGCTGCTAACTGAAAGGTCAGTGGTTTGAACCCACCTGCAGCTTTGTGGGAGAAAGATTTGGCAGTCTGCTTCCATTAAGATTATAGCCTTGAATGGTTATGAGGGAGGGGAGGAATAGGGATGGAAAAACACTAAATAGAGAATGTGATGGAAAAACACTAAGTAGAGAACAATACTAGGGAAGCCAACACAACTTGTCCAAGGCAAGGTCGTGGAACCTCCATAGATGCATCCAAACTCCCTGAGGGACTGAATTACTGGGCTGAGGACTGTGGAGCCCATGGTCTCGGTGAACATCTGGCTCAGCTGGCATAATGTAGTTTATAAAGAGAATGTTTAACATTCTACTTTGGTGAGCAACATCTGGGGTCTTAAAAGCTTGTTAGTGGCCATCTAAAATACTCCACCAGTCCTACCCCGTCTGGAGCAAGAGAGAATGAAGAAAACCAAAGACACAAGGGAAATATTAGTCCAAAAGACTAATGGACCACAACTACCACAGTCTCCACCAGACTGAGTCCAGCACTGGATGGTACCTGGCTACCACCACCAACTACTCTGACAGAGCTGGAGAAAAATGTAGAACAAAATTCTAACTCACACACACGAAAAAAGACAAGACTTGCTGATCTGATAGATACTGGAGAAACCCTGAGAGTATGGCCCCCAGATACCCTTTTAGCTCACTAATGAAATCATTCCTTAGGTTCACCCTTCAGCCAAAGATTAGACAGGCCCATAAAACAAAATGAGACAAAATGGCACACTAGTCCAGGGGCAAGGACTAGAAGGCAAGAGGGGACAGGAAAGCTGGTAATGGGGAACCCAAGGTCGAGAAGAGGAGAATGTCGACATGTTGTGGGATTGGCAACCAATGTCACAAAATAATATGTGTATTAATTGTTTAATGAGAAGCTAGTTTGCTCTGTAAACCTTCATATAAATTACAATAAAAAAAAAAGAATAATACAAGTCATCAGTTGAAAAAAAAAAACAAAGAAAAGATTACAGCCTTAGAAACCCTATGGGAAATTCTCCTCTGTCTTTTGGGTCACTATGAGTCGGGATTGACTTGAGGGCAATGGGGTAGTCTCATTGTAGAATATATTTTTGTACTTCCTTGTATTCCTGGTAATTTTTGGTTGAATGACAAACATTGTGAATTTTATGTTTTTGGATTCTGTAATCTTCTGTATTCCTTTAAGTATTTTAAACTTGTTGTGGAACACATTTAAATTACTTGAAAAAATTTAGATCCTTTTGTGGTTTGCCATTAAACTTAGAGACTGTCAGAGCAATCTTTAGTCTGTTGCTAATTTGGCTCTACTGCGGAGGCAGTACCCATCTGAGTACTCAACCCGATGCCTCATAGATTTCAAGGTTTCTGTAGTCCAGTTTTTGGGAATATAAACTGGTCCCAGATCTGTGTCAGCTACAACTCTTGTTTGTCCTGCTTGTTTCTGATGGTTTTTCACTCACGCACATGTACTGCTGCCCACATTCAGGTGAAGACTCAAGGGGAATCGCCCATAGATGGAGTATTTTCTCTGTTCAGCTCTCTCCTCTCTGGTACTCTGCCCTGCTGATTCTAGCTACCTTGGCCTCCTTGATTTTCAACTTCGTCTTCTGAACTCAGGACTTCTCTGACTTTGCCTGAGTTCTGCCTTCCTGTGCTGTGGCCTGGAAACTCTCTCTAAACTGTAAGCTGGAGAATCACAGGACTCATCTCATCTGTTTCCCTTCTCTCAGCAATCACTGTCCTGGGCTGCCTGCTGTACAATGTCTGAAACCCTCGTTTCGTATCTTTTGTCTGATTTTTATTTGTGTAAGGGGAGAGAATCAATCCCGTCCCTCTGCTCAGTCATGGCTGGAAGTAGACATCCTCTGGGACTTCTTATATCTCTTTAATCTTCTGTCATCACTGGACAGAGGTTCTTTTGGCTGCCTGTCGGAGTGTCTGGCAGTATTGTTCACTGTTCCATTAAATCTTTATACAGAGTAGGACTCCTTTGTCCTATTGTCTAGCGTTCTTCAGACTTAAAGCTGAGACTGTGGGGGCACTGAGGTTTGCGAAAGTCCTTTCTCCATCTCACCACTATATTCTCCGTACCACTCCCCACAAATGCAAAGGGATTGAAGAATCAACACTGCCACCAAACTTCAATCAGGTTTAGGACTAGGGTCAGGGTTTAGAGGGGCTGAGCTCCAAGCTTTTATCAGTATCTTGTAAGTTATGGATTGGATTTAAAAGCCAGCCACTTTATATGAAAATTTTTCTCTGGGAAATTGCCTTTGCCATCTCAAATAACTGACTTTTGAGTATATTCTTTTAATAAATGAATTTGATAACATTTGATATCGAATGTGACTGCTGACCATGGCTTCTGATTTTCTTTGGTTTCTTCCTACCTATGATTTCCAATTGTGATTATTTTTTTTTAAAACTGTTTACTGGAGCATCTGTAGACAGAGAAGATCTTCATGTGGTTCCCTGTAAGTAGTGCTTCTTATCATCCTGTTATTGAGTTATATTTTTAAATTGAGGGATGGTTCTTTTTACATCACTGGAGTTTTAACGTTTTGGTTGAATATACTGCCCTGTGTCTTGCTGTCCCATGTGGCCTGGCTCTACGTCATTTTGAGTGATCTCTTGGCCAGAACGCAACGAAGGTGTTACGTTGGGCACGTTTTCCAGTCTGGCCTCTGTAGAACCAAGACTTACGAAGTGGCAGGTTTCCTCCTTTTTTGTTAACCTTCCTTCTCAGGAATCAACGTGAGCGAGAGTCAGGGCTTTGAGAGACATGTGCCCTTGCACCACTGCCCAGCGGTGCCCAGTGGCCTGGCACGTTGTGCTTGCTCTGCAGCCATGACATCAAACCATGTGGTACGGCCTGTGCCTTCGGTGCTGCAGTGGGGGGAGGCCGCCTGTGGGAAGGACAAGGACAGTCAGGCAGGTGGCAGCCCAGACCTGTCTGAAGCACTGTTGTGGTCATGGAACTGGGTCCGTAAAACTATCTTGACATGATCTTTTTAAAGTTATCCTTGAGATGTGTTTCTTTTTTTAAGGCTTATGAATGTTGTTTTCAGGAAGTTTTCAGCAGGCAACTTATTATTAAACAGTCTCATACGGAATGCTGATGTAGTCACAATAGCAGCTCATGTTTGTGAAGCCCCTGACTTGTGCCAGCTTTTCTGATTTGAGTACTTAACGTGTGAGCTCACATCTCGTCCTCACAACACCCCTGTAAGGTAGACCTTGTTGGTTTACCCATTTTAAAATGAGGAAGCCCAGGCACTGAGAGACTAGCTGAATTCACACTGCCTGTAAGTGAAGAGACCAGGATTTGGCCCCGGGCCTTCTGACCTCATGAGCCCCATATCTACCTTCATAGCTAATAGGTGGAGAGAGGAGCTGCCTGCTTTGCGAGGAGTGGATTCTAGAGCTCCCAGAGTCTTGCTTTCCTGGTGGTCTCAGCGGCACCCCTGTATGGCAGCTGTGGGGTTTTGAGAGCTGCAGGCCTAGTAGCAATGACCATCCACGCTATCCTTAGGGAGTTGGTGGGCGAGGAGTCAGGTAGCAGGAGCACACAGGCACTTAGGTCTGTGGATAACCTGAATCCTGAGAACATTTGAAGAGGGGAATGCTTATTAATGGATTGCTTGAACCAGGACCTTGTTTGCTGTTTCATTCATTCTGCACATCTTGCTGGGTGCCTGGGAGAGCCAGGCACCCTTCTAGGCACTGCAGATACAGTAGGGAACGGATAGATAATGAGTCTGCTTTCTGGCAGCTGCCTTTGTGTGGGTGTGTGGAGGCAGTGAGGTGGTGGGGAGGAGACCAGTAAAATCAAAACTGTTGCCATTGAGTTGGTTCTAACTCATAGCGACCCTATAGGACAGAGCAGAACTGTCCCCATAGGGTTTCCTAGGAGTGGCTGGTGGATTTGAACTGCTAGCCTTTTGGTTAGCAGCCGAGCTCTTAACCACGGTGCCACCAGGGCTCCGTGGGGGGAAGGGATGTTTATATGTAATTATATGTAAAAATACATATAATTAAAGACACCATATAGCATGTAGATGATGGTATTTGCTGTGGAGTAAAGAAGTCTGAAGTAAAGAAGGGCACGGGTTGGGATGCTGGGTGCATTTTGAAGAGGGTGCTCAGGGTTGGCCTCCCTAAAAACGGACATCTGAGCTGGGCCTGGAAGGCAGCGCAGGAGTATGCCCTGTGGGTGCTGGAGGGAAGAGTGTTCGAGGCCTGGGGATGGCTGCTCAGAGCAGAGAGGCTCTGGGGTGGACGTGCCTGGTGTGGCCACGGAGCATTAAGGAGGCCGGTGTAGCTGGAGTGCAGTAAGCAGAGGGGAGGGGTAGGAGAGAGGCCAGAGGGACAGCAGGGGACACTGCAGCGGCTAGTGGATCCTGCAAGGCTGGCTCTTCTCTGTGTGAATGGGAGGCCAGTGGGCTCTGGTGGCTTGGGAGGTGCCCATGGGGGTGAGTGTGGGCATGGGGGAATCCCTTTGTCTTCTCTCCGTGTTTGTCTTTTCCAACTGAAGCTCTTGTATACCTGCTTCCTGGAGGCCATCGAGATCCCTGTTGGCTTGGGACCAGCTGTGTAACTGCAGACCTGGGTCTAATTCTTACAGAAGTCTTGAGGCACACAAACATACCCTCCTTCATGTGCCACCCCTTTTCTTCCCTTAGACTTTGGTATTGTCCAAATTCTTCCTCTTGGCAGATGGGAAGCTTGAGTTGGGACCTGGCCTGTAGTTCTGGAAATCAAACCAGGCAACCCTGACCAAGTTCTCCTACCTGCCTGGGGTATACAGGCAGGCAGGTGCCAACTGGAGATGCCAGAGCAGCCAGGCCACAGGCGGAACCAGACCCGCCTGGGAGCCATCCAGACTGCAGAGAAATTCTGGAGGGCTGCCGCAGGCAGCTTCTGGAAATTCCCCTAGGCAAGGCTGCTGTTAAATAAAGACAGGGAACTTTTTATAAAGTACCCTGGCCTCTCCTGCTGCAGGGAGGAAGCTGTTAAGAGCACTGAGCTGGGGGAAATGGAAATGGCTTTGCTTTGAGTGGCAGACTTGGAGTCCTGCAGCGTCTTGCTGTGGGGTTCTGGGCGGTGTGACGAGCCAGAACAAACTCATCTGCAGTGATGTTCCCCAGGGGAGCAGGGCTTTGGAGGACTTGGTGTTCCACTCCCATGTCTCCTAGCACTTTTCTCACTTTCTTAGAGTGAGAAGAGCTGCCATTTTCCAGAGTGAGCTGAGACAGGCCTCTTCTGGTTCCTTGGAGACAATGGGTACTCTCAGAGATGGCTGGACCCTGGTGTCCTACTGCATCCTGCAGATAAGGATTGGCACCTCACACAGTTGGCTGAGGCAGAACCTTCGTGCTGGTCTCAGCTCACTGAGATAAGGAGGAGACTAAGACAGAATAATAAGGAAAGCTTCATTGAATGTTTTTGTTTACTTTGAGATCTTTTATTCTTTGTAATGACGAATTGGTCGATTTCTTAAATTTTTTTTTTCACATTACCTTAACATAACAACTTTCACTGTAGATTTAGAAAATTCAGAAAATATAAAACAGAATTTGAAAATTCTCCTGTAATTCATACAGACAGGATGACTGTGCAGAGGAGCTCAGGGACCACTCTGCCCACTCCGTCAGTCCACTGACCCTGCAGGGTCCTCTGAGTGCCCCCGACCCCACCCATGTCCTTCTAGGTGACCCCGTTTCCCCCTCCTCACCTGCCTCCCGGTCCACGGTCCAGCCTGTAGCCCCCTTCCAACAGGCTCCCTTCACCTTCTCCTCTGTCTGCCTGAGGGTCCATTTGGTCCAAAAACAGCACAGTGTTGCTGGGGAACCATCCCACTTGCAGACTGGCCTCCCTTTAAATTCATGACCCCAAAACTCGAAAAGGCTCTCCATCCTGCCCCAGAGCCAGCTAGTGAATGTGCTTCTGTCTGAGATCATCGTTTTACACCAGGTCTTCTGTCCTCAGATGTCTAATCTAAGCAGAGTTCCGTCTCAGTTCAAGGAGAAAAGCGGGGCTTTGTCTCCCTGGCTGTGCGTCTGTGCTTGGCCCTTCCTGCGTCGAGGATGATGTAGTGGACCTGCTCAGCCCCCAGAGCGAGTTCCTCTCCTCTTGTCCACTTCTCCTGGGCTGTAGTTTCTTCTTCTGTCAGCATCCAAGATGATGTAATAGCTCCTATGTTAAAATAAAAATTAAAAAAAACCTCTGATTTCCAGCTAAAATGGCAGATTAAATTCGCAGTGACCTGTGCTTTCTCTTAAGACCACTAAAATGAATTAGGGTAATTTTAAAGGGCAGAACCCCCAAGAGATTGCAGAGGAGACGACAGGGTTTGGAAGTTCAGAAGCAGATGCACAGACCAACCCTGCCAAGCAGGTCTGAGAGTCAGCAGGGTCAGGGGTGTATATATATGTGCGCGGGGACTCAGGAGAATGGCAGACTGCCCCCCAAAGTCTTGGGAGAGGCAGTGACAGCTACCTGGTAAAAATGAGGAGAGGGTGGTAAAGGAGAGGCTAAAGTAGAAACTTAGTTCAAAGCCTGTTTAAAAAGCAGTCAGACTGTCAGATGCCACCCCACAGTGCACCTAGCCTGACCACCCCTTCCCCACCCTGGCTGGAGACCCCAGGTTCCTCCTCAGGTGCATGAGCCCAGAGGTGGTAGGCCCAGCAGGGGGTGGCGCCCTAAGGTGAAAACAGATGGTGCTGTTCTTGATTTCTGGAACAGTATGGCCCCAGCCTCCTACCCTGTTGCTCCCAGAACACTGGAAGCCTGGGGGTCCACGTAAGAGGTGGGAGGTAGGGTGCTGATGAGCAGGGCAGGCTGGTGGCCGCCCCAGGAGGAGCAGCTCTGTGGATAGGGGAGCGCTGAGGGGGCTCCAGGAGGAATGTCTTCCGGAAGAGACCTTTCCGGAGTATTTCGTGCTATGTCTGGACGGCCTGAAGGGAGACTGATCCCTGGCGGAGAGTTTAGAGATAAGTTAATGAAGAGCACATAGAAAACTCGGAAGCTTTGGTGGCACGATGTTAAGCGGTTCGCTGCTCAACGTAAGGTCAGAGGTTTGACCCCGCGCAGCAGCTCCTCGGGAGAAAGCCCGGGCGGAATCCTGTGGGCGGTTCTGCTGCGCCGCACGGGGTCGCTGTGAGCCGGAAGGGACTCGACCGCACCTAACAGCAGCCCGTAGAAACCAAGCCCACCGCTGAGGCCTGTTCACGCCAAGACACGGGAGAGTTACACAGGAGGGGACACGGGGCTTCGAGCGTGGATAGCAGATACATACACAGCCACAGAAGGCGAACCGTGATCGTGGATCTGGCGACACTGTAACTGTTCAGAGAGGCTAAGAAGGAGAGGAGCGGCATGTGTGAGGGGCGTAAGAGAGCACATTCTCAGCTCTTCCAGTAGGAATTCAGTAGATGATACTTAAAATTGTGCAATCAGGAAATAGCGATCTCAACTTGGTAATGAGAAATACAGGGATAAATACCAAAAGAGAAGATAAAAGAGTTGACAGATTCCTGCGGGGAGTGGAGGACGCTAGGAGCAGGGGGAGAGAGCCAGGGCCACCGTTTTTTTCATTATATACTTTGTAGAATTATTGGACTTTTACGACTATGTATATTTATAGTTTTGTTAAAAATCACAGTTAAAAGGTAATATAGCAAATACTGTTTTACAGTAATTAGTGAAACCAGGGCCCCTGCGCTGCCCCACCCTCCTGCCCTCTCTGAGCAGAGGGAGCTCTGGTACAGTTCCAGCTGGTCCTGCCCAGGGCTCTGCATCCTCACTACCTCGCCAGGACCCCAGTGGCCCATCACTTGCTGAATCCAATGGAAAATTTTTTCTCCTAGGTGAACCGAACTCTCGTCCCTTGAGACCCCTTTTAGCATGTTCTCTCTTTGGCTTCCATGGTGCCTTGCTCCCTGGCCTCCACGTATTTAGTGGGTGTTGACTCCTGCCTTCCCCCCATGTGAGGCCCTCTGTTCTGCTCACAGCTGTTTTTCTGGTGCTCAGAGAAGACCCTGCTGATGGTCAGTGCTCGAGGTTATTTCTGAGATACAGTTTCTGTGTGTTTCATTCCAGACTTTATGCTCTGCTTTTAAACTGAATAGTATACTGAAAAATGTTCCATGTTACCTAATTTGAAAACAGTATTTTTAAATGATTGCATAGTTTCTACTGTATGGATATAAGTATCGCTTTATTTGATTATACCCTTCTGTTTAACAGTATTTGGGTTTTTCAGATCTGTCACTAATGTGACTAGCGGGAGGTAAGCTTGTGGAGTCCTGGTTCAGAGCTGACGGTAGGGCATAGGGCTGGAGGGACACACTGAGTATCAGTGGGGAGTAATCCTTGAGCCCGTGGGGCCACAGTGGGGTTATGTGCTGTTGTAATGGAAACACCACATCTGTTTGGGTTTAAAAACAAGGAGTTTTATCATGACAAAGAGTTCTACAAACAGGGAGACACAGTGTCGGGAGAAATCCAACAGTATGTTCTAGCAGGGTACAGCAATACAAAGACTTACAAAGCAAAAAACTGCAAGCAGCAGATTACAGCTACAACAATTTGGACTGGTTAGTGTATACAAAGCTGTAGGTGGTGATGCCTTGGTTGACCACCTGGCAGGAGTTGACATCTTTTGCAGGGATGGTTCTAGGTAACAGGCTTCTGGCTGACCACTAAAACCAAACTTTTTTTGGCATCTAGGTATCTGTAGTCTGTGCTAAATTGAGTTACGTTAGTATTAAGATGGAGGATTCTGCTGATACATAAAACAAAAAATTTCTAGGACGATTATATCTAATGCTTAAGGAGGGAAAAAGGTTTTTGACACAGAAAAGCCGTAACTTTGTAACATTAGTTTATTCTAGTTTTAAGTTTTAAGGGGGCTAGGTCCCCCTTGGGTTTAGGCTTAACAAGGTTATAAAGAAAACATAGGGACCAAGCACAGGTTAGGAGAACATTTTTCAAGGGAGAGCGAAGGGGGCATTTTCTGAGAACCGGCAGAGAAGTGAGGCCACGTGTTTCACACTTCTAACACCTTCCTGACCTTGAATTATCTTTTTACCATCAGCCATTTTCTAACCACAAGCACTTCCTTTAGCAGAGCAGGGAGGCAAAAATGACAAGCTGCATTACATGACAGAGAAGAACTCCACGGTGGAGCTGCTTGGGACCATAAGGAATTGGCCTCAGGCCCTAGCTGGAAACCCCAGTCACACCAAGGGTGTTAGCTTTGGAATTCTCTTTGTCAATGCGTAGGTTCTTTGCTGAAACACAGAGTCCTAAACCACTGTGGCTATAATGCTATCAAGGTTTATTTCTCTCTGATGTAATAGTCCTGGGGGTGGTGGCCTGGGCTCTTCAAGTCCACCTGGGGCCACCCTAGAGGTCCTCCCTGGCCCCAGGCTCCTGGGTAGCCCTGCTGTTCTCAATGTGTGGTTTCTATCTTTGGGTCTAAGGCACCTGTCTCCATTGTCATGACCTCATCGTTGAAATGGACACATGTGCACCTCGTAGGTTTTTCAGTCTTTGGGAAGGGAAAAGAACATATTTTATTTTTAAGGATTTGAAGCCAAAGTTAAACCAACCGACAGCATCTCATGGTCACCCCTTGCTGCAAGGGAGGTAGGGAGAGGCTTTCTCTAGTTGGATAGCCTGTGCTCACGGGCCACTCTGTTATTATGGGAATGAAGCTCTGGTGGCACAGTGGTTAAGAGTTGTGGCTGCTAACCAAAAGGTCAGGCGGCTGGAATCCACCAGCCACTCCTTGGAGACCCTGGGGGGCAGTTCTACTCTGTCCTGTAGGGTCGCTGTGAGTCTGAACTGAGTCGATGGCAATAGGTTTTATTACAGAGGAAGGAAGGAGGGGATGTTGGGGAACAGCTAGCAGTCTGCCATAGGCAAGGAAAGGACTGAGGGAGAACCTTGGGGTGGAGGGGATCACCTGTGGTTCAGAGCCAGGGAGAAGCAGCAGCTAGCCAGAGTATTTGTGCCGTTTGAAAGGAAGCTATAGAATCCATGTGGAATTCTGTGAGGAACTCTACACTGAGAAGACTGCCTTGCTCTGGGAGTAAGCTGGATTTGTTGCTGGCAAATGGGTTGGCAGTCAGGTGGTGGAGATGATTCGGGCATGCCACACCTCCCAGGAATCAATCTGCAGCAGTCCTGGCACTGGTGGGCACTGGTGTGGTGACACGGTGGGTGCTGCCTGGCTGCCCACCCATTAAGCCAAGATAACCAGGGCCCTGGTGGCATAGTGGATAAAGGCTGCTAACTAAATGGTCGGCAGTTGGAATCCACGAGGTGCTCCTTGAAAACCCTGTGGGGCAGTTCTACACTGCCTTTTAGGGTCACCATGAGTTGGAGTCTACTTGATGGCAGCAGGTTTGGCTTTAGTCTCTTTTGGAATGTGGCAGGGTGGGGCACCATTTCATTGTGGAAAGTGGCCTCAGGACCAGGAAGATGAGAGGATGTGGGGATCTAGGCAGGATGAGGGAGAGGCATTTTACGTTTCCTCCAGAAACATGGGGTAAAGCACAGGGGCCACAGACTGGCCTTGAACCTGGCTCTGCTCCTTACTGGCTGGGTGCCCTTCAGAAGTCCTGCAGTCTCACTGCATCTCAAACTCCTATTTTTAAAATGGGCGCACCACAGCTCTTGTGGAGACCCACAGGGGTGGGTGACATGCAGTGTGCTGCTGGCTTCTGGGCTCTTTCTTAAAAAAAAAAATCTGTGCATTCTTCACTTTTGCTGTTTGTGTCCTTTCGCGGGGGGTTTGGAGAGATGTCCTCCCAGAGGTCTGGATCTATTGCAGCCTGGTGTGAAGGGACTGCTTGTTTTTCACAGGATGACTCACTCTTCCCTTTGCTGCCTGTGCTTCCAGGCTGTCTGGTGGCCCTGCAGGCGGAGACAGTGATGGATTTGGAGACTTGTTGTCACTGCTTCGTGGTGGCAGGGACAGCATATGGGGGGTGGGGTACGAGTCACCTCTAGGTATATGGTTACACAAGCTCGTATCAGCCTTTCTGTGTGCTTTTATTTAAACTGCGTTCTCTCCATTCAGAAGCCCTGGTGACACAGTGGTTAAGAGCTGGGCTGCTAACTGGAAGGTTGGCAGTTTGAATCCTTGGAGACCCAATGGAGGCAGTTCTGCTGTGTCTTATAGGGTCACTATGAGTCGTAATTGACTCAACAGCAATCTTTTTTTTTTTTTTTCTTTTGGACCCTCCAGTCAGGAGCCCTGGTGGTGCAGTAGTTAAAATGCTTGGCTGCCAACCCAAAGGTCGGTGGTTCGAACCTACCAGCTGTTCCACAGGAGAAAGATATGGCAGTCTGTTTCTGTAAAGATTCCGTAAAGCCTTAGAAACTCTTTGGGACAGTTCTACTCTGTCCTGTAGGGTTGCTATGAGCTAGAACCGACTTGATGGCCATGGGTTTGGTTTGGGTTTTACCATCCATTAAGTGTAGAGGCAGCATGCTTAATGTTTTTTCTTCAGTAGGAATGGGTTAGCTGTGCCGTGTGTGAGTGGGCTGTGCCCTAACCCTGGGGGAATGTCATACAGGCTCAAGGAAGCCCATGGATGCTTATGTTTATCTGGCTAAACATTCTTACTTTATTGAAACTCCTTCTGCTTACTCCAGGCCTGTTTTCTTTCTCCATAACTCCAGTGACACTCACAGGCTACACCACTCAAGTTAGTGCTCAGTCCCGTACCATCTTCAATTGTGTTAATCGTGCTTCAGAGGTCAGCCTTGTTTTTAGATATGAAGAGTGATCCATGATATACTCTAGTAACAGTATGCCAGAAGGAGGCTTTCACTGGGTATTCATTTTCTCCCTAGTGCTCGTGGCTGTTTCTCTATTCCAAAATACAAGACTGTTAACCCTACAGCTTTGTTCACCCTGTTATTAAATGTGCTTGATTTTACCCACATGTCTCTCAGCTTCTGCTTCCCAACAAACCGGGTATGAAACTGCCTTTTAACACCCCTGACTCCACATGCACCTTCCTTTCAGAGCCTGGGCCTCATGCCAGATCCAGCAGGGCTGGGCACAGCTGGAGATCAACTGTTGTCTCGAGCACAACAGTGGGCTGTTCTCATCATCCCCTTGTATTGATTTGGCAGAATATGAGCAAAAATAATGGAAAGAAAACTTTCTGGTAGGAGGCCACCTGGTCTAGGGGAGGCAAATGCTGGCCTGGAATCACGAGACAATGGTCTATTTATAACTTTCCTCCACATCACTGTGTGACCTTGGCTAAAGTCTTTTCCCTGTGTGTACCGTGTCTCCATCTGGAAAACTGGAATCTCCTCACCTGTTCCTTCCTGGCCCTGCAGGTGGAGAGAGAGCGCAGGAGACAGGCATCCAAGCTGTTAAAGCTTCTATGAGAGGGCAGGGGGCCTCAGGGTCTTTCAAGATGTAAACATATAACCATACGGGAGGATGGTCTCCATAATCGTTACAGTGCTCCAGGGAATAGTGTTTCCTCACTGAATCCTCACTCTTCTCCACTGTAAGGTCTTGGATTGTCCTATTTTATCAGTGAGGAAACTGAAGCGCAAGGTGAGTCAGCACTGAGCAGGGACCGAAGTCCACGCTTCCCCTGTTCCAGAGCCTTCTCTTAATCCCTCCACTACTCCATTACTAATAAACTATAAGAATTTCAGATTTCTAGTATTCATGGCAAATTGCCTTCTCAGAAAGTGATCCATTTTACATTTCCATCAGCAGTTTTATGTTACCAGCAGTTTTATGGGAGTGCCTGTTTTAGTGTTCGTGCAGTAACACTCTGTACTATCATAAAAACACTTTCTTTTTTCAGGTTGGGGAGGGTGGAAGGTACAGTAAGATAAGGACTGAGAAGTGTCCATTGAATTTAGCATCAGGATGGTTAGGAGGTCTTTAGTGACGCCGAGAAGAGACAATTTGGCTAGGTGTTGTGGAAGGGAGCCAGATGGAGTTAGGCCTGTGGAGTGAATGGACAGTGAGGGAGTGGAGACCACTGTTTAAACCTGTTTGAACACTTGGGGTCTCGGAGACCCCAAGTGTTATTTGAATATGTTTAAATAGGAGTTATTTGAATATGTTTAAAACTTGAAAAGCAGTCAGTAGAGAGGTAAAGTTTGATGATTGAAGAAGCTGAGGAAGAGCCTTAGGTGTTGATCTCTGAGATCAGGAGGGGTTTGGATTTAGAGTATGACAGGGGCTGCTAGCCTTAGCTAGGAGGAGTTTCCATGAAGGGCTTAAATATACTTTGGCCATAAAAATGTTTTTATTCCATTTAAATAGATATCTTTCTTTTTCCTAAGCTAGTACTGGACTTCAAATAACTGTAGCTTTCTAATATAATTTATTTGATAATGTAAGTACCTCTGAACTACTTTTAATCTTCCAGATTTCCTTGGCTAGTAAACCAAACCAAAAACCAGACCTGCTGCTATTGAGTTGATACTGACTCATAGTGATCCTATAGGACAGAGTAGAACTGCCCCACAGAGTCTCCAGGAACGGCTGGTGGATTCGAACTGCTGACCTTTTGGTTAGCAGCTGAGCTCTTAACCTCTGTGCCACGAGAGCTCAAGTTGTTCTTGTTGTTAGGTGCCGTTAAGCTAGTTCCGACTCATAGCAACCCTGTGCGCAACGGAACGAAACACTGCCTGATCCTGTGCCATCCTCACAATCATTGCTATGCTTGAGCCCATTGTTGCAGCCACTGTGTCAATCCATCTCACCGAAATTCTTCCTCTTTTTTGCTGACACTACCAAGCATGATGTCCTTCTCCAGGGACTGATCCTTCCAGATAACATATCCAAAGTACGTGAGATATAGTCTCACCATCCTTGTTTCTAATGAGCATCCTGGTTGTACGTCTTCCAAGACAGATTTGTTTGTTCTTTTGGCAGCCCATAGTATATTCAATATTATTCACCAACACCGTAATTCAAAGGCATCAATTCTTCTCCGGTCTTCTTTATTCCTTGTCTGGCTTTTGCATGCATATGAGGTGATTGAAAACACCATGGCTTGGGTCAGGCGCACCTTAGTCCTCAAAATGACATCTTTGCTTTTCAACATTATAAACAGGTCTTTTGCAGCAGATTTGCTCGATGCAATGTTGTTGATATCTTGACTGCTGCTTCCATGGGTGTTGATTATGGATCCAAGTAAAATGAAATCCTTGACAACCTCAGTCTTTTCTCTGTTTATCATGATGTTGCTTATTGGTCCAGCTGTGAGGATTTTTGTTTTCTTTATGTTGAGGTGTACTCCATACTGAAGGCTGTGGTCTTTGATCTTCATCAGTAAGTGCTTCAAGTCATCTTCACTTTCAGCAAGCAAGCTTATGTCATCTATATGATGCAGGTTGTTAATAAGTCTTCCTCTGATCCTGATGCCCTGTACTTCTTCATATAGTCCAGTTTCTCAGATTATTTGCTCAGCTTACAGATTGAATAGGTATGGTGAAAGGATACAACCAACCCTGATGCACACCTTTCCTGACTTCAAACCATGCAGTACCCCTTATTCTGTACTGTTCTTGATCCACATACAGGTTCCACATAAGCGTAATGAAGTGTTCCGGAATTCCCATTCTCCACAATGTTATCCGTAATTTGTTATGATCAACACAGTTGAATGCCTTTGCATAGTCAATAAAACAGGTAAATATCTTTCCAGTATTCTCTGCTTTCAGCCAGGATCCATCTGACATCAGCAGTCATATCCCTGGTTCCACATCCTCTTCTGAATCTGGCTTAAATTTCTGGCTGTTCCTGTTGATATACTGCTGCAGCTGCTTTTGAATGATCTTCAGCAAAATTTTACTTGTATGTGGTATTAATGATATTGTTCTATAATTTCCACATTCGGTTGGATCACCTTTCTTGGGAATTGGCATAAATATGGATCTCTTCCAGTCAGTTGGCCAGGTTGCTGTCTTCCAGATTTCTTGGCATAGTCGAGTAAGCACTTCCAGTGCTACATCCGTTTGTTGAAACGTCTCAGTTGGTGTTCCGTCAGTTCCAGGAGCCTTGTTGTTCGCCAATGCCCTCAGTGCAGCTTGGACTTCTGCCTTCAGTACCATTGGTTCCTGATCATATGCCACCTTTTGAAATGGTTGAATGTCGACCAGTTCTTTTTGGTATAAGTGACTGTTTATTTCTCCCATCTTCCTTTGATGCTTCTAGCATCGTTTAATATTTCCCCCAGAGAATCCTTCAGTATTGCAACTAGAGGCTTGAATTTTTTCTTCGGTTCTTTCAGCTTGAGAAATGTGCAGCGTGTTCTTCCCTTTTGGTTTTCGACCTCCAGGTCTTTGCACATGTCATCATAATATAGGGCTCCAGTAAGGAAGCTAAAAACTTGGCGACAGAGCAGCTAACAGTGGTTCCCACTCCTAGACAGAGGTCTTTTCTATGTGTTTGAGGTTTTACATTTTCAGCATGGTGTATTATGTGTAGATTTTATGTTTGTCCTGCTTGGGATTCTTCTTCTTTTAATAGCAAGTTTATTGAGATATAATTTACGTAATAAAAATGACTCTTTTTAGGGGTAAAGTTTTATGAGTTTTCACAAACATTGGTTATCAACAAATCATGATATGGAATATATTCACCACCCCCAGAATTCCTTTGTTTTCCTTGTACTTCCTCTACTTCAAGCTCCTGGCAAACACTGATCTGTTTAGTGTATTACAGTTTTGTCTTTCTTAGAATGTCATATAAATTGAGTCTAGTTTTTTTTTCCCCACTTAACATAATGGTTTTGAGATGCATCCATATTATTTTTGAATAATATTCCACTGAATGGATATACCACAATTTTTTTTATCCATCCATCAATTGATGGACATGGGAAAAAAAAAACTACTGTAAACTTTCTTGTACAGGTCTTTGTGAGGATGTATATTTCTATTTTTCTTGTGCAAATAACAGTAGTGATTCTAGGTCATATGCGTGTTTCACTACCAAGTTGTTTTCCAAACTTTCCACAGTATTTCGTATTCATAAAAGCAATGTATCAGAGTTCCTGCTGCTCTTGAAATGGTCAGCAGTTGATAACTGTCAGTTAAAAAAAGTTTATCCTTTCTAGTGGGTGTATAGGGGTGTCTCATTGTGGTTTTAAATTGCAGTTTCTTAATGGCTAGTAATATTGAATATTTAATGATATTTAGCAGATTTTCATATGCTTACTGTATTTATTTTTTACTCTATTTTACGCAAATAATGTGTGCCTTCTGTGTTTGTTTGCCAGCTGCGCCTTCCCCCCAGAGGTATTTTTGTAAGCACTTTATGCTTTTTTTTTTTTTTTTTTTTACAGCAGCATACAGAAGAGGAATGGCATGGCAGCGCTTGTGAAGGTGCCTTGTGTGGGGAGGGCGCAGCCGGCAAACAAACGCAGAAGACGTGTGTTATTTGTGCCAAAATACAATATTTGCTGTCCGTAGCTCCTTAGTGGAGTGTCTGTTCAAATATTTTTTCCATTCAAAAATATTTTTAATGATTGTATTCTTATTACTGAGTTATGAGGGTTTGTTATATACCCTGGATATGAGTCGTTTATCAGATACATGATTTTCAAATATTTTCTTCCAGAGTGTGGCATGAAATTTTACTTTCTTAAGAGTAGTTTTCAAAAGGCGGAAGTTATTTTTGGTTGTTGTTGTTTTGTTTTGTTTTTAATTAACTTTTATTGAGCTTCAAGTGAACGTTTACAAATCAAGTCAGACTGTCATAAGTTTGTATACACCTTACTCCGTTCTCCCACTTGCTCTCCCCCTAATGATTCAGCCCTTCCCGTCTCTCCTTTCGTGACAATTTTGCCAGCTTCCAACTCTCTATCCTCCCATCCTCCCTCCAGACAAGAGCTGCCAACACAGTCTCAAGTGTCCACCTGATATCATTAGCTCACTCTTCATCAGCATCTCTCTCCAACCCACCGTCCAGTCCCTTTCATGACTGCTGAGTTGTCTTCGGGAATGATTCCTGTCCTGGGCCAACAGAAGGTTTGGGGACCATGACCGCCGGGATTCCTCTAGTCTCAGTCAGACCATTAAGTATGGTCTTTTTGTGAGAATTTGGGGTCTGCATCCCACTGATCTCCTGCTCCCTCAGGGGTTCTCTGATGTGCTCCCTGACAGGGCATTCATCGATTGTGGCCGGGCACCAACTAGTTCTTCTGGTCTCAGGATGATGTAGGTCTCTGGTTTATGTGGCCCTTTCTGTCTCTTGGGCTCATAGTTATCATGTGACCTTGGTGTTCTTCATTCTCCTTTGATCCAGGTGGATTGAGACCAATTGATGCATCTTAGATGGCCGCTTGTTAGCATATAAGACCCCAGACGCCACATTTCAAAGTGGGATGCAGAATGATTTCATAATAGAATTATTTTGCCAATTGACTTAGAAGTCCCCTTAAGCCATAGTCCCCAAACCCCCGCCCTTGCTCCGCTGACCTTTGAAGCCTTCAGTTTATCCCGGAAACTTCTTTGCTTTTGGTCCAGCCCAGTTGAGCTGACCTTCCCTGTATTGAGTATTGTCCTTCCCTTCACCTAAAGTAGATCTTATCTACTAATTAATCATCAAAAAACCCTCTCCCACCCTCCCTCCCTCCCCCCCTCGTAATCACAAAAGAATGAGTTCTTCTCAGTTTATACTATTTCTCAAGATCTTATAATAGTGGTCTTACACAATATTTGTCCTTTTGCCTCTGACTAATTTCGCTCAGCATAATGCCTTCCAGGTTCCTCCATGTTATGAAATGTTTCACAGAAAAAGGCGGAAGTTTTTAACTTTAATAAAGATTGTCAGTTTTTTCTTTAATGGTTTGTACTTTTTGTTTCCTATCCAAGAAGTCTATTCCTACCCCAAGATCACAAATATTTTAGGTTTTACATTTAGGTCTCTGATGATACTTTTTTTTCCCTCTGATTTATTTTGAGCTTTTTTTTTTTTTTTACTCTGGTGCAAGATACAGGTTGAGGTTTATTTATTTTCCTTATGGATGTCCATTTCTTTCAGTATCATTTGTTAAAATACTGTATTTTCTCCTTGGAATTACCTTTGTTCCTTCATCAAAAATTAATTGACCATACATGCATGGGTCTATTTCGGGATTCTCTATTCAGTTTCATTGCTCTATACACATGTCCTTTCACCAGTACTGCAGCGTTTCGGTTACTGTGGAATTCTAGTAAGTCTTGAAATCAGGTAGAGTGAGTCCTCCAATTTTGGCCATCTTTTCAAAATTGTTTTTTGTATTCCAAGTCCTTTGTTTTCCATATAATTTTTAGAATTAGCTTTTTGGAAACCCTTGTGGTATAGTGGTTAAGAGCTATGACTGCTAACCAGAAGTTGGCATTTCAAATCTACCAGGTGCTCCTTGGAAACCATATGGGGCAGTTTTATCCTGTCCTTGTAGGGACACTATGAGTCTCAACTGACTTGATGGCAATGGGTTTGGTTTGTTTTTTCTATTTCTACCAAAAAAGACTGCTGGAATTTTTATTGGCATTGTGTTGACACTATAGATCAAACTGGAGGAGAATTAGCACCTTTTTTTATTATTTTATTTTGGCAATAATTTACATACCATATTCACCATTTAAAAGTGTACAACTTGTTTTTTTTTTTAGTATATTCACAAGATTGTGCAACCATTACCATCATCTAATGCCAGGTCATTTTCAGAACCTGAAAATAAACCCTATACCCATTAAGCAGTCACTCCTGATTCCTAACACCTCCTCTCCCCCAGTCCCTGGCAACCACTAATTTACTTTCCGTCGCTCTGGATTTACCTGTTACAGACATTTCACATAAATGGAATCATACAATATGTGACCTTTTGAGTTTCGTTTCTTTCACTTATCATGATGTTTTCAAGGTTCATCCATGTTGTAGCATGCAACACTACTTCATTTCTTTTTATTGTTGAATAATATTCCATTGTACGAATATACCACATTTTGTCTGTTGATGACATTTGGGTTGCTCGCATTTTTTGGCTATTATGAATAATGCCAGAAGAACGAACAAATCTGTCTGGGAAGAAGTACCACCAGAATACTCCTTAGAAGCAAGGATGGTGAGACTTTGCCTCACGTACTTTGGACATGTTATCAGGAGGAACCAGTTCCTGGAGAAGGACATCATGCTTGGTAAAGTAGAGGGTCAGCAGAAAAGAGGAAGACGTCCTCAACAAGATGGATTGACGTAGTAGCTGCAACAATGGGCTCAAGCATAGCAACAATTGCGAGGATGGCGCAGGACCAGGTGGTGTTTTGTTCAGTTGTACGTGGGGTTGCTATGGGTCAGAACCACTCGACGCACCTAACAACGACAACATGAATAATGCTATTATGAACATTTGTATTCAAGTTTCTGTATGAACACATGTTTTCAGTTATCTTTGGCATATATATAGAAGTGGACTTGCTGGGCCTCTGTATTTAACTTTCTGAGAAACTGCTAGACTGCTTTTCACAGCACTGTAAGGTTTTACGTTCCCTTTAGCATTATAAAAAAAAAAAAGTTTTTTTTTTTCTATATCCTTCTCAACACTTATTATTTTCCATGTTTTGATATAAACATTCCTGTGGGTGTGAAGAAGTATCTCATTATGGTTTTGATTTCCATTTCCCTGATAACTAATGATATTGAGCATTTTTCATGTGCTTTATTGGCCATTTGTATATCTCATTAGAAATGTCTATTCAGATCCCTTGCCCGTTTTTCAATCGGGCTATTCTTTTTATTGTTAACTTTAAGAGTTTCTTGTATATTGTGGTTATTAGACCTTTACCATATATATGATGGGCAAATACATTCTTTGATTTTTGTAGGTTGTCTTTTAACTTTCTTGGTAGTATCCTTTGGTGCACTAAAGTTTTGAATTTTTGCGAAGGCCAATCTCTTTATATTTTGTTTTGTAGCTTGGGCTTTTAAGTGTCATGTGTGAGAAATTGTTGCCTAATCCCAAATCATGAAGATTTACACCTTTGGTTACTTTTAAGAATTTTATGGTTTTAGCTATTACATTTAGGTCTTTAATCCACTTTGAATTAATTTTTGTATATGGTGTGAAGTAGGGGTCCAAATTCATTCTTTTGCATGTGGATATTGAATTACCCCGGCACCATTTGTTGAAAAGACTGTTTTCCCCCATTGAACGATCTTGGTACACTAGTCAAAAATCAATTGATAATAGATGTATGGGTTTACTTCTGGACTCTAATTCTATTCCACTGCTGTACGTATCTATCTTTATGCCAATACCACACGGTCTTGATTACTGTAATTTAATAGTCAGTTTTGAAATTAGAGGTATGTGTCCTCCAACTTTGTTCTTTTTTTCCATGGTTATTTTAAAATGTAGCAAATGGGCTCCTTGCAATGGTTTCTTTGCATTTCCATATGAACTTTAGGATCAGCTCATCCATTTATGCAAAAAAGGAAGCTGAGATTTTGATAGGGATTACACTAAATTTGTGAATTGTTTTGGGAAGTATTGCCGTGCTAACTGTATTAAGTCTTTCAATATATGACATGGGATTTCTTTCCATTTATTTAGTTTTTCTCTAATTTCTTTTCAGTGATGTATCTTACATTTAATTTTGTTAAACTTATTGCTTTGTATTTGATTCTTTTTGATGCTATTGTAAATAGAATTGTTTTCTTAATTTCATTTTCAGATTGTTCATTGCTAGTGTACAGAAATTTAATTGATTTTTGTATATTAATCTTGTATCCTGCAACCTTGCAGCCTGCTAGTGATTTTTCATTTCAGTTATCGTATTTTTCAACTCCAGTGTTTCTGTTGCTTTCTGTCTATAATTTCTATCTATTTATATTCTCTATTTGCTCAGACATTGTGCTTATACTTTAGTTCTTTAGGCATGGTTTTCTTTAGCTCTTGGAATGTATTTAAAATAGGTGACTTAAACTGTTTGTCTAGTAAGTCCAGTGTTTGGGTTCCTTAGGGGCAGTTTCTATTGATTAACTTTTTTTCTCTGTATGGGTCATACTTTCTTTTTTCTTGAATGTCTCTAATTTTTTTTGTTGATGATTGTGCATTTCAGATAATATAATATGGTAACTCTAGAAACCAGATTCTTCTCCTTCTCAGGGTTTGTTGTTTTTGTTGCTGTTTGTTATAGTTCGTTTGTTTATTGGCTCTTCTGATTTTGTAAATTGTTTCTTTTTTGTGTGTGACCACTGAAGTCTCTACTTGGTTAAGTTAGTGATCAACTAATGACCACAGTGTCATTGCAGGGGGAGGAAAGTAGAATTACAAGGTTTTATGATCTTTGGGTGGAGTGTGAGGATAATAGACTTTGGTAAGTTAGGGATTCATGTGATCATTTTTAGGGTGAAAAAAAAAAGGCTAGTGGAGGGAAAAATCCAAAATATGCAGGAAAGAACGTTTAAAAGTAATGGATAGATAAGACAAATAGAAAACACAACAGAAAATGGTCAGTAAGTACAGATACATCATATATTTCCATAAATATGAATGGGCTAGATGCTTAAAAAAACCCATTGAAAGAATTTTCACTCAGAACTTCATTATCTTTTATCTTTCAGTGTTATCATATTGAATTTTTAGGGTTTTGTCTTTAACCTTGGGTTTTCTAAATTTAATCAGGATATGTCTGGATTTTGTTCATTGGGTCCTTTTACTCCAAAGATTTATTTCTTCAGCTCAGTTCTTTTTACTTTGTTTTCTTTCTTTCCATACATATTTTGCTCCTCTGGAACTTAAAAACCTCTTAATTCTTTCTCTTTTTCCTTTACTCTGCATCCAGGAGAGTTGCTTGGCTGTATCTTCTAACTTTCTACTTTGCTTTTTAGGCTTACATATTAGTTTTTTATTTTGACAATAACACTTTCATTTTCATGTTGTCTACTTGTTTCTCTCTCGTATATGGACTATCATCAGCATTTTCTGGAGCATATACATGTTTACTGTTTTCTTTATGTTTCCTCAGATGACCATTCTTATTTCGAGTTTGATGTCACTCTTTCATCACATTAAAACCCAGATCAAACCCGTTGCTGTCAAGTCGATTCCGACTCATAGCGACCCTTAGTTTTCCTCAAGTTTGTTGGCTGATGAGGTTTGCATTTTGCAGTTGTGTCTTGATATTTCTGTGGGTGTTGATTATTTATGGTGGCCTGTTTCTGGTGACGGTGGTAGAAAGTTGAGGGCTATGTGGCTAGTGTGGTGTGCCATGATGGTGTGTCTGGTGGGGACATGTGCTGTCCCATGCCTCCTGGGATGCTGTAACTGCCTAAGGAAGTGCCCTGCTTCTTCTCCTCTGTAAACTTTAATCTGGGAGCAGACACCACCACAGCCAGTCAGGGAAGATGTCAAAGGATCCAGCTACTCAAAGTGTGGTAAGCAGTTACCATTGAGTCTATTGACTCATGGCAACCCCTTGTGTGTCAGAGTGGAACAGTGCTCTGTAGGGTTTTCATTGACTGATTTTTGGGAAGTGGATTGCCAGGCCTTTCTTCAGTGCACCAAACCTCCAACCTTTCAGTTAGCAACTGGGTATGTTAACTATTTGGACCACCCAGGGACTCTACTCCAAATGCAGTTTGCTATTACTTACCCTCACAGGGCCTCACTGCCCCCACTTAGAAGGTGAATCTGTTTTCCTTCTACTGACAGTGCTGTGGAGGCACTGTCATCCCTGGCACAGACATGCGTATTTGTTCTCTGGCTTTCTTTAGACTTGTTTCTGTGTAGAGCTCATCCCGTCTGCTTCCTCTCTGTGTTAGTTTTCTATTGCTAACACATTACCCCAAAACTTAGTGATATAAAACAAAACACAAGCATTATCTCACAGTTTCTGTGGATCAGGTATACAGGAGTAGCTTACCTAGGTGGTTCTGGCTCAGGGCCTCTCATGAGGTTGCTGTCCAGGCTGCACTCATCTGAAGGCTTGGCAGGGGCTGGAGGATCTGCTCCCAAGACTCACTCACATGGCTCTGGGCAAAAGGCCTCTGCTCCTCTCCACGTGGACCTCGCCAGAGGACGATGAGTGCCCTTATCGTATGGCAGCTCACTTCCCCAGAGGGAGTTACCTGAGAGAGAGAGCAAGGAGGCAGGCACAATGCCTCATGTCCTGATCTCAGATGCCACTGTGTTCTTCTGCCACGCACTGTACTTCAGAAGTGTATTAATAAAATTCTTTGACATCAAGTTGATTCCAACTCGTAGTGATGCAACAGAACAGAGTAGAACTGCCCCATACGGTTTCCAAGGAGCGGCTGGTGGATTCCAGCTGCCGACCTTTTGGTTAGCAGCTGTAGCTCTTAACCACTGTGCTACTGAGGAGGGGAATTAGTCACTATCTTTTTGAGGGTGAAATATCAAACAATCTATGGACATGTTTTAAAACTACTTCACTCTAGTTCAGAGATCCCCCCCAGTTTTCTCCTGGTCTGATAAGATGAAGTGGCTGTGTGGGTCCTGGGTCCACAGCATCCTTGTAGAGAACTCTCCAAAGGGTTAGTAGGAGCCTCAGCTTTTCTGTCTTACAATTTTTGTGATTATTTTCATTGTCTTCCCCTTCATAATAAGATTTTTCTAGGTAATTTAATTTAAAAAAATACCACGTATCTTTCTTCTTTGGTACTTGCTTGCTTATTACTGAGTTTGACATACATTTCTTAGAAGTTTCCAGATGGGGTCACTACTGGGCAGACAACTGCTGCAGTACATTCTCTAAGGCCCCCTTTTTCCCTAGCTCTATTTAGCGGGCAAAACAAAGCAAAAGCTACAGGATCTCTCCTCTTTTGGACCCGTTTTGCAGTGCTGAGGTTTCGCAGTTCCTTTTTATTATTGAGTTATGTGACATTTCCCTCTTTCTGGCTTAGATGATGTATTGGAGGATGATTTATTTATTCAACATTCAGTCAGCTCTTTCTGTGCCCTTACCACAAGCCGGGCCCTGTGCTGGGGATATAGAGTTTCACGAGGTGGCTGCTCACGGGAGGAAGCTCAGAGTCTGGTGAAGAAAACAAGCCCCTAAATAATCAGGCTGTAGGGCGTCAGTGCCTGTGCACGCAGGCGTGCGTGTGCACGTGCGCATGCCAGTGCTGTGAGAGCTTGGCTGTCTGTAGATCGATTTTGTTACTTTTTCCTTTTCATTTTTGTTCTTTCTTTTTTCCCCTAAACTCTCCCTGTAGAGAGGAGAATTTGAAAGACAAATGGGTAGAAAGAAAATTCACTGCAGAGAATTTGTTTTGCTGAAAGCCTGTGAGAGGAGTAAAAGTACGGAGCAGATGTGAGGAACATCATGGTTGTTGGAGCATCAGCTGTCATCCAGCTCAGGTGTGATCAAGGTATCGGAGCAGAGGGCCGTGGGAAGGGAGGTGACTAGACCAACCCCACCGCCACCACGCATGCTGCCTTACAGGCCCCACGTACTCTACACACTGCCCCACACACCGCACCAAATATCCCCTGCTGCTCCACACTGCCCTACACCAGCCCACACTGCCCTGCGCCCTGACACATTGCCTCCCACCCCTCCCACCACGGCTGTCCTTAAAGACTTCCTGTGTTGACCCGTTTTGACAGTTGAAATTTCATCCATGCTGTCAGCTTGGGGTAAGTGTGATTACCCTATGTGGACTGCCATTGGGTGACTGGCATGGCATGTATAGGAACAAATCCATACGACTGCATTTTTTTTCCTTGTTGTCCCCATGGTTCTTATAGGACATTTACTGTTTTCATGGCCATTGGAAGCTTTAGCCTGGATGCTGGTTCATTTTAGTGTGGTTCTGTGCTCAAGATGGATTTTGTCTGCAGTAAACAACCAATTAGTTTAGCTTCTAGTACTATAACCCATTCAACGCTATGTATGACTTTTGTATATTTTACTATTAAAATAACTGCACAAAATAGCTTTATTATTAGGGGGTTTGAAGGAGCCCTTGTGGCATAGTGGTTAAGTGCTCAGCTGCCAACCGAAAGGTTAGTGGTTCACACTCACCAGCTTTTCCATGGAAAAAAGATGTGGCAGTCTGCTTCCATAACGATTACAGCCTTGGAAACCCTAGGGGATAGTTCTACTCTGTCCTAGGGCTGCTATGAGTTGGAATACAACTTGATGGCAAAGGGTTTGGAAACGGTTTAGTCCTTAAGCCCCCCTTTTTCTCATTGAGATTATCGCTTCTGTAATATACAGTTTCACAAGTACAACTATTGTGCTGCGGCTAAACAAGCTTGCTGTTCATCACTCAGCCACCACTTGTGGGACCCTGCCTGTTCTGGTCCCTTTCCTGACTATTTCACTTCCTCCTGATGCCCATCATGCAGCCCCCTCGGTAACCTGGCTGCAGGGGTGAGGGAGGGTGCTTGCTGAGGGGCTTCTCCATGGTGCATGTGGGGGGCACGGAATGAACCAATCCAGGGTGTTTCTCTGCTTTTAACTTAAGAAAATCATAGAATGTAAAACTCACCTTTGAAATGTTAGCCTTTCGTTTGCCAAGGGAAGGGTGGTGTCATCTTTTTATGTGTTTTCACTAAGTGATAATTGCAAGTGTGGAGACAGATGTCAGCTTCCTGGGAGCTGGGAGGTGGGGGCTGTGTCAGATATGCTCTGCGTTAGGAAGGGGAGATGTGGGGGGTTGGCTCTATTCACTGGCACTGGTGCCTCAAGTGCTTGCAGCTGGACAGAGGTTGGTGGTGAAGGCCCAGGCAGGCAGTAGGGCCAGAAAGCCTGTGTACCTTGGTTAATAACCATGGGGCCTGGGCCAGATTGGCTCATGGCAGGACATGGCATCGCTGCCTTCAGCTTCCTGTGGACACAGCCTTACCACCTTGAGCACCTTCCTCTGCCCCCAGCTCACAAGAAGCCCTGGGAAGGGCCTGGTCCAGGAAGCTACAGGGACCTGGGCACAACAGGCCCCCTGCGGACTTGCATTGAGCCAGGCAGCAGCCTCTGAGGAGGGCCCGAGGGGTGGGGGCCTGAGCTGCTGGGGAGAGGCCCCTGGGCCGTCCTTGGAGACCTGCCCTGTGGGCATGGCAGCCTGTCAGCCTTTCCCTCCCATCCCACATACCTTAGGGAGGCTCCTTCTTTGGTCTGGGGAGACATGCTGTCTCCCTGTGTCTCTCAACCCTGCTCCTCCAGCTGTCGGCCACATCCTGCCCCCCTCAGGCTGGGCACATGGTGGCCCACGCAGGGCGAGTGAGGGCGGAGGATTAGATGGACGTGAGTTTGCCACTTGGCACCCATGGACTGGTTGTGTGGCTGGGAACAGCTTGCATACTCTCTCCCAGCCGTGGTTGATGTTCCACTGCACCTTGATGGCTATGAGAATAGACTCAGGTAACTCAGAACCTGGACCACAGGGCAGGCACCTTCCCTTCCTCATTGCTGCACCAGCAGAGTCGGAGTCCCGTTGCTGTGAGCGGATCCTCTTTGGAGGGCCTGGCTTTGCTCATGGAGAGCATCTGTGTCACCAGGCAGGTGGTACACTCTGCCCTGGGGACTCCTACCCTGAGCTCAAGGGGCGCCTTTGCCCAGGAAGCATTCTTGTTGCTGGGCAACTGTGGCCCCACTTTCTGCCAGCCTACCTTTGATAGTTTGACTGCCGACTCCTCACGTGTTTCCTGGTGATGGTGGCTGTGACCAAGCCTGCCTCAAGGGCTCCGACTCTGACCGAGGGATGATTATAGCACCTCCATGGGGCGATGGTGCCAGGACTCAGTGAGGAGATACTTGCTCAGTCTTTAAAACTGTACCTGGGCCAGGGGAGCCCCTTGTCATCGTTTCCAGGGGTTCCTTTTTAAACAAAAATTAAGAAAACTAGTGTCTGCTGAAGGCTCGGCAGGGGTCGGGGGAGCGGGGAGGAGTGTCCACACTAGCTCCTTTTGGGAGCAGGTGGAGGGCAAGGCATTCCGTGTAGAGCAGGCAGCAGGTGCCAGGACACAGGTTCTGAGCAGGGTTTAAGGAGTGGGCGTGGCTTGGCTGTGTGTTTGCTTAAGGTGTCCCTAGTGTTTCAGTCAGTACTGCAGACCAAGGGCAGCAGGGGGCCACAGTGCTGTCTCCCTGGGTGTCCAGACCTGTCCAGCTTGTACCCCCAGCTGCGTGCATGCCTGCTGCTGCTCTAGTACCCTCGCTCATCAGGTGGAACTGCCGTTTTGCCCTGTGTGGTGCCCCTTTGGGAAGCAGCCTGTTAGAGGCACCGGCAGAGTCGGAGCCCCAGGCTGTGAGCGGATGCCAGTCAGTGGGTCACCTCGGTCAGCCTGGGATGATGCTTCAGTTTGTGGGAAATGGTGAGCCGCTCTGTGATCTGCCTTTAACACTCCCACAAGAGGAAGGTTTCTGCCTTGGGAAGACTCTCACTTTTAGAATGTTGCGTTCCCCTTGACTTTGCTTTTACTTACAATAAACTGCTGAAGGCGTTTCAATTATACTCTGCAAATAAATCATTAGCAGAATTCTTGTTACTTAGCATCAGACTGACTCTGGGATGTAATCATGGTTTCTTATGGGTGGAAAGCAGATCCATTTGAAGGGAGATTTATTCACGTTTCCCAGTATATCATTATCACATTCTTGCATGATGGTTCTTCGGTAATTCAGCATGATTTAGTATAATATATCAGCATGGCTTTTCTTTTGTAAGTTGTGGAGATTTAAATTTGTTTAGCAAAAGAACAATGAAGACAGTTCAAAACACATCCTGTTAAATGTGCATATTGCCTAAGGAATTGACAGTTTTACCTCCTGGTAACCTCTATTCCCTCTGTACTGGAGGCGCATACAAACAGGTCTGAGGTCAATTAGCCTACCCGGTGGGGAGAATAGATTTCTTCGAGAGTGCTGGGCAATTCAGGTGGAGCACCCGGGCTGAGGAAATGCTGAGGTTCACTCACAGTGGACCTGGGTGACTTTTTCACCTGTCTGCGCCTCATTTCCGTATCTGTGCAATGGGCTCTCACTGCCTGCTCCATGTGATTCAGGGAC
Organism: Loxodonta africana; assembly: GCF_030014295.1. NCBI lineage: Eukaryota > Metazoa > Chordata > Mammalia > Proboscidea > Elephantidae > Loxodonta > Loxodonta africana. Next base: position 227,932,710 of record NC_087343.1, read on the forward strand.
ATTGGGACATGGTGCAAGATCAGTACATGAGGATAAATCAGCAAGAAACATGCACATGCCAGGGTGTTCCAGAAAGCCCAAGCATCTGCTTCCCACTCAGGAGTTGCCAAGAATAACCTTCAAGGCTGTGTACGATTTTAACTGCAGGACCAGTTTGTCCTTCCTTCATTCGTTCCTCCCCTTGTTCCACAAGATTGCTTATTTGCTTCAGTATCTGCTGGGTCCCAGCTGAGTTTAGGGCTCCATGAGGTGCCGTAGGGGGCACAGAGATGTTACCGCAGCACACAGAACACGGACCTTCAATGAGCCCCTCTCCACAGGTGCCTTCTCCACTTTCCTCCACTTACTCTGGCTTTGAAGCAAGTTGAAGCCAATGTTCATGGTTGAAAGGATGCTTTGAGACCTGCTGCTGCAGGGGGAGAGCTGGACCACCCGGACCTACTTTAGTAGACAGTGTGTGCTCACCAGCAGAAGATCTGGGTGTTACTGCTGGGTTGGCCACCACCCCTTGATAGGACTCTGAGTAATTCACTGCCTGTGTGAGATGGAGTATACACATCTGTAAAGCGAAAGGTCCATCACCCATCTGTCAGTTTGTGGTACTGTGGTGGCTTGTGTGTTACTGTGATGCTGGGAGCTATGCCACTGGTATTTCAAATCCCAGCAGGTTCACCCGTGGTGGACAAGTTTCAGTGGAGCTTCCAGACTAAGACAGACTAGGAAGAAAGGCCTGGTAATCTACTACCAAAAATCAGCCAATGAAACCCTATGAATTAGAACAGAACATTGTCCAATATAATACTGGAAGGTGAGCCCCTCAGGGTGGAAGGCAGTCAAAATACAACTGGGGAAGTAGAGTTGACCTTAATGACACAGATGGAGTAAAGCCTTTGGGACCTTCATTTGCTAATGTGGTACGACTCAAAATGAGGAGTAACAGCTGGAAACATCCATTAGTAGTTGGAATGTGGAATGTACCAAGTATGAAGCAAGGCAAATTGGAAGTTGAAAAATGAAATGGAATACACTTAAAGATCTATATCCCAGGCAGTAGTGAGATGATAAATCCCACATTCGTATTGTCTGCTATTCTGGGGTTAACAAATTGAAGAGGAACAGCATCGCATTCATCATTAAAAAGAGCATTTCAAGGTCTATCCTGAAGTACAGTGCTGTCAGTGATAGGTTAATATCCATACCCATGCAAGTATGACCAGTTAATACAACTATTATTCAAATTTACACACCAACCTCAAGTGCCAAAGGTGAAGAAATTGAAGATTTTTACGAACTGTTGCAGTCTGAAGCTGATCAGATGTGCACTCAAGATGCATTGATAATTATTGGTGATTGAAATGTGAAAGTTGGAAACAAAGAAGAATCAGTAGTTGAAACTATGTTGGTGATAGAATGACACTGGACATTGCATGATAGAATTCTGTAAGACCAGTAATAGAAATACTTTTTTACAACAACATAAACAACAGTTATACACGTGGACCTCACTGGATGGATTACACAGGAGTCAAACTGACTACATTTGTGGAAAGAAATGATGGAGAAGCTCCGTATCATCAGTCAAGACAAAGCCAGGGTTGACTGTACAACAGACCAGCAATTGTTCATACGCAAGTTCAAGTTTAAGCTGAAGAAAATCAAAACAAGTTCATGAGGGCCAAAGTACAATCTTTTTTTTTTTTTAAACAATTTATTGTTTTAGATGAAAGTTTACACAGCGAATTAGTCTCCTGTTCAACAATTCGTACACAAATTGTTCCATGAAATTGGTTGCTATCCCAGAAATGTGTCAGCACTCTCTCCATTTCCACCCAGCCTTCCCTGTTTCCAGTCCTTCAGTTTCCCTGCCCCTCCTTGCCTTCTCATCTTTCTTTTGGGCAAATGTTGCCCATTTGGCCTCGTACAGTTGATTGCTCTAAGGACCACATTCTTCGTGAGTGTTATTGCTTATTTTATAGGCCAATCTATAATTTGGCTAAAAGGTAACCTCCAGAAGTGGCTTCAGTTCTGGGTTAAAGAGTTTCTTAGGGCAGTAGTCTTGGGGGTTCCTCTAGTCCCTATCAATCCTGTAAGTCTGGCCTTTTTATAAATTTGAGTTTTGTTCTTTATTTTTCTCCCATTCTAACCAGGACCTTCTATTGTGTTCCTTGTCAGAGCAGTCAGTAGTAGTAGCCAGGCACTATCTAGTTCTTCTGGTCTCAGGCTAAAGGAGGTTGTGGTTCTTGTAGACTATCAGTCCTGTGGACTGATTGCTTCCTTGAGTCTTTGGTTTCTTCACTCTCCTTTGCTCCAGACAGGAAGAGACCAATAGTTGTATCTTAGATGGCCACTCGTAAGCTTTTAATACCCCAGATGCTACTCACCAAACTAAGATGTAGAACATTATTTTTATGAAGTATGTTATGCCACTTGTCCTAGATGCCCCTTGAGACTATGGTCCTTAGCCTTCGAGCCAGTAATTTAGTGCCACGAGGTGTTTTGGATATGTCTAAGATGTTTCTGTAACTGTGCGCTTTATGTGCTTTATTATATATATTAATATATTTGTAGCACAGAAGAGACTTTGAAACTTGATCTTGAATGTCAAGTAGCTAAAGTTAGCAGAAGAAATGATGAAGTAAAAGAGCTGAGCAGAAGATTTCAAAGGGTGCTCGAAAAGACAAAGTAAAATATTGTAATGACATGTGCAAAGACCTGGAGTCACAAAACCAGAAGGGAAGAATATGCTCGGCATTTCTCAAGCTGAAAGAACTAAAGAAGAAATTCAAGCCTCGAGTTGCGATATTGAAACATTCTATGGCAAAATACTGAACAATGCATGAAGCATCAAAAGAAGCGGAAAGGAATACAATCACTGTACCAAAAAGAATTAGTCAACATTCATTTCAGGAGGTCGCATATGATGGAGAATCGACGCTATTTAAGAAAGAAGCCCAAGCTGCACTGAAAACTTTGGCGAAAAACAGGGCTGCAGGAATTGACGGAATAGCAATTGAGATGTTTCAACAAGTGGATGCAGCACTGGAAGTTCTCACTTGTCTGTGGCAAAAAATTTAGAAGACTGCTTGCTACCTGGCCAACCAACTGGAAGAGATCCATATTTATGCCTGTTTCAAAGAAAGGTGATCCAACCAAATGCGGAAATTATCGAACAATAGTATTAATATCACATGCAAGTAAAATTTTGCTGACGATCATTCCAGAGCAGTTGCAGCACTACATGGACAGGGAACTGCCAGAAATTCAAGCCGATTCAGAAGGAGAAGTGGAATGAGGGATATCATTGCTGATGTCAGATGGCTCATTGCTGAAGGTAGAGAATACCAGAAAGGTGTTTACCTGTGTTTTATTGACTATGCTAAGGCATTCAACTGTGTGGATCATAAAGAATTATGAATAACATTACGAAGCATGAGAATTCCAGAACACTTAATTGTGCTTGTGAGGAACCTGTACATAGACCAGGAAAAAGTTGTTTGAACAGAGCAAGGGGATACTGCGTGGTTTAAAGTCAGGAGAGGTATGCATCAGGGTTGTATCCTTTCATCATGCTTATTCAGTTTGTATGCTGAGCAAATAATCCGAAAAGCTGGACTGTATGAGGAAGAATGCAGCATCAGGATTGGAGGAAGCCTCATTAACAGCCTGTGATATTTTGCTGAAAGCAGAGTACTTGAAGTGCTTCCTGATGAAGATCAAAGGCTGTAGCCTTCAGTATGGATTATACCAAGAAAACAAAAATCCTCACAACTGAACCATAAGCAACATCATGATAAACAGAAAAGATTGAAGTTGTTGAGGATTTCATTTTACTTGGATCCACATTCAATGCCCATGGAAGCAGCAATCAAGAAATCAGACAACATATTACATTGGGCAAATGTGCTGTAAAAGACCTCTTTAAAGTTTTGAAAAGCAAAGATGTCACCTTGAGGATTAAGGTGAGCCTGACCCAAGCCATGGCATTTTCAGTGGCCTCATATGCATATGAAAGCTGGACGAAGAAAAGGAAGACTGAAGAATTGAGTATACCATGGACTGCCAAAAAAATGAACAAATCTGTCTTGCAAGAAATACAGCCAGAGTGTTCCCTGGAGCAAGGATGGCAAGACTTTGTCTCATATTTTGAACATGTTATCAGGAGAGACCAGTCCCTGAGGAAGGACATCGTGGTTGGTAAAGTAGAAGGTCAATGAAAAAGAGGAAGACCCTCAACAAGGTGGATTGACACAGTGGCTGCAACAATGGGCTCAAGCACAGCCTCAATTATGAGGATGTAGCAGGATTGGGGAGTGTTCCGTTCTCTTGTACATAGGGTCACTATGAGTCGGAACCAACTTGGCGGCAGCTAACAATAACATACAAATATGTATATACGAATGTCCAAAACTATACCTATATATGCAGGTGCCTGTACTCACATATGCCTTCCCTTAACTATATATAGCATACATATCTACCTATGTAACCGCTCACAAATTTTTGCTTGTTATTACTGTTGTTGCAAAATTGTTTATGTTACACCATTTACCGTAGTTGTTCTTTATTCTTGTGCACCTCACAGTGTCTTGGTCACGTCATGCTGACTTCCCCCACGTTACGTATTGCCTCACACTTCACCAGAATTAACATGTGTCCTTTTTTTTTATACTATCTAGTAAGTGATTCTCCCTCCCTCCTCCTCCCATCCCTGGTAACGGTCAAAACATTGCTTTCTGTGCGTAAACCTATTCTTGGTATAAAAGTGGTATCATACTATATGTCCTTTTGTGGTTGATTTATTTCAGTCAGCATAATGTCCTCCAGATTCATCCATGTCGTGAGATTTTTCATGGACTGTCATTATTATTCTTTATCGTTGCATAGTATTCCATTGTATGTATGTACCACATTTTGTGTATGCCTTCATCCTTTGGTGGGCACTTAGGTCATTTCTGTCTTTTTGCTATTGTGAATTGCTAGATCACGTGTATTTCTATTTCTAGCTTTTTGAGGAAGCACCATACCTTTTTCCATAGTATTGTACCATTTTACAATCCCACCAGCAGAATATAAGAGTTCTAGTATCAAAAAAAAAAATTTTTTTTTTTTTAGTATCCCCACGCATGGGGCAGTTCTACCCTGTCCTGTAGGGTCGCTATGAATTGGAATCGACTCGATGGCAGTGGGTAGTATCCCCACAACCTTGCCGCCATTTGTTACTTTCTGTTTTTTTGATCAATGCCATTTTTGCAGGGATAAGATGGTATCTCATTATAGTTTTGATTTGCATGTCTCTAATAGTAAAAAAAAAAAAAAAAAAAACTTTTTTTTTTTTTTTTAGTAGTCAGTGACCGCAAGCATCTCTTCATGTGTCTGTTAGCTGCCTGAATGCCTTCTTCGGTGAAGTGTCGGTTCATGTTCTTTGCCTATATTTTGATTGGATTGCTTGTCTTTTTGTTGTTGAGGTGTTGAAGTTTTCTATGTATTTTAGAGATTAGACCCTTGTCAGGTATGTTGTTCCCCCAATTTTTTTCCCATTCTGTAGGTTCTCTTTTCACTCTTTCGGTAAAGTCTTTTGACGAGCATAAGTATTTAATTTTTAGGAAGTCCCAGTTATCCACCGTATTTTTACGCAGATGACACATGTGTCATACATTTTTCGCCAACTGTGCAACCCCCTAGTGCGTTATTTTCCTAGGTGCACTATGCGCATTGTATGTCTGAGTGCGTCATTTAGGTGGGCGAAAATACGGTAGTTCCTTTTCTGTTGTTTGTTCATTTTTAGTTATGTTTGATAGGGTGTTTACCCCATAAATTATTGCCCCTAGCTTTGTCCCTGTATTGTCTTCCAGGAACTTTATAGTTTTGGGTTTAACATTAAGGTCTTTGATCCATTTTGAGTTAGTTTTTGTGTATGGTATGAAGTATGGATCCTGTTTCACTTTTCTGCAAATAGATATCCAGTTTTGCCGGAATCGTGTATAAAGGAGACTATCTCTTCTGCATTGAATGGACTTCAACCCTTTGTCAAGATTGGCTGCCCATAGCTGGATGGATTTACTTCTGGGTTCTCAACTGTGTTCCATTTGTCTGTGTATCTGTCACTGTACCTGTACCAGGCTGTTTTTACTACCATGGCTGTATAGTAAGTTTTGAGATTGGGAAGTGTGAGGCCTCCTACTTTGTTCTTCTTCAACAATGCTTTAGCTGTTTGGGTCCTCTTTCCCTCCCATGTAAAGCTGGAGTTTGATTTTTCATGTTAAAAGGAATGTTGTTGGGATTTGGATCAGGATCGTATTATATCTATGGATCACTTTGGATGGTATTGATATTTTCACAATGTTAAGTCTTCCAACCTATGAGCATGGTATGTTTTTCCCTTTATGTAGGCCTCTTTTGGTTTCTTGCAGTAGTGTTTTGTAGCTTTCTTTGTACAAATCTTTTATGTCCCTGGTTCAGTTAATTCCTAGGTATTTTATCCTTTTGGGGCTACTGTAAATGGTATTGTTTTCTTGATTTCCTTTTTGGAGTTCTCCTTGTTAGTGTAGAGGAATCCAACTGATTTTTGTATGTTGAGCTTGTACCCTGCCACTTTGCCAAACCCTCCTATTAGTTCTGATAACTAGCTAAGATAACATACTAGTTTGGATGCCCTTTATTTCACTTTCTTGACGTATTGCTCTGACTAGGACTTCCAGTGCAATACTGAATAAAAAAAAAAGTGGTGAAATGGGCATCCTTGTTTTCAATCTCTCTCCATTGAGAATAATGTTAGCTGTTGGTTTTGTATATATGCCCTTAATTATGTTGAGGGATTTCTCTTCTGTTCCTGTTTTGCTGAGAGTTTTTATCAGGAAAGGGTGTAGGATTTTAGTAAATGCCTTTTCTGCATTGATTGAGATGATCTTTTGATTCTTTTTCCTTTATGTTATTTAGGGGGTTAGTTAGTTACGTTGATTGATATTCTAATGTTGAACTGTCTTAGTCATCTAGAATTGCTGTAACAGAAATACCGTAAGTGGATGACTTTAACAAACAGAAGTTTATTCTCTCACAGTGTAGCAGGCTAGAAGTCCAAATTCAGGGCGCCAGCTCCAGGGGAAGGCTTTCTCTGTCAGCTCTGGAGGAAGGTCCTTGTCATCAATCTTCCCCTGGACTAGGAGTCTCTCTGAGCAGGAACCCCGGGTCCAACGGGTGCGCTCTGCTCCTGGTGCTGCTTTCCTGGTGGTATGAGGTCCCCCTGTCTCTCTGCTTGCTTCTCTTTTTTATATCTCAAAAGACATTGGTTCAAGACACTTTCTAATCTTACGGATTTCATCAATATAACTGCCACTAATCCATCACATTAACATCATAGTGATAGGATTTACAGCCCATAGGGAAATAACATCAATGACAGAACGGTAGACAATCATACAATACTGGGAATCATGACCTAGCCAAGTTGACAGATATTTTGGGGGGGACACAGTTCAATCCATGACATGAACCATCCTTGCATCCCTAGTTTGAATCCCACCTGATCATGATGTATTATTATTATTTTTTGATATGCTGTTGTATTCTTTTGGCTAGAATTTTGTTGAAGATTTTTGCATCTATATTCATGAGGGATATTTATCTGTATTTTTTCTTTTTTTGTGGTATGTTTGCTGGCTTATTTTTTTGTGGTATCTTAATGCTGGCTTCAGAGTATGAAATAGGGAATATTTTTTCCTTTTCTACATTCTGCAATAATTTGAGTAGCATTGGTGTCTATGAATGTTTGGTAGAATGCTCCAGTGAAGCCATCTACTGGGGCTTTTTTTTTTTTTAGTGGTGGGGGAGTTATGACATCTTCATTGTCTTTTTTTTTTGTTGTTGTTATGGGTGTATTTAAGTTTTCTACCTCTGTTTGTGTTAATTTAGGTAGATAGTGTATTTCCAGAAATTTGTCCATTTCTTCTGTGTTTTCAAATTTGTTAGAGTACAATTTTTAATAATATTCCATAATAATTCTTTTTATCTTGGTTGGTTCTGTTGTAATGTCGCCCATTTCATTTCTTATTTGGGTTATTTGTGTTTTCTCATTTTTTTTTTCTTTGTCAATTTGGCTAGTGGTTTGTCAATTTTATCGATCCTCTCAAACAACCAACTTCTAGTTTTGTTGATTCTTTCCATACTGTTTTTCTATTTCATTTACATCTGCTCTGATCTTTATTATTTCCTTCTGGTGTCTGTGAACTTCTTTTGCTGTTCCTTTTGTATTTATTCAAGTTGTTGGCTTAAGTTACTGACTTTGAATCTTCCTTATTTTTTGATGTGTGCATTTATTGCTATAAATTTTCCTCTGAGCACTGCTCTTGCTGTGTCCCAGAGGTTTTGGTATGTTGTGTTTTCATTCTCATTTGATTATAAGAATTTTTAAATTTCATTTTTAATTTCTTCAGTGACTCAGTAGTTTTTAAGTAAGGTATTATTCATTTTCCATGTATTTAATTTTTTTTCCTTGCTCTTTCTATTATTGATTTCTAATATCATAGCATTACGGTCAGAGAAGATGCTTTGTATTATGTTGTTGTTTTGTGATTTATTGAGGGTTGTGACCTGCTCTGGAGAATGATCCACGTGTGTTGGAGAAGGATGTGCACTGGGCTGCCGTTGGGCACTGTGTTCTGTATACGTCTGTGAAGTCAGGTTGGTTTGTATTATTTAGATCTTCTGTATCTTTAATGAGTTTCTTTCTAGTTGTTCTGTTCTTTGTTGAAAGTGCTGTGTTACAGTCTCCTACTATTATTATAGAACTATTTCTCTTTTCAATTCTGTTTGTTTTTTATATTTTGGAGCTCTGTCAATGGGTGCATAAATATCATTATTATGTCTTCATGGTGGATCGACCCTTTAATCATTATATAATGCCCTTTTTTTCTCTTATAATGAATTTTGACTGAAAGTCTATTTTATCCGAAATTATAATGCTACTGCTGTTCTTTTCTGGATACTGTTCACTTGATATATATTTCTCCATTCTTTGATTTTTAACTTGCTTATGTCTTTGTGTATAAGGTGTGTCTCTTGTAGGTCTTTTTTTTTTTTTTTTTAATCCATTCTGCCACTCTGTGTCTCTTGACTTGTGCATTTAACCATTTACATTCAATGTGATTAATGATAGTTATGGATTCATCGCTGTCATTTTGTTATACTTTTTTTTTGTGATATTAATGGTTTCTTTGTTCCTCTTAATTTTCTGTGCTGAGTTCTTTTTGTATGTGGATTTCCTTTTCCTATCTATCGTTATTTTGTGTGTGTGTGTTTACTGAGTCTTTTTGGTTTTCTTCTTTATTTTGGTGAGTAGATTTATTACATTTCTTTCTGGTTACCCTGGAATTTACCTTAATCCTCTCAAATTTAAAACACTCTGTTATATCTTGGAATCGCCTTAACTTCCTCCCCATAAGGACATTCTGTAACTACATCTTCTATTCACCCTTTTTGTTTTGAAGTTGTTGTTTACAGCTTAACTCCTCTGGATCCCTGTAGTCAGTTTTTTAGCTTTATTTTGCTTTTGTGAAGTCTTTATCTTAGGCTGGATTCTCTATAGAGAAGTAAAACCAGTGATGCGTGTATATGTGTGTGTGTGTGTATGTATGGAGAGAGAGATATTTATCTCAAGGAAATGGCTTGCGTGGTTGTAGAGGCTGCCAGGTCCCAAGTCTGTGGGTCAGGCATCATGCTTCAGGCTTTTCCTGACTCACATAGCTGCAGTGGCTAATGAACCCAAGGCTGCTGGCTCACAGGCCGCGGAGGCAAACAAATCCCAAGATTGGCAGCTAAGCTGCTAGCTCAAGTCCCAAGAACTGGAGGTGAGATGATGACGAGATGGATGCAGAATCCAGAGTGAGAACCTTGCTGGAATATCCATTTATAGAACAGAGGCAGGCTACACCACCAAGGAAACTGCCTTTCAGTTGATTGGCTGATCATAGCAAATCTTATCATGGAGTAGGTGACATTATTGTGTAACTGCTAAATTACATAACTGCCAAACTACATCATAGCAGAGAAACCACTGAGAATCATGGCATAGCCAAGTTGACATACAACCTTAACCATCAGAGTCCATCCCTTGTCAACTTCGCACCTGTATCAAAAAAACAAACAAACAAAAAAAAACCAGTGCCGGCGGCACCTGTATACATCTCCTTAAACCATACATAATCTCTAATTCAAGACAATTACGAAGTGGTACTTGTATGTAACATGATACAACTAACACACGTACAACCAAAAACACTACCCCTGTTTATATCTTACATTTTATAAGTGAAGAAAATGAAAATATTTGATACACACATACAAGGAAGAAATACTTATAACAATTACAGTCTTATTTTCTGCAGCTGCTCACGTGGTCGTAGCTGGTATTTAGAACTGCCTTCTTCCACCACCCATTCTGTATTCCTTTTGCCCTCAGCAAACACCTCAGCTGATCATGATTCTCTGCCTGATGGGTGACCCAAACCTTCATTCTTGAAGGGTCTGGGCCATTAGTAGTTGTGTCAGAATTGGGTTGCTATAGTTTTCCATTGACTTTAATTGCAGGGGATGGTAGTACTAAGAGATGTGTCCTGATACTTATGTCATACTGTTCTTTGCTTTCGTTATGTAATATCAGTTCAATTTCCCCTGGTAAAAAACCAAACCCATTGCCGTCCAGTCAATTCCAACTCATAGTGACCCTATGGGACAGAGTAGAACTGCCCCATAGAGTTTCCAAGGAGCGCCTGGTGGAATTGAACTGCTGACCTTTTTTGGTTAGCAGCTGTAGCACTTAACCACTACGCCACCAGGGCTTCCTTCCCCTTGGTAATCAAGATGGATTACACCAGCCAGTATGGTGACTCCCTACTTTGCCTATTGATCCAGAGGCATGAGGAGCCCTAAGTGGCCAGGTGGCATTTTGCACTTCCAGTTCAATGGAATCAGTGATATATCTCCAGGTGGCAGCATTCCTTCCTTTGGAGCTGAGAATTTTAGACCTGCAGAGCATAGGATCATGGGGACAAGAAACAAAAAATTTTGGGAGTGGGTCACTAGGGGTGATAGTGAATGGTGCCACTCCCATTTCCACCCCTTGATTCCTGGACCCATGAATCCTGGCAATGGGAGAAAGAGCACCGTATATTGGATGTTGGTTTAGAGCACAAACAGCTTCCTGGAGAACGACAACCCTGCAAGGTGTTGCCTCCTAGCTGACACCATAATCGAGTCTTTAGAAGGCCATTCCGTTGTTCTTTCAAGCCAGCTGCTTCAGGATGATGGGGAAAATAGTAAGACCAATGAATTCCGTGAGCATGGGCCCATTGCCATACTTTATTTGCTATGAAGTGAGTATCTTGATCTGAGGCAATACTGTATGGGATACCATGATGGTGGAAAAGGCATTGTGTAAATACACAGATGGTAGTTTTGGCAGAAGCATTGCATACAGGGAAGACAAATCTGTATCCAGAGTGTCTATTCCAGTAACAACAGAATGCTGCCCTTTCCATGATGAAGTTGTCCAATGGAATCAACCTGCCATCAGGTTGCTGGCCAATCACCTTGAAGGACAGTGTCATATTGGGGACTCAGTGTTAGTCTCTGCTTCTGGCAGATCGGGGCACTCAGCAGTGGCTATAGCCAGGAATTCTTCCGCTTGTACAGATCAAGTAAATATTTTGTAGATTTCCCATCTATTTCACTCCTAGGGACACCAGGAGTAAGTAGCCAGTGCCATAAGTCCATATGAATCAGACTATTGTGATTACTGCATCGATTCCACTGCCCATTATGGTAACCGTGTCCACCTTGTCATTGTCGACTGAGTGCCACCACTTGGCCCCCTACCTGCATGGAGTCCAGTCAGCCCATTGTAGTTAGGTGTATTAATTCAGTTAAGAAAGATGCTACTGTCAAATCTGTCTTACCTAAAATAGCAATCACAGAAATCTTCAAGGATGCTGGGACTACCTTCACAAATTTGTTCCTCATTTTTGTGGTAAAAGGTGTGTCCTCTGGGCACTCCATGTATGGGTCTGTGGGTCTCATCTGACAAATCCACTCTAACATGCCTATTTCCTTTAGCCTTTGGATACCTTCTTCTATACTATACCAAGCAAGATATATATATATATATATATATATATATATATATATATCTATATATACGTACATACATACAGAGAGAGACAGATTTATTTCAAGGAAATGGCTCAGGCAGTTGTAGAGGCTGGCACATCCCCAGTCTGTGGGTCAGGCATCAGGCTGGAGGCTTCTCCTGACTCACGTAGCTGTATGGACTGACAAACCCAAGATTGGCAGGTCAGACGGCAGGCCGTTGGATTGCAGATTGTGGAGGGTGAAGAATTCCAAGATTGGCAGGTAAGCTGCTAGCTCAAGTCCGAAGAACGAGAGATCAGATGATGATGATCTGATGCAAAATCCAGAGCGAGAGCCTTACTGCAACATGCATTTATATATTGAAGGCAGGCCACGCCCCCAATGAAATGCCCTTTCAGCTGATTGGCTGCTCATAGTGGATCTCTTCATGGAGTTGATTGCATTGTTAGATAACTGCCCAACTACATCATAACTGTCAAATCACTGAGAATCATTGCCCAGCCAAGTTGATACACAACCTTAACTATCACAGTTGGTATCTGGGTGATGTTGTCATGTGCCTTCATCTCAGGGCGTTGTCTGATGTTGTTTTTCTATCCAAAGAACTCCGTTTAATATTTCTTGTAAGGTTGGTCTGGTTTTTGCAAATTCCCTTAGTTTCTGCTTATCTGGGAATGTCTTAGTTTTGCCAATTTTTTTTGAGACAATTTTGCTAAATATATAATTGTTGGTTGGCAATTCTTTTCTTTCGGAATATTAGATATGTCATCCCACTGCCTCCTTGCCTGCATCATTTATGATGCAAAATCAGCACTTAGTCTTATTGATGCACTCTTTTTAAGTGATATTTCCTTTTTCATGACCTGCTTTCAGAATTCTTTCTTTGCCTTTGGTTTTGGAAAGTTTGATTATGTTATGTCTTGGTGATTTTGGTTTTTTGGTGATTTTGGGGGGGTCTATCTTGTACGGGGTTCTTTGACCTTCTTGGATGGTTACTGTCTCATCTTTCATAATGTATGGGAAGTTTTCAGCCAATATAGCTTAAAAATTCTCTCTTTATACTTCTCTTTTTTTCCTCCTCCTCTGGAATTCCTATTATGTATTAGTTATTCCTCTTGATGGTGTCCCACGTAACTCTTACGCTTTTTCCATTTTTCTTCATTCTTTTTTCTGATTGTTCCTCAAACATTAGTAGCAGGGGAATTTGTCCTCTATTTTATTGATTCTTCTATAGATTCAATTCTTCTGTTGCCTTTCATTATCTATTTCTGATATTTTTTTTGTTAATCTTTTGAGTTTCTAGTTGTTGTTTGTGTATATTTCCAGTTGTTTTCTGAATCTGCCATTTTATTCTTATATTGTTTTCCTGAATTCTTCTAGGTTTTTTCTGTGTTTTCCTCGATCTCTTTGAGGATCCTAAATATATGACTTCTGAATTCCTTGTCGTGTCATTCTATTATTGTTTCTTCCTCTAGAAGGTTTTCTTTCCCATTATTTTGCTCACTTGTTTGAGCCATCGTGTTTTTTCATATTTTTCATTGTCCGCTGTGTCCAAGACATTAAGGTGTTACTTTATTTATGTATTCATTTATTGACTGTATGTTTGGTCCTGATATTTTTGTTTTCTTTTGATATATCAGGGTGGGTAGGATGGACATACTCTGCTAATTGCTTGTCTGGCAGCACTGGAGTTCTCACCGCTTGTCAGGTAGGCGGGGCAGTGGTAGGAAGGGCGAGTGCATGTCGCTGTTCATTGGATGTGTGGGGAGGCTGAGGGTGGGCTCAGTGTGCACAGGTCACCACCTGTTGGTCCAGCAGTGTGGGAGTGTGCAATGGAGCTGGCTGGGTGGGCAAGGTGGCAGGCAGGCTGGGTGTGGTGAGTGACCAGCAGTGCTGGAATGCTCTCTGCCTCTTGCCAGATGGGCTGAGTTGCCAGGGGCATGGGAGCACTCACTACTGCTTGATGTGTAGGTGGGGAGGAGGGGTGTGTGGCAGGTGACCAGGGCCTAAGGAGAGCTCCTTGTCACTTTTCCAGTGGGCAAGGAGGTGGGCAAGGGGCTGTGGTGGGCAACTGGGGGCACAGGAGCATTTTACTGCTTGCCGGGTGGGCAGGGAGGTGGGTGGGGGGTGTGGTGGGTGACCAGGGGCACAGGAGTACTCTCTGCTGCTTGCCAGATGGCAGGGTGGTGGGTGAGCATGTGGCAGGTGACCGGGGGTGCAGGAGCACTTATTGCCACTCAACAGGTGGGTAGGGTTGCAGGTGGGGTGGTGGAGGGGGATGCGGGGTAAAGTGGGACTTGTACCACAGTCCTTAGGTTGATGGGGTGCCAGGGGTGTTGGGGGGGTGAGGGTTTCATGCTGTTAATTACCACGACTGTGGAGGGAGAAGGAGTGTGCTCCTCTGGTCCCCAGACATGGGTGCCTTGGCACTTTTTTTTTTTTTATAACTTTTATTAAGCTTCGAGTGAACGTTTACAAATCCAATCAGTCTGTCACATATAAGTTTACATACATCTCACTCCCTACTCCCACTTGCTCTCCCCCTCTTGAGTCAGCCCTTTCTGTCTCTCCTTTCTTGACAATTTTGCCGGCTTCCCTCTCTCTCTATCCTCCCATCCCCCCTCCAGACAAGAGTTGCCAACACAGTCTCAAGTGTCCACCTGATATAATTAGCTCACTCTTCATCAGCGTCTCTCTCCCTCCCGCTGACCAGTCCCTTTCATGTCTGATGAGTTGTCTTCGGGGATGGTTCCTGTCCTGTGCCAACAGAAGGTCTGGGGAGCATGGCCGCCGGGATTCCTCTAGTCTCAGTCAGACCATTAAGTTTGGTCTTTTCATGAGAATTTGGGGTCTGTATCCCACTGATCTCCTGCTCCCTCAGGGGTCCTCTGCTGTGCTCCCTGTCAGGGCAGTCATCGATTGTGGCCGGGCACCAACTAGTTCTTCTGGTCTCAGGATGATGTAGGTCTCTGGTTCATGTGGCCCTTTCTGTCTCTTGGGCTCTTAGTTGTCATGTGGCCTTGGTGTTCTTCATTTTCCTTTGCTCCAGGTGGGTTGAGACCAGTTGATGCATCTTAGATGGCTGCTTGTTAGCATTTAAGACCCCAGACGCCACATTTCAAAGTGGGATGCAGAATGATTTCATAATAAAATTATTTTGCCAATTGACTTAGAAGTCCCCGCAAACCATGTTCCCCAGACCCCCACGCTTGCTCGCTAACCTTTGAAGCATTCATTTTATCCTGGAAACTTCTTTGCTTTTGGTCCAGTCCAATTGAGCTGACCTTCCATGTACTGAGTGTTGTCTTTCCCTTCACCTAAAGCAGTTCTTATCTACTGATTAATCAATAAAAAAACCCTCTCCCACCCTCCCTCCCTCCCCGCCTCGTAACCACAAAAGTATGTGTTCTTCTCAGGTTTACTATTTCTCAAGATTTTATAATAGTGGTCTTATACAATATTTGTCCTTTTGCCTCTGACTAATTTCGCTCAGCATAATGCCTTCCAGGTTCCTCCATGTTATGAAATGTTCCAGAGATTCGTCACTGTTCTTTATCGATGCGTAGTATTCCATTGTGTGAATATACCACAATTTATTTAACCATTCATCCGTTGACGGACATCTTCGTTGCTTCCAGCTTTTTACTATTGTAAACAGAGCTGCAATAAACATGAGTATGCATATATCTGTTTGTATGAAGGCTCTTGTATCTCTAGGGTATATTCCCAGGAGTGGGATTTCTGGGTTGTATGGTAGTTCTACTTCTAACTGTTTAAGATAACGCCAGATAGATTTCCAAAGTGGTTGTACCATTTTACATTCCAACCAGCAGTGTATGAGAGTTCCAATCTCTCCGCAGCCTCTCCAACATTTATTATTTTGTGTTTTTTGGATTAATGCCAGCCTTGCTGGTGTGAGATGAAATCTCATTGTAGTTTTAATTTGCATTTCTCTAATGACTAATGATCGAGAGCATTTTCTCATGTATCTGTTGGCTGCCTGAATATCTTCTTTAGTGAAATGTGTGTTCATATCCTTTGCCCACTTCTTGATTGGGTTGTTTGTCTTTTTGTGGTTGAGTTTTGACAGAATCATGTAGATTTTAGAGATCAGGCGCTGGTCGGAGATGTCATAGCTGAAAATTCTTTCCCAGTCTGTAGGTGGTCTTTTTACTCTTTTGGAGAAGTCTTTAGATGAGCATAGGTGTTTGATTTTTAGGAGCTCCCAGTTATCTGGTTTCTCTTCATCATTTTTGGTAATGTTTTGTATTCTGTTTATACCTTGTATTAGGGCTCCTAGGGTTGTCCCTATTTTTTCTTCCATGATCTTTATCGTTTTAGTCTTTATGTTTAGGTCCTTGATCCACTTGGAGTTAGTTTTTGTGCATGGTGTGAGGTATGGGTCCTGTTTCATTTTTTTGCAAATGGATATCCAGCTATGCCAGCACCATTTGTTAAAAAGGCTATCTTTTCCCCAATTAATTGATACTGGTCCTTTGTCAAATATCAGCTGCTCATATGTGGATGGATTTATATCTGGGTTCTCAATTCTGTTCCATTGGTCTATGTGCCTGTTGTTGTACCAATACCAGGCTGTTTTGACTACTGTGGCTGTATAATAGGTTCTGAAGTCAGGTAAAGTGAGGCCTCCCACTTTCTTCTTCTTTTTCAGTAGTGCTTTGCTTATCCTGGGCTTCTTTCCCTTCCATATGAAATTGGTGATTTGTTTCTCTATCCCCTTAAAATATGACATTGGAATTTGGATCGGAAGTGCATTAAATGTATAGATGGCTTTTGGTAGAATAGACATTTTTACTATGTTAAGTCTTCTTATCCATGAGCAGGGTATGTTTTTCCACTTAAGTATGTCCTTTTGAATTTCTTGTAGTAGAGCTTTGTAGTTTTCTTTGTATAGGTCTTTTACATCCTTGGTAAGATTTATTCCTAAGTATCTTACCTTCTTGGGGGCTACTGTGAATGGTATTGATTTGGTTATTTCCTCTTCGGTGTTCTTTTTGTTGATGTAGAGGAACCCAAGTGATTTTTGTATGTTTATTTTATAACCTGAGACTCTGCCAAACTCTTCTATTAGTTTCAGTAGTTTTCTGGAGGATTCCTTAGGGTTTTCTGTGTATATAATCATGTCATCTGCAAATAGTGATAACTTTACTTCTTCCTTGCCAATCCGGATACCTTTTATTTCTTTGTCTAGCCTAATTGCCCTGGCTAGGACTTCTAGCACGATGTTGAATAAGAGCGGTGATAAAGGGCATCCTTGTCTGGTTCCCGTTCTCAGGGGAAATGCTTTCAGGTTCTCTCCATTTAGAGTGATATTGGCTGTTGGCTTTGCATAGATGCCCTTTATTATGTTGAGGAATTTTCCTTCAATTCCTATTTTGGAAAGAGTTTTTATCAGCAATGGGTGTTGGACTTTGTCAAATGCCTTTTCTGCATCAATTGATAAGATCATGTGGTTTTTGTCTTTTGTTTTATTTATGTGATGGATTACATTAATGGTTTTTCTGATATTAAACCAGCCTTGCATACCTGGTATAAATCCCACTTGATCAGGATGAATTATTTTTTTGATGTGTTGTTGGATTCTATTGGCTAGAATTTTGTTGAGGTTTTTTGCATCAATGTTCATGAGGGATATGGGTCTATAATTTTCTTTTTTTGTAATGTCTTTACCTGGTTTTGGTATCAGGGAGATGGTAGCTTCATAGAATGAGTTGGGTAGTATTCCGTCATTTTCTATGCTTTGGAATACCTTCAGAAGTAGTGGTGTTAACTCTTCTCTGAAAGTTTGGTAGAACTCTGCAGTGAAGCCGTCTGGGCCAGGGCTTTTTTTCGTTGGGAGTTTTTTGATTAGCGTTTCAATCTCTTTTTTTGTTATGGGTCTATTTAGTTGTTCTACTTCTGAATGTGTTAGTTTAGGTAG
Organism: Loxodonta africana; assembly: GCF_030014295.1. NCBI lineage: Eukaryota > Metazoa > Chordata > Mammalia > Proboscidea > Elephantidae > Loxodonta > Loxodonta africana. The sequence continues at coordinate 227,950,792 of NC_087343.1, forward strand.
GTAGTGTTTTTCCAGGAATTCATCCATTTCTTCTAGGTTTGCAAATTTGTTAGAGTACAATTTTTCATAATAATCTGAAATGATTCTTTTAATTTCATTTGGTTCTGTTGTGATGTGGTCCTTCTCGTTTCTTATTCGGGTTATTTGTTTCCTGTATTTCTTTAGTCAGTCTAGCCAATGGTTTATCAGTTTTGTTAATTTTTTCATAGAACCAGCTTTTGGCTTTGTTAATTCTTTCAATTGTTTTTCTGTTCTCTAATTCATTTAGTTCAGCTCTAATTTTTATTATTTGTTTTCTTCTGGTGCCTGATGGATTCTTTTGTTGCTCATTTTCTATTTGTTCAAGTTGTAGGGACAGTTCTCTGATTTTGGCTCTTTCTTCTTTTTGTATGTGTGCATTTATCGATATAAATTGGCCTCTGAGCACTGCTCTTGCTGGCCTTGGCACTTCTTGTTGGCTACAGCCTGCAATTGTTCACAACCTAGTGTGAGCAGGGGAGCTGCCTGGAGTTCAGTAGGATGGGGGACCTCCTGCTAACACCCTGTGGATCTCTTACTCTGTGTGTAACAGCCACCCTAATGGTCAGGGCCTGCTGCTGGCAAGTGGACCTGTCCCTGGATCCTGGCTTCCTCCCTGTTCTGTGGATGCCAGGATCCCTGGAGCTCTTGCCCTTCTTCCTGTTGTTTCTCTCCTTAGATCCAGTTCATATCCTGCTCTCCTTGCTTCACTCTGGGTATGTCTACAGTTTCTCTGCATCCTGTTAGAAATTTTATAAAGTTGCCTTACTGTGTTCCTCACCCGGGATTGCTGCTAGCTTTGTCTCAAGATGACCACGCAGTGCTAGGCCGGCTGGCAGGGCACCTTCTCTCTGTATCTCTCCTTGTTCGCTGTTTTTGTTCAGTTTCTTTTTCCGGTTTGTATTCATTCTAATTCTTTATCCTTCCATTTGATGCTCAGCGCTCTAGGTTTGTCATCTGTATCTGTTTTACTTGGTTGTTCGGGTCTTTGCTGTAGAGGGATTGCATGGTGTGTTTGACTAAGCCTCCATCTTGGGCCATCTTCCCAAAGTATAATCTTGAATACATCCTGTCTAATTTTAGAAACCATCTCAAGGATAGATTTGATGCACTGAACACTAATGGCTGAAGACCAGAACAATGGCGGGTTGACATCAAGGACATCATGTATGAAGAAAGAGTCATTAAAAAGACAGGAAAGAAAGAAAAGACAAAAATGGATGTTAGAAAAGAGTCTAGAACTTGCTTTTAAGTGCAGAGTAGCTAACGTGAACAGAATAAATGATGAAGTGAAAAGGCTGAACAGAAAATTTCAAAGGGCATCTTGAGAAGACAAAGTAAAGTATTACAATAACATGTCAAAGACCTGGAATTAGAAAACCAAATAGGAAGAAGATGCTTGGCATTTCTCAGAATGAACAAACTGAAGAAAAAATTCAAGCCTTGAGTTGCAATATTGAAGGATTTTATGTGCAAAAAAATTGAATGACACAGGAAGCATCAAAAGAAGATGGAAGGAATACACAGAGTTATGTACCGAAAAGAATTGGTCGACGTTCAACCACTTCAGAAGGAAGCATATGATCAAGAACTGCTGGTACTGAAGGAAATTCAAGCTGTGCTGAAGACATTGGTGAAAAACAAGGCTCTAGGAATTGACAGGATACCAATTTAGATGCTTCAACAAATGGATGCAATGCTGGAAGCACTCACTTATGTATATCAAGAAATTTGGAAGACAGCTACCTGGTCAACTGATGGAAGAGATCCATATTTGTGCCAATCCCAAAGAAAGGCAATCAAATGGCATGTGGAAGTTATTGAACAATATCATTAATATCACATGCTAGAAAAATTATTCTGTAGATAACTTAAACACTACTGAGCAGTACATCAACAGGGAACTGGCAGAAGTTCAAGTGGGATTTAGAAGAGTTGTGGAATGAGAGATATCACAGCTGATGTCAGCTGTATCTTGGCCGAAAGCAGAAAATACCATAAAGATGTTTACCTGTGTTTTATCTATTATGCTAAGGCATTTGGCTGTGTAGATTGTAACAAATTATTGGTAACATTCTGAAGACTGGGAATTGCAGAACACTTAATTGTGCTAATGCAGAACCTGTACATAGATTAAGAGTCAGTCATTAGAACAGAACAAGGGGATACTGTGTGTTTCAAAGTGGGAAGAAGTGTGTGTGGCAGGGTTGTATCCTTTCAGTTTACTTATTCAACCTGTATTCTGAGCAGATAATCTGAGAAACTGGACTGTATGAAGAACATGGTGTCAGCATTAGAGGAAGACTCGTTAACCTGCGATATGCAGATGACACAACGTAGCTTGCCGAAAATGAAGATGAAGCATTACTGATGAAGGTCAAAGACTATAGCCTTCATTGTGGATTGCAATGATATACATAAGTGCTACACACTCCCAATTACTCTCCCCCTAATGAGGCACCCCGCTCTCTCCCTCCACTCTCTCTTTTCGTGTCCATTTCGCCAGCTTCTAACCCCCTCTACCCTCTCATCTCTCCTCCAGGTGGGGATGCCAGCATAGTCTCACGTGTCCACCTGATCCAAGAAGCTCATTCCTCACCAGCATCCCTCTCCAACCCATTGTTCAGTCAAATCCATGTCTGAAGAGTTGGCCAACAGAATGTCTGGGGGCCATGACCACTGGGGTCCTTCCAGCCTCAGTCAGACCATTAAGTCTGGTCTTACGAGAATTTGGGGTCTGCTCTCCTGCTCCCTCAGGGGTTCTCTGTTGTGTTCCCTGTCAGGGCAGTCATCGGTTGTAGCTGGGCACCATCTAGTTCTTCTGGTCTCAGGATGATGTAGTCTCTGGTTCATGTGGCCCTTTCTGTCTCTTGAGCTCGTAATCACCTTGTGACCTTGGTGTTCTTCATTGTCCTTTGATCCAGGTGGGTTGAGACCAATTGATGCATCTTAGATGACTGCTTGCTAGCATTTAAGACCCCAGGTGCCACTCTTCAAAGTGGGATGCAGAATGTTTTCTTAATAGATTTTATTATGCTGATTGACTTAGATGTCCTCTGAAACCATGGTCCCCAGACCCCTGCCCCTGCTACACTGGCCTGTGAAGCATTCAGTTTATTCAGGAAACTTCTTTGCTTTTGGTTTAGTCCAGTTGTGCTGACCTGCCCTGTATTGTGTGCTGTCTTTCCCTTCACCTAAATTAGTTCTTATCTACCATCTAATTAGTGAACACCCCTCTCCTAGCCTCCCTCCCTCCCCCATCTTGTAACCATCAAAGAATATTTTCTTCTCTGTTTAAACTATTTTTCCAGTTCTTATCATAGTGATCTTCTACAATATATGTCCTTTTGCAGTTGACTAATTTCACTCAGTATAGTGCCTTCCAGATTCCTCCATGTTAACGAAATGTTTCACAGAGTCATCACTGTTCTTTATCAATGTGTAGTATTCCATTGTGTGAATACACCATAATTTATTTATCCATTCATCCATTGATGGGCACCTTAGTTGCTTCCATTGTTTTGCTATTGTAAACAGTACTGCAATAAACATGGCTGTGCATGTATCGGTTCCTGTAAAGGCGCTTATTTCTCTAGGATACACAATGGATCGTATGGTAGTTCTGTTTCAAGCTTTTAAGGAAGCGCCAAATCGATTTCCAAAGCGGTTGTACCATTTTACATTCCCATCAGCAGTCTCTCCAACATGTATTTTGTGTTTTTTGGATGAATGCCAGCCTTGTTGGAATGAAATGAAATCTCGTTGTAGTTTTGATTTGCATTTCTCTAATGGCTAATGATCGTGAACATTTCCTCATATATCTGTTAGCTACCTGAATGTCTTCTTTAGTGAAGTAACTCTTCGTATTTTTTGCCCATTTCTTAATAGGGTTATTTGTCTTTTTGCAGTTGAGTTTTTGCAGTATCATGTAGATTTTAGGGATCAGGCACTGATCAGAAATATCATAGCTAAAAACTTTTTCCCAGTCTGTAGGTAGTCTTTTTACTCTTTTGGTGAAGTCTTTGGATGAGCATAGGTGTTTGATTTTTAGGAGCTCCCAGTTATCTAGTTTTTCTTCTACATTCTTTATAATGTTTTGTATACTGTTTATACCATGTATTAGGGCTCCTAACGTTGTCCCTATTTTTTTTTCTATGATCTTAATTGTTTTAGATTTTATATTTAGGTCTTTCATCCAATTTGAGCTCGTTTTTGTGCATGGAGTGAGGTATGGGTCTTGTTTCATTTTTTTGCAGATGGATATCCATTTCTGCCAGCACCGTTTGTTAAAAAGACTATCTTTTCCACATTTAACTGTTTTGGGGCCTTTGTCAACTATCAACTGCTCATGTATGGATGGATTTATGTCTGGGTTCTCAATTCTGTTCCATTGGTCTATGTATCTGTTGTTGTACCCGTACGAGGCTGTTTTGACTACTGTGGCGGTATAATAGGTTCTAAAATCAGGTAAACTAAGGCCTCCCACTTTGTTCTTTTTCAGTAATGCCTCATTTATCTGGGGCCTCTTTCTCTTCCATACGAATTTGGTGATTTGTTTCTCTATCTCATTAAAGAATGTCGTTGGGATTTGGATCGGAATTGCATTAAATGTATAGATCACTTTTGGTAGAATAGTTATTGTTATAATGTTAAGTCTTCCTATCCACGAGCAAGGTACGTTCTTCTACTTTTGTAAGTCTCTTGGTTTCTTGCAGAAGTGTACTGTAGTTTTCTTTGTATAAGTCTTTTACATCTCTGGTAAGATTTATTCCTAAATATTTTTTTATCTTCTTGGGGGCTACTGTAAATGGCATTGATTTGGTGATTTCCTCTTCGATGTTTTTTTTGTTGGGGCAGCTGAATCCAACTGATTTTTGTATGTTTATCTTGTATCCCCATACTCTGCTGAACTCTTCTATTACTTTCAGTAGTTTTCTTGAGGACTCCTTAGGGTTTTCTGTGTATAAGATCATGTCATCTCCAAATAGAGATACTTTTACTTCTTCCTTGCCAATCCGGATACCCTTTATTTCTTTATCTATCCTAATTGCTCTGGCTAGGACTTCCAGCACAATGTTGAGTAAGAGTGGAGATAAAGGGCATCCTTGTCTGGTTCCTGATCTCAGTGGGAATGCTTTCGGGCTCTCTCCATTTAGGGTGATGTTGGCTGTTGGCTTTGTATAAATGCCCTTTATTATGTTGAGGAATTTTCCTTCTTTTCCTATTTTGCTGAGAGTTTTTATCATGAATGAGTGTTGAACTTTGTCAAATGCCTTTTCTGCATCAATTGATAAAATCTTGTGATTCTTGTCTTTTATTTATGTGGTGGATTACATTAATTGTTTGTCTAACGTTGAACCATCCCTGCATACCTGGTATGAATCCCACATGGTCATGGTGAATTATTTTTTTGATAACATTGTTGAATTCTGTTGGCTAGAATTTTGTTGAGGTTTTTTTGCATCTACATTCATGAGGGATATAGGTCTATAATTTTCTTTTCTTGTGGTGTCTTTACCTGGTTATGGTATCAGGGATATGGTGGCTTCATAGAATGAGTTTGATTGATAGTATTCCATCCTTTTCTGTGCTCTGCAATACCCTAGTAGTAGTGGTGTTAACTCTTTTCTTAGAGTTAATAGAACTCTGCAGTGAAGCCATCCGGACCAGAGCTTTTTGGAGCGGGGTGGGGTTTGATTAACTTTTCAATCTCTTCTTTTGTTATGGCTTTATTTAGTTGTTCTGCCTCTGTTTGTGTTAGTTCAGGTAGGTAGTGTGTTTCCAGGAATTCATCCATTTCTTCTAGGTTTTCAAATTTGGTTGAGTATAGTTTTTCATAGTAATCTGATATGATTCTTTTAATTTCAGTTGGGTCTGTTGTAATATTGCCCATCTCATTTCTTATTCAGGTTATTTGCTTCCTCTCCTGTTTTTCTTTTGTCAGTTTGGCCAATGGTTTACCCAATTTGTTGATTTTTTTTCAAAAAACCAGCTTTTGGCCTTGTTAATTCTTCCAATTGTTTTTCTGTTTTCTATTTCATTTAGTTCAGCTCTAATTTTTATTATTTGTTTTCTTCTGGTGCCTGTGGGTTTCTTTTGTTGCTCTCTTTCTATTTGTTCAAGCTGTAGGGATAATTCTTTGATTTTGGCCCTTCTTTTTGTATGTGTGCATTTATTGATATAAATTGGCCTCTGAGCACCGCTTTTGCTGTGTCCCAAAGGTTCTGATAGGAAGTGTTTTCATTCTCATTGGATTCTCTGAATTTCTTTATTCTATCCTTATTGTCTTCTATAATCCAGTCTTATTTGAGCAGGGTGTTGTTCAGTTTCCAAGTGTTTGATTTCTTTTCCCTGCTTTTCCTGTTGTTGATTTCTACTTTTATGGGATTATGATCAGAGAAAATACTTTGTAATATTCAGTGTTTCGGATTCTGCTAAGGCTTGCTTTATGACCTAATATGTGGTCTATTCTAGAGAATGTTCCATGTGCACTAGAAAAGAAAATATACTTGGTTGTTCTTGGGTGGAGTGTTCTGTATATGTGTACGAGGTCAAGTTGGTTGATTGTGGCATTTAGATCTTCCATGTCTTTATTGAGCTTCTTTCTGGATGTCCTGTCCTTCACTGAAAGTCGTGTGTTGAAGTCTCCTACTCTTATCGTGGAGCTATCTATCTCACCTTTCAGTGCTGATAGCGTTTGTTTTATGTATCTTGCAGCCCTGTCTTTGGGTGCATAAATATTTAATACGGTTATATCTTCTTGGTGTATTGTTCCTTTAATCATTATATAGTATCTCCTTATCCTTTATGATGGATTTAACTTTAAAGTCTATTTTGTCTGAAATTAATATTGCCACTCTTGCTCTTTTTTGATTGTTGTTTGCTTGATATACTTTTTTCCATCTTTTGAGTTTTAGTTTGTGTCTCTAAGTCTAAGGTGTGTCTCTTGTAGGCAGCATATAGACAGATCTTGTTTTTTAATCCATTCTGCTACTCTCTGTCTCTTTATTGGTGCATTTAGTCCATTTATATTCAGGGCAATTATGTGTTGGTATGAATTTTGTGCTATCATTTTGATATGTTTTTTTGTGTGTTGTTGACAGGTTTTTTTTTGCCACTTGATTTTATGTGCTGAGTAGATTTTCTTTGTATTGTCCTTTCCTCATATTTGTTGTTGTTGATTTTGTTTCTGCTGAGTCTGTATTTTTCCCTTGTATTTTATTTTGATGAGTAGGATAGCTTATCTCCTTTGTGGTTACCTTACTATTTACCCCAATTTTTGAAAATTTAAAACTAACTTTTATTTCTTTGTATGGCCGTATTTTTCTCTCCATATGGAAGGTGTATGATTACATTTCTTAGTCCCTCTTTATTATTTTAATGTTGTTGTCTTTTATATGATAACATTGCTGTTGCCCTGTTTTGAGCTTTTTTTTTTTTTTTTTTTAATAATCTTGCTTTGTTTTTTTGGAATTCCCTGTCTGGGTTGACTTCTGGTTGCTCTGCCCACCGTTCTAGTCTTGGGTTGATACCTGATATTATTGATTTTCTAACCAAAGAACTCCCTTTAGTAGTTCTTGTAGTTTTGGTTTGGTTTTTACAAATTCCCTAAACTTGTGAAATGTCTTAATTTCACCTTTATATTTAAGGGTCAGTTTTGCTGGAGATATGATTCTTGGCAGGCAATTTTTTTCTTCAATTTTTTAAATATGTCATGCCATTGCCTTCTTGCGTGCATGGTTTCTGCCGAGGAGTCCGAGTTTATTCTTATTGGCTCTCCTTTGTAGGTGACTTCGTTTATCCTTCGCTGCTCTTATAATTCTCTCTTTGTCTTTGGTTTTGGCAAGTTTGATTATAATATGTCTTGGTGACTTTCTTTTCAGAGCTACCTTGTGTGGAATTCGATGAACATCTTGGATAGATACCTTCTTATCTTTGACAATATCAGGGAAGTTTTCTGCCAACAAATCTTCAACAATTTTCTCTGTATTTTCTGTTATCCCTCCCTGTTCTGGTACGCCGCTCATTCGAAGGTTATTTCTCTTGATAGAGTCCTAACGTGATTCTTAAGGTTTCTTCATTTTTTAAAATTCTTTTATCTGATTTTTCTTCAAATATGTTAGTGCCAAGTGATTTATCTTCGTGTTCAGAAATTCTGGCTTCTACTTGCTCAATTCTGCTCCTCTGACTTTCTATTGAGTTGTCTGCTTCTGTAATTTTGTTGTTAACCTTCTGAATTTTGATTGCTGTCTGCCTATGGATTTTTCCAGCTTATTAAACTTTTCTTTATGTTCCTGAATAATCTTTCTAATTTCTTCAGTTGCTTTATCTCTGTGTTCCTTGGCTTGTTCTGTGTATTGCCTCATTGCCTTCTCGATGTCTTGAAGGGTTCTGTATGTTAAAGTTTTATATTCTGCCTCTGGTAATTCCAGGAATGCACTTTTATCTAGAAGATCCCTGGATTCTTTGTTTTGAGAGCCTGTTGAGGTGATCATGGTCTGTTTCTTTAAATGACTTGATACTGACTGTTGTCTCTGAGCCATCAATAAGTTATTTTATTAGTTTATGCTTGCTTACTGTGTCATAGTTGCTTGCTTTGTTTTGTTCTGGTATACCCCTATGGGTTGCGCTTGAGTTAGCTAGCTTGATTATTTTCACCTTCAGAGCTCTGGTGTCCTGTCCCCAGCTGGCTAGAGCTGTTATCAGGTATATCAGCCTAGGAGTCCATTCAGTTTTCTTGTATGAATGCAGCTCAGGTTACCAGGTAGCTGATCATGAAGTGTGTTGTACAGGCTCTGTCCTACAGTCTTAGAGGGGCAGGGGTGGTTGGCGTATATACCGGTATCTGATTGCAGCAGGGGGTCACACTCTGAACAAGGCAGACGGCTGAGAATCAACCCCCAAGTGTCTCTGAGGAAAACACGTCTCTGTTCCCTAGAGCATGCTGCTGGGTGGGTTCTGCAGAGGGACCATGGGCACCCAATGTTTTTGATTGTAAGGACTGGGAGGTACCAGTTATCTTTGGACCCCTGTTGTGAGTGGCTGGGTGACCTGAGTGGAGCTACCGGTCCTTAGTTACTGTTGTGGGTAGGTGAGGACATTGTTTAATAGGCAAAGCAATGTCAAATGTCAAGCGCCCACATCTCTACCACACAGCTGAAATGTTGGAGTTTGCCAGCAACGGTGTATTCTCCCAAAATAGGCCCACACAGGTCAATGTAGAAGGGAAAGGTGCTCAAGGTCCATGGGCGGTTTATGCCTGGACAGGAGCAGCTTCTGTCCTGAGCTCCCTCGGTTAACGGAGCTAGGAATTTATCTTTTCCCCCAGTTGCAAATTTTTTCCTTCCCCAAGGCCAGGAGGATGGCTCTAGGTGCTCACCAGGGTCTATCTCAGTCCCAGGGATTCAGCCCCTGAGGCTGGCTTGGGGGTGGGGGGGTGCGGTAAAATATACGCAAGTACTAAGCTTTGCCTAGAGCACCGTTCTCCTCAGGTTCCGGAGGTGTAAGTAAGCTGTGTGGCTGGCTGTTTCTCCCTGAGGAAACTGCGGCCGAATGCTAGTACCAGTGCTCCGCTGCCGCCACCACCACCGCTCCAGGAATGGTGCCTGAGGGCTTCCAGCGATTCAGGTCCGGTAACTCCTCTCCACTTCTGAACGGTCTCTTTCTCCCCCTGCCCCTCAGTTCGTTGTCTAAGCTTGCCTTTGATACTCAGGGCTCCCAGCTTGTCACAAATATACTCATTTCACTTGTTTTTTCAGGTCGTTATGAGTCAGAATCAACCCAACAGCACTGGGTTTTTTGGGGTTGTAAAGAGGGCTCACTGGAACTGTCTATTCCACCATCTTGACTCTGCCTCTATACTGCCATCTTACAATTTTTTGTCTCCTGTTTCATTGAGTTTTTGTGTTTCTTTCTTGTTCCTGAAAGCACAGAGCAGGCTCTTTACTAATAGTGATTCCTGTGTCTCATCTTCTTTTTTTTTTTTAATTGTTCTTTAGGTGAAAATTTACAGCTCAAGTTAATTTTTCATCCAAAATTTTATACTCCTTGTCATGTGACTCTAGCTGCAATTTTGGCAATGTGACAGCACACTCTCCCTTTCCTCCCCAGATTTCCCGTGTCCATCTAACCAGCTCTGTCCCTTCCTGCCTTCTCATCCTGCCTTCAGACAGGAGCCGCCCATTTAGTGTCATGTATCTGCTTAAGCTAAGAAGCACACTCTCCACAAGTATTATTTTATGTTTTATAGTCCAGTCTAATCTTTGTCTGAAGAGTTGGCTTCAGGAATGGTTTTAGTTCTGGGCTAACAGAGAGTCTGGGGGCCATCCATGTCTTCAGGGGTCCCTCTAGTCTCAGTCAGACCATTAAGTGTGGTCTTTTTATATGAATTTAAGTTCTGCACCCCACTTTTCTTCTGCTCAGTTAGGGACTCTGTTGTGTTCCCTGACAGGGCAGTTATTGGTGGTAGCTGGACACCATCTAGTTCTTCGGTCTCAGGCTGATGGCGTCTGTGGTTTATGTGGCCCTTTTGTCTCTTGGGCTAATGTTTTCCTGGTGTCTTTGGTGTTCTTCATTCTCCTTTGCTCCAAGTGGGTTGGGACCAATTGATGCATCTTAGATGGCCACTCGTTAGTTTTTAAGACCCCAGACACCACTCACCGAAGTGGAATGCAGAACATTTTCTTAATAAAGTTTGTTACGCTAGTTGACCCCCCAAACCATGGTCCACAGACCCCAGCCCCTGCAGCTCTGTTCCTCGAAGCGTTTGGTTGTGTTCAGGAAACTTCTTAGCCTTTGGTTTAGTCCAGTTGTGCTGACTTCCCTTATACTGTGTGTTGTCTTTCCTTTCACCTAAGATGATTCTTATCTACTATCTAGTTAGTGAATCCACCTCTCCTTCTCTCCCCAGATTCATGACCATCAAAGAATGTTTTCTTCTGTGTTTAAACCCTTTCTTGAATTCTTATAATAGTGATCTCAGACAATTATTTGTCCTTTTTCAACTGAATAATTTCACTCAGCATAACACCTTCCAGATTCATCCATGTTGTGAGATGTTTCACGGATTCCTCATTGTTCCTTATCGTTGCATAGTATTCCATTGTGTGTAACTCCTGTTTCTTTATGTACATATTTTCAAACTCTGTATTTCTGTTTGTTTTTATGTGGTAGGATTTTTTTTTTTTTTTTTTCCATGACGCCTACGTTTCTTTCTTTCTGTTTTCTCGTTCTTCAAGGAGAAATCAGTCCTGGTCTTATATTTGCCCCTAAGTTGGTAGACCTATCTCCGCCAGCTTCCTCTTTTTTCACAAAAGCCCTTTTGGAAGGATCCAGACTTGCAACTGGATGGCAGAGACCATTGGCCTGGTTGGAGTGCTGTGAGCAGGTTCCCTGCCTCCTGGCCCCAATGTGAGTACGTAAGTTGGCTCGGACCAGCCATCTTTGCCAGCACTTTAAGGACCACCCAAGTATCTCCCTTGCTTACCCACCTCCTCAGCACACTGCCTTTCCAGAGAGGGTTCTGAAGGATTCTCAAGACTCCCAGCCATCAGTGCTGTCACCTTAGAGCCTGCACGTTTGTGGCTTGTGATCGGTTTGTTTTCCTGATCTCCTAGCTCCATTCATTGGAAATTTAGGAGCGATAGAGAGGAAAATGCTTGTGATTGGACCAGCAGCCTCCCGCCTCCAGCTCTTTCATCCCCTCTACTAGCTCTCTGTCTCCTCCCCAAGCTCTCCATCCCTTCCAATGGTCCTTCTGTCCTTTCTTCCAGTTCCCCATCCCCTCTGCCAACCCTCCCATCTCCTCCACCAGCTTTCCTGTCCCTTCTGCCAGCTCCCCTCCATCTCCTATACGAGCTCTCTGTCCCCTCCAATGGCTCTCCATCCCTTCCAATGGTCCTTTTGTTCCATCTGTGAGATTACCAGCCCCTCTGCCAGCCTTCTCGTCTCCTCCACCAGCTCTCTCGTCCCCTCCATTAGCCCTCCCTTCTCCTCTGCCAGCTCTCTATCCCCTCTGGTGGCTTTCCCATCTCTTCCACCAGTCCTTCTGTCCTCTCTGCTAGCTCTCCATCTCCTCTGCCAGCTCTCTATCCCCTCCAATGGCTCTTTGTCCCCTCCCGTGGTCTTCTTGTCTCCTCCACCAGCTCTGCATCCCCTCCACTGGCCCTCCCATCCCCTTTGCCAGCTTTTCTGTCCTCTGGCTCAAGTGCTCATTCCTCCCTCTGAGCATGGCTTTGAGTCATTATCCATGCACAGGAATGGTGGGGTGCCAGCGACATCACTGTTCTCATTGCCTTGGCTAGGAGCTGAATTTTGTAGCTGTAAGCTTTTCTCATGGTTAAGTGCAATGGATTATATATTTTAAGGCCTGCAGGATGGGCTACTTAATATTGCACACAGGTGGGGTGTTCAGTGAGTTCAGTCAGATTTTATTTGAAGCACATAGTGGGTGTTCAGTAAAGACTTAGAGCTTTTGGGTGATTGTAAGGTTAACATAATTAACAGTGTAGTGTGGCGGGTGGCTAGAGAGCAAATGTAAGCTCTGAGCACTTTCAGTACATTGTAATGTCCCAAACAAGGGGCAGGGCCTGGGGAAGAGCAAGGCCATTCCCAGTACCATGTTGATAGTAGAACGACTCCAGAGTGGGCCCAGGGTACAACCACACTGGAGGGACTGCAGTGGCCAGTCGTGGAAGGGGTGGGGGTGAGCTCTATCAGCTGAGGTGCTCAGGGGCAGTGAGGATGAGTAACCATCAAAAGAATATGGGAGAGTCAGCAGTGGGTTGTACTTACATGGCTTTTAAGGTCCCCATTAAATTCTTAGGTCACATGATTATATGAAGTATTTTTAGATGGTGAATTCATTTAAAATCACTAACTTCATTTCCTCTGGTGAAATATATTAAGTTTGATTTAGTTATGTATTTGTTGTTGATTTTGTTTTTGTTATTGTTTTGTGACTTTGGAGACCCATGTGTCAGAACTGCTCCATAGGGTTTTCCTGTCTGTAATCTTTATGGAAGCAGATCTCCAGGCCACTTTCTTCCGTGGTGCCCCTGGGTTGGTCAAACCACCAACCTTTTGGCTACTAGATGAGTGCAAACTGTTTGCACCACCTAGGGACCTTTTGGTTACATGTCTGAGGAAAAAAATAAGATGACAGTTTAGTGCAGGAGAGAGTCCAGTATGTTCAATATATCAATCAGTGTTTCTGCAAAACAATAACAGGCTAGGACTGTTTGCACCAGAATTTCATTTCCTTTTCTGTTGTTTCCTTTCCTTTCTGTTCTACTCCATTCCTTTACTTTCTTTTGCTCTCTCTTTTTTTTCCATGCTTTGTAACAGGCTTAAACTGCTTAGACTAAGGGGTAGATGATCCCTAAGATTAGCATCAGTTCCCAAATACTAGCTAAACCAAAAACAGGTGCAAACCTTAGTGGTGGAGCAACCAAGTCTTCCTCTCAGGCCACAATGACCTGATTTTCCTATTTTCTTTGGAAGCCTAATTTTTTGGGAAGAGATCTCATACCTCTATCATACTTTTCCTCACAGATCCTTTGAGTACACAGTTTTCCCAGTGAAATTTCTGCCTTGGCCCAACTGGCTCCAGTTGTGCCCTGCAAACCTTGACCAAAGTTGATGGTTTTCCCAGGAGTCTGCTCCTCCAGACAGGGAGAGAAGAGCAGTGGCCTTGTTGTGGAAGGCCTTTCTCTCTGGTACCTGTGCTCTCCTGTAGGTGTGCCAAAGGGGGCTTCACAGTGCCTGCTTCCCTCTCAGCACATGTCCAGGACCAGTTCTAGAGCACTAGAGGGGGCGGTGATGCTTGAGAGAGGGCTTAATTACTCTGTACAGTGTTACATTGCTTGTTAAATTTTTCTTTGCTTTATTTAGTTTTGTTTCTTAATTTTTTTCCCAACTTTTAAAAATTGGGCAAGTTCTCCACCTTTTCAAAAATGTGGAAGATCTGTCAAAACTAGGCCTACTTTCCTGAATAAAGTTAAGGCATACGGAGGGGACTCCTAGACAGCAACCAGGAAACAAACACATAGGTTTGTGCATATGATAGCAAGTAAACAAAATAGATGCGTATGACAGTAGATTTGTTTAGGGTGGGCGGTGATTACCCTTGGAATATTACCAGATTTGTTTCTGCCCTACTCATAGTCTGTAAGAAGGACATGAAAAGTAGGCAGTGCTCAGGAAAAGAAAATAAAATAAAGTTATGTTTCAGAAATGAATCATGTTAGAAAGAATAGGTGGAACTGGAAACTGGTGTAGGGAAGATATACCATAGAGGAAAGCAAGCAAAATAAAATGGAAGAGAATGAAGAATTAGGCACAAAATAGGCATGGATAGTGACACCAGAGGGCGACATGTAAGTAGGTAGGCCTGACAAAGATGACAGAGTAAAATGAAAAGTGTAGTGGGGGCCGTTCTTAAACTGCAGGAGGCTCTGAGTCCACAAATTGAATATGCATACTATGTCCGGTGGGAGGAAGAAGGATCAAACCTAGTGTAAACTGGATATCCAGGCTGGATGATGACAACAGAAACAAATGATTCAATTTTTTTCCTCATTATTGTGAAGTGTAAGATACATACAGAGAGAAATAAAAAACATAATACAGTGGAACTTGTGAGAGCTGGAACCTGATGGGACTGCCTTGTTTTTCTGGGTCTCATGTTTTCTGCCTTCGACAGTCTTACCACTTTTCTATTGCTTTCTATTAGTGGAGAATATTTGAGTTTTCCTTCTCTGACAGGTTAATGCTTTACAGAAATTTTGACGTTCACAGGTTTTTACTGTATGCTAAACAAAAAACAAAACCCAAACTCATTGCCTTTGAGTCAATTCTGACTCATAGTGACCCTGTAGGACAGAGTAGGACCACCCCATAAGGTTTCCCAGTCTGTAATCTTTACAGAAGCATTTCTTCCACATCTTTCTCCTTCAGAGTTAACCTGCCAACCTTTTGGTTAGCAACCGGACACTTAACCACTACGCCAACAGGGCCCTACACAAAATATATTAGAAAGTGAAAATCTAGGTAACCATCACTCAAGTAAAAAGAAATATCATTGGGGATTTCTGGCTCTGGCTGTGATGGAATAGTTTGTATTGAAATAACCCCTCTCATCCAACACAACTATTAAAACTGGGGGAAAGACCTAAAACAAGGAGCCCATGATGCCACAGGACACAGGAGCTATGCTCCTTGAGAGCACAGTACAGAGGAGTGCTCCCCACCCACAGCAGCTCATCCAGAGGGCATTTTCCATAGAAGGATTTGTGGAAATTATTGAGTGGGAGCAGAGGAGCAGGCTACCGGGTTGAAGAGACAAAGGTTGGAGTTTACGTCTGCCAAGATATCTGGGACTTAAGGAGCAAAATCCTGGAGAGAAGGGGTCACAGGAGCCCAGATAATCCATGTACAAGCTTTCCTCAACTTGCTGTTTGACAATAAAACTGCTTGTGTTCACGGCAGGACAGCTACTGGAAGGTGCAAATACTGAGTACAGTTTCAGCAGCCACGCACTACTGGGGAAACTGAGAAAGGACTTCACAGCCTTCCAAGGGGAGGGGCCTTAGTAAGCATTCTGGACTCTTGAGGGTCATGCCTGGGAATGTGGATAATGCCCGGGCAGTAAGGGCAAGCTGCAGTAGCTTACCTTACTGAAGGCTGAAATGGAGCTTCAAGTGAACCAAGATGTTCTGCTGGTACTCTGCTGCAAGCATGCAACTTAACAACTTCTGCCACTGGCTAAGTTGTAGTAGCAGGGGCCGGGCTTGCCCTTTGCCTAAAGCACTTGAAAACCTGGACAACGTGTATGAAGCAGTGATTTTCAGACGTTGCGCATCAGGCAGCAAAGGACAGTAAGACCTGAAAGACAGCAGGCAAATGAGTAAGCCCTGCTGGTCTCTCTCTTACTGCCTGAGAGGGTTTCTAGGCCACGCTCAGGCACAGCAAAACCTGGAGGAGCCTCCCAGTCTCCGTGAGAGGAGGAGATGGAGCTGGAAGTGGAGGAGATAAAGGCAGTGAAATTTTATAAGCCAGAGTGCCTGAGAGGACAGAGTTTCAGCCAGAGAGATCAAGAGAACCCCGCAGAAGAGCCCCTCAGGTCTTCAGCTAAGCACTGATCCCTGTGAAGAAACTACCTGAAGCTAGGGAAGAGTCACCTGAAAAAGAGAGAGAACAGTCCTTAGAGCTGACACAGAGCAGGGAGCAGCTTATGTTCCTACCAGCCATGATGGAGAACTAGTAGTTCGTGGGGGTACTGGGAAGAGAACTCAGAGGGTTTTGCCTCAGCAGTGGAGCAGTTAGTTGTAGACGAAGCACTTCTCTGGTTCTGTTTGACAGAGCTTAATGGTAAGACCTGAAAGCATGAAACTGCTTCCAAGAAGCTTAACTACAGCCCAGAAGAAATCTGAAGAATATTACGGGAATACAACAGATTTTAGCACCCAACAAGGAAAAAAATCACCATTTCTGTTATCCAAAAAAAAAAATTATCAGTCATGGAAGGAAGCAGGAAATTATGACTTAGCATGAGAGAAACCAAACAAAAGAAACCAACCCAGAAAAGACACAGGTAATAGAATTAGTAGTGAGGGAAATTAAAAGTTGTTATAACTGTATTTCGTATATCCAGGAAGCTGGAAGAAAAGTTTAGCATGTCAACTAGAGACGTAGAAGGTATGAAAAAGGACCCAAAATGAACTTCCAGAGATGAAAACAGCAGTTTCAGAACATTACACTGTATGGAATTAACAGCAAATTAGACACAATGTAAGGAAAGAATAGTGAATTTGGGGAAATTGCAACAGAAACTCTCCAAAATGAAACCCAGAGAGAACAAAGACTAAGCAATAACAGTAGAGGTTCATGAGCTATGGGACATCAAGCCGTATCATATATGTGTAATAGGAATTCACAAAGTAAAGGAGGGGGCCAGGAAAAAAAAATTGAAAAATAGTAGCCAAAAAAATTCCAAATTTGATGAGAACTATGAACTCATAGATCCAAGATGCTCAGTGAACGCCACAAAGAACAGGAAGAGAACTACACCAGGGCACATCTAAATAAAATTGCCTAAAACCAGTACTAGAGAGAAAATCTTAGAACTAGCCAGAAACCAACACACGTTATGTACGGAGGTGCAAAGGTAAAAATGGCAGCGGGCTTCTTGTCAGAAAAGGTGAAAGACAGAAAACAGTGGAGCAACATCTTTGAAGTACTGAAAGAAAAAAATAAAAAGAAAACAAAAACAACAGAACTGTCAATTTAGAATTCTGTAGCTCCATGAAAATATATTTAAAAAACAAAGGCAAAATAAACTTTTTCAAGCATACAGAAACCCACAGAATTTTTTCACCAGTAGACTGGCAGCACAAGAAATGTTAAAAGAGTCCTTCAGGCAGAGAAAAATCTAGACCTGCAGGAAGGAATAAAGGGCATCATAGATGGTAGCTGTGGAGCAATTATAAACACATTTTATTTATTTTTTAAATTTCTATAAAAGATAATTGACTGTCTAAAGCAAAAAAATAGCAATGTACTGAGGGGTTTATAACACGAAGGAGTGAAATAGGTGACAACAGCAGCACAAAGGTTCGGAGTGGAGAAGTGAAGTATGCTCTTGTAAGTTTCCTCTTTTATATGTTGTTATTAGTTGCCATTGAATCGGATTTGACTTATGGCATTCGTATGTATTACAGAATAAAACATTGCCCAATCCTGCACCAACCTCACAATTGTTCCTGTGTGAGCTCATTTTTGCAGCACCATGTCAATCCATCTCATGAAGAGTTTCCATAGCATTAGAAAACGAAATACTTAATAATAAATTGGACAAAAGATCTGCAACACTTGAACATGGAAAACTACAAAAAACTGCCAAGAAATTATTGAAAGCCTAAATAAATGGAGAGATATACCATTTCATGGTTCAGAAGGCTCAGTATTGTCAGGATATTAATTCTTCACGATTGATCTATAGATCTATGGACTCCAAATCACAATCCCAGAAGGCTCTTATAGAAGTTGGACAGCTAATACTACTTGATTTCATGACTTACTATAAAGCTACAGTAGTCAAGACAATGTGGTATTGATGTAAAGACAGACAAGTAGATCAGTGATCAATATAGGGAGTTCAGAAATAAATCTACATGTACATGGTCCATTTATTTTCACCAATAGCACCTAGGCCATTTAGTGGGGAAAAGATAATTTTTTCAACAAACGGTGCTGAAGCAATTGTACATCCATGTCCAAAAAAAGAAAAAAAAAAGTATTTGATTCATATATAAAACTTAAATGAGAAATCTAAATCTAAAAATCAAAATTGTAAAACCTTCCATTGTACGTAAAAATTAAAGTAGACCAGAAGTGGAAAACTCACAGCTATAAAACTTCTAGATGAAAACATAAGCCATTCTTTGTGACCTTGCATTAGCAAAGTTTTCTTAGTTATGACATTAAAAGCATGACCCATTAAAAAAAAAAAAAAAAACTATAAATTGGATTTTTATCAAATTCACCAAAAATTTCTCCTCTTTGACAGACACTGTTGAGAGAATGAAAAGACAAGCTACAAACTGGGAGAAAACATTTGCAAATCACGTATCTGATAAAGGACTTGTATCCAGAATATATAAACAACTCTTAAAATATAGTGATAAGGAAAGAAACAACATAATTAAAAATGGCCAAAAGATTTGAATAGCCACTTCACCAAAGAAGATGCGAGGCTGGCACATAAGTACGTGAATAGATGCTCAACATTATTCATTAAAGGAATGCACATTAGAACCACAATGAGGTGCCACTTGATATGACTGATCATACCAAGTGCTGACAAGGACATAGTGCGTCTCTCATATACTGCTGGTGTAAAATGGTACAGTTACTTTGGCAAATATTTTGGCAATTAAAAATAGAAGTTAAATACACACCTGCCAACCATTCCACTATTATTTACCCGAAAGTAATGCAAATATATGTCCATACAAAGCTTTGAGCAGGAGTGTTTGTAGGAGTTTGTTTATAATAGCTAAAATACTGGAAACACCCCAGATGTCCATCAATACATGAATGGATACACAAATTGTGGTATATCCATAGAGTGGAACACTGAATGAACTGTTGATACACACAGTGACACTGAAGAATCTCAAAAGAATTACACTGAGTATAAGGAGTCAGACCAAAAAATGTATGTGTTGTGTGATTC
Source organism: Loxodonta africana (assembly GCF_030014295.1). Classification (NCBI taxonomy): domain Eukaryota; kingdom Metazoa; phylum Chordata; class Mammalia; order Proboscidea; family Elephantidae; genus Loxodonta; species Loxodonta africana. The sequence continues at coordinate 227,970,044 of NC_087343.1, forward strand.
CATTTATATAAACTTTTAGAAGAAACATATCAGTGGTTGCCTGGGGCTAGGGGCTGATACAGAGAGGGGAGAAAAGAAGGGATTACAGATGGCCTCAAGAAATGTTTGGTGTGGGGGTATTCGTTCTCTTGATTGTGGTGATGTTTCATGGGTACGTACATATGTTCAAACTTTTCAGTTTGTACACTTAAAATGTGTACATTTGTATGCCAGCTATATTGCAAGGCTTATTATTATTATTTTGCTAAAAAGAAAGCAGCTCACTCCTTTTTGAAGCAAGATAACATTGTCCAGAGCCTAAATTATATTTCACATGAAATGTCCGGCATCGAGGCAACATTATGAAGCCTGCCAAAAATAGGATCAAATAAGTGAAAAACACATGAAACAGATGAGAAATAGACCCAAAAGAGGTTTATATAAGGGCATTACCAGACCAAAGACCAGACGAGTTGTGGAATGACATCAAGGACATCATACATGAAGAAAGCAAGAAGTCATTGAAAAGACAGGAAAAAAAGAAAAGACCAAGATGGATGTCAGAGGAGACTCTAAAACTAGCCCTCAAACTTCGAGCAGCTAAAGCAAAAGGAAGAATTGATGAAGTAAAAGACCTGAAGATTTCAAAGGGTGGCTTAAGAAGACAAAGAAAAGTATTATAATGACACGTGCAAAGAGCTGAAGGTAGAAAACCAAAAGGGAAGAACACGCTTGGCATTTCTCAAGCTGAAAGAACTGAAGAAAAAATTCAAGCCTCGAGTTGCAATAGTGAAGGATTCTATGGGGAAAATATTAAACAACGCAGGAAGCATCAAAAGAAGATGGAAGGAATATACAGAGCCATTATACCAAAAAGAATTAGCTGATATTCAAAGATTTCAAGAGGTAGCGTATGATCAGGAACTGATGGTACTGAAGGAGGAAGTCCAAGCTGCTCTGAAGGCATTGGCAAAAAACAAGGCTCCAGGAATTGATGGAATATTAATTGAGATGTTTCAACAAATGGAGCAGCACTGGAGGTGCTCACTTGTCTATGCCAAGAAATTGAGAAGACAACTACCTGGCCAACTGACTGGAAGAGATCCATATTTATGCCTATTCCCAAAAAAGGTGATCCAACTGAATGCAGAAATTATAGAACAATATCATTAATATCATACATAAGCAAAATTTTGCTGAAGATCATTCAAAAACGGCTGCGGCAGTATATTGACAGGGAACTGCCAGAAATTCAGGCCAGATTCAGAAGAGGACATGGAACCAGGGATATCATGGCTGATGTCAGATGGATCCTGGCTGAAAGCAGAGAATACCAGAAGGATGTTTACCTGCCTTTTACTGACTACGCAAAGGCATTTGACTGTGTGGATCATAACAAATTATGGATAACATTGTGAAGAATGGGAATTCCAGAACACTTAATTGTGCTTATGACGAACCTTTACATAGATCAAGGGGCAGTTGTTCAGACAGAACAAGGGGATATTGATTGGTTTAAAGTCAGGAGAGATGTACGTCAGGGTTGTGTTCTTTCACCATACCTATTCAATCTGTATGCTCAGCAAATAATACGAGAAGCTGGACTGTATGAAGAAGAATGGGGCATCAGGATTGGAGGAAGACTCATTAACAACCTGCTTTATACAGATGACAGAACCTTGCTTGCTGAAAGTGAAGAGGACTTGAAGCACTTACTAATGAAGATCAAAGACCATAGCTTTCAGTATGGTTTGCACCTCAACATAAAGAAAACAAAAATCCTCACAACTGGACCAATGAGCAACATCATGATAAATGGAGAAAAGATTGAAGTTGTCAAGGATTTCCTTTTACTTGGATCTACAATCAACAGCCATGGAAGCAGCAGTCAAGAAATCAAATGACACATTACATTGGGTAAATCTCCTGCAAAGAACCTCTTTAAAGTGTTGAAAAGCAGGGATGGCACCTTGAAGACTAAGGTGCCTGTCCCAAGCCATGGTATTTTCAGTCGCATCATATGCATGTGAAAGCTGGACAATGAATAAGGAAGACTGAAGAAGAATTGACACCTTTGAATTGTGGTGTTGGCGAAGAATATTGAATATACCATGGACTGCCAAAAGAACGAACAAATCTCTCTTGGAAGAAGTACAACCAGAATGCTCCTTACAGGCAAGGATGGCGAGACTCCGTCTTACATCCTATGGACATGTTGTCAGGACGGATCAGTCCCTGGAGAAGGACATCATGCTTGGTAGAGTACAGGGTCAGCGGAAAAGAGGAAGACCCTCTACGTGGTGGACTGACACAGTGGCTGGAACAGTGAGCTCAGGCATAACAGCGATTGTAAGGATGGCTCAGGACCAGGCAGTGTTTCGTTCTGTTGTGCATAGGGTCGCTATGAGTCAGACCCGACTTGATGGGACCTAACAACAACAACCAGACAAGAACTTTAAAATAACTAAGATTAATAAGTTCAAAAATATGGAGCAATGGATGGAAAATTTTATGAAAACTAAGTATCAAATGTGTATCACATATAATGTATAAAAAGAGCAGAAAGTTGTAGGCCCTGAAATTAATAATTCACTGGATGTGTTTAACAGAAAACTGGACAGAGCAGGAAGACAGACTTAGTGAACTGGGAGACAGCTCCAGGTAGTGTATTCATATTGAAGCACAACGGAAAGGAGAATGGATAATAGAAAACTGAATATAAAAGACCTGTGGAATAGGTCAAAAGATCTAACGTGATGTAATGAGGGCTCCAGGAAGGGAGAGTGTGAGGGGGAGTGATAGACAGAGAGAAAGACCCAGAAACTGTGAGTCAGATGCAAAATCTCAAGAGGGTAAAGGCTATGGATTTTTCCAAAGCACCAAAAGACATCTGTGCTCAGATTCCTGAAGCCTAGCCTACCCTAAAATGAATAACTAAAAAAGAAAACAAACATGTTATTAGGCCAGTGACCTGGGATGTCCCATGAAACCATGACCCTAAACCTTCAAACCAAGGAACCAAATCCAATAAGGTTTTTGGTTGTACGTAAGCAGCCTCAACAGCTACCTTTTTTTTTTTTTTAATCATTGTTGTAAATATATCTATCACACAGCTTTTGCCAATTCAACTTTTTACAGGTGAAGGCTGAATGAACCACTGAAACTACTGTCCTGAGGTAATCTTTAAACCTTAAACCAAAAACGTCCCCTGGAGTCTTCTTAAAACCAAAAATAGTTTAGCTTAACTAGTAAAAAGTGTCTACCTTGAGCATTGTGCTCTTTTAAGAACTATTTATATGGGATCAAAGTGACAACAGGAACTTGAAAGATTAGCTAGGAAGCTTAGGGAGCAGTGACTTTACATCAGTAGGGGAGGAACAATTCAGCAAAGGATGCTGAAAATGGTGCACACCTCGAAGAGTGTAATCAGTGTCACTGAATTGTACATGTAGAAATGGTTGAACTGGAGTACGTTTTGGTGCATATATTCTCAACAACAAAATAAATAAATTCATTTTTTTTTTTAAAAAAGCAAGCAAAGCAGCAAGAAAAACGTATTTCTCACACTTAGGCACATCATTGTTTGGTTCTTGAAAACTAAAAAATAGAAAGTCTTAGAAACACCCAAACTTTAACATGGCCCCTGGCTTTCACAGGAGCCTTGTCTGCACCTGGCCCAGCCCCAGGGCCCACGTGCGTGCTCCTCTCTACAGAGCACTGCGGTGGAACCTCTGGGCCAGTGGCTAGGTACACCTCCTACTTTACTAGCGGGGGCCAGGCTATTTTTTCCGTGTAGTTTGTACTCCCACCAGCAGCATACACATAATGACCTCACAAAATGACTGTTCAGGCAGCTACTTCTCTCCATAATTGCTCTTCAAAAGCTATACCAAGCTTCAGAGAGCAATAGCTTTTCTTCCCCCATACAGTGACTTTTTCACCCAATGGACATTAAGGAATCAAACTATCCGGAGTGATATTGCAGCATTACGGTTTCAAAAATGAGACACCAATTTCTTGACATAACAGTTTCCATCAGAAAATATCATATGAACAGATGTGCATTGGTACAATAATTGTATGAACACCAACGGTTTTAATTGCTTTGCGAATCCTCACCTCTTGAGAGGGCTGAAGAGGTAGCACTTCCCAAAGCTCTTGGTCCTGTTGTGTTTGCGGTTTCCATGTGCTTTGAGGAATTTTCATGCCTGGTGTCATTCCGTCCTAGTGGTGTATCACTGTGCTACAACTGTGTAAATGCACTTACGGTGCGATACAACCACCAGCTTCTAAATTGATGAAGAAATAGCGCAGGAAGAAGAATGTACCTTCCAAAGAGTGGCTCCCTGCCTGCCCTCCCCTCCCCTCCCCTCCCCGCCAGCACTGACAGACCTTGTCACCCTCCTCTGGGTGGACCGTCAGCCCGCCTTCCGCCATATCTTGTTTTGTGTACACGCTGTACTTATTTGCTTTTGAATTATTTATTACTTTATTTGTTCTCGTTCAATTGACATAGTTTCTTACCTATGAAAATCATTTGTCATCTTTGGTTGGGATTGAATGCATTGTAATTTTTCCATTAAAATTACTAGGTACATTTTTTCCCTTCATAGCAGAAATTAACAGCATTACTAGAATGTACAGAAGAGGTCCCGTTGCCCCTCATCCTCACCGACATTTCAGGCAGTCAGTTGGGTGTGTATTTGTATCCACTTTGGTTTAAACTTGCATATCTTTGATTACTAACGAGGCTAAACACCTTTCATGGTTTATTAGCCGTTTGAGCCTCCTTGTTGTGTAGTGTTTTTCTCAGAACTTTCTCAGTAATGCATTTTTGGTCATGTGGGAACTTTCAAGAAAGTGGTGCTCACAAGCCCTTGGTGAAAAAGCTCCTCGAAGATGGACCCAAACCACAGAACAGATGACTGGAGGAAGGAAGCGAAAGGGGAAAGAAAGACCGGCGGTGATTCCTGATGCCCGGTGCACAGGGTAGCGAGGAAACCAGGAGGCGAACAGAACTGAACATTGCAGAACTTGGCCAGGTAGAAGTAGTTCAGACATGATGGTGCTTGTGGAGGAAGGCGCGGGAGGTAAGCATGCTGCGTCCTCATGTTGCGGAGGACAGGGGGCCTCTTCAGGTCAATTAATCAGTAACAAGGATTTAAGAATGTCATTAAGGATGACCAGCCAAAGAGCCAAAGATAGCTTATAACCTTCTTGCACAGGTTGGGGATGGGGGTGGCGATGGGAGTGAGGTTCATGGGGTGTAAACATGGTGATTCCCTCGTCACCCTGGTGAGTCATCAGTTTATTCTGTTTCCTGGACAAAGACCATGAGCAGGCTGTACACACACACACCATAAATAATCAGTAAGCATGAAAAAGCTCAGCCTGACTGAACATTTTTACAGTTTAAAAAACTTCAAATGAGAAGGTAGCATTTTTCACCTCTCAACTTGTCAAAAATTAAACAGTGTATAACTGAGGCAACGGTGTGGAAAATATAAGTCATGAACTGTTATGGGGAAGTAATTTACAGAAACCTCTTGGGAGAAGGTATTGGTTAACATCTGTGAAGATCAAAATGCACAATATTTCACTTCTCAAACTGAGGTACTTCTGAATGTATTGATTCAAAAAGAATTCTGAGATGTATTGATTGTAAAGAATAACACACGAGGTGTAGAACAAGGCATATTACTCCCATACACATAGAACATTTCTGGATGGACCCACCAGGGCATGTTAATGGTGACAATAAGGTCTGAAATAGTGGAGACAGCCTTATTTCTCATTGTATGTTTACATTTTTAGTCTTTTTATTTAAATATCTGTGGCTTTAAAGACTTACAAACACTACATAAAACCAAGAAGGGTTTAAATAATTGTTACTTTTAACAAAAGAACCTGCATACTATGTTCATTCCAAACGCAATGATATGTTAATATTATTTATTAATTGAGAAACCTGCAACATGAAGTTAAGTAATTCACCCACAGATTTGGAGTACACGCAGAGCAGAAAGTGTTCTGGCATCATTGCTGCTTTTACATAGAAGGAACACAGAATAATAGTCATTAAGCACGCTGTAAATAGCAGCGTGTCCTAAATTTACCCGCAGCCTCTGAAGGAGTCGTTAGAGCTTGTGTCCTGTCTCCCTCCGCAGGAGCCCCCGCCTGAGCCCTGGGGGCAGGCAGCCTGCCCTTAGGGAGAGGGCACGTGCCTCCATCAGGGTGGGGCCATTTCGGATCTGTTAGGGAGAGGGCACGTGCCTCCATCAGGGAGGGGCCATTTCGGATCCGTTAGGGAGAGGGCACGTGCTCCATCAGGGTGGGGCCATTTCGGATCTCAGCCCTTAGAATCAGGCTCTGTGGCCCTGACCAGCTACACGCCCTCTCTGAAACTGATTCCTCCTCTGTAAAAATGGTGATAATCGCACCTGATTCCTAGCCTGGTAAATGTTAGGTAGTGTTATTTTTAGGTGCCATTGAGTTGATTTTTGACTCGTGGCGACTCCATGTGACAGGGTAGAACTGCCTCATAGAGCTTTCTAGGCTGTAATCTTTATGGGGGCAGATCACCAGGTCTTTCCTCCTGCACAGCTGCTGGGTGGGTTCAAACAACCAACCTTTAGGTTAGCAGCCGAGTGCTTAAATGTTGTGCCACCAGGGTAATAAATAAGAAAGTGGAAATAATAAAATACTTAAAAATGGTTAGTTTCTCCCCTTTTTAACGAGTTTGTATGTTTTCATGATCTAGTGCCTGTTTCTGGCAAATAGTTCATAAGGTATGATTAGGATAATGATTTAGGATAATGAAATCTTGAGATTTCATCTCAGTTTCTTGGAGTGTTTCCTTGCTACTCATATCCCATAGAGGAGCCCTCCAGAGACCTAGACAGCTCCTCTGGATGGGTACAATCAGTGAGTGCCCCCTCACATTCCTGTGCAGGTAGCTGTGGGGAGGACCTCCCATTGTGGGGTTAATGGTTGGCATGGGTGCAGAGGCCTTTTTTCTTAGTTGCTTTGCTCAGTTAAAGTAGACAGTGGTGTTTGGTTGGGTCCACAGCATGCCGAGGCACCTTTGAACTCTTAAAAAATGTGTCACCAGATTTTTGAAAATGTACTTCTGTAATAATGGAAGGTGTCTGCCATTCAGGCAGTGTCTCATAAGTCAAAAGCCCCAGCTACACAGATAAAGCTTTGAGGTATGGCTCAGGCAATAATTATGGAAGTAAAAGGTAAAGCTTTCGTGTACACCAGAGCAGAGGCTCCCATCAAGCTCTGGGAGCACACAGGGCGGCACGGTCTGGAGTGCGTTGTGTCACATAAATTGTAGCTGTGGCCAAGGGAATGATGTCTGGTAACTGCTGAGGGAATGTGATGCCAAATTTCAAGCACGTGAAGGTGTTCTGTGAACCCCCAAATGTGAGAACTATAAGGAATTGAGGGTCAGGCAGGATTTTGTCTGTGTGCCTTGAAATCTGCTGTGTTGAGTTCTTTGGGTAATTTGATGATTTTCCCTTGCTTTTTGGTAGATGGACAATGTTCTCACCCGCGGGGGAAGCAGGTGGGCTGGCATGACAGGCTTCCACAGGCCGGGAGAAGGAGACACTCCCAGGTACTCTCGTCTACCCCTGCTGGTGACCTGCCTGCCTGGCCCCATCCTTCCAGACGATGAGTCTGACCTGTGATGTCCCTACCTCTCCTGACTCTGCTTTGCCCACCTGTGCCTGCCTGTGTGCCTGACCTCGGTGCCTGTTGGTCCATCTACCTCAACCCACATCTTCACCCTCCCTTTTCCCACCCAACTCGGGTACCTGATCCTGACTTCTGGTTGCTTCCTTTGCTTGACAGTTTCTTATGGGGTTGTTAATCCTGAATTGTGCTCTGACTCCCATTAACCTCACTTGGCCATGGGCTCATCTAGGGGGACTGCCCTTTGAGAGGGGCACGCTCACACCAGCTGATGGGCCATGGCCTTTCAGATGCTGACCTGCTTCTCATCTGTCCATCCCTTTTAACAGGGTACTTTGGAATGAAATGGCACAAATTTATTCCTTAAATAGTATAATCTGGAGTGTATGTGACTGTTATTTTCACTATGGAATGTCATCTCTTTCATTGACCACATGGCAATTCATATCAGGTTAGAAACATAGAGAAGATAATGAGATGCTTCAGAATTTGACTTTAGAAATAATTCTAAATGATTCTGAAAGAATTAAATTGATGTATTCAGCACATAGTCATCAAACATATTCTCTGTGCCAGGCACTGGTTCTGGGGCTTGGGACTGGTCTGTCAGTGAACAAACGGACAGATTCTGTCTCCAGAGACTGGCAGTCAACAGTAGACTTAACCCATGAGTAAATGGGAAGGTGATATGCCCAGTGGATAAAAGAATGCTAGATCCAAGTGCAATGTTAGGGGTATAGTCCCCACCTGATAGTTTGATAATTTGCTAGACTTGTAGAACCTTCTGAACCTCACAGAACTCACTGAAAACTGTTATGATTATGGTTTATTCAGTGAAGAAATATGGATTAAAATCAGCAAAGGGAAGAGACACATGGGGGGCTCCAAACGTGGAGTTTCTAGTTTTCTTTCTATGGAGTTGTGGACAGCGTTAACCACTGCAAGAAATGATGTGTGACATCATGCACAGAGTACTGCCAGCCAGGGAAGTTCACTGAACCTTTCGTCCAGTGTTGTTACTGGGCTCGATCACATAGATGTGGTGACTGCATGCATGGCTGACCTTTAGTCTCCAGCACTTCCAGAGGGGTTGAGCTGATACCGAGTGACCCTACCATGAATCACATTGTTAGATTATCCAGTGAGGCCCAAGGCTTCTAGGCAAACAAAGACACTCTTGTCAGGCAAGACCTTCCAGAGGAACTACATGAGCCGTCAAGGGAGAGAGGAGAATTAAGGACTGAAGCTGTCACACACCAACCTTAAAGGCTGGGATGAAGTGGGAAACAAGCTCAGTCAGAGCCAGAGTAACTGTGAGGGAGGGGTGGCGCCCTCAGACTGACAGGGTGACTGTGAGGGAGGAGGGGTGCTCACGGACAAACAGGTGACTGTGAAGGAGGAGGGGTGCCCACAGACTAGCAGGGTGACTTGAGGGAGGAGGGGCACCCTCGGACCAACGGTGACTGTGAGGGAAGAGGAATGCCCTTGGACCAACAGCCAAGTGGGGAACTGTGTTAGGGACACTGGACTGTTTTGGTTGCTTCCAATAGGTTGAGTGTAGGGAGAACTGGGAGTTGGCCATTGGGGTTCATGGAGGTCATTGGTGGTCTTGGGCAGCTGAGTAGATTGTGGGGACAAAGCATAGATGGGGTGCATTTAGGAGGGGAGGGCAGTGGAGGAGTCGGGGCAGTGGGTATGGAGAGCTTTTAGAGTCTACCGCAAAGGGGAATTGAGAAATAAGGAAAGTTGAAAGTCAGAGAAGCAGTTGCTGTTTTTGTGCAGATGGTAGTGACCTGGCAAAGCTGCCAGCAAGGGCAGGAGGGAGAACTGTGGGGCAGGGGGTGAGAGTGACAGGCTCAGGCAGTGAGGAGGGCCTGGCTAGCACAGGGACAGCTACTTCTGGGATACAGGGTATGGGAGGGGGCAGGTGGACAGGGCAGAAAGGTGGGGTCTGAACAGACCCTTCTCTGGGGGCTCCCTTTTCTTAGGTCCTCCGCCACGGCGAGGACTGGGGGAGTAAGAGGGGCAGTGGCCATGGTGGACCTTCTTTTTAGTTTGGTGGCAGGTGCAAATTTATCTCTCTCAAAGGAGAATACAAGTACAGTTTTTAATACAACTACCTTTCCAATTACAGAACAGAACTTGGTTTCTATAGTAACTGTCAACCATTCGGCAGGTTTTATGTAGTGGCACAGGGTAATTACAGACAATGGGGAAATTGTAGGTTAAGTCTTAAATAAATACAAAGTGACTGCTTGGTTTGGCTCTGTCCCCTGAGAGGGTGCAGTTTCTTTCCGTGCTGGTGGCCCTAGGCCCTGTCCAGGCATACACTCTGTGCCTGATGCCAACCAGTGAGCAGGCGCCCAGCCTCGCCCTTGCCTGACTGCAATCGCTGGTTGTTTGCCATGGGCGCTGCTTCTCCTCTCCTTGCTGCTGTGCCAGGACCTCAGGCAAGTGGTTCCCAAGCCCCCTGACCAGAGCCTCACAGGGAAACCCTTCCCAGGGGACAGGCTGGGGAGTAGATGGAGACGACACACATGGCACCAGGCCACAGCAGTCGTGGTTAATCTTACCAACTAGAACTTTTTAAAAGTGTGTTTCTTGCCTTGGGTAGCTTGTAGACTGGTTATGAAAAGAAAACTTGAATAGAGTTTTCTTTTTCCAAAAGACAGTACAGATTACTGTACATATCTCTCACCTGGAGATTGGAGCAGGATATTGCTGCCGCTCTGCACAGAATCCCTGGAGAAAATCTTTGACATCCGGGAAACAGGAGTGACTGCAGCCAGAGAGCTAGGCTTGTCGGTGAAGTATGAAGAGATAGAAAGAGATCATGTTTATGGAAGCCAAACCACAAGTGTAGGGGAGAGGTTGGTGCAGATGAGAATGGGGATCCAGGCTATCAACACTCAGGAGCAGTGGACACCAGGCATGTGAGATTAACCAGCAGGCTATACTCAGGGCAGAAGGTTCACTCAGCTGTCCACCTCCTGTTACACTGTGCAGCTGCTTCAGTGACGGGTGCACCTGGCATCATACCACGAAGGTGGGCTTTGGGCCGAAGAAGTAAGGCGAGTGTGTCCCAACCAGCGGCTGACTCCATGAGGGTCAGGAACTACTTCCAAAGACAGAACTCTGGCATATGCTGTCCAAAGGTACCCTTGCCCTCTCCTCAAACACCAGAGCAAGAAGATAGCCTCCACAGACAAGCAAACCATGCCACCCAAAGCAAAAATATGGGCATAGCCAAGAATATCATACACTTGAGGAAAACCAACAGCGGGAAAAAGAAGCATCAAACACAGCATAAAGAAGACACTCAAGGGAACAGATTTAATGGCACAAAGAGAAAACAACTCAGATCAAAGAAAATATTGATCCTTTAAAAACAAACAATAGAGATTTTGGAAAGTAAAAGGTAGTCAAAATGCAACCATCAGATGGCTTGAATAGCAGCATGGAAGGAAATGAATTTGGAATTTGTGACTGGATGGAGGAACAGAGAGCTCTTACAGCAGGCTGACAAGAAGGCTGAGAGATGGGGAGTGTGAGGTAGAAAGGCGAGACCCGACAGAGTGTGGGAGACTCTGTCTTCTGTTGCATAGGAGTTTGTAACGGAGAGAACAAAGAAGATCGAGGAGGAGGATAATAATAATAAGTACTAGAAGCATGTTACCCAGAGCCAAAGGATGTGTCCAAAGGCGCGGTGACTGCTGAGCAGGGTAATGAGAAAATACAACTGCCCAGACACATCATGGTACCATTTCTGTATGCTGCCAGTAAAGAGTTACTTTAGCTGCGTGTTGCAGGTTTTCCATGAGTCTTCCTCCAATCCTGATGCCACATTCTTTTTCATATAGTCCGGCTTCTTGGATTATTTATGCAGCAAACAACTTGAGTAAGTAGGTGAAAGGATATAACCCTGTCACACACGTTTTCCCATTTTGAGTCACACAGTATTCCCTTACTCTGTTCAAATAACTGCCTCTTGATTCATGTAGAGAAGTGTTCTGTAATTCCTGTTTTTCATGATGTTATCCATAATTTATTGTGATCCACACAGTTGAATGCTTTTGCATAGTTGGTAAAATACAAGTAAATAAACATCTTCCTGGCATTCTCTGCTTTTGGCTAAGACTCTCCTGACAGCAGCAGCTTCTGAATCTGACTTGAACTTCTGGCAGTTCCCTGTTGATATACGGCTGTAGTCATTTTTGAATGATCTTCGACAAAATTTTGCTAGCATGTGATATTAATGATATTGTTCAATGATTTCTGCATTCTGTTTGATCACCTTTTTTTGGAATGGGAAGGTATATGGCTGTCTTCCGGTCAGCTGGCCAGGTAGGTGTCTTCTAAATTTCTTGACATAGACAAGAACTTCCAGCATTGCATCTGTTTGTTGAAGCATGCTGAAAGTGAAGGTGACTTGAAGCACTAACTGAAGAAGGTCAAAGCTTTCAGTATGGATTATCTCTGAACATGAAGAAAACAGAAATCCTCACAACTGGACTGATAAACAACATCATGATAAATGAAGAAGGAATTGAAGTTGTAAATGATTTAATTCTACTTAGATCAACAATCAATGTCCAGAGAATCAGCAGTCAAGAAATCAAATGATGTTTTGCATTGGGCAAATCTGCTGCAAAAGACCTCTTTAAAGTTTTCAAAAGCAAAGATGTCACTTTGATGACTGAGGTGCATCTGACCCATGCTGTGGTCTGTCCATTTGCCTCACATTTGTGTGAAAGGTAGACAGTGAAAATGGCAGACAGAAGAAGAATCGATGCATTTGAATTGCGGTTTTGGCAAGGAACATACTATTGAATATACTATAGACTGCCAGAAGAATGAACAAATAGAAGAAATACAGCCAAAGTGTTCCTTAGAAGCAAGGATGGTGAGACTTTGACTCGCTTACTTTGGACACATTATCAGGAAAGACCAATTGCTAGGAAAGGACATCACGTCTGGTAAAGCAGAGGCGAGCAAAAGTGAATGATTCCCTCAATGCAATCGATTAGCACAGCAGGTACAATAATGGACTCAGACATACCAACGATTATGAAGATGGCACAGGACCAGGCAGTGTTTTCCTCTGTTACGTACAAGGCAGCCTTGTTTTGGAGCTAACAGCAAGAACCCATAAAAAGAAAATCCCAGAAGTACTCAGCAGGAGGAGGAGATGAGAGGTGGGAACGAGCTTTTCTGCAAAGGTCTGGCTTCAGTTGGCATCATACATTTTTTTTTTTTTAATTTTTATTGTACTTGAAGTGAAAATTTACAAATCAAGTCAGTCTCTCACACAGAACCTTAACATACACCTTGCTACATACTCCCAATTGCTCTCCCCCTAATGAGACAGCCCGCTCCCTCCTTCCACTCTCTTTTTTTCGTGTCCATTTCCCCAGCTTCTAACCCCCTCTACCCTCTCATCTCCCCTCCAGGGAGGAGATGCCAACACAGTTTCAAGTGTCCACCTGATCCAAGAAGCTCACTCCTTACCAGCATATCCCTCACCAACCCATTGTCCAGTCCAATCCATGTCTGAAGAGTTGGCTTTGGGAATGGTTCCTGTCCTGGGCCAACAGAAGGTCTGGGGGCCATGACCACCAGGTCCTTCTAATCTTAGTCAGACCATTAAGTCTGGTCTTTTTCCGAGAATTTGAGGTCTACAACACACTGCTTTCCTGCTCCCTCAGGGGTTCTCTGTTGTGTTCCCTGTCAGGGCAGTCCAGTCATCGGTTGTAGCCGGGCCCCGTCTGGTTCTTATGGTCTCAGGCTGATGTAGTCTCTGGTTTATGTGGCCCTTTCTATCTCTTGGGCTTATAATTACCTTGTGTCCTTGGTGTTCTTCATTCTCCTTTGATCCAGGTGGGTCGAGACCAATTGATGCATCTTAGATGGCCGCTTGCTAGCGTTTAAGACCCCAGATGCCTCTCTCCAAGGTGGGATGCAGAATGTTTTCTTAATAGATTTTATTATGCCAGTTGACTTAGATGTCCCCTGAAACCATGGTCCCCAAACCCCCACCCCTGCTACTCTGGCCTTCGAAGCATTCAGTTTATTCAGGAAACTTCTTTGCTTTTGTCCAGTTGTGCTGACCTCACCTGTATCGTGTGTTTGTTTCCTGTCACCTAAAGTAGTTCTTAAAAAAAAAAAAAAAAAATTTTTTTTTTTTTTTTTAATTAGTGAATACCCCTCTCCCACCCTCCCTCCCTCCCCCCTCTCACATTTATGCCCTAATATGTGGTCTATTCTAGAGAATGTTCCATGTGCACTAGAAAAGAAAGTATACTTGGTTGCTGTTGGGTGGAGTGTTCTGTATATGTCTATGAGGTCGAGTTGGTTTATTGTAGCATTTAGATCTTTCATGTCTTTATTGAGCTTCTTTCTGGATGTCCTGTCCTTCACTGAAAGTGGTGTGTTGAAGTCTCCTACTCTTATCGTGAAGCTATCTATCTCACTTTTCAATGCTGCTGGTTTGTTTTATGTATCTTGCAGCCCTGTCTTTGGGTGCATAAATATTTGATTGGTTATATCTTCTTGGTGTATTGTCCGTGTAATCATTATATAGTGTCCTTACTTATTCTTTATGATGGATTTAACTTTAAAGTCTATTTTGTCTGAAATTAATATTGCCTCTCCTGCTCTTTTTTGATTGTCATTTGCTTGATATATTTTTTTTCCATCCTTTGAGTTTTAGTTTGTTTCTGTCGCTAAGTCTAAGGTGTGTCTCTTATAGGCAGCATAAAGACGGATCTTGTTTTTTAATCCATTCTGCCACTCTCTGTCTCTTTATTGGTGCATTTAGTCCATTTACATTCAGCGTAATTATGGATAGGTACAAATTTAGTGCTATAATTTTGATATCTTTTTTTGTGTGTTGTTGACAGTTTCTTTTTCCCAGTTAATTTTATGTGCTGAATAGATTACTTATTGTCCTTTCCTTGTATTTTTTGTTGTTGATTTCGTTTCTGCTGAGTTTCTATTTTTTTCTTGTATTTTATTTTGATGAGTAGGATAGGTTGTCTCCTTTGTGGTTACCTTATTATTTACCCCTGTTTTTCTAAATTTAAACCTAAGTTTTATTTCTTTGTATCGCTGTATCTTCCTCTCTATATGGCAGATCTACGGTTACATTTCTTAGTCCCTCTTTATTCTTTTAATGGTGTCTTCTTTTATATAATTTATATAAGAAAAAAAATTTTTTCTTCTTTTATGTAATAACATTGCTGTTACTCTATTTTGAGCTTTTTTTTTTTTTAATCTTGCTTTTTTTTTTTATTTCCCTGTCTGAGTTGACTTCTCATTGCTCTGCCCAGTGTTCTAGTCTTGGGTTGATACCTGATATTATTGATTTTCTAACCAAAGAACTCCCTTTAGTATTTCTTATAGTTTTGGCTTTGTTTAGGGAATTCTAAACTTCTGTTTATCCTAAAATGTCCTAATTTCACCTTCATATTTAAGAGACAGTTTTGCTGGATATATGATTCTTGGCTGGCAATTTTTTTCCTTCTTTTTTTAATATAAGTCGTCCCATTGCCTTCTTGCCTGCATGGTATCTGCCGAGTAGTCCGAGCTTATTCTTATTGGCTCTCCTTTTGGGTGACTTTTCATTTGTCCCTAGCTGCTCTTAAAATTCTCTATCTTTGGTTTTGGCAAGGTTGATTATACTATATCTTGGTGACTTTCTTTTAACATCTACCTTATGTGGAGTTTGATGAGCATCTTGGATAGATATATTCTCTTCTTTCACGATATCAGGGAAGTTTTCTGCCAACATATCTTCAACAGTTCTCTGTGTATTTTCTGTTATCCCTCCCTGTTCTGCTACTTCAATCACTTGTAGGTTATTTCTCTTGATAGATTCCCACATGTTTCTTCATTTTAAAAAAATTCTTTTATCTGATTTTTCTTCAAATATGTTAGCTCCAAGTGATTTATCTTCAGGTTCAGAAATTCTGGCTTCTATTTGCTCAATTCTGCTCCTCTGACTTTCTCTCGAGTTGTCTACTTCTGTAATTTTATTGTTAATCTTCTGAATTTCTGATTGCTGTCTGTCTATGGATTTTTCCAGCTTATTAAATTTTTCATTATGTTCCTGAATAATCTTTCTGATTTCTTCAGTTGCTTTATCTGTGTGTCCCTTGGCTTGTTCTGTGTATTGCCTCATTTCCTTCCTGATGTCTTGAAGGGTTCTGTATATTAATCTTTTGTTTTCTGGCTCTGGTAATTCCAGGAATGCACTTTCATCTAGAAGATCCTTGGATTCTGTGTTTTGGGAGCTTGTTGAGGTGATCATGGTCTGTTTCTTTATGTGACTTGATATTGACTGTTGTCTCTGAGGCATCTGTAAGTTATGGTATTAGTTTATGCTTGCTTACTATGTCATAGCTTCTTGCCTTGTTTTGTTTTGATATGCCCAAATGGGTTGCTTGAGTGAGCTAGCTTGATTATTTTTGCCTTTGGAGCTCTGACGTCCTATCCCCAGATGGCTAGAGCTGCTATCAGGTATATTAGTCTTGGAGTCTGTTCACTTTTCTTGTATGAATTCAGCTCAGGTTACCAGGTAGCTGATCAAGTGTGTGGTACAGGCTCTGTCCTACAGTCTTAGAGGGGGAGGGGTGATTGGTGTATGTACCTGTATCTGATTGCAGCAGGGGGTCACGCTCTGAACAAGGCAGGGGGCTGAGAACTGACCCCTGAGTGTCTCTGAGGAAAGTACGTCCCTGTCCCCTAGAGCATGGAGGTGGGTAGGCTATGTGGACGGACCATGGGCACCCAATGTTTTTGGTTGTAAAGACTGGGAGCTACCAGTTATCCTTGGACCACTGTTGCAGGTGGCTGGGTGACCTGAGTGGAGCTACCAGTCTTTAGGCCCCTGATGTGGGTAGGCAAGGACCCTGTTTAATAGGCAAAGCAATGTCAAACGTCAAACACCCACCTCTCCACTGCACAGCTGAAATGGTTGGAGTCTGCCTACGAGGGCCTATTCTGCTAAAATAGGCCCACACAGGTCCATGCAGAGGGGAAAGGTGTTCAAAGTCCAAGGACTGTTTATTCCTGTACAGGAGCTGATTCTGTCCTTAGCTTCTCCAGTTAGCGGAGCTAGCAAATTATCTTTTCCCCCAATTGCAAGTTTTTTCCTTCCCCAAGGCCAGGAGGATGGCTCTACGTGCCTAAGAGGGCTTATTTCAGGCAGGCCCAGGGAATTCAGCTGCTGGAGCTGGCTTGGGGGTGTGGGGGTGTGGTAAAATATACACAAGTACTTAGCTTTTGCTGAGAGCGCCGTTCTTCTCAGGTTCTGGAGGTGTGAGTGGGCTGTGCGTCTGGCTGCTTCTCCCTGAGGAAACTGTGGCCAAACGCTAGGACCAGCTCCGTGCCGCTACCGCCACTCCAGAAATGGTGCCTGAGAGCTCCGTGCCTGCGATTCAGGGCCAGTAACTCCTCTCCGCTTCTGAACCGTCTCTTCTTCCCCCTACACCTCTGTTCATTTTCTAAGCTTGGCTTTGATGCTTAGGGCTCCTAGCTTGTGATAAATATACTGGTTTCACTTGTTTTTTTGGGTCTTTGTTGTAAAGAGGGCTCGCCGGAAGCATCTGTCTATTCTGCCATCTTGGCTCCGCCTCTGGCATCATACTTTTAAATAACAAAATTGTATTCTAGAATTAATTAGAACAGTGTCTTCAGTGTACTTGGTGAAAATTATAGATAGAATTATAGACACAGCCAGACTAGAATTCAAATGGAAGGGCAAAGTAAAAGTGTTTTCGGATAGTCAAGGATTCAGGATTTACCAGCCTCACCCCTTTCTGAAAATAATTACATATAATTATAATCTGGCAGAATGCAAAAGCAAAACAAAACTGTAAGAGAGAATGATGTTTGATACCACAGGTAAGGTGAGGAAAGAATCTAGTGTTATCTGTTGCTAGCTCTACATAGCTGTTGTGGCATAATGTTATGCAAATTCAAATAATATTTGAAATAAAGAATCTCATATATATTTATATAGTGATGGGAAAGAGAAAATGAACGTTTTTTAAACTTCAGGTCTTTTTCAAGGGAAATACATATTTAATATATATATTATAATATAAATTTATATTATATATATTATAATATAAATATAAATATGCATTTAAACATGTTAACAGTTTAAAAGGACCCACCAGAGGAATAGGTACAGATTGCATAACTTCTAATCTTGTAGAGGAAAAGTTGTGGAACAAAGAAAACTTGATCAGTTCACCAAAAGGTCACTGTGAGTCAGAACCAACTTGATGGTGCCCAACAACAAGAACAACTGAGATTGTCTTAAAAATTACACAGAAATAGAAAATAAAGGGATGGAAAAGGGTACTAAGGAAGCGCTAATCATTGGAAAGCAGGCATAGCAACACTATTTTTAAGGAAAAGATGAAAAGCATTAAGTGGGACAAAGATATTTCATTTGGTAAGCTATAATCCTCTAAGTAGGTATGATGGTCATGAACTTTTGTATACATAATTACATTGCTGTGGTAATATTCAGAATAAAATTTAGAAGGAAGAATTAGTAAGGCTAGGAGATGGACAAAACCAGTACCATATAAAAATATAGGAAACTTTAATTGACAAATCTAGAAGCCAGACAAATTCATATGGTTACTAAAGTTTTGAATAGCATGCTTAACAGACGTTACTTTTCTCAAACACACCAGGAATATCCACAAATATGTTTTCCATGTATTTGATTTCAAAGAAAAATTTTATTTTTAAAAGCAGAACTCAAAAAGTGCAATAAAAATAGAAAATAATCTCAGAATGATAGCCTAAAATAAACTCCATTATATACTTGGAGATTTTACAGTGTTTTAAAATAAAGCATGAACTGTTTAAAAAGCAATGAAAATGGAGCCCTGCATGTCAAAACATGAGGATGCTGCCAGAGGGATTCTCAGAAAGAAGACAAGGTTGGAAAACCAGAAGTGTTTGAAGTAAATGAACAGCCATATGACTGAGTGTTCAAGGAAAGAATACAAAATAATTCAAGAGAAAGTGGGAAATATTAATGAAGATAAACATAGAGATGAATACAATAAAACATGAAAACTTGTTGCTTTGTGTGGTGAATTCCTTAAAAGGATCAATAATGTATTTAAACTGTTAGCAATTTTGATCAAGGCGGGATAAAGAAAAAACCTGAAACTTTCAGATGTGGAGGCTATTAAAACTTTTAAGAGACAGCTATTTACAACCTTATACAAAGCAATTTGAAAATCTACATGAAATGAATACATTTCTAGAAAAATATAAATCAATAGAACTGTCTCAACATGAAGTAGAAAATCTGAACAGATAGGAAACTACAAATTGCTGACAGTGGTGGTCAGAGATGTGTACTCACTGCTAGGCCCAGACAGCTTTGCTGCCACATGCCAGTCCATCCCAGAGGAAATACAATTTCTAAGGTATGTAAGTTGTTTCAGGGCACAGGAAAAAGCCAGAAGCTCCCCAGGTCATTATATGAGATCAGGAATCTTGTGATACAAAAATTGTGCAAGTAATTTAACAAAAATCTGTAGGTAACTACCTTCTGATGGCAGATGTATAAACCATAAGTAAAACGTTAGCAGGTGAAATCCAGCAATGTGTTTAGTTTTAAATATTTTCCTTGATTTAAGAAGTTTTTTTGAATTGTGGTTTGTAGACCTTGCCCGGTCCCCTCCCTATTTTTTCTCTTTGGGCTCCTGTTCATGTGAGTTTATTCTATTTTTGCCTGTCTTCTGGATTTATTGCTTTTCTTCAGTCCTTTCCATTGCTTTCTTTTCCCTTTCTTCTTCTGTTTTCTCAACTGTTGTGTTTATTTAGTCTTGTATGTTTTCTAGTTTCATCTTAAGTTTTGAAAAAATTTTTCATTTGTTCCTAATTCTTTCTTGATTTCTATGACCTGGCTTTTGAGTTTTTCTAATTATGATTTCTGTTTTTTTTTTTTTTTTCCTTACATCATTATCTGCATGTCTTTTAACCAATTTAAAAATATTAGGTTATAGTCTTACTATATTTGCTAGCATGGCTTTATGGTGTATGTTTATTTGTATGGAATTTGACAGACTCAACTTCACATGAGATTCATTTTCCTGAAATTCTTAGAAGGGAGGCATGATTTATAAAAGCATTCCTAAGTTCATGGCTCTAGAATGCCTTTCCTGTTATTTTTATGAAGGGTTAACATGTGAGGGCTTAGTAAATGAATTTAGACAGTGTTGGTGGTGGAGGTAGAACCTGATGGTCAAGGAAGGCCTCTCTGAGGCACCTGCACAGAGCCTGGTGGGGTCTGCCAGCAAGCCCTGGGGACTTGCAGGGACACGTGAGCCTGAGTCATTCCCCAACTTTCATATGTACCCTCTTTTTCCTTTCCTGTCCTGCACACTTTTCTTTGTATTCCACCAATTTCTGCTGGGTCAGGTGTGGGGAGTGTCAGGCCCAGTCTGCTCTAGCTCTTCGGGCCTGGCAAGGTGTCAGAGCCCACCATGGACAACCTTGTACACAGAGGGAGGGGCTGTAGTGGGAGCACAGTCACGGGCAGTAATTGAGCACACAAATAACCATGGACTGTATCGGGTGGTGGCTCATCTTCGGACAAAAGATAAAGCAGGAAAAGAAAATGGAGCCTGCCAGGCTTCCAGTCAGGGAAGGATGCCAGGGATGGCCTCTGTGACATGGCTCATTGAGCACTGAGTGGAAGGGGGGAAGCTCTCGGGGTCCATGCCCCAAGCCGTGGGCCTAGGGAGAGGGAGCATTCTCCGGCTGTCTACCATCACTGCCCTTGACCTTGGAGGCCATGGCCACCTACTCTTCTCCTCACACCCCTTGTTCGTTTGGGGCTCTGGGGCCCTCCTGCAGCTTTCCTTCCACTCCCAACTCACCACCATTCTAGGAGAAATCTAGTGACATGTGACCCAGGAAAGTCCCTGACTCCGTAACTCCAGGGCTGTCTCTACCACTCTGTGTGGCTGCCCATTCCTGTCATCACTCCCATTCTCTCTGACTCTGGAACTTCCCTTGCAGTTCCCATGCTCCATCTCCGGCCTCCCAGCCTCCTAGTCCAGACTCTGCTGATCAATCCTTACATCATCCTTAACTTCCTCACTACTTACCTTTCTGTCTCACTCACCCTGAAATGTGCTCATACTGGATTGAACTGCTGCTGAATACTGCTAGAGAAAAATTACTGTGTTTTTATACAAATAACGCATACCTTCTACGTTTGTTTGCCAGCTGCACTCTGCCCCGTGAGGTATGTTTGCATAAGCAGCACTATGCCAATTTTTTTTTTTTTTAAATATGTTGCTGTAAAGAAGTTAGCATATCGCGCTTAAGAAAATACCTTGCCGGGGGAGGGAGTGGCTGGCAAACAAATGTAGAAGGCGCGTGTTATTTGTATAAAAATATGGTGTGCCCTGCGCAGAATGGGCATGTTTGTAATCCGCGGTTTCTTCTAGACCCTAAGCGCTGTCCACCGGGCTGCTGGCCTCACTTTACCCAGCTCCTCTGTCCCCACATGGTGCTGGTTGCCAGCCTCCCAGTCTGTCCCTGGCCTGCCGCCTCACTGCAGTACCGTGCGTGCCCTGGGCTGGCTCCATTCTGGTCCTGCCTCTCATCTCAATGTGAAGGAACAGCAGACAGCAGAGTGAAGGTATGCGGGAGTGACCATGGGGAAAGGAAAGCCAGTTCAGTGAGGATCAAAGACAGACGAGCGCCACAGTCCAGGTCCTCAGCCATTTGCCGTCATCAGTGTGGACCTCAGCGGTTGTTGACTCACGTTTGGCATCATGCGTAATCATAATCTTTTGTTCACCATCTTCTACAAGTTAGAAACCACGTCCTTTATTACACAGTTGGCCGAAGAAGCAGCCTTCCGCAGAGACCTTATATTTATGTGCTTCCTGCGCACTTCTGGTTTTGGCTGAGGTTTTCTTTGGAAGGAATTTGAGACAGTGTGTACCATTCAGAACCTATCACTCTGCATGTGTTAATCTGTATGTGGCAAATATCTGGCTCGTGCCTGCAAGACAAGGTTAAATAATACAGTGTGGAAACAGAAAAACAGTATTTTAAGATTCAAACCTGTACAATTATTCTCTGTGATCTACCAAAGTTTAAAATAATCGTATTATAAAGAGCAATCATGCTTTGTAATTCTTGGGGTATGCATTCCTCAGATGTCTTTTTGTGTCATGTATTCAGAGCCAGTCAGCTGTCCTGGGTGCCAGACACCTCCTCTAAGCTCCCTAGGGTCTGTCTCCTCTGCCCCTTCCTTCGGGAGAGTGTCTCCATGGTTCCTCCTGTGACTTCTCCTCTTGGGGCCTTGAGGGGCCTCCCTCTTTCACTTACAGACCCTTCATGGGCCAGCAGCATGGGGACTGCACAGCAGTTTGCAGAGTGTGTGGTTTTGCCCTGCATCACCTGCAGCTCAAGAGAAGAAGGGGGGTGGACTGACTCCGGAGACCACCAGGGCTTGAGAAGGAAGTGGATGATGGCATTCTGCTCAGTATTCTAGAGCTTTGCTGTCCAGTATGGTAGTAACTAACCACACATGGTTATTTAAATTTAAATTAAATAAAATTCAAAATTCAGGTCCTCAGCAGCATTAGCTACATTTCAAGTTCTCAGTGGCCTCAAGTGGTACTGGCCACCATGCTTGTCCATCTTCTCGTCTTCCCTAACTATTAGGCTCCCCCCCTCCCCATCCATCTTGCCTGCCCTCCTGTCCCTCCCAGTCCAGCTGCCCTTCCCTCTCTGTCCAGCCTGCTCGAGCTAACTGCTCATCCTGACGTCCATGCACGAAGCTCTCTGGTTTCCGGCTCCATACTTTTGCTCATGTTACTTCTTCCACCTAGGTATCCTTCCTTCCCTCCTTCCCAAGTCTAAACTACAGATGGAGCCCCTTAAGGTGCTTCTTGAATGCAGCTCCTCATCAGAGCCGTGCCTGGTTTTCCAGAAGCCATCAGTACCCTCACCCTCCACCCACACCCGTTTCACCGAGGACTGATCCATCCTCAGTAAACATTTCTGAAATTAATAGTCCTTTGGATCTTGTCAGAGGTTTGCCAGAGTTTGCAAAATATTGATGCACTCCTTCTGGAATCTAATTTCCATGATAGGAGTTCCTAGAGGAAAGGTGGAGCTGGTGGGTCTGGGACAGAGATCAGGGCAAGGTGAGAGATTAGTACCCCCCTCCCCATTGTTTCTGAAGAGGCACTGCCACTCTGATGTGATGGGTGGAGTGCACCACAGGGGTCTTCAGAGGAGGGCTGTCCCTCATTTTCTCCGTGAGTGCCCATTCAGGACCTCCTGTGTGCTTGACCCAGCGAATCTGGGCGTGAACCAAGGAGGCACTTTTCGTGTTTTATAGTTTTAATCCAGGGTTTGGGAGAGAACTGTGTGTGGATAAGTATGGTGCAGGGTAGTAAATGCTCTGTGGGGTAAAGCTGGCTGCCTGCCCACAAGGTAGGGCAGCAGGTCTGGTTATACTTGGGGAGATCTGTATAAAGCTGGGTAGTGGGCACTACCAGAAGAGCGAACTCTGAAGGATAAAAAGGCGAGAGCTGAACCCTCATTGTGACCAGCAAGGGTTAAGGACCAGTTCCCAGCCTCTGCAAATTGGGGAAGGAACTTGGAATCTTTGCTGAATGTCATTTGTCCATCTGGGGTTACAGAGAAAGTGGTGTTCGTGCCCACCCAAGTGAGCATGTTCTTTAAGGAACATCCTGAAAAAGGAATCATGGATGGTTTCATACCCTGCAGACCAGGGAGGAGAGGCTTCTGGAGGAGGAGCTGAGCCTGGCCACAGTGGAACCCATATGACTGATTTCAGGGCACATGTGTCCTGGAGCATTTCACAGAAGTCACACTGTGGTTTAGAGCACGGTTCTTTTCAGAGAGCATACTAGGCACACATTTACTGTTTAGATAGTTGTTGAAACTTGTTTTATGGCTCAGAATATCACCACTTTAGGATCAAGTAAAAGGTTTGGCATTCCTTGTTAGTCCTCCCTTTGGGAGCCATGCTGGGCCTTCCTCTTCATCGTGTGGGGCTTTCACAGATCAGGTATAGACAAGGCTGGAACTGCTTCCATGTGAGAATGTTAATAGAAGTGGGTTCTACACATTTCAAATGTCAGCACGTCCTATATATAGAGTCCTTGGGAGTTTAGGGATGTGGGTTGGAGTATCTTGGGGCTCAGTAGACCCAAGAGGTGACAGGTGCCTATAAGCACAATGCTGCTAAGGCAATGGGTGAGAAAATAGCTCCCATTGTTTCAACAGGCTCTGAAAAGTCTGCAGTCAGGTACAGGCCACAGCTTGAACTCAGTTCTAGTTGCTCTGCTCTCAGTAAATGTCAGAGACAAATTGCATCAATGGCAGCTTGTCAAATGTGCCACAGTATGAAAGGGGAAAACAATTGTTTAGGCCCTTACTCCCTAGAGGTGCTCTGTCCAGATGGATCAGCACAGATTGCTGGGCAGAGTGGAAAAGTGTGCATGGAAGTGGGTGCTCTGTGTAAAAGAAGTCAAGGGCTGTCAGAAAGTTTTCTTTTACCACCACTAAGTTCTCCTCCGTCACTAACTCACTTGATAGGTACTCAGCATGGCCTCTTCAGTAGTCCCCAACCCTAAGCTTCCATAAAATGCACATGCCTGGTTCATTAAATATGTATATATATTTAATGGCTTCAAAGTACTTTTAAAATGTAGTCAGAGTTGAGAACCACTCATAATCTCAGGAACAAATTCTGTGTGGTACCGTTGCTGATGATAGGATTCAGCTCTGTGGTGCAAGGAATCACTATTATATGGCCTTTCTAGCCATAATCTTGTAACTCCTACAAATTGTTGACTGGGCCACAATTTTTCAAGGGAATTCTTGATTTACTATGCAAATAGGGGCTTGAAAATCCACCCATTAGGATTGAGCCCCTTGTGGTTCAGCTAGGGGATTGGTAAGTTTCACCATTCTGCTAGGCATCTATACAGGCCAATCCCACAGAGGATGTGGGGGTGGGCGGGGGGGAACCTCACTATCATCAAGAAGAATCAAGTGGAGCACATTCTTTGAATCGAGGGCACCTGTGCTGGGAACATCTTAGACCCAGATGAAAGGCCTGTAACACTGAAGATGGAGAGACAGTGAGCTGGTTGGCCCGTGGAGAGAGACAGCTGTGATGAGCTGGTTGATCAAGGAGAGAGAGACAGCCGTAGTGGGCTTGCCAGATGACAGAGAGAAAGATGGGCACCTCCATGCAGTAGGTTTGTCCATTGCTAAAGAGCCGTAACACTTGCACGTGAAGGGCAGAGGCCTGAGTGTGCCCCGTGCAGCATGCATCCCCCACAGGGCAGTGTGGTGGAAGCCACGTGGGTCCTCAGCAGCGTGGGCCCAGCTAGCATGCTGCACGAGAGGCAACCATGGGAGCCTAAGTAGCAGGACGGGAGCCAGAAGTGGAGGCCTAGAAGGGCCCAGCAGCAGAGGCTCGAGAGATCCCGTTCAGGGGTCTTCCCTGTGGCAAGGCAAAGCCCAGAGAGGTCTAGCAGCAGAGCAGAAGCCTTGGGAGTCATGCAGGCCCCTTAGGTAGCTTGGCAGACCTGGGTAGCATGGTGCTAGCCAGAGTCAGCAGTGACGTGAAGGCAGCATCTAACCTGAACCACAGCACACATGACCAGTAACATAAGAATCAAAACCCACTGTCATCGAGTTGATTCTGACTCATAGCGACCCTATAGGACAGAGCAGAACTGCCCCATAGAGTTTCCAAGGAGCACCTGGTGGATTCGAAGTGCCGACCTTTTGATTAGCAGCTGTAGCACTTAACCACTATACCACCAGGGTTTCCAACATAAGAATAAAAAAAAAAAAAATTTTTTTTTTTTTTTTACATAAGAATGGACATTGGTAATTTGGGCAAGGATAAGTGGTTCCCCTATGAGAATCTGTTATTGTTTACAGTTTGCTTTCTATAAATAATAATGGCTTTCACTTTGCCAAAACAAAAAAAGAACATCACCACTTTTTATAATGTTCCATGTGTCCTTCAAAAGAATATGTGTTCTGTAGTTGTGTTCTGTGTATGTCTATTGGAATTAATTACGTTGTTCAAATTTTCTATATCCCCACTGATTCTCCCCCCCCCCCCAGTCTATCAATTCCTACAGGGGCTTTGAAATTTTCCAATATAATTGTGGATTTCTTTTTTGCATCATTTTCTGTTTTATTAATTTTTATTGTGCTTTAAGTGAAAATTTACCAATCAGGGCAGTCTCTCATACAAAAATTTACATATACTTTGCTATACACTCCCAATTGATCTCCCTCTGATGACGTAGTGCAGTACTTACCTCCGCTCTCTCTCCTCATGCACACTTAGGTAGCTTCTGGCCACCTCTGCCCTCTCATCTCCCCCCCAGACAGGAGATGCCAACATAGTCTCATGTGTTGACTTGATCCAAGAAGCATGTTCTTCACCAGTCTCATTTTCCATCTCCTATTCCAGTCCAATCCCTGTCTGAAGAGTTGGCTTTGAGAATGGTTCCAGCCTTGGGGTAACAGAATGTCTGGGGTCCATGGCCTCTGGGGTTCCTCCAGTCCCAGTCTGACCATTAAGTCTGGTCTTTTTATGAGAATTCGGGGTCTACATCCCACTGCTCTCCTGCTGCTTCAGGGTTTCTCTGTTGAGCTCCCTGTCAGGGCAGACATCCATTGCGTCCAGGTACCATCTAGCTCTTCTGGTCTCAGGCTGATGTAGTCTCTGGTTTATGTGGTCCTTTTTGTCTCTTAGGCTCATAATTATTTTGTGCCTTTGGTGTTCTTCATTCTTCCTTGTTCCAGGTGGGTTGAGACCCATTGATGCATCTTAGATGGCCGCTTGTTAATGTTTAAGACCTCAGACGCCACTCTCCAAAACGGGATGCAGAATGTTTTCTTAATAGATTTTATTATGCCAGTTGACTTAGATGTCCCCTGAAAGCACGGTCCTCAAACCCCGTCCCCTGCCATACTAGCCTTTGAAGTGTTCACTTTTTTGAGGAAACTTCTCTGTTTTTGGTTTAGTCCATTTGTGTTGACCTCTCCTGTACTGTGTATTGTCTTTCCCTTCCTCTAAAAGGAAACTTATCTACTATGAAATTAGTGAATACCCCTCTCCCTCCCTCCCGCCCTCCACCCACTCATAACCTTCGAAGAGTATTTTCTTCTCTGCTTAAACTGTTTCTCCAGTTCTTATAATAGTGGTCTTATACAATATTTGCCCTTTTGCAATTGACTGATTTAACTCAGCATAATGTCTTCCAGATTTCTGCATATTATGAAATATTTCATTGATTCAACATTGCTCTTTATCAATGCATAGTATTCCATTGTGTGAATATTACCATAGTTTATTTATCCATTGATCTGTTGATGGGCATCTCTTGGTTGCTTACAACTTTTTGCTATTGTAAACAGTGCTGCCATGAACATGGGGGTGCATGTATCTGTTCTTGTAAAGGCTCTTATTTCTCTAGGATATACTCCAAGGGGTGGGGTTGATGGATTATATGGTAGTTCTATTTCTAGCTTTTTAAGGGAGTGCCAAATTGATTTCCAAAGTGGTTGTACCATTTTACATTCCCACCAGCAGTGTGTAAGTGTTCCAGTCTCTCCACAACCTCTCCAACATTTATTGTTTTGTGTTTTTTGGATTAATGCCAGCCTTGTTGGAGTGAGATGGAATCTCATTGTAGTTTTGATTTGCATTTCTCTAATGGCTAATGATTGTGAGGATTTCCTCATGTATCTGTTAGCCGCCTGAATGTCTTCTTTAGTGAAGTGCCTGTTCATATCCTTTGCCCGTTTTTTAATTGGGTTATTTGTCTTTTTGTGGTTGAGTTTTAGCAGAATCATGTAGATTTTAGAGATCACACACTGGTCGGAGATGTCATAGCTGAAAACTTTTTCCCAGTCTATAGGTACTCTTTTTACTCCTTCGGTGAAGTCTTTGGATGAGCATAGGTGTTTGATTTTTAGGAGCTCCCAGTTATCTGGTTTCTCTTTGGCATTTTTAGTAATGTTTTGTATTCTCTTTATGCCATGTGTTAGAGCTCCTTACGTTGTCTCTGTTTTTTCTTCTATGATCTTTATTGTTTTAGACTTTATGTTTAGGTCTTTGATCCATTTTGAGTTAGTTTTTGTACATGGTGTGAGGTATGGGTCTTGGTTCCTTTTTTTGCAGATGGATATTCACTTATGCCAGCACCACTTGTTAAAAAGACTATCTCTTTCCCCAATTAACTGACACTGGGCCTTTGTCAAATATCAGCTGCTCATATGTGGATGGATTTATGTCTGGATTCTCAATTCTGTTCCATTGGTCTATGTGTCTGTTGTTATACCAGTACCGGGCTGTTTTGACTACTGTGGCAGTATAATATGTTCTAAAATCAGATAGAGTGAGGCCTCCCACTTTGTTCTTCTTTTTCAGTAATGCTTTATTTATCCGGGGCTTCTTTCCCTTCCATATGAAGTTGGTGATTTGTTTCTTCATCTCTTTAAAAAATGTCGTTGGAATTTGGATAGGAATTGCATTGTATACATAGATGGCTTTTGGTAGAAGAGACATTTTTTTAAGTCTTCCTATCCATGAGCAAGGTATATTTTTGCACTTATGTAGGTCTCTTTTGGTTTCTTGCAGTAGTACCTTGTAGTTTTCTTTGTATAGGTCTTTTACGTCTCTGGTTAGATTTGTTCCTAAGTATTTTATCTTCTTGGGGGCTACTGTGAATGGAATTGATTTGGTGATTTCCTCTTCGATGTTCTTTTTGTTGGTGTAGAGGAATCCAGCTGATTTTTGTGTTTATCCTGTAACCTGATACTCTGCTGAACTCTTCTATTAGTGTCAGTAGTTTTTTTGAAGATTCCTTAGGGTTTTCTGTGTATAAGATCATGTCATCTGCAAATAGAGATACTTTTACTTCTTCCTTACCAATCTGGATGACCTTTATTTCTTTATCTGTCCTAATTGCTCTGGCTAGGACCTCCAGCACAATGTTGAATAAGAGTGGTGATAAGGGGCATCCTTGTCTCATTTCTGGTCTCAAGGGGAATGCTTTCAGAATCTCTCCATTAAGGATGATGTTGGCTATTGGCTTTGTATAAATGCCCTTTATTATGTTGAGGAATTTTCCTTCAATTCCTATTTTGCTGAGAGTTTTTATCATGAATAGGTGTTGGACTTTGTCAAATGCCTTTTCTGCATCAATTGATAAAATTATGTGGCTCTTGTCTTTTGTTTTATTTATATGGTAGATTACACTAACTGTTTTTCTAATATTGAACCATCCCCTTGTATACCTGGTATAAATCCCACTTGGTCCTGGTGAATTATTTCTTTTGATATGTTGTTGAATTCTATTGGCTAGAATTTTGTTGAGGATTTTTGCATCTAAGTTCATGAGGGATATAGGTCTGTAATTTTCTTTTTTTCTGGTGTCTTTACCTGGTTTTGGTATCAGGGATATGCTGGCTTCATAGAATGAGTTAGGGAGTATTCCATCCTTTTCTACGCTTTGAAATACCTTTAGTAGTAGTGGTGTTAACTCTTCTCTGAAAGTTTGGTAGAACTGTGCAGTGAAGCTGTCCGGGCCAGGGATTTTTTTTTTGTTGGAGTTTTTTGATTGCCTTTTCAATCTCTTTTTTTGTTATGGGTATATTTAGTTGTTCTACTTCTGTTTGTGTTAGTTTAGGTAGGTAGTGTGTTTCTAGGAATTCATCCATGGTTTTCAAATTTGTTAGAGTACAATTTTTCATAGTAATCTGATATGATTCTTTTAATTTCAGTTGGGTCTGTTGTGATGTGGCCCATCTTATTTCTTATTCTGGGTATTTGTTTCCTTTCCTGTACTTCTTTAGTCAGTCTGGCCAAAGATTTATCAATTTTGTTAATTTTTTCAAAGAACTAGCTTTTGGCCTTGTTAACTCTTTCAATTGTCTTTCTGTTCTCTAATTCATTTAATTCTGTTCTGATTTTTATTATTTGTTTTCTTCTGGTGCCTCATGGTTTTGTTCGTTGCTCTATTTGTTTCAAGTTGTAGGAACAGTTCTTTGATTTTGGCTCTTTCTTCTTTTTGTTTGTGTGCATTTATTGATATAAATTTACCTCTGAGCACTGCTTTAGCTGTGTCCGAAAGGTTCTGATAGGAAGTGTTTTCATTCTCATTGGATTCTATGAATTTCTTTATTCCATCCTTAATGTCTTCTATCACCCAGTCTTTTTTGAGCAGAGTATTGTTCAGTTTCCAAGTGTTTGATTTCTTTTCCCTGATTTTTCTGTTATTGATTTCCATTTTTATGGCCTTATGGTCTGAGAAGATGCTTTGTAATATTTTGATGTTGTGGATTCTGCAAAGGCTTGTTTTATGACCTAATATGTGGTCTATTCTAGAGAATGTTCTATGCACAGTTGAAAAGAAAGAATACTTTGCAGCTGTTGGGTGGGGTGTTCTCTATAAGTCTATGAGGTCAAGTTGGTTGACTGTGGCAATTAGATCTTCGGTGTCTGTATTGAGCTTCTTACTGGATGTCCTGTCCTCCACCGTAAGTGGTGTGTTGAAGTCTCCTACTATAATTGTGGAGCTATCTCACTTTTCAATGCTGTTAGAGTTTGTTTTATGTATTTTGCAGCCTGTCATCGGGTACATAAATATTCAATACGGTTATATCTTCCTGGTAAACTGTCCCTTTAAATGTAGTGTCCTTCTTTACCTTTTGTGGTGGATTTAACTTTAAAGTCTATTTTGTCAGAAATTAATATTGCCACTCCTGCTCTTTTTTGATTGTTGTTTGCTTGATATGTTTTTTCCATCCTTTGAGTTTTAGTTTGTTTGCGTCTCTAATTATTTGCATCATTTTTTAAAGACTGTATTATTACATATCTACAAGCTCAAAATGGTCTCTTCCTGGTATATGGAACCTTTTATTATCAGAAATATCCTTCTTTGTCAAAAGAATAGCATTTTGCCAGTATAGTGACACTATCTTTGTTTTTATTTTTTTGGTATTTGCATTTTAGTCTTTTATTTTCAAGCTTTCTATATTGTTACATTTGGGATGGTTTTCTTATAATCAGCACGTTGTTGTAGTTAGGTGCTGCTTAGTCGGTTCTGACTCATTGCAATCCTGTGCACAACAGAACGAAACACTGCCCGGTCCTGTGCCATCCTCACAATTGTTGCTATGCTTCAACGCACTGTTGCAGCCACTCTGCCAATCCATCTCTTCAAGGGTCTTCCTCTTTTTCGCTGACCCTCTACTTAACCAAGCATGATGTGCTTCTCCAGGGACTGATCCCTCCTGATAACATGTCCAAAGTATGTGAGATATAGTCTTGCCATCCTTCCTTCTAAGGATCATTCTGGCTGTACTTCTTCCAAGACAGATTTGTACTTCTTCCAAGACAGATTTGTTCATTCTTTTGGCAGTCCATGGTATATTTAGTGTTCTTTGCCAACACCACAATTTAAAGCCGTCGATTCTTCTTTCTTCAGTATTCATTGTCCAGCTTTCGCATGCATATGAGGCGATTGAAAACACCATAGCCTGGGTCAGGCACACCTTAGTCCTCAATGTGACATCTTTGCTTTTCAATGTTTTAAAGAGGTTTTTTTTTCAGCCAATTCGCCCAATGCAATGTGTCTTTTGATTTCTTGACTCCTGCTTTTGTTGGTGTTGACTGTGGATCCAAGTAAAATGAAATCCTTGGCAACCTCAGTCTTTTCTCCGTTTATCATGATGTTGCTTATTGGTCCAGTAGTGAGGATTTTTGTTTTCTTTCTTTCTTGAGGTGTAATCCATACTGGAGGCTGTGGCCTTTGATCTTCATTAGTAAGTGCTTCAAGTCCTCTTCACTTTCATCAAGCAAGGTTGTGTCATCTGCATATAGTCCAGATTCTAGGATTATTTGCTCAGCATACAGATTGAAAAGTTATGGTGAAAGGTTACAACCCTGACACATATCTTTCCTGACATTAAACCATGCAGTATCCCCTTGTTCTATTTGAATGATTGCCTCTTGATCCATGTACAGATTCCTCATGAACACAATTAACTGTTCTGGAATTCTCATTCTTTGCAATGTTCTCCATGATTTGTTATGATCCACGCAGTCGAATGCCTTAGTGTAGTCAATAAAACACAGGTAAACATCTTCCTGCTATTCTTTGCTTTCAGCCAGTACCCATCTGACCACAGTAGTGAAATCCCTGGTTCCACGTTCTCTTCTGAATCCCCTTCAATTTCTGGCAGTTCCCCGTCGATATACTGCTGCAGCCACTTTTGAATTATCTTCAGCAAAATTTTGCTTGCATATGATATTGTTCCATATTTTCCACATTCAGTTGGATCACCTTTCTTGGTAATAGGCATAAATATGGATCTCTTCTAGTTGGTTGGCCAGATAGCTGTCTTCCAAGTTTCTTGGCATAGACAAATGAGCACCTCCAACACTGCATCCGTTGTTGAAACATCTCAATTGGTATTCTGTCAATTCCTGGAGCCTTGTTTTTCACCAATGCCTTCAGTGCAGCTTGGACTTCTTGGAAGAAGTCATAGTCAGCATAGACTACTGCTTTCTAAAATTCTGTCACATTTTTAAGTGGAACATTTAGCCCGTTTATCTTTAATGAAGTTACTTTTATGTTTTATTTTAAATTTAGTACTTTATTCTGTGCTTTTCTTTGTCCTGTTGCCTGTTGCAATTTTGTTGTTCTTGCCTAATTGCTTTCCTTTGGGTGGAGTGTTTTTTATTTCATCTCCCTCTGCTAATTTGGAAGTTATGTCTTTTATTTTCTAATATTTTCATAGCTTTTCTCGAAATTACAACATACATCATGAACTTACTAAATTCTAAAGCTAATCAATGCATTTACCCTCATCTCAAATATATGAGGTTTTTAGAAGTAATTCCACTTACGTCCTTCTCAGAGTATGTTACTATTATCATGGTATTTAATTTTACCTTTTTTAAATTCACAAGTTATCATTAATATGTTTTATATAGTCCAGTGTTCATTTAGACTTTTACATGTATGTACTTTTATTTCTGCTTTTCCTTTCTTCTTATATCCTAGACCTTCTCCTTCTGGTGATTATTTTACTTTTGCCCAGAGTACCTCCGTTAGAATTTAAGGTCTCTTGGTGGTAACTCTGTTTTTGTCTGAACTTACCTATTTTGTTCTCATTTTTCACAATTATTTTAACTCAGTTTAGAATTTTAGATTAACAGTTTTGCCCACACACATTTTCTTCTGCTGAGAGGTCATCTGCCTGGCTAATTTTTGTTCTTTTGAGAGCAGTGTGACTTTTTTTTTTTCCTGATAGGTTTTTGAAATTTTCTCCTAAATTTTGGTATTCTGCCATTTCATTATAACATGTACAGTTGGGAATTTCTCTTAATTCGTCCTATTGAATCTCTGAGGTGATGGTTTTCATTAGTTCTGGCAGATTTTCAGCTATTACTTCTTCACATGTTGCTTCAGCTTTATCTCTCTCTACTGTATCTCCACTTGAACGTATGTTAGTTCTTCTTACTTTCTCTTCACATTTCTTAATTTCTGTATTTTCCTTTTTTGTCACTCTTTCTTATAATTTTATTAATTTCTTCTGACCTGTATGTATATATGGTCTGTTGTTAACTCACTCATTGAATTTTAATATTGTTTAGAGTCTTTTTTCTTTCCATAAGTTTTTGTTAGCCATTAAAAAAAAAAAATTGATAAGTTTATTTTTTAATAGTTCTCATTACTTTTTAGGTTTTTTCAAGATTTTTATTCCTGTAAACACACTGAACATTTGTTTTTGTTGTTAGTTGTCATTGAGTCTATCCATTTTACAAACACCCCGTGTGTTACAGAGCAGAGTGGAACTGCTCCATAGGGTTTTCTTGGCTGTCATCTTAATAGAAAAAGATCACCAGGCCTTTTCTTCTGTAACACTGCTGAATGGGTTTCAACTGTCAACGTTTAGGTTAGTAGTTGAGCGCAAACTGTGCTACTGAGCATGGTTTTTAAAAATTTTTACTTATTTATTTTATATATATATATATATATATTTTTTTTTAGCTCTGCCTGATAATTCCATTACCTGAAGGTATCTGTTCCTATCCACTTTTGCTATCTGTGATTTCTACAGGTCCTTGGTCCTGGCGTCTTATTCCTTTATGATAAATTGCTTTTTTTCTTTTTCCTTTAAAGATTATTTTCTGGCATTCTTTGGGCCTAGAATGAAGGTGATCCTCCAGAAAGAATTTGCATCTATTCAAGTACCATTTTAGTAAGGAGCATTTTAACTAAGTTCATGGCTTATGGTTTTTTAGACTTTCTAGACCAGTTGTTGTCAGACATTTTGGTCTCAAGATACTTTAGATACTTAAAAATGCTTGAGGACCCTAATGACTTATATTTATATGGGTTATATCTACTGATATTTAGAAATTGAAACACAAAAATTTTAATATGTATTTATTAAATATAATAAACAGTACATGTTAATGTAAAACATTTTTATGAAAAATTATTTTTCAGAACAAAAAATTAGTGATAAGAGTGGCATTACTTTACATTTTTTACCAGTTTTTTTAACATTTGCTTAATAGAACAGTTTTGGACGTTTGTAACTGCTTGTACATATGGTTTGTTTGGA
This sequence comes from Loxodonta africana, assembly GCF_030014295.1. Lineage (NCBI taxonomy): Eukaryota > Metazoa > Chordata > Mammalia > Proboscidea > Elephantidae > Loxodonta > Loxodonta africana. Next base: position 228,004,436 of record NC_087343.1, read on the forward strand.
TATGTTGTTTTAGTTGAAGTCTATAAAGAAAATTTGCCTTTTGCAAATATGTACTGGGAACGGGAAGAGTAATTTAATGGCCTTTTTAGATAATTGGGGACATTCCTTTTTTTTTAATAATTTTTATTGTGCTTTAAGTGAAAGCTTACAAATCAAGTCAGTCTCTCACATATAAACTTATATACACCTTACTACATACTCCCATTTACTCTCCCCCTAATGAGTCAGCCCGCTCCCTCCTTCCAGTCTCTCCTCTCGTGACCGTTTTCCAGTTTCTAACCCTCTCTACCCTCCCATCTCCCCTGCAGACAGGAGATGCCAGCACAGTCTCAAGTGTCCACCTGATACAAGTAGCTCACTCCTCATCAGCATCTCTCTCCACCCCATTGTCCAGTCCCTTCCATGTCTGACGAGTTGTCTTCAGGAATGGTTCCTATCATGGGCCAACAGAAGGTTTGGGGACCATGGCTGCCGGGATTCTTCTAGTCTCAGTCAGACCATTAAGTCTGATCTTTTTATGAGAATTTGGGGTCTGCATCCCACTGTTCTCCTGCTCCCTCAGGGGTTCTCTGTTGTGCTCCCTGTCAGGGCAGTCATCGGTTGTGGCCGGGCACCATCTAGTTCTTCTGGTCTCGGAATGATGTAAGTCTCTGGTTCATGTGGCCCTTTCTGTCTCTTGGGCTCATAATTATCTTGTGACCTTGGTGTTCTTCATTATCCTTTGATCCAGGTGGGTTGAGACCAATTGATGCATCTTAGATGGCCGCTTGTTAGCATTTAAGACCCCAGATGCCACACATCAAGTGGGATGCAGAATGTTTTCTTAGTAGAATTTATTTTGCCAATTGACTTAGGCGTCCCTGGAAGCCATAGTCCCAAACCCCTGACCCTACTCCGCTGACCTTCGAAGCATTCAGTTTATTCAGGAAACGTCTCTGCTTTTGGTCCAGTCCAGTTGAGCTGACCTTCCGTGTATTGAGTGTTCTCCTTCCCTTCACCTAAAGTACTTCTTATCTATATCTAATCAGTAAATAACCCTCTCCCACCCTCCCTCCCCCTTCTCGTAACCACGAAAGAATGTGTTCTTCTCAGTTTAAACTATTTCTCAAGATCTTAAAATAGTGGTCTTATACAATATTTGTCCTTTTGCATCTGACTAATTTCAGTGAGCATAATGCCTTCCAGGTTCCTCCGTGTTATGAAATGTTTCACAGATTCATCACTGTTTTTTTGTCGATGCGTAGTATTCCATTGTGTGAATATACCACAATTTATTTATCCACTCATCCATTGATGGACACCTTGGTTGCTTCCAGCTTTTTGCTATTGTAAACAGTGCTGCAATGAACATGGGTGTGCATATATCTGTTCCTGTAAAGGCCCTTATTTCTCTAGGGTATATTCTGAGGAGTGGGATTTCGGGGTTGTAAGGTAGTTCTATTTCTAACTTTTTAAGGAAACTCCAGATAGATTTCCAAAGTGGTTGTTCCATTTTACATTCCCACCAGCAGTGTAGAAGAGTTCCAATCTCTCCGCAGTCCCTCCAACATTTATTATTTTGTGTTTTTTGGATTAATGCCAGCCTTGTTGGAGTGAGATGGAATCTCATCGTAGTTTTAATTTGCATTTCTCTAATGGCTAATGATCGAGAGCATTTTCTCATGAATATCTTCTTCAGTGAAGTGCCTGTTCATATCCTTTGCCCACTTCTTGATTGGGTTATTTGTCTTTTTGTGGTTGAGTTTTAACAGAATCATATAGATTTTAGAGATCAGGCACTGGTCGGAGATGTCATAGCTGAAAATTCTTTCCCAATCTGTAGGTGGTCTTTTTACTCTTTTGGTGAAGTCTTTAGATGAGCATAGGTGTTTGATTTTTAGGAGCTCCCAGTTATCTGGTTTCTCTTCGTCGTTTTTAGTAATGTTTTGTATTCTGTTTATGCCTTGTATTAGGGTTCCTAACGTTGTCTGTATTTTTTCTTCCCTGATCTTTATGATTTTAGTCTTTATGTTTAGGTCTTTGATCCACTTGGAGTTAGTTTTTATACATGGTGTGAGGTACGGGTCCTGTTTCATTTTTTTGCAAATGGATATCCAGTTATGCCAGCACCATTTGTTAAAAAGACTACCTTTTCCCCAATTAACTGACACTGGGCCTTCGTCAAATATCAGCTGCTCATACGTGGATGGATTTATATCTGGGTTCTCAATTCTGTTGCATATATGTGCCTGTTATTATACCAGTACCAGGCTGTTTTGACTACTGTGGCTGTATAATATGTTCTAAAATCAGGTAGAGTGAGGCCTCCCACTTTGTTCTTATTTTTCAGTAATGCTTTACTTATCCGGGGCTTCTTTCCCTTTCATGTGAAGTTGGTGATTTGTTTCTCCATCACATTAAAAAATGTCGTTGGAATTTGGATCGGAAGTGCATTGTATATATAGATGGCTTTTGGTAGAATAGACTTTTTACTATGTTAAGTCTTCCTGTCCATGAGCAAGGTATGTTTTTCCACTTATGTAAGTTCCTTTTAGTTTCTTGCACTAGTACTTTGTAGTTTTCTTTGTATAGGTCTTTTACATCTTTGGTTAGATTTATTCCTAAGCATTTTATCTTCTTGGGGGCTACCGTGAATGGTATTGATTTGGTGATTTCCTCTTCGATGTTCTTTTTGTTGGTGTAGAGGAATCCAGTTGATTTTTGTATGTTTATCTTGTATCCGGATACTCTGCTGAACTCTTCTATTGGTTTCAGTAGTTTTCTGGAGGATTCCTTAGGGTTTTCTGTGTATAAGATCATGTCATCTGCAAATAGAGATAATTTTACTTCTTCCTTGCCAATCTGGATGTCCTTTATTTCTTTGTCTAGCCTAATTGCTCTGGCTAGGACCTCTAACACAATGTTAAATAAGGGCGGTGGTAAAGGGCATCCTCATCTGGTCCCGTTATCAAGGGAAATGCTTTCAGGCTCTCTCCATTTAGAATGATGTTGGCTGTTGGCTTTGTGTAGATGCTCTTTATTTTGTTGAGGAATTTTCCTTCAATTCCTATTTTGCTGAGAGTTTTTATCATGAATGGGTGTTGGACTTTGTCAAATGCCTTTTCTGCATCAATCATGTGGTTTTTGTCTTTTGTTTTATTTATATGGTGGATTACGTTAATGGTTTTTCTAATATTGAACCAACCTTGCATACCTGGTATAAATCCTACTTGGTCATGGTGGATTTTTTTTTTTTGATATTTTGTTGAGTTCTATTGGCTAGAATTTTGTTGAGGATTTTTGCATCTATGTTCATGTGGGATATAGGTGTGTAATTTTCTTTTTTTGTGGTGTCTTCAGCTGGTTTTGGTATCAGGGATATGCTGGCTTCATAGAGGGGACATTCTTTTTTTGATGCAACACCAAAACTCAACAACTCGTTATTTTTTAGGTGCGAAGTAGAATATTAAACCATAGGAATGAACTTTTAATACACTGTTACATTAAAACCTGTCATTCTGTCATGATCGTTAGTGGATCTTTTAGCAGGCATGATTTTGTAACATGACACAAAATTGGCTCTAGGGCTGTGATCTTCTTTTACCTTCCTGGACTTCAACTGTTTCTGAGAGTGTACGCACACACTCTTTGGGGGTGGAGTATCTACATAAATTATTTCAATTCTTCTATGCAGAAAATTTGTTTCATTCATTCAATCAATCAGTTTTTATGTCAATGTGGATTTAGGAATATGTATTTTGTACTTTGGGTTGTAATCTAATACTACGTTGTTTATTTTCTGAGTCAATTTGTTTCAGCTTTGGCCACTGAGAGCTCTTTCAGTTGGTTCCCGTGTCCCTTTGACACACCCTATTCATACTGATTTGTTGTTGTTGAGTACTTCCTTAATTGTGGAACTGCATGATGATCCAAGCTCATCTTGTATGTTTTCTGTTTCTCCCTAGAAGCAGTGGCTTTGATTCTGTTTATTAGAGAATGAATGATGTTGGAAACCAAGATCTGGGTATTAGGTGTGCTCACTGCTACTGGGGTGTCATTGATTTTAGGCACTTACAGCAGAAGGAGATATATGTGTGTATAGTGACCCATAAGAATATATATAGATATAAATATTTTGATAGGTAACCAGCTGTATCTACATTAAGCTAAATGTCAGTGTCATACTGGTACTTTCAGCCTAGTCCATTACCACATAAATTATTCTAGCCTCCTCTCCTTGCGTGTCTGTAACCTTTCACTCCAACAGTGAGAAACTTGGTATCATGGATTGAATTATGTCCCCCAAAAATGTGAATCAATTTGGCTGGGCCATGACTCCCAGTATTGTGTGGTTGTCCTCCATTTTGTGATTGTGATTTTATGTTAAAGAGGATTAGGGTGGGATTGTAACACCCTTACTAAGGTCACATCTCTGATCCAGTGTAAAGGGAATTTCCCTGTGTTGTGGCCTGCACCACCTTTTATCTTACAAGGGATAAAAGGAAACGGAAGCAAGCAGAGAGTTGGGGACCTCATGCCACCAAGAAAGCAGTGCCAGGAGCAGAGCACATGCTTTGAACCTGAGGTCTCTGTGTGGAGAAGCTCCTAGTTTGGGGAAAGATTGATGGAAAGGCCGACAGAGAGAGAAAGCCTTCCCCTGGAGATGATGCTCTGAATTTGGACTCGTAGCGTACTTTACTGTGAGGAAATCAATTTCTCTTTGTTAAAACCATTCACTTGTGGTATTTCTGTTATAGTAGCACTAGATGACTGAGACATCTGGCTCCTACCATCTGTCACCCATTTAGTTCTCTCAGGTCAGATAAGTTTCTGGCAAAGTCTTTTGCCCTGAAGAGTAGGCCCGTGCTATGGAGAACGATATGGACATATTTCACAATGGAAATTCTTTCCTTTCCTCCTGCCAGAGCCATGAGGGAATTGTTCCCAGATCTTTACCTTGTTGGGTTTCCTGGAGATAAATCTCAGGGAAGTGTGCTGCACCTAAAACTGGGGTCCCCAAAAGTTGCTCTTTCTCAAGCCAGTCCACATTCAATATATTAATTTCTTATTACTACTGTAACAGAGTAGCACAAACTAGTGCTCAAAACAATACAGATTTATTATCTTATGTTTTTGGAGGTTAGACGTGTGAAATGATCTTACAGAGCTAGAATCAAGATGCCAGCAGAGCTGTATTTCTTCTGGAGACTGTAGGGGAGATTCTGCGCCTTGCCTTTTCCAGGTCGTAGAGGTCATCCACATTCTTGGCTTGTGGCCCCTTCCTCCATCTTGAAAGCCAGCAGCACAGCGTCTTCAAATCTCTCTCTGACTGTGACACTCCTACTTCATTTTTATGAGGACCTTTGTTATTATATTGGGCCTACACAAATAATTTGGGATAATCTCCCCATCTCAACATCTTTAACTTAACCACACATGCAAAGTCCGTTTTGCCATGTAAGGCAATGTAGTCACAGGTTTCAGGGATTAGGATTTGACCATATCTAAGGGGCTGGTACTTTACCATCACATTCAGCTTCCAACAGTTCATCTAAATTACCCTTTAAGTGTTCCTTCCGGTCTATGGCTTCAGACGCTTCTGTTCCTATTAAGCAGATCTTGTCTGTGACTCTGTAGGTTCATCCATGTCTCCAGATTTCAGGGTGGTAGTTCTTCTGTGACGTCAGTTCTCTGATGTGTTTAAGAGAAGTCATTGCTTTTTGGTTTTGTTCAGCCTGTTTTCTTGTTGAAAGGAACATGAGTTACATGTTAGAACTGAAATCAGAAGTCCCCTGCTATACTTTTTTTTTTAATTGTGCTTTAGGTGAAAGTTTACAAATCAAGTCAGCCTCTCATATAAAAAGCTGTATACACCCCCCCGCCCCGTGCACTCCCAGCTGCACTCCCCTTAATGAGACAGCACATTCTTCCTCTCCATCCTTTATTCGCCATGCCCATTCATCCAGCTCCTGTACCCCTCTTCCTTCTCATCTCGCCACCTGACAGGAGTCGCCCACATAGTCTCATGTGTCTACTTGAGCCACGAAGTTCACTCCTCACCAGCAACATTGTCTGTCTTATAGTCCAGGCCAATCCCTGCCTGTAGATTTGGTTTTGGGAATGGTTCCAATCTTGGGCTATCAAAGGGTTTGGGGACCATGACTGTCAGGGTCCCCCTGATCTCAGTCAAACCGTTAAGCCTGGTCTTTTTATGAGAATTTAAGATCTACATTGTACTGTTCTCCTGCTCCATCAGGGATTCACTATTGTGTTCCCTGTCAGAGCAGTCATTGGTGGTAGCTGGGCACCATCTAGTTCTTTGGGTCTCAGGCTGATGGAGTCTCTGGTTTATGTGGCCCTTTCTGTCTCTTGGGCTCATATTTACCTTGTGTCTTCGGTATTCCTCACTCTTCTTTGCTCCAGGTGGGTTGAAACCAATTGATGCATCTTAGATGGCTGCTTGCTAGTGTTTAAGACCTCAGACACCTCTCACCAAAGTGGAATACAGACCATTTTCTTAATATGTTTTGTTATCCCTGCTATACTTTTAATATTAAAAGTATATCAACTATTCTACCACAGGGAAACCAAGTGTAGGTAATGCCTTTGGCCTGAGGTTGACTCGTCATGCTGTATGGGAGCAGTTCCTTCAGCTCTTTGGCAGCAGAGGGTGTAGGCGGCAGGGTCTCTGGGTGGCAGTGCTCACCTTTCTTCTGACTGTGGTGACAGTGCAGGTGGATTTATTTATTTATTTTTCTTGTGCTGCTGTCCAGGCTTTTAAAATAACCTAACTGACTTTTGTTTATCTTTTGCCACTCAGAAAAATCTGGCCAACGATAATAGTTGTTTTCTGTTGTTCCTTTCCCTGGAGGAGATGTCAGAGAAAAGGCAACAGAATGGTGCCCTCTTCCCAAACTCCTGCCAGTCTTGGGTGAGGTGGACTTTGGCCTCTGAGTGCAGGGGCAGTGCTCCTCTTACCATCACTCTTCTCACAAGGACATTAAATGCAAACACAGTTTCTTAGTGCTGGAAAATGGGTTCTGAGAGGCTGGCTGGCATGGGTAAGTGTACTTCTTTCCGAATGTCCCCAGGCGTCCCTCTGCTGCTACCGAGCCATGGCATCATGGAGGAGACAACAAAGTGTGCCAGTCGTTCTTGGAAACGCTGGTCATCATAGGAAGACGGCACCTGGAGAAACTCAGGTGTGGAAGACTGCCTTGGTCTGGGTCATGGGGTTCTCCAGAGCTCAAGGGCAGTGACGAAGCAACAACCTGACCCCACATGGCTTTGCCACAGCATGGCCACAGAAGATGACCACCTGGGCCATGTGTGCATCCTGCCTCCTCGTTCTGGAGAACATTAGTTCCCCTACCCGTAGGTAATGGAAGCGTCTGCTTGGGGGACAGTGTAGTCTCGTGGGGTGTGTGTGTTAGGGGACTGTCTTCCCACGCAGAGGTGCCTGCCACCCTCCTCTTAATGTGTCTCTGCTACACTTCACCGGTACCGTAGACATGGCGGAGAACTCATTGATCCTGGCTGAGGAGCAATGTAGGTACATTGTCCTGTGAGCACTACTGGAGGATGACATCCTTCCAGATGTTTCCATCATCCTCTACCTAATGAACTTCAGTCTGTGCAGCTCACAGTAGGGGCTGCTTGTGTGTGCATCTAAGGGGAGGCCGCAGATTTGGGTTCTGCTGTGGCTTGTCAACCTCCACTAGCTACCCGGACTGTGTCCACTGTCAGTGTTATTGCATCGCTGAGTTATCGAGTAGGAATGACATTATTTTGCCACATTCCTGTTTCACTCCACAGGTACGTTGGCTTCTTCTGTGTGCCAGGGATCATGAGGAAATTGCATGTTAACACTTACTCTAATGTGATGTACAGGATGACAGGGGCACGATGGGCCAGGTAGAGAGCTGGGCCATAAAAGCGCAGAGGCAAGGTTGCCCAAAGGAACGATACTACAGGTGTGCAGCATGGGGGCCGTTCCAGGGGTTCCACCAGCCCACTTTGCCAGCGTGAAACAATGGCCGAGCGTGTGCCTGCCCGCCGACTGCCAGTGCACGGGCTGTCGGAGCTGGACAGGAGCGGCTTGCGTCAGCCCGGGTTAACGGGAAGGGCGGATGCATCTTATGTTGTAAGTGAGGTGGGCATCGAGGCACCATGGGATAGACCCGGGTGTTCTTCCTTGCTCAGGGGAAGGGTGTGTTCTGTTTAGTATATTAGTAATGTAGTAATATCTTGTCATTTGGTAACTTTTTAGAAATAAAAACTCTCTAAATTATATTGTATCTTAGTGCTTACGCTATTCATTTATGTTGTATTGATTTGATCTTGTTGTTAGCTGTTGTAGAATCTACTCTGACTCATGGCAGCCTTATGTATAACAGAATGAAACATTGCCCAGTCCTGCGCCATCTTCATGGTCATTGCTTGTGTGAGTTCATTGTTGTGGCTATCGTGTCAATCCATTTCATCGAGGCTTTCCCTTGTTTTCGATGGCCGTCTACTTTACTACAAATATGTTATCTTTTCTAGCGATTGACCTTTCCTGATGACACGTCCATCCTGGCTTCTAAGAAATATTCTGACTGTATTTCTTCTAAGACTGATTGGTTCATTCTCTCAGTAGTTCACGGTATGTTTAGTATTCTTCGCCAACACCACAGTTTGAACACATCAATTCTTCTGTCTCCGTTTTTTATTGTTCAGCATTGGCACACGTATGAGGTGATTGAAAAGACCACGGCTTGGGCTGTTGCTGTTGTTCTTAGGTGCTGTCAAGTCAGTTGTGACTCATAGCAACCCTGGGTACAACAGAACAAAACAATGCCCAGCCCTGTGTCATCGTTGCAATCATTGTTCTGCTTGAGCCCACTGATGCAGCCACTGTGTCAGTCCATCTCATTGAGGGTCTTCCTCTTTTTGGCTGGCCCTCTACCTTCCCAAACATGACGTCCTTCTTCAGGGACTGGTCCCTCCTGTTAGGATGTCCCAAAGTATGTGAGATGAAGTCTTGCTATCCTTGCTTCTATGGAGCATTCTGGCTGTACGTCTTCCAAGACAGGTTTGTTTGTTCTTCTGGCAGTCCGTGGTATAGTCAGTATTCTTCACCAATACCACAATTCAAAGGCACCAATTCTTCAGTCTTCCCTATTCGTTGTCCAGCTTTCACATGTATATGAGGTGATTGAAAATACCATGGCTTAGGTCAGATTCACCTTTGTCCTTAAAGTGACATCTTTGCTTTTTAAAACTTTAAACAGGTCTTTTGTAGCAGATTTGCCCAGTGCAATGTGTCATTTTATTTCTTGTTTGCTGCTTCCATGGGCATTGATTGTGAATCCAAGTAAAATGAAATCCTTGACAACTTCAATCTTTTCTCTGTTTATCATGATGTTGATTATTGATGTAGTTGTGAGGATTTTTGTTTACTTTATGTTGAGGTCTGTGGTCTTTGATCTTCATCAGTAAGTGTTTCAAGTCCTCTTCGCTTTCAGCAAGCAAGATCGTGTCATCTACATAGCGCAGGTTGTTAATGAGCCTTCCTCCAATCCTGATGCCCCATTCTTCTTCATGTAATCCAGCTTCTCAGATTATCTGCTCAGGATGCAGATTGAATAAGTGTGGTGAAAGGATACAACCTTGACCCACACCTTTCCTGACTTTAAACCATGCAGTATCACCTTGTTTTGTTCAAGTGACTGCCTCTTGGTCTATGTACAGGTTCCTCATGAGCACAATTAAGTGTTCTGGAATTTCCATTCTTCGCAGTGTTATTCATAATTTATTGTGATCCAAACAGTTGAATGATTTTGCATAGTCAGTTTAACACAGGTAAACACCTTTCTGGTATTCTCTGCTTCCAGCCAGGATCCATCAGACATCAGCAATGATGTCTCTGGTTCCACATCCTCTTCAGAATTCGTCTTGAACCTCTTGTAGTTCCCTGTTGGTGTACTGCTGTAACCACTTTTGAGTGATCGTCAACAAAATTTTACTTGCATGTGATATTAATGATATTGTTCAATAGTTTCCACGTTCTGTTGGATCATCTTTCTTTGGAATGGGCACAAATATGGATCTCTTCCTGTCAGTTGGCCAGGGAGCTGTCTTCCAAATTTCTTGGCATAGACAAGTAAGCACTTCCAGCACTGCATCCGTTTGTTGAAACATCTCATTTGGTATTCCATCAATTCCTGGAGCCTTGTTTTTTCGCCAGTGTCTTCAGTGCAGCTTGGATCTCTTCCTTCTATACCATCTGTTCTTGATCATATGTTACCTCCTGAAATGGTTGAATGTCGACCAGTTCTTGGTACAGTGGCTCTCAGTATTCCTTCCAGATGGATGGAAAATGGCTTAGGTGTTATGCACCTGAGTCATCAAAGTAACATCTTTGCTTTTTAGCACTTCAGAGATGTCTTTTGCAGCAGATTTGCCCAATGCTATAGGTTGTTTGATTTCTTGACTGCTGCTTCCATGAACATTGATTGTCAATCCAAGTAGAATGAAATTATTGACAACATTAATTTTTTCTCCATTTGTCATAATGTTGATCAGTCCAGTTGTAAGGATTTTTGTTTTTTTATGTTCAGGTGTAATTGATACTAGAGACTGTAGTCTTTTATCTTCATAACAAGTGCTTCAGGTTGTCTTCGCTTTTGGCAAGGAAGGTTGTGTCATCTGCATATTGCAGCCTGTTAATGAGTCTTCCTCCAATCCTCGTGCCTCGTTCTTTTTCATATAGTCTGGTTTCTTGGATTATTTGTTCAGCATAAAGATTGATTATATAAGATGAAAGGATACAACCTTGCTGTACACTTTTTCTGATGCCGAACCATGTTTTATCCCCTTGCTGTGTTCAAACGACTGCCTCTTGATCTATGTACAGGTTCCACGTGAGCATATGCTGTGTTGTATTCTGAAACGCCCATTCTTTATAATGTTATCTGTAATTTGTTGTGATCCACACAGTCAAATGCGTTTGCATATTTGATAAAACACAGGCAAACATCTTTCTGGTATTCTCAGATTTTGGCCAAGATCCATCTGACAACAGCGTGATACCCCTTGTTCCACATCCCCTTCTGAATCCGGCTTGAACTTCTGGCAGTTCCCTGTCCATATATGGCTGCAGTTGATTTTGAATTATCAACTTTGAATTATATTTATTTACACCTCCCCTATTTCTCAGGGTTTTTAGGTGGTTTATGATATTAAAACATATAAAACAGCATAATTAACAAGCAGAGCCAAAAATCAATGGAAAGAATCAAGTTGTTGTTGTTAGTTGCCATTAAGTCAGCTCCAACCCGTGGTGACCTTATGTATAGCAGAATGAAACGAACCAAGGGAGCTCACTAAATATCCTAATCTGTGGGGCAGTTTTTGGTGGCAGTTTTTGCATCTGCTTATGAACATGTTAGCATTTCACCCAGGCCCAGCAGCATACCCCTTCTCACGTGTGGTATGTGTCCCCGTGAGCCAGAAGGATCGCTACCTCACGGTCGCAATAATTTACACAAATCAGCCATGTGCAGTGGTGTTGGGTCCTAGCCACACAACCATGGCTCCAAATACCTATTCTGCGTTGATGTTGTTTTCACCCTGGACCAGTTACTCTCCTACCACCCTAGGAAGAGAGGAAGGTAAAGGCAAAGAGACCCCTCCTAGTGAGGCAGCATTGGGCCGGTAGGCGCTGGCCTGACCTAGGGGTTGGTAAGTGGGCTCGAGTGGGTGGTGGGTATCTTCCTGGTCCCCCACACCTTGGTGGGGCATCTCTGTAAAGGGGCACACAAACACTGCATCTGCTTATGGAGCAGTTGTCAGGCAACAAGTCCAAAAGGTGCTGATCCCACTGCCTGATCTGGGTGAATCAGGCAGTCTTGCCATGGCCTTCAGAACCATCCCAGACACCTCCACCCTTCCAGAGGGGGCACAGCATTCCCAGCAGTGGGCTTTGGGACTTACCATGGTGTCTCTAGTGCAAGCCTGTGCCGGCTGAGTCAAGGGATTGAGCTTGGCACCCTCTTGGAGTTTCACCTCTTCAGGAAAATGCAGAGCATGTGACATGTGAGTTGGTTGCTTGGGGAAGCTGCTAACCACACCCCTACCCCAGGTAGGGTGAGGGGAGACAAGTCCTTCAGCACAGCCTGCCCTGGGAGGCGGCCTCAGTGGAAGAAGCTGAGCCTCATCCTCAGCAGACCCTGTGTTGGGAGTGGGAGTCCGGGCTCCTCCTCCCCACTCTACTGCCCTCCCTGATCCCCCCCGGCACAGGATGGCCCTACCAACATGGGGTCTCAGCTGGTGTGGTGCTGATTCAGGGGCTCTGGGAACTCTCTGGGTAGGTGGCAGAGGCTGCACCCAGGTGGCTGGAATTGAGCTTGGGGACCTTAACCGTCATACTGCAGCCTCCCCTTTTTTCTCCAGCTGAGTAAGTTCCCACATATCCCTGGGCAAGGGCACCACTGGAAGGGCCCGTGTGTGTCTTGGTGGTGATTCTCCATATCTGGAGCCTCCTGGTTTCCCTTTCTCTCCTCGTGGTGGGAGTGGGCATCTCCTCTCTCTTCCTGGTGCTTGGCACATGTCCTCCCTCCTGCTGACTGGGGACAGACTGGAGTGGTCCCGCGGAAGGGAACCCTGGGAGAAGGGGAGTGAGACTGGGGTGTTGGTATCTAAGTGGGGGAGTTCCAGCTCCCTGCATTTGTCATCTGTGTTGTCCCCATTGCATGGGAAGACGTCCAAAAAACCTCAGGTTTCTAGTCTCTTTAACACAGGAGAAGGTGGAGGAATGGAATGTTGGAGACTATGTTCCTAAAAACCCTGAATGATTTCTGTTTGAAGGTAGACGTCTGCCCTCGCCAAAAAGCATGTGTGGCATGCGTGAGGCAGTGGCAACTTGGAGCCAGGCTTGGTAAAGTCTCCTCAAAGATGCCCTTGTGCAGAGTCAGCCACCACACAGCACACAGCTCCCTCCATGGGCCAGCTGTGTTCAGAGGGCTACCTTTCTTCTACTACCTCTGTTTATAAACTCAAGCAGGGAGGGAGTGCAGGGCTCCTGCAGGCTGCCATGCTCAATTCACAGAAAAGGAGACAGAGATGAGCTCAAGAGACAGGTTCTATCCAGAGCCGCCAAGCAAACATCTTTCTTTCTTCCCAACCCCATTAGCGGGTGATCAAATCCTAGTGTTGTGTGGACCTGGGAGCCTTCGAAAATAATGGTAAATGCATTCCTTATACATTCCTTATACTTTTCCCTTCCCTTTCTTTTATCTCCTATTCTTACTCTAGAATTATACTGGGAAAATAAGGCTTAAAATTCTAGCACTTTGTAAATTACAGAGTACTTTTTCATCACCCTGGAAGGTGGATATTTTTATCATCCCTACTGAGAAATGAGGAGCTGAGGTTGAGGGGAGTTGAGTCATGGTGATTACCGGGGTGGTGGAGCTGAGAATCCCCTGCAGAGCAGCCCCAGTGGCCTTGATCATAGGCTGCCAGTCCCCCACATAGGCCCCAGGTACCTCCCTCGGGGTCAGAATTCTACTTCCGGCCTCTGCTCACCCAAGGGCAGGAATGCTGTCTGTGCCCCAGCGCACAAGCTTGAGTTTGGGCCTCCTTGCCCTTCCTGGAAGAGCTGGATTCAGGGCACTGGCTCTTGCTGTGCCTCATCAAATATACCCGAGCTCTTTGCAGTCTGCTTCTCTAACCACCACCCATTCTTTGGACATTCCAGCATTTAAAAAAATTCCTACTGATTATTTTTGTTTATTCTCTTGTGAATTATATATTCCTGTGCTTTGCCCATTTTCCATTTGCCTTTCAGGAAAGTCACCTTTCTCTTACTGATTTCTGAGAGTTCTTTTCATTTACGATTTTCTGTTCTTGGTTTCATTCATATAAATGTCTTCCTCATTGCAGAAGTATTCAATGATTTATTATAGTAATTTTGTTTTCTTTTTTCATTTAAATCTCTAAGTTATCTAGAATTTATTTTGATGGCTGTGTAAATCAGGATTCAGTCAGGCAAAAAGATCCCACTCTAGGTCTTTCAAACGGACAGCCTTTAATACGAGGAATTGGTTAGAAAGGGAAAGAAGGGCTAGAGGAGTAAATGAGATAAAGAAGGGAGATGGAAGAGCAGGAGGAAGAAAGGGTCCTATACAGAAGTCAGAGTTGCTGATACTTCTGGGTGGGAGCCTACACACCTGCACCAGCTGCTGCACTGTTAGAGATGCATTAATAATTACTGGTGACTGGAATTTGAAAGTCGGAAACAAAAAAGAAAAACATGGTGATGATAATAGAAATGATGCTAGAGATTGCATGTTAGAATTTTGCAAGACCAATGACTTATTCATCAGAAATAATTTTTTTTTTTTCAACAACACAAACAATGCCTATGCATATGGACCTGGGTGGCTGGATGGTTTACACAGGAATCAAATAAACTACATCTGTGGGAAGAGATAATATAGAAGCCCAATATTTTTAATCAAGACAAAGCCAGGGGCTCACTGTGAAACAGACCATCAATTGCTCGTATTTAAGTTCATTTTGAAGCTGCAGAAGGTCAAAGAAAATACAAGAGAGCCACAGTATGACCTTGATTACATCCCACTTGAATTTAGAGACCATCTCAGGAAAAGATTTAGTGCACTGGACATTAATGTCTAAAGACCGCCAAAAGAATTTTGGGATGACATCAAGGACATAGTATGTGAAAAGAAAAAAAAAAGTCATTAAAAAGACAAGACAGAAAGAAAATGTCTAAATGAATGTCAGAAGACACTGAAACTTGCTCTTGAGCACAAAGTAACTAAAGCAAACAGAAGAAATGATGACGTAAAAGAGCTAAACAGAAGCTTTCAAACCGTGGCTTGAGAAGACAAGGCAAAGTATTATATTGAAATGTGCAAAGACCTGGAATTAGAAAACCAAGATAGAAGAATCTACTTGGCATTTCTCAAGTTTAATGAGCTGAAGAAAAAATTCAAGCCTTGAATTGCAGTGTTGAAGGATTCTATGGACAAAAAATTGAATGATGCAAAAAGCATCAAAAGAAGATGGAAGGAATACATAGTCATTGTACCAAAAAGAATTGGTCGACGTGCAACCATTTCAGGAGGCAGCATGTGATTAAGAACCACTGGTACTGAAGTAGGAAGTACAACCTGCGCTGAAGACTCTGGCAAAAAACAAGAAGGCTCCAGTAACTGATGGAATACCAGCTGACGCTTCAACAAAGAGATGCAGCACTGGGAGTGCTCACTTATATATATTCCAAGAAATTTGGAAGACAGTTACCTGGCCAACCAACTGGAAGAGATCCATATTCATGGCCATTCCAGAGAAATTCAATCCAACAGAATGTGCAAGTTATCAAACAATATTATTAATATCACATGATAGCAAAATTTGCTGAAGATATTCCTAAAGTGGCTGCAACCATACATGGACAGAACTGCCAGAAGTTCAAGTGGGATTCAGAAGAGAACGTGCAATGAGGGATATCATTGCTGATGTTGGATGGTTCTTGGCCAAAAGCAGAGAGTACCAGAAAGATGTTTACCTGTGTTTTATCAACGAACTATGCAAGAGCATTCAACTATGTGTATCATAACAAATTGTGGAATTCCAGAACACTTACTTGTGCTCATGTGAACCTGTACTTGGATTAAGAGACAGTCATTAGAACAGAAAAAGAGGATGCTGCATGATTTAAAATTAGAAATGGTGTGAGGCAGGGCTGTATCCTTTCACCTTATGTATTCAATCTCTATGTTTAACAAATAATTCAGGAAGCTGGACTCTATGAAGAAGAACACAGCAGGAGGATTGGAAGAAGATTCATTAACGAACTTAGATATGCAGATAATATAATCTTGTTTCCCAAAATTGGAGATGACTTGAAAAGAGTACAGTCTTCAGTATAGATTACAACTGAACGTAAAGAAAACAAAAATCCTTACAACTGGAGAAATAAACAACATCATGATAAATGACAAAGAAATTGAAGTTGTCTTTGTGAGTCAGTAATTAATGGCCATGGAAGCAAGCAGTCAAGAAATCAAATGACATATTGCATTGGGCAAATCTGCTGCAAAAGATTTCTTTAAAGTCTTAAAAAGCAAAGTGTCACTTTGATGACTAAGGTGCCCCTGACCCAAGCCATAGTCTTTTCAGTTGCCTCATGTGCATGCATGGAGTCCTGGTTGCTCAGTGGTTAAGAGCTCAGGCTGCTCATGAAACGGTTGGCAGTTAGAATCCACCAGCTGCTCCTTGGAAACCCTATAGGGAAGTTCTACTCTGCCCTATATGGTCGCTATGAGTCAGAATGAACTCGATGGCAACCTTTCTTTTTTTTTTTTTTTCATATGAATGCAAAGGCTGGACAATAAGAAAGGAAGGCAGAAGAAGACTTGGTGCATTTGAATTATGATGTTGGCAAAGAATATTCGGTATACTATTTTTTTTTATGGACTGCCAGAAGAATGACCAAATCTGTATTGGAGGAAGTATAGCCTTCTTGAGAAGCAAGGATGATGAGACTTGATCTCACTTACTTTGGACATGTCATCAGGAGATTGCTGGAGAAAGATATCAGGATTAGTACATTAAAGAGTCAGCAGAAAAGAGGGAGACCCTCAGTGAGATGGATTGACACAGTGGCTACAATGGACTCAAATGATTGTAATGATGGTATAGGACTTGACAGCATTTCGTTCTGTCATACATAAGGTTGCTGTGAGTTGGAGACGACCCGATGGCACCCAACAACACCTTATTCTATGTGCTTGCCCCTTTTAGGGTGTTGTGATCCATTCTATCTCATTGACGTTTGTCTATTTCTGCAACAAAGCCATGTTAAGATCCATCTTACTATGTTTTCTCTAAAACCTTGGTTTATTTCACACCTCTGTACTTCCAAATGAATGTTAGCATGTGACTTTTTCAAAAACGCAGTTGAGTTTTGACCGACCTTACATTGAAATTATACATTAATGTCTTCTAATTCAGGAACATGGCTGGGTTCTCTGTCCATAGTCTATCTCAGGTATCCAGTGGAATTTTGTAGTTTTCTTTATGTAGATCTTGTATGATCCTTGTTAAAGTTATCCTTATTCATTTTATATTTCATATTTTTGGTACTATTGCAATTATTATCATTGTTCAGATTTTTTTTTTTGTGGTTACCATATGTAAAATAGAATGAAATATGTCTGTTCCTGCCATTCATAATCATTGTTATGTTTGAATCCATTGTTGTGTCCGCTGTGCATTTTGATTGCCGTTCAGCCTAGAGGGCTAATTTTCCAGCCTTGGTGGCACAGTAGTTAATAGCTCGGCTGCTAACCAAAAGGTCGGCAGTTCGAATCCACCAGCTGCTCCTTCGAAACCCTATGGGGCAGTTCTACTCTGTCCTATAGGGTCTCTATGAGTCGTAACTTACTCAACGGCAACAGACTTTTTAAATGGGTATATTGGATAATCCACCACTCCTCTGTCAGTTTGTCATACTGTGGTGGCCTGCATGTTGCTCTGATGCTGGAAGCTATGCCACCGGTATTCCAAATACCAGCAGGACCACACATGATGAACAGGTTTTAGCATAGCTTTCAGACTAAGATGGACTAGGAAGAAGGACCTGGCAGTCTCCTTCTAAAGGAATTGGCCAGTGAAAATCTTATGAATAGCAGCAGAACACTTTGTAATATAGTGCTGGAAGATGGGCCCCTCAGGTTGGAAGGCACTGAAAATATACCTGGGGAAGACCTGCCACCTCAAAGTAGAATTGGCCTTAATGACATGGAATGAGTAAAGCTTTCAAGACCTTCATTTGCTGATGTGCCACAACTCAAAATGAGAAGAAACAGCTGCAAACATCCATTAATAATTGGAACATGAAATGTATAAAGTATGAATCTAGGAAAATTGGGAGCCATCAAAAATGTAATGAAACACAGAAAGATGGATATCTTAGGCATTAGTGAGCTGAAATAGACAGGTATTGGCCATTTTGAATCAGACAATCATATGATCTAGTATGCTGGGAATGACAGATTGAAGAGGAATGGTGTCACATTCATCATCAAAAAGAATATTTCAAGATCCATCCTGAAGTACAACATTGTCAGTAATAGGATAACATCCATATGCCTACAAGGAAGACCAGTTAATACGACTATTATTCAAATTTACATACCAACCACTAATGCCAGAGATGAAGTAATTGAAGACTTTTTACCTACTTCTGCAGTCTGAAATTGATCAAACATGCAACCAAGATGCATTGATAATTACTGGTGATTGGAATGGGGAAGTTAGAAACAAAGAAAGGATAGGTAACTGGAAAATATGGCCTGGGTGATAAAAACAACACTGGAAATCACATGATAGAATTTGGAAAAGCAACAACTTCTTTGTTGCAAATACCTTTTTTCAACATCATCGGCGACTATACATGTGGACCTCTCCAGATGGAACACGCAGGAATCAAATCGACTACACCTGTGGAAAGAGACAATGGAGAAGCTCAATATATTAGTCAGAACAAGGCTGACTGGAACAGACTACGAATTGTTCATAGCAAGTTCAAGTTGAAGCTGAAGAAAAATTAGAGCAAGTCCATAAGAACCAAAATATGACCTTGAGTATATCCCTCCTGAATTTACAGACCATCTCAAGAATAGATTTAATGCACCGAACATTAATGACCAAAGGCCAGATGAGTTGTGGAATGACATCAAGGACTTCATACATGAAGAAAACAAAAGGTCATTAAAAAGACAGAAAAGGAAAAAAAAAGAAAAGAAAATAGATGTCAGAAGAGATTCTGAAACTTGATCTGGACTATGCAAAAGCATTCACCTGTGTTGAGCATAACAAATTATGGAGAACATTACAAAGAATGGGAATTCCAGACCCTTAATTGTGCTCATGAGGAGCCGGTACATAGGTCAAGAGGCAGTTGTTCGAACAGAACAAGGTGATACTGCATGGTTTACGTTTAAGAAAAACGTGGGTCAAGGTTGTATCCTTTCCCCATACTTACTAAATCTGTATGCTGAGCAGATAATCCAAGAAGCTGGACTTTACGAAGAAGAACTCGGCAACAGGATTGGAAGAAGACTCATTAACAACCCGTGATATGTAGGTGATTCAACCTTCCTTGCTGAAAGCGAACAGGAGATGCAGCACTTACTGAGGAAGATCAAAGACCACAGCCTTCAGTATGGATTGTTCCTCAACATAAAAAAAAAAAAATCACAACTGGACCAATAAGCAACATCGTGGTAAACAGAGAAAATACTGAAATTATCCAAGATTTCATTTTGCGTGGATTCCCAATCAATGCCCATGGAAGCAGCAATCAGGAAATCGAATGATGTATTGCATTGGGCAAATCTGCTGCAAAAGACCTCTCTAAAGGTTAAAAAGAAAAATTACTTTGAGGACTAAGATGTACCTGACCCTAGCCATGGTATTTTCAGTAGTCTCATATGCGTGCAAAAACTGGACAATGAATAAGGAAGACTGAAAAAGAATTGATGGCCTTTGAATTATGGTCTTGACGAAGAACATTGAATACACCATGGATTGCCAGAGTAATGAACAAATGTGTCTTAGAAGAAGTACAGCCTGAATGCTCCTGTCTTAGTTATTTAGTGCTGCTATAGCAGAAATACCACAAGTGGCTAGCTTTAACAAACAGAAATTTATTCTCTCACAGTCTAGTAGGCTAGAAGTCCAAATTGAGGGTGTCAGCTCCAGGCGAAGGCTTTCTCTCTCTGTAGGCTCTGGGGGAAGGTCCTTGCCATAAATTTTCCCCTAGTCTAGGAGCTCACCGCAGGGACCCAGAGTTCAAAGGACACTCCTTGCATCCAGCACTACTGTCCTGGTGGTATGAGGTCCCTCTCTCTCTCTGCTTGCTTCTCTCTTTTGTATTTCAAAAGAGATTGACTCAAGATACAACCTAATGCCTCATTAACATAACTGCCTCTAATCCCACCTCATTAACATCATAGAGGTAGAATTACAACACATAGGAAAATCACATCAGATGACAAAATAGTGCACAATACTGGGAATCATGGCCTAGCCAAATTGATACACATTATTGGGGAACACAATTCAATCTATAACAACTCCTCAGAAGCAAAGATGTGGAGACTTCTTCTCACGTACTTCGGACATGTTATCAGGAGGTACCAGTCCCTGGAGAAGGACATTATGCTTGGTAAAGTTGAGGGTCAGTGAAAAAGAGGAAGACCTTCAATGAGATGGATTGTCACAGTGGCTGCAACAAGGGGCTCAAGTATAACAATGATTGTGAGGATGGTGCAGGATCGGGCAGTATTTGGTTCTGTTGTACATAGGGTTGCTATGAGTCAGGACAAACACAATGGCACCTAACAACAATTGGATAGTATTTTGTTGTGATTCATAGGGTTTTCATCAGCTCATTTTCAAAATTAGATTACCAGGCCTTTCCTCCTAGTCTCTTAGCCTGAGAGCTCCTCTGAAACCTGTTCATCATGAGTGGTCCTGCTGGTATTTGAAATATTGGTGACATAGCTTCCAGCATCATAGCAACAAGCACACAGTGTGACAAACTGACAGATAACGTGGTGGATTGTGAATTATTACTGATATGTAATTTAAAAAAGACATTTATTTTTAGCACAGTGGGTAAGTGCTCAAAAAGTTGGCCGTTGGAACCCACCAGTGGCTCCGTGGGAGAAAAGACCCGATGACCTGCTCCCACAAAGTTTATGGCCTAGGAAACCCTATAGGGCAGCTCTACTCTGTCATATAGGGTCTTTTGAGTCAGAATCGAGTCGATGGCACACAACAACAGCAACATTTTATAGCCAGCCACTTTATAAACTTTGTTTTCATAAATTGCAATATATTAGGTAGAGAATCACACTATCACAGTAATAACGTGAATGCCCTTCCCTTTTAAATATCTGTAGCTCCTCGTTATTTAATTGAGTAACTGCTTTGGCCAGATGATTTTGGATAATGTTGTATGTAGGCACCCTTGTTTTGTACTTGACTTTTCCTCGTGGTTTAGCCCTTGTGCGGAGACTTCTGCCTTTTCCTGGTCTGAAGCTGTGAGAACAAAACTTATGCCTCCTGACTTGTTAAAAAACCCATCGCCATGGAGTCAATTTTGAGTCATAGCGACCCTATGGAACAGAGTAAAACTGCCCCAGAGGGTTTGCAAGGAGCACCTGGTGGATTCGAACTGCCGACCTTTTGGTTAGCAGCTGATCCTGTATAGGCTCTTTTTCTTGTCTGTAGTAATGTTCTTCTCCTTGTTCTTTTGGGTCTTCCCGGAAGAGAGGTGGGGTGTGAATAGCCTTGATCCGTGGGACCTACCTCTCTCCCAGGATCTGCTCCTGGCCTGACCAGCCAATCACCTGCGATGCCTTCTTGGATATTATCTTGGTTACCCAGTGCTGCTGTAACAGAAATACCACAAGTGGCTGGTTTTAACAAAGAAAAATTTATTTCTTCTCAGTAAAGTAGGCTTAAAGTCCAAATTCAGGGGAAGGCCTTCTCGTCATTCTTCCCCCAGACTAGGAGCTTCTCCATACAGGAACCCCGGGTCCAAAGGACACGCTGTGGTCCCAGTGCTTCTTTCTTGGTGGTATGAGGTCCCCCTGTCTCTCTGCTCGCTTCTATCTTTTATATCTCAAGAGATTGCCTCAAGACACAATCTAATCTTGTAGGTTGAGTCCTGCTTCACCAGCACAACTGCTGCCCATCCTCCCTCATTCACATCATCCGATTGCCGAAAACGCATTGCCGTCGAGTCCATTCCAACTCATAGCGACCCTATAGGACAGAGTAGAACTGCCCCACAGAGTTTCTAAGGAGCACGTGGCGGATTCGAACTGGTTAGCAGCCGTAGCACTTAACCACTACACCACCAGGGTGGAAACTGAAAACTAAAGTGGTGCTGAGTTGCCATTTCCAAACCGCCATTTGCAAATATCTGAAAATACCAATGGGTGACAGACAGCGTGCTGGGAAAGGGCTCTCTGGTCACTGCTGGTGGGAACCCCACTGGTGCAGCCCTATGGACAGCAGGGTGGCATGTGCAGTGAGGTTGACAGCCTGTCCCCACGGCCTAGAGGTCCTTTCCAGGCACGCCCCCAGGAAAGCTCCGGTTCCTCATCAGAGGAGACACACACGGGCACCCTCACGTGCCACTCCTGGAAATAACCAGTCCAGGCAGGACGGGGCATATATGAATACACTTCGGTTAGAGTGGAGAATTGGATGTACGTGGAGCTGAATGCTGAAAAGATGAAGTTGACTGTACGCAGCAGGAGGATCTATGGTGCTATTTATGCTGATTTTCTGAACACAGAGCAGTCAGGGCACATGCAGATGTGGCTGAAGTATGGCCACATACACGAGGAGAGGCCCCCTCACCCCAGACAGCAGGCAGCACCGGAGGGAGCGGAGCAGAGAACAGGCTGTGGAGAGCAGCTCTTTAGTTTTAGTGTTATACTCGTTTAGAAGATGAGCTGAAGCAAGTATCTCAATATCCGGTTCCCATTAGAGTTGATGCTGACTCATGGTGGCTTCATGTGTGTCAGAGAAAAACTGTGCTCCATGGGGTTGTCAGTGACTGATTTCTCCAAAGTAGATTGCCAGGCCTTTCTTCTGAGGCACCTCTGGGTTCACTTGACCCTCTGACCTTTTGGTTAGCAGCCAAGTACATTAACTGTTTGTACCACCCCGCGACTCCTGAAGCAAATACAGTAGCGTGTTAACATTTGTTAATTCTGAGGATTGGGTATGCTGGTATCTTCTGGTTTCTCCCGTTTTGAAATACTTCACAGTGAAAAACCAAAACAATTGTTTTAAAACTGTAAATTGAATGACATCTTTTACGAACACGACGTTTGTTGTGGAGGACATCCTGTTAGGATTTGCTGAACAGGAGGCCATGGAGGCAAAGGGTGTCGGGGTCCTCATGTGCTTTGATTTCATGGAGCGCTCCTCTTGGTCTGGGTTCTGAGCCCCAGTTTCAATGCTGAGGTGGTCATTGCCTTTTCTCCTAACTGAGATATGGTGTTTCCCCCTTGGAAGGGGGTGAGGTGAAGTCACAGGAGCTCCCTACAGGCCTGTCTCCACTAGGCCGGTGGCACTTCTCTGAGGTTCCAAGCCCAGGCCCCATTCTCTAGCAGGTAGGCTTGTCCTTGGGTGGGCTGTCTTCACTCAGCTCTTCCCTTGCCCTCAGGGCCAGCTTAATCAGGTATCTCCAAGAGATGCCCCCAGGAAGGAGAAGGACAGTGACCCTCCAGAACAAGACTGGGGTCAGACTGGGACAGAAGCGGGAGGACAGCCTTACCTGCCCCACCTTGCATTGGAGTATTTCTTGGTCTCACCTAAAGTTAGGTTTGAAGATCAGAACTTAGCAGATTCCCTTCCCTGTTGGCGGTGTACAGTGAGGGTCCTTCCGAGCAGCCTTTTCTCTCCAGGCAGTTCTCAGCCCTTCAGAAGCAGATGTTCACATGTTGTGTTGACGTGGCTACCCCATGGGTTTATGGTATTTTCCAGCAGTGAGTAAGATAGAAGCCACAGACCTAATTTTCGCTCGTAAGTTATAAGATGTAAAATCAGACCTCTAGTGAGAAAATGTTTTCACCAGTCACCCCCTGAGGAATTAGATCTTTGGGAAAAATCTGTATGATATTTGGCTTTCCTGCAAGTGGCTGACTTAGGACTGTTTTTAAAGGAACCGTTGCCTGACTCATTTTCTGCCCACCCTCCCTCCTCAGCCCCATTAGTCACGAGGGAAGATGGAATAGGGTCTGCCCAGTCCCACCAGGCCTGGAGGGCAACCCCTTGGTCCCCTGGTCTGTACTTCCCTGGCCATAGACACTGACCTCCAACCCTGTGTCCTAGGTATATGAAGGGTTGATAATTCGAGTGAGCCTAAAAGAACACACTAAATGATCCAGTGCCAAGCTAACATGCACATACAAGTCCCTGTTGTTCTCACTCATAGTTTCTTCCGAGAGTAGTTCTCAAGGGCTGCAGACTGATGGTGATAACTGGGGGAAGGGGGTCACCTCACCAGAGCACCTGTGGTACAGGGCCTTTCCCGCAGCACTGTTCTGTCCGCAGTGGAACCTTTGCAGTGTGGCCAGGGTTTGAGTCCCAAGGGGCATCCCTTCAGAGCTGTCATTGAACCTGTGTGGCCTTCAGTTTGCACCTCTGAGAAGGAGATGATGCCGGCTCCCCACAGGGTAGGCAAGAATTGGTGGTAAGTGAGACCTTGCCAGCACCTAACTCGAAGGATGTGCCAGATGCCTGTCTCCCCCCAACCCCCCACCACTCCCACCACCTCGCAGTCCATACGTGGTAGTTTCTGCCTCTTTCTCCCCTTGGTTTATTTTCACCCAACTCCTTCCCTCCTCCTCTTTAGCCTCTTTCTCCCTCCCTCCTTTTCCCTTCTCTGTTTCTTTCTTGACTCCTTGCAGACTCGTGCCTCTCCCCCATCTCTCTCCTTTCTGGAAGAGGAGGCATGTAGGCAGCCCAGGTGCCCTCCCCCAGTGGCCGGTGCTTGTCGTCTGAAAGGGCCAAGGTGGCTGAGTTGTGGCTTTCATCTGCTTCCCTCTTCAACACAAGCCGCTTCCTCTGCTAACCCCCACTTGCCCCTCAGCATACCCCAGTCCCTTCCTGGGGAACACATGCCCACACTTAGGGAAACTCAGGCTGAATGGGGGTGCTGCAGGGAGAACGGGGCTGTGAGGCAGACTCACTAGGGATAATAACAGTGGTGGGCGGGGGGGTTAACTGCTGCATCTCTGGCTCAGCCCTTCCCCTCTTAGCAGACCCTTGGGGAAGAGCTGACCTGAAAATTTATTTCTGCTCAAGCCTGACATAGCAGCATAGTGTGTTACCGGTTGAATTTCACTTCCTGGCGCCCCTCCTCCCTCCAAGTCTCCTGCCCTGATGCTGACTGTGTGTTGTTGCATGACTTTGTTACTGGGAACTTCAGGATACTCCGAATGCCAGTGTGGAGGGAACTTGGGCAGAGCACAGCTCTCTGCCCTTCTGAGGTCATTGCAGCACAGGAAGGTACCTCCCCCGAGCAGCGCCAAGGGTGACCCGCCCTGGGATCCACTGTGTGTGAGGAAGCCATAGGTGCATCCATCTGCCAGGGAGCTTCCAGGATGTTACCTGTCTGCTGGTAACCCCATCTAGTGCGGTTACATATTTTGTAATTTGCATTTTTTCCTTTTAACTATAGTTGTAGTTCTTTGTTGAGATACTTCATGTCCATTTTATCCAATTTTTTTTCTCTCTCTCTCTCTTTTTTTTGGTAACACAGTAAACCGAAAACCAAACCAAACCCACTGCCATCGAGTCGATTCCAACTCACAGAGACCCTATAGGACAGAGTAGAACTGCCCCATAGGGTTTCCAAGGAGTGCCTGGGGTATCTGAACTCCCGACATTTTGGTTAGCAGCTATAGCTCTTAACCACTACACCACCAGGGTTACTGGTAACACAATAGTCTTATTTATTTTGAGGGTTTTGTTTCCTAACTTGAATATTTGGCTCACCTCTGGATATGCTCCTGTTGATTGTTTTATTTTCTCATTACCAGCCACTTTTTCGTACCTCATTGGTGTCCAGGAATTCTTTACTGTGTGCTGGGCATCATGGATAGAATGTTGCAGGGGCTGCAGATTGTGTTATCTCCCTCTGAGAGTGCTAGCTTTTGTTCTAGAATCTACTTGAGAGCAACAAGTTTGATTGTTTTTTTTTTTTTTTTTTGGCAATGAATTGATGAGCAGGTCACCTTGTTCCTGTCAAGGCTTGCATTTAGGGCAAGTTTGGAAACCCTGGTAGCATGGTGGTTAAGTGCTATGGCTGCTAACCAAAAGGTCGGCAGTTCGAGTGCTCCAGGTGCTCCTTGGAAACCATATGGGGCAGTTCTACTCTGTCCTATAGGGTCGCTGTGAGTCGGAATCGACTTGATGGCAATGGGTTTGGTTTTTTTGGTAGGGCAAGTTTGTCTCTGTTTTGCCCACAAACCAAGGGTATGGCCCTCCTACTCAGGGCCTGACCTCTGTGAGACTATAGGTGAGAGCCTGCTATGTTCACCAAGGTCTCTTACTCCACGTAGGCTTTGGACTCCAGCATTTCCTCAGCACTCTCTCCCTCTGAGCTTGCTGCATCACCCTCAGCTCCCAGCAGCGCTCCAGGGAGTCCCAGAGGCTCACCTTGGGTGTGAACAGTTTAGGACTTGGCCAAGAACATGAGGATTTTTACACAGACTTTTGGGGTTCCTTCCTTAGAGCTGACTTCAAAGCCTCCAGCTACAATCTCTGTACTTCAGCTTTGAGAATGTGGGGTGAATGTGGGCATTCACTTTGTTGTTGTCCACTGCCTGCATTTGTCCAGCTCTTGTAATTGGTTATGAATGGCCTGAGGTAAGTCTGATACAGCGTCATGGCCCAGATCGTAAGTCCTGTATATTTGAAGGATAAAGCAAATCAGTAATTATGTTGATGTCATTAGAAAGCATGATACTTAGCTTAATAGAAAAAAAAAAAATTGATAGTTTTTATCACAAATGGTTTTAAGTTTTGTTAAATGACTTTTTTCATCTATTGAAATCAAAATTTTCTGCTTTATTCTGTTAATATGGTGAATTACATTGATAAATTTTATAAATGTTAAACCAATTTTGCACTTGTAAAATGGTGGTGGTAGTAGCAGCGTCACAACCCATCTAACTTCAGGGGGAATAATGACCAGGATCAAGATTAGCACAAGGTTGATTCCTAAGAGGTAGAGGTCAGACATACCTCCACTCTCCAACCTTTTTACCAATTCTGACACCAGCTGTCCCTCCCACGGCACTCTCTACTTCTCTGCTGGGTTTGATAACTCGTTGCACTGGCCACACGGACCTCACAGACCATACTTACAGATAAGTGGCTTATTAAGGAACTGGGTACAACTCGAAATCAGGATCAGGAAGCATGCAGGCAAAGTCTCCCTTCTTTAGTGCAGGACAGCTCTCTCAGCTCCTCTCAGCTGTGCAGGTCTCGTTTCAGCCCCCTCAGGACAGGCCTCCTCTCAGCCTTCTGAGGACAGGCTCCTCTCCACTCTCTCAGTACAGGCTCCTCTTGGCCCTGCTCTCTGTCACTGGCAGTTCTGCCACTGGGCCCGTTCTGGGCCTGTCATCTTCAGTGGTACAGTCCTTGACCCAGGTTACAGCTCTTTTAGGAGGTTTCTTGCCTCGTCTCTTTCTCTGTGTTTCTTCTCTCTTCTTCTTTTTGCTTCTTCCTGCTCTTCCTGCTTTTTTTCTGTCTCAAAAATCTCTGTGGGGTTGGCTGCTTATATACACAACTCCTTGTCAATTTCAAGGCATGGCGCCTCCAAATGGGGGCACAAACTGACCAGTCCCCTCTTGGTAGGCCATAGGACACTTTATTTGCATAATAGGCTACAATTTACCTAATTTGCATAGTCTATTGACCAATAGCTGCAAGGTACATACCAACCACAGGGAAGGCTGCAGCCCAGGGCCAGACAAAAAGTACCAAACCACAAGTTGTTTACAGCTTACCCAGGAAATGTCAGTCAACCTAGACAAAAGTAACAAACCCTGTGGGGTAAAAAACTAGGGAAAAGGTAACTCCTCAGGGTTTAGGGGAAAAATCTCTTAAGCTGTTTTTCTAAAGAACCAAGGCAAAAGGCCACATAAAGGAACTCATTGCACCATAGTATTGCTGGCATAAACTTGGTCACTGTCTTAGACTGGGTTTTCTAGAGAAGCAAAACCAGTGAAGCATATAAATAAGTATATAGAGAGATTTATATGAAGGAAATAGCTCACATGGTTGTAGAGGCTGGAAAATCCCAAGTCTGTGGGTCAGGCTAGAGGTTTCTCCTGACTCAAGTAGATCCAGGGGCTGGTGAGCCCAAGATTGGCAGGTCAGACAGCAGGCCTCTCACTCACAGCTTATAGAGGCTGACAAATCCCAAGACCATCAGGTAAGATGACAGTAAGCTGCTAGCTCAAGTCCCAAGAACTAGAAGTCACGTGAGCAGGAACCAGCTGTGTAAGATCCAGAGCGAGCAAAAGCCAGCAAGCTTTGCCAGAAAGTCCACCTATATTGCATGCAGGCCACACCCCCAAGAGAAGTCTCTTTCAGCTGATTGGCTGCTCGTAACATCTCATCATGGAGGTGATTACATTATATCAGATCTCATTATGGAGGTGATTACATCATTACGTAGCTGCCAGACTACATCATAACAGCCACACCACTAAGAATCATGGCCCAGCCAAGGTGACACACAACGTTAACCATCACAGTCACAATTTATTATTCTTGTATGTTCTTGGATTCATTTTACTAATATTTGGCTAAGGATTTTTGCATCTATGGTCATGGGAGATATTGGTCTGCAGTTTTTGTCATATCTTTGTCAGGTTTTAAAATCAAACTTATGCTTGCTTTATACAATGATTTTGGAAGTATTCCCTCTTCTTCTATTTCCTGAAACATTTTATGTGAGACTGGTATTATTTCTTCTTCGCATGTTTGACAAAATTTACCAGTGCCTGGAGTATTCTTGGCACTTGGTGGGAAGGTATTTGACAACAAATTCAGTTTCTACAATAGCTTAAGGACTATTCAGATTTTTTTTTTTTTAGTTTGTGTCTATTTTGGTAAGTTGTATTTTTTAATTTATCCAGTTAGTATAATTTTTTGTATTTATTGGCGTGAAGTTGTTCATCACAACAATTTTGTATGACCATTTTAATATCTGTAGGATCTGTAATGATAACTTTCTTAGCTGTTATTTGTGATTTTTGTTTTATCCTTCATTTAGGTTTTTAATATTTACAGATTTTTTATTTTCCTTTATTGTTTTTCTGTTTTTTTTCCATTTTTCAGTTCATAATTATTATTCCATTTTTCAATTCATAATTATTTGAATTGAAAAATGGAATAATAATAATAATTTTCCATTTTTCAGTTCATAATTATTATTTCCTTTTGTATATTTTTTCTATTGCTGCCATAAAAAATTACCACAAATTTAGTGGCTTAAAACAACACATATTTATTCTCTCACAGTTCTGTGCTGTGACACAGGTCTCACTGGGCTAAAATCCAGGTGTTGGCAGAGTTCTGTTCCTTTCTGGAGGCCCTAGGGGACAACCCATTTCCTTGCCTTTCTGGCTTCTAGAGGCTGCCTGCACTCCTTGATTCGTGACCCCCTTCCTGTTCTATGTCAACAACTCTACATCCCTCTGAGCCTTCTTCTATGATCACATTTTCTCCCTGACCCAGCTGAAAAAAGATCAGTACTTCTGTGAACTCCCGTGATTAGATGGGACCCATCCAGATGATTCAGGATCATCTTCCCAGCTCAAGGTCTGTAACCTTAGTCATATCCGAAAAGTCTCTTTTGTTATATAAAGTAGTATACTCACAGGTTCCAAGGACTAGGGCCAGGACATGTTTGGGGCACAGGGCATTATTCTACCTATTGCACCTGCCTTCTACTTATTTTGGACTTAACATGCTTTACTTTTTCTAGTTCTTAATATAGAAGCTTGTATCATTAATTTTAGACCTGTCTTCTTTTCTAATATAATTTTTTTTCTAAGCTCTGCTTTAGTTGCATCCCACAAATTCTGATAGGTAATTTTTCATTATCATTACATTATCAAAACATTTCCTAAGTTCTCTTGTAATGTGTTCTTTGACCTTTGAGTTATTGAGAAACATGTTTTAATTTCAGATATTCGAGGAGTTCATGATATCTTTTTTTTTTTTTTTTTTGATTTCTAATTTACTTCTGTTGTGGTCTCAAATATACTATGTGTGATTTCAGTCTTTCCAAATTATTGGATTTTTTTATAGGCCGGGATATGGTCTATCATAGTTTTCTATGAATATTTGTAAAAAATGTGTAGTCTGCAGCTTTTGGGTAAAATGTTCTAACTGGTAATGAGATTAACTTCGTTGATAATTGTTCACATCTTCTCTGTCCTTATTGATATTTCATTTATACATTCCATCAATTATTAATAATGTAGTATAATATCTACAATTGCAATCTTGAATTGGTTTATTTGTTCCTTTATTTTGTCAGTCTTTATGAATTTTGAAGCTCTGTTCTTAGTAACATATGCATTTAGAATTGTTATGGCTTCTTGATAAATTGATCCTTTATCATTTTAAAATCTCTCTCTCTGTATATCATAATACCAGTTGTTTTAAAGTCCACTTTGTCTGATGGTAGCCATTCTGGCTTTTCCATGATCAGTACTTGCACGGGCTATCTTTTCCCATTGGTTTACTTTTAACCTGTTTTGTCTTTATATCAAAAATATTTTCTTTAAAAGTAGCATACACTTGGGTCTTGCTCTTCTTATGTAGTCTGGCAGTATATGCATTTTTAATTGGAGTGTCAAATCTGTTTACATTAATTGTAATAATTGATGTAGTCGAGTTTAATTCTGTCATTTAGTTATATGTTTTCCAGTGTCCAATCTATTTTTTTTTTCCTTTTCTCACCTTAATTTTGATTAATCAGGTATTCCTTGATCTTCCACTTATTTTTCTATTTGTCTTTTAGCTGTTTTTTGTATTTTTGTTGTTGTTTTAAAGATTATAATATACATCCTTATCACAGACCACCTCAAATTTATATGATACCTTTTCATATTTACTATAATAACCATACAACATATACTTCGATTTAACTGCTTCTTGTCAGTTGTGGTCTTATTGCCATATAATTTACTTCTATTTATTATATATGTTGTAAACCATACAGTATTGTTATTATTTTGTTTTATACAGTCAACTTTCTTCTAAATAAATTAAGAAACAAGAAAAATACTGACCTTTTTAAAATTTTTAATTACTTTGTCATTGTTGAGAATATACACAGCAAGACACACCAGTTAAACCATTTCTACATGTAGAATTCAGTGACATTGATTGTATTCTTTGAGTTGTACAACCATTCTCACCCGCCTTTTCTGAGTTGTTCCTTTTCCTTTAACATGAAATCACTGCCCCTAAGGCTCTTATCTAATCTTTCAAGTTGCTGTTGTCAATTTAATCCCATATAGATAGTTCTTAAAACAGCACAATGCTCAAGGCAGACATTTTTTAACTAGTTAAGCTAGACTGTTGTTTGGATTTAAAAAGATTTCAAGGGATGAAAAATACCCATGTTTATTTATTATTCCATTTTGGGGCACTCTTCATTCTTTCTCATAGATCTGAGTTTCTATCTGACATCATTTTCCTTTAGTCTGAAAATTTTCCTTTAACATTTTTTGTAGTGTGGTTCTGTTGGCTATGAATTCCTTTAATTTTTATCCATTTGATTTTATCTTTATTTTGCCTCCATTTTTGAACTACGTATAGAATTTTAAGTTAGAGTTTTTGTTTTTCTCTACTTGTAATATGTCATTTCGTTGTCTTCTGGCTTCCATTGCTTTTTTTTTTTTTTTAATAATTTTTATTGTGCTTTAAGTGCAAATTTATAAATCAGGTCAGTCTCTCACACAAAAACTTACATACACCTTGCTACATACTCCCAATTACTCTCCCCCTAATGAGACATCCCACTCCGTCCTTCCACTCTCTCTTTTTGTGTCCATTTCGCCACTTTCTAACCCCCTCTACCTTCTCATCTCCCCTCCAGAAAGGAGATGCCAACACAGTCTCAAGTGTCCACCTGATCCAAGAAGCTCACTCCTCACCAGCATCCCTCTCCAACCCATCGTCCAGTCCAATCCATGTCTGAAGAGTTGGCTTCGGGAATGGTTCCTGTCCTGGGCCAACAGAAGGTCTGGGGGCCATGACCACCAGGGTTCTTCTAATCTCAGTCAGACCATTAAGTCTGGTCTTTTTATGAGAATTTGGGGTCTGCATCCCACTGCTCTCCTGCTCCCTCAGGGGTTCTCTGTTGTGTTCCCTGTCAGGGCAGTCATCAGTTGTAGCCAGGCACCATCGAGTTCTTCTGGTCTCAGGCTGATGTAGTCTCTGGTTCATGTGGCCCTTTCTGTCTCTTGGGCACGTAATTACCTTGTGTCCTTGGTATTCTTCATTCTCCTTTGATCCAGGTGGGCTGAGACTCATTGATGCACCTTAGATGGCCGCTTGCTAGTGTTTAAGACCCCAGATGCCACCCTTCAAAGTGGGATGCAGAATGTTTTCTTAATATATTTTATTATGCCAATTGACTTAGATGTCCCCTGAAACCATGGTCTCCAAACCTCTGCCCCTGCTACGCTGGCCTTCAAAGCATTCAGTTTATTCAGGAAACTTCTTTGCTTTTACTTTAGTCCAATTGTGCTGACCTCCCCTGTATTGTGTGTTGGCTTTCCCTTCACCTAAAGTACTTCTTATCTACTATCTGATTAGTGAATACCCCTCTCCCACCCTCCCTCCCTCCCCCCTCTCATAACCACGAAAGAATGTTTTCTTCTCAGTTTAAACTACTTGTCAAGTTCTTATAACAGTGGTCTTATATTTGTCCTTTGCAGCTGACTAATTTCACTCAGTGTAATGCCTTCCAGGTTCCTCCATGTTATAAAATGTTTCACAGATTCCTCACTGTTCTTTATCGATGCATAGTACTCCATTGTGTGAATATACCATAATGTATTTATCCGTTCATGTGTTGATGAGCACCTTGGTTGCTTCCATCTTTTTGCTATTGTAAACAGTGCTGCAGTAAACATGGGTGTGCATATATCTGTTCATGTAAAGGCTCTTATTTCTCTAGGATATATTCCGAGGAGTGGGATTACTGGGTCGTATGGTAGTTCTATGAAGCACCAAATCGATTTCCAAAGAGGTTGTACCATTTTACATTGCCACCAGCAGTGTGTAAGTGTTCTAGTCTCTCCACAGCCTCTCCAACACTTATTATTTTGTGTGTTTTGGATTAATGCCAGCCTTGTTGGAGTGAGATGAAATCTCATTGTAGTTTTGACCTGCATTTCTCCAATAGCTAATGGTCGTGAGCATTTCCTCATGTATCTGTTAGCTACCTGAATGTCTTCTTTAGTAAAGTGCCTGTTCATATCTTTTGCCCATTTTTTAATTGGGTTGTTTGTCTTTTTGTAGTCGAGTTTTTACAGTATCATGTAGATTTTAGAGATCAGGCATTGATCAGAAATGTCATAGCTAAAAGCTTTTTCCCAGTCTGTAGGTAGTCTTTTTACTCTTTTGGTGAAGTCCTTGGATGAGCATAGGTGTTTAATTTTTAGGAGCTCCCAGTTGCCTGGTTTTTCTTCTGCATTCTTAATAATGTTTTGTGTACTGTTTATGCCATGTATTAGGGCTTCTAACGTTGTCCTTATTTTTTCTTCCATGATCTTTATCATTTTAGATTTTATATTTAGGTCTTTGATCCATTTTGAGCTCGTTTTTGTGCATGGAGTGAGGTATGGGTCTTGTTTCATTTTTTTGCAGATGGATATCCAGTTACGCCAGCACCATTTGTTAAAAAGACTGTCTTTTCCCCATTTAACTGTTTTGGGGCCTTTGTCAAATATCAGCTGCTCATATGTGGGTGAATTTATGTCTGGATCCTCAATTCTGTTCATTGGTCCATGTAAATGTTGTAGTACCACTACGATGCTATTTTGACTACTGTGATGGTGTAATAGGGTCTGAAATCAGGTAGAGTAAGGCCTTCCACCTTGTTCTTCTTTTTCAGTAATGCTTTGCTTATCCGGGGCCTCTTTCCCTTCCGTATGAAGTTGGTGATTTGTTTCTCCATCTCATTGAAGAATGTCGTTGGAATTTGGATCGGAATTGCATTAAATGTATAGATAATTTTTGGTAGAAGAGACATTTTTACACTGTTAAGTCTTCCTATTGATGAGCAAGGTATGTTTTTCCACTTATATAAGTCTCTTTTTGTTTCTTGCAGAAGTGTATTTTAGTTTTCTTTGTATAAGTCTTTTACATCTCTGGTAAGATTTATTCCTAAGTATTTTATCTTCTTGGGGGCTACTGTAAATGGTATTGATTTGATGATTCCTCTTTGATGTTCTTTTTGTTGGTGTAGAGGAATCCAACTGATTTTTGTATGTTCATCTTGTATCCCGATACTTTGCTGAACTCTTCTATTAGTTTCAGTAGTTTTCTTGAGGACTCCTTAGGGTTTTCTGTGTATAAGAGCATGTCATCTCCAAATAGAGACGCTTTTACTTCTTCCTTGCCAATCTTTTATTTCTTTGTCTAGCCTAATTGCTCTGGCTAGGACTTCCAGCACAATGTTGAATAAGAGTGGTGATAAAGGACATCCTTGTCTGGTTCCCATTCTCAAGGGAAGTGCTTTCGGGCTCTCTCCATTTAAGATGATGTTGGCTGTTGGCTTTGTATAAATGCCCTTTATTATGTTGAGGAATTTTTCTTCTATTCCTATTTTGGTGAGAGTTTTTATCATGAATGGATGTTGAGCTTTGTCAAATGCCTTTTCTACATCAATTGATAAAACCATGTGATTCTTATCTTTTTTAAATTTATGTGATGGATTACATGAATTGTTTTTCTAATGTTGAACCATCCCTGCATACCTGGTATGAACCCCACTTGGTCATGGTGAATTATTTTTTTGATATGTTGTTGAATTCTATTGTCTAGAATTTTGTTGAGGATTTTTGCATCTAAGTTTATGAGGGATATGGGTCTGTAATTTTCTTTTTTTTGTGGTGTCTTCAGCTGGTTTTGGTATCAGGGATATGCTGGCTTCATAGAATGATTTGGGGAGTATTCCGTCCTTTTCTATGGTCTGAAATACCTTTAGTAGTGGTGGTGTTAGCTCTTCTCTGAAAGTTTGGTAGAACTCTGCAGTGAAGCTGTCCAGGCCTGGGCTTTTTTTTGTTGGGAGTTTTTTGATTACCTTTTCAATCTCTTCTTTTGTTACGGTTCTATTTAGTTGTTCTATCTCTGTTTTAGTTTAGATAGGTAATGTGTTTCTAGGAAATTACCCATTTCTTCTAGGTTTTGAAATTTGTTTGAGTATAGTTTTTCATAGTAATCTGATATGATTGTTTCAATTTCATTTGAGTCTGTTGTAATATCACCCATCTCATTTCATATTCAGGTTATTTGCTTCCTCTCCTGTTTTTCTTTTGTCGGTTTGGCCAATGATTTATCAATTTTGTTGATTTTTTTCAAAGAACCAGCTTTTGGCCTTGTTAATTCTTTCAATTGTTTTTCTGTGTTCTATTTCATTCAGTTGTGCTCTTAATTTTTATTATTTGTTTTCTTCTGGTACCTGAACGTTTGTTTTGTTGCTCTCTTTCTATTTGTTCAAGTTGTAGGGAAAAGTCTTTGATTTTGGCCCTTTCTTTTTTTGTATATATGCATTTATTCATATACATTGACCTCTTAGCACTGCTTTTGCTGTGTCGCAAAGGTTCTGATAGGAAGTGTTTTCATTCTCATTGGATTCTTTGAATTTCTTTATTGCATCTTTAATGTCTTCTATAATCCAGTCTTTTTTGAGCAGGGTATTGTTCAGTTTCCAAGTGTTTGATTTCTTGTCCTGTTATTGATTTCCACCTTTATGGCCTTATGGTCAGAGAAGATGGTTTGTAATATTATGGTGTTTTGGATTCTGCTAAGGCTTGCTTTATGACCTACTATGTGGTCTATTCTGGAGAATGTTCCGTGTGCACTAGAAAAGAAAGTATATTTGGTTGGTGTTGGGTGGAGTGTTCTGTATAAGCCTATGGGATCAAGTTGGTTGATTGTGGCATTTAGATCTTCTGTGTCTTTATTGAGCTTCTTTCTGGATGTCCTGTCCCTCACTGATAGTGGTGTGCTGAAGTCTCCTACTATTATTGTGGAGCTGTCTGTCTCACATTTCAATGCTGATAAGAGTTTATGTATCTTGCCGCCCTGTCATTGGGTGTGTAAGTATTTAATATGGTTATATCTTCTTGGTATATTTTCCCTTTAATCATCATGTAGTGTCCTTCCTTATCCTTTATGTTGGATTTAACTTTAAAGTCTATTTTGTCAGAAATTAGTATTTGTCACTCCTGCTCTTTTTTGAGTGTTTGCTTGATATATTTTTTTCTATCTTTTGGGTTTTATTTTGTTTGTGTCTGTAAGTCTAAGGTGTGTCTCCTATAGGCAGCATAAAGATGGATCTTGTTTTTTAATCCGTTCTGCCACTCTCTGTCTCTTTATTGGTGCATTTAGTCCATTTACGTTCAGGGTAATTATAGACAGGTATGAATTTAGTGCTATCGTTTTGATGTCTTTTTTGTGTGTTGTTGACAATTTCTTTTTCCCACTTAAATTTATGTGCCGAGTAG
This sequence comes from Loxodonta africana, assembly GCF_030014295.1. Taxonomy (NCBI): domain Eukaryota; kingdom Metazoa; phylum Chordata; class Mammalia; order Proboscidea; family Elephantidae; genus Loxodonta; species Loxodonta africana. Next base: position 228,040,795 of record NC_087343.1, read on the forward strand.
ATTATCTTTATATATTGTCCTTTCCTCATATTCGTTGTTGTTGGTTTTGTTTCTGCTGAGTCTCTATTTTTTTCCTGTATTTTATTTTGACGAGTAGGATGGGTTGTCTCCTTTGTGGTTACCTTATTATTTACCCCTGTTTTTCTAAATTTAAAACTAACTTTTATTTCTTTGTATCACTGTATCTTCCTCTCCATATGGAAGATCTATGGTTACGTTTGTTAGTCCCTCTTTATTGTTTTAATGTTTTTTTCTTTTTTATAATAACATTGCTATTACCCTGTTTTGAGCTTTTTTTTTTTTTTTTTAATCTTGCTTTTTTTTTTTTATTTCCCTGTCTGGGTTGACTTCTGGTTGCTCTGCCCAGTGTTCTAGTCTTGGGTTGATACCTGATACCTGATAGTATTGATTTTCTAACCAAAGTGCTCCCTTTAGTATTTCTTGTAGTTTTGGTTTGGTTTTTACGAATTCCCTAAACTTCGGTTTTCTGGAAATGTCCTAATTTCATCTTTATATTTAAGAGACTGTTTTGCTGGATATATGATTCTTGGCTGGGAATTTTTTTCCTTCAGTGTTTTAAATAAGTCTTCCCATTGCCTTCTTGCCTGCATAGTTTCTGCTGAGTAACTCATAGTTTCTGCTGAGTAGTCTGAGCTTATTCTTATTGGCTCTCCTTTGTAGGTAACTTTTCGTTTATCCCTCGATGCTTTTAAAATTCTCTCTTTATTTTGGTTTTGGCAAGTTTGGGTATAATATATCCTGGGGTGACTTTTTTTTAACATGTACCTTATGTGGAGTTGGATGAGCATCTTGGATAGAAATCTTCTCATCTTTCACGATATCTGGTAAGTTTTCTGCCAACATATCTTCAACAATTCTCTGTATATTTTCTGTTATCCCTCCCTGTTCTGGTACTCCAATCACTCGTAGGTTATTTCTTTTGATAGATTCCCACATGATTCTTTAGGTTTCTTCATTTTTTAAAATTCTTTTATCTGATTTTTCTTCAAATATGTGAGTGCCATGTGATTTATCTTCAAGTTCAGAAATTCTGGCTTCTACTTGCTCAGTTCTGCTCGTCTGACTTTCTATTGAGTTATCTATTTCTGTAATTTTATTTTTAATCTTCTGAGTTTCTGATTGCTGTCTGTCTATGGATTTTTCCAGCTTATTAAACTTTTAATTATGCTCCTGAATAATCTTTCTGATTTCTCCACTTGCTTTATCTGTGTGTTCCTTGGCTTGTTCTGCGTATTGCCTCATTTCCTTCCTGATGTCTTGAAGGGTTTTGTTTATTAATCTTTTGTTTTCTGGCTCTGGTAATTCCAGGAATGCACTTTCAACTAGAAGATCTCTGAATTCTTTGTTTTCAGAGCTTGCTGAGGTGATCACGGTCTGTTGCTTTATGTGACTGGATATTGTCTCTTGTCTCCGAGCCACCTATAGTACCAGTCTGCCACTGTCGCTCTGGGAACGGTGCCTGAGGACTCCCCGCGATTCAGGTCTGGTAACTCCTCTCCGCTTCTGAATGGTCTCTTCCTCCCCCTACCCCTCAGTTCTTTTTCTCAGCTTGCCTTTGAAGCTCAGGGCTCCCAGCTTGTCACAAGTATGCTCGATTGACTTGTTTTTTCTGGTCTTTGTTGAAAACAGGGCTTGCCGGAAGCGTCTGTCTATTCTGCCATCTTGGCTCCTCCATTATTTATTTATTTATTTATTTTAAATTAATTTTTATTAAGCTTCAAGTGAACATTTACCATTCCAATCAGTCTGTCACATGTAGGTTTACATACATCTTACTCCCTTCTCCCACTTGCTCTCCCCCTATTGAGTCAGACCTTTCAGTCTCTCGTTTTGTGCCAATTTTGCCATCTTCCCTCTCTCTCTATCTTCCCATCCCCCCTCCAGTCAAGAGTTGCCAAAACACTCTCCAGTGTCCACCTGATTTAATTAGCACGCTCTTCATCAGCATCTCTCTCCCCGCTACTGACCAGTCCTTTTCATGCCTGATGAGTTGTCTTCGGGGATGGTTCCTGTCCTGTGCCATCAGAAGTTCTGGGGAGCATTGTCTCTGGGATTCCTCTAGTCGTAGTCATACCATTAGGTATGGTCTTTTTATGAGAATTTGGGGTCTGTATCCCATTGGTCTCCTGCTCCCTCAGGAGTTGTCTGTTGTGCTCCGTGACGGGGCAGACATCGATTGTGGCCGGGCACCAACTAGTTCTTCTGGTCTCAGGATAATGTAGGTCTCTGGTTCATGTGGCCCTTTCTATCTCTTGGTTTCTTAGTTGTCGTGTGACCTTGGTGTTCTTCTTTTGCCTTTGCTCCAGGTGGGTTGAGACCAATTGATGTATCTTAGATGGCAGCTTGTTGGCATTTAGGACCCCAGGCGCCACAATTCAAAGTGGGATGCAGAATGTTTTCATAATAGAATTATTTTGCCCATTGACTTAGAAGTCCCCTCAAACCAAGTTCCCCAGACCCCAGCCCCTGCTCCGCTGACCTTTGAAGCTTTCATTTTATCCTGGAAACCTCTTTGCTTTTAGTCCAGTCCAATTAGGCTGACCTTCCTTGTATTGAGTGTTGTCTTTCCCTTCACCCAAAGCAGTTCGTATCTACTGATTGATCAATAAAAAGCCCTCTCCCTCCCACCCTCCCTCCCTCCGCCCTTTGTAACCACAAAAGTATGTGTTCTTCTCCGTTTTTTCTATTTCTCAAGATCTTACAATAGTGGTCTTATACAATATTTGTCCTTTTGCCTCTGACTCATTTCGCTCAGCATAATGCCTTCCAGTTTCCTCCATGTTATGAAATGTTTCAGAGATTCGTCACTGTTCTTCATCGATGCGTAATATTCCATTGTGTGAATATACCACAATTTATTTAACCATTCATCTGTTGACGGACATCTTGGTTGCTTCCAGCTTTTTGCTATTGTAAACAGAGCTGCAATAAACATGGGTGTGCATATATCTGTTTGTATGAAGGCTCTTGTATCTCTAGGGTATATTCCGAGGAGTGGGATTTCTGGGTTGTATGGTAGTTCTATTTCTAACTGTTTAAGATAACGCCAGATAGATTTCCAAAGTGGTTGTACCATTTGACATTCCCACCAGCAGTGTATAAGAGTTCCAATCTCTCCGCAGCCTCTCCAACAGTTATTATTTTGTGTTTTTTGGATTAATGCCAGTCTAGTTGGTGTGAGATGAAATCTCATCGTAGTTTTAATTTGCATTTCTCTAATGGCTAATGATCGGGAGCATTTTCTCATGTATCTGTTAGCTGCCTGGATATCTTCTTTAGTGAAATGTGTGTTCATATCCTTTGCCCACTTCTTAATTGGGTTGTTTGTCTTTTTGTGGTTGAGTTTTGACAGAATCATGTAGATTTTAGAGATCAGGCACTGGTCTGAGATGTCATAGCTGAATATTCTTTCCTAGTCTGTAGGTGGTCTTTTTACTCTTTTGGTGAAGTCTTTAGATGAGCATAGGTGTTTGATTTTTAGGAGCTCCCAGTTATTGGGTTTCTCTTCATCATTTTTGGTAATGTTTTGTATTCTGTTTATGCCCTGTATTAGGGCTCCTAGGGTTGTCCCAATTTTTTCTTCCATGATCTTTATCGTTTTAGTCTTTCTGTTTAGGTCTTTGATCCACTTGGAGTTAGTTTTTGTGCATGGTGTGAGGTATGGGTCCTGTTTCATTCCTTTGCAAATGGATATCCAGTTATGCCAGCACCATTTGTTAAAAAGACTATCCTTTCCCCAATTAACTGACACTGGTCCTTTGTCAAATATCAGCTGCTCATACGTGGATGGATTTATATCTGGGTTCTCAATTCTGTTCCATTGGTCTATGTGCCTGTTGTTGTACCAATACCAGGCTGTTTTGACTACTATAGCTGTATAATAGGTTCTGAAATCAGGTAGAGTGAGGCCTCCCACTTTCTTCTTCTTTTTCAGTAATGCTTTGCTTATCCGGGAGTTCTTTCCCTTCCATATGAAATTAGTGATTTGTTTCTCTATCCTCTTAAAATATGACATTGGTATTTGGATTGGAAGTGCGTTATGTGTATAGATGGCTTTTGGTAGAATAGACATTTTTACTATGTTAAGTCTTCCTATCCATGAGCAAGGTATGTTTTTCCACTTAAGTATGTCCTTTTGAATTTCTTGTAGCAGAGTTTTATAGTTTTCTTTGTTATAGGTCTTTTACATCCTTGGTAAGATTTATTCCTAAGTATTTTATCTTCTTGGGGGCTACTGTGAATGGTATTGATTTGGTTATTTCCTCTTCGGTGTTCTTTTTGTTGATGTAGAGGAATCCAAGTGATTTTTGTATGTTTATTTTATAACCTGAGACTCTTCCAAACTCTTCTATTAGTTTCAGTAGTTTCCTGGAGGATTCCTTAGGGTTTTCCATGTATACGATCATGTCATCTGCAAATAGTGATAGCTTTACTTCCTCCTTGCCAATCTGGATACCCTTTATTTCTTTGTCTAGCCTAATTGCCCTGGCTAGGACTTCAAGTACGATGTTGAATAAGAGTAGTGATAAAGGGCATCCTTGTCTGGTTCCCGTTCTCAAGGGAAATGCTTTCAGGTTCTCTCCATTTAGAGTGATATTGGCCGTTGGCTTTGCATAGATGCCCTTTCTTATGTTGAGAAATTTTCCTTCAATTCCTATTTTGGTAAGAGTTTTTATCATAGATGGGTGTTGGACTTTGTCAAATGCCTTTTCTGCATCTATTGATAAGATCATGTGGTTTTTAGCTTTTGTTTTATTTATGTGATGGATTACGTTAATGGTTTTTCTGATATTGAACCAGCCTTGCATACCTGGTATAAATCCCACTTGATCAGGGTGAATTATTTTTTTGATGTGTTGTTGGATTCTATTGGCTAGAATTTTGTTGACGATTTTTGCATCTATGTTCATGAGGGATATAGGTCTAAAATTTTCTTTTTTTGTAATGTCTTTACCTGGTTTTGGTATCAGGGAGATGGTAGCTTCATAGAATGAGTTGAGTAGTATTCCGTCATTTTCTATGCTTTGAAATACCTTCAGTAGTAATGGTGTTAACTCCTCTCTGAAGGTTTGGTAGAACTCTGCAGTGAAGCCGTCTGGGCCAGGACTTTTTTTTGTTGGAAGTTTTTTGATTAGCGTTTCAATCTCTTTTTTTGTTATCGGTCTATTTAGTTGTTCTGCTTCTGAATGTGTTAGTTTAGGTAGGTAGTATTTTTCCAAGAATTTATCCATTTCTTCTAGGTTTTCAAATTTGTTAGAGTACAATTTTTCGTAGTAATCTGAAATGATTCTTTTAATTTCATTTCGCTCTGTTGTGATGTGGTCCTTCTCGTTTCTTATTCGGGTTATTTGTTTCCTTTCCTGTTTTTCTTTAGTCAGTCTAGCCAATGGTTTATCAGTTTTGTTAATTTTTTCATAGAACCAGCTTTTGGCTTTGTTAATTCTTTCCATTGTTTTTCTGTTCTCTAATTCATTTAGTTCAGCTCTAATTTTTATTATTTGTTTTCTTCTGGTGCCTGATGGGTTCTTTTTTGGCTCACTTTCTATTTGTTCAAGTTGTAGGGACAGTTCTCTGATTTTGGCTCTTTCTTCTTTTTGTATGTGTGCATTTATCGATATAAATTGGCCTCTGAGCACTGCTTTTGCTGTGTCCCAGAGGTTTTGAGAGGAAGTATTTTCATTCTCGTTGCTTTCTAAGAATTTCCTTATTCTCTCCTTGATGTCTTCTATAACCCAGTCTGTTTTCAGGAGGGTATTGTTCATTTTCCAAGTATTTGATTTCTTTTCCCTAGTTTTTCTGTTACTGATTTCTAGCTTCATTGCCTTGTGGTCTGAGAAGATGCTTTGTAATATTTCGATGTTTTGGATTCTGCAAAGATTTCCTTTATGACCTAATATGTGGTCTATTCTAGAGAATGTTCCATGTGCGCTAGAAAAAAAAGTATATATTGCAGCAGTTGGGTGGAGAGTTCTGTATAAGTCAATGAGGTCAAGTTGGTTGATTGTTGTAAGTAGGTCTTCCGTGTCTCTATTGAGCTTCTTACTGGGTGTCCTGTCCGTCTCCGAAAGTGGTGTGTTGAAGTCTCGTAGTATAAATGTGGAGGTGTCTATCTCACTTTTCAGTTCTGTTAAAATTTGATTTACGTATCTTGCAGCTCTGTCATTGGGTGAGTAAATATTTAATATGGTTATGTCTTCCTGATCAATTGTCCCTTTTATCATTATATAGTGTCCTTCTTTATCCTTTGTGGCGGATTTAAGTCTAAAGTCTATTTTGTCAGAAATTAATATTGCTACTCCTCTTCTTTTTTGCTTATTATTCACTTGATATATTTTTTTCCATCCTTTGAGTTTTAGTTTGTTTGTGTCTCTAAGTCTAAGGTGTGTCTCTTGTAGGCAGCATATAGATGGATCGTGTTTCTTTATCCAGTCCGTGACTCTCTGTCTCTTTATTGGTGCATTTAGTCCATTTACATTCAGCGTAATTATAGATAAATAAGTTTTTAGTGCTGTCATTTTGATGCCTTTTCATGTGTGTTGTTGGCCATTTCATTTTTCCACTTGCTTTTTTGTGCTGAGACGTTTATCTTAGTAGCTTGTGAGATCCTCATTTTCATGATGTTTAACTTTATGTTTGTTGAGTCGTTACGTTTTTCTTGGCTTTTTTCTTGAGTTATGGAATTGATATTCCTTTTTGTGGTTACCTTATTATTTACCCGTATTTCTCTAAGTAGAAACCTAACTTGTATCGTTCTATATCGCCTTGTATCAGTCTCCATCTGGCAGTTCAATGCCTCCTATATTTACTCCCTCTTTTTGATTATTGTGATCTTTTATCTATTGATTTCCATGATTTCCTGTTATGTGTATTATTTTGTTTATTTATTTATTTTTTAGAATTAATCTTAATTTGTTTGTTTTTGTGCTTTCCCTATTTAAGTTGCGTTGATATCAGGACGTTCTGTTTTGTGACCTTGTATTGTGCTGCTACCTGATGTTATTGGTCATCGAGCCAAACAATCTCCTTTAGCATTTCTTACAGTCTTGGTTTTGTTTTTGCAAATTCTCTAAACTTGTGTTTATCTGTAAATATCTTAATTTCTCCTTCATATTTCAGAGAGAGTTTTGCTGGATATATGATCCTTGGTTGGCAGTTTTTCTCCTTCAGTGCTCTGTATATGTCGTCCCATTCCCTTCTTGCCTGCATGGTTTCTGCTGAGTAGTCTGAACTTATTCTTATTGATTCTCCCTTGAAGGAAACCTTTCTTTTCTCCCTGGCTGCTTTTAAAATTTTCTGTTTGTCTTTGGATTTGGCAAGTTTGATGATAATATGTCTTGGTGTTTTTCTTTTTGGATCATTCTTAAATGGGGTTCAATGAGCATCTTGGATAGATATCGTTTCGTCTTTCATGATGTCAGGGAAGTTTTGTGTCAGGAGTTCTTCAACTATTTTCTCTGTGTTTTCTGTCCCCCCTCCCTGTTCTGGGACTCCAATCACTCGCAAGTTATCCTTCTTGGTAGAGTCGCACATGATTCTTAGGGTTTCTTCATTTTTTTAAATTCTTTTATCTAATTTTTTTCCAGCTATGTTGGTGTTGATTCCCTGGTCCTCCAGAAGTCCCAGTCTACATTCTAATTGCTCGAGTCTGCTCCTCTGACTTTCTATTGCATTGTCTAATTCTGTAATTTTATTGTTAATCTTTTGGATTTCTGAATGCTGTCTCTCTATGGATTCTTGCAACTTATTAATTTTTCCACTGTGTTCTTGCATAATCTTTTTGAGTTCTTCAACAGTTTTATCAGTGTGTTCCTTGGCTTTTTCTGCAGTTATCCTAATTTCATTTGTGATATCTTTAAGCATTCTGTAAAGTAGTTTTTTATATTCTGTATCTGATAATTCCAGGATTGTATCTTCATTTGGGAAAGATTTTGATTCTTTTGTTTGGGGGGTTGGAGAAGCTGTCATGGTCTGTTTCTTTATGTGGTTTGATATGGACTGCTGTCTCCGAGCCATCACTGGGAAACTAGATTTTCCAGGTAATCAGCTAAAAAAAATGCAGTCAGATCCCTGTCTGAATTCTCCCTCTGGCTCAGGGTATTCGGATGTTAATGGAGCCGCCTGGGGAGGGTGGGGGAGGGATCGGAGAGCTAGGAGTGTAGCACCACAGAATATAGAGCTGATCCCCGCGTTCACCCTCCGCCCCCATCCGCCAAAATCCCGGCGGGACGGCTCCCCGGCTGGGACGCTACTCTCCCCGCTCCGAGACCAGTCACTTCCTCCTGGGGACTTCTCTCTCCGGTGCGCAGCACCACTCGCGAGAACTGGGTGGGTGTCTCCCGCACGAACGTGTGGGCCCCGCCCCGGGGTCGCTTTAGGGAAATATAGCTGATCCCCCCGCTTGCGCCACGCCCGCTTCCCTCCAAACTCCCGGCGGGACGGCTCCCCTGCTGGGACTCTGCTCTCCCCGCTCCAAGACCTGTCACTTCCTCCCGGGGACTTCTCCCTCTGGTGTGCCACGCCGCACGCGCGAACTGGGTGGGCGTCCCCCGCACGAACGTGTGAGCCCCTCCCCGGGGTCGCTTTAGAGAAATATAGCTGATTCCCCAGCTTGTGCCACACCCGCTTCCTGCCAAACTCCCGGCGGGACGGCTCCCCGGCTGGGACGCCGCTCTCCCCGCTCCAAGATCAGTCACTGCCTCTGGGGTGCTTCTCCCTCTGGCTGCGCCGCTACGCCGCCTGCGCCAACCAGCTAGACTCCCTCCCAGGATGGGTTCGGGGGGGTAGGGCTGGGCCCCTTGTCTGTGCCATCTGCCGCCCTGGGCTCTGCCCCAGATCGGGCTCCGAAGGTCACCTGCCTGGTACGCTGGCTCCTAGTTCTGAAAACGGTCGCTGTCTGCCCGTATTTGTTCGTTTTCCGTCTCTAAGTCTGTGTTTGTTGTTCAGAGTTCGTAGATTGTTATGTATGTGATCGATTCACTTGTTTTTCCGAGTCTTTGTTGCAAGAGGGATCAGCGGTAGTGTCCACCTAGTCTGCCGTCTTGGCCCCGCCAAGGAAAGGATGTCCAAAACTGCTCAGATATAAACCCAGAGAGTTCAACACGAAAGGAGTAGAACTCAAACCCAGAAGAGATTCACCATGTTCCCAGCCGTGGTGAGGGAACCTCCTCCATTATTTTTGGATGGAAATTCATTCACCATTGTTTTTTCGTTCTTCTGTATACGATGTATCTTTTTTCTATTGCTTTGAAAATGTTTTCTCTGTCTTTGTTTTCCAGTAATTTGCCTGTGATGTAGCTATTTGTGGCTTTCTTTTTTTGTTAAGAGTTCATTGAGCGTCTTTATATTTGTTCATTGTTACTGTTCATGAAATTTAGAAAATAATGAGACGTTATCTTCAAATATTCTTTCTATTCAAATCTCTTTTTTTTTTTTGTAGGACTCCAAGTATGTATATTTTAGACCAATATTATCCCACAGGTGTTTGAAGTTCTGTTATTTTAGGTTTTTTTAAGTTATTTTTTCTTTCTGTACTTAGTTTGAATAGTTTTTATTGACCTGTCTTCTAGTTCATTCGTTATTTTTGTCTGTAGTTTACAATTTGCTGTTAAGCCTATTCAGTGACTTGTCTTTTCGTATATTTCATTTTTCAGTTCTAGATTTCCAGTTAGTTTTTATAGTTTTCATTTTTCTTTTTAGATTCCCTGATGTACTCACTCTTATGTCCACTTTTGTTTAATTTTTGAAGTATTTGTAATAACTCCTGGTAATTCCAACATTTCTTTAAATTCTGTATTTGTTTTTGTTGACTATATTTGTTCTTCTGGTAATTGGGCACATATACCTGCTTCTATATTTGGGTAGTTATTTTTGTTTGTATGCTCATCATTGTGAATGCTACATTGTTAAGAGTCTGGATTGTGTTGTTTTTCTTTTGATTTTTGTTCTTGCAAGCATGTAATATTCTGGACCTTCATCATTTCGAGGCTTGGCTTTAGACTTGTTAAGACAGGCCTTTAGTTGTCCTTGCTCTGGGACTAATATTGCCTCACTCCTAAGCTGTGGCCTGCCTTTGGTCTCAAGTAAATACCCTGAGTGTTCAATGAGGACTCTCCAGTGTGGCTTCTATGAACGCCAATGTCTTCCAGTACTAGGCAAGCTTTAGAATTTTCATTGATCTGACAACCCCCCAGTAGTCTTTTTGTTTGTTTGTTTGTTTGTTTTTCTACCATGCCTCATGAAGTCTATGCATATACAGCTTTGTACTTGGCCAAATTCTTAATGCAGATTTTTGGGGCTTCTTTTCTGCTTATCTCCTGCTTGTCCTGTACTTTGTCATATAGTCCATCCACTTCAGCAGACCCATGTACTCATTTCTATTTCTTCTGTTCAGTGAGGCAGCTGATTTCTGTATGTGTTTCACTGCTATATGCAGTAATTTGAACGTGCCCCCAGCCAGAAAGCCAGATGAATAGTTGACGAAATAACGTTCTTATTTATAGAAGCTAATTGTTATATGAAGGATGATAGAATTAGAAAATCACTATTTTGGCACCTTTACTGAAATTAGAGATGCAGACAATAATCACTGGTTGTTAACCCATCAGGTAGAAAGTTCATGAGGAACTCTATAATGGAGACATCAGGCTGACACCACTGAACCCACTCATAAATTTTGTTGTTGTTAGGTGCTTTCAAGTCGGTTCTTACTCATAGCAACCCTGTGTACAACAGAATGAAACAGTGCCCAGTCCTCCGCAGTCCTCACATTTGTTTTCATCCTTGAGCCCATAGTTGCAACCACTGTGTCATTCCATCTCCTGGAGGGTCTTCCTCTTTTTCACCAACCCTCTACCAAGCATGATGTCCCTCTCCAGGGACTGATCCCTCTTGATAGCATGTCCAAAATATGTGAGATGTAGTCTCACTATCCTTGCTTCTAAGGAACATTCTGGTTGTACTTCTTCCAAGACAGATTTGTTTGTTCTTTTGGCAGTCCATGGTATATTCAATATTCTTCACCAGCACCACATTTCAAAGGCCTCAATTCTTCTTCCATCTTCCTTATTCATAGTCTAGCTTTCCCATGTATATGAGGTGATTGAAAACACCATGGCTTGGGTCAGGCGCACCTTAGTCTTCAAGGTGACATCTTTACTTTTTAACACTTTAAAGAGGTCTTTTACAGCAGATTTGCCCAATGCAATGCGTCTTTTGATTTCTTGACTGCTGCTTCCATGGGTGTTGATTGTGGATCCAAGTAAAATGAGATCCTTGACAACTTCAATCTTTTCTCCATTTATCATGATGCTGCTTATTGGTCCCGTCGTGAGGATTTTTGTTTTCTTTATGTTGAGGTGTAATCCATACTGAAGGCTGTGGTCTTTGATCTTCATCAGTAAGTACTTCAAGTCCTCTTTACTTTCAGCAAGCAAGGTTGTGTCATCTGCATAATACAGGTTGTTAATGAATTTCCCTCCAATCCCAATTCCCCGTTCTTCATATAGTCCAGTTTCTCAGATAATTTGCTCAGGATATAGATTGAATAAATATGGTGAAAGGATACAGCCCTGATGCACACATCTCCTGACTTTAAACCATGGAGTATTACCTTGTTCTGTTTGAATGACTGCCTCTTGATATATGTACAGGCTTCTCATGAGCACAATTAAGTGTTCTGAAATTCCCGTTCTTTGTAATGTTGTTCATAATTTCTTATGATCCAAAAAGTCAAATGCCTTTGCATAGTCAATAAAACAAAGGTAAACATATTTCTCATATTCTCTGCCTTCAGCCAGGATCCATCTAACTTCAGCAATGGTGTCCCTGGTTCCACATCCTCTTTTGAATCTGGCTTGAATTTCTGACAGTTTCCTGTCAGTATACTGCTGCAGCCACTTTTGAATGATCTTTAGCAAAATTTTACTTGCATGTGATATTAATGGTATTGTTCAATAATTTCTGCATTCTGTTGGATCACCTTTCTTTGGAATGGGTACAAATATGGATCTCTTCCAGTCGATTGGCCAGGTAGCTGTCTTCAAAATTTCTTGGCTAGATGAGTGAGCACTTCCAGGGCTGCATTTTTTTTTTTTTTTTGAAAACGTCTCAACTGGTATTATGTCAATTCCTGGAGGCTTGTTTTTTACCAATGCCTTCAGTACAGCTTGGACTTCTTCCTTCAGTACCAATGATTTCTGATCATATGCTACCTTCTGAAATGGTTGAACGCTGACCAGTTCTTTTTGGTATAGTGACTCCATGTATTCCTTCCATCTTCCTTTGATGTTTCCTGCGTTGTTCAATATTTTCCTCATAGAATCCTTCAGTATTGCAACTCAAGGCTTGAATATTTTCTTCAGTTCTTTCAGCTTGAAAAATGCCAAGCATGTTCTTCCCTTTTGATTTTCTAGCTTTAGGTATTTCACATTTCATTATACTTTACTTTGTCTTCTTAAACTGCCTTTTGAAATATTCTGTTCAGCTCTTTTACTTCATCATATTTTCCTTTTGCTTTAGCTACTCTACTTTCAAAAGCATGTTTCGGAGTCTCTTCTGACATCCGTTTTGATCTTTTCTTTCCTCTCTTTTTAATGACCTCTTGCTTTCTTCATGTATGATGTCCTTGATTGCATTCCACAGCTCATCTGGTCTTTGGTCATTAGTGTTCAACGCATCAAATCTATTCTTGAGATGGTCTCTAAATTCAGGTAGGATATACCCAGGATGTACTCGAGGTTGTGTTTTGGCTTTCATGGACTTGTTCTAATTTTCTTCAGCTTCAACTTGAACTTGCATATGAGCAGTTGATGGTCTGTTCCACAGCTGGCCCCGGCCTTGTTCTGTGTAATAGCACTTAGCTTTTCCATTGTCTCTTTCCACAGATATAGTTGATTTGATTGCTGTGTATTCCATCTGGTGATGTTCACATGTATAGTTGCCATTTATGTTGGTGAAAAAAGGTATGTGCAATGAAGAAGTCGTTGGTCTTGCAAGATTCTATCCTGTGATGTCCAGCGTCCTTTCTGTTACCAAAGCCAATTTTTGCAACTATTAATCCTTCTTTCTTTCCAACTTTCACATTTAATGCTTTCTGTTTGCGTGTTAGGTCAATTTCAGACTGCAGAAGTTTGTCAAGATCTTCAGTTTCTTCATCCTTGGCCTTAGTGGTTAGTGGGTAAATTTGAATAGTAGTCATATTAACTGGTCTTCCTTGTAGGCGTATGGATATTATCCTATCAGTGGCAGTGTTGCATTTCAGGATAGATCTTGAAATGTTCTTTTTGACAATGAATGCAGTGCCACTCCTCTTCAAGTTGTTGTTCATAGGAGACCCTGTGATTGTCTAATTCAAAATGGCCAATATCAGTCCATTTTAGCTCACTAATGCCTAGGATATTGATGTTTATGCATTCTATTTCATTTTTGACAATTTCCAATTTTCCTAGCTTCATACTTCATACATCCCACGTTCTGATTATTAATGGATGTTTAATACTGTTTCTTCTCATTTTGAGTCGTGCCACATCAGCAAATGAAACTCATGAAAACTTGACTCCATCCGTGTCATTAAGGTTGACTCTACTCTGAGGAGGCAGCTCTGCCCCAGTAGTATGTTGAGTACCTTCTAACCTGAGCGGCTCATCTTCCAGCACTATATTAGATAGTGTTCTGCTGCTATTCATAAGGTTTTTACCAGGTAAGCCTTTTTGGAAGTAGCCTCCAGGTCCTTCTTCCTAGTCTGTCTTAGTCTGAAAGCACAGCTGAAACCTGTCCACTATGGATGACCCTGCTAGTATTTGAATACTGGTGGCAAAGCTTTCAGCATCAGAGCAACACGCAAGCCTCCACAGTATGACAAACTGACAGACATGTGAAAAGTGGGACAACCCATATTATGAGCCTCATGATATATACAATAGGAAGTACACCACACCAACTATGAAGTAGTTGTTGAACCCACATCTAAACTAATCCTCTAGATATGCCTGATTGTTTACAAAAAGCACGAAGCCAAAGGACATGTTAAAATAATCATGTGGAAGGAATCAGCCAAATCTAGATGTTGAGAGATTCTAGGACAGATGAATTTGTTCAACAAATAAAATGCATGTAAAAAAAAGTGGAGGCACTTGCAGAATAAAATATTAAAGAGGTCATAATTTTTTTTTTTTAAGAAAAGTCATTCCGTAAACTCCGTTGGGATTATTATTGAACAAAGCAATTGTAAAAAGTCATTTTGGGGACAATTGAAAGTTTGAATATAGACTAGATGTTGGGTGACATTAGGGATTTTTCTTCATTTTGTTGTGTGTGAGGATTGGTTAGTGGCTATGAAAAACATTCTTTCCAGATTGAATGTATACTAAAGAATTTTTTGGTGAAATGGCATGATATCTGAACTTGCTATAAAATACTAAATGTCATGATATCTGGAACTTAACGTAAAATTCTAAAACATTGGGAAGGCGTAGATGAAACAAAATTAGCAAATTATCAGTAATCATTGGATTTAAGTAATGCCATCTACTTTTGTAGATTATAAAATGTTAAATTTCTAAAAACTCTGGTGTCCTAGTAATTCTTGTAACAAACTCAGAAGGGGAATATTTTATAACAGCGACCAGTTATGGTTCTGCTTCAGGGTCTGCGGGTTGCCTGTTGGTCAGCTGACCTGGGCTGACGGGCCAGGCAGGATGCCAGACTTCTGTTTGGTTCACATCTGCTGTGAGTGTCATCATTCTGGGCCCAGGCTGAAAGGGGCAGCATGCTTCCTTCACGGTGGTTACAGGCGCACAAAGGCCAAGTCCTCCTCGTAGGAACCTTTGAGGCCTCTGCTGGTACTTCCCCCATTTGTTAAAATTCCATTATTCAAGCCATGCCACCTAGCCCAAAGTGGGGGTGGGTGTGCAGGAAGTTTACCCCACCACTGCGGAGCCATTGCAGGGATATAGAGGTGTGATTCCATAGCAGGAGGGAGAGAAGAGTAAGAATAATAGTCCAGATGATTATAGATCACAAAAAAGAAAAAGAGGTATTAATTTGAGACTAAGCTGAACTCAAGACACAGAGCATTTGCATATTTTAAAGATCACTTTATATTGTTAGAAATACAAAGGGATGTTATGCTAGCAATGTTATGTTAATTTTTTCCATTTATTTCTAATACATTTTGGCCTCACATATTTTAACACTTGTTCTTTTGTGGAAACGTGTTCTTTGTATCAGTATAACCATCTTTGCTTGAATTTCTGTCATTATTGCTTCTGATCCATAAATGCTTTCTCTTTTTGGAATTTTTGTGAACGGAAATTGAACCATATGTATCTGATTTTTATTTCTCTCATCTTTTTTTTTTTTTTTTTAACTCAACTGTTTCTCTACCTCCTTGTCTAAATTCAGGAATGTTTTCAGACTTTTATTTTCCTTTTCCAAATACCCACTTCAAGAACAAGTGCTGTTATGTTGCTTATTGTCAGATTCATGGGTTTATTGAAGGCAAACATGAATCTTTAAGGGGAATTAAACATTAGCCAGGGATTTCAGGGGGAATAGGAGGGAGAGGATATTTTGTGCTTGTCTGTCATGGATTGAATTGTATCCCCTCAAAATATGTGTCAACTTGGCTGGGTTGTGATTCCCTTGTATGATTGTCTACCATTTTATCATGTGATTTCCATATGTGTTATAAATCTTATCACTATGGTGTAATAAGATGGATTAACAGCAGTTACGTTGGTGAGATCTACAACATTAGATGGTGTCTTAAGCCAATCTCTTTTGAGAAGTGAGCAGAGAGACATGGGGACTTCATACCACCAAGAAGCAGCACTAGGAGTAGAGTGCGTCCTTTGGACTTGGGGTTCCTGTGTGGAGAAGCTCCTAGTCCAAGGGATGACTGATGACAAGGAACTTCTACCAGAGCTGACAGAGAAAGCCTCCGCCTGGAGCTGATGCCCTGAATTTGGACTTGCAGCCTACTAGACTGCAAGAGAATAAATTTCTCTTTGTTAAAGCCACCCACTTGTGGTATTTCTGCTATAGCAGCACGAAATGACTGAGACATCATCTAAAACTCAGGCAAGGGAAGTAAGAACAGCAAGGTGCACACATGAGAAAATAACCCTTATTTTGGTGTTTCTGGGGAATAAAAAAGGAGCAAGAGTGGTGAAGAGAAAGGTGGGAGAAATAGGTGGGGCTGTGCTGTGCAGGGCTCTGTGCATAGAGCACCATAAAGCCAGAAGGTCTGGGTTTGATTCCTGGCTCTTGCTCTCACTAGTTTTGCAAATGCACTTACTTAAGTTACTTAATCAACTCAAAGCAAGTTGCTTAACTTCTCTGGGCTTCAGTTTCAGAGAATAATAGTATTTGCTCAATAAAAGAGTTAATATGCATTGAGTGCTTAGCAGAGTGCCTGGCATGTAGCAGGTTATTTGCTATTATTGTATGTATTTCATTGACTGCCTTTAGCTGCATGTCTTGTGCACCTCCCATTCATTTAGCCAAACTACCCCCTTAAGTCTTCCCAGACAGAGGTGTCAGAGGAGTAACATGGCTAACTTGCTATGATAATTCAAGGATGGGAAGGAGCATTTCTGTCTTGGAAAATGTGGGATGGCTTTATAAAGGTGGTAGAATTAGAGCTGTTTTTTTTAATATATTTTAAGCTGAGGCAATAGATGAAGCAAAGTGTATTAGTTATGTTTTGCTGCATAACAAGCCATCTCAGCATAAGTGGCTTACCTTAGTAAGGCCATGCCTGTTAGCTCACTTGACTCTCCAGGTCTTGTCCTCCTTGTACAAGTAGCTGCCTGAGGCATGTTCTTCTTCAGGGAATAGGAGAGATGCAAGAGAAAAATACCACACCCACCAGCGTGTTAGAAGCCTTTGCTTGTATCACGTCAGCCCACATTCCATTGGCCGAACATCATTAAGCCGAACATCAATGGGTGGGAAAATATATTCTTCCTGTAGTTAGAGAAACTGCAAAGGGCACATGACAGAGAGGCAGGAGAGTTGATAATGTTAGTTTCCTAGGGTTGCCATAAAAAATACCACAAAGTGGGTGACTTTAAACAAGAGAAATTTATCATCTCTCTGTTCTGGAGGCTGAGTGTCTGAGATCAGGGTGTCAGCTGTGTTGATTCCTTCTGAGGGCTCGGAGAGAGAATTGGTTCCATGCCTCAATCCTAACTTCTGGCAGCCCCAAGCATGGGTTGGCTTGCAGCTGCAGTGTCACATGATGTCCTTCCTCTGTCTTCCTGACTCTGCGTATCTTCTCCTCTTTTGTAAGGACACCAGTCATATAGGATCAAGACCCACCCCACTGCAGTATGACCTCATATTAACCTTACTGATAACATCTTCAAAGACCCTGTTTCCAAACAGGGTTACATTCACAGGCACCGAGGTTAAGGACTTCAACACATTGTTTTGGAGGATGCAACTCATTCAATAACAGGTGGAGAATTGGGACCAGTGATGTAATCCTACATACTAAGTAATGGAAATAGAAATTTGGACTATTTATGGTGAGCAGGAAACTCTGGTGGTGAAGTGGTTAAGAGTTTGGCTGCTAACCAAAAGGTCAGCAGTTCGAATCCACCAGGCACTCCTTGGAAACCCTATGGAGCAGTTCTACTCTGTCCTATAGGGTTGCTATGAGTTGGAATAGACTCGATGGCAGTGGGTTTGGTTTCAGTGGGTTTAATGGTGAGCAGGAAGTGGCTCAAAAAGACTCACAAACAGGCTTCATGAAAGTAAGTGACAGTAGGTCAAGAAAGTAGGTAGGGAACAGATAGTGCACAGTCCAACTGGGAAGTTTGACCTGACCGCAAACATCAGAACTACTGAAGGAGGGAAGGAACTGTTGCAATCTATATGCCTTTTATTTCCTTTTCTCACCTTATTGTGCTGACGAGAAACCCAGTACTCTGCTGAATGAGAGTAGTGAAAGTGGATATTCTTGCCTTGCTCCTGAATTTAGGAGGAAACCATTCAGTGTTTGTCCATTAAGTATGTTAGCTGTAGTTTTTTTATAGATGTTCTTTATCAAGTTGAGGAAGTTATTTTCTATTCCTAGTTTGCTGAGAGTTATTGTCATGAATGAGTATTATATCTTTTCAAATGTTTTCCTAGCGTTGATTAATATAATCATGAAATTTTTCTTCTTTAACATGTTCATAAGGTGGATTACATTGATTAATTTTTTAATATTGACCAATTTGCATCTCTGGCATACCACTTGGTCATGGAATATAATTCTTTTTTTTTTTTTAATATGTTGCTGGATTGCATTTGTTAATACAATTTTTTGCCTGTATAGTCGTAAGGATTTTTGGTCTGTAGTTTTCTTCTCATGTTCTGTCTTTTTTCTGGGTTTAGTATCAGAGTGATACTGGCGTCATAAAATGAGTTGGGTAGAGTTTTCTTGTCTTACATTGTTTGGAAGAGATTGTGTAGGATTGGCTTTGATTCTTCTTTAGACAGTTGGTAGAATTCTTCAGTGAAATCAGCTGGGCCTAAAGATTCATTTTTCATATATATATATATATATGAAAAATATACACATTTTTAAACTGTGAGTTAATTTTTTTTTTACTAGTACCCAAAACCTACTGCCATCAAGTCAACTCCGACTCATAGTGACTCTATAGGACAGAATAGAACCTCCCCATAGGGTTTCCAAGGCTGTAAATCTTTACGGAAGCAGACTGCCACATCTTCCTCTTGCAGAGTGGCTGGTGGCTTCAAACCACCAACCTTTTGATTAGCAGACAAGTGCTTTAACCACTGTACCACGAGGGATATTTTTTAATAGTACCAAAAAAAAACCAAACCCACTGCCATCGAGTCAATTCCGACTCATAGCGACCCTAGAGGACAGAGTAGAACTGCCCCATAGAGTTCCAAGGAGCACCTGGCAGATTTGAACTGCCAACCTCTTGGTTAGCAGCCGTAGCACTTAACCACTACGCCACCAGGGTTCCCATTTTAATACTACAGGGTTATTAAAATTAACTGTTTCAATTGGGGAACAGTTTTCAGAGTGAGGAAAGTCTTAGACTGTCTTGTACCACCTCTTTGCTGCCAGGCAGCAGTAGAAATTCAGCTCCCTGTTGAACCTTGCTTGCCAGAAACCCACTGCCATCGAGTTGATTTGATTCCAACTCATAGCGACCCAATAGGACAGAGTAGAACTGCCCAGTAGGGTTTCCAAGGCTGTAACCTTTACAAAAGCAGACTGCCACATCTTTCTCCCACCGAGCGGCTGGTGGGTTCAAACCGCCGACCTTTCGGTTAGCAGACAAGTGCTGAACCACTATGCCACCAGAGCTCTTCACTCAGTCCTGCTGACACTGCAGGAGCTGGGGGTTGGGATGGGCAATTTATCCTTTGGTGTTTGGCTAGAATAGGGTGGATATTATCAAAAAGGTTTTTTGTTTTGCTAGGCTGTCCTTTTTCTGGTCCTTTGTCTGGAGGGAGCAGGCTTTGTTTGTTTTTATCTATGCCTGTTGGTGGTTGTAAGTTGCAGGATTATCCAGTGCTCCGTTTGGGATTCAAAGGAGGCAAAAGAAAACCCAGGAAACTGCCATGTCGTTTCTCAGGTCCTGAGACCCCTAGGCAGTCTACTTTCTTCTTTCTACCTTGTAGTTCTTTCCTGTGTTTTGATTGTTGTATTATATCCAGGATTTTTTAGTTGCAAGAGGGACAACTGGTGATGAATGGGGTTACTTCATCTTGGTCAGAACTGGAAGTCCTTCTTTCATTTTTATTTTCCTAGGTATAGAATTAAAGGTTAATAGCTTTTTGGTTTTGTTTCATCACATTAGGGGTGTGTCTCCCTTGTCTTCTAACTTGCATAGTTTTTGCAGAGAAGTCTGCTGTAATTCTTACACGTGGTCCTCTTTGTCATGCATATCCCCCCCCCCCCCCCCGCGCCACCCCGCGCCCCGCCCTGTTTGTGTTTAAGTTTTTCTCTTTATTGCAGATTTTCAGCAATTTATGATTTGGCTTGGTGTGGTTTTCTTTTGCTTGGAGCTAATTGAGCTTACAGGGTTTGTTTTCATCACATTTTAGCATCTTCCTATGTTTGATTGTTGTATTACCTCTGGGATTTATTCAGATATTTTCTCTCCCCTCCCAGTGTTTATTCTGCTTCTGGCCCTCCCTGTTACACAGGCCACTGTTTTTCTTTTCCTTTTTTCACTCTTTTTTCTGTCTGTGTTTCATTTTGTATAGTTTCTCTTACCATGTCTTCATGTTCATTAATATTTTCTTCGGTTTATATAATGTGCTTTAGTCTCACTCTATAACTTTTATTTCAGAAATTATAATTTTCTGGTCTAGAAAATATAATTTTCATGTCTAGAAATATGATTTGGGTCTTTTTTTGTATCTTCCGTTTCTCTTGTCATCACGATCGTACTTTCTTAAACTTTCTTTAATATATGCAGTATGCTTATTGTCATTTTAATATCCTTGTCTTTTAAATTTTATCTATGTCTTTTCTTGGCCTATTTTAAATAATTTTTCTCCTGGTCTTATAGTTCTCCTTCTTGGCATTCTCATTGTTTTTTTATCTGATACCAGATATCGTGTGCTGGCTTTTATGGTTTCCCTTTAAGTATTGTTTAGCTTTGTTTTGCGACACTATTAAATTACTTGGAATTGGTTGGATCTCTTCAAGCCTTGATTTTAATCTTTGTTAGGATATCTTGAGAGTAACCTTTCGTGTAGGGCTCATTTGATCCCTAAAGTGATGTATTTCTGAGGCCTACCTAATGGTCAGTATATCAGGAGCTCTTTTCACTGTGGCTAGTGTGTGCCTTAGGAATTGTTTTCTGCCTTTTCCTTTCTTTTTTTCTTTTCGTGATATTGGGTATTCTCCTCACACTCATGTACATATCAGTATTCGGCTGTCATGGATTGAGTTGTATCCCCCAAAAATATGTGTATCAATCTGCTAGGCCATGATTTCCAGTATTGTGTGATTAGTCCAATCATTTTGTCATCTGATGTGATTTTCCTATCTGTTATAAATCCTACCTCTATGATGTTAATGAGGTGGGATACGTAGCAGTTATGTTAATGAGGCAGGACTCAATCTACAAGATTGGATTGTGTCTTGAGCCAATATCTTTTGAGATATAAAAGAGAGAAGCCAGCAGAGAGACTGAGGGACCTGATGCGACCAAGAGAGCAGCGCTGGGAGCAGAGCACATCCTTTGAACCCAGAGTTCCTATGCTGAGAAGTTCCTAGTCCAGGGGAAGATTAATGACAAGGACCTTCCTCCAGAGCTGGCAGAGAAAGCCTTCTTCTTGAGCTGACACCCAGAATTTGGACTTATAGCCTATTAGACTGTGAGAAAATAAACTTATGTTTGTTAAAGCCATCCACTTGTCGTATTTTTGTTACAGCAGCACTAGATAACTAATACATCAGCCAAAACCTAAAGGGGGCCATTTTGTATTCTGTGCAGCTCCATGCTTTCTGATATCTTGCTATGCAAATAAGATTCAAAGAATAGCCACCTTGACAACTGGATATTCCAATCTCTGTCTCCAACTCCGTGAGACCACCAAGCTCTTTTGGGATCCCCTTCTTGCCCTGCACCCTCGGAATTCTCTGCAGGAATAAACTTTGGCAACTGCTGGGTCACCTCATTTATTTTGCTTCTTTCTTGGGTTGCTGCTTTGTGCTGCCTGTGATCTAATATTTGAAAACCATTCTTTCTAATGTCATCTTTTCTACTTGTTTAAGGCATAAATATAAGTCCAGATTCTGTTATTTCATCATGTCAGGAATTTGCTTCGTCATAGCTGGAATTTGCTTTCATCCCTGAAGGATGTCTTCACTGCATGTGGAATTATGATTCAACAATTTTTTCCAGTACTACGGATGTTTTCTGTCTTCTGCCCGCCATTGCTTCTGATGAGAAGCTAATATTTGTTTGAATCAATGGAACTTTCTTTGTAATGTGTTGTTTTTCTCTGACTGTTTTCAGGATTTTCTCTTTGTCTTTGGATGTGCTCAGGTGTGGTTTTCTTTGTATTTATCTTGCTCGTGTTAACTGAACGTTTTTAATTTGTAAATTTGTATCTTTTGCCAAATTTTGAGGTTTTCAGCCCATCATTTTTGTTATTATTTTTTTCTTTTTGCCACATTTCCTCTCTCCTCTCACTCTGGGATTTCAATTACACAAATGTTAGACCTTTGTTAAAATTGTTCACACAGATCCCTAAGGCTTTGCAATTTTGTTTTGTTTTGTTTTCTTTTATTTCCCTTTTATCTTTTTTTTTCAGATTGGATAATTTCTATTGATCTATCTTCAAATTAATTGACTCTTTATTCTACCAACCCCAATCTACACTTGAGTTCATCTGGTTAATTTTTTATTTCTGATATATATTTTTTTCTCTTCTCAAATTTCTATGTTTCCTATAGTAGGCTGAATAGTCTTACTACAGAGGGCAGAGCCATGTGCCTAAAAAGCAGAATCTAAGGTCACAGAGGGTAATTTCTAGGCCCTGAAACCTAACGGAATTTTCTCTACTGGAATTCAAATTTGTTTGGGACCTGTGACTTTTTATTCCTTCTGTTTTTCTCCCTTTTGGAATGAGAATATCTATAACTGTCTTATAATATGCATGTCTCACTATGATATTTTGGGAACAGATACCTTGTTTTCCAGTTTGCAGGTCCACAAATTTTTCCCCAGGGTTGATCATACCCAGACTCTCACCCATACCTGATTTAGATGATGAAATTTGGGAATTTTGAAATGATGGTATTTAGATGACATTTTGAACTTGAAGGGATGCTATGTTGGGTTAAGACTTTTGGGGATGTTGGAATACGGGGAATGTATTTTGCACTAGGATGGTTGTGAATCTTGGGGGTTAGAGAGTGTGCTGTAGTAGGCTAAATAATGGACCCCAAATGATATCTCTGGGAACTATATATGTTACCTTATTTGAAAAATAGATGTGACTAAGTATCAAGATTATCCTGGATTATCTGGGTGGGTCTTAAATACAGTCACAAATATTCTTATAAGAGAGAGGCAGAGGGATATTTTAGTTATACAGCTATGAGAAGACTATGTGAAGATGAAGCAGAGAGATTTGAAGATGCTGGCCTTGAAGTTGGAGTAAAAACGCCACAGTCAAGGAATGATGGCAGCCACCAGAAGCTGGAAGAGACAAAGAATGGAGTCATCCCTAGAGCCTCTGGAGAGAGCACGGCCCTACCAACACCTTGTTTTTGACCCAGTAACGCTGATTTCAGACGTCTGGCCTCCAGAGCTATGAAGGAACAAATTTCTGCTGTTCTAAGCCACTGAGTTTGTGGTAATTTGTTATAGTAGACCTAAGAAATACAGTTCTTCTTTTTTTTTTTTCTATAATTCTTTTTCTCTGTTGAGTTTTCCTGTATTTTCATTCATCACATACGTATTTTCTTCTCCTTTCTTGAGCATAGTTATAATAAAACCCATTGCTGTTGAGTCGATGCCAACTCATAACAACCCCACAGGACAGAGTAGAACTGCCTCATAGGGTTTCCAAGGAGCACCTGGTGGATTCAAACTGCCAACCTTTTGGTTAGCAGCTGTAGCTCTTAACCACTACACCACCTGGGTTTCCATAATAGCACCTTTAAAATTGTTGTCTTGTTTATCTCAACGTCTGAGCCATCTTAGGATAAATGTCCATTAATTGTGTTTTTTCTTGAAAATGGGTTACATTTTCTACCTTCTTTGTATGTGGATTAATTTTGGTTAGTATTCTGGATATTTTTAGTGTTATGTTGTATAGACCCTGTTGCCTGATTTTTGTTTTTAACATTGTTAGTTATCTTACTGAACTTGAACTGCACATTCTGTTTCTTCTGTGGTGGGCAGCAGCTTGAATCTCAGTTCATTTCCTTAATTCAAAACTGCACAGCTTGAGTCTGCCTTAAACATCGGTAATTCAGGGACTGGGCAGACACCTGGGCAGACTGTATATATAAAACTTGGGGCTCTCTGTCTCGGCTCTCTCCTTGTAGCTGCTGTTGTCTTTGGTTCTTCAAGCCAGTATGACTGGGGACTTTCTACTATAGTTTTTTTTCTGTTCCTCATGCTGTAAAGTAGGCCTCTCTCAAGCTGAAAACCATAAAAATGGGAATTTTCTCAATGTAGTTCCCTTCTTCCAGGGAATCTTTTGCTTTTGAATAGTCTCTAACACATTCAGATAATTGTTTTCTATGTTTTTTTTCCCCGAGTTTATAGTTGCTGTTTGCTCTCTGTGGGTCCGATAGAAGCTACATGGTCATTAACAGAAGCGCCTCTCTTAGGCTTTGGCATTAAACTGCTGAGTGAGCATGGCTTGTTTGTTGGAGATGCACAAGTCTTTCTTTTGGCGAATAATGTGCTGCATTCATTCCCCAAGCATCTCCTGTGCCAGCATGTTCTTTAGAGAGAGGAGAAAGACAAAAGAGTTAAGTTTATATCAACTCTGAATTAGGGAAGTGTCTCAGGTCACGAAAATTTTGTACATTTCTTATTGCTCACCTACTTCAAGCCGGGGTGATAAGGAAAGACAAATCTTATTTCTCCCAAGGGATCCTCTTGAGCCCCTGAGAATTGAAGCCGAATAAGTACTTGGGGTTTGAATTGAGATCAATGCCTGCGAAAGCACTTTGAGTGGGAAGAGAGTTCGCATGTCCATTCTGATCTCTAGAGCAGTACAGTTTCGCCTGGTGTCCTCAGTTTCTGTTTTTGCTATTTGTGTTTCATCTGCTTATTGTTCCTTTGGGGTCTGCTTGAGAGACTCCTCTGCAGTTCGAAGTGTGTGCCAGCGTTGGACCTGCCTCCTGACTCATTTTAGGGCTGCAGGAGATGGCTAGGCTGATCTGGCTTGCCCAGAAGGCAGTGAGTAGGGCCGGGCCAGGTTCAGACAGAAAACTGGCCAGAGTGGACTGCATGGTCTGGGAAGTAAGAGCACCACAGGGAAGATTCCTCACCATTGTTCATCAGGGTGGTGGGGACTAGACGATATGTGTCAGAGAAGCAAGGCTTTTCCTGTGCTGGCTGTGCCTGAGATGCCATACCTGAGGGTGGGCAGAACAAGTGTCATGTCCTTGAGGTTGTGTTGGAAAGCAGTTTCTTACCATTAATTGACCCTGCCCTGCCTCTGGCACAAGTTTGTTGGGTGGAGGGTTCTCATTTGTGTCTGTTCTAAAATCTGAGTGGAGCCACACAAATGAAAGCTTGGCGTCTGTCTTTGCCTCTTATCTGGTATCAAGGACTGCCTTCCACTCCTGGATGTCGTGATGTCATTGTGAATGACAGTCCCTTGGGGTTTTCCAGGCCCATCTTTCCTAGATGCAAAAGGTTGAATGAAGTTACCGAGGGGACTGCATAATAAGCCCCTCTCCTGCTGTTGTTTAGGTCAGTGTCATGATTCTTTTAAATGAATCACATGATTTCTTGATTATGGAGATGGAAGTGTATTTTCCTCTAACAGGACTTGAGAAGGAACAAGTCTTTATCTGACTCCAAGTTGCTAACATCATCAGTAAACACCCTATGAAGCCATGAAAAACTCCATGCCAGATGTACACATGGGGTTTCAGAGGGCTGCAAATCGTAGTTAATGCAGTGTGAAAAATTATTTTTAAAGTGAAGATAGAGAAGCACAAGAGGGCTTGCAAGTGTGTGATTGAATTTGTGAAGTTGTGAGTAGGTGGTTGTCATGGTAGGGAGGGAACTGAAGTTTGCACAAGTAAAATTATAGCACCTGTCCAAAGGCCTTTAAGACCATCTGGGCTTTCATGTGGCAGGAGCTTAACTCGTTGCTTACTAGAGCTCTTTGAGGCTGATGATGCTTATCTAGGAGGAGAAACCCAAGTTGAGAAGGGAAGTTGCAAAGGGTGCTTTCCTCTGCAGTGTGTGGATGTCTGGGGGGATCCAGTGGGGTCAGTGGTGGGACCTCCTGCATACTTTCTTTCATGCCTGTCTAGACTTGGATCCTAGGACATCTCATACCTCTTGGCTCAGCCCCTAGCCTCCCAGCTCACTGGAATGGTAAACATTCAACGTATGAAAATAAGTGTTTTAACCAAGCCCTTCCTTCCAGAGATGATGTTGCCTTAATCAAAAGGCACTGTGGCTGAGGAACATGGGCACCTGCTGGGCAGGTGCACTCCGCATCATTGCTGATGCCCCTGCTGCTAGTGGGCCCAATGTGTTTTGGGAAAGACCTGCCAGAAGCCTTTAGGGAGACCATTTTCATGAAAACACTTTAACAAAGCAGATTGTTGGAATGTTATTCATGGGAGTTAGAAAAACTGACAGTGGACAGTTTTCATAATAATGTATGTTTTATTTGCTTGTTGAATTTATGTAGTGTTTTCTTTTTGAAATGCTCCTGATACTTTGATTGCAGAGCTCAGCAGCATCCCGTATCGGGAGAGCCGGCGTGTGGTGATGATGAACGGTGATGTTTGTGCTACGCTTTCTCATTCTCACAGCATGGTCACGTCCACAGCTCATTTCATCCTCACCACAAACCTTCGGTTTCAGAAATGGGTGGAATTGCACCTGTTTTCCTGGTAAGGAGGTGCTTGCTCCTGGTGACTCAGTGAAGGCTGGGGCTAGTACTCTGACCCCACATCTGGGGTGTTGAATCCTTGCTTCTTCTTCTCTCTCCAGTGCTGACCTAAAGGTGTTGTGAGAAGTGAAGGGGGATCTGAGAGGTGACCGGTGTAGTCTTTGGAGGTGTGTATAGGTGGTGGGGGCAGTACGCATGGTGTCTGTGCCCCACTCAGGCTTCTATCAGAGTAAAAAAACCAAAAATATGAAACCGGTTGCCGTCGAGTTAATTCCCACTCGTGGAGACCGTGTGTGCAGAGTAACTGCCCCAAAGCGTTTTCGAGACTGTGGCCTTTCAGAAGCAGATCGCCAAGTCTTTCTTTCAAAGCCTTTCTGGGTATTTCCGAACTGCCAACCTTTTGGTTAGTAGTCAAATGCTTAACCATGTGCGCCGCCCAGGGATTCCTTCTATCAGAGTAGCCACACTCAACCTGATTCATATATTGAGCTTTTGCAGAAGGCTTTGTTTAGAGAAAGGATTCTGTGACTCAAGGAATTTTGAAAACCATTGCTCTGTACCCACTGCTCAAATAAATCATTTTCATGTAACGAGGTGCACCTGTAAGTCCTGGGAGACATTTAAGTGAGAGGTCCACCACAACATAGAGAGCTCAGGGGCCGCCTTCTGGGTGGGCACACAGATTACTCAAGGGACGCAGAGGATTGATGAAGGAAGGGTTGAGGATTAGCTCATCAACTAAGTGATCAAGCAGTTATAAAGGCTGACACTCAAAGGGTAAAAATAATGGGGAGCTATTCTGCCATAAAACAAAACAAAACAAAACCTGTTGCTGTCGAGTCGATTCCAACTCATAGCGACTCTGCCATAAACTATAGCAGAACTTACTGGAAAGCTGAGGTTTGTGATGTCATTATGAGCTGGTAAGTGGGGTGTGAAACCGTTAGAGGGCTGGGTCATGCGCAGCCTTACCCTGGGCAAGAAATAGTGTTTGGCTGTGGCTAAAACAGCAGCCTGTGCAAGTTGTGTGTGAATTCTATCACAAACAAGTGTTTGTTGGAAGTTAGTAGCAGGAAAATGGGGCCAGTATGTTTTGAGTAATAACAAAGAATGATACATATTAAATGGAGAGCAGGTATAACTGGCAAGTGGTTGATACGTGGTGCCATGTGACCCAAAATTAACTTGAACCATGGCCCACAATGACCTAGAAAAAAGTGAGCTCTCGCCCCAATATTCTGCTTACTCCCAGCAGTGGCAAATGGCTTGGCTGGTTGGCACAGGGTCCAAGAGGAGTCACACTAGAAGGCTGGAGACAAGGAAATCTAGTGCCAGGTGAGAAGGAAAGTACTGTTGAAGCCAAGGATAAGGCCTGACCCAGTGGGAATCCCAGCTAGGGGAGCACAATGCTCTGGCATGGTGAGTAGGAGTGGCACGCAGATCAGGACCTGGCTGGACAGTCAGGAGCCTCCAGAAGTTGACTTTCTTTTCCAGAGCTCTGCACCTGCTGTCCTCTCTAGCTGGAATCCTCTTCTGCCAGACATTCATGTGGTTGGATCCCTCATTTGTTTCAAACTCTTATTCAAAATTCACCTTCTCAGTGAACCCTTCCTGGCCACGTTTGTGAAGTTAGGAGCCCTGGGGGGATGAGGGCTTATGGTAGGGGACTCTAGGCCCTATCCCTAGGGGTCTGTGTGAATGATTCCATGTAGAGTTTGTGTAGGTCTTTACATCAGGCCCCTTCTCCCTACTTAGAGTTGATCTTCTGACTGTAGAATTTCCCCTCACCACTGGCCTTTAGGAGCCCTGGTGGCACAGTGGTTAAGAGCTTGGTTGCTAACCAAATGCTGGCAGTTCATAACCACCAGCCACTCCTTGGAATCCCTATGGGGCAGTTCTACTCTGTACCATAGCGTTGCTATGAGTCAGAATTGACTTGACGGCAACGGGTTTTTACAGGCCTTAAGGGCCACCCATGAGGGAAGTGTAGTGGGGAAGCAATCTGTTCCTGTGTTTTATCAGTATGTTTAGCTGACCTACCCATGAACCATTCTGGGGTTTTCTTCTCCATTTGTTGGTTGTAGGAACATTCATGAAGCATAGGTGTGCCTTGAAGACATCAGTCCAGTAGAGGCAAGTGACACGGGAATCTGGGCCACTGTTCATGTAGCTTTCTTGGTTCTCTGACCACTGCTGTTTCTGCCTGCCTCACATTGTGGTGGACCTGATAATGCCCGCAGGGAAATGGATTACATTACACTTTCACTTCACGTTCCCCGAGCACAGCAGGAGCAGCTCTGTCTTGGAGGCATGGCCTTTCTCCAGAGCTTGAGTGGGCTGTACTGTGTCTCCTTCACGGATGTGCCACACTCCCCTCACAGCTGGCTTATCCACCACGATTCCTCTTGTGTCTTTGGTTTTGCTGAGCCAAATGGCCCAAGGGGAAGGCACTGCAATCTGCACCTGCTGCAGAGCACCCTACTCTGAATGCCTTCTAAGACACCAGCAATGGCTTGGAGTAGTATTCCCAAGGGCAGCAAATGTTGCCTTCAAAATCCACAAAGGCTCACCATGAAACACGCCTTTTTCTTAGTGTTAGCAGGTGCCAGGTGCAAAACTTACCCTTTACTTCAGGTAGCTGTCCATGAAGGGGCCAGATCACCACTTCATTAAATACTGTGTTGATGTGGATGTCCTTGAAACCTCATGATTTATCTCCCACCCTCTGGCACCTGTGTGCCCGACCAGAGCATCCAGAAAACCTGCTTGTTTACTGTGTCCAGTTAGAAAGATGCCATCAGTAAAGTAGTCTACATAATGTTCTGTGCTATATAAAAAACGACCAAGGTCCCTAAAGACCACATTATGACAGAGCAAGAGCTACCTTAGCCCAAAGGGAAAACAATGATTGTGTACTGCTGTTCTCTCCACACAAAAGCAAACTGATTTTGATTCCCTTTACTGATGGGGACTGAAAAGAATATAAACAGCTGATACCGAGTGCCAGTACAGATACCACATCTGGCACAGCACCTTTTGCTAGGGCTACCGTTGGCCAAGAATACAGTAGTCCACCAACATCCACCATGGTCCACATTTGGCCAAACAGGACGGAAGGTGGCTATCATGGGATCCACCACTCCGCAACTTTTAAGCCATTGATGGTGGCTCCGATACTGCAGGTTTTCCAGGATACTATCTTGGCTGAGGAAACCGTGGTGGCGTAGTGGTTAAGAGCTACGGCTGCTAACCAAAAGGTGGCAGTTCGAATCCACCAGGCACTCCTTGGAAACCCAATGGAGTAGTTCTACTGTGTCCTATAGGGTAACTGAGTTGGAACCAACTTGACAGCAAAGGTTTTCTTTTGGGGGGGGGTGGCGGTGTGGTGGTTATCTTGGCTGGGGTAGGAGCAGTTACCGGGGATTATATTTGCCCCCTTTACCTTACTGCCCTACTCGTGTCAAGATCACAAAACCAACACAAGTGTTCAGCCAGCCACTATGTATCTCTACCGTAATTCTAGGCAGGGACTGGGTAAGGATCCACTGCATGGCTCTGCAGATACAATGGACCACTGAGAGACAGACTTAGGACAGGGTCCCACTCATTACTTTAGTTGGGGATTCATGATGGTGTTTTGGGTCCCCTGGAATCAGTGAGAGCTCAGACCCAGTACTTACCAGCCCTTGCAAGGCCTGGGTGTTCCACTTTCCCCACTATAGTTACTTTGGTCAATTACCAAACCCCTTTAGGGAAGGATTGGGTGAATGTTAGCCACATACTCCAGGGCTGTTGCAGGTCTTCCTTAAGAGGGCCTGGCCTCCCCGTCATAGGGGCTCTAGGTCTATGGACCAGCTCAGGTATAGAGTCTGGGTGTACGGGTCAGGGTTCTCCTTTGAAGCAGCTGATGTCAGCTTTCCTTGCAGCTCTTGGTGTTTTCTGGTTTATATATGCTATGTGTATCTCCATACATGTGTCTCTATCTAAGGGACACCATAGTCCATTGGGCATTGCCACAGGGCACTGTGGGTTAGCATGTACCACCTGCCCCTCTGGCCTTCTTAAGTGATAGGTAGTATGTCCTCCTAGCCTCATTGGGTAAACTCTGCCACTTGGCCTTCACTATTCCATAATTCTGTCATCCTCGTTGGTATTCAGGAGCCCAGTTCCCCTTTTGCCAACCAGGTTGACAGAGGAAAACCACACTGGGCTCTCAGAGGCTGCTCCCTACCCCCCCCCCCCCCCAGTGCTTTCTTCACTGCTTCCATGAGGGAGTGTCTTCTGGGCCCTCCTAGAAAACACTGTGAAGAAGGAGGCTCTTTAGTCGCATCTAATAAGTCCTTATAACCCACACCTTGCTCACATCCTGACAAGGTGCTTCCTACACACCCACCGTATTCCCTGTGGGTGATATTGGAGCATTTTAGGACCACTCCAGCTACCTGGCCACAGGTGACTGCCCCCATCAGTAAAGTCTCCCCATCCATCCTGTGTTCCACCCACACTGATAGCCCACGGTCCCCCCTTACGTGGTAGCCAAGCCTACCATTCTTTCCGTGATGGAGCTATTATTGAAGCAGGGGCTGGATTTCCTTTCTCAGGCTATGCTGAGACCTGATCCTGCTGACTGGTGTGGGGCATGGAGAGAAAGGGTGAGCCTTGAGGAGGGTGACCCTCATCTTTGAGGTGTCCTCCTCAGGTCAGGACTTTGCATGGTCTGCAGTTCAGTAAGACTGCTCTCCTGTAGTGAGTGGAGAGTGGTGGGGGGGGCTGCTTCTGCCAGCTTGGAGGTTCCAGAGGAGTCTGGCTTCACATTCTCAGGCCATCCACCTGGAAGTCTGGCCTGAACTTCGGAATAGGAGACCTATCCAGGCTGCACATGCAGTCTCCCCTAGGGCCGGGGCACCTTGCAGTGCCTTCTGGGCCTGACCTAATTGTACCTGCCCAAATGGCGGTCCCTTAGACAGCCTGGTATCTCTCTCAGCTGCCTGGGGCAGCTGACCTGAGCCTGCCCTGCGCTTTCTTCAAGACTTCCAGGACACAAACAGAAGCCATCAAACCCATACCGTCCGCTCCGCCACACCACTGTGGCCATCGCTGTGGAGCCGGAAGGGGTGGCGGCAGGGAGAGAAAGGCACTGCTGCTTGGGGCTAGCCTGGGATTTCATCATAATGCCCAAGGGTCTTCATGTCAACTCAGATGAGACCGAGAGTGATGGGAGGTCTTTTCATTTCCTAGAACTGAGTGGAAAAGCTGTGGATTCTACTTGAGATTTAACCAAGGGCAGGAAGGAGTTCTGACCAGGGATGGCGTACAGGAATGGTGTGTTTTCTCCATGTCCCCACCACATTCAGCCTGTTTGTTACAGACACAGTTTCTAGCCTGAAGGAGCCACCCACTTGCTCAGGTAATTGATGCACTGGTGGCTAGAGAACAGGAACTAGGGATGGTTACAGGTGCAGGTGGGAGTGCAGAGCAGGACTGTCTGGAGGGTGGGAGGAGATTTGGGCTTTCACAGTACAGGCCCGCGGAGGGTGTCAGGTGAGCAGATTCACCTTTTAGAAAGCCTTCTCAGGCAGCAGTGTGGAGAGTGGTAGGAGGAGTTGGTGAGGTCAGGGTCAGATTATCCCAGAGGATAAAAGCCATGTGTGTGCTGCCCTTACGCAGAGGACACCTGCTGGTTCATGAAGTACACGCTTCCCTTAGCCTGTTTACTCTGCATGGAAACCCTGTGAGGTAAGCGTGATGATTCCTGTGTTACAGATTGGACAATCTTTGGTTGTGGGGCTGATGGTGAGGAGAGAGTGACAGCAGACCACAGGAGCCTGGGGTGAAATCTGACTTGTCCTGACACTTAGGGAGATCCTGTGTTTCCATGGGCTCTGGACACTATGGGCAGTGAATTAGATCGGGGTCAGCAAATATTTTCTGTAAAGGGGTCTGATGGTAAATGTTTAGGCTTTGTAGGCCACACGACCTTTGTAGCATTCATTCAACTGTGCCTATAGATTGAAAACAGCCATAGACAATATGTACACGAATGGGTGTGACTGTGTTCCAATAAAACTTTAATTACGTAAACAGGTGGTGACCTAGATTTGGTCCATGGGCTGTAGTTTGCAGACCCCTGGATTAGAGACAAACAGTAGAAGCACTTTTGTCTTTGAGAAATATCGAGAGTATTTTTTCCTCTAAAAAAGGACTAAGATTGAGAGCAAGACACGAATGTCCCCTCTCACCACTCCTATTTGGCATCATATTAGAGTCCTAGCTAATGCAATAAGATAAGAAAAGGAGATAAAAGTTACACATCTGGGAAGGAAGAAATAAAACTGTCTTTGTTCACAGATTACATGATTGTCTATGTAGAAAATTCCAAAGGATCAACCCCCCATCCGTAGAAAAAACTCCTGGAACTAAGAAGAGATTATAGTAAGGCTGCAATGAGCAATTGAAATTTGAAATTAAAATTTCCATTAGGACCCTTCCAAAACTGAAATATTTAGTTAGGTACAAGATCCTTATAAGGAAAACTACAAAACTCTGATAAAAGGAATCAAAGGAGATCTCAACAAACAGGTATCCCATGGATAGGAATACTAAATATTATCAAGATGTCATTTCTTCTCATCATGATCTAAGATCCAGTGCAATCCCAATCAAAATCCCAGTAAGCAGGTTTGTGGATATCAACAAATTGATGCTAAAGTTTGTATGGCAAGGCGAAAGACCCAGAATAGCCAGAATTCTATTGAAGAATAAAGTCAGAGGACTGATGTTCCTTGACTTGCCAAAAAAAAAAGAAACCCACTGCCATTGAGTTGATTCAGCTCATAGCGACCCTATAGGACGGAATACAATTGCCCCACAGAGTTTCCAAGACTATAAATCTTTACAGAAGCAAACTGCCACATCTTTCTCCCACTGAGCAGTTGTTGGGTTTGAACTGCTGACTTTTCGGTTACCAGCTAAGTGCTTTAATCACTGTGCCATCAGGACACCTTATCTGACTTTTACTAAAAAGCTACAGAGATCAAGACAGTGTGATATTGGCGAAAGACTAGATGAATAGATCGGTGGCGCAGGGTAGAGATCCCAGAAATAGACCCACACAGATACAGTCAGTTGATCTCTGACAGAGGAGTTAAGGTAATTCAATGGAGAAAGGATTGTCTTTTCAATAAATAGTGCCAGAACAACTGGACATCCACAGGCAAAAAGTGAACCACAGACACAGACCTTACGCCTTTCACAAAAGTTAACTCAAAAGGAATCATAAACCTAAATGTAAAATGCAAAACTAGAAAACTTCTAGAAGATAACATAAGAGAAAATCTAGATGAGCTTGGGTTTGGCAATGAATTTATAGGTACAACACCAAAAGCACAGTCCATAAAAGAAAAAATTCTAAGTTGGACTGTATTAAAATTCAAACCTTCTGCTCTTTGAAAGACACTGTTTAAAGAATGAAAAGACAAACTACAAACTGGAAGAAAATATTTATAAAACACATATCTGATAAGGAACTTGTATCCAATATATACAAAGGCCTCTTAAAACTCAACAATAAGAAAACAAACAACCCAATTGCAAAATGGGCAGAAGATCTGTAGAGCCATCTCACCAAAGAAGATATACGGCTGGAATATGAGCATATGAAAAAATGCTCGACATCATCTGTTATTTGGAAGTTTCAAATTAAAATAACAATGAAATACACTACACACCTATTAGAACGGCTACAATCCAAAATACTGACAACAGCAAACGCTGGTGGCAGGTTTATTCATAATTGGCAGAAATTGGAAGCAATCGAGACATTCTTCAGTAGGGGGATGGATACACGGACTGTGGTACATCGGGGCAACTCAGCAACAGAAACGAGCTATAAGCCATGGAAAGACACGGAGGAATCATGTGCATATTGCTAAGTGGAAGCAGCCGTCCTGAAAGGCTGCACACTGTCTGACTACACCTGTGTGACGCCTGGAAAAGGCAGAACTAGAGAGAGAGTAGAAAACATCAGTGGTTGCCAGCGGCCTACAGGGAGGCAAGTAGGGGTGAGCAAGAGAGAGAGTAGAAAACATCAGTGGTTGCCAGCGGCCTACGGGGAGGCAAGTAGGGGTGAGCAGGTGGAGTACGGGGCGTTTTTAGGGCAGTGAACAGGGAGGCAAGTAGGGGTGAGCAGGTGGAGTACGGGGCGTTTTTAGGGCAGTGAAACCATTTGTAGGATACCGTAATGGTGGACACAGGACATGATGCGTTTGTTAAAACCTACAGGATTGTATAACCCTAAGAGTGAACCCTAATGTAAATTATGGAGTTTAGATAATAATAATGTATCAGTATTTGTCAAGGGGCCCTGGTGGCACAGTGGGTAAGTGCTCAACTGCTAACCAAAATATTGGCGGTTCGAACCCACCAGCCGCGCAACGGAAGAAAGATGTGGCAGCCTATTCCTGTAAAGGTTTACAGCCTTGGAAACCCTGTGGCGCCGTTATACTCTGCCATGTAGAGTTGCTCTGCCTTGAGATCGATTCCATGGCAGTGAGTTTGGTTTTGGGTTTATTGGTTCATCAGGAGTAACGAGGGTAGGGCATGAATGCAAGATGTTAGTAGAGGAGACGCACTGTGCAGGGAAAATGCTCTGTACTTCCTGAGCAATTTTTTCTGTAAACTTAAAAGTTGTTTAAAAATTAAAAATAAATGAAACCAGGGGAAGAAAAAAAGCAGAAAAACAGTGGGTTTGTGGTGGATTAGGTCAGTGGGAGTCTGTTGCCATCTAGTGGCAATAGTGGGCAAGTCAGCATAATAAAGTCCTATTTTATCTTTGTTTTGGCATTGGTTCCTCACTCACGTGGGACAGACTGGGAGTTTTCTTAAAAATAGCCAAAGCGGAAGTGCATTTCTTTCATTCCTGTGGTGCATAGGGGGTTCCATTTATCGATGTCGTTTGAACCTAGTAGCCAGCCTCTTGGAGAGGCCCTCTTTAAGCGTCTCAGCACTGGTTTGGGGCTGGGCTGGGTGCCCAGAAGCACTAGGAGAGCCTCCCCACAAGCGTCAGCAGACATGGTCCTGTGTAGCACACTCATCAAGGAAATTGTGCAGAGGCAGGTGGGGAGACGGAGGAGCTGTGTGACTGTGTGCAGTTGTGGGCCTGTAGAGTGCCTGCTAGGGTTGGGGTGGGCTGGAGTCTTGCCACCTGCCCTGTGCTCAGCAGCTTGTTTCTGACAAAGATCCTTCTTGCTCCAGAGCTGACAGGCCTTAAATTATGGTCAAGATTGTTTTGGCATGGTGCTTGCTTTGGAACCATAGCCATTTCTTCACAAAAGCATCAGGCACTTCTTTGTGGGTTGTTGGTTCCTTCCTCCTCACTATGTTCCCTTGTCCCGCTGCGTGCTCCTCCAGGGGATGTCGCTGTTCCTCCAACCACGGAGTTCTGGGGCCTCAGGCTTTGACCTCAACTCTGACTTCTCTGCCCCATGACTGAGGCGGCCTGATCTAGATACCCTCAGCTTCCAGATTGCCACCTCCAGCCCAGCTCCTTCTGAGCTCAGGCGGTGAGTCAGCCGTCTCCTCTGGCAGCCCCGCTTGGGGCTCCGGAAGCCCCCCATCTAGGCTTGCCCCACCTATATATAGCCTTCCCACCTCAGGAGATGCCGCTTCATCCTCCCAGTGGCCCAGGCAAGGCTTTCTCTTGTGGATTTTCTTTTCTCTTTTTCTCACACCTACCTCCAAACTGTTGGGAAATCCTGCCTTGAGTCAGTGTCTGGAACCTGCAGCCTCCTTGTGAGCCTGTCCCACCCACCCCCACCCCCAACCTGGCACGCCCACAGCCTGGTCAGTGCAGTGCTGCACAGCCCTGTGTGAGGCCTGGAGACCTTGCCGAGGTCTGCACCCCACCCTGTTGCTCACCTGACCGCGTTTTCTCCAGTGAGGAGTCCAGTAGATCTCCTCATGAAGCTGAGATGTCAAGGGGCAGTACCCTCGGTACAAGGGCAAATGGGGATGTGCCCGCTGCACAGGGTGGGAGAAGTGAACGGCACTACCTCACGCTTAACCTTGATAAGTGGTGGTAAAGTTCTCCCAAAAAGGCTTTAACCCTCCGATGGCCCTCCCTTGAGGTTTAGACCTGAATTCAAATAATACCTGTTGCAAAAAGACTGGTGGAAGTAAGGCCTGCATCACACATGTCATGCCACTCTTGGCTGTTCCGCTAGGTTCAGGGCCTGGCTAGGGGTCAGGGTTTGGCTAGGAGTCAGGGCTTAGCAGGGTTCAGAGTTTGACTAGGGGCCAGGGCTTGGCTAGGGGTCAGGGCTTGTCTAGGTTCAGGGCTTGGGTAGGGGTCAACGTTCGACAAGGGGTCAGGGTTTGGGTAGGGGCCATGGTTTGGCTAGGGTTCAGGGTTTGGCTATGGGCCAGTGTTCAGTTAGGTGTCAGGGTTTGGGTAGGTGTCAGAGCTTGGCTATGGGTCAGGGTTTAGCTTGGGGCCAAGGCTTGGCTAGGGGTCAGGGTTTGTCTAGGGGCAGTGTTTGGCTAGGAGTCAGGGTTTGTCTAGGGAGTCAGGATTTGGTGAGTGGTCTGGGTTTGGCAAGGGACCAGGGTTTGGCTGTGGAGTCAGGGACTTGGAACCAATAAGAATGGAAAATTGGTGACCATCTGTACATGGAATCATTGTAATAAGTTCCGGGCATGCCTTGTCCAAGAAGGCTTTCAGCTTGTTGTGAGGTGGAGAAAGTGACTTTCCAGCATGGCAGTAGGCTTATTCCCCACACCGCTGTGTCCTTGTATAACGGGCTCACACACAAAGTGGTCCTGGAAGCAGGCCAGGGGATCAGACATGAGCTTCCCCTCACCAAGTCTGATCAGGCCATGGCCACTGTGAGTACCCAACCTGCCAACCCTGGAAGCCAATGGCTGAGCCGAGGTGTGACCTCCTTCTCTTGCCAGCAGTCATCAGGCAAGCTGGTTGGCCCCTGTCATCATAGCAAGGCAGCAGGTTGGCACAAACCTTCCCCATCTCCAGGGCTTTGCCAGCATTAGCATCACTATCTGCAGACACTCAGTACCTTGTCCCCTGAGTTGGATTTTCCTACAACATTGTTGATGACCATGGAGCCCACTAGACAGCCAGAGACAACGGTGTGAACGCGGACTGCCTCTCCATTGATATAGATGTTTGATTTCTGTCACCAGAGCTCTGTAGTTTTCCAAACATAGGTGCTGCACATATATTGTTAGATTTATGTATAAGTGTTTCATTTTTGCTGTGTTATAAATGTTGTTTTTTAATTTTCAAATTGTAATTGTTTGTCTATAAGGAAGCAAGTGACTTTTATATTAACCTTATATCCTGTGACCTTGTTCCACTTACTTATTAGTTTCAGGAGTTTTTTGGTTGACTGTTAGGAATTTTCTACATAGACAGTCATGTCATCTGCAAACAAAAACAGTCTTATTTCTTCTTCCTCCTCAATCTGTAGACCTTTTCTTTTCTTGTCTGATTGGATTTGCTGGGACGTCCAGTATTATGTTGAATAGGAATGGTGAGAGGGGATGTATTTGCCTTGTTCCAATCTTAGGGGGAAACCATGCAGTTTCTCCACCATTAAGTCTGATGTTGGCTGTAGGTTTTTTGGTAGATATTCTTTATCAAATTGAGGAAGTTCCCCTGTACTCCTAGACTGTTAAGTTTTCATGGTAAGTGAATGTTGCATTTTGTCATATCTCTTTTCTGCAGTAATTGATGTGAGCATATGATTTTTTTCCTTAGTCTGTTGATACGGCTTTAAAAAAAAAAAAAACTTGTTGCCTTCGAGTCAATTCTGACTCATAGAGACTCTATAGCACAGGGTAGAGCTGCCCCAGAGGGTTTCCAAGAAGCAGTTGTTGGATTCTAACTGACGACTTTTTAGTTAGCAGCCTGAGCTCTTAACCCCTTTACCGTGGTAGATTACATTAATCGATTTTCAGATGTTCAGGCATCAGCCTTGCACAGCTGGAATGAATCATGGTGTGTAATTCTTTTGATACAGTGTTGCATTTTATTTATTAATATTTGGTGAGGATTTTTGCATTTGTGTTCAAAAGAGATATTGGCCTGTAGTTTTCATTTCTGGTAATGTCTTTGGGTTTGTCATTGGGAAAATGCTTGTCTTACAGAATAAGTTAGGAAGTGTTCCTTGTGCTTCTGTTTACTGGAATAGATTGTAAAGAACTGGTATCATTTCCTGCTTAGATGTTTAGTAGATTTCACCAGTGACCATTTGAGCCTGGTGCTTTCCCTTTTAGAAGGTTATTCATTGTTGGTTCAATTTTTTAAAAATATGTAAGCCTGCTCAGAGTGTCTAGTTCTCCTTGTGTTAGTTTTGGTATTTGTGTCTTTCAAGGAATAGGTCCACATTATCTAAGTTATCAAATTGTCCTTTTAATGTCCACAGGCTCAGTAGTGATGACCCCTGATTCTTCTCTGACACTGGTAATTTGCGTCTTCTCCCTTTTTTTCTTCGTTAGCCTGACGAGAGGCTTCTCAATTTTATTGATCCTTTCGGTGAACCAGCTTTTGGTTTCATTGATTTTCTCTTGTTTTCCTGTTTATTGATATCTGTGCTGATTTTTATCCATTTTCTGTTGCTGGCTTTAGGCTTAAATTGCTCTTATTTTTCTAATTTCCTGAAGTAAAGTTTAGGTTATGGATTTTAGATCTTTTTTTTCTAATAAATGCAGTAATGCTATTTTTTTTCTTTAAGCACTGCTTATGCTGGATTTCAAAACTTTTAATAATTTTTATTTTCATTTAGCTTAAAATTTTTTTTTATTGTCTCAGGAGACGTCTTGTTTGAACCATGTGTTATTTAGAAGTCTGCAATTTAATCTCCAAATATTTGTGGGTAGCCCACCTCTTTTTCTCTTACTGGCATCTAGTTTAATTTTATTGTGGTCTGATCATACTTTGTGTGATTTTTATTCTTTTAAATTTGTTAAGGTATGTTTTATTGCGCAGGATACGGTCTATCTTTGTGAATGTTCCATGTGAGCTTGATATAAATGTGAATTCTGCTGTTGTCAAATGGAGTATTCTATAAGTTTCAATTAGATCAAGGTGATTGATAGTGCTGTTCAGGTCAGCTATATCCTCACTGATTTTTGTCTGCTTGTTATGTCAGTTACTGTAGAGGGGTGTTGAAGTATCCAGCTACAGGAGTGGATTTGTCTACTTCACCTTGAAGTTCCATTGGTTTTTGCCTCACATATTTAGATACTTTCTTATTAGGTATATATGCATTTAGGATTATTACATTTTCTTTGGCAATTTGAAGCAGGCAGCCATGAAGGGGTTTTTAAGGGTATCCCATAATAGTTGTTTTTCAGAAAAGTCTACTCTTGCTACATATTTGATACATCCTTTACAGCGCTTTACCACGATTGGTTGATTCCCCAGGTTTCTTCTCTTCTGCCACCAGGAGGCCGAGAAGCAGGCGCACGAACTCTGAATTTACCCCATATAAAAAAAAAAAAAAATTTTTTTTTTTTATGACCTTCCTGAGGTGGCAGTAGTGAGCTGTCACCATTTTTTTAGGGCTGTGCCCAATAATTTTAGAGCCATGTGCAAAAACTCATTCACAAGAATTATGCAGACTGCATATGCATCACAAGATTGAAGATCCTCCCCTCTCTCTTCATGCATATGTATGTCACTCCCTATAAAAGCAAATCTGCCCTGGTTCAGGGAGCTGGCAGGCTTAGGTCATGAGACCCTGCCAGCCTCCCAGTTTGCAAACTGTGAATAAACCTTTCTGTCCTTCCAACCCTGCATCTGGCTGACTTCAGTTCGCTAGCCTGCTTGACAAGAACCTCTTTAGCTGACGGCTTCAAATTGATGCCTTTATCATTATGTAACACCTCCTTATCACTGAAAATTTTTCTTGTTCTCAATCTGCATTGTCTAAAGTTATTACAACTATTCCAGCTTTCTTTTGATTATCGTTAACATAGTATATCTTTCTCCCATATTTTACTTTTATTCTATCTGAATCTTTGTATTTAAAGTGAATTTCTTGTAGACAACATACAGTTGGGTCTTTGGCCATGAATTCCTTCAGTTTTTATTTGTATGAGGACGTCTTTATTTCTTCCTCACTTTTTTTTTTTTTTGGTGATCATTGGGCATTTTCTGTCTGTTTTTAAAAGACACTTTATTTTTTAGTAGTTTTAGATTTATAGGAAAATTGGGCAGAAAGTAAAGAGAGTTTCTATATGCTCCCTCCCTCCTCTGGACACAGTTTCTCCTATTATTAACATCTTACATTTTTCCTTCACTTTTGAAGGATGATTTCACTGGATATAGAACTCTAGGTGAGTGAGTTGGTGAAGTTTTTATCTTTCAATACTTCAAATATTTCACTTCACTCTCTTCTTGCTTACTTTTTGACAAATTCACTCTAATTCTTACCTTGCTCCTCTATAGGTAAATTTCTTCCCTCCCACCCCTCCTCTGGCCACTCTCGAAGTTTTCTCTTTTTCTTTGGTTATCTGCCATTTGAATATGATATGCTTAACCCACTGCTGTCTAGTTGATTCCGACTCATAGTGACCCTATAAGACAGAGTAGAACTGCCCCATAGGGTTTCCAAGGAGCAGCTGGTTGATGGATTCAAACTGCCAACCAGATTTTTTCATATTTATATTGCTTGGTATTCTCTGAGCTTCCTGTGGTCTGTGATTTGGTGTGTGTCATTAAATTTGAAAATTGTCAGCCATTATTGCTTCAAATATTTCTTGTGCTTCATTGTATCTTCTTTTTTCTGTTATCCAAATAACATGTATGTTATACATTCTTGGATATTCTGTTTATTATTATTATTTATTCTTTTTCTCTTTACTTTTCTTAGTTTTTTTTTTTTTTTAATTCTAGCACTTCCTTTTGATGTTCTTAGAGTTTCCACCCCTCTGCTTACATTTCTCTTCTGTTTTTGCATGTTGTCTCTGTTTTCCATTAGAGCCCTTAGTGTATTTATTATACCAAAAACCTCATTGCCACTGAGTTGATTCTAACTCATAGTGACCCTGTAGGACAGAGTAGAACCTGCCCCATAGGGTTTCCAAGGAGTGGCTGGTGGATTCAAACTGCCGACCTTTTGGTTAGCAGCCGAGCTCTTAACCCCTGTGCCACAGGTAAAAAGTAATTGAGGTAAATTGGCCTTAGTGTGAGGTTTTCTGTTAATAATGTTAGGAGTTGGGCTGTGTTTCATAAATGTTTGCTGTAGCTGTAGCTATAAGGGGCTTCAGTTTCCTCCACTGTCCTTGTTTTCATTTCTTTGTTGTCTTTGGGTTTCTGAAAAACTCCTTCTTAGGGTGTGTGTCTTGCAGGTCTTTTAGCTGTAATCTACCCTCATTATACTGGAGCCCTGTGGATGTGGTGCTAAGTGTGGGGGGTGGGGGAAAGTTCCATAGGCCTATGATGAGGTCTTAGTCTTTTAGTAAGTCTATGTCCCTGGGCTGTCACCTTCATAAGTGTTTCTCAGCTTCCTCTCTTGTTACAGGGTAAAACCAGAGACAGAGGTGGGAGAGTGTAGAGGTGCCTTTTATTTCGTTGCACAAGGAAGGAAGCAGTCAGGGCTGCTGCCACCAAGACTGCATCTCAAGGGCGAGGGGAAAAAAAGTTACCTTTAAGGGGTTTACAAGTAGGGAGTTCGTACAAGTTACATAAGCAGCATTCTTAATCATACCATTCAGGTGCCAGGATTTTCAAGGGGCAGGCCAAGCACAGGAACTAGAATTCTGATGCAGATTGCGAGGCCAGCCAAGTAACGGAACTGGAAATGGAGAGGCCAGCCAAGCAAGCTACAGTGGAATTTTCTGCAGCCTGGGGACCTCTGTATTACTCTCTCCACCCGCACCTCCCCAGCAACAACAAATGTGAGTCAGGAAGGCTAGAGGGGGCTGTAGTTGGGTAATTTCCCTTTCTCCATGTCAGATACCATGAGTCGGAATCAACTCGATGGCACTTGGTTTGGTTTTTTTGGTTATGTCAGCTAAGGCTCTGGCAAAGTCTTTTTGCTGACTAGGTGGGTCTTTGTTATGGAGAAGACTCTGGGTGTATTTTAAATGGGTTACTTTTCCTCTCGCCCTGCCAAAAATACGAGGTTTTTTCTCTTCACTATGAGTATTTGGTGGGGTTCCTGGAAGTAAAACCCACAAAAATTTGGGGGCCCCTAATTCTATGGCACCCATGAGTTTCTTTCTCTCCACTACTCTCCACTTCACCTCTAGCAATTCATCAAAAATTACCATCTAAATGTTCCTACCAGTTTATGGCTCCAGCAGCTGCTACTCCAAGAAAGCAGGTCTTGGCTGTGACTTTCCGTATTCACCTGTCTCTCCAGGTTTGTGGTGACAGTTTGCCCTGTGACTTTCATTCTATGAGGAGTCCAAGAAAAGTTATTGATGTACAGTTTCTTTAGCTTTTTTCTTGTTGTAAGGTCTGGAGCAATGACATCCAAGCTCTTTACGTGGTGGAACTAAAACCAGAAATTGCTGGTAACTTTTTTTTATTGTGAGATATGTTTATTTTTATAAGAAGGTCATTCTCTGGGTTTATGGTACTCCTCTTTCTTGATTCTGAGGGAAATTATATATTCATCTAGCCATATAGTTTTAACTTTTATAATTTTAATTCAACTTGAATTTATTTGGTGTAGTGTGTGAGCTAAGAATCAAGTCTTTATATATATTTTTATCTAAAACTAACTGTACTGGCATCTTTTGTTAAATAATCCCTCAGCTTCCCACTGATTCTTAACGTTGTATCATCTGTAGATCTGTATTTTATGTATTCAGTCCTCTCATTAGTTCCATTGATCTAGCTGCATTGCAATACTAGTAACTCGTAGTCTCAACAAGTGTCTCAAAAAGTGTTGGCGCTTTGTTCCTTGTAGTGACCTTTTAAACCGTTTTGTGAAGTTCCAATAAAAACCCACTTGCGGTTTCGCTGAGGAGTGCATCAAGTCTCTCCCTTAGGACGTGCGGCCGTCGCCACCACGCTGGGCACCCGCAGGGATGCGTCTCTTTCCTGTCGTGTAGACTTGCTTTGACTGCTGCAGGACAGCCCTGTGTCAGTTCTTCCAGAGCCTTTCCTGGGTCCTTATCTAGTGCCCAGACTCTGACTGCTGGGAATGTGGTCCAGAGCAGACGGTGCCCTTCTGCTCTGTGACGTACCGTCTTTCCCAAGAGTCTAGCCAGTCAGCAGATAACCTGTGTGACAGTTACCCTCAGGGTGATCCTAAACCGTGGGGCCTGGGAACCTCCACGTTAACTGGCCCCTCGGGTTTCCGTGCACCATGCTGTTTGACAGTCTCTCCTCCATATCCCTCACTGTGTTCTTAGAGATTTGTCAGAGGCTTTGTGGCGGAGGGGCAGAAGTTGTCACTGCTTTCTAGCCAGTGATTGATTAAAAAGAACAGCTAAGCTGACAGGTGGACAGCTGTGTATGCGTTGCCCGCGCCCTGCAACATCTTCCTAGATCTCCTGGCATGGGTTTTTCCCATAAACATCCATAGTTGTTCTTGGAATAACCCAAACACAAATGTGGTTTTCTTTCTTTATTCCTTTAAAGTCCAACAGCTGTATAGTTTTTGGCAGTTGCGGTGTGACTGCACCCTCCTGTGATAGACCTTTGACCCCCACATAGCCATCTCACCAAGGGGCTGACCAGGGAGCCTGTCCAGGTTTGGGAAAGTGGAGTGTTCTTTCCGGCCCTGTCAATGGTGGGCTATACCTGAGGGGAGGCGCTTTACAGAGCAGGAACAGAGCAAAGCAGTGTCTGCAAACCTCCGTGCAGAGCCATCAGGGCCATCCCCTGCCATGGTCACAGATGCTACAGAGCACAGGCTGGCGTTGCTGCTGCAGTGCCCCAGGAGGCGGGAGCATGGATCTACAGGTATAGGGGTCAAGCAGCATTAAGGGAAATGCATGCGTAGGGCGTACTTGGAAGCAAGGCTTCATTGTCTCCTTTTCCCTGGCTGCATGACTGCCTGCAGATTGAAATCTCCTTTTCCTAAAAGGGCCAGCTTGCTGGTCACTCACTACCTGCTTATGACCTCAGAGGCAGTGACAGGGTCCACTGTTCCTCCTTACAGGTAGCCAGGCCCACGGGGCCACAGCGCACAGACTCACTGCTCTGGCATTCTGCTTCTCCAGAGGTTTCACATACACAGCGGTGGGGCCACCACACATAAACCCTTACGTACGTTCGCACATGCAAACCAGAGCAGATTAACGAGGCTCTCTCTAGTCCAGGATCGCTGGTGATCTCTGCCCATGTTAGGGAGCAATGTCAGTGTGTCAGGCACAGCTGAGCTGCAGTAACTGTTCTTACTAGC
This sequence comes from Loxodonta africana, assembly GCF_030014295.1. NCBI lineage: Eukaryota > Metazoa > Chordata > Mammalia > Proboscidea > Elephantidae > Loxodonta > Loxodonta africana. The sequence goes on from NC_087343.1 coordinate 228,085,788, forward strand.
TGCACACTTTCAAGTTTCCTGGCTGCCCAAAGAACTGTGGCCTTGTTCTCCTCCATTGTGTGGCCACGGAGGTCTTGGATCAGGATTTTTGTTTGTTTCATTTTTTGTTTTTCTTTCTAAGGCTGACCTCCCAGGGATTGCCCTAGATTAGCATAGCTTCACTGTTCCCTGGTGACTGGTCAGAGGCTGTGCGTGAGTGCCTCAGGCCAGAGAATCTGACCCAGTCCTTTTTCTTGAATAAATGCTTCTTAGTTTGTTATATGTGTTTGGTTGAGTTCCAGCACCCTGAAATGGTTATTTCTGACAATTTTGCCCGGTTTTGTCACCGTTTTGGGGGGGAGAAGATTTATCAAGCTCCTCACTCTGCCACTTCACAAGCCCAGCCTCCCTCCTTATTTCTTTGCCATACTTAGTACGTGCCTAACTGTCACTACACAGAGACAGAAATTACAGAACACACACTCTTCCTAAATACTCATATTTTTGCTATACTGTTTGAAGCTCTTGTTTACTTCTTTTTCTGCCTTCTTTCCATTTTCTATCTAAGAGAATCTTAGGACATTAAAGCAAGTAATATCAGAAAGATTGGTGCTCAGAGCCAGCCTTCAAAAGTCCTTAAACTTAATCATGAAGAGAAGACCCATGCTGACATCATGCTCCACATGCCCTGTAACGAGATCTTAAATCAGGTTTGCTGATCACAGAGATGTGCGCAGCCTCGGCCAGGGCTTCTACAGTGAGACTGTTTGCTGTCACAACAGACTAGTGAGCACATCCCCCTCGGTGCCTGGGCTCTGTCCTCTGAGACGGGCAGGTCTTCGTGGGCTGCTGATGGAAGGAGGGGACGTCAGTAGCAATGCTGGCAACAAGTAAGGAAGTCCAGAGGGCTTGTCCCCGAGACTGCACAGCACAGATCCTGGGCTGATACAGCTCCTTCCTCCTTTCCCGTCTGCAGAGGTTTTCCCTTCCATCCCCCTGTTGTATCTACAAGACGACTGAATGTTGTGGAATCTGAGTAAAGTTTTTTTTGAAAGAAGAAACCTGGCATATAGTTAGCACCACTGCACTGCCCATCTCAAGCTATGTGCTATCTCATGGGGCAGCTTTCCAAGTACTGGACCGGGGCTTTGTCCTCGAGGCTCTGGTTCATGTGGCCTGTCTGGGTCAGACATCAGTAAGTTTGGAACGCTCCCTGGGAATTCCAGAGTGAACCCAGAGAGGTCATGTTAAAATCCAGATGGAGATGCTTTGGGTATGTGTATTGGAATAAATTGCCCTTTGTACCACTGCTGTTTCTTTATTTCTGTTGCTTTAGTTGAGCCTCGTCCAGATGATAAGACCTCAGGGGGCGGAAGAAAAGGGGAACTAGCAGCTGAGAGCTGCCCTTGCTCGGCCTCACCCCCACTTAATGGAAGTGTGTTCTGCCAGGGACAGCTCTGCTTGGCCTTAGCCTTTTCCCGGAGACACCACTTCTTTTTACATTTTCACTTATCCAAAAGATGGGCATTATGCATTTACTCCGGACTAGAGTTATTTTAGGGCTTTAGGACATAGTGGCTCAGAGTTTAGGAAGGGAGGTGGACAAATAAACAGAAAAGTACCATATGAAGTGCTAATTGCTGAGGTAGGCAGCTGCAAGGTTGCTGCAGGAGCCCAGAGGAGCATTGGAGGCTTTGTGGGGGAGTGATACTATGCTGCATCTTGCATTGTCAGGAAACGCTGGTAGAAGAGGCTCCAGCAGAAGAAAGAGCAAGTCCCTCTGTGTAGCATCTGGTTAGGAGTGGGCAGAAGATGGGGACTTCCTGGGTTTGAATCCATGCTATGCCACTTCACTAGTGCGTGGCCTTGGGCAAGAGAAACCTTCATGCCTCCTCCTCCTTTGTATAACTACAAAGCCACTCAGAGGGTTGTCATGAAGGTTAAATGAGCACATACTAAGCATTCAGTGAATAGGAACCATGGTGAAATGCAAAATATGCTGGTGGGAGTGTCCAGAGGCCAGGAGGCACAGTGTATCCACAGGGCTGCAGGTGGTCCTAGACCTCTCAGGTGGAGAGCCATGAGGCTGGAGAGAGAGGCAGGTTCCGGATCAGAAGTGTAGGCTTAATCTTGAAGGCAATGGGAAGCCATCAAGGGGATTTAGCAAGGATTTTGAAAGGAACACACTTTATTTTAGAAACTTCAGCTGCATAGCACAAAAGGTTCTATGGACAGTAGTCAATGGTGCTAAGGACTTGCCTGTTGAGATACAGACAGGATGACATATGATAGCCTTATGAGGAAATTGGGTGGTGGGATTCCTGTGTGATTGCTGTGTGAATAGATAGGTGGTGACCCTGTCAATCAGTAGAGGGAACTCATCAGGAAGGGTAGAAAGGAATTTGTTTTGGAGCATGTTGAGATCTAGGAGATGCCCAAGGAAGGATGGCATTAGGTGAGGGAGCTGTTGGATTTAGAATTGCTGAGAAATCTCAGATGGAGACAGAGATTAGGGAGTTGTTACCATAGAAATGAAAGTTAAAGCTACAGGGATGGATTAGATTCCCCAGGCAGAACATTTGCTGTGATAAGAGGATAGGAAGTGTCCAAACCAAAATCAAACCAAACCCAGTACTGTCGAGTCGATTCTGACTCATAGCAACAGTATAGGACAGAGTAGAACCGCCCCATAGAGTTTCCAAGGAGTGCCTGGCGGATTTGAACTGCAGACCCTTTGGTTAGCAGCCTAGCACTTAACGACTGCACCACCAGGGTTTCCAGGGAGGCTGTAAAAGATACTGGTGAAGGAACCCAACCTCAAGCAGGGTAAATAAAAAGAAATCCACAGAGAGACAAGATGGGGAAAGTAGAAGGATAAAGACAAAGAGGAAATCACAACATCATCATGCATATTATGGGAAGTGGACCTCAAAGTGCCAAAAAGTCAATTGACTAGACTTTAAAAGAAACAACAGAAGGCCAAAGATAGTGGAATATCTTTAATGTGGTTAAAAAAAAAAAAAGAACAACCTAGAATTTTAAAATTTTCATAAAGAAGGCAAGAAAGGGAAGAAAAAATACCATAAAACAATAGAATAATGGCAGAATTACAACCATCAGTAAAGGGCAGAAGGAAAATGATCACAGATGGATGGGCAAGAAAGATATAGCAAGGAAGAAAGAAAATGATGGGCATAGCTGTTGATCTATGTCTTTTATCAATTTTAGGAAATTATCAGCCATTCTGTCTTCAAAAATTGCTTCTGCCCTATTTTCTCTCCTATGACTCCAATTTAATATATGTTGGTTCTTCTCACAGTGCCTGCTATGTCTCTCACTCGCTCTCCTACATTTCCCAATTTTCATTTCTCTCTGTGTTTCATCCTGGGTTATTTATTCTGACCACTCTTTCAGTTCACAAATTCTGTCTTCAGCTTAGTACAGTCTGTGATTGTATCTGTTCATTGAGTTCTTAATTTCAGTTATTGTGTTTTTAGTTCTAGTTTTCCACTTAGTTCTCTTTCATACCTGCCATGTAATTGTTTATAGTCTCCTGTTCTTTGCTGCAATTTTTAATCTTGCCCTTTAGCTCCTTGGATGTGGTAAGCCTGGCTATTTTAAAGTCTGTACCTGTTAATTCCACTTTTGGAGTCCCAGTGTATCTGTTTCTACTGTCTGTTTTGTTCTTGTTCATATTGTCTTGTCTCTCATGTACTGGGTTATCTTTGATTGTGTTTAAAAAGTGTAATGGGAATAATTTGAGGCCTAGTAAGATGTTTTCCTCCCTCAGAGCAGATATGTGTTTGCTTTTTGCAGATTCCTGGTGGCACCAGCAATCTGAGGTCACTGTAATTCAATTTCAGGGACTGAGATTTTATGGGTCATTCAGATAATTGAAGATAGATTTCCATCCCTCCAAATGCTGGTTTACTTCCACTTTACCCTTATTCCTTATTCACTTGGGTTTCCTCGGCCCCTCATGGCTGTCAAGTCCCAGCTCAGCCTGTCCTCTTTTTGATGTGCACACATCATAGGAGGCCACAGCCCCAGTGTGGGCTCATGGCCCTGTGTGCTCCTTCTTCTGGGTGATCACAGGATCCTTCACGGTCACTGTGTTCATGCGCCAGTGCCCTAGATAGACTTGCACGTCCTAGTGTTTATACTTGTCCTGTGAGAGGATTGGCCTACCTTTATCAGTCACAGAAGGTGCCGTGAGTGTAGGGAGCACTTAATTTTCTCATCTAAGAGCAGTGGGTGAAGCTGGATCATCTCTCAGCCCTTATAGTAGAAAGAACCACTCAGGGAGCTGGGAAAGGGAGGGCACATATGACAGTGCTTCATTACTTCCAAGTGTGTAACAGGGGCTTGGGGTGGGGATTAGGGTGCTGTAGGTGTGAAGGGTTCTCAGTGGTTGTCCACTCAGGAGTTCTTAATCAGAGCTCTGTGCATGGGCTCCAGGCCCAGGTAGTGTGGGCCTTCAAACTGTCGAAGGTACATAGGACTTAGTCAGTTTCTTAGGGGTCCCTGGCTTCAGAGGTTATGAACCACCAACATCCTAGAACACCTTCTCATGCACCAAGTGATCAGGAACTAGCCGCTCCTCATGGCATTCCCCTTCTGCACTCACCATCCAGGCTGTGACCACAGACCCCAAGTTTTTCAGCAGGACTCCTCCTAGGTCAGCTTTAGATTATCTCAAGATCACTTGCAGTGTTTTCCCAAACGCTTTTCACGGCCAGAAGATGTCAGATGATTCTCTTGGTCACTTATAAGAAGCCAAGCCCCAGAAAGCTACATTCCTGTATAAATCTTAGGTTACTGGGCCTTCTCACCCAAAGCACCACGCAAAGGAGGAGTAAAGTTCCAGAAGAAGTGCAGTGACTACCAACCAGACCTTAAGGACTCGGGAGGCTGAGTGTTTGGATCAGAGCTGCGGCAAAGCCCCGTGAGTCTGGAGCTGTTGGTTGGCCCTTGCTCGCTTCCGGGGACCTGGGATGCTGCTGGCAGGCTGCCTGCTCCACTCAGATCATAAACTTGAGATGTTGTGAGACAAGAAGGGACTTAAGGGACTGCCTGGTCTCCTGACAGTTTATGGATGGGGAGATGGAACAGGGCAGTTAAGGAGTGTCCTTGAGATGATGACCTCACCTGTCACCGTCCTGCCTCAGAACAGCCTGACCCCTTGACGTGCCTCACAGGAGCTCAGCTACCCCCTCCGTTGTGTCCTGGCCCCTCTTCTGTGCACTGAGTAGGGTCTCCCTGTCCAGTGGGAGGCACAGCCCTCCAGGCACCATCCTGAGCTCTAGGGGAAGGTGGAGGCTGCCCTCCCTCTTTCGCTTCCTGTGATACACTCGGGCAATGGCTCTTCATGACCCTGGTCCAAGGTACCTTCTTCCACTGGGCTCAGACCAGAACTCAGGCTGGTGGGCACACAGCACCATCCCCTTTACCCACTGCCTCCTCATAGTGTCTGCATAACTGTGTGCCTTGGGGACCACTGATGCCATGGCCTTGCCAGCAGGGAGCTTCCTTCCCCATAGGGAACTTCATTTTCCCACATAAGTCCTAGGTACCATTCTGTTTCCTGCATGGGCCTGGGTACTGTCCTCTTTCCTGCATGGGGTCCTAGGTACTGTCCTCTTTCCTGCATGGGGTCCTAGGTACTATCTTCTTTCCTGCCTGGAGTCCCGGGTACTGTTCACTTTCCTGCATGGGGTCCCGGGTACTGTTCACTTTCCTGCATGGGGTCGCGGGCACTGTTCACTTTCCTGCATGGAGTCCTGGGTACCATCCACTTTCCTGCATGGGATCCCGGGTACTGTTGTTTTTTCTGTATTGAGTCCTGAGTACTGTCCTCTGTACATTGTGGAGTCCCAGGTCATCTCCTTCTTCCTGCATGGAGTCCCAGGTGCTGTTCTCTCTCCTGTCTGTAGTCCCGGGTACTGTCCTTTTGCCTGCATGGAGTCCTTGGTCCTCTCCTCTTTCCCATGTGGAGTCCCAGGTGTGATTCTCTTTCCCATCTATTGTCCCGGGTACAATCCTCTTTGCCGTCTATAGTCCTGGGTGCTGTCCTCTTGCCTGCATGGAGTCCTGGGTACTGTCCTTGTTCGTTCCCATGTGAAGTCCCAGGTACTGTCCTCCATCCTGTCTGCAGTCCTGGGTGCTCTCTTCTTTCCCATCTGTAGTCTCGGGTGCTGTCCTCTTTCCCATCTGTAGTCCCGGGTACTGTTTTCTGTACCGTGATACCTGCTTTGGGGGTGTACTTCTGTGGAAAGTTCTTTAATACACAGCTTTTACAGATGCCTCTGTAAAGCCATCAAGCAGTGTTGTCAATTGCATATAAAGGTGAGACCTGGCAGCACTTGCCAACATTGAACTCATTTTAGGGCCAAGGTGAAAGTGAAGATGGAAATGAGAAGTAGAAGGTCATGGAGAGGGGAGACACAAACTGCAGAACAAGAATGACCAGGCAGATTCCACTGCTAGTAAACACAACGTGTGAGACTGTGTGAGTGTGTGAATGTGTGTGACAGTGAGTATGTGCATGAGCGTGTGCAGGTACGTAAGAATGTATACGTGTGTGAGCGTGTGCATGCATGAGTGTGTGTGTGTGACTGAGTGTGCAAATGTGTGTGATTTGCATGAGTGTGTGAGCATATTTGAGCATGGCTATATGAGCTTGTGTGAATTTGTGCATGTGTGAGTGTGTATGTGTGTGACTATATGAGTGTGGTGAGCGTGTGTGTGCGTGTGAGCATATGTAAATTTGCACATGTTTTACAAGTGTGTGTGTGTGAATGTGCTGTCACAGGAGTACATTTCAACACAGCTTCAGAAAAGGTTTTTAAAGTAGTCGGCACAGTCCCAGGGTTCAGATGGCCTCTCTGAAGAGAATGGAGTGAGCCCCAGCACACCTTGAGGTCAGCGGGAACAGGCGCTTCTCCCCACCGTGCCCTGCCCTCCCTGCATCTGGCTGTGAAATGGTAGAAGTTTTTCTCTTATTAAATATCTGTCTTTCTTCAGTTATGTAAACTGCATTTGTAATAAAACAGAGGAATTAATCAATGGTTTGGGAGTTTGGTATAATAGTAATATTCATAAGCTAACATTAAGATACTGAAAATATTTTATAATTAGGCTTTTCCAAAAGAGAAAGGAATCAAAAGAAGCATAAACAGCATCTGCTCTGTCGCCATTGTTTATAAATAAGTAGCTTCTGTATTTCGCCCTCCTTGAGTGGGCCCATGCTACTTCGCCTTCCCCCCACCCACCTCCCAGCAGCCAGGTTTCTTGATGCACGTCTGGCATCCCCCCTCCCCCCTGCATCTTGTCCTGGCAGCGCTGGTCTTTCTTCCTCCTCTCTCCTCACTTCTTGGAAGGGCCTCCTGGTGGCCTCCCTGTAGCTGTGAGTGTGTGACTCTGCAGGGCCACGTGACCCCCTGCCTCCCTGCAGAGCGTAAATTCTCGTCTGCCCATAGGCTTCCACAGATACCTCCAAGGGCGCCATGAGTGTGGATGGCCAATCCAGAGGGGCAGAACTCAGGGCTCAGGGGCCATGAGGGTTTGGAGCTGGCCTCTAGCTGGGTCATGTGTCTCAGACCCAAGCAGGTGGTCACATAAGCAGGTTGACAAGTGTTAAGGGAGCCAGGAAGAGAAGTGTGGCTGATAGCCCTAGAACAGTTGGCTCTGTGTCCCAGCCTGAGTCTGAGGTGCACTGCTACCTGCCCTGGCTGCCTGCTGCCCAGTGGTCTGGAGGCTCAGTGCTGCGGGGTCGTCTGCTCCCCTTGTTAAAGTCATTACTTTAGATTTGGGTATGAAGTCATCTGTTGATTACATGTCCGAAGTGAATTCAGGCCATGGGGTCCCATCCATGCACACCTGCTTATGTCTGGTGGGCACCCTTGGAGGATGGTCTGATCACTGTGTAGAAGCCCTGGTGGGGAACAATGGAAGGCCACAGACTGAGCCACATCCTATGCTGAGGAGAGTCCTCGATGGCAGATGTGAAGTTCTGATGTGGCCCAAGTCCTCAACTGTCAGCACTTGTGTGCACAGCAGTCCTTCAGGCCTCTGGGCCCCACCCACAGGGATTTGGTTCTGTTGGTCTCTAGTCCACTGGGCTCACGATTCTGCATGGAGGCTGTCAGGACCAGAGTCTGAGAGAGCAGGGACCTGCCAGGCCATGGAGATGCCTCTGGAAAGGGCTGGAAGGGTTTGAGAGAGGCCCGGCTGTAGACTTCTCCCTTGTGCCAGGGGTTTCCAGTGTGCTCTGGGCATATCGGTCTGAATCGCACACCTGTCATCCACCACCCACGTTGCAGTGTGCATTTTCAGCTCATCAATGTATGATGAAAATGCATTGCTTAGACTTTGGTTCTCTGTTAACCAAAATATTTGATTAGCTGGAACATCTTTTTCCAAATCACATGGGTTGTCCCTGCCTTTCCTGTGACAGTCTGAGGGAGCTGCTGGGGCTGGGGCTGGGGAGGAAGAAGACACATCAGATCAGAGACTGAGCCATCCTGAGACTGGAAGGTTGTGACTGAGCTGGCCTCATCAACCACCGCTGTCTGAACAGTTTGCTTTAATATCGTAAGAAGTCACCTTCACTAAGGACTTCACAACAGAGATGCACACAGCAGCCCTGTGCTCCCCCAGCTCCCCACACCCATGGACATTGAGCATCGGGGTAGAGCGCAAGGCTTGGAAGGAAGCACGTGTGACCCTGTGCAGAGATGAAAGGGATGTGTCAGCACAAGGGACCAGCAGACTCGGAAGGGAGCCCTATTTTCACAACCAGATACAGGCTCTGAGAGTGTAGTCCAAGACCAGATGGAATAAAACATTAAAAACAAAGGCAAAAAGCTGACTTTGAGACTGGCAGAGGGAAGGAGAGGAATTTTGAGTTCTTAAAATGCACGTTTACACGAAAAGCCTCAGAACAACCTGGAAGCTGAGTGTGCAAGCACCAGTCATGAGCAGGGAGGCACAGAGTGGAGATGCAGGGTGCAGTGAAACCAGGAAAGAGTTGTCAGAAGTACTGACATCAACCTGGGGGTCCCAGTGAACAGCTTACTAAGTAATGTGACAGCAGCCAGCCAACAACCCCTGAAGAGAGAACCAGGTCTCTGAACACATTCCCAGGTTTGTTGACGGCATACTATTCTGTCACCTTTAACCTTCATTTAGTCCTAGTTCTACAGTTAAATATATCTCTTTTCACTATGCCTGTCTTAGGCTGGGTTCTCTAGAGAAGTAAAACCAGCAAAGAGTATAAATATATACATATATATGTATATATATAAATATATACATATATATGTATATATATAAATATATACATATATATGTATATATATACATATATATGTATATATATAAATATATACATATATATGTATATATATAAATATATACATATATATGTATATATATAAATATATACATATATATTTATCTCAAGGAAATGGCTCACACGGTTGTAGAGGCTGTAACATCCCGAATCTATGGGTCAGAATAGAAGCTTCTCCTGATTCACGTAGCCACAGGGGCTGGTGAACCCAAGATCGGCAGGTTCGGGAGCAGGGCTCTTGCTCACAGGCTGTGAAGATCGGCGAATCCCAAGATCGGCAGGCAAGACCACAGGTGAGGTGCTAGCTCAAGTCCCCAAAACAGGAGGTCAGATGAACAGAAGCCAGGTGCAGGATCCAGAAAGAGCAAAAGCCCCTAAGTCCTGCCAGAACATCTACCCACACTCAATGCAGACCACATGCCCAACCTATTTATTGGCTTCTCACAGCAGATCCCATCATGGGGGTGATCACATATCAAGTCTCAACAGGGAAGTGACCACATCACACGACTGCCAAAACACTGAGAATCATGGCCCAGCCAAGTTGACACATAATCTTAAGCATCACAGTGCCTTATGCCAGAATTTCTCCAATTATTTCATGTTTTGGAGAAACTCATCCTATGTTAGGTTCCTCAGGATGGGCTCATGGAAAGAATATTCCCTGAGCTTTTGCAGGCTCATAGATTTTTATCTGTGGTCTTTACAGTTGAGGGATAGTTTGGTTGCATAAAATCTTTGGTTCACATTTTTTCTTTCTCAGTAGTATCTTAAAAACATTGCTTTACTCCAGTGTTGCTGTTGAGAAGTATGATGTCAGCCTGATTTTCTTTTCCTTATGAGTGACTAGATCCTTTCGCTTGGATGCCCAAAAGACTTTGTGTCTAAAGTCTAATAATTTTTCCCAAATCTGTCTTGATGTTAACTGCTCAGGTTTGAATTTTCCAGGAACACAATGTACTCCTTTAATATGTAGATGCAAGACTTCTTTTATTTCAGGAAATGTTTTTGAAATATATATTTATATTGCTCTTTTGAATTGTTTTTGTTTTCTTGGGGAGGGATTGCAATTATACATATGTTGGAGCTCTTATGTCTGTCTTTTGTGCCTATCTTGTTTTCTTGAATCTTTTTTCTGTTTCATTATTTTCATTATCTTCTTTCTATGCCCTATTTTATTTCCTGTACCTTCTGTGATGTCTCTTTGCTCTTCTGTTTGTTCTAATTTACTTTTTATTTTGGAACAAATAAATTCTAGTTTTTCTTGTGTTCTATCCAGCTACCTTCTCGTATCTTCCTGTTTTGTCAGCTACTTTTTCATTCTTCCTGCTTTTTTGCCATTCTATTTTGAGGTATTCTAATTCTGATTTAAGTTATATTCGATTAAAATGTTGATTATTTTCTCAATTTTTAGTTCAATTTGGCATTAAAAAAACCAACATATTAGGCTTTAATTCTCTTTGTACCTATATTTTTCTGATGTGTCATCATTATCCATTACAATGTTATTTATTTCATTTTTACATTTTCATAACATATAAATAATGGAATTTGTTCATAATTTCTTCTTGTCTACCCTTTTTAAATGAGAGCTTTTCTGGACTATTAGGAAAAAGATTGGGAATGAGCTAGGATATTTTTCTAAGCCTTAAGGATCAAGAGATCTCTCCTTTATTGTTATCAGGAAATACTTTGAAATGGCCTCTTTATAAAGACATTTTTGTCTCTGTACATTACTCCTGATTCATGAAGGCTTCTTTCCTCATCTGTGTTATCTAGAAATATACATTATAAGGTTTGTCTCCTCTGAATTTCTTCTTCTCTGGAACTTTCTATCTTCAAAAATGCCCAGTGTTCCCATCTAGCTAACTTTGTATTTTGTTTTGAGTAGTTTTTCTTCAAGGTGATTTAGCTGTCAAAAAGTTAATATTTGTTATATATTTCTGAGATCCTTGAGGACTTAGGGCCCTTCAGCACTGTTTAAGTTTCTCAAGAAATGTTTGCTGGTTCCTTCCCTCTCTCCCTGCTTGCATGCTTGCTCTCCTCAAACTTGGAATCTGTAAATGCTTTTTGGAGTTTCTCCATTTGTTCTCAGAATATTCACCTAGATTCTGACCTTGTGTGGGTCCTTTTTACTTCGCAAGGTGGTGTCAATATTTGTGAGAAATTTCTGAGTTCTGTGGTTTGGAAACCCTGGTGGCTTAGTGGTTAAGTACTATGGCTACTAAGGAAAAGGTCGGCAGTTCGAATCTGCCAGGCGCTCCTTGGAAACTCTACGGGGCAGTTCTACTCTGTCCTATAGGGTAGCTATGAGTCAGAATCGACTCGACGGCAGTGAGTTTTTTGGTGGTTCAAAGGACTGTTTCCTACTTCATATTTGCTACAGACATTATGCATTCGGCAGATCCATCTTGAATCCTGCTGCTGTCAGGTGTTTTTGCTGCACCCACCCATATACTGGGGATCTGAGGAATTCCTTCACATCTAGTTCCTAGATATTGTTGTGGTTTTTTTTGTTTTGTTTTAGTTGTTTGTCTAGTTAATTTTGTCATTCTGTTTTCTTTGGGGGGGGAATTTTGAGAAATTTTAAAAAATGAAAAAACTATGCTCTTACCATAACTATGGCAACAAATTTTCATGTATATTTAAGTCCCAGAAGACTTAAGTCTGATACAGGTGGTATTAATTTACATTTATCCATATTTTTACCATTTTCATTACTCTTTATTCCTTCCAGCATATCCAGTATTCTGTCTCGGATCATTTTCCTTTTGCCTTAATACTGTCTTTTAAAATTTCCTCGAGGGTGCTCCACTGCAGAAGAACTGTACCAGTTTTCTAATTATCTGAAAATGTCTTTATTTGCCTTCATTTGTGAAGGATAATTACATTGAATAAAGAATTCTAAGTGGACAGTTATTTTCTTTTAACACATTGCAGCTCTAATTCAGCTGTCTTCTGTTACCATTGTTATTGTTGAGAAGTTAGCCTTCAGTCTAATTTTTGCTGTTTTAAAGATTATATCTTTTTTTTTTTTCTCTGTTTGCTTTAAGGTTTTTTGTTTGTTTTCTTGAGATTTCATTATGATGTATCTAGTGTGGGTTTCTCTCTGTATCTTGCTTGGAATTGGTTTGGGTTCTTGAGTCTATGAAGTGGCATTTTCATTAGTTCTAGAAAGTTTTGAGCCAGGATCTTTTAAAAATATAGCTTCTTCTCCATTCTTTCTCTTCTTCTTCTGGGAATCTGGTTAAATGTATATTAGATACTTGTACAGTATATCTTTTGGGGGGGGGGAGAAGACAGGAATTTATAGTTTACTTTGTTTCAGCACTAATAATATATAAATAAAAAGCATCTTCAAAGGACCTTTTTTTAGTGGGCAAACTGTAAAGGTCCATTAAGTTCTACTTTTGTCCCAACAGGTAGAACTAAAAAGGTGAAAGAGACTTGTAATGATTTAGAAACTCCATTAGTCTCCTCCTCCTTTCAGAATCACTTATTTAGAACTTCTCTTCTGCAAAGGTGATCATCCTCTGATTCATTCTTTTGCAGGCTCTGTGTTCCATCACAAGTCCAAACTTTGAGTTGGGCTAAAGCCTTTTTAGGCAACTTGAAATGAGTTATTTTATCTCAGTATTCATTGAAAGGATTGGTTTCTCAGTTGGTAGATTGAACTGACTGTGCTGATTCTTAATTGGGATTATGCTCACTTTTTTAAAAAGTGTATTCATTGCATCTGTATGTTTCTGTGACGTAATTTTTTTTTAATAATTTTTATTGTGCTTTAAGTGAAAGTTTACAAATCAAGTTAGTCTGTCACATATAAGCTTATATACACCTTACTACATACTCCCATTTACTCTCCCCCTAATGAGTCAGCCCACTCCCTCCTTCCAGTCTCTCCTTTCATGACCACTTTGCCAGTTTCTAACCCTCTTTTTCTACCCTCCCGTCTTCCCTCCAGACAGGAGATGCCAACACAGTCTCAAGTGTCCACCTGATACAAGTAGCTAACTCTTCATCAGCATCTCTCTCCAACCCTTTGTCCAGTCCCTTCCATGTCTGATGAGTTGTCTTTGGGAATGGTTCCTGTCCTGGGCGAACAGAAGGTTTGGGGACCATGACCGCCGGGATTCTTCTAGTCTCAATCAGACCATTAAGTATGGTCTTTGTATGAGAATTTGGGGTCTGCATCCCACTGTTCTCCTGCTCCCTCAGGGGTTCTCTGTTGTGCTCCCTGTCAGGGCAGTCATCGGTTGTGGCCGAGCACCATCTAGTTCTTCTGTTCTCAGAATGATGTAAGTCTCTAGTTCATGTGGCCCTTTCTGTCTCTTGGGCTCATAGTTATCTTGTGACCTTGGTGTTCTTCATTCTCCTTTGATCCGGGTAGGTTGAGACCAATTGATGCATCTTAGATGGCCACTGGTTAGCATTTAAGACTCCAGATGCCACACTTCAAATTGGGATATGGAATGTTTTCATAATGGAATTTATTTTGCCAATTGACTTAGTCCTCTTAAGCCATAGTCCCCAAAACCCCGCCCTTCCTCCGCTGACCTTTGAAGCATTCAGTTTATCCCAGAAACTTCTTTCCTTTTGGTCCAGTCCAGCTGAGCTGACCTTCCCTGTATTGAGTATTGTCCTTCCCTTCACCTAAAGTAGTTCTTATCTACTAAATCAGTAAATAACCCTCTCCCACCCTCCCTCCCTCCCCCGTCTCATAACCACAAAAGAATATGTTCTCAGTTTATACTGTTCCTCAAGATCTTGTAATAGTGGTCTTATACAATATTTGTCCTTTTGCCTCTGACTAATTTCACTCAGCATAATGCCTTCCAGGTTCCTTCATGTTATGAAATGTTTCACAGATTCGTCACTGTTCTTTATCGATGCGTAGTATTCCATTGTGTGAATATACCATAATTTATTTAACCATTCCACCGTTGATGGACACCTTGGTTGCTTCCAGCTTTTTGCTATTGTAAACAGTGCTGCAATAAACATGGGTGTGCATATATCTGTTCGTGTAAAGGCTCTTATTGCTGTAGACTATATTCTGAGGAGTGGGATTTCTGGGTTCTATGGTAGTTCTATTTCTAACTTTTTAAGAAAACACCGGAAAGATTTGTACCATTTTACATTCCCACCAGCAGTGTATAAGAGTTCCAATCTCTCCGCAGCCTCTCCAACAGTTATTATTTTGTGTTTTTTGGATTAATGCCAGCCTTGTTGGAGTGAGATGGAATCTCATCGTAGTTTTAATTTGCATTTCTCTAATAGCTAATGATCGAGAGCATTTTCTTATGTATCTGTTAGCTGCCTGAATATCTTCTTTAGTGAAGTGCGTGTTCATCTCTTTTGCCCAGTTCTTGATGGGGTTGTTTGTCTTTTTGTGGTTGAGTTTTGACAGAATCATATAGATTTTAGAGATCAGGCGCTGGTCGGAGATGTCATAGCTGAAAATTCTTTCCCAGTCTGTAGGTGGTCTTTTTACTCTTTTGGTGAAGTCTTTAGATGAGCATAGGTGTTTGATTTTTAGGAGTTCCCAGTTATCGGGTTTCTCTTCATCATTTTTGGTAATGTTTTGTATTCTGTTTATGCCTTGTTTAGGGCTCCTAAGGTTGTCCCTATTTTTTCTTCCATGATCTTTATCGTTTTAGTCTTTATGTTTAGGTCTTTAATCCACTTGGAGTTAGTTTTTGTGCATGGTGTGAGGTATGGGTCCTGTTTCATATTTTTGCAAATGGATATCCAGTTATGCCAGCACCATTTGTTAAAAAGACTATCTTTTCCCCAATTAACTGACACTGGGCCTTTGTCAAATATCAGCTGCTCATAAGTGGCTGGATTTATATCTGGGTTCTCCATTCTGTTCCATTGGTATATGTGCCTGTTGTCGTACCAGTACCCGGCTGTTTTGACTACTGTGGCTGTATAATATGTTCTAAAATCAGGTAGAGTAAGGCCTCCCACTTTCTTCTTCTTTTTCAGTAATGCTTTACTTATCCACAGCTTCTTTCCCTTCCATATGAAATTGTTGATTTGTTTCTCCATCACATTGAAAAATGTCATTGGAATTTGGATCAAAAGTGCATTTTATATATAGATGGCTTTTGGTAGAATAGACATTTTTACTATGTTAAGTCTCCTATCCATGACCAGGGTATGTTTTTCCACTTATGTAGGTCACTTTTAGTTTCTTGCACTAGTACTTTGTAGTTTTCTTTGTATAGGTCTTTTACATCTTTGGTAAGATTTGTTCCTAAGTATTTTATCTTCTTGGGGGCTACTGTGAATGGTATTGATTTGGTGATTTCCTCTTCGATGTTCTTTTTGTTGATGTAGAGGAATCCAGTTGATTTTTGTATGTTTATCTTATAACCTGAGACTCTGCCGAACTCTTCTATTAGTTTCAGTAGTTTTCTGGAGGATTCCTTAGGGTTTTCTGTGTATAAGATCATGTCATCTGCAAATAGAGATAATTTTACTTCTTCCTTGCCAATCCGGATGCCCTTTATTTCTTTGTCTAGCCTAATTGCTCTGGCTAGGACCTCTAGCACAATGTTGAATAAGAGCGGTGATAAAGGGCATCCTCATCTGGTTCCCGTTCTCAAGGGAAATGCTTTCAGGCTCTCTCACATTTAGAATGATGTTGGCTGTTGGCTTTGTAGGAGATGCCCTTTATTATGTTGAGGAATTTTCCTTCAATTCCTATTTTGCTGAGAGTTTTTATCATGAATGGGTGTTGGACTTTGTCAAATGCCTTTTCTGCATCAACTGATAAGATCATGTGGTTTTTGTCTTTTATTTATATGGTGGATTACATTAATGGTTTTTCTAATATTAAACCAACCTTGCATGTTGTGTGATAAATTCCACTTGGTTGTGGTGGATTATTTTTTTGATCAGTCGTTGAATTCTATTGGGTAGAATTTTATTGAGGATTTTGGCATCTATGTTCATGAGGGATATAGGTCTGTAATTTCCTTTTTTTGTGGTCTCTTTCTGGTTTTGGTATCAGGGATATGGTGGCTTCATACAATGAGTTAGGTAGCATTCCATCATTTTCTATGCTTTGAAATACCTTTAGTAGTAGTGGTGTTAACTCTTCTCTGAAAGTTTGGTAGAACTCTGCAGTGAAGCCGTCCGGGCCAGGGCTTTTTTTTGTTGGGAGTTTTTTGATTACCGTTTCAATCTCTTATTTTGTTATGGGTCTATTTAGTTGTTCTACTTCTGATTATGTTAGTTTAGGTAGGTAGTGTTTTTCTAGGAATTCATCCATTTCTTCTAGGTTTGCAAATTTGTTAGAGTAAATTTTTCGTAATAATCTGATATGATTCTTTTAATTTCTGTTGGGTCTGTTGTGATGTGCCCCATCTCGTTTCTTATTCGGGTTATTTGTTTCCTTTCCTGTATTTCTTTAGTCAGTCTAGCCAATGGTTTATCAATTTTGTTAATTTTTTCAAAGAACCAGCTTTTGGCTTTGTTAATTCTTTCAATTGTTTTTCTGCTCTCTAATTCATTTAGTTCAGCTCTAATTTTTATTAGTTGTTTTCTTCTGGTGCCTGATGGATTCTTTTGTTGCTTGTTTTCTATTTGTTGAAGTTGTCGGGACAGTTCTCTGATTTTGGCTCTTTCTTCTTTATGTATGTGTGCATTTATCAATATAAATTGACCTCCGAGCACTGCTTTTGCTGTGTCCCAGAGGTTTTGATAGGAAGTGTTTTCATTCTTGTTGCATTCTCTGCGTTTCTTTATTCCCTCCTTAATGTCTTCTATAACCCAGTCTTTTTTGAGCAGGGTATTATTCAGTTTCCAAGTATTTGATTTCTTTTCCCTGTTTTTTCCGGTTTTGCTTACCACGTTTATGGCCTTGTGATCTGAGAGGATGCTTTGTAATATTTCGATGTTTTGGATTCTGCAAAGGTTTGTTTATGACCTAATATGTGGTCTATTCTAGAGAATGTTCCATGTGCACTAGAAAAAAAAAGTATACTTTGCAGCAGTTGGGTGGAGTGTTCTGTATAAGTCTATGAGGTCAAGTTGGTTGATTGTAGCAATTAGGTCTTCCGTGTCTCTATTGAGCTTCTTACTGGAAGTCCTGTCCTTCTCCGAAAGTGTTGTGTTGAAGTCTCCTACTATAATTGTGGAGGTGTCTATCTCACTTTTCAGTTCTGTTAGATTTTTTTTTATGTATCTTGCAGTCGTGTCATTGGGTGAATAAATATTTAATATGGTTATATCTTCCTGGTCAGTTGTCCCTTTGATCATTATGTAGTGTCCTTCTTTATCCAATTGCTGGATTCTGCTCCTCTCACTTCGTATTGAGTTGTCTAATTCTGTAATTTATTTAATCTTTTGGATTTCTGAATGCTGTCTCTCTATGGATTCTTGCAGCTTAATAATTTTTCCACTATGTTCTTGAATAATGTTTTTGATTTCTTCAACTGCTTTATCAGTGTGTTCCTTGGCTTTTTGTGTAGATTGCCTTATTTCATTTCTGAGGTTATCCCTGATGTCTTGAAGCATTCTGTAAATTAGTTTTTTATATTCTGCATCTGGCAATTCCAGGATTATATCTTCATTTGGGAAAGATTTTGTTTCTTTAATTTGGGGAGTTGTAGAAGCAATCATGGTCTGCTACTTTATGTGGTTTGATATCGACTGCTGTCTCCAAGCCATCTGTAAGATATTGTAATGATTTATTTTATGTTTGCTCACTGAGTCTTGTCTTGTTTTGGTTCCTTTCAATATACGTAGATGGGCTACTAGATTGTGCTGTCTTGATTGTGTTAGCCTTTGAATCACTTATGTCCTATTACCAGCTGGTTTGGGCTGTTACCAGATATATAAGCCTAAGAGTCCATTCACTATTTTTGAGTAGAGTCTGATTTTGGGTCACCAAGTGTGTGGTGTAGACTGTCACCTATTCACTTAGAGGAGTAGTGTTGATAGTTGTGTGCACCAGATTCTAGTAGCAGCAGGTGGTCACACTCCGGGGGAGGCAAGATTCTGACAGGCTTCCCCCAAGTGCTAGTGAGGTAGGTGTGTCTCTATTCCTAAGGCAGTTTGGTGGGTGGGCTCTGCAGCTGTACCTTAGGCGCCCAATGCATGTACCTCTACAGATTGGTAGATGTCACTATCCTCAGACCCCTATGGCAGGAGGCTAGGTGGTTTGGGTGGAGCTTCAGCCCTCAGTTCCCCGTTGTGGGTCAGTGAGGGCTCTGTTTAATAGTAGAGATATCAGACCTGGGAAACTTGTCTTTCCAGTAATCTGCTAAAACAATTACAGTCAGATCACTATCAGAATTGCCTTTGCAGTATAATAGCCACCTTGTTCCCTGTAGGGATGAAAGCCCAAGACTGTGGATCTCATATGCTTGGCTGGAGCTGGTTCTGTATTTTTAGTCCAATTTTGGGAAGTCAGGAAAGGATATTTGGTCCCTGGGTTTTTTGTAGCTGCTTCTCTCAGGCCAGGAGAATGGGTTAGGAAAAGACAAGACAAAAAAAAAAAAAAAACCACAGAGCATTTCACTCTCTGGCCCAGGAAATTCCAATGTTAAGGAAGCCTCCTGGGAAGTGGAGAAGAGGGATCAGATAGATAGTAGAGTAGCACCCAGGAATATAGACAAAGTTACTTGTATTGCTTGGTGATGACTGTTTTATCTGAGATTCCCGAGGCGCGTGTAGCCTGTGTGTGTTGGCTGGGTCCAGATTGCCCCCGAGGGTCAGGCCTGGGTCCTGTGCTTGTGCTGTTTCAGAAGCCGTGGTCAGTTCCTCTGCTCCCAGTCCGAAGCCCAGCGCCAGGTTTCCCCGGCTGGGACTCCGCACTCCAGGCTCCAAAGCCAGTTGCTGCCTCCCGGTGACCTATCCTCCTGTCAGCCGCATCGCTGCTCTGCCTGTGTGCACTGGCTGGGCTTCCCCAGAGGTCACTTCTGGGGCCTAGGGCTGCGTCCTGTGTTTGCGCCGTCTCAGGATGCGTGCTCACCTCCCCTGCGCCCAGTCTAATGCCTGGCGCCAAGGTTTTCTGACTGGGACGCTGGCTCCAGTCTCTGAAAACAGTCGATGCTTGCCCATGGTTGCTCGTTCTCTTGTTAGCTGCGTCAGTGTGCAGCCTGCTTGCGCTGGCTGAGTCTCTGTCGGTCAGGTCAACTCTTTAGATCTTTGTTTGATGGTCAGGGTTCGTAGATTGTCATGTATGTGATCGATTCACTTGTTTTTCCGAGTCTTTGTTGCAAGAGGGATCCGAGGTATCTTCTACCTAGTCAGACATCTTGGCCCCGCCTCAACAGTATATTTTTTATCATCTCTTTTGTGTTTTCCATCTTTTTCTTTTTGTAATACATTCTGGATAATCTCTTAAAACAAACGTTAACTCACTAGTTCTCTTTTCAGTCCTGTTGTTAAACTTGTTCATTGAGTTTGTAATTTTAGAAATTGTAATTCTTTTTATTTTTATAATTTCTCTGTCCTTTTTTCAATTTTATTATGACATTTTTAACTTTATTTTGAAATAATTACAGACTCACAGAAAATTGCAAAAGTAATACATAGAGTCTCCTGTAACGTGCACCCAGCTCCTACCAATGGTACCATCTTATGTAACTATAGTATAATATCAAAACTAGGAAAATGACATTGGTGCAATACTGTTAATTAGACTACAAATCTTATTCCACTTTCACCAGTTTTTACCTGAACTCTGTGTGTGTGTGTGTGTAGCAGTAGTAGTAGTACTGTGCAATTTTATCCCATGTACAGATTTGTGTAACCAACCTAATCTTAAAATATAAAACTGCTCTGTCACTACAAAGGAACTGCCTTGTGCTACCTCTTAATCGTTGCTCCCCAGAAACCACTAATTTGTTCTCAATCTCTGTGTCATTTCAAGAATATTGTATAAATGGAATCATACAGTTTGCAACCTTTTAAGATTGACTTTTTCACTCAGTATAGTGCCTGTAAGATCCATCCAAGTTGTTCCATATGTCAGTAGTTTGTTCCTTTTTATTGCTAGGTAGTTTTCCCTTGCATGGATGTACAATAGTTTGCTTATCCATTCACTTGCTGAAGATCATTTAAGTTGCTTCCAGTTTTTGGTTATTATGAATAAAGCTGCAATGGAAATTGGAGCACAGATTTTGCCAACATTAACACTATATTTTAAATTTTAGGTATTCTAATAGATGTGTAGTGATACCTCATTGTAGGTATTGTTTGCATTTCTGTAATGGCTGATGGAAGAGCCCTGGTGGCACATTGGTTATGAGCTCAGCTGCTAACCAAAAAGTCAGCAGTTCAAACTCACCAGTCGCTCCATGGCAGAAAGATGTGGCAGTCTGCTTCCATAAATGTTATAGCCTTGGAAACCCTATGGGGGAAGCTCTGTTCTGTCTTATAGGGTCGCTGTGAATTGGAATCGACTCAGTGGCAGTTGGCCAATGGCTGATGATGTGGAGCATCGTCTCGTGTACTTATTTGCCATCCATATATTCCCTTTGGGGAAATACCTGCTCATGCCTTTTGCCCATTTTCTAATAAAATTTTTTTAACTGTTGAGTTTTGAGTGTCCTTTAAATATTCTACATACTTTTGTTGAATATGTGGTTTACAAATGTTTTCTCTCAATCTATAGCTTGTCTTTTTATTCTCTGAACTGGGTCTTTTGCAGAGCAAATGTGTTTAATTTTAATGAAGTCCAATTTGTCATCTTTTCTTCTATGGATCATGTTTTTGGTCTTTGCCTATCCCTAGATCCTGAAGACTTTCCTCCTGTATTTTTCCTAAAAATGTTTTGTTTTACATTTAAGTCTATGATCTATTTTGAGTTAATATTTATGTATGTGTGATTTAGCTTATGGCTCATTTTTTTGCCTATCCAGTTGTTCCAGCACTGTTTGTTGAAAATGCTATCCTTTTTTCCCCCCATTTATTTTTTATTATTTATTTGCTTTTCCACCTTTGACAAAAATCAGTTGGGCATAGTTGTGTGGGCCTATCGTATAGGGTCGCTATGAGTCAGAATCGACTCGATGGCACTGAGTTTTTTTTATCCTGTTCCGTTGATCTATGTGTTCATCGTCTGCCAATAACACATTATTGTACTGTACTGTATTGTACTATAACTGTAAAGTAAGCCTTTCTATCAGAGTGATTTTTTTTCTGCTTCATTCTAGTTTTTCAATATTTTTTTTTAGCTACTCTAAGGCCTGTGCCTTTCCATATATATTTTAGAATAAGCCTGTTTATATTTTTAAAAAATCTTTCTGGGATTCTTACAGGAATTGCATTAAACCTCTATATCAATTTGGGAAGAATCGACATCTTTATTATGTTGAGTCTTCCAAACCGTGGATGTGGTATGTCTATTTATTTAGGCCTTTGATTGATTTCCTCAGCATTTTGTAGTTTTTAACATACAGATTTTGTATATATTTTGTTAAGTGTAAACCTAAGTATTTCATTTTATTTTGAGGGATTTTAAATGGTATCATATTTTAATTTTGGTTTTTGAATGTTTAAAATGTTAGTATATATAAATGTGGTTAAATGAGTGTGTTACTCTTGTTCTTGTGTCCTGCCATCTTTCTGAATTCACCTGTTATGTCCTGCCATCTTTCTGAACTCACCTATTATTTCCAGGAGTTTTTTGTTGTTGTTGTAAATTTTTTTGTATTTTCTAGATAGACAATCATGTCATTTGCAAATAGAAGTAGTTTTATTTTTTGCTTCCAATCTACATGCCTTTGATTTTTTTTTTTTCTTTTGCCTATTGCAGGGGCTAGAACTTCTAGTACTAGGTTGATAAAGTGATGAGAGGGGACATTATAAAGTTATTTTTTCACTTGTTCCTGATCTTAGGGGAAACCATCCAGTTTTTCACCATTAAGTATGATGTTGCTATTGTTGTTAGGTGCTGTTGAGTCAGTTCCAACTCATAGTGACCCTGTGTACAGCAGAAGGAAACAGTGCCCAGTCCAGTGCCATCCTCACAATCATTGCTGTGTAGGAGCCCATTGTTGTAGCCACTGTGTTGATCCATCTCGTTGAGGGTTTTCCTCTCTTTCACTGACCCTCTACCAAGCATGATGACCTTCTCCAGGGGTTGGTCCCTCCTGATAACATGTCCAATGTATGTGAGATGAAGTCTCATCATCCTCACTTCTAAGGAGCTGTACTTCTTCCAAGACAGATTTATTTGTTCTTCTGGCAATCCGTGGTATATTCAGTATTCTTTGCCAACACCATAATTCAAAGGCATCGATTCTTCTTCGGTCTTCCTTATTCATTGTCCAGCTTTCACATGCATATGAGGCAATTGACAATACATTGGCTTGGGTTCGGTGCACGTTAGTCCTCAAAGTGACATCTTTGCTTTTTAATACTTTAAAGAGGTCTTTTGCAGCAGATTTGCCCAATGCAATACACCATTGATTTCTTGACTGCTGCTTCCATGGGTGTTGATTGTGGATCCAAGTAAAATGAAATCCTTGACAACTTCAGTCTTTGTTTATCATGATGTTGCTTATTGGTCCAGTTGTCAGGATTTTTGTTTTCTTTATTTTGAGATGTAATCCATACCGAAGGCTATAGGCTTTGATCTTCCTCAGTAAGTGCTTCAAGTCCTCTTTGCTTTCAGCAAGCAAGGTTATATCGTCTGCATATTGCAGGTCGTTAACGAGTCTTCCTCCAATCCTGATGCCACATTCTTCTTCATATAGTTCAATTTCTCAGATTATTTGTTAAGCATATGGATTAAATAAGTATGGTGAAAGTACAACCCTGATACACACCTTCCCTGATTTTAAACCACTCAGTATCCTCTTGTTCTGTTCCAACGACTACCTCTTGATCTATGTACAGATTCTGCATGAGCACAATTAAGTGTTCAGGGAGTTTCATTCTTCACAATGTTATCCATAATTTGTTATGACCCACACAGTCAAATGCCTTAGCATAGTCAATAAAACACAGGTAAACACAAAGATGGATTGACACAGTGTCTGCAACAATGGGCTCAAACATAGCTACGATTTGTGAGAATGATGCAGGACCAGGCAGTGTTTCGCTCTGTTGTACACAGGGTTGCTATGAGCCGGAATCACCTGCATTGTAGGTAACAACAACAGCAACTTTCTGGTATTCTCTGCTTTCAGCCGAGATCCAACTGACATCAGTAATGATATCCCTTGTTGCCTGTCCTCTTCTGAATCCAGCCTGATTGTTAACTGTAGGTTTTTTTGGTACCCAAACCACCCACTGCCGTCGAGTCGATTCTGACTCATAGCGACCCTATAGGACAGAGTTTTTTTTGGCAGATGCTCTTTATCAAGTTGAGGTAATTTCCGTCTATTCTTAACTGACTATTGGTTTGTTTTTGTTTTTGTTTTTGTTTTAGTTTATCATGAATAAATGTTGAATTTTGTCAAATGCGTTTTCTGTGTCAATCGATACAATCATCTTATTTTTCTATTTTAGCGGGTTGTTACACTGGATTATATTATCGGTTTTCAGACAGTGCACCAAACTTACATACCTGGATAAATCTCACTTGGTTATGGCATATAGTTATTTTTATGTATTGCTGGGCTCATTTTCCTAATATTTTGTTAAGTTTATTTGTGTCTGTGTTCATGAGGGAGATTGGTGTATAGTTTTATTTTTTTACATTGTCTTTTTCTCTGGCTTTGGTACCAGGGTAGCCTCACAAAATGAGTGAGGAAGTATTCTTCCCTGTTATTCTATTTTCTCTAAAATACTGTGTAAATTGGTGTTAGTTCTTTAAATATTTGGTAGAATTCTCCAGTGTAATCATCTGGGTCTGGAAATTACTTTTTCTGGAGCTTTTTACTACAGATTCAATTTCTTTAATGGCTATATAGACATTTAGATTATCTATTTCATTTTGGTCATTTTTTGGGGTTTTGGTTCTTTTTTCTATCCTCTGTTTCTTTGCTGAAGCTTTTCCATTTGTTTCACCCGTGTTCATAAATGCTCATGGGAGTATTTTTATGATGGCTTCTTTAAAATATTTATTAGATAATTCTGATGTCTCTGTCATCTTGGTGTTGGCATTTGTTGCTTTTCTTTTCTCTTTCATGTTGAAATTTTCTTAATTATGGGTATGATGTGCAGTTTTCATTTTTATCTTGGAAATTTTGGTTATTATGAGATTCTAGATCTTATTTAAATTTTCTATTTTGACAGGCCTCTGCTGACACTGCAGGGAGGCAGAGGCACCTTGTTCATGATAGGCTGGGGGAGAGGTCCAGGCTCCTCTTTGGTCCCTGCTGACAGGATGGGTGGGGAGGGGGTGCCTTGTTGCTGTGGAGTGGGAGTGGAGGTCTGCCCACCCACCTCAGCATTTTCTGATGAGGGTAGTGGTGAGGTATTCCCCGCTTCCCCACCATGGCTTTTGACTGGAATAGGGCAGGTGCTGTTAAGCTTTCTGATTTGTGAGGTCTTCACTTTCCCAGTCCTTTGCCTAGCGAGATCAGGCTTTTCTTGGGTTTTTTTTTTTTTTTTTTGTCTGTGCCCTTTGGCATTTTCAGTTTGTGGGCTTTTCCAGTTACTAGTCTGGGATACATATGAGGGGAAAAAGCTACTGAACTCACTGCTGGGCCATTCCTTAAACACCAAGGTCCCTAGCCGGTCTACAGGCTTCTCTTTTCTTATGTTTGTTTTGTATGTAATGTCCGGAGTTTTAGTATTTGGCAGAAAGAATAGGGAGGAATCAGGGGCCCTTGAATTTGTTTTAATTACGGATTAATTTGTGCCTTCTTGATTTTTTTTCTTTATCAGTTTTGTCAGAGGTTTTTTTTTTGTTTTGGACCTTTTTTGAAGAACCAAGTTTTGTATTTGTCGATTTTCTCAATTGTCTCTATTCTCTCTTTGCCTAATTTCTCGTCTTTTCTGTATTATTACCTTCCTTGTACTTTCTGTGGATACTTGCTGTACTTTCACTAACTTCTTAAATTGGATCCTTGGCACGTTAATTTTCTGCCTTCCTTTATGCTTAGTGTAGGTTTTTAAGGCTGAAGGTTTTCTTCTAAGTCCTGTTGTAGCTGCTCACCACAAATGTTGGCATGCAGTCATTTTATTATTGTTGAAGTCTAAGTATTTTCTAATTTTATTATGTTGTTTTCCTCCATTTCTTATTTGGAAGCATTTTTTAAAATTATGTCAAGGAAATTATAAAGTTATTTTTTCACTAATGATTTCTAATTTAATTATCTAGTGAGTAGAAATCATGGTCTGTTGAATCTTATCTTCAAAATTAGTTGAAACTTGCATTATAAACTAGGATATTGTGAATTGTTTTGTTTTTTCTCTTCGAGCTTTAGGAGAACGTGTAATTTCTACTTGTTGTTATTAGGTGCCTTCAAGTAGATTCTGACTCATAGCAACCCAACGGCCATCTGTACCTGACAATTTGTAGCTATAGGGTCGCTGTGAATTGTCAGGTACAGATACATACATACATATGTATAAAACCAAACTCATTGTCACTGAGTCAATTCTGACTCATAGTGACCCTGTAGGACAGACCAGAAGGTTTCCAAGGTTCTAATAGCCACGTCTTTCTCCCACAGAGCCCCTGGGAACATTTGGACTGCTGACTTTTCAGTTCGCAGCTGAGCGCTTAACAGTTGTACCAACATGTGTTTGTGTGTGTGCGTGTGTATGTGTGTATATATACACATATATATGTATAAATATATACACACACATACCCTACAGCAATGGGTACATATATGAACCAAACCAAACCTGTTGCCATCGAGTCTGTTCTGACTAATAGCGACCCTATAGGACAGGGTAGAACCACCTCATAGGATTTCCAAGGAGCGGCTGATAGATTCAAACTGCCGACCTTTTGGTTAGCAGCCAACCTCTTAACCACTGTGTCACCAGGGCACCATGTATATGTACATAAATACATATTATATGTATGACACACACACCATTATCAGGTTTGGTGTGTTGTTCATGTATCCTACATCCTTATTACTTATTTACTTTTCGTGTATACTTGTATGAACCGTAATTGTGAAACATGTCGACATCTCCCCCCGGATGGACAATTAGTTGATTGTACCTCTAGTTCTTGGCTTGGATGTCACCCATCAGGTTGAATCCTCCAATCATAGGCTTTCGTCGCATCCATGTAGTTCTTCATCACTTGTAAACAATTATACTATGTTCTGACTGAATCATTGCTATAATCTCCTAAATTCTCTCTTGGCTTTTCCTGCCCCTTTTCACCTTCATCTCATTTTCCATACTAGCAGCTAAAATGCTCGCTCTAAAACATTGTGCTGTATCATGCCACTTCTTTTTTTAAAACCCTCTCACAGCTCCATGTTTCATGCAGACTCCACTCTGCTCTCATTCTTGAAATGGCCTCTAAAACCTTACCTAATCTGGCTCCTCCTTAGTTATCTAGAAAAAAAAAAAAAAAATTTTTTTTTTTTTACTCTCCCATTTTTGTTTTTAACTCTCCCTTTTGCTCACGCCTCTACAGCGCCGTGGCCTTTTGGCTGCTCCTCAGCGTTGCAGATACACTCTTCCTTTCGGACCTGTAAATTCTCCATTCCCTCTTCATGTAACATTCTTCCGCATGATGAATGCTTGTCTCCCTCCTCTACCTCCTTCAGATCTTTATCCCATGTCTCCATCTAAAATTGCACTCCCCACCTCCAGCAGTCTGCTTGTTTTCAGTGGGGCTGGCCTCCTACCCAGCTCCAGGGGCATGCCCTTTGAGAGGATGATTGCCCCACAGCATTTAGGAAATGCTGTCACTTTGGGAAAAATCTTGTGGCTTACGTCCCTAAGCACGGACACATCAGTTACAAGCTGTAACTGAGAGTGCCCTCAATACCTAAAGCCTTTGTATGACTTGGGGTGACTGGGGTGGGAGTGTGGTACTTGCCCACCTTCACAGCAGCCCCCACATGCTGCCTGACTAGTGGTTAAGAGCTTGGCTGGTAACCAAAAGGTCGGCAGTTCAAATCTACCAGCTGCTCCTTGGAAACCTGTGGGGGCAGTTCTACTCTGTTCTATAGGGTCACCATGAGTCAGAGTCAGCTCGATGGCAAGAGGGCAGGCAGGAGGTATGCAAGGAATCCCTGGGTGGCCAAACAGTTAAGACCACTACCCAAAAGGTTGGAGGTTTGAAACCACCCAGAGGCACCTTGGAAGAAAGGCCTGGTGATCTGTTTCTGAAAGGTCACAGCCTTGAAAACCCTGTGGTATGCAGTTCTACTCTACAACACATGAGGTCCCCATTACTAAGGATCAACTCAAGGGCAAATGGTGTTTGGAAGAGGCACACTTCCTGCTTTGCCTACCAATATCACAGCAGCAGGACACCTGCCACAATAGCATTCAGCTTTGCTGGAGGATTTCACATAGCAAAAATAAGAGGCAATATTAATTAATCTAGGTTTCTCTGTTCCTTCATAAGCACTAACTATATTGACACCGCTGAATTGTGGTGTCGTTGAAGAATATCGAATATACCATGGACTTCTTGGAAGAACTAGGACCAGAATTCTCCTTAGAAGCAAAGATGGCGAGACTACGTCTCATATACTTTGGGTATGTTGTCAGGAGGGATCAGTCCCTGGAGTAGGACATCATGCTTGGCAAAGTACACGGTCAGCGGAAAAGAGGAAGACCCTCAAGGAGATGGACTGACACAGTGGCTGCAACAACGGGCTCAAGCATAACAACGATTGTGAGGATGGCGCAGGACCGGGCAGTGTTTCATTCTGTTGTACACAGGGTCACTATGAGTCGGAACCGACTTGATGGCACCTGACAACAGCAACTCTGTATTCAGCATTATGTAAGGTTCCGTTTACACATGGTTTCATTATGGTCTCATGCAGCACTGCAAGGGCTGTGTAAGTTTCCTCGTCTTATACATGAGGAACTGAAGTAGTCCTGGGTCTTAGTCCGTGCAAGTGGCAAAGTTGGGGTCCAAACTCTCAGGTATGGCTGTGTTCCTTGCTCTCCAGACAGATTCATAAGATGGAGGTTGGGATGTGTGTGTATGTGTGTACGTTTTGCTTTACTTAAGGTTGAACAAATTTGTGTATTATGCAGAGGCGTCGTTTTATCAATTAATTGCTAGGCTCTTTGTCTTTCTACTGGGTACCCCTGAGATTTAAGGTATTCACCTAGAGATCTTCTAAACTTTTCTTTTCTCCCTAAAAGTACCATACCTTGGTTCCTGAGGAGCACACCTAGAGGCGGGGGAATTGACAGCTCAGCTTTTATGTGTCTTTGTTTTTCTTAACGAATCTTGGTTAACACAAGCATCGTCTGCCAGATTATCTCTTATTGAGTCCTGGTTTCCTGTCTGAAATGGCCACTGTGAAGACTGTGTGAGAGGCAGGACAACACGGAGGAAGCCCAGGCGGGACAGTCCTTTGCCTCATAACCGCCTGCTGTTTCAAACCTTCTGGCGAAGCCCAGGCCATTCATTCAGAGCGCATGTAATGATGTGAGCTGCTTATGCACCCATGGGTGCGTGTGTGCATTTGCCTGTGTGTGTGCATGGGTGTATATAGCAGCTGATTGGGCATCTTTTGTTTAGACTGTGTCCAGGAGGGGATGTGACATGCCTGGGGATTCTGTAATTTGAAACTGATTTGTTGTGGTGACGTGCTAAGCAAGATATTAAAAATCATGTTTCTGTTACGACTAAATCGGCTGTACATCGAGGGAAGGCCGCAGGGGTGAGGAAAGGGAGTCACAGGCTGTGTTTTATCCTCTCTGTCTCCCTCCCTTCCTAATACCACTGTGTTTCCCGATGAAAAGAACACAGACCAGACCGCTTTGTCTCTGCGATTCTTATTGTGACTCATAGCGAACTCTCAGGATGCTTTTCTCCCAGGCTTCCTGAGCGTGTTGTTGATGTTGGAAGAAGTGGGTCACTGAGTGAATATGTCTGTCATTCCGTTTTCTGGATTGCTGGGCACATGGTGCTCCTTACCAGTTTAATGACATGTCAGGGATA
The DNA here is from genome assembly GCF_030014295.1 of Loxodonta africana. NCBI lineage: Eukaryota > Metazoa > Chordata > Mammalia > Proboscidea > Elephantidae > Loxodonta > Loxodonta africana. Next base: position 228,115,145 of record NC_087343.1, read on the forward strand.
TATAGATAAATTTATAGGTATAGGTGTAGACATAGATAGAGCTGTTTGGTGAACTAGTGCCCTTGAGATGTTTTTAAAACAATGTAAATCACAAATGGAATATTCTTGGTTAAAGGTTACTAATTTCTGGTTTTATTGCATTGTAATTGAAGACGATTATCTGTATTATTTCTATTTTATGTTACTCGGTAAGATTTTCTTTGTGACCGAAAATATGCTAAATTGCATGTGTGTTTAGGGAGGTTTGTTCTCTATTGTTGGAATATAAAGTTTGATGTATATATCCATAACATCTCCTTAATTTATGTTTTTAGCTCATTTTCACGTTCGCTTATTTCTTACCCTCTAGCCTGTTTTGGACTGAGAGTGTTTTGTTAATATTTGCTATTATGACTGTGTTTCTGTCAGTTCCTCTTTCTAACACCTACAGTTTCTGCTTTATAAAGCCGGCTTCTGTGTTTTCTGTGTCATGTACATTTTTAACTATTATATCTTCATTGTGAATTGCGTATGTTATCATTAGAAAGTGCTCCTCTTGGTCTTGTTTAATGCTTTAAAGACCTAGATTGTACCTTGTCTGATATCTACATTACAAGCCCTGTTTTTTTTTATCTTTTGCCCGATGTACTTTTGCCTATTTTAACCTTTATTAATGCCCTTTGCAATTATTGGGTCTCTTGTATAAAGCAGATTTAGCTTTGAGAGCCAATCAGAAACCTTTAATAGGTGGATTAAACCCATTTACTTTTGTTCATTTATTAATAATATGTTCAGTTTCTGTCATATTCTTGTTGCTATATTTAGTGTGTATTTTATTTATTGTGTATCTTTTTCTATGTGGTCTGTCTGCTTTGTTTTTCTCTCTCTCTTTAGTTCTTTTGGTACACAGGGAGGCTTGGATTTTCATTGTTTTGGCTACCTTTATAATATTATCTTTTATAATGCCTTTATCCCTATTTTTTATCCCTGTCTTTCTTCCCGTGGCTTTATTTGGTTTGTCAGCTTACTTAAAAGGATATATTTTCTTCCACCTATTTTCCAGCCACAGTGACCTTATTCTACTTTCTCTCTTTTTTTTTTCTGACTCGTCTACCTCTGATTCATTTAGTTGTATTTTTACTTTTTCAAAACAACCTCCTCCCCCCCCGAAAAAAATTTTATTTTTCATGCTCCTCCTGCACCCTTGTCCCTACCTTTTGTTTTAGTCTTTGATAACAAAGACTTACTATTTTTGCTTATGCTGAAATTTCCCAGTTATCTCTTGGTTTGAAAGAGCTTGTCTTATAGTAGATTTCTCAGGAAAGAGTTATAAATACAAGTTCTTGGATACTTAAAACTATTTTCCTGCAAATTTAATTCTTGAAGGATGGTTTGGCCAGATATAAAATCCTTTGGCCATACTTTATTTTTATGTGAATTTATGAAAATATTGTCCACTGGTAACTTCTTTTGTGCATTACGGTCAGAAAATCTGATACCAGCCTGATTTTTTTTCTTTTGTTAAGTGAGCTGGTCTTTTTCCCTAGAGTCCCAAGGAATTTTCTCTAAGTCTTAATAGTTTTACTGTAATATGCTTCAGAGGTGACCGTTTGGGGTCAGCCTTCTCAGGTGTGTGATCAACCTCTTTAATTCATAGGTTCATACTTTCTTTTTTATTTCTAGAAAAAGTTCCAAGATTTTAAGTATTAGTTCTATATCATAGTTTTGCATTTCTTCTTTGGGAATTGCAATTATAAGTTTCTTAGATATTTTTTTAACCTTTTTTTCTATCCATCCGTTTTTCTTTGATCATTTTTAACCTCTTGGCTGTCCCTCCCCCCTTGGTTTTTTTCTCAACCCTCTCAAGTTTCCTTTAGTATGCATTCAGTTGAATTTATTCTCTTTTGGAACCATATAATTTAGTTTTTATTTCTAGACTGGTTTTATCTTTATGTCATAAGTGTGATTAATTCTTATTTTACAGCTTCCTGTTTTACGTTAATTGTCCACTTCTATTCTGAGATTTTTAGTGTTCGTTTCTGGTGTTTCTCATATCCACACATGCTTTTAGCAGTTTTAATTTGTATTGTTATATTAAAGTTCTCCTCTGCTTCGTGGCCGGGGAGTAATTGTATCAGCGGGAGAGTTTTGAGTTTTTGCTTTCTTCTTATGGAACCCTAATGGGCTTCAGAGCTGGCTCAGCTGATTTGAGAATGTTATTTGTCCATAGGGATTTTACATGGCTTTTTTCAATTATTTTAAAAGGACTTGGATTTTCCCAAACTAGCAATAACAGGTGTTTCTAACTGGGGAGGTGAATGTTGCCGGTTATGAAGTGGTTTCCCAGGTTTCTTTGTCCAAAAGTATCTTTTTCTGTTGGTCAGTAAAATGCAGTTTTTTAAAAAATGATACCTTTGGAGGTGAGGTTAAATCAGTGTATATTCTGATTCTGTGATACCATATTTTTATGCAAATGACACACACGTTCTACATTTGCCAACCCAAGGACCCCCGCCCCGCCCCCCGACCACCACCCACCCCGGCTGGGTATTTTCTTAAGCTAATTTTTTTTTTTTTTTACAGCAACATTTAAGAAAAATTGGCATAGTGCACTTATGAAAATACCTCTCAGGGGAGGGTGCAGTTGGCAAAAAAGCGTATAGTGTGCCGTGTTACTTGCTTAAAAATATGGTATTCTTTTATTTCTGTAGGAACCTTAATTTCAGTAGTTTCTCTACTTACTTCCCCTTCCCACCAAGCTTCTAAGATATACCTCCTTCTTCCAAGTTAGTCTCTGTCTCATCCAAAAGCATTATTTCTCCAAAATTGTCAGCTATGATCTCATGCACTGTCACACTCCTACCTTTTGATTCCTCAGAAGTCAGTGCTTTGACCCACAAGATCAAATTTGTTCTCATTACTTACCTTTTAGGATGGAATCCTCTCTTCTTGGGAGTAATATTATCTGTGTCCTACCACTGCTAGGACCCCACAATACTTTCTACCACAGAAGAAAGGCCTGGCAAACTCCTTCCATAAAGATTACAGTCAAGAAAACCCTATGGAACAGTTCTACCCTGTAACACATGGGCTCGCTGTGAGTTGAAATCGACTTGACAGCAATGGGTTAGCATTCGAAACCTCCTAGTATGTCCTTGGTGCATATTATGGGTGGTTATATTTGCTCCGTTTGCTTATCAGTGGCTTTTTAGAAGATTTAGGGAAATTCTGATTTAGATGGCCTGTATAATTCTGTGGGAACCCAGGAAATAGACATTCAAAATTTAGATGTTTCTAGCTTCTAACGATGAGGCGCTGGTGGTTCAGTGGTAGAATTCTTGCCTTCCATGTGGGAGACCCAGGTTCAAATCCCGGCCAACGCACCTCATGTGCAGCCACCACCCATCTGTCAGTGGGGGCTTATATGTTGCTATGATGCTGAATTTCTAGACTAAGTTGAACTAAGAAGAAAGGCCTGGTGGTTGACTTCCAAAAATCAGCCAATGGAAACGTTATACCCACGATAGTCTGATCCATAACTGACCATGAGAATGGCACGGGGCTGGGCAGCATTTCAATCCATGTGCATAGGGTCACCATGAACCGAGGTCTGACTCAGTGGCAGCTAACAACAGCTTCTAATGTTGCTGTAATTTGGGTCTAATGCCATTCTCTTTCCTGATAATTTGTATGTGGCCTGTAATATTTTTAATGCCTGGAAGGTTTTTTAAAAAATCGTGTACATGTCTGACTGAGACTAGAAGGACCCTGGCGGTCATGGTCACCAAACTTTCTTTTGGCCCAGGACAGGAACCATTCCCGAAGACAACTCATCGGACATGGAAGGGACTGGACAGTGGGTTGGAGAGAGATGCCGATGAGGAGTGAGCTTCTTGTATCAGGTGGACACTTGAGACTGTGTTGGCATCTCCAGTCTGGAGGGGAGACAGGAGGGTAGAGAGGGTTAGAAACTGGCAAAAGGGTCACGAAAGGAGAGACTGGAAGGAGGGAGCAGACTGACTCATTAGGGGGAGAGTAAATGGGAGTATGGAGTAAGGTGTATATAAGTTTATATGTGAGAGACTGACTTGATTTGTAAACTTTCACTTAAGGCACAATAAAAATTATTTTAAAAAATCATGTCCATGATTTCATGTGCCTTGAGATCTTTTTTATTTTATTTTTTTACTAGTGAGTATAGGTAATCTTCTGGTTGTGAACATCTGACTTAGCAACAACTCGTACTGGCCCTTTAATGATATGTAAATTTGCCCTCACTTTGAAACGGTTGAACCAACCCCTGCTCAAAACAAATTCTTCATCACAATCACCTTTACTTGCTGCACGTGCGGCTTTTAAATCATTGAAAAGGCTTTGAGTGTTTTCTTGCACTAAAGGCTAAATAAGAACCATATGCACCTGTTTCAACTAACTACAAATTCAACTTAAAGACACAGTTAGGAATGGATCTCATTCATAACCCAGGACTGCCTCTACCTAGAGGGTCCTTTCAAAATTGAAATCCATGTTCTTCAGTTCTAAGAAATGTTCTTGTATTATACCTTTGGTAATTTCTTTTCTCCAATTTCTTGCACACCACTTCTAAAACTTTTATTATTCAGATGTTGCACCTCCTGGATTTATCTGCTTATGTCATACCTATATCTCCCATTTTTTATTCATTTGTCTTCTTGTTCTTTCTGGGAGATTATTTTCTGACTTTGGTTCGTAACTTCTTGTTCTTGTTTCATGAGTACACAGCTCCTATAAATTTTAGGAGTTGTGCACGTGTTCTAATGCTCCCTGCACTGTCTGTGTCTCCTGAATGTTTAATGTTTGCTTGTTCAAGCCTTGCGTTTTGTGTTGGGAGGTTTCTTGCAATATCTGGTGATCCTTGATGAACGTGATGTATGAGAGTGAGACCTTCAGCTGCTGCTGGAAAGCATCATGTGCATGGATGAGGCCTTTCAGTTGCAGGTTTTACTGTAGACTGATCGAGCAGGAATTTGACAATTGGATTGTGGAGCCATCACGTGACAGAATCTGGAGGTTCTTTCTTTTGGCCTCATACTTTACTGAGAGTGACTTCTCAGTTCTCCTGATTCGAGAGCATTAACCTGGCTGCTAGAAATTCTGAGAGCCTCTTGGGACAAGGGGGGCAATAGGTCATCATTGTTCAGTCTGTTTTCTTCTACTTAATCCATCTGTTTTAATTTTGACATTTCACTATCTTCAGAACTGTTTTCTGTTATTGAATCCATATCCTAAATGGGTTACCCTCTTCGGAGTCTTCCATGGGGATAGAAGAGTAATCAACTAGTGGCAAGAGGTGCTATAGGATTTCTGCAACGGGTTTGGTTTTTTGGTTTAATGCTTCCTTATAGAAAATTTTAATTATTACTGTTGTTTTTACCCACTTGCCTCCAGCCCTTACCTTCAGAGCCACCCAGTGCCTCCAACTCCTGAAGCATTTTAGAGCCATGGACTGCTTTCTCGGTAGCTTCTCCCCTTGTAGGTCTAGATTTCAGCTTTCTTGCTTTGCTACATCATTTACCACTTATTCATTCACTTTTCAGATTACAGTATTTTGTTGAAAACTCTTGTTGATTGTTTTCTTTTCACCTGACTTCTTAGTGCTTGTGGGTTTGTACCTCTTTACTGCTTTAGGGTTATTTTACTGCAGTTTCTGTAGGGGTGGAGATAAACGCATGTTAATTCTGCGGTGTTTACTGGGAGGTCTCTTCCATGGCTTCCTTTTAAAACAAAACTTTTGGGTATTTACTACATTTGTTTTCATTGTAGTTGTTGACGTGTTTCGCATACTATAAAATATACTCTTTTAAAGTGCAAATTTAGTGGTTGGTTGTGAAATCGTACCACTAATTCAAGAATATTTACATCCCTCTAAAAAAGAAACCTCATGCTCATTAGCAGTCATACCCCATTTTGTGTGGACATATGTTTTCAGTTTTCTTGGGTATATACTTAGGAATGGAGTTGCTGGGTTATGTGGTAACTCTGGAGTCCCTAGGTGGTGCAAATGCTTAAGTGTTCAACTACAGGCCAAAAGGTTGCCCGTTTGAACCCACCCAGAGGCCCTCAGAAAACAGACCTGTTGATCTGCTTCCAAAACCCTTTGGAGCAGTTCTGTTCTGCACACAAAGGGTCGTGATGAGTTAGAATCAGCTTGACAGCAACTAACAACAACAATGGCGACTCTAGGCTTAACTCTTTGAGGAACCACCGAACTATTTTCCAAAGCGACTCCATTTTACATTCCCACCACAGTGTAGGAAGGTTCCAGTTTCTTAACATCCTTGCTGAAACTTATTTTCCATTTTAAAAAATACTAACAATAGTAACTATTACTATTATAACTAAAGAGTTCTGGTGGCACAATGGTTAAAATGCTTGGCTGCTAACCAAAAGGTGAGTGGTTCAAACCCACCAGCTGTTCCACGAGACAAAAGACCTTGCCGTCTGCTCTATAAAGATTGCAGCCTAGGAAGCCCAATGGGGCAGTTCCGCTCTATCTTATAGGATCGTTCTGAGTTAGAATCCACTCTACACGTACAACAACAACATTATTATAACCATCCCAAGTGGATGTGAAGTGGTATCTCATTACAGTTTTGATTTGCTTTTCTCTAATGTTGATCATCTTTTCATGTGCTTATTGACCATTTGAACACCTTTTTGGAGAAATGTCTTTGCCCATTTTTAAGTTTGGCTTATTCATCTTTTTACTCTCGAGTCGTAACTGTTCCTTATGTACTCAGGGTACCAGATGCTCATCAGGTATGTGATCTGACTGATTTGCAAATATTTTTTCCCATTCTGCCGGTTTCTTGATAGTGTCTTTTGAAGTCTAAAGTTTTTAATTTTGATGAAGTTCAATTTATCAATTTTTTTCTTTTGTCACATGTGGTTTTGGCGTCATATTTTAGAAATCGTTGCCCAATCCAAGATCACGAAGATATACGCCAATACTTTCTTCTAAGAGTTTTATAGTTTTAGCTCTTACATTTAGGTCTTTATCCATTTTGAGTTAATTTTTGTATGTGGTGTGAGAAAGGGATCATATTTATTCTTTTGCATGTGGATATTCACTTGTCCCAGCACCATATGTTGCAAAGACAATTATTTTTCCATTGAATTGTCTGGGCACTTTTGTTGAAAATTTTCCTGTTGCTTTTTGATGTATTTCAACTCATCGACTTCAAGGCGTAACTCAAAAGCCAATGGGTCCCTGATCCTTTAACTAGTAACACTTTGCTTGTTAGTTGCTTCCCAACTAATATGTGTCCATATAAAAGAAAGAAGTTTTTACTCAAGATTATTCTTCCTGGAATTGTTTCATTCTTCCTGGAATAAATAAATGAGAAAATACCAAAATGCAGTTTTGGTATTTTCTCATTTATTTCGTTTGGGAACACAAAGTATTACATGGACATGATACATTGGCTTAAAACAACCTGAAGTGCTGTTGTTTATTGCTTAGACAGGTTATATGATGGACTCAGGACAAAGGCAAAAACATTCAGCTCAGTTTCTAATTATTCTTGGTGCTGTGACCTCACAATTCCAAATGTTGGATGCTATTGTAAATAAGACTTTTAATGTGTCCATAACAGTAATTTGTGATGATCATAAATATTCACCTACGAAGTGGATTTAAAAACACAACAAAGAGGATGATGCCATGAAAATGGGTACTTGTGCCTAGGGATCAAATTTTAAGTGTTGGCACCAAATGTGAATTTAAAAAGTCAAAAAACTTAGACCAAAGTAAAAATGATGCATGCTGGAACAGCATTGGATGGCACGGAAGGCACTGTAGTGGGACAGAATTACATACTGAAGTTGAAGAGTTTGAATGAAATTATTTTCCTGTAAAAGGAGAAAACCACCTATTAAATTAATATAAAATTTCATAAATGTTATATATATATCAAAAAAAGAAACCCAAACCCATTGCCGTGGAGTCAATTCCAACTCATAGTGATCCTATAGGACAGTGTAGAACCGCCCCATAGAGTTTCCAGGGAGCAGCTGGTGGATTTGAACTGCAGACTTTTTGTGTACACACACAGACAATAAATATACTAAACAGTATAGGTAAAATAAAAAAAAAAAAAAATTTTTTTTTTTTTTTTTAGTTGATTATTTCATTTACGTTCTTAAAAGTTTATGCAATTTTATCAAAACACTTATTTTGGACTTCTCATTTGTAAAGTAGGAGCCTGCTTATGTTTAGAGGTGCCTCATTTGGGAGCATGTAGGGCATTATTCTTGGGCTAAACTCCCACTGACATGAATTTTTACCTCCATATATCACTGTGTCTTATACTTGAACATTTAAGTAATGTTTACTGCTCTGTCAAATGCAAGACAGCTATTCCGTTGAAGCTCAGTCCTTAATAGCCAAGGTCATAAATATGTAACTCCCATACCCCTGTGTTTTTGTGTTGTAGGTAGGTGGAATCCACAACAAAAGTCAGTCGTTCTACAAATCACTGGTTCCGGGTATGAGGCTCTAAGATGCTGCAAGTGTGAACATTTGGTGTCTATGGATCTGCTCTGAACCTTAGAGCCTGCTTATGGGGGAAGGTGAGTCACTATACAGTATCTTTTGTTTGCTTGTTTGTTTACCAAGAATGTATAAAACACAGTCAAACTCACTCTTGATGAGTAAAATATGTTCGAAGTGATACCATGCTGTTATTTCATTCAGCTTCAGTCTGTCTGCTCTGAAGGTACTCTTCTATGCAGTCTTTTGGAAAATCAGGGCTTCCTATTTCTAGAAGCTAGGGAGGGGGTCTGTGGTTGAATACCCTTGAGTCTACTTCCTACCAAGGTGGCCACCTAGGACGGGTTCTGGCTCCTACCCTGGAGCCAACCCTGGAGAACCAAGAGAAGCCAGAGGAAAGCCTAGGTTCCAGGAATGAAGAACAACAACAGGTGGGGCTAGGCCTATAAGGGGAATCTTGGGGTGTTTAGGGAACAGATCACAAGAGTCTGGGGCTGGAGGCAACATCAGTGATATTTTTGCAGTGCCCTGAAATTACTCTGCAGGGACGAGTACCTGTGGCTTGAGCTGTTAACCATAAACTTCTGTTAACACAACTACAAAGAAAGTGGAATGAACGAGCAGTTGTATTTAGAAATTTTAATACACCACTCTGAGAAACTGGTCAACAAAAAACAAGCTGAGGTATGAATGTCTTAAATAACATAATACATAAGCTTGAGCTATTAGGTATATTTTAAACTCTATGTGTTACTTTTTAAGCATACAGAGAACATTTACAAAATTATAAGGTGTATTAAGCCGCAGTAAAGTCTGAGTATCTGTAACATAAAAAGTATGTTCTCCAACCATAAGGCAGTAATATTAAAAATTAATAATAAAGGATACCTTTACATAAATATATTATGAAATAACTGTGTTACAAGTGAAATCATAAGGGAAATGAAGGAACTTAGAACTGACTGATTATGCAGTAATGGGACACAGCTAAAGCAATGTTCAGTAGGAAATCTGTAACTATAAATACATGTATTAAGAAACATGAAAAATTAAAAATGCCAAGCTAAACCTTCAACCCAAGAGGCTGAAAAAAGAGCAAGGCAGCAAAACCAAGAGGGCAGAAAATAATAAAGGTAAGGGCAGAAACCAGTGAAATACAGAACACAGAAAAACAGAGAGAAAATTAACAAAGCTAAAGGCTGGGTTTTGTTTTGTTTTATTTTGTTTTTAAAGATTAAATAGATCTCTGGTAAGCCTGATGAAAGGAAATAGACAGACGATAGTGACGGCAAAAAAATGGAACCAAAAAATGGCGAAATAACTAAAGATAAAACTCAAAAGAAGAAATTAAGTATTGTGAATAACCGTATGCTACCACATCTGAAAACTTAGATAAAATTGTTAACTTCCTAGGAAAATATAAGTGCCAAAACAGGCTGAAGAAGAAATAAAGAACTTAAACAGACCAATAAGTATTAAAGAAATTGAAATGATAATCAAAGACCTCCCTAATTTTAACAATCACTTAATTCCTAACTTACACAAATTGCTCCAGAAAATAAAGAATATCATTCCCCAGTACTTTATATGATAATATAATTGACTCTAATACCATATAAAGATAATTAAGAACAGACCAATTTTGCTATGAACTAAAAAAAAAGAATTTCATTTAAAATATTAATTTATCAGATTCAAAGTTGCATTTAAAACAAACCTAAAATAAAACATTGAGATTAAATAGACATTATCACAAGATTTTAGACAGTTCAACATCAAAACATGTTATCAGTGCAATTCACTGCTTCAGTAGACTATTACAGAAAGATAACTCAGTTAACTCAGTTGATACAAAAGAATACTTGAAGTTTAATGTCTATTTATGGCAAGAGCTCTTAACAAACCAGGAATAGAAAGGAACTTCCCAAGCTTGATAAAGGTCCTATACAAAAACCTACATCAAACATACTTAATAGAGAAACATTGGATATATTCCCTTTAAGAATAGAAATAAAGCAAGGATGATTGTTACCAATGCTTTTATTTTACATAATATTGGATGTCTTTCCCCAGGTGTAAGGGAAGTTAAAGAAATAAGAGAGTAAGAATTTGTAGGGAAGAAATAGAACTTGTTATTTACAGATGATGTGATAATCTGTTCCAGAAAAAATCAAGTGAATCAAAAACCTGTTAGAACTAATAAAATAATTTAGCTGAACTTCAGGATATGAAATCAGTGTACAGATGTGAATAGCCTTCTTCTATGTCAGCAATAACCAAACAAAATATAATTTTAAAAAATATCACACTATTCATAATAGTAAGGAGCCTTTTTGGTACAGTAGTTAAATGTTCAGCTGCTAACAGAAAGGTCAGCACTGCGAACCCACCAGTTTCTTCATGGGAGAAAGATGTGGCAGTCTGCTTCCAGAAACATTACAGCCTTGGAAATGCTATAGGGTAGTTGTACTCTGTCCTGTAGGGTAGCTGTGAGTTGGAGTCAACGTGACAGCAGTGGGAGTCATAATAGTATCAAAACCTTGTAAAATTTCCAGAAATTAACCTGAGAATGCACAAGAACTCTATGGCCCAGACCTCCAACCTGTACATGCATAAATCTGACCCTAAACAGCAGATCATAGACTTTGAGAGCTAAACTGTGGGCTTGATCACTGCCCATGTCCTAGATTGGGCACCGAGTGGTGCACATAAGCTCTCAGAAAATTAAGAGTAGAAAGTAACTTCCTCAATCTGATTAACGGTATCTTAAAAAAAAAAAAAATCTATGGCTATCATCATAGTTATGGTGTGAGATTGAATGCTTTTACTGTAAGATCAGGGAGAAAGCAAAGATGTCTGCTCTTACCACTGCTATTTAACATCATACTAAAAGTTCAAGAAAATAAGGAAAGAAAAAGAAAAGGCATATACACTGGGAAGGAAGAAATAAAAACTACCCTTATGGGTAGACAATATGATTGTATATGTAGAAAATAGAAGGAAACTATAAAAAACACAATGGACTCAAACATACTTTCCTTTATACAAAGGATGGGGCAGGATGTTTGTACTGTTAAACACGGGGCTGCTATGAGTTGGAGCTGACTCATCGGCACCTCACAAAAACATAAAAACGCACAGCTGAACAGAATGATTTCAAAGGGTAGCTTGAGGAGACAAGGTAAACTATTATAATGAAATGTGCAAAGACCTGGACATAGAAAACCAAAAGGGGAGAATATGATCTGCATTTCTCAAGCTGAAAGAACTAAAGAGAAAATTTAAACCTCAGATTGCATTACTGAAGGATTCTATGGGCAAAAAAAATTTAATGATGCAGGAAGCATCAAAAGAAGATGGAAGGAAAACACAGAGTCGCTGTACCAAAAAGACTTGATTGACATTCAGCCATCTCAGGAGGCAGCAGGTGATCAAGAACCACTGGTCCTTAAGAAGTTCAAGCAGCTCTGAAGGCACTGATGGGAAGCGAGGTTCCAGGAATTGGTGGAATACCAACTGAGTTTTCCGTTGAGCAATTCATTTAACCAACGAGTGCGGTGCTGGAAATGCTCACTCATTTATGTCAAGGATTTTGGAAGACAGCTACCTGGCCAACCGCCTGGAAGAGATATTCATGCCCATTCCAAAGAAAGGCCAACAATGGAGATTATTTAATAATGTCATTAATATCACATGGCTAGGAAATTCTGCTGAAGATAATTCAAAAACGGTTACAGCTGTGCATCAACAGGGACCTGCCAGAAGTTCAAGCCAGATTCGGATTCACAAGGGATATCATTGTGCTAATGTCCGATGGATCTTGACAGAATGCAGAGAGTACCAGAAAAATGTTTACGTGTATTTTTTCAACTATGCAAAGGCATCCACCTGTGTGGTTCATAGTAAGTTATGGATAACATTGCAAACAATGGAAATTCCAAAACACTTAATTTTTCTCATGTAGAACCTGTACATAGATCAAGAGGTAGTGGTCCAAACAGAACAAGGGAGCATTGCATGGCTTAAAACTGGAGAAGGTTGTATCCTTTCCCCTTACTTATTCAATCTGTATGCTGAGCAAATAATATGGGAAGGTGGACTACATGAAGAACTTGCATCAGGATTGGAGGAAGACTCATTCACAACCTGTGATATGCAGAATGACACAGCTTGAAAATGAAGACGACTTGAAACGTTTACTGATGAAGGTCAAAGACTACAGCCTTCGGTATGGATTACACCTGAACGTAAAGAAAATGAAAATCCTCACAACTGGATCAATAAACAACATCATGATAAATGGTGAAGAAATTGAAGTTGTCAAAGATTTCATTTAACTTGGATCAGTGCCCATGGAAGCAGCAGTCAAGAAATCAAACAATGTATTGCATTGGAAAAATCTGCTGCAAAAGACCTTTAAAATCTTAAAAAGCAAGGATGTCATTTTAATGACCAAATGCACCTGACACAGCCCTGGTCTTTTCAGTTGCCTCATATACATGTGAAAGATGGCCAATGAAAAAAGGAAGACTGAAGAAGAATTGATGAATTTGAACTGTGGTGTTGCTGAAGAATATTGACTATACCATGGACTGGTGGAAGAATGAACAAATCATTGTTGAAGGAATTACAGCCAGAATGTTCCTTAGAAGTGAGGATGGTGAGATTTTGTGTCACTTACTTTGGACATGTCATCAGGAGAGACCAATCAGTGAAGAAGGGCATTATGCTTGGTAAAGTAGAGGGTCGGAGAAAAATAGGGAGACTCTTAATGAGATGGATTGACACAGCGGCTGCAACAGCGGGCTCAAATACACCAAGAATTGTGAGGATGGTGCAGGACAGAGCAACGTTTCATTCTGTTATACATATGCTCACTATGAGTTAGAGCCTACTCAATGGCACCTAACAACAAAAACAAAAAAGCTTGTAGAACTAATAAGCCAGATTGGCAAAGTTACAGGATACAAGGCCAACAAAAACAAAAATCAATCATATTTTTATATATTAGCAAAGAACAACTGGCAACCATCAGTAAAAATAAAATACCATAAGTAAATATTCTTCACAAAATGAAATAGGTATACATCTAACAAAACGTTCAAAGCATCTGTATGCTGAAAATTACAAAATGCTGTTGAAAGAAATCAAAGAAAACCTAAATAAATGGAAAGGCATACCATGTTCATGGATTAGAAGACAACACAGTAAAAAGATCTCAATCTCTCCTAAATCTATAGATTTGAGGCAATACCAGTGAAAATCTCAGCAGGAAATTCTGTAGATAGAAACAAGCTGATTCTAAAATTTATATGGAATGATAAAAGAGCTAAAAGAACAAAGCTAGAGAAATCATAAAACCCAATCTTAAGACTTAAAATAAAGCTACAGTTATCAAGACAGTGTGGTATTAGCAAAGGGATAGTCAAATAGATTAGTGGTACAGGATAGAGAACCCCAAAATGGATCCACTCAAATATGGTCATTTGATGTTTGGCAGCGTTGTGAAAGAAATTCAAGGAAATAGGAATAGTCTTTTCAACTATTGGAAAAAGTGTTCATCCTTATGAGGGAAAAAAAAAACAAGAACCTCAGCCTAAGCCTCACACCTCGTACAGAGATTAACTCAAAGTGCATCAGAAATCTAAATGTAAAATGTAGTACTATAAAACTTTTAGAGGGAAACATGGGAGAAAATCTTCATGTCAGGAGTTAGGTGAAGAGTTCTTAGAAATACACTAAAGCACAAGCCATGGAATAAAAAATTGATAAATCGAACTTCACCAAAGTTGTAATCTTTTACTCTGCCAAAAACACTGTTAAGAGAATGAAAAGATAAGTCATAGAGAGAGATAATGCTTGTAAATCATGTATCTCACAAAGGACTTGTATCCAGAATATATAAAGAACTCTCAGTACTCAATAATAAGAAAACAAACGGAATTAAAAGATGGGTAAAGGCCTTGAGCAGATACTTCACCAAAGAAAATATAAACCCAAAAAGCCAAATCCTTTGCCACTGAGTCAATTCTGACTTATAGCGACCCAAGAGGAAAAGCAAAAAACATGAAAAGCTGTTTAACATCAATATCCGTTAGGGCCATTCACATTAAAACCATTGTGAGGTACCACTACATATCTGTTGGAATGGTGAAATAAAAAGCACTGACAATACCAAGTGCTGACAAAGGATGCAGAGCAACTAGAACTCTCTTACATTGCTGATGGGCATACAGAATGGTACAGCCACTCTGGAAACATTTTGGCAGTTTTTTACAATGTTAAATATATATTTTCCATATGGCCTAGCAATATCACAACTGGATATTTACCCTAAAGAAATGAAAACGTGTGTTCACAGACAGAGAAGCTGCACATGAATGGTCATAGCAGCTTTATTTGGGATAACTGAAAGCTGGAAACAACCCAGATGACTTCCAGGGGATAAGAGGATGAACTAACTGTGGTACATCCATACAATGGGATACTGCTCTAATCAGTAAAAAAGGATGAACTGTTTGTCCACATAACTTGGTTGAATCTTAAAGATATTATGTTGAGAGAAGCCAGTCTTAAAAAGTTACCTTTTTTTTTTTTTTTTTTATATGATGATCTTGACACGACAAAGCTATAGTGATGGAGAACAAATTAATGGTTGCCAGGGGATACACATAGAGAGAGAGAGTAGAGAGGAATAGAACTGTTCTGTATCCTGATGCTGGTGATGGTTGCATGAATGTATATATATATATATATATATATTAGAGCTCATAGAGCAGTATGCTACAAAGTAATCAATTTTTGCAATATGTTAATTCAAAAAATAAAATTGAAAAATAAGAAAGATCCACATTATTGTATTTATTAAACAAACAATCCAATATGTGAGTTTCGGCTTAAAGACGCAAAGTGTCTATTAAGAGCTGTCAGCCAGCCAGCCACAAATGGAGTGGTGGGAGCATCCATAGGCCATTTGTAAGACCCAGAGTGGCTTTTGGTTGTCACACTGAAGGACTGATTGCAAGAAATCATTACTTGCTATGATTTCCCATTGAGGACGGGTAGAGTGATGAAGCGTGTGTGGATGTGGTACACATAGGTGAGTGGATGACAATGGAATTCTTCACTCAAAGAATACAGCTCAGATTTCATCACGACCATTGGCCTGGCCACCTGGACAATGCAATATACCTCTTTGTTAATGGCCAGGGAATCTGTAGAACCATTGTGAGTCCATCCCACGATTTTTGCCAACAGGCGGTGATTACCTCCCGCACAATGCCCCTACGTTGATGTGGTAGGAACGGTAGAGTGGGGTCTTGTATGCACACTCAGTTAAATTGGGCTCAGTTACATGCACACATGCTACAGCTTCTCTGCTCAACGCATTGCTGTGTCCTGGTATCAGGCCCTCTCACAGCCTACCCAGCCCCAGGCTCTTCCTTCTTCCTGCAGGACCTGTACCTGCTGGCTCCAAATGCTCCCAGCTCCAGGGAGGGGCTGAGTGGTCTGAGGGAAGTCCCTTCCCCTGCCAGGGATTTGGTTTATAAGCATGGCTCCATTCAAGCCAATGGGTGTGAGGGGAGGCTTGCTGGGAGCATGTAGGAGGGAGTGGTGGGAGCCACCCTCCATCTTCCTTGGCTGTCATCCCTCCCAGATACAAAGCCCCTGAGGAAGAGATCATGAGCAAATAGCTGGACTCAAAGGTGACCTCACCAAGAGAGGCTCTGTAGTGGACATCAGGAGGGGTTCAATGCCTTCTCCCCAGACCCCCGCCCCCACCCCGGGGAGTGATAAAAAAGAGCAGCATAGACATAGAAGCAAGTAAGCACAAATGGAGGAGATGGTACCACACGGAGAGCTCCAGGAAACAGGGAGAAGAATGCTAGAGAAGCTGAGAAAGGATTTTTCCCTGGAGCAGACAGAGAGCCTTCCCCTAGAGCCAGTGCCCTGAATTCAGACTTCTAGCCTCCGAAACTGTGAGAAGGTAAATTTCTGTTCCTTAAAGCCACCTCCTTGTGTTATTTCTGAGGGGGCTTAGATAGCATTTTTGGCAGATGCTGAAATAAACTAACTGGAATACCCGAAAGAACTGGGTGAAAACTTGATTAAGTGGGGTATGAGCGCTCCAATAATACAGACTTCCTGTGCACCAACAGTAAACAGAAATGAAATAGATAAAAGAGCCCACTCGCTCAGTGACGCTGATAGAAGCACTCGGGAGTTCAGCTAATAACACGCAGGCCTGCTTTTGTGAAGAAACGGCTGCATCTCAGAGGATGGAGGACACGGTGTGGAAAAGCTCTGCTCCCTACAAAACATGGATGCGTTCAGAGCAGCTTTGTGAGTGCTGGGCCTGTCCACGTGCTCAAGGGCTGCGCCATGCCTGGGCACACACCCAACCATGGCTCCCACGTCCTCAGCCACACTTGGTGTTCTGCCACTTGGTGCAGTTGCTCAGTGCTCTGTCACTCTGTGCTCTGCCACAGTTATGCATGGGCAAGCATGAGTGTTTATGGTGTACGCGTTGGATCCCATCACAGCTCCAACACAACCGTTACATTTCCAGAACATTTTGGAATATGAGAGGGAATTTTACTGCCAGGTAATAAAATATGTAATGAGACAGTAATACTTAAAACAGTATGTTACTCTTACTGTTAAAACATGCCTAAAGGTTAACGGAGGTCACCTGGTAAGTGGATTATCTGAGTCGGCTCTGCCCTCTGGAAGACGAGGCGCTCCTCTTCCTGGCCCTTCTCTGCTCTCCTTGGCACCAGTCCTTTGGCTGCTCCTCTTGGAGGCCTGCTGAAGCCTTTAGTTTAAAAGGGGTCCTGTGGCTGCGCTGCACTTAATGCCTTGGGGCGCTTGCTGGAGAACAGGGTTTATTTGTGGTATGGGGTGGTGCGGAGGACAGTGTCTTCACTGAGCCCTGGGTGTTTGGTGGCTAATGGCTGGTGGCTCTGCCTTCCCCTGAACCGCCCCCTACTTTGAGCATTAATTTCTGAGGTGTACTTCCCATCCGCTTGTGGTCTTTATTGAGCCTGTAGGTTAGAGCAGTATGGAATCTGAATGTCCTTTCCAACATTACGCTTGTGCAGCAGGGTCATGGAAACCAACTGGAAATCCTGTGGTCACACTCACATCGTGTCAGCCATATCCAGGGACAGGACTGGGCCACAGGCCAAGCTAGATGAGGGCGGCATGGACCCTGCTGTGCCCTTGGAACCTGCCCTCAGGCCTCCACAGGGGCAGAGTGTTGCAGGTGGTCCCAATACACCAGGCTCTTCTCAGTGCAATAAAACAAGGGTGCGTCCAGGGCCTTCTTCTGCTAATGCATATCTTAGCGGTCTCCCACTGCTCTTAAAGGAGCTGACACGTATCCAGTTTGGGAAAAGCCCATCGTACGGGTATGTGCAAAGAACCAATAAATAACACTGAAAAAGGTAAAGGATTGAATAAATAAATCGAGGAAAAGGGGCAAATCTTCTGACAGAAGAATTTCAAATAATATATGTAGGTACTCCCAACGCCAGGAGCGGGGGCTTAATCCCCTTTGCACAGAGTGTGGACTTAAAGGCTTACTTCCAAAGAACAGAAGATGTAATGGACCTTGGAGACTCCTGGCAGACACCACCTTCACCAGGTGATCCCAGGTGATCCACGTCAGTATCACAGGTGATAAGCCCCGTTGATGTCCTGCTGCTGATGGGATGTGACAGGAAAGCCACCACACCTTGTGTTTTTCCCAAACACTTAAGCCCTCTGTTAATAAGCCTCTTCGTGTCCCTGGTCTGTGAGGGCAGATTCCAGGTGGTGCTGGTACTTACTGTCTGTAGCTCCCGGTTATGGATTGAATTGTGTCCCCCAGAAATGTGTGTCAACTTGGCTAGGCCATGATTCCCAGTATTGGGTGATTGTCCACCATTTCATCATCTGATGTGATTTTCCTATGTGTTGTAAATCCTACCTCTATGATGTTAAGGAAGTGGGATTAGAGGCAGTTATGTTAATGAGGCAGGACTCAATCTACACGATTAGGTTGTGTCTTAAGTCAATCTCTTTTGAGATATAAAAGAGAGAAATGAGCAGAGAGACATGGGGACCTCATACCACCAAGACACAAGAGCCAGAAGAATAGCACGTCCTTTGGACCCAGGGTCCCTGAGGTAAGAAGCTCCTAGACCAGGGGAAGATTGATGATAAGGACCTTCTTAGAGCTGACAGAGAGAGAAAGCCTTCCCCTGGGAGCTGGTGCCCTGAATTTGGACTTCTAGTCTCCTAAACTATGAGGGAATAAACTGTTTATTAAAACCATCCACTTTGGTATGTCTGTTATAGCAGCATTAGATGACTAAGACACACCCCCATCCCCTCCCTTTACCCAGCGGGCTTCTTGCAGCTCCACCCCAGTGCCAGGTCCACAGCAGCTCTCCCCTATCCTGGCTGCCTCTCACTTGATGGCAATTCCTCTTTGCTGTACTCTCTCCTCTTCTCTCCCTGCTCCCTAGAGGCCACCGTGTCTCAGTTCCCCCCTGCCTCCCCCTGCCAGCTCCTTCTTGGCCTTCTGTGTGGGTTCCCATGGTCCTCAGCTTCTTTTCTAGGCTGGAGGCCCTGGGCTGGGTCTTCAGCCCTTCCTGTGTTATTAAGGGCAGCACACCCCCACCCACCCCCAGTGTGCTGGCTTCCTTCTCTCTCACCTCTGCAAAGACTCAGCTCCTGCAGCTGTTCCCTGGCTCTGTTCCTATGTCAGTAGCTTCCTTTTTCCCGCGACCTTCCTTGACCACATGACTGCTTCCAACCACCACTGGGTCTCTGTGCTCGCTTTGATGACCCACGCTCTCAGCTGATTGTTTTTGCTATCACCATTCCCTCACCTTTCACTTTTGCCTCTGGTGCTCTGTCACACTGCACTCGTCAAGGTCTCCAGAGACCTCCACGTGGCCAAATCCAAAAGTGGATTTTAAGTCCTATTTCATGGCCTTTCAGCAACATTTGAAACTATGATCACCCGTGGTCAAGAGCAGAGGCCCTTGGGCTAGCTGGCCTGGAGTCCAGCCAAGTCCACCACCCTGATGACTTTGAGCAAGTAATCAGTGACTCTATGCCTGTTTTTCTCATCTGTAAAACAGGAGTAATAATTTTTTTTTTACCCTGAGAGTTACTGTGAGGATTAAATTAGTTAACACGTGACACACTTTGAAAGTGCAGACATGTACGTAGCAAGTGCTGTGTTAGCACTGTCCTCCTGTCATCTGGCCTCCCTCCTTCCCTGCCTGACCACAAATATTGACGTCCTTGGGGCTCAGTCCTTCCAGAATGCACCATGGCAAGGCCCCTGGGGTATGAGAACGAAGGGACCGCCCTCTTCCCCTATTCTACTGTCCCCTGCCCCCCCGGGGAGTGCAGTCAGCCAAGCCTGTGTGTCAGTGCACCAGAAGCTGCAGATGTATGTGTTCTGTGACCCAGGAATTACATCTCTATGGCATATTCCAAGGAAATAAGAGAGGGACAGAAAGAGGCACCCAAAGATAATTATTAATAAGCATGGTTTAATGTAACCCTTCAGAATGCCCAAAAAGTCCAACCATTACAGACGAGTTACGTTCCTATGTGCAGTGAAATGGGATGCCATGGGGAATGTGACCACTGTTAGGGAGAGTTAAATATAGCACCATAAAAAATCTTTAGTATATGGAAAGTGAGAAAACTAGGACAAACATGGGTGGTTTGGTCTTATTTTTGCCAAACAGATGTAATAGCACACAATTACTGGAAAAAATCTGAAAGGGAGGGGACTCCAAAATATTCTGCTATCAATGCCAGTCATTGCTGGGTAATGATGTTACAGTAGGTTTTGCATATATCCGTTTTCTGTTATTTTCTGTAATGGACACCCAATACATTATCTTCACTTTTTTTCTGAAATGAAATATCAGGCCGATTCTGAAGGACCCGATGAGATCTGCAAGACTCCATTTCATCTCTGTGTCTTTGTCGTCCAGAAAGCTTCCAGCACATTCCGACGCCCCAGTGCCACCTGCCACCCCGACAAGAACACGCCCCCTCCCCCCCCCCCACAGTGGGCAACTCCTCTTTGTATTCATGTTTGTATCACTACTCCTGTGAACGTGTCTTTATTGTTTCTCATCTGATTTTTGTGTAAGATGGTAGCATAAAATAATAAGTCACTGTTAGGTGGAGCTGACGGGTGGCAGACGTTGCTGCGTCCATAGCTGTGTGTTTTCCATCCTCTTTCCCGGCTCTGAGTATTTGGGCCACTAGGTCCCCACATAAGGCCCTTCCATCCCTGCTTCTCACACCACGGCCCAAACATCAGGTCTCTTTTGAGGATGTTGTGCGGCCCTCCGTTTCCAAGCTTATGGGGTGTGCCTTCAGGACCGGACCTAGAAGCTGTCAGTTACACCATAGGTGTCAATGGGACCAGGAAAGAATTTCCAGCATGTGCCATTTCAGCCCCTGGTCCTAGGGAAGAGTGGCCTCATCTGCAGTTCCAGAACCCTGTGAGCCCATGGCCAGTGTGCCAGGACAAGCCCCTGTTGGTCATGGGCTGGCTGTGGGCCCCAGGTCTGTCGACAAGTAGACAGTCCACACAGCAGTGACAGCTTTGCATTTTGATTGCTCTTGGGCCCTGAGGTTCTGCCCCAACCCATCCCTCCTGTCCTAGGGGCTGCAGTGGTACAGCCATGTGTCCTGCAGCGCAGATCTGCTCAGCGGCCCCTGTTGGGGGAGGGAGTCGTCTACATGACAGCCCATCAATGCTGGGCGCACCCCTCCTAGGAAGCCAGGGATTTGGGCAAAAAGTAGGTCACATGTGCATGGTCCCATGTCACGAGGCTCCAACTCGAGCCCAATGGGATTTGTTGCCTTCTTTGGTTTAGAACAAAACATCTCTCTAATTTTTCTCCTGTGGCATTTTTCATCTTTGATAAGCAGGGAAGTGACCATCTGTCTGAAACCCCCATCAGCCCGTCCTCTCTGGCCCAGCAGAGCACTTTGTTCTGAGGTAAGGAGCTTTCAGGAGGGCCTGGGGCAGCCTCAGCCAGACCCGGGGAGAGGGCTCCCGTCCTGGACATTGAGGGTGCTTGGGATGAGAGTCTGTGTGGAAGCCATTTCCAGAAGCCCAGCCGGCTCTCAAGGGACGGACGGCACCCATCACGGCACCATCAGTGATCGCATCCAGCGCTGAGAAAACATTTAAGAGAAATGCTGTAGCAATGCATTAATTTTTCTGTATGATGAAAATAAGGAAATTATATGTTTATCATTAGTTCTAGACATTCAGATATGATATCCATGTTTGGTCCTCTAATAACATGGTTACTTTTTAAGGATCAATGTCAGCTATTAACACTTCTTAATGTTAAAGTATTATTATTTATGGAGAAATAAATGCGTAACTTTAGAGATGTTGATTAGAGAGATTTGTCGTGGGTATGGTCTGGAAATATAATTCTCACCCATAGGAATTTTAGTAATTCTAGCGAGACCAGGAACCAGGACTTACAGGTTAACAAGTACCTTTGACTTCTGCATCTGTTTGATCCTGTTGACCTCAGAATGAACAAGTGGGCTGTTAGCTTCCTCTATTATAAAAGCACCGTAAACTTCAAATGTCATTCAAATAGAAAGTCAAATATCATTGGCTGATAAGCGCCTATAAAATTATATATTTATTTTTCTATAAATGATAACACTTTAATATTAGAAAGTGTTAATAATGGACATCGATCCCTAAAAAGTAACTCTAAAGACAGAGAACCAAACGTGACTGTCGTTATCTGAATGTGTCCAACACTTGATCAGTGTAAACAATGCATGTATTAGTAGTAAATGGAGAACACGCACTTTTAAAGCCTGATGTTTATATTGAGGAATAACATAATTTCCTTCTCTTTGAGAAGGCCAGTGAACCGATTCCTTCATGATAAAGCACACGTAGAATGTATAACAGCTTATAAGGCTTGTAAAACTAACATGAGTCTCGTAGCTTATAAATAACAACATTTCGCATTTTTGTGCCTGTCATGTCCCTATAAATGAACTAAAGTGTGTCTATTACCAGGATCCTTCTGATGAACGTATTTGGCAAGTAACGAGTAGAATATTAAAACATCCACAGTATTTGTATAATAGACTGGCCGTTGGTGCCATGTTCAGACAAACTATATGCTCCTGTTTGGGTGTGCTGGAAGAAATGTTTCCAGAAATAGCTTGCCAGAACCAAAGTTGTAATGATATTTGATTTGGGTATATTCTATCAGAGAAATATATTTTGTCATTTTAAAGATAAAATACTTTAAACTTGTGTTGTAACCTGCTTTCTAGGAAACATGGGTCTTCTAGAATCATGGTTAAGTTCATACACGTCAGTGGCTTCTAAATGTAGAAAATTTAAATTATAAATAGATTTTAGTTGAAAGAAATTATAGTTGCATCCTCAGTTTCCTCTCTTTGAAAATATTGTTCTGTAAAAAAATTCTCTATTTAAGGTGGTAGCCAGTTCCTTCTGACTGCCACCTGGACTGAATCTAGTGTAAGACTTCTAAGGGGAAGTTTCTTATCCAACCTTTAGGAAAGGGAAAAATTTCCACTATTTCATTGAGAAAGGGCAGAAAGAGATTCAATGTTTTTTATATTTATGATTCTAAATGCTTCTTTTTTGCTTGAGAAAAGTCCCACATATTTTTTGATGCAACTTTTAACATTTCGTTATCTCCTTTTTCCTACTCCCCTGAAGTACGTTCCAATAACGCAGTTGAATGTGCGCACTCAGTCTTCTGTCTGCAGTAGCAAAGGTTGATACAGGCGACTGTCTTCATGCACGTGTCTGTTCATGGTAGTCATATTACAAAGTTACACCCTCCCAGAACTGCCTGGGGGAAAATGAGTGTGGCTTTCTCTAGAGATAAAGCCTGCACCCCTAGTGGTGTGGGGTGCTTGTTGTCCCTTACCTATTGGTGGATATATTACTGGTGTTTCAGAAATAACACAAATACAACAATTCAGAAGCAACAGTGTTTTCAGCAGGAGAGTATCCTGACGCAGAGAACCAGAGGCTCACGTAGTGCCTGGTGCCCTGCTGCCCTTCACCTGGGCGTCAGTCACCTGACTGACCTGCTGATGGTGCCCTTCACCTCACAACATCCAGTGAGGGCTGTCAGTTAAAGGATGGGCTCATTTCTTGATATTGTTCCCGCTGCTTCTGTCTTGGTGCGTTCGGGAACTGAAAGGGCCACAGAATGGAGCTGGAGCTTAGTGGGGGGCCCTGATCACCCCCTCAGGCCTGGGGACATGTCTGTCAGTCAGTCATGAAATGGAGCTGGAGCTGAGCGAGACCCTGACAGCCTCCTTAGTCCTGGGGGCGTGTCTGTCTACCTGTCAGTTGTAACATGGGGCTGGAGCCAAGAGGTGTCCTTACTGCCCCCTCAGTCCCAGGGCATGTGTCTGTCTGTCTGTCTGTCAGTCATAACATGGAGCTGGAGCCAAGAGATGTCTGAGAGCCCCCTCAGTCCGGAGGCATGTGTCTGTCATTTATAACATGGAGCTGGAGCCGAAAGGTGTCCTGACCGCTCCCTCAGTCCCGGGGCATGTGTCTGTCTGTCTGTCAGTTGTAACATGGAGCTGAAACAAAGAGGTGTCCTGACTGCTCCCTCAGTCCCGGGGTATGTATCTGTCAGTCGTGTGTGCTGTTATCTGAGGCTGCAGGCTCTGTTCAGAAAGCAGAGATGGGTGTGCTTCTGCTTTGGTAAGGGTCTCAGCAAAGCATATTGTCACCATGCAGAGATCCTGGGGGGTGGAGGGGACTTGGGGTCAAGGTCTCTCCTCAGTGGGAGCCACCTGAAGAGACATCTCCGTTAGGCTGATGCAGACTCAGGGACCCAGAGGTCAGAGGACTGAAAAGGTGCCCTCCAGAGTTTTGTGATCAGGTCACAGGATGAAGATGAGTGCAAAGGCCGAGCAGGCAGAGCGCTGCCCTCTTCTGGTTCAGTCAGTTGGGCAGTGGCTGGTTTCCTTTCTTTGAGAACTTTCTGGAGAAGCACATTCTTAGGCCCATCCTAGACCTGCTGAATCAGAACTTTTGGGGTAGGACTACAGCCTGCAGTTTAGCAAGCCTGCCCCATGAGGCTGATGCCTGCGATAAGCTGGAGAACCATTGGTATAGACCATTCATGAGTCAGAGTTTAACTGCATAGTCATGTGGGGACTCTCTCTATGTGCCAGAATAAAATCACCTTCAGTTTCCCAAACTGGAATTGACAGTGTGTGTGTGCGCGTGTGCGTGTGTGTGCACTTGTGTGCAAATATGTGTGCATGGGTGCGGGTATGTGCGTGCAGGTGTATGTGCATGCACATGCCAACAGTTCCCCGGCACAGGCTTAAGCCATGGGAGAGTCCTTTCACGTTTGTTTGGCTTTGAATATTTTCAGTAAAACTGGAAAAACGGAATCCACTCAGCTAGCAACGTCCCTCCTAGCTGTGCATTGAAATGTGTGAATAAGCATTGGACACACACCCATTGCATCTTCTTCATCTGCTTCCACTGCCTGATGAGAAAAGGAAGTGTCTTTGGAAGAGCATCTTACACACAGCAAACACAATCAAGTCTGTCCAGGTACAGCAGTGCAGTCCCGCTGCCAAGTGGGGACTCAGTGGTAGTGCTCAGCCAGCTGGTTCCTCCAGGGCAGGAGCCAGTCATGCCCAGTGGCCCCAGAACGTTGTTACTGGGCCCCTACAATTAGCTGGAGCTAAGCAAAGGTAAATGCCTGGGCAGCCCTGGCCAGCGTACCCTTCCGTGCACGCTCTAAGATGTGTGTGATGGCAGTCTTGACCGTGAACATGCACAGAGCTGCAGGCTGAAATTGTGTCATTGCAGTGTTTGCTACACTGCAAAATCGTAGAGCTGATTTCTGAATCACTGGAGCTCTGAAAGCAAAGATGCGAATGGAAGCATTCACAGTTAATGAGACGGCACTGATACGAGACTGACAATGTGATGTACAAAGCTCCATTTGATCATGCTGACAATGTCGGCAGCCAGGGGGTACTAGGCTCCGGTGAGGATGAACAACGAGGCCTTTGGCGGATGCCTTCGGCCCCTGCCCTGCTTCCTTGGGTAGAGTTTCCTGGGGTCTTCAACAGGTGCTGGCACTGCCACTGGCGCTGGTGTGTCTCCCTGCGGAGATCCCAGGAACACAGGTGTGTGGGACATGTAGAGAAAGATGAACAAGGAGGCAGGTCTGCCGGGGCGGGTACGTTCACCTGGAGCAAGGAAGTGCTGAGGCCGTCCCAGGAGTGGCCCTGCCTCCTGCTGCCCCAGGGAACAAAGGGCCCAGGCCCAGGTAAATCTTGGTGGTGTTGAGGAGAGGACTGTGTGTCTCCCCTTGTGTGCGCCACCCTCCAGGGGCAATTCCGAGGGTGGAGGACCCAGAGGTCTCCTGCCCTGCGAGCTTTGGGTTGCTTCACAGCTGTTCCTGTTTCTCGGCCCTGGGCATCGGGGACAGCTTTGTGACCTGGCAGCTGTGGCTTCTCCTGTGCAGTGTTGCCTGCTGTGGGCTGGCCGCCACGGGCCTGGTAAGCCTGGCAAGGGCCTGGCTCCCCTCACCCCCTCCACTTCTCCGCACTGTGGGGACTACCATGACTTTCTCGGATACCGAGCCCAGCTGAGATCAAGTGAAGTAATTCCACGTAACAAGCACAAGGAGCAGTTTTGGCTTTTTTTCTTTGTGACACAAGCCACACAATAAATAAAATGAGTGTGTGACCTCCTGGGCCCTCACCCGTCTAGTGGTACAGCTGGGTGTGTAACTGCAGAGTGCGGCTGGGATTGGTGGCTTACTCCGTCCAGACTCGTGGAACCAAGTCGTGGGGGCAGCAGGTGTGGTGTTTACAGATTGATCACGTCAAATGCGTACCCAACCGGCCTGGGGGGATATGCGATTAGCTGCATGCAGTTTGTGTTGAGTTTGGCTAAAGTGTACAGGTAGTGTCTTTGTCGTACTGAAAATGATACAGGGGTCTGTTCTGTCTGTCCTTTG
The DNA here is from genome assembly GCF_030014295.1 of Loxodonta africana. NCBI lineage: Eukaryota > Metazoa > Chordata > Mammalia > Proboscidea > Elephantidae > Loxodonta > Loxodonta africana. The sequence continues at coordinate 228,141,713 of NC_087343.1, forward strand.
CTAAAGAGGGCAGGCTCGCGTTGCAAGAGAGTCATGGAAGGTCAGGAAAAAAAGGGGGCCAAAAAGGTGTGTCCCCACTCGCATTTCTTGTGACTGTGGCCCTGGGCTCAGCCCTCCATTCTCCTCCCCATCTGTGCTTACTTCCCTGATGATCACCTCCCAAACTGAGGGTGGGGGGAGGGGGGGTATAGTCATGAAAACAATCCAAATGAAGGCAAGAATGGAGGGGAAAGAAACTCATATAAAAACATACTTTTGGGCGAGAGTAACCAAACCAACCAGCAGGAAGAGATGTGTGGAGGAGAACAAAGATTTCAGAAACAGACCTGGGTGTGCGTGTATGTATGTGGAGTTGTTTTGTTTAAAAAAGTGGTATTTAAATCAGTGACATGAAAGTGACACCAAAGTGATGTCATTTTGAGGACTAAGTTGCACCTCATCCAAGCCCTGGTATTTTCAGTTGCCTCAGATGCATGTGAAAGCTGGACAATGAATAAGGAAGACCAAAGAAAAATTGATGTCTTTGAATTATGGTGTTGGCGAAGAATATTGAATATACCATGGACTGCGAGAAGGATGAACAAATCTGTCTTGGAAGAAGTACGGCCAGAATGCTCCTTAGACGCGAGGATGGCAAGACTTCATTTCCCATACTTTGGACATGTTATCAGGAGGTATTAGTCCCTGGAGAAGGACATCCTGCTTGGTAAAGGATCCTCGAAAAAGAGGAAGCCCCTGGACAAGATGAATTGACATAGTGGCTGCAACCATGGGCTCAAGCATAAAAGTGATGGTGAGGATGGTGCAGGACCAGGCAGTGTTTCCTTCTGTTGTACATAGGGTCACTATGAATTGGAACCAACTCAATGGCACCTAAAAACAGCAAATCAGTAGGAATGGATAAATTGTTCAATAAATGGTGTTGGGTCAATAGGTGTCTATTTAAACAACCAAAAACCAAACCCACTGCCGTCAAGTTAATTCCAACTCACAGCGACCCTTATAGCACAGAGTAGAACTGCCCCATAGAGTTTCCAAGGAGCACCTGGCGGATTTGAACTGCCGATCTCTTGGTTAGCAGCCGTAGCACTTAACCACTATGCCACCAGGGTTTCCTATTTAAACAAAGAAACACTAATTTAGACCTTTATGTCATGCCAAACACAAATCTATTTGAGATGGAGCAATGAGCTAGAGGTAAACAAAACTAGAAAGGATTCAAAGAACACGTGTATTAGTTTTCTTAACAATGTTTTACAGCAGAGCACACATCCAGGAGCCACAAAAGTAAAGTCATTGGAAAGCAAAGTAGCAAACACATTTGCACAACCAACTGTATCATAACCAACTTTAAAGACAAAGGACAGACAGCAAGGAAATAGTAGCAATACATTAGCAGGCCAGCGGATATTAGCAGTAGCACATGAAGCGCCTACAAATTAATATAGAAGCAGCATCCAGATAGAAGTATTAGCAAGTGAGAAACACAGATGATGCACACACTGAATGAGGGTCTTCAGGAAGCTGTGATGAAACAGCAGTGATGGGGCAGTGAGGGTGTGGGGCTTGGACCCTCACCTGAGCCTGGGGCGGTGCTGACACTGAAGCTTCCCTTGAAGGTCATGCTGTCAGTGTCTTTGGCCCAGCCACTTTTCCCTGGGAATGCCCGTTACCAAAGCAGTGTGCACACAGACACTGTGTAGGTAGGTGTGCGCCATCATTGCTCCTAAGAGGAACAAATGGGATAACCTTAGTGCTTATTGCAGGAGGTGGGGTGGGGGTGTTATGCCAGTGTAAAGGGGTGGGTAGTCTCAAAGGCAGTGCGTGGGGGCTTGTTCGTGTACTGAGATGGACTGACACAGTGGCTACAGCAGTGGGCTCCAGCATAACAATGGTTTTGAGGACGGCTCAGGACCAGGCAGTGTTTCGTTCTGTTGTGCATAGGGTCACTGTGAGTTGGAACTAACTCAACGGCACCTAACAACAACAACTGGGTTTGCGTCTCGGGCTGCCGTGAGGGCCTGGGTACCATGGGCTCTGGTCTCTGGACACATTCACCCACGCTCCAGCCAGAGCAGTTCTGCAGGTATTTGTTGTGTCTTTTTATTTTGTCCATTTCACTGGTTTTTAAAAGAATTCTGCAGCCGTAACAATCAAAAGCCACTGGTGTGGGTGACCAGAAATTTGGATCTTTGACTTTTTGAAGTTTAAATTGCCACTGAGCCTCTGGAGTGGCATCTTGAGCGTCAATAGCTCGTGTTAGCTGACTCCCCATGGGTGCTAGAGCTCTCTGCAGGACTGTGGGTGAGAGGGGTGGCAGGGAGGAGGCAGGGCTGGGAGGCATTTGCCCCTGCAGTGCCTCCAGGATAGGGCCTGGCCTGGTATTTCTGACCCCAGAGCATTGTCCACAGGGTGCCATCTCCTGTCACCAAAGCACAGAAGCTCAAGGTGCAGACAGCGGTGCTGGGGGCACACTTTCAAAGGAGGAGGAAGCCGAGGTACAGTCCCCGGCGCAAGGACAGAGGGATACTGGGCAGCTTCAGGCAGACCTTCCACAAGCAGGAAGCTAGGAGGAGTGCTGCCTGGGACGCTGAGCCAGGAGAGGAAGCCGGGGTTGGGGTTTTGTCATTTCAACCAGGCATCATGCCCTATATAATGACACATTTCAGAAAGCCAGTCTGTCCTTGCTCAGCTGAGAACCCAGGGTGGTAAGGTCGGCTCCAGAAGCTGTGGTTGAATTTCTGTTAAATTTCAAATCCTGCTTCAGAAAAATCTTTGTTTAGCAGAGTCAGTAGGGTCAAATTTGAGAACAGGGTTCATTTTTATTGAGTTAAAAAAAAACAAACGAACAAATTTGTTGCCCTTGAGTTGATTCTGACTCATAGCGGCCCCATAGGGCAGAGTACAACTGCCCCATAGGGTTTCCAAGGAGCGCCTGATGGATTCGAACTGTCAACCTTTTGGTTAGCAGCTGTAGCTCTTAACCGCCACGCTACCAGAGTTTATCGGCCATGCAGTGTTTAGGAGTGAGAGCATACATCTGTGTGTGCTTTGCAAGCAGACACGTAGCACTCATCTTCCCACATGTATCTCTGTCTTTCTCCAACACACACTTTCAAACCAGGACAATTGAAAATAAACAAGGCAGGCAGCAGAGAGGGTTTTCAGATTAAGGAGCCACCAGCTGATTGAGATCTGAAGCACATCATTTGAATGCTCTTGTCCAAGGGATTAAATCTAATCCAGGAGCATCCGGCTGGGGAAGCAGGAGAACCCAGATGGGGCCAGCATCGCAGTGCTCCTCTGTGGGGGTCATTGGCTGTGGATGCTGTGACCACCCTGCCTGAATCCCCTCCACAGCCAAGACTAGGGAGCCGTCAAGTGGATGCGACTCGGACCCATTATGTGACCTGGGGTCACCTTCAGCTGCCTGCTCCCAGAAGGGACTGCAGTGGCATTTGCCATAGGGCTGCTGTGCCATGGTGTCCTAGTGTAGTGCCCAGCACGTGGAGAGTAACACATTTGGTGACTCCCCCTTTATGCTGTCCTAGCCCCAAGCTGTCCCTCCTGCATGCAGCAGCCCCAGCCTCGAGTTGGTGCATGTCCATCAGTGCATGTTTGTGAGCTCAGGACAGGAGCTCCACCTTGGGCCTCTGTCTTTGGGCAGTCTCAAAGTGGGCAGGGACGGTGGGCAGCGGACGTGGGACTTGGGTGCGTTTGTGTGGCCAGTCCACAGTGTGTACTGACCTTGTGTGTTGTCTGGGGTGGTGAGTGCCTTCCATCTCACACCCAGAACCAGAGAGAACCAGAGGACCCACACAAACCCTCTGCCCCACCTCCTTCCCCCAGGCCAGGCTCTGTTTCTGAGTCACAGTCCTCTTAGCTTTTCTTTTTATCTGATTTTTTATAGCTTCAGTCACACTTTAAACTAAAATTTTTTGTCTTTTTAGTTCCTTATCTAAGTTGTCTTGCTTTATTTTCTTCCCGAATTTATTTTATTTCTTAATCTTTAGTTCTCTGGTGCTGTCTCTTTAGCTTCTAAATCTTTTAAAATCCTGTCAGTTTTTAACTACTTTAATAATTTATTTTTCTTGTATTGCTTTTATTTTTTATTCTCTTTGAAGTTTTACTCATATTTATTGTCTTTGTTTTTCCTCTTTTCCTATTTTATCTCTTTGGGAATATTTTTAATGGTTTTAATGGCTTTAGTGCATATCTGTTTTAGAAATGTACTTTAAGTTTAGTAGATGCCATTTGTCAATGTCTTAATGAAACATTCTTATAAAAACACTGGGGAAAAAAAAACCTGCTTTAAAATAATTTTTGCTTCTTTTCCTGCCATTGTTGAGGCTAGTCTCTGATTTTTGCCTTTGATGCTGAATGAATCACCAACACGCTCTAAACCTTATGCCCCAGGAGACCCACCAGCCCTGAAATATTCGCCCTCCAGATCAGGGGTGCTGGAGCTCCGCGGTTAGGGAGGGGCTGTGTAACTTCCCCTCTTGCCCTTTCTCTCCAAGAAGACCTTCCCATGTGGTCTTCCCATAGCTGTCTCTGCACTTTTCAAGAGAGAGCTGCACTCCTACATACCCTGTCAAGGCTCTTCATAAGGCCTGGGCCCTTACCTAGCTCAGCATCACATCTGTGGCATTCTGCTGATAGGCATGAGCCCCAGGTCCAGCCCACCTTCAGTGTGGGGGGACCACCCATGGCAGGAGTTCCTGGGGAGCTTATCGGGGCTTTCTTTGAGGACTAGCTGTCATTCCCAGTTAATCTTAAATCAGATAAAGTCTTCAGGCTTTTCCTTTCTAGACCAGGGACTCCCCAGTGTAAGGCTCCCAACAGCCTTCTCCCAGAGAATTGTGTTGTAGATCCTTAAGTGTTCAGAGACTATTTTCTACAGGGTTAACACTATTGTTGGGTTTTGAAGGTACGCAGTAAATAACCCCCCTTCCCTCCACCAGAGCTCAGAACCAATCTAGAGGAGTCAGGTAAATGGAGATTAAAATATTGCCTTGTTACTGATACAGTTACTGCTGAGAATGTGAGTACGTGGGCTTGCCAGGGCTCCTACCCAGACCTGGGAACAGCCCACAGAGGGAATCCGGCCTCTCTGTTTCTCATGCCCTCTACTCCCCAGGGCACACATCTGTCAGGGCTATGCTGATGTGCTGTTTCTTTGTGCTTCTTTCTACACTCCTCCTTCCACATCTTCCCACTAGGCTCTGAGCAGCTGGAGGTCAGGGACCTGTCCCAGTTTGGTGTCATCCCTGGAGCAGAGGGCTGTGCCTGGCACCCAGCAGTGCTGGGGATGAGCTCACATTTCTGGATTAGTTTTAGGTTTGGATTTAGATACTGAGGTTACTGCTGGCATCAACATGGAATGGCTGTTGGGACCAGGCCAGAAGTGGCCGTCCCCCTTCTCCTCAGTCCTCACTGGGCATTGCAGTGTCCAGACCTGACTGTGGTCATCGTGTGTGGGGTCGAGATGCTGAGCCTGTACAATGAAACCAAGCCCGTTGCTCTCCTTGATCTTAGGGCGTCAGGAGGGATGATTTACCCCTTTTTAAAACGGTACATTCCTCATTTGCAAACCTTTTGGGAAGGAGCATTTTCCCAGGGCTGGCTTCATCTTCATATCCCCTAGATTTAGCAGCAGGAAAGATGGTTCCTAGTGTGTTTCTCTGAGGATGTTTCCCTTAAGCAACTCCTGGAATGACTCAGCTGCGCTTTCTGCCAAAGGAACTGCAGTTCCCCTTGAAAATGGAAGGGAGCCTGTTCACTGCCTTGGAAAGAATGCACTTGCCATGGCCAAGTGCTCCAAACACCTGAGGAAAGGGTGCTTTGCGATTTATATTTTGGGGTGCCCCATTATTAAGTAGGAGAATAAATGCCAAAGAGTTACAGAGAATACTTGTTTCTGCCAGGCAACAAGATGGTGGCTCTGTTACTGCCTTGTGAAATGTTCCTGACGGGAAGCATTTCTCAATTTAAAGTGAGCTGCCAGAAGTAGACACATTGGAGGCAAGGCCACATTTCCTTAGCTCAGTGCGTTCTCCACTCAAGATCGAAGTAGACTGCTTTGGATTGAATTGTGTCCCCCAAAAATATGTATTATAAATCCTAACCCCTATGGTTTTATATACATGTGGTTATAATCCCATTTGAGAATGAGTTTTCTTTGTTACGTTAATGAGACAGTATTAGCATTGGGCATGTCATAAAATAGTTTCATTTGAGATATAAAAAGAGCAGATTGAGCAAGCAGTCAAGCCAACAAGGAGAGTTTGGGTGAAGAGAGACGCCCTGCTACATGATTGCCAAGGAATAGAAGCTGAAAAGAGACCAGGATCTTCCCCAAGAACCAACAAAGAGAAAGCCTTCCTTGGCCCATGCACTGAATTTGGACTTCTGGCCTCCTAAACTATGAGAAAATAAAATTCTGTTTATCAAAGCCACCCACTTGTGGTATTTCTGTTACAGCAGCACTGGGAGACTAAGAAAGAGATCTGTCTGCAAGCTTTTTTTCATAGCCTGTTTTTTTTTTTCTTAGAAATCTCATGCACTCAACCTTAGCCTTCTTTGCTAGTTCTTGCTAATAATAATAGTCAACTGCCTTTCTTTTGTTATGTTTATCTAACATTCTTTCCCAATTCTCACCTTTTTATTTGCTTAGTTTCCGTCTATGTCCCTTCGTTGTGATAGAAGCTAGAATTAAGGGCACTCCTTGGAAACCCTATGGGGCAGTTCTACTCTGTCCTATAGGGTCGCTATGAATCGGAATTGACTCGACGGCACTGGGTTTGGTTCTTTTTGTTAAAAAATGTTAACAAGGACATATACTTGAAATCAATTCTCTGGGACAAAAAGTTAACCACATGGGTTATAAGCTATTATATTGACAAATTCACTGGCTTGCTGACCTAATTATTCTTTTGCATTTTGCCCTGCTGTTATAAGCAAGGCCTGACTCATCAACCTCCCCTTTCCCTATTGTATACATTTTAACCTGTACGACAGTGTCCAAGGAGGTTTTTAAAGACTTTCAAAGGAAAAATAATACAAATCGTTCTTAAAACACGTGAAGAGGAGGTGCTTATTTATGTTACAACAATGAAATGTTATTTTTTACCTGTCAGACAAAGAACAGAAACTTTGCATGTGCACAGTGTTGGTGAGGAAGCAGACAGTGTGGTAAGCTGTTGGTGGAGAAGGACATTGGTGTAGATTCAGAATAGGGAAATAGTAAAATTTAAAATAGACATACCCTTTTGCATCAGTTGTATGTCCAGGGTTTATACTTGCCCGTGCAAACACATACACAATTCTCAGATAGAAGAGTGTCCATTGCCTCAACATTCGCTATAGCAAAAGAGTAGAAACAGTCTGAGTATTCATCAGTAGGGGACTGGTGAAATAAATTAGTAAACACCATGGAATGGAATACATTAAAATAATTTGGGCAATGGCTGAGATGGAACAATTTATAAGATAGAACTCTTTAGCATATTGCTGTTATAGAGAAAAAAAATGTTATTTTTGTATATTTATCTTAAATCCAGCCACCCTATCAAATTCATTAATTTGAATATGTTTGTGCTGGTGTCCTTTGAAGAATTTTTTTAGGTATGCAGTCATACCATCAGCAAAAGACAATCATTTTATTTTTCTTTTCTTAATATTTATACCAATTATTTCATGTTCCTGTCTTATGAAGTACACTTGAATCTTTAATACAGTTGTTGAATATTAATGGCTGTAGCAGATATTTTTGAACTAATTAAAAATTTTAATGGAAATGGTTTTAGTGTCTCGTTATTTAAAATTACATTTGTGTTTGTTTTTAAATTGTCTTTACCTTATTTAAGATGTTTTCAATTTAAATGTATGGGGCAGTGAATGAAAGTTCCGTTTGCTCCATATACTAACCAATGCTTCATATTCTGTTTTTTTGTTTTGTTACGTTGTGTTTTAGCTATTCTGATGGGTGTGCAGTAGTATAGCATTGTGGCTTTAATTTGAGAAATATATTCTAGATAGATGCCCTTGGTTCTTTAAATAAATTCCAAATATCTTCTCCCACTTTGAGGGCTGTGTTTTTACTCTCCTAATGGTGTCTGTTGATGAAAAAATCTTATTTCTAATGTGATCTATCATATCAGTCTTTTCCTTAACAATTAGAGCTTTTTGTATCTTTTAAGAAATCTATCCCTCTTCCCACCTTTATGAAGATAGTATTTTATGCAGTCTTCCAGAAGCTGTATTGTTTACACCCCCATTTAGATCCATAGTCCACCTGGAATTGATTTGGGGGATGGAATTGATAAGGTAGGGCTGAGGTTTAATTTTTTCCATACAGCTGCCCAGTTGACTTAGCAGTATTTGTTGAAAGAACCATCTTCTGCTTTGCAAGTGCCCATATATGCATACACTTGTTTTTGACTTTCTGCTGTACTCCATTGGTTTGCTTGTCTGTTCTTACGCCAGTACCACACTGACTTAATTACTGTGGTTTTATGTATTCTAGATCGGTAGTCAATCGACTGACGGCACTGGGTACTGGGTTTAGATCGATAGTCGCTATGAGTCGGAATCGACTTGATGGCAGTGGGTTTGGTTTTTTTGGTAGATCAGTAGTAAAATAAGTCTTCTCACTTGGTCCTTTTTCTCAGGAATGTCCTGGCTATTCTTGGCCTGCTGCATTTTCACAAACATTTTCAAATCAACTTGTCTATGGAATTGAATCTGTGGATCAGTTAGGGGAGAATTAACATCTTAAATTAATGAATACATGAACATGGTGTATTTTTTTAATTCTTAGTTCTTCTTTAATATCTCTCAATAAAATTTTACAGTTTTCTACATAGAGATTTTACACGTATTAGATTTGTCTCAACTTTTTTTTTTTGAGCTTTTAAATGGAATCTTTTTTTTAATTTCATTTTTTAAGTGTTGTATATATAGACAGAGTAATTTCAGTCACCATGTTAAACTTACTTAACCCTTCTTATAATTTATTGACAGATTATTTTGGGTTTTATGTACTTGATCATGTCATCTGTGTCTGTGCTATCGCTCCCACACGCTGTCTTCTTGCTGTGTCACCAGGCAGTGCTTGCTCTGGCAGTTAGAAAGGAGCCATCCCATGTGCTCCCTGTGACTGCATTATTTGGGAAGTACATACAATGGAGCACACATATCCTAAGACAAAAGGTTACAGAAGGCCATGTACTGCAGAGTACTTGGGCCTTCATTGGCACTACCTGAGATCCCAAAGAGCCTTGTTTCAGAGGGCCCTGTCAAAGAGAAAATTATTAATCCAAGCACTGTGCTAATCCCTGGCCTGGCACCGTCTTCTCCCAGAGACCCCACACTGGGCATGTATGCCTTGGTTCAGGGGCTATCTCAGGAACCAATGTCAGGAACTATATCTAGCCTTGCTAGAGACTGGCCTATGTCCTCTGGCCAAGTGGGCTTTGAGGCACGTCTATACCAGGCCTGGCCTTTGGCTCCTGCTGGCACACCCATGTGCAATGCCATGTGCTCTGGCTATTGTGATTTCAACCAGATCACTACATCACATTGTGGGTGGAGGCCAACTAGACTCTGTGAACAGCCTTTTCAACTACAGCATCATGGCACACTCCTTTGGAATAAATTTAGGGTCACCAAGCACAGTATTCTCCTTACTGTTACTTTTTACTATCTTTATCTACTGCACTGCCTTTGGTCAAGCCACACAGCATCAGAAAACCCAAATTGGCTTCAACAACAGAGCCCTGTTTCTGGACTGGGCTGCCTAGGAAAGTACCAGAGTAACTCAGGCACCAGGTGGGCTGGGCTTGGTGTTTTCTGCCTTTCCTCCCTGATGTTTCTTGGCTCACCCTGCCCATGCCTAGCTTGCCCCTGGGGTCTCAAGACGTCTGGTGGCCATGACCTGGGCAGCATCCCTTCCTGTCCAGTCTGGGGCAGGAGCTGTTGGTGTTCCTTAGTGCTCTCCCAGTGCAGTGGGAAGCACTGTGCTCACTCCCCAGGCTCTAGTCTTCACATGCATCGACCTGAGGTCATAAAGAAATTCTCTTCAGAGTTAAGCTTTTATCTTTCACTTTTGGATCTCTGACCTGTCTGGAATATACATTTGAGGGGTGAGGTAAAGATCTAATGTTGATTTTTAACCATATAGATTGCCAACTGTCCTAGCCTGCAGTCTTATTTCTCCACCGAACTATGAGCCTCCTTCTTCAGCCTGTATCCCTAGTGCCAAGCCCCTGGTAAGAACTGGGTAAATATGTGTGGTATAAGGAGCGTTTTGTTTAAACGCCTTTTCATGGACCAGTGGAAGGCTGCCTGCTGTGACGGAGGATCTCGGGGAGGTGAGCCATCTGCAAACATATGAGAATCTGCTATGCGCTGGGCACCAGGGATATGTAGACACGTAAGACAGGGTTCCTGTTACCAGAGACCTCAAGAAGGGTCAAATACTCTCACAGTCACTGCCGAGAGAGTTGTCAGAACCAGGGCAAGAGCCCGGATTGCAGGGCTTCTGGCCAGCCTCCATGTCAATGATAATATTCATCTTAAAATACATACTTGAAACAATTGAAATATTTTAAAAAGGAGATACTTAGTAGGTTACACGCTATGTTTACGTGCACTCTTCTAAAAGTAGGACCAAGAAGTATCAGCATCACAGTCCTGGCACATTACTAGAAAGAGAAGATCTCCACATCATTCCAGACACGAGGCCAACATGCCGTGGCCTTGAGAGCGGGGACGGAGAGCAGGCTGTGGCGCCTGGCCGTCACTTTCTTGATCTTGACACTTGAGTGACAATGGAGCAGGCAGTTTAGAGTGTTCACTGGGGTCCAGTGTTATGTAAGCACTGAATGTTTCTCTAATGTTAACTCTGACTGGCAAGAGCATTAAATTACAGAGCTCTCCCCTACCCTGCGTGGCCTGAAGGATATAATAGGCATTGTGAATGTTTCAAGGAGAATAAAGCAGCTAATAAGCTCTGTCAGTTTCTGCTGTCCTGGCCCTCATGCAGCCTGATGTGGGCACTGAGCTGTTAAACACAATAAATCAAGTCTGTGCTCATCCGTCCCCATGGTTCCATCATGGTCACGCACCCGCAGACAGCTGAGGCCCTAGGTGCAGCCCTGAAGAGAGCACCGCTAATGCGAGCACAGCCGAAGCTGTCTGCTCTGACGGAGCATGGGCACAGATGGTGATTTGCCAGCAGCACTTCTATTCTTTTTCCATATTTGGAGAGAAATCAGGGGATATGTCCACCTAGTATACTTGCAGTTATTTGGTTACTATTATAAATCCTACTAAAAAAAAAAAACAAACATTGCTGTCGCATCTATTCCTACTTATAGCGACCCTATAGGACAGAGTAGAACTGCCCCAAAGAGTTTCCAAGGAGTGCCTGGTCGATTCTAACTGCCAACCTCTTGGTTAGCAGCCATAGCTCTTAACCACTACACCATCAGGGTTAGACATCCGTAAAACCATTTCTATTTTGATATTCAAGTCTATTTAACCCCCCACCCGCCCTCAAAAAAAAAAAAAAAAACCTTACGACTTGGACATTACATGACACTTTCAAACATGGGACTCTTTCAAATCTGAAACAAATATCATCATTATTTTTCACTAGCATGAACATAGAGTACAGTTACCCATTTGATGGTTAAATGCATGGACTCTCTCAGTTCCATACTGTCTCAGGTTCCTCATATGTACAGGCATAGAATGAGCTTCTGCTGTATTAGGGGTAAATGAATTTATCTACGTAAAAGCACATGGAATGGTCTAACACTGCTGCTACTGCTGCTGTTATAGCTATACAACAGTTCTTATTATGGCTGTAGTCCCAAGAACATTGCTTTTTTATATCTCTGTCCTCTTGCCACTTGGCCCTGCAGGCAGATGCAGTTGCAGGAAGTCTGTGGCACAGTGCCAAGCTAAAACCTTGGGTTTCTACCCAGAATACCGTGAAGGAGGAAGGCCCCTGGGATCCAGAAAGCTTTGAGGACGACCACAGAGATGAAGGAGCTTAGAAAGTGGTCCCATAAAGTTGTGAAGGAACTCTCGGGCACACCCTCGAGCTCTGCATGTATGTATCTGACCATAAACAGCACACCAAAGGTTTTGAGAAGAAAACTGCACAAATGACAATTTTCCAGGTCCCATAGGGGCTCCTAGGGGCGCACATATATGGGACAGAACTGAATATCAGTGCAGGAGCTCTCAAAACTAAGGTGACATTGGAACCACAGCCCACAGAGAGTGGGTTGGAACTTGGAGCCTAACCTTACTGGAACTATTGCCTGCTAAAATAAAAGTAGCAACATTCTGCCTAAGACTTAAACAAGAACCAGAGTCTCATGACGTAGTATTCAAATGTTCAAGAGATAATATAAAATTATTTGACATATGAAAAATCAAAAACATGAGTGGGAAAAGACAATCAACAGATGCTACCCTGAGTTGACCCACATGTTGGAAGTATCAGCCAGAGCCTTTAAAGCAGCTGTTGTAACCATGTTCTAACAAGTGTGAGTCCTCTTGAAATGAATGGAAAGATAGAAAGTCTGAGCAAGGAAATGGAAGATGTAAAAAAGAACCAAATAGAAGTTTTGTAACTGAAATAAAAGTTCTCTATATGGACTCAGTAACAGAATGGAGATGAAAAGCTGAAGAGTCAATTAACATGACAATAAACCAATTAAAATGATCAACCTAAGCAATAGAGAGATAAAAGATTGAAAAAAATTAAATAGCGCTTAAGAAACCTGTGGGACAGTAACAAAAGGTCAAACATTCATGTCATTGGAGTCTCAGAAGTAGAGAAGATTGTGGTACAGAAAAAATATTTGAAGAAATAATGGCTGAATAACTTCACGAATTTGGGAAAAGACTTAAACTTATAGGTTCAAGAAGTTTAGAAAATCCAAACAGGATAAACTTAAAAATATTCATGTCCAGACATACTGTAATCAAACTGATGAAACCTGTGGTGGTTGTCGTTAGTCGCTGCTGAGTCAGCTCCGTATAACAGAATGAAGTGGGACCTGGTCCTGTGCCGTCTGCATGAATGTTGATACGTTTGAGTCCGTTGTTTGGGCTGTTGTGTCAGTCCATCTCACTGAGTGTTTCCTCATTTTCACTGACCCTCTACTTCGAAATATGATGTCCTTTCATAGCAGCCGGTCTTTCTTATAACATGTCCAAAGTAAGCAAGCTAAGGTCTCGCTAGCTTCACTTCTAAGGAGCATTCTGGTTCTAGTTCTACTAAGACTTATTTGTTCATTCTTCTGGCAGTTATTCATTATTCTTTACCAGCACCACAATTCAAATGCATCAATTCTTCTTTTGTCTTCCTTTTTTGTTGTCCAACTTTTGCATACATACGAGGTGGTTGAAATGACCATAGCTTGAGTCAGGCACACGTTAGTCATCAAAGTGGCACCTTGCTTTGTAAAACTTAAAGGAGGTCTTTACCACCAGATTTACCTAATGCAATACATCATTTGATTTTTGACTGCTTCTTCCGTGGATGTTGATTGTTGATACAAATAGAATGAAATCATTGACAACTTCAGTTTTTCTCCATTTATCGTGAGGTTGTTTATTGGTCCAGTTGTGAGGATTTTTGTTTTCTTCACATTCAGGCATAATCCATACTGAAGGCTGTAGTCTTTGACCTTTTCCAGTAAGTGCTTCAAACTGTCTTTGTTTTCAGCAAGCAAGGTTGTGTTATCTGTGTATCACAGGTTGTTAATGAGTGTTCTTCCTATGCTGATGTCACATGTTTCTTCATATGGCCTGGTTTCATGGGTTCTTTGTTCAGCATACAGGTGAAAGGATACAACTCTGCTGCACACATTTTCCAATATGGCACCACGCGGTATCCTCATGTTCTGTTTGAACAACTGCCTCGTGATCCATGTACAGGCTCCATATGAGCACAGTTAAAACTAAAGAGAAAGAAAAAAATCTTAAGAGCAGCCAGATAAAAATGACACATGACATATAGGGGAACAACAAATCAAATGACTGTGGATTTCTCTTCAGAAACCATGGAGGTCCAAAGAAAATGTTTGTAAATCACATATTCAGCAAAGGACTTGTATCCAGCATGTGTGTGTACGTGTGTGTATATACACATACAACCAAACACACTCAACAGTAAGAAAATAATACAGTCCAACTAGAAAATGGGCAAAGGACTTGATCAGATACTTCCCCAAGAGAATGAACAGGTGGCACATAAGCACATGAATACATGTCCAGCATCGTTAGCCAAGTCAAAGGCAAATTAAAACCCACAGTGAGTTACTACTACACACCTGTTGAAACGACTGAAATGAAAAATACTGACAATACCAAAATGCTGATGAGACAGCAGAACAACTGGATCCATTATGTGCTGGTGGGAATGTAAAATGGTGCAGTCACTCTGGAAAACAGCTGACAATTTCTTAAAAGTTAAGCATACACTTAAAATACAATTTAGCAGTCACACTCCTGAGTATTTAGCCCGGAACAATGAAAACTTATGTTTACACAAAAATGTGTACACTATCGTTCATAGCTGCTTTATTTATAATTGCCAAAAACGAATCAACCCAGATATCTTTCAACAGGTGACTGGATATACAAACTGTGGTACAGCTATACAGTGAAATACTACTCAGCAATAGTAAGGAACAAACATTTGTTACATACAATTTGACTAGAACTCAAGAACGTTATTCTGAGTGAAAAAAAAAAATCTTGAAAGATTACATACTGTTGATTCCATTTATATAATATTTTGAAAATTACTAAATTTTAGTGATTGGGAACAAATCAGTGGTTGCCAGGGTTTAGGATCAGGGAGAGCGATAAAGAGATAAAACAGGAATTTCTTTGTGGTGATGGAACAGTTCTGTATTCTGCTTGTGTTGGTGGTTAGAGAAATCTGCGCTTGTGATAAAATTTCATAGAACTAGAAGCCAACCAACAAAATAAAATAGTACATATAAAAACTGTGCAGTTAGTTAATAGTATACCAATATCAGTTACAGATTTTGAAAGTATACTATGGTTATGCAAAATGGGAGCTGGGTGAAGGTATGTAGAAACTCTTATTTTTTTAATTTTTTTTGAATATAAAATTATTTTAAAATTACACACAGACACATACATTAGAGTTGACAATTATCAAATCTGCAAATGTAATCTAAAAAATGTAAATTGTGTAAACACAAATTTAAAGTGAGAGATTATCAGAATGGATAAAAAGCAATATCCAACTATGTGCAGTCTACAAGAAACCAACTGAAATATAATGATATTAGTAGATTTGAAGTTAAAGGATGGAAAAATATATCATGCAAACACTAATAGGAAGAAAACTGGAGTGGCTACATTAATATCAGAAAAGGTAACTTTAGGATGAGGAAAATCACCAGGGATAAAGGAAGACAGTGCATAAGTATAAGATGATCAATTATCCAAAGCGATGTATACCTCTGACAACAGAGCTTCAAAATACATGGAGTAAAAACTGAAGGAACTGAAAGTAGAAAAGGACAAATTCATGATTATAGTTGGAGATGTCAGTTTTCTCAGTAACTGATGGAACAAGCAGAGAAAAAATCAGCAAGGATACAGATGGCCAGAATAACACAATCAACCAACTAGATCTCATCTGCATTTATAGAGCGCTCCACCCAACCACAGCAAGATATGCATTGTTTTCATGTGCATTTGAAATATTCACCAAGATAGACCATATCCTGTGTCCAAAAAAGCCTTAAAACCTTTAAGTAATTGAAATCATACAAAATATATTCTGACCAAAGGTGAATTAAACTCAATAACGACAGATAACGAAATTTTCCAAATACTTGAAAATTAAAAAAAAAAAAAAAACACTTCTAAATAATGTGCTGGTTAAACCTGTGCAAGGCCAGGTCATGGTAGCTCCATAGACACATCCAAACTCCCTGAGGGACCGAATTGCTGGACTGAGGGCTGTGCGGACCATAATCTCCGGGAATATCTAGCTCAATTGGTATAACATAGTTTATAAAGAATATGTTCTACATTCTGCTTTGGTGAATAGCGTCTGGGGTCTTAAAAACCTGTGAACAGCCATCTAGGATACTCCACTGGTCTCACCCCTTCAGGAGCAAGTAAGAATGAAGACACCTAAAGATACAAGGGAACTAGCCCTTTTTTTTTAAAGATAAAAAGGGCTAAAAAGGGCTAATGGACTGCATCTATCACAGCCTCCACCAGACTGAGTCCAGAACGAGATGGTGCTCAGCTACCACCACTGACTGCTCTGACAGGGATCACAATAGAGGGTCCTGGACAGAGCTGGAGAAAAATGTAGAACAAAATTCTAACTCAAAAAGAAAGGCCAGACTTGCTGGCCTAACAGAGACTGAGTATGGCCCCCATACAACCTTTCAGCTCAGTAATGAGGTCACTCCTGAGGTTCACCCTTCAGCCAAAAACAGGCCCATGGAACAAAGAAAGACTAAAGGGGCACCCCAGCCCTGGGGCAGGGACTGGAAGGCAGGAGGAACAGGAAAGCTGATAATGGGGAACCCAGGGTTGAGAAGGGAGTGTTGACATGTCATGGGGTTGTTAACCAATGTCACAGAACAATGTGTATACTGACTGATGAGAAACTAGTTTGTTCTGTAAACTTGCATCTAAAGTACAATTAAAAAATAAATAATGTGCTGGTTAAAGAGAGAAAGCATAAAGGGAAATTATAAAATATTTTCCTGTGAAAGAAAATGGGAAAATGCATCAAAGTCTGTAAGATACAAGCAAATCAGTGCCTCTAGAGAAGTTTATAGTATGAAATGCTTATATTAAAAAAGAACAAAGATCTCTAATCAATAAACCAAGCCTCCATTTTAGCTAGTTGCCACCGGGTTTATTCCAACCCATGGCTACCTCGTGTGTGTCAGAGTAGAACTATGCTCCATAGGATTTTAATGGCTCATTTTTTTTCAGAAATAGATTACCAGGCCTTTCTTCCAAGGTGCCTCTGGGTGAACTTGAACTTCCAACCTTTTGGTTAGCAGCTGAACAGTTTACCCATTCACACCATTCAGGGTGCAACCAAGCTAAAAAAACACTAAACTAAAAAAGAAAGAAAGAAGAAACCCAAACCAAGCATAAGGAAGGGAATAATAAAAATAAGATCAGAAATCAATGAAATTGAAAACAGTAAAACAAGAGGAAAAAAATCAATGACACCAAAAGCTGGTTCTTTGAAATAATAATTATAGATAAACTTGTAATTAAACTAAGAAAGTCAACACAAACTATCAACATCAGGAGTGAAAGAGTAGATATTACAGAACCCATGTCATTTAAAGATTAAAGAAATACTATGAATTTATGTACACTATGTACATAAATTCTACAACTTAGATGAAATGGACCAATTCTGTTAATGCCACAAACTATGAAATTTATCCAAGAAGAAATAGATAACCTAAATAGGCGTATGTTTATTAAAGATATTTACTTCAGTTAAAAACCTCCCAAGTAAACTTCATGCCCAAAAGTTTCATTGGTGTATTATACCAAAGATAGGAGAAATAACACCAATCCTACATCAATATTCGAGGAAGTATAATAGGAAAGAACAACCCCCAACTCATTTTATGAGACCAGCATTACTCTAATGCCAAAACTAGACGAAGATGATACAAGAAAAAAACACAGAACAATTCCGTTATGAACACAGAAAAATACCCAACAAAATTTTAACAAATCCAATCCGGCAGAATATAAAATGATTATACCACAACAAAGGTGAATTTATTCTAGGAATGCAAGGCTAGTTCAACATTCAAATATCAATCCATGTAACCCATCATGTCAGAGTTTAAAAAATAAAACATACATGGTAATATCAATTGATACAGAAAGTTCATGATAAAAATCCTCAGCAAGTAAGAATAGAATGTAATTTCCTTAATTCTGTAAAGGGTATCTATAAAACGTGTACATTTAACATCTTCTTGGTGGTGAAAAGCTGAATGCATTTCCCCTGGTGTTGGGAACTAGGCAGGGACTACCATTCTCACCAACGAAAAATCCAAACTCATTGCCATCAAGTTGATTCCGACGCATAGCTACCCTATAGGACAGAGTAGAACGAGCCCCATAGGGCTTCCAAGGAGCAGTTGGTGGATTCGAACTGCTGACTTTTTGGTTAGCAGCCAACCCAGGGCTCCTTTAGGTTAATCTTCGAGCACAAACTGTTTTCACCACCTAGAGACCTCATTAGCCATTAGGGAAATGCAAATTAAAAACTACAATGAGATTCCACTAGACACCTGTTAGAATGATTAAAATTTAAAACAAAAACCCACTCTGACATAATATGGAGCAACTGGACCACACATTCCTTGCTAGTGGGTGTGCAAAATGATACAACCACACTGGAACAGTTTGACAATTTCTTATAAAGTTAAACATAAACTTACAATATGATCCCACAATCTCAGGTATTTATCCTAGAGAAGTGTAAACTTATATTCGTATGAAAGCATGTTCATGCATCATACATATTTATAGTGGTTCCATTTATAACTGCCCCTGAACTGGAAACAACCGAAATGGCCTTCATTGGGTGACTGGGTCAACAAATTGTGGCATATGACTCAGCTAAAAAGGAATGAATGATTGATACATACAATCAGCATAGACTAATCACAAAGGCATTATTCTAAGTAAGAAGCCAGACTCAGAAGGTTGCATCCTATGTAACACCATTTATGACAGTTTGGAGAAAGACAACACTATCAGTCTGATGAACAGACGGTTGCGTGCCAGTGGTTAGGAGGAGGGGAGGGATTATTCTGAATCCACATTGTGGTAATGCTTTCACGAATCTCTCTGTGTGTTAAAACTCAAAGAACTGTACAACGGATGATCGTTTACAATCTGCTATGTACCAGACACCCCTATTCCAGGCAGAATGGCGTCTAACTGGAGAATTCTTGCACGCTTGCATGCTTAAAGGCAGAGAGAGCTGACTTGTGAAAGAATCAGTGATGCTTTACTGTGAGTGCCATCGTTGTAGTCGCTTACCTATGCTCAGAGTCTGATTCTACCCCTAATTACTATAATCCCCCTGCCCTTCTCCCTGTTCATCAAGTGTTTCTTCTGAGTAGTAAAGTCTGCTGCCCAATTTATGGCCGGAATCATCACCTGGGAGAGCAGGCATTGCCATGAAGGACTGTGTACAAGGAGAGGTGTCTGGGCTGAGGTAGACAATGCCCAGGCAGTGCTAACCCAGCGCACAGCTGCAGAGACGGGTACACATCAGGGGTGGCTCTACAGCTCTGTGGAGGGACCAAGGACTGTTCACTAAACACAGTTGGGACAATGGCCTTCTTTATTTAAAAAAAATTGTGTCGCTCCCCCACAACATATCTAAAAATAAATTCCAAGTGCATTTCAAACTCCACCAAGAAAAGAAAAACTTAAAATGGTTTAGAAAAATATATAAGCATTTATATTTATGACCTTGGTGTGGACAAACTTTTCTTAAACTAGTACAGAAAAAACAAATCATGAAGGGAAAGGCTAATAAAATTGGTTGCATAAAAATAAAAATTCTATCTGGCAAAAGATACCCAAGGGAAAAGACAAGTCACAGATTGGGACCAAAAAAAAGTGAGAGAGAGGGTTAATAACTACAATATCTAATGAATTTCTACAAAACAAGAAGATTCTAAAACAACCTAGTAGGGAAAAAAGAGTTCAAAGAAAAGAAAATCCAGTTAGCAGTGTCTTATTCATCTAGTGCTGCTATAACAAATACCACAAGCGGATGGCTTTAACAAAGAGAAATTTATTCTCTCACAGCCTAGGAGGCTAGAAGTCTATTCAGGGTGTCAGCTCCAAGGGAAGGCTTTCTCTTTGTCAGCTCTGGAGGAAGGTCCTTGTCATCAATCTTCCCCTGGTTGAGGAGCTTCTCTGTGTGTGAACCTCAGGTCCAAAGAACGAGCTCTGCTCCTGATGTTGCTTTCTGGGTTGTATGAGACCCCCAACTCTCTGCTCGCTTGCCTTTTTTGTTTTTTTAAATCTTGTATAAGATAAATAGTGATGCAGGCCACACCTCAGGGAAACTCCCTTACACTGGATGAGAGAGATGACCTGAGTAAGGTGCTACATCCTACCGTAATGCTCTAACGTAATCAAACCTTGCCTCATTAACCACAGGCAGAGATTAGGATTCACTACACATAGGAAGATCACATCAATCACGAAATGGAGGACAACCACACAATACTGGGAATCATGGCCCAACCAAGTTGACATATATTTTCTGGGGACACAATGCAATCCGTGACAGTGAGTAGGCAGACGGAATGCTACCCAGCCTCCCTTGTCATCATGGAAAGGCAAACCCAAAAGCTGTGGGTTCTACTTTTCACTCATCAGATTTGGCAACAACTGGTGGTCTGACCGTATCACCTGCTGAGGGGTGACCCTGGTATGGCCACTTGGGAGGACAACGGGACAGTGTCTAATACAGATGGAACTGCACATCTACCCAACCAGCGATTCCACATCCAGGCACGCTCTTGTCAAACCACCTTAATATGTGAGTAGTTGCATTGTGATGCTCTGAAAGTACTGATGTAAGAAAAATATCAAAGTGGTTTTTATTCCTCAGGATTGTCTGAACTTGGTCAAAGGCAGACTGTGTGTCTGTGTGTGTGTGAGAGAGAGAAAGAGAGCACATGTACATTGAGGAGGGCGTTGGGGAACTCAGCCTTTTCAAATTGGACAGCTAACATAAAGGAAATACAAAAACAGTCATTTATTTCATGAACTTAAAAGATCGTGGCAGTTCTTTGTTTTGTTTTTGTTTTTTGGGGTGAAAATCAGTTCTGTTTTCATTTTCGTTTTTTCTCTGCATCCTTTTTATTGGCCTTAATAAGACATGACATGACAGCAGTGGGTTTGGGTTACTTTTATGAATGTGTTTACTCTGCCCTCTACTGGGAGCTGGTAGATTTGCAAACCAGATGGGCCCTCCGACAAAGGAGGGGCAGTCATGGAGCTTCAGACCTGGGGAGCAGGCTGCCAGATTCTGTGGACCTTGGGCTCATTTCCCCTGCAGGGAAGGCCTCTTGGGTCTCTCACTTTCATGACCATGTCCTGTATCTATAGTGGAGGTGGCTTGGGCAGGCACACTCCTGTGCCCACATGCCTTCCCCTCTGCAGCCCCCTGCCCTGCCCTGTCCTTGTCAGTGGCAGTGCATCCCAGTGAGCCCCTCACACCCAGAGACTGTGCCTTCCTCCGCTGTCACCCCTGCACAGAGAAGTAACCCCTAGTGACTAAATGTGTGAATAAACGAGGAGACCATGGGAAGGAAATATAAGCTTGGATGTTTCATGAATATCTGAGTTTTAGAAAGAGCTAAAATACCCATTTCAGAAAGTTCTGTGAGATATGGAAATTGTATGTATTTATTTAGTATCTAAATACTTACTGAGCCCCTCCGTGGGCCAGAAACAGTGCTAGGAAGTGGGGGTGCAGTGGTGGGTGAAGGGGGTAATCATATTTTCTGCCCTGACAGTGCCTGAGGGGAAAACACCAACACACCCCCATACCCCAACACTAAATGATTTCAGTAGTGCTGTGCGGGAGGTCAGGACCCAGACGTGATAGGGGACTGGCAGTTAGGGGTGTGGCAGAGGCCCAGCAGGGAGTGCCCCCCAACTGAAGTCCCCAAGGTGGCAAGAAAGAAAGCGCCTGTCACAGGTGGGTGAGGTTGGGCTGGGAGCGTGAGGGCTACCAGCAAGGCTGGAAGGGAAGGAGCCTGGATTGAATTCCATGGCCAATGGGAAGACGTCAAAGGGCTGAAGCAAGGGGGATGGCATAGTCTGATTTGAACTTTTTTTTGGTCTATGCTCACTTTATTTTTTTAAACAATATTTTATTGGGTTTTGAGTGAAAGCCTACACAGCAAGTTGGATTCCCTTTTGACAATTTCTCCACAAATTATTCAGTGACATTAGTTACATTTATCACAATATGTCAACATTTTCTTTAATTGTGTTCTTCTTGTTCCATTTCCTGTACTTTAGTTTCTCATCTTTGTTTTTGAGTAGTTGTTGACCTTTTGGTCGCATACAGATAGTTTTTAAGCAGAACACCGATCTTAAGGATTGTTATTGTTAGGTGCCGATGAGTTGGTTCCAACTCATAGCGACCCTATGCACAACAGAACGAAACACTGCCCAGTCCTGCACCATCCTTATAATCCTTGTTGTGCTTGAGCTCATTGTTGCAGCCACTGTGTCAATCCACCTTGTTGACGGTCTTCCTCTTTTCCGCTGACCCTGTACTCTACCAAGCATGATGTCCTTCTCCAGGGACTGATCCCTCCTGACAACATGTCCAAAGTATGTAAGACGCAGTCTTACCATCCTTGCCTCTAAGGAGCATTCTGGCCGCACTTCTTCCAAGGATCTTAAGGATAATATCCTTTAATTTGTGTGCCACTCTGCTGTTTTGTTAAAAGGTGATCTCAGGGGATAGGCTCGGCTCTAGGTTTAAAGAACATCTCAGGATGATAGTCTCAGAGGTTCTCTGTTCTCTACTATTCCAGTTTGTCCTGCTTTAAAAAAATTTTTTTTAAGAACTTGAGTTGTGCTCCACATTTTTCTCCCATTCTATCCAGGACTATCTATTGTGACTCTGATCAGAACTATCAGTGGTGGTGGCCAACCAACATCTTCTTCCACTCTCAGGGTAGATGACGTTGTGGCTCATGTGGACTTGTTTCTTCACTGAGCTTTTGGTTACCTTCTTACCCTTTTCCCCCTGGCAAGTAGAGACCAATCGTTATGTCTTTGCATGCTTTTAAGACACCAGACACCACTCACTTCACTGGGATGCAGATCATGATTTTTTGTGAACTAGGTTATGCCAGTTGACTGAGTTGTCCCATGAGACTATGGTCCTAAGCTTTCAATTCCAGAAAACCAGTCCTGGAAGGTGTTTGGTTATATATGAAGAGAATCTGTACTTGTGTCTTCAATGGATATATGTGCCTGCACCCACATACATATTTGTATTTACATGTACCTGTAGATATTTCTGGAGCCCTGGTGACACAGTAGTTAAAAGCTCACCTGCTAACCAAAAAAGTTTTGCAGTTTGAATCTACCAGCTTCTCCTTGGAAACCCCCTGGGACAGTTCTGCTCTGTCCTACAGGGTCTACATGAGTTGGAATCTACTTGACGGCAACTGGTTTGGTTTTTGGTTTGGTTTATAGACACTTCTATCTATTCTTACCTATGTGTATACCTGTACCTACCCATATACCAATATGTCTATACCCATCCATATGTGCTCACTCGTTTTTACTTTGTGCTGTGCTCACTACATCCACATTCGGTGCCACTTTTCTCATCAACCAAAATAACAAGTATCTATTTTATGATCCAAAGGATACTTTCCCCTCCCCCTCTCCTCTTCCTGGTAATCACCAATGAACATGGGTCTCTCTATACATCTATCCTTGTCCTCTTATAAAAGAGGAATCATACAATATTTGTGTTTATATGCTTGACTTACTTCACTTAACATCATGCCCTCCAGGTCCATCCGTATTATAATATGTTTCACAAACTCATCATTGTTCATGGTTGAGTAGTATTCCATTGTATGTATGTACCACAGTTTGTTGGTGCTCACTTCATTTGTTTCTATTTATGTGCTATTGTGAATAAAGCAGCAATGAACATAGGCGTGCATATGTCCATGTCATTTTTAGGTCTTTAAGGTATATTCCTGGAAACCCTGGTGGTGTAGTGGTTAAGGTCAAAAGGTCAGCAGTTCAAATCCCCTTGGAAACCCTATGGGGCAGTTCTGTTCTGTCCTATAGAGTCACTATGGGTCAGAATCAACTCAACAGCATTTTTTTTTTTTGGAAGGTGTATTCCTAGGAGTGGAATTGCTGAATCATAGGGTTGTTCTATTTCTAGTTTTCTGTGAAAGTGCCATACCGTTTTCCATAGTGGTTGTACCATTTTGCAGTCCCACCAGAAGTGGGTCAGTATTCCAATCTCCCCATGTCCTCACCAGCATTTGTTGTTATCCTTTTTTTTTTTTTTTAATCAGTGCAATTTTAGCCAGAGTAAGATGGTATCTCATTGTAGATTTGATTTGCATCTCTTTTTTAATGGCTAATGATCGTGAACATCTTTTCATATGTTTGTTGGCTGCTTGGATGTCCTCGTTGGTGAAGGTTCTGTTCACATACGTTCTTTGCCCATTTTGTGATTGGGTTGTTTGTCTTTTTATTGTTCAGTTATTGCAGTTTTCTATAGATTTTAGAGTGAAAAAAAAAAGACTCTTATCAGATGAGTCGTTTCACAAGATTTTTTCCGAGGCTTTTCATAGGTTGTCTATTTACTCTTTTAATAAAGTCTTGTGATGAGCATAAGTTTTTAATTTTTATGAGGTCCCATCTATTTTGTCTTCTTCTATTTATGCATTTGTTATGTTCGTTATCCTGTTTTTACAAAAGATTAGATCCCATAGTTTTCTCCCAGGAATTTTATGGTTTAGGTTTAACATGTAGGTCTTTGATCCATTTTGAGTTAGTTTTTGTGTGTGGTGTGAGGTATAGGTCCTGTTTCATTTTTCAGTAGGTGGATATCCAGTTTTGCCAGCACCATTTATTAAAGAGATTGTTTCTGCCCCACTGAATGGACTTTCACCCCTTGTCAAAAATCATTTGTCCATAGATAAAAAAAAAAAAAAAAAACCCATTGCCATCAAGTCAATTCCTACTCATAGCAACCCTATCGGAGTAGAACTGTGCCATATGGTTTCCAAGTAGCACCTGGTGGATTTGAACTGCCGACCTTTTGGTTAGCAGCTGTAGTTCTTAACCACTATGCTACCAGGGTTTCCTGTCCATAGATAAAAAAGATAGCTGGGTTTAATTCTGAGTTCTCGATTCTATTCCAGCGGTCTGTGTATCTATCACTGAACCAATGCCAGGCTGTTTTAATTACAGTGGCTGTATTCTGTGTTTTGATATTGGGGAGTGTGAGGCCTCCTGCTTTTTTCTTTTTGCTTTGGCTGTTCGGGGTTTCTTTCCTTTCCGTAAAAAGTTGGTCATTAGTTTTTCCATTTCAGTAAAAAATGTTGTTGGGATTTTGTAAGAATGGTGTGGGGGTGGAATGTGACCTCCTCTAACTTCACAAGGGGGAAGGAGAATCAAGATCAACAGCCAAAGGTTGATTCCTATAAGGTGAAGGTCAGACATGCCTCCTCTCTGCTCCATCTTTACCAGTTCTGACACCAACTCTCCCTCCCACTCTCAACTTCTCTGCCGGGTTCGATAACTCATTATAATGGCGACACAGAACTCACAGACAATACTAACAATTATGGGGTTTATTCGGGAAGTTAAGTTACAACTCAGGCTGAGGAATGCTCAGGATACAGTTCTTCCATCGGAGCAGCCTCTTCCCACCTGTGCTCACTGGCATGCCTCTCCCTGGCCCTTGGCCTTGCCCTGCTCAGGCAAGTGTTACAGAGCTCTTTTAGCTCTGCCAGTAAGCGCCCGGAGGCACCCCACTCCACAGGCAAGCTTCCTGCCCAAAGGCACTCAGCTTTCTCCCTCTGTGGACTGGGAAGCCCACCACACTGTCTCCTGCTGGTTTCTCCTACCAGTCTTTCCTGGTGTTTCTCTACTACCGCTTCTCACTGTCTTTAGTGTTACGTCTCTCTCTGTCTCTGTCTCTTTCTCTCTGTCCTGGTTCCAGGAGCTTCTCAGTGCAGGGATCCCGGGTCCAAAGGACACTCTGCTTTTGACTGTTCCTCCTTGGTAGTGGTAGAATCCTATCTTTCCTGCCTCTGGGATGGCTCATTTCAAGCCAAGCAGGATACAAAACTGACCAATCCCCTTTATGGGCTATAGTTACCCTATTTGCACAGTCCCGCCCAGTCATCTGGCTGGGAGTTATAAGACTATGGCGAGAAAGGCCACACAAAGGCAATCCGTTGCACTGCAGATTTGTATCAGGATTGCATTATATCTGTAGGTTGCTTAGGATAGAATTGGCATTTTCACTATATTAAGTCTTCCAATCCATGAGTGTGGGATGTCTTTCCATTTTTGTAGGTCTCTTGTAGTAATGTTTTATAATTTTCATTGTATAAATATTTTATGTCCCTGGTTAGGTTAATTCCTAGGTATTTTATTGATTTGGGGGTATTGTAAATGGTATTGTTTTCTTGATTTCTTTTTCAAAGTACTCTTATTAGTGTAGAAGAATCTAACTGATTTGTTCCCATTCTCAAAGGGGAGGCTCTCAGCCTTTCTCCCTTGAATATAATGTTGGCTGTTGGTTTTGCATATATGCCCTTAATTATGCTGAGAAATTTCTATTCCTTTTTTGCTCAGAGTTTTTATCAGGAAAGGGTGTTGAATTTTATCAAATGCCTTTTCTGTACCAATTGATTATTATCATATGGTTCTTCTCCTTTGTTTCGTTTATGTGGTAGGTTACATTGATTGGTTTTCTAATGCTGAACCACCCTTGTAATCCTGATATGAATCCCACTTGATCATGGTGTATGATTTTTTTGATATGTTGCTGAAGTCTGTTGGCTAGAATTTTATGGAAAATTTTTGCATCTCTGTTCATAAAGGATGTTGTTAGGTGCTGTCAAGCCAGTTCAACTCACGGTAACCCTGTGTACAACAGAATGAAACACTGCCCAGCCCTTTGCTATCCTCACAATCATAAGGAATATTGGACCGTGATTTTCTTTTTGTGTGATGATTTGAAGTTTTAAAATGTCATTGAAGATGTGAAGAGAAATGGAAAAGGAGCAAAGACATGCCTCCGCCACCCATTCCAAAGAAAGGGTGCCTTTGTGACTTTCAGGAGGCTACACCCTTCACACTCTTTGTCCAGGCCCAATGCACACCACCCTCTCATCTCCCTGTTCTTTTGGAAGATAATTGGAAGATATAAATGCTTCTATCACCACAAAGATCCCCATGTTGCCCTTTCATGGCCACAGCAACTCACTCCCATCCCCACCCTCTCCTTAGCCCCTGGCAAGCAATAACTTATGTTCCATTTCTATAATTAGTCATTTCAAGAATGTTATATAAATGGAGTCATACAGCATGTAACCTCTTGGGATTGGCTTTTTCTACTCATCCTAATTCTCTGGAGATTCATCCAGGTTGTCGAGTGTATTGATAACACATCCCTTTTTATTGCTGAGTAGTATTCCATGGTATATTAGGTTCCTGTTGCTAGTGTACATGGCTAGTACCAATTCATTTGCCCATTCACTGGCTAAAGGACATCTGAGTTGTTTTTGGTTCTGGCTGTTACAAATAAAGCAGCGACAAGCATTCCTGCACAGGTTTTTGAGTGAGCATACGTTTTCATTTCTCTGGCATAAATGCCCAAGAGTTCAATTGCTGGATTGTATGGTAGTCACATGTTTTATTTTTAAGAAGCTGACAATCCATTTTCCAAAGTGACTGTAGGATTTTACATTCCCACCAGCAGTGTGTAGCGATTTACTTTCTCCACATTCTTGACAACATTTGTTGTCACTATTTTTTATCGTAGCCATTTTTATATGTGCGTAGTGATATCTCGTTATGGTTTTAATTTGCATTACACTAATGACTAATGATGTTGAACATCTTTTCATGTGTTTATTTGCCATCCTTATATCTTTTTCAGTGAAATGTCTCTTCATGTCTTTTGCCCATTTTCGAATTGAATTACTTGTCTTTACTTTTGAATTTTGAGCATTCTCTGTATATTCTAGAAATCAGTCCTTTGTCAGATATGTGGTTTGAAAATATTTTATCCTAGTCTGTGTGGCTTGTCTGTTTATCTTCTTAACACGGTCTTTTGCAGAAAAAAAAGTTTTTCATTTTGATGAGGTCCAGTTTATCAACTTTTCCCTTTGTGTTACACTTTTAGTGTTAAGTCTAAGAACTCTGCCTAGCCCTAGATTCTGAAGATTTTTTCTCCTAAATATTTTGTAGTTGTACATTTTACATTTAAATCTATGATCCATTTTGAGTTAATTTTCATGTAAAATATGAGGCTTAGGTTGAGATTCACTTTTTGCTGTAGATGTCCAGTTGTTCCAGCACCATTCGTTGAAAGAACTATCTTTCTTCCTTCGACTTGCTTTTGCACCTTTGTCAAAAATCCGGTGGACATATTTATGTGGATCTATTTCTGGATTCTCTATTCTGTTCCATTGATCTGTGGATCTCTCTCTGTGTCAATACTGCACAGACTTGATTACAGTAGCTACATAATAAGTTCTGAAACTGGCTAGATTGATGCCTTCTACTTTATTCTTTTTTGTCAAAATTGTTTCAGATATTCCAGTTCTTTTGCATTTCCATGTAAGTTTTACAATAATCTTGTCTATATCTACAAAAATCTTTCTGGGATTTTTAGAGGAATTATATATAGTAAACCTGTGTATCAATCTGGTATGTTTAGACTTCCGATCTTGAAGATTAGTGTATCTCTGCATTTACTTAGATCTTCTTTGATTCCTTTCACAGTACTTTGTAGTTTTCTGCATACAAGTTCTATACATGTTTTGTTAGATTTACACCTAATCATGTCATGTCATTTGCAAATATGGACATTTTTATATCTTCCTATAACCTGTGTGCCTTTATTTCCTTTTCTTGCCTTATTGCACTGACTAGAGCTTATAGCACTATGTTGAATAAGAGTGGTGATAGCAGACATCTTTGCCTTGTTCCTGATCTTAGGGGGAAAGATTCAACCCTAAGTATAATGTTAGATATAGGTGTTTTTGTAGATGCTTTCTATCAAGTTGAGGAAGTTTCCTTCTATTTTTTCTAGTAATTTTTATCATGAATGAGCGTTGAATTTTGTCAAATGCTTTTCTGAACGTGTTGATATGATCATGCAATTTTTATTCTTTAATCTGTTAATACAGTGGACTACACTGATTGATTTTTAAATATTGAACTGACCTTTCATCACTAGAAGTATCCCTTCTTGATCATAGCGTATATACACCATGTTTTTATGCAAATAACACGTGCGTTCTACATGTTTTTGCCAACTTCGCCTTTCCCCCATGAGGTAGTTTTGAAAGCATGTTATGCTAATTTTTAAAAATACCTCGCGGGGGAAGGCATGGCTGGCAAAAGAACATAGAATGCACACACTATTTGCATTAAAATATGGTAATTCTTTTTGTACATTGTTGGGTTCTATTTGCTAATGATTTTGTAAGTCTGTATTCCTAAGGGCAATTTTCTTATTTTGTACTGTCTTTGTCTATTTTTTATATCAGGGTAATACTAGCTTCAAAAAATGAATTGGTGTTTCCCTCCTGTCTTAGTTATCTAGTGTTGCTGTAACAGAAATACCTCAAGTGGATGACTTTAACAAAGAGAAATTTATTCTTTCACACTCTAGGAGGCTAGAAGTCCCAAATCAGGGTGCCAGCTCCAGGGGAAGGCTTTCCCTGTCTGTCGGCTCTAGGGGAAGGTCTTTGTCATCAACCTTCCTCTAGTCCAGCAGCTTCTCAGTGCAGGGACCCCAGATCCAAAGGACGTACTGTTCTTCTGGCTCTTCTTTCTTAGTGGTTTGAGGTCCCCATCTCTCTGTTCACTTCTCTCTTTTATATCTCAAAAGAGTTGACTCAAGATACAACCTAATCTTGTAGATTGAGTCCTGCCTTATTAATATAACTGCCTCATTTACATCATAGAGGTAAGATTTACACCACATAGGAAAATCACGTCAGACGACAAAATGGTGGACAGTCATACAATACTGGGAATCATGGTCTAGCCAAGTTAACACACATTTTGGGGGGACACAATTCAATCCATAACATTCCACCCTTTGGCCCCCAAAAATTCATGTCCCTGCCACATGGAAAACACATTCACCCCACTGTATCATAGCAAAAGTCTTAAATCAAGTCCAAAATCCAAAAATTCCTCTTCATCCATGAAATCCAGAATATAAGTTATATGCTTCCAAAGTACATTGGTGGAACGGGCACAAGCTAGACATTTCCATTACAAAAGGGAGAAACTGGAGGGAAAGAAGGGATACCAGGCACCAAGCAAGTCAGCAGAACACATTATATTAGCTCTCCAGGCTTGAAAATAACCCTCTGTTCTCTGAGGCCCTTTAGATGTTGGCCACACTCTCTGGATTCAGCTGCACTTCCAGGCCCACTGGAATAGCAACTCTGCTCCCTCACGTTTGGGTGGCCCCATTTTTCTAGTCCATCTGAGTGATGACCCTACTCCATCAGCCCCAGCAGGCCCTGTTCTTCTGCCCCTTGGGCATGGCGGCCCTGCCTCTTCAGCTCTGGACAGCAGATCTAGCCCCATCCTCTGGCATTTGTGAAAGGCAGCCCTACACTCTGGAACCAAGCTGGTGAAGGTCTGACTCTTTGAAACCTAGGAGGCTATGGCCCCACTCTTAGAAACTCCAGAGGCCATGGCTCTACCCTTTGAGACCCCAGAGGTCATGGCCCTTCCCTTTGAGACTGAGCCAGATCTGCCTCCTGTGTTCTTTGATTTTTCAGCTTCTGCTTCCTGGTTCCTTGGATTTTCGGCCTCTTAAGCTTTGATGCCCGCCTCTGCCTCCAGAGGTCTTTAGCTCCACTGATAAGTGCCTGGAGGCACTGCACTCCCCCAGTAAACTTAGGCCAGAAGGCATTTAGCAGTCTTGCTCCATGGGTCAGCAAACCTAGCTCCATCGATAAGTGCCCAGGGGCATCCTGCTCCACCAGGAGGCCTCCTGGGGAGGAAAACCGAGTTGTTAGATGGTGAACGAATGAATGAGGTAGCCCAGGCCACTCAAACTGAGAGTAGTACCTGGCCCTCAGGTCCCGAGCCTGGCTTCCGTCCCACATTGCTGCAGTTGTGTCAGCAAGGGTGAAGTCTGCACAGCCACGTGTGTCAAGCCAAGATGAAGCCTCTCCTCCCTCCAGACTTCTTGCTCTCCTGGTGGCACAGAGATCTGGGAAAGGTCACCATTGAGTCCTGTCCCTCCTCTTCTGTCTGCTGAGGATGGGGAGCAGAAAACAAGCAGGCCGCTCCCTGGGGACGGGGGGAGGGGCCTGCCCAGCCCGCAGGCCTCCTCCGGGTTCCTCACCTATGTCCATTTAATTTGTCAACTGGTTCCTGTTCCTAGTAGCCTGCCAGGATTCCTAATGGATCCAGTGGGTGAGGGTTGGGGTGGGAACTAGGGCCAGAAGTTCCCAAATGTGGCTTCACTCAAGAAAAATCTGGAGAATTTTGAAATGCAGCTTCCTGGACCACAGTACCTGCTGACTCAGGTCCAGAGGTCACTGCCTAGAGGGGCCGATCTTCTCCTGACCCTGTGCCTGGTGTCCTGTACATCACTGTTACTATGATGGTTTACAGCCAGTCCCTGGGGGAGGGTCTGCTTTAGCTATCACAGTACTATGTGTGGAGCTCAGTAATTGCCAAGTAAATGTTTGTTGAATTAACAAAATTACGGAGGGCAGGGACAAGATGGCTGACTAGGTAGA
Source organism: Loxodonta africana (assembly GCF_030014295.1). Taxonomy (NCBI): domain Eukaryota; kingdom Metazoa; phylum Chordata; class Mammalia; order Proboscidea; family Elephantidae; genus Loxodonta; species Loxodonta africana. The sequence goes on from NC_087343.1 coordinate 228,173,344, forward strand.
AGCTACCTCGAATCCCTCCTGCAACAAAGACTCAGAAAAGCAAGTGAATTGATCACATACATGACAATCTACAAACCCTGACCATCAAGCACAGATTTAAAGGGTTGACCTGAGTGACAGAGACTGAGAACGAACAATCACGGGGAAGCAGTGACTGTTTTCGGAGCCTGGAGCCAGCGTCCCAGTCAGGAAACCTTGACGCTGGGCTTTGGACTGGCCACAAGGGAGCTGAGCACGGCATCCTGGGACGGCGCAAACATGGGACGCAGCCCTGGCGTCCAGAAGTGACCTCGTGGGAAGCCCAGCCAGTGCAACGGAGGCAGTGTAGTGACACGGCTGACAGGAGGAGAAGTCACTGGGAGACAGCGACTGGTTTTGGAGCCTGGAGAGCAGCGTCCCAGCCAGGGAACCTTGGCGCTGGGCTTTGGACTGGGAGCGGAGGAACTGACCACGGCTTCTGAGACAGCACAAGCACAGGACGCGGGCCCAACCCTCGGGGGCAGTCTCTACCCAGCCAGTGCACACAGTCAACAGGCCCCTCCGGAATCTCAGATAAAACAGTCATCCCAAGCGAGATAAGTAACTTTGTCTACTCTCTCCTACTTATCTGAACCCTCCCCTCCCCTTCCCAGGTGGCTTCATTAACATTGGAATTTCCTGAGCCAGAGAGTGAAGTGCACTGTGGTTTTTTTTTTTTTTGGTCTTTTCCTAGCCCATTCTCCTGGCCTGAGAGAAGCAGCTACAAAAAACTCAGGGACCAAAAATCCTTCCCTAATTCGACTAAAGACACAGAACCAGCTCCAGCCAAACATATGGGATCCACAGTCTTGGGCTTTCATCCCTACAGGGAACAAGGTGGCTATTATAATGCAAAGGCAATTCTGATAGGGATCTGACTGTAATTGTTTTAGCCGATTACTGGAAAGACAAGGTTGCCAGGTCTGATATCTCTGGTATTCAACAGAGCCCTCACTGACCCACAACAGGGAACTGAGGGCTGAAGCTCCCCCCAGACCACCTAGCCTCCTGCCTTAGGGGTCTAAGGAGGGTGACACCTACCAAACTGTAGAGGTACTTGCATTGGATACCTAAGGTACAGCTGCAGAGCCCACCCACCAAAGTGTTTTAGGAATAGAGACACACCTACCTCACTGGCACTTGGGGGAACCCTGTCAGCATCCTGCCCCCCCGGAGTGTGAAACCCTGCTGCTACTAGAATCTGGTACACACAACTATCACCACTACTTCTCTAGGTGGATATGTGACAGTCTGCACCATACACTTGATGACCCAAAATCAGATTCTACTCAAGAGTAGTGAATGGACTCTTAGGCTTATATATCTGGTAATAGCCCAAACCAGCTGGTAATAGGACATAAGTGATTCAAGGGCTACAACAATCAAGACAGCACAGTCTAGTAGCCCATCTACGTATATTGAAAGAAAACAAAACAAGATAAGACTCAGTGAGCAAATATAGAATAAATCACTACATTATCTTAGAGATGGCTCGGAGACAGCAGTCGATATCAAACCACATATAGAAGCAGACCATGATTGCTTCTACAACTCCCCAAATTAAAGAATCAAAATCTTTCCCAAATGAAGATACAATCCTGGAATTGCCAGATGCAGAATATAAAAAACTAATTTACAGAAACCTTCAAGACATCAGGGATGACCTCAGAAATGAAATAAGGCAATCTACAGAAAAAGCCAAGGAACGCACTGATAAAGCAACTGAAGAAATCAAAAAGATTATTCAAGAACATAGTGGAAAAATTAATAAGCTGCAAGAATCCATAGAGAAACAGCATTCAGAAATTCAAAAGATTAACAGTAAAATTACAGAATTAGACAACTCAATAGGAAGTCAGAGTAGCAGACTCGAGCAATTGGAATGCAGGGTGGGGGATCTGGAGGACAAGGGAATTGACACCAATATAGCTGAAAAAAATTAGATAAAAGAATTAAAAAAAAAATGAAGAAACCCTAAGAATCATGTGGGACTCTATCAAGAAGAATAGCTTACGTGTGATTGGAGTCCCAGAACAAGGAGGGATAACAGAAAATACAGAGAGAATAGTTGAAGATCTGTTGGCAGAAAACTTCCCTGACATCATGAAAGACGAAAGGATATCTAACCAAGATGCTCATCGAGCCCCATTTAAGATTGATCCAAAAAGAAAATCACCAAGACATATTATCATCAAACTTGCCAAAAACAAAGATAAAGAGAAAATTTTAAAAGTAGCCAGGGATAAAAGAAAGGTCTCCTACAAAGGAGAATCAATGAGAATAAGTTCAGACTACTCAGCAAAAACCATGCAGTCAAGAAGGCAATGGGATGACATGTATAGAGCACTGAAGGAGAAAAACTGCCAGCCAAGGATCATATATCCAGCAAAACTCACTCTAAAATATGAAGGTGAAATTAAAACATTTACAGATAAACACAAGCTTAGAGAATTTGCAAAAGCCAAACCAAAGCTACAAGAAATACTAAAGGAAATTGTTTGGTCAGAAAACCAATAATATCAGATACCAGCACAACACAAGGTCACAGAACAGAACATCCTGATATCAGCTCAAATAGGGAAATCACAAAAACAAGTTAAGATTAATTTTAAAAAGAAAAAAACACTCCAAACCCAGAATCATTCAAGTCAATATGTAAAAGATCACAATAATCAAAAAGAGGGACTAAATACAGATAGGCATAGAACTGCCATATGGAGAGGGAAACCAGGCGATATAAGACAAGTTAGGTTTTTACTTAGAAAAATAGGGGTAAATATTAAGGTAACCACAAAGAGGTCTAACAATTCCCTAACTCAAAATAAAAACCAAGAAAAACATAACAACTCAGGAAACACAAAGTCAAATACTATGAAAATGAGGAACACACAAATTACAAAGAAAAACATCTCAGCACAAAAAAGTAAGTGGAAAAATAAAATTGTCAACAACACACATAAAAAGGCATCAAACTGACAGCAATAAGCGCACATACTTATCTATAATTCCGCTAAATGTAAGTGGACTAAATGCACGAATAAAGAGACACAGAGTCTCAGACTGGATAAAGAAACACGATCCGTCTATATACTGCCTACAAGAGGCACACCTTAGACTTAAAAGATGCAAACAAACTAAAGCTCAAAGGATGGAAAAAAATATATCAAGCAAACAACAAGCAAAAAAGAACAGGAGTACCAATATTAATTTCTGACAAAATAGACTTGAAAGTTAAATCCACCACAAAGGATAAAGAAGGACACTACATAATGATTAAAGGGACAATTGACCAGGAAGATATAACCATATTAAATATTTATGCACCCAATGGCAGGGCTGCAAGATACATAAAACAAACTCTAACAGAACTGAAAGTGAGATAGACACCTCCACAATTATAGTAGGAGACTTCAACACAACACTTTCGGAGAAGGACAGGACATCCAGTAAGAAGCTCAATAGAGACATGGAAGACCTAATTGCTACAATCAACCAACTTGACCTCATAGACTTATACAGAACACTCCACCCAACAGCTGCAAAGTATACTTTTTTTTCTAGCGCACATGGAACATTCTCTAGAATAGTCCACATATTAGGTCATAAAACAAACCTTTGCAGAATCCAAAACATCGAAATATTACAAAGCATCTTCTCAGACCACAAGGCCATAACAGTGGAAATCAATAACAGAAAAATTAGGGAAAAGAAATCAAATACTTGGAAACTGAACAGTACCCTGCTGAAAAAAGACTGGGTTATAGAAGACATTAAGGAGGGAATAAAGAAATTCATAGAATGCAACGAGAATGAAAACACTTCCTATCAAAACCTCTGGGACACAGCAAAAGCAGTGCTCAGAGGTCAATTTTATATCCATAAATGCACACATACAAAAAGAAGAAAGAGCCAAAATCAGAGAAGTGTCCCTACAACTTGAGCAAATAGAAAGTGAGGAACAAAAGAATCCATCAGGCACCAGAAGAAAACAAATAATAAAAATTAGAGCTGAACTAAATGAATTAGAGAACAGAAAAACAATTGAAAGAATTAACAAAGCCAAAAGCTGGTTCTTTGAAAAAATTAACAAAATTGATAAACCATTGGCCAGACTGACTAAAGAAATACAGGAAAGAAAACAAATAACCCGAATAAGAAACGAGATGGGCCACATCACAACAGACCCAACTGAAATTAAAAGAATCATATCAGATTATTACGAAAAATTGTACTCTAACAAATTTGCAAACCTGGAAGAAATGGACGAATTCCTAGAAAAACACTACCTACCTAAACTAACACCATCAGAAGTAGAACAACTAAATAGACCCTTAACAAAAAAAGAGATTGAAACGGTAATCAAAAAACTCCCAAGGAAAAAAAGCCCCGACCCGGACGGCTTCACTGCAGAGTTCTACCACACTTTCAGAGAAGAGTTAACACCACTACTACTAAAGGTATTTCAAAGCATAGAAAATGACGGAATACTACCTAACTCATTCTATGAAGCCACCATTTCCCTGATACCAAAACCAGGTAAAGACATTACAAAAAAAGAAAATTACAGACCTATATCCCTCATGAACATAGATGCAAAAATCCTCAACAAAATTCTACCCAACAGAATTCAGCAACATCTCAAAAAAATAATCCACCACGACCAAGTGGGATTTATACCAGGTATGCAAGGCTGGTTTAATATTAGAAAAACCATTCATGGAATCCACCGTATAAATAAAACAAAAGACAAAAACCACATGATCTTATCAGTTGATGCAGAAAAGGCATTTGACAAAGTCCAACACCCATTTATAATATAAACTCTCAGCAAACTAAAAATTGAAGGAAAATTCCTCAACATAATAAAGGGCATCTATGCAAAGCCAACAGCCAATGTCACTCTAAATGGAGAGAGCCTGAAAGCATTTCCCTTGAGAACGGGAACCAGACAAGGATGCCCTTTATCACCACTCTTATTCAACATTGTGCTGGAGGTCCTAGCCAGAGCAATTAGGCTAGACAAAGAAATAAAGGGCATCTGGATTGGCAAAGAGAAAGTAAAATTATCTCTTATTTGCAGATGACATGATCTTATACACAGAAAATCCTAAGGAATCCTCCAGAAAACTACTGAAACTAATAGAAGAGTTTGGCAGAGTCCCAGGTTATAAAATAAACATACAAAAATCACTTGGATTCGTCTACATCGACAAAAAGAACATCGAAGGGGAAATCGCCAAATCAATACCATTCACAGTAGCCCCCAAGAAGATAAAATACTTAGGAACAAATCTTACCAAAGATGTAAAAGACCTATGCAAAGAAAACTACAAAGTACTAGTGCAAGAAACTAAAAGGAACCTACATAAGTGGAAAAACATACCTTGGTCATGGATAGGAAGACTTAACATAGTAAAAATGTCTGTTCTACCAAAAGCCATCTATACATACAATGCACTTCCGATCCAAATTCCAATGACATTTTTCAATGTGATGGAGAAACAAATCACCAACTTCATATGGAAGGGAAAGAAGCCCTGGATAAGCAAAGCATTACTGAAAAAGAAGAAGAAAGTGGGAGGCCTCACTCTGCCTGATTTTAGAACCTATTATACAGCCACAGTAGTCAAATCAGCCTGGTACTGGTACAACAACAGGCACATAGACCAATGGAACAGGATTGAGAACCCAGGTATAAATCCATCCACATATGAGCAGCCGATATTTGACAAAGGCCCAGTGTCAGTTAAATGGGGAAAAGATAGTCTTTTTAACAAATGGTGCTGGAATAACTGGATATCCATTTGCAAAAAAATGAAACAGGACCCATACCTCACACCATGCACAAAAACTAACTCCAAGTGGATCAAAGACCTAAACATAAAGACTAAAACGATAAAGATCATGGAAGAAAAAATAGGGACAACCCTAGGAGCCCTAATACAAGGCATAAACAGAATACAAAACATTACCAAAAATGACGAAGAGAAACCCGATAACTGGGAGCTCCTAAAAATCAAACACCTATGCTCATCTAAAGACTTCTCCAAAAGAGTAAAAAGACCACCTACAGATTGGGAAAGAATTTTCAGCTATGACATCTCCGACCAGCGCCTGATCTCTAAAATCTATATGATTTATGTAAAACTCAACCACAAAAAGACAAACAACCCAATCAAAAAGTGGGCAAAGGAGATGAACACGCACTTCACTAAAGAAGATATTCAGGCAGCTAACAGATACATGAGAAAATGCTCTTGATCATTAGCCATTAGAGAAATGCAAATTGAAACTACGATGAGATTCCATCTCACTCCAACAAGGCTGGCATTAACCCAAAAAACACAAAATAATAAATGTTGGAGAAGCTGCGGAGAGATTGGAACTCTTATACACTGCTGGTGGGAAAGTAAAATGGTACACCCACTTTGGAAATCTATCTGGTGTTTTCTTAAAAAGTTAGAAATAGAACTACCATACAGCCCAGAAATCCCACTCCTGGGAATGTACCCTAGAAAAATAAGAGCCTTTACGAACAGATACATGCACACCCATGTTTATTGCAGCTCTGTTTACAATAGCAAAAAGCTGGAAGCAACCAAGGTGTCCATCAGCGGATGAATGGTTAAATAATTTATGGTATATTCACACAATGGAATACTACGTATCGATAAATAACAGTGACGAATCTGTGAAACATTTCATAACATGGAGGAACCTGAAAGGCATTATGCTGAGTGAAATTAGTCAGACGCAAAAGGACAAATATTGTATAAGACCACTATTATAAGATCTTGAGAAATAGTATAAACTGAGAAGGACACATACTTTTTTGGTTACGAGGGGGGGAGTGAGGGAGGCAGAGTGGGAGAGGGTTATTTACTGATTAGTTAGTAGATAAGAACTACTTTAGGTGAAGGGAAGGGCGATACTCAATGCAGGGAAGGTCAGCTCAACTGGACTGGACCAAAAGCAAAGAAGTTTCTGGGATAAACTGAAGGCTTCAAAGGTCAGCGGAGCAAGGGCGGGGGTTTGGGGACTATGGCTTAAGGGGACTTCTAAGTCAATTGGCAAAATAATTCTATTATGAAAACATTCTGCATCCTACTTTGAAAGGTGGCGTCTGGGGTCTTAAATGCTAACAAGCGGCCATCTAAGATGCATCAATTGGTCTCAACCCACCTGGATCAAAGGAGAATGAAGAACACCAAGGCCACACAATAACTATGAGCCCAAAAGACAGAAAGGGCCACATGAACCAGAGACTTACGTCATCCTGAGACCAGAAGAACTAGATGGTGCCCGGCCACAATCAATGACTGCCCTGACAGGGAACACAACAGAGAACCCCTGAGGGAGCAGGAGCTCAGTGGGATGCAGACCCCAATTCTCATAAAAAGACCAGACTTAATGGTCTGACTGAGACTAGAGGAATCCCGGCAGTCTTGGTCCCCAAACCTTCTGTTGGCCCAGGACAGGAACCATTCCCGAAGACAACTCATCAGACATGAAAGGGACTGGACAATGGGTTAGAGAGAGATGCTGACGAAGAGTTAGCTACTTGTATCAGGTGAACACTTGAGACTGTGTTGGCATCTCCTGTCTGGAGGGGAGATAGGAGGGTAGAGAGGATTAAAAACTGGCAAAATTGTCATGAAAGGAGAGACTGGAAGGAGGGAGCGGGCTGACTCATTGGGGGAGAGTAAGTGGGAGTATGGAGTAAGGTGTATATAAGCTTATATGTGACAGACTGACTTGATTTGTAAACTTTCACTTAAAGCACAAGAAAAATTATTAAAAAAAAAAAAAAAATTATTAATTACCAGTTACCTATAGGGCGATTTTCAATCTGCTTCCTGTATTTATGGTTCCTGGAGGAGGGACTGGGCTGGAGTGACTGGCGCTGGGCTCTGGCCAGCTCTGTGATATTCTAGACGTTCCCTTCTCCTGTCTCCGTGCAGAATCAGGACAGGGCTGTGTGATCCCACTGAGGTCACGTCTCCCAGCAGAGTCATCATTTCTCAGAACATAACTTCCTCACAGCTGCCAAGTGCCTAGTCTTGCCCAGCAGGACTCTCCCCTGTGGTGGACAGCACTTGGGTTGTCTCGCATCTCCCATTCCCATCCCTGCTGAGAGGAGGCACTCAGGTTCACTGCCTCCACTTCTTCACCCCTCTCCCTATCTCCCATAGTCTGGCCTACCCCACCCTCCATGTTACCAAAACCAGCCACTTTATATAGGGTCAGACAGTAGCTGGTTCTCACCTTTCACCTCTCAAGACCTTCTCACGTGTGACTGCCTTTCCTGCTGGCACCTGGCCATGTCTTTGCTTTACACGGACTCATCCATGTAAACTGAGCTTCGTTAACCCCCCACGGGTTTTAGGTAAAATCTGAACAAATATACTTTATACTTCTTGTGGACCATATCTACACTCATGATGATTATAACTTTCATGCATTAAACAGTCCTTCCGTGTGCTTCCTGAGTGTACCTTTGTACGCTGGGAAAAAAAAAAAAGGTGAATCTTTCTTTCCATCTCCTCCCCACTGTGGCTTGACTGCATCTGCGCTGACATAATGCTGGGTGTGTGTCATCTTTGCAGACGGAGAACTCAGGGCAAAAGTACACAGGAGGCGAAAGCTCAGAGAAGGGCTGTGGGATGTGGACCCAAGGAAAGGGGGCTCTTCTGTATCAGATGTGAACCCCGCGTAAGAGCTGTCAAAAGTGCAGCACAGACCTTGTGACACTTTCTTCTCCACCTCCTTCCTAGTGCCTGTCTTGCCACAGTGTGCCCAGGTGTGAGCGTGGGTGCCCAGTGCCTGTACTTCCACGCAGATGCATCCCCGGGCTCCTGGAGTGCCTTATCTCAGGGACTCAGTACTCTGTGACAGATAGCAGACCATCTGGTCACCCAGGATGTCATGTATTGAATTGTGTCCTCCAAAAAATATGTGTCAATTTGGTTAGGCCATGATTCCCAGTATTGTGTGGTTGTCCTCCATTTTATGATTGTAATTTTATGCTAAAGAGGATTACAGTGGGATTGTACTACCACCCTTACTCAGGTCACCTCCCTGATCCAATGTAGAAGGAGTTTCCCTAGGGTGTACCCTGCACCACCTTTTATCTCTCAAGAGATAAAAGGAAAGGGAAGCATGTAGAGAGTTGGGGACTTCATATCACCAAGAAAGCAGCACCAGGAGCAGAGCATGTCATTTGGACACAGGGTCCCTGTGCCTGAGAAGCTCCTCAACCAGGGGAAGATTAAGGACAAAGACCTTCCAGAGCTGACGGAGAGAGAACGCCTTCCTCTGGAGCCAACGCCCTGAATTTGGACTTGTAACCTACTAGACTGTGAGAAACCCTGGTGGCGTAGTGGTTAAGTGCTACAGCTGCTAACCAAAGGGTTAGCAGTTCATATCCACCAGGCGCTCCTTGGAAACTCTATGGAGCAGTTCTACTCTGTGAGTCGAAATTGACTCGACGGCACGGGGCTTTTTTACGGGGTAAACTGTGAGAAAATAAATTTCTCTTTGTTAAAGCCATCCATTTGTGGTATTTCTGTTACGGCAGCACTAGATGACTAACACAGGGCCATGTCCATTACTCCCCATGTAGTTTCCTGCTGCCCCAGAGCCATCTTTTCTCCCTTCCTACCAAATCCTGTTCCTACGAAAGGATTTCAAGACCAGGGGAGTCTGGGCCTGGTCCTGTCTCTCACTAGTTTTATCATTTTGGACAGTCCATTATACTCGAATCTCCCCACCAAGTGCATGCGACCACTTTGAAAGAGCTGCAAGGTGCCAGTACCACACTCTCTTCGTTAGTGCAACTTTAGAGTCAGACAGTGTGGTATTGGCATAAAGATAGTTAAAGATAGGCAAATAGAAATAGATCAGTGAAGCGAGTGGAGTACAGAAATAGAGCCACACGTGTATGGTCAATTGATTTTCATCAAAGGTGTAAAGGCAATTCAATGGAGAAAAAGTAGCCTTTTCAACAAATGGTGCTAGAACAATTGGATATCCATATGCAAAAAATGTTGACTCAAAATGCATCACAGACATAAATGTACCATATAAGGCTATAAAACTTCTAGAAGAAAACATATCTAACCTTGGGTCAGATGGAGATTTCTTAGGTATTACACCAAAAGCACATAGAAGAAAATTTTGATAAAGTGGTCTTCATCAGAGTTACAGACACCTCTTCTTGGAAAGACAACTGTTAAGAGAATGAGAAATCACAGATGGGGAGAAAACATTTGCAGATCACAAGCCGAATCCAGAATACTTAAAGAACTCTGAAAATTCAATTAAAAAAAACTTAATTTCTTTTTAAATGGGCAAAAGATTTTTACAGGTACCTTGCCAAAGAACATATCTGATGGCAAATGAACACATGAAAATCCATCCCCAGTGAGGCCATTGGCTTTACCCTGAGACACAGGCGCCAGGCAGGTGGAAAGGGATCAGATTCTGCACGCACGCTGTAGGTTGGACTGGCGGGATTTGCTGGTAAGAGAGGCCAGATGCGGAAGAGAGAGGCTCCCTGCAGCCCCCAGGTCTGGGCCTGAGCACTCGGGCCAATGGGTGGATGAGGGTGACTGCACATGTCAGATATGGCCACAGGCAGCTGTCCCTGGGCATCTAGAGATCAAGCTGCTACAACCTTGTTCTGGGCTCCTGCATACCTGGAGATGGTGTCAGCATGAAGCCAGCATTTGAACCGAGACTGGCTGGCTTACCACAGATAGACAGGAAAGGTAAGGCCAGGCCGGCTGGAGCCCCTTGCCAGGCAGGTCCTTACGGGTATCTGCACCAGCTCTGGGCACTTTCAGTCCCTTTGGTGGGTGACCACTGTGTCTATCCTCTCCCTGCCAGGTCCCCTTCCCAGTTAGAATAAATGAATTACAAATAGGTTAAATCCCAGTGGAAACCCTGGTGCCGTAGTGGTTAAATGCTTCCGCTGCTAACCAAAGGGTCAGCAGTTTGAATCTGCCAGGCGCTCCTTGGAAACTCTATGGGGCAGTTCTGTTCTGTCCTGTAGGGTAGCTATGAGTCAGAATTGACGCGACGGCACTGGGTTTGGTTTGGTTTTTTAAATCCTAGCACCAAAGAGAAGAGGAGGGGGATCCCAGACAAAAGCGGGAAGTCCCCCGCCCCCTAGAGGTCTGCGTGGTGGGGAAGGGCATCCCAGAGGCCCTGGGGTGCGCCTGCCTCATGCCCCTGCCCCCCCAGAGCAGGAGGGTTTTTCCTGTCAAGGGCATGAGTCACTGGTTAACTCAAAGGCTAACCAGGACGGCTCCTTATCTCCCACCAGTGCAAAGAAGGTGACATTAACAGCCTCTCCGCCGCATAAGGAGGAGGCAGCAGCGACCCGTGACTGATGTGATGGCTGTTCTTAGCCCCGGGCGCCCGCGTGCTGGCCAGCGTTGACCCACTTCCTCCTCTCCACCAGGAATGTTACATAACAGATGGCCACAGGGCCCTGCTGCCCGTGACCTAAAGGGAGTGTTCTTAACTCAAAAGGAGACAGGAAGCCCCAACTGGCGTTTATGAATCCTGACTCATATAAATGGGTTTTTAAAAAGGGATTGGCTGAGCTTACTGACTGGTACCTGTTTGGGACTCGGTGGTATTTACTTGCTGCCATGCTAATTGTTTGAACTGAGTCATTTCCTCCTCCTCTTTCTACGACCGCACTTCATGAGCACCCTACTCCTCATCAAACGTGCAGAAGCGGTGATGTGGGTAGTGCTGTCCAACATAGCCAGCCTCCTGTCGTGGTGGAGGTGTCCTCTGTCTGTGCCGTCCAGGCAGCAGCCACCAGTGTGTGAGCTGCTTGTCTAACCCCGTATGGCCAGGGGTTGCCATATTGGACAGCGAAGCTGTCTAACGTGAATATCCTGAGAACTCTTTTCAGAAAGTTCTGCTTGCTGCGTATTATACCTTCACGTTCAAATCCTTGTTGTTCAGAAAGTACCACTTTATTATGAGTAATAATTACAACTAGTAGTCTGAGTTGTTTGTGGACCAAGTTACTGGCAAACACATTTTTAAAAACATGAGTGTGTAATTTAGAATCCTCGTCAGTGTCTTTGCTAACACAGAAGCTTGTCAGTAGCTGTCACTTTTTACTCACCTGCCCATCACGATGGTTGTTCTCTGCAGGTGTCTCTTCACACGCATCACGTAGGTGGTTTGTGTGCGTCTATGCTTTGTTTTTGTGTTTTCCTCTTAGCGTTTTTCTCAGCACAAATATTTTGATGAAGGAAAAAAGCATTTGCCCCGACTTTCAAATAGTCACCTCTTCTGTGTATACTGGGCCCTACCTTTACAGGTTAGATCAAAGGGCAGCCGGCTGGGTGGCACATTACATGCAGGCCCTGCCCTGGCTGGCCTCCCCCACCACCCACCCTTCTCAGGCCGTCTATTCCTGCCCTGTCCCTCGTCCCTACCCCAGGCTGTCCTCCCCTGCCCCCCTGCAGTGAGCAGAGTTCCTGGCCCCCTTCTCTCCCTTGCTTGGTCCTGAGTCTGGCTCAGGCTATGTACGCGCACCACAAATCTCTCTGAGAGTAGAAGCTGTGTATCATTTTAGTCCCTTGGCAAGCAACCCCTCATCATACCGTTTCTCTCTCAAATGCGCAAATAGGATTTTCAAACCAGCCAGGAGCTTGGAGACAGTAGGGCAGGCCGATTCCTGGAGGACCTCACCCAGAGTTCGGTTTTCTTTTAAGTGAAAAGGGAAACCTCGAAAGGTCTGGGCTGGATCACGTGATGGGCCTGAAGTTTTACGGAGACCACCCTGGCCCCTGCATGGTGGAAGGCCCAGCAAGGCTGGCCTCCATGAGCCGGAGGGGAGCTGCTGCTGAGGGCCAGCCATGGGGCAGGGGCAGGGTGTGTCCCAGATCCTGTGATGGCAGAGTGTGGGGACAGGAATGAGGTCAAGGACGGCCCCCAGATTCTGCTTGAGCACCCCATGGACCACTTGCTGAGATGGGGTACGGCCAGATGAGGGGCACCAAGTGGGGGAGCTGGGTCAAGTTGGGTGGCCAGGTACCCATAGTCATTCACGGGCCTTCCTGCTGCAGGTTCTGTGGCACCTCCCAGGCCTTGGCCTCTAGACAGCACACCCCATGACAGCACCATCTCATGGCCATCCAGGAGCAGAGCGTCCTTGTAGGCCAGTACGAGAGATTGCCCTCAGTTCACAGCAGCTGTGTCTTCCCTTCCCAGGTGACACTCTCTGGGCCCCATCCATCCTTCCTCACGACGTCATCGGCGTCTTAAGCCAGCGCCCACAGCCGCACTTTGGGAGAAGGATGGAGTCCAAGGTCTCAGAAGGTGGCCTGAATGTGACACTGACCATCCGCCTACTGATGCATGGGAAGGTACAGGTGGAGGGGGGACATGTCAGAGGGGACACTGGGGCAGGGGGAGGGGTAGCTGGCCACTAGGTCTTTGGTTTTCATAATTAAAAAATAAATAAATGAACATTTTGACACAGAGCAATTGCAGGCACAGCCCGAATAACAACTCACCTGAGCATTCAAGATACTGATGCCAGTTGGTGCCTGTCGCCAAACACCTGGCTGTGTGTCCTCTACATACAAGGGTGTCCCCCGTGGCCACCCTATGCCCATCCCAGCTGGGACATTAGCATTGGTAGACTCCTGCCAGCTGGCCCTCAGCCCCATTCCCATTTCCTAGCCCTACCCTCAAAACAGAAGACCCCGTGCCTTAATTGTCACCCTCTAGTCCCCTTCAGGAAACCCTGGTGGTGTAGTGGTTAAGAGCTATGGCTGCTAACCAAAAGGTCGGCAGTTCAAATCCACCAGGCGCACCTTGGAAACTGTATAGAGCAGTTCTGCTCTGTCCAGTAGGGTTGCTATGGGTCGGACAGCAATGGTTTTTTTTTTTTTTTTTTTTGGTTTTGGTAGTCCCCTTCGATCTGGAATCATTTCCTTCGTCTTTCTCTAACTTCCGTTTCTGGAAGTGACCGTCCATTAATCATAACTGTGATGATTTCTGTCAGTGCTCAGACTGTCCCTGGCCTGGCCAGTGGGCACCCCTTCACACTGGCCCTGTATCCTCACAGCAGGTCCCCATCTTCTCTCAGCACCCCCTCACTCTGGCTCAGAGCACTGTCCACGCTCATCTTGGACGCCCTCTGCCCCAGTCCTGGACCCAGCCATCTTTCCAAGGAGCCCTGGTTCCTCGTGTTGGTTGGGGAGGACTTCAGGAGCCAGGATCCAGGCATGAGGGGGGATTTGTCACTCATGGGGCATTGAGGCTCCTAGACAGAACTTGTGTGTGTGTGTGCACGTGCGCCTGGACACGTGTGTATAAACACACATTTGCATAATTTTTGTTTCTGTATTTGTCTCTCTCTGTTAAAACCTGTGAGTTCACCCCAATACCTCCACATCCAATCGAGAGCCCCAGGCTTCCCTGGGTTTTCTCTGTTCTGTGTGTACGCTGAGAAACCAGCTCCCGGTGTCTGTGTGAGGCCTCGTAGGGGAGCTGCCACAGCCAGAATTCTAGTGTCAGCAGCTCTGGCTCGTCCTAGATTTCCCATCCCGGGCAGATGGGGCTCACATCCAGAAAGGCTGGCTCTGGCATCCAGGGCCAAGGACCAGCCTCAGCCTTCTTCCAGCTATGGCGGCAGTTGGATGAGGTTGTCGGCAGCTGGAATGCACAGCATGCCAGCTCTCTGGGCAGCAAAGTAAATGGCTCCCACTCCAGCAGCAGCACAGCCAGATCCTGCCTAGCTGTCCGGCGCCGGGCACATGCCCACGTGGCGTGGGTGGTAGCTGAGCAGCCACTGGGCTCTGCAGTCCCTGCTGCCCCCACCCCCAGCCCCAGCCCCAGCAGGCGGTGGGCCTCCACCAGGGAAGTTCAATGCCAAGGACCGCACTGCACTGAGGAAACGGCTGAGACTTGGTCAGCGCTGCTTTTGGAGCTGAGGAGCCAGGCTGGCATTGCCTGGCAGTGAGGGCACGGGGCTCTTCATGGGCAGCAGCTGGGGGCAAGCATCCCAGAGCCACCTGCAGGTGCTGGGCTTTAGGGCGGCAGCCACTTGTGGACATTTTTCTGTTAGCATGCTAGCTTTTAAAAATAAGTCGGATAACAAGAGCAGTGCAGCTTGTCCTTTAAATCACAAAGTCAGTGTATTTTATTTTTTATAATTTCCTGCAGGGTTTGCTGATGCCTCAGGTACACAAATAATATGCCCCCTGGATTGTTTACCTGGAAAGCAGTCAGCCTGCCCTCCTCTTGGGTTTGTAGAGGCAGTGCCATCCTGGACCCTGGTAAAATGGGCGTGGAGGCAGCCTCCATGAATGGCCCAGGAAGCCAATAGTCAGTGGGAAGGGAGTTCCCCCAGCGCTTCCCTCTGGGCAGATTCTGAATCCCCTTCCCTCATTCTGAGAGCAGGAAGGGAGGAGGGTTCTCACAGCCTCTCTCACAGACTTTCTTCATGCTGCACTGTGACGTCATTCTTTCTGTGTTTTTCCCAACAGGAAGTTGGAAGTATCATTGGGAAGGTAATTATCAGATGAACCACATACTTTGGGGGGTTCCCTGGAAGGTGAGGCATGAGAACAGTAGCTGCAACCACCTGATGCTGTGCCTGGTGGTCCCAAAGTGGATGGGCAGCAAGGTTTTGCAGTAGATAGGACCCCCTGTTGAATGCTAAGTATTTCCTGTGGGATCATGCCCTCTTACCCCTGTAAGGAGACCCCCTCCTTGCCTTCAAGTTCAACCCATTGAAGCTGGCCCCAGAGAGCAGCCTGCTCGTGCTCTGTGAGAAGCTGGGAAGGTATCCTCCTGCCCTGCCCACCCAGCATAGCCTTCCACTCGGGCCTGGCCTGTCCTTTTCCTGGGCCTCTCACACCACTCCAGAGGAGGTGGCCATGGGGTACACACCTGTCAGCCCCATGCCCGCACTTTACAGTGTGCACACAGCCCTGCTGGCCCTGTGCCTGCACTTTACAGTGTGCACACACCCCTGCCAGCCCTGTGCCTGCACTTTACAGTGTGCACACACCTCTGCCAGCCCTGTGCCTGCACTTTACAGTGTGCACACATCCCTGCTCACACTTTACAGTGTACACACACCCCTGCTCACACTTTACAGTGTGCACACACCCCTGCTGGCCCTGTGCCTGTACTTTACAGTGTGCACACATCTCTGCCCACATTTTATAGTGTGCACACACCCCTGCCTGCACTTTACAGTGTGTACACGCCCCTGCCTGCACTTTACGGTGTGCACACGCCCCTGCCCCCACTTTACAGTGTGCACACGACCCTGCCTGCACTTCACAGTGTGCGCACTCCCTTGCCCACACTTTACAGTATGCACACGCTCCTGCCCACACTTTATTGTGTGCACACACCACTGCCCCCACTATACAGTGTGCACACACCCCTGCCTGCAATTTACAGTATGTACACACCCCGTCCACACTTTACAGTGTGCATAAACCACCCCCGGCCCCGTGCCCACACTTTACAGTGTCCAAACAGCACTGCTAATCCCTAGTCCCGTGTCTGCACTTACAGTGTGCCTACACTGCCTGTGCGCCATGTTTGAGACTGGGTGCCAAGTCAGGTCACCTTGGTCTGAATCCCACCCCAGTCTACCTGCTGTTTGCCCTTGGGCAACTGCCTCCACCCCATCTTCCTGTGCCTCAGTTTCCTTTCCTGTAACTGCCTCAAAAGGCTGTGGGTAGGACTAAATGAGTCGTAGCCCATGTCAGACTCGCAGACAGCACCTGGTTGGCGTGGGCCTGGGAGGACACTTGCCACTTGTCATACTAGTTTATGCCTAGAGGTTCGGGCTGTCTGGGCTGGTGCAGGTGGGAGCAGAGAGGCAGGAAGCAGCCGGCATCATGCAGCCACAGCACACTGCATGCTGTCAAATGGAAGCTGAGTGACACCGTGTCCTTGTATCTGATGTAATTTCAGAAGGGAGAGACTGTGAAGAAGATGCGTGAAGAGGTGAGTGTGCTGCCTGCACCATAGACCTGCCCTCGGATGGGAGAGAGCACATGAAGGAGGAGCGGTGACCTCACCTTGGGTGCAAGTGTGGAAGTGGGCTGTGCCACGCTCCTGTGCAGTCCCTGTACACGCTGTATTGAGTGTGGCAATTTTGGTGATGCTGAGTCCCTTTGTTAATTAAAATGTCACTGTAAAGGGTATTACTGACAAAGATTTTGCTACCAGTGCTGGGTTTACCAGTCAGGCGTCCAGCAAATTTGTTTGCTCCTGTTGTTGGGGACCAGCCAGGGAAGCCAGGTTGTATATGTATTTCTGTGTGTGTGAATTGGGTCACGGGATCTGCTGGCTCCCCTCTAGAGTGGTGCAAGAATCAACATCTCAGAGGGAAACTGCCCAGAGAGAATTGTGACCATCACTGGCCCGACGGATGCCATCTTCAAGGCCTTCGCCATGATCGCGTACAAGTTTGAGGAGGTAAGAAGCCCCTTTGTGAAGACAAATGTGGAATCTCCCCCTGGGCAAGGGTGAGAGGGGCCTAGCCCTCCTCCCCACTGTCTGGACAATGGGATGCCGGTACAAGTGCACCCCAGGCTCCCCGGAAGCCTGCTCTGCCAGGGGGTTTGCTCTCGTAGCTCCTCTCGCCTCCTCTTCACCCAGGCACTCTTCCCTGATCTGGTCCACCTGGTATCACACCATTGTCTCTCCCTTTTACTTCTTGAACCAGTCATTTCTGACACAGGTGTTGGGGCAGCCCACCTCACCGAAGGCTCCTCAAACCCTGCCCCCAGAGCATGCAGCTCCGCCTAAACGTACCCCATCCTCCACCCAGGGTGCACTGCCTCCACTGACCCGCAGGCCGTACTAACACCCCAGCAGGCCCCCCACCCCAGTCACACAGGCCTCTCTCTGTTCTTCCACAGCCATTACATAAGCCTGGCTAGCATGTTTCCAGTCCCCAGATGCCACCTGCCACTGCTTCTCAGCCACTCACCAGCACTGCAGTCAGTCCCCCTCTGGTAGAGCTCTGTGTAACTTGATTTAGCTGTGGATAGATAAAGACAGAGAAAGACATAAACGTGTGCGTGACACTCCTTCGTACTGTTGTCAGTGAATTAAATCTGAATGTTTTGATGTGTTTCCAGTTTTTTTTGAAATTACCAAAAATTATTTAAAGATACGTTTAGTCTTTATGAAAAGAGAATGATCAAGCTGGTGATAAATTTTTCTTTGAAAATTAAGTAATGGGACAGACTTTGTGGAATAAATGCCGATCACCCACGTGAGAACAACCCCCCCCGAAAGGAAAAAAAAAAACCATTTGCCATCAGATCAATTCTGACTCATAGTGATCCTATAGGTCAGAGGAGAACTGCCCCATAGGGTTTCCAAGGAGCGGCTGGTGGAATCGAACTGCTGATCTTTTGGTTAGCAGCTGGGTTCTTAACCACTGTGCCACCAGGGCTCCATGTGAGAACAAGGGGGCTATTTATCCAGCACTTTTGCAGCAGTGTTCAGCCCCATCGCTGTTTGGCAGAGACCCAGAGGCAGCAGGGGAGCAGGACAGCTGTATGGTAAAAAGGGGAGGTTCAGATGTGCATTGATGGAGGTGTTGGTGTGGGAGTCTGGGGTCAGCTAACTAGAAGCAGACACCCTGTGTGATTGTTTGGGGACATATTTGGCTTCTCCTATTGGTCCTGGCCAGGTTGGGCCAGTGCTGTGGAGGTTGTGGTTTCACTTCCCAGGCTGGTTGCTTCAGGGGAGGTGGGTCAGAGTTCAGTTGTCAACTGCAGTCTGACCGTTGTCTGTATATTTAGTCTCTCAACATCTCGGAGGGAAACTGCCCGGAGAGAATTGTGACCATCACTGGCCCAACGGATGCCATCTTCAAGGCAGTCCCCCATTTTGGTCATTATCTCATTTGAGAGAGATTCAGATCTTCACACCTCAGTGTGTTCGGTCATTTCCATAGTCACTGTACACTGAGATCTTCTTGGCCTTTTTGTTGTTTATCATCATGGCCATCTGATGAAAGCATGGCTGCTCAGGAGGTTTTAAGACACTGAATGGAGTGCAGTAGACCAGTGTCATGACCACCATGACAAAAACAAGAACAATTAATAGTCCTTGCAAGATGCTTTGGAACCAGGACCCCCAATTAAACAACCCATACCAAGAGAACAAATCCCATAGGCCATGAGGATCAATCTTAGACAGCCAAGTAGCTTTATCCTTAAAGCCATATAGCCTGCTCTATTTTGCCTGTTTCATTGACCTATGTACAGCAATAAGTATTACCCATGGCACAGACACCATCAAGACTAGCCAACAAGAAATCTAAAGCAATGTGGTCATCCATAAGTACTTGTGCCAATGAGTTGAGACTGATCTGTATTCCATCTAGGGCAGGAATGGTATCATTAATAACTTATGGCAGTGGTAGTGATAGATTTCTTACAGTCTTCTTTATTTATATGAGAGCCACTGAAGAGAACACTGCTCTGACTGTTCACATAAATAGTGTATCGGTAATTCCCCCAGATAGAGTGCCACAGGGTGGCCTCGTTTGGATTTGCATCTGAGTCGGAATTACCAACCTTGAGAATCTACAGAATTAGAGCCTTTGTATACACATAAGCCTCAGAGTGCTATTCCTAAAGTGCATTTAGGTATCCTTGGCCTAAAAGAAGTAGTATCAGATAGAGGCACATGGAGATCCAGCTAAAAAGCAGTTGTTCATAAAACAAGGTCAGAAACAAGGCTGTACATTAGCTGGATTACATACACGTTCCCCCACTATCCAAAAGTAGAGCGTTCCCAGATCCAACAAATAACCTACCACATCATACCAAATAACACATAAGACCTAAAATAACACTAACATATAGTGAAAACTGAGGTGCTAAGTATACTTCCTGCGGAAGAATCTTGGCAATACCACTCTTGCTGCTCAGAGTGTGCACTGCCTCTTTAACAGCTTGCTGCAAAACAAATGCTGAATGCTATTTCTACTTTTTTGTCTTTTTTCATAAAAGTGAAAATCGTCTTCAGATGTCTTTCAGTTGGTGAAAACAGGTACTAACGTAGGTCTTCTGTAAAAGTGAAGTGGCGTAAGGTGAACTTTTGGAAAGCAGGGATACATGTACTTGGATCTCTATTAAAAAATGGCAAATATTTGGTCCATCATCCTATGAAGGTTGTTGAACTTAAATTTAGAACGGCCTAGGGTCTGATCGATGGATTGTAATAATTGGTTCATTTTCTGGAAGAGAAGGACACTATCAAAGTCACAGGTTGATTTGTTTAAGGTCAGTTGTCTGCGTAGGTGCAAGTGGAAATGCCATTGACTGTAATTCCCTGTGTCCTCATTGATGAGATGGGAATTGCACAGAGATTTTATCATTGGAGTCTGATGATAGATGGCATATCCAGCAGCCAGTAAGACTGAGGGCAGTGGCTACTGTTTGGGATAATGTGATAATAGCATTAGAATAAGTATATTCTGACCTAACAATTATTGTAAAGAGAGAAAAGAGTAGAAGGACCATTATGGATGGACAACAATCAGAGTTCTAAAGTCAATGGGATGAAGAATGATTGTAAGCAAGCAGTTGAGAAACAAAAAAGGAATTATACAGGAGTCTTTGGCATGGGCATGAATATGGATCTCTTCCAGTTAGTTGGCCAGGTAGCTGTCTTCCAGATTTCTTGACATAGATGAGTGAGCCTTCCAGCATTGCATGCATTTGCTGAAGCATCTCAATTGGTGTTCTGTCAATTCCTGGAGACTTGTTTTTCACCAGTGCTTTCAGTGCAGCTTGGACTTCTTCTTCCTTGAGTACCGTAACTCTTGATCATATACTTTCTCCTGAAATGGTTGAACATCAACCAGGCCTTTTTGGTACAATGACTCTGTGTATTCCTTTCATCTTTTGATGCTTCTTGCATCATTCAATTTTGACTATTATTTAAATTTATGCATCAGCTACTAATATCGAAGATGAAAATTGAAGATTTGCTTCTACAGTCTGAAGTTGATCAAACATGCAATCGAAATGCTTTGGTAGATACCAGTGATTGGAATGTGAAAATCGAAAACAAATAACAAGGATCAGTAGTTGGAAAATATGGCCTTGGTAATAGAAATAATGTCAGAGATCCCATCATAGAATTCTGCAAGACCAATGACTTATTCATCAGAAATAGCTTTTTTCAACAACACAAAACACAACTATACATTTGAACCTTGCCAGATGGAATACACAGGAATCAAATTGACTGCATCTGTGGTTGATGTGACAATGGATAAGTTCAATGTCATCAGTCAAGACAAGGCCAGGTGCTGTCTGAGACACAGACCATCAATTGCTCATACGCAAGTTCAAGCTGAAGCTAAAGAAAATTAAAACAAGTCCAAGACAACCAAAGTATGACCTTGTATACATCCTGCCTGAAGTTAGAGACCATCTCAAGAACAGATTTGACACACTGAACACTAATGACTGAAGACCAGGAGAGCTATGGGATGACATCAAGGATATTATCATATATGAAAAAAGCAAGACGTCATTAAAAAGACAGGGAGAAAGAAAGGACCAAAATGGATGTCAGAAGAGACTCTGAAACTTACCCTTGAGTACAGAGTAGCTAAAGTGAATGAAAGAAATGATGAAGTAAAAGAGCTGAATAGATTTCAAAGGGTGACTTGAGAAGACAAGGTAAAATATTACAATGAAATGTGCAAAGACCTGGAGTCAGAAAACCAAAATGAAAGAACACACTTGGTATTTCTCAAGCTGAAAGAACTGACGAAAAATTCGAGACCCACAGCAAAGTTTTTCCAAGTGGACACTGGTCTGGTGAGGAGCACAGACTCAGAAGTATGTGTGGCTGGCTCCAAAACAGGCTTAAAGTGCCTATGCCTATGATTCTTCTTTTAACAAACACTTTTGGAGAGAACAACACAAAATGGAAACACAGAAGAGAGCAAAAAGGGGTGGAAAGAAATGGCCTGATTCCAACAAGGATGCCACACAAACGGTAACCAGTAACAAAACTGGGGCACCAAACAGAACAAACAGCCGAGGACTTAATGCAGAGAGCAGAGTTCAGACCTGGTGCTGACTTACTATGTTGGCACAGATATGACAAGCTGCAAGCAGCAGGCCTAAGTGGTCACTGTGGATACCACTCCTGGGCAAAGGCTCGGGTACACAGTGTTGGGCAGTACAGTGTCCCCGTGGGACCTCCAGGAAAATTGTGGAAATGAATACAGACCACCCAGGGAGAACAAGGGGTCTGTTTATCCAGTGCTGCTGAAGTAGGGGTCAGCCTATCAGTTTGTCAAAGACTCGAAGGCCGCAGGGGAGCTGAACAGATGGATACGGGTGTTGGTGTGAGAAGGCTGAAGGTGGACAACCAGAAACAGGTGTCCTGTGACTGGTTGGGGAGCATATTTGACTCCTCTGGTTGGTCCTGAGTTGGAAGCAGGGCAGGAGGTAAACATGAGGGGCCAAGTCCTGGCCAAGCTGGGTCGGTCACTGTGGAGGCTGTGGTTGGTTTCCAGCAGGTTACTTCAGGTGTCGTGGGTCAGCATCCTCTCATCCTGTGAGGCCAGGCACATCCATCTGCACGCTCACTCTTCCCTCTGTCTGAAGGCCCCCGTGAGCACTCTGTGGTCTGCGCGGTGAGGGTGGGGTCCATTTAATGTGGAGTTCTGTCACCATTCTTAAGCTGCTTCCTCTTAGTCCACGTTCCCTGGTCCTGCAAGTAACAAAGCCCACCCCAGAGTCTTCACCAGGGTCTCCTGTGGTACAGGGAGGCAAGGCCAGCATTCTGGCAACTTCCCTGTCTGTACCCCTGTTCACAGAAGCCCCTCTGTGGTGCTCCTCCCTCTCCCTGGAAACAGCGGATTAAATGGTGCTCTGAGCAAATATTCCAGGAGTGCATGTTTCCATCCCACACGTGCGCAGGGAGCCTTTGCACTGTGAGTACGGCTCTGGGCTAGACACGCCAGGCTGATGACCTCAGGGACACCACACCCACGAGTCCCTGAACTCTGTCCGCTGAGTCTCAGAGCCATGATCACACAGACTCCCTGCCCAAATGCGGTGTCCCAACCCACTGCTTGCACCTCACCGCCCCTCCACCACCTTTCTGGGTTAGCGACACACCCTAAGAGCCACTTTCTACCCCATACACTAGACAACCCAGAGATCACCCGGCCTGTCAGCCTGGCTTCCTACACCTCTCCCCACCTTGCTCCCATATCACTGCCCCAGCTAGGCCCGGTGTGTGGTCGGCAGCCTCCTCTTTTCTTAAGTCATGCTTCTCACTCAAATGTGTTATCCTCATCTGTAGACCCTCCAGGGGCTTGCCAGCTCCTGAGGGTATATCAGACCCAGAGTCTAGGTGAGTCTCACTCCAGGCTCACCCATCTGCTCTGACTTAAGTGCTGGCGAGCCTGGCTCCTTGTGCAGGGCCCTCAGGGCTACAACCTGCCCCTCAGTGCTCATCTTGTCCATCTAGCCAGCACCCCTTGTCCTTTGTGAGCCTGCTGCACTGCACTCTTCTCTGTGCACACTGCCTGTCACGGGGGGAGTCTCCGTCCAGGAACATGGGTATGCTTGTACTGTCCCCCCCTGACAGCGAGTATCACAAGGGCCGGGCCCTGCTGGGCTCTGAACCCGGTGCTCAGTGCCACCTGGGCTCAGAGAGGCACTGCAGGTACCCGAACACCGTGAGTACTTGGGCTCAGGGAGGTGCTGCAGGTACTCTGGCACTGTGAGTACTCGGGCTCAGGAAGGTGCTGCGGGTACCCTGATGCCATGAGTACTCAGGCCAGGGAGGCACTGCAGGTACCCTGACACCATGAATACTCGGGCGAGGGAGGTGCTGCAGGTACCCTGACACTGTGAGTACTTGGGCTCAGGGAGGCACTGTGGGCACCCTGACACTGTGAGTACTTGGGCTTAGGGAGGTACTGCGGGTACCCTGACACCATGAGTACTCGGGCTTAGGGAGGCACTGCAGGTACTCTGACACCGTGAGTACTCGGGCTCAGGGAGGCACTGCGGGTACTCTGACACCATGAGTACTCGGGCTCAGGGAGGTACTGCAGGTACTCTGACACTGTGAGTACTCAGGCTTAGGGAGATACTGCAGGTGCCCAGACACCCTGAGTACTCGGGCTCAGGGAGGCACTGCGGGCACTCTGACACTGTGAGTACTCGGGCTCAGGGAGGCACTGCGGGTACTCTGACACTGTGAGTACTCGGGCTCAGGGACGCACTGCGGGTACCCTGAAACCGTGAGTACTCGGGCTCAGGGAGGCACTGCGGGTACCCAGACACCGTGAGTACTCGGGCCAGGGAGGCGCTGCGGCACCATGAGGAAACAGTTGAGAATGTGTCCTCACGCACTTGCACGTGCACATGCACTTGGTGTTTGCATGAGGTGTGATGTGCTGGCCCAGGCATGTGTCTGTCTCCTCCCCAGGACATCATCAACTCCATGAGCAACAGCCCTGCCACCAGCAAGCCCCCGGTGACACTGAGGCTGGTGGTACCTGCCAGCCAATGCGGCTCACTCATCGGCAAAGGCGGTTCTAAGATCAAGGAGATCAGGGAGGTAAGGAGCCCATCCTGGCCCCGCGGGTAAGTGCTATCCTGGGGAGCACGGCGGCCCTCATCACAGCATCATCTGCACCATCCCCACACGTCAGCGCCTGCATCCTGCTGCCACCGCTGCAGAAACCTTACAGCATGGAGACAGTCCATACACAGATAGAGGCTGAAACACAGGGAAACCTGCAAAGTGCATAGACTCACATGTTAGCAGCAGGCAGAGGGCTGCAGGCCCTGCGGGAGGGGTGCCTCCACTGGGGTGGGGGCAGGACCTCCTGAGACAGGTGGAAGGACTGGTCATGACAGGGAACAGGGCATGGGGGTTAGGTCATACACCCAGATTGGGTGGACCCAGGGTGCATGCGCCCTGCTGCCCTTAGGCTTTGGGGCTCCCCTCATGGGCTGTCAGGCCTCACTCTTGGGGGGATACTCAGTTGCTCTCCAGGTCCCAGCCGGATGGAGCGGCGCTGAGGTGTGATTTTACAGTCACACATCCATCTTAAGAGAAGTCTTGGTCGCTCCCTTGCCCAGAAGGACAGCAGCCATTCTTATCCTCCGGAAAAGACAGCTTAGCATTTTAGGGCAGAAGGGAGGAGGGAGTGTGGGCAGGGAAGGGGCTCAAGTTACCACACAGCCATGGCCCAGCACCCATGCGTGTTCAAGGTGATCAAGGCCTTCCCTGTACACAAGGTCAGGAAACACCCTAGCTGGGGCACTCTCTGTCTGTCTATCTTCCTTTGTCCCCCGCTCCATGCCTGCCTTTTTCCAGTCCACAGGTGCTCAGGTGCAGGTGGCGGGGGACATGCTGCCCAATTCCACAGAGCGGGCCGTGACCATCTCAGGGACTCCCGACGCCATCATCCAATGTGTCAAGCAAATCTGTGTGGTGATGCTGGAGGTACACTGTCGCCACGGGGCACAGCCAGCTCAGGGTGGCGTCCCGCATCCTCAGCAGAGGCCCGCCCATCAGCCTGAGAGCCTGCGGCTTGGCCTCACTAACTGGTCCCCATCAGGTTCTGGGCTTCCAGCACACCTGAGCATGGGCTGTTCTGGGCACGGGTGTCTGCCCTTGTCCTGTGGGCAAAGTCCGGCCGTGTGGGGTGTCCGAGGGGATGTGCAGGGAAGAGGGAGCCCTCCCCTCACTCTTGAAACTGGATGAAAAGCTGTTCTGCCTTTTATGAAGGATCTGAGGAAAGGGTCAGCAGCCGTCAGCCTGGGGGAAATTTGCAGGGGAAGCAGCCCTGTGGGGGGCGGGGGGGGGCGGTAACAGGATCAGGAAGTGGGTGGGGATCAGGAAGATGGCCCTGCCTTCCTCCAGCAGATGGGTTGGCTGCTGGGAGGAGAGCTTTGACTTGCATTCTGGGTGGCTGGAAGATTGCTTTTTCCATGAGGAATGCAAAGGCCAGAAGCTGTTTCTGTAGTCACAGGGGTTAGCAGATGGTGGGGTCTGAACAAGGAAAAGCGTATGAAATGTCCAAATTATAAAAATAGAAATAAGTAAATAAAAGTATTAAAACAAAGAGAGAAGTAAAGAAGATACAATAGCTGAAAACGAAAAAGCTTTTCTTGGAATACTGAGGGAGAAACCCTGAAATTTAAATTTCACAGATAACCAAAATTAAGCAAACACATGAAGCTTTAAATGGAATCTCTGGTCTTTCCTGAAGACTGAACAAGTGAACAAACGAAAGGCTCCAGCAGCTTGGCTGGCCTGGGCTCCCACGTCATTATGTGCGCTGCCCTGGAAAGGCGGGACTTCCTCATTGGCCATTCCTTCCTGCTGTGCAGGGAGAGAGGGCATCCAGGTGTTCCAGACCAGTGTCCTGGCGCTTCCTTCGCTTCAAAGGTTGTCACAGTTCTGGCCCTGGCCAGAGGGTGCTCATACCAGCACCAGGAATCTAGCCCCAGATGCCTCCTGCAGCCCCAGTGCCTGCAGCGCTGATGCCAGGATGGTCACCTTAGCGTCTATGGAGATGATTGCAGACCACATCCCTGCACCTGTTCTCAGCATTTCCAGCACCCACGCCAGGATGGTCACCTTGGCTTCTGTGGAGATGATTGCAGACGGCATCCCTGCACCTGTTCTCAGCATTTCCACAGGAACTAGAGCCTCATCAAGCACATCTGGGGATACCTGGTTTGGTGCCACTGCCCCACGTTTATATATATTTTTTAAATGTGTAGTTTTTATTTCCCTGAAATATATCAAAAATATTTCTCTAAAAATTCTTGTTTGAAATGTTCCTACAAACTGGCTGTGGGTGACAGGATGACATAGCTGTGTCCCACTGCCCATGACTCTGCACAGCCTCCCATGCCAGCCAGGCCTAGAGGACAGTCTCAGGACACAACTCCCTGAGACTGTGACCGTGGCCCCTGGAGAGGGCCCACCCACAGTTACCAGGTAGGGGAGGTACACCCGAGTGGCAGTTAAGTCACGTGTGTGGCGTTCCACGGGCAGATGGTGTCTTTCATATTCAGAGGGAGGCTCCACTCCTCAGAACGAGGTGTGGGGTTTTGTCAGTGGTCCTTACACATGCAGTGACCCAACTCAGCTCCACAGAAGCAAACATGACCCCTGCGATGGTGGGAGCCTGCACCCCCCTTCCACAGGCCATGGTTGGAACTACCTGTGTCCAGATTACCATGGGGTTTAAGTGAGATGGGGAACGCAGAAATACGTGTGGACTCAGATGCCAGCACAATGCCCAGTACAAGGGATAAATATCAGAGCTGAGACTGGGGACTTCTTGTCCATGTACAAGGCTCTGAGGCCAGAGGGGGCAGTTGCCTTACCATGAAAGACCACCCCACCTAGAGACAATGGACTCATTTTAAATAGTAACTGGGAAATGAAGCAAGAGATGCTTTTAAGATCTTTTTGATCAAAGGATTTTAGGGCTTGGCCATGGGCTAGGCTTCAGATACTCTTGAAATTTTGAAGAGGCTGTTCCTGATAAGGGTGGGCCTGGGGCAAGGACTTTGGGAGACTTTGGTTTTTTCCACCTAGGGTCTGGTCAATGCAATCATAATGTGCCCCGGTTTGCACACAGTTTTGAAGGTATTTGATCGTAATCGCGCAAATGCTTGCCTTGGAGCCAGGCATTACCTCAGATGCCAGCCTGGGTCAGCCCATGATATCCTCCCGGCAGCCCTTTCCCCACTTTCCGGCAAGGTCATCCAGCATGCCCAAGGTCACCTGGTGTGCCCAGGATCATCCAGGTTGCCCAGGGTCACCTGTTACGCCCAAGGTTGAGCAGTGTGCCCTGGGTGGTGGTGGCGTTCAGAACTCCAGCAGCGGGAGGCTTCAGCCAGCACGCTCATCACAGCACTGTCTCTGCCACTCGCAGCCTGTCTGTGCCAACAGCTCCCACAGGAAAGGCTCTGACTGCTGCTGGCATGCCACCAGACTCAGGGCTCTCCGACTCCCTCTTCCAGGACCAAGCCCATGGCCTCTGCACACGTAGAAGACTAACTGCACTGAGGGGGATCAGCTGGGATGATGAGGTCCACTCTGAGCCAGGCGAAGGACTACCACCTATTTGTCAGTGTGTCGTGTTGCCGTGATGCTGGAAGCTCTGCCACCAGTATTTCATATAGCATGGTCATCCATGGTGGACAGGTTTTAGCAGAGGTTCCAGGCTAAGATAAACGAGGAAGAAAGACCTGGTGATCTACCATATTTTTATTTTTACGCAAGTAACATATGCCTTCTACGTTTGTTTGCCAACCACACCCTCCCCCACCCCCCAGGTATTTTCATAAGCCCCACTAACAAAAATACCTCCTGGGGGAGGGATGGCATAGTTGGCAAACAGATATAGTAGGCTTATGTTATTTGCATAAAATACAATACTTCTGAAAATTAGCCATGAAAGCCATATGGATCGCAACAGAACATTGTTCGGTATTGTACTGGAAGATAAGCCCCCCAGTTTGGAAGGCATTCAGAATACACAGTGGCCGCAACAATGGACCCGAACAGCCCAGAAATGGTGAGGATGATGCAGGACTGGGCAGCATTTTGTTCTGTTGTATGTGGGATCTCCATGAGTCAGAACCAACTCGATGGCAACTAACAACAAGGAGAAGGTGGAGTCACATTGAGTTATCAGAACCTGGATCTGATTTTCCAGAATTTTAATGCTTAGGAGTATCACTGACCCTAAAATAAGAATCCTATACTTTTGGATACAGAATAATTAAGCTTCATTGTGGCTGTAGGGCATTTCATTTTAGAGTCTGGGAGCTGTTAAAAAATGGCTCCTTTTTGTTCCATCATGAAATTCTACGTTGGCCATTTCCCTGGGTTGTTGTCTGCTGAGCCCTCTCCCCAGGCCACACCAAATGCTTTGGGGCATGGGCATAAAGTTCCCATGGTGGATTGTACGTGGAGTTCAGCTTTTTACAGAGGCTTGAAGAGAGAGTTTTTCTGTCACCGTGTGTCTGCAGTGGCAAACGAGCACCATAGAACCGTGTCTGAATGGATCCTGACACTTCTGACAGATGTCACATTCCTCCCAGGAGGAAGGCGCCCTTGCCCGGCAGTGCTGGCAGGGAAGCTCCTCCTGTTATCACCATCATGGAGTTCAACACGCAGGGTCACTCTGCAGGCCCGGGGCCTCATGGGCCCAGGGGTGCTAGGTGGGTTGTCACACGGGCAGGAGGTCGGGTGTGGAAGAGCCTGACGCTCCAGCAGGTGGCCCTTGCACGGTGTACCAATCAGGGCTGTGTCCTCCCTGGAGCTCCCCCTCTGGACTGTGTTCCCGCCAGCACTGCATAGGTGCACGAAGACCTTCTCGGGGTCAAAGGATGCAGGCAGGGGTGGCTGGGTGGGAGGTGAGACCCAGGCTCAGCTGGGGTGGGTGTGGGAAGGGTCCTCCCAGCTGTGCTGCCAAGCGGCTCTAATGCTATCTTTCCCTCTCCTGTCCCTTCTCCTAGTCCCCACCGAAAGGTGCCACCATCCCCTACCGCCCAAAGCCCGCCTCCACCCCTGTCATTTTTGCAGGTGGTCAGGTAAGAGCCGACCCGCTCGCGGCCTCCACGGCCAACCTCAGCCTTTTACTGCAGCACCAGCCGCTGCCCGTTAGTGCACTCAGGTTTTCTTGCCTTCGCACGTGCATGCCTTGTCACGGTGGGGCACAGAGCTCTTCACGGGTGGGCGGGGCCTCGGGTCAGAGCTCAGATGTAGACTGGAAGGAACCTCAGAGAAGTTTCTCTCTGTGGCCAGGGAGTGGATTAGAAGCCAGCAGAGGAAGCTGGGTCCTCTATCTTCCCAGCACCAAGCTACTACCTTAGTCTCTTTTCACCCAGAGACTCCTGCCTAGGGAGCTGCAGCCGGCCCTAGGCAACTGGCTGTGGGGAGCGTCCAGCGGGCTTTGTGCCTTCACCACAAACCCCAGATGCAATAGAGGGACTTTGAAAGTGTCTAAACATGCAGTTGACCTCGAAGAGCTCTGGGTCCACCTTAGCGACCGTGTCTTTGTTCAAGGGAGAGTTAGGACAAAGATGTCCCCAGGGTGACCCAGAGAACGGAGAAGAGTGGGGAGTGGTTTATCACTCAAAAAGAAAGAAACAAATGAAATTTCTTCCATGTTTTCCTCTGATATGTAAAGGAATCTTACCAGATGCTTTATATTCTTTACACATTGGATGAAATGGCAGGAAGTTTAACTGTCAACTCCATTGACCACATGTGAGGTGCCGTTTCCACAGTGAGAGAGGCACAGACCCTACACCAAGTGCGTGTTCCAGAATGCCTTACCCTGGGCCCATCCACTGCATTCCCTTCCCCGCCCCAGTGGGGCCTTCTTATGTTTGCAGTGTGTCCGATGTGGGTCCCTTTCAACCCCAACCTCTCATGCTCTGAGTCTCCAAACTGCTGTGCCGCGTGATGTAAAGAGCCTTCACAAACCACATTGCTCTTACGTCACCCTCACAATGACCCTTAAGATTGTCCCTGTTTTACAAGCGACAAGCGAGGCCCAGTGAGAAGGAAGCCTCCCAGGCCTCTCAGCTATCAAAGTCCCACGGGGCCCCTCCTCCTGCTCCTCAGCCAACCACAGGGGCATAGGGCACAGAGCCACAGTGCGATGGTCGGTCAACGACTTGGAGAAGTCCCTGTCCAAACTCCCCTTCCGGAACTTCCCGCAAATTCGTGGTTAGCTGCCTGTGTAGACTCAACCTTAGCATCTGGGCAGATCCATGATGATATCACGTGGTGAAATTTTGGATTCTGTTGACAGAGAACGTGCATTTATTCAGATGAGACGTGGGCAGTCTGTGAAGCCGCACACTGCGGAATCACAGCGTCACGTACAAGGATGAAGTCGCAGTGGGTGTCCTGCCCTCCCCTTCCTCCCTGCCTCCTTCTCTCCCACGTGAAATGGGCAGCAGTACCAACTGCTGCAAGTAAAGTGGGCTGAGGTCATGGGCAGACAACTGAGCACCATCATGACGGGACTCTTGTTCCTCAAGGTTGTCCCTGAAATACCAGGCATCTTGAAGCCCGCAGCCTGCACCTGGGGACACCATCTCATGGGGGCAGGGTGTGTACAGAAGTGTGCAGGCAGGAGGGAGGACAGTCGCACGGGAGCACCTCTGTACAGGGAGTAACTGAGGAGTAAATAAGGTGTAAATAGGACCCAACGCAGAGAAGCCACCTGAGGGCCCCTCTAGAGCACCAGCCCCAGACTGCTCAGTACAAGATTCACAGCAGCTGGGGCTCCCCAAGGCCATGAGCCCAGGGTGGAGTGTCCCAGACATCTCTCTTCATGAAACACAAGACACGAGATGGATGGTTCAGGGCAGGCCCCGTCCCAGTGGCCTCACTCACATGGGTGTCAGAGGTCTCGTTTAGACGGCACCTTCCAGGGATCCCAGCAGTTCTAGACTAAAACAAAATGAATAAACAGGTAAGTCAGAATGGAGAATAACCCTGCCAGGGATGAGTACCTCAGACACACAAGCTGAGCCCCCCGGGGGCAGGGCAGGCCGAGCACTGCCTGGCTCTGAAGGGAGAGGATAGGTCCAGGACTGGCTGCAGGCTGTGCATATTGGAACAGGTCCCTGAGTGCAACTGCACAAACCCTGCTGGCAGGGTCCAAAGACACCGTTTCTGGTGCCCCCTGGAGAGGGCATAGGCAACGAGGTCCCATTCCTAGTCACTAGGGCACCTTACAGCATCTGATAAGATTCCTGTACTCCCTACAGGTGGGAGGTCCCCTCTGCAGGACCGAATGTTCCTCATATTTGGGCTGCAGCCCCTCCTTCCCACTCACCAGGTGGTTGATTGGCCTTAACTCCCAGGAAAATGCTTGGCATATTCAAAACCTGGGGCCTGGCAGGAACCTGGAGAGCCACACCTCCGTTTGGGAGGAGCTTGCTCTGCAGGTGCAATGATACCCGCCTGTGGACACAGGCGTGGGGCAGGCTAGTATGTCTGCAGGAGGGTGACAGGCCCGTGTGGGGGCTTCGCATGGGAGAGCACCACCCTGTGCAGCTTTGAGGGCCCCGATCCCCCAGCCTGCCAGGCAGTGTCTCAATGTTGCCTGGGAGGCATGTGACAAATTCCCCTAGATTCAGGCATGTGTCTTTGTTCTGAACTCTCCCTTCATTCAGCATGGTCTTTGGGGGGGGGGGGTTGTTTTTTTACTTTCTAAATCATCTGACACGATAACCTGGGATATGTCTGGGGTGGGGCCTGGCTGGATGACACCTTTACCAGCCACATAGGTCTTCAAAGCAGGATGGGTCAGAGGAGGTTGCAGGGTTGGCCAACTGTGGATTGTCCAAGTCACTGTTCTTGAAGGTGAGGGAAATAAGGAAACCAGAACATGGCCTCCAGAGCCCGCCTGGACCCCTCTGTCTGTGTGTGTGTGCAAGTGTGCAAGTCTGTAGGGCCTCAACTGAGACTTGGTACCAAAGATGAGCTGTCTGACTGGCTTGGAGCTTTTCCTAGTTCACTGACTTTTGCAAAATTGTTTTTGATTACCTCTTAAAGCTTTATTGGCGTAGTGGTTAAGAGCTGCAGCTGCTAACCAAAAGGTTGGCAGTTCAAATCCACCAGGTGCTCCTTGGAAACCCTGTGGGGTAGTTCTTCTCTCCCCAACAGGGTCACTATGAATCTGAGTCAACTCAACAGCAATGAGTTTTTTGGGTTTTGAAGCTTTATTATTTTTATTTGGTAAACATTTCTTAGAAGTGTTTACTCTGATGCTTGATTACATTTTCATAGGGCTAATAATTAGCTAATGATATTACTGGGGGATCAAATGGATTACCCTTAGGTTTTTTTTTTCCTTTAAGAAAAGTGGGGTGAGTGAAAGTCAGAAACATCCGAACTCAGTTATTTCCCTTGTGGCCAGATGAGTTGGCCAACCTCAGTTTCCCGCCGCACTAAGAAGTGGGATGTGGCCCCTCACCTGTCTGGTGGCCCCTCACCTGTCTGGCTGTGACTGTAGATCACTAAAGGTCTTGATTAATAGCACACAGCCTCTCTCCCCAACTCCCTGCCCTTCCAGTGCTGGGAGGATCTGCCATCAGTCCTCCAGACCGGGGACATGGGACAGAGAAGCACATGAAAAAAGAAAGCTCCAACCCAGAGGCCCTGCGTGCAGAGGGGTTGTTTGGGGTTACCACTGGGGACACTCCACACCCACTGGGCACGCTAACAGCATCTCTCTTTTCCAGGCCTACACCATCCAGGGACAGTACGCCATCCCACACCCAGATGTGAGTGTCCCCTCCACCTCCCTCACACCTTTTTTTCTTGTTTTCATTTACCCCTGCATGCCGCTGTTAGTGATGACCAATATTAATATTACACAATAATATTAATACATTCCTAAGTGTTCCTGACCTGTGTCGTATCCACATTACCTGGAATAACCTCTTAATCTCTTAGCACTAACTGTACTCATGGTGAGGACTTGGCCTGATATAAATTATCTCAGTTGTCTGCTGCAGTCCAGAGTTTCCCGCACGCATCTGGTGCTCAAACAGTGACCACACACCTCCCCAGGCCCTGCCCACCCACCTGCACACCAGAGCCACGGACAGGGTGGCCTGAGCCCATTTCCTTGGTGGGCTAGCCTCTTGTGGTGCTTTAGGCACACCTACCAAGTGAGGTGTCTATCGTCAAACAAGCCCTCTAAAGTGTGTTAGAAAGGGGATTTGAACTTTGATGCTGCCAAACTCCTCTCCCCTCACATAGCTCAAGTTGAAAGTCAGGGCCAATGCTAGTGTGGAGACCCAGCTATTGAAGTCCACGGAGCGGGCCTTCTCTTTCACTCCAGGGTCAGTAAATGCTGCACAGGTGTGTCAGTCCTTGTACTGCTACCAAGGGTCATTAGGGCCGGGTCATCTCGTGTCAATAAGGATGTCTCCTGAATGAATGTCAATCAGGATATACTATTAGTACTGGACAATGAGGCATCTTAAAATAAACCATAGAGAGAGAAGCCACAGGACGCCATTGCCTGCACTCAGCAGGGACAGAGATGTGCACTTTCGTGCAATGCCCTGGGGTCAAGGGAGCAGCCCCAGGGTCAAGGGGGGCAGCCCAGGGACAAAGAGGCAGCCCTAGGATCAAGAGGGCAGCCTAGGGTAATGCGGACAGGCCAGGGTCATGGGTGCAGCCCAGAGACAAAGAGGCAGCCCCGGAGTCGTGGGGGCAGCCTGGGACAAAGAGGCATCCTGGGGTCATGGGGGCATCCTGGGATCATGGGAGTAGCACGGGGCCATGAAGGCAGCTCGGGGTCATGAAGGCAGCCCAGGGTCATGGGGGAGGCCTGGGGTCACAGGGGCAGCCCAGGGTCAAGGAAGCAGCTTAGGGTCAATGGGGCAGCCTATGGTCAAGGAGGCAGCTTAGGGTCAATGGGGCAGCCCAGGGTCAAGGAGGCAGCCTAGGGTCAATGGTGCAGCCCAGGGTCAAGGAGGCATCCTGAGGACAGGGGAGCAGCATGCTGCAGCCATGGAGGCTGGATCCTTCTAGGGCCAAGAGATAAGGGAAGCAACCAGTGAACAAAGGACTTCCCTTAAGAGAATCTTGGGTACGCTGGTTAATGGGGTCTGCATAATTGTTGTTGTTGTTAGTTGCCGTCGAGTCGGTTCTGACTCATAGCGACCCTTTGCACAACAGAACAAAACACTGCCCAGTCCTGCACCATCCTTACAATCCTTGTTATGGTTGAGCTCATTGTTGCAGCCACTGTGTCAGTCCACCTCGTTGAGGGTCTTCCTCTTTTCCGCTGACCCGGTACTCTGCCAAGCATGATGTTCTTCTTCAGGGACTGATCCCTCCTGACGACATGTCTAAAGTATGTAAGACGCAGTCTTGCCATCCTCGCCTCTAAGGAGCATTCTGGTCGCACTTCTTCCAAGACAGATTTGTTCGTTCTTTTCGCAGTCCATGGTATATTCAATATTCTTTGCCAGCACCACAATTCAAAGGCATCAGTTCTTCTTCGGTCTTCCTTATTCATTGTCCAGCTTTCACACAGCTTATGATGTGATTGAAAATACCATGGCTTGGGTCAGGCGCACCTTAGTCTTCAGGTTGACATCTTTGCTCTTCAGTACTTAGAAGAGGTCCTTTGCAGCAGATTTGCCCAGTGCAATGCGTCTTTTGATTTCTTGACTGCTGCTTCCATGGCTGTTGATTGTGGATCCAAGTAAAATGAAATCCTTGACAACTTCAGTCTTCTCTCCATTTATCATGATGTTGCTCATTGGTCCAGTTGTGAGGATTTTTGTTTTCTTTATGTTGAGGTGTAATCTATACTGAAGGCTGTGGTCTTTGATCTTCATTAGTACTTCAAGTCCTCTTCACCTTCAGCAAGCAAGGTTGTGTCATCTGCATAACGCAGGTTGTTAATGAGTCTTCCTCCAATCCTGATGCCCCATTCTTCTTCATACAGTCCAGCTTCTCATATTATTTGCTCAGCATACAGATTAAATAGGTATGGCGAAAGAATACAACCCTGACACACGCTTTTCCTGACTTTAAACCACTCAGTATCCCCTTGCTCTGTTCGAACAACTGCCTCTTGATCTGTGTGAAAGGTTCCTCACGAACACAACGAAGTCTTCTGGAATTCCCATTCTTTGCGATGTTATTCATAATTTCTTATGATCCACACAGTCCAATGCCTTTGCATAGTCAATAAAACACAGGTAAACATCCTTCTGGTATTCTCTGCAGTCATCCAGGATCCATCTGACATCAGCAATGATATCCCTGGTTCCACGTCCTCTTCTGAAACCGGCCAGAATTTCTGGCAGTTCCCTGTCGATATACTGCTGCAGCCCTTTTTGAATGATCTTCAGCAAAATTTTGCTTGCATGTGATATTAATGATATTGTTCTATAATTTCCACATTCAGTTGGATCACCTTTCTTCGGAATAGGCATAAATATGGATCTCTTCCAATCAGTTGGCCAGGAAGCTGTCTTCCATATTTCTTGGCATAGACGAGTGAGCACCTCCAGCGCTGCATCTGTTTGTCAAAACATCTCAATTGATATTCCATCAATTCCTGGAGCCTTGTTTTTCGCCAATGCCCTCAGAGCAACTTGGACTTCTTCCGTCAGTACCATCAGTTCCTGATCATATGCCACCTCTTGAAATGGTTGAATATCAACTAATTCTTTTCGGTATACTGACTCTGTGTAT
This sequence comes from Loxodonta africana, assembly GCF_030014295.1. Classification (NCBI taxonomy): domain Eukaryota; kingdom Metazoa; phylum Chordata; class Mammalia; order Proboscidea; family Elephantidae; genus Loxodonta; species Loxodonta africana. The sequence continues at coordinate 228,209,668 of NC_087343.1, forward strand.
TCCTTCCATCTTCTTTTGATGCTTCCTGCATCGTTTAATATTTTCCCCATGGAATCCTTCACTATTGCAACTCGAGGCTTGAATTTTTTCTTCAGTTCTTTCAGCTTGAGAAACCCCGAGCGTGTTCTTCCCTTTTGGTTTCCCATCTCCAGCTCTTTGCACATGTCATTATAATACTTTACTTGTCTTCTCGAGCTGCCCTTTGAAATCTTCTGTTCAGTTCTTTTACTTCATCAAGTCTTCCTTTTGCTTTAGCTGCTCGACGCTCAAGAGCAGGTTTCAGAGTCTCCTCTGACATCCATCTTGGTCTTTTCTTTCTTTCCAGTCTTATCAATGACCTCTTGCGTTCTTCATGGACGATGTCCTTGATGACATTCCACAACTCGTCTGGTCTTCGGCCCCTAGTGTTCAATGCGTCAAATCTATTCTTGAGACAGTCTCTAAATTCAGGTGGGATATACTCAAGGTCATATTTTGGCTCTCGTGGACGTGCTCTGATTTTCTTCAGTTTCAGCTTGAACTTGCATATGAGCAATTGATGGTCTGTTCCACAGTCTGCCCCTGGCCTTGTTCTGACTGATGATATTGAGCTTTTCCATCGTCTTTTTCTACAGATGTAGTCAATTTGATTTCTGTGTGTTCCATCTGGCGAAGTCCATGTGTATAGTCGCCGTTCATGTTGGTGAAAGAAGGTATTTGCAATGAAGAAGTCATTGGTCTTGCAAAATTCTATCATTTGATCTCCGGCATTGTTTCTGTCTCCAAGGCCATATTTTCCAACTACTGATCCTTCTTCTTTGTTTCCAACTTTCACATTCCAATCGCCAGTAATTATCAATGTATCTTGATTGCATGTTCAATCAATTTCAGACTGCAGCAGCTGATAAAAATCTTCCGTCTCTTCAGCTTTGGCCCTAGTGGTTGGTGTGTAAATTTGAATAATAGTCGTATTAACTGGTCTTCCTTGAAGGCATGTGGATATTGTCTTATCACTGACAGCGTTGTACTTCAGGATAGATCTTGAAATGTTCTTTTTGACGATGAATGCAACACCATTCCTCTTCGAGTTGTCATTCCCAGCATAGAAGACTATATGATTGTCCAATTCAAAATGGCCAATGCCAGTCCATTTCAGCTCACTAATGCCTAGGATATTGATGTTTATGCGTTCCATTTCATTTTCCACAATTTCCAGTTTTCCTAGATTCATACCTTGTACATTCCAGGTTCTGATTCTTAATGGATGTTTGCAGCTGTTTCTTCTCATTTTGAGTCATGCCACATGAGCAAATGAAGGTCCCAAAAGCTTTGCTCCATCCACGTCGTTAAGGTTGACTCTACTTTGAGGAGGCAGCTCTTCCCCAGTCATCTTTTGAGTGCCTTCCAACCTGGGGGGCTCATCTTCCAGCACTATATCAGACAATGTTCCTCTGCTATTCATAAGGTTTTCACTGGCTAATGCTTTTCAGAAGTAGACTGCCGTGTCCTCCTTCCTAGTCTTAGTCTGGAAGCTCAGCTGAAACCTGTCTTCCATGGGTGACCCTGCTGGTATGTGGATACCGGTGGCATAGCTTCCAGCATCACAGCAGTACACAAGCCCCCACAGTAAGACAAACTGACAGACACGTGGGAGTATAATTGTATAATTGGTGCCAGAAGAAAGGGAGTGAGAGAAAGGGAAGAGAGGAAACCAGGAAAAGGGAAAGAAAAGAGAAAGAAGGCCCTGCTGCTTCTACCAAAGGGAGGGGAGGTGAAGGTGTGAATCTGTTCGGCTCTCGGCAATGGGAGCAAACCTGAAATTAATTTTGGAAGGCCTTCTTCACTAAGCCATTGTGAGTATTTACCAAGCTTAGCAACTACTCCTCGTAAAACAACGTATGTGTCTTTGCAAGTGTCCAGGGTCAGGTAAAGAGACATTCATCTTATTAAGGGATGAAGGCAGGCCAGGAGAGGTTTTTAAAGAAATGAACACTAAACAAATATTTGAAATTTGGAGACTCAACTCAGTATTATTGCCAGAGAACTTCTATTGAGTAGAAAATAAGTACTGATGGTTTTTCCATTTTAAAAAACTGTTGCAACACACCTGCAAATCAAATCATAGAGAAAAACTGATAGATTTGATTCACCTCTTTCCTCACCCCGGGGCACTCGCCAAGGCTCTGTGTAATGGTCCCTGTGCTTCGACCTTGGATGATTCCTGCTGTACTCTAACTTAAGGCATCTTCTTCCCCAGGCCCTTGGTGTAGACATTCTGACAGACCTCACTCAGGAGCTGGGACATGGCCCACCACACGCCCGCCATCTTCCTCCTGATGGAAACCCATTATTAAGGCTTCAATTGGCCCAAGTTTATTGGCAATGCTAGATGGGCACGGGCTTTGCAGGCAGGGAGGAGGGGGCACAGCTGTCCACATTTAGGAGGTTAGTTGGTTAAGGTCCAGTTCTGTCCATGGCTCATTCCAGTCCCTGCCCTGCCCACCCAATCCCCGAGGGTGTCCTCAGAGCCCACAGGCTCCCCATCTGTCACTGCTGCTACTGCTTTTACTGTGCCTTGGCACCATGACCTCCCTCTGTCCCCCCACAGGTCTCCTCTGCTTTCCTTCCTCGGGTCCCGTGTGGAAATCTGCTCTGTTAGTGACACCCCTCCGCCACCCCCCATTCTCTGTGTTATTGGGAGGGATTGGGGAGAGTGAGTGTGTGAGCCCATTCAGACCCAATGTTTCCCTTGAAAATAAAGAGTTGTGGAAATCTGTAAGACTCTTGCAACAGCAGGCAGAGACCAGGCCCCATAACTCAAGGTAACAGAGAGAAACGTACTGGAAACCTTTTGATTCCAGATACGTGGTGTGTCTGCACTGGTGCCCCTTTCCTAGTTGTCCTACCTGACAGTCCAGCTGTAACTGATGATTGGAAGGAGGATGTGAGCACTGTGGGAAAAGGGACAGGAGATCCCAAATGCAGAAATACATGTGCAGAGCGTGTGCGTGTGTGCACATGTGAGCATGTATGTGCACACCTGTAAATGTGTGTGTGGGCACACGTGAGTATGTGAGCATGTGCGTGTGTGAGTGGATATGGGCATGTGTGTGCATGTACGTGTGAGTGTGTGACCATGTGCATATGTGTGCATGAGTGTGTGTGTGTGCATGAGTGTGTGTGTGCATGAGTGTGTGTGTGTGTATGCATGTGTGTGAGGGGAAGCTCTGTGCATGAGTAGGTTTGATGACTCAAACAGAAGTCCCTGAGTAATGGACAGTCAACATGAAGGCAAAGTTGAGTGGAAAGGACAGCACATTCTTCATTTACTGTGGATGCCGGAGGGCTTACACATTCAAAAATACACACGTGTATCTAAAAGCAGATTTGAAGGCCTGGTAATTTGGATTTTTAAAACTCTGGAACTCAAAGGAAATGCAGTGGTCTGGTGCCTCTAGTGAAGGACATTTTACCTGGTTGCATTAAAGTACAGTTTCCGTTGCCCCAGAGAATAGTTCTAAGATATGCAAAGACCTGCTGGGGCCTTCTGAAAAATAAATGCTCCCCAGGTTTCCTATGCCAGAGAACCTGGAATTCTCACTCACGCCTCTTGAGGCACGGATATTCGAGTTGACAAAAAATGCCTGGTCTGAAATTTCCAAAGATGTGTGTGTGTGATTCTGACTGAGAGATTTGGACTGGTTTGGTTGATTGAATTTTTTATCTACTGGTTACTTTGATCTTTCCCATTATGTCATATAAATGGGTAGTTTCACAGATAATTTGTTTTAGATTAGTTTAAAATAACTTATAATTCACTTTTATCTAGTTACCTCAATGCCTGTGGAAGAGATTTGAAATACTTGGTTATTAATTATACACAGAATGGCTTTCCATGCAAGGAATTCCATTTTCTATATCAATATCATGTGATGAGGTGAACAGCTGTTATTGATCAAATAGTGGCAACATCACAGATGCTTTTTCTTGCAGGCATACAAAATTGAAGACTTGGATAATCACTTAAATAATTACTGTTCCATTTTTAAAGAAAAATAAAATGATTGCTTAGTAACATAGGGGATGATGGCTGGGAAGGCAATTTTTATCCAAGTTTAATATTTAATAGAACTTAGGAAAGTCTCAGTTTTTTAGAACACAAATATAGTAATTATAGGAAATATTAATTAATATGAATTTTGTTGTATAATATAATTGAGTACACAATTTAAATATCTCAACCAAAATGGCTGGTATGTGTACACGATCATCTTCTTTTAACAGCTTTGTCATTTACCGGGCTGTGCGGCACATAGATCAGACACATAGACTATAAGAAAACGTATTCCCTAGATCTAAGGATTTATCTAGAACCAAAATATATGTCTTTTCTATTCCTTGTTTTAAGGAAGGCTCTAGTTTACACTCATTTAGGAAGAATCAGTGGCACCCCTACCTTTGCCCATTTCTGCCAGGCTCTCAGCATACCACTCACATTGTTATGCCTAACAGCTGTGGAAGCTTACAGTGCTTCCCACGCTCAGGCCTTCTGAAGAGGCACATGTGTTACTGCGCGGTGGGGAGAGCTTTGGGTGCTAAAATCAACATTGCTGGGGTCACCGGCTGGTCACTGACCTGACTGACCCAGTCCTCAAGGACAGCTCCAGTCGGTGCAGCCTTGGAAATGATCCGCGTGTTCTTAGCATGTACAGGGGCAGGTGCAGCTCCAGAAAAGACAAGGAGAAACAGCCCAGAACATGCTGGATGTATGAGCAGGAACAGGAAGCTTGCAAAGCCTAGATGGACACATTGAGGGGCTGCTCAGCCCCTCACCCAGTGACTCTGTCACTGTGACTGCAGCATGCGCGTATTCTGTGAAGGAATTGTGTTCTGGAAGAAATCGATGAACTGCAGAAGTATTCTTTATGTGCGAATCTTTATTTCTACTCCAGTATTTCCACATCGCTGCCTTACTTAATATCCCATCATTTAAAGGGGATGCTAAAAACAAGCAGAAATAAAGACAACAACATGCTACAGCTGACAGAGAACTTGCCATCCATGTTAACATACCTGAGCCCTGCACTGAGCCTTAGAAGCAGATAGCAGGACCATCATTCCAGTTCTACACATGAAGGAGTGGAAGCCTGGAGGTTGATCTGCCCAAGTCAGTCAGCAAGTGACACACTCACGCAAGTTCTTGGGTTGCAGCAGAGAACAGTAGTAATGCTGGGAGACTCACTGCTAAGAAGTTTGTTCTTTAGTGAAAAAAGTGGAGAAATTGTAGTAGCATGTTTCCCATAGTTAAAGGAGTCAGAAGGAGGATACAGTTAGAGCCTGCACTGAGTGACCCTCCAATGACTTGTTTTCACGTTAAAGTCTGATAAGCACCCCTAAAGAGGATTGAGTGAGAAGGAAGAATGTGTGGAATCTAAGGAGGTAATAACAGAATGAAGAGAGGGAAGATTCTAAAAAGTACGTCTGAGGAATTTTTTGGAATTAATAAAAAAAAAAAAAAACAGTGCTCACATTCAGGAATCCCAACAAATACTAAGCAGGATAAATCAAGAGAAATCCATCTAAGACATATCCAAGTAAAACTACCTAACACCAATAACAAAAAGCAGTCAGAAAAAAAAAGGATATTACCAAGAAATAATAGTTAGGAAACCAGTTAACTTCTTAACAGCAACAGTGAAAGCCAGAAGACGGCCAGCAGCATAATAAAATAAAATGATTGTCAACCTAAAGTTCTATCCCAAGAGAATCTCTCAAAGATCTAGATACAGACATTTTCAGGCAATCAGAAACTGAGGCAGCTGTAACCAACAGGCTGACAGCAAAGGAGCTTCTGAAGGATGCCCTTCAGAAAGAAGGGAAATAATCTCAGAAGGAAATCTGGAAATGAAGAAGGAATGATGAACAAAGAAGATGGTAAACATTTGGATAAATGAAGACAAACTTTAATTATAAAACCAGTATCAATTCTGTCTAATTTTTGGGCAAAAAATATACACCTAAGATTGGGAGATGGATGAGGGAAATTAAAACAGTCTACAGATCATTGTATTTTTTCAGGAAGAGGTAAAAATACTGAATTTAGACTTTAAGTATCCAAAAACCAAATCCATTGCCATGGAGTTGATTCTGACTTATAGCAACTCTATAGGACAGAGTTGAACTGCCCCATAAGGTTTCCAAGGCTGCGGTCTTTACAGAAGAAGGCTGCCACATCTTTCTCTCACTGAGGGGCTGGTGGGTTCGAACCGCTGACCTTTTGGTGAGCAGCCAAGCACTTAACCACGGTGCCACCAGGCCTCCTCCAACTTCAAGTGTATGTGTTAAAATTTCAAGTTGACAACTAATAGAAGTCGAGTAAATGACCCATAAAAGTGCAGCAGGAAAAATGAGTGAAGGGGAAAAATTCTTCATCAATCCAAAAGAAGAAAAAGAGGGGGAAGAGAAAACCTAGAAAAGCAAGACAATTAAAAAGTACAAAAGAATACTGCAGAAATAAATTTAAATATATGAGTGGGAAGTTATGATCAAAGAACCGCTGGGTGGTGCAAATGGTGAATACAGTCTGCTGCTAACTGGAAGACTGGAGATTCAGGTCCACCCAGAGGCACCTCAGAAAAAGGCCTGGTGACTTAAAAAATAAAAAAAAAAAATTTATTTATTTTATTTTTACTTCCAAAAAATCAGCCATTGAAAACCCTGTGGAGTACAGTTCTACTTGACACACGCAGAATCACCATGACTCAGAATCAACTCCGTAGCAACTGGTAATTGTGATCAAAGTGAAAGAATTAAACTTCCCAGTTACAAACTATATCAGACTCTCTCTTTAAAAAAAACTAAACAAATAGACAAGCAAACAAACAGAAACAAAAATTCCAGCAATGCATTTTTGTCAAGAGACACACCTAAGGACCCAGGAAAACTGAAAGAATGGAAAAAGATATGCCTGGAAAATACTAACCAAAAGAAAACTGGTATAGCTATGCCAATGTTGCTGTTGTTAGTAGCTGTCAAGTCTGCTCCAATTCATGGCAACCCTATGTACAACAGAATGAAATATTGCCCAGTCCTGTGCCATCCTCACAATCATTGCTATGTTTGAGCTCATTTTTGAAGCCACCATGTCAATCCATCTCATACAAGGTCTCCCTCACTTTCACTGAGCCTCTACTTTACCAAACATAATGTCCTTTTCTAGCAATCATCTTTGCTGATGATGTGTTCAAAGTAAGCAAGTTGAGGTTTAGCCATCCTCGCTTATGAGGAGCATTCTAGCTACACTTCCTCCAACACTGATTTGTTTGTTCTTTTGGCAGTCCACAGTATATTCAATATTCTTCAACAACACTACAATTTAAATGTGTCAGTTCTTCAGACTTCCTTTTTTATTGTCCAGGCTTTGCATGCATGTGAGACAATTGAAAAGACCATAGCATGGGTCAGGCACATCATAGTCATCAAAATGTCACCTTTGCTTTTTAAGATTTTAAAGAGGTCTTTTGCAACACCTTCCCCATGCATTATGTCATTTGATTTCCTGACTGCTACTTCCATGGGCATTGATTGTTGATCCAAGTAGAATGAAATCCTTGACAACTTCATTTTCCTCACCATTTATCATGATGTTTTTATTGGTCCAGCTGTGACAATTTTTGTTTTCTTTATGTTCAGGTGTAATCCATATTGAAGGCTGTAGTCTGTGACTTTCATCAGTTAAGTGCTTCAAGTCCTCTTCCCTTTCAGCAAGCAAGGTTGTATCATCTGCATATGTTAATGAATCTCCCTTCAATCCTGGTGCCATGTTCTTTTTCATACAGTGCAGGTTCTCAGACTATTTGCTTAGAATGCAGATTGAATAAATAATGTGAAAGAATACAACCCTGCTGCACACCTTTTCCAATTTTAAACTACTCAGTATACCCTTGTTCTACTTGAAAACTTTATGGAAAGCTGTTTTAATATCAGTGGCATGAAACACAACACTTTAAGGCACTGCATATTAATAAAAGTTCAGTTCACTAGAAAATACAATTGAAAATTTGCACCTAAAACATAGCATTAAATATATTTAAAATATATATATGTATTTACAAACTGTAAAGAGAATTTGACAGACCTCTTGATGGGAACTTAACATGCCTCTGTAAATAATTGATAGGTCAAGTAGACAAGCATAAAGAAGATATTAACAGGACAATCAGTGCAGCTGATCTAATTGTCATGTGTAGAAGTCTATACCTAGCACAGCCATAGAATTCATGGAAACATTTACAAACTTGAACAGATGATAGGCCATAAAGCAGGTGTCAGCAACTTTCAAAAATTGGAACGATATAGGCCATACTCTGTCTTCACAAAGCAATTAAGTTGAAATCAATAATGAAAAAATGGCTTAAAAACAAAAAAAAAACCTTCTCTTTATTGAAAGCTATTAAGGAAGACTAAAATAAATGGAGAGGCATACCATATTCATGGATAGGAATGATAAGTATCTTAAATATGTCAGTTCTTTCCAAATTGATATACAAATGCAATACAATTCCCATCAAAATCTTAACAAGGTTTTTTGAGGAACTTAACATGTTTCTAAACTTGTGTGGAAAGGGCCTTGACAAGGGCCAAAAAATCAGCAGATATTCCTGAAAAGAATATATGATAGGGATATTTGTCTTACTATATACTGAACACTTATTATAAGGTATGATAATTAAGACAGTGTGGCTTAGGTGCAAGGAGAGACAAATAAACCAATGAATCCGACCAGAGGGCCTGGGGACACACCCACACATGTAAGGAAACCTAGTATGTGTCAGAGCTTCACTGCAGATCAAAGTGGAAAGAATGGGGGAATCATGAATGATGTCAGGACAGTGGTTCATCCACATGGAGAAATGGTCGTTATGACATTACAAAACAGAAAGTTCTTTATATATCAAGGACACCAACATGAGAGAAAAAGAAAACTTTAACACTTTTCCAATAAAGTATAAAATAATATTTGCATGTTTTCAGGGCAAGGAAAGACTTCTTAAAGAAAACAAAAAATACAATCCATAGAGGAAAATACTGATGAATTTGACTACATTAAAATTTAAAACTTCTATTTATCTAAAGACACCATAAGGAGAAGTAATATGAAAAGTTACAAACTGAAAAAAGATCTTTTCAACACATGTAATGGATAACCAATATAGGATTCATATCCAAAATCTCTAAGACATTCTTGTGGATCAGCAAAAGGCAACTCAATTAAAAAAAAAAAAAAGGCAAAAGACTCAAATGAGCATTTCACAGAAGAGGAAATGTGAATGTAGGTTAAATCACCATGGTGGTGGTCTCTTTTTTGACCAGAGTCGTAGGAGCATGGGTGCATTTATTTCGTGAAAATTCATTGAGGTATATACTTATGAATATGTGTGATTTTATTTGCCTGTGTTTTTAAAATTTATATAACAGGCTTTATTTTGTAGAGCAGTCCTAGGTTTACAGAAGAATTGTACAGAAAGTGTAGAGAGTTCCCATATATGCCTCTCCCCCAGCACACTGTTTTCTTCTATTACTAATATCTTGCATTCACATAGTACATTTGTTATAATTGATGAACAATATCGATGCCTTATTATTAACTAAAGTCCGTAGCTCACAGTAGGGTTCACTCTGTGTTGTACAGTCTATGGATTCTGAAAAATTCATAATGTCATGTGTTTATCATTACAGTATGATACAGAATAGTTTTGCTGCCCTAAAAATCCCCTGTGGTCCACCTATTCATCCCTCCCCCATCCACCTGAACCCCTAGCAACCACTTATCTTTTCACTGTCTATAGTTTTGCCTTTTCGAGAATGTCATATAGTTGGAATCATACAGTGTGTAGCTTTGTCATACTGGCTGCTCTCACATAGTAATATGCATTTAAGCCTCCTCCATGTTTTTTCATGGCTTGATAGCTCATTTATTTTTATCGCTGAATAATCCTCCATAAAATGGATAAACAAACTGTGGTACATCCCTTCACCTATTGAAGGACATCCTGGTTGCTTCTAATTTTTGGCGATTATGAGTAAAGTACCCCACACGTATGTCAATTTGTTGTACTGTAGTGGCTTGCCTGTTGCTGTGATGCTGTAAGCTATGCAACCTGTATTTCAAATACCAGCAGGGTCACCCATGGTGAATGGTTTCAGCGGAACTTCTAGACTAAGACAGACTAGGAAGAAGCACCTACCAGTCTGCTTCTGAAAAAAATTGGTCGGTGAAAACCTTATAAATAGCAGTGGAACACTCTCTGGTATGGAAAAAAAAAAAAGGAAGACACTCAAAATACAACTGAGGAAGACTTGCCTCTTCAGAGTAGACTGGGTGGAGTAAAGCTTTCAGGACCTTTATTTGCTAAGGTGGCATAACTCAAAATGACAAGAAACAGCTGCAAACATTCATTAATAATTGGAACATGGAATGTACAAAGTATGAATCTAGGAAAATTGGGAGTCATGAATCACAAACTAGATAGTAGACAAGGATCAACTTCAGTGAAGGATAGGACAATACACAATACAGGGAAAGTCAGCACAACTGGAGCAAAGCAAAAGCTAAGAGGTTTCCTGGATGCATCCAAACACTTTGAGGGCCAGAGTAGCTGGGGCTGGGGTCTGGGGACCATTGTTTCAGGGGACATCTAGGTCAATTGGCATAATAAAATTTTTTTTTAAGGAAATATTCTACATCCCACTTTGGTGAGTGGCATCTGGGGTCTTGAAAGCTTTCGAGCAGCCGTCTAAGAAACATCAATTAGTCTCATCGCACTTGGAGCAAAGGCAAGTGAAGAAAACCAAAGACGCAAGGAAAATACTAGCCCAAAGGACTGAAGGACCAAATGAACCAGAGACTCCACCAGCCTGAGACCAAAAGAACTAGATGGTGTCTGGCTACCACCGATGACCACCCTGACAGGGAACACAACAGGGAGTCCCAGGCAGAGTGGGGGAGAAATGTAGAACAGAAATTCATGTAAAAAGACCATACTTATTTTTTTTAATGGTCTGACAAAGACTGGAGGAACCCCTGAAACTATGGCCCCCAGACACACTGTTAACCCAGAACTGAAACCACTTCAGACAAAGATTAGACAGGAGTATAAAACAAAAAATAATACACTTGAGGAATGTACTTCGTAGTTCAATCAGATATACGAGACCAAATGGGCAGCTCCTGTCCAAAAGCGGGATAAGAAGGCAGGAAGGTACAGGAACTTGTCAAATGGACGTGGGGAGCCCGGGGTGGAAGGAGGAGTGTGCTCTCACATTGTGGGAGTTGTACATAATGTCACAAAACAATACGTGTATAAATTTCTGTATGAGAAATTGAGCTGTAAACTTTCACGTGAACACAATTTTAAAAAAATGAAATGGACTGCATAAAAATCAATATCCTAGGCATTAGTGAGCTGAAATGCATTGGTATAGGCCATTTTGAATCAGACAATCATAGGGCCTACTATGCCAGGAATGACAAGTTGAAGAGGAATGACGTTACATTCATTGTCAAAAAGAATGTGCAAGATCTGTCCTGAAGTACAATGCTGTCAGTGATAGGATAATATCCATACGCCTACAAGGAAGATCAGTTAATATGACTGTTATTCAAATTTACACATCAATCACTAAGGCCAAAGATGAAGAAATTGAAGATTTTTACCAACTTCTGCAGTCAGAAGTTGATCTAACATTCAATCAAGATGCATTGATAATTACTGATGATGGGAATGCAAAAGTTGGAAACAAAGAAGAAGGATCAGTAGTTGGAAAATATGGCCTTGGTGATAGAAACAATGCTGAAGATTGGGTCTTCCTCTCTATGGGGCAGCTGTACTCTGTCTTATAGGGTCGCTATGGGTCAGAATCGACTCGATGGCAATGGGTATCCTGGAACATGGAATATCTCACCATTTATTTAGATCTTTGATTTCTTTCATCAGAGTTTTGTACTTTTCCTCATATAGATCTTGTACATATCTTTAGATTTATACCTAAGTATTTCATTTGATGGTGCTGCTAATGTAAATAGTGTTGTGTCTTTTATTTTAAATTCCAATTGTTCATTGCTGGTATATAGGAAAGCAGTTGGCTTTTGTATATTAACCTTGTCTTCTGAAACCTTATTATAATAGCTTATTAGTTCCAGGAGTTTTTGTTGTTGTTGATTCTTCGGGATTTTCTACATAAACAATCATGTCATCTTCAAACAAAGACAGGTTTATTTCTTCCCAATCTGTATCCAGTAGGATCACCTTTCTTGGGAATAGGCGTAAGTATAGATCTCTTCCAGTCAGTTGGCCAGGTAGCTGTCTTCCAAATTTCTTGACATAGACGAGTGAGTACTCCCAGCACTGCATCCATTTGTTGAAACATCTCAATGCTATTTCATCAATTCCAGAACCTTGTTTTTCACCAATGCCTTTGGTGAAGCTTGGACTTCTTCCTTCAGTACCATTGGTTCCTGCTCATACGGTACTTCCTGAAATGGTTGAACATCAACCAATTCTTTACCTGTACATAGATCAAGAAGCAGTTGTTCGAACAGAACAAGGGGACATTACATGGTTTAAAGACAGGAATGGTGTGTGTCAGGGTTGTATCCTTTCACCATACTTATTCAATCTGTATGCTGAGCAGATAATCCAAGAAGCTGGACTATGTGAAGAAGAACGGGGCATCAGGATTGGAGGCAGACTCATTAACAACCAGTATTATGCAGATGGCACAATCTTGCTTGCTGAAAGTGAAGAGGACTTGAAGGACTTACTGATGAAGGTCAAAGGCTACAACCTTCTGTATGGATTACACCTCAACATAAAGAAAACAAAAATCCTCACAACTGGACCAATAAACAACATCATTATAAATGGTGAACAGATTGAAGTTGTCAAGGATTTCATTTTATTTGGATCCACAATCAAAACCCATGGAAGCAGCAGTTAAGAAATGAAAAGATTGGGCAAATCTGCTGCAAATGACCTCTTTAAAGTGTGGAAAAGCAAAGACGTCACCTTGAAGACTAACATGCGCCTGACCCAAAACCATGATATTTTCAGTCACCTCCTATGCATGTGAAAGCTGGGTGATGAATAAAGGAGACTAAAGAAGAATTGACACCTTTGAATTGTGGTGTTGGTGAAGAATATTGAATATACCATGGACTGCCAAAAGAACAAACAAATCTGTCTTGAAAGAAGTACAACCAGAATGCTTCTTTAGAAGTGAAGATGGTGAGATGAAATCTCATGTACTTTGGACATGTTATCAGGAGGGATCAGTCCCTGGAGAAGGACATCATGTTTGGTAGAGGGTCAGCAAAGAAGAGGAAGACCCTCAATGAGATGGATTGACACAGTGGCTGCAACAATGGGCTTAAGCATAACAACGTTTGTGAGGTGGCACAGGACCAGGCAGTGTTTTGGTTGCTATGAGTCAGAACCAACTCGACCGCACCTGACAACAACAATAATTTGTATACTTTTTATTTCCTTTTCTTGTCTAGTTGGTTTAACTAGGACTTCCAGTATGATATTGAGTAGGAGTGGTAAGAGTGCCTTATCTTATTCCCTGTCTTAGAGGGGAAAACCCAAAAAAGCACCTAGTTTTTTACCTTTTTTTTTTTTATGATGTTAGCTGTAGGTTTTTTGAAGAGGTTCTTTATCAAGTTGAGGAATTTCTCCTCTGTTCCTAGTTTGCTGAGGATTTTTAACATTCATGTTGGGTTTTGTCAGATGCTTTTTCTGCATTTATTGATATGATCATATGCTTTTTCTTCTTTAGCTTGTTGATGTGATTACTTACCTTAATTGATTTTTAAGTGTTGAACCAGCCTTGCACACCTGGAATAAATCACACTTGGTCATGGTGTATAATTCTTTTTATGAATTGTTACATTTGATTTGCTACTATTTTGTTAAGGACTTTTGCATCTATGTTCATGAGAGATATTGGTTTGTAGTTTTCATTTTGTAATGTCTTTGTCTATTTTGGTATTAGGGTAATGCTGACCTCATAGAATGAGTTAGGAAGAGTTCCTTCTGCTTCTATTTTATGGAACAGATTGTAGAAAGTTTAGTACCGTTTTTCCTCAAATATTTTGTATGATTCGCTAATGAAATCATCTGAGCCTGGTGTTTTTTTTAATAGATATAAAAACCAAAACCAAACCCTTTCCCATCAAGTCGATTTGACTCATAGTGATCCTATAGGCCTGTTAATATTACCTATTTCTCTTTGTGTGAGTTTTGGTAGATTGTGTCTTTCAAGGACTTAGTCCATTTCATTTAAGTTATCAAATTTATAAACAAAGAGTTGTTCATAATATTTCTTTATTATCTTTGTAATTTCCATAGGGTTGGTAGTTATACAACAGTGTTTCATTTTGTTTGTACAGAAGGTCTCTATGAATCAGAATTGACTCCACAGCACTTAACAACAATAGTAGTGATAGCCCCTATTTAATTTCTGATATTAGTAATTTATGTCTTCTATCTTTTTTTCTGGAAATCCTGGTGGCGTAGTGGTTAAGTGCTACGGCTGCTAACCGAGGGGTCTGCAGTTCGAATCCGCCAGGCACTCCTTGGAAACCCTATGGGGCAGTTCTACTCTGCCCTGTAGGGTCACTATGAGTTGGAATCAACTCGACAGCAGTGGGTTTGGTTTTTTTGGTTTTATCTTTTTTTCTTGATTTATCAATTTTCTTGATCTTTTCCAAGAACCAGCCATTGATTTTGTTCATTTTCTCTACTGTTTTCCTGTTGTCAAATTTATTGATTTCTGCTCTGATTTTTATTATTTCTTTTCTTCTGAGTATTTTGGATTTAATTTGCTCTTCCATTTTTTAGTTTCCCAAAGTGGAAATTTTAACTTCAGGCTTTTCTTATTTTGTAATATATGCTTTCAATGCTACGTATTTTTCTGTAAGCACTGCTTTTACTGCATCCCCCAAATTTCGATAAATTGTGTTTTCATTTAGTTCAAAATATTTTTTTAACTTCTTTTGAGACTTCTTTTACCCATGTTTATTTGGAAGTGTGTTGTTTAATCTTCAAATATGTGTAGTTTTTCTAGCTATCTTTCTGTTACTGATATCTAGTTTAATTAGATTGTGGCCTAAAAAGATGCTATGTATGCTTTTCTATTCTTTTAAATTAGTTAAGATGTGTTTTATGGCCCAGAATGTAGTCTGTCTTGGTGAATGTTTCATGTGAGCTTGAGAGGAACGTGTACTCTGCTGTTGTTGGATGCAGTATTCTGTAAATGTCAATTAGATCCAGTTGTTTGATGGTGCTGTTCAGCAACCATATCCTTACTTATTTTCTGCCTGCTGGATCTGTCAGTTGCTAGAAGGGCGCTGATGCCTCCAACATAGTAGATTTTTCTATTTCTCTTTGAAATTCTATTAGTCTTCGTCTTATATATTTTGATGCTCTGTTGTTAGGTGTATACACATTAAGGATTAATATATCTTTCTGGAGAGTTGATGGCTTCATCATTATGTAATATCCATTTTTATCCTTGGTAACTTTCCTTGCTCTGAAGGCTGCTTTATCTGAAATTAAAATAGCTACTCCAGCTTTCTTTAGACAAGTGTCAACATAGTGTATCTTTCTCCATCCCTTTTCTTTTTATCTATTTGTGTCTGTATTTAAAGTGGGTTTCTTGTAGAGAACACACAGTTGAGTCTTGGGTTTTTGTTGTTGTTGTTGTTGTTTGTTTGTTTTGTTCTAATTCATTCTGAAAATCTGTATCTTTTAATTGGTGTATTTGGACCATTCACACTTAAAATTATTATTGATGAAGTTGGATTAATATCTACCATATTTGTAACTTTTTTTTTTATTACTCTAGGTCTTTTTTTTTTTTTTTTGCCTTACTCTCTCTAAGCATGTAGTTCTTTTTTAAAAAATAGTGGTTGCCCTAGAATTTGCAGTATACATTTACAGCTAATCTAAGTCCACTTTCAAATAATACTCTACTGCTTCATAGGTAATGCCCTTATTCCCAGTTCCTCCCTCTCATTCTTTATTATGTTGCTGTCATTCATATCACTTATCCATATAATCCATCTCGTATAATCTCCTGACACATTGTTATTTTGAACAATCTGTTATCTATTAACCCAGACCCAGTGCCATCGAGTTGATTCCAACTCATAGCGACCCTATAGGACAGAGTAGAACTGCCCCGTTATCTATTAGATGAATTAAAAATAAGAAAAATAAAAGATTTATTTTACCTTCACTTATTTCTTCCTTTTTATATAGATCTGTGAGTTTCTGACCTATATCATTTTCCTTCTCTCCGAAGAACTTTTTTTAACATGTCTTGCCAGGCAGATCTATTGTAATAAATTCCCTCAATTTTTGTTTGTCTGAGAAAGTCTCTCACTTTTGAAGGATAATTTCACTTGGTACATAATTATCGGTAGGTGTTTTGTTTCCTTCAATACTTTAAAATTTCATTCCACTCTCTTCTTGTTTGTGTGGTTTCTGAAGAAAAGTCTAATGTAATTCATATCTTTGTTCCTCTGTAGATAAGGTGCCCCCTGCCTGTGACTTCTTTCAAGATTTTCTCTTTGTCTTCGATTTTCTACAGTTTGAATGTGATGCCTGGGTTTATATGTTTTGGTATTTATCCTGCTTGGTGTTCTTTGAGCTTCCTGAATCTGTGGTTTGGTGTCTGTAATTAATTTTTGACAATTCTCAGCCATTCTTATGTCCAATATTTCTTCTGTTTCTATTGCTGCCCTCCGTCTGGAATTCACATGTTGCATATGTTGCACCTTTTGTAATTGCTCCACAGTTCTTGGGTATTATGCTCCTTTTTTTTTTTTTTTTTTTCCATTCTTTTTTGTCTTTGCTTTTCATTTTGGGAAATGTCTATTGACATATATTGAAGCTCATCGATTCTTTCCTTGACCCTGTCCAGTCTACTGATGAGACCATCAAAGGCATTCTTTATTTCTGTTACAATGTTTTTTTTTTATTTCTAGCATTGCCATTTGGTACCTTCTTAGAGTTTCCACATCTTTGTTTACAGTACCCATTTCTTCTTTCATGTCGTTTGCTTTTTCCATTAGATCCCTTAATGTATTCAATCATGCTGTTGTTGTTAGCTGTCGAGGAGTTGTGCGTTTCCTCATTTTCATTGACCCTCTATCAGACATGTTGTCCTTTTCTAGCTACTGGTCTTTCCTAATGACATGTCCAAAGTAAATGAGTTCAGTTCTTGCCATCCTCACTTCTAAGCAACATTTAGGTAGTTTTTCTTCTAAGACTGATTTGATCATTCTTTTTGCAGGCCGTGGTATATTCAGTATTCTTTGCCAACACCATAGATATGAAGTTGTCAACAAACAATGATAATCATAGTTATTTTAAATTTTTGGTGTGATAATTCTAAAATCTGTGCCATAGCTCTGGTTCTTTAGATTGTGGTTTTTTGTTTTTGTTTTTTGTTTTTTTGCCTTTTAGTATGCCTCATAACATCTTGTTGAAAGCTAGACATGATGTATCAGGAGAAAGAACTGGAGTAAATAGTCCTTTAGTGTAAAGTTTTTGCTTAGCTGGATTGGAGTTTGGAAACCCTGGTGGTGTAGTGGTTGAGATCTACGGCTGCTAACCAAAAGGTTGGCAGTTTGAATCCACCAGGCGCTCCTTGGAAACGAGCTCTACTCTGTCCTATAGGTTCGCTATGAGTCAGAATAGACCCAGTGGCAGTGGGTGTGTGTGTGTGATTGGAGTTAAGCCATGTTTACCATTTGCTTTAGCAAACAGTTTGTCAGAGGCTAAAATTTCCCTTGGTATCCTTGGTTTTGTTTTTTTTTTTTTTTTCTCCTGTTGTCTTTGGGTTTCCCTAGATAAAAAAAAACAAAAAACATACTCCTTCTTAAATAAGGCCTGAGGCCTACAGGTCTTTTAGCTGTAATCCACTGTCATTATACTGGAGCCCTGATGATGTGGTGGTAAGGCATAGGGGAAGGGGAAGTATTCTATAGCACTATGGTTAGGTCTCAGTCTTTAGTGGGCCTGTGCCCCTGGGCTTTGACCATGACGGCTTCTCAGCTCCCTTCCTCCAAGATGACACAGGAAGGCTAGAGGGGACTAGAGTTAGGCATTTCCTTTCCCGGACATGGAAGGCTAGAAGGGGCTGGAGTTAGATATTTCCCTTTCCCTGCATAGGCCAGATGAGACTGGAATTGGTTATTTCCTCCCCCCACATTGGTTAGGCTTTGGTAAAACCCACATTGTTTAGACTCTGATAAAATAGTTTCCCTCGAGGACAGGCCATTGTCAAGGAGAACAGGGACCTCTGGGCATATTTCACAATGGTTACTTTTCTCCTCCCCTGCTGGAAGAATGAGGGGATTTTTCTCCAGTTTTCACAATAAGAGCCTAGTAGGGCTCCTGGAGGTAAAACTCACAAGCATGTGGGACTCCCCTAAGGCTGGGCCCCCAGAGTTTTTAACTCTCAAGCTCATCCACAGTAGTAGTCTCCATTGCCAAGAAATTTTGGACTAATTAAAGCTCTTGAGTGTAGACGGGATTTTAAGACCAGCTCTACTGTCAAATGTGCCCCAGCTGGGTGGTGACCTACCAATGCTGGGGTTTCTGAAGTGACCCTTTAACTGCTGTCAGTCCTGAGCATTAATTGGTGTAGCCGTGGTCCCATCCAATGGCAGTCAGTGGCTTGCCAGATCAAGTTGCTGTAATTCAACTTTGGATAAATTATTCCACAAGGCACCTTGGCCATATAATGTTTAACCCTGCACACCTTTTTCCTTCTCTCCCCAAAGACAAATTTGTGTACTTGTTTTCTTTCTATAATGCACTTACTTTTCCCCAAAATAATGACCTTTACAAGCATGCACTAATGCGTTCTGCTTCCTTCTCTGCTCCCTGAGCAGGAAGAAGCAAGGTCTCCTCCCGCTGAATGGCCCCCTTGCCTCTAGAACCTTGCAGTGTCTCACTCAGAGGCACAGCAGCCTGTAAGCCAAGTCTTACCTATTGTCCCTGAAAATTCTTAGTATTAGTGGTTGACTGTGATGGTCAACAACAAAACAATGATGGTGGTGGTTTTTTAAAACACATGTGTTTTTTGTAGACAATTAGGAATTAGGTGAGGGAAATGGATGAAAGACGAATTACTCAGTTACTCCCTTGGGCTGTGAGCCTGTGGCTGGTATCCTGGGAATGGTGCTTTTTAGACATGCCTTGGCACTTCTTTCTGAGGGTTTCAATGCGGGCTCACTCAGGTAACTAACCACACCTATGTACAATCATTGAGCAGACGCACATACTGGCCAGCAAGTCCACCAAGTCCCAGTTGACAGCTCCTCAATGGCCCTGGTTGCCTGGGAACCAGCCGCTGGCCCTATGAAATACTCGGGCCGTGGTGTCGGATGGGGGCCTTGTTCCCATTACCCCTCCCAGCTCCTGCCTTGACAAGCACTACACCCCAGTGGAATCTCAGAGCTGAATCCAACCCCCAGTCACCACATCCCTAACCTGAGCTCCTCAGAATTCTGTGACCACAACAGCAGCAGCCCAGGATGGCCTCAGTGAGTCTGGGATGTAACCAGTTCCCTCCCAAGCAATCCCACCTCAAGTGCTTTGAGTCAGGGAACACCCAAGAAGATGTGCAGAGGTCTGTAAGAGAGGAGGCAGAGGGCTGCTTGTAAAGTGCGCCCCAGCATAAGTGCTCACTCATCATGTTTCCATGAGAAGGATGGAGGAAACCAATCAAACAAAATGTATCTCTAATGGCAGTGTTTCCAGGAGCCAGCCCAGGAAAGACAGACTATATTTGTCAGCTTTTGTTGCAATGACAAACAGCCTCAAAATCCCACTGGCTCGTCATAGCAAAGGTTCTATCTCCCAAGTGTGGTTGTGGCTCTGCATGGCGTGCCATCAGGGTTCCACCTGTCTCCTTGCTCTGGACCCCTGTTCTTGTGGAAGCCAGGAAGAGGCCAGGCCTGACCAGCAAGCACATTTAAAGCCCTGTGCCCACACACCTGTGCCCATCCAGCCACAGTCCACTGGACAAAGCAAGTCCCAGGTCCGGCTGGCCAAGCGTGGGGCATACCCCTTTTGCAGGGGCATGGTGGGTTGGGCAGGTACAGGAGAGCCTGTGGGCTGCTGATTGTGGGAAGCAGGCCGTGACCCCCGACAGAGGCAGTGAGCAGTAATGTCCATTATAAAACTGTTGGGACTTAACACAGGGTAAATCCTTAGGGGAAGAGTATCTTGCTCCTTTGAAACATCTGCACATCCACTTCCTTCTGCCACCCTGGAGCCCCTGCAGGGACACTAGCTGTTTGGGACCTGCATTGCTCTGTTCTAGCGGGAGGCTGCTTTCTCGGCGTGTTTTATAGAGGGAAGGAGCCCAAGCTCTGTTACGTTAGGATGAACGGGGATGTCTAGCCAGATGCCTTCAACATCAGCCCCTCTCACTTAGGGAACACTCAAGGGTAGTAAACCACATACCATTCGTGTGTGAGTGTCCAGAGGTGGGCACAAGGGGATGGGGAGGACAACGGGGTGGGAGCAGCCTGCTCAGAGAGCAGATGGGCACAGGTGTGGGTGTTCCTACATGTCCCTGAGGCCCTCTTGGTGGCTTTTACACATGCCCGTCAAGGACCCTGCCAGCACTAATGTTCTGTAGTCCCACATATGACAGTGACGCTCCACAAAAGTATTGCTGTGGGCGGCACGTGGATCTGCTGGTGATTTCCTAGCACATGGTCCTCGCCGGCCAGGAAGATGAGGCCTGCGGAGCAGCACCCTAGGAAAGGCAGAACTTGCTGCCAGGGATAGCCAAGTGCTAGCGAGGCGCGAGCCAGGTGCCAGCCAGTGGTAGACGAGGCTGGAGCCAAGCCGAGGTTTGCAAAGTAGTGTTTCTCATTGATTGTCCACGAGAGGATAGCATGGTTTTTGTGAGTGAAAGTTTGAAGTTCAGTATCTTAGCAGCCCAGCTGGTCTTGGCTTCATGGCTCGCAGAACCCTCCTCAGAGAGCCTAAGTGGCCTGCTGGCCCCCGAAGTCCTGCCCTCCCCAGCAGCTCCCTTCATGCTGGCCTCAGGAAACACCCTCTGCTCAGGGCGTGTGTGAGAACAGCCGAGGAGAGGAAGAGACCAGAAAGAGGGTGCCTGCCCCACCCTGTGACTGGCCCATCTGCTGACCACCTGGGCCCATTGGCTCCATCCAGGCCAAGTCCTTGAGTCACGCCTGCGTCTGCCATGTGTCCGCATGGCCCCCGGTGCCCATCTGTATCAAGTCTGTTACTGACTTTTATTTGGTGTGACTGTACTCAATGACAATAACCTTCTTAGCTCTCATGTCCCTCCTACCCCCAGCAGTTGACCAAGCTCCACCAGTTGGCCATGCAGCAAACCCCCTTTCCTCCCCTCGGACAGACCAACCCCGCTTTCCCCGGTACGTACCCAGCCCCTACTGCCCTTCTTCTCTTCCTGCCTGGGGCTCGCTCAGCAGCTGTGCAGTCAGTTCGGTCCTGAGTGCTAAGTGGGCCTGGGTCGTTCAGCGGGGGTGTGCCCATGACCAGGGTGGGGCCTGTCTCCCACGGCGGGATCAGGTGACCTTCAGTTGGCTTTGGCGGGGTCCTTGCTTGTGAAGAGGCACTGTCCCCTGCAGGGTGCTTGCTCGGCTGTGCTCACCGCTACCCACGCTGGCACCCTTGGTGGCCCTTCCTTCAGGTGCCTCCACCCAGGGAGCCCAGTGCCTTCTGGAAGCTGGGGAGAGACGCCAGCCAGTGGCATGCAGCCCTGCCCCAGGGCAGAGAGATGGTGGTTCCCTGTTGAGGGTGTTGTTAGGGAGCTGTCAAAGGAAAGGCTGAGGAGCCCTCGCAGTGTGGCTGGTGACAAGGCCACCGGACAATCATATTTTGAGCTTCCCTAGTTGAAGGGACCTTGCTTATCTCCTTGAGGGCAAAACATTAAATCTGTCTCTCTTTGCTCTCCAGGAGAAAAGCTGCCTTTACACTCCTCCGAAGAAGCTCAAAATCTGATGGGCCAGTCGTCAGGTAAAACAAAGCCACCCTCATGGAGGGCCAGCCAGGGGCTGAGCAGAACACCAGGGAGACCTGTCCTGGTGGGAGGGCGGCTGGCAGTCTGATGGGAGCAGTGAAGGGTGTTTGGAGGGAGCAGCCAGCGCCCGCCCGCTGTGCTCCTGCCAGAATCGACGTGGGCTGTGCTTGTTGATGAGGGTGGCATTGGTGGGCAATGCGCCCTGTTGATGCAGGCAGAGTTCTAAGGGTGCCCCACACCCCAGGGCACAGCTGCCTTGGTCATCAGCTGTGGCCCTGTAAGTGACACCAGCACAGAAGGAAGGCATCGAGCCAGGCTTTCTAGTCATTTTACCCGTGTGGTGGCGTAGCACCCAGGGAACCTCCCTTGAAGACAGTGTCATTTGACAGTATCAACCCCACCACCAGGAGAACAGCCACTGTGCTGGGCTCTGTCTGTACCCCTGATTCACATTGGGGTGTTTGTTCACAGAGGGGAGCCAATGAGGTTATGTCAGTGAGGGAATTAGACAGATGGTTTGGTAGTAAGCCAGTGGGGAGAGCACAGGGTACAGGAGGGTCTCTTGGGGTCCAGTGCATCTCCCTGAGAATGGCTGCCACCTGCCTTTCCAACTAGCTGCACTGAGATCCTGGATCTGAGCAGAAGCTGCTAGTCTGTCTATAGGGGAATGTGCAGTAGAGAAGCGTGTCTGTGGTCTCGGGTATCACATCTCCCCACTGCTGTGTTTTGGGGCCACCGCAGGGCTGAGGCTTCACATTCCCTCCACGTGTCTCACCACCCCTACCCCAGTGCCTTCCGCAAGGGTCTTCATCCATTTGCGAAGAGCCTGGGGGAGGAGAGGGCACCATAGGCTGAGGGCACGGCCGTGGCTAAGACCCCGCTCTGACACTCCAGGCCCTCATATTAGGTTGTAATTAATCAAGTGAATTCACTGCAAGTTGAATTAATGAAAATTAGAGAAACATACTTTTAGAATGTTTTGATTATGGAAAAGCACAGCAGCCAGTACAGAATTCCATCCTTAGTTACTTGTAGTGTGCATATCCGGACAGTCCTACTGTTCATAAAGCCCTCTGTGGTTTACATGGGACTTCATTTCATTAACCAGCAACCATGTCCTAAGCTGGGCCTGGGAACATGAAGGGCCCGGCTTGCCTGCCCCCCTTCAGGTGGGCCAGCACTCCCCCTTCCCTGCCTTCCACACACACCTCATCCCCCTTCACAGCCCTTCCCAACACACCCACCCAGCCGCCATCCAGCATGGTGCTGGCATGCCATGCTGGGTCCAAATGACAGGACATGTGGTCAAGGCCACAGCCTCAGTGGCCTCCTGGCTCCTCCCCACCATGGGGGGAGTGCATGTCCATGTGTCTAGCCACTAGCAGCAGGGTAAATGGGACAGGTGACAGTGGACATGTTGGCCTGGCAGCCTCTGAGTGGCTGATAGTCCCACTGTGCTTCATAGGAGTGATGCTGGGAAATCTTTCTTTATATTTCTGGTGCATGGAATATTACTGTCTTTGCCGTGGAGTCCTGAGAAAGTAAATACACGCTTTGAGTACATATGTTACTGGCTTGATTCTAGTACCTTCTCTGGAAAAGTCATAGCAGTTTCCTCCCCTTAGCGAACATATGCTCAGTCCAGCAGCTGCAACTTGCTGCTTAAGTGCATTCTAAACTCTGCATGGTCAGGAGCACCTGGCCGGGCATAGGCAGGGCTAAGGACATTTTAAATGGCATCATTTGTGGGATTTGTATTGGTAGTTAACAGCCAAATAAATTGCTGCTTTGAAAACACCTCTGTTAAAAGAACAGACTCTCTAGGCTTGGATATGCAGACAATTTGGGACAAATTATTCCTTCACCACCTACCAGCTGAGCCCTACTTCCCATCAGGCACGAGCTGACCAGAGGCTGCAGCCCCTAAAGCAGCTCCCCCTCCGCCCCCCGCAGGTCACCCCAGAGCAGGAGGGCAGGCTGACGTAGAGAAGGAGAGCCTAGTTTAGGTGGACACATTGAGGGGAGGGAAAAGGAAGCCGGGGACATCGTGGGGAATGCTGTGGGGTGGGAGGTTTGACTGTGAACACCAGGGGCCTTGGCGAGATAGGGAACCCAAAGGAGGTGGGGGGTCCACAGGAGGCTGTGTGACTGGAACAGAAGGAGTGGAAGGAGTCGGGCGGGGAGCCGGGGAGACGTGAAGTAGGGGAATTTGAGAGGAGGGTTTTGAGCTGATTCATGATGTGCCGTCTTCCAGGCCCCCTATAGGCCATGGAGAGGAGACCTAGGAGGCAAGACTGTAGGCAGAGGACCGGAGTGGCACTGAGGGGCAGGACACGGCCTCAGGTCCTGGACACGTGCAACAGGCTGGCCATGGACAGGTGGAGAGAAAGTGTGGATGGAGCCCAAGGTCCAGGCCCAGCCACAGGACTGGCAATGCAGGGACTCCATGGGGCTCTCAGGAGGGAGACCAGCTCCCGGCTCTAGACTCAGTGGGCTTGTTAGGCCTCCTGGATGAGCACGGGGGTAGAGCTGCCTGGAGAAGCAGACCTGGCTCACAGCCCCCAGTGGCCATGCTGCTGCCCCTGTCACACATACCCCGAGGCCTCTCCGAGCCCTGCTACCACCACCGCCCTGCAGCCGGTCCCAGGGCTGCATGGGGTCATTGTCATTGTTTCCCAAGCATGACTAGATCTTGCTCTTTAAATGCTGATATGCACTAAATTGAGATTTTTGAAGATGAAAACTCAGGGCTTTATGATCACTTAGACCCATGTCTTCTGCATAGGAAGGATGTCTTTACAGAATAAGCAGTTTGTCCTTCTGCCTGGCCGTTTATTTTTGAATCAAGAGATGGCATTAAGGTCTTTGTTCCAAGCTGGAGGAAGAGCATGGGGCCGGGGGTGGAGGGGGACAGAACTTTATCCCATTCCCACTCCTAGGATATGCCACACACCCCATGTTACATGTCACATACCACAAGCAGAGACCTGAAAGAGACTCAAAGAAGGTAGTGCCATCCTCTGCCACCAGGGGACATGCTGTTGCACAGCTTATGCAGGGTGCCGGGTGAGGAGGAGGCTAGAGGGGCATCTCCTAGTCAGCGGGGGCAGTGGGCACATTTGGCCGGCTGTGAGGGCCCCACCTCCTTGCTGTGACCAATTAGCCTATGCACTGGAATGTCCCACAAGGGCTTGAGACATTGAGGCCCTACCATTCAACACAGGCTTTCCAGAGTGTTTGTGAAATGTGTCAAGAAAGGTTAGAAAAAATGATGGGTCCAAAATGAAACCTTGAGGTGCCATTCTATCTGGACTTCTTTTTTCTTCTTTTGAGGGAATTAGGAGGTTGGATTCACAGTTCAGGACTTAATGCTTACAGGGCTTGGGGCCTCAGGGCCATGTGGCCCCGTTCTTGGGCAGCCCACTGATCCTGGCCTCACCTGGCCCAGCTGAGAGTGGGTGATGTGGGGGTGACCATGAACAGTACTCCTTCTAGCCTAACCATGTCCCTTTGGTGTGCCCAGGTCTGGATGCCAGTCCCCCGGCCAGCACCCACGAGCTCACCATTCCCAATGATGTGAGTATGCCCTGGACCTCCCTGTACTAACGTGGAGATGCCTTGCATGGGATAAAGGGGGGCAGGGACCTACCACTTTGTTATTCACAGCCCCACCTTCCCCTCCCCCCGTGGCATTGGCTGATGGCTCTCTGCAGCGCATCTTTACTTTGCCTTTCTCCTTTCCCACTATAAGCAGATTTAACGCTCATAAAAAGTATGTGATTTTACTTCCCAAACATTTTAAACAAGAAAAAGGCCAAAGTAGACATCAGAGCTTAGAATTTGGGAGGCCATAATCAGGCTGGGGAGCCAAGAATCCCAGCTTCACCCAGCATGGCTGAGAAAGTGCTTCCCTGGTTTACGATCGGCCCTTGAAGAGCAGGGGCTCAGGACCACTCTGAAATAGACCTCCCCTCCCCCACCCCCCACAGCATGAGCCTGTGTGCCCTGCTCCTTCTAGGGGGAGGTTTGGGATTTTCTGTGAGTCTGCTCAAGGTATGCCGCTCTCTGCAAGGTGGTCTTCAGCAGACATGAGGTTAGCTGAACTCCCATATCAGAACTCTGCAGTTCACTCACTTCTCGGGTACAACTGGGGTGTGGCCTTATGAGCTCCCCCAATATGCTCGATCCTCTTCCACCTAAACAGGGTGTGGTGGGGAGGGAGGACCAGTCTATGAATCCTTGTGTTAAGAATGTTGACTCATGATCCTGAACAAAGAACCTGGGAGGTATCCTTGACGGGTAACTGCCAGAGCAGAAAGAATCGATGCTTTGTGGAAAGTGGTGATGCTGCGTGCCACCTTTCCAGTTCAAATGTCAATAGGTCTTTTCTACCCCGCACCTGTGGGCTTCAGGAACCTTCACTACTTTGCAATGGTCAGGTCAGCCCTCACACCAACTGGGCAGGAAACCTTATCCCTGCTTCTTCCCTTCATGTGGAGTAGCCTGCAGAAACCACGGATTTGGAAATTCAGGAAGGTTACCAGTCCTGAGCTTGAAAGGAGGAAAAGAAGCAAGGAGTGGAGGGGAGGACCAAGGTTGGTAAAGTAATGGGTCAGTGAAAAAGAGGAATACCTTCAACGAGATGGATTGACACAGTGACTGCAACAATGGGATCAAACATAGCAATGATTGTACAGATAGCACAGGAGTGGGCAGCATTTCGTTCTGTTGTACATAGGGTCACTATGAGTCAGAACCAACTCAACGGGACCTAACAACAACAACAACATGTTCCTTCAGAATATTTTCTTTAAAAACAGGGAAGAGGAGCTATCACTCTTCCCTAAATGTCCGCGGTCACCCAGATCCAGGTGAGGCCTGTGAGTGGGTATCCTCAGCCTCAGGGCCTGGCCAGACCACCGCACCAGCCCTGAAATGAGAAAGTCCTGAGCAGGCAGTCATAGTTCATTTTCCCCTCTTGGGTGTGAAGCTCTGTCCTGCGCACATCTCTTCTTAACTGGTGCTCTACACTGGCATCAGAAGTCAGGGCCCCGCATCCATCAGACCACAGTTTATCTAAAAGCAGGGACATGTTCTTCGTAAACGAGGAGCCCCACAGACCTCAGCACCATGGAGTCCATGCTAGGCCCTCCACGTGTGAAGTTGAGGGTGGTAGAGGCACCCTGGAGACATCACAAGGTCAACCATCAGGGGACACAGGTGAGAGAGAGAAGACCCAGGAAGAAGAGAGAAGGGCTATTTTAAGACAACAGTGAGAGGGCGCTACAGGAAACAACTGACAGGAAGAGGGAAAGGAAGGACGAGTAAGAGAGGAGTGGGTTGATGGGCTGCTGCACTGTGACTGAGCAGTGGAGGTGGACGCCATTGGAATTAAAAGGAGAGACTTGAAAGGGGACTGACTGGATGGACATGGCTCTTCAGTCATTGAGGGAAGGTGGAGGGAGTAGAGAAGGGAAATTAAGCGTGTGGCTTTGAGGCCAGGCAAGACCTCTGCCTTGTGCCTTCGGGTGTGCCACTTCCGTGCCCCAACGTGTGGCAGTGCCGTGGCCCAGGCTCCAAGGGTGGCCCCTTTCTCCCACCATAAGCCCCCAATATGTCTCCAGCCTGCTGTTCTATGGTCGTTATTAGAGAGGAGCCCCCGTGACCACCCTACCAGACACCCTGGGGTGCCCAGAGGAACCTTTGATGGGGGAGGGATGAGGTGTATGGCTCTGAGAGCTCCTGGCCCACGCCAGAAGGTTGGCCACGCATCTCACAGCCGTGGGACTCTGCACACAAGCAGTGGAATAACTAAAACAGGGTGCCCCAGGAGGAGATCTGGCCTCCCCAAGTAGACGATCAGACAGAACATGTGCCCCATGAGTCAGGTGTCATGCAGGACCCACCTGTGCCGTGTCAGTTCTGTAGGGTCTCTTCTGGAAGCCCTGAGTTGACATGTATGGGGGCACCGCAGCCCTGTCTTCTCCATGCAGTGTTCTTGCATGTACTCTACACTGTACTCTGCTCTAAGACATCCCCACTGTCCTCCCTTCTAGCTAATAGGCTGCATAATTGGACGCCAGGGGACCAAAATCAATGAAATTCGACAGATGTCAGGAGCACAGATCAAAATCGCCAATGCCACCGAAGGGTCATCAGAGCGCCAAATCACCATCACCGGAAGCCCGGCCAACATCAGCCTTGCCCAGTATCTCATCAATGCTAGGTAAGCAACTTGCCAGACCTCCTCCTTCTAATGGGGTTGCCTCGGGTTTGAGGAAGGCCCTCTGAGAAGCCAGCAAGGGAGGTCAGAGAGGGGGATGCTGGCCAGGACCAAGACCCCTTCTTACCCAGAGCCCCAGCCTTACGGGACAGAGTTAAAGTAGGTGGACCCCAGATCTTTCTGTCTCTTCCTCATTGCTTCTCTTTCTGCTGGTCACTGGGGACAAACTATAAAGTGGACAGTCTGCATATAGGCCTGGGCCATGGTTCCCATCTCTGCAATTCTGGATCTTGACCTGCTCACCTGTAGAGTCACAAGCTAGGAGCTGGGCAAAGCTAGAAAGCTACACGCTTCCCGAAGGGCCAAGGGCCCATCTGGTCTGAGACAGGTCCCTGATGCTGGCTCCTTCAGGCTGTACCCAGCCCTTGTCTATGCAGCCCGCTGTGAGGAGGAAGCAGGTGTGTGGCTGGGGAAATGTGCCCGCCCAGTGTGGGTCCCCTCTACCCCATCTTATGGGGCACATTATCACAGTGCTCTCCTCCTTCCCTGTCCTTTGTCTGTTGCAGGCTCACATCCGAGGTCACTGGAATGGGCGCGCTCTAACCTCCACCTGCCACCTCCCTCCACACCACCACCCTCCTGAGCCACTGCCTCCACCTACTCCTCCAGCATCCTGTCTGCCCACCACAAATATGCTATAGATAGGATTTCTTTACTGACAGAAACATTATATATATGTCCATATGCGCGGGCGCACACTCACACACACACACACACCTGTATCTGTATCTCTGCCGCATCTGCGCTCCAGCCTCCGTTCTCAGCCCCACTCTCCAGTATTAGTTTATGCTCTGTCTGTCCTTGCATTGGCATGCAATGTTAATTATTTTAAATACTTGGGGTGTTCCCATGTGTGACATTTTAGAAGTATTGTTCCTTAGTGTCGTGTAATGTGACCATTTTAGAGTTGGGTTGACATTTTGGCAGCACTTTCTGTGAACTGTCACCTGCCCTGCCATCTAGAGCGTGGTTGACTTGAGACACATCCTCTCGCAGATCCCATCCTGCTTACTTTATTCTCGGGAAGCCTGTGCCTGTCTTAGGTCAAGTTTCCGCCTCAGATCTTATGGGGTCAGGCCATGGTTCCTCTGGTCCCACAGGAAGGAAAGTGCAGCCAGGACAGGCAGGAAAGGAGGTGCTCTGAGGACACTGGATCCTGTCCCAAGGAGCAGGGTGGAGTGGGGTGGGGGTACAGGGGGCCCTGGCTTCATGGGGATGTTTCAAGCTGTGGAGGCACGAGAGTATACTTGCCCTGGAGGGTTCAGGGTCCTGGACTCGCCAAGAGGTGCAGCGTCTGAGCTCAATAAATGTCGTCACTCCTGACCAACCAGCTCTGGCTCGTCTCTGTGTTCCCCACATTCCCCACCTCCTGATGCACCTAGATTACCCCCTGTATATGTATGCACACACACATGCACATGGGCACACGCATGCACACACGTATGCACATGTAGTACACATACACTGAACACACACATGTGCACACACAGTACACTCACCTTCAGGCACACTCTGACTTGTGAACTGGTGTCTCCATGCCCAGCCAGTACCAAAGGCCTGGATGTGGGCATGTTTCCTCAGCTTTTCCCAGCACCATGCGTGGTGCCCCTCCTGTATACAGACACACTGTCGTCCATAAACCCAGAATCCTCTTGTGTGAGATCATTTTGAAATCTGGATAGATTTAATTTGCCTGCCACCCCCATCCCTCCCCCTCTCCTCGTACCTCCTCTGGGCCTCCCTTCTCTTTGGCCTTCTCCTGTGCCCTCCAGTTCCTCCCTTCTTCCTCCCCAGTCCCTCTGCTTCAGGCTCTGAGCGCCTTTTGCCGCCACCATCTGCACCACCCCCCAGAGCTGTCTGTGTGTCTGTGCCCACTTCTGACAACTGCCCTTTGTCCCCTCCTCACGGCTGGGGCCCCATGCCCTGCTTCGGGGCAGCAAGGGCACCACAGCCCACTCTGCCTGGCGCCACCATGTTCCCTGCCCCACTGGGCTCCACAGGCTAGTGACAAGGGGTGGCACACATCCAAGCCCCCAGTCAGAGTGCCACCCCCTTCCCATCTCAGGTCTTGGGGTTCCCAGGGCCCTCAAGAAGGCAGGTGGGGCACACCAAACCAAAAAACCCAACCCATTGCCGTCAAGTCAATTCTGACTCATAGCGACCCTGTAGAACAGAGTAGAACTGCCCCATAGGGTTTCCGAGGAGCAGCTGGTAGAATGAAACTGCCAACCTTTTGGTTAGCAGCCGAGCTTTTAACCGCTATATCACCAAGGTTTCAGGTGGGGCACACAGGGGTAAGCAATTCCAGGAGGGCGGACTCCAGCTGGGCCCTCAACAGTTCTTAGAGCCACCCAACACAAGCACGTGGGTGGAGTCGAGGGCCACAGAGAATCCTGCCTCAGCCTTGATAGCCCCCATCACATCAGGGTCTCTCCTGTCTCTGCCCATGTGGGAGCCACACTGGGCTGTGTTTTCAGTTCCCCACTTCCTATTCCCCGGAAGGTCCATGGCACCGAGACTGAGGCCACCAGACACCATGGCCCTCCGAGTCCCCAGTCGGTGACATGGTCAGGTGTGAGCGCAGCAGCAGAGGGTGCCAGGGCACAGCGTCTCACCTCCCGCCTCCCCACTGGACATGCTATGGTGCATACCACTACCCAGGCCAGGAGGCAGCAGGGACAGACAGGTCCAGCCTTCCCTGTGGGCCTCCATGCCATAACAGGAGGGTGTGGGGGAACAGGGTACATGAGCACGTTAAACAGGACATGGTGAGGCCTGCCAGTGGGGGCATCAGAACAGGTCACCAAGGAGGTGAGAGGAGGCAAGACTGAGGGCATGAGGAGTCGCCACATGCAACTTGAGGTAACGTGTCAGTGTAGACACGTGGCCTGGGGTGTCCACGTGTTCATGGAGTGACCAGGAGGCCATGCAGGTAACAGTGGGGAGGACGGGGTGACAGGGTGGTGGGGTGGGGTAGGTCACTCAGTGCTCCAGCCCCAGGGAAGCTGGGCTCCCCAGTATAGTAGAGTATGGCTAGCACAGCAGGGCAGAGGTTGGGTGTGACCCCTGATGGCCGCTGACTCGACCACATGCTGGGGGCAGCCCCTGGAGTCAGGGCAGGACAATAGGGCAGCTACAGTGAGGGTGCAGCTGGGTTCAGAGACACTGAAGGAAGAGCTATCAGGGTTTGCTGGCAGCTCGGATGTGCATGTGAAGAGATATCCAGACTTACCCCAAGGTTTCTGGTCTGAGAATTGTGTCCCCCCAAAATATATATCAACTTGGCTGGGCCATGGTTTTCAATAGTTTGGCAGTTATGTAATGATGTAATCATCACCCATTATGTGATGTGATCAGCCAATCACTCATAAGGGGATTAGGGTGGGATTCAGCACTCCTATACATGTCACATCCCTTATTTGATGTAAGGGGAGTTACCCTGTGGTGTGGCCTGCATCATCTTTTATCTTAAAAGAGATTAAAGGAGAGAAAAGTGAGTAGAGAGAGAGGGACCTCCTACCACCAAGAAAGAAGATCCTGGAGCAGAGCATATCCTTTGGACCTGGGGTCCCTGCCCTGAGAAAGTCCTAGACCCAGGGGAAGATTGATGACAAGGACCTTCCTCCAGAGCCGACAGAGAGAGAAAGCCTTCCCCTCAAGCTGGTGCCCTGAATTTGGACTTCTAGCATCCTAAACTGTAAGAGAATAAATTTCTCTTTGTTAAAGCCATCCACTTGTGGTATTTCTGTTATTGCAGCACTAGATGACCAAGATAGATGCAGTCTCTGTCCCTGAGCCAGGATGGTGGCAGGGCGTGGATCGGGGGGTTCAGAGCTTGGCTTTGGGCATGTGGGTCTGAGATGTACTATCCAGGCTGTGCAGTTGTGTCTCTGTGGCTTCACATGCCAGAGCCATACGGGCAAGGACTGACTAGGCCACCGCACAGACAGGGTGGGAGACCAGGGCCAGTGGATTGAAGGTGGGGCGGCGTAGGGGAGCCAGTGTTGGGATGGTGTGGCCAGTGCCTCAGTGCTGTCCAGGGCCCAGGGTGAGGCCCAGGGAGGACACGGGGCCCGCGGGCTTTAGGGAAATGGGTGAGAGGACCCCTCGTTGTGTCCACTGGGGGGTCGAGCTTCACTGTGGCTCTAAGTGATGCTGGGTGCCCTGAGGAGATGGCTCCCTCCAGGGAGCAGCCCAGGCAAATGGCAGCAAAGAAGTCTGTCACAGTGATAGACAGCAGAGCGTGTCACAGAGGTGACCTTGGGGAAGGGCAGTGCCTGGCTGCTTTCAGTGACACTAGTTAGAGGCTGATCATAATGGGGAGACAATATGGTGTTCTCATTGATCCCATGGGCAGCCAGCCGCTGAAGCATATGCCTTCACAGCTTCATCTCTGGGAATACCCCTCCACCAGGAGGGGCAGAGGTTCAGCTGTGGGCCCTTTGTGGCCTCAGCAGCCTGCACTGTGGCCACACGTGACTGGTGATAGGCCCTGGGGTGCCCTGTGGCCCCTCCTCCTGGTGTGCCCTCTTTGTGTCATCGAGTGCGGGTGGAACCTGCGCCCTGCTTCTGGCCAGGAGAAGGCAGCCGAGGTGACAGTGACTTTTGGTGGCCTCACATCACACAGAAGGGCCCATCACACAGAAGCCCACTGGTTCTCCTGCTGGCTCTGGCAGACAAGCTGCCAGGCTCTGAGCTCCGAGGAGAGGGCCACTGGCCTCCACCCACAGTAGGGAGCTAAGCAGAGGGGAGCTGTGGTCCTCTTCCCAAGGCAGGGTGTGCCCCAGCTGACAGTCGCCACACAGCAAAGCCCTCATCCTCACAGCCACAAGGACCTGAACTCTGCCAACAACCTGAGAGAACCTAGAACTGGACCTTCCCTAGACCAGCCCCCAGGTGGGAACATACCTGTTGACCTCAACTGCAGTCTGGTGAGACCCTGACACAGAAGACCCAGGCACGTAGGCCAGACCCCTGACCCACCAAGACTGTGAGGTGATCAGCGTGGGTGCTGTCAGCTGCTGTGTCTGTAGTCGCTGTGATGAAGCATTGAAAACTATTACAGTGGCCTTTTCATGTCACCAGCTTCCTGATCTCACGGTAACTAAGTATGTTGCTTCAGCCCAGGTCAGCAATGCTCCTTGGGCAAACAGAAGTTTCCACTGCAGGGCTGGCCCCCTGGAGGGAAAGGGTTCTGGGTAGACCCACCCCGGCTGCATCTACCCACCCTGTCCATGGCCACCTGCCCTGGCTTCATCCATGCTCTCCAGCCTGTCTCAATTCCCTCCCTGGCATCTGTGGTCCAGCTTAGGGAGTGTAAGGGCCCTTCTCTCAGGGTAGGCGCCTGTCCAGACTCTGTGGGTCTGAAACTGATCCAGTTCAGGGATTCTCTTGAAGAAAAACAATGCAAAATTGTAAATACAAACTTTGCTGTGAATAGAGATATTTAGAATAAGAATAGAAAACATAGCAAGTTGCACCTCTTAAAATGCACACAAAAACCACGAATGTCACAAAATCCAGGAAAATGACAAAATATTTTAAATAAACTGCCTGACATGCCTCTATACTCACTCTTTCCTCACCAATTTTAGCCACATACTCTATAATCACCACTTCACATGACAACTATTTTATAACATTTATATGAAGAGAAGGAATTTAATCTTTTTTTTATATTGTGGCTAAACCCTGTTGGCATAGTGGTTAAGTGCTACAGCTGCTAACCAAAAGGTTAGCAGTTCGAATCCGCCAGGTGCTCCTTGGAAACTCTATGGACCAGTTCTACTCTGTCCTGTAGGGTCGCTATGAGTCGGAATTGACTCAACGGCAATTTTTTTTTTTTTTTTTGGTATATTGTGGTTAGAATTGCATTACTAAAACTTTAGAGAAGTTTACTCCATATTCACAACTCATCACTGACAATATCATGTGACCCTTTAAGATTGTCAAATTTGGGGTACTGCTTTCAGTTTCTTTACTCTATGAGCTGTTGAGGTTTTCTCATGCAGGAACTAATCTTGAATTCTCTTTGAATCGATGACACTTAATAACCAGTTCACACCAATGTCTTCTCTGTAATGGCACAGTATGAATTTTATATCATCCCTGTCAAAAGAAATGTAAATTTCTCCAAAGCGTTGGTAGAATTTTGTCTTCTTCCTTAATTGGATCATCAGACCATCCAGGAGCACATCCATCACACTTACAGTCATAACCTCTCTGCTTTTAACAAATTAGTGGTTTTGATGTTAGGTCCCTTTTTGATGTAAGAATAATTTCCACTGATTCCATCACTTATCTTTAATCACCTTAATTACTGCATGATAAGAATCAGCAAGACTCCAATCCCCAAATACCCTTTCTCCACATCTCACATTTCCATTTCTCCATCCTTGTGGCCAGCTGCACCCACAACACTCTCTCTGACCACACTGAGCTAGGTGGTCAAAGTTAAAAGGATATCGTCCTTCAGACTGCCAAATAGGCATATGCCAGCTGCAGGTTTGGGGAGTTCGCATGACACCCCAACCCTCTGACCTGCTGGTCACAAATTTGGGGCTGATTTCCCACTACCCCTTCAGGATGCCAGCTGCAAGCTCGCGAGTCCACATGACACCCTTACTTTCTGACCTGCTGGCTTCCATGGCCCCTTTGGGTTCAGTAATTCACTGGAATGACTCACAGAAATGATGGAGCGTATACCATACTTACAACTACAGATTTATTATAGCCAAAAGGGATACAAACAGAGACGCATAAGGCAAGGTCTGAGAGGGTTCCCAACTTGGAGTTCCCATGTCCCAAGGGACATGCTACCCTGCCAAGAGTAAATGTTCTCATCAACCAGGAAGCTCTCTGAACCTTTGTGTTCCAGGCTTTTATTGGCCTGTTCTGCATGATAGGACAAATGATCTCTCCTAAGGCTTTTTTTTTTTTAGGCTAGTTGATTGATATTGACCTCCCAGGTGAGTCTTTGCTGGTCTGCCCAGCCACCATTGCCAGCACAAATCCTCAGGTGTGGCGTAGAAGTCCCAGACCAAAGCATTCGAATTACTCCAGCGGTTAATTCTCTGGAGTCAAGGACAAAGGCTGCTTAAGGTAAAACCAGGTCCTTTACCTCACAATTACATATTCCATTAATTATCTGCATTTTCTCTCAGTTCTTTAACAAATAAATTTAAAGATGATAAAAGAAGGTGCCTTTCATATACTCCAAGTCAAAGACCAGTAATTTATCACTGGTCATATCAAAACATTCCACAATATTTTTCTTAATTGTAATTAAAATAATGTATTCATGAATTAACAACTTTTTGAATATTTTTTTTCTCCTTTGTTCAAGTTTCTCTTCTGAGCGTTTGGAAATATAGAGTTCATATAATACCATTCCACACACATTAAAGTTTGAATCTCTATAAAGTAGTTTTTTAAAGAAAAATCCACAGTAACATATTCCAGCTGCAGCACAAACCTGGGAAGAAAACAGACTGGTGCAAAATGCAGATGGAGCCTAAGACTGTGGGCACCATGGGACAGGCTCTTCTCTTTACTGAGGATCATGCTGCATGAGATTCATGCTCCTTTGAAGGGATGTTTGCAGCCCGTGACCCTCATGTTCATGAAGCCTCATTGTTCTACCTGGATTGTTGTTTGCTGCAGGGAAATTCATCCAGAATTTGCTTCATTTGGTTGCATAAAATCCACGATGGGTGATTTTCATTTGGGAAAAAATACTTAAGCATCATAAACCAAACCAAACTCAGTACCGTTGAGTCGATTCCGACTCATAGCTACCCTATAGGACAGAGTAGAACTGCCCCATAGAGTTTTCAAGGAGCGCCTAGAGGATTCGAACTGCTGACCCTTTGGTTAGCAGCCATAGCACTTAACCACTACGCCACCAGGGTTTCCTTAAGCATCATAGTTAGGGTTTTCTCTTGTAATAGTTGTACACAGCTGATGAGCATTTGTCATACCCTGTGGAGATTTACAGTGAGGGAGGAGTCGCTGGTGTCTGGCTTATTTAGATTTTTTCAGAGCTATATTTTAAGCAGTCCATTGAGATATAGTTTTCACACAATAAACTGCACATATTCAATAAAATGCACAATTTCATAAGTGTTGCCATATGTGTACAGCTATGAAACCACCACCAAAATCAAGGTAATACATATAAATACACTCCCAAAGTTTCCTCAGTGTCCTTCGTAATTCCTTGCTCTCATCTCTCCTCCTCTCCCTAAGCAATCAGTGATCTGATTCCTGCACTGAGAAACTCCCTGCCCATGAAGATTGATGATAAGGACCTTTCCCCAGAGTCAAGAGAGAGAGAAAGATTGTCCACCATTTTGTCATCTGATATGACTTTCTTATGTGTGAAAATTCTACCTCTTTGATGTAGACTCCTCTCCCTAAGCAATCAGTGATCTGATTTCTTTCTGTAGACTACTTTGCATTTTCTAGAGTTTTATATGAAAAAAAAAAGTTGACACAGTACACAAGTCTTATGCATCTTTTATCCCCTCTTCCCTTCACTCAGCGTAATTATTTTAAGATTCTTCCATGTTTTTTCATGCAATAGTCTATTCTTCTTATTGTTGAATAATATTCCATTGTATGAATGTACCACTGTGTGTTTATCCATTCATCTGTTGATGGAAATTCACATTTTTTTTTCCAGTTTGGGGCTATTACAAATAGAGCTGCTATGAACATTTGTATACAAGTCTTTGTATGGACATACGCTTTCATTTCTCTTTGGTATATACCTAGCAGTGAAATGACTGAATCTTCTTATGAGTATATGTTTAAAATCAAATTTGAAAAATTTACATCCATTGTTTCTTTATATATTTTCTGTGCCTCCCCCACCCTTTTCCCTTCTCAAAGTCTCCAATTACACATATGTTAGGCTGCTCAAAATTGTTCCACAGCTCACTGGTGCTCTTTTTATTTTTCAATTATTTTCCCTTTATGTGTTTCATTTTGGGTAGTTTCCAGCTATGTGTTCAAG
The DNA here is from genome assembly GCF_030014295.1 of Loxodonta africana. Taxonomy (NCBI): domain Eukaryota; kingdom Metazoa; phylum Chordata; class Mammalia; order Proboscidea; family Elephantidae; genus Loxodonta; species Loxodonta africana. Next base: position 228,247,044 of record NC_087343.1, read on the forward strand.
TTCACTCATCTTTTCTCCTGCAATGCCAAAACTGCTATTCCCTCTAATCCTTCTAGATAGTTCCTTTCCTTGAGTACTTTTCCTACACACATGCATTGATCAATACTCTGCTGAATACTCAAGAGGTTAGCACTCTTTCTCTCTCCAGCTTTGTTCTTTCCAGCATTCTTTCCTATAAACTCTCACTGCCTTGGTCTCACCATACTCTTAGCTAAGTATCCTAAACTCAGAGAAATCTCTAGGCTCAGCCTGGGTTCTCCCTGCCTGCAACACAGCCTGGGAACTCTCGCAAAGCAGTTAGGTGGGACAATTGTATGGCTCGTTGTTATGGATTGAACTGTGTCCCCCCAAAAATGTGTGTCAACTGGGCTACTCAGTGATTCCCAGTATTTTGTGATTGTCCACCATTTTGTCATCTGGTATGAGTTTCTTATGTGTGAAAATTCTACCTCTTTGATGTTAATGAAGTGGGATTAGCGGCAGTTATGTTAATAAAGCAAGACTCAATCTACAAGATTAGGTTGTGTCTTAAGTCAATCTATTTTGAGATATAAAAGATAGAACCGAGCAGAGGGACGGGGAACCTCATACCACCAAAGAAGCAACACCGAGAGCAGAGCGCTCCTTTGGACCCAGAGTTCCTGCACTGAGAAACTCCCTGCCCATGAAGATTGATGATAAGGACCTTTCCCCAGAGTCAAGAGAGAGAGAAAGTCTTCCCCTGGAGCTGGTGCCCTGAATTCAGACTTCTAGCCTACTAGACTGTGAGGGAATAAATTTCTCTTTGCTTCAAAGCTATCCACTTGTGGTATTTCTTTTATAGTAGCACTAGATAGCTAAGACAGAATTTGGTACCAGAAGAGTGGGGTCCTGCTCTAAGAAAAAAACAAAAAAAAAATTTTTTTTTTTTTTTTGATACCTAAAATCTGGAAGCAGTTTTGAAACTGAATGGATAGAGGCTGGAAGAGTTTTAAAGTGCCTAACAGTAAAAGCCTAGATTTCTGTGAATAGACTGTTGATGGAATTATGGACGTCAAGGACAATTCTGGTGAGGACTCGGAAGTGAGGAAGGCTGTTACGCTGGAGATGGCACAGATGGTGAGAAGCAGCAGAGAAACGGCAGCAGCAGAACCAGGAGACCAGCACGAGGCAATGCTGGAGCCGACCCATGGAGCAAGAGAGTGGAGCGATGTGCACAAGAGGCTTCCTGGCGCAGTGGAATGCCTCTGAGCACTTATCTGTGGAGCTAGGCTTGCCGACCCATGGAGCAAGAGAGCTGAGTGCCTTCCAGCCGAAGTTTTACTGGCAGAGTGGAGTGCCTCCAGGCACTTATCAGCAGAGATAAAGAGCTTTGGAACACTTACCCCAGCAGGGCAGATGTAGGCAGTGAGGCCTGAGGGACCAAGAGGCCAAGGAACCAGGAAGTAGAAGCTGAAGAGACAAAGAACACAGGGAGCACAGCTGCCTCAGTCTCAAAGGGTAGGGCTGTGGTCTTTGGGGTCTCAAAATGTGGAGCCATGGCCTCTGAAGTCTCTAAGGGTGGAGCCATCACTCAGACTGGGAGAATGGGGCCACCCACATTCAAGTGAGAAGAGTTGCCATTTCAGTGAGCCTGGAAGGCGGAGCTGAAGCCCAAGGCTGAGGGGTCTCTACTCAGAATCCAGAGAGTGTGGCCAATACCTAAAGTCTGGCAGGCAGGGCCATTGTCTAACTGGCCTCAGGGAATAGAGGATTATTTACAAGCCTTGAGGGCTAATGTAACATGTTCTGCTGACTTGCTTGCTGCCTGTTGTGTCTTCTTGCACTTAATTTCTTCTGTTTGTAATGGAGATGTCTAACTTGTGCCTGTTCCACAATTGTACTTTGGAGGCAGACAATTTGGAGGTATTCTAGATTTCACAGATGAAGAGGAATTTTTGGATTTGGGACTTGGAGTTGATTTAAGACTTTTGCTATGATATAATGGGGTGAATGTGTTTTACATGTGACAAGGACACAAATTTCGGGAGGCCAAAGGATGGAATGTTATGTATCAAATTGTGTCCCCCAAAAAGTGTGTGTCAACTGGGCTAGTCCATGATTCCCAGTATTGTGTGATTGTCCACCATTTTGTCATCAGATGTAATTTTCCTATGTGCTGTAAATTCTGCCTCTCTGATGTTAATGAGGTGGGTTTAGCAGCAGTTATGTTAATGAAGCAAGACTCAGTCTACAAGATTAGGTTATGTCTTAAGTCAATCTATTTTGAGATATAGAAGAGAAAAGTGAGCAGAGAGATAGGGGAACCTCATACCACCAAAAAAGCAGCACCAGGAGCAGAGCATTCCTTTGGACCTGGAATTTCTACACTGAGAAACTCCTTGCCCTGGAAGATTGATGACAAGGCCCTGCCCCCAGAGCCAACAGAGAAAAAAGGTCTTCCCCTGGAGCTGGCACCCTGAATTTGGACTTCTAGCCTACTAGACTGTGAGAGAACAAATTTCTCTTTGTTAAAGCCATCCACTTGTAGTATTTGTCATAGTGGCGCTAGATAACTAAGACACTCACCTAGTTTGTTTCCCGTCTCTCTGAGATCACTGTCCTTCATTGCCTCATGATCAATATCTTGAAAACTGTTGTTCCACACATTTTCTAGGTTATTTATTATGGCAGCACCTCATTTCTAGGTACCAACTTCTGTATCAGCTTTTGCTTCACAGCAAGCTACCTTAGTGAAATATAGCAATAAACATTTATTTCTTGCCCAAGTGTCTGCAGGTTGACCGAGGCATCTCAGTTTTAGAGTGTCGGTCAGCTAGGGTAGCTCTGCTCTACGTGTTTCATTCTGGGACTCAGACTGGAGAAACATCAGCTAACTGATTAAACTCATAGTGATGGCAGAAACACAAGATAACAAGCCAAGCCCTGACAGTGTGTTTAAAGCCTTTGCTTGCATTACCCTCGCTAACATTCCTTTGGCCAAATTAAGTCAGATTGCCAATATCAACAACTATTGGGCAGGGAAATATTCTCCTCCCATGGAGGTGGGGCAGAGAGAGTGAATGTTTACTGAACTGCCGATATTCTAACACAACGTCTTTCATTGTTTTTGTAAAACTCTTGGCCATTATGTCCTCAAATACTGCTTCTGCCCTGTTTACTCTCCCTTCCCGTTCTGGTATTCCATTTACATGTATGTTACTTTTTTTTTCATTGCCTCATACCTCTTATGCTGTTTTTGTTCTTTCCATCCCTTTTTCTCTATCTTTCAGTTTATTAATCCTTTCTTTTGATCCAATCTATTGTTAACCCCATCTATTTAATTCTTAACTTCAGTTATTGTATTTTTCAGTTATGAAATTTCCATTTGATTGTTTTTATATATTTCATTCACAGTTAAAGTTCTTGTCCAATAACTGCATCATCTGGAACACCGGTTCATCTGTTTCTATTGTGTGTATTTCCTCCTATTTCTTGTAGTGCCTGATAATTTTTGATTGAATGTCAAATGCCCTGTTGTGTATCATTATTGTATGTAACAGGTTGCAGAGGCTCTTTGTGATTTCATACTCCCCTAGAGACGTTGCACCCTATTTCCTAGCTGGAATATTGACTTTGCCTCAGTATGCTTCCCTTCTCTCCAAGATTTCAGCCCCTCAATTTTCGACTGTTCCACAAGCTCTTTAGTACATTCAACAGTTTTTTTGTTTTTTAATTCAGCTTTTCTAATTGTCCTTGATGAGAGTGTGTCTCCTATAAGTTCCCGTGTCATTGCTGGAAATAGAAGTACCCTGCCATAAACTTGAAGGCTTTCAAAAAAATCTCATGATTTATGTAAAAATCTCAAGATGCAAAAATTTTAGCTAAAAAAAAGAATGCAATGAAGATACTAATAATTAGCAAATTAAATTCTTCTCAAGAACTCTAGAAATATTCAGTTAGTCAATTGTCATCTCTCTTTTTATTACACATACTCATTTAGCATCAGTTCCAATAGTTTTACACAAGAAAATATAATTTCACGGGGCTTGTTGGACCTTCAAATTGCCCTAGTTTGGAAATATACTCAAATTTGGAAGCAACACTCAGATCTTTTATGGAAACTCAGCTCCCTTTCTGATTTATTTGAGAATGTAAACGAGCCAGGAGGGCCTCACTTGGTCCTAATATTTGACTGACCATTATTGTCAAGGAAACCCTGGTGCCGTAGTGGTTAAGTGCTACAGCTGCTAACCCAAGGGTCAGCAGTTCAAATCTGCCAGGTGCTCCTTGGAAACTCTACGGGGCAGTTCTACTCTGTCCTATAGGGTTGTTATGAGTCGGAATCGACTCAACGGCACTGGGTTTGGTTTTGTTTTTATTACTGTCAAGGCAGCTGTATTGTAAAACTTTTGGACTGATGCTGGGAGAGGTGGAAAGGAAGGCAAGAAGGACCAAAGGAAGAGGAGACTGAGAGAGGAGAATGGCTCTCCTTATGCCATTTGTGGAGTTACATTGATGGATCTCAAATTCACAGAGTGGACTTGAAGTTTTATGCAACTATCATTTTGTATTTTTAGGTGTTTCTACAGGACCAACAGATGTTGAGGAAATGCCCAAAACATAAGTAGCTTGATGTAAGGCAGCCACCCCCAAACTTACAATTAGGTTCATGTTAGTGCTTATAGTATCACATTGACCTTAATCTAGCCTAGTGAACTGGAGAAATACACATTGTGATGAGTGGGTGGAGGGCATCTTGTTCTGGAATGAGCAGGACTGAGTAGGGACAACTCAGACAGGATGCTAAGAAAGTACTCTGCCCTGACCTATCCCCAGTTTGCTCCAACTATGGTGAATTCACCCTGATTCTAAAGTGAAGGTGGCAGGAAGACTTGTCTGTCCTCCTTTTCAAGGGCAGTGAAATTGCTGCTCCCACAGGCATAGCCCAAAGTGCACTAGAAGCACCACGCCATGCCATGTATTAATTGCTGGAACGATATTTGGTCAGGAGTCTGGACACCCACCACTGCATACCATGATTACCTTCACTCTTCCTGAGATATAGAATGTTATAGATTGAATTGTGTCCTCCCAAATATGTGTTGAAATCCTAACTCCTATATGTGTGGATGTTATCCTATTTGGAAACGGGTTTTCTTTGTTATGGTAATAAGGTCCTACCAGGATAAAAGGTGTCCTAAACCTAGTCTCTGCTAAGTGATATAAGGAACAGCATAGACAGAGAGTCAAGCAAGCAGACACAGGGGGAAGAGAGACACTATCTGAAGATGACGGAGGCAGACGAGTCTACAAGCGTAGAGACTCTAAGCATTGCCAGCTACAGAACCTGAAGCAGACAAAAAAAGACTTCTCCCCATAGCCAGTGTGCTGAATTCATACTTCTCGTGGTATTTATGTTACAGCAGCACTAGTTAACTAAGACATAGGTTAGTGATTATTTTTATTGCCCTGAGAAATCTATCGCCATAAATAATGGCAATTTCCATTTTTTTATCCCAGGATACATAATATTATAAAAATATATAGCATAAAGTTAGTCAAAAATTATTTTGAGAGGAATAGTTTCATGCTAAAAGGATTCAGAGAAGGTTTTGTTAGATTAAGCATGTGTTACCATGGCAAAAAAAAAAAAAAACAAATCTCAGTTGAGCATGTCTTCTTTGCCTACATTATGAAAATATAAGCAGCTTTACTTGACATCCCAAGCTTCCCTACTCAAAACCACAGAGATGGTGAAGGACCAGGCCAGGTTTTATTCCGTTGTATGTAAGGTCATCATGAGTTGGAGTCCACTCAAAGGTAACTAACATCAATAACAAAGCTTTCCTAGAGTTTCTGGCCATATCAAGCATCACTCAGAGGATAACTTCTCTTTTCTCTACTGTCTTGAAATTTTTCTCTAACGCTAGAGAAGTTGAATTAAATCTCTAATAAGTGCACAATCACAGAGTTTTAAACATGCAGTGGAGAACACTTTATTTTGAGAAAGGCAAATTTTCCAGCAGAAACATCTGGACTTGAGGAATTTAGAAGGCAATACAACCAGTAAGCCAGCAGTCTCTGGTTCTTTCAACCAAAGCATTAAAGACCTGTGCTCACAGCCTGGGCCAGAAGTCACCCAACTGGCTGAACTGTCTGGGAGGCAGCATCTGAGGATGGACCGAGACCTGGGGGTGAGCTGAGACCTGTGGGTGGACAAGTTGCAAGACACAGCAGAGAAAACTGCCTAAGGGTCAGATTCTGAAGATGGAACCACAGAATAGTATACACAGGAATGACTCTCTCCCCATCTCTCTCTGGGATAGTGCTTATCTGCCTAGGTCAAGTGCTCCGAGAAGCATTTCCTGCTGCGTGGAGCCATGGACAGTTGTTTGAAGGTCTGAGTCTGTTCCCACATGTACTGAAGACTTGCCAAATTATTAGAGATTTATCATTTAACTTCTCTGATCTCCACTTGAGATTAAATAAAGGTTGCCTTGACACCTTAGAAACCCTACAGAAGCCACCAGGGCTGCTGGACACTGCTGCCATTACTAGTGTGTTGTTCAGGTGGGGACACAGGAAATTAGGCAGATGCTGGGTAGCCCAGGCAACCGAGATGGCGGTCACCTACCGTCAGGTCTCATACTGTATCCCCCTATCCCCTGCACTCCCCTGCTTTCATGTGACTGGTTTGTTGGGAAAACCAGGGCCTCACCCCAGAGAATCTCATACATTATGGAAACATAGCACTTATTCCTTAGTCCCCATAATTCCGAGAGACTAGTTGGTCCACATAGACATTTATTGGATCCAGTCTGCTTCTTGGGGAGAATGCTCCTAGGTGGTGCCAGACACTTCCAGGTGCACAGTCAGGAGGACTTAGTGCCTGGGGTCCCCTGTGGGGCAGGCAGCATAGCCAGTATGACCCCCTAGCGATTACACTCCTCCACCTCTTACCTAAGGATATTGGGGTGTCGCCATACCTTCCTGGGTCTGTTGCCCCACTAGAGTTTGCATAAAGGTGATATTGAGTTGCATCATTTCTCAGGCATTGGTCGACTGGAATTCCTTCACTGGGCAATTCAACTGATTGCCCTGAAATTCAGTCTGTGCAGGACAGGCACAGCAAATTATTGATTCCTTCTTTGCAGTTTAAGAGTAATGGGTTGGTGCCCAGCAACCCCCAGGATGCCCAGAGAGATTTTTACATATTTAATGGACTTTAGACAATTGGAGCCATTTGTCTTTTTTTTTTTTTAATTGTACTTTAGATGAAGGTTTACAGAACAAACAACTAGTTTCTTATTAAACAGTACACATACTGTTTCATGACATTGGTTAACAACACTACAACATGTCAACACTCTCCCTTGTCAAATTTGGGTTCCTTATTACCAGCTTTCCTGTTCCCTCCTGCCTTCTAGTCCTTGCCCCTGGGCTGGTGTGCCCCTTTAGTCATGTTTTGTTTTATGGGCCTGTTCAATCTGGCTGAAGGGTGAATCTCAGGAGTGACTTCATTACTGAGCTGGAAGGGTGTGCTGGGGCAATGCCCTTGTGGTTTCTCCAGTCTCTGCCAGGCCAGTAAGTATGGCCTCTTTTTTTTTTTTTTTTTTTTTGGTAAGTTAGTTTTGTTCTACATTTTTCTCCAGCTCTATCCTGGACCCTCTATTGTGATCCCTGTCAGAGCAGTCAGTGGTGGTACCCAGGCATCATCTGTTGCACTGGGCTCAGTCCGGTGGAGGCTGTGGTAGATGATGTTCATTAGTTCTTTGGTCTAATCTTTCCCTTTTATCTTTAGTTTTGGAGCCATTTTTCATTCTGATGATCCAATCCCTTCTTTGGCCAACTTTGGTTCCTTCAATTGGTTCCTGTCCACGCTGTGATGAGTGCTATGGGTTGCGCTCTTCTCGCATTCACCCTGGGCCCCTTACCAGCTTGGCCACAACCAGAAGCCTGGGGCAGCAGTCACACCCGGGATGGGGACCACCACCCACATCAGGGACCAGATGTTATGGTCCCACCACTGAGTCTGAACAGAAAAGCGTGAGTCCATGAGACTGGGAAAGATGTGAGTAATCCAGCCTGGAGGATCACCCAGCCTGACAGAGTGGTCCCAGGGAGGCAGCAGGAGCTGAGGGGCGGTCCATTGAGGCCTGGCCTGAGGGATGCAGATGTCCGGGTCATGGGGTGTGCAATGGCTGCCTGAGACGTCAAGTTGGGCCAGGGCAGAGTTATTGTCTTCCAGTCACCCCTAAGTCCAAGCAAAAACCAAACCAAACCCGCTGCCATAGAGTAGATTCTGGAGCGACCCTATAGGACAGAGTAGAACTACCCTATAGGGTTTCCAAGAGCTGCTGGTGGATTCGAACTACCAACCTTTTGGTTAGCAGCCATAGCTCTTAACCAGTGCACCACCAGGGCTCTCCTAAGCCCAAGGAGGGGTGAAACCCAACAGAGCATCTCAGGGGTAGATCCTGAAGCCACAGACCCAGGCAGGCCAGTCCAGCTGCTTCTCACCTTTTCCACCCTAACTTCAATGCCCTTTAGTCTTATGATGTGAGTAAACTTTGTTCTCCGTGGGGAGACTATTCCTACAAGGCTGTCACCCAACACACAGGCTCCTATGCATCCAGCTCTCTCCCTCCAGTGTCATCTCCCACACTGGCATCATCCTGGCCACCCAGGGTATCAAATGATTGAGCCTAAGTGGTCCATTTTCTTTTTAATTCTGATACCGTGGACAACTAACTAACTTGGCCTCTGGGGTCTCTTTGTCTTAACTTCTTAGAGTACGAGATGAGAGCACCATCTCATAGGGTGGTAGGAACTAACAGCCTTGTGGTGTATAAAACCTCAGGGCAAGTGTGGAGTTGGGGTACATCAGCTGTTAGCTGGTCCCATGAGCAGCATGCACCATTAGCACCACATTCACACACCCAATTCCTGACCTGTCTCTTGGTGAGGTTTTAGATCTCTGATCCCCACCACACCTGCCTCTCTCCCTCAAAATGCTGCAAATTATATTCTTATTTTAGTTTCTATATTGAATAACTCATTTAAAAACTACTTATTGGGGGTGGGACCAAGACGGCTGACTAGGCAGAAGCTCCTCCTGACCCCTCTTGCAACAAAGACTAGGTAAAACAAGTGAAGCAATTACATACATGGCAACCTACAAACCCTGACCATCAAACTCAGAACTAGGGAATTGACCTGAGTGACAGGGAAGTGAGAATCCGTACACTGAAGGAGCAAGCAGTCCTGGAGACCAGTGAGCTGCCCCAGCCCTGAGCCCTCAGGAGAGCGTGAATCCACCTGTCCCGGACACCGGCATGCAGCCCCCCAGCCCTGAACCCTCAGGGGAAGGTGAATCCGCCTGCTCTGAAGCAGTGAGCACTCCCAGAGACCGGCGAGCCAGGCCCCAGCCCTGAGCCCTCAAGGGAGACAGAGTCCATGCACTGAATCACCAAGCAGTCCTGGGGACTGGTGTGCGGTGACCCAGCCCTGAGCCCTCAGGGGCGTGAGAATCTGTGTGCTGGGGCACTGACCAGTTCCAGAGCCCAGCGTGCCACACCCCAGCTCTGAGCCCTCAGGGGAATGAGAAATCACAAGCTGAAGAAGCGACCAGTTCCAGAGCCTGGCAAGCCACGCCCCAGACCTGAATCCTTGTGGAACCTTGGGGCCAGAGCTGTGGAGATGATCCTGGCTTCCTGAGACAACACAAGCAGGGACACAGTGCTAACCCCCTGGGGCAACCTCCGCAGGGACCCAGCCAGCATACAGGCTACACACCCCTCTGGAATCTCAGATAAAACTGTCCCCACCAAACAAGATAAGTGAGTTTATCTAATTTACTCTCTCACATCTATCTGATCCCTCCCCTCCCTGTCCCAGCTGGCTTCATTAACATTGGAATTCCCTAGGCCAGAGACTGAAGTGCTTTGTGGGTTTTTTTTTTTTTTTTTCCTAACCCATTCTCCTGACCTAGAAAAACAGCAATTAACAATCAGGTGAAAAATCCTTTCCTGATTTCTCTAAACTGGACTAGCAGCACAGAGCCAGCACCATCCAGGCATAAGAGATCCACAGTCTTTGGCTTTCACCCCTATGTAGAACCAGGTGGCTATTTTAATGCAAAGGCAATTCTTTTAGAGATCTGACTGTAATTGTTGTAGCTGAGCAGTGGGAAGGAAAGTTTTGGAGGCCTGATACTGCTCTACCTATTAAACAGAGACCTCACTGATCCACAGCATGGAACTCTGGGCTGAGGCTCCATCCACACCACCTAGCCACCTGCTAAAGGGGTCAGAGGATAGCAAAGCCTACAAATTTTTAGAGGTACAAGCATTGGGCTCCTAAGGTACAGCTGCAGAACCCACCCACCAGAGCACTCTAGAAAACATAGACACTCCTCCCTCACTGGCACTTGGGAGAAGGCTGTCAGCACCCTGCCCTCCTTGGAATGTGACCCCCTGCCGCTACTAGAAACTGGTGCATACAACCATCACCACTACTCCTCTAAGATAGTAGGGGATAGCCTACACCACACACTAGCTGACCCACTATCAGGACACCTGAGCTGATTCTATTCAAGAATAGTGAATGGACTCATAGGCTCATATACCAGGTAACAGCTCAAACCAGCTGGTAACAGGACATAAGTGATTCAAAGACTCCAACAATTAAGTTAGCACACTCTAGTAGCTCATCTGGGTGTACTGAAACAAAACACAACAAGGAGATAAGACTCAATAAGCAAATATAAAATAAATCATTACAATAAATTATAGATGGATCGGAGACTGCAGTCGATATCAAACCACATAAAGAAGCAGACCATGATTGCTTCTACAAAACCCCAAATCAAAGAATCAAAATCTTTCCCAAATGAAGATACATTCCTGGAATTGCCAGATGTAGAATATAAAAAAACTAATATACAGAATGCTTCAAGACATCAGGGATGACCTCAGAAATGAAATAAGGCAATCTACCGAAAAAGCCAAGGAATACACTGATAAAGCAGTTGAGGAAATAAAAAAGATTATTCAAGAACATAGTGAAAAAATTAATAAGCTTCAAGAATCCATAGAGAGACAACATTCAGAAATCCAAAAGATTAACAATAAAATTACAGAATTAGACAACTCAATAGGAAGTCAGAGGACCAGAATCGAGAAACTGGAATGCAGAATAGGGGAGTTGGAGGACAAGGCAATTGACACCAATATAATTGAAGAAAAATCAGATAAAAGAATTTAAAAAAATGAAGAAACCCTAAGAATCATGAGGTTGGAGTTCCAGAACAAGGAGTTCCAGAACAAGGAGGGATAACAGAAAATACAGAGAAAATAGCTGAAGATCTGTTCGCAGAAAACTTTCCTGCCATCATGAAAGATGAAAGGATATCTATCCAAGATGCTCATCTAACCCCATGCAAGATAGATCCCAAAAGAAAATCACCAAGACATATTATCATCAAACTTGCCAAAGATAAAGACAAAATTTTAAAACCAGCCAGGGATAAACAAAAAGTCACCTACAAAGGAGAATCAATAAGAATAAGTTCAGACTACTCAGCAGAAATCATGCAGGCAAGAAGGCAATGGGATGACCTATATAGCGCTCTGAAGGAGAAAAACTGCCAGCCAAGAATCATATATCCAGCAAAACTCTCTCTCAAATATGAAGGTGAAATTAAGACATTTACAGATAAACACAAGCTTAGAGAATTTGCAAAAAACAAACCAAAGCTACAAGAATTACTAATGGAAATGCTTTAGTCAGAAAATCAACAACATCAGATACCAACACAACACAAGGTCACAAAAAAGAACATCTTGATATCAACTCAGATAGGGAAATCACAAAAATAAAATAAGATTAATTTAAAAAATGCTCAAAACAGGGAATCATTGATGTCATTATGTGAAAGATTACAATAATCAAAAAAGAGGGACTAAATACAGGAGGCATAGCTCTTCCATATGGAGAGGAAACCAAGGTGATATAGGATGATACAAGTTAGGTTTTTACTTAGAAAAATAGGGGTAAATATTAAGGTAACCACAAAGAGGTCTAACAATTCCATACTTCAAAATAAAAACGAAGATAAACATAACAACTCAGCAAAAATAAATTCAACTACTATGAAAATGAGGAACACACAATTTACAAAGAAAAACTTCTCAGCACAAAAAAGTAAGTGGAAAAACGAAACTGTCAACAACCCACAAAAAAAGGCTTCAAAGTGACGGCACTAAGCTCACACTTATCTATAATTACACTGAATGTAAATGGACTAAATGCACCAATAAAGAGACAGACAGTCGCAGACTGGATAAAACAAAATCCATCTGTACACTGCCTACAAGAGACACACCTTAGAGACACAAATAAACTAAAATTCAAAGGATGGGAAAAAATATATCAAGCAAACAATCAAAAAAGAGCAGGAGTGGCAATACTAATTTCTGACAAAATAGACTTTAAAGTTAAATCCACCACAAAAGATAAAGAAGGACACTACATAATGATAAAAGGGACAATTTACCAGGAAGATATAACCATATTAAATATTTATGCACTCAATGACAGGGCTGCAACATACATAAAACAAACTAATAGAATTGAAAAGTGAGTCAGACACCTCCACAATTATAGTAGGAGACTTCAACACACCACTTTCAATGAAGGACAGGACATGCAGTAAGAAGCTCAACAAACACATGGAAGATCTAATTGCCACAATCAACCAACTTGATCCCGTAGGCTTATACAGAATGCTCCACCCAACAGCTGCAAAGTATACTTTCTTTTCTAGTGCACATGGAACATTCTCTAGAATAGACCACATATTAGGTCATAAAGCAACCCTGTGCAGAACCCAAAACATTGAAATATTACAAAGTATCTTCTCAGACCATAAGGCCATAACAGTAGAAATCAATAACAGAAAAAACAGGAAAAAGAAATCAAATACTTGGAAACTGAACAATACCCTGCTGAAAAAAGACTGGGTTATAGAAGACATTAAGGAGGGAATAAAGAAATTCATAGAATGCAATGATACTGAAAACACTTCCTATCAGAACCTTTGGGACACAGCTAAAGCAGTGCTCAGAGGTCAATTTATATCAATAAATGTGCACATACATGAAGAAGAAAGAGCCAAAACCAAAGAACTGCCCCTACAACTTGAACAAATAGAAAGAGAGCAACAAAAGAAACAGTCAGGTACCAGAAGAAAACAAATAATAAAAATTAGAGCAGAATTAAATGAATTAGAGAACAGAAAAACAATTGAAAGAGGTAACAAGGCCAAAAGCTGGTTCTTTGAAAAACTCAACGGAATTGATGAACCATTGGCCAGACTGACTAAAGAAATACAGGAAAGGAAACAACTCAAATAAGAAATGAGATGGGCCATATCACAACAGACTCAACTGAAATTAAAACAATCCTATCAGATTACTATGAAAAATTGTACTCTAACAAATTTGAAAGCCTAGGAGAAAGAGACGACTTCCTAGAAACACACTACCTACCTAAACTAACACAAACAGAAGTAGAACAACTAAATAGGCCCATAGCAAAAAAAGAGACTGAAAAGGTAATCACACCTCCTCCACCAAAAAAAAAAAAAAAAGCCCTGGTCCTGACAGCTTCACTGCAGAGTTTTACCAAACTTTCAGAGAAGACTTAACACCACTACTACTAAAGGTATTTCAAAGCATAGAGAAGGACAGAATACTCCCTAACTCATTCTATGAAGCCAGCATATCCCTGATACCAAAACCAGCTAAAGACAACACAAAAAAAAGATTACAGACCTACATCCCTCATGAACATAGGTGCAAAACTCCTCAACAAAATTCTAGCCAATAGAATTCAACAACATATCAAAAAAAATAACCCTCCACAACCAAGTGGGATTTATACCAGGTATGCAAGAATTGTTCGATATTAGAAAAACAAGTAATGTAATCTACCATATAAATAAAAGACAAGAACCACATGATTTTATCAATTGATGCAGAAAAGGCATTTGACAAAATCCAACACCCATTCATGATAAAAACTCTCAACAAAATAGGAATAGAGGTAAAATTCCTCAACGTAATAAAGGACATTTATAAAAAAACAACAGCCAACATCACTTTAAGTGGAGAGACCCTGAAAGCATTTCCGTTGAGAACGGGAACCAGACAAGGATGTCCCTTATCACCACTCTTATTCAACATTGTGCTGGAGGTTCTAGCCAGAGCAGTTAGGCTGGATAAAGAAATAAAGGGCATCCAGATTGGTAAGGAAAAAATAAAAGTATCTCTGTTTGCAGATGACATGATCTTACATACAGAAAACCCTAAGGAATCCTCAAAAAAAAAAAAAAAAATACTGAAACTAATAGAAGAGTTCAGCAGCATATCAGGTTACGATATAAACATACAAAAATCAGTCGTATTCCTCTACACCAACAAAAAGAACATCGAAGAGGAAATCACCAAATCAATTCCAATCACAGTAGCCCCCAAGAAGATAAAATACTTAGGAATAAATCTAACCAGAGACATAAAAGACCTATACAAAGAAAACTACAAGGTACTACTGCAAGAAACCAAAAGAGACCTACATAAGTGGAAAAACATACCTTGCTCATGGACAGGAAGATTTAACATTGTAAAAATGTCTTTTCTACCAAAAGCCATCTATGTATACAATGCAATTCCGATCCAAATTCCAACGACATTTTTTAACTAGATGGAGAAACAAATCACCAACTTCACATGGAAGGGAAAGAAGCCCCGGATCAGTAAAGCATTACTGAAAAATAAGAACAAAGTAGGAGGCCTCACTCTTCCTGATCTTGGAACCTATTATACTGCCACAGTGGTTAAAATAGCCTGGTACTTTTACAACAGACACATAGACCAGTGGAACAGAATTGAGAACCCAGATGTAAATCCATCCACATACGAGCAGCTGATATTTGACAAAGGCCCAGTGTCAGTTAATTGGGGAAAAGATAGTCTTTTTAACAAATGGTGCTGGCATAACTGGATATCCATTTACAAAAAAATGAATCAGGACCCATACCTCACATCACGCACAAAACTAACTCCAAATGGATCAAAGACCTAAACATAAAGACTAAAATGATAAAGATCATGGAAGAAAAAATAGGGACAATGTTAGGAGCCCTAATATATGGCATAAACAGAATACAAAACATTACTAAAAATGCCAAAGACAAATCAGATAACTGGGAGCTCCTAAAAATCAAACACCTATGCTCATCTAAAGACTTCACCAAAAGAGTAAAAAGACCACCTACAGACTGGGGAAACATTTTCAGCTATGACATCTCCGACCAGCACCTGATCTCTAAAATCTACATGATTCTGCTAAAACTCAACCACAAAAAGACAAACAACCCAATTAAAAAATGGGCAAAGGATATGAACAGGCACTTCACTAAAGAAGACATTCAGGCGGCTAACAGATACATGAGGAAATGCTCTCGATCATTAGCCATTAGAGAAATGCAAATCAAAATTACAATGAGATTCCATCTCATTCTAACACGGCTGGCATTAGTCCAAAAAACACAAAATAATAAATGTTGGAGAAGCTGTGGAGAGATTGGAACACTTACACACTGCTGGTGGGAATGGAAAATGGTACAACCACTTTGGAAATCAATTTGGCGCTTATCTAAAAAGCTAGAAATAGAACTACCATACGACCCAGCAATCCCACTCCTGGGGGTATATCCTAGAGAAATAAGAGCCTTTACACGAACAGATATATGTACACCCATATTTATTGCAGCACTGTTTACAGTAGCAAAAAGATGGAAGCAACCAAGGTGCCCATCAACGGTTGAATGGATAAATAAATTATGGTGTATTCACACAATGGAATACTACGCATCGATAAAGAACAGTGATAAATCCATGAAACATTTCACAACATGGAGGAACACGGAAGACGTTGTGCTGAGTGAAATTAGTCAGTTGCAAAAGGGCAAATTATTGCATAAGAACACTATTATAAGATCTTGAGAAATAGTTTAAACTGAGAAGAACGCATTCTTTTGTGGTTACGAGAAGGGGGAGGAAGGGAAGGTGGGAGAGGGATATTTACTGATTAGCTAGTAGATAAGAACTACTTTAGGTGAAGGGAAGGACGACACTCAATACAGGGGAGGTCAGCACAACTGGACTAAATGAAAAGCAAGGAAGTTTCCTGAATAAACTGAATGCTTTGAAGGTTAGCAAAGCAGAGACAGGGGTTTGGGAACCATGGTTTCAGGGGACATCTAAGTCAATTGGCATAATAAAATCTATTAAGAAAACATTCTGCATCCCACTTTGAAGAGTGGCGTCTGGGGTCTTAAACGCTAGCAAGGGGCCATCTAAGATACATCAATTGGTCTCAACCCACCTGGAGCAAAGGAGAATGAAGAACACAAAGGACATAAGGTAATAAAGAGCCAAGAGACAGAAAGGGCTACATGAACCAGACACAACATTATCCTGAGACCAGAAGATCTAGATGGTGCCTGGCCACGACCGATGACTGCCCTGACAGGGAACACAGCAGAGGACCCCTGAGGGAGCAGGGAGACAGCGGGATCCCGATCCCAAATTCTCATAAAAAGATCAGACTTAATGGTCTGACTGAGACTAGAAGGACCCTGGTGGTCATGGCCCCCAGACCTTCTGTTGGCCCAGGACAGGAACCAATCCCGAAGTCAGCTCATCGGACATGGATTGGACTGGACAATGGGTGGTAGAGGGATGCTAGTGAGGAGTGAGATGCTTGGATCAGGTGGACACTTGAGACTATGTTGGCATCTCCTGCCTGGAGGGGAGATGGGAGGGTAGAGGGGCTTAGAAGCTGGCAAAATGGACATGAAAAGAGAGAGCGGAAGGAGGGAGAGGGTTGTCTCATTGGGGGGAGAGTAACTGGGAGTATGTAGCAAGGTATATGTAAGTTTTTATGTGAGAGACTGACTTAATTTGTAAACTTTCACTTAAAGCACAATAAAAATTATTTTAAAAAAACTACTTATTGTGAGATGTAACACCCACATATAAAATTGCATAAAACATAAATGTGCAATATAACAAATAATTGTGAAGCAAACACTATGTAACCCGCCAGGTCAAGAGATAGAAACTGGCCAGCACCCAGACTCTTGCTGGGTATCCTCGCTTATCTCTGGAGGCAGTCATGCACTCTCTGCGGAAGAAGCGCTGGCCTGGGTGACCGGGGTTGAGCTTCTCTGTCTCCTGCTCCCCTTGCCCAGTTGTAGGGGTTCCACCAACCCTCATGGCCATGACCATCCCCTACAGATGAACGCTCTGTCTCAGAGTGGAGGTGGGAAGTCTCTGTCAGGCTTCTTCCAACTTCCCTGTGGCCGCCTGGTGGGGTTGCTGAAGAAAATGCCTCAAAAGAGTAGGAACCCTATTGTGGGTTTAATATTTTTTTTCTTCATATTTTCTTTTTTTTGTTGTTGTACATTTCTCAAGTTTTCTTCCTAGGTATTTTCTTCTTTTCTTTCTTCTTCTTCTTTTTTTTTTTGTCTTGCACGTTCTCAGTTTTCTTCCTAGGTTTTTTCTTCTTTTTTTTTCCTGCTACAAATGAGGTGTTCCATTGTATCTTCTGACTGGCTTGCTATTTGTATATAAGACAGCTGCAGATTTCTGGATATCAGTTTTGCACCTGCTACCTTCTTTGATTTGTAGTTGTCTTTAAAAAAAAAAAAAATTTTTTTTCCAGGAGCCCTGGTGGCACAGTGGTTAAAGCACTTGGCTGCTAACTGAAAGGTTGGCCATTCGAACTCACCAGCCACTCTATGGGAGAAAAGATGTGGCAGTCTGCTTCCGTAAAGATCACAGCCTTGGAAACCCTCTGGGTCAGATCTACTCTATCGTGTAGGATAACTATGAATCGGAACTGACTCGGCAGTAGGTTTGGTTTTTGGTTTGGTAGATGTCTTTCAGAAAATTTTCTTGGCTCTTCCCAGTAGGGGCGGTATATGTAGTCTGTGGTTGAGCATGCAGACTCTGGGCAAACTGCCTGACTTCATTCCCAGCTTTGCCATTTACTGGCCTGTGAGGGCTGTCAAGCTCTTTCACCTTTGTTCCTCAGTTTATTCATCTGTGAAATAGAAATGTAATAACACCTACCTCATACGATTTTTGTGAGGATTAAATGAATTATATGTAAACCACTTAAAACAGTGACCAACACATAGTAAATGTTATGTGTTTGATATTTTTATGTTGTTGCTGGGTGCCATCCAGTAGATTCTGACTCATAGTAACCCCATAAGTTACAGAGTAGAACTGCCCCCATAGGGGTTTTTTTGGCTGTAATCTTTATGGAAACAGAGCCTCAGGTCTTTTTCCCACAGAGCCACCAAACTTTTGTTAGCAGATGAGCACTTAACCATTGTGCCATCAGGGCTCCTTACGTGTTCGATAGTATTTGACAATCCATAATTATAATGATCTGCAAATAATGTTGGCTTTCTCTCCAGTGCTTCAGTCTTTAGGTATCTAACCTATTTGTCTTTCCTGATTGCCAGTATGATGCTCTGGGTGCCCTCGCTTGTCCTTCACCTTCACCAGAATGTGTCTGCCCATTATGTATGACACTGGTCTTTGGACTGAGATAGATTTTTTTCTTCTTATATTTGGGAAGTATCAATTTGTTCCTGTTTCATTGGGTGGTTATCTTTAATCAGAGCCCTGGTGGTGCAGTGGTTAAGAGCTTGGCTGCTAACCAAAAGGTCGGTGGCTCAAATCCATCAGACGCTCCCTGGAAACCCTATGGAGCAGTTCTACTCTGTCCTATAGGGTTGCTATAGGGTCGCTATCAGTTGGAATTGACTTGACAGCAACAGGTTTTTTTTGTTTTTATCTTTAATTAGTAATAGCTTTTAAATTTTGTTAAATACCTTTTCAGCATCTATAGAGATAATTTCTCTTTCCTCTCTCTCTATATATTTATATATATCAGGACCCCTGGTGGCACAGTGGTTAAGAGCTTGGCTGCTAACCAAAAGGTCAGCAGTTCGAATGCACCAGCCTCTCTTTGGAAACTCTATGGGGCAGTTCTGCTCTGTCCTATAGGGTTGCTATGAGTTGGAATCAACTTGACAGCAGCAGGATATGGATACAGGATAGAGATAATCACATGATTTTTCTCCTTAAATCGGTTAAGTCCATGAATTCTACTAATAGATGTCCACGTAATGAAAAGGCTTTGCTCTCCTGGGCTGAACCCCACTTAGTTGTCATGTGTTCTCTTCTTTTTTAATGATGTGCTGTCAGGCCCTGTTTTCCAATATTCCATTTAGGATTTTTGCATTGATATGCATAAGCTAGATGGCTTTGTAATTTCCTTTTATATTGTCTTGTCAGATTTTGGCATCAACATTATACTCTCTTCTTAAAAAGAATTTGGAAGTTTTCCTTCTTTTTCTACAGCCTGGAGAGGTTAAATAGCAGCTGTGCTCCGTGCTCTTGAGAGGTTTGGCGTAAGTCCCCAGTGAGGCAAAACCAACCGATGGTGATAAAAGTCAGGGTAGTGAACCTTTGAAATTAGAAATAAAAATGCTGTAGAGAAAAAAGAAGTAATTCCCCTGTGAAATCATCTGGACCTAGTGGTGGTTTGAGGGAGAAGGAGAGACCTTAAACCACTTTCTTCAGAAATGAGTCTTGTAGGTGGCTTGTAATCTCTCCTGTGGCCTGTTTTGGTAAATTGTCTTTTCCCAGAAATTACCCGTATCATTGAGAATTTCAGTTTTCTCTGTATAGGGTTTGGTTTTTTAAATTTATAAAACTTAGGAAGAATATGGAGAAGGAGAAGGTGAGAGAGCTATAAATGTCCAGGAAGGGAGAGAAATTTCTCCCACAAGGGCAAATGAATCGGAAGGGCATAAGTTTCAGAAGAAAAGGAGGTGATACCTGCACAGTTTCATAAAGAAAATAAGCATTATATTTTTAGCCCAGTTGGTGTAAAAGTAAAAACATTCATAAGACATTCATAAATGTCAGACTGAGGATCTAGGTCACCAATAAAAGATACCAATCACATGCTCTGACATACATACGACAATATCACAGAGAGAAGAGACGGCGCGAGATCAGCTTCACATGTGGGCACCGGTCTCCCATGACCAGCGAGTTCCCCCTCGCACTCTGGTGCAGGACAGACGTTCCGGGGACAGCCCTCTCATGCCATGGTCGAAGGGGAGGCCCTGTTCCCTCCCTGCCAAGAATAGATGTAGACATGGGGTCGGCCAGGTGCCATAAGGTGCCCGTGCATGACAAGAGACAGAGAAAGTCACTGTGTGCCCAGAACAGGGAAGGAGGATTCTTTGATAACGAAAGAAGAAGGGGAAAGAGACCCATTTCCAGCCTCATCAGAGAATGGTCCGGGCCAAAGTGGAGGCCACTTAAGTGGCCCAGGTGGGAGAGGTAGGGGCAAGCTGCCCCCTCAACAATAAATATGTGAGATTTTGGACAGTCCACAGACCATAGAACTTTCCTGTCAAAACTACTGAAGCACATGTTTCTCCCAGACAAGCAATGCATCTTCATGAAGCCCTCAACTTTGAGGAAGTTGTAGCCTGAGGGGAATGGTGGTGTTGGATGGAACCAGTAACGTTTATAGCAAAGTAAAAATTCTCATGGCTTAAATGACTGACATCTGATAAGGATTCAGAAGTACTTTTGAGAGCTGAGACTCAAGCCCAAACTGGCCAGTTTGCTATGCTCTTGCTTCCACGGAGGAAGGTGGCTGGCACTGGGGCCGAGGGCTCTGCACAAAGGGCAGTGAGGGTCATTAAGAAATGAACAAGAGGTTAAACCTCAGATGCTTCCTTGGTGTCCAGCTCAGGCTGGTGGCTTTGGTATGGGCCAGAAGCCCCCAAGCAGGTCCACTGTGTCCCAGTGGCTTCATTTCACACTCGCTGTCAGGGCCATGGGACTGCTTGGTGTCCTTAACTTTTTTGGTTCCTGGGGAGCTCAAGGATGTAAATGTGGGGGACCGGACTGGGCATGGGGGTGGGCTGTGCTGGACATGCGTGTCTGTCCGCCCTCCATCCATGTCCACTGATCAGGTCTGCACTCCTGAGCAAAGCCACCTCTTCTCTGTGAGCTCTGCCTCCCTACCTCCACTCTGTCATGTATGGGCATGACACGAAGCACACCAGGACCTCATGGGAGTGCCTGTGGACAAGGGTTGGGATGGTGCCTGACGGCCATGCCACCAGGAAGACATCATGGGGGGAACTAGACCCTGTGGTCAGCACTGCAGTGCCTGCTTCAGACACTGTTAGCAGTGGAGCCCTTGAGTTCAGTGAAACCATACAGAACTGCCAAGATAGAAACCCAGTTGATGGAGGCTGTTTTCATTGGCACTTCCTGCCTGGTGAAAACTGTGCCGCCTCCAGTGAGCAGAGTGGTGTCGGCTCATCACCTGGGCCCTGGGGAAGCCCTGCTCCACAGCCATGGTTCTTCCTGATATAATTCATTATAATGTGTCTTCATATTTTATACATCATAAGTCAGGTCTCCATTTCCCCGGCTTATATCTTCTTCACTGTAATTAATAAAACCAGAAACCAGTTGCCGTCGAGTAGATTCTGACTCATAGTGACCCTACAGGACAGAGTAGAACTGTCCCATAGAGTTTCCAAGGAACACCTGGTGGATTCGAACTGCTGGCCTTTTAGTTAGCAGCCATAGCACTTAACCACTACGCCACCAGGGTTTCCATAATCAATAGATGGTGTCCATATATTGACGAATATGGAATCTAATAGTCTTGTGTGAGTATGTGTGTTTGCGTGTGAAAAATGTAGGGAGATCATTTAAAGAAAGTGCTTGACTATCAGCTGAGAGCTTGGCAGTTAACACACACCCAGAGATGCTTTGGAAGACAGGCCTGGCAATCTGCTTCTGAAAGGCCACGGCCTTGAAAACCCTATGGAACAGTTCTACTTTGCACACATGGGGTCACTATGAGTTAGAATTGGCTCGATTACAACTGACAACAATAGCAATATGTTTTCTTCTGAATAATTGGGATCTGCAAAAAAAAAAAAAAAAGATATATTTCAAATTACACACATGATGACAGCAAGAGTTTATGTATTCATGGTTTTGGAATCACAGATGAGATCTAAATTAAACAAGTAAGCAATTGTCTTTCCGTGATATTTAAAGTTCGGAAAGAAAATCATCCCCAATTTGTGAGAGTTAGATTAAGATGAAGCAAAATGGGAGGTTGGTCAGCTAATGGTCAACCTCATGGTCAGAACCACAGCTCCTGTCTTGCTCACTTCCTGTGAGCCCCTCAGGTCTTCCCTCAGTGGGGGTAGAGGTGTCTTGTGATTGGGGGGACACTGGTTCTCATTACCCTCTAAGATGGCCCCAGCAGGCCTTGTCTCTCAGATTTCCTCCCTCATATGTGCTTCTCTACCCAAAGAAGACTGAGGACCAGGTATTGCCCAAATCACATCTGGCAACTGCAGAAGCTATGTGCTCAGCACCTTGCAGTGCGGTGCAGAGGACAGAAGAATGTTTGTGAGCAAAATACATTCTTTGTTGGCTTGGTTTCTGGAACTTTTCAAACAGATGCTGGGCCTATTAACCAAAGGGAAGATCCATCCAACATGGAAGCAGTGATTGGAAAATGTTGTTGAATTATTCTAATTTAAGAATTTAGAATTTAATTTCCATTCCAGGTAATTTAAGATGTGTCTGGAGTTATTTTCCTCATGGCATCTAAAAAATATACTTTGTATTATAAATTTTCAAACAGACATAAAATTGGAAAAAAATAATACGGTGGAAACCTATACACCTTCCATGCCATGTTTGTTTCTTCTTTTCTCTCTCATTATTTGAAAGGCATTTGCAAAAAAAAAAAAATTTTTTTTTTTTTTGACGCCACTCTCCTGAATGTTCTATTCCACTAATGAGAGGGACATTCTCTTACAAGAACGCAGTATCATCACCACACCTAAGAAATTTATAATTGCATGCAGTTTCTTGTCTATGTTCAGCTTTCCCTAATTGTCCCAAAATGCTGAATATAGCTGTATTTTTCTGAAATGGGATCCAATCTAGGTTTATACCTTGCATTTAGTTGTTAAGTTTTTTTCAGTCTAGAACAATTCTCCCACTTTTTTCCTCCCATGACATTGACTTTTTAAATTATTTTTCATTTATACGCTGTACTTTTTTCTCTTTGTGGTGCACAGTTCTTTGAGTGTTCACAAATTCATAGTCATGCAACTACCACCAAGATAGTGTAACCACCACTTAAGATTCAAAATAGTTCCATGGCTCCCACAGAATTTCCTTATTTAGTCAAATCTTCCTACTACTCCTAATCGCTGGCAACCACCAATCTGTTCTCCATTTCTATAACTCTTCCTTTTCTAGAATCATATAACATGTAACATTTTGTGACTTTTTTTTTTTACTCAACGTAATAAAAGTGAGACTCAGCTAAGATGATGTGTTTATCAACAGTTTGTTCCTTTTTATTCTGGGCAGTATTCCTAGTATGGATGTACCACAGTTTGTTTAACCATTCGGTCATTGAGGACGCTTGGGTCATTTCCAGATTTTGGCTATTACAAATAAGATTGCTATGAACATTTGTACACAGGCTTTTGTGTGTACATAAATTTTCATTCCTCTTGGATAAATGTCCAGGAGTGAAATTTCTGGAGTGGATGATAAGTGTATGTTTAATTTTTTAAGAGGTTTCGAGACTGATTTTCAGAACCCTGGTGATGCAGTGGTTAAGAGCCACAGCTGCTAACCAAAAGACTGGCAGCAATTCAAATCCACCAGCTGCTCCATGGAAACCCTATGGGGCAGTTCTACTCTGTCCTACAGGGTCATTATGAGTCGGAATTGATTCAACAGCAATGGACATTTAAGTACTTCTACTCATCTTTTGATATTGCAAACCACCCTGAAATGGAAATTCTCCTCCTTCCATTGATTTATTAAAACAGAATTGCAAAGGCTGCAAATAGGAAATGATGACCAGGCTATGAAGCCAACTGGGTGTTATGTCATATTGGGGGTGGAATACTGTAGGGAGAGAGTGGTTTTTTAGCGAATTTCTCAATTTCTTCTATGGAAATTGTTTGTTTAGACTTTCTCTATTCTGTGGGTCAGTTTTGGCTATTTATATTTTCCTAGAAAATTATCCACTTATCCTTTTGTCTTGGATTGAACAAAATGTTCTCTGCTAATCCTTTCATTTCCTCTATTTCTGTGCTTGTTTTCCCTTTCTCTCTCTTAAATTATGTTTGCTTTTTCTTTTTACTTTTCTTCATGAAGTTGGCCAGTGTTTTTTTTTTAATCTATTTTATTGTTTTTTTAAAAAAAAAAGATTCAGTTTTAGGTATGTTCATTTAGTTTTGTCTGGTTAGAATTACTCAGTGTTTACCTTTATTAATTCTTTTCTTCAGATTTTCTTCCGTTTTAAAATTTGTTTTCTTATCACATTAAAAACCAATTTTATTTCCCACTTTGCACATTTAGCAATGTATATATTTTAGGATATACATTTCTTTCTCTGATATTTTAACCATAGGTTTTAATATGCACTGGTTTAATTTATATATTATTACTCTCTAAGTAGCCTGTATTGGGGGCTTTGATTTTTTTTTCAAACCAGTGGTAATTGAAGTGTTTCCCCTCCCCAACCCACCCCCCGTAATAGGTTTCTTTTTTCATCGTTAATGTATTTTTTTACTTCAATTAAAGGATATGGTTTCTTCTTTTTGAATTTACAGAGGTTTTTTTTGTCTTCTTAAACCCTAAACGGTAAATGTATCCTTTTTCTCAGGGTAAAAAGTTCTGTAATGAAATAATAACAAAGATGTAATCGATCTAAATAGCATAAGTAAACAAATGTTTTAATTGTGCTAAGTAACAGCATAATTAACAAGGAAGATCTAATCAACATATCGTTAAGTGCTCCCAATCCTTATTTTTTACTTCCATTTGTCTTGGACTGAGATGAGTGAATTGGGGTCTCCTGTTACTTTTGTGTTGCTTTTCTCCTTTTAGTTTGCTGTTTTTGCTTTATAGATTTTGATACCCTGTTAGTTGGTGCTCTGTTATTTTGGCAGCTAAGTTCTTAATTGTGGGCTGTTCCCTTTATCATTTGCAGTGGGTCTATCTGCCTTGTTTAATGCTTTTCTCCTGAGATGGACTCTTGTGGCCTTCTCTTTCCTTTTCTCCTGTATTTGCCTGCAAGTTCTTCGCAACCCCTTTTATGTCCAACTTTGTTTTAGATGTGCTTCCTGTAGAAAGATTTGCTTTCTGATGCATCCTGAGAAATTTTTTTTTGTTCAACAAATGTTGTAGAGTGTGCAGAATGTGTACATATGCTGATGGAGGGGGATGCTCAAGGTGGACACAGTAGCAAGAGAAGATTGCAGAGACCAGAGCTTGTTAAGAGAACAGCTGGATCCTCCCCTCCACATGGTTGGCAGAGAGGCAGCGAGAGTGGAGAGCTAACACTCACGGGGCTCAGAAAAGCAAGACTCTGAACTTTGTTGGGTCAGCATTTGGAGTGCTGGAATTTGATCAGGGCTTTAGAGGGAATTCCTCAAAAAACCAAACAGCCCATACAAAGTTAGCAGTGTGGTAAAGACTGCATTGTCACCAGCATTACTAGGGTTCATGTCACCCAGTGTGCTAACTCATGGTGTCACCCCCCCATGCTAATTACCGCAATATTGTAGATAAAACACCAGAAATTTTGACAAAATCAGCGACTATAAAAACACCAACAGCAACGAAAACAACAGCACTTGCTTGTAGCACATGCAGAAAAAACCATGCGATTCAAAGTGTCATTGTAATTGGGTAATAATGACAGCTATGACCAGAGCACATTAGAAGATTCAGAAAGTAAATTAGCATAGAGTTTTAGCCGTGTAGGTATATTGATACATCTAAGCTGGGCTTGTGAAAAATGTTTTGTTGTTGTTGTTATAACTAACTACAGGGATTTTTTTTTTATATAAAATAATAAATTTCTGCTAAAACATCGCACAAAAATTTTATGGACATTTTGGTGTCACTTTCTCTGACAGTATCACCCATGGTGGTCTGCACTCCCTGCACCCCTTAGTGACACCACCAGATGTTGTTTCTTCCCCTCTCTGAGGTTTAGCCCAAGTGTGAAGTCCCCCAACATGTCTGCAACTTGTTTCCTGGGCCCACCTCCCACCCCTGGTCCTGGCAAAGCTCCAGGTGAGCAAACAGAGAGTTTTTCTGTCCCAGGTCTCTGCCGGATCGGGTCTGCCTGGATTGCCCTCCTGTCCATGTCTGCCTGAGAAGCAAGGGTCAACCCATCAGGCAGCTTCTCCAGGAATTCCTGCTTCCTGCCCCCTCCCCACCAGACATCCCCTCCTCTGCCTCTCAGAGGCACCAACCAGCTCCACATTGCCACAGAACCAACATGGTGTGTCATCACAGTATTGTCCACTGTGGTGGGAACATCAGGACACTGTCACTTTCCAACAGAGGAGACTGTTCCAGTAAATTACATGCATGCACACTACTATTGAGTTATTAAACAACTACTACTGAGTTATTAAAATCACTTTCTTGAAGAATAAGGGTTACAAAAATGCTTATGGTATAATGTTATGTGAACCAGCAAGACATAAACTCTATTCACAAGAGAATTCTGATTTTTTAAAAGAAAACATGACATATACATGGTCTAGGAAGAACTGCATGGGTGCCACCCATGTCCCCAACTCCCACTCCTCTGAACTGAGATCAGGGTAGAGATAACAGGTGACTTATTTTCTGCCTTATGCTTCTGTCTTTTTTTCCCCTTCCATTTCTATAATGAATCAGAGATATAAATTATTAAGATAATATAGTTACTTTAATTTTCAAGCAGTCTTCTACCCAAAGGGAGTTTCTGGCTCTCCTCTTACTTCTTCAGCCAGATTGGTGCCTCTCCCACAGATTTTCCAATATGGACACTGAAACCTAGGAAGAGTCTGGTTGGGGCCTCTGGGCACATCCTCACCTGAGAGAGACAAATGCAGGAAGCAGACCAGTGACAGGGTTGCAAGCATCTCTAGACTTTGGGTCATTTAATGCTCCCAGGATGACAATCCCTTACCCTTTGTGTGCTGTTAGCCCCAAATTCTGGACATCCTTTTCATCTTCCAGGTCACATCGTGTCCATCAAGTTCAAATACGGCACTGGGGGAGTCAGCATGGAGTCCAGCTCCAGGAGATGGAGGATGCTCTGCAACCACAGGGATGAGGGTCAGCGGGACAGAGATCCAGGCCTGAAGAGACTCACTGCTCCACCTTGACAGGGCTAGGTGGAGGTGATTTGTACCACAGCCACCACCAGGGAAGAAACTCAGGGTCTTGGTGGCCTCATGCTGTGTGGCCAACAATCCGACACGGCTGCTGTTGGATAGTCATATGCTATTGGGTATGATTATAGGCTCTTCAGAGTCCCTGGGTGTTGCAAATAGCACATTTGGCTGCTAACCAAAAGGTTGGTGGTTGAAGTGCACCCTGAAGTGCCTCGGAAGAAATCCCTGGTGATCTACTTGCAAAATATTAGCCATTGAAATCCCTGTGGAGCACAGCTCCACTCTGACAGACATGCAGGCATCACTAGTCAGAGTCACCCGAAGGCATGTGGTTTATAGGTTCCTTGAATCGTGGGACACACACAAAGACCCTCGGAGAGAAGAAAGACGGATTCACTGTCTCATACAAGGTGAGGCTGCCACGCAAGGCCACATGGAGGCTGCACCTGGGGATGGGGTAACAGCCACTGGTCTCATACCCATAGCCACCAAACCCATTGCCATTAAGCCAATTCCAACTCATAGTGACCTTATAGGACAGACTAGAACTGCCTCATAGGATTTCCAAGAAGCACCTGCTGGATTCGAACTGCCAACCTTTTGGGTAGCAGCCATAGCTCATAACCACTACTCCACCAGTTTTTCCACTCGTGTCATAGGAGATGGCTTTTGTATGGAAAACAGGGTGGGGTTGGCTAAGTTTTGCGGGCTCCCTAGGAGTTAGGTATTTTGAGAATTCCACAGCCCGAGGAGGAAGGGCCACCCTGGCTGTTGGGCACCCAGGGCCATCTATGTTGTTGCTCACAAGTATTAGAGTCTGATTATGAAGGAGCTGGGGTATGGGCTTAGCAAACACTGCAAAAGAGAACTGTGTCTAGGCTGTTGTTGTTGTTGTTAGGTGCCGTCGAGTCAGTTCTGACTCATAGTGACCCTATGCACAACAGAATGAAACACGGCCCTGTCCTGCGCCATCCTTACAATCCTTGTTATGCTTGAGCTCGTTGCTGCAGCCACTGTGTCAATCCACCTCGTTGAGGGTCTTCCTCTTTTCCTCTGACCCTGTATTCTGCCAAGCATGACGTCCTTCTCCAGGGACTGATCCCTCCTGACAACATGCCCAAAGTATGTAAGACGCAGTCTCACCATCCTTGCCTCTAAGGAGCATTCTGGCCACACTTCTTCCAAGACAGATTTCTTCATTCTTTTGGCAGTCCATGGTTTATTCAATATTCTTCGCCAACACCACAATTCAAAGGCATCAATTCTTCTTCGGTCTTCCTTATTCATTGTCAGCTTTTACATGCACATGATGTGATTGAAGATACCATGGCTTGGGTCAGGCGCACCTTAGTCTTCAGGGTGATGTCTTTGCTCTCCAACACTTTGAAGAGGGCCTTTGCAGCAGATGTGCCAATGCAATGCATCTTTTGATTTCTTGACTGCTGCTTCCATGGCTGTTGATTGTGGACCCAAGTAAAATGAAATCCTTGACAACTTCAATATTTTCTCCATTTGTCATGATGTTGCTCATTGGTCCAGTTGTGAGGATTTTCGTTTTCTTTATGTTGAGGTGTAATCCATATTGAAGGCTGTGGTCTTTGATCTTCATTAGTAAGTGCTTCAAGTCCTCTTCACTTTCAGCAAGCAAGGTTGTGTCATCTGAATAACACAGGTTGTTAATGAGTCTTCCTCCAATCCTGATGCCCCGTTCTTCTTCATATAGTCCAGCTTCTCAGATTATTTGTTCAGCATACAGATTAAACAGGTATGGTGAAAGAATACAACCCTGACACACACCTTTCCTGACTTTAAACCAATCAGTATCCCCTTGTTCTGTCTGAACAACTGCCTCGATCTATGTAAAGGTTCCTCATGAGCACAATTGTCTGTCAGTTTGTCATACTGTGGGGGCTTGTGTGTTGCTGTGATGCTGGAAGCTATACCACTGGTATTCAGATACCAGCAGGGTCACTCATGGAGGACAGGTTTCAGCTGAGCTTCCAGACTAAGACAGACTAGGAAGAAGGACCCGGCAGTTTACTTCTGAAAAGCATTAGCCAGTGAAAACCTTATGAATAGCAGAGGAACATTGTCTGATATAGTGCTGGAAGATGAGCCCCCCAGGTTGGAAGGCACTCAAAAGATGACTGGGGAAGAGCTGCCTCCCCAAAGTAGAGTCGACCGTAATGACGTGGATGGAGTAAAGCTTTCGGGACCTTCATTTGCTAATGTGGCACGACTCAAAATGAGAAGAAACAGCTGCAAACATCCATTAATAATCAGAACCTGGAATGTACAAGGTATGAATCTAGGAAAATTGGAAATTGTGGAAAATGAAATGGAACGCATAAACATCAATATCCTAGGCATTAGTGAGCTGAAATGGACTGGCATTGGCCATTGTGAATTGGAAAATCTTATAGTCTACTATGCTGGGAATGACAACTCAAAGAGGAATAGTGTTGCATTCATCGTCAAAAAGAACATTTCAAGAGCTATCCTGAAGTACAACGCTGTCAGTGATAGGATAATATCCATACGCCTACAAGGAAGGCCAGTTAATACAACTATTATTCAAATTTACACACCAACCACTAGGGCCAAAAATGAAGAGATAGAAGATTTTTATCAGCTGCTACAGTCTGAAATTGATCGAACATGCAATCAAGATTCATTGATAATTACTGGCGATTGGAATGCGAAATTAAGAAACAAAGAAGAAGGGTCAGTAGTTGGAAAATATGGCCTTGGAGATAGAAACAATGCTGGAGATCGAATGATAGAATTTTGCAAGACCAACGACTTCTTTGCGAATACTTTCTTTCACCGACATAAATGGTGACTATACACATGGACCTCGCCAGATGGAACACACAGAAATCAAATTGACTACATCTGAAGAAAAAGACCATGGAAAAGCTCAATATCATCAGTCAGAACAAGGCCAGGGGCAGACTGTGGAACAGACCATCAATTGCTCATATGCAAGTTCAAGCTGAAACTGAAGAAAATCAGAGCAAGTCCACGAGAGCCAAAATATGACCTTGGGTATATCCCACCTGAATTTAGAGACCATCTGAAGAATAGATTTGACGCATTGAACACTACTGACCGAAGACCAGACAAGTTGTGGAATGACATCAAGGACATTATCCATGAAGAATGCAAGAGGTCCCTGAAAAGATAGGAAAGAAAGAAAAGACCAAGATGGATGTCAGAGGAGACTCTGAAACCTGCTCTTGAGCGTCGAGCAGCTAAAGCAAAAGGAAGACTTGATGAAGTAAAAGAACTGAACAGAAGATTTCAAAGGGCAGCTCGAGAAGACAAGTAAAGTATTATAATGACATGTGCAAAGAGCTGGAGATGGGAAACCAAAAGGGAAGAACACGCTCGGGGTTTCTCAAGCTGAAAGAACTGAAGAAAAAGTTCAAGCCTCGAGTTGCAATAGTGAAGGATTCCAGGGGGAAAATATTAAATGATGAAGGAAGCATCAAAAGAAGATGGAAGGAATACACAGAGTCATTATACCAAAAAGAATTAGGCAATATTCAATCATTGCAAGAGGTGGCATATGATCAGGAACCGATGGTACTGAAGGAAGAAGTCCAAGCTGCTCTGAAGGCATTGGGGAAAAACAAAGCCCCAGAAATTGATGGAATATCAATTGAGATGTGTCAACAAATGGATGCAGCGCTGGAGGTGCTCACTCGTCTATGCCAAGAAATATGGAAGACAGCTTCCTGGCCAACTGACTGGAAGAGATCCATATTTATGCCTATTCCCAAGAAAGGTGATCCAACCGAATGTGGAAATTATAGAATAATATCATTAATATCACACGCAAGCAAAATTTTGCTGAAGATCATTCAGAAAGAGCCGCAGCAGTACATCGACAGGGAACTGCCAGAAATTCAGGCTGGTTTCAGAAGAGGACGTGGAACCAGGGATATCATTGCTGATGTCAGATGGATC
The DNA here is from genome assembly GCF_030014295.1 of Loxodonta africana. Taxonomy (NCBI): domain Eukaryota; kingdom Metazoa; phylum Chordata; class Mammalia; order Proboscidea; family Elephantidae; genus Loxodonta; species Loxodonta africana. Next base: position 228,278,392 of record NC_087343.1, read on the forward strand.
CTGGCTGAAAGCAGAGAATACCAGAAGGATGTTTACCTGTGTTTTATTGACTATGCAAAGGCATTCGACTGTGTGGATCGTAACAAACTATGGATAACACTGGGAAGAATGGGAATTTCAGAACACTTAATTGTGCTCATGAGGAACATTGGGTCTAGGCAGCACTTGTGAAATTTGATCTTAAGACTGAAAAATCAGAAGAACCATATCCATATTTTGAAATAATATGAAGCTTTCCCAGGAACCTTGTGACCACTCCTGGTGCCATGTCATGGGAGGCCAGGGAAGTCTGGAGAAGGATGGAGAAAGCTCAAGGGCCAAGGACCCTAGACCCAGGTTCTTGGTTACCAGGCAAGGGAAGGCACAGGTGGTGGGAAAGTGTAAAAGTTGAAGTTGTGTGCCAACTTGGCTGGGGCATGATTCTTAATGGTTTGGCAGTTGTGTAATGATGTTATCATTGTTCCATGATGTGAGCTGATGTGTTCAGCCAATCAGTTGTAAAGGGAGTTTCCTCAGGGTTGTGGCCTTCATCCAATATGTATATATATAGTCGTACGACTTTTGTATCTGTAGAGAGAGAAAGAGAGAAGATCTGGCAAAGCTCCCTTGCTTGATCTGAATCCTGCATTTGGTTCGTCATCATCTGAACTCTGGTTCTTGGGACTTGAGCCACCTGCCTGCTGTATTGCCTGCCGATTCTGGGATCCATCAGACTCCACAGCCTGTGTGCCAGTGGCCTGCTATTTCACCTTTTGATCTTGGGTTTGTTAGCCCCTTCAGCTACGTGAATCAGAAGAAGCCTCCAGCATGACGCCTGACCCACAGACTTGGGACTTGCCAGCCTCTACAGCCACGTGAGCCACTTCCTTGAGATAAATCTCTGTCTGTCTATATACTTCACTGGTTTCACTTCTCTAGAGAACTCAGCCTAAGACATTTGGTACCAGGAGTGGTTCTAGAGAAACTAAATTATAAGGGTGAGTTTTCTAAATTGGTTCTCCATTCTGACTAGTCTTAAAGGCGCTGATGACTCTGCCTCCAGTCGTGAAGAGGGCGCTGCTAATCCATTGGATCAGGTGGCAATATTAATACACAAAATATCACCACCGGTAGTTCAAGTATTGAAAGGATAAAGAAATTCATAGAATCCAATGAGATTGAAAACACTTCCTGTCAGAACCTTAGGGACACAGCAAAAGAGCTCCTCAGGGGCAAATTTATATCAATAAATGCACACATACAAAAAGAAGAAAGGGTCAAAATCAAAGAATTACCCCTACAACTTGAACAAATAGAAAGAGAGCAAGAAAAGAAACCCACAGCCACCAGAAGAAAACAAATAATAAAAATTAGAGCAGAACTACATGAAACAGAAAACAGAAAAACAATTGAAAGGATTAACAAGACCAAATGATGGTTCTTTGAAAAAAAATCAACAAAATTGATAAACCACTGGCCAAACTGACAAAAGAAAAACAGGAGAGGAAGCAAATAACCCAAATAAGAAATGACATGGGCGATATTACAACAGACCCAACTGAAATGAAAAGAATCATATCAGATTAGTATGAAAAGCTATACTCAAAAAAATTTGAAAACCTAGAAGAAATGGATGAATTCCTAGAAACACACTACCTACCTAAGCTAACACAAACAGAGGTAGAACAACTAAATAGGCCCATAACAAAAGAAGAGATTGAAAAGGTAATCAAAAAACTCCCAACAAAAAAAAAGCCCTGGTCCGGATGGCTTTACTTCAGAGTTCTACAAAACTTTCAGAGAAGAGTTAACACCACTATTACTAAAGGTATTTCAGAGCATAGAAAAGGGTGGAATACTCCCAAACTCATTCTATGAAGCCACCATATCCCTGATACCAAAACCAGGTAAAGACACCACAAGAAAAGAAAATTACAGACGTATATCCCTCATGAATGTAGATGCAAAAATCCTCAACAAAATTCTAGCCAACAGAATTCAACAACATATCAAAAAAATAATTCACCGTGACCAAGAGGGATTCGTAGCAGGTATGAAGGGATGGTTCAACATTAGAAAAACAACATAATCCACCACATAAATAAAACAAAAGACAAGAATCACATGATCTTATCAATTGATGCAGAAAAGGCATTTGACAAAGTTCAACACTCATTCATGATAAAAAAAATTCTCAGCAAAATAGGAATAGAAGGAAAATTCCTCAGCATAATAAAGGGCATTTATACAAAGCTAAGAGCCAACATCACCCTAAATGGAGAGAGCCTGAAAGCATTCCTGTTGAGACTGGGAACCAACAAGGATGCCCTTTATCACCACTCTTATTCAACATTGCGCTGAAGGTCCTAGCCAGAGCAACTAGGATAGATAAAGAAATCAAGGGCATCTAGATTGGCATGGAAGAAGTAAAATTATCTCTATTTGCAGATGACATGATCTTATACACAGAAAACCCTAAGGAATCCTCCAGAAAACTACTGAAACTAATAGAAGAGTTCAGCAGAGTATGGGGATACAAGATAAACATTAAAAAATCAGTTGGATTCCTCTACACCAACAAAACATCAAAGAGGAAATCACCAAATTAATGCCACTTACAGTAGTCCCCAAGAAGATAAAATACTTAGGAATAAATCCTACCAGAGATGTAAAAGACTTACACAAAGAAAACTACAATACACTTCTACAAGAAATGAAAAGATACTTAAAAAAAAAAAAAATTAAGAAAACTACAATACACTTCTGAAAGAAATGAAAAGATACTTACATAAGTGGAAAAACATACCTTGCTCATGGATAGGAAGACTTAGCTTAACATTACAAAAATGTCTATTCTACCAAAAGCAATCTATGCATTTAATGGAATTCCAATCCAAATCCCAACAACATTCTTTAATGAGATGGAGAAGCAAATCACCAACTTCATATGGAAGGGAAAGAGGCCCCAGAAAAGTAAGACATTACTGAAAAAGAAGAATAAAGTGGGAGGCCTTACTTTACTGCCACAGTAGTCAAAACAGCCTGGTAGTGGTACAACAAAAGACACATAGACCAATGGAACAGAATTGAGAATCCAGACAAAAATCCATCCAAATATGAGCAGCTGATGTCTTACAAAGGCCCCAAAACAGGTAAATGAGGAAAAGACAATCTTTTTAAGAAATGGTGCTGGCACAACTGGACATCCATCTGCAAAAAAATGAAACAAGACCCATACCTCACTCCATGCACAAAAATGAGCTCAAAATCGATTGAAGACCTAAACATAAAATCTAAAACAATAAAGATTATGGAAGAAAAAATAGGGACAACGTTAGGAGCCCTAACACGTGGCATAAACAATATACAAAAAAATCATTAAGAATGCAGAAGAAACAGGGATAACTGGGATAATTGGGAGCTCCTAAAAATCAAACACGTATGCTCACCCAAAGACTTCACCAAAGAGTCAAAAGACTACCTACAGACTGGGAAAAAGATTTTAGCTGTGACATTTCCGATCAGCACCTCATCTCTAAAATCTACTTGATACTGCAAAAACTCATCTACAAAAAAACAAATAACCCAATTAAAAAATGGGCAAAAGATATGAATAGACACTTCACTAAAGAAGACATTCGGATAGCTAACAGATACATGATGAAATGTTCATGATCATTAGCCATTAGAGAAATGCAGATCAAAACTACAATGAGATCTCATCTCACTCCAACAAGGCTGGCATTAATCCAAAACACACAAACTAATAAATTTTGGAGAGGCTGTGGAGAGACTGGAACAGTTACACACTGCTGGTGGGAATGTAAAATGGTACAACTACTTTGGAAATCGATTTGGTGCTTCCTTAAAAAGCTAGAAATAGAACTACCATACAACCCAGCAATCCCACTCCTCGGAATATATCCTAGAGAGAGAAGAGCCTTTACACGAACAGATATGTGCACACCCATGTTTATTGCAGCACTGTTTAGAATAGCAAAAAGATGGAAGCAACCAAGGTGCCCATCAACAGATGAATGGATAAATAAATTATTTTATATTCACACGATGGAATACTGTGCATCTATAAAGAACAGTAAGGAATCTGTGAAACATTTTAAAACATGGAGGAACCTGGAAGGCATTACGCTGAGTGGAATTAGTCTGTTGCAAAAGGACAAATATTGTGTAAGACCACTATTAAAAGAACTTGAGAAATAGTTTAAAATGAGAAGAAAAATTTCTTTTGTGGTTAGGAGGGAGGGTGGGAGAGGGGTATTCACTAATTAGATACTAGTTAAGAACTACTTTAGGTGAAGGGAAAGACAACACACAATACAGGGGAGGTCAGCACAACTGGACTAAACGAAAAGCAAAGAAGTTTCCTGAATAAACTGAATGCTTCAAAGGCCAGCGTAGGAACAGGGTTTTGGGGACCATGGTTTCAGGGGACATCTAAATCAATTGGAAAAATAAAATCTATTAAGAAAACATTCTGAGGTGGGGCCAAGATGGCTGACTAGGTAGAAGCTACTGCAGATCCCTCTTGCAACAAAGACTCAGAAAAACAAGTGAATCGATCACATACATGACAATCTGTGAACCCTGACCATCAAACACAGATCTAAAGAGTTGACCTGGGTGACAGGTGAGCAAAAAGCTGTGCCCTGAACCAGCGACCGCTTCTGGAACCCCTGACCTGCTCCACAGCCTTGAGCCCTCGTGGTTCCCTGGTGCCGAGTGGCAGGGCTGATTGCGGCTTGCTGAGGCAGGGCAGTCACAGGACACAGCCCTAACCCCTAGCCCCCTGGGGTAACCTCCGTAGAGACTCTGCCAGCATAAGCAGGCTGCACACTCACGGGGCTAACGAGAGAACAAGCAACCACGGGGAAGCAGCGACTGCTTTCAGAGCCTGGAGCCAGAGTCCCAGTCAGAAAACCTTGACACCAGGCTTTGGACTGGGTGCAGGGAAGCTGAGCATGGCATCCTGAGACGGCACAAACACGGGACGCAGCCCTAGCCCCCAGAAGTGACCTTGGAGGAAGCCCAGCCAGTGCACGCAGGCAGCGCAGCGACTCAGCTGACAGAAGGGGAAGTCACTGGCAGGCAGAGACTGGTTTTGGAGCCTGGGGTGTGGCGTCCCAGCCTGGGAACCTTGGTGCTGGGCTTCAGATTGGGAGCGGAAGAACTGACCACGGCTTCTGAGATAGCTCATGCACAGGACAGGGGCCTGACCTTCGGGGGCAATTTCGACCCAACAAATGTGCACAGGCTACATGCCCCTCGGGAATCTCAGATAAAACAGTCCTCACCAAGCAAGATAAGTAACTTTGTCTATATACCTGGGTGCTACATTCTCCTATCTGATCCCTCCCCTCCCCTTCCCAGGCGGCTACATTAACATAGGAATTTCCTGGGCCAGAGAGTGAAGTGCACTGCGGTTTTGTTTTGTTTTTGTTTTATTTTTGTATTTTCCTAACCCATTCTCCTGGCCTGAGAGAAGCAGCTACAGAAAACCCAGGGACCAAGAATCCTTTCCTGACTTCCCAAAATTGGACAAAAAATACAGAACCAGCTCCAGCCAAGCATATGAGATCCACAGTCTTGGGCTTTCATCCCTACAGGGAACAAGGTGACTATTATAATGCAAAGGCAATTCTGATAGTGATCTGACTGTAATTGTTTTAGCGGATTACTGGAAAGACAAGTTTCCCAGGTCTGATATCTCTACCTATTAAACAGCCCTCACTGACCCACATCGGGGAACTGAGGGCTGAAGCTCCCCCCAAACCACCTAACCTCCTGCCATAGGGGTCTGAGGATAGTGACATCTACCAATCTGAGAGGCACATGCATTGGGTGCCTAAGGTACAGCTGCAGAGCCCACCCACCAAAGTGCTTTAGGAATAGAGACACACCTACCTCACTGGCACTTGGGGGAAGCCTGTCAGCATCCTGCCCCCCTGGAATGTGACCCACTGCTGCTACTAGAATCTCGTGCACACAACTATCACCACTACTCCTCTAAGTGAATAGGTGACAGTCTACCCCACACACATGGTGACCCAAAATCAGATTCTACTCAAGAATAGTGAATGGACTCAGGCTTATATATCTGGTAACAGCCCAAACCAGCTGGTAATAGGACATAAGTGATTCAAAGGCTACAACAATCAAGACAGCACAATCTAGTAGCCCATCTACATATATTGAAAGAAAACAAAACAAGATAAGACTTAGTGAGCAAATACAATGTCTTACATATGGCTTGGAGACAGCAGTCGATATCAAACTACATAAAGAAGCAGACCATGATTGCTTCTACAACTCCCCAAATTAAAGAATCAAAATCTTTCCCCAATGAAGATACAATCCTGGAATAAACAGAATACAAAACATTACTAAAAATGATGAAGAGAAACCAGATAACTGGGAGCTCCTAAAAATCAAACACCTATGCTCATCTAAAGACTTCACCAAAAGAGTAAAAAGACCACCTACAGATTGGGAAAGATTTTTCAGCTATGACATCTCCGACCAGTGCCTGATCTCTAAAATCTGTGTGATTCTGTTAAAACTCCGCCACAGGAAGACAAAGAACCCAGTCAAAAAGTGGGCAAAGGATATGAACACGCACTTCACTAAAGAAGATATTCAGGCAGCTAACAGATACATGAGAAAATGCTCTCGATCAGTAGCCATTAGAGAAATGCAAATTAAAACTACAATGAGATTCCATCTCACTCCAACAAGGCTGGCATTAATCCAAAAAACACAAAATAATAAATGTTGGAGAGGCTACGGAGAGACTAGAGCTCTTATATACTGCTGGTGGGAATGTAAAATGGTACAACCACTTTGGAAATCTATCTGGCGTTTTCTTAAAAAGTTAGAAATAGAACCACCATACAACCCAGAAATCCCACTCCTTGGAATATACCCTAGAGAAATAAGAGCCTTTAAACAAACAGATATAGGCACACCCATGTTTATTGCAGCACTGTTTACAATAGCAAAAAGCTGAAAGCAACCAAGGTGTCCATCAACGGATGAATGGTTAAATAAATTTTGGTATATTCACACAATGGAATAGTATGCATCGATAAAGAACAGTGACGAATCTGTGAAACAATTCATAACATGGAGGAACCTGGAAGGCATTATGCTGAGTGAAATTAGTCAGAGGCAAAAGGACAAATATTGTATAAAACCACTATTATACGATCTTGAGAAATAGTATAAACTGAGAAGAACACATACTTTTGTGGTTACAAGGGGGGGAGGGAGGGAGGGTGGGAGAGGGTTATTTACTGATTAGTTAGTAGATAAGAACTACTTTAGGCAAAGGGAAGGACAATACTCAATACAGGGAAGGTCAACTCAACTGGTCTGGACCAAAAGCAGTTTCCGGGATAAACTGAATGCTTCGAAGGTCAGTGGAGCAAGGGTGGCAGTCTGGGGACTATGGCTTAAGGGGGCTTCTAAGTCAATTGGCAAAATAAATTCTATTATGAAAACATTCTGCATCCCACTTTGAAGTGTGGCATCTGGGGACTTATATGCTAACAAGCGGCCATCTAAGATGCATCAATTTGTGTCATCCCACCTGGATCAAAGAAGAATGAAGAACACCAAGGTCACATGATAACTATGAGCCCAAGAGACAGAAAGGGCCACATGAACCAGAGACTTACGTCATCCTGAGACCAGAAGAACTAGATGGTGCTTGGCCACAACCGATGACTGCCCTTGCAGGGAGCACAACAGAGAACCCCTGAGGGAGCAGGAGATCAGTGGGATGCAGACCCCAGATTCTCATAAAAAGACCAGACTTAATGGTCTGACTGAGACTAGAGGAATCCCGGCAGTCATGGTCCCCAAACCTTCTGTTGGCCCAGGACAGGAACCATTCCCGAAGACAACTCATCAGACATGGAAGGGACTGGACAATGGATTGGAGAGAGATGGTGATGAAGAGTGAGCTACTTGTATCAGGTGGACACTTGAGACTGTATTGGCATCTCCTGTCTGGAGGGGAGATGGGAGAGTAGTGAGGGTTAGAAACTGATAAAATGGTCACGAAAGGAGAGACTGGAAGGAGGGAGCTGGCTGACTCATTAGGGGGAGAGTAAATGGGAGTACGCAGTAAGGTGTATATAAGCTTATATGTGACAGACTAACTTGATTTGTAAACTTTCACTTAAAGCACAATAAAAATTATTTAAAAAAAAAAAAGAAAGAAAACATTCTGCATCCCACTTTGAAGAGTGGACCTGGGGTCTTAAACACTAGCAAGCAGCCATGTAAGATTCATCAATGAATCTCAACCCACTTGGATCAAAGGAGAATGAAGAACACCAAGGACACAAGGTAATTATGAGCCCAAGAGACAGAAAGGGCCATATGAACCAGAGACTACATCACCCTGAGACCAGAAGAACTAGATGGTGCCTGGCTACAACTGATGACTGCCCTGACAGGGAACACAACAGAGAACCCCTGAGGGAGCAAGAGAGCAGTGGGACGCAGATCCCAAATTCTCATAAAAAGACCAGACTTAATGGTCTGACTGAGACTAGAAGGATCCCAGTGGCCATGGCCTGTTGGCCCAGGACAGGAACCATCCCTGAAGCCAAGTCTTCAGACATGGATTGGACTGGACAGTGGGTTGGAGAGGGATGCTGGTGAGGAGTGAGCTTCTTGGATCAGGTGGACCCTTGAGAGTATGTTGGCATCTCCTGCCTGGAGGGGAGATGAGAGGGCAGATGGGGTTAGAAGCTGGCAAAATGGACAGGAGAAGAGAGAGTGGAGGGAGGAAGCAGGCTGTCTCATTAGGGGGAGAGTAATTGGGAGTATGTAGCAAGGTGTATATGGGTTTTTGTGTGAGAGACTGACTTGATTTGTAAACTTTCACATAAAGCACAATAAAAATTATTAAAAAAAAAGTATTGGTAAGAAGTGAGGCTCTGGGTGATTGCATGTTTAATATTTTTCTACCATTTTGTCAGAATAAGAACTACAGGAAGGCTGGTTGGTTGATCCTACTTTTGCTAGACAAAGTAGTGAAAGGAACAGATGAGCTCAGGGCTTCAGAGTCACAGCTCAAGTGCCACATAAACAACCTCAAAGTCACCACTTGTGCCCTGAAAGAAAGCCTTATTTCTTATAGTAATAGAGCTGGTATTTCCAAAAACAAAACCCAGAGCCTTTTCATAAGAGTGACTGAATTACAATGCCAATTGAATTCCCAACCTTGAATGGTGTCTGAAGTTAAAGTGAGGGCACTGACTGGGAAGAAGTGGAATTCTGAAACTTGGGGTGGGGACATATGGGAAGGTAATCAAGAACCTGGGAAAACTAAACCCCTAAATTCTGTTTAATCACTCCTACCAACAAAACTAGTCCCCTCACTCCCATCTGAAAGATCATTCCATCTTTGTGTACTAAGTCATCCTTCCCAGTAAAACCATTATCATTTCCACCCACATCTGAAGAGATAAACCTAGCTGTGCCTGAAGAGTCTTTGTCTGAGATATGTCTGGGGCCCTGCCTGGGGAATTGCCTGAGGCATCGCCTGAAGTAAATGCCTTACAAGACATTACTGAATGTTGCAGGACTAACCCCAACAACCAGTTTTTGCATCTAGACCTATAACTAGACTTAAGTCCCAGCAAACCCCAAAAGGTGAAGTACAAAGTGTGATCCAGGAGGAGGCACACTACACTCCAAAGGAAAGACTTAACTTCTCTAATAAGTACAAACAGAAACCTGGGGAATATGTGTGAGAATGGCTATTGGGGGTGTGGTATAATGCTGCAAGGAACATAAAGTTGGATCAGTCTGAGTTTGTTGATATGGGCCCACTAAACACAGACTCTTCATTCAGTGTTTCAGCTCTAGAAGTTAGGAAAGGAACTAATAGTTTATTTGGTTGATTCACCGAAGAATGGATTATGCTGTGGCCTAAACTAAATCAAGCTGAAATGCCAGACCTGCCTTGGTATACTGTACGAGATTGGCATGTTAGAGTGGATTTTTCAGGTTAGACCCACAGACTCACAAATGGAGTGCCCAGAGGACACAATTTTTACCACAACGGCAGGGAACAAATTTGTGAAGGGAACCCCAGCATCCTTGAAGACTGTTGTGATTGCTCTTTTATGTAAGTCAGATTTGAGAGTGGGAACTGCCCTGACTGAATTAAGACATCTAACTACAATGGGGAATATATTAATCGATGCAGGAAGAATCAAAAGAAGATGGAAGGAATACACAGAGTCATCATACCAGAAAGAATTAGTTGACATTCAGCCATTTCAAGAGGTAGCATATGATCAGGAACCAATGGTCCTGAAGGAAGAAGTCCAAGCTGTACTGAAGTCATTGGCGTAAAACAAGGCTCCAGGAATTGACGGAATATCAACTGAGATGCTTCGACGAACAGATGCAACACTGGAAGTGCTTACTCACTCATCTATGCCAAGAAATTTGGAAGACACAACCTGGCCAACCGACTGGAAGAGCTCCATATTTATGTCTGTTCCCAAGAAAGGTCATCCAACCGAACGTGGAAATAATCAAACAATATCATTAATGTCACATGCAAGCAAAATTATGCTGAAGATCATTCAAAAGGAGCTGCAGCAGTTTATCTACAGGGAACTGCCAGAAATTCAGGCTGGTTTCAGAAGAGGACATGCAACCAGGGATATCATTGCTGATGTCAGATAGATCCTGGCTGAAAGCAGAGAATACCAGAAGGATGTTTACCTGTGTTTTACTGACTATGCAAAGGCATTCGACTGTGTGGATCATAATAAATTATGGATAACATTGCGAAGAATGGGAATTCCAGAAGACTTCATTGTGTTCATGAGGAACCTTTACACAGATCAAGAGACAGTTGTTCGAACAGAGCAAGGGGATACTGAGTGGGTTAAAGTCAGGAAAAGCATGTGTCAGGGTTGTATCCTTTCACCATACCTATTCAATGTGTATGCTGAGCAAATAATCTAAGAAGCTGGACTATATGAAGAAGAATGGGGCATCGGGATTGGAGGAAGACTCATTAACAGCCTGTGTTATATAGATGACACAATCTTGCTAGCTGAAAGTAAAGAAGATTTGAAGCACTTACTGATGAAGATCAAAGACCACAGCTTTCAGTATGGATTGCACTTCAACATATAAAAAACAAAAATCCTCACAATTAGACCAGTAAGCCACATCATGATAAACGGAGAGAAGATTGAAGTTGTCAAGGATTTCATTTTACTTGGATCCACAATCAACAGCCATGGAAGCAGCAGTTGAGAAATCAAACGACACGTTGCATTGGGCACATCTGCTGCAAAAGACCTCTTTAAAGTGTTGGAAAGCAAAGATGTCACCTTGAAAACTGAGGTGTGCCTGACCCAAGCCATGGTATTTTCAATTGCATCATATGCATGTGAAAGCTGGACAATGAATAAGGAAGACCGAAGAAGAACTGACGTCTTTGAATTGTGGTGTTGGCGAAGAATATTGAATATACCATGGACTGCCAAAAGAATGAACGAATCTGACTTGGAAGAAGTACAACAAGAATGCTCCTTAAAGGAAAGATGTCAAGGCTGCATCTTACATATTTGGACACGTTATCAGGAGGGATCAGTCCCTGGAGAAGGACATCATGCCTGGTAAAACACAGGTCAGCAGAAAAGAGGAAGACACTCAACAAAATGGATTGACACAGTGGGCTCAAGCATAACAATGACTGTAATAAGGTGCAGGACTGGGCAGTGTTTTGTTCTGTGGTACACAGTGTCGCTGAGTCAGAACTTACTCAATGGCACCTAACAACAACAACGACAACTACAATGGAGCTGACTGGGCCCCGTGGTGGTAGGGGCCAAGTGGCGGCACTCGGTCAACAAAGACAAGGTGGGCGTGGTTACCATACTAGACAGCGGAGTCAAAGCAATAATCAGAATAGTCTGACTCGTATGGACTTATGTCATTGGCTGCTTAGTCATGGTGTTCCTAGGAATGACGTAGGTGGGAAAGTTAATAAATATTTTTTGATCTGTACAAGTGGAAGAATTCTAGGTTAAGTGAACAGTAGTCTGTCTTGAATCACCAGAATAGAGAGCCGCAGCTCCTCAATCAATTATCAGACTTGAGCGAGTTTACAGACCCACAACCCCTTCAATGAAGGGGAGACCAGGCCCCTTAAGGAAGGATCCCACCACACTGCCCAAAATTTATGCTGTTAATCTTTTTCTCAGCCTTCCCCAAGTGATCGACAGCCTTTTAAAAGAGTGAACGTACATTTGGAAAGAGGAAATAATCAGACTTTTCAGGGATTACTGGACACTGGCTATGAATTGACACTAGGAGACCAAAAGTGTAATTGTGGCCCACCAGTCAGAGTGGGGGCATATGGAGGTCAGGTTATTAATGGAATCTTAGCTCAGGTCCATCTCACAGTGGGTCCAGTGGGTCCCCAAACCCACTTTGTAGTGATTTCCCAGTTTAGAAATGCATAATTGGAATAGATATACTCGGAAACTGACAGAACCCCCGCATTGAATCTCTGACAAGTGCAACAAGAGCTATTATGGCATGAGAAGCCAAGTGGAAGCCAATAGAACTGTTCCTATGTAGCAAAATAGTAAACCAAAAGCAATACTGCATTCCTGGAGGAATTGCAGAGATGAATGCCACCATCAAAGACTTGAAGTATACAGGGGTGGTGATTCCTATCACATCCTTGTTCAACTTGACTATTTGACCTGTGCAAAAAACAGTTGGATCTTGGAGAATGACACTAAATTATCATAAACTTAACCAGGTGGTGACTCCAATTGCAGCTGCTGTTCCAGTTGTGGTTTCACTGCTTGAGCAAATCAATACATCTCCTGTTACCTGGTATGCAGCTAACGTCGTGACCACTGCCTTTTTCTCAATTCTGGTTTCAAAGAAACACCAGAGGCAGTTTGCCTTTAGCTGACAAGGCCAGCAATGCATCTTCACTGTCCTACCTCAAGGGTAGATCAACGCTCCAGCCCTATGTCATAATTTAGTCTTCGAGGACCTTGATCATCTTTCCTTTCCACGAGATTTCACACTGGTTCATTACATTGATGACATTACGCTGACTGGACTTAGTAAGGAAGAAGTGTCAGTGACTCTGGTCTTACTGGCAAAACAACTGCTAGAAGGTGGGAAATTAATCCCACAAAACTTCAGGTGCATTCCACCTCACTGAGCTTTCTAGGATTCCACTGCGGCATGCTGAGATTTTCATTCTAAACTGAAGGATAAGTTGTTACATCTGGCCCCTCCTAAAACTAAAAAGAAGACATAACACTTGGTAGGTCTTTTTGGAATTTTTACACGACATACACCTCATTTGGGTGTGCTACTCTGGCCTATTTATCAAGTGACTGAAAATGCTTCTAGTTTTGAGTGGGGCCCAGAACAAATAATGCTCTGCAACAGGTTCAGGCTCTGTGCAAGCCGCTCTGCAACTTCAGCCACATGATCTGGCTGATCAAACGGTGCTTGACGTTTCAGTATCAAATAGAGATGCTGTTTGGAGTCTTTGACAGCCCCCTGCTGGTGAATCACAGTGCAGGCCCTTAAAATGTTGGAGTAAACCCTTGCCATTCTCTGCAGATAACTACTCTCCTTTTTCGAAACAGCCTTGGCTTGTTACTGGGCCTTAGTAGAGACTGAACACTTAACCATGGTCCACCAAGTAACCATGCCGCCTGGGCTTCCCATCATGCACTGGGTGTTGTGTGACCCACAGAGTCATAAAGTTGGATGTGCACAGCAGCACTCCATCATTAAATGGAAGTGGTATATACGAGACTGGGCCCAAGCAGGTCCTGAAGGCATAAGTAGGTTGCATGAGGAAGTGGCCCAAATGCCAATGGTCTCCACTCCTTTGACATTACCTGCCCTCTCCCAGTCTGCACCTATGGTGTCATGGGATTTCCTTATTATCAGCTGACTGAGGAAGAGAAAACTCATGCCTGGTTTACAGATGATTCTATACAACATGCAGGCATGATTCAAAAGTGGACAGTGGCAGTACTGCAGCCCCTTTCTGGGACCTTCCTGAAGGAGAATGGTGAAGGGAAATCCTCCCAATGGGAAGAACTTCAAGAAGTGCAGTTGTTTGTTCTCTTTCTTTGGAAGGAGAAATGGCCAGATGTGCAATTATATACTGATTCATAGGCTGTGACCAGTGTTTTGGCCAAATGACCTGGGACTTGGAAGAAACATGATTGGAAAATTGGTGACAAAGAGGTATGGGGTAGAGCTATGTGGATAGACCCCTCTGAATGGGCCAAAGAAGTAAAGATATTTGTATCTCATGTGAATGCTCACCAAAAGGTGACCTCGGCAAAGGAAGATTTTAACAATCATCTGGTAGAATGATGTGTTCTATGGAAATCAATCATCCTCTTTCCCCAGCCACTCCTGTCATTGCCCAGCAGGCTCATGAACAAAATGGCCATTGTGGCATGGATGGAGGGTTATGTGTGGGTTCAGCAACATGGACTTCCACTCACCAAGACGGACTTGGTTATGGCCACTGCTCGACGCCCAATATGCTAGCAGCAGAGGCCAATACTGTGCCCCAGATATGGCACCATTCCTCAAGATTCTCAGCCAACAACCTGGTGGCAGGTTGGTTACGTTGGACCACTTCTATCATGGAAAGGAAGGCATTTCATTATTACTGGTATAGACAATTACTCTGATGGCACAGTGGTTAAGAGCTACAGCTGCTAACCAGAAATGTTGGCAGTTTGAATCCACCAGCCACCCCTTGGAAACCCTTTGGGATGATTCTACTCTTTCCTATAGGATCACTATGAGTTGGAATCCATTAGATCGCAATGGGTTAGACACTTACTCTGGATTTGGATTTGCCTTCCCATCACACAATGCTTCTGCCAAAACTACTATCCATGGACTCACGGAATGTCTTATCCATCATGTTATCCCACACGGCATAACCTCAGATCAAGGGAGTCACATCATAGCAAATGAAGTACAGCAATGGGCCCATGCTCATGGAATTCACTGATTTTATCATGTTCCCCATCATCCTGAAGCAGATGTCTTGACAGAATGATGGAATGGCCTTCTAAAGACACAATTACAGCACCAGGTTAGGTGGCAAAAATTTGCTCAAAACTAGTATCCAGTATATGGTGCTGTCTCTCCCATAGACAAGATTCATGGTTCCAGGAATCAAGGGATGGAGATGGGAGTGGCACCACTCATTATTACCCCTAGTGACCCACTCACAAAATTTTTGCTTCCTGTCCCCACAACCCTATGCTCTGCCAGTCAAGGGGTCTTAGTTCCAAAGGGAGGAATACTACCTCATGGAGACACAACATAGATTCCATTAAATTGGAAGTTAAGAATGCCACCCAGCGACTTTGGCCTCCTTATGCCTCTGGATCAACAGATAAAGAAAGGAGTGCCTAATTAGCCGGTGTGATTGACCCCGAGCACCAATGGGAAATCAGATTGATGATGCATAGTGGAGGTTAAAAAAAAAAGCATGTCTGGTATGCGGGAGATCCCTTAGGACGTCTCTTAGTACTACTGCGCCCTGTGACTAAAGTCAATGGATAACTATAGCGACCCGATTCCAACATGACTACTAATGGCCCAGGCTCTTCAGGAATGAAGGTTTGGGTCACACCACCAGGCAAAGAACCATGACAGCTAAGATGCTTGCTGAGGATAAAAGGAATACAGAATGGGTAGTGGAAGAAGGTGGATCTAAATGCCAGTTACAACCATGTGACCAGTTGCAGAAAGAAGGACTGTAATTGTTATAAGCATTTTTTCCTTGTATGCGCATGTGATGGTTAAGGTTGTGTATCAAGTTGGCTGGTCCATGATTCTCAGTCATTTAGCATTTATGATGTAGTTTGGCAGTTATATGATGTAATCACCTCTGTGATGAGATCTGCTATGAACAGCGGTCAACTGAAAGGGAGTTTCTTTGAGTGTGTGGCCTGCATCCAATACATATGGACTTGCTTCTCTAGAGAACCCAGCTGCCTAAGACAGTGTGCATCAAATATTTTTGTTTTTTTTTTACTTATAAAATATAAAATGTAAATGGGGCTAATGGGTTTTCAGTTGCATACATGTTAGTTGTATCATGTTAGGTGCAAGTATGGCTTTGTAATTGTCTTTATTTACAGACTGTGTATGGTTTGAGGAGATGTGTACAGGTGTCAAGTTGACAAGGGGTAGACTGTGATGGTTAAGCTTGTGTGTTAATTTGGCTGGACCATGATTCTCAGTGGTTTGGTAGTTATGTAATGATGTAGTTTGCCAGTTATGTAATGACGTAATTTAGCAGTTACGTAATGATGTAATTTGGAAGTTGTGTAACAATGTAGTCATCCTCCATGATGTTATCTGATGTGATCATCTAATCAGCTGTAAGGGGAGTTTTCTCATTGGTGTTGCCTGCGTCCAATATATATATGGATGTTCTGGCAAAGCTCACTTGCTTGCCCTAGATCCTGCATCCAACTCATCATTGTCTGATCTCCAGTTCTTGGGACTTGAGCCAGCTGCCTACTGTATTGCCTGCCGATCTTGGGATTCATCAGACTCCATAGCCTGTGAGCCAGCAGTCTGCTGTCTTACCTGTCAATGTTATCAATGATTCATCAGCCTCTGCAGCCCATGAGCCAGTGGCCTGCCATCTGACCTGCCTATCTTGGGTTCATCAGCCCTTGCAGCTATGTGAGTCAGGAGAAGCCTTCAGGGTTCAGCCTGATCCACGGACTTTGAACTTGCCAGCCTCTACAAACACATGAGCCATTTCCTTGAGATAAATCTCTCTCATTCTTTCTGTCTCTCTCTCTCTCTATATATAAACCAAAACCAAAGCCACTGCTGTTGAGTTGATTCCAACTCATAGCAACCCTAGAGGACAGAGTAGAACTTCCTCATAGAGTTTCCAAGGAGCGTCTGGTGTATTCGGACTGCCGACCTTTTGGCTAACAGCCATAGCACTTAACCACTACACCACCAGGGTTTCCCTATATATACATACATTGGAACCCTTGTGGCACAGTGATTAAGAGCTTGGCTGCTAACCAAAAGGTCAGCAGTTCGAATCCAGCAATGGCTCCTTGGAAACCCTATGGGGCAGCTTTGCTCTCTCCTATAGGGTTGCTATGAGCAAGAATCAACTCGATGGCAACAGGTATACATACATATACATGTATACATACATATATATGCTTCACTGGCTTTGTTTCTCTAGAGAACCCATGCTAAGACAGGGAGCCTTCCTGAA
This sequence comes from Loxodonta africana, assembly GCF_030014295.1. Classification (NCBI taxonomy): domain Eukaryota; kingdom Metazoa; phylum Chordata; class Mammalia; order Proboscidea; family Elephantidae; genus Loxodonta; species Loxodonta africana. The sequence continues at coordinate 228,295,709 of NC_087343.1, forward strand.
GAGTTGATGTCTGACCCCACTTTGGGGGAGGAAACTAGTTAATTATATGAGGTTGCCTTACTCTTTCACCCAGAAGGGCAGTCATTGTATCCCTTACCCTGACATGGTGGAAATGTTCTTTTCTTCAGGGTCAAGGCCCCAAAGACAGACTTGTCTCCTTGAAAAAAATCTGCTTTTCAGCTGTGGGCACAGCCACCTCCATATAGGTGGAAAAGGAAACATCAAAACTGCACTGGGAACTTTTGGAGTCCATCCAAGGACTTTAACCTATTTTTGTCTTCTAGTTTACTCAGTGGGTCCCCTGGAAGGTGATGTCAAGCCCCCGTTCTTACAGTACATGTAGCTGTTAGGGAAATCCTCCATGTGTTTCTGATTCTTTGACTGAGCTCATGGACAAAGAATTTTTCAAGTTATTTAATTCCCAGGATCATATACATTCCTATTTTATGAGCCTTTCAGCTACTTGTTTGTTTCTGTTTATGCCCTAAGGACTATTCAGAATGAGATTCAGCCTTGGTGTAAGTTTGGATCTGGCTTTGGAAGGTTCTGCTTTGGAATTGTCTGAGAACTGCATGAAAACACATCCACCCTCTTTCAGCTACATCATCTCACAATGGGAGCTTGTGAGCTGAAGCAAAGAAGGGAGACCCCTTTGATCCTGGGGGCGTTTCTGATGTTTAAATAAAGCAATATCTGAGATTTGAGCAGTGAGGACAAGGAGAGATGCAGCCTCTCAACGAGAAAAAGTGCCATTCATGCAAATAGCAAAATAAAAGGATGCATTAAAGAGAGACCAGCCTCAATGAGAGCAGGGTGGGGTTGTGGGTACAAGCTGGTCCAAGGGCTTCCACTGAGAAGCCAACATCCAACAAGGACCTTGTGTGAGAGGTGGGACTCCTAAGGGACTGCGGGTTTGCTGGACCCAATTCAGAAGAGGCCTGATCCTTTCCCAAACACTCTTTGCTGCTTTGTCTAGGTTGGGCTCTTTCCTATTTCATGATGGCTCCAAACCAGCCAGACTCTTTGAATTGAGGACTGGAAGTTGCCTTTGTTCCCCTGGAGGGAGGATGAATGATCTGTTAGAAGAATATCTGCTGACCATCAGGCACATCTGCGCACTCACACGTAAGTGAAACATTTCACTCCTGAGAGCCCTTCACCCTTTCATCCTGGGAGTGGAAGTGTACATTACCTGATGCCTCAGTGGAAGCCCAGAATCTTTCTGGGAGTTTGGAAGGTTGAGAGGGTCTCCCGGACAGGAATTTGCATTCCAGCACCAACCACATAGCTGATAAAAGACTTCCAATCTATCACCATGAGCTATAGAGATGAATCAACCCTGAATTCAAGTCCTCCTAGAGGGCAGAAGATTTCCAAGAAATCCATTCTTCCGACACAAGGAAATCCCAAGGAAGCTTCAGGAGGTTGGAGGATCAAAATTACAAGGAAATGTCACCAGCTTCTGCAGCAGTCTCAAAATAAGCAATGTTGGAAGTAGGAAATGGTTATCATGTGCGGGAGCCTCTGACAAACAGAAGATAGAATAAGCAACATGGCGTAACATATGGGGCTGGGGGGACAGGGGTCTTGCAGACAAGGGTGGTTACTTTAGCACCACATGTTTTTAGCATAAGTGTACTGAGCAGGTGATGGCAATCAGGCAGGGGCACTTCGTAGGGAGAGTCCAAGAAGGATACCCAGTGAACGTTTCCTCCCCCACCCCAACCTCTCACTCCAAAGCACAGAGGTTCTTCTAGGGAAGGGATGTCAGAGAAAACCTCAAACCCTAGTAACCCTGGCCCTGCCTGAGGGACCTCACTTTATCTGGTCAGACTGAGGAGGAATTTAAGCCCCAGAATATTGTCAAAAACTGTACAACAGTTGGCTAGCAATCAGAGGAGGATAACAGTTGACTGTGATGCTAATACATGCAGACGAACCAGCTTAACAGGAAGATCATGAAAAAAGATAGTCATAAATGGCCCTGCTAATGTCACTGTCATCCCTGGTGATCTGGAAGACTGTACACATTCCCAAGCCTGTGCCCTCTCAAGAGAAATGAGAATGGGATCTTCTGAGTTACTGGCCCCTGACTGAACTTGGGGCAAACTCATAAAGTTGCCGAACTGTGATAGCAGCCTCCAAGCCACACACAGAGCCAATGGTAAAGGGTGAAAATCTTACTAGCTCATGGGGTTTAAGCACAACCTCCGACCAATTAGTGGCTGACTATAAAGCTATACTGACTCAAGAGCAACCCCTAGGAATTCAGATTTAAGGACAAAAACAAGGGGGAAGAAAACCTGAGTAGGGACATAGAGGCTGCACACTGTAAATAGACTTCACTGAATTAGTCCAGCCTTGTCACTAAATGAGCAAACGACAGGAAGCTCCAGGAGGTGAGGACCAGCATCCAAAGTGATCATAACATATTGCCTAAAATGCAAAAACCAGAAAAATGTGACCCATACATGGGGGGGGAGGGGAGGGAAGGAGACAGAAACTGCCTTTGAAGGAGTCCAGATGTTGAACTTATCAGATGAAAACTTGAAAGCAGCTATTATAAATATGTTAAAAGAACTAAAGAAGTCCATGTTTAAAGAATTAAAGGAAGACATGATGACACTGACTCATCCACTACAGCATTTTAATAAAGATATAGAAATTATAAAAAAGAACCAAATGAAAATTCTTTAGTTGAAAAGTACAATAACTTAAATGAAAAATTTATTAGAGGGGCTCAACAGTAGATTTGAGTTGACAGAAGAAAAAATTGAATGAATTTGAAAATAGATTAATAGAAATTATGCAGTCTGAAGAGAAGAAAGAAAAAATAATGAAGTTTGAACAGAGCCTCCTAGAAAAGTGGTATACCAGTAAATGCACCAACATATGCGTAATGGAATAGCAAAAGGAGAGGAGAGAAAGGAGCAAAAAAAAAAAAAAAAAAAAAAAAAAATCAAAGAAATAATGACTGTAAACTTCCCAAATTTGAAGGAAAACATTAATCTATACATCGAAGAAGCTCGGCAAACTCCAAATAGGATAAATACAAAGAGACCCACACTCAGACACATAGTCAAAATGTTGAAGGCCAAAGATAAAAATAAAATCTTAGAGTAGTAAGAGAAAAATAACTTGTCACAAACAAGGGAACCCCAAATAATATCAACATCTGACTTCTCATCAGATACAGCGGAAAACAGAAGGCAGTGGGATTACATATTCAAAATATTGAAAGTATAATGCTGCCAACCAATAGTCTTATATTCACACAAACTGTCATTTAAAATGAATATGAAATAAGGAGCTCTGGGAACACAGTGATTAAAGTGATTGACTGCTAACTGAAAAGACCAGTGATTCGAAACCACCAACAGCTCTACAGGAGAAAGATGTGGCAGTCTGCTTCCATAGAGCTGTACAGCCTTGGAAACCCTATGGGGTCACTGTGAGTCATAATCGACTCAAGTGCAGTGGGTTTGATTTATGGTTTATCATTTAAAAGGAACATGAAATAAAGACATTCACAGATAAACAAAAACCGAGAGTATTTGTTGCTAGCAGACCTGCTGTTCAAGAAATACTAAAAGAAATTATTCAGACTGAAAGCAAGTGACCCCAGACAGTAATTTAAATCACACACAAAAATAAAGAGCTCTAGTAAAGGATTTTTTGCCACCCTGCATGTACATGTCTGTGAATGAAAGCACCACAAGTGCTTTGGGGGTAGGGAGGGCTACGAATAAATTTTAGTAAGGAGGTGAATTCACAAACATGGAACCCACAAATAATGAGGATTGACTGTATATGAAATAGGCAAATCTACAGAGTCAGGAAGTAGATCAGTGGTTGTCTAGGGTTGGGGTGGGTGTAGTGGGGGCTGACTGCTAATGAGTAAGAGGTTTCTTTTGGGGGTGATTAAAATGTTCTAAAACTAGATTGTGATGATAGTTACACAACTGTAAATACACTAAAAACAAATCGTACACTTTAAATGAGTGAGCTTTACGACATGTAAATTATCATAATAAATCTGCTAGAATAAGGGAAAAATGTATGATTCTGTGCACTCACAGAATGTGCCTAATGAACATGTATGGTGTATGCAATGGTGATGGAATAACCAACTGCCCCCATAAGATACACAATCCTACCTGTGCCTTTGAAGGCCACAGGCACTTTTTCACATTCACATCACCTGCTCCTTCTTTTGGAAACTCTATCATGAATTTTGGAGCCCTGGTGGTGCAGTGGTTAAGAGCTTGGCTGCTAACCAAAGTGTTGGGAGTTCGAATCCACCAGCCACTCCTTGGAAACCCTCTGGGGCACTTCTACTCTGTCCTATAGGGTTGCTACGTGTCAGGATTGACTCCACGGCAGGGGGTTTATCATGAATTTTATATTGATCATTCTCTTGCTTTTCTTTTACTTTGTACCTTGTATGTATGCATCACTAAACCATCTATTGTTTAGTTTTGTATATATTTTTTAAAAAATTAGCATTTTACATGTGACTTCCTGTGTGGACATAACACTGTAGCTCATCTATTGTCACTGACAACACTCCAAAGCAGGACTACAGACCTCTACTCCATTGCAGAGGAACATTATGGTAGTTCCCAGTTTTTGTGTTTTCATTTTGGTTATTACAAAGATTGCTAATATAAACATTCTTGTTAACGTCTCCTGGTACACAGGTACAAGAGTTTTCATTTCATGGTACTCATAGAAAACACCGATACTTGTACTGCTCCCACACATAGTGAAAGAAGATGCTCATGGCCAGAGGCAACAAGCCCTTGGCTTAAGCCACTCCAAGCATTGTCTGGCTGCCTGAGGGAGGCCCTGTCTTGGCACACCTGTGGCCAGGTTGCTGCATACCAGCTGAGAATCACTGCTGGAGGACATGCACTGCAGGGAGCATTTTGCAGTTGACTAGATTCTGCCAAGTCATTTTCCCAAATGGCTGCACCAAATTCTGCTTCCTTTGGCAGTATTTAAGGGTTCTTGTGGTCCATGTCCTCACCAGCACATTAGATGACATTTTAATATTTCTTCTCTGGTGGGATAAAATAATACCTATTGCTATTTTAATTTGCTTTTCCCTAATTCCTAGCGTGGTTGAATCTCTTTCATATGTTTAAACACTTTTAGCTGACGAGAATAAACCCCTATTTGGTAGAAGCACAGACATAAATAAACACGATAACCATGGACCTCCAGGACCAGGAGAGTAACCTAGACTCCACACTCACATAAGTGGTGGATAACATAGCCTTAAAATTAAGAGTACATTAACACATAATCAGTCTCATGAAAAGTAGAAAGCCTCAAGAGGCCCCCAAACTGACAGAAAATCCTCCATGGTGAGAAGGAATGAGAATGAGGTGGTAGGAAGAGGACACCAGATGGAGTAGCCCAGGCCACCCAGGAGATGGGAGCAAGCATACCCTTGGTGAACAGAGAATCAGGACCAAGCAGGGCTGGGACCACTCTCCCAACACATGATGTAGCTGACACAGCTCTGCTCAACTAGTGCTGTTGTGGTAAAAATATGCTCCTGCACGTAGCCAGGGCCAGAGCGTGTTAGAGCACAGGCAGGCAGCTAGTGTCAGGTTGTGTTTATCAAACCCCAGCTCCTTTGTCAAGACCTACCAGGAGCAGTGTGTCCACCAGTGCCAGTCTGAGGCAGGCACAAACCCATCTGCCAGGAAAGGAAACTGAAATAATAAAATTCTCACCCAAGATTAGCTCTTAGGCAAAAATTACAAAGCCTAAGAGAATGTCCAGCCCCATGATAGAAGCTCAAGACATCCAACAAATGAACAATAATTCCTGAGGAAACAGAGATCATTTCAAAATAAGTATTTAAATTCTTAGAAAGATAAAGGGGAAAATGATATCCAAAAACAAGAACAAGAGGTGATAAAACAAAAGTAGGTGGATAATAAAAATTGACTGCAGGTGAAAACAATAGTAACAACAGCAATAACAATACTCCTTTTGTATTTAAAATGAGTTAGAATTCTAGTTAGAACCAAAATTCTTGACAAAAATTATATGGAATATGTGAACAGGGATTCTAGTGTATATTAAAACATGCTGTGAATTCTTCTTTTGTTGTAAAGAGGATACAAACCAAACCAAACCCAGTGCCATCGAGTCGATTCCGACTCATAGCGACCTTATAGGACAGAGTAGAACTGCCCCATAGAGTTTCCAAGGAGTGCCTGGTGGATTCAAACTGCCAACCCTTTGGTTAGCAGCCGTAACACTTAGCCACTATGTCACCAGGGTAGACATACTAAATAACTTCATAATCTTAGAAAATATAAAGTTAAGTATATACATTAAACATTTTGAGTGGATACTAAAAGAAAAAAATAGAATGTATTAACTTCTGAACTGGTTGATGAAAAGAAGGCATTAAAGTAAAATTGGTCAATCTAATAGAAGGTGGAAAAGGAGGAAAAAAAGACCCAAAGAAAAAACATGGTTAATTTAAGTCAACAAATAAGATGGAAGAAATAAATACGAATGTGACAGTAATCACACAAATGTGAAGCAGGTTAAACTCATTACTTGTTTTTTGTTAATTAGTTAAAGTTATGAAATTTATCAATTCATTCATTTTTCTGAAGACAGATTCTTATATTGGATAAATATACAGTTATAGCTACATGTTGTTTCTAAATAAAATATTGAAAATAAAATGACACAAAATACGAAAGGATGGAAAAATACATACTAGGCAGATACTGATGAAAACCAGATGCAGCAGAGAAGGTGAAGCAAAGGGCACCGACAGGGTCAAAGAGCAGTGTTTCATATTGATGGAAGGAATGCTTCACCAAAATGCTACAATAGTAATGAACTTCCATGCATCTAACCACATAGCCTCAAAAGCTGTCAAGCACCATCACTTTGACAGGAGGGAAAGTGTAATCAAGGCTATTGGAGCGACCAAGGTGTCTTGTTGGGTGCTTGTTAAGTCATCTCATTCAGATCAGGCATCTTGCCTGGCTTCAACGGAGGAGGGTCTAGGCAGAGCGTGAAGGATCAAAGGAATGTCCCACCCAGAGCGAGGTGGGAGGAGAGAGCTTAAGTGGGAGGGAGTAGTAAATATGGAACTGGATTAAATGGAACTGGATGGTGTCTGTTCCCAGAGTCCCTAGTAAAAATGCAAATTCCACTAAAGAGGCAGCAAGGACCACAGATTTAAGAGCAAAAGGCAGCCTGGCGATCCCAGAGCCATTTGGAATGATAATGGGGGTAGCCAGCAAGGAAGGTCAGAGGGCCTTTTGAGAAAGGGCCCAGTTCACCATGCAAGGCTGAATCTGGGGCCCCTATCTTGGTCTTTCTGACCCCAAAGCCATACCACGCCTTCTTTCCGCAGACATTGAAACCACACTGGAATGAAAACCAAAGAGCTGTGGGAAATCAGATTTACATATATTAGGATATCAACATACACTGTCTGGGCTGACTTTTAAAATCCAGACAAATGTGATTTGTCTATGAGTCCCAGAATTCTCCCTTTAGTTATTGTTTAGCTAGAAAGCAGCCTCTCCACCCTTCTGGCCATGGATTGCAAACCCAACTGTTGCTGCTGCTTCCCAGCTGGTAGTATTTCTTCTTTAAAAATTCCCGGTAGCCGACAGAGGAGAAGAAGGCTGAGAATGCACTGACCCCATGACCCCTCAAAGGCTGCCAGGATGCTCTCTGAGGCTGGGCTCGGGCCAGGAAGAAGAGAAGTGTCTTGTCTATGCTTGGCTCCAGGAGTCAATTTCCACCAACAACTTACTCTGCGGATTTGCTTATGCCTCCTTATGTTGAGGCCAATATCTACTTAAGACGTTTGGGACATAGATTCCTCTTGTAGCAGTTTATTGTGAGAAAATAATCACAGAAGAGCTGAAATATTTATGTGCAAATATGATCATGAATTATTTTTATAGCAGTAAAAAAAGGAATAAAAGCAGAGAATTGTTTAAATAAATTGTAGCACACTTTCACAGAGGAGGAAACCCTGCTAACCGAAAGATCAGCAGTTCTAATCCACCAGGCTCTCCTTGGAAACTATGGGGGCAGTTCTACGCTGTCCTATAAGGTCGCTATGAGTCTCAATCGACTCAACGGCAGTGGGTTTGGTTTTTCGTTTCTCACAGTGAAATAACATGCTGTTGAATACTATATTCTCCAATAATACTGGAAAATGTAAATGATATATATTTTGAGAAAAGGGAGTAACAAAAGATCTTGTATGACATGAGTCTACTTTTGTTTTACAAGTATGTATATTTTAAGCACAACTGATATTTGTTGTATTTCTCCTTTGTGGCCTACTATTTTGGGTTAGAACCTGAACTTGACTCGCTGTCACAGCCTGGCTTTCCTGTAATCTACTTTTCATATAAATAGAGATTGGAAGCACAAACCCCAATATGTTTCTTATAGATGATGCAATTGCAATGATTACATTTCTCTAGCATTTTCCAAGTTTTAGCGATCACTACATATTATTTTTTGTAATGTAAAAATACGTCAATAAATATTAAAAAAAATTTTGTATAAAGAGGAACAGAACCCACTTAAAGGCAAATTGGAAAGGCCAAGGAGCTGCCATTTCATTACCAGGCAGCTACACCATGCCCACAATTGTATTTAAAAATGTGACCAGCTCTTAACATATTTGAACACAGGGGGAGCAAATTAGAGGCAGAAGCTTGGGCTCCAGGACAGTGGGTAGAGGGGAAAATCATGATTATGGCTGCCCCACGCTGAGTGGATGACAAGGGTTAATTTGAAAAGACAGGTCTTGGGTCCTTACCCACTTTGGATTTTTGATGGAAGATGTTGTAAAGGTGAAAGGAAGAGAGAGTGAACTCCAGAAAACCACACAAAAAAACCTTCCAGGAGCACAAAGCACAAACTAAAAAGGGGAGAGCCTTGGGTATACTGAATGCAAGAATGGGCTCAGATTCCCAAGACTGTCAGTGAAATGCCTGACAACTGAACCCAACACTGTCATGGGACAGGAAGCCCATGTGAGCTGGGGTTGGGTGCCCTACATAGAATTTAGTCCTCAAGCTCCATTTGGCAACATATAACGGCAAAACCCAAGGGAATCAGCCCCTAACAGAAAAACAATAGAACTGTTTGGAAGGATGAGCTGTTACAAAGATAAACACGCAACAAGCACACAATGTCAATAATTTTTATATGCCAACAACAATCAGTTAAACATGTTGAGAAATGTTTCCTGTTTAAATAGTAACTTAAAAACACAAAGCATAAAATATCTAAAAACAAACTTAAAGTAAGAAAAACTATGTAAACAAAGTAAAAATGAAAGATGATTTGAATAAGTTATGCTTTGGTCTTGGACTGGTGGACTGTATTGTGTAACAATGTTGATTTTCTCTAAATCATTCTGTACCCAACAAAACCCCCCAAAAATCATTCTGTAGCCTAATGTAATTTTCTCATATCCCAGAAAACTAATGCGTGGGGGGCAGAAGGGTGACCAGTTGTCTGCTGTGACTACAGCAGAGGTTATCTGGGGAGGGTGCACATGGTGGGAGGTGGGGGTGGCAAGAGACAGTGCCCAGGTTGTGAAAGACCCTGCCCTGAGTCTTGGGACAATTTTCAATGCTTTTAGTCAAGGAAAACTCCATGATGGGATTTGTGGTCTCGAAAGTTCCTTTAGAGGAAGAATGGAAGATTAACAGGAGTGTAAGTGAAGGTTTGTAAGGGAGGGTGATGAATATGCAAAGGAGGGTGTGGCCTGAGGAGGAATCAACAGGTGTGGGCGAGAAGGGGAAAGTGCTTGGTAACTGGTGACCACTGCAAGGACCCCTGAGGGTTAGATGGGTGCATTGTCCTTACAATGGGAGGTGCTGCTCAATGGCTTTTTGCACCAGACCTTTGTTCCAACACTTGAAAGAGCAACGTTAGTTTGAAATTTGTCAATATTGTCACCCTAAAGAGTACTGGGAACCCTGGTGGTGCAGTGGTTAAGAGCTACAACTGCTAACCAAAAGGTTGGCAGTTCAAATCCACCAGGCGCTCCTTGGAAACTGTATGGGGCAGTTCTGTATGGGGCAATCTGTCAGATCAGGTCCTGCTCATTCTAAAAAATGTAAAAATTCAGAAATACAGGAAGAAAAAAAAAAAAAGATGAACATTACCGCTGTACCTGTGAATGTGACCTTGTTTGAGAATAAGGTTTTAAACAATTTTATTGTGTTAATAAGGGCATACCAGAGTAGCGTGGGTCCTAAACCTAATCCCTGCTGAGTTCTCTGTTATAAAGAGGGAAAACAGACATGGAGAATTAGACACACAGGGGGAAGACACCATATGATGAAGGAGGCAGATGCATCTACAAGGCCAGAAAAACCAAGGATTGCCAGCAGCTACTAGAAGCTGAAGTAGACGAAGAATGACCTTCCCCTAGAGCCACTGCCCTGAATTCGAACTGCTAGCCTCCTGAACTGTGAGAAAATAAAGTTATGCTCTTTAAAGCCACTCACTTGTATTTGTTAATGGAAGCCTCAGGAGACTAAGATACCATCCAAAGACAACCACTGTTAATATTTTGCTAAATTTTCTTTCTGTTAAAAAGAAAAAAAGGCTTACCTCACACTCTACATTCAGAAATGTCAATTCCAGTTGGATTTCATATCTGAATGTTAAAAGTAAAACAATCAAGCTTTTAGAAGCAAACTTTGGAGGACAGCTTCCAGACCTTCCCATGGGCAAAGATTTATACACAGGTCACAAAACTACTCATAAAAGATTATATGAATACCCAAACAATCATAAAAGAAGGTTTAAGCTATAACATGAAGAACTTGTTAGAAAGAGAAGATATTCACAATACATATATCTGATACAGAACTTGATTCCAGAATATGTAAATAAAAAGAAAGCCCAATAAACAAATGAGAAAAAGATGAGAACAGACACTTCAGAAAAGATGACATGCGAACGGGCAGTAAGCATATGCAAAGTTGTTCAGTTTCATTAGTCATCAGGAAAACGCAAATTAGAACCACAACGTGAAACTACTACCAGCCATGAGGTGGTGGAAAACGAAAAACTAGACAAGATACCGATTTGGGGAGAGGAAGAGGAGCAACTAGCACTCCCACTTTGGAAAATGGACAGGAACTACTAAAGTTAACATGTGGATGCTCTGTGACCTAGTAAATTTCACTCCTAGGTATATGGCCAAGAGAAAGGAGAATGTATGTTGTCTTAGTCATCTAGTGCTGCTGTAACAGAAATACCACAAGTGGATGGCTTTAACAAACAGAAATTTATTTCCTCACAGTGAAGTAGGGTAGAAGTCCAAATTCAGGGCATCAGCTCCAGGGGGAAGACATTCTCTCTCTGCCAGCCTTCTTATCAATGTTCCCCCAGACTAGGAGCTTCTTTGTTTAGGGACCCCGGGTCCAACGGATACACTCTGCTCCTAGCACTACTTTCTTGGTGTTATGAGGTCTTCCCTTTCTGCTCGCTTCCTTTTCCTTTTCATCTCTTCAGAGATAAAAGGTGGTGCAGGCCACACCCCAGGGAAACCCCCTTTACATTGGATCAGGGATGTGATCTGAGTAAGAGTTTTGCAATCCCACCTCCATCCTCTTTAACATAAATTACAATCACAAAATGGAGAACAACTACACAGTACTGGGAATCATGGCCTAACCAAGTTGACACATACTTTTAGGGGGCTCAATTCAGTCCATGACATAGATTCACTGGAAAACATGTCCTGGGACATCCATAGCAGGGCTGTTCATAATATTCTCAATCTGGAAATTACCCAGAATGCCCATTGATAGCAGACTGAGAGAAATAAAACACTCCACAGCAATGAGAATGAACCATCATTCTCAATAAATACACATCAAAGGACTCATGCAGCAACTTAGATTTTCTCAAGGGCATTATGCTGAGTGAAAGGCACCAGACACAGAGTCCATACCAAGTGATTCCGTTTACATCAAGTTCAAAACAGGCAAAAGCAGCCTGTGCTGTTAAGGTCAGGAGGGTGAGACATTTTCTCCCTGGCCCATCTCCAGTACCTTCATCAAGGCAGCCCTGAACTCCCCACCCTGCCCAGCCAGGGACATCTTTCTTGTGAAGTCCACGTCCTCTATTTATCCCCTTGAGTGTAGTTCCTTCAATGATTTGTCTCAACACTCTACCTCCTCGTTGGTCAGTAGCAGCAGTCCTCGGGATTTTGGGTGTGCAGGAACCATCCAGAGTTTTGTTACGATGAAGATTTCCGAGCTCTTCGCCTTGCAGCTCTGATGCATGGTCTGCAGGGCAAACCAGGGATGCACGCTGTCATCCACATTCCAGGTGACGCTAGTGCAGGTGGCTGTGGGGCCTCACTGTGAGAAACAGTGGTATACAACGTCATTGGTGGGAAGGGGGGGAGGCACCTGTCTGGGTCACATTGTTCTTCCCAAGACACCCATCTTAGCCTGGCAGAGAAAGTTAAGTTTTCTTTCTTACCCCTCAGGTGAGGGGAAAGGTGGTCAGAGAGGAGGGCAGTAGAGTGGGCTGCCCATTTGATGGACAAGGGGTGGCCCCACTCCAGGCATATCCTCTAAGAGCGTCACACAGTATGTAGCACAGCTTTTCAGAGGGCTTGGAAGCAAATATTTTAGGTAATGTATATGAAGAACCCTACCATTTGTGGAGTGCCACTTAATTTTCACAACAGCCATCCAGAATAGACATCTCAAATGGATTTGAGATCTAAATATAAAAAATTAAGCAATACAAATACTAGAAGAAAACATGGTGAATTTTCTATAATTTAGCTACAAAGGAATATTTTTCTAAGAATCAAAACAAAAGATTGACACATTTGACTATGTGAAAAGAAAAGAATAGCAGGCTGCATGACCCAAAGCATCAAAAACAAAGCCAAAGAAAACTGAGAAACTGGGAGGAAATATCAGCAACATATACCACAGATATAGAACTAAAATTCCTTATACATTGAAAAAAACTCTTAAATGTTGAGGAGAAAAAAAGAAAATGCCCAACAGAAATTTGAGCAAGAGACAAGAACAGATATCTATATCCCTTAACCAACAAAAACGTCATTCAACCTCATTCATAATCAAAGAAATGGAAATTAAAACCACCCTGAGGTACGATCTCTCATCTCTCAGACCTGCAAAAATAAAAAATAATAACCAACACACGCTGTCAGTGAGACTATGGGGAGACAGGCGCTCTCATAAATTGCTGATGAAAATCCAAATTGTGACAAATCGTATGGAGGGAAATTTGATAATATCTGTTAAAACTACATATTCAATTACTTTTTGACCCAGAAAGTCCACAGTAGGAATTTACCCTGAGCATAACCAACAATATGAAAATAAGTCTGCACAAGGTTATTTCCTCCAGTGTTGTTTGTGGTTGCAAAATATTAGCAACCATTTAACTGGAAGCAAATTAAATGCTCATACATAGGAGAATGGCTGGATAAATTATAGTATGTCCAAGTAATGGAGTAGTATGGGCTATGAAAAAGAATGAGGTAGATCTCTACAAAGTGATATGGAATGATTTCAAAGTGCATCGTTAAGGGGGAAAAGTCAAGTGCTAAAGATTATAGTGTGTTCTCTTTTGGGAAAGAAAGAGGAGAGATTTTCTTTCTATGTTTCTTTTTGCCTGTTTATTTGTGCAAAAAGAAACTTAGAAAGGATAAATCAGAAACAGATGTGACTATTCATCTACGAAGGGGTATAGAAACAGATGGACAGAATGGGAGCTGGGAAGAGGCAAGATGAGGGAGTGCCCCTTTTCTGAGTATGCCTTTTTTTGTAGTTCTAAATTTTAGAACCATAATATTGTTTCACATACTCAAAAACATAAGTAACTAAAATCAATGAGGATAGTGGAATTAAAATGAAACACTACATCAAATTGTATTTCAAATCAATATTATAAACACACTGAAGGTGGGGTTAGAAATCGAGAACTAACCTAAGAAATTATTGAACAGAGTACTTTGACTATATACTCTCAGGCAAAAGAACAAGAAAGAAAGAAAAACAAAAATATTAAATTCTAATTAGCAAGTATGCTTTTCACAGGGCTATGGATTAGCAACTTTATGAAACTATGTATATTCTAGGATTAAGCAAATTGTTGCTGTTAGGTGCCTTTGGGTCGGTTCCAACTTATAGTGACTCTATGGACAACGGAGCGAAGCACAGGACAATGGTCCTGTGCCATCCTCGTGACTGTTGTTATGCTTGAGCCCGTTGTTGCAGTCACTGTGTCAGTCCGTCTTGTTGACGGTCTTCCTCTTTTGCGCTGGGCCTGTACTTTACCAAGTGTGATGTCCTTCTCCAGGGACTGATCCCTCCTGATAACATGTCCAAAGTATGTGTGACTTTGTCTCACCATTCTTGCTTCTAAGGAGCATTCTAGTTGTACTTCTTCCAAGACAGATTTGTTCATTCTCCTAAGTCCATGGTATATTCAATATTCTTCACCAACATCACAATTCAAAGGTGTCAATTCTTCTTCCATCTAATTCATTGTCCAGCTCACATGCGTATGAGGCGATTGAAAGAACCAAGGCTTGGGTTAGACGCACCTTAGTCTTCAAGGTGACGTCTTTGCTTTCCAACACTTTAAAGAGGTCTTTTACAGCAGATTTGCCCAATGCAACACAACTTTTGATTTCTTGGTTGGTGATTCCATAGGTGTTGATTATGGATCCAAGTAAAATGAAATCCTAGATAACTTCAATCTTTTCTTCGTTTACCATGATGTTGTTTATTGGTCCAGTTGTGAGGATTTTTGTTTCCTTTATATTCAGGGGTAATCCGTACTGAAGGCTGTAGTCTTTGATCTTCATCACTAAGTGCTTCAAGTCCTCTTCACTTTCAGCAAGCAAGGTGGTGTCATCTGCATATCGCAGGTTGTTAATTAGTTTTCCTCCAATCCTGATGCCACAATTTTCTTCATATGGTCCAACTTCTCGGATTATTTGCTCAGCATACAGATTGAAAAGTATAGTGAAAGGATACAAGCCTGATGTACACCTTTCCTGGCTTTAAACCACACAGTATTCCCATGTTCTACTTGAACAACTGCCTCTTGATCTATGTACAGGTTCCTCATAAGCATAATTAAGTGTTCTGGAACTCCCATTCTTCACAATGTTATCCATAATTTGTTATGATCCACCAGTCGAATGCCTTTGCATAGTCAATAAAACACAGGTGAACATCTTTCTGGTATTCTTTGCTTGCAGCCAGGATCCATTTGACATTAGCAATGACATCTGTGGTTCCATGTCCTCTTCTGAATCCAGCTTGAATTTCTGGCAGTTCCCTGTCAATGTACTGCTGCAGCCACTTTTGAATGACCTTCAGCAAAATTTTACTTGTGTGTCATATTAATGATATTGTTCCATAATTTCCACATTCAGGTGGATCACCTTTCTTGGGAATAGGAATAAATATGGAGCTCTTCCAGTCAGTTGGTCAGGTAGCAGTCTTCCAAATATCTTGGCATAGATGAGTGAGCACTCCCAGCACTGCATCCATTCATTGAAACATCTCAATTGGTATTCAGTCATTTCCTGGAGACTTGTTTTTCACCAATGCCTTCAGTGCAGCTTGGACTTCTTCCTTCAGTACCATCAGTTCCTGATCATATGCTACCTCCTGAAATTGTTGAACGTTGACCAACAGACTTTGTCTATTCCTTTCAACTTCTTTTGATGCTTCCTGTATCTTTTAATATATTCCCCATAGAATCCTTCAACATTGCAACTCGAGGCTTGAATTTTTTCTTCAGTTCTTTTAGCTTGAGAAATGCCCAGGGTGTTCTTCCTTTTTGGTTTTCTACCTCCAGGTCTTTGTACATGTCTTTGTAATATTTTACTTTGTTCTCTTGAACCGCTCTTTGAAATCTTCTGTTGAGCTCTTTTACTTCATCATTTCTTCCTTTTGCTTTGGCTACTTGACATCCAAGAGCAAGTTTCAGTCTCTTTTGACATCCATTTTGGTCTTTTCTTTCTTTCCTGTTTTTTTAATGACCTCTCGCTTTCTTCATTTGTGATGTCCTTGATGTCATTCCACTACTCATCTGGTCTTCAGTCATTAGTGTTCAGCATGTCAAATCTATTCTTGAGGTGGTCTCTAAATTCAGGTGGGATATACTCAAAGTCACACTTTGGCTCTTGTGAATTTGTTCTAAATTTCTTCAGTTTTAACTTGGACTTGCATATGAGCAATTGATAGTCTGTTCCACAATTGGCCCCTGGATTTGTTCTGACAAATGATATTGAGCTTTTCCATTGCCTCTTTCCATAGATGTAGTCCATTTGATTCCTGTATATTCCATCTGGTGAGGTTCATGCGTATAGTCACTGTTTATGTTGGTGAAAAAAGGTGTTTGCAATATAGAAGCTCTTGGTCGGAGGCGGGGCCAAGACGGCTGACTAGGTAGAAGCTACCTCGGATCCCTCTTGCAACAAAGACTTGGAAAAACAAGTGAATCGATCACATACACGACGATCTACGAACCTTGACCATCAAACACAGATCTAAAGAGTTGATCTGAGTGACAGAGACTGAGAACGAACAACCACAGGGAAGCAGCGACTGTTTTCGGAGCCTGGAGCCAGAGTCCCAGTCAGGAAACCTTGGCGCTAGGCTTTGGACTGGGTGCAGGGAGCTGAGCAGGGCATCCTGAAACTGCGCAAACACACAGGATGCAGCCCTAGCCCCCAGAACTGACCTCGGGGGAAGCCCAGCCAGTGCATGCAGACAGCACAGTGAAGCGGCTGACAGGAGGAGAAGTCACCGGGAGGCAGCAACTGGTTTTGGAGCCAGAAGTGTGGGGTCCCAGCCGGGGAACCTTGGCGCTGGGCTTTGGACTGGGAGCGGAGGAGCTGACCACGGCTTCTGAGACAGCGCAAGCACGGGACGCAGGCCTGACCCTCGGGGGCAATCTCTACCCAGCCAGTGCACACAGTCGACGCACCCCTCGGGAATCTCAGATAAAACAGTCATCCCAAGCAAGATAAGTAACTTTGTCGATATTCCGGGGTGCTACTCTCTCCTATTTAGCTGAACCCTCCCCTCCCCTTCCCAGGTGGCTTCATTAATATTGGAATTTCCTGAGCCAGAGAGTGAACTGCGTTGAGGTTTTTCTTTCTTTCTTTTTTGGTCTTTTCCTAACCTATTCTCCTGGCCTGAGAGAAGCAGCTACAAAAAACCCAGGGACCAAAAATCCTTCCCTAATTCGACTAAAAACACAGAACCAGCTGCAGCCAATCATATGTGATCCACAGTCTTGGGCTTTCATCCCTACAGGGAACAAGGTGGCTATTATACTGCAAAGGCAATTCTGATAGGGATCAGACTGTAACTGTTTTAGCAGTTACTGGAAAGACAAGTTTCCCAGGTCTGATACCTCTGCGTGTTCAACAGAGCCCTCACTGACCCACAACAGGGAACTGAGGGCTGAAGCTCCCCCCAAACCACCTAGCCTCCTGCCTTAGGGGTCTAAGGAGGGTGACACCTACCAAACTGTAGAGGTACTTGTATTGGGGGCCTAAGGTACAGCTGCAGAGCCCACCCACCAAAGTGCTTTAGCAATAGAGACACACCTATCTCACTGGCACTTGGGGGAAGCCTGTCAGCATCCTGCCCCCCCTGGAGTGTGAAACCCTGCTGCTACTAGAATCTCGTGCACACAACTATCACCACTACTCCTCTAGGTGGATAGGTGACAGTCTGCACCACACACTTGATGACCCAAAATCAGATTCTACTCGAGAATAGTGAATGGACTCTTAGGCTTATATATCTGGTAACAGCCCAAACCAGCTGGTGATAGGACATAAGTGATTCAAGGGCTACAAAAATCAAGACAGCACAATCTAGTAGCCCATCTATGTATATTGAAACAAAACAAAACAAGATAAGACTCAGTGAGCAAATATAGAATAAACCACTACAATATCTTAGTGATGGCTCGGAGACAGCAGTCGATATCAAACCACATAAAGAAGCAGACCATGATTGCTTCTACAACTCCCCAAACTAAAGAAACAAAATTTTTCCCAAATGAAGATACAATCCTGGAATTACCAGATGCAGAATATAAACAACTAATATACAGAATGCTTCAAGACATCAGGGATGACCTCAGAAATGAAATAAGGCAATCTACAGAAAAAGCCAAGGAACACACTGATAAAGCAGTTGAAGAACTCAAAAAAATTATTCAAGAACATAGTGGAAAAATTAATAAGTTGCAAGAATCCATAGAAAGACACCATTCGGAAATCCAAAAGATTAACAATAAAATTACAGAATTAGACAACACAATAGGAAGTCAGAGGAGCAGACTCGAGCAGTTGGAATGCAGAGTGGGAGATCTGGAGGACCAGGGAATTGACACCAATACACCTGAAAAAAAATCAGATAAAAGAATTTAAAAAAAAGAAGAAAGCCTAAGAATCATATGGGACTCTATCAAGAAGAATAATTTGTGTGTGTGATTGGAGTCCCAGAACAGGGAGGGATGACAGAAAACACAGAGAGAATAGTTGAAGATCTGTTGGCAGAAAACTTCCCTGACATCATGAAAGACGAAAGGATATCTATCCAAGATGTTCATCGAACCCCAAACAAGACTGATCCAAAAAGAAAATCACCAAGACATATTATCATCAAACTTGCCAAAACCAAAGATAAAGAGAAAATTTTAAGGGCAGCCAGGGAGAAAAGAAAGGTCTCCTTCAAGGGAGAATCAATAGGAATAAGTTCAGACTACTCAGCAGAAACCATACAGTCAATAAGGCAATGGGATGACATATATAGAGCACTGAAGGAGAAAAACTGCCAGCCAAGGATCATATATCCAGCAAAACTCTCTCTGAAATACGAAGGTGAAGTTAAGACATTTACAGATAAACATAAGCTTAGAGAATTTGCAAAAGCCAAACCAAAGCTACAAGAAATACTAAAGGAAATTGTTTGGTCAGAAAACCAATAATATCAGATACCAGCACAACACAAGGTCACAGAACAGAGCATCCTGATATCAACTCAAATAGGGAAATCACAAAAACAAATTAAGATTAATTTTAAAAAGAAAAAAATGCTCAAAACAGGGAATCATTGAAGTCAATATGTAAAAGATCACAATAATCAAAAAGAGGGACTAAATACAGGTGGCATAAAACTGCCATATGGACAGGGATACAAGGCGATATAGGACAATACAAGTTAGGTTTTTACTTAGAAAAATAGGGGTAAATATTAAGGTAACCACAAAGAGGTATAACAACTCCATAACTCAAAATAAAAACCAAGAAAAACATAACGACTCAGCAAACATAAAGTCAAATACTATGAAAATGAGGAACACACAATTTACAAAGAACAACGTCTCAGCACAAAAAAGTAAGTGGAAAAATGAAATTGTCAACAACACACATAAAAAGGCATCAAAATGACAGCACTAAACACATACTTATCTATAATTGCGCTGAATGTAAATGGACTAAATGAACCAATAAAGAGACACAGAGTCTCAGACTGGATAAAGAAACATGATCCGTCTATATGCTGCCTACAAGAGACACACCTTAGACTTAGAGACACAAACTAAAACTCAAAGGAGGGAAAAAAATATATCAAGCAAACAATAAGGAAAAAAGAGCAGGAATAGCAATATTAATTTCTGACATAATAGACTTTAAAGTTAAATCCACCACAAAGGATAAAGAAGGACACTACATAATGATTAAAGGGACAAGTGACCAGGAAGATATAACCATATTAAATATTTACGCACCCAATGACAGGGCTGCAAAATATATAAAACAAACTTTAACAGAACTGAAAAGTGAGATAGACACCTCCACAATTATAGTAGGAGACTGCAACACACCACTTTTGGAGAAGGACAGGGGATCTAGTAAGAAGCTCAGTAGAGACACGGAAGACCTAATTGCTACAATCAACCAACTTGACCTCATAGACTTATACAGAACACTCCACCCAACTGCTGCAAAGTATACTTTTTTTCTAGAGCACATGGAACATTCTCTGGAATAGACCACATATTAGGTCATAAAACAAACGTTTGCAGAATCCAAAACATCGAAATATTACAAAGCATCTTCTCAGACCACAAGGCCATAAAAGTGGAAATCAATAACAGAAAAATTAGGGAAAAGAAATCAAATACTTGGAAACTGAACAATACCCTCCTGAAAAAAGACTGGGTTATAGAAGACATTAAGGAGGGAATAAAGAATTTCATGGGATGCAACGAGAATGAAAACACTTCCTATCAAAACCTCTGGGACACAGCAAAAGCAGTGCTCAGAGGTCAATTTTATATCCATAAATGCACACATACAAAAAGAAGAAAGAGCCAAAATCAGAGAAGTGTCCCTACAACTTGAGCAAATAGAAAGTGAGCAACAAAAGAATCCATCAGGCACCAGAAGAAAACAAATAATAAAAATTAGAGCTGAACTAAATGAATTAGAGAACAGAAAAACAATGGAAAGAATTAACAAAGCCAAAAGCTGGTTCTTTGAAAAAATTAACAAAATTGATAAGCCATTGGCCAGACTGACTAAAGAAATACAGGAAAGAAAACAAATAACCCAAATAAGAAACGAGATGGGCCACATCACAACAGATCCAACTGAAATTAAAAGAATCATATCAGATTATTACGAAAAATTGTATTCTAACAAATTTGCAAACCTAGAAGAAATGGTTGAATTCCTAGAAAAACACTACCTACCTAAACTAACACAATCAGAGGTAGAACAACTAAATAGACCCATAACAAAAAAAAGAGATTGAAACGGTAATCAAAAAAACTCCCAACAAAAAAAAGCCCTGGCCCGGATGGCTTCACTGCAGAGTTCTACCAAACTTTCAGAGAAGAGTTAACACCACTACTACTAAAGGTATTTCAAAGCATAGAAAATAACGGAATACTACCTAACTCATTCTATGAAGCCACCATATCCCTGATACCAAAACCAGGTAAAGACATCACAAAAAAAGAAAATTACAGACCTATATCCCTCATGAACATAGATGCCAAAATCCTCAACAAAATTCTAGCCAATAGAATTCAACAACATATCAAAAAACTAATCCACCACAACCAAGTGGGATTTGTACCAGGTATGCAAAAAAAAAAAAAAAAACATGATGAAGAGAAACCAGATAACTGGGAGCTCCTAACAATCAAACACCTATGCTCATCTAAAGACTTCACCAAAAGAGTAAAAAGACCACCTACAGATTGGGAAAGAATTTTCAGCTATGACATCTCTGACCAGCGCCTGATCTCTAAAATCTATATGATTCTGTCAAAACTCAACCACAAAAAGACAAACAACCCCATCAAGAACTGGGCAAAGGATATGAACAGGCACTTCACTAAAGAAGATATTCAGGCAGCTAACAGATACATGAGAAAATGCTCTCGATTAGTAGCCATTAGAGAAATGCAAATTAAAACTACAATGAGATTCCATCTCACTCCAACAAGGCTGGCATTAATCCAAAAAACACAAAATAATAAATGTTGGAGAGGCTGCGGAGAGATTGGAACTCTTATACACTGCTGGTGGGAATGTAATATGGTACAACCACTTGGGAAATCTATCTGGCGTTTTCTTAAAAAGTAAGAAACAGAACTACCATACAACCCAGAAATCCCACTCCTCGGAGTATACCCTAGAGAAATAAGAACCTTCACACGAACAGATATATGCACACCCATGTTTATTGCAGCTCTGTTTACAATAGCAAAAAGCTGGAAGCAACCAAGGTGTCCATCAACAGATGAATGGTTAAATAAATTGTGGTGTATTCACACAATGGAATACTACGCATCGATAAAGAACAGTGACGCATCTGTGAAACATTTCCTAACATGGAGGAACCTTGAAGGCATTATGCTGAGTGAAATTAGTCAGAGGCAAAAGGACAAATAT
This sequence comes from Loxodonta africana, assembly GCF_030014295.1. Classification (NCBI taxonomy): domain Eukaryota; kingdom Metazoa; phylum Chordata; class Mammalia; order Proboscidea; family Elephantidae; genus Loxodonta; species Loxodonta africana. Next base: position 228,317,754 of record NC_087343.1, read on the forward strand.
TGTATAAGACCAGTATTATAAGATCTTGAGAAAAAGTATAAACTGAGAAGAACACATACTTTTGTGGTTACAAGGGGGGGGAGGGAGGGAGGGTGGGAGAGGGTTATTTACTGATTAGTTAGTAGATAAGAACTACTTTAGGTGAAGGGAAGGACAATACTCAATACATGGAAGGTCAGCTCAACTGGACTGGACCAAAAGCAAAGAAGTTTCTGGGATAAACTGAATGCTTCAAAGGTCAGCGGAGCAAGGGCGGGGGTTTGGGGACTATGGCTTAAGTGGACTTCTAAGTCAATTGGCAAAATAATACTCTTATGAAAACATTCTGCATCCCACTTTGAAATGTGGTGTCTGGGGTCTTAAATGCTGACAAGCGGCCATCTAAGATGCTTCAATTGGTCTCAACTCACCTGGAGCAAAGGAGAATGAAGAACACCAAGGTCACACGATAACTATGAGCCCAAGAGACAGAAGGGGCCACATGAACCAGAGACTTACATCATCCTGAGACCAGAAGAACTAGATGCTGCCTGGCCACAACTGATGACTGCCCTGACAGGGAGCACAACAGAGAACCCCTGAGGGAACAGGAGATCAGTGGGATGCAGACCCCAAATTCTCATAAAAAGACCAGACTTAATGGTCTGAATGGGACTAGAGGAATCCCAGCGGTCATGGTCCCCAAACCTTCTGTTGGCCCAGGACAGGAACCATTCCCAAAGACAACTCATCAGACATGGAAGGGACTGGACAGTGGGTAGGAGAGAGATGGTGATGAAGAGTGAGCTACTTGTATCAGGGGGACACTTGAGACTGCGTTGACATCTCCTATCTGGAGAGGAGATAGGAGGGTAGAGAGGGTTAGAAACTGGCAAAAGGGTCACGAAAGGAGAGACTGGAAGGGCTGACTCATTAGGGGGAGAATGATTGGGAGTATGGAAAAAGGTGTATATAAGCTTATATGTGACAGACTGACTTGATTTGTAATCGTTCACTTAAAGCTCAACAAAAATTATTAAAAAAAAAAAAAGAAGCCATTGGTCTTGCAAAATTCTATCATGCTATCTCTGGCATCATTTCTATCACCAACGCCTTATTTTCCAACTACAAGTCTTTCTTTGTCTCCAACTTTCACATTCCAATCACCAGTAATTATCAATGCATCCTGTTTGAATGTTTGATCAATTTCAGACAGCAGAAGTTGGTAAAACTCTTCAGTTTCTTCATTTTTGGAATTAGTGATTGGTGTGTAAATTTGAATAATAGTCATATTAACTGGTCTTCCTTGTAGACCTATGGATATTATTCTATTCTGACAGTGTTGTACTTCAGGATAGATCTTGAAATGTTCTTTTTGACAATGAATGCAATGCCATTCCTCTTCAATTTGTCATTCCTGGCATAGCTGACCATATGATTGTCTGATTCAAAATGGCCAATACCAGTTAATTTCATCTCACTAATGCTTAGCATTTCGATGTTTATTTGTGCCATTTCATTTTTGACCATTCCCAGATTTCCTAGATTCGTAGTTCACACGTTCCACATTCCTATTATTAATAGATATTTGCAGCTGTTTCTTTTCATTTTAAGTCATGCCACGTGAGCAAATGAAGGTCCCAAAACCTTGACTCTAACCACATCACTAAGGTCGACTCTACTTTGAGGAGGCAGCTCTTCCCCAGTCGTAATTTGAGTGTCTTCCAATCTGAGGGGCTCATCTTCCTGCACTATATCAGACAATGTTCCACTGCTAGTCATAAGGTTTTCACTGGCTAAATCTTTTCAGAAGTAGACTGCCAGCTCCTTCTTCCTAGTTTGTCTTAGTCTGGAGGTTCAACTGAAACCTGACCTCCATGGGTGACCCTGCTGGTATTTGAATGCTGGTGGTATCACAGCAACACACAAGCCCCCACAGTATGACAAACTCACAAAGACGTGTGGGGGATTGAACAAATAGGTAAGTATATTGTGAGTAACAGGAGAGCCAGATTTCTCACTGTCAGAGAAGATAATTAAATTTCGGAAAAAAGGAAAGCTAGAATAAACCCAATAATATAGAATAGAGATAAACAGATGGACAGATAAGTGATGACAGATAGATAGATAATAAAACCAAAACCAAACCCTAGATAGATAATAAAACCAAAACCAAACCCATGGCCACCGAGTTGATTTCAACTCACAGTGACTCTATAGGACAGAGTAGAACTGCCCCATATGGTTTCCAAGGAGCTGCTGGTGGATTCGAATGGCTTGCCTTTTGTTTAGCAGTTGTAGCTCAGTGTAGCTCTTAACCACTGTGCCACCAGGGATATATATATATATATATATCCCACTTTCATCCACGCAGAGGACCGAGAAACAATGACACTCCAGCAGCAATGAACAAACCTACTACCAGGATTTGGTTTCTAAATACCACTTATACTGGTTCCAAAAGAAATCAGGCTCCTTGGAGAACAATTCTTGGGAGTACCATGCAAACATGCGCCATTAGTAGCTGGGGATCTGCAAGGAGCATCATCAATATCTGTTATGCCCAACATCTCCTTTGCTGTGCAACATTGTGTTGGGAGCATTAACCGGGGCAGCTGTACAGGGAAAAGCAGTAGGAAGTGTAAGAATTGGAAAAGAAGATGTAACTTATGATTTGATTGTATACTAACACAACCCAAAAGAATTAAAGGAAGTTACTGCAGAAAATAAAATAAGGTGTGACGTAACAGGTTATAAAAAGAGCATACAGAAATGAGCATTCTTCCATACACACGGTAACGCTGAGAGGGCATAATAGAAGAAAAATCCCATACATAATATAAAATGAATAAAATAAAACCATATAAAATAAATAAAAATAGACAAAATAGAAAAGATTATAACAAAAAGTAAATATAATAAAATAAATAAAACTAAAGATTAAAACAAAATATATAAATAAAGCAAAGCATGAATAAAACAAAATTAATAAAATAAGTAAAATAAAACAAACCAAAATAAAATGAAACAAATTAATTAAACAGGATAAAATATTAAATTAAGTTAAATAAAAAAGAACTCTAAATGTAATAAATCAAATAAACATAAAAAAATAACACAAAATAAAAGTAAAGGAATAAATAAGGCAACCTAAAGTAGAATAGATATACCAAAATAACGTAAATAAAATAAATTAATTAATGAAAAATATAGAATCAAATAAACTAAATACAAAAATAAATTAACCAAAGACAATTAACGAAAATTGGTTAAATTAACTAGTTATTTAATTAATTTAAAATAAAATTAAAAGAATAACAAATACAAATTTAATGAAATAAAATTAATAAATAAATAAAACAAAACCACAGTAAAGATAAAATTAATAAATAAATAAAACAAAACCACATAAAATAAAATAAAGCAAAATTTAATGAAATAAAATTATAAAACAGAATAAATATATATAAAATAAATAATTAAAATTCTAAATATAATTAAAATAAACAAATTTGAAAGCATAAAATAAAACAGAATAAATAAAATTATATAAACAAGCAATATAAAATTAATTAAATTAATTTATAATTTAAAATAAAATAAATATAATGAAAGAAAAGAATAAGTAGGCAAATAAATAAAACAAAATAGATTAAATAAATAATTGAACCAAAACCCAAAAAATTAAAAATATATAAAAAACAAAATAATTAAAATAAATTCATAAAATCAAAAAATTACAAAATACATGACACAATTCAATATAAATAAAATATACCAAGTAAATTTAATGAAATAAAACGAATATAGCAAAACAGATAAAATGAAAGGAATAAAACAAAAAATTTAAAAAGAAGTAAGTAAATAAAGTAGAATAATACACTAATTATATTAATAAAATGAATAAAAATAAATAAGAACTAAATAACTAAATAAATAGGATAAATAAAACATAGCAAAAAATAAATAAAACAATAAAATAGCATAATTTATAAGTAAATATATTACATTAAATAAATAAGACACGAATAAAATGAAAGAATTAAAATGAAGAAAACTAGTCAAAAATAAAGGTAAACACATAAATAAAACAATATATAACAAGTAGAATAAAACAAAAACTAAAATGAAATAAGTAAAATACAATAAAATTAGTTGAAAAAAATTAATAAAATTAATTAAAATAAGTGAGTAAATATTAAATTATCAAATTAAATAAATAACATAAAACAATGAAATTAAATTAATTGAAATGATGGAAGGAATACACAGAGTCACTGTCCCAAAAAGAACTGATTGACGTTCAAACATTTCAGGAGGGAGCATATGATCAAGAGCTGATAGTATTGAAGGAAGAAGTCCAAGCTGCTCTGAAAGCGCTGGCAAAAAATAAAGCTCCAGGAACTGACAGAATACCAGTTGAGATGTTTCAACAAACGGATGCAACACTGGAAGCGCTCATTTATGCCAAGAAATGTAAAAGACAGCTGCCTGGCCAACTGACTGGAAGAGATCTGTATTTGTGCCCTTTCCAAAGAAAGATGATCTAATGGAATTTGGAAATTATCAAACAATATCACATGCAAGTAAAATTTTGCTGAAGCTAATTCAAAAATGGTTGGAGCAGTACATCATCAGGGAACTGTCAGAAGTTCAGGTCAGATTCAGAAGAGGCCATGGAACCAGGGATATCATTGCTGAGGTCAGATGGATCCTGGCTGAAAGCAGAGAATACCACAAATCCCTGTGTTTTATTGACTATGCAAAGCCATTCAACTGTGTGAATCATAAATTATGGATAACATTGCAGAGAATGGGAATTCCAGAACACTTAATTGTGCTCATGTAGAAAGAGGCAGTCGTTTGAACAAAACATGGGGATACGGCATGGTTTAAAGTCAGGAAAGGTGTGTATCAGGGTTGTAGCCTCTCACCATACTTACTCAATCTGTACGTTGAGCAAATTATCCAAGAAACTGAACTATATGAAGATGAACGGGATCGGAGGCAGACTCATTAACAACCTGTATTACGCAGATGACACAGTCTTGCTTGCTGAGAGTGAAGAGGACTTGAAGCACTTACTGATGAAGATCAGAGACCACAGTCTTCAGTATGGATTGCACCTCAACATAAAGAAAACAAAAATCCTCACAACTGGACCAATGAGCAACATCACGATAAACGGAGAAAAGATTGAAGTTGTCAAGGATTTCATTTTACTTGGATCCACAATCAACCCCGATGGAAGCAGCAGTCAAGAAATCAAAAGACATAGTGCATTGGGCAAATATGCTGCAAAAGGCCTCCTTAAAGTGTTAAAAAGCAAGGATGTCACTTTGAGGACTAAAGTGCGCCTGATCCAAGCCCTGATATTTTCAATCGCCTCATACGCATGTGAAAGCTGGACGATGAATAAGACGGAAGAAGAACTGATGCCTTTGAATTGCGGTGTTGGTGAAGAATATTGAATATACCATGGACTGCCAGAAGAATGAACAAATCCATCTCGGAAGAAGTGCAACCAGAATGCTCCTTTGAAGCAAGGATGGCAAGACTAAGTCACACATACTTTGGACCTGTTATCAGGAGGGATCAGTCCCTGGAGAAGGACCTCATGCTTGGTAAAGTAGAGGGTCAGTGGAAAAGAGGAAGACCCTCAATGAGATGGGTTGGCACAGTGGCTGCAACAATGGGCTCAAACACAGCAATGGTTGTGAGGATGACAGAGGACCGGACAACGTTTCATTCTGTTGTGCCTAGGGTTGCTATGAGTCAGAACCGACTTGAGGGCACCTAACAACAATAACATGGATTGAATTTACATTAACTTCCTAATCCCTCTACCTGTGAATGTGACCCTGTTCGGAAATAGGGTCTTTGAAGATGTTATCAGTTATGTTAACATGAGGTCATACTGGAGCAGGGTAGGTTCTAATCCAACCCAAGTGATGTCTTCTTGAAAGAAGAGAAGAGACACAGAGACAGGGAGAGAGAGGAAGAATGCCATGTGTTGCTGCAGCTGCAAGCAGAACAACACCTGGGTCACCAGAAACTGGGAGAGAGGCAAGGAACACATTTTCCCTCAGAGCCTCGGCAGGAATCAACCTGGCCAACACCCTGGTCTTGGACTCCCAGCCTCCAGAACTGTGAGATGACAAATATAACCTTATAACCCACCAGCTTGTGATATTCTGTTATGGTAGCCCCAGAAAACCAAACACTGGCCTTTCCTGAGCCCATTTATTGTCTGCGACATGGGGGTTTCTCTTGAGTGAGTGAGGCGTCCTGTACAGCCCTGGCCACAGTTCCAGCACAGGGCACACTCCATGGTGGCGCTATGGAGGGCTCTGACCAAACCCCACTACCCCACATGCTCTCTGACAAGCCCACAGGGTTGAGAGCTCATAGCAGCCCTGGCTGCCTCTCCTGGGCTACACCTGGTTCCTGGGCTGGCGAGTGCACACAGGTGCCTCCTCTAACCTTCCTCCCTGGGGCCTGCCTGGCATCGGGGGCCCAGTCCACCCTCTGGTGCATGGTTACTGGGCTCAGGATCCAAGCTGAAATTTCCTGGAGTGGGTTTCACCGCCAAAGACCCGTGGGGGGCTTGGAGCAGGGGTCTGGCTGGTGGACTCCTGAGCTTGCAGGCAGACCCATCACTGGATGCTATCCCAGGGCTGTCCAATCCATCCCACAGTTTCTAGAGTGGGGTAGGGAGTCAGACAGCCTTACTACCCAAGGCAAGGGCTGGGCAGGGAGGTGGGAATGCCAAGGTCAGACTCAGAGTTTGTCATCACTGAGCACCCCTGACCACATGCCAGGCTGCTGCTCCAAACACATTCCCCTGGCAGGACCAGGGACCTAAGTTGAAGGGTCACACAAATCCACTGTCCCAATGGAAGGCTTGTCCACCCTTGGTGTCTTCCAGGCTTCTGGCGAGGGCAGAGGTGAGGCTCTATGTCCTGGGTCCTTGGTCCTGGGTCCTCTATCCTGCATCCTGCATCCTGGATCCTTGGTCCCAGGTTATATGTCCTGGGTCCTGAGTTCTAACCCTAGGTTCTGGGTCCTTGATCCCAGGTCATGTTTCGTGGATCCTGGGTCCTGGGTCCTGGTCCTGGTCTTGGGTTCTGGGTCCTGGCCTGGGTCCTGGGTCCTGGTCCTGGTCTTGGGTTCTGGGTCCTGGCCTGGGTCCTGGTCTTGCGTCCTAGGTCCTGGTCCTGGTCTTGGGTCCTGGGTCCTGGTCTGGGTCTTGGGTCCTGTGTCCTGGTCTTGGACCTGGTCCTGTGTCCTGGATCCTGGGCCTGAGTTCTGCATCCTGGGTCCTAAGTCCTGTGTCTTACATCTTAGGTCCTTGGCTCTGAGTCCTGGGTTTTAGTCCCTGAGTCCTAGGTCCTGGGTTCTGTGTCCTATGTCTTTGGTTTTGAGTCCTGGGTCCTAGGTCCTAGGTTCTGGGTCCTGGGTGCTGAGTCATGGGCTCTGGGCCCTGATTCTGCTCAGAGGTACTGGGTCCTGAACTCTCTGAGTTCAGGGCCCTAGGTCCTTGATGCTGGGTCATAAGTCCCCCGTTCCTAGTCCTAGTTTCGGGCTCTGAGTCCTGGCAAAGACTCTGGGTCCTGGGTCCTGGGTCCTGGGTCCTGGGTCCTGGGTCCTGGGTCCTGGGTCCTGGGTCCTGGATCCTGAGTGTTGGGTCCTTGTCCTGGATCCTGAGTGTTGAGGCCAGGATCCTGAGTATTGCTCCTGGGCCCAATTCCTGCATCCTCAGTCCTGGTCCTTGTTCAGGTCCCAGTCCTTATTCCTGGGTCCTGGGTCCTAGACCTTGGTCCTGGTGCCAGGTCCCAGGTCTTGGGTTCTAGATCCTGAGTCCTGGTCCTGGGTTCTTGTTCTGGTTTCTAGTTCCAGAGCCCTGGTTCCTGGGTCCTGATCCTGGGTCCTGAGTCCAGGGTTCTTGGTCCTATTTCTGGGTCTTGTGTCCTGAATCCTGGGTCCCAGGTCTTGGCCCTGAATGCTGATGCTTAGTTTAGGCCCTGAGTCCTGTGTGTTGGGTTCTGGCCCTGATCCTAGGCCTTGGGCCCAGAGCCCTAGGCTAGGAGCTATAAGCTTGTTTTGAGTCCTGGGTCCTGAGACTGAGTCCTGGTCCTGGGCCCTTATTCTGGTTCTTGGATCCTGAGTCCTGGGTCCTGGATCCTAATCCTAAGGCCTGGTCCTGAGTCCTGATCCTGAGTCTAGATCCTAAGTCCTGGGCTCTGGTTCCAAGGCCCGGAGCCTTATGTCCTGGGTCCTGGTCCTAGGTCCTGAGGCTCTCTCCTGGGTCCTGGGTCTTAAGTCCTGGATCCTGGGTCCTAGCTCTGGAACTTGGGTCTTGGTATGCCCCACCCCACTCCCAGCTCCACCTTGGCCCACTGGACCATCCAGCACCAGCAGAGGGCACTCCAGGCCCTCCCATGTGCTGCCCACCCAGGGGAAAGGTGTTATTCTTCAGTGTTTCCGTTTCCCCGGTTATCTGGCTGTCTGGGGCCCCCCACGAGAGGGCTGTGCTCAGAGGGGGAGGAATGTGTAGGAATTTTTACATGCAGCTGGCATGGTGGACACCAAGGTGGACCCTGGCCCCCTCGGAAGCGGTAGACTCAGCAGTGCAGCCAACCAGGCCAAACTGGACCCCCACCCCATTGGGTGTCCTGGTCACCGCTGGGCGGCCCGCTGCACACATGTCTAGGTCCCCGGGGGCTGCAGGTTCCCAGGACAGGGGTCCGGGTCCCATAGCCTGGTGCCACACAGTCTATCACAGCTGCTGCCTGCTGTCCAACCCTGTGTGCCCCCTTGATGAAGGAAGCTGTGTCCTCTCCTGACCTCTTCAGCCCTCTTAAAACCACCAGCCAGCCAGGTCTGGGCCCGCACCACTGCTGGGAAGCCGGGCCTGCCAGGTCGGGAGTGAGGGGCCAACAGCCCTCGCCCTCCGCTCCCGCTGAAACAGCAGTCACAGCTTTGAGGCTGTGTCTGCATGTCCTTGGGCCGGAACTCCGGGGTCTCTGCCAGACCTTTGCGGGGAACACAGGCCCAGAAACCTTCCCCTTCCGCCTCCTAAGGGGGGCAACTCCCACCAGTGGACCCCCTTCCCCAGCACCACCTGCGAGCGCCTGGCGCCTACGGGATGGCTGTGTGGGGGGTTGCCCTGACCACCGCTGCTGTTACCCCGACACCCACTGCCTCTTTTGGGGCACAGGTCTCAGATCTCTCACCCAGGAGAGGAGACTGAGCTGCCCTCGGTCACACAGCTCGGGTGAGATGTCCTGAGCCCAGCTCTGACAGCCCTGGTACCTCCAGGCACGAGGCCAGCAGCATCTCGGAACCATGGCATGGTTGGGCCGAGAAAGGGAAGGTCTTTGCCGCCCTGCAGGTGTGGTAGTCCTGGGGCAGACGCTTGGGAGGAAGCTGAGCGGGAGGGGAGGCTACTGGACAGGGTCACAGTGACACAAAACAAGGTCACTCAGTGCTTGTGCCTGAGCGGAAAGGAGCACCCCCTTTTCCCCAGGGGCCGCTGGCTTATGAGGGATACCCTGGCCGAATCCTCTCCCTCCTCCCTAACTCAGGCCTCACTGAGATGGCTTTGTGACTGAGATGGGCAGGCGATGGGACCCCGGCCAGAGCCTTCCTTGGCCAAGAATGCTTCGTTAGTGAGTGAGGCGGGGGGGAACCCCAGGGAGGAGGGACGCTTACCCCAGCAAGAAGGTGAGTGTGGAGGTTACAAGAGCGGTGAGGGGATCGAGCCCCTGAAACAAGCCCCCACCTGGGCACCAGAGCTTCCTTCAGCCCTCATGAGTGCCAGGTACGTGGGGCGAGGGCATGACATGCCCACCCTCCTGGAAGCTCAGAGCCAGGGGTGAGGAGAGAAGATCCTCCTGTACTCCCCAGGCCAGGGCCATATGTGCTCCTGCCCACTCACGCCCTCAGGGCTAGACCTGGGGTTAGAAGCCCATGGACGGAATCCCCAAAGTGACCCAGGGAGAGTCAGAACCCCCACCCCTGGGCTGGCAGTGCCTGGAAGAGGCCGGGAAGCCAGAGAAGCAGTGGGTGCGGGACCCTGGGTCCTGGGTGGTCTCACACGACTAGTGTCTGCATTTTCTCATGAGGAGGCCCTACTCCTTCCCGGCTCCTTGCAAGGCTGTCAGCCCCTGCAGCCCCTAGAGCCGCTGGGAGGTCAGTGCGCGGGAAATGAGTCTTGTCCATAGGAATGCTCTGGCTGCCCTTGGCCACTGTTGGGACCCCTCAGGAGGCCCAGGAGCCCAGGTGTCCCGAGGGCGGGCAGTGGTGGGTCCTACTGGTCCAGCTGCCCAGGAAGCTCCCACCCCCTGCCCCAGCTGGCTGCCCCTGCCTCCTCTCTGGCTCCCACAGCATCTAAATCTGCTCCTCGGCTCTCAGGAAAGGAGCCAACTTTCTCCCACAGGCTCAGACAGCTATTAAAGAAATATTATTGCCAGATGTTTTGCTTTTTCCATAGAACCAGAGGTCAGTATGAGGTAACTGGAAAAAGATTAACCTGTCTAAACCCACAGCCAATGAGTCCCACGTCTCATGGCATTCTGGAGCTCTCACCCCTGGGTCCAGTCCTGGGACCCCCCAGACACATGAGTGAAGCCAGGCAGCTGCCTGTGCCTCTACAGGGTCCACGCGCCCACCCAGCCCACTCAGGCAAAGAAACTCCTCTTTACAAAGGAAGGGATGCCTGTTCTAAGGACCTGTACTTTCAAGGACCCTGAGAATGTCGAGGAACAAATGGTTTGTGAACAGGATCTCTGGGGTCAGGAGTGACCAGGGCCAGGTCCACCCAGTCCCATGCTGTTAGGGCCCCTCAATGGCCAGGGTAGGAGTGATGCTCAGACCCTTCACGTTGTCCTTCCTGCCCCCCACCCTGACTGTTCTCCTATCTCTGTGCTCCCTGCTCGAAGGGAGGAGTAAAGACCGGCTTCCAGAGCAAGGACTAGGCGAGGTTGTGGGGCAGGGGCAGGGCTGGGGTGCCCGTGCCCTCTCCTGCTCTTTGCCTGGGAGAAGGGGGACCTTGTCCCATCACCTGGGATGCTGCGTTGATCTCTGGTCCCAGTGAGATCCCAGAAGGGCCCTCTTTGCTCTCTAAAGGGTCCAGGTTGGAAGGCGAATTTGATCGTTGTACCCCTCATGTGGCTCCTTTTCGGGTTTCCTTGTTCAGTTGCTGGCGTCTTTTTCAATGGACTCATGGCCTAGCAAAGTTCTGCATTTCACTGTGACCGGACAAGGAAGATCTCAGCTTTGGACAACAGAGCAAAAATAAACCAGGCCACGGTGCACGGCCCTGGGAGGGCTCAGACGACCTGCCAGGCTTCTGGAGCGTGGCTGAGGACTGAGGACAGGCCAACCCTTGGAGCTGGGAGGGAGGGAGGTCGGAGGAGGCTGCAGAGGGCTTCTCGGTACCCAGTTACAGGAATGCAGTGCACTCCACAGCAGTTATTAAAAGGGAATGAGCCAGGAGGCAATTCCTAGTGAGTGTGACGCCTCTCACCCCGCCTAGCCCTGGGTTTCCGAGACATGTGACAGGCTCTGCTCTGACATGCCCTGAGTGCACTAGTGTCAGCTCGTCCTGGGGTCTCGCCTCCCATCCTCTACACGGCACAGGTGCAGAGGTACAGTGTGGGGAATGGGCGCCCAGGGGCAATCGCTAAGTTTTGTCCCCCACCCCCCAATTTCAAGACGAATAGACGTTGATAGCAGCGGCATGTCAGCAGAAACGCCGTCCCCCCTCTGGTCCGGCTCTTGTCAGTCAGGTGGTTTTCATATCGGTGGAGCCTCAGAATGGCACTCTGCACCTCGTCTTGTGCCCCCTTGGACTTGTGCCTGGGAGCAACTGCCCCTCTCTGCAGCTCCCCTGCCACAGCTCTGCACAGATGTACCCAGGATTGTTGCAAGGACCCACAGCCCATCAGACAGCCCCCCATTGCGAGGCTGTGGCGTGTCACCTGGGCTTTCCTGTTACAGAGAGTGAAGCAACAAACAGGCAACCAGGAGCTTTGTGTGGATGCCTGTGGGGGGCACTCCCAGCCGTGATGGCGCTATGGATGGGGCCCTATTCCACTTTTCTCCCCCAGCGGGGTGTCAGAGGGTCTGCTCCCCACACCTCCCAGCAGTAGGCACTAACACTCCCCATGCTTCTCTATCCTGCGGGTTAAGGGCTTGGATTTCAGCTCCTTGGCCTGAAGGTACTCCTGTGAGCACTGTCCTCTCCTCTTTGCCTCATTTTCTGCTGGGGTTTGCACAACTTTTCTAAGGGCAATGCTGGGGGACAGGGCAGTGCTGGGGGGACAGGGAAGTGCTGGGGTGGACAGGGCAGGGGCGGGGGGACAGGGCAGTGCCAGGGGGACAGGGTGGGCCTGGGGGACAGGGCGGGGCTGGGGGACAGGGCGGGGCTCGGGGACAGGGCGGGGCTGGGGGACAGGGCGGGGCTGGGGTGGACAGGGTGGGGCTGGGGGGGATAAGACAGTGCTTGGGGGACAGGGCGGCGGGCCATCCAGTCATCAGTGGGGTTTCAAAGTCCGCACAGGCACAGCACCCTGGAGACGGCATGTGTGAGTGTGGAAAACATGATTTTCCTAAATGAATCATATTCTAAGTTGGGAGGAAAACTCACTCTATAGTTGAGGCATTAGAAAGAAATCAAAAAGGTCTTTGTTCAGCAGATGCCCAGAGGTTTGAGTCTTTGGTGTGTGTAAATGAGGGCGTCACTCCACCACCCCGCCTGAGACAGGCAGGACGTTCAGGAGACACCCCCTCCATTTAGCCCCTGTCACCTCCTTATTCAGCGCCAGCTGGCCCCCGGGCTGGGCTGCCACACCCCTCCTGGACCTTCTGGGTGGAAAACCTCCAACGTCTCTGCTCCAAGCCTCCTTGAAGATAGAGGGCAGCCTCCCTGTCCGGAGCAAATTCTGGGGCGGCTGGGGGGACATGATGTGCTTTGGACACTTCCCTGAGGTGGCCCTCTCCCCACCCAACCATGATACCAGCAACACCAGAGGGCTGGGCATGCAGACCCTCTTCCCAGCTGAGTCCTGTCCACTGCCCCCAACCCTGTGGTCCCTGGGGCCTCTTCTAGAGTCGAGTTTCCCGAGCGTGTCCAAGGGGCCCTGGTGGGAAGGAAAGGGGCCGGCCCGAGAGACAAGGGTGTCCGTGGCCAGTGATCAGGTCTGTCTCGCTGAGCCACATACCAGCCAAGCAGCTCAGGATCCTCGTGTCTGGACACATGGGGTGAGGTGTGGCAGGTCTGACCCCCATCAGTGAGCATCACCTGGGAATGCAGCTGGAAGCCCCTTGTGTGCTGAACCCTTTGTGGCTGTAAACATACAACTGCAATTAAAACACTTCATTTCAGACCAGGAAGCCAGTATTTGGCTGTAGAGGATTTTACCCCCAAGGGCAGCATCGTCTGAAGGGCTCACCCGGCCCTAGAACTGAAGAGTGGCCCTAGTACTCTAGCCATGCCGGTCACCTGGCCATCTAAAAATCAGAAGGACCCCATCCAGGAGGAGCTCCACGCTCTGGACCCAGGCCCTGCAGGAGGCTGGGTAGACCCTCAGAGCATGTAGGGTAAGGTCAGGTTGGCGAGCCCAGGGTCACCCCCAGTGGGCCAGAAGGACCAGGCTCTGCCCTGACCCCAGACATCAGTGCACAGCTCAGTCCAGGGGACAGTGGGCCATGCATGGGACCCCACGTGTTCCAGAGGTGTGGCTGGCTGATGGGTGGCCGAGGGCAATGCCCCCCATCCTCAGTGAGGGGTGGGCTCACCGCTGGCCACCTCCCTTCTGGGGAGACATGCTGAAGGCACAGGGCATGCGGGGTTGGGGGGCCGTGAATAGGTGAGTTTATGTGGGGGACAGGAGGACCTCAGCAACAAGAGCTGCCAGGAAAAGGGCTCAGGCAGGTCACGCCAGGTGGGGCTCCCAGGCGCCCAGGGACCCTCCTCCGCACCTGTGGGACCTATGTGCTATATGACTACGGCATTGTTTGAGATCATATGTTGCAGGGGCAGAAGCTTCAGCGACAACACAGTCAGAGAACAGACACTCAGTATTGTCCGGCCGAGCCCGGATTTCTCTGTCTGGAGCCAAGGCCACTCGTCTGTCTCTCTGTCCCTTCTACCCTCACCCCTAACCCCCAGTCAGGGGCGCCCATGCTGGCTCCAGGCCAGGACCGAGACAACAAAAGGAGCCCTTCCCCAGTAGGGGTAAGGTGCGGCTCCCCTGCAGTGGTGTGTGCCCTTCCCCTGTCCAGCCCATGGTGGCTGTGGGGCAAGAGTGTGGTGGTTATCGCCCACTCCAGGTCCCCTGGGAGCATGCAATCAGCACAGACGAGGTTCCACACTTTGCTGGGACCCTGTGTTTGTTTCCAGCCTTAGGGATGCAGGGCTCCTGGGGAGGCCCATGAGGGGGACAGAGCCTACTCCAGGCCCCACAGGGAAACCCAGCGAGCTGAGCATGTGCTACAGAGGTGACAGTGGGGGTGTTTTCCCACCCACAGAAGGGAGCCTTGGCGCCCTCTCCCCTTAGCCGGGGGCTAGGCTTGTTCTAATGGCCCCTTTGGCAGCAGACAGATGGGCCTGGTCGGGACCCCTGTGCACAAGCACGGCGCATCAGGGCGCTCTGGCTCAAAACATTGGGGTTGGAGGGAGAAAAGTCATGTCGGGACCCCTCTCCTGTGCTGGGGTTTGCACCTCCCTTCCCTGCGGGCTTTCCTCACTGCCCCTTTCATAAGGACCCCTTGACCGGCCTTCGTGGTGGGCATCGCCCTTTTCTGCAGGGCCCACCTCCCCTGAGTCTCTGCCCGGCGGGGCGCAGAGGGTCCCACGGGCCGAGGGAAGGTGTGGATGGCCCCCTGTCCAACGCAGGCTCGCGACTGTGCTTAGAGATTGTGCCAGCGGGCGGCCGGGTCACCCGGAGGAGGCAGGGCGGGCGCAGCCCCTCACTCCGCTCCAGAGCCGGCCGCACAGTAGGTCCTGGGAGCCGCGGCGGCCGCCACCCGGTTTCCCCGGAGCAAAAGGCGGCGGAGGGGGAAGGTGGGGAAGGAGGGAGGAAGAGGATTGAGCAGCGGAAGATTGGCCCGGCCTTGGCGGCGGAGGGGGCGCTGTTACTCCACGGAGGGACGGCGGTCGGAGCGGGCGGGGAGCGGAGCAGGAAGGGCGGCGACGCCGCGTGGCTCCCGCTGTCCTCTCGCGCCCCGGGCTGGGCTGGCTGCGCCGGCGGTCCTCTCCCCAGCTGCGCGCCCAGACGCTCGGGTGGGGGCAGCCCCAGGGTCTCCGTTTGCAGCCCAGCCGTCTGTGAAGGCAAAGGCGGTTTCAATTAGGATCCTCTTTCCTACCAACCACTTCCATCCACTTTTATGTGTGTTTGTGTGTTTTTAATCTAACAGCAGAGTCCCGTCCTGTGCCCGCTCTTACTTTTCGAGGCACCAGAAGACTCACAAGGGAAGAAAGGAGAGAAAGAAAACCAGAGGACTCCATTTCCTGGGCGCACTTTTCTGGGCCCTGCAAAGGGCTCATCTCCGGGCCACTCTCCCCCCGCCCACCCCCGTCAAGGGCCCATCCACAAGCCTCATGGCGCGATCATACCCTCACCCCGAAAGCATGAAGGCATGAAAGGAAAGCGCCTTGCTCTTGGCCAGGGTGCCCCGGGAGCCTCTGACCACTTCCCCATGTCTGTGGGGAGCCCCTGGGGGCGGGGGAGGGGGACAAATCACTCCCCTGGAACTGCTGCTCGGCCTGGGAGGTTGGGGCCCAACTCAGGGCACCGAAGAGCAGGGGGCTTCTCCCAGGTCACTGGCCCCAGGATCCCAGAAGGCCTCCAGGGAACAGCCCTGTCCCCCAAACCTGGGCCCCTCCCAAACCCATCTCCTCCATCCTCCAGGTCATGCCCTGACCCCTGACTCCTATTCCCTAGAGGGTACACTGCCTGTCTCACCCTACCTGGCATCCCCTAGCTGCTCCCTCCCAGCCCTGAACACCTAAGTCTGGTTTCCTCCTGCAATCACACCTGGTTATTCCTTGCACCCTGCAGGCCTGCCCCTCTTCCTGGAGTGCCCCTGTCTAGAGACAGCCCCTGAGGCCCAGGACGGTTCTGGGGTGCTCCCAGGCCAGGCAGGGCTCCCTCCCCTTTTGCCATGTCTCTGTGGGTGATTGCCAGCTGTTTCTGGGTCTCAGACAAGGGTCCTGTCAGGGTCCAGCCCCCCTTTCCAAGCAAAGGAGAGGTGGCCCAGCCTATAGCATCCTGTGAAAGAAAACACTCCCAACCGCAAGGTTCCACCCCCCCCCCCCCCCGCCTTCACACTGGGACGGGATGGTGGGCTTGCTGCCCCGTCCCCTCCCAATGGTGCCCTCTCTGTGCTCATCGGCCAACCAGGGTTCAGCTCAGGGCTGGCTCATAGAAAGCTTCCGGACAGGTTGGCTGCTCGTGGCCCACAGAGTCCTCTTCTGGGCATCCATCTGTGTTGGCGATTTCTGCAGTCACAGGACTTCCCTCCTGGTCTCACTGGTCACGGCCATGCCAGGCTGCAACACCCTTACCAGTTGGGCACTCTCTTCCTGCCTTTCCTTCTGTTCAACAAGTTCCCTACAAAGAAGCAAAGGCTGGCTGGCCCCAGGTTTTCACCTGCAGCACCAACTTCAGCAGAGAGCAGACCAGCAGCCTGGGAGTTTATGGGAAAATAACTGTGACTTTGATTTTCATTACCATGTAAATTGGTGAAAGCAGTGGAGAAGTGTTCTCTAATACTCAATGGCTAGTAAATATAATATAAGATGGTGGTGGCTAAGTGGTAGAATTCCTCCCTTCCATGCAGGAGACCTGGGTTCAATTCCTGGCCCCTGCACTTCACGTGCAGCCACCACCTGTCTGTAAGTAGAAACTTGCTTGTTGCTATGATGTAGGACAGG
This sequence comes from Loxodonta africana, assembly GCF_030014295.1. NCBI lineage: Eukaryota > Metazoa > Chordata > Mammalia > Proboscidea > Elephantidae > Loxodonta > Loxodonta africana. The sequence continues at coordinate 228,334,675 of NC_087343.1, forward strand.
TTTGCTGAACGTAATCTTTGTCCAGACTAAGACAGACTAGAACGAAAGGCCTGGCGATCTACTTCTGAAGAACACTATGGATCACATGGCCTGATCCTAAACCCACCATTGGGATGGTGAAGGACCAGGCAGTGTTTTGTTCTGCTGTGCATGAGGTCGGAGCCCTGGTGGCATGGTAGTTAAGTGTTCGGCTGCAAACCAAAAGATCAGCAGTTTGAATCCACCAGCTGCTCCTTGGAAACTATGGAGCAGTTCTACTCTGTCCTATAGGGTCACTATGAGTCGTAATCAATGGCAATAGGTTTTTTTTTGGAGGTGGGGGGCGGGTGTGCACAAAGTCACCACGCATCAGGGGCCGAGTGGACGGCAACTAGCAATAACAGTAGCTATGAGAGCCATGTATCTATCTGAAGCTTCAGAAAACATGCTGTAGATACCCAAGAAGCAGAATCAAGCAATAGTTGGGGAATAATTATGGGACAAGAAGCACAGTGTAGTAGTCCCCACTTGGATGCTAACCAGAACCCAGCTGGATGTTGGGTCAGGGCGCTCCTCACTGTGCCTCTCAGTTCTGACTTCTTCCCAGTCTTGAGCACCCTGGAGATGGCGTCTCTTCCCCAAAGCGGCAGCAGCTGTAAATTCACTGGGTTCCAGTTCCTCTACAATCTGCTACTACCCCCCACGCGGCATGGGAGTCACGAGGCAGCATAGTCATTGCAGATGACTTTGGTCACGAATCTCCAGTGCATGGTCCCAGGAGGGCAGGGCCTTGTCTGTCTGGCACTTCACCCCGGGTACCAGACCACCTGGGCCTTGGGAGTTGCTCAGCACCTGTGGGTTGGAGGACTGGGTTTTCTGCATGGTTACTGGACGTTGAATGGCCTGCATTTGTGTGTGTTTGTTGGGGGGTTGTCAACACTGCCAGAAGCAATGGCAGGCCAGGCTCTTGATGCCACATTTCTTTCATGGGGACCTGGGAGAGTCCCTGAAGACAGTAGGGGGTCAGAGAATGAGAGGGTAGAGACAGCTCACTCCAACTGAGCATGAAAAGTGCAAGGGGAAAGGGGTCTACAGAAATACACCAACAGGGGCAGGCCTGGGGTGGGATTTGAGGTAATTTTTTAAAAATTTAACTTGATTGTGGTGAAAATATATTTAACAAAACATATACCATCTCAGCAATTTCTCCATGTCCAATTCAGTAGCACTGTATTTTCTTTTTGATATTTTCTGTACTTTTCATCTTTTGCCCCAGGAGCAGCCACACTTTTAAAGTCAGCAAAGACTACCGATGGAGGCGTGTCAACAGATGTATGCAAAGTGATCACACTTCTACAAAAATGTTAGGGGAGAGAAAAGACCACAAGAAATGCAGGCAAATACTGAGCCTGGTGACCTCTGGGGTGGTATTTTTCAAATTTTCCATAATGAGCACCATAAGAGAAACAGAAAAGGGTGTTTTAGGCCGTCGTCACTGAGCTGTGAAGTGAGGGCACCACCAGGCTGCAGTGGTGTGGGGACGCCCACATTGGCACCACCCTGAGACGGAGCCAGTTGCCATGAAGTCGACCCCTCCTCATGGCAACCCCATGTGTGTCAGAGTAGAACTGTGCTCCACAGGGCTTTCAATAGCTGAGTTCTTAGAAGTAGATTGCCAGGCCTTTCTTCTGAGGCACTCTGGGTGGACTTGAACCTTCAACCTTTTGGTTAGCAGCCGGGTTTGTTCACCATTTGCAACACTGTCTTAAACTGTGCACCCTCACGCACCCCCAGCCCTGCCAAGAGTGAAGTGGGGTGCAGAGAGGCCAAGAGTCGATCATGACATGTTTGAGCCCAAGGTGTCTGCCAGACAAGACAGCGGTGATGTTGGTGCGTCCTGTTGTCCTCACTGTCACACCAAAGCTCGTCACTACACGTTCACACGCCACAGCCACAGACTCACTAATGCAGAGACAGTGGTACTCGTGAACTGCCACCAAAAGCCACCGGGTAGGGTGCTCAAGCTGGGGAAGATGTTCTGTGTGATGGGATGGGCAGTATTTCTTTCCATCTGTGTAGATAATATGTTGGTTATCGCTTGCCACATAACAAACCATCCCCAAACTTAGCAGCTCAACACACACGCGCGCGTGTGCACACACATACACACACACTTGTTATCTCACCGTTCCTGTGATCTAGGTGTCTGGGCAAGGATGAGCCGGGGCCTCTTTCTGAAGCTGGTGGTATCTCCCTTTCTCCTCCCAAACCTACAAGCTCAGTAGAGTTACCACTCTTTGCAGACATGGAGAGGCCAAGTGACCAGCGTGATTGGATCGAAGCCCATAAACCAGTGTCACTCAGCACCAAGCAGGCAGCACCAAAACCCTAGGAGCAGCAGAGAGATGGTCACTCCACAGTCTGGATGAAATACGTGGCCCGCAAGGAAAGCTGGACCATGAAAACGGAAGAGAGAAGAATAGATGCGTTCGAACTGCGGTGTTGGCAAAGAATACTGAATGTACCATAGACTGTCCGAAGAACGAACAAACCAGTTTTAGAAGAAATACAACCAGAATCCTCCTTAGAAGAAAGGGTGGCGAGACTTCAGCTCATGTACTTTGAATACATCATCAGGAAAGGCCAATCGCTAGAAAAGGACATCATGGCTGGTAAAGCTGAAGGTCATCGAAAATGAGGGAAACCCTCCATAAGATGGACTGACTGACGCAATAGCCCCTGCAGTGGACTCAGATATACCAAGGATCACGAAGATGGTGCAGGACTGGTCTACCTTTCCTTCTGTCACACACCAGGTCGTCATGAGTTGGGGCCGACTCAATGACAACTGACAACAGCAACGGAATTACACGCACAATAAGCTTTTAATCCCATGAAGTAGATACGGGGAAAATATCAGGTGAAATTCCAGAGCAATAATAGTGGGTAACGGAATGAAGTATGACTTAAAAATTTTCTCTCAAAGTTCTCTTTAATATGGTGATACAGCTTTCCCATGTTTTCAAGTGATAAAACATTTCAACTCTTAGACCAGTGTCAAGAACTCCAGTTCTGGGAAAGGTCTTCTGGAACCTTCTCTGGGACGGGGTGGGTCTGGCCACATCTGGGTCCCCCCTCCCCCAGTGTGGAGTCTACAGTACATGTTCTTAAAATGTATATTTTTTGTTCACACTGCTTCACATAGTGAAAAAAGGAATTAGCTTCTGAAACTATGTATTTAACTGAACCGTGGAGAAATATTTGCATGGAAAATAACTTGGAAATTCGACAAAGCAATGGGTTTGAAACATTTAGACAAATACGAACATCAGTTGTGGAAAGCAAGTAGCGTGGCCATCAGGGTAAACACCGCCATCAATTCCACATGAAGGCGTTGGGATTGGCAACCACCAAGAAATATTTCAAGGAAATTTGTTTTGAGTTAGACTTTCTTTTTCCGACATTTCCAACTCTGCTGCTGTTTTGTTCTATGGTGAGAACTACGGTCCACTGTAAACAAATAAAAATACTCCAGAACTTGTGAAAAAATAGGAAAAATCGAATTCTTCTTTAGCTGAGTAGGATGCTGTGTCAAAGCTATTCCAGGGAATACTGGCTTTCTTTTTCAGGATGGTTCTAGAGGGAAAGGACCCTAAACCAGGCTCCTGTGACTCACTCCCAAGTTGCAGCCGCACCCCCAGCCCGGCCCAGCCCCTCCCTGCCTCTGCCCCCTCCTTCTCCCTCGCCCCTCCCTGCCTCCCTCCCTTCCTGGGCTGTAACTCCAGCCAGCTGCCGGAGAGCAGAAGACCACCTCTCTCTTGCCTGCCTCTCTGCTCTCCCTGTCCCCTCTCTGGGCCGACCCTACCTTCTCTTGTTAGCGGGGATCCGCGGCCAGCGACATGAGGCTGGCTCGCACTCTACTCCCCCTGCTGCTGCAGGCCTGCTGGGCCACCGCCCAGGACGTAGACGTCCCAGCCAACTCGAAGGCCATTGCGTTCCAGGGTGAGTGGGCTTACCCTATCTCTGTCTCAGTGCTTTCTGCTGCCGGAGAGCCGAAGTCCGGGACCAGACACAGCCTGGCTGTTGCCGGGCGAGCAGGGCCCCACGCTCTCCCATTTCTTAAGAGCTGCAGATGAGGGGGCCTTGTGGGGGTGCTGAAGGTATCTCCCCATCCCCAGGAAGGCCTCTGGGCTGTGTCACCTCTAATGTCTCTGCTGCTGAAGGGAGGTGAGGCTGGACGGGATGGGGGGAACCACCAGCAAGAAGCAGCAAGATCTTTCTGCTCCCAGTTTTTTTTTTTTCCATTTTGTGTGGACATGGCCTAATCTTTTATCCCAAAGGTCACTGTGATGGCCAAGTACTGTTTTTCCTAGCTCAATTAATTCCATTTGATTCCATGCCTGACAGTTGACCGTGGAACATGGTCACCTGTTCAGATCACACCTTTATTCTGAAGATCATGCCCCCAGTAGTTCTGAATTTGATTTGAAAACTTTCTGGGAAGAAATGGTTCTATTTGTCAAGCCCGTGGGAACGGGGGCATTCCTACCCTTCTGGAGGGTCGGTTATAAGACAGACATTCTAACGCCAAGCCAGGTGTGATTTCAGAGACATAGCAGGGGTCTCTCATTGTCAGCCCCTCTGTCCCCTCTGCTCGAGGTGAGCACTTTTGCTGTTGAGGGTGTGATTGTGCGGCGGGGAGGGGTGACAGTAACTCACCTGCCCAGGGAGCCTGAACAGCGCTGTGGTAGGTGGCGGATGGGAGGGGACTCACCTGGGCGAAGGCACAGGGGCATGAACCTGAAGGACGTCTTATTCCCACCTGTGCCCAGACTGCCCAGTGGACCTGTTTTTTGTCCTGGATACTTCGGAAAGTGTGGCCTTGAGGCTGAAGCCCTATGGGGCCCTGGTGGATAGGGTGAAGGCCTTCACCAAGCGTTTCATCGACAACCTGAGAGACAGGTAAGAATGGAGCACACCTTGACAATCTCTCCTTCTGCATTGCTACCAGGACTCTCAGAGAGGAGGCAGGGACCCAGAAGACCTTTGGCCTGGTGTCAGCCCAACACTACCCGGAGGGGCAAGCCTGGGCCTCAGCTTCCCCATCTGAGGAGAGAGCATGTTGGCCATACAGCTCCAAGTACCCTCCTTAGGTTCAAAGTGTTTCAGAGGGGTGAGAGTGATGCTGAGTTCCACACAGCCCTGTGAGGCCGCAGAGCAGGCTTGACGGTGTCACTCAGTGGGGACCGGTGAGGACTGTGCTGAGACTGGGGTTCACAGTATCCCCAACGCGTGGCCAGAAAAGGTGGCTTTCCCTCAACAAATGGAGCAAAAAAACCAAAAACCAAACCCATTGCCATTGAGTCAATTCTGACTTATACCTACCCTAAAGGACAGAGTAGAACTGCCCCATAGAGTTTCCAAGGAGTGCCTGGTGGATTTGAACTGCCAGCCTCTTGGGTAGCAGCTACAGCTCTCAAGCACTACACCACCAGGGTTTCCACAAATGGAGTGGGTTCAGTGAATTGGCAAGAACCCAGGGGAGCGTGCAGTTCAGCCTGCTGGCTGCAGAGGGCGCCCCTCTTTAACACCTGGACGGGATGCCCAAGTGCATGGGTTTGATCTCCTTCCCCATCAGATGCCACCAGCTGAGGGGCTGGAGGGGCTGGAGGCACTGGCCCGCCTCACTTAGCGCTGTGAGAGGCAGAAGCTCTAGGCTTCCGGAACCGAAACTAGATAGGGCTTGGTTCTGGGGTTTGGGGTGTGGCACATTCACTCATCCATTCATTCATTTACTTGCTCATCCGTTCATCCAGTGGACCCACACAAGCCCCAGGTGTACGTCAAGCTGAGGGGTACAGGGAGGCATGGAGCTCCGGGTGGTGGGCAGTGGGTGCAACTGGGAACATGGACATGCCCATCCTGGGCCATGCGGAAGGGTGCATTAGACTCCCTGACCTGTGAGGGGGGAGCCCCCACTACACTGCAGGCGATGGAGGGGGGCGGCACACACAAGGGCTTGGCCAGTACAGGCCCTCCTATTTCTTGCCCAGTCCATCACCTCTGACTGGAGCCATGAGGGGACCCTGAGCCTCCTGCCCCCCAGGAAGGGCCACACAGACCATTCAATCATCCCTTCCACGCCTGAGGGATGTCCTGCTCAGAACTCTTATGGGACCAGAAGTCTCGATTGACCTGAAATGCCCACGTCCATGAAGGCCTCACGGGATGAGCTGGTGCAGAGATGGGGATGGGGCGAGGGCCCGGATATGGCCGGGCCTGGCAGATAGAGGTCAGGAGGCTGTGCGGTGGCTGTGTGGTCCTCCCACAGCAACTCTCTCCAGATGCCCTTGGCCCGTTATTGGCGTTTCTGGCCCTCAGTTTCCCCATCTGTGAAATGGGGTCTGGCCATCTGCTATCGGTGCTGTTAGTCTGCCGAGTAGGCAGGTGGGGCAGGATCACCTGCAGGCCCCGGAAAGAGCAGATAGATGCCTGGGAGGCTCGGGGGAGGGATTGGCTGCACCTGGACCTACAGTAGGGGAGGGACCCTGGGCCTCTTCCTGGGAGTCAAGGGCTCATACCCAATACTGCCGTATCAGGGTCCCACTTAGCGCTCGCCTGCCTCCTGTCTGTGTCACGGCTTAAACATTTGGCCGTGCAGGGTCTGTTCCTTCTGCTCCCCCTTCTGTGACCCCCCCTTCTGTGACGCCTCCTGGCACTGGACCCCCACTGCCCGTGTCATCTCCCAGGGCCAGGCCTTCTTGGGGGCTCACGCCGGCTGGTCCTTCCCTGGACCAGCGAGTGTGTGGCTCTTACTCTGAGCACTGAGGCGGTGGTGGTGAAGTCCGTGGTCTGCTCAAGGGAGCACCGCACAGTGAATCCTGGGCACCACACTTGTCTGTCCTGGGGGTCTCAGAAGGCCCCACTCCTCCTCTCCCTCATCCCACCCCCACCCCCTCTGTGTCTCACAGGTACTACCGGTGTGACCGCAACCTGGTGTGGAACGCAGGCGCACTGCACTACAGTGACGAGGTGGAGATCATCAAGGGACTTACCCGCATGCCAAGCGGCCGCGATGAGCTCAAGAGCAGCGTGGATGCCGTCAAGTACTTCGGCAAGGGCACCTACACTGACTGCGCCATCAAGAAGGGGCTGGAGGAGCTGCTTGTCGGGTGAGTGGGCCGCGGCCACAGGTGGCTGTATCAACGGCCCTGCGCAGCCCTGGCCCTTTCCTGAAAGGCACAGGCCCTCCTCCCTGCTTTGAGAGGCTGCCCAGTCTCTGGCTTCCCTTGACCTGTTTCCTGAGTGAACTGTGGCCAGGGCAGGGCCAAGTGACTGCCTGTGGGCACACCAAGTGGTACAGAGAGAGACAGAAATAGGGGCAGAGAGACAAAATAGAGGCAGAGAGAGACAGAGACACAGAGATGGAGATACACAGAGAGACAGAGAGATAGAGACAGAGAGAAGGAGACATAGCCAGACAGAGAGAAGAGAGGCTGCGAGATGAGTGTTTGCTGAAGAAGGCAGCCTGTGGGTCGGCGCTGTCGGTGCTTCAGCACGGTCAGTGTATTCAGCTGGTAGTGGTGACAGGCAGATAACAGTCAGGGTGGACAGAGTGGTTAGTCCAACCAGAGGCTTAATCTGTGGCTATACAGTTCACCCCAGTCACTGTCCCCAGTGTCCCCCCTCCCCTGTGGTGCACAGATTTCCAGACGTCTGCTCCATCCGCCCTGTGGTGGTGGGGGCCCTATGGTTCTCAGGATTATGGCCTTAGGTGGGCCATAGTCTTCATGCCCCACAGCCTGGCTGAAGGCTCTGAGCTCTCAGGCAGACAGTCGCCAAGTGCTGGCAGTTCGTCTGCAGTTAACCTGATCACGTGGTTCCCTCTCGTGACGCAGGGGTTGGGGCCCACGGGCTGCGTCACCAGGCAGCTGGCTGACCTGGTCTGGGTTAGAGGCTGGAGGAGGTGCCTTCGCGGCATCTTTCCTATTGGGAAGAGATTCCAGAAGTTGAAGCTTGGGTGCTAAGTTTTACTCTCTCAGTGCCTGCTGTAACAGAAACACCACAAGTGGGTGGCTTTCACAGACCACAATTTATTCTCTCAGTTTAGGAGGCTAGAAGTCTGAATTCAGGGCACTGGCTCTAGAAGAAGGCATTCTTTCTCTGTCTGCTTTGGGTGAACGTCCTTGTCTCTTTTGAGCTTCTGTTCCTCAGCTCCTTGGTGACCTTCACCGATCTTCCCATTGGGTGGCATCTAACTTCCCCTGTCTGTACTTCCTTCTCTCTGTGCCTGATTGGCTCCTTTTCTATCACGAGAGTCTCATTAACATAACAGAGAAAACCCTGTTCCCAAATGGGATTCCATCCACAGGTATAGGGGCTAGGATATAAGACACATATTTTGGGGGGACGCAATTCAGACCATAACAGGGAGCATTCTCATGGGGTGTACTTGCACCCTTATGTCCACCCAAAGATGGGAAGACATGGCTAAGTATCAGCGCCCCCATGACAGGGACGACACCCAGCTGCTGGGAGAGTGCCTTCCTCTGAACTGAAGTGACATTGGAGGAAGGCCAGCCTGGTGCTTGTGCTCATGAAGAGGGAGGTTGGGGATCCCTGACCAGGCTCAGCCCAGGCCCTCAGCTGCCCACAAGGAAACACAGTTCAGTGCAAAATCATGACAAAGCCAGAATAGCTGGTTTGATTTGTTTCGTTTTTCAAATGCGTTTTCCAGGCTGAGGGGTTATTTTTCAGAATGTCCCGAATTCTTTCTCTACAATAGCAATGGGAGTGGGGGGGTGGGAGGGTGGGGGTGGGGGGAGTTGATGGTCAAAACCACGCCTCTTATGGGTGAGTCACCTAGAAGAGAGTGTGGCATCCCCAAGCCTGCGCCCACTGCAGAAATGGCAAAGTAACACCAAGGGAGCTTTAAGGGCAAGATGAGGTAGACCCCTGAGCTGCTCTGACCACCGCTCAACAGTGGCAGGGGGAGGTGCCAGGAGGAGTGGGTGCAGGAAGAAGAGACCCAAGAGATGCAGGCACAGGGGGTGGAGGAGAAGGAGGAGGAGGTGCGGGAGGAGGTGTCGGCCTCTACTCCCCTTTTTCTTTTCCCCTATTTGGTCCAGAAGAAGCCCTCATGTGTCCAGCATGGGGCTGGAGGGGACAAGCTTCCTTTGTGGCTCAGTGAGTCCTTGTCGCTTCCAAGTTAACAAGGAACCACAGAGGCAGGAGTGCTGAGTCCAAGTCCCCCTGTCTGTTCTTGTCTTTACAGAGGTGTGGTGGAACTAGATCTAGGCTGCTGGGTTTAGGGATGTGGCAGAACCTGAGAGCACGGTCACATGTGGAGCCATGGAGAGAAACACTGGCCACCCTAAATAGACACACATCCATTTATTCTGAAAATACTCTTAGAGCGTTTCCAGGTGGTCCAGGAAGAGGCTACGTGCCATCTGTATTTTCAATTTTCATCCTCTCCCCTTACTTTAAACCTTTTTTTCTTGAGAAGAGCCCCTATTTTGTGTTTGGGGATGCTTTGTGTTTGAGGCTATCTGTGGGTTATCCTGTTATTTTTTTTTATCACATCCATTTCCCACAAAAATAAATAGTGGCCAAGCAACCATCATTTGCAGCCACGTACTGATACAATCAGCCAAACCAGCCCAGCCATCGTCACGCATTTGCTGGTTAATTAAGCCATCAGTTCATAGTCTGTAAATCAGGGTTACTAGGTGCCTTGGAAGTAATCGTCCTCACCGGTTCGTCTCTGCTGCGAGGGCCCGTGCCTCTTTTGCCTGGTGTGCATGCATCTTTCAAATCATTTGTAGAGACATGTGAGCCCACAAAATCTTTATCTTCTGTTTTAAAACCCTTTTTATAATCTTCGGTACGTAGCCAGGATCAAAAAGAGAAACGGAGTGTCCATATGGAACAGATTAAAAGCCATGTTGCAAAGCCACACACGTCTCCCCTGCTGCCTATCACCCCCCTCCCTGGGGATCTCTGCCCTGTGGTTTACTTTCAGGACTCTGCACGGGGGTGGAGGGGCGTGCCCTGAACCCCCACGATCAGTCTTGTGGGGAGAGCCTGGTGTAAAGGGCAGGTCTGACTGTGCCCCACCCTTTCCAGGGGCTCCCACCTGAAGGAGAACAAGTACCTGATCGTGGTGACAGACGGGCACCCCCTGGAAGGTTATAAGGAGCCATGTGGTGGCCTGGAGGATGCCGTCAATGAGGCCAAGCACCTGGGCATCAAAGTCTTCTCAGTGGCCATCACGCCTGACCACCTGGTAGGACCCTACTGCACTCCCGTGCATGCGTCCCCACAAAGCTGAGGCTGGGGGTGGGGGGCACCCAAGACAAGGTCTGCAGAGGGGTCAGGGGTCCCTCATCTGCATGACGCTGCACTGACAGCAGGCTCTGCCACCCTCTATGCCCCCTCCCAGGTGCAAGTTCAGGGTCTGTCTCAAGGGCCCCCACCTCCCCAGGACTCTCGTGTAGCCCCCTTGAGGTGGGGACACCCTCGAACAGGCCAAGCCCTCACAGACCTGGTGCTTGGGCTCCATGCATCAGGACCATGAGACCCTCAGAGGGTCAGGGTGCAGGTTGGGTTGGGCGGTTGGGCTGGGCTGGTGGGCTGTCCTAGGTGGCAGGTCCACTCCCAGGCTGTGGCCCTAACGTCCCCTCCTTGTTTGGGTCGTCCCCGGCTCAGGAGCCCCGGCTGAGTATCATCGCCACCGACCACACATACCGGCGCAACTTCACAGCGGCCGACTGGGACCAGACGAGGGATGCGGAGGAGGCCATCAGACAGACCATTGACACCATCATCGACATGATTGTGAGGGCTGCACACCCCCATGCCGTTTGTCTGGAAGGCTGGAAAGTTCTGTGGCCACCAGTAAAAATTAACTCGGCTTTTCCTTTTCACTTTCCAGAAAGATAACGTGGAGCAAGTGGTAAGAAGCCCGTCCTCGTCCCCCGTCAGCAGGGTGTCGCCTGCCCCTTCAGCTGCCCTGGGTCTTACCCTACCCCTTACCCCCCACCCCCACCCATGACCTGGGTGCTGCTGGGGTCACCATTCATGTCTCGCCAAGCCTACCGGAGTGGGCCAGGTGTTGGGGGGCCATCTGTGCTCCCCAGTGTCTGACTCATGGCTTCTGTTTCCCGCACAGTGCTGCTCCTTCGAGTGCCAGGTGAGTGTGGGTGCAGCTGCCCTTGGGCCTGGGGCCATCCTGACGCTGTCTCGGACTGACTGTCTCTTGTGTCTTGCAGCCTGCCAGGGGACCTCCTGGACCAAGGGGTGATCCTGGGTACGAGGTGAGTGGCCACACTGGCTCTGTGCTTTTGTCTAGCAAAGCTGGTGGGAGAAAGGTCCCTGAAGACTCAGGTCTAGGGTTTAAGGACAAGGCGGGAAGCCAGCCCCTGGTGCCTGCCCCATGCCGGGCTGTGCACAGAGGGCAGTGAAGGAACCTGACATCGGGGGGATGCCCCTGAACCAGGGGTGGTTAACAGCCGGATGTGGTGGGGCCAGGGCAGCAGCTGTGGCTGTATGGAATACGGCAGCTCCCAGACCTGCCCGGAGGTCTGACCCACCCAGCCCCCTTCCCGGTGGTCTGGGAGCAGGAGAAGTGTGGGGTCTGTGGTAGAGGCCATGTCCTTCTGAAGGGAACTCTCCACGTACCATGGACCTGCACCCCGTCTCCGGCCAGGGCCCTCTGTGTAATAGCGTGGAAACCTGGGTCCTATGTTCACAGCTTGGGAGACGGCACATCCAAGTCCAGGTTTCTGGGTGCTCGGTCTGCATGGCCGGAGTCACCCCAGGGGCCGGGTCTGGCTAGTAGGGGGATAGCCGTGTGGTCTGGGGACCTGGGGGTGGGGGGTGAAGACACAGGGCCCTGAGCTCTGACCCCAGCACAGGGCAAGACTGGTGGAAACGGCACTTGAGCCACAGAAACCCCGGAGACTGAAGGAGTATCGTGTAAAGAGCCTTCCTGTGTGAGGAAGTTGGGGTTCCCTCACCGGCTCCACCTGTTTTGTGTTCCAGGGAGAGCGTGGGAAGCCGGGGCTGCCAGGAGAGAAGGGAGACGCTGGAGACCCCGTGAGTGCCAACCAGGAGTGGGGATGAGGGGCCTGGGGCGAGGTGAACCAGGCAGGCAGGGTGGGCAGAGGAACCTTCTGGATGGATGGCTGGCTTCTGGGTGCAGCTCTGCCATTGTGGGTGGAAGAGGGCCAGGGCACAGGCACGGACCCCTCCTTCCAAAACTCCACAGGCCTCCAGACAGGGCCTGCCTGCACTCAGGTGGGGGATGTGGCCAGGTAGGGTCCACCACAGAGAAACAAAGTCACTGGGACCTCTTCTGCAGGCCCATACAAGTCTCCCCACAGACTGTCCCTCAGCTCTTCCACGGTGCCCTTAACCCCCCACCCCGCCCCCAGCTCCTTCAGGGTATCCCTTTGGCCTGACCCACCAGCACCCCCCAGTCCCGTGGTGGCCTTTCCTTCAATGATGGCTCCCAGATCACAGAGCCAGCACTCTGGCCCACTGCCGTGTGTCCCCTCAGCTGACCAGAGTCCCCCCAGCCCCAGGAGGAGGCCTGGGGAAGGCCCGGCCAGTCCTGAGGAGGGGACTTTCTTGAACCAGAGCAAGAGGACAGGTGGGCTGAGGCACAGGGTCTGCCTGCCCCTCTGAGGTGCCTGATGTGCCCATCCTCTCTGTTCCAGGGAAGGCCGGGGGACCTGGGACCTGTCGGCTACCAGGGAATGAAGGTGAGTCCCCCCGCCCCTACCGGAGGAACTCCCTGGGGCCGAGCTCCAAGGCCAGCCCTCACGACCTCCCCTCTCCTCTATTTTGGTGTCTAGGGAGAAAAAGGAAGCCGTGGGGAGAAGGTGAGCAAGACGCAGGGTCCAAAGCCTCCCTCTGGTCTCTGGGGCTTGTGTCCTCCCAGCACAGGCAGGTCTGCGGCCATGGGCTCCGTGCAGGCTGCCCTGCACGGAGCTGCCAGCACACCAGGTGCCTTCTCACCTGAACAGCAATGCCAGTGCCCATGACCCTGTCACTGTGAGGCCCTAACACAGGTGCAGAGGACAGCCAACGTCCCCATCATAAAGGGGTGTGGTGGCAGACCGCCTCTCGCCATTCCTCCCTTCTTGCATCTCTGGGGGAACCAGGCCAGTTACCTGGTGAATTTTGCCCCGAGCTTTGCTGCCACCATCTTTGGGGTCACCGTGGCTCTGAGGCATCGAGGCCACCACCCAGTGGTTCCTGGAAAACACTCAAGCACAGGCACTTTGCAGAGTTGTACCTTCCCTCCCTCTCTCCTTCCCTGGTCTGGGGGCAGTTTTGACTCCTCCCACATGGGCACCCTGTCATTGGGAACTGCCCCTCTGTGATCTGAGCAGGGCTTCTTTACTTGCCCCAAACTTGGCCAACCCAAGGTGGGGGGTCTGCTCGTGGGTCCAGGCCTGCCTCACTGTCCTTCCTGTGTCCACAGGGCTCGAGGGGACCCAAGGGCTACAAGGTGAGTTTCAGGTTGGGGACACGAGTGTACGGGTTGAAGACATGGGTTATTGCCCTCGGATGGGTGGTATACACCCTTGTCTAACCTTCCCTTTCATCTCCGTGCCCCACAGGGTGAGAAGGGCAAGCGAGGCATCGATGGTGTGGACGGCATGAAGGTAACCCCCGGCTGGCAGAAGCGTCGACCATACACACACAGGGACTGTGGACAATACCAGATCCAGCCCCAGGGTGGGCAGGCATGGGATCATGAGGATGGCATGAAGGGCAGGAGGTGTTTCTTGTGGACATTTCCTGCAAATCCCCAGGTCCCAGTGGACCCCAAGCTCCCCACCTAAGCTCAGAGCATCTTCTGGGCTGGTAGGCTTTTAGGAGAGGGACACTGCAGAGGGATGAACGAGCAGAACCGAAGGGTTTGAAGGGGAATCCCCCTTAGCTTGAGGCTTCATGATCCTGTTGTTTCTTTCCTTCTCCCAGGGGGAAACTGGGTACCCAGGACTGCCAGGCTGTAAGGGCTCACCCGGATTTGACGTAAGTCCTTGCTCTCCTGCACGCTTTCAGGGTTGATAACTGACTCGCATGCTTCTTCTAACACTGAGAGGTCGCCCCACAGGCCTCGGAGCATGCATCGTACTCCCCCTCCCCCGCCCCCACACCCCATAGACTTGCGTTTAAATTTGGTTTGCATTTGTGTGCGCCTGCTAGGATGCCCTGGGAGGTTGTGCCAGCTTCTGCTGGTGTGACAGTGCGTGATGCTGTCTTTTCACAGGGCATCCAAGGACCCCCGGGGCCCAAGGGAGATCCTGGCGCATTCGGACTGAAAGGAAATAAGGTCGGTGATCTGTGCGCCTCGGAGCTGGGAGGGGAAGGGGGCCGCTTTTGGCCACCAAGTAGTTCATCAGGGCTTCTCCCTGGAAGCAGATTCTGTGCCCATAGTTGAAGGAATGGGCACCAGCCCATCAGCCTGGCGGCACCACGTGGCCTCTGGAGGAGGAAGCAGCAGAGGTCACGGCCCTTCATGTGGGCGAGGCGAGGCGAGTGGCTTTGGGGCCATGGTAGGAGCAGACCGTGGTCGTCCACGTTGTTTAAGCCCCAAATGTTCTCTGTCCTCCATCACTCTGATCAGTCCGAAGGCGAAGGGGAGACAGCCGCGAGAAACCCCTTCCCAGTTGCCCAAGGGATTTCTGCACAGGCCAGCAGCTCAGCATGCCCATCCTAAAACTGCTTAAGGAGAGCGTGACGCTGGTGGCTGCAGTAGGCAGAAAGGCTCAGCCTGAAGAGATCACTTACGAGTCTGGTCCAAAGCTGGGTCCTTGTTGCTGGTGTTTTCTTCCGGAATTCCCTATCACAACTGAAAGTTTCCGGGAAGATGAAGGAAAAGTCAAGTTGGCTCTTCCCCAAATTTGCTGACACAGATTTCCCGGGATCCAGCAAAATGGCTCCCGAATCCCATCTTACTGTGCGTAGGTTACCCCGTGGTCCTGAACTTGAACTTGCCAGTTCACCGCTTTGGCAAAACTGTGCCTTCACTAATAAAAACTGAGTTTTACTTCTTAAAAAAAAAGCAGTTGCCATGGAGTTGACCCCAACTCACAGTGACCCATGTGTGTCAGAGCAGAACTGTGCTCCAGAGGGTTTTCAATGGCTGATTTTTGGGAAGGAAATTGCCAAGTATTTCTTCTGAGGTGCCTCTGGGTGGACTTGAACCTCCAATCTGTTGACTAGCAGCCGAGAATATTAACTGATTGCACCGCCCAGTTATAAGGAGTATTTGGCAAACAGGTAAGCTCTTGGCTACTGACTGAAAGGTTGGCAGTTTGAACCCATCCAGAGACGCCTTGGAAGAAAAGCCTGGGGATCTGCTTCCAAAAAATCAGCCACTGAAAATTCTATGGAGCACTGTTCTACTCTGAGACACATAAGGTCACCATGAGGTGGGGTCACCGCGAGTTGGGGTTGACTCCATGGCAGCTGGTTAATAGTTAACAAAGTTAATGGTTAGCAAAGTTAGAGTATTCAAGCAGGTTTCTGTGTAGAGATGGGTGGGTGGGGTCTTTGGGAGCCAAAGGTTCAGGTGACCGCTGCTCAGACGGAGTGGCCTGAAGCTGGGGCGAGGGGGCCAGAGCCCCCAGGGGCAGCACGGAACCCCCAGCCGCTCAGGACAACCCTGGATGTGGCCTCTTGGAGGTGAGACAGCCCCCACCCACTGAAGGCTGTACACCTGCCGTCAGAGCCTCATAAACACCACCGGTCGCACCCTGGGGTGAGTGTCTATAACCTTGAACCTCTCTGCTCTTTCCCAGGGAGAGCCTGGCACGGATGGAGAACCTGGGAAGCAGGGGAGCACGGGGCCCCCTGGAGATGAGGTGAGGAGTGAACAGCCCAAAAGCCCGGTCCCCACGAGACAGACAGTGTGTAAGCCCATGCACCAGGCCAGGGGTCAGAGAGGTAAACAGTCCTATCCATGTTCCCACCCTAGGGCGAGCCAGGAGAGCCAGGTCCCCCAGGAGAGAAAGGAGAAGCTGGGGATGAGGTAAGCAGCATCCCAAAGCTTGTGTCTCCTGCTCCAGACCCCCAAGACGGCACACAGCCTCCGCCTGCAAACTGATGCTTGTCTGTTCATCTTCTTCACAGGGGAACCCAGGACCAGACGGACC
Source organism: Loxodonta africana (assembly GCF_030014295.1). Taxonomy (NCBI): domain Eukaryota; kingdom Metazoa; phylum Chordata; class Mammalia; order Proboscidea; family Elephantidae; genus Loxodonta; species Loxodonta africana. The sequence goes on from NC_087343.1 coordinate 228,350,829, forward strand.
CCCCGGGGAGAGGGTGAGTGCCGGGTGGGGGTGGCGCTGTGCTGCACAGTCTGTCTTTACCGTTGAGCCGCACAAGAGGCCGAAACCACTAGACTCATTCATCTGGGGCTGACAAACCCCACAGAGCTTCCATTACACAAGTTCCAAGCTATGAGGCTTTCTTCTCTGTGTTCAAAAGCTCCCTCCCAGGGCTGCATTTACAGGGACTGGCTGGATGGCAAAAACCTCCGGCTAATAATTGGGTAGTTTTAATCCTATGAGGAGTTCCTGGAGGTGCAAACGGTTAACACACTCGGCTGCTAACCGAAAGGTTGGAGGTTCGAATCCACCCAAAGGTGCCTCGGAAGAAAGGCCTGATGATGTACTTCCCAAAAAAATTACCCTATGGAGTCTAATCGACAGCACCTGGGTGGTTTAATGCGATGAGCCAGCAGTGTGGACTGGCTTATGGATTCTTCTGGGCACACATAGTCTCAGGGGCTCTGGTAGTAGGTGGACTCCAATGAAAAGGGTGACCCTGGTCTCTGAAATTATGGGGTATGAGGTAGAGAGGTGGCACCAATCCTGGGGTGTCCTGTGGAGTGGGGGAGGTTGGCCCAGGGTCTCCAGGCCTGGGAGCCCCAGCACGTGCTGCAAACCCCCCTTCTCTCCATGCAGGGTGGCCCTGGAGAAACAGGACCACGGGGGACACCTGGCCTGAGGGGCCCCAGAGGAGACCCGGTGAGTCACGTTTCTTAAGCAGGGCTCCATCCTGGGGGCACTGGGCAGAGAATGGGCCATCAGAGCTGCAGGGTACATGCTCCTAGCCCCCTTACCCCCAGGTTCCAGCTGACCACGTGCTCACCTTCTCCTTCCCCAAACAAAGGCAGTTCCCCCTGGACAGGGAGCTCAGGGTCAGACCTCTGAGTCTGAGTGACTCTCCTGGCCCCGACCATCTCAGAGGTCTGCCTGGTTTTGAAGGAGTAGGGAGACGGTTTTGGCCAAAACTCAGAGATCAAAGGTTAACACAGAGAGAGGGGACTGACCCCCAGTCCTCTGCAGATACCCACCAGGAGCCTGCTTCATGCCCAGCACCAACCCTCCTTGCCAGCAAAGACCCTATTTCCAAACTGAACCAAGGAGACCAATAACCTAATTTTAAAAGAATTATTGCATTTAATTTTTTTAAGTTCACTTTTAAAAAATTATACCTAGACATAACAGCTGGGTATACTTTATGACCCCTTGTCTGTGTGTAAAACACCGTCCAACAAAGTTGTGATTGTTGTATGTGCACCCACCTGTTCAGTGTCTCCAAGTCCAAGCTTTCTCATCAAGCTACAAAGCCTCTGTGTTTATCGCTTATCCGGCCGCATGAGCTTACACGCAGGACGCAGCACGGTTTACTCCGCAGGTCCCGCAACCACCACCTGTTTAGAATTTTCTCAGCGTTTGCATTCCCATCCCTGCAACACTGTAAACCCTCCTTCTGCAGACAGAGCCTGCATTCTTTCCTTTGTTGAAATTTCAAGAGTGGGGATGTTGGGGTCAAACCCCAAATGGGAGAATAGACCAGCAAGGTGCCTGGCCACAGGAAACCCTGAGGCAGAGGCACCACCAGGAATGGGGGCCGTCACCATGCAGAGCAGCCCCACAGCCCAGCCCCAAAGCCTGGAAGCACAGCCCGGCTCTCTCTGCTCGTGATTCAAGAGGAAAGCTTTGCTGGGCCCAGAGGGTGGGCAGCCAGGCAGACCCCCAAATCCCCCCACCTCGCCCGCACTGGGAGTGCCATGCCCCACGGTGGCTGGGAGTCAGAGGGAGAGAATGTCCTGCCTGCAAGGCTGAGTCACAGGGCTGCAGTGGCAGTGCCAGGCCCTCTCGTGTCCCCCTCATGCATCCACCACAGACCCCAGCAAGTCCCCCATCCCACCAGGGTCCCTGAGAACAGGACCTCCTGGACTTGCAGAGTGCTCAGGTTGGGCCATGGGGTCCCTCTCACCAGGACCCCTTGGACTGGGTGGAAAGTCTCCCTGGGCCCATGCTGGGGGCGGGGGGCGGGGTACAGGAGGGTATAGAGCAAATCACTGATTGATGGATGGTGAGCCCAACCAAGACCAAGACCCAGGGAGGGGACTTAGCTCAAGGCTAGGTAGAGGCTTTGTGACCCCTTCCTGCTCCCTGGAGGTCCCCAGAACCTCCTGTCAGGGGAGACGTCCCAGAACACCAGTAACGAGGCCTTTGAGCCCCCCAGCTATGCCCCCTCTGAGATCAGGAGCTGGAAGTTAGTCCTGGACCAGGGGAGGGGCGGGGCGGGGCACCCAACACTAGGCCACTTCCCGAACCCCGGAAAATGAGAAAGCAGGGGTCCAGGGGACAAAGTAGTAAACTGATGAAGCTGCCCCTCAGGTGCCCTGAAAAAGAGCTCGTTACTTCTGGTAAAATGTGGAGAGTCGAGAGGAGGCGCAGCAGCCTGGTGGTCAGTCTGATGGTGGCCATGCAGCTGGAGCTCACACTCACAGGGTGTTTCTCCCCAGGGCGAAGCTGGACCCCAAGGTGACCAGGGAAGAGAAGGCCCGGTCGGCGTCCCTGGGGACCCGGTAAGGACCCTGCCTATTAGGTGGACAAGCTGAGTTGGCCAGTACAGGCCCTGCAGGCAGAAAGGCTCCAGTGAGTTTGTCCCTCTCCACCTGCCTCAGGGTGTCTCCTGCAGGGGGTTCTTGGTGGCTGAGGTGGCCGAGGTCTGGGGCCAGCCACAGAAGGCTGGGGTGGGCTGGAAGCTGTGTTGGAAGGGCGTGGTTCCTATGGCACCAGATGTTCAGCGGCAGGACCCAGACCTTCAAGTCAGCAGGACATCGCCCTCCCCAGAGTCCTGAACCAAGAGGGCAGCCTAAGCCTAGAAGGTGCCCATGAGGCGTTCTCTGCAAAAGTGCTCATCACTTCTGGTAAAATACGGAGAGTTTGGAGGAGGGGTAGCAGCCTGGGGGTCAGCCTGATGGTGGCCAAACCCAGCCCTGCAGCCATTCCCCCCACCCCCTCTGCAGGGCTTGTGGGGAGGGGTCAGCAGCCTGAGGGGTGCAGTGAGGGGTGTAGAGACAGGGTGAGAGCTGGGGAGCTGGGTTCAGGTGGGGACAGGGTGGAAGGGGCCATTGGCAGACTGTCCACTGAGCCTGTGCAGTGCTCAGAAGCAGAACCCATGGGCTCTTGCACTGTCCCTGGTGGACAAGGAGACAGGAGACCTCCGTGGAAGAGCACTGGGTCCCTGGGACCCCGACACGGGAGGCACATGGGCATGGCACTCTGCATGAGAGATGTGTTCTCAGGCAAGGGACCGCTCTGTGCTGCTTGTTGATGGGTTAGGAAACAGGTGTGAGATCCTGGCTAGAGGTCAATTTGGGAGTGTCAGTACATGGAAGGTTCTAGAATCCCCAGGTATGGATGAGTCCTCCCAGTGATGGTGCCGGGGAGGGGAAGAAAGTGCCAACCTGAAAAAAGAAGAGAGCCTGACCTGGGGGAGCAGACTGGCGGGAGGAGGAGTTGGGGTCCCAGTCCCTGACTCCGGGGGGAGAGGGGGTGGAGGAGGGGAGACAAGGGAGCCACCCGTCAGAGAAGCGGTGACTGCCCTGCCCTCAGAGAATGCAGGCTCATCATTGCCCTCTTGAGCACCTGCCCAGGTACCACAGGTCTGAAATGCCATGCACAGGTGAGGGGAGGTGAGGGCTGGGTGGGAGGATGAAAAAGTGAATGGCATAGAGGAGACTGCTGGAGCATATGGTCAATATGATGTGTGAAACTCAATGAGCAGGTGTGAGACTGGATGTGTGGGCTTCTTGGCGGTGGCTGTAGAAGTGAGGAGTGGTCTCCATAGACCCACTGCTGTTCCTGGGCCTTGCTCTGGGGCTGGGGGTGGCTTCCGGGCCCCCTTATTGGCCAGCTCCCTCTCCTAAATCTCCCTCAATGCCCCGGGCCAGGGGTCCTGTGAGCCCATCACTCCTGTAGCCTGGATCTTTCGAGGGAGCATTGAAAGGGGGGCGTCTCAGTTTCCCTTGGCTGCAGTCACAACTCACCGCAAACCGGGTGACTTATAGGACAGAAATTTATTTTCTCGAAGTTCTTGAGGCTAAAAGTCTAAGTTTAGGGTGACAGCCAGGCCATGCTCCCTCTGTCCACTCCAGGGGAGGATCCTTCTTCGTCTCTCCCAGCTTCTGTAGCCATAGGCGTCTCTTAGGGTTCCTTGGAGTCTAGATGTGTTTTTCCATGGTGTCTTCTCTCTATGCCTCTCCCTGAGAACGCTACTCAGATAGGATTAGGACCTACCCTGCTCCAGTATGACCTCACTTCTGCAAAGGCCGTATTTCCAAACAAAGTGACATTCACAGGTACAGGGTTGAGGACTTCAACACATCTTTTGGGGGACACAATTCAGCCCATAATACAGAACATACAGCTTAGCAGCACATGGAGCTTGCCTGGGGCTGGGACCAGGCACCAGGAGGCCAGACTCCAATGGGCTCTGCTTGCCATTCTTGCGGCCTTACCTGCATTCCTGGCTCTGAGGACCCCCTTCCCTGTCCACCCTGCCCAGCTGGGGTGAGGACTTAGTGTGTGACTGCCGTACCGATGGGGGACTGTCTGGTGTAACGTCCATTTGTATCATCTCACAGCTAGTTAGGCCTGGACAATTTTTTTTTAAAATATGGGAAAGCTGTGGTATTTCCCACCCCTGATGCAAGTGGGGAGCCCTGGTGGCACAGTGGTTAAGAGCTCGGCTGCTAAGGTTGGCAGTTCCAATCCACCAGCCACTCCTTGGAAACCCTATGGGGCAGTTCTGCTCTGTCCTATAGGGTCACTATGAGTTGGAATCGACTCAATGGCAACGGGTCTGGTTTGGTTTGATTTGAGGCTGGTGGGAACATGTGTTTGTTGAATGGAACCCACCAGCCGTGGGCTCTGATCTTTGCCCTTCACTTGATCCCCCACTCTGGAGGCCCAGTGACAATGTCTGGGTGGTACTTACACACTCCTGCACGCTGAGGGTCTCCCCGCCTGCTACTGAGAGCGCAGAGCAACTCTCCAGGTGCCCACCTCCCAGAGCCAGCTGCTTCCACCATCTTGAGAGCATCAGGTAGTCCTGTGCGCTAAGATTTCTCCCTTTGTGCAACCTTTGGTTTTGTGGTGCCTGCTGCCCTCAAGTGCCTGCCCACCCTTTGTCCCTTAACCTGGGGCACAAAGCATCAGGCCACACAGACACTCACCAAAGATGGGGTTTCTGTGAAGGTCATTGTTTGGGGTTCCCACACCCTTCTGCTCAAACCACCTGCAGGATAAAGTACGCTGCTTGACCTGGGATGGGGGACATAGGGTGGGGGACATGGGGTGTGGAGAGTGTGGAGGAGGTGGCCTTTGAGCTGGGCTCAGAGAGTGAGGTGAGGAGGAGACTCTTGCTGCCATGGCATGGGGGCTGGGAAGCACAGAGCTGTGGGTTGGAGAGATGAAGATGACCTTAGTGGCCGGTGGCTGGAGGGAGTGGGTATGGGCATGGGCCCGAAGCTGGGTGAGGGCCAGAGAGGGTGGCCACAGGACACGAGGGGACTTGGTCCTTGTCTTCATGTTTTTTGGTTACTTTTCTTATGGACAGAAATTAGGAATTGTAAGCTTTAAAAAAAAAAAGTAAGCCACAGCAGCCGTGCCATGGCAGCGCAGAGCAGTTGGGGAATCCTGATGGAGTGTTATGATCACACCTTGGGTTCATTCCCGGGAGAGGGGAGAGGGGGACATGGACCTGTTTATGAGATAAATATGGATACTATTCAAGGTGGCCAGGAGAGCTCGGTGGAAAACTTGCCTCACACAGTAAAAATTGTTGAAGCCATCTGCCCGAGGAACGTGTCTGCTCCCCAGCCTGGGGCCACGTGTGTGCAGAGGCGGCATCTCTGGGCTCTGGGGCTGCAGCTGCCCTGGCCCGGGCTGCCCTCTAATGAGACCAGCGCGTGACTGTTGCTGGTTCTCTGTCTTCTTGGCAGTAAAAGGGGGATAACGTGTCTCAAATAAAACAAGGCTTAGAAGTGCTTTGAGCACTTAGACAGAGACTTCTCTATGAACAGAAAGGGATCCCACCAGGTTTTCGTTTGTTTCAAATAGAAGAAATACATTCACAGGGCTAAAATTAATGACTAGCTCCAACAGGAGAAAGACACAAAACGAAAAATAGGAGTTTCCTTTTCCTTCTCTCTCCCGTCCCCAACCCCCCAAAGGTATTATTTTTTAGTTTCTTGTGAATTCTTCTAGAAAAAGTATTACGTATGTGCAGGTGTGAGCGTGTATCTATTATGTGTACAAACAGAAGCACGTTGTGATACTTGTCTCCTCTAATTCATCTCAGATATTTTCCATGTGGAACCCACAGGCTCAGCTCAGCCTTCTTTACGGTTTCAGAGTATTCCACTGTGTGTAACCTTGCCGAGTGTATTTACGCGGTCCTCTACGAATATGGGAAAGCTCTTATTTTTTTTCTACAAATATGGGAAACCCTGGTGGCATAGTGGTTAAGAGTTCAGCTGCTAACCAACAGGATGGCAGTTCAAATCTACCAGGTGCTCCTTGGAAATCCTATGGGGCAGTTCTACTCTATCCCATAGGGTCACTATGAGTCGGAATTGACTCGATGGCAATGAGTTTGGTTTTGGGGGGCAGTTTTCTATTAATGCATAGAGATGGTCTCCAGCAATTTGCTTTACAGAAAAATATTGTGATAAATGTCTCTCTGTTTGTCTTGTCAGCCTATCTGTCTATCCATATATCCAGCCATTCATCACCTATTTACCTGTCTAGCCATCTATCTGCAGCCCACTCATCCAGCTCTTATCTATTTATTCATCTATTTATCCATCCATCCATTCATCTATCCACCTATCATTGGTCTAGCTCTCCATCCACCCACTCATCCATTCATCCGTCCACACACTCACACATCCATTCATCTACCCTTCCACCCACCCATCATCCATCTATCTTATCTATCAATCTATCGATCTATCAATCGATCTTTCTCTACTTATCTGCCATCTATCCATCTATAATCTATCTATCTGGAAATACTTCCAAGACTATATCCAGAGGATAAATTCATAGCAGCAGAATTTCTTGGCCAAGTCCTGTATGTATGTGTATGGGTATTGGTGTTTGCCAAATAATTCTACAAAAAAGTAGCCCCAACTTACAGTCTCCCAAGAGTAGAAAAGAGTGACTGTACCCCACGCCTTCATCAACACTAGGTATGATCAAGCGTCAAAAGTACATTTCTGCCTCTCAGGTGAAGATGCATGTCCTGCCTTGGTTTGGATGACTTCTGCTTATGCCTTTCAGTCTCCAGGCCTTCGGTGTTTTTCTTTCTGTCTGTTCACTCAGCGTGTTCATTTTCCCAATGGATTCCACGTGTTCCTCATGTTGGTCTGTGTGAGGTTCTTATCCACACGGAGATCTTTTTTTTTTTTTTTTCAAATTTCGCATCTGTGTTCTGACTTTGTGGTACTTTCAAAGTGCAGGAAGTTATACTATGTCATTAAATGCATCCATCCTTTTCTCTGTGGCTTTTATTTAGCATCTCTGCTCATTTACAAGGCTCCAAGCACATCCACTTATTTTTGTTGTATTTTTATCCTTTAGGCTTTGATTAGTTTAAAACACATGTTGTTGGGTTAGAAGTGAAATGAAATCTAGCTTGACTTTTTCTGCCAACGGTGAGCCAGTTGTCACAATTTATCATGTAAGCCCTCTTCCTCCCAGTGGTTAAAATGCACGTTTGTCAAGCTCTAAATTTCGTTTCCTTGCCTAAGTCTCATCTGGAATTGCTCTTGGAAACTCTTGATCTTTTTCCCCCCCAGTTCCAATGATTGTAATTACTGTGGCTTCAGAGTGTGCTTTAATGGAGTTCCCGGGTAGTGCAAACAGTTAAACGTGCTCAGCTGCTAACTGAAAGGTTGGTGGTTCAAGTCCTTTGAAGAAAGGCCTGGTGATCTACTTCTGAAAATTCAGCCATTGAAAACTCCTGTGGAGCGCAGTTCTACCCTGACACAAATGGGGTTGCCACGAATTGGGGTTAACTTGATGACAACCGGTAAAATTATGCCTTAATATATGGGGTCGCTATGAGTCGAAATCAACTCGATGGCACTGGGTTTGGTTTGGTTTTGGTTTTACCAGGCCAGCCGGCCCTGCTTCCTGGTTGCTTTGAGGCTTCTCTGCTCTTCTTGGGCTTCAAAGCCTCCCGGTAGTCACTCAGGGACACAGGAGAGTCTCTGCTTTTGGGATCAAAACAACCTTTACACCAAATGTTTGGGGCTCCTAACTCGTGGCAAATGAGGTCAGATTCTGAACAAGGGCAGCTGTTTTAATTCACTGGTCACCCAGCAGGAGTGGACCTCAATCTCTGGGAAGATACAAGGGACTATAACAGTTGAAGCCACATTTTTATTTCCAAGCATGCTTCTATGTTGCTAAATTAAAAATATCGGTGTACAGGGTTCTGGACCAGGACAGGGCTTGGCAGGTGGAGTCTGTGCTGGGCTGGCCACACCCAGGCCTGACCCCAGTGTACTGCTTTTGGCCAAGGACGGAGGAACCCGACATATTCCCGGAGAAGCACGTGTCCCTGACTTCTGATCTTACTGCTTCTGCTCTAACTCCTGGTGCTCCTGGCCCTCAGAGCCAGTCTCCACATGGTCTCTCCTGGGGTAGGACAAAGCCAACAGGGAAGTAGGATTTGGAAGCATACAACCCCACAGCAGGTCAGTAGGGGGAAGAGACTGTCAGAGTTAGCTTTGGGGTCCTGCTGCATCACATCTGCCAGGCAGCCAAGCCCACCTGAACATCCCTATTGCGCTCTGGGTCCCCCAAAGCTGGTTCTTTCCTGTGTTCAGAGGAGCATAAACCAGAGCAAAAATGGTGGCAGGATCCAGGTTCCCAAATGCAGATGAAGGGATGTAGATGGAACTGCCTCACCACATGTCAGTGTTGTTGGGACACACGCTGGCTTTCAGAGCACATTTGCTCCTGGCTGCTAGAATACCTTCACTTCTTTCCCTGCAGAAACATTTAGTAAATTGTTCTGAGACATCACTAGCCTGGGAGACTAAACACTGAGTATGCGTGCTCGGGGACTGGGCTTGTGTTACACGTTCTTACAGCATCTGATTGTTTTAGGTTTCCTGTTTGCAAAGTAAGTAATATGCACTGTAAGAAGAGTGTCAGTGTAAGGACGAGAGGGAATCCCACCACCTGCCCAGGCTGTAGAGACTCCTGGTGCCGCAGGGTGGGCTGCTTCCTCTGGGTCTCCCCACCCTTTGGGAAGCTCATGCCTCCACGGGGACCTGCCAAGTCCCAGAGGCTCAGCTTCTGCTCTGAAGAATCCCTGCCTTCCTCCATATCTATGGCCCAACCCAAGACAAACCACTCGTGACCCATGGCGCCCCAGTGAGATGGGCTGTTGTTCACCTGACTCTCCCTGGGAGAGGGGGCTTGGTGGTCCTGGAGCAGCACTCATCCACGCTGGCCGGCAGCCTCCCTGGAATCCATGCTGTTTCTGCCTCCAGAGCCCAGCTCCCTCCCTCCTGACACCACCATGTGCATGTGTGTAATGACCCAGCAACTGCAGACTAAACACGCAGCTCAGCTCTGGGGTCCGCACTTGTGTTTCCATGCAGACGATGTCTTGGCAAATGTATGTTTCCCAGGTCCCCAGAAAAAGAAGTTGAGAAATCCAGAAAATGGGGGAAGGTACCACCATTCTCCTGTTGTAGGTCGGGCTCTTGCTCTGCTCCTGTTAGGCCCCACCCTTTCTCTCCTCTCTACCTCCATCCATAGGTACTACCCCACATCCCTGTTTGGGTGCCAGGAACAGTGGCACCCATGGTGCTGGGCCCAAGGAGACACCCATCCAGGTGCTCTGCCAAGGCAACTCTTAGATGCTTGGCCCAGAGTTTAGGCTTTGCCTTCTTGGCTGGGGCACTGTGGTCCCAGGCATTCCCAGAGGTGTCGTGGGAGCAGAGGTGCCCATCAGCTGAGGACCTCATGCCACCCATTGCCCTCTGTCTCCCACCCCTGTGGCCTCCCTCCTGCCCCTCTTCTCATGTTCCTGAGGCAGGGTCTCAGGGCCTCTGTGCACCTCAGGAAGAAAGGGCTGCTGCCGCACCTCTGGTGGACGGGTACAAAACCCTGGGCTAAGTGTGCATGTTCACCGTCGCGTGTTAAAGCACCCGGTGCAGGGGTGTGCCGGCAGAGATGACGTGGTGAGTCAGGGCGAGGCAGCGGTGTACTAGTCAGGGCATCGGTATGCTAGTCAGGGCAGCAGTGTACTACTCAGGGCACCAGTGTACTAGTCAGGGCAGCCGTGTACTAGTCAGGGCAACCGTGCCCTAGTCGAGGCAGCAGTGCCCTAGTCGAGGCAGCTGTACAGTAGTCAGGGCAGCGGTGTACTAGTCAGGGCAGCAGTGTACTAGTCAGGGCAGTGGTGTACTGGTAAGGGCAGCCGTGCACTAGTCAGGGCAGCTGTGTACTAGAAGTCTCCCGTCTGACTGCAGAGGCCGCAGGCACATGACTGTTATCTGAACAAGTCTGTTCATCTGGACATCATAAAAATGTGTGACTTGGAGCGATTCCTGAGAGGAGGCCAGCAATAAAGGCCTGCTTGAGAAGCACCCACCTCGTGGTGGGAACAAAGAACGCCACGGAGAGACCCTGGGCAGGGAGTGGGGAGACCTGACTGCACTCGGCCCCATTCGCACTCAGAGGGTCCAACAGGGTGTGTCCATTTCTTTCCAGGGCGAGGCTGGCCCTATCGGGCCTAAAGGGTACCGAGGTGACGAGGGACCCCCAGGGCCTGAGGTGAGTAGCCCTCCTTGCCTCCTGCCTGTCCTCGAGCCTTGCCCCCTCTGCCTGATCCTGACCCCTCCCCATCCCAGGCCTCTCTGCCCCCCCCCCCCCGCCCCGCACCGTGGCATCCTCCACTCCCATTCTTTCATCCCACACCCTGGGAGGGCCCTTAGGCCTGGGAAGAAGCTGCCCTGTTCCATTTACATTATTCATGTCCTCTTTTATTTTACAGCATGTGTCCATTTTAGAAAATTTAGAAAACCCAAAATTTTAAAAATAAAATTAAAACCTTCTAAAATTCCATCACCCAGTGATTGCAAACCGGAACATTTGGTTCATTTCTTAACAGTGTCTTCCCCCACCCCTTTGTATATCATTCTTAAAATTTGGGCTTCGCAAGAATTTTTTTTTTTTCCATTATGAGCACTTTCCTAAAACCTTAAGGATTTTTAAAAACATCATCAATATGCACTTACAGTGGCCACACCTGCGGTCATACGTGTGTTTCTCCAAACTGTTGTTGGGCTGGCAGGCCGTTTGAACCTCCCTACAGGTAGCGAATTCTGCAGTAGCCCCCCCTGGCTCTCTATCCGTGTTCCCAGGTCCCTGGAATACCGGACCAAAGGTGCAGCGTATCAGAGGCCCTGTCCTACTGTGTCCATACCAGCACCAGGGACTGTCCTTCTTAGAACCTTCTGTTAATCTCTGCCTAGCTGATGCCTGAGATGCTCTGTTTTGTTTAATCCACCTTTTATCCACTTGATGTGGCCCTGTGCCTGAAGCTTGCCCTGGATTCAGCTTAGTTTTCCAGAGAAACCCTCCTCTCTCTTTAGGGTACCAGAGGTGTTCCAGGACCTGCAGGCCCCCCTGGTGACCCTGGGTTGATGGGCGACAGGGTGAGTGACCATCCACCCAAGAACAATGTGTGGCCGGATGTCGGCAGGTAGACATCCACTGAGGCACACGTTCCTGACGTGGGGGGGCTGGCACGCAGGCCTGGAGGACTGGTGGGCTGGTTGTGCCTGTCCGGATGGCCTGGAATGGCAAGGGTGTGGGATGTGGCCCCAGGCCTGGGTGGCTCCCAGAGTGACCATTGACCCTGCTTGCTCTTTCCCCAGGGTGAAGATGGCCCCCCAGGAAATGGCACCGAAGGCTTCCCCGGCTTTCCTGTAAGTTACTTGAGACATCCGCCCTGCAATGCCCACCCTGTGATGCCCACACCACCCCCGTTGACCAACCAGGCGCTCAGGCAGGCTGGGAGAATGGGCCAAAAAATCTGATGACAGGATTCTTCCCAGCTCTGGGCCCCTCATGCCTGTGTTTCTCTCACTGGCCTCCCTGTTAGAGCCTGGTGTGACTGTCCTGTCTTTCCACCTGCAGGGGTATCCAGGCAACAGAGGCCCTCCTGGGATTAACGTGAGTACATGCCCGACACTCTGCGCGCACAAACACACACACTCACAGGCCCATGTGCACGCACACACGTGCAGTCGACACACACGTGCACATTCACACGTGCACATTCGTGCACATGCACATTCACACACACGTGCACATGACACGGAACAGAGGGGGCTGAGCCTCGAGACAGCCCCACATCACATGAGGCTTGAGCACGACTCACCGCTGTCCCCTAACACCCTCAGTGGTCGCGGCAAACCCTCCCCCACCCCCAGGAAACAGCACAGCCCTGCCGGGCATACACCCTGCTCCGAGAGAGTTTAGTCAAACGCCTCGGCGGTGTGCACTCCGGCCGCTGTCCACCCCAAAGGTCGGAGCTCCCTGGGTCAGTGGACTGACCTGCATGGCTTCCTGTCACCCTCAGGGCACTAAAGGCTACCCTGGCCTCAAGGGGGATGAAGGTGATGCTGGGGACCCAGGAGAGGACGTAAGTGCTGGTCCTGGGAGGTGGGGTGGGGAGTGAGAGGCATGAACCTTGAGTCCGCCGTGAACACAGAGTGGGGTCTGCAGTTCACGTGAACAGTGCGGGGGTGCTGCTAGGGGCAGCCATGTGACCGGGACTGCTGAGGGCCTTTCTGGGTGGAAGCCTGGGCATCCAGGCATGGTGTGAAGGGATGCTATTTTCTTCCAGAACAATGATCTTTCACCCCGAGGTGCCAAAGGAGCCAAAGGGTACCGGGGCCCTGAAGGCCCACAGGTGAGGCCTCAGCTAGGTACAACCTGGGGGAGGGGCGGGGCAGGGGCTGTACCCAGGGCCGTGATGAGGGATGCGGTACAAGGAGAGGCCTAGAGGAAGGGGCAGAGGGGAAACAGTGGTGGGGAAGCCACTGGAAGGCCTTGGACACTGCAGGACAGGAGGGAAGGGGGCTGTCCTTGAGAGGGGAGCCGGTGGGGGGAGAGGGGGCAGAGGGCCCAGCATGAGGAGCAGCAGGGTCAGAGCAGGGGAGGGGGTGCCCACTAGGGTAGGGACCAAGTGGGGGGCAAAGCTGTGGCACAGCTTGGGAGTAACACCCAGGCAGCTGTGGGTCATGGGTCAGCAGCACTCAGAGACCTGTGGAAAATTCTAGGCCCTGGGTGGGTGATGGGCGGATGGTAGCCTAGCCAAAGCATCCACTTGTCCCTGGATGGGGGTCTATGTTCATTGGCAGTTTCATACCTGACCAGCTATTGTCCAGTATGGGGATCCCAGGGTCCCTGTGATATGCCCCCACAGGGAGTGGATCCTAGGTTGGGGGTGGTAGCAGGCTGGAGCAATGGGGGTCAGGGTAGGAGTTCTTGCCTCAGAGCCCCTCTCTTGTCCCTTCTTCAACAGGGACCCCCAGGACATACAGGACCACCGGGACCCGACGTAAGTGGTTACTTGGAAGCCAACCTAGGGTCCCACACTGACTGGGAACCCCGGGGCCCCGCATGTGAAAGCACATGGAGACTGGGAAGTGGAGGGTGTCACCCCACTGGGTGGCTCTGCAGGTCGCTTGGTTCCTCACGTGTCCCTGTAAGCATGGGTGAAGCAAGGCCGCTCGGAGTGCTCGCTCTGGAGCTCAGGCAGCTTGTGCCCTTCCAGCCGCCTCCCCCGCCCCCCGATCAGGCGATGCTGGTGTCTGTGCAGGAGTGAAGGGACTACGGGATGTCTGGGAGCTCCTGTGCCCTGGTCTCTGCCGCGCCTCTAGTGGGAGGTGAGGGTGGTGCGGAGCCTGGCCTCCCCAGGCAGGTTTCAGGGTATCGGACATCCCCTTAGCTGAGCCTGGTCCTGCGTCAGGACCCACAGGGAAGGGGTGGGTGGTGACCACGCGCCCCGACGCAGCCAGCATGTAATGTCAGGGCAGGGTGCACCTAGGAAGTGAAAACAGGCCCAACTCACCCTGCACGAGGTCTCAGAGGGCTGCTGGGGCAGCCTGGTGGGGAGAAGGGTAGCTTGCCATCCAGACATGTGGCTCTTCCCTCCCCAGGAGTGCGAGATTTTGGACATCATCATGAAAATGTGCTGTGAGTATCGTTGACTCTTTGCATAACGGTCTTAATTAGACAGAACACACTCCCTTCACCCCCATGACCTCTTTTTAGAGGGTGTGTCAGGAGGGGAGCAGGAGGAAGGGGCCACTGGTCACTCCAAGGGAGGGAGTGGGAGGTAGAGGCCCCCTCAACTTCCACTGGGGGCGGAGCAGTCACATGTCACTGTGACAGGTAGTCATGGGCTCCACCCACAGGCTATTCTCACATTCACCCCTCAACACCCACCCTGGGCAGCCTGTTCAGTGGCCAGGGCAGGCCAGGGAGGTGTGGGGTACTGATCCAAAGGGGTTCAGTCCCCCGATTGTGAAAACGGTGTGGGGCCTTGACTCTAGTTTAATTTCTGCTTTTTCCTCTTTTTCCTAGCTTGCTGTGGTGAGTATTTTACTCTAACTCACTAGAAAATTCCTCTGATGTTTTTACCTTTTTAGTAGAAGAACCACAGTGGGTGGCGGGGGCCAGCTCCCACTTGTCTCAGTATGTGTTCAAACAGCATTGCAGCTAACATCCACCCACCACCCACTCACCCACCAACTCACCAACCCCCTCATCCACTCACCCACCAACTCACCAACACAGTCATACATTCACCCACCAACTAATCCATCCACTCATCCGTTCACCCACCAACTCGCCCATCCACTCATCCATTCACCCACCAACTCATCAACCCACTCATCTACTCACCCACCAACTCACCCATCCACTTATCCATTCACCCACCAACTCACTAACCCTCTCATCCACTCACCCACCAACTCACCAACCCACTCATCCATTCACCACCAACTCGCCCATCCACTCTTCCATTCAACCACCAACTCACCTATCCATCCATCCATTTACCCACCAACTTGCCCATCCACCCATCCACTCACCCACCAACTCACCAACCCACTCATCCACTCACCTACCAACTCACCAACCCACTCATCCATGCACCCACCAACTCACCAACCCACTCACTCACTCTCAATCACTCATTTACCTATTCGCCCACCCATTCACCCACTCACCCACCCAGCCATGAGCTCCCCTCCCCAACCACTTGCTCCCTCACTCACCCACCTGCCCATCTACCCACCCACTCACCCATCTGCCCACACACCCACCACTTCCTCCCTCCCTCACTTCCACCAGTGAATGTCCCCCCATGCTCCTGCACACCTGGGGTACAGGGCTGTCCCCACATCCTCTTTCCCAGGACCTCTAACACCCAGTGACAGGCAGGGGCCAGACACCAGCCCCGGGACCTGTTCCTGACCCTTCTCCAGCACCAGCTCCCAGCTGGGTCTGTAGAGGGGCTGGCAGTGGTGAGGGCTGATCCAAGCTGAGAGAGGCAGTCCCACCTCTCCTGGAGCAGGGGCCATGTGGGCGGGATGGGGGCCAGGCCTCACCATCGGAGGAGGGGCAAGGCTGCTCCTGCTCTGGGTGCCAGAGAGGCCGAGGGCTGACTGTTGCCCGCCCTGCCTGGCAGAGTGCAAGTGTGGCCCCATCGACATCCTCTTCGTGCTGGACAGCTCTGAGAGCATCGGCCTGCAGAACTTTGAGATTGCCAAGGACTTCATTGTCAAGGTCATCGACCGGCTGAGCCGAGATGAGCTGGTGAAGGTGAGGCAGCCCACGCTGGGTGCCATATCCATAGGTCGGGTCAGGACACCCATGAGCATGGGCGGGGGACACACTGGTGCCCCCTGGAGGAGCACATGTCAGAGCCAATAGCCAATCAGTGTTAGAGTAGCTGGTGGGAACTCTGGGAGGCATGGCCCCAGGCTCCACTGAGTGAGGACAGGCCACCCCTCCCCAGCACCCAGTGCTGCCCTTCACAGCAAAGGGAGGTGATGGGAGATCGTGGGGACAGACACATTTAAGGAAGCCTGGAAAACAGGGGAGTCTTTGCAGACACCACGTGGCTCAGGGCCCTTCGTCATTAGAGGGGGACATGCACTTTAGTGGCCCTCACCTGACGCACTAGGCAGTCTGCGATAGCTGTGCTTCCCCATCTAACTGCCTCTTGGCCCAGCTGCTGCCGGCCCCCCACCTCAGGCTGGGGCCAGGGCGGGACCCAAGGGAGTGACGCTAGAACAGGGAGCTGGGGCCTGCAGACATCAGCCTGGTCCTCCCTCGGCTCCTGGCAGGGCCACAGCACTCCCTGTCACCCATGGCCACTGGAGACCCACGGTGAGGTGTCCCAAAACCCTGACCCCAGACCCACGAGTGCGAGAGTCATTGGGGATGCGCGTGCACCCAGGGCAGGGGCTGGGCAGGGTGCGCCCACAGGGAGAGGTGAGGTCTGACCATGGCACCCACTCCTCCCCTCTCCTCCATGACCGTGCAGTTTGAGCCGGGGCAGTCGCACGCGGGTGTGGTGCAGTACAGCCACAACCAGATGCAGGAGCATGTGGACCTGAGCAGCCCCAACATCAGGAACACACAGGAACTGAAGGAGTGAGTCCATGTGGCATGGCCGCCCAGCCATCTGAGCTACCCCTCCTCATGGGCCCCACTCTGACCCCTGGCCACCCATCCACACAGAGCCATCAAGAAGTTGCAGTGGATGGCGGGGGGCACGTTCACAGGCGAGGCCCTACAGTACACCCGGGACCGGCTGCTACCACCCTCCTCAAACAACCGCATTGCCCTGGTCATCACGGACGGCCGCTCAGACACCCAGAGGGACACCACACCCCTCAACGTGCTCTGCAGCCCTGGCATCCAGGTGGGGGCCTGCCTGTGGGAGGGGCCCCTGCGCCTGCCGGGGAGGAGGAGTGTGTGGACCCTGGTGTGAGTGCCTCCAGGCCCCAGGTGTGAGTGCAGCTGGGCCCTGGTGTGAGGAGCCTTCCCATGGAGTGAGTGGCCCTCCCATGGTGTGAGCACAGCCTGGTCCTGGTGTGAGTTTGGCCAGGCTTGGGTGTGAGCATGTCTGGGTGCTAGTATGAGTGTGACCCTCCCATGCCGTGAGCGTGGCCCAGGTCCTGGTGTGAGCAGCCCTCCCATAGTGTGAGAGTGGCCCAGTCCTGGTGTGAGCAGCCCTTCCTTGGTATGAG
The DNA here is from genome assembly GCF_030014295.1 of Loxodonta africana. Classification (NCBI taxonomy): domain Eukaryota; kingdom Metazoa; phylum Chordata; class Mammalia; order Proboscidea; family Elephantidae; genus Loxodonta; species Loxodonta africana. The sequence goes on from NC_087343.1 coordinate 228,368,192, forward strand.
CTTGGCCTGGCCCTGGTGTGAGCAGCCCTCCCATGGTGTGACCGTGGCCCGGGTTCTGGTGTGAGCACCCCTCCCATGGTGTTAGCTTGGCCCGGTCCTGGTGTGAACGTGGCTGGGCCCTGATGTGAGTGTGATGGGGCCCCAGTGTGAGCAGCCCTCCTCTGGTGTGAGTGTATCCAGGTCCTGGTTTGAGCACCCCTGCCCCCATAGGTGGTCTCCGTAGGCATCATGGACCTGTTCGGCTCCTCTCCGAGCTCTGACCAGCTGAACGTCATCTCCTGCCAAGGCCTGTCATCCCAACCCCGGCCAAGCATCTCAATCGTCAAGAATAACTTCGCAGAGCTGCTGGAAGACAGCTTCCTGAAGAATGTGACTGCTGAGATCTGCATAGGTGGGCACCAGGGTTGGTCGTCAGGGTCAGGGGTCGGAAGCCCCCATATGGCTGTGCTGGAAAACAGCACCTCACAGCAGCAAGTCTGAGTCCATTTGCTCTCAGACAACACTGTGACCCACGGCCATGGGAGTCAGACATCCCAGCCCAAGGAATGGCCTCGCTACCTCGAGCCACCTCGAACTCTCACCTGGAGAGATGAGGTATCTGGAAGCTTCTCTGAGGATGTGTTGAGCACACAGGTGGTCCCAGAACTGTGGGTCTGTTCTGCGTCCCTTCCCTCTGTCCTGGGGCCTATGACCCACAAGCAAGGGCAGGCACGCTCACACATGTGTAATGTCAGCTGGAGCCTGGGCTTGCTCAGACATGTGTTTGTGCATGCTCACTGTGGCCACCCAGGGCCAGCGCAGCAGCAGACCTGCACAGGCAGCCAGCCAGCAGCCAAAGAAAGCCACTGGGGTCTCACTCGGGCCACTCTACCAACAGGCAGGTGGTCAGCATTGCTGGGGACAGCATGGCACTGGATGCGGCCCTGGACTTTTGTCCCAAGGCCCGAGTGGTCCCCTTATTGGTGCTGTGTGACCTGCAGGCCATTGTTCCCTCTGAGCCTCGGTTTCTCCATTCATGGAAAGGGCCATCATGCTCCATCCCGCCCAACTCACCACATGGTGTTAGGGCCATGAAGCACAGCCTGGGGCACCATTCTGTCACCTCCAGAGGTCCTCTTTGGTAAGGGGGTTCTGACCAGGTGACGGCTCAGCACCCCAAGACGTGCTGTTCCTGGAGAGACAGGTTGGCCTGAGCACGAGAGTCACCTGAACACGTGCCATACCCATGTTTCACCTGGTGACACCTCAGCATTGTGACATTGTGGGGGTGACAGGCAGAGAGCCCTGTGCAATCACAGGCTCACGTCATGTGGTGTTTTTCTTTCACAGATAAGAAATGTCCAGATTACACCTGCCCAAGTGAGTTGCATGTGTCCTGGGGTGGCTGGAGTGTGTGGAGGGGCATAATGGCAGGGCACTTGCTGAGGGAGGAGGGTCTGAGGGACAAAGCAAAACACAGGCAAGGCTTGGCCCTGGTCAGCTGTGGCAGGGTTACTCAGGCTCACATCCCCCTGTGAGGCTGGGTGGGATCTCCGAGGCCCTGGTGGCCTCTGGCCTGTCCACTGCAGCTCTGAAGTCCCACGGCGGTGGCATAGCCCCATGGCCACGCTAATGGCTCCCTGCCTCCCCGCAGTCACGTTCTCCTCCCCGGCCGACATCACCATCCTGTTGGACGGCTCGGCCAGTGTGGGCAGCCACAACTTCGAGACCACTAAGCGTTTTGCCAAGCGCCTGGCTGAGCGCTTCCTCACAGCGCAGCGCGGGGACCCTCCCCACGACGTGCGCGTGTCCGTGGTGCAGTACAGCGGCACGGGCCAGCAGAGGCCCGACCGGGCAGCCCTGCAGTTCCTGCAGAACTACACGGTGGTTGCCAGCAACGTAGACAGCATGAGCTTCCTCAATGATGCCACCGATGTCACCGACGCCCTGCGCTACGTCACTCGCTTCTACAGAGAGGCCTCTTCGGGCGCTGCCAAGAAGCAGCTGCTGTTGTTCTCAGACGGCAACTCACAGGGCGTCACGGCCGCAGCCATTGAGAAGGCTGTGCAGGAGGCCCAGCAGGCAGGCATTGAGATCTTCGTGGTGGTGGTGGGTCGCCAGGTGAACGAGCCCAACATCCGTGTACTGGTCACTGGCAAGACGGCGGAATATGACGTGGCCTTTGGCGAGCGGCACCTGTTCCGCGTGCCCAGCTACGAGGCCCTGCTTCGGGGTGTCTTCTACCAGACTGTCTCCAGGAAAGTGGCGCTGGGCTAGTGTCCAGCCATGGGCACAACCATCAGCTCCTTTCCCACGTCTTCCCCGCCCCTCACTACAATACAAGTAAACTCGTGATGTGAATTTTCCTCATCGACCTAGATTTTCTAAAAGGAAAAGTTTGAACAGCCACACAATGGGATGTGTTCTGCATAACCCGCCCCCTCCTCTTGCCCCTTCTTCCTGTGTTTACATCTTCTCTCTCACCTGGATCTGCCCCAGCCTTCCTCCCCTGCAAATCGAAACAGCTCCCTCTGTGACTTAGCATCCCTTGGATCTCCTTTCTACTCCGACCAACCTGAGCCAGAAGGCCCTGAAGTCTAGTTTTTTGTTTTTTTTTTTTTCTGGGATGTTAGTTGCACATGGCATTCTCTCCCCCACCTTCCGCATAGCTTAATTTTTTCACTGACTGTACTTAAGTCTTCATTTAACATTTCATTTACACTTAAAGCAAACTTTACTACTTAATTCTCATGAGCTGTCGGGCTGTGTTTCATTTTTGGGAAACCAAAATTGAGAGGATTGTTTTTTAAAAAACAAAAATCTTGATGAGTCAACACTTTTTTAAGGTTCTTGCCCCTAACTGACTCTGGACCTTGATGTCCTCAGCCCCTGGGGAGCTCCATGGCTCAAGGCAGATCAGAGAGGAGCAACTCATTCACCTCATATCCTTTCAGATTCTAAGAATAAAGGTGCTACCCCTGCTAAGGGGTCTTCCTCCTCACGTTGCACATTCAAGACCTGGGTCTTGACTGAGCACACTGAGTCATTTCCACGGAGGCATGAGCAATGTGTTTAATTAAAAACAATCCAAGGCTCTTTTCCCTCAAAATAGTGATCTGTTCTATATTTTAGTGAAGATCCTCTTTAGATGTTAGAGTTTTATTTTTACTCCTTCCAGTGTTTTTTCTCAACCATGTTCATGTCAACAGTTCTTCCAAATAAAGTTTTTCCGTCTCCTGTCTATAGTTATCTTTCCAGTGAGTTAAAATCCCACTTGTTGTTTCTATTTCACACACTGTTGTTGTTGTTGGGTGCCTTCGAATCATTTCAACTCATAGTGACCCCATGTGACAGAGTAGAACTGTCCCATAGAGTTTTCTTTGCGGAAGCAGATCACCAGACCTTCCTCTCCCCCAGCCTCTGGGTGGGTTCAAACATGCACTAACATGACAGAAATCTGAAGGTGATTGGTGGTGCCCAGTAGAATGCTCATCTCCCACTCCTCTCCAGGACCAGATCATGCCATGGGCTGTGTGCTGTCCATACAACTGTCCATCCACATTCCTTACCTGTGTCTTAGAGGATGGCACTGGTGACATGAAGACCACATCTATAGAGGGGAGGAGCTGGAAGGGAGGCCCCCGACAGCCCAGGTTGCAGAATCAGAAGCTAATTAGGTCTTGAGAGGGTTGGGACAACTGGCCGGATGCAACAAGAGTAAACCCCAAAAGAACCAGTGTCAAGCCCTACATTCTGGTACCAAAATTACCCTCAGGAGTTCCACAAGGGGAATCAGGATCCAACCGGTTCCAGAGGAAGACTTCCTGGAGGATTCGGCAGTGAATGTGGCAGCCCCCAATGAGCCAAGCTTAGGTTGCCTCATCAGCGTGGCCCCGGTGAAGGAAAGGTTTTGTGGGAGGGTGAAGGTTTATGGAGAAGCAGATTTTGACTCAATTTCAAAAGGAAGATATGCCAAGTGTCTTAGTTTCTTAGTGCTGCTGTAACAGAAATACAAGTGGATGGCTTTAAACCACTGCCATCAAGTTGGTTCCAAATCATAATGACTGCATAGGACAGAGTAGAACCGCCCTATAGGGTTTCCAAGGCTATAAATCTTTATGGAAGCAGACTACCATGTCTTTCTCCTGCAGAGCAGCTGGTGGGTTGGAACCACCGACATTTCAGTTAGCAGCCAAGTGCTTAAGCACTGCACCACCAGGGCTCCTTGCCTCCCAGACTACTGGGCCACAAAAAGGAACGAACAATTAATACACACACAGCAAGGGTCAATCTCAAAGTTAAAGAAGGCAGACACAAAGGAGTCCGTAATGTGTCATTCTATTTAAAGGAAATTCAAGAATAGGCAAAACTGATGAATGGTGGTAAAAGTCAGAGCAGTGATCATTTCTGTGGGTGGGGATTGGCTGGAAGGGCCCCAGAAAACTTTCTGGAGTAATGGAAATGTCTGTTTTAAGGGGATGTGGGTTACGTGGATGCACATATGCCAAAACCCTTTGACTATAGCTAAGGCCTGTGCATTCTTTGTATCTTTACCTAAAAAAGAACAACAGAACCAGGATTTCTACCATTAATATACCCATTTGCCTATCTGACCTCCAGTTTCCACGAGCTCTTGAATTCCCCTTTTTCGCTATTCTCCAAGTCTTAGGGACTCACAACCCCACACCTGGTTTTGTTCCTTTTGGGCTGGGACTCCCTGTGGTCATGGGCCCTCACCCCAGTGCTTGAGTCAACCTCCCAAGGTAGGAAATCCGCTATGAACAACCTTCCCTACATTTCCATTAATGTCTTATTAATCCAGACACACTCACTCTTTTCACAGGTGGAACACTCTATTTATTCGTGTTGAGAGAGCCTCCATGGTTCCCACCCTCATACACACACCCTATGTCATCCCTTCCCTTTGAATGTGAATAAGGTCGGTATCACTCCCTTGATTATGCTACCTATGTGTCACATGGGATCTTGCAGATGTAATTAAGGTCCCTAACCAATTGACTATGAGTTAACCAAATAGGAGATTACCCTGAGTGGGTCTGATCTAATCAGGTAACCCCTTAAAAGATGTCAGGGAGATCTGAAGCCAAAAGACACTTATCTTGCTGACCTTGAAGAAGCAAAAAACTGTGCTGTGAACTGCCTATGGCGGAAGCCCCACGGCCGCTAGGAGCTGTGAGTCGTTCCTGGCTAACAGCCAGAAAATGAGGACCAATATTTCACCAAAAAGGATATTCAAATGGCCAACAAACACATGAAAAGATGCTCAACATCTTTAGCCATCAGACAGATGAGAATCAAAACCACAGTGAGATACCACTTCACTCCCAGTAGGACGGCTAAGATAAAATAAATAAATAATAATTGTTGGCGAGGATGTGGGGAAATTGAAACCCTTATCCATCGCTGGTGGGAATGAAAACGGTGCAGCCCTTGCAGAAAACATGTGATTCCTCAAAAAACAAAAAGTAAAACTACCATATAACCCAGCAATTCCACTCCTAGGTATATACCCAAGAGACTTAAAAGCAAGAACGTGAACAGACACGTGTACACCAATGTTCATTGCGGTGCTATTCACAATACTGAAAAGGTGGAAAACAGCCTAAATGTCCATCAACGGATGAGTGGGTAAATAAAATGTGGTACATACACACAATGGATTGCCACTCAGCCAAAAAGAAAAATGAAGTCCAGATACATGTAAAATCTTATCATATTTGTAATGGCTTTTTCCTCTGTCTTGTGCCTTCCTCCTAGAATAGAGCAACCGTTAGCCCAAGGTGTACACACACTTTCTCTCTCCTATGAGTAGTGGGGGCAACCTGTGCCCCTCGGATTTCACAGACGGCTAATCTCCTTCTGCACTTCTCCTTCCCTTCCTTTTGTCAGGGCCCCTGAGACCACCTACCCCCTCAACACTGCATAGCCACCCTGCAAAGTCCCTGAGCAGGAGGAGCTCTGGGGTCAGGCTGACACAGCGCACTGGCCCTGATCCCCTCACTTCCATCCCCATCTTGAGCCTCAGTGTCCTCATGCCAAGTGATTTCTTCCTCCCTTAATAATCTGAGTCCGTTCTGGGAAGAGAGAGGTAGGACAGGGTTAGTCTCACCCACTGACACCCCCACATGTCCGAGCAGCAGCCGGCTTCCCCTCCTTGCTCCAAGCACTGCTGGAAAGATTCCCCTGCTGTGCTCAGTGGTCTCCGGGACCTCACCCTGGGGCTTCACAATCCTGGTCCTATTTGGACTGGCCACACCGAGACTGTGTAACCCTGCCCTTTCTCCTCCACAGCCAGGGCTCTAGAGGACACCTGCAGTCCCCACTGCTCATTCTAAGTCTCCTGTGACCACAGTCAGAGATGGACTTGGGGAGCTGCCAGCCCTCCTGTGCCCTCATGCTCTCAGAGAACCTGTTGACTTGGAGTCCATTCTACTGAATTCCAGCCGCATCTCACTCCTCTCACTGCCCCAGGCTCTACGCCGACTGTACACCTGCCGCAAAGCCAATACTGAGACAGGTGGAGGTAAGCAGCAAGAGGGCTTTATTGAAAACTGGTATTCAAGAGACAGAGACGGTTAAATTTCTCTCAAATTCTGCCTAAACCTAGAGGACTAATTGGAGAGTTTTTACAGGGAGGAAGGTCAGGGTTTAGAGGTTTTCAGGAATGTTTGTTTTTCTTTGAGGTGAACAAGGTGATAAAGTGATCTATTATTGTAGTCCTGCAGGTATCTTCATGCCATCCTGGATTCCTGCAAGTCTCTTCATGTCGTCCTGGTTTCTGTCACAAGATGGATCTAAGCTTTGTTCAGCCACCTCCGTTTTGTGTATTTTTTTTCCCTTGGGAGAGGAACATAGTTTAATCAGCAACTAAAAATTGATTACCTAATTTTTCTTTAAAGGAACAATCGTGGGACAGATTTCAGAGCAAGTAATTGCGTTTCAAAGACTAGTATACAGTTATACTAAAACATTAGAAAATATATTCTGTCTACTTCAATACTAAAACACTAAAGAAAATATGTTTTCTCTACTTCACCCCCTCACATTTAGGTTAGATCCAGGTCATAACTCTCAAAGAGCCCAGATCACACCTCTGCCTGGGCCTTAAAATAAAATTCCAAGTGGAATTTCCAACAGCCCACACCTTTTCAGTTTTAGATGCACGTTGCCACACCTCCCGTGGCCTTCTTCCCATCCTGCATCAAGACCAGGACCTCGCCCCCAGACACCCTGCTAACTCAGAGCTGAAGCCACTCCTAAAGTCCACCTTTCAGCCATGGATTAGGCAGGCCTATGAAACAAACAATAACAGGTGAGAAATGCACTTCTTAGTTCAATCAAGTATATGAGACCAAATGGGCAACGCCTGCCCCAAAACAAAGAAGGTAGGAAGGGACAGGAAACCTGGATGAGTGGACAGGGGAAACCCAGCGTGGAGTGGGAAATGGAGAGAGGGCTGACACGTGGTGGGGATCGCAACCAATGCCCACAAAAGAATTCGTGTATAAATTTTGAATGAGAAACTAATTTGTGCTATAAACTTTCACCTAAAACACAATAAAATTAAAAAACAAAACAAAAAAAACAGGACCTCACCATCAGACAGCAGAGCCTTTCTGCCATCGCCATGGAGAAGGGCTCTTTTCCTCTTTCCTCTCCTCCTTTTTCCTCCCCGACCCTTCTCCTCTTCCTTCTCCTTCTCTCCTTTCTCCTCTTTTTCACCTTCTCTTTCTTTGTAGTTCTTCATGAATTGCCTGTTCATGCCTTTTGCCCACCTGCCAGTTGGAAAATCCACCAGTGTCGTTTCTTTACAAAAGCTCCTCATGTTGGCTGAAGGATGTTGGTCTGACCTGCAACCATGTGGGAGGTACTGCAGCACGATTAGAACAAGCTGCACCTGGACAGAGCTTCACCCTGAAGACTGGGACCCATGCTGTGCCCTCAGGTTTCCTAGACTCAGTAAGACACCTGAGGCTTCTGGTCCCAGCACAAATCCCCATGTGTCGTGGATTGAATTGTATCCCCCAAAAATATGTGTATTAATTTGACTGGGTCATGATTCCCAGTATTTTGTGATTGTCCACCATTTCGTCACCTGATGTGATTTTCCTACGTGTTGTAAATCCTATCACTATGATGTTAATGAGATGGATTAGTGGCAGTTATATTGATGAGATCCATAAGATTAGATTGTGTCTTAATCCAATCTCTTTTGAAATATAAAACAGAGAAGCAAGCAGCGTCATATGGAGACCTCATACCAGTAAGAAAGCAGTGCCAGGAGCAGAGCGCGTCCTTTGGACCCAGGGTCCCTGTGCCCAAGAAACTCTTAGATGAGGGGAAGATTTATGACAAGGACCTTCTTCCAGAGCTGGCAGAAAGAAAGCCTTCTGCTGGAGCTGGTGCCTTGAATTTGGACTTGTAGCCTACTAGACTGAGAGAATAAACTTTTGTTTGTTGAAACCACCCACTTGTGATATTTCTGTTATAGCAGCACTAGATGACTAAGGCACTATGTGTGAGAGCCCTATCAGGGGCTCAGAGGGCCGGGACCAGCCGAGGTGTGCAGCCCCGTCTCTGGGTACCACAGCTTTAGCGTGGCCATTCACACCTAAGTGTGTCTGGAAGACCCAGCTTTGCCCTCTGGCCTGCCATCCACCTGCTGGCTGAGGCCCTTGCAAACGTGGAGGTGGGTCCTGGGGTTCTTAGTGTTCTCCCCAGTGGTCTGACCTCCAGGTGTCAAGTTTACTCCTCCCACACGGTCCAGTACGTGATCTTGACAGGTTAGTTATCATTTAGTAGAGCAGTCATTTCATAACCACCCCCTCAACACACATACACCCAGAATTGAGAATACGATTAAACAAGCAATAAGCAGCGCTGGGCCAGAGCCTGGTACACAGTAAGCACTTAATAAATGCTCCTGGCATCTTTGGTCCCCAGTCTGCCCCACCCACAGCTGCCCCAGCCTCCCAAATGGGAACTCTGAGTTTACAAAGCCAAGATTCCCAAGGGAGGTCTCCAGCACTCCCTCTGTAACTCTGGAGTTTCCTCACAGAGCTCATGCCTACGTGCCAGTACTGACCCCGTGACTAAGAAGAGCCTGCTCCAAAACCCCTTCCCAGGAAGGGCCTCAGCAAGGCTCATCCCCGGGGAGCTCAGGCCGCCACCACGCTTTCCCCCACGGAAGGGCTCGTCCAAGCACTCAGTGGTCCCAGCCAACATCAGCATTCCACTCCAAACACTGGGCCCCGACCCCTCAGAAAGCAGGCAGCTCCTCGTGAGAACAGGCTGATAGGTGAGGATCAAATGAGAGGAGAGGTGTAGTCTGTGGAATAATTGTCCCCTGAAGACGTCCAGGAAACCCTGGTGATGTAGTGGTTAAGAGCTACGGCTGCTAACCAAAAGATCAGCAGTTCAAATCCACCAGGTGCCCCTTGGAAACCATATGGGGGAGTTCTATTCTGTCCTATGGGGTTGCTATGAGTTGGAATTGACTCAACGGCAACGGTTTTTTGTTTTTGGTTCAAGATGTCCACGTCCTTATCCCTGGGGCCTGTCAATGTGTGACCTCACATGGCAAAAGGGACTGTGCAGGTGGGATTAAGTGAAGACCCTTGAGGTGGAGACAATCCTGGATTATCCAGTTGGGCCCAATGCCTTCACAGGGTCCTTATACAAGGGAGGCAGAAGGGTCAGAGTCAGAGTCAGAGAAGGAGATGTGACAATGGAATAAGAGGCTGAAGAGGAGAGAAGATGCAGAGCTGCTGGCCTGGAAGGCAGAGGGGGAGGGTACAAGCCAAGGATTGCAGGAAGCTTCTAGAACTTGGAAGGAGCAAGGAGACAGATTCTCCCCTGGAGAGCCTAGAAGAAACAGACCCATTTTTGACTTCTGACTCAGAACTGTAGGTGATAAATTTGTGTTGTTTTAAGCCACCGAGTTTCTCGTCATTTGCTCCAGCAGCCACAGAAAATTTATTCAAAGTGAAAGCACTTTTTACGAAAAATACAACTTCTCTTGTGGAGTCCCTGGCTGCTTCAAATGGTTAACGCACCAGGCCGATAACTGAGAGGTTGGAGGTTTGAGTCCAACCACAGGTACCTTGGAAGAAAGGCCTGGTGGTCTACGTCCCAAAAAAATCAACCACTGAAAACCCTCCGGAGCATAGTTCCGCTCTGATGCCCGTGGGTGCCACGAACTGGAACTGACACCTGGAAACAGCTTCTCTGTCATTGCCGCCTCTTCCATGCAGCCAGGGGTGGGCTTGGATGCCGTCGAGCTCCCTTCTCCGGCTGGGAGCCTGTGCAACTGTACCTGGAAATGCACATGCAGGCTGTTTGGTGCTGGCCCATGAGCAATGAGCTGATGTGCTTTTACAAATGAAGTTCGAGTTGTTTTTGGCTCCTCGTAGGTTATATAATTTTGAATTCTTCAGAAAAATGCTTCTCCAAAAGAACATGATGGACACACCCTTACCCCGGCCACCTGCCAGCCCTCAGCTGGGCTCATGGGCTCCAAGGCAAGATGCTGCCCCAGAAAAGGGAAACAATAAAAAAAGAGACACCTGCAAAGCCCTGCGCATCCAGAAGAGAGTCTTCTACTGACACGTGTTCAGCAGAACCAAAGACGTCATCGGTTGTGAGACACCCCTGCGGCAGCTGAGAGCTCAGCGGCTAACCAAAAGTTCAAATCCACTAGCTGCTCCTTGGAAACCCTCTGGGGCAGTTCTCCCCTGTCCTATTTGGGTTCCCCTCACGTGGGAATCAACTCGATGCAAAGGGATTTGGTTTAAGAGAGCAAGAAGTCCCTGGGTGGTGCCAACCAAAAGGCTGGTGGTTCAATGCCACCCAGAGATGCCTCAGGAGACAGGTCTGACAATCTGCTTGCTAAAGGTCACAGGCTTGAAAACCCTATGGGGCAGATCCACTCAGCACACATGGGGTCTGCGTGAGTTGGGGCAGATCTGCTCAGCACACATGGGGTCTGCGTGAGTTGGGGCAGATCTACTCAGCACACATGGGGTCTGCGTGAGTTGGGGCAGATCTACTCGGCACATGGGGTCTGCGTGAGTTGGGGCAGATCTGCTCAGCACACATGGGGTCTGCGTGAGTTGGGGCAGATCTACTCAGCACACATGGGGTCTGCGTGGGTTGGGGCAGATCTACTCGGCACATGGGGTCTGCGTGAGTTGGGGCAGATCTACTCAGCACACATGGGGTCTGCGTGAGTTGGGGCAGATCTACTCAGCACACATGGGGTCTGCGTGGGTTGGGGCAGATCTACTCGGCACATGGGGTCTGCGTGAGTTGGGGCAGATCTACTCAGCACACATGGGGTCTGCGTGAGTTGGGGCAGATCTACTCAGCACACATGGGGTCTGCGTGAGTTGGGGCAGATCTACTCGGCACATGGGGTCTGCGTGAGTTGGGGCAGATCTGCTCAGCACACATGGGGTCTGCGTGAGTTGGGGCAGATCTACTTGGCACATGGGGTCTGCGTGAGTTGGGGCAGATCTGCTCAGCACACATGGGGTCTGCGTGAGTTGGGGCAGATCTACTCAGCACACATGGGGTCTGCGTGGGTTGGGGCAGATCTACTCGGCACACATGGGGTCTGCGTGAGTTGGGGCAGATCTACTCGGCACATGGGGTCTGCGTGAGTTGGGGCAGATCTGCTCAGCACACATGGGGTCTGCGTGAGTTGGGGCAGATCTACTTGGCACATGGGGTCTGCGTGAGTTGGGGTAGATCTGCTCAGCACACATGGGGTCTGCGTGGGTTGGGGCAGATCTACTCAGCACACATGGGGTCTGCGTGAGTTGGAATCTACTTGACAGCAGCTAACAACAACATACACTCCTAAGAGTCCCTGGGTGGTACAAACAGTGGACTCGCTCAGCTGCTAAATGAAAGGTCGAAAGTTCAAGTCCACCCAGAGGTGCCTCGGAAGAAAGGCCTGGTGACCTACTTCTGAAAAATCAGTCATCGAAGACGTCGGAGCAGTTCCACTCTGTGCACATGGCGTCACCGTGAGTCAGAATCGACGGCAACTGACAACAAAAACGAGAGAGGAAGGAGCTGCCAGTTAGATCCTGACACCTCGGGACCGATTCTGGAGATGTTGGAGTCGGCATCCAAGGATCCACAGAAGGGGACCCTACAAGTCACAGAGTGCGCCAGGCCAAGCTTCAGCCACCACCAGCCCCAGGGCACCAGCACGGGGACGGGCCCAGCCCGTGACCCTCCCCCCGCCCCAGCCCAGGGCAGCAGGCGACCAGCGCCATCCGGACACCGCGGGCCCCGCGAAGGATCAGAAGCAGCTGCACAGCAGCCCCCCGGCCTCCTCGTCCGCGCCAAGAGGAGCAGCTGCCTGGTCTCCGGGGCCCGCCTTCTTGGTTTTCAGAAAGCTGCTGGCTGAAGACGAGGGTGAGTTGGTTCATGCAAGAGGCTGAAACTTGGCCTTTGTAGGAGAATTGATTTATGAGAGCAGCTCCTCTTTATTACTTTTTTGAAGGAATTGTTTTTCAGGCAAAAGGAACAACGCTAAAAATAAGGGACTGGAATACCATCTCACCTGGCCTGACCCCACATCCTTACCCCTGCCCAGAACTCCACAGCCCTGACTATGACCCCACATACCCCACTACCTGGGACCCCATAACGTTATACCCTGCCTAAAACCTCATATCCTCGCCCCCTGCCCAAGACCCCATGCCCCTGCCTAACATCCTACCCACACACCTACCCAGGAATCCATGGTCCTCCCCACTACCCAAGACCCCATATTACTGTCGGCCACCACCTTACACCCCTGCCTGGGACCCCACACCCCTGACCCTAGCCTGAAACATCACAGTCCTGTTTGCAACCCGGATGACATTACTGCCCAGAGCCCCACACCACTGTCTGTGACCACACCCACACACCACGCCCTGCCCCCTGCCCACAGTCTCACACTCCCACCTGGGACCCCATGCCCCTGCCCCCACCCAGGACCCTGGACCCCTGGCTCTCTGAACACTCACCTCTCCATTCTCAAGGATCCTCTTAAATGGCCCCCTTCCGGCTTCCTTGCTGATCCCCGTTGTCTAAATTGGATACCCTTGCTTTCTTTTTTTAATCTGCATTTTAACCTTCATTTATGAAAATTTTCAAACCTACAGGAGAGCTGAGAGAACAGCACAGTGAAAGCCCACCTCCTAATGCAACAGCTGTTACCAGTTGCGATACTTGCTTTACCGACATTGTGGCTGAAATATTTTAGAATCGATTATGGACATTATGACCCGTTACATGTAAAGCCTTCAGTATTCATCTCAAAACACAAAGCCTGTTTTCTGCACAAGCACAATACCATTACTGCCCCACCTAATTCAAAATGGCTCCTTCGCCTCATCTAATAACCAGGCCACATTTCAATTTCTGGTTTTCCAAAACTGTCTTTTATAGTTTTTTTTTTTTTAACACAAACTTTGAAGTCTAAGACTCCTTTTTGGTTCTTTTTGTTTTATATCCCAGTATAGATAGATGGTGGTGTTGTTGTTGTTGTTGTTATTAGGAGCCCTCAAGTCAGTTCCAGCTCATAGCAACCCTATGTACCACAGAACTAAACCCTGGCTGGTCCTGTGCCATCCTCGCAGTGTTTTATACTTGAGCCCATTGTTGCAGCCACTGTGTCAATCCATCTCGTTGAGGGTCTTCCTCTTTTCCGCTGATCCTGTACTTTACCAAACATGATGTCCTTCTCCATGGACTGATCCCTCCTGACAGATAGATGGTACCCTACCCATTGCCAGTTAGTTGATTTCGACTCATAGCGACCACATAGGGCAGAGTAGAACTGCCCCATAGAGTTTCCAAGGAGTGCCTGGTGGATTTGAACTGCCAACCTCTTGGTTAGCAGCCATAGCTCTTAACGACTATGCCACCAGGGTTTCCAGATAGATGGTAGAAATACCAAAACCAAAAAAAAAAAAAAACCATTGCCATCAAGTCGATTCTGACTCATAGCGACCCTATAGGATACAGTAGAACTGCCCCATAGAGTTTCCAAGGAGCACCTGGTGCATTTGAACTACCATCCTTTTGGTTAGCAGCCATAGCACTTAGCCACTATTCCACCAGCATTTCCAATAGAAGTACAATGTCCTAAAATTATTTTTTTTAATATATATATATATTTTGTGTGTGGGGGGGTGGTTATGTTACCAATAAGCTATGGAGTTAGGTTCATTTTTTTTCCAGCTTGTTTTCAATATCAGGGATTTTTCCCCCCTTTTAATTTCATTTTTCAAGTATGTAAAATATTGACCTGGTTCAAAAATAAAATTTAAAGGGTATTCTAAAGAGGCCATGCTTCCATGAGAGTCTGCTTACAGTGATGGGAAATTTGGTGGCAATTACGGGAGATGGTCACACAACATGGTTAATGTAATTGATATCACTAAATGGTACACCTGAAAAATGTTGAACTGGCAAACATTGTGTTATGTATATTTTTATAACAATAAAGAAGAAGCCATGCTTCCAAGCCTGCTGCCTCCACCCTGCTCCCCTCTGCTCCCTAAGGTACCTGTTTCCATTAATTTCTGGCATATTCTTTCCGTGTTTCTTTTTGTGACATCTTTTTATACAAAAGATAGTGTATATTCGCAGATCTACACTCTACTCTTTCACTTAGCTAAATGTGCCATAGATCACTCCATATCAAGCAAGCTTCGTCCTTTACAGAGATTGCACAGATCTACCAGAGTTTCAAGCAGCGCCTCCCAGGACCTTTGGGTGGTTTCCAATCCTTAAGGCAGCAGAGAATTCCCCCACATGTGTGTCATTTCCTGCTCTTGCGCATCTGTACATTGTTAGGATAAATCAAGGGGAACACATCCATGACTCCGTGAGAACCGGCCACTTCCCCTCCATAGGGCTGGGCCATTTTGCACGAAGCCAACAATGTCAACAGCCCTCCCCACAGCCTTAACAACAGAAGCTGTGGCCAGACCTCTGGGTGTTTGTCAACCTGATGGGAGAAAAATGGCATCTCAGGGCACTGACTTGAACTTCTTTTCTACAAATTGTGCTGAGCACTTGTGTATATGCCGAGGGCCACCGAGACCTACTTTTCTGTGAAACCGTCTGTTCCAGCTGTCACCCAGCATTTTGCCCATGTTAGTGTTTTCCTGCTGGGAACTCTGTATATTAAGTAGATTAGCTTTTTGTGACAAGTTTTGAATATTTGTTCCCAATTTGTCCTTGGGATATTATGACTTTGGTTTTGGAGTTTTTTTTGCTAGACGAAAAAAATATATTTTGTATTTTAATGTAGTTGAATTATCAATCATTTCTTCTATTGATCCTGAAGGTTGAACAATATTTAGAAAGTGTTTCCCCACTCCATGTAATAAAGCAATTCCCATGTTTCTTCTAGTACTTGCATGATTTCATTTATTATATTTAGATCTCTGATATATTCAGAGTTTATCCCACAGCGTATGGTGTGACATAAGGTCCCACTCTTGAGTTTCCCAAATGGCTATCCAAATCATCCAATACCATTTATTAAAAAGTCCATCTTTCCAGACTTACTGGCCTGACAGAGACTGGAGAAACCCTGAGAGTATGGTCCCTGGACACCCCTTTAGCTTAGTAATGAAGTCTCTCCTGAGGTTCAGCCTTCAGCTGAAGATAAGGCAGGCGCATAATATAAAACGAGACTGACAGGGCACACCAGCCCAGGGGCCAGGACTAGAAGGCAGGAGGGGACAGGAAAGCTAGTGATAGGGAACCCAAGGTTGAGAAGGGAGAGTGTTGACATGTTGTGGGCTTGTTAACCAATGTTATAAAACAATGTGTGCACTAACTCTTTAATGAGAAGCTAGTTTGTTCTGTAAAGGTTAATCTGAAGTACAATAAAAAAAAAAGTCCATATTTTTCCCAATTTGAGATGCCGCCTTTATCATTACTTAAATACCATATATGTACATAGGTCTATTCTTATATTTTCCCATCTGTTGCATTGATTGATCTATTTATGTACTAGTACTACACTTTAATTACAGACACTTGATAGTATTTTTAACATCTGCTAAAGATAGCCCCATACCCCATTCCATTGCTCAGCTTCCTTTGTTTATTTTTTCATATAAACTTTAGAATCAATTTGTCTAGGTCCTGGAGGAGA
This sequence comes from Loxodonta africana, assembly GCF_030014295.1. Lineage (NCBI taxonomy): Eukaryota > Metazoa > Chordata > Mammalia > Proboscidea > Elephantidae > Loxodonta > Loxodonta africana. Next base: position 228,384,369 of record NC_087343.1, read on the forward strand.
ATCCTTTGGTATTTTTATTTATAAATTAACTTAGCGAGACTTAACATTTTTATAATCTTGAATCTTCTGTCCAAGGACATGCCATGTCTTTTCATTTGTTTAAGTCTAGTATCTTTTGGGATAACTTTAAGTTCATCTTCATACAGATTTTGCATATTTCTTTTTTTTTTATTCCAGATTATTTTATCTATTTTTTTTATTCCAGATTATTTTATCTATTTTTTGTTATTGTTTAGTCACTGTTTCTCCAAGGAGGATTTAATTATCTATGTTAATTTTATATCCTGCTACATTACTGCAAGGAACCCTGCCTGCAGAGGAGTTAAACGCTTGTCTGCTAACTGAAAGATCAGTGGTTCGAACCTACCAGCCACTCCACGGGAGAAAGATGTGGCAATCTGCTTCCATGAAGATTGCAACCTTGAAAACCCTATGGGGCAGTTCTACTCTGTCCTATAGGGTCACTCTGAGCCAGAATTAACTCTAAGGCAATGGGTTTGGTTTGTTTACTTTACTGCATTGTCTTATTTTTTAGTAGTTTCTCAGTGGATTGCCTTGGTTTTACCAGAGCTACAGCCTGCAAATATTCTTTCCTGTTCTTATTCCTCTGTGTCTGTGTGTATAACTGCATTTAGCAATGCCTCTAATTCTTTTTTTACCAGTTGCCATTGAGTCAATTCCTACTCATGGCAGCCCCACGCGTGTCAGAGTGGAACTGCAGGCCATAGGTTTTTCAATGGCTGACATTTCAGAAATAGATCACCAGGCTTTTCTTCCAAGATACCTGTGGGTGGACTTGAACCTCTAACCTTTTGGTTAGCATCTGAGCATGTTAACTGCACCACCCAGGGACTCCACGGCCTTCAAAAGGACATTCTTTGACAGTGATAATGGCATTGAAAATCCTTATCTGTTCCTGACTTTGGTGGGAATGCCTCAAGTGTGCCCACTACTTGGTTGTAGTTCCAGTGACATTACGTAAGGCACTTTCTTTCTATTTGTCAATGGAAAATGAGGCAATGAATCTTCTTATGCATGTATGGAGATGATCATATCACTATTCCCCACACTCCTGAAACCATCTGGGCCTGATGACATGCAGGTAGGAGGTGAGAGAAGGTAATTCTTTTGAAATTTTCTAAGTAAATTTGTCTGCTTAGACGTTCTATAGTTAATCAGTTCTGGTAATTTATATTTTCATTAGAAGATTCCTTTTTCATCTAGTTTTTGGGTGTTTTGACAGAGTTATAGTAATCTCTTAATATTTGTTTAATTTCCTCTATTTTGATGGCTGTTTTCCTCTTTCATATTTTGCTATCTGTATTTGTCATTTTGCTTTTTTTCTGGATTAGATTAGCTAAGTGTTTATTTTTTAAAGAGATTTTTGTTAATTCTACTGTTTTCTTGTTATCATTAATTTCTGATATTGTCCTTATTGCTGGTCTCTTTCAATCTATGTGATTGTTCTTACTTTAACTTTTTGAATTGGATGTTTAATTAATTTATTTTCTGTTTCATTTTATTGATATAAACACAAGGCTATAAATTTTCCTCTGGGCACTGCCTGAGCTACACCCTGACAGATTCTGATATGAAGCATTCTCATTTTTTAGACATTCTAAAATTGGTTTGCTTTTACCATTTGATCTAAGAATTTTTAATAGAGTTTTCAATATCCAGGCAAAAAGACACTTTAAAATTTTGTTTTCATTTCTAGTCTCATCATGTTGTTTATATTTCTTTTACTTCCTGGAATTGAGATTTTCATTGTAGCCTAATACACGGTCGGTTTTCATAAATATTCTATATATACTAGAAAAGAAAAAGTGTATTCACTATTAAGAGGGCACAGACCACACATCTACCAGAATGGCTAAAATTAGTAAGACTGAAAATAAGTGTTGCTAAGTGTTGGCAAAGATGGGGTAGCTGGAACTCTTCCACACATTTCTGGTGGAAATATAAAATGGTATAAAGATTTAGGAAACCCTGGTGGTGTAATGGTTAAGAGCTACGGCTGCTAACCAAAAGGTGAGCAGTTCAAATCAATCAGGCACTCCTTGGAAACCCTGTGGGGCACTTCCACTCTGTCCTATAGGGTCACTGTGAGTCGGAATCAACTAGACAGCTACGGCTTGGTTTTTGTTTTTTGGAAGTTAAACACAAAGGAGTCCATGAGATCTACCTTGCTATGTTGTACAGGAATGTTGTACGTTTTAACTCAGTTTTCTGTCCCCTTGATCTGTCTTGGACTGATAGCAGTGTATTAAATCTCCTCTTACCAGCATTTCATTGCCTTTCTCCGACTACCTCTTGTAGTTTCTCCCTGTGATAATTCATGTTGTGTCATTTGCTGTATAAATACCAAAAACTAGTTGCTATCGAGTCGATTCCAACTCATGGTGTACCTATGTGTGTCAGAGTAGAACTATGCTCCATAGAGTTTTCAGTGGCTGATTTTTCAGAAGGTAATTTTTCTTTTTTTAATTGCCAGGACTTTCTTTTGAGGAGTCTTTGGGTAGACTCAAACATCCAAACTTTTGATTATCATCGGAGCATGTTACTCATTTGCACCACCCAAGGACTCTGGTACTAAAATAGCGTCCCTGTAATGCAATTATTGTGAAGACTAGCCCACACTATGATGTCTTTCTTCATTTCATTTATTGTTCCTTGGCCCAAATTCTGTCTTGTATGACATCAAGGTCACGACCCCTGATCCTTATTCTTGAATTAATTTTATTGAAATAAAATTTACACAGAATAAAATGGGCCCATTTTACGTGCACAGTGAGATGAATTTTAACAAACGTATCTTCCCATGTGCCATCCACAACAATCAAGGACATTTGATAATTCCCAAAATGCTCCTTGTTCCCTTCCCAAGTATCACCCCCATGTCTCAGGTAACTACTGATTTCTTTCTGACACTATGGATTAGATTTGTCTTTTCTAGAGTTACATACCTTTTTCTTTCTTCACATATGATGTCATCCCACAACTCATCTGGTCTTCAGTCATTAATGTTCAATGAATCTAACCTATTCTTGAGATGGTCTGTAGATCCAGGTGGGATATGCTCAATGTTTTGTTTTGGCTCTTGTGAACTTGTTTTAATTTTCTTCAGCTTTTTTTTTCTTTTTTTGTCAGGTTGAACTTCCATATGAGCAATTGATGGTCTGTTCCACAGTCGGCCCCTGGCCTTATTCTGACTGATGATACTGAGCTTCTCCATAGACTCTTTCCACAGATTAAGTCGATTTGATTCCCGTGTATTCCATCTGGCCAGGTCCACACGTATAGTTGCCATTTATGTTGAAGAAAGGTATTTGTAATGAATAAGGTGTCAGTCTTACAAAATTGTATCATGGGATCTTCAGCATTGTTTCTATCACCAAGGCCATATTTTCTAACTACTGATCCTTCTTCTTTGTTTCCAACTTTCGCATTCCAATCACCAATAATTTTCACTTCATCTTGATTGTATGTTTGATCAATTTCAGACTGCAGAAGTTGGTAAAAATCTTCCAGGAATTGACGGAATACCAACTGAGATGTTTCAACAAATGAATGCAAAGCTGCAAGCACTCACTCATCTGTGCTAAGAAATTTGGAAGACATCTCTACCTGGCCAATCAACTGTAAGAGATCCATATTTGTACCCATTCCAAAGAAAGGTGATCCAACAGAATAAGGAAATATCGAACAATATCATTAATATCACACACAAGTAAAATTTCTCTGAAGATCATTCAAAAACATTTGCAGCAATACATCAACAGGGAACTGCCAGAAATTCAGGCTGGATTCAGAAGAGGACATGGAACCATGGATATCAATGCTGATGTCAGAAGGATCTTGGCTGAAAGCAGAGAATACCAGAAATATGTTTACCTGTGTTTCATTGACTATGCAAATGCATTCAACTATGTGGATCATAACGAATTATGGATTACATTGTGAACATTTATTTGTGCTCATAAGGAACCTGTACATAGACCAAGAGGCAGTCATTTGAACAGAACAAGAGGGTACTACATGGTTTAAAGTCAGGAAAGCTGTGCATCAGAGTTGTATCCTTTCACCATACTTATTCAATCTGTATGCTGAGCAAATAATCCAAGAAGATGGACTATATGAAGAAGAACTGGGCATCAGGATTGGAGGAAGACTCATTAACAACCTGCGATATGCAGATGACACAACCTTGCTTGCTGAAAGTGAACAGGACTTGAAGCACTTACTAATGAAGGTCAAAGACCAAGCCTTCAATATGGATTATACCTTAACATAAAGAAAACAAAAATCCTCACAACTGGACCAATAAGCAACATCTTGATAAACAGAGAAAAGATTGAAGTCATCAAGGATTTCATTTTACTTGGATCCGCATTCAACACCCATAGAAGCAGCAGTAAAGAATTCAAGAGATGCATTGCGTTGAGCAAATCTGCTGCAAAAGACCTCTTTGAGGTGTTAAAAAAGCAAAGATGTCACTTTGAGGACTAAAGTGCCCCTGACCCAAGCCATGGTATTTTCAATCGCCTCATAGGCAGATGAAAGCTGGACAATGCATAAAGAAGACCAAACAATTGATGCCTTTGAATTATGATGTTGGCAAAGAATATTAAATATACCATGGACTGCCAGAAGAATGAACAAATCTGCCTTGGAAGAAGAACAGCCAGAAGGCTCCTTAGAAGCAAGAATGGTGAGACTTGGTCTCACATACTTTGGACATATTATCAGGAAGGATCAGTCCCTGGAGAAGGACATCAAGCTTGGTAAAGTAGTGGGTCATTGAAAAAGAGGAGGACCTACAAGGAGATAGATTGACACAGTGGCTGCAGCAATGGGCTCAAACACAGTCATGATTGTGAGGATGGTGCAGGCATAGACAGTGTTTTGTTCTGTTGTATATGGTGTTGCTATGAGTCAGAACCAACTTGACAGTGCCTAACAACAACAGCAGAGTTGTATATTAGTGGAATCATACAGCATGTACTCTTTTGTATCGGCTTTTTTCACTCAACATAATAAAGTTTTTGAGACCCATCTATATTGTCACATGTATGAGGAGTTAGTTCATTCTTTTTTATTGCTGAGTAGAATAGTATTACCTTGTATGGGTGTGCTACAGTTTGGTTATCCTTGCCACATTAATAGTCATTGGAATCGTTTCCAGGTCTTGGCTATTATGAAAAAGCTGCTATAGACTTCTCTGTACAAATCTTGTACAGGAAAGTTTGACATATATTTTCATATCTCTTGGATAAATAGCTAAGCAAGGAATTGATGGATTGTATAGTGCCATAGATTAAATTGTATCCCCCCAAAATATGTGTCAACCTGGTTAGGCCATGACTATCCAATATTTTGTGATTGTCCACCATTTTGTTATCCGATGTGATTTTCCTACATGTTATAAATTCTACCTCAATGATGTTAATGAGGCAAGATTAGAGGCAGTTATGTTAATAAGGCAGGACTGAATCTACAATATTAGGTTGTGTCTTAAATCAATCTCTTTTGGGATGTAAAAGAGAGAAGTGAGCAGAGAGACAGAGGGACCTCCTACCACCAAGAAAGCAGAGTTGGGAGCAGAGCGTGTCCTTTGGATCTGGGGTCCCTGCCCTGAGGCACTCCTAGACCAGGGGAAGATGGATGACAAGGACCTTCCCCGAGAACCAACACAGAGAGAAACCCTTCTCCTGGAGCTGATCCCCTGAATTCATAATTCTAGCCTCCTAAATTGTGAGAGAATAAATTTCTGCCTGTTAAAGCCATCCACTTGTGGTATTTCTGTTACAGCAGCACTAGATAACTAGGACATATGGTAAGGGCCTATTTAACTTGTTGTTGTTAGGTGTCATTGAGTCAATATGGACTCATAGCAACCGCATGTAACAGGGTAGAACGGTCCCCTAGGATTTTAATTTTTTTTTTTTTTAATCTTTATGGGAGCAGATCATCAAGTCTTTCTCCCACGGAGACCCTGAGTGGGTTTGAATCACTAAGCTTGTGGTTAGCAGCTGAATGCTTAACTGTTGTGCCAAAAGAGCTCCTTTATGTTTAATTTAGGAAACTGTTTTCCAAAGCCCTAGTACCATTTTATATTTCCACCAAAAATGTGTAAAAGATTTCCAGCTACAGCATTCTTACTAACACTTAGCAACACTTATAGTCAGTCTTACTAATTTTAGCTATTCTGGTGGGTGTATAGTAGCAAGCTGCAAGGGCACCAAAGGAAAACAGCAACAGAAGGTGGAAAGAAAGTAAAGATTTGAGCTGGTGGGGAAAGAAAATTCTTTTCAAATAATGGTGCAGGAAAAACAAACATTAAAAAAAAAAGAAACTTTATGAACATCACAGGCCTCCTGATATGATATAATAAGAACATACTACTTCTGAGGTATTCCTGCCCAAAGCGTATCAGCAAATCTAAGCATAATGAAACATCAGACTGACCAAATTGAGGAACATTATGAAGTATAACTGGCTTGTAATATTCAAAAGTGTCATGGTCATAAAACACTGAGAAGACTGAAGAACTGCTTCAGATTAAAGAGACTAAAGACACATGACAATTAGATTCAACGTGTAGCCCTGGCCTGAATCCTGTACCAGAAAAAAAAAAAAGAAGAAGCTATAAAGGACATTATTGAGACAATCATCAAAATTTGGATATGATGACATTGTATCAATGTCAAATTTTCTGATTTTGATCTTTGTACTGTGGTTATGTAGGAGAACACCCTTGATCTTAGGAAACAGACACTGAAGTATTTAGGGATAAAAATAATACCAAATATACTCAGTGTTTAGAAAATGTAATAAGCAACTTTTCCAAATCCACTGCTGACTGCACAACTAAATTTTTCAACACGGGTTCCACTTGGAATTAATTTGCTAGTACAATTAATTAAGCAAAGAAAATACAGTGTGTAAAAGAAAATCCTGACGAAACACATAACTAACATATATTGTTGTGTATTTCTATTGCTTTCTGAATATCCAGATTAACCCAAAATTTTCCAAATGAAGGAGTTACCCACAGAGTCAACCTCACACAAAGCTGGGAACTAAATTTCTCTTGGGGTGGGGGGTGAAGATAGATATTGCTAAATTTCCTCCCAGATAGTTCGTAAAAATTAAATCCTACTGACAGTGCATGGCCGTGTCACCACAGATCTGTCAGCTATGAACGTTTCTGTACACATCTTTTTGTGAACTATACTTTCATTTCTCTTGGATAAATACCTAGAAGTGGAAGTGAAATGACTGGGTCATATGGTAGGTATATGTTTAATTTTTAAAGAAACTGCCAAACTGTTTCAAAGAGGTAGTACCATTTTACATTCCCACCAGCAGTATAGGAGAGTTCCAGTTGCTCTATAACCTAACCAACACGTACTATAGTCAATCTTTTAAACTGTAGTCATCCTAATAGGTGTGACAAAAGAAGATGGAAAAAATACACAGGGTCACTATACCAAAAAGAGTTGGTCGATGTTCAGCCATTTCAAAAGGTACATATGAGCAGGAACCAATGGTACTGACGGAAGAAGTCTAAGCTGCACTGCAGGTATTGGAAAAAAACAAGTCTCCAGGAATTCATGGACTATCAATTGAGATGTTTCAACAAACGGATGCAGTGCTGGAAGTACTCATCTATACCAAGAAATTTGGAAGACAGCTACCTGGCCAACCGACTGGAAGAGGTTTATATTTATGCCTACTCCCAAGAAAGGTGATCCAACCAAATGCGGAAATTATTGAACATTATCATTGTGCTGCATGCAAGTAAAATTTTGCTGAAGATCATTCAAAAGTAGCTGTAGCAGTATATCGACAGGTAACTCACAAATTTAAGCCGGATTCAGAAGATATGATTGCTGATGTCAGATGGATCCTGGCTGAAAGCAGAGAAAACCTGAAAGATGTTTATCTGTGTTTTATTGACTATGCAAAGGCATTTGACTGTGTGGATCATAACAAATTATGAATAGCATTGCGAAGAATGGGAATTCCAAAACAATTGTGCTCATGAGGAACCTGTACGTAGTTCAAGAGGCAGTTGTTCAAACAGAACAAGGGAATACTGCGTGGCTTAAGGTCAGGAAAGGTGTGCATCAGGGTTGTATTCTTTCACCATACCTATTCAATCTGTATGCTGAGCAAATAATCTGAGAAGCTGAACTACATGAAGAAGAATAGGGCATCAGGATTGAAGGTAGACTTATTAACAACCTGTATTATGCAGATAACACAACCTTGCTTGCTGAAAGTGAAGAAGGGTTGAAGCACTTACTGATGAAGATCAAAGACCACAACCTTCAGTATGGGTTACACCTCAACATAAAGAAAATAAAAATCCTCGCAGCTGGGCCGAAAAGCAACATCATGATAAATGGGGAAAAGATCGATGTTATCAAGGATTTCATTTTACTTGATTCTACAATCAACAGCCATGGAAGGAGCAGCCAAGAAATCAAAAGACGCATTGCATTGGGCAAATCTGCTGCAAAAGACCTCTTTAAAGTGTTGAAAAGCAAAGATGTCACCTTGAAGATTAAAGTGCACCTGACCCAAGCCGTGGTGTTTTCAACCTCCTCATATGCATGTGGAAACTGGATGATGAATAAAGAAGACCGAAGAGGAATTGATGCCTTTGATTTGTGGTGTTGGCGAAGAATATTGAATAATATACCATGGACTGCTAAAAGAACGAACAAATCTGTCTTGGAAGAAGTACAACCAGAATGCTCCTTAGAAACAAGGATGGGGAGACTACCTCTCACATACTTTGGACATGTCATCAGGAGGGATCAGTCCCTGGAGAAGGACATCTTGCTTGTTAAAGTAGATGGTCGGTGAAAAAGAGGAAGACCCTCGATGAGATGGATTGACACAGTGGCTTCAACAATGGGCTTAAGCGTAGCAATGATTTTGAGAATGGCACAGTACTGGGCAGTGTTTCATTCTATTGTACATATAGTCGCTAAGAGTTGGAACCGATTCAATGGCACCTAACAATAACAACAATAAGGGTGTGACGAAGGATATCACTGCTGATGTCAGATGGATCCTGGCTGAAAGCAGAGACTACCAGGAAGATGTTTACCTGTGTCTTATAGGCATCTGACTGTGTGGATCATAACAAATTATGGATAACATTGTGAAGAACAGGAATTCCAGAACACTTAATTGCATTACCGTGGAACCTGTACTTAAACCAAGAAGCAGTCATTCAACAGAACAAGGGTGTACTGCGTGGTTTAAAGTCAGGAAAGACGTGCATCAGAGTTGTATCCTTTCGCCATACTTATTTAATCTGTATGCTGAAAAAATAATCTGAGAATCTAGACTATAAGAAGAAGAATGGGGCATCGGGATTGGAGGAAGACTTATTAACAACCTGTGTTATGCAGATAACACAATCTTGCTTGCTGAAAGTAAAGAAGGCTTGAAACACTGATGAAGATCAAAGACCACAACCTTCAGTATGCATTACGTCTCAACATAAAGAAAACAAAATTTTCACAACTGGACCAATAAGCAACGTGATAAACAGAGAAAAGATTGAAATCGTCAAGGATTTCTTTTTACTTGGATGTACAATCAGCACCCACGGAAGCAGCAGCCAAGAAATCAAAAGATGCATAGCATTGGGCAAATCTGCTGCAAAAGTCCTCTTTAAAGTGTTAAAAAGCAAAGATGTCACTTTAAGGACTAAGGTGTGCCTGACCCAAGCCATGGTATTTTCGAATGCCTCATATGCATGTGAAAGCTGGACAATGAATAAGGAAGACTGAAGAAGAATTGATGCCTTTGATTTATGGTGTTGGCAAGAATATTGAATATACCACAGACTGCCAGAAGAATAAACAAATCTGTCTTGGAAGAAGTACAGCCAGAATTCTCCTTAGAAGCAAGGATGGCGAAAGTTCATCTCACATACTTTGGACATGTTATCAGGAGAGACCAGTATGTGTAGAAGGATGTCACGCTTGGTAAAGTAGAGGGACATTGAAAAAGTGGAAGACCCCCAATAAGATGGTTTGACACAGTGACTGCAACAATGGGCTCAAACGTAACAATGATCATGAGGATGGCACGGAACTGGGCAGTGTTTCATTCTGTTGTACGTAGGGTCTCTATGAGTCAGGACCCACTCAACAGCACCTGACAACAACAATCGGTTTGTAGTGGTATCTCATTGTGGTTTTAATTTGCATTTCCCTAATGACTAATGATGTTGAGAACCTTTTCATAGGCTTATTTACTGTCCATACAAGTTCTTTGCAGAAGTGTCTACTAAAATATTTTGCCAGTGTTATTTTTGGGCTGTTAGTTTTCTTATTATTGAGTTTTGTACATTCTTTATATATTCTGGATGCAAGTCTTTTATTAGATGTATGACTTGAAAATATTTTCTCTCAGTCTGTGGCTTGTCTTTTTATTCTCATAACAGTATCTTTCAAATTTTGATGAAATCATTTTTTCAGATGATGATGTTTTTCTTTTTATTTTGTTAATATGGTGAATTACATTGATTTTCAAATGTTAAACCAAGCCTATAATGTTTCATGTATTTTTAATTTTTTTTAAGTTTATCTTGAGATAATTGTAGATTTATATGCAGTTGTAAGAAATAATACAGAGAGGGAGGTGGAGCCAATATGGCACCCTGGACAGACGAGCCATGCTGTCCGTCTGCAGCAAAGACCAAAAAACTAAGTAAAAAAGATATGAACATCAGTCCTGGCGCCCTAAGCATCAAATGAAAGGATAAAGAACTAGATCAAACACCGAATGGAAGTAGAAACTGAAGGAAAACAGAGAATGAGGAGGGATACGGAATGGAGGTCCCCTGTCAACTAACAAGGCACAGTGTTGCTATCTTGGAACACAGCCAGCAACGATCCTGGTCGGGGAGAATGGGAAGGCAACTTCATGGAGCTCCCAACAGGAGACAGAGCACCCGGTAACCAGAGAAACACTCCTCACCCTTTTGCACTGTATACCACTCTCACCCCTTCCCTATGGGCCAAGCTGCACCACTGGACTAGAGAGCTACTGGTCTGCTGCCAGCCCAGGTCCACCCTGCCCCACACAGTGGCTCCTGCTGCACCTTTTTTTTTTTTTACCGATTGTTGTGATATCTTTATTGCTTGCACTTTTATTTTTTTAATGCTTTAGGTGAAAGTTTACAACTCAAACTCGTTTCTCATACCAAAATTTATACACACACAATCATGTGACCCTAATTGCTATCCCTATAATATAACCACATGTTCCTCCTTGCCACGCCAGATTCCCATGTCCGTTCAACCAGCTCCTATCCCTTTCCGTCTGCTCATCTTGCCTCCCGACAGGAGCTCCCCATTTAGTCTCATGTATCTATTTGAACTAAGAAGCACACTCTTCACAAGTATCATTCTATGTCTTACAGTTTTTTAATGTTTGCATTTATTACTATAAATTGACCTCTGAGCACTGCCATTGCTGTTTACCAAAGGTTTTGGTGTGATGTGTTTTCATTCTCATTTATTTCTAGAAAGTTTTTTATCCCCTCTTTGATTTCTTCTATTACCTAGTGGTTTTTGAGCAAAGTGTTATTCAGTTTCCACGTACTTTTTTTTTTTTTTTTTCCTTGCTCTTCCTGTTATTAATTTCTACTTTTATGGAGTTTTGATCAGACAGAATGCTTTATATATTTCGATGGTTTGGATTTTATTGAGGGCTGCTTTGTGGCCTAAAATGTGGTCTATTCTGGAGAATGTTCTATGTGTGTTGGAAAAGAATGTATACTTTGTTGCTGTTGGGTGGAGTGTTCTGTATATGTCTATGAGGTCAAGTTGGTTGGTTTTGGTCTTTAGGTCTTCTGTATCTTGTTCAGTTTCTTTCTAGATGTTCTGTCCTTAACCAAGAGAGGTGTGTTGAACTCTCCTACTATTATTATGGAACTGTCAATTTCTCTTTTCCATGCTCTTAGAGTTTGTTTTATGTATTATGGAGCACTGTTGTTCAGAGTGTAGATATTTATTAAGGTTATATCTTCTTGGTGGATTGTCCCTTTAATCATTATATAATGCCTTTCCTTGTATTTTATGGTTGATTTTGCCTTAAAATCTACTTTATCTGATATTAGTATTGCCACTCCTACTCTTTTTTGGTTACTGTTTGCTTGATATGTTTTTTTCCATTCTTTGATTTTTATATATTTATTTCTTTGTCTAAGGTCTGTCTCTTGTAGACAGCATATTGGTGGGTTGTGCTTTTTTTTTTTTTTTAATCCATTCTGCCATTTTCTCTCTCTTTACAGGTGTGTCTAAGCCATTTACATTCCATATGATTATCAATAGGTAGGAGTTTATTGCTGTCATACTGTGGGGTTTTTTTTCTTTTTTTTGTGGTGCTGATGTTTTCTTTGTTCCTCTTGTTTTCTTTTCTTTCTTCCTCCCACCTAGCCCCATACACCACACCCCCATTCCCACTGACCCTTGCAGTGTCACCGTGTTTAGAGTGTCCCTGGCTCAGCCCTGCCACCACACTAGGCCTGCACTGTTCTTCCCCTCCTGCCACTCAATCAGCTGCTGAAAGGTGCAAACTGAGCCCATACCACTCCCCCTGCCCTGACACATCAAAACAAAACAAATAAGCAGGACAAAGCAAATGAACATACAATCAATAAATAAAGAAAATAATACCTTAATCTCTCAGAGACAGCAGACAATATAAAAACATATAAAAAAGCAGGACAAGATGGCTACAGAGAAAATGGAAAATAATGAATCAGATAAACTTCCAGTAGAAAAAAGGCAGTGAAGCTACCTCATATTAAATTCAAAAGACGAATATTTATGACTCTGAAAGAGATCAAGGAAAACACAGACAAAACCAGGGAAAATATAGCCCAAATCAAGGAAGACACAGACAAAGCAATAGTACAATTCAGGAAAATAATACAAGAACAAAACAACACAATAAATAATTAGAAATCATACAAATACAGCAACTAGAAATCCAAAAGATTAACAACAAAATTTCTGAAATGGACAACTCAATGGAAGGTTTTAGGAGCAAATTTGAAACAATGGAAGACAGAATCAGCAAGATTGAAGACAAATCCATGGACACCACTGTGTTTGAAGAAAAATGACAGAAAAAAATGAAGAAAAACTAAGAACTCAGTGGGACACAATCAAGAGCAAAAATTTCTGTAGGATCGGAGTTCCAGAACAGGGGGAGAAAATGGAAAACACAGAGAAGACTGTTGAAGATTTTTTGACAGAACACTCTCCAAATATCACGAAAGACAAAAAGTTGGCGATTTAAGAAGCTCAACAAAGTCCATATAGCGTAGACCCCAAGAGAAAGTCACCAAGACATATCATAGTCACTCTTGCAAAAACCAAGGATGAGGAAAGAATGCTAAGAGCAACTCAAGAAAAATGAAAAGTCACTTACAAAGGGAAAACAATAAGACTAAACTCTGATTACTCAGAAGAAACTATGCAGGCAAGAAGACAATGGGATGACATACATAAAACCTTGAAAGAAAAAAACTGCCAACCTAGAATAATATATCCTGCAAAACTCTGTCCCAATACAGTGACAAAATTAGGACATTTCAGATAAACAAAAATTAAGGGAATTTGTAAAAACTAAACCAAACCTACAAGAAATATTAAAGCGAGTCCTTTGGTTAGAGAACCAACAATATCAGACAACAACTGGAGTCTAGGACACAGGACAGAATCAGCCAGATACCAGCCTACGTAAAGAACTCTCACTAATAAAACAAAACTGAAAGACTTAAACCAGGGAAACAGAGACATCAATCTGTAAATGACAACAACATCAAAACAATAAAAGGGGGAATAAACGGTATAGGTACAAAACTTACAAATGGAGAGAAAGTCAAGCCAATATCAAGTACTAAAATGCTGGTTTGAGCTTAGGAAGATAAGGATAAATTTTAAGGTAACCACAAAGAAAGTTAACCTACTCATCAGAATAAAAAAGAAGAAAAACGAAGTCTCAGTAAACACAAAATCTATAATGAAAGAGAAGAAAATCCACCAAAAAAAGGAACTCAGCACAGAAAACAAGAGGAACAAAGAAAACATCAGCACCACAAAAAAATGAAAAAAAAAAAAAACCCACAGTATAACAGCAATAAACTCCTACCTATTGATAATCATATGGAATGTAAATGGCTTAGACACACCTGTAAAGAGAGAGAAAATGGCAGAATGGATTAAAAAAAAAAAAAAAGCACAACCCACCAATATGCTGTCTACAAGAGACAGACCTTAGACAAAGAAATAAATATATAAAAATCAAAGAATGGAAAAAAACATATCAAGCAAACAGTAACCAAAAAAGAGTAGGAGTGGCAATACTAATATCAGATAAAGTAGATTTTAAGGCAAAATCAACCATAAAATACAAGGAAAGGCATTATATAATGATTAAAGGGACAATCCACCAAGAAGATATAACCTTAATAAATATCTACACTCTGAACAACAGTGCTCCATAATACATAAAACAAACTCTAAGAGCATGGAAAAGAGAAATTGACAGTTCCATAATAATAGTAGGAGAGTTCAACACACCTCTCTTGGTTAAGGACAGAACATCTAGAAAGAAACTGAACAAGATACAGAAGACCTAAAGACCAAAACCAACCAACTTGACCTCATAGACATATACAGAACACTCCACCCAACAGCAACAAAGTATACATTCTTTTCCAACACACATAGAACATTCTCCAGAATAGACCACATTTTAGGCCACAAAGCAGCCCTCAATAAAATCCAAACCATCGAAATATATAAAGCATTCTGTCTGATCAAAACTCCATAAAAGTAGAAATTAATAACAGGAAGAGCAAGGAAAAAAAAAAAAAAAAAGTACGTGGAAACTGAATAACACTTTGCTCAAAAACCACTAGGTAACAGAAGAAATCAAAGAGGGGATAAAAAACTTTCTAGAAATAAATGAGAATGAAAACACATCACACCAAAACCTTTGGTAAACAGCAATGGCAGTGCTCAGAGGTCAATTTATAGTAATAAATGCAAACATTAAAAAAGAATGGCCAAAATAAAAATGTTAGCCCTACAACTCAAACAAATAGAAAGAGTCCAGCATAAGAAACAGCTACCAGAAGAAAGGAAATTATAAAGCTTAGGGCAGGAATAAATGAAATAGAGAACAGAAGAAATGAAAAACATCAACAAAACCAAAAGCTGGTTCTTTAAAAAAGGATCAACAAAATTGACAAATCTTTGGCCAAATTAACAAAAGAAAAACAAGAGAGGAAGCAGATAACCCAAATAAGAAATGAGTTGAGGGACATTACAACAGACCCGACTGAAATAAAAAGGATCAAAATAGAATACTGTGAAAAAATAATATTCCAACAAATTTGAGAACCTAAAGGAAATGGACAAATTTCTAGAACACACTACCTACCTAAACTAACACAAGCTGAGATAGAAAATCTGAACAGATAGACAACAAGAGAATAGAATGAAGCCATAATGAAAAAAAAAAGCCCTGGCCCAGACGACTTCACTGGCGGCTTCCACTATGGAAAACAATATCAAATCTCCTTAAAAAACTAAAAATACCATATGATCCTAGGAATATATCCTAGAGAAATAAGAGCTGTCACACTCATGTTCATTGCAGCAATAGCAAAAAGTGGAAACAATCTAAGTGTCCATCAACAGATGAATGGATAAATAACTTACGGTACATACACACAATGGAACACTATGCAATGATAAAGAACAATGACGAATCCTCAAAACACCTCACAACATGCATAAATCTGGAGGGCATTATGCTGAGTGAAATTAGTTCAATCACAACAGGATAAAAATTGTGTGAGATCACTATTATAAAAACCCACAAAAAGGTTTTCACCCAGAAAAAAACAATCTTTGATGGTTATGAGGGACGGAAGGGGTGAGAGGGGAGATCACTAACTACATAGTAGACAAGGTAACTTCAGTGAATGGAAAGACAACACACAATACAGGGGGAGACAGAACAACTAGACCAAGGCAGAGTCGTAGAAGGTTCCTAGACACATCCAAACACCTTGAGTTGCTAGGGCTGAGAGCTAGGGACCATGGTCTCAGGGGACATCTAGGTCAATTGGCATAACATAGTTCATAAAGAAAATGTTCTACTTCCTACTTTGGTGAGTAATTTCTGGGGTCTTAATAGTTTGAGAGTGGCTAACTAAGATATAGTTATTGGTGTCATCATGTCCAGAGCAGAGCAAAGGATAAGGACAAAAATTGAAGACACAAGGAAAATATTTGTCCAAAGGACTTGTGGACCAGTTGAACCACAGCCTCCACCAGCCTGAGCCCAGAAGAACTAGATGGTGCCCTGCTACCACCACCGACCACTCTGACAGGGATTAAATTCAAATTCACAAAAAAAAGACCAGACTTACTGGTCTGAGAGAGACTGGAAGAACCCCCGAGTGTATGACCCCTGGACATCCTGCTAACTCAAAACTGAAGCCACTCCCGAAGTCCAGTCAAAGATTAGACAGGCCTATAAAACAAACAATAACACACGTGAGGAATGTGCTTCTAGTTCAATCAAATATACCAAAACAAATGGGCAACACTTGGCCAAAAGCAAAGACAAGAAGGCAGGAAATGACAGGAAAGCTGGACGAATGATATGGAGAAGGCAGGGTGGAAAGAGAAAGAGGGAGAGTGCTGACACATTGTGGGGACTACAACCAACGTCACAAAACAATTTGTGTATAAATTTTTGAATGAGAAACTTATTTGCACAGTAAATTTTCACCTAAAATGCAATAAAATTTAAAAATGAAAAGAAATAATACAGAGATCGTGTGTACCTTTACCCAGTTTACCCAGCGGTATACTATACTACAATGTCACAACGAAGACATTGACATTCATACAGTCTCTATATAGAACAGTTCCATCACCACAAGGATCCCCAATTTTTCCCTTTTATAGCCACACCCACTTCCCTTCCACTCTCACCTCTTTATCTACTGGTAACCACAAATCTGTTCTCCATTTTTATGATTTTGACATTTTGTGATTGGTTCTTTTCACCTAGCATAACTCTCTGGATACCCATCCAGGGTGTGTGTATCAATAGTTCATTCCTTTTATTGCTGAATAGTATTCCGTGGTATCAATGAATCATACTTTAACCATTCACCAATGGAAGGACATCAGGATTGTTTCAGTTTGGGGCTATTACAAATTAAGCTGTATAAACATTTGTGTGTAGGTTTGTGTATGATCCCATCTTCATTTTTTGGGGATAAATGCTCTCAAGTTCAATTGCTGGGTTTTGTGGTAGTTGCATGTTTAGTTTATAAGAAACTACTAAACTGTTTCCTAGAGTACCCATACGATTTTATATTCCCTCCAGCAATATATGAGTGATCCAGTTGCCCCATATCCTCGTCAGCATTTGGTGTTCTCACTATCCTTAATTTTAGCCATCCTGATGGGTGTGTAATGATATCTCATATTGGTTTCAATTTGCATTTCTGTGACAGATAATAACATTGAACATCTTTTTGTATACTCATGTGCCATCTATATATCCTCTTTAGTGAAATGTTTGTCTTTTTCTCATTTCCAAATTGCATTGTTTGTTGTCTTTTTTTCCTGTGAGTTTTGTGATACAGAAATTCAATTTTTAAAAAAATATTTATCTTGTATCCTGTGACCTTGCCGAACTCATAGTTTTGTATATTCCTTGGGTTCTTCTACATAGGGCAGTCATGTCATTAGCAAATAGGCACAGTTTTATTTCTTCCTTTCCAATCTGTATGTCTTTTATTTCTTGTTTTTGCCTGGTAAAACATCTAGCAAAGATACATCTGTTGGTCCCATCAGTTCCGGAGCAAAGGAGAATGACAAAAATCAAAGACACAAGGAAAATACTAGTCCAAAGGACTTATGGACCAGAAGAACCACAGCCTCCACCAGCCTGAACCCAGAAAAACTAGATAGTGCCTGGCTACCACCACCGACCACTCTAACAGGGATCACAATAGAGGGTTCGAGTTGAAACTGAAGAAAACTAGAACAAGTTCAGGAGAGCCAAAGTATGACCCTGAGTATATCCCACCTGAATTTAGAGACCACCTCAAGAACAGATTCAACCTTCAACCATTTCAGGAGGTAGCATATGATCAAGAACTGGTGGTACTGAAGGAAAATGTAACAGCTGCACTAAAGACACTGGTGAAAAACAAGGCTCCAGGAGCTGACGAAGTAGCAATTGAGATGTTCCAACAAATGAATGCAACACTGGAAGCACTCACATCTGTGCCAAGACATTTGGAAGACAGCTACCGGGCCAATTGACTGGAAGAGAACCATGTTTTTGCCAGTTCCAAAGAAAGGTGATCCAACAGAATACGGAAATTATCAAACAATATCATTAATATTACACACAAGTAAAATTCTGCTAAAGATTGCAGAATTGTGGTTGCAGCAGTACATCATCAAGGAAGGGCCAGAAATTAAGCAGGATTCAAAAAAGGATGTGGAATGATGGATATCATCACTGATGCCAAGTGGATCCTGGCTGAAAGCAGAGAATACCAGAAAGATGTTTACTTGTGGTTTATCGACTAGGCAAAAGCATTCAACTGTGCGGATCATAATAAATTATGGATAACATTGTGAAAAAATGGGAATTCCAGATCACTTAATTGTGCTTGTGCAGAACCTGTACATAGACCAAGAAGCAGATGTTCAAATAGAACAAGGGGACACTGTATGGCTTAAAGTCCGGAAAGGTGTGTGTCAGGGTTGTATCCTTTCACCGTATTTATTCAACCTGTATGCTGAGCAAATAGTCAGAGAAACTGGACTATATGAAGAAGTACAC
Source organism: Loxodonta africana (assembly GCF_030014295.1). Taxonomy (NCBI): domain Eukaryota; kingdom Metazoa; phylum Chordata; class Mammalia; order Proboscidea; family Elephantidae; genus Loxodonta; species Loxodonta africana. The sequence goes on from NC_087343.1 coordinate 228,403,305, forward strand.
AGTATCAGGATTGGAGGAAGGCTCATTAACAACCTGCAATATGCAGATGACACAACCTCGCTTACCGAAAGTGAAGAGGATTTAAAGCACTGATGAAGATCAAAGACTACAACCTTCATTGTGGATTGCACCTCAGCATAAAGAAAACAAAAATCCTCACGATCGAACCAATAAGCAACATCATGTTAAACGGAGAAAACATTGAAGTTGCAAGAATTTCATTTTGCTTAGGTCCACAATCAATGCCCATGGAAGGAGCAGTCAAGAAATCAAACGACGTATTGCATTGGGCAAATCTGCTGCAAAAGACCTCTTTATTGTTATGTTCTATGAGTTCTGACTCATAGCGATTCTATGTACAGCAGAACGAAACACTGCCCAGTCCTATGCCAGCCTCACAATCGTTGCTATGCTTGAGCCCATTGTTGCAGCCACTGTGTCAATTCATCTTGTTGGGAGTCTTCTTCTTTTTCTCTGACCTTCTACTTTACCAAGCATAATGTTCTTTTCCAGGGACTGTTCCCTCCTCATAACATGTCCAAAGTATGTGAGACAAAGTCTCTCCATCCTTGCTTTTAATGAGCTTTTTGGCTGTACTCCTTCCAAGGCAGATTTGTTTTTCCTTCTGGCAGTCCATGGAATATTCAATATTCCTCGCCAACACCATAATTCAAAGGAGTCAGTTCTTCCTTGGTCTTCCTTATTCATTGTCCAGCTTTCACATGCATATGAAGCTATTGAAAACACCATGGCTTGAGTCAGGGGCGCCTCAGTCCTTAAAGTGACATCTTTGCTTTTTAACACTTTGAATAGGTCCTTTGTAGCAGGTTTGCCTAATGCAATGCATCATTTGATTTCTTGACTGATGTTGCTTACTGGTCCAGTTGTGAGGATTTTTTTTCTCTATATTGAGGTGTAGCCCATACTGAAGGTTGATCTTCATTCAGTAGGCACTTCAAGTCTTCTTCACTTTCAGCAAGCAAAATTGTGTTACCTGCAGATCACAGGTTATTAATGAGTCTTCCTCCAATCCTGATCCCACGTTCTTCCTCATATAGTCCAGCTTCTCGAATTATTTCCTCTGGGTTCCCTGATAATATTAAGCCCTAATATCTTAATGTATCAATTGCAGGTAATGAATCCATGTGTTCCCTCTGCATCTGGACTAGTACTAGTCATTCACCTGCTGAGAAAGACCATGGTGTAATTTTGAGATCCATGCTGGGTTTGCTTGTGTTTACCTCCGTTTCGCTTATGTGTAACTTGGTCAGTTTTTGCTAGGCCTTTCCCTTGTCCTGATACAGTTCAGGTGAATTATTCTCCATTCTCTCCCTGCCTTATCTGTAGCCCTTTAATGATGGGTAACACAAAGGGGAGGACTAAGCCAGCCTATGTGCTCTTCTAAGGGGAAAGTCTAGGTGCTGGCTTCTGCTCATTGTCCAGTGCAGGAATTCACTTTACCTTGTCCAGGGCCAGAGAGCCCTAGGCTTCAGGTGCCTCCCCAAGCCCAAGAGTGTTTGCTCCTTTCCAGTTTCATTTATTTCTGGCAGTTGCTGCCGTTCATATCTTGCCCTCAAAAGTTCCAACTTCTTTTGAAATTCCCACCTCCTTGATGAGGGCAGCTGACCCCTCTCCTCCAGCCCTCTCCTGTTGACAATATTGATGAGGGCATTCCTGAGCTCTGACTTCTGTCTTCTCCCTCTGCTGTTTCTAGGCAGTGAAGTCAGGTTCTGCTTTGCTGCAGTGAGCTGAATTCCTCCTTCTTCCCTTTGAACAGTGAAAGCTGTTGCTGTTATTTGGCTTTGCTTGTTTTTAAACCCCTTTCTTGTTCCTGTCCTTGGGTTTGAGGGCTGGAAAACTGAGAACTGGCTTCAATGCTCCTCCTAAACCAGAAGCTGACAATTCTTCAGAAGAGTGGAGTAGTTGCTCTGGTCTTAAGTTTACTGATGAGTAACTAGGGCTAGGTGAGGTAACTTGACTTCCTTCAGGTCCATCAGGCAGCAGATGATGGAGCCTTCTCATTCCTCATCCTGTGCTTTTACTCCTCCAGTAGAGTGGAGAAAGAACCAACATTTTCTGAGCACAAAGTAGAGTGCTTATTCACCAGGTGTCTTTGTGGAAAACGCTTTCATGATAAGGAACCCTTGACAAGTACAGGGATAGAAAGGAAGAGAGGTTGGCTCTTTCTCCCTCAATGTGGCCAAGGAGGCCAACAAGGGAGAAGTTGGGGTGGATGTACACCACAGTACAGAGAGAAGAGCTTAAATTCACCACGAAAAATGTGGGAGGGAAGAGAAGAATGTTGGGGCTATATAGAGTCGGGGAGCACAAAATGGACTTTGGAAAGCCAGCCACATCTTAGTTTTTTCATCCTGAAACCCCTGCCTTATGTAGAATTTGGTATAGTCTACTTTGTTCACTAAAAGCTTTTGAGGGCTGCCCAGATGTGAGGGGTCCTGAGATGGGTGGATGCAGAGCAGAACTGGAAACAGTACACAGCCCAGGGCTGGGACATAGGGGTCAGGAGAGTGAGAGCCTCTACAAATTGACAGAAACCCCCCTGAGAACTTGGAACTTTCACAAAGCTGGGTTCAAAGCCAATGTATCTCAAGGGAAGAGCTGGGACTTGAACTCAGACTTGCTAGCTTCCAGCTTTGGCCCAAACTGTGGCAGAGGCAGTTTGGTGCTGAGTCAAGAGCAGAGGCTCCTAAGTCAACTGACCTGGGCTCAGATGTTGACTGTCAGTGTCTTGGTTTCCTCATCTGTGGTATGACAGCCAAAATAATACCCACTGCTTAGAGCTGTCAGAGGATTAATCTTTGTAAAACACCTAGACCAGTGTTGGGCCATGGTACGTACAATAAATAAAATCTGTAAACCTGGAGCAAAGTACCTATCCTATGGCTGTGAGATTAAGTGACTATGTATAAAACCAGTTGTGGTATCAACTCCAACTCATGGTTACCCCGTGCATTTCAGAGTAGAATTGTGCTCCACAGGGTTTTGCTGTGATCTTTTGGAACTACATCAGTAGGCCTTTCTTGCAATGCACCTCTGAGTAGATTTGAACCTCCAACCTTTTGGTTAGTAGCTGAGCACTTAACCATAGCACCACCCAGTTATAACAGCTCCTCACATTCAGGAAGTATGCAATGCATAGGAGCCACCATCCACCAACCATCCTGCCCTTGAAAGTTAGCTCCCCAATACATTGTCTTCATATTGCTTTTTATTGGTTCTTTCCCTGTGTTCTGCATATTTGTTCATCTTTTGCCAGTTGAGTCTAATGAAATTTCCACTCAGGCTTGCTTTGGATCTCTTCTTCTCCCAGATGTTCCCCAAATGTGGCAGGAAGGCTGTCAAGGTGGCTGTGATAGTGCTGTGCAGACTTTCCTTCGTGGCAGAGCAGATGTGGAATAGCTGGGTGTCAACAGGTCCAAACTGGTCCCAGACACAGAGGGGTCAAGGTCCAGGAAGCTCCAGGCAGGGTGGACACACCATGTGTCAGGCACCCCATGAACTAAGAGCGTGATGACAATGCAGACACTAACCCCAGTCAGGTTTGAACTGGCGCCAGAACCTGGACTTGACAGATTGCCATCTTCTCCAAGTGACCCTAATTTCCAACTGATTAAGCCCCTCAAAACTTGACCAGCCTTGGCCAGCTTCACATGAGAACAAATGTTAGGGTGGAGAGGGAGGTCTCAAAAATTCTGATTTCAGGTCTACCCCAGACAAAGCAACTCCAAATCTCTGAAGCCGGAGCCCAGGCCCAGCTAGCTTTGGAAAGAACCCAGGTGATTTTAATGAGCAGCCAGTTGAAGCCACCGTTTGGAGGAAAAGGGGCCCCCGAACTCAGGGTCAGAGAGATTGGCATTCCGTACATGCTCTGGAAGCTACAGAAACCAAACAAAATTTTGTCCAAACACCACATGGAGGGAGACGAGAGCCACTCCCAGCTGCACATGAGCATTCCTTCAGTCAGGGAGGTGAGCTTCCCTGGACGGGCTTTTTGGAGGACTTGAGTCTGAAATAACTCTCTGTCTCACAAACTTGTTTCCTAAAAAATGAAAAGTCCTTTGGTCTTCACCCTGGGTCAGGAGGCCCTTTAAACAGAAGTAGCATAAACATGAGTTCAAGAGCTGTAAAGAATACGTTGATTCTTGCTGCTGCTGTTGCTTTCACTCTTTGGCTTTCCAAGGCTGTAATCTTTATGGAAGCAGGCTGCCACATCTTTCTCCCGGGAGCAGCTGATGGATTCAAAATACCAAACTTTTGGTTACCAGCTGAGCTTTTAACTACTGCGCCACCAGGGCTCCTCTTTGGCTTTAGATCTCCGATAAAACGATCCTGAGGTCAGGCTTCCAGGTGGTGTATTCAGCAGTCCCATGGCGTCCTCAGAAAACCCTGGTGGCATAGTGATTAAGTGTGGCTGCTAACCAAAGGGTAGGCAGCTCGATTCCACCAGGCGCTCCTTGGAACCTCTATGGGGCAGTTCTACTCTGTCCTATAGGGTCTTTATGAGTCGGAATCGACTCGACGGCACCGGGTCTGGGTTATGGTGTCCTCAAGGACCTCCAATCCTCAGTGGCTGAGTTCGCACTCCTACAACTGCCCTGGAGGCCAGACGGAGCCACCACAAGGGACCACCACACACAAGCACCCAGAACAGACTGGAGTGCATCTCCCTTGTGTCTCAGTCAGGAAGGAAAGTCTTTTCCAGAACCCCCCAGAGGACTCATCCTTACACTTCATTGGCCAGAGACCACAATGCGTGCACAGTTCTTAACCAATCACCGGCTAGGGGAGTAAAATACCTGCCCATGGCTAACTAAGGTAGCTCTCAACTCTCTCCACATAGGAGAATCACAGATGGCACCCCCCTCCAAACCCGTTAAATTAGGGTTTCTGCCGTGGGCCCAGGCACTGGCATTGTTGTAAAGCTCCCCAGGAGAGTTTAAGGTTTAGCCACCATTCAGAGGCCCTGGAGGGAGCTAACCAATTTTAAACCTGGGCTTCAGAAAGTACACCCTCCTGGAGCATATAGCAGGGTAACCACCTGAATACAGTGGTGACTGTGAGAAGGGAAGGGAGGGGCTAGGTAGGACACCACGGTGACCTCACAGCTGCTCTGACTGCTCACTCGAAAATTCTTGTCTCTCTCTCTCTGTTGATATATGAATGTTTATGGTGGATTTATTCATAATAGCCAAAAACTGGAAGCCACAGAACTTTCCACCACTGGATAATGGATAAATTGTGATACAATGCAACAGAACATTACACAACAATAAAAAAAGAACAACAGACACCTGAAAAAAATGAATGAATCTCACAGACATTATTTGAGCAAAAGAAGCTAGACAAGAGAGAGTACAAATTACATGCTTCCAAACAAGCAAAACCAATCTATGGTGTTAGATATCAAAATAAAAGTTACCTCTGGGAGGGAGTATTGCTGGGAAGGGTTATGATGATGTGGCTAATGTGTGTCAGCTTGCCTGGGCCATGATTCTCAGTGGTTTGGTGGTTGTATGATGTTATGATCACTTCCATGTTGGGATTTGATATAATATGATCACTCCCATGACGGGATCTGCTGTGAGTAGCCAACAAGCTGAAAGGGATTTTCCTTGGGTGTGTGGCCTGTATCAAATATAAGTGGACATTCTGACAAGGCTTGTGGGCTTTTGCTCCCTCTGGATCCTGCAGCTGACTCCTGCTCATCTGACCTCCACTTCTTGGGACTAGACCTAGCAGCTTACCTGTGGTCTTGCCTGCAAATCTTGGGATTTGTCAATCTTCCCAGCCTGTGAGCAAGATCCTTGCTCTCTGACCTGTCGATCTTGGGTTTGCCAGCCCCTGCAGCTATGTGAATCAGGAGAAGCCTCTATACTGACTTGGGATGTTCCAGCCTCTAAAACTAGAATCATTCCTTTGATATAGATCCCTCTGTACAAAAACTGGAAACATTGGTGGCATAGAGGCTAAGAGCTACAGCTGCTAACCAAAAGATCAGCAGTTTGAATCCACCAGGTGCTCCTTGGAAACCATATGGGGCAGTTCTGCTCTGTCCTATAGGGCCGCTATGAGTCAGAATCAACTCTATGGCAACAGGTTTGGGTTTTTTTTTTTTTTTTGGCTATATATATATTTATACACTTCGCTGGTTTTGCTTCTCTAGAGAACCCAGCGTAAGACATTTGGTACCAACAGTGGTTCTAGAGAAACAAAATTGTAAGGATGAATTTTCTAAATTGGTTCTCAAGTCTGGTTAGTTTTAAAGATGTTAATGACTCTGCTTCCAGTAGCAAAGAGGAAACTGCTAATCCGTGGTGTGAGGTGGCAAGACAAATACACAAAATATCATCACCAATAGACTTGGTATTGGTGAGAGGTGAGGCTCTGGGTTATTGCATGTGTAATACCTTTCTACAGTTTTGTCATAATGAGAAGTATAAGCAAGTTGTTGGTTTGGTCCTACTGTCACTGGAAGAACTGATGAAAGAAAGAGATGAGCTCAGAGCTCCAGAGTCAAAGATCAAGTACCACATAAATGACTTCAAATTTTCCACTTGTCCTGTGAAAGAAAGCCTTATTTCTTGTAGTAACAGAGCTGATATTGCCAAAAACCAAACCCAGAGTCCTGTTGTAAGAGTGGCTGAATTACAATGCCAACTCAATTGCCAACAATGAGAGGTGTCTGAAGTTAAAGCAAGGGCACTGATTGGGAAGAAATGGGATACTGAAACTTGGGACCGGGACGCATGGGCAGATAATCAGAAAGCTGGAGACACTGAGCCACTAAATTCCATTGAATCACTCCTGCCAACAGAACCAGCCCTCTCACTCTCATGTGAAGAGATTACTCCACGTTTATCTGCTAAATTGCCCTCCTCAGTAAAACCATTAGGCCCTCCACCACCATCTAATGAGATTAACTCAGCTGTGTCTAAAGAGGCTTTGTCTGAGTCATTTCCTGGGGCACTGCCTGAGGCAGATGCTTTACAAGACAATGCTGAATGTTCTCAAAACACTTCCCCACCTATAACTAGACTTAAGTCCCAGTGAGCCCCAAAAGGTGAGTATGAAGTGTGACCCAGGAGGAGGTACACTACACTCCCAAAGAACTGCTTGACTTTTCTAATATGTGCAAACAGAAAACTGGGGAATATGTCTGGGAATGAGTATTATGGGTGTGGGATAATGGTGCAAGGAACATAAAGATGGACCAATCTGAGTTTATTGACATGGGCCTACTAAGCACAGATTCTTCAGTGTTTCAGCTCAAGAAGTTAGGAAAGGATCTAATAGTTTATTTGGTTGGGTTGCTGCAGCATGGATTATGTGGTGGCCTACACTAAAACAAGTTGAAGTACCAGACCTACCTTGGTTTACTGTAGAAGAAGGTATCCAAAGGCTTAGGGAAATTGGCATGCTAGAATGGATTTATCAGGTTAGACCCACAGACCCATACATGGAGTGCCCAGATGACACATCTTTTAGCATAACAGTGAGGAACAAATTTGTGAAGGGAGCTCCAGCATCCTTGAAGACTGCTGTGATTCCTATTTTATGTGAGTCAGATTTGACAGTGGGAACTGCCCTAACTGAATTAAGACACCTAACTACAATGGGCCTGATTGGACCCCATGGTGGTAGGGGCCAAGTGGCAGCACTCAATCCACAAGGACTAGGTGGGCGTGGTTACCATACTGGATAGCAGAGTCAACGCAATAATCAGAATAATCCGACTCGTATGGACTTATGTCATTGGTTGCTTACTCATGGTGTTCCTAGGAATGAAGTAGATGGGAAATCTCCTAAATATTTAGTTGCTCTGTACAAGTAGAAGAACTCTAGGTCAAGGGAATGGCAGTCAGCTTCGAATCACCAGAATAGAAATTACAGCTCCTCAATCAATTCCCAGACTTGAGTGAAGTTACAAACTCGCAGTGCACTGACTGAAGGGGAGGCCAGGTCCCCTTAGGGAAGGACCCCGCTACACTGCCAAAAATTTATCCTGTTAATCTGTCTCCCAGCCTTCCTCAAAGGGACCTATGGTCTTTTACAAGAGTGAATGTACACTGGAGAAAAGGAAATAAAAAGGCTTTTCAGGGATTCTGGAAACTGGCTCTGAACTGACACTAATTCCAGGAGACCAAAATGTCATTGTGGCCCCCCAGTCACGGTGGGGGCATATAGAGGTGAGGCTATTAATGGAGTCTTAGCTCAGGTCCATCTTACAGTGAGTCCAGTGGATCCCCAAACCCACCTTGTAGTGATTTCCCCAGTTCTAGCATGCATAATTGGAATAGGTATACTCAGAAACTGGCAGAATCCCTAGGTTGGATCTCTGACAAGTGGAGTAAGGGTTATTATGGTAGCAAAAGCCAAATGGAAGCCAAAGAAATGACCCTACCTAGGAAAATAGTAAACCAAAAGCAGTACCACATTCCTGGAGGAATTGTAGAGGTTACTGTCACCACCAAGGACTTGAAGGATGCAGGTGTGGTGATTCCCATCACATCCCTATTCAACTCACCTATTTGACCTGTACAAAACACAGATGGATCTTTGAGAATGACAGTGGATTGTCTAAAACTTAACCAGGTGGTGACCCCAATTTGCAGCTGCTGTTCCAAATGTAGTTTCATTGCTTGAGCAAATGAATACATCCCCTGGTAGCTGGCATACAGCTATTGATCTGGCTAATGCCTTTTTCAACAAACCTATTTCTAAGGACCATTAGAAGCAGTTTACCTTCAGCTGGCAAGGCCAACAACACACCTTCACTGTCCTCCTTAGGGATATATCAACTCTCCAGCCCTATGTCATAATTTAGTCCCAAGGGACCTTGGTTGCCTTTCCCTTCCACGAGACATCCCACTAGTCCATTACAAAGATGACATTATGCTGATACGACCAGGTAAAGAATTGTCAGTGACTCTGGACTTATTGGTAAAACATTTGCATGCTAAAAGGTGGGAAATTAATGCCACAAAAATTCACATGCCTTCCACCTCAGTGAAATTTCTAGGGGGCCAGTGGTGTGGAGCATGTGGAGATTTTCCCTCTAAAGTGAAGGCTAAGTTATTGCATCTGGCTTGTCCCACCACTAAAAGGGAGGCACAATGCCTAATGGGCCTCTTTGGATTTGGGAGGCAACATATTCCTCATTTGGGTGTGCTACATAGGCCTATTTATCAATTGACTCGAAAAGCTGCTAGGTTTGAATGGGGCCCAGAACAAATAAGGCTCTGCAACAGGTTCAGGCTGCCGTGCAAGCCGTTCTGCCACTTGGGCCAGATGATCCAGCTAATCCAATGGTGCTTGAATTGTCGGTGGCAGATAGAGTTGCTGTTTGGAGTCTTTAGCTGGCAGGCCCTTATTGGTGAATCACAGCGCAGACCCTTGGGATTTTGGAGCAAAGCCCCGCCACCCTCTGCAGATAACTACTCTCCTTTTGAGAAACACCTTTTACTTTTTACTGGACGTGAATAGAGGCTGAATGTTTAACCATAGGCCACCAAGTCACCATGCAGCCTGAGCTGCCTATCATGGGCTGGGTGTTGTCTGACCCACAGAGTCATAAAATTGGACGTGCACAGCAGCACTCCATCATTAAATGGAAGTGGTATATACAAGATCAGGCTTGAGCAGGACCTGAAGGCACAAGTTGCATGAAGTGGCCCAAATGCCTATGGCTTCCACTCCTGTCACATTACCTTCCATCTCCCAGCCTGCACCTATGGCCTCATGGGGAGTTCCTCATGATTAGTTGACTGAGGAAGAGAAAACTCATGCCTGGTTTACAGATGATTCTGCGTGATATGCAGACACCACTCGAAAGTGGAGAGCGGCAGCTCTACAACCCCTTTCTGGGACCTCCCTGAAGGGCAGTGGTGAAGGGAAATATTCCCAATGGGCAGAGATTTGAGCAGTGCAACTGGTTGTTCACTTTGCTTGGAAAGAGAAATGGGCATATGTGTGACTGTATACTGATTCATGGGCTGTGGCCAATGGTTTGGCTGGACGGTCAGGAAATTGGAAGGAGCATGTTTGGAAAATTGGAGATAAGGAGGCATGCAGAAGAGGAATGTGGATAGATCTCTCTGAATGGGCCAAAGAAGTGAAGATATTTGTGTCTCATGAGAATGCTCACCAAAGGGTGACCTCAGCAGAGGATGATTTTAACAATAAAGTGAATAGGATGACATGTTCTGTGGAAGTCAGTCATCCTCTTTACCCAGGTACTCCTGTCATTGCTCAATGGGCTTATGAACAAAGAGGCCATGGTGGCAGAGATGGAGGTTATGCATGGGCTCAGCAACATGGACTTGCACTCACCAAGACTGACCTGGCCACAGCCACTGCTGAGTGCCCGATCTGCCAGCCACAGTGGCCAACACTGAAGTCCCCGATATGGCACCATCCCTCAAGGTGATTAGCCAGAAACCTGGTGGCAAGTTGATTACTTTGGACAACTTCCATCATGGAAAGGACAGCATTTTGATATGGATTTACCTTCCCTGCACATGATGCTTCTGCCAAAGCTATCATCTATGGATTTACAGAATGCCTTATCTACTGTCATGGTATCCCACACACCATCACCTTGGATCAAGGGACTCACTTCACAGCAAATGAAGTACAGAAATGGGCCCATGGGCATGGAATTCACTGATATTACCAAATTCTCCTTCATCCTGAAGCAGCCTGCTTGGTAGAACGATGAAATGGCCTTCTAAATACACAATTATGGCGCCAGCTAGGTGGTGGTACCTTGCAGGGTTGGGGCAATGATCTCCAGGAGGCTATATATGCTCTAAACCAGCATCCAATATATGATGCTGTTTCTCCCCATAGCCAGGTTTCATGGGTCTAGAAATTATGAGTCTAGAAGCTATGGGAGTGGCACCACTCACTATTACCCCTAGTGACCCACTCACAAGATTTTTGCTTCCAGTCCCTGCAACCTTCATGCTTTGTGAGTCTAGAAGTCTTAGTTACAAAGGGAGGAACACTCCCACCTGGAGACACAGTACTGATTCCGCTGAACTGGAAGCTAAGAATACCGCCTGGCCACCTTGGGCTCCTTATGCCTCTGGACCAACAGGCAAAGAAGGGAATTACCATACTAACTGGAGTGATTGGTCCTGATTACCAAGAGGAAATCAGATTGATATTACATAATAGAGTTAAAAAAGAGTATGTCTGGAACGCAGGAGATCCCTTAAGGCATCTCTTAGTACTACCATGCCCTGTGATTAAATCAATGGAAAACTACAGCAACCCAATTTCAACATGACTACTAATGGCACAGACTCTTCAGGAACGAAGGTTTGGGTCACCCCACCAGGCAAAGAACCATGACCAGCTGAGGTGCCTTCTGAGGGTAAAAGAAATAAAGAATGGGTGGTGGAAGAAAGTAGTTCTAAATACCAGTTGTGACCACGTGACTAGTTGCAGAAATGAGGACTGTAATTGTCATGAGTTTCTGCTTTGTATGTGTGTATGAACTATTTTTATTTTCTTCACTCATAAAATATAAGATGTAAACAGGGCAAGTGTATTTTCAGTTCTATGTGTGTTCATTGTATTATGTTAGGCACAAGCATGACTTTATAATTGTCTCTATTCAGAGATTACGCATGGTTTAAGGAGATGTGTACAGATGCCAACTTAACAAGGGGTGTACTGTGATGGTTAAGGTTGTGTGTCAACTTGGCTGGGCCATGATTCTCAGTGCTTTGGCAGCCGTATGATGTGTGATCACTTCCATGATGAGATCTGATATAACATGATCACCTTCATGATGGGAAGCCAAACATTTGAAAGGGACTTCCCTTGGGCACATGGCCTGCATCAAATATAAGTGGACATTCTTGCAAAGCTCGGGGACTTTTGCTTGCTCTGGATTCTGCAGCTGACTCCTATTCATCTGACTTCCGGTTCTTGGACTTGAGCTAGCAGCTTCCCTGTGGTCTTGCCTGCCAATTTTGGGATTCATCAATCTTCACAGCCTGTGAACAAGAGTCCTGCTCTCTGACCTGCTGATCTCAGGTTCACTAGCCCCTGTGGCTACATGAATCTGGAAAAGCCTCTATCCTGAGCCACACACTTGGGACTTTCCAGCCTCAAAAAACCAAATTAGCCATTTCCTTGATATAGATCTCTCACTACATATATTTATATGCTTCGCTGGTTTTTCTTCTCTGGAGAACTCAGCCTAAGATGGATGAAAATGTCCTGAGTGGTGGTCTCACTGATGTAAATGTGTGTAAAGTTCATTGAACTGTCCACTTAAGATTTGGCACTTTGTGGATGTAAATTATTCCTCAATAAAAAAGGAAGGCAAAAGATACTAACAATGATTATCTCTACACTTAAAACCTGTTGCCGTCAAGTCATTTCTGACTCATAGTGACCCTATAAGACAGAGTAGAACTTCCCCATAGGGTTTCCAAGAATATAATCTTTATGGAAGCCTAGTGCCTCGTCTTTCTCCCAAGGAGTGTCTGATGAGTTTAAACCACCAATCTTTCGGTTTTAGCAGTTGAGCATTCATTCATTCATTCGTTTGTTTATTATTTATTCATTTATTGTGCTCTAGGAGAAAGTTTTTGTTTTTAGGAGAAAGTTTACAACTCAAGTTCATTTCTCATGCAAAAAAATATATACATATTATTTTGTGACGTTGGTTGCAATCCCCACAATGTGATAGCACACTCCCTCTTTCCACCCATTTCTCTGTGTCCATTTTTCCAGTTTCTGTCCCTTCTTGCCTTTTCATTTGCTTTCGGACAGGAGTTGCCTATTTGGTCTCGTATATTTGATTGAACTAAGAAGCACGTTCCTCACTTGTGTTGTTTTTTTTTATTTTACAGGCCTGTCTAATCTTTGTCTGAAAAGTGGGCTTCGGGAATGGTTTTAGTTCTGGACTAGCAAAGTGTCTGGGGCGGGGGCGGGGGGGGGGCATAGTCTCAGAGGCTCCTCCAGTCCCTCTCAGACCGGTAAGTCTGGTCTTTTTTGTGAATTTGAATTGTTCTACGTTTTTCTCTCACTCTGTCCAGGATGGAATTATGATGTTGGCAAAGAATATTGAATATATCATGGACTGCCAGAAGAATGAAACAAATCTGTCTTGGAAGAAGTACAGCCAGAATGCCCCTTAGAAGAAGGACGGTGAGATTTCACCTCAGGTAATTTGGACACATTGTAAGGGCGGAGTCTAGTCTCTGGAGAAGGACATCATACTTGGTAAAGTAGAGGGTCAGCAAAAAAGAGGAAGACAACCCTCAACGAGATGGATTGGCACAGTGGCTACAACAATGGGCTCAAGTATAACAACAGTTATGAGGATGGTGCAGGACCAGGCAGTGTTTCATTCTGTTTTATGTAGGGCCACTATTAATCAGAACCAAGTGGACAGCACCTAACAACAACAAGTGTCTGGGACTCTGTTGTGACCCCTGTCCGCATGGTCATTAGTGGTAGCCAGGCACCATCTAGTTCTTCTGGTCTCAGGTTGGTGGAGTCTCTGGTTCATGTGGTCTGTTAGTCCTTTGGGCTAATATTTTCCTTGTGTCTTTGGTGTTCTTCATTCTCCTTTGCTCCCGATAGGATGAGACCAGTAGATGTATCTTAGATGGCCGATGTCAAGCTTTTAAGACCCCAGACTACTCACTAAAGTGGAATGCAGAACGTTTTCTTTATGAACAATGTTATGACAATTGACCTAGATGTCCCCCGACATTATGGTCTCCTGGCCACAGCCCCAGCTACTTGGTCCCTCAAAGTGTTTACATATGTCTACAAACTTCTACTTTTTTGCTTTGGTCCAGTTGTGCTGACTTCCCCTATGTTGTGTGTTGTCCTTCCCTTCACCAAAGTTGACACTTGTCTACTATCCAGTTAGTGATTTCCCCTCCTCCTTCCTCCCAACCCTCGTAACCATCAAAGAATGCTTCTTCTGCGTGTAAATCTTTTCTTGAGTTCTTACAACAGTGGTCGCATACAATATTTGCCCTTTTGTGATTGACTTATTTCACTCAGCATAATGCCCTCCAGATTCATCCATGTTGTGAGATGTTTCATGGGTTCATCATTGTTCTTTATCATTGCGTACTATTCCACGGCTTGTATGTACCATAATTTGTCTATCCATTCATCTGTTGGTGGGCGTTTAGGTTGTTCCCATCTTTTTGCTATAGTGAACAGTGCTGCAATAAACATGGGTGTGCATATATCTATTCGTGTGCGGGCTTTTATTTCTCTAGGGTATATTCCTAGAAGTGGAATCACTAGATCTTGTGGTATTTCTATCTCTAGCTTTTTAAGGATGCACCATGTTGTTTTCCAAACTGGTTGTACCATTTTACATTCCCACCAGAGTATGTAAGAGTTCCAATCTCTCTACAACCTCTCCAAAATTAATTATTTTGTGTTTTTTTGGATTAGTGCTAGTATTGTGGGCTTGAAAAGGTATCTAAATGTAGTTTTGACTTGCATTTTTCTAACGGCTAATGATTGCAAGCATTTCCTCATGTGCCTGTTAGCTGCCTGAATGTCTTCTTTGGTGAAGTGTATGTTCATACCCTTTGCTGATTTTTTTAATTGGATTATTTGTCTTTTTGTTGTGGAGGTGTCGCAGTATTTTATAGGTTTGAGAGATTAGAACCTTGTCAGATATGTCATAGCCAAAAAAATTTTCCCAGTCGGTAGGTTCTCTTTTTACTCTTTTGGTGAAGTCTTTTGATAAGCATAAGTGTTTACTTTTTAGGAGCTCCCATTTATCTAGTTTCTCTTCTAGTGTTTCTACATTGTTTGCAATGGTTTGTATTGTATTTATGGCATGTATTAGGGCCCCTAGCATTGTCCTTGTTTTTTTTTCTATGATCTTTATAATTTTAGATTTTATATTTAGGTCTGTGATCCATTTGGAGTTAGTTCTTGAGTATGGTGTAAGCTATGGGTCTCATTTCATTTTTTTTCAGATGGACATCAAGTTATGCAAGCATCATTTGTTAAAGAGACTGTCTTTTCACCATTTGATGGAGTTAGGCCCTTTGTCAAATATCAGCTGCTCATGGATGGATTTAGGTCTGGATTCTTAATTCTGTTCTATTGGTCTATGTGTCTGTTTTGACTACAATGGCTGTATAAAACCCCTTGACATCGAACCGAATCCCACTCATAGCGACCTGTATGATGGGTTCTAAAATCAGGTAGTCTGAGGCCTTCCACCTTGTTCTTCTTCAGTAATTCTTTACTTGTCTGCGGCTCCCACCATTCCATATTAAGATGATGATTTGTTTCCCCATCTTCTTAAAGAATGCTGCTGGAATTTGGATCAGGATTGCATTGTATCCATAGATCACTTTGAGTACAACTGACATTTTCACACTTTTGAGTTTTCCTTTCCATGAGCACTGCATGTTTTTTGACTTATGTGGGTCTTTTTTGGCTTCTTGAAATAGTATTTTGTAGTTTTCTTTGTATGGGTCTTTTATGTCCTTTGTTAGATTTATTCCTAAGTACTTTATCTTTTGGGGGCTATCGTAAATGATATTGATTTGGTGATTTCCTTTGCAAAGTTCTCTTTGTTGGTGTAGAAATCCAACTGACTTTTGTATGTTAATCTTGTATCCTGCTCCATTGCTGAAATCTATTCCAGTATCTTTCTTTTGGATTCTGTGGGGGTTTTCTCTTCAAATAGGGGTATCATATCATCTTCAAATAGGGATAGTTTTCCCTCTTCCTTACTGATTTGAGTACCTTTATTTCTTTTCCTTCCCTTATTGTTCTACCTAGGACTTCAATCACAATGTTAAATAAGAGTGGTGATAAAGGGCATCCTTGTCTGGTTCTTGTTCTCAAGGGGAACGCTTTCAGTTTATTTATGTGGTGGGTTACATAGACTGATTTTCTGATGTTGAACCATCCATGCATACTTGGTATGAATCCCACTTGGTCATGATGTATTATATTTTCTGATAAGCTGTTCAATTCTATTGGCTTGAATTTTGTTGAGGATTTTTGCATCTGTGTTCATGTGGGATATTGGACTGTAATTTTCTCTTTTTGTGGTGTCTTTACCTGGCTTTGGTTTGTTTTTTTTTTAACCTGGCTTTAGTATGAGGGTTATGCTTGCTTCATAGAATGAATTCAGGAGTATTCCTTTCTTTTCCACGCTCTGAAATATCTTTAGTAATATTCGTGTTAACTCTTCTCTGAAAGTTTGGTATAATTCTCCAGTGAATCTGTCCAGGCCAGGGATTTTTTTTTTTTTTTTTAATTACCTCTTCAATCTTTTGTTATGTGTTTAGTTTTTCTACCTCAGTTTGTGTTACTTTAGGTAGGTAGTGTGTTTCTAGAAATTTATCCATTTCATCTAGGTTTTCAAATTTGTTGGAGTACAATATTTCACCGTATTCTGTTATGATGTTTTTTATTTCTATTTGGTCTGTTGTGATATCACCCATCTCAGTTCTTCTCTGGGTTATTTGCTTCCTCTCCTATTTTTCTTTTGTCAGTTTGGCCAGTGGTTTGTCAATTCTGTTGATCTTTTCAAAAAATCAACTTTTGGTTTTGCTGATTCTATTGTTTTTCTATTCTGCATTTCACTTCTTTCTGCTCTAACCTTTATTATTTCCCTTCTTCTGGTGCCTGAGGGCTTCTTTTGCTGCTCTCTTTCTATTTGCTCGAGTTGCAGGTTTGAAGTTTTGATTTGGGCCCTTTCTTCTTTTTTGATGTGTGCATTTTTTGAGCCAAGCACTGTGCCACCAGGGCTTCTCAGAGATAATTTTTATTTATTTATTAGTACTTTTCCAAATAGTCTACAATGAAAAAGGATATATATATTTTTTAATATTTAAAAAATTATGTATATGTCCTTTTCCAAGCTGTCTACAATGAAAAAGGAAATACATGTGTATATATATATTTCCTTTTTCATCGTAGGCAACTTGGAAAAGGATATATATATATATAATTTCATATATATTTATTAAATTTTATATAATATATACAAATGCTATATATATACTATATATAGATACTCTTATATATATATTTACATATATGTGTATTTTTCAACAACATAAATGGTAACTATGCATACGAACTGCAGCAGATGGAAGACAGGAATCGAATCGACTGCATATGTGAAAAAAGGTGATGAAAAAACTCAATATCATCAGTCAGAACAAGGCTAGAGGCTGACTGGAGAACAAACCACAACTGCTTATACGCAAGTTTAAGATGAAACTGAAGAAAATTAAAACAAGTCTACAAGAACCAAAAAAGGACCTTGAGTATATCCCACCTGAATTTGGAGGCCATTTCAAGAATAGATTTGACACATTGAACATTAATGACCAAAGATCAGATGAGTTGTGGGAGGATATCATATATGAAGAAAGTGAAAGGTCATTAAAAAGACAGAAAAGACAAAAATGGATGTCAGAAGAGACTCTAAAACTTGTCCTTGAATGTAGAGTAGCTAAAGAGAATGGAAGAAATGATGAGGTAGATGAAGTAAAAGAGTTGAACATAAGATTTCAAAGGGCAGCTCAAGAAGACAAAGTATTATAATGAAATGTGCAAAGACCTAGAGACAGAAAACCCAAAGGGAAGAACATCCTAGGCATTTCTCAAGCTGAAAGAACTGAAGAAAAAATTCAAGCTATGAGTTGCAGTTTTGAAGGATTCTATGGGCAAGATATTGAACAATGCAGGAAGCAGCAAAAGAAGATGAAAGTAATACACAGAGTCAATATACAAAAAGAATTGGTCAATGTTCAGCCATTTCAGGAAGTAACATAGGATCAAGAACTGACAATACTGAAGAAGTCCAAGCTGTACTGAAGATATTGGCTCCAGGAATTGATGGAATGGCAATTGAGGTGTTTTAACAAATGGATGCAGCAAAGGAGGTGCTCACTTGTCTATGCCAAGAAGATTGGAAGCCAGCTACCTGGCCAACTGAAGGGAAGAGATCTGTGTTTGTGCCTATTCCAAAGAAAGGTGATCCAACAGAATGCAGGAATTATCAAACAATATCATTGATATCACATGCAAGTAAAATTTTGCTGAAGATAATTCAAATATGATTGCAGCAGTACATTGAGAGGGAACTGCCAAAAATTCAAACCAGATTCAGAAGAGGACATGGAAAGAGGGATATAATTGCTGATGTCAGATGGATCTTGGCTGAAAGCAGAGAATACCTGAAAGATGTTTACCTGTGTTTTATTGACTATGCAAAGGCATTCGACTGTGTGGATTATAACAAATTATGGATAACATTGCTAAGAATAGGAGTTCTAGAACACTTGTGCTTGTGTGGAACCAAGAAGCAACCGTTTGAACAGATCAAGGGGATACTGTAAGGTTTAAAGTCAAGAAAGGTGTGTGTCAGGAGGGCTGCGGGGGCCATGGTCTCAGGGAACATCTAGCTCAATTGGCATAGCATAGTTTATAAAGAAAATGTTCTATATTCTTCTGTGGTGAGTAGCATCTGGGGTTTTAAAAGCCTGTGAGTAGCCATCTAGGATACTCCACTGATCTCACCCCTTCAGAAGCAAGGAAGAATGAAGAAAATTAAAGAAGACAGAAAAGATTAGTCTGAAGGACTAATGGACCACATCTACCATGGCTTCCATAAGACTGGGTTCAGTACAACTAGCTAGTGCCTGGCTACCATCACTGAACTGCTCTGGCAGGGATCACGATAGAGGTTCCTGGACAGAGCTGGAGAAAAATGTAGAACAAAATTCTAACTCAAAAAGAAAGGCCAGACTTGTTGCCCTGACGAAGACTAGAGAAGCCTTGAGGGTATGGCCCCCAGACACCCTATCAGCTCAGTAATGAAGCCACTCCTGAGATTCACCCTTCAGCCAAAGTTTGGACAGGCCCATAAAACAAAACGAGACTAAAGGGGCACACTAGCCCTGGGGCAAGGACTAGAAGGCAGGAGGAAACAGGAAAGCTGGTAATAAGGAACCTAAGGTTGAGAAGGGAGAGTGTTGACATGTTGTGGGGTGCTTAACCAATCTCATAAAACAATATGTGTACTAACTGTTTAATGAGTAACTAGTTTGGTCTGTAAACGTTCATCTAAAGTACAATAAAAATAAAAGAAAGTTGTGAGTCAGGGTTGTATCCTTTCACCACACTTACTCAATCTGTATGCTGAGCAAATAATCCAAGAAGGTGGACTATACGAAGAAGAATGGAACATCAGAATTGGAGGAAGACTCATTAACAACCTGCGATATGCAGATGACACAACCTTGCTTGCTGAAAGTGAAGAGAACTTGAAGCACTTACTGATGAAGATAGAAGGCCACAGCCTTCAGTATGGATTACACCTCAACATAAAACAAAAATCCTCACATCTGGACCGATAAGCAACATCATGATAAATGGAGAAAAGATTGAAGTTGTCAAAGATTTCATTTTACTTGGATCCACAATCAATGCCCATGGAATCAACAGTCAAGAAATCAAATGAGTGAGGTGGGGCCAAGATGGCAGAATAGTCAGAAGCTTCTTGCCATCCCTCTTACAACAAAGATCCAAAAAAAAAAGTGAATTGATTATATATGAAAATCTAGGAGCCCTGATCATCAAAGACAAAGCTGAGGAATCAGACTGAGCAGCAGAAGGAAGGAGAGACAGTTCAGAAGCAGCAAAGAAATGCCACTCATGTGGTTGCCAGCACCCTTCTGGCTGGTTGGCTGGTGCATGTGGGCTGAGGCAAGCAATAGTGTTTGGGACCCATTTCCCCACATCAGGAGAGGCTGGGCAGCAGAGAGTCTGCATAAGCCTCTAGAGCCAAGGGGAAGAGACACTGGACCAGCAGAAGTTAAGTGCAAGCATATAACCTACCGCATGGGGTCAAAATAACATCTCCCCCTCTGGGATTTTCACAGCGTAGAAGTGCCTCTCTCCCCTCACCCACTCCCCACTCCATTCTGCCCCAAAGCCAGTCTGGCAGTATTCAGCAACTGCCATGCCCCCAAAGCCAGAATTCAGGACTAGCTGCACCCAAACCAGTCTCACAGCTTGAAGAAAAAAAAAAAAAGAAGCCAAGCCCCCAAAGCCAATAACTTAGGACTATCCACTCCCAAACCAGTGTCGTGGCTTTAAAAAATTTCCACACCTCCTAAACCAGGAACTCAGAGCAGGCATTGCTCCTTTGCCTAAGCACTGGCATAAGAGGTGCACAGACTCATAGTGCCCTTCGCCCATTCAACACCACAGGCCCTCAATAGCATAAAACAATAGGACATACACCTGAAACCTATTTTCAACTTCGGCAGCCAAAGAGGAGTTGCAGATTCGTGACATTTGAGACTGCCCTGCCCATTAAACAGGAAACTCACCAACCCACATCAGGGGCCTGAGTGCTGCTGGTATCACCCACTCAATCTAGCCACTCACAACAGGGGTCTGAGAATAAATGGTGCCTTCCAGCACCTACTGCCAATAGCATTGGGTACTCAAGAACTAGCTGGAAAACCCAACCCCCTTCATGCTCTAGGGGACAAGGACATGCCCTCCACCCAAGAACTTGGGGGCAGCTTTCAGCCCCCTGCCTTGCTGAGCACATAGCCCCCTACTACAGTCAGACACCTGTGCCTGCTCCAATACGCCTACACAGCCCTGCCCATCTAGGACTGTCAATGACAGTCTGCACCACACACTGGGTGACAGACAACCTGGACACCTGATCCACATCTGCAAAAGAAAAGTGAACAGACTCCTGGGCTCACATACCTAGCAGCTGCTTTCATCTCCTAGTGACAGGACATGAAAGCTTCAAAGACATCATAACCAAGGTAGCTCACATGCCCAGCCTACTTAGGCACATCAGAATGAGACAAAACAAAAATCCAGGACACAATAAACAAACATACAATAAATAAATATAATAACTTATTGATGGCTCAGAGACAACAGTCAATATCACATCACATAAAAAAGTAGGTCAAGATGGCTCCAGCAAGTGGCCAAAATAAAAAACCAGAAAACCTTCCAAAGGAAGAGAAGGTCTCGAAATTACTGAAGGTAGAATTCAAAAGATTAATATACAGAGCCCCTCAAGAGATCAGGAAGGTGATTAGGCAAAACTCAGACTGAGCCAAGGAACACACAGACAAAACAATAGAAGAGTTCAGGAAAACAATACAAGAAAAGAATGACAAATTTAACAGGCTGCTAGAAAAAAATAGAAAGATGGCAACTAGAAATGCAAAAGATTCACAATAAAATGTCAGAATTAGACAACTCAATAAAAGGTCATAGGAGCAGAATTGAGGCAATGGAAGTCAAAATTAGGTTGAAGGTAAATCCCTTGACACCAATTTATCTAAGGAAAAATCAGAGAAAATAATTTAAAAAAAGAAGAAACTCTAAGAATTATGTGGGACACTATCAAGGGAAAAACCTACAAGTGATTGGAGTACCAGAATGGGGGGGGGGACAGAAAATACAGAGAGAATTGTTGAAGATTTATTGGCAGAAAACTTCCCTGATATCATGAAAGATGAGAAGATATCCATCCAAGAAGCTCAACAAACCCCACACAGGGTAGATCTCAAAAGAAAGTCACCAAAACATATTATAATCAAACTCGCCAAAACCAAAGATAAAGACAGAATCTTGAGAGCAGCTAGGAATAAACGAAAAGTCACCTACCAAGGAGAGTCAATAAAACTATGCTCTGACTACTCAGCAGAAACCATGCAGGCAAGAAGGCAATGGGATGATATACATAAAGTCTTGAAGAAAAAAAAGTTGCCAGCCAAGAATTATATACCCAGTAAAACTGTCTCTCAAATATGATGGTAAAATTAGCGCGTTTCCAAATGAACAGAAGTTAAGGGAATTTGTAAAAACCAAGACAAAATTACAAGAAATATTACAGGGAGTCCTCTGGTTAAAGAACCAACAATATCAGACAAAACCCAAGACTAGAACACGAGACAGAACAAGCAGATATCAACCCAGATATGGAAGTTGAAAAAATAAGTCAAAGCTAAAAGTCTGAAAATAAGGAAACAGAGGCATCAATATGTAAACAATGTCAACATTAAAACAAAAAAGGAGGAATAAACAATGTAGCCATAGAAATCCCACATGGAGAGGAAGTTAAGGCAGTATCATGAAATAAAAGATTGGTTTAAACTTAGAAAAATAGAGGTAAATTTTAAGGTAATTAAAAGGTAAGCTAACAAATCTACCCATCAAAATTAAAAAAAGAAAAACATAAACATAAAGCAAACAAAATCAATGATAATGAAAAAGATGAAAAGAAAAACTACTCAGCACAGAAAATTAAATAGAACAAAGAAATTATTAACATCACTGTCACGGATTGAATTATGTCCCCCCAAAAATATGTGTATCAGTCTGGCTGGGCTATGATTTCCAGCATTGTGTGGTTGTCCTCCATTTTGTGATTGTAATTTTATGCTAAAAGGATTAGGGTGGGATTGTAACACCACCCTTACCCAGGTCACATCCCTGATCCAATGTAAAGGGAGTTTCCCTGGTGTGTGGCATGCACCACCTTTTTATCTCTCAAGAGCTAAAAAGGAAAGGGAAGCAAGCAGAGAGCTGGGGACCTCATACCACCAAGAAAGCAGCACCAGAAGCAGAGCAAGTCCTTTGGACCTGGGGTCCCTGTGACTGAGAAGCTCCTCAACCAGAGGAAGATTGATGACAAGGAATCTTCTTCCAGAGCCAACAGAGAAAGTCTTCCCCTGGAGCTGACACCGTGAATTTGGACTTGTAAGATACTAGACTGTGAGAGAATAAATTTCTCTTTGTTAAAGAGAAATACTTGTGGTATTTCTGTTACAGCAGCACTACATGACTAAGACAATCACAAAAAAGAGATCAAATTACAGCAGAAAACTCATACTTATCAATAAATGTATTGAATATAAATGGACTCAATGCACTAATAGAGAGACAGGGATTGACAAAATAGGTTACCAAAAAAAAAAAAAAACCATGATCTGTCTATATGCTGCTCACGAGAGACACACCTTAGACTCAAAAACACAAACACACTAATACTCAAAGGATGGAAAAAATATATCAAGCAAAGAACAACCAAAAATGAGCAGAAATGGGAATATTAATCTCTCACAAAATAGACTTTAAAGCAAAATCCACCACAAAGGATATGGAAGGAGACTATATAATGATTAAAGAATCTATACACCAGGAGGACATAACCATAATAAATACATACGCACCCAATGACAGGGCTCCAAAATACATAAAACAAACTCTAATAGCATTGAAAAGAGAAATAGGTAGCTCCACAGTAATAATAGGAGACTTCAACACACCATTTTCAGTGAAGGACAGAACATCTAGAAAGAAACTCAATAAAGACACAGAAGTTCTAAATGCCACAATCAATCAACTTGACCTTATAGATATATACAGAGCACTCCACCCAACAGCAACCAAGCATACACTCCTTTCTGACACACATGGAACATTCTCCAAAATAGACCACATTTTAGGCCACAAAGCAAGCCTTAATAGAAATATTAGAAAGCACCTTTTCTGACCATAAAGCCATAAAAGTAGAAATCAATAACAAAAACAGCAAGGAAAAAAAATTGAATACATGGAAACTGAACAACACCTTGCTCAAAAACTACTGGGTTACAGAAGAAATCAATGATGGAATAAAGAAATTCGTAGAATCAAATGAGAATGAAAACACATCTTACCAGAACCTTTGGGACAGCAAAAGCAATGCTTAGAGGTCAATTTATAGCAATGAATGCACACATTCAAAAAGAAGAAAGGGCCAAAATCAAAATATTAATCCTATAACTTGACCAAATAGAAAGATAACAGCAAAAGGAGCCCTGGGCATGAGAAGAAAAGAAATAATAAAGATTAGAGCAGAAATAAATGAAATAGAGAATAGAAAAACAATTGAAAGAGTCAACAAGAAAAAAAGTTGGTTCTTTGAAAAGATCAACAAAATCAATAAACCATTGGCCAGACTGACAAAAGAAAAACAGAAGAGGAAGCAAACAACCTGAAGAAGAATTGAGATGGGTGATGCCACAACACATCCGACTTAAATAAAAAGGATCATAAGAGAATGCTATGAAAAACTGTACTCCAACAATCTGAAAATCTAGAGGAAATGGACAAATTTCTAGAAACACGCTACCTACCTAACCTAACACAAACTGATGTAGAAAAACTAAACAGACACATAACAAAAGATTGAAGCGGTAATAAAAAAAACTTCCAACAAAAAAAAAAAAACCCTGGACAACTTCATTGGAGAATTCAACCAAACTTTCAGAGATAATACTAAAGCTATTTCAGAGCATAGAAAAGGAAGAAATACACCTGAGCTCATTCTATGAATCTAGCTTAACCCTGATACCAAAGCCAGGTAAAGACACCACACACACACAAAAAAAATTACAAACCAATATCCCACATGAACACAGACGCAAAAATCCTCAACAAAATTCTAGCCAATAGAATTGAACAGCATATCAAAAATAAAATACATTATGACCAAATGGGATTCATGCCAGATATGCAGAGGTGGTTCAACATTAAAAAACAATCAATATAATCCACCATTTAAATAAAACAAAAGATAAGAACCACATGATCTTGTCAATTGATGCAGAAAAGGCATTTGACAAAGCTCAACACTATTCATGACAAAAACTCTCAGCAAAACAGGAATAGAAGGGAAATTCTCAACATAAAGGGCATTTATACAAAGCCAACAGCCAACATCATTCTAAATGGAGAGAGTCTGAACCCATTCCCCTTGAGAATGGGAACCAGACAAGGATGCCCTTTATCACCACTCTTATCCAACATTGTGCTGGAGGTCCTAGCCAGAGCAATAAGGCAAGAAAAAGAAATAAAGGGCATCGAAATTGGTAAGGATGAAGTAAAAGTTTCCCTATTCATGAATGATATGATCTTATACACAGAAAACCCCAAAGAATCCACAGGAAATCTACTGGAACTAATAGAATATTTCAGCAAAGTATCAGGATGCAAGATAAACATACAAAAACAAGTTGGATTCCTCTACACCGACAAAGAGAACTTCAAAAAGGAAATCACCAAATCAATGCCATTTACAATAGCCCTCAAGAAGATAAAATACTTAGGAATAAACCTAACCAAAGACATAAAATACCTTTATACAAAGAAAACTATAAGACGCTATTGCAAGAAACTAAAAGAGACGTACATAGGTGGAAAAACATACCATGCTCATGGATAGGAAGACTCAACATTGTGAAAATGTCAGTTCTACCCAAACTGATCCACAGATACAATGCAATCCTCATTCAAATTTCAATGGCATTTTTTAACAAGACAGAGAAACAAATCACCAAATTCATATGGAAAGGGACGAGGTCCTGGATAAGTAGAGCATTACTGAAGAAGAACAAAGTGGGAGGCCTCACACTACCCAATTTTAGAGCCTATTATACTGCCACGGTAGTCAAAACAGCCTGATACTGGTACAATAAGAAATAACATATAACAATGGAACAGAATTGAGAACCCAGACATAAATTCAGCCACCTATGGGCAGCTGATATTTGACAAAGACCACTAAATGGGGAAAAGACAGTCTCTTTAACAAATGGTGCTAGCACTGGCATAACTGGATACCCATCTGCATAAAAATGAGACCAGATCCATACCTTACACCATGCACAAAAACTAACTCAAAATGGATCAAAGACCTAAATCTTAAACAATAAAAATCATGGAAGAAAAAATAGGGACAACACTAGGAGCCCTAATACATAGCATAAACAGAATACAAAACATTACTAACAATGCACAAACACTAGGAGAGAAACTAGTTAACTGGGAGCTCCTAAAAATCAAACACTTATGCTCATCAAAAGACTTAAGCAAAAGAGTAAAAAGAGAACCTACAGACTGTGGAAAAGTTTTGGCTAGGACATATCCAATAAGGATCTAATCGCTAAAATCTACAATATACTGCAACTCCCCAACAAAAAGACAACTCAATTAAAAAAGGATACGGACAGACACTTCACCAAAGAAGAGATTCAGGCACCTAACAGATACTTGAGGAAATGCTCAGAATCATTAGCCATTAGAAAAATGCAAATCAAAACTACAATGAGATACCAAGTCATCCCAACAAGGTTGACACTAATCCAAAAAACACAAAATAGTAAATGTTGGAGAGGTTGTGGAGGGGACTGGAACACTTATGCACTGCTGGTGGAAATGTAAAATGGTACAACCACTTTGGAAAATGATTTGGCGCTTCCTTAAAAAGCTAGAAGTAGAAGTACCATAGGATCCAGCAATCCCACTCCTTGGAATATATCCTAGAGAAATAAGAACCATCACACAGAATAGACATATGCACACCCATGTTCATTGCAGTATTGTTCACAATAGCAAAAAGATAGAAACAACCTAGTTGCCCATCGACAGACAGATGGATAAACGAATTATGGTACATACACATAATGGAACACTGTCGTTGTTAGGTGCCGTCAAGTGGGTGCCGACTCATAGTGACCATATGTACAACAGATGGAGACACCACCCTGTCCAGTGCCGTTCTCACAACCGTTGTTATGCTTAAGCCCATTGTTGCAGCCACTGTGTCAATCCATCTTATTGAGGGTCTTCCGGTTTTTGCTGACCCTCTACTTTACCAAGCATGATGTCCTTCTCCAGAGACTGGTCCCTCCTGACAACATGACCAAAGTATGTGAGATGTAGTCTCGCTGTCTTTGCTTCTAAGGAGCATTCTGGTTGTGCCTCTTGAAAGAAAAATTTGTTCATTCTTTGGCAGTCCGCGGTGTATTCAATATTCTTCACCAACACCACAATTCGAAGGCATCAATTCTTCTTTAGCCTTCCTTATTCATTGTCCAGCTTTCACATGCATAGAAGGCGATTGAAAACGTCATGGCTTGGGTCAGGCACACCTTAGTCCTCAAAGTGACGTCTTTGCTTTTCAACACGTTAAAGAGGTCTTTTGCAGCAGATTTGCCCAACGCAATGCATCTTTTGATTTCTTGATTGCTGCTTACATGGGTGTTGATTGTGCATTTAAGTAAAATGAAATCCTTGACAATTCAATCTTTTCCCCGTTTATCATGATGTTGCTTATTATTTCAGTTGTGAGGACTTTTGTTTTCTTTATGTTGTGGTGTAATCCATACTGAAGGCTGTAGTCTTTGATCTTCATTAGTAAGTGCTTCAAGTCCTCTTCAGTTTCAGCAAGCAAGCCTGTGTCATCTGCATAAGGCAGGTTGTTAATGAGTCTGCCTCTGATCCTGATGCCCCATTCTTCTTCATATAGTCAGCTTCTCAGATTATTTGCTCAGCATAATTTTTTTATACAGATTCAATAGGTGTGGTATGAGGATGCAACCCTGATGCGCACCTTTCCTGACTTTAAACCATGCAATATCCCCTTGTTCTGTTCGAATGACTGCTTCTTGATTTATGTACAGGTGGAATCAATGGAATACTATGCAATGATAACGATGATGAATCCTCGAAATATCTTGCAACATGGATGAATCTGGAGAGCTTTATGCTGAGTGAAATTAGTCAGTCACAAAAGGACAAAATTGTATGAGACCACTATTTTAAGAACTCAAGAAAAGGCTGAAACACAGAAGAAAACATTCTTAGATGGGGGCAGGGGAGGGGAATCACTAACTAAATAGTAGACAGGGATCATCTTAGGTGAAGGGAAAGACAACACACAATACAGGGGAAGTCAGCATAACGGGACCAAAGCAAAAGCTAAGAAGTTTCCTGAACACGATCAAACCCTTTCAGGGACAGAGTAGTTGGGGCTAGGGCCTGGGGATCATAGTTTTGGGGGACATCTAAGTCAATTGGCATAACAAAGTTTATTAAGCAAATATTCTGTATCCACTATGGTGAGTGGCATCTGGGATCTTAAAAGATTGCAAGTGGTCATCTAAGAGGCATCAATTGGTCTCAATCCACTCGGAGCAAAGGAGAATGAAGAACACCAAAGACACAGAAAAATATGAGCCCAAGAGACTAAAGGTCCACATAAACCAGAGACTCCACCAGCCTGTGACCAGAAGAACTAGATGATGCCTGGCTACCACCAATGACCGTTCTGACAGGGAACACAACAGAAAGTCCTTGATGGAGCAGGAAAAAGGTGCAGAGCAAAACTCAAATTCACGTAAAAAGATCAAACTTAATGGTCTGACAGAGGCTGGAGGAACCCCCAAAACTATGGCCCTCAAACACTGTTAGCCCAGAACTAAAACCGCTTTCAAAGCCTACTCTGCAGACAAAGATTACGCAGGACTATAAAACAGAAAATAATACACTTGAGGAGCATGTTTCTTAGTTCAATCAGATACACGAGACCAAATGGGCATTTCCTGTCACAAGGCAGGATAAGAAGGCATGAAGGGACAGGAACTGGTTGAATGAACACAGGGAACCAGGGATAGAAAGGGAGAGTGTGCTATCACATTGTTGGGGATTGCAACTAATGTCACAAAACAATGTGTGTATATTTTTTTGCATGAGAAATTAACTTGAGCTGTAAATTTTCATCTACACAATAAAAGAAAGAAAAGAGAAATGAAAAGATATATTATACTGGGCAAATCTGCTGCAAAAGACCTCTTTGAAGTGTTGAAAAGCAAAGATGTCACTTTGAGAACTAAGATGTGCCTGTCCCAAGGCATGGTGTTTTCAATCTTGTATGCATGCGAAATCTGGACAATGAGTAAGGAAGACTGAAAAATAATTGAAGCCTTTGAATTACATTGTTAGTGAAGAATATTGAACATACCATGGACTGCCAGAAGAACAAACAAGTCTTTCTTGGAAGAAGTACAGCCAGAGTTCTCCTTGGAGGTGAGGAGGATGAGACCTCATCTCATGCACTTTGGACCTGTTATCAGGAGGGACTAGTCCCTGGAGAAGGACATCATGCTTGATACGGCCATGGGTCAGCAAAAAAGAGGAAGACCCTCTATGATATGCATTGACATAGTGGCTGCAACAGTGGCCTCAAACATAGCAATGATTATGGCGATAGCACAGGACTGGGAAGTGTTAACGCTCTGTTGTGCATAGGGTTGCTATGAGTTGAAACCGACACAACGACACCTAACAACAACAACAAAATATATGTATATATATATATATACAGAGAGAGAGACTTGGTGGCACAGTGGTTAAGAGCTATGGCTGCTAACCAAAAGGTTGACAGTTTGAGTCCACCAGCCACTGCTTGGAAACGTTATGGGGCAATTCCATTGTCTCCTATAGGGTTGTTATGAGTTGGAATTAACTTGATGGCAACGGGCTTTTGGTATATTTCACATATATATACATACATGCATACACATGCACACACACACACACAGAGAGAGAAAGATGTGTCAGTCTGCTTTCATAAAGATTATAGCCTCGGAAACCCTATGGTGCAGTTCTACTCTATCCTGTAGGGTCAACAGCAGTGTGATATATATATATTTCCTTTTATATACATATATAGGTATATATATCCTATATTTTCTTCAGCTTCAATTATATATATATATGCATACATGTATACATACATATATATCTAGAGTTGCAGCTGAAGAAAATTAAAACAAATCCACTAGAGCAACATATAAATTTTTTAAGTTATAGTGTTTAAAGTTCTAAAATTGTAAGTAGATCTGTTTGAGTTCACAGGGAAAGATATCCATGACATACTGTTGACTGGAAAAAAGCAAGTAGTGAAACGTGTAAGTACAGCAGATTTCTGCTTTAGTTTAAGATACGAAAGACCTTTATTCCCATGGGAACAAGAAAAATCCAAGCAAAGTAAAAACTGCACTTTCTTTAAGACTAAGAAGTGGAGATGGCAGAAGGAGGCTTTGATAACTGGATTCCACAGAAATCAAGCACTTCATGGGAAAGCAGAGATACCATAGCTCCCAGCTTCCATAGTGAGGTCTGGGTAGTGTTGACCTGCTGTGGATGGAAAAGTTTTGTGGGAACCAAGGGGTTTAGTTAGGCTTTGAATGGAAGTGTGGGACAAATTATAGTCTAGAAAAGCCACAAAGGTAAGGATAGCTAGATAGCTCAATCTGAACAATTCTCTCAAACTCCAAATTTTGCCATAAAATTGGCAGAGAAGGAGGGGTTGGTAGCGGAAAGAAATCACAGGGTCCTATGATTTATTGTGGTTGACGGATTCAATGCCCCTTCCCAGCCCAAACAGACAAGATCAAAAAGGCTTAGCTCAGGAATTTGGGGTGGGGCTAATCGCAAGTTAATTCTGTCTAGTTAAAGCTGCAACTGCTCTGGCTTAACTAGGTGCTAGAAGAGAGCTGAGTGAACAACTTCTCGCCCTTAATGCAGTCAGCAGAAAGGAATTGTACTGTTTAGGGGAACAAACAAAACAAAAATACTTCAGTCTTTACTGTTTCTTTTTGCACAATGTGCATAAAACAAAAAAAAATTATGAAACATGCAAAGAAGCAGAAAAGTATGACCTATGCATAAGAGAAAATAAAATCTTTAGAAGGAGATCTTCAGATAATTCGGTTACTGAAATGAGAAAAGACTACAACAATTATTTCAAGTATGTTAACTATTTCAGGAGAACGTGGATAAATGAAGTCTGTAGAAGAAACCAAAGGGCATCACAAAAGGTAACTATGTAGGTTATTATAGAAGAATATTTTCCTGTATTTCTAGTTTTCTCAAAGGCAGTTGAGTTTAAAGCAAAAATAATAACTTTAGATTTAGTGGGTTTTAATATATTTAGAAGTAAAATATAACAAAAATAGTACAAACACTGGGACAGGGTGGAAATATACTGTGGAAATGCTTCTATATTATAGGTGAAATGGTATAATATTGATCAAGGTAGATTGTGATAAATTAAGTATATACGAAATTTATAAAGCAACCAATGAAAAGGTATAGCTAAAATCCAATAAAGAAAAAAGTGAAATAAAAGTATTCTTGCTTAATATAAAGTAGAAAAGAAGGAACAAATAAATAAATAAATGGAAAACAAATTGCAAGTTAGTAAATTTAAGCTTAATCATGTCAGGAGCCCTGGTGGTGTAGTGGTTAAGAAATTGGCTGCTAACCAAAAGGTTGGCAATTTGAATCCACCAGCCACTGCTTGGAAACTCTATGGGGCAGTTCTACTCTGTCCTATAAGGTTGCTGTGAGTTAAAATCGACTCAATGGCAATGGGTTTGTGATTTTTGTCTGGTTTTATATCACTAATTACAGTAAATGAAAATGGCCTAAATACTCCAGTTATATTTGCACCTACCATTGTTGTTGTTAGGTGCCGTCAAGTCAGTTTCTACTCATAGTGACCCTGTGTAGAAAAGAACCTAATACTGCCCAGTCTTGCACTATCTTCACCATCATTGTCATTTTTTAGCCCATTGTTGCAGCTACTGTGTCAACCTATCTCATTGAGGATCTTCCGCTTTTTTTGCTGACCCTCTACTTTACCAAGCATGATATCCTTCTCCTAAGAAGAGATAAATCCACTATTATAGTTGGAGATTCAAGTCTCCACTCTTATTAAATGGTAGAGCAACTAGCAAAATTATTAGTAAGTTCATATAATATCTGAGCAACTATTAACCTAATTGACAATTATAGAAAAATACCCCCAACGATTCAGGAATACACATTACTTTCAAGTGTGTATCGAACATTATCGATGATATGGTATATGTTAGGTCATAAATTAATCTTAATAAATTAATGGAATTGAAATAATGCAGAGCATGCTCTCTTATCCAAATGGAATTGACTTAACAGAAAGATATCTGGAAAATCCTCAGAAATTTGGAAATTTAATAATACAGTTCTAAATAACAAAGGGATAAAAGAAAAAAATTACAAAGGAAATTAGAAAATCTTTGAACTGAATGATAATAAGAAACACAAGGTATAATGACACCAAAATCACGAGCAAGGAAAGAAAAGATAGATAAATTGGACTTGAACAAAATTAACTATTTTTTGCTTGAAATGATATCCTCAAGAAAGTAAAAACACAACCCACAGAATTGGAGAAAAATTTTGCAAATCATATATGTATCAAGGGACTTGTATCCAGCATATATAAGTAACACTTACAACTCAATAATAAAAAGATAAATAGCCTATTTTTTAAAGGACAAATGATATGAATAGACAATTCTCCAAAGAAGATATAAACATTGTCAGTAAGCACATAAAAGATGATCAACATCACTAGGTACTAAAAAACTAGGGAAATGCAAATCAAAACCATGTCAAACCCACTAGGTTTGGGGAAAAAAAAAAGCAATATCAAGTTTGGGTGAGGATGTGGAGAAATTGGAACCCTCATACACTGGTAGGAATGTAAAATAGTTCAGTGACTTTGGAAACAGTTTGGCAATTCCTCAAAAGGTTAAATAGTGTTATATGACACAGCAATTCCATTCCTTTCCCAGAATGAAAACATGTCAATAAAAACACTTTTGCACAAATGTAAGTAGCAGCATTATTCATCAGAGCCCCAAAATGGAAACAACCCAAATGTCCATCAACTGATGATCAACAAAAGGTGGTGTGTATATAGAACGAAATATTATTTAGTAATAAAAAGTATTGGTGCATGCTACAACATGGATAAACCATGAAAATATTACACTAAATGAAAGAAACATGAAATGTCCATAGAGACAGTAAATAGATTAGTGGATGTCAAGGGCTGAGGTGAAGAGAATTGGGAGGAAATGGGGAATGACAGGATTGCTTTTTGGGGTGATGAAAATGTTCTGAAATTAGATAATAGTAATGATTGCACAGCTCTGAGATTATATTAATTACTATTAAATTGCACACTTTAAAACGGTTGTTTTATGGAATGTGAATAAATCTGGTATAAAACTGTGTTAAATTTTTAATTAATGGAATTTTGTGTAATTCGGCTAAAGCAATACCTAAAGGGAAACTTACAACTTTAAACGCTTATATTAGAAAAGAAAAAAACATTTAAAATTTAAGATCTAAGCTTCCACCTTAGGAAGCTAGAAAAAGAAGAGCAAGTTAACCCAAAGTGAATAGAAGGAAGAAAACGATAAATGGAATAGAATAAATCAGTGAAATGGAAATCAAACAAACAATTGTTAAAAACAAAAGTTGAATCTTTGAAAACATTATTAAGATTAATATATCATTAGTAAGACTGATCAAAAACAAACACAAACTGCCAATATCAGGAATAAAAGAAAGGGCATCATTACAAATCCCATTAACATTTTTTTAAATGGGAGAAGTAACACTATCTCTACTCACAGATCCAATAACCTTGTATAGAAAATCTTAATACACACATACACAAACCTGTTAGAACTAATAAATGAGTTCAGCAAGTTTTCATGATTCAAGATTACTATGCAAAAATCAATTGTATTCAATCAGTGATAGCAACAAAAATCAATTGTATTTCTATACAGGAACAATAAGCAATCTGAAAACAAAATTAAGAAAATTATTCCATTTACAATAATATCAAAAAGAATAAAATACTTAGGAGTAAAATTAACAAAAGAAATGCCAAACTTGTACATTGAAAACTACTAAACATAGTTGAGATAAATTAAAGAAGACCTAAACAAATGGAAAGACATCCCACGTTCAAGAATCAAACCCAGAAAAATCGGGGGGGGGGGCTCGAAATCACTAAGATGGCAATGCTCCCCAAACTGATCTACAGAGTTCATGCAATTCCTCTCAAAAATTCAACCTGATTTTTTTTTCTTTTTCTTTTTTTGCAGATTGATCCTAAAATTCATAAGAAACTGCAAGGGACCTAGAATTAAAAAAAAAAAAAAAAAAAAAAAACTTGAAAAAGAAGGACAATGTTGGAGGACTCATATTTCGTAATTTCAAAACTTACTACAAAGCTACAGTAATCAAGACAGTGTGGTACAGGTATAAAGACAGATATATATATCAATATAATAGGATTGAGAGTCCAGAAATAAATTCGAACATTTATGGACAACTGATTTTTGACAAGGGTGCCAAGACAATTAAATGAATAATGAACAGACTTTTCAACAAATGTTGCTTGCAAAAACGGACATCCATATGCAAAAAAGAATGTGGTACTAGCCTAAGGATAGACATTATAGATCAAGGGGATATAATTGTGATTCCAGAAATAAACTCTTAAATTTATTGTCAATAGAGAGGCGGGGCCAAGATGGCGGACTAGGTAGACGCTACCTCGGATCCCTCTTGCAACAAAGACTTGGAAAAACAAGTGAATCGATCACATACATAACAATCTATGAACCCTGAACAACAAACACAGATTTAGAGATGGAGAACTAACAAATATGGGGAAGCAGCCACTGTTTTCAGAGCCTGGAGCCAGTGTACCAGTCAGGTAACCTTCAGCGCCCAATTTGGGGCAAAGCCCAGGGGAGCAGATGGCACAAACAAGGGGCCCAGCCCTAGCCCCCGAACTCACTCCAGGAGGGGGCCCAGCCAGTTCGCGCAGACGCGTGGCTACGCAGCCGGTGGGAGAAGTCCCCGGGAGGCAGTGACTGGTCTTGGAGCTGGGGGAGCAGCGTCCCAGCCGGGGAACCGTCCTGCCGGGATTTTGGCTGGGTGCAGCCACGGCATAAGCACGGAGAGCTGCTCCACCCCCCCTGAACTAACCCCAGGAGGGGGCCCAGCCAGTTCGCTTGGGCAGCATGGTGACGCAGCTGGTGGGAGAAGTCCCCGGGAGGCAGCGACTGGTCTTGGAGTGGGGAAAGCAGCATCCCAGCTGGGACACGCGGTCACGGCACAAGCACAGGGAGCTGCTCCACTCACCTGAACTAACCCCGGGAGAGGGCCCAGCCGGTTCTCGGGGGCGGCACGGCGACGTGGCTGGTGGGATGAGAAGTCCCCGGGAGGCAGTGACTGATTTTGGAGTCCAGAGTGCACCGTCCCAGCAGGGGAACCTTAATGTTGGGCATGGGGCTGGCAGCGGAGGATCTGACCATGACTCCAGTGGGCCAGACCCCCCGGGGGCACTCTCCACACAGCCAGCACACATAGGAGACGCGCCCCATGGGAATCTCAGATATAATAGTCATTCCAAGCAAGACAAGCAACTCTGGCTGTATTCTGAGGTGCTACTCTCCGATCTCTCTGATCCCTCCCCCACCCTCCCCAGGCGGCTTCATTAACATCCAAATAGCCTGAGCCAGAGGGAGAACTCTGATAGGGATCTGACTGCATTTTTTTTTAGCGGATTTTCTCGAAAAACTGGTTTCCCAGTGATGGCTCCGAGACAGCAGTCCATATCAAACCACATAAAGAAGCAGACAATGACAGCTTCTCCAACCCCCCAAACAAAAGAATCAAAATCTTTCCCAAATGAAGATTCAATCCTGGAATTATCAGATACAGAATATAAAAAACTAATTTACAGAATGCTTCAAGACATCACAAACTAAATAAGGCAAACTGCAGAAAAAGCCAAGGAACACACTGATAAAACTGTTGAAGAACTCAAAAAGATCATTCAAGAACATAGTGGAAAAATTAATAAGTTGCAAGAATCCATAGAGAGACAGCATGTAGAAATCCAAAAGATTAACAATAAAATTACAGACTTAGACAACGCAATAGGAAGTCAGAGGAGCAGACTCGAGCAATTAGAATGCAGACTGGGACATCTGGAGGACCAGGGAATCAACACCAACATAGCTGAAAAAAAATCAGATAAAAGAATTAAAAAAAATGAAGAAACCCTAAGAATCATGTGGGACTCTATCAAGAAGGATAACCTGCGGGTGATTGGAGTCCCAGAACAGGGAGAGGGGACAGAAAACACAGAGAAAATAGTTGAAGAACTCCTGACAGAAAACTTCCATGACATCATGAAAGACGAAAGGACATCTATCCAAGATGCTCATCGAACCCCATTTAAGATTGATCCAAAAAGAAAAACACCAAGACATATTATCATCAAACTCGCCAAAACCAAAGATAAACAGAAAATTTTAAAAGCAGCCAGGGAGAAAAGAAAGGTTTCCTTCAAGGGAGAATCAATAAGAATAAGTTCAGACTACTCAGCAGAAACCATGCAGGCAAGAAGGGAATGGGACGACATATATCCAGCAAAACTTTCTCTGAAATATGAAGGCGAAATTAAGATATTTACAGATAAACACAAGTTTAGAGAATTTGCAAAAACCAAACCAAAGCTACAAGAAATACTAAAGGATATTGTTTGGTCAGAGAACCAATAATATCAGATATCAGCACAACACAAGGTCACAAAACAGAACGTCCTGATATCAACTCAAATAGGGAAATCACAAAAACAAACGAATTAAGATTAATTAAAAAAAATAATAATAATACACATAACAGGGAATCATGGAAGTCAATAGGTAAAAGATCACAATAATCAAAAAGAGGGACTAAATATAGGAGACATTGAACTGCCATATGGAGAGTGATACAAGGCGATATAGAACGATACAAGTTAGGTTTTTACTTAGAAAAATAGGGGTAAATAATAAGGTAACCACAAAAAGGTATAACAACTCTGTAACTCAAGATAAAAGCCAAGAAAAACGTAACGACTCAACTAACACAAAGTCAAACACTATGAAAATGAGGATCTCACAATTTACTAAGAAAAATGTCTCAGCACAAAAAAGCATGTGGAAAAATGAAATTGCCAACAACACACATGAAAAGGCATCAAAATGGCAACACTAAAAACTTATTTATCTATAATTACCCTGAATGTAAATGGACTAAATGCACCAATAAAGAGACAGAGAGTCACGGACTGGATAAAGAAACACGATCCATCTATATGCTGCCTACAAGAGACACACCTTAGACTTAGAGACACAAACAAACTAAAACTCAAAGGATGGAAAAAAGTATATCAAGCAAACAATAAGCAAAAAAGAAGAGGAGTAGCAATATTAATTTCTGACAAAATAGACTTTAAACTTAAATCCACCACAAAGGATAAAGAAGGACACTATATAATGATAAAAGGGACAATTGATCAGGAAGACATAACCATATTAAATATTTATGTACCCAATGACAGGGCTGCAAGATACATAAATCAAATTTTAACAGAATTGAAAAGTGAGATAGACACCTCCACAATTATAGTAGGAGATTTCAACACTCCACTTTCGGAGAAGGACAGGACATCCAGTAAGAAGCTCAATAGAGACACGGAAGACCTACTTACAACAATCAACCAACTTGACCTCATTGACTTATACAGAACTCTCCACCCAACTGCTGCAAAGTATACTTTTTTTCTAGCGCACATGGAACATTCTCTAGAATAGACCACATATTAGGTCATAAAACAAACCTTTGCAGAATCCAAAACATCGATATCTTACAAAGCATCTTCTCAGACCACAAGGCAATAAAACTAGAAATCAATAACAGAAAAACTAGGGAAAAGAAATCAAATACTTGGAAACTGAACAATACCCTCCTGAAAAAAGACTGGGTTATAGAAGACATCAAGGAGGGAATAAGGAAATTCATAGAATGCAACGAGAATGAAAATACTTCCTATCAAAACCTCTGGGACACAGCAAAAGCAGTGGTCAGAGGACAATTTATATCGATAAATGCACACATACAAAAAGAAGAAAGAGCCAAAATCAGAGAACTGTCCCTACAACTTGAACAAATAGAAACTGAGCAACAAAAGAATCGATCAGGCACCAGAAGAAAACAAATAATAAAAATTAGAGCTGAACTAAATGAATTAGAGAACAGAAAAACAATGGAAAGAATTAACAAAGCCAAAAGCTGGTTCTTTGAAAAAATTAACAAAACTGATAAACCATTGGCTAGACTGACTAAAGAAATACAGGAAAGGAAACAACCCGAATAAGAAACGAGAAGGGCCACATCACAACAGAACCAAATGAAATTAAAAGAATCATATCAGATTATTATGAAAAATTGTACTCTAACAAATTTGAAAACCTAGAAGAAATGGATGAATTCCTGGAAAAACACTACCTACCTAAACTAACACATTCAGAAGTAGAACAACTAAATAGACGCATTACAAAAAAAAGAGATTGAAACGATAATCAAAAAACTCCCAACAAAAAAAAGCCCTGGCCCGGACGCCTTCACTGCAGAGTTCTACCAAACTTTCAGAGAAGAGTTAACACCACTACTATTGAAGGTATTTCAAAGCATAGAAAATGACAGAATACTACCCAACTCATTCTATGAAGCCACCATCTCCCTGATACCAAAACCAGGTAAAGACATTACAAAAAAAGAAAATTATAGACCTATATCCCTCATGAACATTGATGCAAAAATCCTCAACAAAATTCTAGCCAATAGAATCCAACAACACATCAAAAAAATAATTCACCATGATCAAGTGGGATTTATACCAGGTATGCAAGGCTGGTTTAATATTAGAAAAACCATTAATGTAATCCATCACGTAAATAAAACAAAAGACAAAAACCACATGATCTTATCAATAGATGCAGAAAAGGCATTTGACAAAGTCCAACACCCATTTATGATAAAAACTCTTACCAAAATAGGAATTGAAGGAAAATTCCTCAACATAATAAAAGGCATCTATGCAAAGCCAACAGCCAATATCACTCTAAACGGAGAGAACCTGAAAGCATTTCCCTTGAGAACGGGAACCAGACAAGGATGCCCTTTATCACCGCTCTTATTCAACATCGTGCTGGAAGTCCTAGCCAGGGCAATTAGGCTAGACAAAGAAATAAAAGGTATCCGGATTGGCAAGGAAGAAGTAAAGTTATCACTATTTGCAGATGACATGATCTTATACACAGAAAACCCTAAGGAATCCTCCAGAAAACTACTGAAACTAATAGAAGAGTTTGGCAGAGTCTCAGGTTATAAAATAAACATACAAAAATCACTTGGATTCCTCTACATCAACAAAAAGAACACCGAAGAGGAAATCACCAAATCAATACCATTCACAGTAGCCCCCAAGAAGATAAGATACTTAGGAATAAATCTTACCAAGGATGTAAAAGACCTATACAAAGAAAACTACAAAGCTCTACTACAAGAAATTCAAAAGGACATACTTAAGTGGAAAAACATACCCTGCTCATGGATAGGAAGACTTAACATACTAAAAATGTCTATTCTACCAAAAGCCATCTATACATATAACGCACTTCAGATCCAAATTCCAATGTCATATTTTAAGGGGATAGAGAAACAACTCACCAATTTCATATGGAAGGGAAAGAAGCCCCGGATAAGCAAAGCATTATTGAAAAAGAAGAAGAAAGCGGGAGGCCTCACTCTACCTGATTTCAGAAGCTGTTATACAGCCACAGTAGTCAAAACAGCCTGGTACTGGTACAACAACAGGCACATAGACCAATGGAACAGAATTGAGAACCCAGATATAAATCCATCCACGTATGAGCACCTGATATTTGACAAAGGCCCAGTGTCAGTTAATTGGGGAAAAGATAGTCTTTTTAACAAATGGTGCTGGCATAACTGGATATCCATTTGCAAAAAAAATGAAACAGGACTCATACCTCACACCATGCACAAAAACTAACTCCAAGTGGATCAAAGACCTAAACAGAAAGACTAAAACGATAAAGATCATGGAAGAAAAAATAGGGACAACCCTAGGAGCCCTAATACAAGGCATAAACAGAATACAAAACATTACCAAAAATGATGAAGAGAAACCCAATAACTGGGAGCTCCTAAAAATCAAACACCTATGCTCATCTAAAGACTTCACCAAAAGAGTAAAAAGACCACCTACAGATTGGGAAAGAATTTTCAGCTATGACATCTCAGACCAGCACCTGATCTCTAAAATCTACATGATTCTGTCGAAACTCAACCACAAAAAGACAAACAACCCAATGAAGAAGTGGGAAAAGGATATGAACACATATTTCACTAAAGAAGATATTCAGGCAGCCAACAGATACATGAGAAAATGCTCTCGATCATTAGCCATTAGAGAAATGCAAATTAAAACTACAATGAGATTCCATCTCACTCCAACAAGGCTGGCATTAATCCAAAAAACACAAAATAATAAATGTTGGAGAGGCTGCGGAGAGATTGGAACTCTTATACACTGCTGGTGGGAATGTAAAATGGTACAACCACTTTGGAAATCTATCTGGCGTTATCTTAAACAGTTAGAAATAGAACTACCATAAACCCAGAAATCCCACTCCTCGGAATATACCCTAGAGATACAAGAGCCTTCACGCAAACAGATATATGCACACCCATGTTTATTGCAGCTCTGTTTACAATAGCAAAAAGCTGGAAGCAACCAAGGTGTCCATCAATGGATGAATGGTTAAATAAATTGTGGTATATTCACACAATGGAATACTACGCATCGATAAAGAACAGTGACGAATCTGTGAAACATTTCATAACATGCAGGAACCTGGAAGGCATTATGCTGAGTGAAATTAGTCAGAGGCAAAAGGACAAATATTGTATAAGACCACTATTATAAGATCTTGAGAAATAGTGTAAACTGAGAAGAACACATACTTTGGGGTTACGAAGGGGGGAGGGAGCGAGGGAGGGAGAGGGTTTTTTATTGATTAATCAGTAGATAAGAACTGCTTTAGGTGAAGGGAAAGACAACACTCAATACATGGAAGGTCAGCTCAATTGGACTGGACCAAAAGCAAAGAAGCTTCCGGGATAAAATGAATGCTTCAAAGGTCAGCGGAGCAAGCGCGGGGGTCTGGGGAACATGGTTTGAGGGGACTTCTAAGTCAATTGGCAAAATAATTCTATTATGAAAACATTCTGCATCCCACTTTGAAATGTGGCGTCTGGGGTCTTAAATGCTAACAAGTGGCCATCTAAGATGCATCAATTGGTCTCAACCCACCTGGAGCAAAGGAAAATGAAGAACACCAAGGTCACACGACAACTAAGAGCCCAAGAGACAGAAAGGGCCACATGAACCAGAGACCTACATCATCCTGAGACCAGAAGAACTAGTTGGTGCCCGGCCACAATCGATGACTGCCCTGACAGGGAGCACAACAGAGAACTCCTGAGGGAACAGGAGATCGGTGGGATGCAGACCCCAAATTCTCATAAAAAGACCATACTTAATGGTCTGACTGAGACTAGAGGAATCCCGGCGGCCATGGTCCCCAGACCTTCTGTTGGCACAGGACAGGAACCATCCCCAAAGACAACTCATCAGACATGAAAGGGACTGGTCAGCTGGTGGGAGAGAGATGCTGATGAAGAGTGAGCTAATTATATCAGGTGGACACCTGAGATTGTGTTGGCAACTCTTGTCTGGAGGGGGGATGGGAGGATAGAGAGAGAGGGAAGCTGGCAAAATTGTCACGAAAGGAGAGACTGAAAGGGCTGACTTAATAGGGGGAGAGCAAGTGGGAGTACGGAGTAAGATGTATGTAAACTTATATGTGACAGACTGATTGGATTTGTAAATGTTCACTTGAAGCTTAATAAAAGTTAATAAAAAAAACTAATATATATTTTTGAGACGTGAAATCTAAAAAAAAAAAATTATTGTCAATAGATTTTTGAAAAGGGTGCCAAGACAATTAAATGGGAGAAAGAACAGTCTTTTAAACAAATGGTGGTAGAACAACTGGATGTTGATAAGCAGAAGAAAGAAATTACACCCCTACCTCACACCATGTACAAAACTTAAGTGGAACATAGACCTAAATTCAAGAACTAAAACTATAAAACTTTTAGATGAAAACATTAATAAATCTTTGTGACCATGATTCCTTAGACATGACATCAAAAGCACAAGATACAAAAGAGAAAAACGTAAATTTGCCTTCATCAAAAATTTTTTTTTTTGTACTTTAAGGACACTCTTAAGAAAGTGAAAAGGTAGCCCACAGAATGGGGGAAAATATTTGCAAATCATATACCCGAAAAGGACTTGTATCCAAAATATTAATAATGCTTACAACTAAACAATAAAAACACAAATAATCCAATTTTAAAACAGGCAAAAGACTTGAATAGATGTGTCTCCAAAGAACACATATAAATAGCCAATAAGTACATGAGATTAAACTAATAAAAAATACAATACTCAAAAAATAAATTTAATAAAAAAATAAAAAATATGCAAGACTTAGTCACAGAGAACTCCAAAATGCTGAGAAAAATTCAAAGACACCTAAATAAATGGAGATATGTGTGTACTCCTTTTATTTAGGTGTCTTTGAATTTTTCTAGATGCTATATTCATGGATGGGAAGATTCAATATAGTTAAGATGTCAGTTCTCCCCTTAATTGACATATACCTTCAATGCAATCTCATTGAAAATTCCACCAAACATTTTTATAGAAAGTTACAGCTGATTCTAAAATTTATGTGAAAATGCTAAGGACCTACTAGCCAAATTTTTTTTTTTTAAATCAGGGAACTTACACTACCTGATTTCAAGACTCAGGAAAACTCTAGTAATTATGAGAGTGTGGTATAGATCTATCTAACAGAATATAGCCTATACATAGAACAAAGCTTAGTCAATTTATTTTCAAGCAACCCACCAAAGAAATTCAAGGTAAGAAAGAAAAGTCTTTCAACAAATTGTGCTTGACCAACTGGTTGACCATATGGGACAAATATTAGTCTTTATGCCTATCTCACACCATACACAAAAAAATTGAAGATCAAAGCCTAAATATACCATCCAACAATAGCAGAATACAAATTCTTCTCAAGCTCACATGGGACATTCACCAAGACAGAACAAATCTTGGGCCATAAAACATATCTTTAAATACTTAAGACAACATAAACCATACAAAGTATGCCCCCAGACCACAAGGAAATGAAATTAGGAATCAATAACAAAACGATAGTTAAAAAAAAATTTGATAGTTACAAACCCTCAAAATATTTGGAGCTTAAACCACACACTTCTAAATAACACGAGTCAAATAAGCAGTCTTAAGAGAAATTTTAAAATATTTTGAACTAAATGGAAATGAAAAGACAACTTACTAAAACTAGAGGGATGCAGAGAAGCAGGGCTTAGAGGAGAATTTATAGGATTGAATGCATACATTAGAAAAGAAGAGCAATATAAAATCAATAATCTAAGCTTGAATCATAGGAAACTCAAAAAAGAAGGACAAAGTAAATCCCAAGTAAGCAGAAAAAAGAGAAATAATTAGAGCAGAAATCAATGGAATTGAAGACGGAAAACCAATAGAGAAAAATTCATGAAACCAACAACTGGTTCTTTGAAAAGATCAATGAAATTGGTAAGCCCCTAGCCAGGCTAACCGAGAAAAAAAGAAAAAAGACAGAAATTATTAATATTAGAAAAGAAAGAGAGACCATCACAACTAAGGAATAAGAGCCACAGCTGCTAACCAAAAGCTCCACAGTTCAAATCCCCCAGCCATTTCTTGGAAGCCATATGGGACAGCTCTACTCTGTTCTATATGGTTGCTATGATTCGGAATCGACTTGACGGCAACTGGTTTGGTTGGTTTTGGTTTTATGAACAACTCTGGAGTCTCTGGGTGGTGCAAACAGTTAATGCACTTGGATACTAACTGAAAGACTGGAGGTTCAAGTCCAATCACAGGCACCTTGGAAGAAAGGCCTGGTAATCTACTTCTGAAAAAATTGAC
Organism: Loxodonta africana; assembly: GCF_030014295.1. NCBI lineage: Eukaryota > Metazoa > Chordata > Mammalia > Proboscidea > Elephantidae > Loxodonta > Loxodonta africana. The sequence goes on from NC_087343.1 coordinate 228,447,091, forward strand.
CATTGAAAACATTCTGAAACATAGTTCTCCTCTGAAACACTTGGAGCCTCCATGAATCAGAATCAACGCAATGGCAACTGGTTTAACGTATGAACAACTTTATGCCCACAAATTTGATAACTTAGATAAAATGGACCAATTCCTTCAAATGCATAATCTACCAAAACCACACAAGAAGAAATAAACAATCTAAATGGCTTATATATATTAAAGAAATTGAATCGACAGTTAATAATCTTCCAACACAGACGGCACCAGACTCAGATGATTTCACTGGCAAATTCTACTAAACATTTAAAGAAGAATTAACACCGACTCTTCTCAAACTCTTCCAAAAGATAAAGAGGGAGAAACAGTTCCTAAGTCATTCTTTGAGGCCAACACTATCCTAATACTGAAATCAGACAAAAACATTAGTAGGAAGGAAAGTTACTGTGGGGAGGATGGTCTCTCGTGGCCCCCGAACCTCCAATTCAGCCCACCTAATCAGAGGGTTTGGGCTCAGAATATTCTCTGAAAGCAGAGGCTGGGAAATGAGTTTCTCCATTTCCCAGTTTCTTCTCCTTATGAGGAAGTCCCTACCTGTTTTGTGAACACAGTAATGTTCTCTGTTCTGTGCAGGTGTGAGCACTATATGGCACCTGGCCATTTCCATTTCTGAATCTGTTCCTGGTGGGGCGGGAACAAAGTCCTTCACCGGCAGCACAAGAGGGGTATATGCATAACACCTGCCCTGCATAGGCTGCAGGAGGCAACTCACTGATCTTGTTCTGTCTCTTCTCTATGAGTAAAACACTGTTCCATGCACTACCTGTGTGTGATTTGTGTGTTTTTTTGGTAACTTCAAACCCTAGCTCAATTACAGACCAATATCTCTCATGAACATAGATGCAAAAAGCCTCAACAGAATATTAACAAATTGAATTCAACAATGTCTAAGAAGAATTATACAACAAGGCCAAATGGGATTTATTCCAGGTATGTAAGGCTGGTTTAATGTTCAAAAATCGATTTATGTGATTCATCACATCAACAGGCTAAAAAAGAAAATCATATGATCATATCAATAGATGTAGGAAAAACATTTGACAAAATCAAACACCCATTCATAATAAAAAACTCCCAGGAAACTATGAATAGAGGGGAAATTCCTCAACTTGATAAAGAACATCTACAAAAACTCTACAGCCAATGTCACACTTAATGGTAAGAAACTGGATGCTTTCCCCTTACGATCAGAGATGTCCCCTCTCACTGTTCCAATTCAACATCTTACTGGAAATCTTAACTGAACCAATTAGATAAGAAAATAAAAAGTATAGATATTGAGAAGGGAGAAATAAAACTCTTTGTTCACAGATGATATGACTGCCTATGTAGAAAAACCCAAAGAAGTGACCAAAAAAAAAAATCCTTCTGGAATTAATAAGCAATTATAGCAAGGTAACAGAACACAAGTTTATTAAACACAAAAGTCCACTGCTTTTCTATATACCAGCAACAAGCAGTTGGAACATGAACTTTAAAAAAACACGACACCACTAACATCAGCACCAAAAAGATAAAACAGGTATAAATCTAACAAAATATGTACAAGATGTGATGAGGAAAATAACAAACCTCTAATGAAAGAAACCAAAAAGATCTAAGTAAATGGAGAGATTTTCCATGCTCATGGATAACATGGGTAGGAAGGCTTAATATCAGTCTATAGATTTGTTGCAATCCCGGTCAAAATCCCAGAAAGTTATTTTGTGGATATCAACAAATTGATTCTAAAGTTTACATGGCAACAAAAAAGATCAACAAGAGCCAACACAATACTGAAGAAGAGCAGAGTTAGAGGACTGACACTACCTTACCCACTGACTTACTGTAAAGCTACAATGATCAAGACGGTGGGTTATTGGCAACGGAATAGACAAATAGATCAGTGGAATAGAATGGTGAGCCCAGAAATAGACCCACACAAATATAACCAACTGATCTTTGACAAAGGAACAAAGACGATTCAATGGAGACAGAACAGTCATTTCAAAAAATAGTGCTGAAACAACTGGACATCCACATGCAAATAAATAATCTAGACACAGAGTTTACATCTTTCTGAAAAATTAACTCAAAATGGATCATAGATATAAATATAAGATCCAAAATGACACAACTTCTAGAAGATAACATAGGATAAAATCCAGGTGACCTTGGGTTTGTCAATGAATGTTTAGATACAACCAAAGGCATAATTTGTAAGAAAAAAAAATTGATAAGTTGGACTTCATTAAAATTAAAAACTTTTGCTCTGCAAAAGATACTATGAAGAGAATGAAAAGACAAGCCACAGACTGGGAGAAAATATTTGCCAAACACATATCTGATAAAGGACTTGTATTGCAAATATACAAAGGTTTCATAAAACTCAACAATAAGAAAGCAAACAACACAATTAAAAAATGGGCAAAAGATCTGAACAGAAACCTCACAAAAAATACACAGATGACAAATAAGCATATGAAAAAAAATTTCAACATTGTATGTTAGAAAATTGCAAATCAAAAGAAAGATGACGTACAACTACACACCTATTAGTAAGGCTAAAATTAAAAATATTGACAACCAAAAATGTTGACAAGGATGTGGAGCAACAGGAACTCTCATTAAGGGTTCTACTACTAGCCAAAAAGTTGCCAGCTTATACCCACCCAGGCATTGGGAAATAGGCCTGGCGATCTGCTTCCGAAAGGTCACAGACTCGAAAACCTATAGAGCAGTTCTACTCCACACACACGGTGTCGCCATGAGTCAGAATTGACTCAATGACAACTAACAACAACTACACAGCTAGTTTGGAAGGCACTTTCTTACAAAGCCAAACATAGGCTTACCGTACAATCCAGCAATCACACTCCTGGATATTTAAGAAAATGAGAAAAAAAATACATCTTCACATAAAAAAAAAAAAAACCTGCACATGAATGTTTATAATAGCTTTATTCATAATTGCCAAAAATTGGAAGTGACCAGGATGCCTTTCAATTGATAAATGGATACACAAAGTATGGTACATACATACCATGGAGTATTATTCAGCAATCAAAAAAAGTGAGCTGTCAAGCCGCAAAAAGACATAGAGGAACTTTAAATGCATATTTCTAAGTGAAAGCAGCCAGTCTGAAATGGCTCCATATTATACGATTTCCAATTATATGACATTTTGAAAAGGACAAAACTATAAAGCCAATGAAAAGATCAGTGGCTGGCAGGAGTTCAGGAGAGAAGAAGGAGGGTCAAATAGACGGAGCACAGGGAATTTTTAGGGCAGCGAAACTATTCTATATAATACTGTAATGTGTGCCATCAAGTTGGCTCTGGGTCATAGCAACCCTGCAGGACAGAGAACTGTCCCAGAGGGGTTCCTAGGCTGAAATCTTTATGGGAACAGATCTCCTGTGAAGCCACTGGGTGGATTCGGACCACCAACCTCTAGGTTAGCAGCCAAACACTTAATCATTGTGCCATCACAGCTCCTTACTGTAATGATGGACACATAATATTATGCATTTGTCAAAACCCATAGGACTGTACCAAACAAAGGCTAAACCATAATATAAACTATGGACTTTAGTTAATAATAACATATCAAAATTGGTTCATCCAATATACTGCAGGAATGTAAGATATTAATAACAGAAGAAACAGTGTGCAGACGGGCAGCAGTATACGAGAAATCTCTGAACTTCCTGCACAATCTTTCTGTAAACCTAAAACTGTCTTAAAAAGAAAGTCTCGAGGCGGGACCAGAATGGCTGACTAGGTAGAAGTTTCTATTGATCCCTCTTGCAACAAAGACTCGAAAAAACAAGCGAATCAATTACATACATGACAATCTACGAACCCTGACCATCAAACACAGAACTAAGGAGTTGACCTGAGTGACAGGGGAGTGAAAAGCCACATGCTGAAGCAGCAACCACTTCCGGAGCCGATGTGCATCACCACAGCCTTGAGCCTTCGCAGTTTCCTGGAGCCAGGGTGGTGGGGCTGATCATGGCTTACTGAGATGGGGCAAGCAGGGGATGCAGTCCTAACCCCCTGGAGTAACATTGGCAGGGACCCAGCCAGTGCACGCAGGCTGCACACTGACGCGGCTGACAGGAGAATGAGAAACCACGGGGAAGCAGTGACTGGTTTCGGAGCCTGGAATGCAGCGTCCCCGCCAGAAGACCTTGGTGCTGGGCTTTGGACTAAGTGCGGAGGAGCTGATCATGGCTTCCTGACACAGCAAAAGCACAGGATGCAGCCCTAACCCGCGGGGGGCAATCTCAACCCAGCCAGCGCACCCAGGCTACACACCCCTCTAGAATCTCAGATAAAACAGTCCTCACCAAGCAAGATAAGTAACTTTGTCTATCTTGCCCCTACTCTCTCCTATCTATCTGATCCCTCCCCTTCCTGCCCCAGCCAGGTTCATTAACATTGGAATTCCCTGGGCTGGGAAGTGAAGTGCTCTGCAGGGTTTTTTTTTCCTAACCCATTCTCCTGGCCTGAGAGAAGCCAAAAAGAAAGCCAGTGCCGTTGAGTTGATCTCGACTCGTAGCGGCCCTATAGGACAGAGTGGAACTGCCCCATAGAGTTTCCAAGGAGCACCTGGTGGATTTGAACTGCCAACCATCTGGTTCACAGCCGTAGCACTTAACCAGTACACAACCAGGGTTTCCCTGAGAGAAGCAGCAATTAACAATCGGGGGAAAATCCTTCCCTGACTTACCTAAACTAGAATAATAACATGGAACCAGCTCCAGCCAAGCATAAGAGATTCACAGCCTTTGGCTTTCATCCCTACAGGGAACCAGGTGGCTATTATAATGCAAACACAGTTCTGATAGAGATCTGACTGTAATTGTTTTAGCTAACCAATGGAAAAGCAAGTTTTGGAGGTCTGATATATCTCTACCTATTAAACAGAGCCCTTACTGATCCACAGCAGGGAACTGAGGGCTGAAGCTCCACCCACACCACCTAGCCACCTGCTAAAGGGGTCTGAGGATAGTGACGCCTACCAATATTTAGAAGTACAAGCATTGGATGCCTAGGTACAGCTGCAGAGCCCACCCACCAGAGTGCTCTAGAGAATAGAGACACTCCTAACTCACTGGCACGTGGGGGGAGGGCTTTCAGCATCCTTCCGTCCTAGGAGTGTGACCCCCTGCCGCTACTAGAATCTGGTGCATACAACCATCATCACTACTCCTCTAAGTTAATAGGTAACAGCCTACAACACACAATAGGTGACCCACTATCAGGACACCTAAGCTAATTCTATTCAAGAATAGCGAATGGACTCATAGGCTCATATATGTGGTAACAGTTTAAATCAGCTGGTAACAGGACATAAGTGATTCAAAGGCTGCAACCATCAAGACAGCACAATCTAGTAGTCTGTCTGGGTGCATTGAAATAAAACAAAACAAGAAGATAAGACTCAGTGAGCAAATATAAAATAAATCACTACATTATCTTATAGATGGCTCGGAGACAGCAGTTGATATCAAATCACATAAAGAAGCAGACCATGATTGCTTCTACAAAACCCCAAATCAAAAAATCGAAATCTTTCCCAAATGAAGATACGATCCTGGAATTGCCAGATGCAGAATATAAAAAACTAATTTACAGAAACCTTCAAGACATCAGGGATGACCTCAGAGATGAAATAAGGCAATCTGCAGAAAAAGCCAAGGAACACACTGATAAAGCAGTTGAAGAAATCAAAATGATTCGTCAAGAACATAGTGAAAAATTTAATAAGCTGCAAGAATCCATAGAGAAACAGCATTCAGAAATTGAAAAGATTAATGATAAAATTACAGAATTAGACAACTCAATAGGAAGTCAGAGGAGCAGAATCGAGGAATTGGAATGCAGAGTGGGGGACATGAGGATAAGGCAATTGACACAAATATAGTTGAAGAAAAATCAGATAAAACAATTTAAAAAAATGAAGAAACCCTAAGAATCATGCGGGACACATGTGATTGGAGTTCCAGAACAAGGAGGGATAACAGAAAATACAGAGAGAATAGTTGAAGAACTGTTGGCAGAAAACTTCCTTGGCATCATGAAAGATGAAAGGATATCTATCCAAGATGCTCATTGAACCCCATACAAGATAGATCCCAAAATAAAATCACCAAGACATATTATCATCAGACTTGCCAAAAACAAAGATAAAGAGAAAATTCTAAAAGCAGCCAGGGTAAACAAAAAAGTCACCTACGAAGGAGAATCAATAAGTTCAGACTACTCGGCAGAAACCATGCAGGTAAGAAGGCCATGGGATGACATATAGAGAGCACTGAAGGAGAAAAACTGCCAGCCAAGAATCATATTTCCAGCAAAACTATCTCTCAAAAAAGAAGGTGAAATAAAGACATTTATAGATAAACACAAGCTTAAAGAATTTGCAAAAACCAAACCAAAGCTACAAGAATTACTAAAGGAAATTTCTTGGACAGAAAATCAATAATATCAGATACCAACACAACACAAGGTCACAGAACAGAGCATCCTGATATCAACTCAAATAGAGAAATCACAAAAACAAAATAAGATTAATTTTTTAAAAAATGCTCAAAACAGGAGGGGGGCCAAGATGGCTGACTAGGTAGAAGCTACCTCGGATCCCTCTTGCAACAAAGACTCGGAAAAACAAGTGAATCGATCACATACATGACAATCTACGAATCCTGACCAACAAATACAGATTTAAAGAGTTGACCTGAGTGACAGAGACCAAGAACGAACAACTACAGGGAAGCAGCGACTGTTTTCGGAGCCTGGAGCCAGCGTCCCAGTCAGGTAACCTTGGCGCTGGACTTAGGACTGGGAGCAGGGGAGCTGAAAAAAACATCCTGTCACGGTGCAAACACGGGGCACAGCCCTACCCCCCTGAACTGACCCTGGGAGGGGGCCCCCGGCAACGCGGCTGGTGGGAGAAGTCCCCGGAGACAGTGACTGGTTTTGGAGCCGGGAGTGCAGCATCCCAGCCGGGGAACCTTGGCGCCAGGCTTTCGATTGGGCACAGGGGAGCTGAGCACGGCATTCTGTCATGGCGCAAACACGGGGCGCAGCCCTACACCCCTGAATTAACCCTGGGAGGGGGCCCAGCCAGTCCGCGCAGGCGCAGGGAGAAGTCCCTGGGAGGCAGCCACTGATTTTGGAGCCGGGAGTGCAGCGTCCCAGCCGGGGAACCTTCACGCTGGGCTTTGGACTGGCAGGGGAGGAGCTGACTGCGACTTCTGCGGGCCACACCCTCGGGGGCAATCTCTACCCAGCCAGCACACATAGGCGACATGCCCCACGGGAATCTCAGATAAAATAGTCATCCCAAGCAAGATAAGCAACTTTGGCTATATTCCGGGGTGCTACTCTCTCCTGTTTTTCTGAACCCTCCCCTCCCCTTCCCAGGCGGCTTCATTAACATTGGAATTTCCTGAGCCAGAGGGAGAGTGGCTCCGGCTCCAGTTCCGTGGCTTTTCTTTTCCTTTTTTTTTTTTTTGGTCTTTTCCTAACCCATTCTTCTGGCCTGAGAGGAGCAACCACAAAAAACCCAGGGACCAAAAATCCTTCCCTAATTGGACTAAAAACACCGAACCAGCTCCAGCCAAGCATATATGATCCATATCTCGGGCTTTCATCCCTACAGGGAACAAGGTGGCTATTATAATGCAAAGGCATTTCTGATAGGGATCTGACTGCATTTTTTTAGCGGATTTACTGGAAAAACAAGTTTCCCAGGTCTGATATCTCTGCTTATTCAACAGAGCCCTAACTGACCCACAACAGGGAACTGAGGGCTGAAGCTCCCCCCAGACCACCTAGCCTCTTGCCTTAGGAGTCTAAGGAGGGTGACACCTACCAATCTGTAGAGGTACTTGCATTGGGGGCCTAAGGTACAGCAGCAGAGCCCTCCCACCAAGATGCTTTAGGAATAGAGACACACCTACCTCACTGACACTTGGGGGAAGCCTGTCAGCATTCTGCCCGCCCCCGGAGTGTGAACCCCAGCTGCTAATAGAATCTGGTGCACACAACTATCACCACTACTTCTCAAGGTGGACAGGTGTTAGGGTGCAGCTCACACTTGATGACCCAAAATCAGATTCTACTCAAGAATAGTGAATAGACTCAGGCATATATATCTGGCAACAGGCCAAACCAGCTGGTAATAGGTCATAAGTAAGTCAAGGGCTACAACAATCAAGACAGCACAATCTAGCAGCCCATCCACGTATACTGAAAGGAAACAAAACAAGATAAGACTCAGGGAGCAAATACAGAATAAATCACTACAATATCTTAGTGATGGCTTGGAGACAGCAGTCAATATCAAACCACATAAAGAAGTAGACCATGACAGCTTCTACAACCCCCCCCCCCAAAAGAATCAAAATCTTTCCCAGATGAAGATACGATCCTGGAATTATCAGATACAGAATATAAAAAACTAATTTACAGAATGCTTCAAGACATCAGGGATGACCTCAGAAATGAAATAAGGCAAACTGCAGAAAAAGCCAAGGAACACACTGGTAAAACAGTTGAAGAACTCAAAAAGATTATTCAAGAACATAGTGGAAAAATTAATAAGTTGCAAGAATCTATAGAGAGACAGCATTCAGAAATCCAAAAGATTAACAATAAAATTACAGAATTAGACAATGCAATAGGAAGTCAGAGGAGCAGACTCGAGCAATTGGAATGCAGACTGGGAAATCTGGAGGACCAGGGAATTAACACCAACATAGCCGGAAAAAAATCAGATAAAATAATTTAAAAAAATGAAGAAACCCTAAGAATCATGTGGGACTCTATCAAGGAGGATAACTTGCGTGGGATTGGAGTCCCAGAACAGGGAGGGAGGACAGAAAACACAGAGAGAATAGTTGAAGATCTGCTGACAGAAAACTTCCCTCACATCATGAAAGATGAAAGGATATCTATCCAAGATGCTCGTTGAACCCCATTTAAGATTGATCCAAAAAGAAAAACACCAAGACATATTATCATCAAACTTGCCAAAACCAAAGATAAAGAGAAAATTTTAAAAGCAGCTAGGGATAAAAGAAAGGTCTCCTTCAAGGGAGAATCAATAAGAATAAGTTCAGACTACTCAACAGAAACCACGCAGGCAAGAAGGGAATGGGACGACATATACAGAACACTGAAGGAGAAAAACTGCCAGCCAAGGAACATATATCCAGCAAAACTCTCTCTGAAATATGAAGGCGAAATTAAGATATTTACAGATAAACACAAGCTTAGAGAATTTGCAGAAACCAAACCAAAGCTACAAGAAATACTAAAGGATATTGGTCAGAAAACCAATAATATCAGATACCAGCACAACACAAGGTCACAGAACAGAACATCCTGATATCAACTCAAATAGGGAAATCACAAAAACAAATTAAGATTAATTAAAAAAAAATGCTCAAAACAGGGAATCATTGAAGTCAATATGTAAAAGATCACAATAATCGAAAAGAGGGACTAAATACAGGTGGCATAGAACTGCCATATGGAGAGGGATACGAGGCGATACAGGACAATACAAGTTAGGTTTTTACTTAGAAAAATAGGGGCAAATATTAAGGTAACCACAAAGAGGTATAACAACTCCATAACTCAAAATAAAAACCAAGAAAAACCTAACGACTAAACAAACATAAAGTCAAATACTATGAAAATGAGGATCTCACAATTTACAAAGAAAAACGTCTCAGCACAAAAAAGTAAGTGGAAAAATGAAATTGTCAACAACACACATAAAAAGGCATCAAAATGACAACACTAAACATTTACTTGTCTATAATTATGCAGAATATAAATGGACTAAATGCACCAATAAAGAGACAGAGAGTCTCAGACTGGATAAAGAAACATGATCCGTCTATGTGCTGCCTACGAGAGACACACCTTAGACTTAGAGGCACAAACAAACTAAAACTCAAAGGATGGAAAAAAATATATTAAGTAAACAATAAGCAAAAAAGGAGTAGCAATATTAATTTCTGACAAAATAGACTTTAAACTTAAATCCACCACAAAGGATAAAGAAGGACACTACCTAATGAAAAAAGGGACAATTGACCAGGAAGATACAACCATATTAAATATTTATGCACCCAATGACAGGGCTGCAAGATACATAAATCAAATTTCAACAGAATTGAAAAGTGAGATAGACACCTCCACAATTATAGTAGGAGACTCCAACACACCACTTTCAGAGAAGAACAGGACATCCAGTAAGAAGCTCAATAGAGACACGGAAGACCTACTTACAACAATCAACCAACTTGACCTCATTGACTTATACAGAACTCTCCACCCAACTGCTGCAAAGTATACTTTTTTTCTAGCGCACATGCAACATTCTCTAGAATAGACCACATATTAGGTCATAAAACAAACCTTTGCAGAATCCAAAACATCGAAATATTACAAAGCATCTTCTCAGACCACAAGGCCATAAAAGTGGAAATCGATAACAGAAAAATTAGGGAAAAGAAATCAAATACTTGGAAACTGAACAATACCCTCCTGAAAAAAGACTGGGTTATAGAAGACATCAAGGAGGGAATAAGGAAATTCATAGAATGCAACGAGAATGAAAATACTTCCTATCAAAACCTCTGGGACACAGCAAAAGCAGTGGTCAGAGGACAATTTATATCGATAAATGCACACATACAAAAAGAAGAAAGAGCCAAAATCAGAGAACTGTCCCTACATCTTGAACAAATAGAAAGTGAGCAACAAAAGAATCCATCAGGCACCAGAAGAAAACAAATAATAAAAATTAGAGCTGAACTAAATGAATTAGAGAACAGAAAAACAATTGAAAGAATTAACAAAGCCAAAAGCTGGTTCTTTGAAAAAATTAACAAAATTGATAAACCATTGGCTAGACTGACTAAAGAAATACAGGAAAGGAAACAAATAACCCGAATAAGAAACGAGAAGGGCCACATCACAACAGACCCAACTGAAATTAAAAGAATCATATCAGATTATTACAAAAAATTGTATTCTAACAAATTTGAAAACCTAGAAGAAATGGATGAATTCCTGGAAAAACACTACCTACCTAAACTAACACAATCAGAAGTAGAACAACTAAATAGACCCATAACAAAAAAAGAGATTGAAAAGGTAATTCAAAAACTCCCAACAAAAAAAGCCCTGGCCCGGACGGCTTCACTGCAGAGTTCTACCAAACTTTCAGAGAAGAGTTAACACCACTACTATTGAAGGTATTTCAAAGCATAGAAAATGATGGAATACTACCTAACTCATTCGATGAAGCCACCATCTAACCAGGTAAAGACATCACAAAAAAAGAAAATTACAGACCTATATCCCTCAAGAACATAGATGCAAAAATCCTCAACAAAATTCTAGCCAATAGAATTCAACAACATATCAAAAAAATAATTCACCACGGGCTGGTTTAATATTAGAAAAAATGCTCAAAACAGGGAATCATTGATGTCATTACGTGAAAGATTACAATAATCAAAAAAGAGGGACTAAATACAGAAAGCTTACATCTTCCATATGAAGAGGAAACTAAGGCAATATAGGGTGGTACAAGTTAGGTTTTTACTTAGAAAAATAGGGGTAAATATTAAGGTAACCATAAAAAGGTATAACAATTCCATACTTCAAAATAAAAACCAAGATAAACATAACAACTCAGCAAACATAAATTCAACTACTATGAAAATGAGGAACACACAATTTACAAAGAAAAACTTCTCAGCACAAAAAAGTAAGTGGAAAAATGAAATTCTCAACAACACACAAAAAACGGCATCAAAATGATAGCACTGAACTCATAAATTACGCTTTATGTAAATGGACTAAATACACCAATAAAGAGACAGTCATAGACTGGACAAAAAAAAAATGATCCATCTATATGCTGCCTACAAGAGACATACCTTAGTCTTACAGACAAAAATAAACTAAAACTCAAAGGATGGGAAAAAATATATCAAGCAAACAACAATCAAAAAAGAGCAGGAGTGACAATATTAATTTCTGACAAAATAGACTTTAAAGTTAAATCTACCGCAAAGGATAAAGGACACTACATAATGATTAAAGGGTCAATTGACCAGGAAGATATAACCATATTAAATATTCATGCACCCAATGACAGGGCTCCAAGATACATAAAACAAACTTTAACAGAACTGAAAAGTGAGATAGACACCTCCACAATTATAGTAGGAGACTTCAACACAGCATTTTGGGGGAAGGATAGGACATCCAGTGAGAAGCTCAATAGAGACACGGAAGATCTAATTGCTACTATCAACCAACTTGACCTCATAGTCTTATAAAGAACACTCCACCCAACAGCTGCAAAGTATACTTTTTTTTCTAGTGCACAAGGAACATTCTTTAGACTAGATCACATATTGGGTCATAAAACAAACTTTTGCAAAATCCAAAACAGCATAATATTACAAAGCATCTTCTCATACCATAAGGCCTTAGAAGTAGAAATCAATAACAGAAAAATCAGGGAAAAGAAATCAAATACTTGGAAACTGAACAATACCCTGCTCAAAAAAGCCTGGGTTATAGAAGACATTAAGGAGGGAATAAAGAAATTCATAGAATGCAATGAGACTGAAAACGATTCCTATCAAAACCTTTGGGACTCAGCAAAAGCAGTGCTCAGAGGACAATTTATATCGATAAATGCACACATACATAAAGAAGAAAGAGCCAAAATCAGAGAACTGTCCCTACATCTTGAACAAATAGAAAGAGAGCAACAAAAGAATCCATCAGGCACCAGAAGAAGACAAATAATAAAAATTAGAGACTCTTGGAGGCGGGGCCAAGATGGCTGACTAGGTAGAAGCTACCGGATCCCTCTTGCAACAAAGACTCGGGAAAACAAGTGAATTGATCACATAAGTGACAGTCTACGAACCCTGACCGTCAAGCACAGATCTAAGGAGTTGACCTGAGTGACAGAGACTGAGAACAAGCAACCGTGGGGAAGCAACAACTGTTTTCAGAGCCTGGAGCCAGTGTCCCAGTCAGAAAACCTTGGCGCCGGGCTTTGGACTGGACACAGGGGAGCTGAGCATGGCATCCTGAGACAGCTCAAACACGGGATGCAGCCCTAGCCCCCAGAAGTGAACTCGGGGGAAGCCCAGCCTGTTCACGCAGGCAGCATAGTGACGCGGCTGACAGGAGGAGAAGTCACCAGGAGGCAGCAACTGGTTTTGGAGCCTGGAGTGTGGTGTCCCAGCCAGGCAACCTTGGTGCTGGGCTTTGGACTGATAGCAAAGGAACTGACCACAGCTTCTGAGACAGCACAAGCAAAGGACGCGGGCCTGACCCTTGGGGGCAATCTCGACCCAGCCAATGCACACAGGCTACACACCCCTCGGGAATCTCATATAAAACAGTCATCACCAAGCAAGAGAAGTAACTTTGTCTATATTCCGTGATGCCTCTCTCTCCTATCTATCTGATCCCTCCCCTTCCCTCCCCTTCCCAGGTGGCTTCATTAACATTGGAATTTCCTGAGCCAGAGAGTGAAGTGCTCTGCGGGGTTTTTTTTTTTTTTTTTTGGTCTTTTCCTAACCCATTCTCCTGGCCTGAGAGAAGCAGCTAGAAAAAACCCAGGGACCAAAAATCCTTCCCTGACTTCCCAAAATTGGACTAAAAATATAGAACCAGCTCCAGCCAAGCATATGAGATCCACAGTCTTGGGCTTTCATCCCTACAGGGAACAAGGTGGCTATCATAATGCAAAGGCAATTCTGATAGTGATCTGACTGTAACTATTTTAGCAGATTACTGGAAAGACAAATTTCCCAGGTCTGATATCTCTGCGTATTAAACAAAGCCCTCACTGACCCACAACGGGGAACTGAGGGCTGAAGTTCCCCCAGACCACCTAGCCTCCTGCCTTAGGGGTCTGAGGATGGTGACACCTACAAATCTGCAGAGGTACATGCATTGGGTGCCTAAGGTACAGCTGCAGAGCCCACCCACTAAGATGCTTTAGGAACAGAGACACACCTACCTCACTGGCACTTGGGGGAAGCCTGTCAGCCTCCTGCCCCCTCTGGAGTGTGGACCCCTGCTGCTACTAGAATCTGGTGCACACAACTAGCACCACTACTCATCTAGGTGGATACGTGACAGTCTGCACCACACACTTGGTGACCCAAAATCAGATTCTACTCAACAATAGTGAATGGACTCTTAGGCTTATATATCTGGTAACAGCCCAAACCAGGTGGTAATAGGACAGAAGTGATTCAAGGGCTACAACAGTCAAGACAGTGCAATCTAGTAGCCCATCTATGTATATTGGAAGAAAACAAAACAAGATAAGACTCAGTGAGCAAACATAAAATAAATCACTACATTATCTTATAGATGGCTCGGAGACAGCAGTCGATATCAAACCACATAAAGAAGCAGACCATGATTGCTTCTACAACTCCCCAAATTAAAGAATCAAAATCTTTCCCAAATGAAGATACAATCCTGGCATTGCCAGATGCAGAATATAAAAAACTAATTTACAGAATGCTTCAAGACATCAGGGATGACCTCAGAAGTGAAATAACACAATCTACAGAAAAAGCCAAGGAACACACTGATAAAGCAGTTGAAGAAATCAAAAAGATTATTCAATAACATAGTGGAGAAACTAATAAGTTGCAAGAATCCATAGAGAGACAGCATTCGGAAATCCAAAAGACTAACAGTAAAATCACATAATTAGACAACTCAATAAGAAGTCAGAGGAGCAGAATCGAGAAATTGGAATGCAGAGTGGGGGACCTGGAGGATAAGACAATTGACACCAATATATAAAAAATAAAAAAATTTTTTTTAATAGTTGAAGAAAAATCAGATAAAAGAATTAAAAAAAAAAAAAGAAGAAACTCTAAGAATCATGTGGGACTCTATCAAGACGAATAATTTGCATGTAATTGGAGTTCCAGAACAAGGAGGGATAACAGAAAATACAGAGAGAATACTTGAAGATCTGTTGACAGAAAACTTCCCTCACATCATGAAAGACGAAAGGATATCTATCCAAGATGCTCATTGAACCCCATGTAAGATTGATCCAAAAAGAAAAACACCAAGACATATTATCATCAAACTTGCCAAAACCAAAGATAAAGAGAAAATTTTAAAAGCAGCCAGAGAGAAAAGAAAGGTCTCCTTCAAGGGAGAATCAATAAGAATAAGTTCAGACTACTCAGCAGAAACCATGCAGGCAAGAAGGCAATGGGATGACATATATAGAGCACTGAAGGAGAAAAACTGCCAGCCAAGGATCATATATCCAGCAAACTCTCTCTCAAAAATGAAGGTGAAATTAAAATATTTACAGATAAACACAAGCTTAGAGAATTTGCAAAAGCCAAACCAAAGCTAGAGGAAATAATAAAGGAAATTGTTTTGTCAGAAAATCAATAATATCAGATACCAGCACAACACAAGGTCACAGAACAGAACATCCTGATATCAACTCAAATAGTGAAATCACAAAAACTAATTAAGATTAATTTTTAAAAAGAAAAAAATGTTCAAAACAGGGAATCATTGAAGTCAATATGTAAAAGATCACAATAATCAAAAAGAAGGACTAAATACAGGAGGCATAGAACTGCCATATGGACAGGAAAACAAGGCGATATAGGACAATACAAGTTAGGTTTTTACTTAGAAAAATAGGGGTAAATATTAAGGTAACCACAAAGAGGTTTAACAATTCCATCCTTCAAAATAAAAACCAAGATAAACACAACAACTCAGCAAACATAAATTCAACTCCTATGAAACTGAGGAACACACAACTTACAAAGAAAAATGTCTCAGTACAAAAAAGTAAGTGGAAAAAAGAAATTGTCAACAACACACATAAAAAGGCATCAAAATGACAGCACTAAACACATTCTTATCTATAATTACGCTGAATGTAAATGGACTAATCCACCAATAAAGAGACAGAGAGTTGCAGACTCGATAAAAAAAATCCATCTATACACTGCCTACAAGAGACACACCTTAAACTTAGAGACACAAACAAACTAAAACTCAAAGGGTGGAAAAAAATATATCAAGCAAACAACAATCAAAAAAGAGCAGGAGTAGCAATGTTAATCTCTGACAAAATAGACTTTAAAGTTAAATCCACCGCAAAGGATAAAGAAGTACAGTACATAATAATCAAAGGGACAATTGACCAGGAAGATATATAACCATATTAAATATTTATGCACCCAATGACAGGGTTGCAAGATACATAAAACAAACTTTAACAGAACTGAAAAGTGAGATAGACACCTCCACAATTATAGTAGGAGACTTCAACACACCACTTTCAGAGAAGGACAGGACTTCCAGTAAGAAGCTCAAGAGAGACACAGAAGACTTAATTGCTACAATCAACCAACTTGACCTCATAGACTTATACAGAACACTCCACCCAACAGCTGCAAAGTATAGTTTTTTTCTAGCACACATGGAACATTCTCTAGAATAGACCACATATTAGGTCATAAAACAAACGTTTGCAGAATTCAAAACATCGAAATATTACAAAGCATCTTCTCAGACCACAAGACCATAAAAGTGGAAATCAATAACAGAAAAATTAGGGAAAAGAAATCAAATACTTGGAAACTGAACAATATCCTGCTCAAAAAAGCCTGAGTTACAGAGGACATTAAGAAGGGAACAAAGAAATTCATAGAATGCAACAAGAATGAAAACACTTCCTATCAAAACCTCTGAGACACAGCAAAAGCAGTGCTCAGAGGACAATTTATATCGATAAATGCACACATATAAAAAGAAGAAAGAGCCAAAATCAGAGAACTGTCCCTACATCTTGAACAAACAGAAAGCCAGCAACAAAAGAATCCATCAGGCACCAGAAGAAAACAAATAATAAAAATTAGAGCTGAACCAAATGAATTAGAGAACAGAAAAACAATTGAAAGAATTAACAAAGCCAAAATCTGGTTCTTTGAAAAAATTAACAAAATTGATAAACCATTGGCCAGACTGACTAAAGAAATACAGGAAAGGAAACAAATAACCTGAAGAAGAAATGAGATGGACCATATCACAACAGACTCAACTGAAATTATAAGAATCATATAAGATTATTATGAAAAATTATACTCTAATAAATTTGCAAATCTAGAAGAAATGGATGAATTCCTGGAAAAACACTACCTACCTAAACTAACACAATCAGAAGTAAGAGGAAGTAAAAAGACCCATAACAAAAAAAGAGACTGAAAAGGTAATCAAAAAACTCCCAACAAAAAAAAGCCCTGGCCCAGACAGCTTCACTGCAGAGTTCTACCAAACTTTCAGAGAAGAGTTAACACTACTACTACTAAAGGTATTTCAAAGCATAGAAAATGATGTAATACTACCTAACTCATTCTCTGAAACCACCATATCCCTGATACCAAAACCAGGTAAAGACACCACAAGAAAAGAAAATTACAGACCTATATCACTCATGAACATAGATGCAAATATCCTCAACAAAATTCTAGCCAAAAGAATTCAACAACATATCAAAAAATTAATCCCCCACGACCAAGTGGGATTTATACCAGGTATGCAAGAAAGTTTTTTCTTTTTAATGCAAGGCTGGCTTAATATTAGAAAAACTGTTAATGTAATCCACCATATAAATAAAACAAAAGACAAAAACCACATGATCTTATCAATTGATGCAGAAAAGGCATTTGACAAAGTCCAACATTCATTTATGACAAAAACTCTTACCAAAATAGGAATTGAAGGAAAATTCCTCAACATAATAAAGGGCATCTACACAAAGCCAACAGCCAACATCACTCTAAATGGAGAGAGCCGGAAAGCATTTCCCTTGAGAACCAGAACCAGACAAGGATGCCCTTTATCACCGCTCTTGTTCAACACTGTGCTAGAGGTCCTAGCCAGAGCAATTAGGCTAGACAAAGAAATAAAGGGCATCCGGATTGGCAAGGAGGAAGTAAAATTATCTTTATTTGCAGATGACATGATCTTATACACAGAAAACCCTAAGGAATCCTCCAGAAAACTACTGAAACTAATAGAAGAGTTCAGCAGAGTATCGGGATACAAGATAAACATACAAAAATCAGTTGGATTCCTCTATACCAACAAAAAAAAATCGAAGAGGAAATCATCAAATCAATATCATTCACTGTCACCTCCAAGAAGATAAAATACTTAGGAATAAATCTTACTGAAGATGTAAAAGACCTATACAAAGAAAACTACAAGGTACTACTGCAAGAAACCAAAAGAGACCTACATAAGTGGAAAAATATACCTTGCTCATGGATAGGAAGACTTAACATTGTAAAAATGTCTATTCTACCAAAAGCCATCTATATATACAATGCACTTCCGATCCAAATTCCAACGACATTTTTTATTGATATGGAGAAACAAATGAACAACTTCATATGGAAGGGAAAGAAGCCCCGGATAAGTAAAGCATTACTGAAAAAGAAGAAGAAAGTGGGAGGGTTCACTCTACCTCATTTTAGAACCTATTATACCTCCACAGTAGTCAAAACAGCCTGGTACTGGTACAACAGATACATAGACCAATGGAACAGAATTGAGAATCCAGATATAAATCCATCCACATATGAGCAGCTGGTA
This sequence comes from Loxodonta africana, assembly GCF_030014295.1. Classification (NCBI taxonomy): domain Eukaryota; kingdom Metazoa; phylum Chordata; class Mammalia; order Proboscidea; family Elephantidae; genus Loxodonta; species Loxodonta africana. The sequence goes on from NC_087343.1 coordinate 228,465,853, forward strand.
TTTGACAAAGGCCCAGTGTCAGTTAATTGGGCAAAAGATAGTCTTTTTAACAAATGGTGCTGGCATAACTGGATATCCATCTGCAAAAAAATGAAATAGGACCCATACCTCACAACATGCATAAAAAAGCTAACTTAAAATGGATCAAAGACCTAAACATAAAGTCTAAAATGAAAAAGATCATGGAAGAAAAAATAGGGACAATGTTAGGAGCCCTAATACAAGGCATAAACAGAATACAAAACATTACAAAAAGTGCCAGAGAGAAACCAGATAACTGCGAGCTCCTAAAAATAGAACACCTATGCTCATCTAAAGACTTCACCAAAAAAGTGAAATACCGCCTACAGACTGAGAAATCATTTTCAGCTATAGCATCTCCGACCAGTCCCTGGTCTCTAAAATCTACATGATTCTGCTAAAACTCAGCCACAAAAAGAAAAACAACCCAATTAGAAAATGGGCAAAGGATATGAACAGGCACTTCACTAAAGAAGACATTCAGGTGGCTAACAGATACATTAGGAAATGCCCTCGATCATTAGCCACTAGAGAAATGCAAATTAAAACTAGAGTGAGATTCCATCTCACTCCAACAAGGCTGGCATTAATCTAAAAAACACAAAATAATAAATGTTAGAGAGGCTATGGAGAGATTGGAACACTTACACACTGCTGGTGGGAATGTAAAATGGTACAACCACTTTGGAAATTGATTTGGAGCTTCCTTAAAAAGCTAGAAATAGAACTACCATATGACCCAGCAATCCCACTCCTCAGAATATATCCTACAGGAATAAGAGCCTTTACACAGATATATGCACACCCATGTTTATTGCAACACTCTTTACAATAGCAAAAAGATGGAAGCAACCAAGGTGTCCATCAACGGATGAATGGATAAATAAATTATGGTATATTCACACAATGGAATACTACGCATCGATAAAGAACAACAAGGAATCTGTGAAACATTTCCTAACGTGGAGGAACCTGGAAGGCATTATGCTGAGTGAAATTAGTCAGTTGCAAAAGGACAAATATTGTATAAGACCACTATTATAAAAAAATAAGAACTTGAGAAATAGTTTAAACCGAGAAGACCACATTCTTTTGTGGTTACGAGAGTGGGGAGGGAGGGAGGGTGGGAGAGGGGCATTTACTAATTGGATAGTAGATAAGAACTACTTTAGGTGAAGGGAAGGACAACACTCAATACAAGCGAGGTCAGCACAGCTGGACTAAACCAAAAGGAAAGAAGTTTCCTGAATAAACTGAATGCTTCGAAGGCCAGCATAGCAGGAGCAGGGGTCTGGGGACCATGGTTTCAGGGGACATCTAAGTCAATTGGCGTAATAAAATCTATTAAGAAAACATTCTGCATCCCACTTTGAAGAGTGGCGTCTGGGGTCTTAAACGCTGGCAAGCGGCCATTTAAGGTGAATCAATGATTCTCAACCCACTTGGATCAAAGGAGAATGAAGAACACCAAGGACACAAGGTAATTACAAGCCCATGAGACAGAAAGGGCTACATAAACCAGAGACTACATCATCCTGAGACCAGAAGAACTAGATGGTGTCCAGCCACAACCGATGACTGCCCTGACAGGGAACACAACAGAGAACCCCTGAGGGAGCAGGAGAGTAGTGGAATACAGACCCCAAATTCTCATAAAAAGACCAGACTTAACGGCCTGACTGAGACTAGAAGGACCCCAGCAGTCATGGTCCCCAAACCTTCTATTGGCCCAGGACAGGAACCATTCCCGAACCCAACTCATCAGACATAGATTGGACTGGACAAGGGGTTGGAGAGGGATGCTGATGAGGAGTGAGCTGCTTGTACTAGGTGGACACTTGAGACTATGTTGGCATCTCCTGCCTGGAGGGGAGGTGGGAGGGTAGAAAAAAGAAGGGGTTAGAATCTGGCGAAATGGTCACGAAAAGAGAGACTGGAAGGAGGGATCAGGCTGTCTCATTGTGGGGAGAGTAATTGGGAGTATGTAAAAATTGGGAGTATGTAGTAAGGTGTCTATAAGTTTTTGTGTGAGAGACTGACTTGATTTATAAACTTTCACTTAAAGCACAATAAAAATTATTTAAAAAAATATATAGTCAATGTCACTAACAAAAAAAAAGAATGTCTCTTAAAGCCAGGGAGAAAACCTAACACAAAAGCTTCTAGAAGAAATACAGGAGACTATCTTAGCAACATTTGTGCTGAAAGAGATTTCTTTAGATAAGACACACAGGAGGCATTAGCCACAGTAGAAAAAAAACCAAAACTAAATCTGTTGCCGTCAAGTCGATTCCAACTCATAGAGACCCTATAAGACAGAGAAGAACTGCCCCATAGAGTTTCCAAGGAATGGCTGGTGGATTCGAATCCCCAACCTTTTGGTTAGCCGCCATAGCACTCAACCACTGTGCCACCAGGGCTCCATAATAGAAAAATATTGGTAAATTTACCTTTCTCGAAATCAAAAATATTTCCTCATCAAAATCCATTATTAAGAAATGATTAGCCAAGCCACAAAGTGGGATAAAATATTTATAATACATGTATCTGAAAATATTTAAATTTTTATATTTATAAATACGTGTATCCAGAAGATATTTTTTAAAAAACACATACAACTCAATAATAAAAAGACAAGTAACCCAATTAAAAGGAGGCAAAAGACTTGAAGAGTCACTTCTCAAAAGAAGATATACAAATATACAGTAAGCATATGAATAGGTAATCAGCATTGTTAGTCATCAGAGATATGCCAATTAAAACCACAATCAGATACTACTTCAAACTAACTGTAAAGCTAAAATTTAAAAGGCTGACAACATCAAATGTTGTCAAGGATATGGAAGCTTTGACCATGCATATCATAGTAGCGTGCAATGAACTAGGTTTTTGATCAATCAATTCTGGGTCTGTAAGCTCCCTCTAAGTAAGGTATTTTCCACAAACACTATGGTTGCATTTTTCCCTCCTGTTGTGAACTTGTAAATTCAACCCTCAGTATGGAGTGTTCCACTTGTGGCCTCCAGGCCAGATCTGACCCCAGTGAGGTTATCACGGAGCTAAGGGAACATTTTCAAAGCATGACCCAGCATTTGGCATCTCTTAAAAACAGCTTTCATGGAAGGGGAATCTGCTGGATAGAGTACTATCTAGCCTGCCTGGACTTTCATAAGAAGCTGTTTGGTCTTTTCCTTTGCCCTGACCATGCACTTTCTTTAGCTCCATTTGCATTAACCTCCAGTGGGCCACACCACACCCAGAGAACCTACCAGGTCAATGGGCACCTGAAACACATAAATCAAAAGTATTCAGTGGAGGATTTCTGAGTGAATTTATTGATTATTTTGTCTTCTCAGAGCCCTTCAATGCATACACTTTGTCCTAAAGGAAACAAACTCAAGATGCTTTTTAAATCCACATGCGTATCACCCCAGTTTTAAGCAATTATAAAACAAGCATTACTCATAGGAGGGATCTAATCCATTTTGAGGCCACTTTTTACCCCAGTGCTGGAAGAACCTAGATGACCTCCAGCAAAAGCATGTCAAATACTAAAAGCCCCCATTCTTCAGAAGTTGCTCAGAGATTTGTGGGGAACATTACTGGAAGGCTCTGGAATGAATGCACAAACCTAATCCAGGGACTGAAGATCTGGCTTTCTCCTTCTATAAACCTCCTCCCAACCTCAAAAAAAAAAAAAAAAGAAAGAAAGAGGGAGCTAGCCAAAAAGAGCAACCCCACCCACATGGTAGTGCAAGTAGGGGTCTGAGACTTCTTCCAACTTTGCTCTCAGGTCTGTAAATGCTCGGGGGACAAGGGAAGAGCAAATCACTTTCTTCCTACCCCTAGCTCCATCCCCTGCCCCTTGACAGTTTGGTTTGGGTGGCTGTAGTGTAGTTTTTTTACAGTTCCACTTCATGAGTCTCGAGTCTCGAGTACCTTTTCAGCAGGCTTGTACTGTGCACCTACTATGTATCTAGTTAAGTGCCCCAAGCATCTTCACATACCCTGTAAGGAAAATGGTACTATATTCATTTTACAAATGAGAGGAGTAAAGCTCACAGGGTAAGGTTCCAAGAGATTAAATAATTTGTTCAAGACCACACTACTACTACTGGTGACATAGCCCGGCTTCAAACCCAGATCTGATCAGCTCCAAAATCTGTTCTCTTTCAAATAAACACACTGTGATAACATTGCCAAAAATATTAAAAAAAAAAGAGTCTCTGCCCTCAATGAATGCACATCCAATTAGGGAAGGAAGACCATCATTATGAAAGCGAGGTCCCCGTTTGCTCTCCTCTACCATGTTATCCAAGGCAGCCGGAGGAAGCATAGAGCAGACAGCATGTATATGGGAAGGGCCATAGAATAGCACTGAATGAGGAGTCCAGGGGCTTGGGTTCTTCTTCTGGCTCTGGTGCCAAACTGCTGTGTGATCTCAAGGAACTCAGTCCTTTCCCTTGCCTCAGATATAAAGCACAGTCCAAATTTCCAGCAAAGAAAAGAATATTCACCCCTGGGCACATCATAATCTAACTTCAGAAGATCAGGGACAAAGACAAAATACATTCAAAGGAGCCATTAGACTGACAGAGCACTTTTCATCAAGATAAATAGAATCAAGAAACCAGTGGAGAAAATCTCTAACTAGCAACCTAGAATTTAATACCTAGCTGAAGTTTTATTTGACAGTGAGAGTAAAAAATGAAAACACTTGAGTGGAGAGATGAACTGTTGTCTCAGTTCACTCACTCAAAAGAGTAAACTCTTAAGTTTTCAAGTAGAGTTTAGAGAAAAAACAGGGCTCAGGATGGTCTTTTCAGCCAGCAAAGAGTTCTCAAAGCAAGGAGCCTCAGGGCAGGGATAAAATCCAAGGCATTGTCATAAAGATGTAGTCTCAGAGTAAATATGAAGCCAAGAGTGTGACTTGTCAAGAATTTGGTAGCTGTGGAGCAACTGAAGTGGAAATAATGAGAATGTTCAAGCATTGTAAAGAACGTAGCCAATGTCACTGAACAATTTGTGTAGAAATTGTTGAAAGGAAACCTAAACTGCTGTGTAACCCTCCACCAAAACACAACAAAATATTATTTTAAAAAATAATAATAATTTTGTAGCTGGAAGTTGGGTGCTGCTGTAACAAAAACAAAGTTTGTCAGCTTTGGGGCTAGACAGGAGCATAAACCTCATGGACCTTGAGAAAGCTATTGGTTAGTGCTGAAAGGAAAGTGGTAAGGATGTTCCCAGAAGGGGCAAGAAAGGAAACTTTTCTTACATAATGTGGAAACTTTGGCAACACTGTCACCTATGATAATGTAGAAGTGGACCCAATGAACTTGATCTAGCTAAGGAGATTTCTAGACAGGAGGTTATTGAAGATGGGGCCTGACTTAGTCTAAATATCTATAATAAAGTGTGGAACCCCTGGTGGCGTAGTGGTTAAGTGCTACGGCTGCTAACGAAAAGGTTGGCAGTTTGAATCCACCAGGCACTCCTTGGAAACTCTATGGGACAGTTCTACTCTGTCCTCTAGGGTCACTATGAGTCGGAATCAACTCGACAGCAACGGGTTTGGGTTTTTTAATATATATATAATAAAACGCAATAGGGAAGAGACAAACTGAAAAACCTTCTCAATTTTCAAGTAAAATTTAGAAGAAATTTCCTGCCAGAAAACGATTCTCAAAGTAACAAAAAACTTAAGGGCAAAGATCGAATCCAGGACACTGTTCAGAAAATACGGTCTTGATGTAAAGATGAAACAAACCAAGGGTGTGACTAAAGTTTCTATTTAAAGTATCAGAAATATTTAAATCAGTATCTCAAAAACAATTGAAAATAGAGAAAAGACTTTCTAAGGATCTTAAGGGTGTGCCTCCCAGATCTTTTATGTTAGCCAATAGGAGTACTAAGAATTTTAAAGTCACTGTCCCACAGTAGCCTTACAGAAGGCTTAAGATACAAAAGGATCTATTTGTAGGAGTGGCTTTTATCTAATATAATTTATACAAATTGAAACCCTCAATTTTCTACAAGAATTTTATCAACTTGGTCTATAAAGGAACAGGGATAGTAGGAAGTCTTGGGGGGAAATAGTATATTTTGAGTGGGGAAAGAATGTAAATAATTTTTGTCTAGTGAGAGATCATGGCTATTTTTTAAAAACATGGATGCAAATTCTTTGACACTCCCATCAAGTGGCAGTCTGTGTGAATACGAGTGAACCTGTGACTCTTTCTACCAATAGAGTACAGTGGGAGTGACCCTCTTTGGCTCCCAAGGCTAGACCATAAAAGCCTATGCAGCTTCTTCCCTGGAGCAGAATACTTGGTCTTAGAGCTCCAGGCCATCATGTAAAAACTATGACTATCTTAAGGCCACCATCTTGTGAGGACGCCCAAGCCATGTGGAGAAGTCATGGATAGCTCCAGTTGAGCCATCCTTTGATTCTCCCAACCTAAACACCAGACGTGTGGGTAAAAAAGCCTCCAGGTGATTCCAGCCCCCAGCTTTTCAAGTCCTTCCAGCAGAAGCCACAGAAATCGTAGGCCAGAAACAAGCCACCCCTCCTGTGCTGTATCTAAATTCCTGATCCAGAGAATCTGGGAGCAGTTGTTCACACCACTGCACGTTGTATTGGTGTATAAAACAGTAATGGAAAACCAGAATGAAAACTGAGAAAGATTACTATCCAAAGATCCTCACTAAAAGGGGGTTAAAGTATGTATTTTAGCCAAAAAGAAAATAAAGTTGGAGAAAAGGCATGGTTTATAATAAAAATGATCAAATTGCAGCATCTGTAATAAACTACTGTTAAAAAATTTAATCTTTAAAAAAGGTAATAGACAACAATAACAAGATAGAGTTCAATGGATAGTTGAAGCATGCTAAGGTCTTCATGTTCTAGAGGAGGATAAGAATACTGACTAACTTTAGACTTTCTTTGAAAATTTCTAGCTAATAATATATGATAAAAATTTAAGGGTAACCTCTGAAAGAATAGAAATATAAATCATAGCTTCTAAACTAGCAGAGAAAAAGGGAGAAATAACATTCATCAGAAGTCAAGAAAAAAAGATAAAAGCATAGGAAAACAGTCTAGTGAATAGAACCCAAAATAAGATAGAGGGAAAACATGTTTAAATATGTCAGTTATTATAGTAACTGTAAATGAATTAAATTCACATATTAAAAGATAGAGATCAACAGACTATATGAAATAAAATGAAAATAATATTTAGTTTAATACTGTATTACAAACTGGGTAGCTTAAAGCAACTGAAATTTATTATCTCACAGTTTTGGAGGCTAGAAGCCCAAAATCAAGGTCCATGCTTCCTTCAAAGGCTTAAGAAAGAACGATTCTTGGCTCTTCTACTTTCTGGTGGTTGCCTACGATTCTTGGCATTCCTTGGCTTTCAGCAACAACACTCCAAGCTCTGCTTCAATCACCACATGGCATTCTCCCTGTGTATCTGTGTCTCCAAACCTTCATCTCGTTATCTTCTTTTGCTGAAGATCATTCAAAAGTGGCTGCAGCAGTACATCTACAGGGAACTGCCACAATTCAAGCTGGATTCAGAAGATGATGTGGAACCAGGGATTTCACTGGTGATGTTACATGGATCCTAGATGAAAGCAGAGAATACCAGAAAGATGTTTGCCTGTGTTTTATTGACTATCTGAAAGTATTTGATTGTGTGGATCATAACAAATTAGGGATAACATTGTGAAGAATGAGAATTCCAGAACACATCCTTGTGCTCATGAGGAACCTGTACATAGATCAAGAGGCAGTTGTTCAAATAGAACAAGGGGATACTGCATGGTTTAAAGTCAGGAAAGGTATGTGTCAGGGTTGTAGCCTGTCACATACTTATTCAATCTGTATGTTGAGCAAATAATTCAAGAAACTGAACTATATGAAGAATGAGACATCAGGACTGGAGGAAGACTCGTTAATAACCCGTGATATGCAGATGACACAACCTTGCTTGCTGAAAGTGAAGAGGACTTGAAGCACTTACTGAAGAAGGTCAAAGACCACAGCCTTCAGTACGGATTACACCTCAACATAAAGAAAACAAAAACCTTCACAACTGGACCCATAAGCAACATCATGATACGTGGAGAAAAGATTGAAGTTGTCAAGGATTTCATTTTACTTGGATCCACAATCAATACCCACGGAAGCAGCAGTCAAGAAATCAAAATACGAATTCCACTGGGAAAATATACTACGAAAGACCTCTTTAAAGTGTTAAAAGCAAAGTTGACACTTTAAGTACTAAGGTGCACCTGACCCAAGCCATGGTGCTTTCATTCACTTCATATGCATGTGAAAGCTGGGGAATGAATAAAGAAGACTGAAGAAGAATTGAAGTCTTTGAGTTGTGGTGCTGGTGAAGAATATTGGGTGGGGTGGTTAGGGCCAGAAGAATGAACAAGTCTGTCTTGGAAGAAGTACAACCAAAGTGCTTCTTAAAATCAAGGATGGCGAGACTTCATCTCACATACTGTGGACATGTTGTCAGGAGGGATCAGTCCCTGGAGAAGGACATCATGCTTGGTAAAGTAGAGGGTCAGCGAAAAAGAAGACCCTCATCAAGATGGATTGACAACAACGGCTCAAGCATAATAATTGTGAGGATGGTGCAGGGCCCGGCAGTGTTTAGTTGTGTTGTACATAGGGTTGCTGTGAGACGGAACCAACTCGACAGCACCTAAAAACAACAACAACAAGGACATCAGTCATTTGACGTAAGGCCCACCCTAATTCAGTATGACCTCATCTTAATTTTATTACATCTGCAAATATCCTATTTCCAAATGAAGTCACATTCACAGGTACCAGGGGTTAGGACCTGGACCAATCTTTTGGGTGGACATACACCTGGTTATGAAATTTAATTTAAGTAATTTTTAAAGAAAAATTAGATATATAATCTTTAAATTTATTATTATTAATAGTTAGAAAATAATGAAAAATCCCAAATCAGTTCAACAAAAACTAGAAGACATGAGGAGTAAAATGACACTAGATTTTGTACCGTTCACTCTGGCTTTCCAACGATTTGTGGATCACTTTCTTTGCTCACTCTGTACTCTTTGAGAATTTTCCACTGCCTTTTGTAATTTACTCTTGGACTGGCACTCTAAAATGAATGTCACTTCTGTTAGTTTTTCATTCCTCAGATTCTAAAGTCTGCATATTCCCTCCCAGCCCACGCTGGCTAGTTTTGTTTTCCCCTTCATGTTTCTATCAAGTGATTAATTCAAATTGACTCAGCACCAATTTTTTTAGGGATCCTAGAATGAGAAGGTTGACAAGTGACCCCAAGAAAGAGGGAAAAGGGAACAGAAAAAAGTCAACACCTTCTCCAGAGAATGGAGAACCAAAAAAAGGCGTAAAAGAACATCCTTCACATGTTCCAAAGCATCTTCAGTCTAACAGGAAATTTGTGTTCTCTCCTTTAACACAGAACATCGTGAACAGTGTGTTCTCTCCAGCTCCTGCTCAAGTATTTCCAAATATCTGGCCCTCAGGGCTGGGAGAACCTGACAGCCATGGTGATCAGCCCTGGCCATGTGATTTCAATATGCTTTAGGAGCAGTGAAGAGTTGAGGGAACAAAAGTGCAAGGAGGAGCATAGTATTCTGCCGGCCATTGTCTCAGAGGCTCTGATGGATGCTCCAGCCTCCAGCAGTGCCATACACACCAGAGTTGAAGGTCTGGATAGAGTAGACAGAGAGATGAGCACCTGGGCTTTGAGAGGAGCTGTGTTGGGAAAAGGACAGGAGTCCAATGGGACAGGCAAAGGGGGCTTTGTGTGTTCCAGAGACTTGGCTGGTCCTCAAGAGCAGTGTCAGTGTCTCATGGAGACAGCGCAGCCAGCCACTGCCTCACCCTTCTCTCCAAGGGGCTCAAAGCCACTTCTGGCCTTCCCGCCTGCATCATCAACCCTCTTGACTCATGTGTTGCCTCCAAGATCAAATGCGTCTCAGTAGTTCAGTCCTTGCTCCTGAGACAGCAGAAATTCACTATCTTCCAGGCATAAGAGGCCCCCCTGCTCAACTCCTCTCCCAAAGACAAGAAGAGTCAGACTGAGAAGGGGAGTTCCTGCTCCCAATGAGAAGAACTTGGTGTACTTCTATATGGAAGGGCTGATTTAACCTCTGCCCATGGAGATTCCAAACACCTCAGCATCTGAGCTTCAGTCTGAGCATGGGGTCTCACCTTGCAATGAGTATGTGGTGCAGGGGACATGGATTCTAGAAAACCAGCAGCTCATCACTGAGCAGATGAATGAGACTTTCAGGGGGATTGGGAGGATGTTCATGAGTGGGTGAACAAAGGCACTTGTTCACTTGTTGTGGGGCGGGAGCTGTGTGCATCTGTGGGGGAAGAGGGGAGCCAGGGAGAACAAGAGGAAGAACCATCTAGATCTCCTTTTCTCAGTTAGGCTTGGCTGGACCAACTCTGCTCCCTCCAGGTGGAAAACCGGTATGAAAACAGGTGCCAATCATGCCTAGGCCCAGTAAGCAGGACTCGTCTTCCCCATGTGAGGAGGGGCAGGAGTCCCTCTGGCAGCCATATTTTGGTGGTGAAAAGGCAGATGCTGGCACCCACTCTTCTTGAGGAATCCTACTGTGTTGGCGGATCCTGCTTCTGGGGGCAATCTGCCTGGTAAAGAGACCAGTTTGGGGTGCTGCGGGAGCAAGCTTCCACAATGCTGAGCCTGTGGGGCAGAGAGGACCCTTTTCAGAGTGGGAAAGGCCGACTGTGTGCAGGAGACTGATAGTCTGAGGAGGGGAGCAGTGAGGCCTCTAGTGCATGGGACACAGATCTAGACCAGACTCCCTTGTCCCTGCCATGTGTCTTTCCACCAAAAACTAGCCTTTAAATAAAAGTTAACACAAGGTTGGGGAGTCAGAGCCAAGATGGCAGAGTAGTCAAATGCTTCCTGTGGTCCCTCTTGCAGCAAAGACCAAAAAAAAAAAAAGTGAATAGATTGTATATGACAATCCAGGAGCCTTGAAATCAAAGGCAAAGTTGAAGAATCATAGTAAGTGGCAGGCGGAGGGAGAGATGGTTCAGAAGCAGGAAGGAGTTGCCAGATCTGACCTGGCGGGAACCAGCACCCTGCAGGCTGGATTGGCTGGTGTGCACAATGAGGCAAGCAGTGGTGCTCAGGACATATTTTCCACATCAGGAGAGACCGAGCAGCGGAGAGTTTAATCAACCCTCCAGAACCAGTGAGAAGAGGTTCTCAATTGGCAAAAGATAAGTACATGCATCTAAACTACCGTGGGTAGCAAAAAAAAAAAAAACCCTTTGGGAAAAACCTCTCTCCCATTTACCTACCCCCCTCCCCTCCCCACTCTCCACCAGGTCTGGGCTGGCTTTAGTGATTGTCACATCCCCTGGGCCAGAAGTAGGGCCCATTGTGCATTCTGAGCCATTCTCCTGGAAAAAAAAATCTGCCAGCTCTCTTAAGCCAGGAACTCAGGGAAAACACACCCCTTTTGCCTAGGTGCAGGCATAAGTTTTCCACGGACTTTGAATGCCTTTCACCCCTGCATAGATCTGTGTGGGCCCATTTCAACAGTGGAGGCCCTCATAAGCACAGTACAACAGGGCATATACCTGAAGTCTACTTTCAACTATATTGGCTATAAAGAGGAGTGGCAGATTTGTGACATTTGCCACTGCCTTGCACGTTAAGCAGGGTCCTCACCTACATCAGAGGCCAGAAGACTGGCAGCTGCAGCTACACCACATAGCCACCTGCAGCAGTGGTCCAAGAATAAGTGGTGACTCCCAATCCTTACAGCCAAAAGCATTGGATGCCCATAGTCCAGATGCAAAACCCACCCACCCACACACTCTAGGGAACAGGAATGCAATTTCCGCCCAAACACTCAGGGACAGCCATCAGCCCCCTGCATTGCTTAGCATGTGACCCCCTACTGCAGCCAGACACCTCTGCCTACTCCTGTCTAGGACTGTAGGTGAGAGCCTGTACCACATACCTGGTGACTGACTACCTGGACACATCAGCTGAATCCATATAAGAAAAGTAAATGGACTCCTGGGCTCACATACATCGTAACAGCTCTAACCATCTGGTGACAGGAAGTGAGAGCTTCAAAGATGCCAAAAATCAAAGTAGCTCACATGACCAGCCTATTTGGGCATATCAAAACAAGAAGCTAGGACACAGTAAGCAAATATAAAATAAATAAATATACTAACTTATTGATGGCTCAGAGACAACAGTCAATATCAAATCACATAAACAGGCAGGCCATGATGGCTTCAGCAAGTGCCCAAAACAAAGAATCAAGGCACCCTCCTGAGGAAGATAATTTTTGGAAATACCAGACGTAGAATTCAAAAGATTAATATACAGATCTCTTGAAGAGATCAGGAAGAGGCTCAGACAAAATGCAGAACAAGCCAAGGAACACACAGATAAAGCAATAGAGGAACTTAAGAAGGTTACACAAGACCATAATGACAAATTTAACAGGCTGCAAGAATCCACAGAGAGACAGCAAACAGAAATCCAAAAAATTGGCAATAAAATTTCAGTTTGACAGCTGAATAGAAAGTCATAGGAGCAGAATTGAGGCAATGGAAGTCAGAATTAGTGAGATTGAACATAAAGCACTTGGCATCAACTTATTTGAGGAAAAATCAGATAAAATAATTAAAAAAAAATGAAGAAACCCCAAGAATTATATGGGACTCTATGAAGAGGAATAACCTATGAGTGATCGGAGTATAAGAATGGGGAGAGGGGAAATAACAGAGAATAATTTTACAGAGGGAATTGTTGAAGATTTGTTAGCAGAAAACTTCCCTGATATCGTGAAAGGTGAGACAATATCTATCCAAGAAGCTCATTGAACTCTACACAAGGTAGATCCCAAAAGAAAGCCACCAAGACATATTATAATCAAACTTCCAAAACCAAAGATAAAGGATTTTAAGAGCAGCTAGGGGTAAACAAGAAGTCATCTACAAAAGAGAATCAATAACACTAAGCTCTGACTAGTCAGCAGAAATCACATGGGCAAGATGGCAATGGGATGACATATACAAAGCCTTGAAGGAAAAAAAATTGCCAGCCGAGAATTATATATCCTGCAAAACTGTCTCTCAAATAAGATGGTGAAATCAGGGCATTTCTAGGTAAACAGAAGTTTGGGAAATTTGTAAAAACCAATCAAAATTACAAGAAATACTAAAGGGACTCCTCCATTTAGAAAATCAATAATATCAAATAACAACCCAAGACTAGAACACAGGACAGAACAACCAGATATCAACCCAGATAGGGAAGTCACAAAAATAAATCAAAGAAAAAACACCAAAGGGAAACAGAGATGTCAATATGTAAAAGGTGACAACATTAAAACAAAAAAGAGGGACTAAGTAATATAGTTATAGATTTTTCATACGAAGAGGAAGTGGGGACGATATAAAGAAATAAAAATCAGTTAAAACTTACAAAAATCAGGGTAAATATTAAGGTAACTGCAAAGGAAACTAAGAATCCTACACATCAAAATAAAAAACAAGAAAAACATAAAGACTCAGCAAATACAAAATCAACAGCAATAAAAAAGATGAAAAGAAAATATGTAAAGAAAAGCAACTCAGCACAGAAAATTAAGTGGAACAAAGACAACAACAAACAACACACACAAAATACATCAAAATTATAGCACTAAACTCACACTTGTCAATAATTACACTGAATGTAAATGGACTAAACGCACCAATAAAGAGGTAAAGAGTGGCAGAACGGATTAAAAAAAAATACGATCTGTCTTTATGCTGCCTATGAGAGGCACACCTTAGCCTTAAAACACAAACACACTAAACCTAAAAGAATGGAAAAGAATATATCAAGCAAACAAAAACCAAAAAGAGCAGGTGTGACAATATTAATCTCTGACAAAATAGACCTTAAAGCAAAAACCATCACAAAAGATAAGGAAGGACACTATATAATGATTAAAGGGTCAATACACAAGGAGGACATAACCATAATAAATATTTATGCACCCAATGACAGGGCTCCAAAATACATAAAACAAACTCTAACAGTATTGAAAATAGAAATAGACAGCTCGACAATAATAGTAGGAGACTTCAACACACCACTTTCGGTGAAGGACAGAACATCCAGAAAGAAGCTCAGTTAAGACACAGAAGATTGAAATGCCACAACCAACCACCTTGATCTCATAGACATATACAGAACAGTCCACCCAACAGCATCCAAGTTTACTTCCTTTTCAAAGCACATAGAACATTCTCCAGAATAGACCACATTTTAGGCTATAAAGCAACCCTTAACAGAATCCAGGGCATCAAAATATTACAAAGCATCTTCTCTGACAATAAAGCCATAAAAGTGGAAATCAGTAACAGAAAAAGCAAGGGGAAAAATCAAACACATGGAAACTGAACAACACCTTGCTCAAAAACTACTGGGTTAAAGAAGAAATTAAAGACAGAATAAAGAAATGCACAGCATCAAATGAGAATGAAAACACACCCTACTAGAACCTTTGGGACACAGCAAAAGCAATGCTCAGAGGTCAATTTATAGCAATAAATACACATCTAAAAAGAAGAAAGAGTTGGAAACCCTGGTGGTACAGTGGTTAAGAATTTGGCTGCTAACCAAAAGGTTGGGAGTTCGAATCCACCAGCCGCTCCTAGGAAACCCTATGGAGCCGTTCTACTCTGTCCTATAGGGTCTCTATGAGTTGAAATCAACTCTACGGCAAAAAGAAGAAAGGACCAAAATCAAAACATTAATCCTACAACTCGAACAAATACAAAGAGAGTAGCAAAAGAAGCCCTTGGGCACCAGAAGAAAGAAAATAATAAAAATTAGAGCAGAATTAAATGAAATAGAGAATAGAAAAACAATTGAAAGAGTCAATGTCATGGATTGAATTATATCCCCCAAAAAATATGTGTATCAGTTTGGCTGGGCCATGATTCCTAGTATTATGTTACTTTCCTACATGTTGTAAATCCTGCCTCTATGGTGTCGATGAGGGAGGATGGGCAGCAATTGTGTTAGCCAGACAGGACTCAAACTGTAAGACTGGAATGTGTCTTGAGGCAATCTCCTGAGATAGAAAAGAAAGAAGAGAGCAGAGAGATAAGGGGACCTCATACCACCAAGAAAGAAGCATCGGGAGCAGAGTGCATCCTGTAGACCCAGGGTTCCTGTGCAGAGAAGCTCCTAGTCTCGGGGAAGATTGATGAGAAATACCTTCCTCCAGAGCCAACAGAGAGAGAAAGCCTTCCGCTGGAGATGACTCCCTGAATTTGGACTTTTAGCCTACTTTACTGTGAGAAAATAAACTTCTCTTTGTTAAAGCCATCCACTTGTGGTATTTCTGTTATAGCAGCGCTAGATATCTAAGACAGTTAACAAGATCAAAAGCTGGTTGTTTGAAGAGATCAGCAAAATTGATAAACCATTGGCCAAATTGACAAAAGAAAAACAAGGCAAGCAAATAACCTGATTAAGAAATGAGATGGGTGATATCACAACAGAACCAACTGAAAATAAAAAGAATCATAACAGAATACTATGGAAAAATTGTACTCCAACAAAATTGAAAACCTAGAGGAAATGGAAAATTTCTAAAAACACACTACCTACCCAAACTAACACAGAGGTAGAATAACAAAATAAACCTATAACAAGAGATTGAAAAGGTGACTAAAAAAACCCCAACAAAAAAAAAGCCCTGGCCCTGATGGATTCCCTGGAGAATTCTACCAAACTTTCAGAGAAGAGTTAACACCACTACTACTAAATGTATTTCAGAGCATAGAAAGGGATGGAATACTCCCAAACTCATTCTATGAAGGCAGCATAACCGTGATACCACAACCAGGTATAGACACCACAAAAAAAGAAAACTATTAACCATATCCCTCATGAACGTAGATGCAAAAATCCTCAACAAAATTCTAGCCAATAGATTTCAGCAACATATCAAAAAAATAATTCACCATGACTAAGTGGGATTCATACCAGGAATGCAGGGATGGTTCAACACTAGAAAAACAATCAATGCAATCTATGACATAAATAAAACAAAAGATAAAAACCACATGATCTTATCAATTGATGCAGAAAAGGCATTTGACAAAGTCCAACACACATTCATAATAAAAACTCTCAGCAAAATAGGAATAAAAGGGAAATTACTCAACATAATAAAGTGCATTTATACAAAGCCAACAGGCAACATCATTCTAAATGGAGAGAGTGTGAATGCATTCCCCTTGAGAACAGGAACCCAACAGGGACGCCCTTTATCACCACTCTTATTCAACATTGTGCTGGAGGTCCTAGACAGAGCAATTAGGCTAGAAAAGAAATAAAAGGCATCCAGATTGGTAAGGAAGAAGTAGAAGTATCCTTACTTGCGGATGATGTGAACTTACACGCAGAAAACCCCAAAGAATCCACAAGAAAACTGCAAGAACTAATAGAAGATTTCAGCAAAGTATCAGGATACAATATAAACATACAAAAATCAGTTGGATTTCTCTACACCAATAAAGAGAACTTCGGAGAGGATATCACCAAATCAGTACTATTTACAATGGCCCCCAAGAAGATAAAATACTTAGGTGTTTGTATAACTGGATATTCATCTGCAAAAAAATGAAACAAGACTCATACCTCACACCATGCACAAAAACTAACTCAAAATGGATCAAAGACCTAAATATAAAACCTAAAATGATAAAGATCATGGAAGAATGGCATAAAGAGTATACAAAATATTACTAACAATGCACAAACACCAGAAGAGAAACCAGATAACTGGGAGCTCCTAAAAATCAAACACTTATGTTCATCCAAAGACTTCGCTAAAAGAGTAAAAAGACAACCTACAGACTGGAAAAAATTTTTTAGCTACAACAAATCTGATCAGCGTCTAATCTCTAAAATCTATAAGATACTGTAAAACCTCAACAACAAAAAGGCAAATAATCCAATTAAAAAATGGGCAAAGGTTATGAACAGGCACTTCACCAAAGAAGACATTCAGGCAGCTAACAGATACATGAGGAAATGCTCAGAATCATTAGCCATTAGAGAAATGCAAATCAAACCTACAATGAGATTCCATCTCACTCCAACCAGGCTGGCATTAATCCAAAAAACACAAATTAATAAATGATGGAGAGGTCGTAGAGAGACTGGGACACTTATACACTGCTGGTGGGAATGTAAAATGGTACAACCACTTTGGAAATCGATTTGGTGCTTCCTTAAAAAGCTAGAAATAGAAATACCATATGATCCCACTCCTTGGAATATACCCTAAAGAAATAAGAAACCTCACATGAATAGATATATACACACCCAAGTTCATTGCAGCACTGTTCACAGTAGCAAAAACACGGAAACAACCTAAAAGCCCATCGACTGATGAATGGATAAACAAATTATGGTACATACCTGATGGAATACTACACAACTTGAAAGAACAAGGATGAATCCTCAAAACATCTCATAACATGGATAAATCTGGAAGGCAGTACACTGAGTGAAATTAGTCAGTCACTAAAGAACAAATATTGTATGAGAACACTATCATAAGAACTCAAGAAAAGGTTTAAACACAGAAGGAAACATTCTTTGATGATTATGAGGGTGGGGGAGGGAGCAGGGTATTCACTAACTAGATAGTGGACAAAAATTATCTTAGGCAAAGGGAAGGACCACACAATACAGGGGAAGTCAGTACAACTGGACTAAACCAAAAGCTAAGAAGCTTCCTGAATACTACCAAACACTTCAAGGGACAGAGTAGTAGGGGCAACGGTCTGGGCACCATGGTTTCAGGGGACATCTAGGTCAATTGGCATAACAACATTTATTAAGAAAATGTTCTGAGGCGGAAAAACTTATCATCAATTTTATATGGAAAGGGAAGGAGCACCGGATAAGTAAAACACAGTTGAAGAAGAAGAATAAAGTAGGAGGACTCACACTACCTGACCTCAGAACCTACTATACAGCTACGGTAGTCAAAACAACCTGGTAGTGGTACAACAACAGATACACTGACCAATGGAACAGAACTGAGTACCCAGATGTAAATCCATCCACTTATGGTCACCTGATCTTCAACAAGCGCCCAATGTCCATCAGATGGCGAAAAGACAGTCTTTTTAACAAATGGTGCTGGGAAAACTGGACATCCATCTGCAAGAACATGAAACAGGATCCATACCTCACACTATATACAAAAATTAACTCAAAATGGATCAAAGACCTAAATATAAAGCCAAAAACTGTGAAGTTCATAGAAGAAAAAATAGGGTCAATGCTAGAGGCCCTAATACATGGCATTAACAGGATACAAACCACAACCAACAACACACAAACTCCAGAAGATAAGTTAGAGGGATCTTCTAAAAATTAAATACTTAGGCTCATTAAAATACTTCACCAAAAGAGTAAAAAGAGAACCTACAGACTGGGAAAAATTTTTTGGCTATTACAAATCAGACAAAGGTCTAATCTCTAAAATCTATAAGAAAATCCAACACCTCTACAACACAAAGACAAATAATCCAATTAAAAAATAGGCAAAGGAAATGAACAGACACTTCACCAGAGAAGACATTCAAGCAGTCCACAGACACATGAGGAAATGCTCTCAATCACTAGCCATTAGAGAAATGCAAATCAAAACCAAAATGAGATGCCATCTCACTGGCAAGAAACAAAAAAACAGGAAATAACAAATGTTGGAAAGGCTGAGGGGAGATCAGAACTCTTATGCACTGCTGGTGGGAATGCAAAATGATACAACCATTTTAGAAAGCTAGAAATGGAAATTCCATATGATCCAGCAATCCCACTCCTAGGAATATACCCTAGAGAAGTAAGAGTCATCACACGAATAGAAATATGCACACCCATGTTCATTGCAGCATTGTTCACAATAGCAAAAAATGGAAACAACCTAGATGTCTATCAACAGATGAATGGATAAACAAACTGTGGTACATACACTCAATGGAGTATTATGCAACAACAAAGAACAACGATGAATCTTCCATCATAACATGGAAGAATCTGGAGGGCATTATGCTGAGTGAAATAAGTTAATCACAAAAGGACAAATATTGTATGAGACCACTACTGTAAAAACTCATGAAAATGTTTACACACCAAAAGAAACTTTGATGGTTATGAGGGAGGGGAGGCGTGGGGATGGAAAAACACTAAATAGACTATACATAAGTGGTAACTTTAATGAAGGGTAAGACAGTACACAATAAAGGGGCAGCCAGCACAACTTGTACAAGGCAAGGTCATGGAAGCTCCATAGACACACCCAAACTCCCTGGGGGACTGAATTGCTGGGCTGAGGGTTGTGAGGACCATGGTCTCAGGGAACATCTAGCTCAATTGGCATAACATAGTTTATAAAGAAAACATCCTACTCTCTACTTTGGTGAGTAGTGGCTGGGGTCTTAAAAGCCTGTGAGCAGCAATCTAGATACTCCTCTGGTTTCACCCCTTAAGGACCAAGGACGAACGAAGAAAACTAAACATACAAAGGAAAGGTTAGTACAAAAGGCTAATGGACCACATCTATCACGGTCTCCACCAGACTGAGTCCACTGACTGCTCTGACAGGGTCCCAGACAGAGCTGGAAAAAAATGTAGAACAAAATCCTAACTCAAAAAGAAAGACCAGGCTTGCTGGCCTGACAGAGCCTGGAGAAACCCTGAGGGTATGTATGGCCCCCAGACACCCTCTCAGCTCAGTAATGAAGTCATTCCTGAGGTTCACCCTTCAGCCAAAGAGTGGACAGGCCCTTAAAACAAAACGAGACTAAAGGGGCACACCAGCCCTGGGGCAAGGACCAGAAGGCAGGAGGGGACAAGAAGGACGGTAATACGGAATTCGTGGTTGAGAAGCGAGAGTGTTGACATGTCGTGGGGTTGTTAACCAATGTCGTAAAATAATATGTGTACTAACTCTTTAATGAGAATCTAGTTTGTTCTGTAAACCTTCATCTGAAGTACAATAAAAAGAAAATGTTCTGCATCCCAATTTGGTGAGTGGCATCTGGGATTTTAAAAGCTAGCAAACAGCCATCTGAGATGCATCAATTGGTCTCAACCCAACTGGAGCAAAGGAGAATGAAGAACACCAAAGACACAAGGAAAATATTAGCCCAAGAAAGAAAAAGGGCCACATAAACCAGAAACTTCGACAGCCTGCAACCAGAAGAACTAGATGGTGCCCAGCTACCATCAATGACTACTCTGACAGGGAACACAATAGAGAGTCCCTGACAGAGCAGGGAAAATGTGGGGTGCAGAACTCAAGCTTTGGTAAAAAAGACCAGGCTTGTTGGTCTGACTGAGACTGGAGGAACCCTGGAAGACATGGCCTCCAGGCTCTTCTGTTAACCCAGACCTAAGGCCACTCCTGAAGCCAACTCTTCAAAGATCAGACTGGACTATAAGACATAAAATGATGCTGGTGAAGAGTGTGCTTCTCAGTTCAAGTAGATACATGAGACTAAATGGGCAGCTCTTGTGTGGAGGCGAGATAAGAAGGCAGAAAGGGACAGGAGCTGGTTGAGTGGACACAGGAAATCAGGGGTGGAAATGAGGAGTGTGCTGTCACATTATAGGGAGAGCAACTAGGGTCACACAACAATGTGTGTATAAATTTTTGTATGAGAAACTAACTTGAGCTGTAAACTTCCACTTAAAGCACACAAAAAAAGAAAGTTAACAGGGCAATGGGGTGCCACTGTACACTGTCAGGGTGGCTAAAATAAAGCAAGTGAAACATGTGTGCTGACGAGGAGGGGCAGCAGATGTGCCATGCTGCTAGGAGAGTGTAACTTGGTGCCACCACGTTAGAAATTGAAAACTGTCGTACAACTACCTATGTCCACTCCCTGACCTAGCCGGCCACCCCCTGGCCTGTGCTGGTGGAAACGCACTGGCCTTCCAAGGGTCGGGAGCTGGAGTATTCACTGCAGGTGACAGATGTGAGCAGGCTCACCCCTACCCAGGCACCAGGGCCTGTCCTGCTGGGAAGGCATCTCTCAGTAAAAGCTCCCAGGGCACTATGAGTTCATCTGGTCCTTGTACACTAACGCTAAACAAACCCTTGACAAGGGCACAGCTGGAGAATTCCTTTCAGCCAGGGGGAGGGAGGGCCTGGGAGGGGCGCTGCCTGGGGCGCTCTGAGGGGTGGGACTGACAGGAGGCTCTGGTTTAGTCTCCTGACTTAATCAGAGGTTCTCCTGGGTCCAGTGGCTGCCCTAGCCCAGGAGGACACCCCCTTATTTGCCCGCCCCGCCTGACCCCCAAAGTGCCCAGCTCAGCTGCAGCTGGGGGGCTGGCCCGAGGCAGACCGGTGGAGACGGGGTGATGGGACACTTCCCAGACGTTGGCCATCCTGACATCACTCCCCGGAAACTGAGTCAGGCAGTGGCTGGCCTGGATTTTCTGCAAAAAGAGGATGGGCCCTTGTGTCATTACCCAGCCTGCGCAGCGTCCATGGGCACGATGACACCCCTGCCAGGCGAGCTCATGGTTTTTCCGAAGCCCTGCAGCTCTGAGCACCTGGGGCACATGTGGGCAGACAGGCCTGGAGCTGGGTGGGGGCGAGGTTGGGCAGCCCCAGAAGAGGCCAGGAGGCTGCACAGAGTCCAGGCAAGGGCATGGGCCTGACTTTGGGGGTACCGAGACAAGGGAGTAGACACAAAGCTCCTCCGGGAAGGTCTCTGCGACTTGGTGGCACAAGATGGGGGTAAGTCCCTAAAGTCTGGCTTGGATGCCCTGCTAATAATAGTAATGACAACAATAATAGTAACAGCTGTAGTAGTAACCATCTTGGCAAGCGAGGGTGTACATTATCTCCCTCAACACTCAAAGAAGCCGTGGGAGTGCATGCTGATTGTCCTCTCCTTACAGATGGGGGAACTGAGGCACAGAGCAGCAGTCACACAGCTGTGAGTGTCCTAGCTTCCCCTGCCCCTCCCTTGGAGCTCTGCTTCAGAATGGGAAACGGCAGGCATGAGGGGCCTGGATAACAGATTCAGTCAGC
The DNA here is from genome assembly GCF_030014295.1 of Loxodonta africana. NCBI lineage: Eukaryota > Metazoa > Chordata > Mammalia > Proboscidea > Elephantidae > Loxodonta > Loxodonta africana. The sequence goes on from NC_087343.1 coordinate 228,488,035, forward strand.
CCCTCCTAGCTGGTGTCCACGGTGTCAAGGAAGGACCTCAGAGCTGGAGCCGCCCTTGCCTTGTGGGTCTGAACCCTGAGGGTTTTCCTACCATCCACAGCCACTTCTGTGGTCTTCAGGAGTTTCTAAGGATCTGATGGGGACCTATGGGCTGCTGATTCCTGGAAAATCTGGCACCAAACCTCTGTAACACCTGTGGCCACACACTGGCCAGCCTGTGCCTTTCCTGGACACTCAGTGGCCCAAAGGAGGGGGCAAGGCAGCGTCACCCACTTTCTCCCTCTCTCTGCTCTTGGTATGTTCTCTCTGTCCTCTCTCTCTTACACCCGTGAGTACAGCAACATACACGTGAGCAATGGTGCCGAGGCCCCTCTGACCCCCTGGCTCTGCATTGGGCATGCCCCCTCCCCCCACTAGGCAGATAAGGAGGCCAGTGGAGGGGACTCTCGGACTCCAGCTGGGAGATGACCCAGACCCTCGGGAAGGGACAGTCCGCCTGGGGTGCAGGCAGAGCGCAGGCCAGCTGCAGCTGCTCTAAGGAATAAATATTTATATTCCCAGTCTCCACAGTGATGCCTTCAAAGCCTTTCTATCAGGGATGGGAATGTTGAAACAACACAGTTGGGCCTTATGGGGCCGATGTTCCTTGTTGGGTTTTTTTTTTTTCCCTCTGTTTCGCTAACATTTTAAGACTCTCAGTTCATAAAAAATGAAGATGTGAAGTGCTTTGCCTTCATGCTAGAGCCTCTGCAGTGTGTAACGGGTTCCTTCCCAAGTCCTCCCACCAGCGTACAAAGTCAGAGATCTGGTCCTTGTACATCCTGAAACCCCACCTGATACTGGCCCTTGAGGTGCGGAGGCCACCATCTCCTTCAGCCGGACACCTCTCCAGGGGCTGTCAGCACCCTCTCCTCTGCTGGGAAATGAGCTCAGAGGGTCCTCTCCTTGCTGTCTACCCTCCTTCAGATGTCTGTCCTACCCCTTGCAGACTGACGGCCAGTGGGGCTCAGAAATCCAAGAGGGCTGCCTTCTTCCTGCCGTAGGAATTACTCCTTAAACGGTGCTGGCTTTATTCTTTCATTAGTTTTTTAATTTCTTATTTATTATGGTGAAAATATACACAAATTATTCTTTTATTTTTCTTTCTTTAAGCAAAAATCTATCAAAATGAAAAGGTTTTTATATATTATATTGATATGCAGAAAAAAGAGCAGGTTACAAACAGGTACCTACAGAGGATCCCACATTTTAAAACAATATATAGATGAGGAGATGTATACACACGACGAGAATATTACGGAAGGACGGACACCAAACTACCAAAAGTGGGTATGATTGGGCCATGGCTGTGGTTGTGGGTGGTGTCAGTTTTCCTTGTTATAATTCTTTGTAGACTCTTCTATGTTTTCTCAATTAGCATGTGTAAGTTCTTTTTCTTTTATAGCCAGAAGTATTTTTTTATTATTGAGATATAATTCACATACCATAAAATTCACCATTTTAAAGTATACAACTCAATGTTGTCCAACCATCACCGTTATCTGATTTCAGAATATTTTTTATCACCCTAAAAAGAAACCCCATACCCATTAGCACAGCACCCCGTTCTCCACTAGTGCCTTTATAGCCACTAATCCACTTTCTGCCTCTGTGGGTTTACTTATTTTGGACATTTCGTATATATGGAATCATACAATATGTGGCCTCTCGTGACTGGCTTCAACCACTTAGCGTAATGGTTTTGAGGTTCATTCATGTTGCAGTGTGTATCAGTAGCTCCTTACTTTTTATGGCTAAATAATTTTCATTGTATGAATAGACCATGTTTTGTTTATCCATTCATCATTCATGGACATTTAGATTGCTTCCACTTTTTGGCTATTATGAGTAATGCCACTATAAGCATTTGTGTACAAGTTTTTGTGTCGACATTGTTCTCAATTCTCTTAGGAGTGGAATTGCTGGGATGACATGGTGACTCTATATTTAACTTTTTGAAAACTTTTCTGCCAGGTTTTCCCAAAATGGCTATACCATTTACATTCCTACCAGCAATTCTCCATAACCTCACCAACACTTGACAATGTCTGTCTTTTTTATTCTAGCAATCCTAGCAGGTGTAAACGGTGTATCATTGTGATTTTAATTTGCATTTCCCCAATGGATAATGATGTTGAGTATCTTTTCGTTTGTATATCTTCTTTGGAGAAATGTTCATTCAAATCTCTGCCCATTTTTGAATGGGGCTATTTGTATAGTTCAGTTGTAAATGTTTTTTATGTTTTTTGGATACAAACCCTCAGGTATACTATTTGCAAATGTTTTCTTCCATTCTGTGGTTTGTTTTTTTTTTTTTTTATTTTCTTGAGGGTGTCTTTGAAGCACAAAAAATTCAATTTTGTTGGAGTCCAATTTATTGATTTTTTCTTTTGTTGTTTATAATTTTAGTGTCATATCTAAGAAACCATTGCTTAATCCAGGGACATGGAGATTGACAGCTATGTTTTCTTCTAAGAGATCTATAGTTTTAACTCTTAAATTTAGGTCTTTGATTCATTTTTAGTTATTTTGTACATGATGTGAGGTAGGGATTCAACTTCATTCTTTTGCATATGGTTATCCATTTGTCCCAGCACCTTTCGTTAAAATGATTGTTCTTTACCCATTTAATTACCTTTACACCTTATCTAAAAGTAATTAACCATAAATGTAAAAGATTATTTTTAGACTTTTAATTATATTCCATTGTTTTGTATGTCTATCCTTACTTCTGTACCACACTGCCTTCATTACCATAGCTTTGTAGTAAGTTTAGAAATCTGGACCTGTGAGTCCTCCACTTTGGTTCTCTTTTTCAACATTGTTTTGGCAGCCTTGGATCCCTTGAGTTTCCATATGAATTTTAAAATAATTAACTATTAAAGAAAAATATGATCAATGTATTAAGGGGTTCATGATATTTACAGGAGTGAGAAGTATGACAATAACAGCAGAAAGAGCATGGCAGATACTGTAAAGTTCTCATATTATATATAGGGTGGTGTCATATTATTCAAAGGTAGGCCCTGATGAGTTAAAGATGTGACTGTAAACTCTAAAGCAATCTCTAAAAAGAGAGAAAGATAACTAATAAGCCAGAAAAATAGATAAAGTAGAAAACTAAATATTACTCGAGTAAACTAAAAAAGGCAGGAAGAGCAGAAAAAGGAGCAATATACAGACAAAATAAATAAAAACATTGCAAGATGATATACTTAAACCCAGCCTTATCAGTAATTGTATTAGATGTCTAACTAAACAGTCAAATTAAAAAGCAGAGACAATAAGACTGGATAAGACAGCAAAATTAACCTCTGTGTTGTCCATAAGAAAAGCTCTTTAAATATATGCAATAAGTAAAATAAAAGTAAAAGGATAGAAAAAGATATACCATGCAAACACTAACCAAAAGAAAGTTAGAGTGGCTATATTAGCATCAAACAAAGTAGATATCTGAACAAGGAATATTACTGAGATAAAAAGGTACATTTCTTAATGATATAAGGGTCAATTATCAAGAAAACATACCCACCCCAAATTTTTATGCCCTTAATAACAGAGCTTCAAAATATATAAAGTAAAAACTGACAGAACCAAAAGGAAAAACAAATTCACAGTTACATTTGAAGACTTTAACATTCTTTTCTCTGCATGTCATAGAATAAGTAAATAGAAAACTAGTAAATATATAGAAGCCTTGAACAATACAGTCACCCAATTTTCCCTAATTGGCATTTATAAACACTACACCCAACAATGCCAGAATAAACGTTATTTTCATACACAAGTGGAGCATTCACCATGGTGGATCATACGCAACAACAAGTCACAAAAAATTACCTGGTTGAAATCATACAGAATTAAATTAAAATTCAAAAATAAAAGATATCTGGAACATTCCCATATATTTGGAAATTAAACCATATGCCTCTAAATAATTCATGATTCAAAGAAGAAATCAAAAGGAAAATTAGAGGATATTTTGAACTGAATGAAAATGAAAACACAACATTCCAAAATTTGTGAGAGTGTGGCTAAAGCAGTCCTTAAAAGAGACCCTGGGATTCACACCTGGCCCCAACGCTGTGTGAAAGTATTCTGGTTTTCTATGTTCATAACAGAAAGGAGGCAATGTCAAAAATCAGTGATCAAATATATGAATCAAGAAGAGAAAATTAACCACAAAATAAATAAACCCATTGCTGTCAAGTCAATTCTGACTTATAGCAACCCTACAGACAGAGTAGAACTGCCCCATAGGGTTTCCAGAGAATGGCTGGTGGATTCAAACTGCCATGCAGTGTCCCCTTGTTCCATCCAAACAACTGCCTCTTGATCTATGTATAGGTTCCTCATGAGCACAATTAAGTGTTTCGGAATTCCCATTTTTCACAATGTTAGCCATAATTTGTGACGATCCACAGAGTCAAATGCATTTGCATAGTCAATAAAACACAGGTGAACATCTTTCTGGTATTCTCTGCTTGTGGCCAGGATCTATCTGACATCAGCAATGATACCCCTGGTTCTATGTCCTCTTCTGAATCCGACCTGAATTTCTGCAAGTTCCCTGTCAATGTACTGCTGCAGCCGCTTTTGAATGATCTTCAGCAAAATTTCACTTGTCTGTGATATTAATGATATTGTTCTATAATTTCCACATTTGGTTGGATCACTTTTCTTAGGAATAGGCATATTCTTTATCGGCTATGCAAAGGCGTTTGACTGTGTGGATCATAACAAATTATGGATATGTTGCAAAAAATGGGAATTCCAGAGCATTTAATTGTACTTGTGAGAAACCTGTACATAGATAAAGAGACAGTCGTTCGAACAGAATAAGGAAACACTGCGTGGTTTAAAGTCAGGAAAGGTGTGTGTCAGGGTTGAATCCTTTCACCAGACTTATTCAATCTGTATGCTGAGCAAATAATATGAGAAGCTAGACTATATGAAGAACGGGCATCAGGATAGGTGGAACACTCATTAACAACTTGTGTTATGAAGATGACACAACATTGCTTGCTGAAAGTGAAGACGGCTTGAAGCACTTACTGACGAAGATCAAAGACTACAGCCTTCAGTATGGATTACACATCAACATAAAGAAAACAAAAATCCTCACAATTAGACCAATAAGCAACATCATGATAAACAGAGAAAAGATTGAAGTTGTCAACGATTTCATTTACTTGGATCCACAGTGAACACACATGGAAGCAGTGGTCAAGAAATCAAAAGATGTATTGCATTGGGCAAATATGCTGCAAAAGACCTCTTTAATTTGTTAAAGGCAAAGATATCACCTTGAAGGCTAAAAGTGTGCCTGACCCAAGCCATGGTGTTTTTAATTGTTTCATATGCATGCAAAAGCTGGACAATGATTAAGGAAGACCAAAGAAGAATTGATGCCTTTGAATTGTGGTGTTGGCAAAGAATATTGAATATATCATAGACTGCCAAAAGAACGAACAAATCTGCCTTGGAAGAAGTACAATCAGAATGCTCCTTAGAAAAAATGATGGCAAGACTACCTCTCACATACTTTGGACATGTTATCAGGATGGATCAGCCCCTGGAGGAGGACATCATGTTTTAAAGCAGAAGGTCAATAAAAAAGAGGAAGACCTTCAACGAGTTGGACTGACACAGTGGCTACAACAATGGGCTCAAGTATAACAAGGATCGTATGGATGGTGCAAGATCAGGCACTGTTTGGTTCTGTTGTACATAGGGTCTCTGTGAGTCAGAACCAACTCCCTGGCACCTAACATCAACAACATTCCCAAATGACTTGATGGTTAATGTGGAAAATCATATTGAATAAAATAAAAAAAAAAAAACAGGTAGAACTGATATATGAATTTAGTGAGGGTTTAGAATACAGAGTCACTATATAAAAATCTATTGTATTTATGTACATTAGAAGTAAGCAAATGCAAAGTGAAATTGGGAAAAAGTCCCTTTTGCAATAGCATAAGATACAAAATAATAACTGTTGAAAAATATGCATAAGACTTATGTACTGAAAACTACAAAACATTATTGAGAGAAATTAAAGAAGGGCTAAAAAAAACTTATGGGAAGAAAACATATCCTATAAGATGTCATTTCTCTGCCAAAGTAATCTATAGTTTCAATACAACCCCAATCAAAATTCCTGCAAGGATTTTGTAGAAATTGACAAGCTAATTTCAAAGTCACCCGTTGCCATCAAATTGATTTCTACTTATGGCCACCCTATAGGACAGAGTACAAGTGTCCCAATGGGTCCCCAAAGCTATAATCTCTTTTTTTCTTTTACTTTTTTTTTTAATTTGATTCCTGTACCAGCCTCTAACTTTTTTTTTAAATAATTTTTATTGAGCTTTAAGTGAACGTTTACAAATCAAGTCAGTCTGTCACATATAAGCTTATATACACCTGACTCCATACTCCCACTTACTCTCTCCTTAATGAGTCAGCCTTTCCAGTCTATCCTTTCGTGACAATTTTGCCAGTTTCTAACTCTCTCTACCCTCCTATCTCCCCTCAGACAGGAGATGCCAACACAGTCTCAAGTGTCCACCTGATACAAATAGCTCACCCTTCATCAGCATCTCTCTCCAACCCATTGTCCAGTCCCTTCCATGTCTGATGAGTTCTCTTCGGGAATGGATCCTGTCCTGGGCCAACAGAAGGTTTGAGGACCATGGCCGCCGGGATTCCTCTAGTCTCAGTCAGACCATTAAGTCTGGTCTTTTTATGAGAATTTGGGGTCTGCATCCCACTGATCTCCTGCTCCCTCAGGGGTTCTCTGTTGTGCTCCCTGCCAGGGCAGTTATCAGTTGTGGCCAGGCACCATCTAGTTCTTCTGGTCTCAGGATAATGTAAGACTCTGGTTCATGAGGCCCTTTCTGTCTCTTGGGCTCATAGTTATTGTGTGACCTTGGTGTTCTTGTTCTTCATTCTCCTTTGCTCCAGGTGGGTTGAGACCAATTGATGCATCTAGATGGCCGCTTGTTAGCCTTTAAGACCCCAGACACCACATTTCAAAGTGGGATGCAGAATGTTTTCATAATAGTATTATTTTGCCAATTGACTTAGAAGTTCCCTTAAGCCATAGTCCCCAAACCCCTGCCCTTGCTCCACTGACCTTTGAAGCATTCATTTTATCCTGGAAACTTCTTTGCTTTTGGTCCAGTCTATTTGAGCTGACCTTCCATGTATTGAGTATTGTCCTTCCCTTCACCTAAAATAGTTCTTATCTACTAACTAATCAGTAAATAACCCTCTCCCACCCTCCCTCCCTCCCTGCCTCGTAACCACAAAAGTATGTGTTCTTCTCAGTTTATACTATTTCTCAAGATTTTATAATAGTGGTCTTATACAATATTTGTCCTTTTGCCTCTGACTAATTTCACTCAGCATAATGCCTTCCAGGTTCCTCCATGTTATGAAATGTTTCACAGATTCGTCACTGTTCTTTATCGATACGTAGTATTCCATTGTGTGAGTATACCACAATTTATTCAACCATTTATCCGTTGATGGACACCTTGGTTGCTTCCAGCTTTTTGCTATTGTAAACTGAGCTGCAATAAACATGGGTGTGCATATATCTGTTCATGTGAAGGCTCTTACTTCTCTAGGGTATATTCCAAGGAGTGGGATTTCTGGGTTGTATGGTAGTTCTATTTCTAACTTTTTAAGAAAACACCAGATAGATTTCCAAAGTGGTTCTACCATTTTACATTCCCACCAGCAGTGTATAAGAGTTCCAATCTCTCCGCAGCCTCTCCAACATCTATTATTTTGTGTTTTTTGGATTAATGCCAGCCTTGTTGGAGTGCGATGGAATCTCATCGTAGTTTTAATTTACATTTCTCTAACAGCTAATGATCGAGAGCATTTTCTCACGTGTCTGTTAGCTGCCTGAATATCTTCTTTAGTGAAGTGTGTGTTCATATCCTCAAAGCTATAATCTTGATGGAAGCAGACTGGCATGACTTTCCCCCTCAGAGCAGCTGGTAGCTTCAAACTGCCGACCTTTTGGTTAGCAGCCAAGTTCTTAACCACTGCACCACCTGGCTCCTTATGATATATAGATAAGGTGGAATAGAATCCATAGACTGGCCAACGCATATATTATCAATTTATTTATTTTTCAAAATATATATACAATTTTGGAAACCCTGGTGGCGTAGTGGTTAAGAGCTACAGCTGCTAACCAAAAGGTCAGCAGCTTGAATCCACCAGGCACTCCTCACAAACTCAATGGGGCAGTTCTACTCTGTCCTACAGGGTCACTGTAGTTGAAATTAACTCAACAGAAACAGGTCTGGTTTGGTTTATATACAATTTCCCCCACACTTCTGTCAATTTGTCATACTGTGGGGGCTTGGGTGTTGCTGTGATGCTGGAAGCTATGCCACCAGTATTCAAATACCAGCAGGACTACCCATGGTGGACAGGTTTCAACTGAGCTTCCAGACTAAGATAGACTAGGAAGAAAGACCCCAGTGATCTACTTCTGAAAAGCATTAGACAGTGAAAACCTTATGAATAGCAGTGGGATATTGTCTGATATAGTACTGGAAGATGAGCCCCTCAGGTTGGAAGGCCCTCAAAAGACGACTGGGGAAGAGCTGCCTCCTCAGAGTAGAGTTGACCTTAACAATGTGGATGGAGTCAAGCCTTAGGGACCTTCGTTTGCTGATGTGGCACTACTCAAAATGAGAAGAAATAGCAGCAAACATCCATTAATAATCAGAATGTGGAATGTATGAAGTATGAATCCAGGAAAATTGGAAATAGTCAAAAATGAAATGGAAAGCACGAACATTGATATCCTAAGCATTAGTGAGCTGAAATGGCCTGGTACTGGCCATTTTGAATCAGACAATCATATGGTCTACTATGCTGGGAATGACAGCTTGAAGAGGAATGGCATAGCGTTCATCATTAAAAAGAATATTTCAAGATCTATCCTGTAAGTACAATGCTGTCAGTGACAGGATAATATCCATACGCCTACAAGAAAGACCAGTTATAAAACTATTATTCAAATTTACATACCAACCACTAAGGCCAAAGATGAGTAAATTGAAGATTTTTACCACCTTCTGCAGTCTGAAATCCATCACACATGCAATCAGGATGCATTGGTAATTATTGGTGATTGGAATACAAAAGTTGGGAACAAGGAAGAAGGAACAGTAGTTGGAAAATATGGCCCTGGTGATAGAAACAACGTTGGAGGTCGCATGATAGAATTTTGCAAGACTAATGACTTCTTCATTGGAAGCATTTTTTTTCAGCAACATAAAAGGTGATTATACACATGGACCTTGCCAGATGGAATATGCAGGAATTAAATTGACTACACGTGTGAAAAGACATGATGGAAAAGCTAAATATCATCAGTCAGAACAAGGCCAGGGGCCAACTGCAGAACAGACCATCCATCACTCACATGCAAGTTCAAGGAGAAACTGAAGAAAATTAGAACAACTCTGCAAGAGCCAAAGTACAACCTTGAGTATATCCCACCTGAATTTAAAGACCATCTCAAGAATAGATCTGACATGTTGAACACTAATGACCAAAGATCAGACAAGTTGTGGAATTACATCAAGGACGTCATACATGAAGAAAGCAAGAAGTCATTAAAAAGACAAGAAAGAAAGAAAAGACCAAAATGGATGTCAGAAGAGACTCTGAAACTTGCTCTTGGATGTCGAGCAGCTAAAGAAAAAGGAAGAAATTATGAAATAAAAGAACTGAACAGAAGATTTCAAAGCTTGGCTCGAGAAGACAAAGTACAGTATTATAATGAACTGTGCAAAGACCTGGAGATAGAAAGCCAAAAAGGAAGAACACACTCAGCATTTCTCAAGCTGAAAGGACTGAAGAAAAAATTCAAGCGTCAAGTTGCAATATTGAAGGATTCTATGGGAAAAATATTAAACAAAGCAGGAAGCATCAAAAGAAGATGGAAGGAATACACGAAGTCACTGTACCAAAAAGAATTGGTCTGCATTCAACCATTTTAGGAGGTAGCATATGATCAGGAACCAATGTACTGAAGGAAGAAGTCCAAGCTGCACTGAAGGCACTGGCTAAAAACAAGGCTCCAGGAATTGAAGGAATACCAATTGAGATATTTCAAATAAAAAAAAGGATGCAACACCAAAGTGCTCACTCATCTATGCCAAGAAATTTGGAAAACAGCTACCTGGCCAACCAACTGGAAGAGATCCGTATTTATACTTATCCCCAGGAAAGGTGATCCACCTGAACGCGGACATTATCCAACAATATCGCTAATATCACACACAAGTAAAATTTTGCTGAAGATCATTCAAAAGCGGCTGCAGTAGTATACCAATAGGGAACTGCCAGAAATTCAAGCCAGATTCAGAAGAGGATGTGGAACCAGGGATATCACTGCTGATGTCAGATGGATTCTGGCTGAAAGGAGAGAATACCAGAAAGATGTTTACCTGAGTTTTATTGACTATGCAAAGGCATTCGACTGTGTGGATCATAACAAATTATGGATAGCATTGCAAAGAATGGGAATTCCAGAACACTTCATTGTGTTCATGAGGAACCTATATGTAGATCAAGAGGCAGTTGTTTGAACAGAACAAGGGGATACTGTGTAGTTTAAAGTCAGGAAAATGTGTGTCAAGGTTGTATCCTTTCACCATACCTATTCAATCTGTATGCTGAGCAAATAATCTGAGAAGCTGGGCTATATGAAGAAGAATGCGGCATCAGGATTGGAGGAAGGGTCATTAACAACTTGTGTTATGCATATAACACAATTGTGCTTGCTGAAAGTGAAAAGGACTTGAAGCACTTACTGATGAAGATCAAAGACCACAGCCTTCAGTATGGATTACACATCAACATAAAGAAAACAAAAATCCTAACAACTAGGCGAATAAGCAAAATCATGACAAACCGAGTAAAGATTGAAGTTGTCAACGACTTCATTTTACTTGGATCCACAATCAACACCCGTGGAAGCAACAGCCAAGAAATCAAAAGATGCATTGCATTGGGCGAATATGCTGTGAAAGACCCCTTTAAAGTGTTAAAAAGCAAAGATGTCACCTTGAAGACTAAGGTGTGCCTGACCCAAGCCATGGTGTTTTCAATTGCCTTATGTGCATGCAAAAGCTGGACAATGATTAAGCAAGACCAAAGAAGTATTGACACCTTTGAATTGTGGTGCTGGCAAAGAATATTGAATATCCCAATGACTGCCAAAAGAATGAACAAATCTGTCTTGGGAGAAGTACAACCAGAATGCTCCTTAGAAACAGGAATGGCAAGACTACCTCTCACATACTTTGGACAAGTTGTCAGGAGGGATCAATCCCTGGAGAAGGACATCATGCCTGGTAAAGTAGAGGATCAGCGAAAAAGATGAAAACCGTTAACGAGATGGCTTGACATAGTGACTGCAACAATAGGCTCAACTATAACAACAATTGTGAGCATGGTTCGGGACTGGGTAGTGTTTTGTTCTGTCGTACACAGGGCCGCTATGAGTGGTAACTGACTTGATGGCACCTAACAACAACAATATATACAATGTATTTAAATTTTAACAGCTTCATTATGATATAATTTACATATTATAAGATTCACATATTTGAAGTGTACAACTCAGTTGTATTCAGTATATTCAGAGTTGTGCAACCATCATCACAATTAAATTTAGAACATTTTCATCTCCCCAAAAGGGAAAACCATTAGCAGTTACTCCAAATTCCCTCAACCCGTCCAACAACAGATAAGATAGATGATTGATAGATAGATAGATAGATGATAGAGAGAGAGAGAGACAGATACAGCCGCAAGAGCTTGTCTGTTGTTGACAAAGATGCCAAAGCAATTCAACAGAGAAAGGAAAAGTTTTTAATAAATCATGCTGGAACAACTGGGTATCTCTTTGGAAAAACAGGGCCTTTTTCCCCTAACTCAAACCATATACAGAAATTAATTTGAGATGGATTGTAGACCTAAACGTGAAAATTTCTCCATAAAATTGCTAGAAGAACCATAGGAGACTATCTTATTGCTCTGGGGAGGCATAGATTCCTCAACAGAACACAAAAGCTCTAACCATGTAGAATAAACTTGGTAAGTGGGACTTCCTAAAATTTACAAACTTCAGCTCCACAAAAGACGACGTCATTAAGGAGAGTAAAAGGTAAGACACATACCCAACCCAGTGCCCTTGAGTCGAGAGATATTTGCAACGTATATTTCTGTCATAGGGCTCATATGCAGGCTATATAAGGAACTCCTAGAAATCCATAAAATGAGACAAACAACCCAATTTTTTTTTTTTAATGGGCAAAAGACTTAAATAAGTACTTTGCTAAAGAGGCTCTTCAAATGGCTTATAACCATCTGAAAAGTGCTTAGCGTCATTAGTATAACTAATGTAAATTAATACCACAATGAGGTATCCTTAAAACACCCACCAAAGTGGTTAAAATTATAACTCTATATATATAGTTACTAAGTATTGGTAAAAATGTGGAAAAACCAAACACCCAGACTCTGTTGGTGGGGGTATGAAGTTATCCGGCCACCATGGAAGACTGTTTGGCAGCATGAATTAAAGCTAAGAGGTGGCTCAGTGGTAGGATTCGCAGCTTCCACGTGGGAGGCCTGGTTCAGTTTCAGGCCAGTACACTTCCTGTGCAGCCACCACCCATCTGTCAGCGGAGGCTTGCGTGTTGCTATGATGCTGAACAGGTTTCAGTAGAGCTTCCGGACTAAGATGGACTGGGAAGAAAGGCCTGGCTATCTACGTCCAAAAATCAGCCAATAAAACCCCCCGTGGATTACAACAGCCTGATCATGGGGATGGTGCAGGACTGGGCAGCATTTTGTTCCGTAGAGCTTGGGGCACCATGAGTCAGGGCCCACTTGATGGCAACTAACAACGACACTGAAGCTAAATATACACCTATCCATGAGGCTGTGATGCCACTCTTAGGTATTTACGCAACAGAAGCAGATGCATATGTCCACATGGGACGTGTACACAAGCGTTCACAGCAGCGTTATCCATTACAGCCCAAAGCTGAGAGCACCTGAATGCCCGTCGACAGCAAGCCACACGATGGAACACCACTGAGCGGTACGGAGGAGTGAACGACTGAAACACACAGAGTAGGAATGCGCGTCACAAGCATTATGATGGAATTCAGTCTCAAGAAAGTGCATACCGTGAAATTACGTTTATATGACGTTCCCGGATGGGCAAAACTGAGGTACAGTGACAGGAATCAGAACACTGGTTACTTGGAGATGGGGGCTGGGGTATTGAGAAACGGAACCTCCTGGGGGGGTTACATCCTCATCTGGGAAGTGTCCCCTGAGTCTAATAGGGAATGTTCAGGCAGCGATAGTCAGGATTTGTGAATTTTGTCTCAGTTTTAAAACTAGGCACAAACACCGACAAAAAAGTTCATTCTCCTGAGAACCCAGTAACACTTTCTAGGAATATTTACCAAGGATTTAGTCTGAAATGCAAATATTTACTCAAATTTTGGAAACAATGTAAACATCCTGCCTTGCAGAAAACACCCCAGTGTGGAGAGCCAGGGCTGAAAGGGGCTTGGGGCTGGGGCCTTGGATCAGGCCAGCTCTTCGATGAGGGTGAATCCTGCGAGGCCAAACCCGGATGAGACGCCTGCCCTGCTGTACCAGGCCCTGTGAGCAACCCAGCAGGGTGAGCCAGTGAAGAAGACCCCTGATTGGGGGACACGAGGGGCATCTCCCTGGCTGCTGAGAGCTGTTCCAGGGAGGTCTGTTGGGGACCTCAGCGGCCCACCCTGGTGCAAGTGGCATAGCCCATGATTCTGCCCACACCCCCAGGCTGGGACAAGACTGGGTTCCAGGGTTGGCAGAGGTCATTTGGAGAAAGGTCCAGAGTATGAAGGGCCTATTGCTAGGACGAAGGGGTGGGAGGGCCCTGAGCTCTGGAGGAGGGAGGCAGGGGCAGCAGGGACTTGCGGAGGTCAGAGGTGCTACCTCCTTAAGTCAAAGCTGCCCAGAGTTCTTGAATAGGGGGGCCCCATTGGAGCATGGGATGGGGGAAGGTGGATCTGGTGGAAGGGATGGGGTGGGGACTGGTCCATCCGCATTCCCTCTTGCTCCTTCAACAGCTGTTTATCTTTGGGACATTCACACTATGGAACGCTACGCAGTGATGAAAACAGGTGAACTATGGACACACACCGCAACCTGTTGGGTCTCAAATGCACCGTGCTATGTGAAGGAAGCCAGCTCATGTGATTCTATTTATGTGACTTTCTGGAAAAGGCAAAGCCAGAGAGAGAGAGACACCAGAGCAGGCATTGCCAGGGGCTGGGGTGGGGTGGGAGGGGGGTGTTGACGACAATGGGCAGCCCAAGGAGATGCTGGGGAGAAAAAGCTGTTCTGCATCCTTTTTGGGGTGGTGGTTACACAACTCTGCATCAAATAAGTGAATTTTATTGTATGGACTTTTTTAATATTTTTAATCCAATAAAAAAAAGAATTCCCCTTTAAGCTCAAGGTGGATATTCCCCAATGGAGAGATTAGCTGCAGAGAGGATAACATTCCAGAGTCACCAAAACAAACTATCCTGCCTAGGCTGCTGACCCAATTCCAGGGGTGGTGGTTGTCGTTAACTGCCATCGAGTCCACCTTCAACTCATGGCAATCCCATGAACAGCAGAGCAAAGTGGTGCCCAGTCCTGCACCACCTCCATGATCATTTGCAGATCGGCAGATAAGCTGATAACTCAAGTCCCAAGAACCAGAGGTCAGATGAACAGGAGGCAGCTGCAGGATCCAGAGTGAGCAAAAAGTCAGAACATCTGCTTATATTTGGAAGCAGGCCACACCCCCAAGGAAAGTCCCCATCAACTGATTGGCTACTCACAGCAGATTCCATCATGGAGGTGATCACATATAAACACTGAAAATCATGGCCCAGCCAAGTTGACACACAATCATAACCATCACCCGGGCCCTCTTTACTGTCTGCAGCTTTTGAAACAAGTCTTGTCCATAGGGACAAAGTGTAGGTAAAAGTTTTATCTTGAGTTCACAGCAACAGATGTGTTCAGTATGATTAACCTTATCATTATTAACTTTAATAATTTCATTGTTTGCAATGTGCACAGAAGACCATTTCTATTTACCAGATTAAAGAAGAAAAGACAGGAACAGAATTTACCAAGCTCACAAGTTAGGCGAGGCCCTGCTGTGCGCCCAGCGCCAAGCAGACAGAAGGGGAAGTTACCGCCACCTGTGGGTGCAGGGCAGAGGACTTACTGAAGGAGGCCACTGAAGGATTTAAGCTGGGACCCTACCACCCCATGTGACAACTAATTCAGAAACCAGGGCTCAGGCACAGGGCAAGCCAGGGCTGAGGCGGTTCGCCCAAGGGACACTCAAGTGGTGGAGGGCGTGTCCCCAGACTTTGGGAATGGTAGGCACAAGGGCAGAGGCAGGAGCATAGGCACTGACCCAGTTTGTTCTGCCTGGAGACGGAATTGGAGCAGGAGAACGGGAGGGAGCATGCCCACAGGTGCCAGACGGATGACATGGTAGCTAAGTTAGCAAGTTTGCATTTCATCCCAAGGACAGTGGGCAGCTGGTGGAGGGGACCCTTAGGCGATGCCCTCTGCCTGACTGCAAGGCAAAGGGCGAGACTGGTGGTGGGCCACTGCTAATCACTAGCCCAGAGCAGATGGACTGCAAGACCCTGGACAGAAGCCAACCCAGCCTGGACCACAGGCACCAGGCTTGGTCTCTTGTCACTACGGTGCAAAGGCTCAGAACCTGTCAGGTGACACAGGTGGGTATGAAGGGCAGTGTTCCCTTCTCTGCAGACCACCCCGCTGGGTCTAATCTTTTAACCAGTGCATGGTGGGTGTTATGCACTGAATTGTGTCCTCCAAAAAGTTGTGTTGAAGTCCTAATCCCCTGTACCTGTGAATGGGACCCTGTTTGGAATTACAGTCTTTGAAAATGTTATAAGTTAGGTTCCCATGAGGTCATGCTGGAGCAGGGTGAGGCCTTGTCCAATCTGAGAGGTGTCCTCGTGAAAGAGGAGAAGAGACACAGGGACAGGGAGATGGAGGAAGGACATCATGTGACGCTGCAGCTGCAAGCTAAGGAATGTGTGGGGCCACCAGGAACTAGGAGAGAGGCCTGGAACAGATTCTTTCTTACAGCCTCAGGAGGAATCATCACGCCGACACCCTGAGCTTGGACTCCCAGCCTCCACAACTGTGAGACAATAAGCTTTTGTTCTTATCATCCACCCAGTGTGTGGCGTTTGTTACAGCAGTCCCAGGACACTAATATAGTGGCCCAGAAGCCTTTCCCAGGATGGTTTCAGAGTAACCAGGATTATTGGAATTATTCCAACTCAGCCATGGCCCTGCCAGCTTCCCAAACTACAAACCACTCTAGGTTAGAGCAAACGTGCCGTCCCCAAGGGACCCAACTTCCACAGAACAGCCCCAGAGCTGTAGCTGACAGGAGACAGTCTTTTGGCCTCGAACGGTGTCCAGATGGTTTCCATCACACCCTCATGACTGCCCGGTCCTCTCCTCCCACTGCTAGTGAAGCGAAAATCCTGTTTATATGGGGCTGGGTGAAGAGGAGAGCCCGAGAGGTTTCAGATCTTGAGCTAGGGGCTGAGAACCAGGGGTCATGTGGAGAATTTTGATGGTTTTCCCAGGGGGAAGAGGCTAGCCAGGGAAAAAGGATGTGAGGGCCGTTGAAGTGGGAGTTCAGTGAGAAAAGCCACAAGAAAAGGGAGGAAACAGATTTAAACGGGATGAAGGCCAGAGAGAGGGAGCTGGTGCAGGTGTGAGAACTGGGGCCTTGACACTGCAATGCCCTACACTCCGTGAATAGGGGGGCTCCCCCCTGGAGCAGAGAGCTAGGCCTGCCCTTGAGAGCGAGCCACCCAGTGAAGATGGGCACAAATCCCATATCCCCAAAGAAATAACTACAGACCAGAAAGGGAGGGTTGGGGTGGGCCATAGGTTAGGTAGCTTCCTGGCCTTGTGGGGGCGGGGGTCCTGCCCCACACAGAGAAGAGCATCATTCTCTCAGGGAAGCCCTCCAAGCACCAGGCCTAGCTGGACACTGCAGCGTAGCAGAGACCACATCAGTCAGGTTCTTGCCCCTGTGGAGGTGACAGAGTAACCTCTCAGATGCGTGCCTTGTAGGGCTGGGCACTTTGAACAGAATGAGGGGGAAGCGTGGACAGAAGGTCAAATCATGGAAGGCCCCTCTGCCGAAGGGGAGCCACCATGGAGACGCAAGACTCAGCCAGGGAGGCCAGGATTTGATATATTGGTCAGAATTATTTTGCTAAACGCAAAATAAATCAAGAGTACCTCCTAGAACAACTGTCTTAATATGCAGCCAATTGAAATGTAACTAGAATTGCAGTGAACCTCTTCTGAGGGCTTGAGTGAGCTGAGGTAGACCCTGAGTTTTCGTGATCAAAGCTGCTTCCACCTATGAGGCTGCCCTGGGATGTGGCGTGTGAACTGCTGAAGTGGGGCAACCTGTACCGAGAGGTGACAGTCATGACTTGAGCTCTTCCCTTATGCCCCAGATATGCCCATTCATGCTCCATGGGCTTCACCTGCCTCATGGGCTGCTGTACCCTTGCACCTGTACCAGGTGGGTCCACAGTGGCCCTCTGAGTAGAGCTGTTGAAAGAATGAATGAATGAAAGAATGGGGTTGGCCATCAGCCTGTAGCCTACAATGGCGGCCGACCTCTGGGCCACTGCTGGAAACAGTAGTGACTCAGTGGAGAGCAGGCTGCTCTGCCCTTCCCACACTGGAACTTCTGGCTCCTTCTGCTCCGAGTCCTCAGGGGAACCCTCAGAACTGTTCCCAAGCAATCTCCAAACAAAGGTCCTTGGAGACTGCTCCCACGCAAACCTGTGGTTTTCTGGTGAAGTGCTAGCCCACACCCCCACCCACAGCTACCCAGACTCTAAGGAGAGCTGGGGGTTGGGAGGGGGTGTTCTAGTGGCTCTGAGGATGACCAGCATTAAATACCATCCCTCTCAACAGGAGACTATCTGGCTTCTGTGGAGGTGGCCAACTGGTGAATCATAAGGAAGTGAGTGACCCAGATCTGCCTGATCCAAACCCAGTGAGTCGGTGAGCAGTAGACGAGGCCCCATGTCCTCCAGGCCCCACCCCCCACCCCAACAGAAGTTGGGAGGTGGGTGTAAGGCCCTGCAGCACAAACCCTCTCACATCCCTGAGGGCACATTTGCCACTGGCTCTGCCCACTGAGCCCTCCAGGAACTCTGACCTACACCAGGGTCTCCCCTAACCCCTAAAAGCCCCTCCTACCACCTCACCCACACCCAGCCATGTGCTGGAGCTGGCACCTGAGGCTCCTGAGAGCAAACTGTTACATTTTCAGGAATTTTGAGAACCACTTGCTAAACACAAATTTACAATTAAATAAATTATACTAAAAACAAAGATTATAAACATTCAAAGCTCAACCCTTCCTATTTATTTTACTACATTTCACTGATATGTATGCCCTTTACGTTCTTTATATCTGTTGTATCTGTGGTGTAAACACTAAATGTCACTGAGATATTGAGCATCTCTTCCCAACTTCACCATCAGGAACAGCAAGCTGCTAGCTTGAAATCTCCCACGGTGGGAGCATTTACACCACAGAAATTGGCAAACACTATAAATCTGGTCTTTTTCTTCCTGAAAACCAGTTGGTAAACATTTACCAGCATGTCATTGCCCGGCCCCCGGCCACCTCTTTGCCACGGGAGCTAGCTTGTCCCTTACAGTAAATCCTGGGGGCCACACATGGTCCTGGTGCCCATTCCACATTATAGATCCACATCCCTCCCTCCATCCTTCCTAAGCTCTGCTCCTCAGGGTACCCTGGTAATCACTGAGCCCTGGAACTTAGTGTCTCCCTGCACCTTCCCCACAGCCAGATTTGAAGGGATCCTACCACCTAGGTGGGTAGTGCAGCTGGCCCCTGGAATTTCTGCTCCCTGACCATCTCTGTGACATAGCCAGGATCTCTCCTTGGCTGTTGCATACACTCAGGGGAGTGCCGGACATAATCCAGGCATGATTACACCTTAGATCCCAGACACAGATCATGGCGTCTCCCAGAGCAGCTCTTCCTTTGACATCTTCACCTGGGAGGGTGTGCTCTCTGAACAGACCCCTGTCCCACCAGGGCCGTGGAATGCCCCAGCCCTTCCTTCTGCTTGGTCACTTCTCTCTGGTTTCAGCCTGCCCTCTCCCAGTCAGGACACAGCCACTCATGTCCAGGGCAGATGCACCAGCGGAGCTTCAATTTCCCCAAGGCAAGAGAAAATGGGATAGGGCCTGGGATGAAAGGGCCGATGAAGGGACTATAGCAGGAGAGTGATGGCACCAGGGCCGCCTCTTTAAAGGCCACCTGGCTTCATAACATCTGCTTATCCTCCACCTGACCTGGACCAGCTGCACATTACAGCATAACATTACAGAACTGTCTTCACCATCACAGGTGACCAATTTCTACCACTACCAGGGCCTTAAAGCCTCCCAGGAATCCTTTTCCATCCTCTGCAATGTTGGTTCTGAATCTTTCCTCTTCTCATACCTGTTCAATACCCCATTCCAGCTCCCCTCATTCTCAGCAGAAGGTCATGGGCATGAACCACCCCTGCACATTTGGAGGTGTCCATGGGAAGCTGGTCAACATGGTACTACACAGCTTCATGTGTTAAAAGTTGACTCCTCCCATATCAGCAAAGAGAAAAGAGGGAAGTTACAAACACGGGTCCTTCAGGCCCAGGTATGTGGTCCCAATAGCCAGAAAACAGAGTGCCAGCCTCCCACCTCTGCTACAGCACTCATCCAGACCCTGAAACTTCTATCTCCATCTACTTAGCCAACCTGAACAAGCCATAACTTGGAAAGTGCCCCATATAAAAATTAGCCCAGCGAGTTTCCCACAGCTACTTGTAGGCAGGTCTGGTCCAAGAGAGGTTCTGCAAGTATCACAGGCAGAGCCTGACCCTCTTACCCTTCTCTCTTTTCATGTTCACAAAGCTTAGTGAACCTTAAGCAGGAAAAGCCCCAATAAATCTTCACTCAAACACATCACAATTAAACTTCTAAAAACTAAAGACAAAGTCAAATATCTGGAATGCAGATACAGAAAAAAGACGTATTACTTATAAGGGAACAACAGTTAGAATGACTGTTGATTTCTCCTCAGAAACCACGGAGGCCAAAAGGAAGTGACACATTTTTCAAGTGCTGAAAGAAAAAAAATAGTCAACTAAAAATTCTGTATCCAGCAAAAATATATTTCAGGAATGAAAGTGAAATAAAGACATTTTTAGATGAAGGAAAACTAAGAGAATTTTCTGCCAGAAGACATAACCTAAAAGAATGGCTACCAGAAGTTCTTCAGACAGAAGGGAAACCTAGAACATCAGGAATGAAGGGAGAAAAAACAAAACGGTAAGTTTCTGGGAAACACAATACATTATTCTCCACTTCTGTTCCTTAAAACTTGTTTAATGATTGAAAGCAAATATTACAACATTATCTGATGGGGTTTTCAGCATACACAGGTGTATTACATAAGACAACTATAACATAAAGGATAAAGGGTACAGGTACCTATGTGGTTGCAAGATTTCTGCGAAACACTTGGAATAGTAAAATAAGGATTTTAAGTAGGCTATGAAAGGTGAGTACGTATATTGTAATTCTCAGAAAAACCACTAAAAATTTTTACAAAGATACATAATAACACAATAGATAAAATATAATACCAAAAATGTTCAAATAAAAAAAAGGCAGGAATAGGGAAACAAAGGAGTAGGAGTGAAAAACAGAGGAAACAAATAATAATCCAAAAAAAACCCCAAACAATTATGATAATTACATTAAATGTAACAAGCCTAGATTAAAAGACAGGGATTGTCAGAATAAATTTTTTTTAAAGATCCAAATAATATGCTATCTACAAGAAATGCATTTACAATACCAGTAAGTTAGTGTAAAAAAGATGGAATAAAATGCGCCATACAAACATGGATCAAAAAAATTAGAGGAAGATGCATCAATGAGTCTCAACCCACCCAGATCAAAGGAGAATCAAGAACGCCAAGAACACAAGATAGCAACGAGTCCAAGAGACAGAAAGGGCTACATGAACCAGAGACTACATCATCCTGAGACCAGATGACGTCCCTGACAGGCAACACAACAGAGAACCCCTGAGGGAGCAGGAGAACAGTGGGATGCAGACCCCAAATTCTCATAAAAGACCAGACTTAATGGCCTGACTGAGACTGGAAGGACCCTGGAGATCACGGCCCCCAGACATTCTGTTGGCCTATGACAGGAACCATCCCTGAAGCCAACTCGTCAGACATGGATTGGACTGGACAATGGGTTAGAGAGTGATGCTGGTGAGGCGTGAGCTACTTGGTTCAGGTGGACACCAGAGACTATGTTAGCATCTCCTGCCTGGAGGGGAGATGAGAGGGTGGAGGGGGTTAGAAGCCGGCGAAATGGAAACAAAAAGAGAGAGTGTAGGGAGGGAGTGGGCGGTCTCATTAGGGGGAGGGCAATTGGGAGCATGTAGCAAGATGTATATAAGTTTTTGTGTGAGAGACTGACTTGATTTGTAAACTTTCACTTAAAGCACAATAAAAATTATTATTAAAAAAACAGTTTAGATAGGAAGAAAAAGATCATGACTAAAGGTTAATACTCTCATTCCATGATGTCTTGCATACTGGAAGGGGCATTTGTGAGGTAACATTATGATAACATTAACAGTTGAATGATACATGAAAATATGATGGAGAGATGGCTACTGTTGAAGATGACAGGCCTGTTGTTGGAGAGAATGAACTTGGTACCAGAGAGTCAGGGTTTGATTCTGCAGCTGGAAAGGGGGTGTTTAATATTGGAGTCAATTTCTTGAAGTAAACATCAAGGCAGGTGTCATGGATTGAATCGTGTCCCCCCAAAATATGTGTCGACTTGGTTAGGCCATGATTCCCAGTATTGTGTGGTTGTCCTCCATTCTTTGATTGTAATTTTGTGTTAAAGAGGATTAGGGTGGGATTGTAACAACCTTACTGAGGTCACATCCTGCACCACGTTTTATCTTACAAGAGATAAAAGGAAAGGCAAGCAAGCAGAGAGTGGGGATCTCATACCACCAAGAAAGCAGTGCCGGAAGCAGAGTGCATCCTTTGGACCCAGAGTTCCTGTGCAGAGAAGCTCCTCAACCAGGAGAAGATTAATGGAAGGACCTTCCTCCAGAGCCAATAGAGAGAGAAAGCCTTCCCCTGGAGATGACACCGTGAATTTGGATTGTAGCCTACTAGACTATGAGAGAATAAACTTCTCTTTTGGTTAAAGATAAAAAAAAAAAAAAAAATTAGAGGGCCTTCATCAATATCAGAGAAAAGAAAATTATCACACATAAGGAGGAAAATTATATGATGATAAATGGGTAGATTCACCAAGAAGACATAACAATCCTAAATGTGTATAAACCTAACAACACAGCATCAAACTACATGAAGCAAAATTCTTGAAGACGGAATTGCCAAAGGGCACGAGGATTTTTGGGTGGTGGTGGATGTGTTCTCTGCCTTGATTGTGGTAGTAGTTACATGTATATGTCAATTTGTCAAAATTCATCAAATTGTACCTTTACAATGGTGTATGTAAACTATACCTCCACAAAGCCGATTTGTTAAATCCCTCATACATTTCTAAATTCCCCTTTGGGGTGAGAAAACCCCCATTGAGAACCACTGCTCTCCAACAACTAGTGTTATGGCTCCTTGGACTTGCTCATCATCTTGTGACACCTACTTCTCTGTGGGAGTTCTTGGGTGGGGCAAAAAGTTAACGTTCTTGGTTGGTAGCCAAAAGATTGGAGTTTCAAGTCCACCCAAAGGCGCCTGAGAAGAAAGTCCTGGCAATCTATTTCTGAAAAATTAGCTGTCGAAAACCCTATGAAGCACGGTTCTACCGACACATACGGGGCTGCCGTGGGCGCCAGAACCAGCTCAGCGCGGCCGGTTCTGCCGGCTTGCCCCCGAGAGTCTCTGGAGAAAGTACAGCCTGACGGCTGCGCGAGAGCCTGTTTCTTGGCCACCATCCACTCCTTCTTCCCTGCTAACTAACTCCAACTATATTCCATTGTCCACCTTCCCCTACAAGGCTCACCCCTGAGTAGTCTAAGCCAGAGAGAGAAATCCCATTCTCTCTGTCAGGCACAACTCAGGCCCCAGTCTGGCCAAGGAGGTAGAGAAATGTGTTGGCCCCGAAGAGGGGGTCCCACCAACAAGCAGTGGGTCCTTCCTTCAGCACTCTGACCTGGGAGATGAAGAGCCACGGCACCCCAGGGCCTTCCGATCAGGCCCAGCTGGCCGGCATCTGTGCTAAGTGCCTTTCCAAACCTCCCTGAACGACTTCTTTTGCCAAAAAAAATGGATAACAGTCTTGCATAACCAGACATCTGTGAATCCAAAATCCAGAAAAAATTTAGGCAAAGGCCACTGGGAAGTGAGATGAGGAGTTAAGAAGAAAAAAACACAAGCCCGAGGAACTCAGCTTTGCCTCTCTTTCCTTTGATTTGACATATTTTTGCAGCTACTTATCGGGGGATTTTTAAGAGGAAGCTGAAACATGGAACTCGAGCGGCCAGCTTCACAGTTTATCGCAAATTTCAACCATTCTTCCAAGATCAGTTCACCAAATCTCTTCTTTGCACAATCATCCTTTGCTTCCTCCCAGTGGTCAGGGGCTTGTTTATTTTATTTTATTAGCTCTTCCCATATATCTGTTATTCATAGGCGTTCTGTGCTTATTTCAAATGTTTGCCAACTGGAAAAAGGCTTAATTCAAGATGCACAATGAGAGATGATGTGTCCCCAGGGAGGAAATATTTGCTTGCAACACAGCCGTTTTTAATGGCTAACAGGGGTGATCATGTTTTTAAAACAACCCAGCTTGTGGCAGAGGGCCCAAGTCAGCTGTTCAAGTCCCGTGACCAGGAGATCTGGGGATGGGCTGACGAGATGAACCCATCTCCTGAGCAAAGTCCTCTCCTATGGCCAGGAGGCTCTAGTCCAGTGCTCCTCACCCTCCCACAAAATGTGCCACCCCGTAATCCAGCATCTCGAGGCCATGTGACCCAATGGGTGGCCACACCTCTAAAACTCCACTAACTTGTCCCCCAGGTTTTTGAACCAGAAAAGAGACAGCAAGACGTGGGCTACAGCCAGCTCAGAATAAAGAAAGGATGCTGTAACACGGCCCTCAGCATGTGGTGGGTGAACAGAGAATGCTTGGACCAGAAGGCCTTCCTGTCACCCCTCAAGCCACACTACAGAGCAAGGACTCCCTCTATCTTAGTTCCCTAGTGCTGCTATAACAGAAATACCACAAATGGATGCCTTTAACAAACAGAAATTTATTCTCTCACAATTTTGGAGGCTACAAGTCCAAATTCAGGGCACCAGCTTCAGGGGAAGGCTTTCTCTCTCTGTCAGCTCTGGGGGAGGTCCTTGTCATCAATCCTTCCCTGGTCTAGGAGTGTCTCAGTGCAGGGCCCTGGGTCCAAAGGACACTCTGTGCTCCCAGCTCTGCTTTCGTGGTGGTATGAGGTCCCCTCATCTCTCTGTTGGATTCTGTCTTTTATATCTGAAAAGAGATTGACTTAAGACACAACCCGGCCTCATTAACGTGACTGTCTCTAATCCTGCCTCATTAACATCATAGAGGTAGGATTTATAAAACATAGAAAAATCACATCAGAATACAAAATGGTGGACAGTCACACAATACTGGGAATCCCGGCCTTGTTAATTTGACACACATTTTGTGGGGACACAATTCAATTCATAATACCCTTTACCACAGGGGGTACCCAATGGGGAGGTTCCTTGGGGTGTGACAGAGAGGGGATGGCCAAGGTTCCCGGACAGTCATTCCTAGGACCAGCAGGACAGCTGCTTCTCCCTTGCTCCCCCCAAGAGTGACCCAAGCCATTTGGGAAGTGGTAACAGTGACCTCACCCTGGACAGCCCTCAACGTCCTCTTCAGCGGGGGCTTCACATATCCCAGGGGGCTGGGAGATCCAAGCTGAGGTCTACACAGGGGTTCAGCTCCTGCCAGGGCATGACCCCTGTGGTCTGGCTGCCATGGGACCTGTGCTGGATCCCCAAGACTGTGAGGCTAAGAGTCACAACGGAGAGTCCAATTCAGGAGATGGCAAAGTGTCCTCTCTCCAATCTCAGATCAGACACCCTGAGGCTTTGGACATAAAGCGGGCCAGGGTGGGGACCCTCAATAGAGAGAAAACTGTTTCTCGGTCCACGGACGGGCTACTTGCTGCAGGGGGTGGAGGTTGATCAGGAGGACCGAGGGACAAGCAGGGGCAGGGGCAGGTGGCAGGCAGTGTGGTATGGCCGGCCTGTTTGTGGAGCTGGGCTTTGACCCAGTAGGTTCTACAGGAGGGGCAGGTGAGCTTCAGCTGCTGAGGGAGCCAGGTTGGGGTTAGAGAGAGTGGAGAGAGGGTGGAGGGCTCCACCATGTTCACAGCCTCACCAGGGATTCAAAGCAGAGAACAAAGGCCTTCTGGTGAAGTGGGGGACTTGCTGGATCCCTAAAATCCCACCATCATTCCAGGGTCAGATAGTCTCTGTCTGCTGGGAGGGCTGCCATGAGGACAGCCAGCGAGATGGTGGCCTTGGACAGGGCTGTGAGAGGGTGGGGTGAGGGGCCCTGAGTAGAGGAGGGTCTCTGGACAGGTCACCTGCTGAGCAGAGGGAGAGGCTCCTCCAGACTTGCAGCCCCAACACTTGAGAACTGTGGGAGAGGGGCGTGGACCCAGGGACATGCCTCCACGCTTCACCTCCAGTCCTTTCCCCAGGACTAAGATAGTTGCGTCTACCCTGAATTCTTAGACACTTTCCCCTCCACTCCCCCCACCCCATCCCTTCCCCGGCCTGGTGAACTCAGTGCAGGGACAAGGACCCATCCTCAGGGGCCCTGGGAGCGGCTGTTCTGGCTAGTGGGAGGGGTGACTCCCTGCCCAGGCATTACAGCCGGACAGATGTTACAGCGGGAAGCCCTTAGAGAGGAGTCTGCGGGGGCAGCCTAACACAGCCCAGCTGCCACCGTGAGTCACACTGTAGACTCACATCTGAAATCCCTTAAAGCCAGCAAGGCTGCAAGGGAGCAGTCAGGCTTCCCTGGGGAGCACCTACACCTCAGCCCTCCAGGACAGGAGATGACGGTTTCTACATTGCCTGGGCCTCCAGTTCCTCTCTTCTCGCCCTCTCTATACCTCATCCTCATTGCAAAATGGAGCTAACAGCCTGCTTCCGGCTAGGGCTGCTGGGATGCTGGGGAATGGGAGAGGCAGAATCAACTCGGCTTCAAAATGCTCAGAGTGGGCCACCTGGACAGGGAAGCCAGGTACTCATGGGACCAGTGGCCCCTCAGAGAAGTCCACATCATGGGACTCTGGACGGGGAGGGACCCAGGACCCGGCAGAGTGGAAGTTCGAGGACATTGCAGTATAAGCATCAGGGGCTGGGCTCGGGAGCTGGGGCAGGGAAGGAAGGCCTGGAGCTCCCTGGCGAGGGTTGGGACAGGTGTGTGAGTGCTTCATCATCTACCAGACCGGGGGTGAGGCTGCGGCAGAGTCTGCTGCTGCATACCCGGTATGCATCCTCCTCTTTCTCTTTGATGTTCAGGGCAACACAGAGCCTCCTAAAAGACACCGCATGCCAGTCTGTCCTGCATTTAGGTGTGACCCCTGAGATGTAAGTAGAAGTGTTGGGGGACGGCCAGGAAGGCCACCTAGAGGAAGCCGACTTTGAGTAGGAGCTCCCTCTCATCCTTCCCTGTTGCTTTTTGGTGCAACCCTGGGATGTAGAAGTGAGGGCACCTACGCCAGCAGTCGTCATGGGCCATGAGGTGACTGTGATAACGGGCATCGCTTATTGAGGGTGAGGGAGCAGGAAGACAGGACCTGCATCCACCAGTGGTCTGCCGCTTGAGAGAATAAACACATGTATAGTCTGGCCGCGATGTAACAATATTTGCCAAACTCATCCTGTTAGGAAGCAAGCTGAGCCCAAGTCTATGATGGGGGAATGAGGCTGCAGGGCTGTGAGGTGACGCTGTGACAGCATACCTGCTCCTCACTCACCGTCTATGCCCTCTTCCCATCGTGGCTGGGAGGCTGAGCCTTCTTGGGTCTCTTTGGAAATCTTAGGCTTTCCTCTGTCCTGCCCTTTGACTGCCTGTTCTACCCACTCCTTAAATGCCTGCTCCCTCAAGCAGTGAGTCCTGAAGCTAGCTGATCACAAGACACCCAGGGAGTTCCATAAAAATATAGATTCCTAAGCCCCACCAAATGCTCCAACAGGTCTCATCTGTACCAACAGAGTTATTTCTGCCCATTAACAACTTAGCACAGTGGTTCTCAAAGTGTGATCTGGGGATCCTGAGAGGTTCCTGAGATCCTTTCAGGGCATCTGTGAGGTCAAAATTATTTTGATAGTTAATTATTTGTTGTCATCGAGTGCGCTCTATCATGGTGACTCCATGAACAACAGAATGAAATATTGTCTGGTCCTTCACCATCTTCACAATCATTGGTATGCTCAAGTCCATTATTGCAGCTGCTGTGAACCTGAGTGCCTTCGAGCTTCAGGGGCTCATCTTTCAACATCATATTAGACAGTGTTCTGTTGTGATCCATGGGGTTTTCACAGGCTAGTTTTCAGTAGATCACCAGGCCTTTCTTCCTAGTCTCTATTTGCCTGGAAGCTCCACTGAAGCCTGTCCACTGTGGTGACCCTACTAGTATGTGAAATATCAGTGGCATAGCTGCCAGCATCATAGCAACAAAAAAGTCCCCACAGTACAACAATCTACCAGATGTGTGGTGGTTGATACTAACACCAGGATGCTATTTGCCTCTTCATTCTCATCCTTGCATGAACGTACAGAGTGCAGAAAGTTCACTGATATGGTTTCAGATCCCACATTGAAACTAACTTCTCAGAAATGACTTCTTGTTGGCTTTTGGTATAAAGCCCATTAGTGTTAAGTCGATGCTGACTTACAGAGACCTTATAAGACAGAGTAGAACTGCCCCCATAGAATTTCCATGGAGCAGCTCGTGGATTTGAACCACCAACCTTTTAGTTAGCAGCCTGAGCACTTAACCACTGCACCACCAGGGCTCCTAGATTTTGGTATATTATCAAAGAATATACACAATTATCTGAAAAAAAGTTACTGAAATATTCTCCCCTCCCATAGTATGTATATATGAGGCCAGATTTTCTTCATAGACTCACCCAAAACAGCACATAGCCACAGTTTGCAGACATGAGAATCCAGCTGTCCTTTATTAAGCCATACATTAAAGAGATTCCATAAAAATGTAAGACAGGGACCCTGGAGGCCATGGTCCCCAGACCTTCTGTTAGCCCAAGACAGGAACCATTCCCAAAGCCAACTCTTCAGACTGGGATTGGATTGGAATATGGATGGAAAATGATACTGGTGAAGAACGAACTTCTTGGATCAAGTAGACACATGAGACTATGTTGGCATCTTCTGTCTGGAGGGGAGATGAGAGGGCAGAGGGGCCCAGAAGCTACCCGAATGGACACAAGGAGAGACAGTGGAGAGAAGAACTGTGCTATCTCATTAGAAGGAGAGCAATTAGGAGTGTATAGCAAGGTGTATGCAAATTTTTGTACGAAAGACTGACCTGATTTGTAAACTTTTACTTAAAGCACAATAAAAATTAATTAAAAAAAAAAATGTTAAGACAGTACCACCCCTCTCCTATTTTTCTTTTGTTTTGTTTTGGAAAATAAAATTTTTTCATTAAAATATGTTATTTGTGTTAACTTGTAATGAGTTTATCCTTGCTGATTTAAAATGGATTAACAGAGTCGAGTCTAGGGTGGAGCCAAGATGGCAGAATACACACACTTCTGGCGAGCCCTCTTTACAACAAAGACCCCAAAAAACAAGTGAAACGAGTATATTTATGACAAGCTAGGAGCCCTGAGTATCAAAGGCAGCTTAGAAAATGAACCGAGGGGCAGGGGGAGGAAGACATGGTTCAGAGAGGAGTTACCGGACCTGAATTGCAGGGAGCCCTCGGGCACCATTCCCGGGAGCAGCGGTGGCGCCGGGCTGGTACTAGTGTTCGGCCACGTTTCCTCAGGGAGAAGCAGCCAGCCACCCTACTCACACCTCTGGAACCAGAAAAGAACAGCGCTCTCAGCAAAAGCTAAGTACTTGCGTATATTTCCCCCCACTTCACCCCCCCACCCCACCCCAACCCACTCCCCCAAGCCAGCTTCAGTGGCTGAATTCCCTGGGCCTGAGATAGGCCCTGTTGAGCACCTAGAGCCATCCTCCCAGCCTTGGAGAAGGAATAAATTTGCAATTAGGAGAAAAGATAATATGCCAGCTCCACTAAATGGGGAGGTCAGGACAGAAGCTGGTCCTGTCCAGGCATAAACAGTCCGTGGACTTTGAGTACATTTCCCCTCTGCATGGACCTGTGTGGGCCTATTTCAGGAGAATAGGCCCTTGTTGGATTCCAACCGTTTCAGCTGTGCGGCAGTGAGGTGGGTGTTTGATGTTTGACATTGCTTTGCCTATTAATCAGGGTCCTCACCTACCCATATCAGGGACCTAAGGACTGGTAGCTCCACTAAGGTCACCTAGCCACCAGGGGTCCAAGGATAACTGGTACCTCCCAGTCCTTAAAACCAAAAACATTGGGTGCCTATGGTCCGTCTGCAGAACTCACCCACCTATATGCTCTAGGGAACAGGGAAATGCTTTCGTCAGAGACATGTGGGGGACAATCTTCAGCCCCCTGCCTTGTTCAGAGTGTGACCCCTGCTGCAACCAGATACCAGTACCTACACCAATCACCCCTGCCCCTCTAAGACTGTAGGACAGAACCTGTACCACACACTTGATGATCAGCTACCTGGACACCTGAGCTGAATTCATACAAGAAAAGTGAATGGACTTCTAGACTGATACACCTGATAACAGCTCTAGCCAGCTGGGAACAGGACACCAGATCTCCAAAGGTGAAAATAATCAAGCTAGCTCACTCAAGCAACCCGTGTGGGCATATCAAAAGAAAACAAAGCAAGAAGCTATGACACAGTAAGCAAACATAAAATAAACTAATACAATAACTTATAGATGGCTCAGAGACAAGAGTCAATATCCAGTCACATAAAGAAACAGGCATGATCACCTCAACAAGCTCTCAAAGCAAAGAATCAAGGGATCTTCTAGATGAAAGTGCATTCCTGGAATTACCAGAGGAAGGATACCAAAGATTAGTATATAGAACCCTTCAAGACATCAGGAAGGAAATGAGGCAATACACAGAACAAGCCAAGGACCACACAGATAAAGCAATTGAAGAAATTAAAAAGATTATTCAGGAACATAATGAAAAATTTTATAAGCTGGAAAAATCCATAGCTAGACAGCAATCAGAAATTCAGAAGATTAACAATAAAATTACAGAAGTAGACAACTCAATAGAAA
The DNA here is from genome assembly GCF_030014295.1 of Loxodonta africana. Taxonomy (NCBI): domain Eukaryota; kingdom Metazoa; phylum Chordata; class Mammalia; order Proboscidea; family Elephantidae; genus Loxodonta; species Loxodonta africana. The sequence continues at coordinate 228,518,767 of NC_087343.1, forward strand.
GTCAGAGAAGCAGATTTGAGCCAGTGGAAGGCAGAATTTCTGAACTTGAAGATAAAGCACTTGGCACTAATATATTTAAAGAAAAATCAGATAAAAGAATTTTATAAAATGAAGAAACCTTAAGAATCATGTGGGACTCTATCAAGAGAAATAACTTACGAGTGATTGGAGTACCAGAACAGGGAAGGATAACAGAAAATACAGAGAGAATTGTTGAAGATTTTTTGGTGGAAAACTTCCCTGATAGTGTGAAAGATGAGAAGATGTTCATCGAACTCCACATAAGGTAGACGTTAAAAGAAAGTCACCAAGACATATTATAAAATGCACTAACAAATGAACTCTGAAATGATGGGCTCAAACTACCAAAGATCATGAAGACGGCCCAGAACTGGGCAATGTTTTGTTCTGTTATATGTAAGGTTGCCATGAGTCAGACCAGACTCTCAGTCAACTAACAACAAAAACAGTAGATAAGTGTTTTTAAATTTTGTTAGTTTTAATTTCTAGTACAAAAAATATTGGTAGATAAACCCTGCAGAGACAAAAGCTCTTTGCACTCCCCCATAATCTGTAATAGTGGCATAAATTCATGAGACCCGAAATGTGAGAATCACTGCTGCAGCTGGCTGATGTCAAGGTCCCCTGATGATTGTCCGTGGGGATGGCAATAGTCTCTGCCCACCAGCGTAGGACATCTGATTCAGGACTGTGTCCAGGACCCCTGCAGGCAGAAATCACAGGGACACAGGGCTTCCAGAAATGAGAAGTTTCCAGGTCTCACCCACTACTTTTTCCCAAAAGAAGATCCCCGCCCTTCTCTTCCAAAGGCCCCTGTTCAAACTTCTGCCTCCAGTTATTTTCTTGGCCTGCTACCGTGGCTCTCCCTCATCCGCACCAACTCTTTTCCTCCTGTCTCCATGGTTTCTCCCTCTCCTCAGCCCCACAATCCTTATGGAAAAATGTAGCCTGGGTGTCTGGCAAAAGACGTAAAGCCATGATAACTACAGCTTGATTCAACCACCAAATCCCTACCAAATGCGGCAAGATCCAGTGGTTTTCTGTGACCGGTTTCCCATTGCTGAGGCAACAGAAAAAGCAGACTCTTACTGGTGCTTTATAAACAATGGTGCCTTTTCTTTAACTCTAGTAATCAATTTTGTTGAGGTATAAATTCCATAAAATAAAGAGTACATATTTCAAGTATACAGTCTGATGACTTTTTACACTGTATATTCCCATGTAACCAAAACAAGAAGCAAGCTATAGAACACTGCCATCGTCCCAAAGCAGTTCATCTTCCCACCCCCTGCCCAGTTAAGCACTCATCTGCTTTCAGTGACTATAGATTACTTTTGCCTGTTCTCGCATTTCAGAGAAATGGGATCAAACAGTATGTATTCTTTTGTCTGGCTTCTTTTCCTCACCAAAATGTTTTGTTTTGTTTTTTAACTTCATCCATCTTGTGTGTGTTAGTAGTTGATCATTTTAAAGCTGAGTAGTGTTCCCTTGTGCGGATAGAGTACCCTTGGTTTCTCCATGCTCTTGTTGATAGACTGGGGTTGTTTCCACTTTTTGACTTTTATGAATAAAGCACTATGAACACCCTTCTACAAATCTTTGTGTGAGCATGTGTTTTTAGTTGTGTTCAGGAAATGCTTGGGCGTGGAATTGCTGGGTCCTCAGGTAAGTGTAAATTTAACTTTATATGACATTGCCCAACAGTTTTCCAAGTGGTTGTGCCATTTTATACTCCCACCTTCAATGTGTGGGAGTTTCAGTTGCTCCATAAGCTCACCAACATTTGGTGCTGTCATTCTTTTTTTAATATATAATTTATTTTATTTTATTTTTTTGTGGTTGTTGAGAATATACACAGCAGAACATATACCAGTTCAACAGTTTCTACATGTACAGTTGAGTGACATTGATTACAGTCTTCAAGTTGTCCAACCATTCTCACCCTCCTTTTCTGAGTTGTTCCGCCCTCATTAATATAAACTCATTGTGCCCTAAGCTTCGTTTCTAATTCTTCGAGTTGCTTTTGACAATTTGATCCCATGTAGACAGATCTAAAAACAGCACAATGCTCAAGGTAGGCACTCTTTACTAGCTAAGCTAAACTGTTGGTTTTAAGGTGACTTCAGGGGATAGTTTTGGTTTAAGGTTTAAAGATTTTCTAGGGGAAATAGTTGCAGAGATTCAAACAGCCTCCATGGCTTCAGAAATTCTGGATTCCATGAGAATTTGAAATTCTGTTCTGCATTTTACCCTTTTGATCAGGATTCTTCTATAGAATCATTCTTCTTAACTTTAGCCTTTCTAGTGGGTCTGTGGGGACATCTCATTGTGGTTTTTGATTCGCATTTCCCTGCTTACTACTGAGGTTCCATCTCCTTATTAGCCATTCGTATAACTTTTTCCTCATCTGTTAGTTTATTGTACTGTCATGGCTTGAGTGTTGCTGTGATGCTGAAAGCTAAGTCACAGGTGTTTCAAACACCAGCAGGGTCACCTATGGTAGACAGGTTTCAATTTTTTTCTGGACTAAGACAGACTAGGAAGAAGGACCTGGCAATTTACTTCTAAAAAAAGTTGGACAGTGAAAACCTTATGAATAGCAGCAGGACATTGTCTGATATAGTGCTGGAAAATGAGCCCCTCATGTTGGAAGGCAATCAAAATATGACTGGGGAAGAGCTGCCTCCTCAAAGTCAAGTCAACCTTAACGATACGGGTGGAGTCAAGCTTTCAGGATCTTTATTTACTAATGTAGCATGACTTAAAATGAGAAGAAAGAGCTGCAAAAATCCATTAATAATAGGAACATGGAATGTACTAAGTATGAATCTAGGAAAATTGGAAGTTTTCAAAAATGAAATGGAATGCTTGAAGATCTATATCCTAGGCATAAGTGAGCTGAAATGGACTGATATTGGCCATTTTGAATTAGACAATCATACGGTCTAATTTTTTTTTTTTTTTATGGTCTACTATGCCAGGAATGGCAGATTGAAGAGGAGCAGTGTCGAATTCAATGTCACAAAGAACGTTTCAAGATTTATCCTGAGGTACAATGCTGTCAGTGATAGGATAATATCCGTACCCTTACAAGGAAGACCAGTTAATATGACTAGTATTCAAATTTATCCACCAACCATTAATGCCAAAGATGAAGACATTGAAGATTTTTACCAACTTCTGCAGTCTGAAATTGATCAAATACGCAATCAGGATGCATTGACAATTACTGGTGATTGGCACACAAAAGTTGGAAACAATGAAGGATCAATATCTGGAAAACATTGCCTGTAACGAAAAATACTCAGGAGATCACATGATAGAATTTTGCAAGACCAGCGACCAATCCATTGAAAATACCTTTTTCAACAACATAAACGGTGACTGTATACGTGGACCTCACCAGTTGGAATATGCAGGAATAAAATCAACTACATCTGCAGAAAGAGATTATGGAGAAGCTCAGTATCATCAGTCAGAACAAGACCAGGTTCACACTATGGAACAGACCACTAAGAAGAAAATTAAAACGATTCCACGAGAGCCACAGTACAATCTTGAGTATATCCCACCTGAATTTACATACCATCTCAAGAATAGATTTCATGGACTGAACACTAACGGCCGAAGACCAGATGAATTGTGGGATGACATCAAAGACATCATAAATGAAGAAAGCAAGAGGTCATTAAAAAGACAGAAAAGACAGAAAAGACCAAAATGGATGTCAGAAGAGACACTGACACTTGCTCTTGAGCACAGAGTAGCTAAGGAGAAGGGAAGAAATGATGAAGTAAAAGAGCTGAACAGGAGATTTCAGAGGACAGCTAGAAAGACAAAGTATGATAACAAAATGTGCAAAGATCTGGAGTTAGAAAACCAAAATGGAAGAACACACATGGCATTTCTCAAGCTGAAAAAACTGAAGAAAAACTTCAAAGCTTGAGTTGTAATATTGAAGAATTCTATGGGCAAAATATTGAAAAATGCAGGAATCATCAAAAGAAGATGGAAGGAATACAGAGTCACTGCACCAAAAAGAATTGGCCAACGTTCAGCCATTTCAGGAGGTAGCATGTGATGAAACACCAACAGTATTGAAGCAGTCCAAGACGCATTGAAGGCAGTGGTGTAAAACAAGACTCCAGGAATTGACGAATACCAATTGAGATGTTTCAAAAACATATGCAATGCTGGAAGCGCCCACCAGTCTACGTCAAGAAATTTGGAAGACAGCTACCTGGCTAACCAACTGGAAGAGATTCATATCTGTGCCCATTCCAAAGAAAAGTGATCCAACAGAATGCAGAAATTATCAAAAAATATCATTAACATCACACGTAAGTAAAATTTTGCTGAAGATCATTCAAAAGTGCCTGCAACAGTTCATCGACAGGGAACTGCCAGAAACTCAAGCCAGATTCAGAAGAGGGCATGAAATGAGCGATTATCACTGCTGATGTCAGATTATCTAAGTGGAAAGCAGAAAGTACCGGAAAGATGCTTACCTGTGTTTTATTGACTATGCAAAGGCATTCGACTGTGTGGATCATAACAAATTATGGACAACATTGCAAAGAATGAGAATTCCAGAACACTTATTGTGTTTGTGTGGAACTTGTACATAGACCAACAGGCAAGCATTCGAACAGAACAAGAGTATACTGTGTGGTTTAAAATCTAGAAAAGTTTGTGTCAGGGTTGTATCCTTTCACCACACTTACTTAATCTGTATGCTGAGTGTCTTAGTTATCTACTGCTGCTATAACAGAACGACCACAACTGGATGGCTTTAACAGAGAGAAATTTATTTTCTCACAGTTTGTTGTTGTTGTTAGGTGCCGTTGAGTCAGTTCCTACTCATAGCGACCCTATGCACAACAGAACGAAACACTGCCCCGTCCTGAGCCATCCTTACAATCCTTGTTATGCCAGAGCGCATTGTTGCAGCCACTGTGTCAATCCACCTGGTTCAGGGTCTTCCTCTTTTCCCCTGACCCTGTACTTTGCCAAGCATGATGTCCTTCTCCAGAGACTGATTCTGCCTGGCAACATGTCCAAAGTATGTAAGACACAGTCTCGCCATCCTTGCTTCTAAGGAGCATTCTGGTTGTACTTCTTCCAAGACAGATTTGTTCGTTCCTCTGGCAGTCCATGGTATATTCAATATTCTTTGCCAACACCACAATTCAAAGGCATCAATTCTTCTTCGGTCTTCCTTATTCATTGTCCAGCTTTCACATGCATGTGATGTGATTGAAAATACCATGGCTTGGGTCAGGTGCACCTTAGTCTTCTAGGTGACATCTTTGCTCTTCAACACTTTAAAGAGGTCATTTGCGGCAGATTTACCCAATGCAGTGCATCTTTTGATTTCTTGACTGCTGCTTCCATGGCTGTTGATTGTGGATCCAAGTAAAATGAAATCCTTGACAACTTCAATCTTTTCTCCATTTACCATGATGTTGCTCATTTTTTTTTTTTTTTTTTGCTCATTGGTCCAGTTGCGAGGATTTTTGTTTTGTTTATGTTGAGGTGCAATCCAAACTGAAGGCTTTGGTCTTTGATCTTCATTAGTAAGTGCTTCAAGTCCTCTTCACTTTCAGCAAGCAAGGTTGTGTCATCGGCATAAAGCCAGTTGTTAATGACTCTTTCTCCAATCCTGATGCCCCGTTCTTCATATACTCCAGCTTCTCGGATTATTTGCTCAGCATACAGATTGAATAGGTATGGTGAAAGAACACAACCCTGGCGCACACCTTTCCTGACTTTAAACCAATCATTACCCCCTTGTTCTGTCCGAACAATTGCCTCTTGGTCTATGTAAAGGTTCCTCATGAGGACAATTAAGTGTTCTGCAATTCCCTTTCTTCCCAATATTATCCATAATTTGTTATGATCCACACAGTCGAATGCCTTTGCATTGTCAATAAAACACAGGTAAACATCCTTCTGGTGTTCTCTGCTTTCAGCCAGGATCCATCTGACATCAGCAATGGTATCCCTGGTTCCACGTCCTCTTCTGAAACTGGCCTGAATTTCTGTCAGTTCCCTGTCGATATATGCTGCAGCCCTTTTTGAATGATCTTCAGCAAAATTTTGCTTGCGTGTGGTATTAATGATATTGGTCTATAATTTCCACATTCTGTTGGGTCACCTTTCTTGGGAATAGGCATAAATATGGATCTCTTCCAGTCAGTTGGCCAGAAAGCTCTCTTCCATATTTCTTGGTATAGACGAGTGAGTACCTCCAGCGCTGCATCAGTTTGTTGAAACATCTCAATTGATATTCCATCAATTCCTGGAGCCTCGTTTTTCACCAATGCCTTCAGAACAGCTTGGACTTCTTCCTTCAGTACCATTGGCTCCTGATCATATGCCACCTCTTGAAATGGTTGAACATCGACTAATTCTTTTTGGTATAATGACTCTGTGTATTCCTTCCATCTCCTTTTGATGCTTCCTTCATCATTTAATATTTTCCCCATAGAATCCTTCACTATTGCAACTCGAGGCTTGAATTTTTTCTTCAGTTCTTTCAGCTTGAGAAACACCGAGCGTGTTCTTCCCTTTTGATTTTCCATTTCCAGCTCTTTGCACATGTCATTATAATACTTTACTTTGTCTTCTGGGGCCACCCTTTGAAATCTTCTGTTCGGTTCTTTTACTTCATCAGTTCTTCCTTTTGCTTTAGCTGCTCAACGTTCGAGAGCAAGTTTCAGAGTCTCCTCCAACATCCATCTTGGTCTTTTCTTTCTTTCCTGTCTTTTCAATGACCTCTTGCTTTTTTCCTATATGATGTTCTCGATGTCATTCCACAATTCATCTGGTCTTTGGTCACCAGTGTTCAATGAGTCAAACCTATTCTTCAGATGGTCTCTAAATTCAGGTGGGATATACTCAAGGTCATATTTTGGCTCTCGTGGACTTGCTCTGATTTTCTTCAGTTTCAGCTTGAACTTGCATATGAGCAATTGATGGTCCATTCCACAGTCGGCCCCTGGCCTTGTTCTGATTGATAATATTGGGCTTTTCCATCGTCTCTTTCCACAGATGTAGTCAGTTTGATTTCTGTGTGTTCCATCTGGCGAAGTCCATGTCTATAAAAAAAAATAGTTGCCATTTATGTTGGTGAAAGAAGGTATTTGCAATGAAGAAGTCGTTGGTCTTGCAAAATTCTATCATTCGATCTCCAGCATTGTTTCTATCACCAAGGCCATATTTTCCAACTTCTGATCCTTCTTCTTTGTTTCCACCTTTCATGTTCCGATCACCAGTAATTATCAATGCATCATGATTGCATGTTCGATCAATTTCAGAGTGCAGCAGCAGATAAAAATCTTCTATTCCTCCATCTTTGGCCCCAGTGGTTGGTGCATATATTCGAATAATAGTCGTATTAACTGGTCTTCCTTGTAGGCTTATGGATATTATCCTATCACTGACAGCGTTGTACTTCAGGATAGATATTGAAATGTTCTTTTTGACGATGAATGCATCACCATTCCTCTTCGAGTTCTCATTCCCAGCATAGTAGACTATATGATTGTCTGATTCGAAACAGCCAATACCAGTCCATTTCAGCTCACTAATGCCTAGGATATCGATGTTTATGCATTCCATTTCATTTTTGAAGATTTCTAATTTTCCTAGATTCATACTTCATACATTCCAGGTTTCAATTATTAATGGATGTTTGAAGCTGTTTCTTCTCATTTTGAGTCACGCCACATCAGCAAATGAAGGTCCCGAAAGCTTTACTCCAACCACGTCATTAAGGTCGACTCTACTTTGAGGAGGCAGTTCTTCCCCAGTCATCTTTTGAGTGCCTTCCAACCTGGGGGACTCATCTTCCAGCACTATATCAGACAGTGTTCCGCGGCTATTCATGAGGTTTTCACTGGCTAATGCTTTTCAGAAGTAGACTGCCGGGTCCTTCTTCCTAGTCTGTCTTAGTCTGGAAGCTCAGCTGAAACCTGTCCTCCATGGGTGACCCTGCTGGTATCTGAATGCTGGTGGCATAGCTTCCAGCATCACAGCAACACACAAGCCCCCACAGTACAACAAACGGACAGACATGTGGGAGGCTATAAATCCAAATTCAGGGCATCAGCTCCAGGGGAAGTCTTCCTCTCTCTGTTGCCTCTGGAGCAAGGTCCTTCTCATCAATCTTCCCCTGGATTAGAAGCTTCTCCACACAGGAACGCTTGGTCCAAAGGATGCACTCTGCTCCCTGTGCTGCCTTCTTGGTGGTATGAGGTCCCCATGTTTCTCTGCTCCTTCTCTTTTTTATATCTCAAAAGAATTGGCTCAAGGCGCAATCCAATTTTATAGATTGAGTCCTGCCTCATTAACACAACTGCCACCTATCCCCCCTCATTAACTTCATAGAGGCAGGATTTACAACACATAAGAAAATCACATCAGATGACAAAATGGTGGACAATCACGCAATGCTGGGAATCGTGGCCTAGCCAAATTGATACATATATTTTCGGGGGACACAATTCAATCCATGACACTGCCCAAATAATCTGAGAAGCTGGACTATCTGAAGAAGAATGCAGCCTCAGGACTGGAAGAAGACTCCTTAACAACCTGCAATATGCAGATGCTATAACCTCGCTAAAAATGAAGAGGACTTGAAACACTTATTGATGAAGATCAAAAACTACAGCCTTCAATATGGATTACACCTCAACATAAAGAAAACAAAAATTGTCACAGCTAGACCAATAAGCAACATCATGATAAACGGAGAAAATATTGAAGTTGTCAAGGACTTCATTTTACTTGGATCCACAATCAATGCACATGGAAGCAGCAGTCGAGAAATCAAACAACATATTTCATTGGGCAGATCTGTTGCAAAAGACCTCTTTAAAGTGTTAAAAAGCGAAGATGTCATTTTGAGGACTAAAGTGGGCCTGACCCAAGCAATGGTATATTCAATCACCTCATGTGCATGCAAAAGCTGGACAATGAGCAAGGAGGACCAAAGAAGAAGTACTGCATTTGAATTATGATGTTGGCCAGAAGAAGGAATAAATATGTCTTGGAAGAAGGACAGCCAGAATGTTCCCTAGAAACGATGATGGTGAGACTTTGTCTCATGTACTTTAGACATGTTATCAAGAGGGACCAGTCCCTGGAGAAGGACATCATGCTTAGTAAAGCAGAAGGTCAGCGAAAAAAGAGGAAGACCTTCAGTGAGATGAATTGACACAGTGGCTGCAACAAAGGCTCAATCACAGTAATGATTACAAGGATGGCTCAGGACTAGACAGTGTTTTGCTCTGTTGTACATAGAGTTGCAATGAATCGGAACCAACTAGATGGTACCTAACAGCAAGCAACAATAACTTCTTTGGTGAGGTGTCTATTACAGTGTTTTGGCCATTTGTTTAATTAAGTTGTGTATCTTCTTATTGAGTTCAAAAAGATATTTATTGTGGATACAAGTCCTCTGTCATATATGCATGTAAACATTTTCTCAGTCTTTGACTTGCCCTTCCTTTTTTAAGGGTATCTAAAAAAAAAAAAATTTTTTTTTTGAAGAAGAGTTCTCAATTTTTATTAAATCCAAATTATAAATTACTTTCTTTTATTTATAAAGTATTTTTTGTGTCATATCTAGGAAATTTTTGCATATCCCATGAAGATTTGTTTCCTATATTTTCTTTTAGAACTTACTAGTCTTGGTTTTTATGTTCAGAGTTATTACTCATTCAAGATAATTTTTCAGGCAAAAGTTAAGGTTCATATTTTTTTCAATTTGGATATCCAGTTGTTCCAGCACCACTTATTAAAAAGACTCCGTTTACCTTATGAAATGCCTTTGCATCATTGTCAAAAAATAATTAACTCTATATGAGTGTGTCTGTTTTTGGATTCTTTATTCTGTTCTAATTAATCTTTGTCTACTCATACCAATACCACACAGTCTTAATTAATGTAGCTTTATTGTAAGTTTTGAAGTCAAATGGATTAAATCCTCCAAATTCGTTCTTCTTTTTAAGATTGTTTCACCTATTCAAGGTTCTTCGTAATTCCATATAAATTTTAGAATCAATTTTCAATGTTGGCAAAAAGCCTGCTGCAATATATTGGTAATACATTAAATCTAAAGATGAATTTGGGAAAACTGAGAGCTTAAAAATCTCAAGTCTCTAAAGGCGTACACCAGCCCTGGGGCAGAGACTGGAAGGTAAGAGGGAAGCTGGTAATAGGGAACCCAGAGTTGAGAAGAGAGAGTGTTGACATGTCATGGGGTTGTTAATCAGTGTCATACAATAAAGTGTGTACTAACTGCTTGGTGAGAAACTAGTTTGTTCTATAAACCTTCATCTAAAGTTCAATGAAAAAAAAAGATGAAGAAGAAGAAGAAAAAAAAAATCTCAAGTCTCCCAACCCATGAACATGGTATATCTCTAGTTTTTAGGTTTTTATTCTCAGCTATGGTTTGTGGTTTTCAGTGTACTGTTCTTGCAACTATTTTGTTAAGCTTATTCCTAAGTGATACATATTCTTTGATGCTATTGTAACTGGTAATATTTTTAAAAATTTCATTTTCCATTTGTCCATTGCTAGAATATAGAAATCCAATTAAATTCATACATTAATCTCATGTCCTTCAAGAGAACCTGGGTTGTAGATTTTCAGGGATCAGCTCCGCTTCGATATGGAGCAGAACAAGGGGATGGTAGAAAATGGGTCCAAAGGAAAGTGGGACAAGACAATCACTAAACCCTTGTGGGCCTTTCTGACTCATGTTCAATATGTGGCAATGCATTTCTTCCCCTCCTGAGCCAGGCTCCTCAAATTTCTGGAGCTCCTGAGCCCCTGGAGATCAGTCTGTTCCCTGGAGTGTGTCTCTGCTGGAGTCCTCTTCCCCTCCCAGGCATCGCCTCTGGCAGGACTTCAAAGGGATCCAGACTAGCTTCCTCTCCCACATGGCCTACATCTGGCCTAAACACACATTCCTTTCCCCTCTCTTCCTTCTCTAAAAGGAGTATGGTTTATTCCCTCCACACAGTCCCCTGCTACAGTCCTCTTCATCTTTTTGACAACTCCTTGCTGTTTACCAACAACAGAGAAACCCAGCAGGCAGAATGATCCAGCTAGGCTAGAAATGAGGACACAGTGACAGGTTTCTCAAAAAAACAGTCTCAAGTCTCCCCTTCTCCATTTTGTTGATCCTTTTATAGACAACTCATGAGTTTGGGTGGCTTCTAACTGCTTCTCAGCCACCTAGCTTAAGGCTTCTGCTTGGTGATATTGACCTTCATTTTAGCATTTCTCGTCTATTGTATCTCGATCTCACAGTCAACACTTCAGATTTAACATCCTCCTATAGTTTTCCATGTGGCATCAAGCCAGTGTTAAGGAGCTGAGCAAGTTCAGAGCCCAGGAGAAAGCAGCAATTAAGTTAGCCAGGGTTAGCTAACTGCTGCAACAAATAACTCTGTATCAACAGTTTAATACAATACAGGTTGTCATAGTCCAGATTAAGTAACTGTGTAGTAAATAAACCTAACAGCTCAGCAGTTTAACACAATACTCCTGTCATGACTCAGGGCAAGTTGGCGGGGGAGAGGTGCTCGGCTTCACGTGGTCATTCTCACCTGCAAGGGAATGGTAAGTAGTCAGAGGGCTGTGTCCTTCCCTGACCCTGCTGTTCAGGGATTCCTCGCTGGTGCTCAGGGGCAGAGGCGATGCTGCAGCTCACTGTCAGAAGATAAGCTCCAGGACGCTTCTCTGGTGGCGCCTGAGGGTCCCTGGAGAACCACCCACATGACCACATTTTTTAGCCCAAAAAAAAAAAAGCTTTTTCTTTTTTTTCTATGTGTCTGGCAGACATCTAACTGGACATCAAAGAGATACCCAGGAACTTCAGCCATTATGTTAAAAGTTAGATAAGCCTTTCCTGTAAATCTCTGCTTTTTCTCTATGCCCAGTGATCCTTTTCTCCTAACACTCTGGTCTGCTGTTTGATTTATGCACAACCATCAACAACCATGTCAACGTTAGGCTGCAGCACTCTAGTTTTCTGAACCGAAAGTTGGAAGAGATGGGAAACAAAAAGAATGGAAACACCATTTTTAAACTCAAAAACTGAGTCCATGGAGCAACAGATTCAGAACTTTCTAAAAAACACAAACTAATTCTCCCTCTTGCCTGTTCTTTATTGAATTGGTCAGATCTGTTGACGCTCTATTGCTTCGTGGCGTGTACAACATGCCAAGTCTAAGTCGACATAGAAATGGCTTGATTTTGATTTTGCCACTATGACTCAGTCCTCACTTTGGAAAAGAAAGTACTTTCTCATGAATTTTACACTGACTCTAAAGCAGTTGAACTTGACATTTCCTTTTACTAAGAATCTTCACACGCAGCCTTTTACTAGAAGGCACTTTCTGAGCAGTCTGGGCGAGTCAATTACTGCTGCTGGCAGCGTTTCACGGAGTTTCACAAACTTCATTCCAGCCCCATCCTGACAGCACTTGGAGAGGAGAGACTGGCACTTTGGGGCCATGAAATGTCTTTTTTTCTTTTCACGGCTTAGTCATCCCCCATTTGTTTGGCAGTTATCTGTGGCCCCTTTGAAACGTTTCCATTTATGGTTAAAATCTGGTCTTCCGGGTTCGGTCACACAGACTGGAAAGCTTACTTAAGTGAACAGACAGCAGCAAGAGCTTCTCTTGAGAGCAGCCAAGTCAGGGCCTGGGCACCGATGGCTGCAGGGGCTCTGCTGAGACTGTAACTGTGAGGGAGGTCATCAGGTGGGGTGGCACCTCCTGCCAGAAGGTCTGCATTATTACTACGCTCCTTCCTGGCACATGTCACCATGTCCCCTCATATATGGAAGGAGGCCATGTGTGTAAAACACTCAGAACAGTGCCTGGCAGGGAATTGATGTTAGGCACGGTTATTGCTTTTATTGCTTAGTTTGTTCCATTAATATCTAATGCCTGGTGCCCTCATGAGAGGTTAAGAGCTCAGGCTGCTAACCAAAAGGTTGACAGTTTGAATGCACCAGCAGCTGCTTGGAAACCCTATGGGGGCAGTTCTACTCTGTTCTATAGGGTCGCTATGAGTCGGAATCCACTCGGTGGCAAAGGGTTTAGTTTTTTATCTTGGCCCTCATGAGACTGTAAGTCCCATTGAGACAGGAACTGTAGGCTGGTCACTGCTTAGTCTGTGTGAACCCAGCTGAAGTGCACACCTTGATGGGGCCTGGGTGACCACAGGTGGTTCTGAATGTCTGGAGACCAGTGAGCAGGTACAGCATGACCTGAAAACTGATCCTGAAGCCAATCCCACTGATCCTAGGGGCTTTCCACAGTGCACACTCCTCCTGAGGTCCTGTCCTCAAGCTCCTGGCCTTCCTTGTACCCAGAAATCTGGCTCTCATCTCTCCTCTCCGAGGATCCCAGCCCCTCAGGGAGCGCTCAGTTGTCCAATGACAACTCTTCTGCCTAGACTAGCCAAGGAGGAGCTGGGGCAGGAGATCTTTTGAGGCCTAACAGTCGTGAAGTGGTTTCCCTAGCTACCTAGTGAACCTCCCAAAGGAGAAATCATCCATCCTTCTGAAGCCAGTCAGCTAAAAGTGAAACCAGCTTTCAAAATAGCTATTTCTCCCTTTCTGTTACATTAAATATTAATTAAAGAAAAAAGTCTTTGGTCCCAGTCTCTGAGTTCTGTCACTTAAATGACAATCTCCCTGGAGAGCTGGGACTGTGCGTCTTCCCTACCATGATGGATGTCTAGCAGAAGGAAGGGAAGAAAGAAAGAGTAAACTGCACTAACTTGTATGCTCTCAAGCTGGTATCCATATCTCTCTTCAACAGACTTCTGTGCCTAGAACCATTGTCCCCTCCTAGGAAGGATAAAGCATTCCCACTGTTGGCTGTGTTTCCCTGTTGGATCCATGCAACAAGTCTGACCTATAAGCACGGTCTGGATCAGCATCTCTGGGCCTGGAAGGGAAGGTACACAGGGCTCATCTCTCTGTGCCCCTGACTGGCTCTTGCGCAGTCAGGTGACTCAAGCAGCAGGTGACATGGTCTTGCCATCTTTACCTACAGCAACAAAGGTTCAACGTGGACTTCCATATCTTCAGTATCAAAGCGTACTTTTCAAAAACTTAAAGCACGTACCTCTACACAAATACAGGATGAAGGCATGTCAGAGATTCTATCTGGCTCGTGAATGAGGGAACCAGTGAGATGGTAAGGCTGGTTCAAATGAGAATTAGAGGTGTGGCAATCATCAGTCCATCAGGAAAGACATTCTGAAATGAATTTGCTGAGTTAGAGACAAAACTGTTAATGTCCTACAGAGCAATAAATCCATAACCTTTAGAATTATCTATTCTATAAAACAGATAATTTGCATTCTTACCAAAGTCTGCAAGTCAACGTGACACTTCACAGAATCTGTGCTCTTAGAAAATGGCAGAGGTGATGATGTTGAACACAGGTCCAAAACCAGTTGCCATGGAGTCAATGACAACTCAGTTCCAACTCAGTTCCAACCCCCTGTATATCAGAGTAGAACTGTGCTCCACAGGGCTTTCAAAGGTTGTGATCTTTCAAAAGTAGATCACCGGAATTTTCTTCTGAGGCACCTCTGGGTGGACTTGAACCTCCAACACAGGCACACAGCCCTAAATAGTGCTTGAAGGGTCTGGGTAAAATGTCCCAAGTATGACACAGAAAGGACTCTTCACTCACCTGTTTGCCATATTTTCAAGTTTTAATAATGTTTCTTAACACCAGTCACAAAATACCAAAGAATACAAGCAAAGATGCTAGAGCCTGAATGCTAGCCTGAGGTCCCCCCTCTTTCCATGTGTCTGTGTGGACAAAGTTATTGCGCGCTTCTCTCTCTCTCTTCTTTGCTCTTTTTCTTGTGGGTTGTTGTAGTTCGGTACTGCTGAGTCAGTTCCTATTCATAGCGACTCTATGTAAAACAGAACAAAACACTGCCCGGTCCTGCGCCACCCTTACAATCATTGCTATGTTTGAGTCCATTGTTGCAGCCACTGTTGTCAGTCCATCTCGTTGAGGGTCTTCCTCTTTTTCACTGACCCTCTACTCTACTTTTCTCATGGATAGCCATCTCAAAAAACTCAAAATATTGTTGTCACTCATAGTATTTGTTTGGCAGAGCTGTATGTCTCACACTTAATCTTCAAAGAATAACTGAATGTTTTACATGTCTAATTAAAAGGACCTAATTTTTTTTTTTTTTTTAATGATTCTCAACTGAAAAGCAAGTCCCCAACCCACCCTTACACCCAGGAAGCACCCCGTAAAATACAACATGGCACAAACAACCACCAAGAAAGCTGAAGCGCCTGCACCCCAGAAATGTCTAAGATTACATGGGCAAAAATATTTGTTAATAAAGGAGTGCGCCACATTGCAAATTCATTTTGACATGATCCTGTGGGAGAGGAAGCACCTAACTCTTCCTTATAGCATCACATGGCTTAGCAGTCGGAGCACTCTGGCTCTGCGTCTGGACTCATGGTGACTGGCTTTGCATCCTCAGGCAAATCATATCCCCCCTCGGACTCCTTCCCCCATTTGTCACAGGACTTGCAGTTATGAAGAGATGGAGGAAAGGGTTTTAGTTTTGAGGGGAAAAGTAATCCAGGTAATAGCTAGTGTTGAGGGACCTGCCTTTTCCCTTCCAACTCCTTTTTTCCACCCTCAAAAGAGTTGTAAAGCTCAGAATTTCCAACTCTGAATTGCTTACTTCACCTTGTTTTTTCAGGGAGAAGGTGACTGATGTGAAAAAAGAAACATCGTGAGAGTCCACTCAGCCAAAGCTCACCGCGGAAAACGGGTCACAGGGTGACCACAGTGAGTCACTCTGGGTGGGAGAACCCCGCCCCCACCCCTGCTGCCAGGTCCTCTGGCCTTTCCCAGTGGAAAGGCTCCACTTCTCGCCAAGAAGGACAGGATGGCCTATCACAGGGGGAACACTTAAGGAAGTCAGTGCAACTCAATTCAATTGAAATTACAGGCTTGTTCCACTTTGCTGAATCCATGTTTGCCAGACCCCGTGCGCTCTGTAGGGTCGCGAAGGGTCGGAAACCACTCGACGGCACTGGGGTTTTGAGTGCGTTCTCTCAAAGGAGGGAGAAGACCACATAAATGTGGATGGTATCAGCAAACGTTTTCAAGCAGAAGTCATTTTTAGGTCTTGAAAGGTGATTGAGATCTAGACAGAAGGAGACAGAGGGCAAGGGTGCTGCAGAAGATGGGAAGAACATCAGGAAAATGAAGGGATAGGGCCTCATGTGACATCTTTGGAGAGTGGAGAACATCCAGTCCAAGCCACTTCTCCAACTTACAGATTCAGTTTGATGTTGGAAGGTGAGTATCACCTCATACTCAGCCTTTTTAGGCCAAACCCTTCCCATCTTTCTGACTTCGTGAGTTCTGTACAGGTTCCACCATAATCCCAGGGCCCCCAGGTTCGGAATCTCAGAGGCGTACTCAGCTCTCCCTCTCTCTTAAATTATCCATTTGGTTGTCTGTATAGACTTTGCCTCAGTCAGGGCACCTTCTCATGATCATCCCACTTTTTCCTTCACCATACCACTTCAGGCCCTCTACATGACTCCTGTTTGAGCTAGTATAGGACATTCTTACATTGTCTCCAAACTAGGCAGGAATTTTCTGGGAATTGACTTCCCTAACTCCCAGCTGTAGTGAGCACACCACACACACTTGTTGTTGTCAAGTCGATTCTGACTCATAGCAACCCTACAGGACTAGAAGAGTAGAACTGCCCCATAGAGTTTCCAAGGAGCGCCTGGTGGATTTGAACTGCTGACGTTTTGGATAGCAGCCACAGCACTTAACCACTATGCCACCAGGGTTTCTGCGGTAGTGATCACCACTCTGCATTTAGCATGGGTTCTACTTCTGGTTGTCCAGGAAAGCCCACTAGCTGAGAATTGGGTTTGAAGTGTGCTGTGAAAGACAGGCAGAATGAGATGGCTGAGCTCCACAGGTAGCTGAGAAATACCAGCATATCTTGTTTGGTCAGCAGGCATAGTCCTTTAGACAGGGTCACCAAAAAAATTAATTAAATTGTTTCAGGTTCTACTGAAAAAAAATAAGGTGGCACTCCTTTTTCCTCTTTCTTTCCTCTATCCTTGTTTCCCACACCCTCTTCAAGCACTGTCTACAAAAGAGAAAAATACAAAACTTGAGAAAGAAGAACTAAGTGGAGCCAACATTTTGAGAATTGAATTACTCACTGGTTTGTTTATGAAACTTCTTTATCATTAAGCTGTGAGACAAGCATAGACTAACACACAAACCTCAGAATCATTCTAGATCTTTGACTGAGGAAGCCCAGACAGTCTAACTCTATCCTGCTGCTGACTAATTCTTCAAGACCAAACTCTCCAAGCCTGAAGATTTCACCAGGAACCTTCCATGGCTTCTATTTTCTGGCATAATCTAAGCAGCACAGATTGGACAGGTGGGCTTTCCAACACCAGGTCCTTCACATGACCCTGGCAAACACTGCCTTTCATAGAATTTTCTAGTTTCCTGTGACTTTAATGTCCCTTCATGCTTTTCTTCAATTATAAGTCATAATAAGCCCCAGAACAAGCAGCTCTGCCTCCACCATGGGTGGTCGGTGGGATCCAGGACTACTGAGAAGTGTGGCCGGGGGTCTGGCCTGAGACTTATGAGGCAAAGAGGAACCTCACCCCAACTTCCTCAAGTATTCACATCCCAGCTTAAGAGCCCACTTGTCCCCACACCTCCAAAGAGTTCTCCAACCACAAATATGCTCAAGAAAAGGAAAAGCAAGCCAGGACCCCTCATCTGGAAGTGGTACCAGAAAATGATCACCTCTGGAAGCCAGTAGCCTAATTCCTACCCAGGAGGAGGAAATCCCAACCCTGCCAGAAGTCACGCGGGTCCCTGGAACAGACAAATTCCGACTCCACCCAGACTGCAGAGTCTTTGGGAAAGGAAGTTCTGTCCCTGCTGGAAGTCATGTGGGCCACAGACAGAAAGCCCACTGACAAGGTAGAGTCTAGAGTCTTTGTCTCACTCCCTACATGTTGAAACCCTAGTGGATGTTAAGAGTCCTACCAGTCCTGCCTAAGGGGTTGTCCCGGGCCTCTGCCCAGGATCAGTATCTGACAAGATAGCCCATCTCTGCGTCCTTCATACAGCATAGTGGGGTGGGGGTCAGCTAATTCTTACGACTCTCAAAAGAAATTCTGGCCCAGCCAACGATGTTGTTCACGGTAAGTACTTTGAGGCCACGCTCTGTATCTTAAGTCATTCTAAGGAGTGCTCCCTTGGGAGGCATTAGCAATGGCACTCAGAGCTGGCAAGAGGTGATGGAAATGTACATGCTGAGGCCCAGAGGTGGTGGCTAGCCACTTTACAGATAGACAAGAGCCAGAATTACCTCCCAGGGTAGTAACTGGCTGGCTACAGGGTCAAGACCCACTCACCAGCAAGCTTCTCTGGCTCCCTGCATGCACGGTTCTCTTTTTTCTGGGGCTGGGTTTAAGAAGAGAACAGCCCCACCCCTCTCTGTGCCCATGGAGAGAACATTGGCAGTGCCTGGCACCTTGTCTACTCTGGAAAGACTTGGATTTGCAGAAGGGCCAGATGGCAGATCCTGTGGGATGAATTAGAGCCCCACTGGCTCGATGCATTTGGCTATCTGCATTTTCTTTAAGGTCACAGCTTCCTCCTTTCTGGTCCCCTTATTCATGACATTTAATGCACTAATAACGACCCCTCCCCTCCTATTTATAACCACTTAGTAATGCAGACCAGCGTCTCTCTGTGGTTGGTGGTTTTATTTAATCCATTCAGTAATCTAATGCTAACAGTCAGCTCAGTGTGTTTCTGCCTGACACTGGCCGAGCAGTTACTTCATGAGGTGGCAACACTCCTGGCGCTGAGACGGGGGGGCAGCCTATTCTCACATGGAAAAACCAACGGGGCCCTTCCAATTCTTGAGTATGAGTGTATATGCGCACGCGTGGGTGTGGGTGGGTGGGGGCTGCCAAGCCAGACAGACTGCACCGTTATTTGAGCAAGGGCTGAATGTTTCTCCTTTCTCCGTTGCGCACAGACACTTTTGAAGTCCATTTGGATTTTTGTGGAAACTTCATTTTTTATTTCTCCCTCTTGTTTCTCTGGTAACATCAAAAACAAACACACACAGCTGTGTCACCTGGCACCCAGCTACATTTTTCCAGCAGACACCTAGGGCTGGAAAATCAGGAAGCCTCGCACTCCAGAAATCCAAGCTGACTCTCCCTTAACTCCTTATCCCCCATCAC
This sequence comes from Loxodonta africana, assembly GCF_030014295.1. Classification (NCBI taxonomy): domain Eukaryota; kingdom Metazoa; phylum Chordata; class Mammalia; order Proboscidea; family Elephantidae; genus Loxodonta; species Loxodonta africana. The sequence goes on from NC_087343.1 coordinate 228,538,136, forward strand.
ACTCCACCCCACACCCTGCCCCACCCACCCCCACAGAGGTGACTGGGCAAATTCTGGGCACCAGGGAAAAAGGCCCGTGGCCACTCTTTCCCATCTTCCCAGAAGAGCAGCTACTCCCCAGACCTCTATAGGGGGAAAGGAAAAAAAAACTCTGCTCCACATATCTTCCGACCTTGCTCATGATTTAAATACAAGAACAAAAAAACATCACAGCATCTGCCTTCTCTCTAACACCCAGAGCTTTTGATGGTGGAACAAGCTGTACCCTGAAGCTGAGGATTCCTTGTCTCCAGAAATCACAGAATTTTTGTTTCTGTAAAAATATCATTCCTTTATTCCAGGGTCTCACTGTAAAGCAAGGAAGCCAAAGAGCAAAGAGAAGGCCATATCACAAAATTGGTGGCAAATCCAGACAGAGGAACCTCACTCCTGTAATCCCTCCAATCCCTCCTTCACAGAATGGCCAATCCCCAGGAAGATAAGGCTGCTGCATATACAGGCTGCAGGCTCCAGGAGTTAGCTGCTTCTCCAGTTGTTTTTGCTGACTTGTTCTATTTTTGTCCTAAACAAGGAAGTTCATATTTCTACCCCATTTGGAATCCCAAATGTGTACTCTAACAATACAGCAACTTTTTCTAACACACACCACCAAATCAATGAAATTTTCTTTTTTTAACTCATTAATTCAACAAATGGTTTTTCACAACTACTATGAACAAGGCATTGTTCAGTACTGAGGTGGTGGTGGAAATGCAAGGATGAATGAGACAAGGTGTTGACCCTCAGAGCTCTGTGAGCTCCTTAACTAGTAAAGCAAACAAATACATGGGTACTAAATGCAATGTAGGGTTTTAAGTGTTATCACAGATCTGTTTGGAGATTTTCTCCACCTCTGCAGTATTTTAAAGGGTAAGAATGTTGCTTTGGCCTCTCAGCAAAACAATTTAATATGTATATTACTTTAGCCTCACCCAAAGGTAAAATAATTAAACCAATTATGAAAATCCCCAAGTGTCCTGATATTCTCAGTTAGTACAGTCATTGTTCCCAGCCACACCTGTCTTTGTATCACCTTTGGCACTTGTTCAGCCACTTTCGGCCTCTGTTGGACTGGATGATAGCAAAAGACTCCCAATTTATCCTATTATTGTTTTTTAGACACAGCCTTCTCGTTTTTTCTCGAGCACCTACCATATACTCAATGAGAGTATATACAAAGGTAAGTACATTGTAATTTTACAAATTTATAACAAAGTTTGGAGAAAGGATTTCAGGCAAAATAATAATTTGAAGTGATTTGTAACTCTCCCTTCTAGGATCCCTTTAAAAACATATCTGGGTTAAAAATTCCTCACCCCCTTAAAAAATATTTTCAGACTGGAAACAAGGGGAGAAATTGGGCTGCCAGCTGGTAACTTTACAGCCTTTCTGTAAGTGATAAGCCAGTCAGGACTGGCTGAAGGCCATCTGTGGCTCTCCTCCTGTGAGTGAACCATGCCCAGGACCAGTGTCAGAGGGGAGGGCAGACCTGAAGAAGTCTGGGAACGTACACGCCACCCAGACGCTCTTGGCTTTACCGAGAGATGGTGGCATTTGGATCACATAAGCAGTCATGGAAACCCCAGGATTTTTTCCTGGGCTAGAAGCCCTAGCTGGCACAGTGCTATAGCTCCCTTCCAGCACTGTCTGCAGCTCCTGCTCCTGTGGTATTCCTCACTGGATGCTGGGTCCTAAAGTGGACACATAAACTCAGGGTAAATCTTTCTCCTTTAACTGGCTACAAAGGAATACTTCAATTTCATTTCAATTCCAGCTTGATCAAAAGTGATAATCTACTTGTCCAGAGACCTCCTTCAAAAGCACTGAATAAAGAAAAATCACTGGTCTTAATAAATTCTACCATTCCAAAAGAGAGAGAGAGCAAGAGAGACAAGATGTGTTAATTCAAGTTTGTAAGAAACAGATGCCAAGATGTTAATTCAGGTTTGCAAGAAACAGATGCCAAGATAGGATTAGACATGCAAGAGATGTATTAGGGGAAATGTCTGTGAAAGATAAAGGGGAAAGAAGCCAGAAGAGGCAGGCATAATGCTGATCTGACCCCTGGGAAGGGGGTAGGGGAGAAAGGAAGACAGAGTAGGAAATCTGGACTAAAGCACAGTTCCACATGGAGAATTCCAGAGCAAATTCACCCATTAACAGAGTCCTGTGTGTCATTAAAATGGACCTACATTAGTATCCCTGCTGTGCTGAGTCATTGGGTGGGTGTGTCCCTGCAAAGTGTGGCCCTGGTGTACATGCGGTGAAGAATCTAAGAAAGATGTTTTCTCAGGCTGTCAATCAATTATGTTCCCTGCACTGGGAATCTGGGAGGTGCATTTTCATGACCTCCACATTCACTCCTTGCACTGCAAAGATCTACTTCTCAACACAGGTTCAGGGAGCAATTTCTCCACGATCTCCAAGTGTCCCTCTTCCAGGGAGGTGAGTGGAACAAGCTATGTCCCCTATCATTAAAGTTGGTCGAACTCATTCTCTCTCTCCTCCACTCTCCATTCTGAATTCTGCTCACCCTCAGCCATCACCTCTGCAGGTCTTGAACCTTCATTCTTAAGGAGTCTGAGCCCTTGGCAAGGAAACTCTTCTCGGGTCAGGGTCCACTCACAGTTACAGTAGGGAAAGGGAGTGCCAAGGGGCACTTGAGTGGATCACTGTGTTCCACACATATCCCTCTCAGTCCTCATGGTATAAAAGCAGTTCTACCTCCTGCTGTTGATCACAGTCAATTCGCCTGCCAAGATGGTGAATCCTCTTCTTGCTACTGGTCCCTGGGCATAAGGAATTCAAAGTTCCCTGGTGGAAGCCATAAGTTATATAGTTCAGAGGGATCCTTGCTGTATCTGCTTGAAAGAGCATGCCCATTTTGGAGACCAGGACCTCTAACCTTTCAAAACCCAGAGTTGCAGGGATGAGACAAGAAATGCGAAATCCCCCAGTGGGCCACTGAGAGTGAAGGTAAGTGAGGTTACTTTTGCTTCCATTCTTTAGTTCCTAGGCCTATATATGTTTCCTATTGGAGACACAGAACCATAAAAAATTCTCTGGTTTAATGCCAATACTACAATCCAAAGGATAATGCTTCAAATCTTCCTTAAAATGCTGCTCTAGCATTCTCTGAGCCTTGCTACCCTGGGCGGTGTAGTATGTAACATGACTAGTGAATCCCGTGATCATGAATCCCCCTCCCAAACTCCTTTGCTATGAAGTGGGCCCCCAATTGAATGCTATGCTTGTGGGATGCCAGGCATTCTGTAAGCCCCTGAAGAGTGGTGCTGGCAGAGGCTCTATGAGCAGGAAAAGTAAAACCATACCTGGAATATATGACATGTAGTCTTTTCCAGGATGGAGCGGCCTAATGTAGTTGGTCCCCTTGAGGAAAAGTGCCATAATGGGGGTTCAGTGCTGTTCTCTGATATCTGAGAATTTGGTCATTCAGAGGTAGTTGGCTCCACCTTGGATGTGGATGTCCATTATGTTGAACCCATGCCTAGCCTCGATCTCTACCACTGTGGCCACTCCATTCAAGTGCCCATCATGCTGATTCTGGGCTAACTGATAAAGAAGACTGACTAATGTCTAATGGCCAAGTCATTTTCTTTACTTGGTTGTTCTGGACCTTTTCTGTGGTGAATGTTTTCTGGTGGGTGTTAAGGAATGGTACAAAAATCTTCACACTTCGTGCCCACTACAAAATACCCATTCACATGCCTCTACCCCAGAACACCTCATCTCTAATCTTCTAGTTTTTTCATTCTAGGTTCCTGGCCAGACAGCCTAGCTACTTCCCACTGCCCAGGAATCTGCATATATTCTCATCTCCAGCCATTTCTCCTGCCACACGAAGTCAATGATCAGGTGCACTGCTTGAAGCACTGCCCATTGGGCAAATTTTCCTTCCCCATTGTCTTCAAAGTTAACTTTGAATGTGGCTGGAATGCAGCTGCCATCCAGTTTCAGCTTGCTCCCGTAAGCAACTGACCCCATCTATAAACCAAGCTCCTTCATCTGGTCATACAGAGCCTCTATAAGGCCATAGGCATGAGCTGGAGAAGAGGCATTGGTATGATTGCTTTGGGTGGCATGGGTATCTGGGCTACCTGCTCATGTGTGTTACTTATGTACTCTGGACATCTTTGAGACTAATCCTGAATAAACCATTTCCATATTTTGAAAAACTGCTGCTGGACCTATCTGAATTTATAACATGGTGGAGCCAACAGATCTCACCTTATCATGAAAAGTTTCAGATGCATGGTCATTTGTTGTCTCCTGGCCAAGCATCCGTCTCTATCAAGGCCCTGTAACATTCCAGGAGCTGTTTCTCAAAAGGCATGTAATCCTCTGCTATGGATGAATGAATCTGATCCAGAATCCTTCTTGCACGATCTGCATAATCTCATCAATGTTATTGATCAGTATGATGTTCTGTGTAATGCCAGGCAGTCCAGATATTTATGGACTATATTGTGACAAAGGACAGAATAGTTAACCTAACCCTGAGGCAAAACTGCAAGTGAATATTTTAGTCTATTCCATATGATTTTTAACTGTGTCTGAGAGTCTTTCTAATTGAAATAGAAAAAAATACATTTATGAAATCAATGGCCACATACCACGTACTGAGGTCTTATTAATCTGCTCTAGCAGCAATACTGGAACCTGTACATAGACCAAGAGGCAGTCGTTCTAACAGGAAAAGGGTATACTGAGTTTAAAATCAGAAAAGGTGTGTGTCAGGCTTGTATCTTTTCACCATACTTAATTCAATCTGTATGCTTAGTAGATAACCTGAGAAGTCGGACTATATGAAGTACACAGATTCAGGACTGGAAAAAGATTCATTAACAGCCTGCGATATGCAGATGACATGACCTTGCTTGATGAAAGCAAAGAGGACTTGAAGCACTTACTGATGAAGATCAAAGACTACAGCCTTCAGTATAGAGTACCCTTCAACATAAAGAAAACAAAAATCCTCGCAACTGGACCAATAAGAAACATCATAATAAACAGAGAAAAGATTGAAGTTGTCAAGGATGTCATTTTACTTGGACCCACAATCAACACCCATGGAAGCAGCACTCAAAAAATAAAATGACACATTGCATTGGGCAAATCTGCTGCAAAAGACCTCTTTAAAGTGTTTAAAAGCAAAGATGTTACTCTGAGAACTAAAGTATGCCTGATCCAAGCCATGATATTTTCAATCACTTCATATGCATGCGAAAGCTGGACCATGAATAAAGAAGTGTTTCGTTCTGTTGTACGTAGGGTTGCTGTGAGTCAAAACCGACTCAACAGCACCTAACAACAACAGCAACAGTGATGCCAAGGCTGCATTTGAATCACTACTTGTTCGAGCTTGTGGCAGATTGTAGGCATTCTCCAGGATCCACGCAGTCACTGAAGGGGAGAATTTAAATGTAAATATGATAGAGACCCTGTGTAGTTTCGGTCTCAGATGATGGCACTAACCTCTGCCGCTCTCTCTGGGATGCAATATTATTTGTGACTTACTATCTTGGGTGGGGTGGGAAGCAGTTTCAGAAGTTTCTGCTTGGCTTTTCTCACTATTATATTTCTTACCCCACAGGTCAAGAACCCATTGTAGAAGTTCACCCCAGCTGCCAAGTATATCAATTGCAATTATACACTGAAATACTGAGGAAATGACAACTGCATGGGTCTATAGACCCAGTGAATGCATTGTGAGATCCCTGCACTGAAGTCTATTTATTACCTGGCCCCTATAAGCCTACATTCTAATAGGAGGCCATGATAACATTTAGGTCTCTGAACGTCAGTGTCATCTCAGATTCCTGTGTCCAATAATCCTCAGCCTGCAGGCATGCAAGTAGATGGCTCTAGGTCACTTTCTTCCTATCTATCCATCTGTATCTGTGTTAAGTTAAACATGAGCTCATATTGTCTCGAACTCTAAACCAGTGCCTCAGGTTCTTTCTAGATTTCCTTTCATGTTTATGTTCCCTCTCCAACAGTGACAAACCTAGTGCACCTATCTACCATTCATTTACTTATAAAGAGCTCTGGTGGAGCAGTGGTTAAGAGCTGTGGCTGCTAACCAAAAGGCTGGCAGTTCGAATCCACCAGCCGCTCCTTGGAAACCCTATAGGGCAGTTTTACTCCATCCTATACAGTCACTATGAGTCAGAATCAACTAAACAGCAACGGGTTCATATATATATAAGGAGTTGGGGGGCACAAGTGGTTTGCTATCAGCTGTCAACCTAAGGTTGGCAGTTTGAGCCCACCCGATGGCTCCTCAGAAAAAAGGTCCTAGTGATCTGTTCCATAAAGATTACAGCCAAGAAAACCCTATGGAGTAGTTCTACTCTGTAACACACAGTGGGGGCTGACTCGAAGACAGCAACAACAGTATACATATAAAGTAGGTTCAGAACTGTTAACCTGTACTCCTGTGAAAAACAAATTTACCCAGAAAAATAGATCAGAGGATTATCTTCCACTGCTGGTGAGAGGGGTACAGCATCACTAAGAAGTTCAGCAGTTGCTCCCCACATAGGCCAGGATTGATGGTAGGAGAGGTGGTCTTGTTCATATCCATAGAGCTGGGCTTGTTCATACCCATAGAATGATGGAGCCCCAAAATAATAGGGAACATGTAGCAGTACTTAACCACCAGAAGTTAGGAGGCTGCAATTATCTTACTGGCTGCCAGGGCCACAGTGGCAGCAGCCAAGTGGGTTTGGCCCACAGGGAGCAGTGGAGATGGTTAATACAGCATGGCATCCCTAGGAGGGACAGTGGAAACAAAAAAGTTAAGGCAGTTATAGGAGACCCTAGAGAGGAGGGATCATGTCCATCTTGTTCACTGATATGTCTCCAGAGCCCAACACAGGGTCTGGCCCAGAGCTGCTCAATTATAATCTGTATAGTGTATAATAAATAAATGAACAAGTGGATGGTTAGCAAATTTACAAGTCTTGCTAGCCAACTAAATGTAGGGAGGTGGATGATAGATAGGAATATAGGTTCAACCATCAAAAATGCTGGATTAAATTGGATAAATATGCCAAAGATTAATTCAACGACCTTACTGAATAACACCCAGAAGAGTTAGTTAGGGTTCCTTAAAAGCCCTGGGTTTCTCTTGGCCACTCACATGAGTTTTCATGACATCCAGAAGCCTTGCTTGATAATTGCCGACTCCTTTGAAAACAAAATCTCCAAACATCATTCCAGTGAATCGCTTGTGGTCATGTTTCCTTAGGTTGGATTGGTCCTTCTCTTTTAAATACAAATGTTGGTGGAAAGTTATGCTCTTTCAAAACTGGATGAACTGTCATTTTCTTAAAGGGTGGTAAGTTTTGTTGCAAGAAGGTGGCAGGGCTATGCAACAGACTGGATCTCATAATGTGTTCTGTGATTCAACAAAAATTCAACAATGTCAAATGCCTTGTCCTGCCCTGATGCACAGTTGTGGTGGGAGAATGGTCTGGGCTTTACACCTCGCATCCAGACTAAGTAAAGACCTTGAGCCCAGAACATTCTCTGATGAGGAGACTGGGAAGTGGGTCTCCTTCTCTCTCCCAGTTGCTTCTCCTTATCGGAGAAGTCTTCACCCTGTTCTGGGCACAGAGTAACTTTCTCTGTCTCTTGCCCTTGCGCAGGCACCATATGACACCTGGCCAACCCCACTTCTACATCTACTTCTGGCAGGGAGGGAGCAGAGTCTCTTGTACTTTGGCACAAGATGGGGAACATGCCAGATTATAGGAGCCAGTTTTGAGGGGTGGGCTGAAGGGGAAACTAGCTTTGAGAGGCTGAACATGAGCACCCTTATGCAGTCTATTAGTCCACTACAGTTTGCTAAGTCACCCTTATGTAAGTCCCTGACATGCAGCCACTTTTGTCCACTACCACTATAAAACCTCTCCCCTTCCAGTGCAGAGTATGTAGATCTGCTTTGTCCTGTGACCTCCCAGGACTCACATCTTATGTAAGTCTCCCTAATAAACTCCTTTGCTGCCACCCTGGGGTTGCCTGCCTTTTTCTTTGGTCTCTCGAGCCCTCCATTTTTGGAAGCAAGTTTCACATGATCGGTCCATGCCTGGACAACCTGAAATCCTTCACTCTCACTGTGAATTCCTCTTGGGGACTAAGGCACTGAGCATGTATGAAACTTTTCTCTGGATGGGACGACATACCTCTCCACGGTCTCACATTAACAATGGGCCCTGAGGGCCTGGTACCTAGGATTAAAAAAAAAAAATTAAAAACTCATTGCTTCCGAATCAATTCCGACTCACAGCTACCCTATAGGACAAGGTAGAACTGCCCTATAGGGTTTCTAAGGAGCAGCTGGTGGATTTGAACTGCCGAACTTTTAGTAAGCAGCCAAGGACCAGTACTCCACTGTGGCTCAAGGTAAGTGTGGTAGTAAAGACCCAAAGAGTCAAGAGATCAGTGCTTTCAGGTGGGGTAGTAAAAGCTAGTGAGAGGCAAGAGCTCTGGGGTGCTGGTCAGACCGAGGAATTCTGTTTGTTGTTGTTGTTAGGTGCTCACAAGTCAGCTCTGACTCAGCAACCTTATGGATAACAGAACAAAATACTGCATGGTCCTGTGCCATCTTCGTGATTGTTGCTATGTTTGAGTCCATTGTTTTGGCTATGGTGTCAATCCATCTCATGGAAGGTTTCCTTCATTTTTGCTGACCTTCTAATTTACCAAACATTATGCCTTTTTCTAGCAGTTGGTCTTTTAAGCAAACTGAAGTCTCACCATCCTTGTGTCTAAGGAGCATTCTGATTGTATTTCTTCTAAGGCTGATTTGTTCGTTCTTCTGACAGTCCACAGTATATTCAGTATTCTTCACCAACACCATGGTTCAAATGTATCAATTCTTCTGTCTTCCCTTTTCATTGTCCAGCTTTCACATGCATATGAGGTGAAAGACCACAGCTTGGCTCGAAAATAGAACAAAATCATTGTTGTGGAGTCAATTCTGACTCATGGTGACCCCATGTGCTACAGAGTAGAGCTACTCCATAGGATTTTCTTGGCTGTAATCTTTACAGAAGCAGGTAACCAGCCCTTTTTTCCGTGGCACCACTGGGTGGGTTCACATTGTCAAGATTTAGGTTAGTAGTTGACTGCAAACCATTTGTGCCACCCAGGGACCTGCATGACTTGGGCCAGGTGCACCTTAGTCATCACAGTGACATCTTTGCTTTTTAGAACTTTAAAGAGGTCTTTTGCAGCAAATTTGTGCACTGCAATGCATTGTTTGATTTTTTGACTGCTGCTCCCTTGGACATTGATTGCTGATCCAAGTGGAATAAAATCCTTGACAACTTCAATTTCTTCCTCATTTATCATGATGTTTATTGCTGTGAGGATTTTTGTTTTTTTCAGGTCAGGTGTAATGCATACTGAAGGCTATAGTCTTTGACCTTCATCCATAAGTGCTTCATAGAACTCTGCACAAGTCCCTAAAATCCCAAACCTCAGTGTCTTCACCCCTGAACTCATAACTGCTCTAGCTACCCAGAGAAATGCAAATGTAGTTAGGAAAGTCCTAGGATCAGAGTGAGAAATACTAGGTTCTGACCGCAGCTCTGCCATTTGTTCTGTATAGAATTTTGTGAAAGTATATTTTAAGCGTTACTGTCCTCATCTATAAGATAAGAACAACAGTTCCCCTAACTCAACAAAATGTTGCTGTGAGGCTCAATTGAGAAAACATAAGGGTAAGTGCTTTGCAACTATTAAATAAAACAGCATTTTCCATGGATTATAAACATGATTAAAATTAAGTGTGAGAGTATATAAAAGACAATAAGCTCGTGTTGGAAAATACCAAGAGACGGAAGTGTTTTTTTTTTTCCTTAAATTGCCTAAAAGAAATAAGAAATGATCTAAACAACTTTATTAAAAGAAAGAGATTATCAGAGTGCATAAAAATCCAAAACAGAACAATATTTAGAGAAATGCACCTTAAATATAATGACACAGGTAAAAATAATGGGATGAAAAAACATATGCCATGCAAATATTAATCATAAGGAATCTGGAGCTTCTATATCAATACCAGACAAATTAGACTCGGGACAAGCAATACTATGAGGAATAAAGTGTTACATCATGATTATGGTGTCAGTTTATCAAGAAGACACAATCTGAAATAGATATGCACCTAACAGAAAGGTTTCAAAATACATGAATTAAAAACTGACGGACCTAAAAAGAGAAATAGACAAATCCACAATTATAGTGGAAATTTCAACACTCGTCTCACAGTAATTGGTAGAGCTTACAGACAAAAATTCAGTATGGATATAAAGGACTTAATCAGCACTATCAATTAACTTGAACTAATTGCTATTTATAGAAAACTACACTCAACAACAGCAGAATAAACCTACTTTTCAAGTGCAAAAGAAACATTCACCAACAGAGATCACATGCTGGGCTACAAAACAAGTCTCAATAAACTTAAAAGCCGTGATTCATACCAAGTATATTCTCTGATCACGGTGGAATTAATCTAGAAGTCAATAACAAAAAGATATCTGGAACCCCCCCAAATATTCAGAAATTAAACAATACACTTCTAAGCAATACTTAAATCAAACATTAAAATAAAAAAAAAAAAAACCTAGAAAATATTTTGTACTAAATGAAAATGGAAGCACAATATATCAAAATAGGTGGTATAGCTAAAGCAGTATTTTGAGGAAAATATATAGCTTTATACACTTAAATCAGAAAAGCAGAAAGGTCTAAAATTGAGGAACTAAACTTCTATTTTAAGTAACTATAAAAAGAAAAACCAAAAGTAAGTAGAAAGAGAGGGGGGTATTCAATGAAATAGAAAACAGACCAAAAAAAAAAAAAAAATAGAGAAAATCAATGAAACCAAAGCTGGCTCATTGAAAATATCAATAAAATTGATAACATCTAGATACATTGATCAAGATTAAAAAATGAAAGCCACAAATTACCAATATTAGGTATAAAAGATCCACCACTACAGACTTTACAGATATTATAGAATAATAAAAAATATTATGACTTTTATTCCCCCAAAATTGACAACCTAGACAAAAAAATCCTTGAAAGACAGAAATTACCAAACTGAATTAAAAAAAAAAAAAAGAATATCTGAATGTTTCTCTATAAAGAAATTAATATGATTATAAAAAATCTTCCTCAAAGGAAGCTTCAGGTCCAGATGTCTACCCTAGTAAATTCTGTCAAATAGTTAAGGAAACAGTAAAACCAACCTTTCACAAACTTTCAGAAAATAGGAAAAAATCTCCAAATCATTTTACAACATGAATATTCCCCTAATATCAAAAACAGTCAAAGGCATTACAAGGAAAGAACACTACAGACCAATATCTCTCATGAACATGAGTGAAAATGTCCTTAACACAACCAAATTTAGCAATATATAAAAGTAATAATACATCATGATCAAGTAGGACTAATTCCAGAAATGCTAGACTTAACCTTCAAAAAAGTCAAGCAATGTATTTGCCATATTAATAGAATAATTTTAGAAAGAACAACTTGATCATCTCAACAGAAGCAGAAAAAACATTTGTCAAAATTTAACAGCTATTTGAAATAAAAACTCAGAAACCAGGAAATAGTAGGGAACTTCCTCAACTTAGTATAGGATCTCTACAAAAATCTTACAGCTAATGTTAATTTAATGTGAAAAACTAAATGCTTTCCTCTTAAGATAAGGAACAGGAAAGAACGAACACTCTCACTTGTATTCAACATTGTATTAGAAGGTCTAGCCATTGTAATAAAGCAAGAAAAATAAATACAAGACAGAGTTCAGAAAGAAAGAAGTAAAACTGTATGCGCAGACAACACGACCACATACCTAAAAAACCTCCAGGAATCTACTAAAACTAACAGATGAATTTAGCAAGTCACAGAATAAAAGATCAATACGCAACAATTTTTTAATTGTATTTCTATATTCTGGCAACAACCAGAAACTATAGTTTTTAAAATGTATTACAATAATTAAAGCAACAAAAAAAAGAAATGCTTAGGGATAAATTCAACAAAATCAGCTTGAGAGCTGTACTCTTAAAAACTACAAAACCCTGCTCAGAAAAATTAAAAAAAAAAAAAACTAAATAAATAAAGGGATAAGCCATGTTCATGCTGCCTTCAATAGTTGTTAAAATTAAATTTTCTCCAAAGTGATATACAAATTCAAAGAAATTTCAATCAGAATTCTAGAATTCTTTTTGAAAAATCAAAAAGCTGTTTCTAACATTTATATGGAAATGCAAAGAACCTAGAACAGCCAAAACAACCTTGAAAAATAACACAGTTAGGAGGACTTAACAACCTGACTTCAAAATTCGCTGAAAAGTTACAGAAATCAAGAGAGCATGGTATTGACCTATAGTTAGATATACAACCTTTTTGCCATTAGTTGCTGTCAAATTGGCTCCCACTCATGGCGACCGTTGTTACCTCGTCCTGTGCCATTTCCATGGTCCTTCATATGTCTGAGCCCACTGTTGAGACTCTTTTGTCAGACCGTCTTACCGACCGTTTTCCTAACCCTCTACTTTACCAAACATGATGTCCTTTTCTAGTGATTGATTTTTCCTGATGATGGCTCCAAAGTAAACATGGTCTCACCATCCTCGCTTCTAAGGAGGATTCCAGTTGTATTTCTTTTAAGATTGATTTGTTTATTCTCTGACAGACCATGGTATATTCAATATTCTTCACCCACACCAAAGTTCGAAAGCATCATTTCTTCTTCTGTCTTCTTTTTTTTCATTGCCCAGGTTTCACATGCATATGAGATAGCTGAAAAGATAATGGTTTGGGTCAGGCACACCTTAGTCATCAAAGTGGCACCTTTACTTTTTGGAACTTTAAAGAGGCCTTTGCAGCAAATTTGCCCAATGCACTACGTCACTTGATTTCTTGACTGCTGCTTCCATGGGTGTTGATTTTTGATCTAAGTAGCATGAAATCCTTGACAACTTCAATTCTTCTCCATTTATCATGATTGGTCCAGTTGTGAGGATTTCCATTTTCTTCACGTTCAAGTGTAATCCATACTGAAGGTGGTAGTCTTTGACCTTCATCAGTATGTGTTTCAAGTCATCTTCATTTTCAGCAAGCAAGATTGTGTCATCTGCAATCACAGGTTGTTGCTGAGTCTTCCTTCAATCCTGATGCTGCATACTTCACATAGTTCACCTTTTCAGATTATTTGTTCAGCATGCAGATTGAATAAATAAAGTTAAAGGATACAACCCTGCAGCATACTTTTTCCAATTTTAAACCTTGCAGTATCTCCTTGCCCTATTGGAACCACTGCCTCTTGATCCATGTACATATTCCACACGAGCACAATTAAGTGTTCTGAAACTCCCATTCTTTGTGATGTTAACCTTAATTTATTGTGATCTACACAGTCGAATGCCTTTGCATAGTTGACAAAACACAGGTAAGCATCTTTCTGGTATTCTTTGCTTTCAGCCAAGATCCATCCGACATAATCAGTGATACCCCTGTTCTACATTCTCTTCTGAATCCAGCTTCAACTTCTGGAAGTTCCCTGTCAATATACAGCTGCAGTCCCTTTTGAATTATCTTCAGCAAAATTTTGCTAGCATGAGACATTAAAGATTATTGCTCAATAATCTCCACATTGTATTTGATTGCCTTTCTTTGGAATGAGCACAAATATGGATCTGTTCCAGTCAATTAGCCAGGTAACTGTCTTCCAAACTTCTTGACATAGACAAGTGAGAGCTTCCTGTACCTTCATCTTCACCAAGAAGGGAAGCCTCACCACAGACCCCTTGCCCAACCCATGCAGGAAGGCAACCGGGGCTGAAATAGCCACTGATGGTTTTTCTATGTTGTTAGCTCCTCTTGGGATTGTCAAGCCTGGGAAAGGTGGCTTCAGTTGGGGAAGTGTCAAGAGCTGAGGAGTAGAAGCTTCAAGGTGGGCAAGGCCACCCCACATCTGCCTCAGCCAAACAAAGACAGGGCAAACCATGGGCATCCGAGGACCCTGGCCATCTTTCCTGCATGGGCAATGGGACCCGCAGCTCAGAGTTTCCGGCACCCAACACGGATGAAGAGCAGAAAAGGCAGCCCTTGTCCTTGAGGGACCTCATCAAAGGCAACTGCTGGGGCCTTAGGATTGAAGCCCCAGGACCAGGCTGGGCAACGGACATCTCCTGGCTCCTCCCAGTGCCTCAGTAGACTACAAAGCCTCCTAAGATCTCTCTGGAGATGGGGCCAGAAATTCCCAGCAACCAAAGTTAAATAGCAATCCCCACAGGGCAGACCTGACCTAGCTCCCAGGCTGAGTTCTAGGAAATCAAGGACACCACATTCTGTACAGCTGAAATCTGCCACAGTGGGAACCCATAAGATGCCCACAGCCATGCCTTGCAAAGGGGCCCGGCCCACTGATCGTCAGCTCATCTGCAGACCCATGGAGGCAAGTGAGGTAGCCCCAGATGCGGGGTCCAAATCCCCAGTGGCTGCTGTCCAACTTTCTCGCAAATCAGGTTGCTCTCGCCCAAAACTGATTTTCTCACTTATCAAAAGTGGGCACAGGGTCCTAGCAGGAAGCCAAAATGAGTCCCCAAGACTGAGCACAAGTGGTTCTCGGACTCCAGACTCCCCCGCAACTGCACACCCTGGAGCCTGTGCCCACTGGCCCAACAAAGTGTGATAATTCAAACAGACCGGCACGTGACTCAGGAGGCCACCCCCCTCACACACGCACACACAGACTACTCGAATCTCCCTCAGAGGTGTTTTTACAGGGCTTGCTTCCTGTGTTCCAAGCGTGGCCTGGCCTACATGTGGTGTGCACACAGCTGACCTCACCTGTCCTGTCCTGGAGTATTCTGGAAGCCCCAGGTGTGCACACTCATCCTGACTCTGGAGTGCCACCACCCTGACTTCTCATTCTTCTTGTTTACCCAGCACACCCAGCACATCCCCATCAAGCCTTCACGTCCCTCTCCCAGGACACAGTCCAGGAGCTACAGTGATCAGTCAGGGCCAGAGCCAGGCTACAGCCCTTCATCCCTACTGCTCCAGCCATGGGCCCTTGGGCCCGGGCTCTGCTTTGGGAGAATGCAGCGGGAGCAGACAGTCATAAACCATGAGCGGGTCTGACCCCCTTCCATCCATTGGGCACTCCGTAGCTCAGTTGAAAAGCAGCCTCAAGTTCCAGGATCGGCTCCTACCCTGGGGGCCGTGGGTGTGCTCTATGAGTGTGTGCCAATGAAGGAGGTCCCACTGCTCACCCTGGTGTCTGCACCATCAGGCCGCGTGGCTTCGCCTCCTGTCAGCCTGTCCTATCTTCATCCTCCTTCCCTGGAAAATGCTCCAGATATGTTGTCTTGCCACACCCAAGTGACCTCTGGCTTCCCAACTCTAGAAACCACCACCAGATGTCCAGAGGAGTCGTCACAAACTGCTTCCAGGATCCAGAAACCAGTTGGTACGGACACATCCACAGAGCCGGCCCCATGAGAACTGTGGAGGTCTTGAAGCTCTGCCCAGGAAGGCTGTAAAAGGACAACAAAAGTGCAGGGCAGGCTGCAGGGGGCACTGATGGTGGGGCTGCTGGCCTGTCAAAGAGAACGTGACCACAGGGGCCTGAATGAGTGTCCTGGGGCTGCCATACAAAGTACCATGCACTGGGTGGCTTGTAAGTACAGAAATTTATCCTCTCACAGTTTTGGAGTCCAGATGTTTGAAATCAAGGTGTTGGTAAGGCCATGCTCCCTCCAAAGGCTCTAGGGGAGGATTCGTCTTTGTCTCTTCCAGCTTCTGGTGGCTCCAGGTGTTCCTTGGCTTGCAGCTGCATCAGTCCAATCTCTGCTTCCATCTTCACACGGCCATCTTCCCTCTGTGTCTGCCTGTGTCTCTTCTCCTTTATAAGGACACCAGTCATGTTGGATTAGGCTCATCCAGTATGGCAACCCTGGTGGTACAGTGGTTAAGAGCTGGGTTGCTAACCAAAAGGTAAGCAGTCCGAATCCACCAGCCGCTCCTTGGAAACCTTATGGAACAGTTCTACTCTGTCCTATAGGGTCAGTATGAGTCAGAATCAACTTGACAGCAACAGTTTTGGTTTAGTTTACTCTAGTGTGACTTTGTGTTGACTGATGACATCTTCAAAGACCCTCTTTCCAAACAAGGTCATGTTCACAGTTACAGGAGTTAGAACTTCCACTCACCTTTTTGGGGGACAGCATTTAACCCATAACAGAGCCTAAGGCAAGAAGGGAAGCCTCTAGTGTACCAGTTTCCTTGCTGTGTAACAAATTACCACAAACTTGCTTAAAACAACATCTACTGATGAGCTCACAGTTCTGGGGGTCAAAAATCTCGGTGAGCCACAGAGGAACAGAATTGCTGGGCTGAGGGCTGTGGAGACCATGGTCTCAGGGAACATCTAGCTCAATTGGTAAAACACAGTTTATAAAGAAAATGTTCTGCATTCTACTTTGACGAGTAGCGTCTGAGGTCTCAAAAGTCTGTAAGCAGCCCATCTAAGATACTCCACTGGTCTCACCCCTTCAGGAGCAAGGAAGAAACAAAGAAAACTAAAGATACAAGGGAAAGATAGTCTAAAGGACTAATGGACCACAACTACCATGGCTTCTACCAGACTGAGTCCAGTACAACTAGATGGTGCCCAGCTACCACCACCAACTGCTCTGACAAGAATCACAATACAGGGTCCTGGACAGAGCTGGAGAAAAATGTACAACAAAATTCTAACTCACAAAAAAAGACCAGACTTACTAGCCTGACAGAGGCTGGAGAAATCCCAGGAATAAGACACTGTTTAGCTCAGTAATGAAGTCACTCCTGAGGCTCACCCTTCATCCAAAGATTAGAAAGGCCAATAAGATAAAACTAGACTAAAAGGCACACCAGCCCAGGGGCAAGGACTAAAAGGCAGGAGGGGGCAGGAAAGCTGGTAATAGGGAACCCAAGGTTGAGAAGGGAGAGCATTGACATGTCATGGGGTGGTTAACTAATGCCATAAATCAATATGTGTACTAACTGTTTAATGAGAAGCTAGTTTGTTCTGTAAACCTTCATCTAAAGTACAATTAAAAAAAAAAATCTGGGCGAGCACAGAATCGGGAGTCCACCGCAAACTGGGCTCCAACCCTCCAGGCTCCCTCAGGTCCTTGGTCAGATTCCACTTCTGGCAGCTGTAAAATGGAGGCTATCTTGCTGGCTATTAGCCCAGGTTCCATTTAGCTACTAGAGGCTACTCCCAGCTCCTTCCACTTGGCCTCCTCCCTCACCTCCTCATGTCAAAATCCTTCACGCTCTGAATCTCTCAGACTCCCTCTTCTGCCACTAGCTAGAGAAAGCTCTGCTTTTAGACGACTCATGTGATTAGGCCAGGTCCACCAGGTAACCTCCTTACTTAAGGTCAGCTGATCAGCAACCTTATTTCCACCTGCAAATTTCACAAAATTGGGGCATAGCACAGAGAAAAGGGCGCAGGGGGATCATCGAATCCTGCCTGGACAGGAGGGAGCTAGAGTCTGAAAAAAGCATTTGATGGACAGGCTTCCTTAGACACTGAGGTGGGGCCGGCAAGACCAGCACAATACCACATAATCCCCAAGACCTCCTGAAACAAAGAGATGTGTCCACAACAAGGGAATGAATTAACAGGCACAGGCTTCAGCCGTTTTTTTTTCTCTCATCACCACCAAGAAATTAATTTAGACACAGTCCTATTCTACAGAAATTGGCATTCGACCATTACCGTGGTTACACACAAACAGCCCACATTCCTTCCTGATGAATTTGTGGTGACACATTTACCTGGACCGGACCACCTTTGGAATATTTTCCTTCACTGAAGAATACTGCTCACTGCCCACACTCTGGAAAGCTGGTCATTTACAAGAATCCGGCCACGACCAAGTTAGCTGGCCCAGGAGCAGGACGGACAGGCCCCACAGAAGATCTCTGAACCACCCACCCCAAGACCTGAGAGGTGGGCCCAGAGCCAGGGAAGGGAATCCCACCTTGGGTCCACTGTGGCTGGGTGGGGCTGGCCAGTCACCCTGTCCCCTCTGCTGCCAAGGAGATCCTGGTGCCCCCTCACTGGAAAGGCTTCCTGGCCACAGCTGGCTTAAAGCCTCACCTGTATTCTAGCCTGAACCAGGGAGTGCCTGCACCAGTGACCAGGCGGCCATGGAAACTGCAGCTGGCTGCGGTCAGCAGGGCCCTGGCGCCATGTGGCGGGAGGAGGGAGGAACACTCCCAAGCATTCGTGGTGGATGGTGGTGGCCAGCTTTAGCAAATACCCTCGGAGCCCCATCAGGGCTACTCACACCCCCACATGGCTCCCCACAGTGCTGGATCCGTGGTCCCCCTAAGCATACTGTCCGCCCAGATCCTCAAGCCAGAACCCTGGGCATAATCTTTGGCCCCTCCTCCTCCCCACAGCCAGTCCTGTCCTCTCTCCCTGAGGGTCTCCTTGTCTGTCCTCATCCTCCCTCCCACCATCCTCCTCTCCCAGCTGGGTCTGCCCCATGTCACTTTTGCTCCCTCCATCCCTCTGCTTCCTCCGTGGCACAGCCACAGCAGATCGGATGGGCTAACCCACCCCCAAATTTTCAATGCCCCTGAGCTCTTCAAGCCTGGCCCCTCTGCCTTGGCCTGTGTTACCGCAGCTACATCTCACCCCAGACACACTCCTGGACATTCCCAGGCGTGCAGGCTCTGCCCCCTCCAGCCATGAGTGAGGCTTTGAAGATGCGACTGTCCCTCCTGAGCCTTCCTAGGTGCCTTCCCCTCTCGCAGGTAATTCGTGCATCCTCTGTCCCGGCCCCAGGTTGACTCCTCCAGGAAGAAGCCTGACCTGTCCCCAGCTTCCACTAGGAACGTCAGCATTCTTGCCTGGAGCTTGGTCCTATCCTTGGAAGTGTCATCTCAGCTTGAGGACATTAACCTGTGAGTGTGACAGCCACATCCACACACAGGAGGGAGTTAGTAATTTTGTGGTAGGAGCGAAGGGTTGAGTGCTGGAGCACAGATAACACACTGCTGACCTTACCCCACTGTGTCCACATGGCCCTGCACTCACCATGGGGGACAGCTGGCACAGCCACACTGAACATCTCTTATAGAAGGTTCTGGACTGAAAGCCAGCTTGGAAGGCCCAAGCACAGGGCTGAGAGGACCACAGTGGATGGGAGGCAGCCTGGGGTCTTTGACCCTGAGGAGAAATGGATAGGGTTCTTATGGCATTTCAATCAAACCAACTCAGGAAAATCACACACCCGCAGCTGCCCTGAGCTTGGATCCAGGACTCTCAAACTTTCTTTCATCTCTCAGATTCCTTCCAGTGGCCTGCCGCAGCAGCCAATTCAAGATCTGCTGCAGCCCACACACCCCTCCTGCACCAGCCCAGGGAAGCAGAGTAGTGCCAGTCTCCTTGGTGGGACTTGTGCTTTACACTGCAGATTTGCAGTGACCCACTGATACCACTGCTGGTTCTCGATCTCACTCTGCTGACCTCAGACAAGCTGCTTCTGTTTAGGGCTTGATTTGTCAGACAATTTAGAATTTTCTTCTTGCCAGAAAATGGTCCCATCAAACGGAAATGAGCCTTCTCTGTGGGCTGAAGTTGGTAAGAGTCTCCATGTCTCAGCCCCAAGGAGAAGGGAGTGGGCAGAGTGAGTGACCACAAACCAAAGGAGGGCCATGAGTCAGTGCCCAAGGAAGCACAGGACACCCTGACCCTCTCTGATTTTAGAGAAACTTGTGGGAGCAGAGACTAAGCTTGCTCCGGGAAATGGAATAAACAGGGGTGGAGAGAGAAAAGTCCTTCAACTGTTGGGGGGAGAGACACATCCCAACCCCTTGGGAACTGAGAAATGGGTGTCCCTCTCCAGATGGCTCCTGGGGTCCCTTCCAGATGCATTCCTAATTTCCTCAGGGAATGGTTCATTTGCACTCCTTGGCTGCAGAAGCCGTGGGCTGCTCCACGATGCCTGGTGTCACCTCCTTCCCTCTAGTTGGCCCCCCACTCCCCACCCCATCTCCCCTCTTACCTTGGCTGGTTATTAGGTAGAAAGTATTTTAGCAGCAACAGGCTGGCTTTGAGACTAGGTGTCTAGTCATTGAGTCTAAACTCACGCCAGTGGTCTCAGACCTCACACCCCAGCTCCAGAAGACAACACGGTGCCCCTGCCCCAAGCTCTGTGGTGCCACTCCCCTCCAAGATAGAAATGATGCCAGGATTTCCCTGACTTTCCTATCCCTAGATATACAGTGTATGGCCAGGCTCTGCCCTTCACCTTGACCTGTGGTTATGATTGAGTCACCTCTGCCTCTCCCCAGCCCCAAGATTTCTTGTGGATACCATGGGCTCCTGTATTCCCAGCAGCCTGTGTCTGAGCCCTCCTGCTGTCCCAGGGAGAGAGTAAATCACAGCCACGCTGGGGGTGGAAGGACAAGTGGGCACCATGAAGGAGCTGCCTACCAGATCAAGCACCAACCCAGTGGCAGAGGCAGGGAACCAAGGCAGGTTTACAGGTCTCACAGTGAAGAGCAAATGGCCAGACCATGGGGGCAGGGCCAGACATCAGGTCCAGAGGTGAGCCCAGGAGACAGATGGGGACAAGACACCAAGTCAGGCAGACAGAAGTCAGGAGATGACAGGTTCTCACACATGTGAACATATGTTTTCCCAACCCTGGGCAAAGTACTTTACATGGAACAGCCCGTGGCACAGTGCTGTGAATATCCCTTCTGATGGAGGGTGGCTCTCAGGCCTGTCCAGCTTCACTAGGGAACAAATGTGGCTCTAGTCATGCTCATTGTGACTAATCACTTATGTACATTAGCCCCAACCATCTTGACAACTGTTGTCACAGAACAGCCAGAATTTCTTCTGGCTAGAAAATGGTTGCATCAAAAGAAAATGAACCTACTCTGTGGGCTGAGGTTGGTAAGAGTTTGGTAAGAGGCCCTGGTCACCCCAGACAGACTGGCCTGAACGGAACTGCACCCTCCAAACTCAGTCATCATACCAAATGTAGAAATGGCCACACAAGCAAGTCAGGACCCGCTGGCCAGCCAAGATACTCCAACCATGCCACTTTCACTGCTTGACAACCCTGCAGGGACTGATCACTCAGTCAGACTAAAAGCCCAAGCACCCAGGAGCCACCCTGCCAAGGTGTCCCCTTGAGGTGTGGTCTCCATGTGATCTGTTCAGCCGTGCCCAGGACTAGGCTTCTTAATTACAAATGCTGACACCACCTATGACAGAAAAAGAGTGACTCTCTATAAAAATTACAGGCATTTCTCAATATTCTCTTGATAATAAAAAGATATTAAAATTTTTGCAACTTCTGACATAAAGCATGCGTCACCTATTTTGCACTTAATCTTAGGCACAAACATATTTTTTAAAATGCGTGGGACTCTGAGTCTACTATAGAGACAGTTGTGTCCTCTGAACTTTTTTATTTAGTTACAGACCACAAGAGGTGATGTTTGCCTCTTCATAGTTCAAACTTTGAGAATTCCATTTTGAATAAATGGACAGACTAGATATTCTGAAAACTCATTTTACCTGAACTGTGTGTGGGGGGTGGGAGGGAAGAAAGCTTGAAATGCTGGTTAAAATTTTTAAAACATCGTTTTAAATGTGTACATGAAGAGTTGATGTGTACCAAAAAGAAGAGGAAGAACAATCCAGAGTAGAACATGAGCACTGAGGCTGTAGCTGACCTAAGAACAATTGATAATAAAATGATAAGAGAAAATTATTGAAATGGAAAACAAACAATGGGGAAAATCAACAAAACCAAAAATTAACTCTTTGAAAAGGTCAAGACTTTGATAAAATTTAGCTGCACTGATTTTTTTTTAAAAAGAGGGATGACAAAAATGATTAATATCAGGAATGAAAGATGAGTCATCACTATAGAGCCTACAGATGTTAAAAGGAAAATAAAGAAATATGATGACCAACTTTTTGCCAATAAATTGAGACAACTTAAAGGAAATAGACAATTTCCTTGAAATACACAAATTACCTCAGCGATTCAAGAAGAATTAGTTGTATATTAATTAAAGAAATTGAATTAACTATCTGAGAGGGCTTCACTAGAGAATTCTATCAAATATTCAGTAAAGAAGTAACACCAATCCTGTAAAAACTCTCAGAATCTAGAGGACAAGGAACTATTTCACAAGTCATTTTGTAAGGCCACCATTACCCTGGCACCAAAACCAGGGAACGACATTAAAAGAAATGAAAAACACAGACCAATAACCCTCATGAACCAAACCAGAAAACCAAACCCATTGCCATCAAGTCGATTCAAACTCACAGACACATGAACATAGACACAAAAATTCTTAACAAAGTATTAGCAAATTGAACCCAATATGTAAAAAGGATAATACACCATGACCAAGTGGGTTTATCCCAAAAATAGAATTTACTTTTTTTTTAATTTTAAATCAAACAATGTAATTCACCATATTATCAGAACAAAGGTGATCACCTGAATAAATGCAGACAATATGTTTGATAAAATGTAACACCCTATATGAAAATTGGGCCCTGCTAGCACAGTGGTTAAGAGCTCCACTGCTAACCAAAAAGTCAGCAACTCAAATCCATCAGCCACGCCTTGGAAACCGTATGGGGCAGCTCTACTTTGTCTTCTAGAGTCTACAGTGTCTCTATCAGTAGGAATTGACTTGAGGGCAACAGGTTCTTTGGTTTTGGTTTATGAAAATACTCTCAGCAAACAGGGAATAGAATGTAACTTTCCCAACCCGGTAATGAACATCATCACTACCAAGAACATCTCCAACAACAACAAAAATACTCTATAGCTAACATCATACTTCACATGAAAGACAGAAGGCTTTGCCCAAAAATTCAGCAACATGGTAAGGATGTTCACTCTCACCACTTCTATTTGACATTGTGCTAGAGGTTTAACTAGTGCATACAAGTGAAAACAGAAATAAAAGGTATCCAGATTGGATAAAATAAATAAAACTCTTTATTCACTGATGGCATAATTGTGTACTTAGAAAATTCTATGGAATCTGGAAAAAAAAAAAAAACTGCTAGAACCAAGAGCTGAACTTAGCAGAGTAACAAAATCAATACACAAAAATAAATTATAATGTTTGGAATGGTGGAGTAAGAACCTCCATGAATTCACTTTTCCTAAAACCAACAAAATACTGTCAAATTTATCAAAATCAACTTTATCAGAATTCTGGATATTAACCAAAAACTAACAACAATCTGAAAAGTACATATTCAAGAAAATCAACTGTGCCTACTTAACATCATGTTCAATGAAAAACGTCAGAGACCACATATCGATCATTCCATGTGTATGAAATGTCAAGAAAGCCAAATCTATAGAAACTAAGGATGGAAAGGAAACCCTATAAGAGCTATGGCTGCTAACCAAAAGGTCAGCAGTTAAAATCTACCAGGTGCTTCTTGGAAACTCTATAGGGCAGTTCTTCTCTGTCCTATAGGGTCACTTGGAGTCGGAATTGACTTGACAGCAACAGTTTTGGTTTTTGGTTAAGGATGGGAAAGAGGATTAATTGTAAATGAGCATGAGGGATCTATTGTGGTGATGAAAATGTTCTAAAACTGACTTACAGTGGTTGTTGCACCACTCAGTAAATTTACCAAAAATTATCGAATTGCACATTTGAATAGAGGAGATTTTATTATATGTAAAATATACCTCAATACAGCTGTTTAAAAAAGACACATTATCTTCAAAGGAACAACACCTAGATTTTTCCACAAAAATTCTGTAAGACAGAAGATAGTGGAATGACTTCTTTAGAGTGTCAAAGGAAAATAACTGCTAAAACAGAATTCTTACCTGGAGGAGTATCCTTCAAAACTTAAGGTAAAATACAAATTTTTTGAGACAAGTAAACACTGAGAAAATTTCTTGCCAACAGACCCACAGTAGACAAAATAAAAAGGGGGATTATGGTAGTGCAAAATTGGGGAATATCAGAAAGATGTTTACCTGTGTTTCATTGACTAAGCAAAGGCATCTGACTATGGGAATCATACCAAATTATGGATAATACTGCAAAGAATGGAAATTCCAGAACCCTTGTGCTCATGTGGAACCTGTACATGGATCAAGAGGCAGCTGTTCAAACAGAACAAGAAGATACTTCATGGCTCAAAATTGGAAAAGGTGTGCAGCTGGGTTGTATCTTTTCACCCTACTTATTCAATATGTATACTGAACAAATAATCTGAGGATCTGGACAATATAAAGAAGAAGGCAGCATCAGGATTGGAAGAAGACTCATTAAAAGCCTGTGATTTGCAAATGACACAGCCTTGCTTGCCAAAAATGCACATGACTTGCTTGAAGCACTTGTTGACAAAGTTATGCTACCACAGCCTTCAGTATGGATTACACCTGAGTGTGAAGAAAACAAAAATTCTCACAATTGAAACAATAAACAACATTGTGATAAATGGTGAAGAAATTGAAGTTGTCAAGAATTTCATTCTACTTGGATCAACAACCAATGTCCATACAAGCAGCAGTGAAGAAATCAAGTTTTTGCCCAAACTGCATTTTTTTAATAATTTTTATTGTGCTTTAAGTGCAAGTTTACAAATCAAGTCAATCTCTCACACAAAAACCCATACATACCTTGCTACACATTCCCAATTACTCTCCCCCTAGTTAGACAGCCCGCTCTCTCCCTCCACTCTCTCTTTTCATGTCCATTTTGCCAGCTTCTAATCCCCTCCACCCTCTTATCTCCCCTCCAGGTAGGAGATGCCAACATAGTCTCAAGTGTCCACCTGATCCAAGAAGCTCACTCCTCACCAGCATTCCTCTCCAGCCCATGTTCCAGTCCAATCCATGTCTGAAGAGTTGGCTTCGGGAATGGTCCCTGTCCTGGGGCAACAGGAGGTCTGGGGGCCATGACCACTGGGGTCCTTCCAGTCTCAGTCAGACCATTAAGTCTGGTCTTTTTATGAGAATTTGGGGTCTGCATCCTTTTTTATCCAACTGCTCTTCTGCTCCCTCAGGGGTTCTCTGTTGTGTTCCCTGTCAGGGCAGTCATCCGTTGTAGCCGGGCACCATCTAGTTCTTCTGGGCTCAGGATGATGTACTCACTGGCTTATGTGGCCCCTTCTGTCTCTTGAGCTCATAATCGCCTTGTGTCCTTGGTGTTCTTCATTTTCCTTTGATCCCGGGGAGTTGAGACTGATTGATGCATCTTGGATGGCTGCTTGCTATTTTTTAAGACCCCAGACGCCACTCTCCAAAGTGGAGTGTAGAATGTTTTCTTAACAGATTTTATTATGCCAATTGACTTAGATGTCCCCTGAAACCATGGTCCCAAGGCCCCTGCCCCTGCTACACTGGCCTTCCAAGCATTCAGTTTATTCAGGGAACTTCTTAGCTTTTGGTTTAGTCCAGTTGTACTGACCTCCCCTGTATTGTGTCCTGTCTTTCCCTTCACCTACAGTAGTTCTTATCTACTATCTAATTAGTGAATGCTCCTCTCCCATCCCCCCTCCCTCCCCCCCTCCTAACCACAAAAGAATATTTTCTTCTCAGTTTAAACTATTTCTCAAGTTCTTATAATAGTGGTCTTATACAATATTTGTCCTTTTGCAACTGACTAATTTCACCCAGCATAATGCCTTCCAGGTTCCTCCATGTTATGAAATGTTTCACAGACTCCTCTCTGTTCTTTATCGATGTGTAGTATTCCATTGTGTGAATAAACCATAATTTATTTATCCATTCATCCGTGGATGGGGACCTTGGTTGCTTCCATCTTTTTGCTATTGTAAACAGTGCTGTAATAAACATGGGCGTGCAAAAATCCGTTCGTGTAAAGGCTCTTATTTTTCTAGGATTAAAAAAAAAATTTTTTTTTTTTTTTTAATATTCCAAGGAGTGGGATTGCTGGATCGTATGATAGTTCTATTTCTAGCTTTTTAAGGAAGCGCCAAATCGATTTCCAAAGTGGTTGTACCATTTGACGTTCCCACCAGCAGTGTATAAGTGTTCCAATCTCTTCACAGCCCCTCCAACATTTATTATTTTGTATTTTTTGAGTTAATGCCAGCCTTGTTCGAGTGAGATGAAATCTCATTGTAGTTTTAATCTGCATTTCTCTAATGGCTAATGATCTTGAACATTTCCTCATATATCTGTTAGCTACCTGAATGTCTTCTTTAGTGAAGTGTCTATTCATATCTTTTGCCCATTTTTTAATAGGGTTATTTGTCTTTTTGCAGTTGAGTTTTTGCAGTATCATGTAGATTTTAGAGATCGGGCGCTGATCAGAAATGTCACAGCTAAAAACTCTTTCCCAGTCTGTAGGTAGTCTTTTTACTCTTTTGGTGAAGTCTTTGGATGAGCATAGGTGTTTGATTTTTAGGAGCTCCCAGTTACCTAGTTTTTCTTCTACATTCTTTATAATGTTTTTATACTGTTTATGGCATGTAATAGGGCTCCTAATGTTGTCCCTATTTTTTCTTCCATGATCTTTATCGTTTTAGATTTTATATTTAGGTCTTTGATCCATTTTGAGTTAGTTTTTGTGCATGGAGTGAGGTATGGGTCCTGTTTCATTTTTTTGCAGATGGATATCCAGTTATGCCAGCACCATTTGTTAAAAAGACTGTCTTTTTCCCCATTTAACTGTTTTGGGGCCTTTGTCAAATATCAACTGCTCATATGTGGATGGATTTATATCTGGATTCTCAACTCTGTTCCATTGGTCAATGTATCTGTTGTTGTACCAGTACCAGGCTGTTTTGACTACTGTGGCGGTATAATAGGTTCTAAAATCAGGTAAAGTAAGGCCTCCCACTTTGTTCTTCTTTTTCAGTAATGCCTTATTTATCTGGGGCCTCTTTCCCTTCCATATGAAGTTGGTGATTTGTTTCTCCATCTCATTAAAGAATGTCGTTGGGACTTGGATCGGAATTGCATTAAATGTATAAATCGTTTTTGGTACAATAGACATTTTTATAATGTTAGGTATTCCTATCCACGAGCAAGGTATGTTCTTCCACTTATATAAGTCTCTTTGGTTTCTTGCAGAAGTGTACTGTAGTTTTCTTTGTATAAGTCTTTTACATCTCTGGTAAGATTTATTCCTAAGTATTTTATCTTCTTGGGGGCTACTATAAATGGCATTGATTTGGTGATTTCCTCTTCCATGTTCTTTTTGTTGGTGTAGAGGAATCCAACTGATTTTTGTATGTTTATCTTGTATCCCGATACTCTGCTGAACTCTTCTATTAGTTTCAGTAGTTTCCTGGAGGATTCCTTAGGGTTTTCTGTGTATAAGATCATGTCATCTGGAAATAGAGATACTTTGACTTCTTCCTTGCCAATCTGGATGCCCTTTATTTCTTTATTTAGCCTAATTGCTCTGGCTAGGACTTCCAGCACAATGTTGAATAAGAGTGGTGATAAAGGGCATCCTTGTCTGCTTCCCGATCTCAGTGGGAATGTTTTCAGGCTCTCTCCATTTAGGGTGATGTTGGCTGTTGGCTTTGTATAAATGCCCATTATTATGTTGAGGAACTTTCCTTCTATTCCTATTTTGCTGAGAGTTTTTATCATGAATCGGTGCTGAACTTTGTCAAATGCCTTTTCTGCATCAATTGATAAGATCATGTGATTCTTGTCTTTTGCTTTATTTATCTGGTAGATTACGTTGTTTTTCTAATGTTGAACCATCCCTGCATACCTGGTATGAATCCCACTTGGTCATGGTGAATTATTTTTTTGATATATTGTTGAATTGTATTGGCTAGAATTTTGTCGAGGATTTTTGCATCTACATTCATGAGGGATATAGGTCTGTAATTTTCTTTTCTTGTGGTGTCTTTACCTGCTTTTGGTATCAGGGATATGGTGGCTTCATAGAATGAGTTTGGTAGTATTCTGTCCTTTTCTATGCTCTGAAATACCTTTAGTAGTAGTGGTGTTAAATCTTCTCTGAAAGTTTGGTAGAACTCTGAAGTAAAGCCATCCGGACCAGGGCTTTTTTTTTGTTGGGAGTTTTTTGATTACCTTTTCAATCTCTTCTTTTGTTATGGGTCTATTTAGTTGTTCTACCTCTGTTTGTGGTAGTTTAGGTAGGTAGTGTTTTTCTAGGAATTCATCCATTTCTCCTAGGTTTTCAAATTTGATTGAGTATAGCTTTTCATAGTAATCTGATATGATTCTTTTAATTTCAGTTGGGTCTGTTGTAATATCACCCCTCTCATTTCTTATTCGGGTTATTTGCTTCCTCTCCTGTTTTTCTTTTGTCAGTTTGGCCAGCAGTTTATCAGTTTTGTTGAGTTTTTCAAAAAACCAGCTTTTGGTCTTGTTAATTCTTTCAATTGTTTTTCTGTTTTCTATTTCATTTAGTTCAGCTCTGATTTTTATTATTTGTTTTCTTCTGGTGCCTATGGGTTTCTTTGGTTGCTCCCTTTCTATTTGTTCAAGTTGTAGGGATAATTCTTTGATTTGGGCCCTTTCTTCTTTTTGGATGTGTACATTTATTGATATAAATTGGCTTCTGAGCACTGCTTTTGCTGAGTATCAAAGGTTCTGATAGGAAGTGTTTTCATTCTCATTGGATTCTCTGAATTTCTTTATTCCATACTTAATGTCTTCTATAATCCAGTCTTTTTTGAGCAGGGTATTGTTCAGTTTCCAAGTGTTTGATTTCTTTTCCCTGCTTTTCCTGTTATTGATTTCCACTTTTATGGCCTCATGGTCAGAGAAGATGCTTTGTAATATTTCAATGTTTTGGATTCTGCTAAGGCTTGCTTTATGACCTAATATGCGGTCTATTCTAGAGAATGTTCCATGCGCACTAGAAAAGAAAGTATACTTGGTTGCTGTTGGGTGGAGGGTTCTGTATATGTCTACGAGGTCAAGTTGATTGTGGGATGTAGATCTTCCGTGTCTTTATTGAGCTTCTTTCTGGATGTCCTGTCCTTCACCGAAACTGGTGTGTTGAAGTCTCCTAGTATTATTGTGGAGCTGTCTATCTCACTTTTCAAAGCTGATAGTTTGAGGTATCTTGCAGCCCTGTCATTGGGTGCATAAATATTTAATATGGTTATATCTTCTTGGTGTATTGTCCCTTTAATCATTATATAGTGTCCTTCCTTATCCTTTCTGATGGATTTAACTGTAAAGTCTATTTTGTCAGAATTTAATATTGCCACTCCTGCTCTTTTTTGATTGTTGTTTGCTTGATATATTTTTTTCCATCCTTTGAGTTTTAGTTTTCTTGTGTCTCTAAGGTGTGTCTCTTGTAGGCAGCATATAGATGGATCTTGTTTTTTAATCCATTCTGCCACTCTGTGTCTCTTTATTCTTGCATTTAGTCCATTTACATTCAGGGTAATTATGGATAGGTATGAATTTAGTGCTATCATTTTGATGTCTTTTTTTGTGTGTTGACAGCTTCTTTTTCCCACTTGATTTTATGTGCTGAGTAGATTTTCTTTATATATTGTCCTTCTCTCATATTTGTTGTTGTTGATTTTGTTTCTGCTAAGTGTATTTTTCCCTTGTATTTTATTTTGATGAGTACAATAGTTTGTCTCCTTTGTGGGTACCTTTTATTTCTTTGTAACGCTGTATCTTCCTCTCCATATGGAAGGTGTATGATTACCTTTCTTAAAAAAAAAAAAACAACTTTTTTTAGTTCCTCTTTATTATTTTAATGTTTTCTTCTTTTATATAATAACATCACTGTTACTCTGTTTTGGGCTTTTTTTTTTTTTTTAATAATCTTGCTTTGTTTTTTTTTTTTTTTGGATTTCCCTGTCTGGGTTGACTTCTGGTTGCTCTGCCCACTGTTCTAGTCTTGGGTTGATACCTGATATTATTGATTTTCTAACAAAAGAACTCCCTTTAGTATTTCTTGTAGTTTTGGTTTGGTTTTTATAAATTCCCTAAACTTGTGTTTATCTGGAAATGTCTTAATTTCACCTTCATATTTAAGAGACAGTTTTGCTGGATATATGATTCCTGGCAGGCAATTTTCTTCCTTCAATTTTTTAAATATGTCATCCCATCGCCTCCTTGCCTGCATGATTTCTGCCAAGTAGTCCGAGCTTGTTCTTATTGGTTCTCCTTTGTAGGTGACTTTTCATTTATCCCTCGCTGCTCTTATAATTCTCTCTTTATCTTTGGTTTTGGCAAGCTTGATCATAATATGTCTTGGTGAATTTCTTTTAAGATCTACCTTATGTGGAGTTCGATGAGCATCTTGGATAGATATCTTCTCATCTTTCACAATATAAGGGAAGTTTTCTACCAACAAATCTTCAACAATTTTCTCTGTATTTTCTGTTATCCCTCCCTGTTCTGGTTCTCCAATCACTCGTAGGTTATTTCTCTTGATAGATTCCCACATGATTCTTAAGGTTTCTTCATTTTTCTTTAATTCTTTTATCTGGTTTTTCTTCAAATATATTAGTGCCAAGTGATTTATCTTCGAGTTCAGAAATTCTAGCTTCTGCTTGCTCAATTCTGCTCCTCTGACTTTCTATTGAGTTATCCAATTCTGTGATTTTATTGTTAATCTTCTGAATTTCTGATTGCTGTCTGCCTGTGGATTTTTCCAGCTTATTAAACTTTTCATTATGTTCCTGGATAATCTTTCTGATTTCTTCAATTGCTTTATCTGTGTGTTTGTTGGCTTGTTCTGTGTGTTGTCTCATTTCCTTCCTGATGTCTTGAATGGTTCTGTATATTAAACTTTTGTATTCTGGTTCTGATAATTCCAGGAATGCACTTTCATCTAGAAGATCCCTGGATTCTTTGCTTTGAGAGCCTGTTGAGGTGATCATGGTCTGTTTCTTTATGTGACTTGATATTGACTGTTGCCTCCGAGCCATCTGTAAGTTATTGTATTAGTTTATGCTTGCTTACTGTGTCGTAGCTGCTTGCTTTATTTCCTTTTGGTATACCCCCATGGGTTGCTTGAATGAGCTAGCTTGATTATTTTCACCTTTGGAGCTCTGGTATCCTGTCCCCAGCTGGCTAGAGCTGCTATCAGGTATATCAGTCTAGGAGTCCATTCACTTTTCTTGTATGAATTCAGCTCAGGTTTCCAGGTAGCTGATCATCAAGTGCGTGGTACAGGCTCTGTCCTACAGTCTTAGAGGGGCAGGGGTGATTGGCATATATACCAGTATCTGATTGCAGCAGGGGGTCATGCTCTGAACAAGGCAGGGGGCTGAGAACCGACCCCCAAGTGTCTCTGAGGAAAATGCATCTCTGTTCCCTAGAGTGTGCTGGTGGGTGGGTTCTGCAGAGGGTCCACGGGCACCCAAAGTTTTTGGTTGTAAGGACTGGGAGGTATCAGTCATCTTTGGACCCCTGCTGTGGGTGACTGGGTGACCTGAGCGGAGCTACCAGTCCTTAGGTCCCTGATGTGGGTAGGTGAGAACTTTATTTAATAGGCAAAGCAATGTCAAACGTCAAACACCCACCTCTCCACCACACAGCTGAAATGGTTGGAGTTTGCCAACAAAGGCCTATTCTCCCCAAATAGGCCCACACAGGTCCATGCAGAAGGGAAAGGTGCTCAAGGTCCACAGACAGTTTATGCCTGGATAGGAGCCGCTTCTGTCCTGAGCTCCCCTGGTTAATGAAGCTAGCAAATTATCTTTTCCCTCCAATTGCAAATTTTTTCCTTCCCCAAGGCCAGGAGGATGGCTCTAGGTGCTCACCAGGGTCTATCTCAGGCCCAGGGATTCAGCCGCTGAAGCCGGCTTGGGGGTGTGGGGGTGGGCAGTAAAATATACGCAAGTACTTAGCTTTTGCGGAGAGCACGCCCTTCTCCTTAGGTTCCGGAGGTGTGAGTGGGCTGTGTGGCTAGCTGCTTCTCCCTGAGGAAACTGCGGCCGAATGCTAGGACCAGCCTGCCTTCGCCACAGCCGCTGCTCCCAGAATGGTGCCTGAGGGCTCCCCGTGATTCAGGTCTGGCAAGTCCTCTCCACTTCTGAACAGCCTCTTCCTCCCCCTGCCCCTTAGTTCGTTGTCTAAGCTTGCCTTTGATGCTCAGGCCTCCCAGCTTGTCACAAATGTACTCATTTCACTTTTTTTTTCAGGTCTTTGTTGTAAAGAGGGCTTGACAGAAGCAGCTGTCTATTCTGCCATCTTGGCTCCGCCTCCCCAAACTACATTTTTTATAAATTGCTCAAATTACCTTTGGGCAAATTTGCTGCAAAAGACCTCTTGAAAGTTTTAAAAAGCAAAGATGACACCTTGATGACTGTTAATGGATTGAATTGTGTCCCCCAAAAATATTTGTATCAATTTTTCTAGGTCATGATTCCCAGTATTATGTGATTGTCCACCATTTTGTCATTCAAGGTGATTTTCCTATGTGTTGTAAATCCTATCTCTATGGTGTTAATAAAAAAGGATTGGTGACAATTATATTAATGAGGCATGACTCAAACTATAAGATTAGATTTTATTTTAAGCCAATCTCTTTTGAGACACAAGAGAGATGCGAGCAGAGAGACATAGCGATGTCATACCACCAAGAAAGCAGCACCAGGAGCAGAGCTCTTGCTTTGAACCTGGGATTCCTGCATGGAGAAGCTCCTACACCAAAGGAAGATGGATGACAAGGACCTTCCCCCAGAGCTGACAGAGAAAAAGAGCCTTGCCCTGGTGCTGGTGCCCTAAATTTGGACTTCTAGCCTCCTAGACTGTGAGAGAATAAATTTCTCTTTGTTAAGCCATCCACTTGTGGTGTTTCTGCTATAGAAGCACCAGATAACTAAGCCAATGACTAAGATGTGTCTGATCTAAGCCATGGTCTTTTCAATCACTCCTATGCATGAGAAATTTGGATAATGAGAAAGGAAAACAGAAGAATTGATGCGTTCAAACTGTGGGGTTGGCAAAGAATATTCAATATACTGCAGACTGCCAGAAAAATGAACAAATCAATCTTTGAAGAAATACAAGCAGAATGTTCCTTAGAAGCGGGAATGGCGAGACTTTGACTTGCTCACAACATCAAGAAAAATCAATCGCTAGACATTATGTTTGGTAAAGTAGAGGGCCAGTGAAAATGAGGGAAATCCTCAATGAGATGTTTTAACACAATAGCTGCAACACTGGACTCAAACATACCAACGCTCATTACAATGGCACAGGACCAGGCAACATTTCTTTCTGTCATAAATAAGGTCATCATGATTCAGAAGTAACTCAGGTACATCTGCTGAGACCTCTTCATCAGGGAAGAGGGGGAAGAATCCTGAAGTCACCTTTTCCCAGGACTTGGTACTTCTCCACTCCAACCGTTCCCCCTCTCACTACCCTCCCCTGACCCCCAGCAGCAGAAGCCTTTTGTTCAGGCCTCACTTGGCTGTGAGATGTTCCCCACATCTGTGCTGATCCACTTGACCCTGGGGAAATGTGGAACGGAGGGCGGCCATCTGTACCTTCTCCAGGTTTCTCTTGCTTATACTATCTCAGGGAGTGATTAAAGGCTTAACTGTGACTTTCATTTTGCCTCCTTGTCTTAATTGTCCTCTCTGACCTGGCAGCTCACCTTAACTCTCTCCAGCTCAGCTCAACTTCCTGACAGGCCCCATTCTGGGAGAAGTAAGCTGAATGCCACGTGTGGGAAACTGCAGTGAGAAATTGATGTCTTGGCCAATAGGACCTGACCCAAACACATGAGTGAGCTTGGAAGTGACTCTCCTCCAGCCAAGCTTTGCAGGAAAGAGTGGGAGGGGGGCCTGGTATTTTACCCCATACCCTGTTGTGCCCTTTGAATTTTGCACAATGAGTGTGTATTATCTGCTCAAAAATAAATAAATAATATTTTTTAAATTCAATGTCAACCATTAGTAAAATTTACAAAGCAGAGAAAAGTAACTCTAAGCTGACAACCGACAAAGATGACAGTCATGCAGGTGGGCACACTTCCCTTCTTGCCCTGAGATAGGAGGACCCAACCACCCACAAAGCCTGCCCTTTGTTTGTCAAAGGAAAGTTTGTCAATGGAAGTAAGGAGAGTGCAGGTATTACAGGGATGACTTTGAGCAACTCTATGTGCTTCCTCTAAGCAACTCATGATAAAACTTAATTGTTTTAGCTCTCAGAGCAGGAAAGATACAACTGCTACTTAAATAAGGGGAGGGAACCAGCTGCCGTCCTTTTGCCTTCAAGGTAGAGGAGTGAGCGCGTGTTTGTGTGTGTCCATATGCAGAGAAAGATAGCTCTCTGCAAGTTCCCTCTGCCTATAGAGACCAGAGGGGCTGGAGGTGGTTGAAGGGATGAATGTGCTTCCACAAAGCTGTCGTCTGGGTGCCAGGCCTTGTCTTCACCCACAGTTAGCAGAGTGCTTTGGGGGATTTGAGGAGGGACAGAAGAAGGGCCAGAACCAGGAAGGCAGCATGGGGTGGGAGGAGACTGCCCATTGCCAGAGGGGTGGGCGAACAGGAGAAGAGCAAGGGAAAGTCATTTCCTAGAGGACAGTGGCTGAGGGTCTAGCAGGGGTGTGGTGATGGCAATGGCAGTGGTTGTGATGATGGTGGTAATAGTAGTGACAATGATGGGGTGGGGAGGGTGGTTGTATAGATAGTGTGGTTATGACAGTGATGGTAGTGGTGGTGGAAGAGTGGTGGTTCTGTTGTGATGGTGAGGATGGAGGTGATGGTGATGATAGGGGTGATGATAGGATGGCGATGATAGGATAATAGTGTAGTGTTAGTAGCGGACGGTGATGGTGGTATTGGCAGTGGTGATAGCTTAGTTATATTATGGTGATGATGGGGTTGGGAATGGGGATGATGGGTGTGATGATGGTGATGGGAGGTAGGGTGAACATGGTGATGGTGATGGTGGTAGTGTTAATAGTAGGGGGTGATGGTGGTATTGGTGGTGGTGGTAGTAATGGTGATGATGACCATACCTTTGGAGCACCTCAAGCCCTTGAGATACCTCCTAAGCCATCACAGAAGGATGGCTTTGTTCAATATGTATTTCATTGTGTTCCATTTCTTTCAAAATGTGCAATACCTTTGAGGTTACATATACCTTTGAGAATTCAGTTAAAGCTGTGGGCTGTCTTCCCTGAAAAATGCGTGTAGACAAAGTTTTGCTCAGACTTTGGGGGCTTGGTGACCCAGAAGTCCTTTCGTGTGGACCCCCAATGAGAAGCCCTGTGGTGTGCGTGGTTCTCAGCCCAAACAAGCCCAGCCAGCCAATGGAGTGCCATCGGTGTGTCCTTCCTATGCCAGTGAAGAACTAAGATGCATGAGTTTCAACTTAGTACAGCAGAGCTGGTGATGGGAGAGCTCTTAATGAAGCATAAATATTTTGAAATATTTTGTAATCGAATTTCATTTCGTTTAGAAATTCTCAGAATTCATGGAAGGGGAAAAACCAACACTGGGCCAGAAGTTAAAAGACTGGAATTCTCCTCCCCAGCACCACATTTTACCGTTGCCTGGACTTCTCTGGAAAACCCTGGTCGTGCAGTGGTTGAGTTCAGCTGCTAACCAAAGGGTCGGCAGTTCAAATCCACCAGGTGCTCCTTGGAAACCCTGTGGGGGTAGTTCTACTCTGTCCTGTAGTGTCACTATGAGTTGGAATCGACTCAAGGGCAACGGGTTTTTTTTTTTTTTTTTTTTTTTTTGGACTCCTCTGTGAGCCTTGATCCCTGTCTGTGACAATGTGACAAGGGGTGTCCTTCCTGGCTGCCTCCCAGGGATGGGAAGATCTGCTTAGATCAGGTGCGCGAGGAGGAGCTCTGTGGTGGCATATTGGGGGTGTTGCTACCATCAGGCTGGTTTCACCTGCTGAGAGGTGACTGCATGTCCAAGGTCGAATGTGCAGGGAAGTACAGACCCAGTAGGAGTGCCATCCAGGCTGGATATGCCCCACGCCCACTGGCGATCACCGCACTGTTCCATGGAGGGGACAGCTCTCAACCGCTAGCGTTTGCCAAACTCCCAACCCCAACATTCCTGTCACCTGGTGCCCTCACCCAACCCAGGCCCCTCCACCGAGCACCCTGCTTCTGTACTTGGTTTTTGCTGGAAATATATATAAAGAGTTGCCCCTGCCAAGTTCTCACACTAGTGTTGCTATAAAATTAAAAGACTAAAATTGTCTTTCTGGTCAACCCAAGAACCTGGTAAGATTGTTGAGAATAATGATGTAGCTTTGGCTTTTAAAAAAAAAAAGAGAGAGAGAGGAAAAACCCTCGGCTTCTCCCGCTCCTCTGATACACACACACGGTGACACATAACTGACTCATGTGTACTTGCCTGCTAATGGCTGGTTTTGCAATGTTTTAATGTTTTTCTGAGTTGTCCCTGGAGAAAGGCGAGAACTACTTGGGGCGGGGAAGGAGAAGAGACCGTTACTTCTGTCCGTCCAATCCACTAGTGAGCAAGAGAAAATCTGAATGTTAAGGTGGTCTTTCTAAACATCCTCTGCATTTCTACAGCCACAAGTCCGAGAGCAATGCCCCAGCCACCCAGAACGATCCCACATGACTTCCTGAGCATGAGAAAGCTGTGGAGGGCTTCTCCACACTGAACCAATTAAGGCTCCTCTTTCTGAGAATATGTGGGCAGAAAAGGAAACGCATTACTTAATTCTCCACTGAGGCTGGGAGCCAGGGTGCACTTGCAGCCCAAATATAGAAAGTTCTTCCTCTGATGGTATGCATGGGTCTAGCCTCTGTCATCAATTAGTTTTTTAAGTGTCCAAGGTTATGTGTTGCTATCTGTGCACCAGTCCCCACAACGGGATGGAAAATGGCAAGCAGCTAAAAAGACCCAGGCATGTGATCTCGGTTTGTACTGCACGAGCACTGTGGGGATCAGGGAGCCAGCCCTGGCTGAGCCCTTTGGACAGAGTGCCTGGGAGAGTGCTCCCATCCTCAATCAGTAGATCAAAGCCCTCAAGGACACTCTCAGAATCCTATGACATCTGATAAGAGAGGATCTTCCTAGGTGCCCCTCCCTATCCCTTCCACGCCCCAGTCTCCATGAGCAGTCCTGGACTTTTCAAGAACAACGGGCAGTACTAAAAGAGGCCAGTGCAGGCACTCTAGTGACAGTAGCGTCAGGAGCTCTGAGAAGGGACAATGAGCCACCCTTAACCTTCGGTCTGAAAATGTGGATGTCAAAAGGCTGTGATAAGGATTGAGGTGAACCTGAGTCCCCTGCTGAGTCCCCAGAACAAGGCCTGCCCTTCAGCAAGTCAAGGAGAGCAAAGCAAGGACACGTACAAGGGAAAACTTCTTACACCCAAAAAGATGGGTCCCTTCAGAAGTTGTTTCAACAGAGTCAAAGGCAGAGACCCTTGTTGGGTTATCACAGAAAAGTGGGGTGTCTGGGACTTCGATGATATGGTTTGAGGTCAGTTGACATCTCACAGGCCTCCCCCCACACAAATCCCTGCTCAACCCCACAGTCAGGAACAGGGTGCTGGGTGGGATGAGTTGGAATTGAATCCAGAGGGGAATTCTCAAGGTCTCAAGCCCCCCGTAAATCTCTACAGAGTGCTGGGCCCTGCAGAGCCTGACTTTGGAGGCTCCACGTTTATTGGTTTCGCAGTCTCCTGTCAGGGCTCTCTCTGTGCCAGGGGCTGCCCTGTAGATACCAAGGGGTCAGGGCAGGTCCTTGCCCTCAGAGCATTACAACACAATGGAGAGGCTGTCTTAGTCATCCAGTGCTGCTATAACAGAAATAACACAAGTGGATTGCTTTAACAAAGAGAAATGTATTTCTCACAGTTTTTTAGGAGGCTAGTAGTCTGAATACAGGGCACCAGCTCCAGGGAAGGCTTTCTCTTTCTGTCAGCCCTGGAGGAAGGTCCTAGTCTTCAACCTTCCCCTGTTCAAGGAGCTTCTCAGAGCAGATATCCCAGGTCAAAAGGACACGCCAATCTCCTGGCTCCTGTTTCTTGGTAGTATTAGGTCCCCATGTCTCTAGCTCACTTCTCTCTTTTATATTTCAAAAAAGATTGACTCGAGACACAATCTAATCTTGTAGATTGAGTCCTGTCTCATTAACGTAACTGCCACTAATCTCACCTCATTAACATCACAGAGGTAACATTCACAGCACACGGGAAATCGCATCAGATGACAAAACGGTGGACAATCACACAATACTGGGAATCACGGCCTAGCCAAGTTGACACACATTTTGGGAGGACATAATTTAACCCATAACAGATGACAAGCCAAGCCAGCGAACTGTGAAGTCTCGGGAAAGTTACTTCAGCGATCGGGCCTCAGTTTCTCCTGCATATGAGGATAGGGTTATGCCTCCTCACGTGGTAGCACAAGGGTCTCCAGGAGCTACACGTGCCATGTCTGGTGTGCAGCATGCTCCTTGGGCGGTGTGTCGCTGTTGCAAAATAGATGCTGTCATAGCTACCTGAAGAGGGAAACAAGCACAACAAAACGGGGCCGCGTGCTGACAGCCTTTATGGTGGGACCCCTTCACAAGGGGAGGGAGCAGGAACAGCAGCATCCCAGCAAGGCCCCAGAGTGCCCAGCTCCCCTGGTGGGACCAACCCAAAGCCAGATCCTGTGTCCCCACCAAGTGCAGAGGTGGGCTGCTCCTCCTACTCAGGAGGCATGAAGCCTTTCCCTAAAGGTGTGTGTTCTTTGTTTCGGAGCAAATAGCCCAGCCTTGCTTCAGGCCCCAGGGGCCAGCTCAGAGACTCCGTAAGGCATCTGCTCCCACCACTGGCACCTCCAAGCCCACAGAGTGCCAATCACGTGGCCTATGGGTCAGGGCTGCTGGCACCACTGCCTGAATCTGCTGCAGACATTTCCTGGCTTGGGCCCCTCGAAGCTAGCTGCCTTCATGTCGCCTGGGACATGGGTCAGAGAACTACTCCTAAGAGTGAAATATAGTGCCTTCAGAACCCAAAAAAGCCAGCCAGGTACCAGGTTTCCTTCTTTGTTGCAGGGGGTACGAGATGTAGAAATGTGCCTTTTGCTTCAGAGATGTCCCAGCCTGCCCCTAACCACTAGACTCCTAAAACTCCACTGAAGCTCATGTCCCAAAGACTTCATAGGGTTTATCTCCCACCGTCTGGGATGCACATATCATGCCAAGGTCTCCAGCACACTGGCTTCCTCTTGCTCGTCCTGCCCAATCAGCACAATGCTGTCACTGTCATGCATCAGTGTCACGGTCTGTGGGATGTCCAGGTGGTCCAGATCTCTTCAAAATAATGACAAAGGGGAAGTTATGGCCCTGAGGCTAAACTGTAAATGTGTATTGTTATCCCTTCCATGTGAAAGCGAACTGTTTCTGATTGGAATGGAAAAGAGTACGAGCACCAACTGATGATCTTATTAATCTGGTCTATTAATGAGACCACCTCCAGCACAGCAGGGCTACTACCTGGCTAAGCCTGAGTGGCCTGAAGTCATCCTCAGGACCCACTGATTTCTGCAGGGGCCAGGCCAGTGAATTAAATGGGGCCATGTGGCCCCACCATCCCTGCATCCTTTAGGTCTTTAATGGTGGTGCCACCCGCCCAGGATGTGATACCATTTGTGATTTACTATCTTGATTGGTGTGTGGGCAGTTCCAGAGGTTTCCCCTTGGCCTTCCCCAATGTGATACCTCTTGACCTACGGGACAGGAAGCGAAGGTAAACCTTACTGCAACAGCCGAGTGAGTCAATTACAACTATATGCTGAGGGACCAGGGAAAGGACCGCTGGGATGTCTGCTGACTGATGCCCCATTCCATGTTTCGGGGTCACAGCTTTTCCCAACCAGGGCCCCGACCTTCACATATCAGACATTTCAATGTATCTGAAGCTGAGTGGAGCTGTCATATCTTTGTTGCTACTCAGCCATATCAGCTCTTCCACTGCAGGAGACAGGGTCTCTTTGTACCACCAAATAGGTCTTTCACTGCTGGTTAACTGCCTCAGTCTCTCATATCCCTCTGCAGGGACATCAACGCAACTCAGCAGCAACCAGCCAGCCCCACTGTTCTGTCGTAGCCTTCTAATGACCGAATCACCACACCTTAGGACGTTCCCTTCACTGGACCTCTCCCCAGGTCACCATCAGTGAAATCTTTAACACTGAGCCTGCAGGACCTTGTGCCAAGGACTTATCTGTGTCCCACATACCAGCTGGGACAGCATCTTCTTTGCCTTCTGGTGGTCCCAAGTCCCCTGTTCACACCTATTTCTCAGACCCCTCCTGCACCACTTGTTAATTGAGGTCCTCTGAGAAGCAAATGCCAAGATGGGGTTAGACAGAAGTAGAGATTTATCAGGGCAATGCCTCGACAGATACAGGCGAGATGGCTGAGGACAATGTGGGACTCAGACAGTGATACATGTCTGACCCTGTGAGATGGGAAGAGTCTCAGCCTGCAAAGCAGTTCTTAGACAGCTCTGTCCAGGCAATGGGGAGGCCTGGAGCCAAAAGATCCCTTAAAGGATCCCACAGCTTGTGGGACTGGGCCTGCATATATACCCCTGGGCGCAGCCTAGGCAGGAAGCAGGAAGTGCAGCCTCAGTGAGAATGTTCAGTGGATCCAGAGAGCAGCAGCTGGGACCTTCAGTCAACTGCACTCCAAAGCAGGAGACCTGAGCCTTTCATTTACCCACCTAGCTGCCACACTGCCACACGTTTATGCACAGACACACCACATTCACACACTCAAATGCACATACACACTGTCCACACATACACAGATATGTATACCCATACACCACACTCACGCTCACATATGCACTCACACACGCTTATACACAGACATACACCACACTCGCTCACATATGCACACTCACATACATACATTCAGACACTGTTGTACACACTCTCACATACCACACTCACACACCTTTGTTAAAGTCTCATGGCACCAGGCACCCTCCACATGGTGCCAGGCATGAAAGGCCACTGTGAGAAGGAAAGGCGAGTGACTATTGCTGCCCTGGGGCAAGGTGGGCAGTGGAGGTGGAATGCGAACTGATGGAGGGGCTACATGGTGGCCTAGCCCAGAAGGCAGGGCTCTGGGAGCTGGGAGCTGGTGGGAATGACAGCGGGTAGCGAAGCAGGGCGTTTCGGGGACAGTGCTGACTGCCCCGTCAAGCAGCTGCCTTGGTAGCATGTGCCTCCCTTTGCCTGAGCTGTTCCTCCATTGCTCAAGCAGAGACTGCTGCTGCGTGATCCCGGGGCAGACAGACACCTCCACTGGACCCCTGCCCTCAGGACCTTACCACCAGGCCAGGAGATAGGACTCAGGACATGAGAAACAGATACAGAGACTGGAAAGAGATGGTCAGGCTTCAGGGGTAGGGAGGCCCTGTGGCTAGAGGGTATGGATGCAGGGAGGCCACCTAAGAAGCCCTAAGTCTGTCTCCTCTTAGGGAGACATGACTAAACCAAAGATTGGCAAAAAATGAACTTCTGAGGCTGGAGCCTCCAGGATGACCTGAATATGGTCTGTCCCAGAGCCCAAGGACCCCCAACCCTGCCTACACTCACTGGGCATGTTGGGCTGCTGCTCCAGGGTGGGGAGTGGGGATCGGGACCACAGCCCCACCAGCCACAGCCCTGCCTGGGATCCCTCCTCTCCCTCTCCTAGGAGTGGGGCCTCACAGAGGCTCCAGGGCCCAGAACCAAGTCTCCAGTGGTGCTCTGGGGTACACCTGGCCATCATTATCTGGCCCTGGGCCACCTCCTGATGGTACTCGAGGCTCGGACTGTCCTGGCCACCCTCAGTCCTTCCCAGCTACCTCGTTCACCACTGAGCGTGGCCATCTCACACACCAGGTCACATCCGGTTTCTGCAGGAGCACCGAGAGCTGGGTGCCCCGGCGTGGTTGGAGAAGGAACATGGCATCAAAGTCCACAGCAAGAGGGATCAGAGTGTGGAGAGCCCACGGTACAGGGAGCCCACAGCTTGGTGGGGGGTGCCACGGAGCACCGCGCAGGAGCCCAGCGCGCGGACACACATTCTGACCCGGCGGGGCCACGGAATTGCGTGTCCCTGACGAGAAGAAAGGCGGGAGACCAGGCTGGAAGGTGGCAGCCTTTCGTGGAGCCCAGTACCGGACTCCCTCAGCCTCTTTGCCTCACCTGGAAAAAAAAAAAAAAAAACACCAAACTCATTGCGGCTGAGTCGATTTCTACTCAAAGCGACCATATAGGACAGAGTAGAACTGCTCCATAGGGTTTCCAAGGAGCACCTAGTGGATTTGAACTGCCGGCCTTTTGGTTAGCAGCGGAACACTTAACCACTGTCCCACCAGGGTTTCCTACCTCACCCGAGTTAGGGGGCTATCACCGCGCTCTGGCCGGGCGAGGAGGACCCCACGGCGCCGCCCAGAAGCAGCTCCTACCGAGAGGCGACTCCTGGGGACCCCTCCTCGGCCCTCGGTGAACGGTGCTGCCCCCAACGCTCCAGCGCCCCACCCAAAAGTAGACAGGACCAGGTCGCAGGGCAAATGGGGCTGGGGGGCGGGTGCAGGCAGCGCCCGCTGGGCGGGAAGTCCCGGCAGCAGCCAGCTCGGGGCGCGGCCGACGTGGGTATCGGGCGAGGGGGGACGT
This sequence comes from Loxodonta africana, assembly GCF_030014295.1. NCBI lineage: Eukaryota > Metazoa > Chordata > Mammalia > Proboscidea > Elephantidae > Loxodonta > Loxodonta africana. Next base: position 228,580,871 of record NC_087343.1, read on the forward strand.
GGCTGGAGGAATGTGCGGATCGGCGGCGGGGGGAGAGGAGGAGACTTCGACTTCGCCCCGGACTATTTCGCAGCGAGGTGGCAGCCCCCGCCCCCGCCCGCGTCTCCACGGGGCCGCCCAGCTCCCTTCCCTGCGGTCTCCCCCCGCCTCCCGTCGCCCATCGCCCGCCGCGTCTCCCTAGCCCTCGGGGTCCCCGCACGGCCAGCCCTCCCCCGCCCTCCGGCCTAGCCCCCCTGCGGGCCCCTCCCCCACACCGCTGCCGGGTCTCCCTGCTCCCCCGGTCTCCCCAGCAGGGCGCCTGGCTCGGCCCCCAGCCTCGTGCCGTCCACCCACAGCCCCTCCGGTTCCCTCTTGTTCTCCCCAGCTGGCCCCCTCCCGCCAGCGGGTCCCGCCGCCCCCCGACCGGCCCATCCGCGGGGCCGCAGCGCCCCCCGGTGGTAGCGCGGTCGGGGCGCGCCCGCAGCGGCGGGAGGGGGTTATAAAGTGGGCGGCCCCGCCCGCGGTCCCCTCCCTCCAGCCCACTCCGCGGTCCTCTCCCACCGGCCGACTAGGCGCCGAGTCTCGGGCGCGCAGGACCCGGACCCTCCTCTGGACGCGTCCTTCGAGGGCGTCGGGCCGCCGCGTTCGGGCCAGGTAAGCCCCCGCTGCGCCCGGTGCCCTGGGCGCGGGGACAGAACGGGGCTTGGGAGAAGGGCAGGGCTCGCTGCCGTCGAGGACCTGTTCTCACGGCTCCCGGGAGCCCGGGTGTGCGCGGCCGCTTTGACTAGAATCTCGGGTCTCGGACACAAAAGCGGCCAGGGGAGCGGGGGCACGCCCGGAGCGGGTATCCAGATAAAGGCCCGGCCACAGCCAGGACCTTGCTCTCTCCTCTGATAACGACCCCAGGAGCTTGGCCGGCCACACTCGCTTTTGCTACCCAACATTTCAACCACTTTGCCCTCACCCGGAGCTCCCCCGTATCCGCGCCGTTTGTGCTTGCTGCTGTCCCCTGACCTGCCCCGGCAGTGGCATCCAGTGCTCCGAGTTATCAGTGGGGTGCTGCCAGCCCACCCCACTTGGCCTCTTCTGGGACAGAGCCGGTCCGGTGCTGGTCTAGGGGTCTTCCTCTCTGTTCCTGAGTGCAGTGCTAAGCCTCCACAGTCCCCTGGCTGTCTGCTGGGACAGCCCAGGGAGGTCCAGCCGCCTCTCCAGCCGCCAAATGTCCCCAGCTGGGCTCAGCATTTGTAGTCACACCCAAGGCCAGTTCTGGGCGTTTGATTTCGTTTCTGACCTGTGGGATATCTTATGAGTGTTGGGGAGCCTAAGTCACCCCCACTCCACTTGGACTTGTAATCAGGCCCTGGTCCCCAGGGCGCCGGAGAAGGGTGTCTCTTCCTCCTTCTGGAAGAAGTGGTGGGGCTGCAATGAGCTCCTGGAGGACTGGCCTCCCTGGCACTCTGCGAACAATAGAGGGAGGGCAGGGCCCATGCCCTGAGGGATGGGGTGGGGTCACCTGGGGAATAGAAAAGAGCCCACCCTCCCACTATTTCTCCAAGGCTGGACCCAAAACACTGGGCAGGCCCCAACCTGTAGAGTGGGTCTGAGTGAGGGGCTGAACAAGAGAATCTAGCCAACCTTGGACTCCTCAGGGGGCAGTAGCAGAGCCCCAGAGGCCCAGCACCCACAGTTTGTATGTGGGGGCCCCAATCATAGAGACTGTCTCTACTGATAGTAGTAACAGCACCACAACACAAGGTAGCAGGGGGGGCCTGGAGCCCTCAGGTGTGCAGGATCAGTGCCAAGTGCTCACCTGGGGAGCATAGTGGCCCTGTGCTGGGAGGAAGTGGGCACCCACCCACCCCGCCCCAGCGACCGTCAGCAAGTAAAGGATCAATTGCTTTTAGGGTGATACACAAACAGGAGGTTCACAGCTTTCTCTGTTGGTGGTGGTGGTTGTTTTTTCTTACAGTAATAGCTCTGGTGGGGCAAAAAACCATCTTACATTTAATTTTTTTTAATTAAAAAAGTTTTGGGGTTTATGTCATTCGGCTTCACAAAGACAGTGAGCAGAGCATTTGTATCTCGGAGGGAAAGACTTGTCTTCGGGGTCAGTGAAAGGCAGGCCTGAAGACACCCAGTCAGGTCGTGCAACTTGGACTGGGCACGGGGGACCCAGGGGACCCCAGGTGCATCCTCTCTGTGGAATGCGCCTACTGTTGGGGGGGCCGGGATCAGGCAGCTCTGATGCTGTCCCCGTGCATGTCGTGGAGCGGAGGAGGGGCAATTGTTGGGGGCGTCTGCACTGCAAGCACCGAGAAGGCAACACCTACCACTTGGTGACCTCTGGCACAGGAAGCATGCCCAGAGCCCTGTACGGCACAAAACAGGAAACGTGGGAGTCAGGGGCCTGCTGGCTCTTGCACGGGGCAGTGCGGGGAAGAGGTGGCGTCGGCGAGCACTGGGCAGCTCTGTAGTGGAGGGGCCCACCTAAGGTACCTGGGGGCCCATGGGGAGTCACTGGCAGCGGGGCTGGCCTCAAACGCTGCGCTTAGACGGAAAATAGACCAAGCGCCTGGTGGGGGGCCACTGCGCTGAGCCAGAGGCTCGCTGCTGGCCCTGCTCAATGGTGGGGCCTTCAGTTCTCATCCAAAGAATGAAGTCAGGCTTAACAAGCCCACCCTTCTTACCTAACAAGGCTGCTGGGAGTCTCCAGGTGCACGTGCCGTTTTCACAGCCACGAAATGCTTCATATGGTGGGAAATACTGCTCATGATCATTTTATGGAAAACACAGATAGTTGGTTCTTTCCTTTGAAGCATAGCCTCATTTTAATGAGTCACCGCCTCCATGGTTCCATTGCATTTTATGCAAAGCCAAGGAGGTGTCCTGGCGTGAGGCCCCCCCAGACAAAAAGCAGGGTGATGGGCTGCTGCTCACTGAAAAGGAAGGGACCTGGTAGTGCCTGCCCTCAGGGCTTGAGTCGGGACTTGGCCGTTTTATTGACCAGTAGTTTTACATCCGATTTCACCTCTACACTCTAAACACACTGATGCTCCACCCAGACCCCTGGATTATCCTCTCGGAAGCAGGTTGTACACCATGTAATGAGCGGATGTGGGGGGCAGGGGGAGCCTGTTCCTAGGAGAGCAGCTTCTGGGCAGGGATGGATTACCCAAGAAGCAAGGCACACACAGCTGAATTGTGCTTATTTACTAATCTGTAGCACACAGAAGCAAGGATGGCGAGACTGTGTCTCACATACTTTGCACATGTTGTCAGGAGGGATCAGTCCCTGAAGAAGGATATCATGCTTGGCAGAGTGCAGGGTCAGCGGAAAAGAGGAAGACCCTCAGCGAGGTGGATTGACACAGTGGCTGCAACAATGAGCTCAAGCATAACAATGATTGTGAGGATGGCTTGGGACCTGGCAGTGTTTCGTTCTGTTGTGCATAGGGTCGCTAGGAGTCGGAACCGACTCACGGCACCTAACAACAACAACAACAAGGCGCACTGTTTCACCTGTTTTTCACATCAAAAATGTTGTGAAACCCATGTGAAATTGTGTGCTACAGATTAGTAAGTAAACACAATGAAGCCTGTGGGTGCCGCGCTTACTGGTTAATCCACCCCTATTTCTGGGTTAAGAGGTCTAAAAGCATTAAGGCTTTCAAGCATGTTGTCAGACATCAGCCTGAAAAGTGATGTCAGTTCACCCGCCCACCCAGCACTTCCCAGAGGGCAAAGAACTTGAGCTTGTTTCCAAAATGGACCAAAGTGTCTTGATTTTCTTGTTTTGCCAATTTCATAGATGAAATAGAGTAACTTGTCGGTTTATCGTTTGGGTTTTAGAGCAGCACCCATATTTTATGATGACCCACCCTCCGTAGTCTTATTGTGACTTGTCTACTTGTGATTTCACCCAGGTTTTAATGGGGTGCTCATTTTTTACTGATTGGTAGGAGGTTTTCAAGCCTGACCCACGCAAATTCTTGGTCATGCTTTGGGAAGACTTTGACCTAGCTCTTGTTGTGTTTTCACTGCTCGTGTTGTTTCTGTCGTACTGGTGTTCATTGTGGGAGTCTAGTCATCTAGAGGAAACCTTGGTGACACAGTGGTTAAGAGCTCGGCTGCTAAGCAAAAGGTCGGCAGTTCGAATCCACCAGGCGCTCATTGGAAACCTATGGAGTGGTTCTACTCTGTCCTGTAGGGTCGCTGAGTCATCTAGACATTCGCTAGAAAATGACACCATGTTTGGTAGAGGGTCAGTGAAAATTGGGAGGTCCTCAGTGACAAAACAGCCACAACAATGGGCTCAAACATACCAGTGATCGAGAAGATGGCACAGGACCAGGCAACGTTTTGTTCTCTTATACATGAAACAGGTAAGTCAGAGCCAACTTCACGGCAGCTAACTACAGCCATGCGGAGTGCAGGCTCAGAGCTACACAACCTGGGCTCAACCACACTCTGCTATTGCTAGCTGACACCCTTGGGCAAGTTACATACACTGGGCCTCAGTTTCCTCGTCTATAGAATGAGGGTGATAATGGTACCTACATCCAAGGGCAGTTATGAGTGTTCAATGAATGGATGCAGGAACAGTGTCTGGCGAAGAATAATGACAGAAGATCTTTCATTGTCATTTTGTCCCTTCTGTCTCTTCAGAGAGTTTTTGGTTCATTTTAGGAACTCAGATACTTAATTCTCCTGGGTACGACATGTGAGGGAAGGGTCTACCTTTATTTCTAGTTACATGGTAAGCCCTTGTCCACTACTCAGAAAGGCCACCATCACGTTTCCTCAATTCTTGTATGTTCTTGTGCCCGTTGTTGTGTGGTCTGTTGTCTGTTCCAGGACCCAAACCAAAATTGCTTGAGACTGTAATTTTGTTGTATCATTTGCACTTGACAGAGAAAATTCCCTCTCATGCTTTCTTTCTCAGATACGCTTGCTGATTCTTCCAGGTGAATCTTACATTCATTTCATCAAATTTCACCAGCAAAAAAAGCAAATGAATTTCTTGGAGCTTTTAATCAAAATTGCATTTAACTGTAGATTCATTAGAAATAATTTCCATTCTTAAAAACTGTGTTTCCCATCCAAAACCAGGTTTGTTGCTCCAGTGTGTTCATCAGGAAGATTTCTAGTTTTTTTAATAAGACCTGCACATTCTTACTAAGTTTACTCCTTGGATTTATGTTGCTTTTCTTGCTAGTGTGAGTAGTATCTTTTTTTTCCTGTAACATTTTTAATTGGTTGTTGCTGATCTAGTACAAAATCAATTCGATTTTTGTAAATTTTTCTTCTAACTGGCTCACTGAATCCAACCTCTCTCTTTCGCTCTCTTTTCGCACACTCTCTCTGTCTCAGCTTTGTTTAACAAATTTTCTCGTGTTTTTTTTAGGTATACAATTCCATCTGTGGTAAGCACAGTTTTATTTCTTCCTTTCCAAGATTTATACTTTTTTCTTTTACTTTTTACTGTCTTATTGCATTGGCTTCCAACCCAACAGTGAGTAATAAAGTGAGATAAGCATTCTTTGTCTTTTTTTTTTTTTTTTTTTTTAACTCTAATGGGCATTCCTCTGGTACAGGAGTGTTTAACCCTGGGTTAGGTTGGTGGGTGGACTCCTTGAATTAGTAAGAATTATTTCTGTGTACATTTATGTCAAGCAAAATTGTCCAGATTCTTAAAGAGGTCCATGACTCACAAAGAACCACTATTTTAGTTTTTCCTGTAGGATATGATGCTGGCTGTTGAGCTGAAATTTATATTTTTTACAATGTTAATCCTACTCCTTGTTTCTTGTGAGTTTCTTGTCATCATCCTTTTTAATCAGAAATACGTGTTTTAGGGATCTATTAAAAAGTTTACATGATTTTCTCTTTTTACGTTAATGTGACTTACATTAACATAGTTGCGAGTGCTGCAGCATTGTATTTTTAACTAACTTCATTTTAGTTCTGGGTTTTTTATGGTATTTCTTAATATGCTACTGGATTTGATTTTCTAATGTTATTTAGAATTTTTGCAACTATATTCAAAACAGACTTATGTGTAGAATTTCTTTTAGGGATTGCCTTTATCAGGTTTTGATCTCAGAGTAATGCCATATTTCAAAATGAATTAAAAGGAAGTTGTTTTTATTGTTGTTTCTGGTTTTTACTTGTAATGTTCTGAAACAGATTAAATAACAGAGAAATGTTTTTTCCTTCACCCAGAAACCATCTGGGCCAGACCCTTTCGGGGATGCATTTCCTTCCAGTGTTTTCATTCCTTATGAGGAAGAGAATCCAGTCAGTTCCCCCACCTCTTCTTGAGACCTTTCCGAGAAAATGGTCTTTCACATTATTAGCGTAGTGCTGCACTTTCTATGCTTTTAAGAGGATACCTTCCTCATCTATCATTATCTTGTTTTATTAATTCCTAAATTTGTGTATTTCTATATCTGTATTTCATATTATTTTTTATCTTGCTAAACATTTTTCTGTTTTATTGGCCTCATTTCAAAGAGCCAGCCCTTAGATGTATTTATTATTTGATTTGGGGTACTTTTTAATAAATTTTGTAGGTTTATTTTATTACTTTATCTTTTTTGGTTTCCTGGTATTCATTTTGTTAGTCCCCACCCCTGTTGTTCACATTAATTTCTTATTTAGTAACAAAAAGTACTTAGGCTATATATTTGCCTCTGAGTATAGCTTTGGCCTTCTGATATTTGTTTTTATGTATAACATTCTTATTAAATCCTGCATAGTTTTCACAAGAGAATTTTTAAACTTCCAGGTACTTTGATTTTTTGGTTTTTTTTCCTGTCTTATTAATGACTAGTTTTGCATTGTGGCTCAGGAAATTTGACCTGTACAATTTTCTTTTTCTTTTTTAATTTATTGAAACTTCCTTGTAGCTTAGTCTAGGCTTGAACTTTACAAAATTTTTTAAAGAATGCATGTTCCCTATCTCCAGGTTTCCAAGACATAGACATATATAATATACACGTGTGTGTGTTTTATGGACATTATTCAAATCCTTTATGTTTAGGAAATATGTATCCCTACCTGTAAGTTTCAGAGTTGTACAAAACATATTATTCAGCTTCTCCATATTTTTATGTGATCTGTCAATAACTAAAAAAGATGTGTTAAAATCTTTTACCATGATTGCAGTTTCTCAGTTTTTCTTTGGATTTTCACAGATTTTGCTTTAGATAATTTTATGTGATGAAATTCAATACATAAAGGTTTTTAAATAGACTGTGGTCTTTATCTTTTCTTTTTTCCCATCATTTGTCCTTCTGCCTTAAATTCAAACTGGTCCATACAGTATTGCTCCTTTCTTTTTTCCTTTCATTTGCCATCACCCCTCCCTCCCCCATTTTCTTTGTACTATCTGTGACATTCTGTTTAAAGTATGACTCTCATAAACCTCATTAAGATGAGTTTCATTTTTAAGCCAATTTAGGAATGTTTGCCTTTTATAGGAGAATATAAACCATTCACACTTATTGTCACAACTGACCTATGTGATATTTCTAGGATTTATTTTTATAGTTCATGGCTCTTTTTCCCTTCATTTTCTATATTTTACTATGTCTTAGTCACCTAGTGTTGGTATAACAGAAATACAAGTGAATGGCTTTAATAAAGAGACGTTTATTCTCTCACAGTCCAGTAGGCTAGAAGTCTGAATTCAGGGTGCTGGCTCCAGGGGAAGGCTTTCTCTCTCTGCCCGCTCTGGAGGAAGGTCCTTGTCATCAGTCTTCCCTTGGTCTGGGAGCATCTCAGCACAGCAACCTCAGGTCCAAAGGGTGCACTCTGCTCCTGGTGCTGCTTTCCTGTTGGTACGAGGTCCCCATGTCTCTCTGCTCACATCTCTCTTTTATATCTCAAGGAGATTGGCTTAAGACATTATCTAATCTTGTATATCTCATCAATGTAACTGCCACTAATCCATCTCATTTCATCATAGTGATAGATTTACAGCACATAGGGAAATCACATAAAATGGTGGACAGTCACACGATACTGGTACTCATGGCGCAGTTAAGTGGACAGATATTTTGGGGGGACACAGTTCAATCCATGACATACTATAATTCTCAAGTTTCTTTCCTTTTTTAATTGATTGTTATTCTCATCTCTGTTGGCTTCAGAAATTCCTTGAATTTTTTCAGGAATGATATGTGAGTGGCATAGATCTGAGCCCATTTACATCTGAGACTGTCTTTGTTATCCTTGTCCATGAAAGATAAGTTATGTTTGTTTTTTCCTCTCAAAACTCTGTAGTCATTGTCTTTCAGCATTTAATATTGTGGAGAAAAACGTGATGTTTTTTCTGGTTATCTGGAGTCCCTGAGTGGCACAAATCATTAAGTGCTCTACTACTAACCAAAAGATTGGTGGTTTAGATCACTCAGATGTTCCTCAGAAGAAAGGGCCAATGATCTGCTTCCAGAAGGCCATAGCCTTGAAAACTCTATGGAGCACAATTGTACTCTGCAACACATGGGGTCACCATGAGTCAGAATCAACTCAATGACAACAGATTACTGTTTCACTAGCAATCTATTGCTGTGAAGCAAATTACCTCAAAATTTAGTGGTGTAAATAATAAGCTTTACTATCTCAGTTTCTGTGGGTCAGGAATTCAGGAGCGGCTTGGCTCAGTGGTTTTGGCTCAGGGTCTCTCATGAGATGCAGTCAAAATATTGGCTAATGCCATAGGCATTTGACTGAGGCTATAGGATCCACTTCCAAGATGGCACACCCATGTGGCTGTTGGCTGGAGGCCTCAGTTCCTCGCCATGTGGGCTTCTCCAAAGGCTGCTTGAGTGTCTTCATGCTATGGCAGCTGGCTCCCCACTTAGCAATCAGTCCAAGAAACAGCCAGGCAAAAGCCTGTGTCTTTTATGACCTAGCCTTGGAGGTCACCCATCACTTCCACAATATTGTATTGCCCATAGAGGCCAGCGATGATTCAGTGTGTAAGAGGACTGCGTAAGGGCATGAATTTCAGGAAGAAAGAATAATTGAGGGCCACCTTGGAGTCTGCCTACCACACTGCCAAATGATTTTTTTTTTCTTTATGTGTTTCCTGTATTTTGTTGTTGCTGTTGCGTTTTTCCCCTGTGTGGATATTTTTAGAATTTTCTATTACGTTTGAAATTCAGATTTTCCACCAGTATATTTTGGTATGTGGGCCTCTTAATTAATTCAACTTTCCTGGTAGTTGATATGCCTTTGATCATCAGCTCAAGGTATTACTCTTCTGTTATTTCTTTAATTATTGCCTTCCCTAAGACTGTGCTGCTTTCTCCTCTTGAATATCCATTATATACTTTTTTTTTTTTTACTCTCTATTTGCAGAGTCCTGGTGGTGCAGTGGTTTAAAGCTCAGCTGCTAACGAAAAGGTTGGCAGTTTGAATCCACCAGCCACTCCTCGGAAACCCTATGGGGGTAGCTGTACTCTGTCATGTAGGGCCTCTATGAGTCAGAATTGAGTTGACGACAACAGGTTTGTTTTTTTTCGTCTATTCTCTACCTTGGAGCCCTGGTGGTGCAGTGGCTAAGAGCTATGGCTCCTAAGAAAAAGATCAGCAGTTCTACTCTGTCCTGTGAGTTGGAATCAATTCAACAGCAACGGGTTATTTTCTACTTCACTAATCTTTGTGTATCATCTCCGTTATTTTATCTGCTCCCTCTGAATTCGGGATAATTTCTCAAACTTAGCATCTAATTAACTGATTTCACTTTCTTTAGTATCCAGTCTGGTGTCCACTGGCTCCATTTTCTTTTTCCACTAATATAATCACAAAGCTGGAATCTGAAAGCACTTTCTCTGATCCCAGCAATTTTCCCAGGGGTTGGAGTTGAGGGGACTTCTTTCCCAGGTCACATGCATCCCTGCCCCATCAAGTTTCTCAAAAGGAGAGGAGAGGGGTTCTGGGGAGGTGCTTTGATCTGCTGTGATGGGAGGAGAGAGCTGCAGGCAGCTGTATACTTATGCATTAGTGCTGAGATTTGTCCCCACCCACCTTCACCCCTAGTGCAGCCCTGAGGGTCTGTGTCGCTCTGCTGGGCTCTGTGACTTGCCCCAGAGACCTCTACTCAGCCCTGGGCCGGGCGGGTCCAGCCTGGGTCATCACATCAACATGAGACGCTACAGAAGTACAGAAAGTTCTTCAGGGATTTCTCCTGGGAAGCTCCTCACCCCCAGTTCCTGGCCCCAGCACTTGTGTCTCATTTTGGGAAGCCTTTGGCCATCTTGATGGACTTTGGGAGGAAATGCGGGGTGTGTGTACATGGTGTGGTGTGTGTACATGGTGTGGTGTGTGTGCAGGGGATGTGGTGGGTGTGTGTGTGCATGTTTGCAAGTGTGTGATGGGAGTGTGGTGTGTGTGCAGGGGGATGTGGTGGGTGTGTGTGTGCATGTTTGCAAGTGTGTGATGGGAGTGTGGTGTGTGTGGTGTAATGTGGACTGGGCTGGCTCTCAGGAAGGGTCTCCCACACCCCAGGCAGCTACCCCAATGTTCCCCAGCAAAGAGGCAGCTGCACCCACTGCCTGAGCCTGAGGCTTCAGCCCCCTCCCCCCAGGTGCATCTGCCTCTCTGCTCACAATCTCCCCCTTCAACCTCCTCCCTCAACCCACCGCCACTGTTTCCCCCCTCCCCAGCGCGGCCAGTGCTGAGGCAGTCAGACAGTCACACCAGTACCCGCCCCAGCCCTGGGTCTCTCCATTCTTGTCCCCTGATACCTCTCCTCTCAGTTGCCCTTGGCTGACCCTTCTGCCCTGTGGTCACCTTTGACGAGGGTCACTGAGGTTCATTTCCACATGAACACACTGTCTACCTGTGGCACCCTTGCTCTGCAGGACAGGGATGAGCCATGAGCATTCAGAATCCCACCCAGATGAGCCCACAGCTTGCACTCATGTGTGTACTGTTTGTGGACCACAGACGGGGCAAGGGGTGTGCAGGCTCAGGGTGGAGAGAGTACCACGGTCTTCTCAGCCCAGGTGCTGGTAGCAGTGTGAGCCAGGAGCAGACACCATCTGTCTCCCACTTCCCTGTGAAGTGAGGAGCCAGCCCCATCCTGCTGGCCTCCACCACTGGGGGAGAAAGGCCCATCCTGCTGACCTCCATCATGGGTGGAGTGGGGCTTGAGGGCCGGCGGGGCACGGGGATGTGTGTGGTGGAAGTGCTGTCTGCAGCAACCTTTCCTCCTTGCTGCAGGGCATCAGGTGGACAGGTGCTGCCAGGATGTTCCAAGGCACCTGCTGTGTGCTCCTGCTCTGGGGGCTTGTGGGGATACTCCACGCCCAGCAGCAGGGGATCACGTTTCCCATTGTCTCCGATAGAAACAATAACTGCCCAGGTACTGCCCTGTGGGACATGAGGGTTCGTGTGGGTGAGGTGGGTGCAGCACCGTGCACACAAAGTCAGGGAGCCCAGGGGCTCTGGGCATAGAAGTGGCATTCAGGGGCCAGGTGTGGGGAAGTTGGGGGAGGGATGCAAAGCTTGGGAACACCCACGTGCATGGAGCCAGGCAGCAGTGAGCAATGTGAGCCACGGGGGGCGGGGGCGGACCAGCCACGAACAGTGTGGGCTTACACCACAGGCCTCCCTGCGAAGCAATGACCACATCTTGTCCCCCCCGCCCTGCTCCCACACACACAGAGAAGACCGACTGCCCCATCAACGTGTACTTCGTGCTGGACACCTCGGAGAGCATCACCATGCAGTCGCCCACTGACAGCCTGCTCTACCACATGCAGCAGTTCGTGCCAGAGCTCATCAGCCAGCTGCAGGATGCCTTCTACCTTGACCAGGTGGCCCTGAGCTGGCGCTACGGTGGCCTGCACTTCTCTGACCAGGTGGAGGTGTTCAGCCCGCCAGGCAGTGACCGCGGCTCCTTCACCAAGGCGCTGCAGGGCATCCGCTCCTTCCGCCGTGGTACCTTCACTGACTGCGCACTGGCCAACATGACGCAGCAGGTGCGGCAGCACGGCACCAAGGGCGTGGTCAACTTCGCTGTGGTCATCACCGACGGCCACGTCACCGGCAGCCCCTGTGGGGGAATCAAGATGCAGGCTGAGCGGGCTCGAGAGGAGGGCATCCGGCTCTTCGCTGTGGCCCCTAACCCCAACCTGAATGAGCAGGGTCTGCGGGACATTGCCAGCTCACCACACGAGCTGTACCGCAACAACTATGCCACCATGAGGCCTGGCACCACTGACATCAATGAGGATACCATCAACCGCATCATCAAGGTCATGGTGAGCTGCCACAGCCTTGGGACTGGAGGCCGCACCCAGGCCACTGTCTACCAACTAGCTATAGTGGGGGGTGGTCTGCCCACTCCAGGCTTCAGTTTACCCCGTGTAAGGGAGGAGACCGGAGGAGGTGAGCTCAGGGCCCTGTCCACCCGTGTCCAGGGCCCCACCAGATGCAGCAGAGCTGGGCTGGGTCTCAGTCTGTGTCTGACCAGGCTCTCTCTGTCTTTTCCAGAAACATGAAGCTTACGGTGAGGTGAGTGGCACATCCTGGCTCTCTGTTTCCTGGCTCTGCCCTCTAGGATGTGGCTGACTGAAGATCACACTGCATTCCCACCTTCGGGGGGCGCTGGGGTGGATGGGCCAGTCAAACAAGAGGAGCAGGAGCCAGAAGTGTGTTCCGTGTTGGGGCGAGAGGCTCTAGCCACAGCCAGGCTGGTTTAGACCCTGAAGGTCAGGTTAGGGGTCACCACAAGCTTGGTAAGTAAAGGCGCTTAAGGTCTAGCCTCCAGGCTGGCCAGCTAAGCCACGGTCAAGGGGATCACACGGCTGCCTTGGAGCACTGTGTGTCCAGGGTGGTCCCTGCTCCCCAGAGGGTACCAGCACCATGATGTTCCCCCCACATCCCTGCAAGCCTCCGTTCCCACTCTCACACTTGGTTCACAGCACCGGGAAGGCGGCAGGCACCTGAGGCTTACGCCCCGTTTTAGCACACCTGTTCACAAACACAGGTTCAGTACTTCTCTGTAAACCTGCCCGGTGTACGCTCAATAGTTCTTTAACCCTCATTACTCTCAGTTGTTGTTATCAATCGAAATTTGGCCAAGGTTTTCCAAACCTGAAACAGAACCCTTGTTCAGACCTCGACCCCTGTAGCTGAGAGCCAGGCCCTCTGTGCTGGCCTTTGTGGGTGGAAAAAAAAAAAAATTTTTTTTTTTTTTCTCCTCCTAGCACTTCCTTTACCACACCACCAGTTGTGCCTAGGGCCACCCTCTGTGGGGAAAGCTCCCTCTCCACGCTCTCCCATGAGGCCAGCCTGAGACCTCACAGCCTTTCCTTTGCCCTCTGGGAGCCAGCATTTTGGCTGGCAGATGAGCATAGCTCCCGGGCCATTGGAAGCTGGCCTTGCTTCCTGGTGGGGTACAGTCTTGGGCCATGTGGTTTATAACTCACTGTTTAGCCCACAGAGGTGACGGTTAGGACACAGGTATGCAGCCATGCCAGGCCTTCTACACTCAGACCATACAGTACAGCTCCCTACCTGGCCTGAGAGGGACCTCCTCCTATGGTGGGGCACGTGGAAGTGGGAGGGGGTGTTGTGGGTCACTGGCACCAGTGGAGGGTCCTCACTCCCACCTATCTCTGGGGTCAGTCTCCACATCCGCTGCCAGCCATGCCCATCAGAAGTCTAGGAACAAGGAGCACAGGTTTTAGGGCAGAGTTGGGAACAGGGGTTACCGGTGCCCTCTTAGGCTGGGGAAGCCCCTTTCTGTGTCACTGGGGCCTCAGTACCCCAGGTTAGTCTGTGGAGGCTGAGCTCTTTCTGGAGCTCTTACTTCTTTATGATTCTTACCCCATTCCGTGCCCTGACCCACATGATGACCTTTCTTCCCTGCCTCTGACCCCCATGACCAGACACCCCCACCCCGACCCCCATGACCTGACCTCCCTTCCCTGCCCCTGGCCCCCATGACTTGCCCCCCTTCCCTGCCCCTGACCCGCTGTGACCTGACCTTCCTTCCCTGCCCCTGACCTGGCTTTCCCTGCCCCTGACCTGTCTTTCCCTGCCCCTCACCCCCATGACCTGACTCCCCTTCCCTGTGCTTGGCCCCCATGACCTGACCTTTCATGCCCCTGACCCCCAGGACCTGACCCCCCTTCCCTGCCCCTGACACCCATGACCTGACCTTCCCTGCCCCTGACCCCCATGACCTGACCCCCCTTTCCTGCCCCTGACCTGCAGCTCAGGGATTCCCCCTCCACACTGGCACACACACCAGACAGGGTATTGCTGCCCTGGAGTCTTAGGAGCCAATGGGTCCTTGAAACACCAGGCCACGCTTGTCCCCAGTCTTGTCTCTACCTCACAGGGAATTGTCGTGACCACTGGACTTACCTGCTTTTGTGCTCTTATTCCAGTGTTACAAGGTGAGCTGCCTGGAGATCGCTGGGCCGCCTGGCCCCAAGGGCTACCGGGGACAGAAGGTAAGATGCCCAGACTGCAGAGGGTCTACGCTGTCGGGAAGGGAAGCCCCTCAGCTGGCCATTGAGCTCAGCATTTAAAGCCAGCTATACCTGGTGGGGACACCCTGGTGGCGTAGTGGTTAAGTGCTATGGCTGCTAACCAAAGGGTCGGCAGTGCAAATCCGCCAGGCGCTCTTCGGAAACTCTCTGGGGCAGTTCTACTCTGTCCTGTAGGGTCGCTATGAGTCGGAATCGACTCGACGGCACTGGGTTTGGTTTTGTTGGTTTTACACCTGGTGGCACAGTGGTTAAGAGGATGGCTGCTAACCAAAATGTCAGCAGTTCAAACCCACCAGCCACTCTTTGGAAACCCTGTGGGGCAGTTCTACCCTGTCCTATAGGGTCACTAGGAGTCAGAATACACTTGATGGCAGTGGGTTTGGTTTTTTGGTATATGAGTCCCAATTTTTCTGACTCTGAAAGAGCTAAAATTCTGGGTTTGTCCACTTCTTTTTAAAGGACATACTCAGAAAGTAATTTTTTTTAATTGTCAAGATATGCCATTGAAATACTCTTGGAAAATAAACAGGTATGCTCAGATGAGTAACTAAAGCAGAAGCGGCATTACTGTTAATAACTATGGTTGTTAGTTGGCATCACGCACCCACCTTTGTTGTGCATTAGGTAATTAAGTTTAAGAATCTGGTTTGAATGGTCCTGCGTTCTCCGGACAACAGCAGTATATAAAAGAAATCCTTCCAAAATTCACCACCAGAATATCAGAAACTTCAACAATCCATGTCTGTCAAAAACTATCAAGAAAAACAGAGGTGGGCAAAGCAACTTCCAAAATGAGACAAGGACTTTAAAACAATGTTGCAAATAGAAGAGTTATTACCAAGTGGCTTCACGGTTCCTTCTTTTTCTGATCTCAAGTGGACATTGTCCAGACCAGCAGGTATCAAGATGCACTTTCCATCAGGATGATAGATCTCCAGGCCACGAGCCAAACTCTTTCCACTTCCTTATTCTGGTTTCTTCCAGGCCTGAGTGGTAGTGTCCAGCCACCACCACAGCCCTAGGAATGAATGTGCCACCAATGCGCAGCTTTGGCCATCCACAGCAGTGCAGTGACTCTAGTGTCTTATGGGTAGGGGTGTTTGAAAGTCATTGGACAGTCATTGGAAGCTGTCATGGTGATGGCTGCAGTTAGATTCAGAGAGGCAGCGAGGATGATAGTGACCATAGTGGACATCCCTTACCACTTTTCTTGTTGTCTGTTTATAGGGTGCCAAGGGCAACATGGGTGAGCCAGGAGAGCCTGGACAGAAGGGGCGACAGGTAAGTTTCCCCCCTCATTGACTCCCCCGCCTCCTCCTGGCCTCAGCACCCCAGGGCTGGGCCGATTGCCATGGCTCTTTGTTCTTCTTCCACAGGGAGATCCAGGCATTGAAGGCCCCATTGGATTCCCAGGACCTAAGGCAAGTTGTGGTCAGCCCCACTTGGGGACTAGAGACAAACCAAGGGAGTCTGGGGTCCAGGGTGAAGGGGATGAGGGGACAGCTGACACAAGAGGGCTTGGCTTGAGACTCAAAGGATCCACTGCTGACTGGGGGCAGCCCTCACAAAGAGCACCAGTTTTTTTAAGTCATAGATGTCTTGGCACAGCCCACCCCCCTGCCTCTAGTCACCAAGGAATTTAAGCACTATGATGAATGCCATCCAAAACTGGTGTCCGGCCTGACCCCACATTCATCTCTACCCAAGGCTGATGACCCTGACCCCAGGGCTGTCACTCACCATCACCCTCCAAGGCTTGTATAGAACCTTCCAGCATCTTCCAGCCACCCAACCCCGCCCACTCTCTCTCCCTTTGGCCTGCTGGTGTGGGCCCCTGGGCCCTCCCTTTCCTGGATTTCTGCTCTGTCTGGTCTCTCACCAGCAAGCCTCAGTCTAACGCTCTTTTCTTTCTTCCTGTTCAGGGTGTTCCTGGCTTCAAAGGAGAGAAGGTGAGATTCTGATTCAGAACACCCTGACCCTAATCAGGACACAGATGGAACCTCAGCCTCAAACTCACCCCTGTAACACCACTGCAAGTCCTGGAGGAACAGGGCTAGGCCTTTTGCTGGGGGTCGTTTTGCCCTGGGGGCTCTTCGCGCCTCACATTTGGCCTGGCCTCGAGCCCCACAGACAGCAGTAACAGTGTCTAGGACCAAAGATGCCAGCTAATGGCTTCACTTTCCTTCTGCACAGGGCGAATTTGGAGCTGATGGTCGGAAGGTAAGCGGGCTGGGCCAGGTGGACCCTCACCTTTCTGCTGCTTAAGGAAATACCCATCGGAGCTAATGGAGTCCTTCCTTCTCCCACCCAGGGGTCCTCCGGCCTTGCCGGCAAGAACGGGACTGACGGACAGAAGGTAGAGTAAGCCATGCACTCCATCCCAGGCACTGGGGGCTGGGCTGTGGGGCGTCAAGAGTTTCCACTATTGTAGGACAGACATACCATCACACCACTGAAAAAGGGCTCACGAGTTCTGCCTGTCCCACACTCAGGAGCCTCCCCAAGCTGTCCGTCCTTCCCAGGGGCCAGCTTTTGGTCCCTGCTTGCCACTGCCCACAGCTTGCAGCTGGGCACCCTGGGGCTGCTGAACTAGGGACCCCCGTGGGTGCTGGAAAAATCAGAACATGACAAAGGTGGAGTGGGCCCTGGCTCCTGAAAACCAAGGCCTAGATCCCCCAGGAACGTCCCAGCCAGCCCTGCAGAACGCTGGGATCTGGCCTAGACCAGGCAGTTCACACACACACGCACACGCACATACATACATCGGGGGCTTGCCGTTCACACACAGACACGAGGAGGGGACCTGACAGTTCACGTACACACTCAGACACACCTGCACACGTGCACACATACGTGGCAGGGGAGGGGGCACTTCGGGCTCCTGTCTCCGGGCAGCATCCTGGGCCTGCCCCTCCCGTACTCACTACCATGACAGCTCAGACCTCAAAAGGCAGGTTCACAGGGCTTTGGCTGCTCATGAAGAGAGCACGACGGCCACCGGGCTTGAGTTTGCACTGCCGTCACCAGCATACAAGGGTCGCGACGGTCACCCTGACGCATCCATCTTCTGCTCTCTCTTCTCCTTCCAGGGCAAACTGGGGCGCATCGGGCCTCCTGGCTGCAAGGGTGACCCTGGGAACCGGGTAAGCACGGCTCTGTGTTCTGGGCGGCCTTAAACCCTAGGGGCTCAGTGCGGGCTAGTGACCCAGGAGATGCCAGGCCACCAGTGGGGTGCTGCCTGCCAGCCCAGGTGAGCTGCACTGAGGGAGCCGGGAGTCATCCATGCTTGGGCTTTTCCTACACGGACCCAGCACCTTACCTGGCCAGCTAGCTATTGCCTAGCCAGCGTCTGCCAGGAGTGGGGTGGGGTTCACACCTGCAGCGAGGCTCCTGGACTCTCCACATGGCTGGCCCAGCTGCTCTGCTCAGGCAGGGGTGGATGGTTCTGGGCTGTTGGCACCCTTCTCTAGAGCAAACACCCTTTCAACATGGATTTCATCTCTGAGCCCCATGAACTTCTGCTGCTCCCTGAGGGAGTTTTTCCGAGACAGGGCCTGGCTGCATAGGGAAGGTGGGGCAGGGATGCCCCTGAGGCCTGGCATGGGGTGCTTGTCAACCCTGCTGCACCCTCAGCTGACCCTCTACTTACCCAGAGAACCACAGCTCATCTCCAGACCTAGCCACTCAGCAGGAGCCTGGGCTCACTTCTCACTCCCTCTTTGCAGGGCCCTGATGGCTACCCAGGGGATGCAGGCAGTCCTGGGGAGCAAGGAGACCAAGGTGCCAAGGTGCGTGTCTGCGCTGTGAGGGTGGCCCACCACTCCAGGGCCTGTGGGACACAGCAGGCTGAGACGCCCACCGAGAAGCCTGTCTCTGGGGGCTGTGGGTCCCCCTGCCCAGAGCTTCACTGGCTCCCGTCCCACTTACGGGGACAGTGGCCCTGCTTAGAGGCACTGACCATAACCACCGGCCACCCTTCTGCCACCCAAGCCTTTCAGGGACTGCCTGCAGGAAGACTCTCAGGCACCTGTGGGGACTGCTGCCCACTTAGGCCACCTAAGGTGTCACTTTTCCCTGGCTGCCCAGGGACACTCAGGAGAAACAGAAGGCATTCACGTTTCCCCGAAGCCAGGGACCTCAGCAGGAGAAAACCTCAACCCCAAACTGCACACTCCTCCCCCCAAGCTTCAAGCCCCTGCACAGCAGCCACGTCTGACTAACTCTCCCAGGATGCAGGGATGGGGATGCTGACCCCACTAGTGGTTGAGGGTGACACTGCATGGGCAGCCCTGGCCATCCTAGGTGCTCTGTGGCCATCGGGGAGGCCCAAGTCCCAGCCCTGCCCTGCATCCCCCTGCTTCTTGCACTGCTGAGGGGTGCTGGGCTGATTTCTCCAAATTCTTCCAGGGGGACGCCGGCCGCCCAGGACGCAGAGGACCCCCAGGAGAAAGTGGGGCCAAAGGCAGCAAGGCAAGTCCCTCCTGCCCTGTCTACAGGTGGAGCCAGAGCTCCAGCCACTGTGACCAAGGCTGGTGGGGTGGGGCTCCACAAGCCTGGGCAGGGGAGTGTGGGGAGCTCCCACAAACCACAAACTGGGGCAAGCAGCACCCAGGAGGCCGTGGCTGAACTGTCCTTCTCTCTCCTCAGGGATATCAAGGCAACAATGGTGCCCCAGGGAGTCCCGGCGTGAAAGGAGCCAAGGGCGGGCCGGGGCCCCGAGGACCCAAAGGCGAGCCTGTGAGTTCCCACCAGGCCCTGCCCTGGTGAACATGGCAGGAGGGGGGCTCCAGACTGGTCCCAGTGGCCAGGGTGGCAGTGCCCTGGCCTTTCCTGCAGGCCCTCACTGCTCACCCAGTTCTGGGCCTCTCAAAGCCTGACTTTCTCCTGCTCCTCTGCATGTGTGCCTCAGCATCCCCCGTTGCTGCAGGCATGAGTCAGAGCTGTCATAGAGAAACCTCTGAGTCTAGGGGTCCCGAGGGCTTTTGGTGGCAGCCCTTCTCCCATTGACACCTGTTCTTTCCACAGGGACGCAGAGGAGACCCCGGAGCCAAGGGCAGCCCTGGGAATGATGGCCCCCAGGGGGAGAAGGTGAGTGGGCCACGGCAGCAGACCCCTGGATCAGGGCTGCACTGGGTGCTGACCAGGGCCATCTCCACCCCCATGGCCCAGACATGTGGGATCTAGATCTCTCCACCACAGAAGACAAAAGTAACTCCAGGACCTCCCCATGCAGGGAGGGTACTCCCCACGGGTCTGGGAAGGTAGGAGTTTGACAGGCCGGCCCACATCCCATGCTCCCTTGAAAAGCCTGCACAAGGCCCATACCATGAACACCATGCACACGTGTTCATGCTGCACACTGCCCTACCACAGCGCCCTGCAGACACCCACACACTGAGGTTCGAATGTTACAGTGTACAGAGCCTTCCTCTGTCTGCAAGGAGTTACATGGCCCCGCCCCTGGTCCTGCCTCCGGGCCACACCCTGGCTCTCCAGTGGGACCCTGAGTCCCTGCTGAGACCCCACACTGAGCCTCTTTTCACAGGGGGACCCTGGCCCTGAGGGGCCCCGGGGCCTGGCTGGAGAGGTTGGCAACAAAGGAGCCAAGGTGATTGGGGGCGCTGGGGATGGGGGATGGAGGAGGCAGAGGCCCGCAGAGCAGCCCTCTACAGAACTGGCAACCCACCCTCCCATCCCCGCACACCCCCTCCACTGCCCCATTCCCCCGACCTGCCGCTCAGAATGGGGCAGTGGCCATGGCCTGAATGTGACCAACAGCTCAAAAGCCCAATTCCCTGCTGGAGAGGGTGCACCTGGGACTTGCTCTCCCCTTCCCTACCATGCCACCCCTCAGCAGGGCGAAGGGCTGAGGTGAGACCCTCGAAGGAGGGCAGGAGGGGCCCCTGAGGCTCTATGCCCCACCCAGACTCCTCCCCAAGTCACACCTAGACTTCTCTCCAAGCCCTGCCTAGACTCCTTCCCAAGCCCCACCAGGCCCCTCCCCAAGCCCCACCCAGGCCCCTCCCCAAGCCCTACCCCAGACCCCTCCCAAGCCCTGCGCAGGCCCCTCTCCAAGCCCCACCCCAGACCCCTCCCCAGACCCCATCCCAGACCCCTCCCCAGACCCCATCCCAGACCCCCTCCCAAGCCCCTGCTGGTTGTGTGGCCAACTTCTGTGGTAAAAACAGGGTCTCTGAGGGCCCCTGGTCAGAGGAGATGATTGCAAGCTCGTTTCCTTTTTTTCCAGGGGGACCGCGGCCTGCCGGGACCCAGAGGCCCTCAGGGGGCTCTCGGGGAGCCAGGGAAGCAGGTTAGCCCAGGCCTCCTGGGAGGGCCCTCATGGCCTCTGGGGCTGGCCCTGTGCCCCGACCCACCCACGGGCCCACCTCTCTGCCCTTCACTTCACTGCCCTCCCTCCCACACCCTGTTGTGCCACCTGCATCCTCCTCTCCGGGCAGGACAGGTGGCTGCAGGTCACTGGCCCCATGACCGCACTAGGGCAACAGAAAGAGGAGCTAGGAACCCTGGAAGCCAGACCAGCCCCTCTTCATGGACCTCACACGCCCCTCCCAGGCCCCCCAGCACCCTCTGTAGTTAAAGGAGGAAGCTGGCCCTGAAGGTCCCAATCCTGAGCAGGGCCCAGGGCTTTCCCCATGCCCTCACCAACCTGACACCCCACCCCACTCCTGCTCAGCCTACCCCTGGTGGGCAGATGGGGCAGGGGGAATGAGACAGGTAGGCCTGGATGCCTAGACAGGGTACATGGAAGAGAAGGAGCCAGGCGGTGACCCTCAAGATACCCGCTGACCCCACAGGGCGGTGTTTCTCAGTGGTCAGCGCTGGCCCCGTGTGTGTGTCTGTGTGTCTGTGTGTGTCACAAATGTCAGTGCACACCTGTACAAGCACCAGTCCCTGATGGTACTCACACCTCACTTTCTCTCCTGTCTCCAGGGATCTCGGGGAGACCCTGGTGACGCTGGGCCCCGTGGAGAGCCAGGATCACCTGGCCCCAAGGTATGCAGCTCCTTCTCCCCACCCCAGCCTAGAGGGAAGGCAGCCGAGGTCCAGCCTTGGGGTTCAGGCCCTGAACTTCGGATCCTCAGCGAGGCCAAGGCTGACCCCCTTTTGTATCAACCCTAAGTGGGGGTCACATCTTCCCCAAGGCAGGGTCGTGGGGTGATAGACCAGCCAGGGAGGCCTGAGGGACTGAGTTCTTATCGTGGCTTCTCTGCCCCTGGATCCTACCTCTTGGCACACCAACCCCATTAGTAACCAAGAGGTACAGTGAACCCCATCTGTGACCCTCTGCTCACACCCAGAACCCCACATGGCGCTGTTTGCTCACTCACGCCCAGGGCCCCTTGGTCCCCAGGCCACACAGTCTGACTCAATCTCCAATTCCTTTTGAACCTGCTGTCCCTGAACGGCCTTCCCCATTCTCCAGGGAGACCCCGGCCGGCCCGGATTCAGTTACCCAGGACCCCGAGGAGCGCCTGTAAGTCCTGGCATGGGCCAGGAGCCCTGGGGGGATGTGGGGGTTGTTGTGAGTGACCTGAAGATTCTTGTTGAGGAGCCTAGCTGCTCCCTGGCTTCTCTGTGCCAGGCTCCCCTACGCCTGCCGTCCCAGGACAGGGAAAGGGCAGAAAGAGGTCAAGGGTGTGTAATCAGGTCCAAAGGCAGACAGCACCAGGAGCCAGCGAGCTACCATGACGTTAGTGACAGGTCATCTCAAGCATAACCCTACGCCCCGAGAATAGCACGTGTCAGCGTGTTTTGTGGTGGCGTGGCGTTAGCCCTGAGGCTTGTGGGGTTTTTGTCAATGAGACCACACTGTTAGGGACGGGACGGGGCTCTGCAGAAAACCTCCAGGCCGCCGGCAGTCAGTCCCTGCCTCGGTCAGACGCAGACACAGTAGCTGCAGCTCTCTGGGTTCTGGAGCTGAGTTACCCTGACTCGTGTTTGCTTCACAGGGAGAAAAAGGGGAGCCCGGCCCGCCTGGCCCCGAGGTAGGTACAGGGAGCCCCAGCCTACCTACCTGTCCTCCCTGGCCTTCCACCAAGGGGAGTCCGTCCATCCTGTCCTCTGTGGCCAGGACTCCGTACGTGTCGTAAGGGGCTGAGAGGTCTTTCCCATGGGTCCCTGCATGGGGCAAAGCCCTCCTCCACTGGAGAGAGGCCCCAGGCAAACAAGCTGGAAGAGGAGGCCAGCTGCCTCCTGCCTCCCAGCGCTGAAGCCCATGAGGCCCCCTTGTTTGACTTTGAGTGTGTGCAGCTGGCAAGGGGCTGTTGTCACCTCTCAAACAATAGCTGGAGCTTGCCTAAATGCTACAAAATGTTGCCATTTAATAAACCCCACACTGCCGAGACCACAGTTTTCCCAGGAGACTCAAAAAAGGCTTCGGGGGATTTGAGGGTCTCTCCATGAGTGACGTTTTTGTCCTGTGTCCCAGGGAGGCAGAGGAGACTTTGGCCTGAAAGGAGCCCCTGGGAGGAAAGGAGAGAAGGGCGAACCTGTGAGTATCCTGGGCACTGGCCCTGGCCAGGCTGGACGTGAAACTTGGGGAGGGGCCAGATGGGTGCTTGAATGGATGGATGGAGGGATGGATGGGGGGAGGGAGGGATGGATGGGGGGAGGGAGGGATGGATGGGGGGAGGGAGGGATGGGCCGGTGGGTCTGTGGGTTGGTGGGTGGGGGCGAGAATGGATGGGTAGGTGGATGTCAGTGGACGAGTGGTGTGGGTGAGTTTGTGAATGGGTGAGTAGATGGTGTATGGGTGGGTCAATGGGTGGATGAAGGGGTGGGTAGACGTGTGGGTGGATATATTGACGGACAGATGGACGGGCAAGTGGTTAGATAATCAGAATTGCCCTGGGTTCAGAGTGAGTTGTTTCAGCTGCTATCTTTCCGAGCTAGTCTGTGAGCTCTGTTGGTCTCTCTGCCCCTCAGTGGCTGAGCATGGTGCCAGGCACAGAGCAGGAGAACAACACAGACTTACCTCTTCCTCTCACCTTCCAGGCCCACCCAGGCAGGGGCTGTGGGTGGGGATCACACGCTCCTGCAGTGCTCAAGGGCCCAGCCAAGGTATCTGCTGAGGCCCACTTGCCCTTTCCCTTTTCAGGCAGACCCTGGTCCCCCTGGTGAGCCGGGCCCTCGGGGGCCAAGAGGAGTCCCAGGACCTGAGGTAGGTCTGTCCACTGGTGGGAGGGCAGCACTCCAGGCAGGTATGCGGAGGGCGGGTAGCCCTGGGGCCACGATTGGGCCTCACAGCTCTCTCCTTCTTCCTCCAGGGTGAGCCTGGCCCCCCCGGAGACCCTGGTCTCACGGTAGGTGTTCCATCCAGAATGAAATCAGCATGCTTCTTTGAGAGCTTCTTTCTCCTTTCTAAAAACCAGAAAGCTGGGTGCAGGGTGCAGGGGTAAGGTCAGCAGGTGCAGGGGCATTGCTAGCCTCCCTCCCACATGCTCTGCTTGTGAACCTCTTCTCTCCACCCAAAAGCCCGTGGACTCCTCATACAGAAATACCTTCCTGGGCTTCCACCATCCCTGGGAAGCCCCCCTCCATGCACTGTGCTCTCCCAGACCTGGGACACAGGAGGCATGGCCCTTTGGCTGACCTCTTGGCTGACCTCTGCTCCATGTTGCAGGAGTGTGACGTCATGACCTACGTGAGGGAGACGTGTGGGTGCTGTGGTGAGTCCCCACCCGCCCTAGCCCCCGGAAGTCTGTCCCACTGGGGATGACTGGAGAGTCCAGGCTCAGAGCCTGCCCACCTACCAGTGACTCCCAGGACGGGGACGTGGAGGAACCAGCGTTCTCACGGAGGGCAGGCCCTCTGTCCCAAGTCCCCACCTCTTTTGCCCACCATGCACTGTCTTTGTACCCCTGGGGGTGGGTGAGCTCCTGTCCCCTGGGGTGAACACGGGCACCCAGTGTCTTCCGAGGCTGAGCTCTGTGTGGGTGCGGGACACCCCTGACCCCACTGACCCCACCCACCCTACCTGCAGACTGTGAGAAGCGCTGTGGTGCCCTGGACGTGGTGTTTGTCATCGATAGCTCTGAGAGTATCGGCTACACCAACTTCACTCTGGAGAAGAACTTCGTCATCAACGTGGTCAACCGGCTGGGCGCTATTGCCAAGGACCCCAAGTCAGAGACAGGTCAGAGGCTGCCCACTGCAGGGGCGGGGCGGTGGGCGGGAGGTCCCGGGCTGTGGCGTGTAGGAAGACCCCTTCATAGATGGAAAGACTGGGCAGGATGCAAGGAGATCAGGTAACAGGAAGACGGAGCAACAGAAGCTCAAATAGGGCCACCTAACAAACGGACCTGGAGCAGTGGCATCACTAGGGGTGTGTGGGGGTGTGGATCACACCAGGTGACATTGTCAGAGAGAGTGATACCAAAATGACCGTCTATAAAAATATCGTTAGTTTTAACAACGAAAACATTCTTTGCAAGCCCCCTTACATGTATCGGTATACCTTCAAGGCTAAAACTCTATGATAATTTACTTCTCGAACCTGTTAACGTGCTCCAGTCAGAGCTGTCACTATTACTCAGTTACAGTGATACGTCAAATCATGTGGTGTCGTCTGCACGCGCCACAAGCACACACTGTTTTCATTGCTGGCGGTGTATTTAAAGTCTCTGGTTTTGTGACTATTGATATGTCAATAACTTTTTTGAGAACGAAGTAGTAATTAAAAGAAAAGAAGGAGTGATACACAGGAGTTACAATTTACAAGTAACGTTAGTACAAAAAACATTATTAAGGATTCTGTACGGTCTGGTATGGGAGGAGGCCCATGCGGGGGTGACACTATGAGTTATCACACTGGGTGACACCAACCCCAGTGACACCACTGGTCTTGAGCTTTGCTGGGCTTCCTGGAAATAGCTGCCTTTAGGGCCAGCGGGTCTCGGGCATCTTCAGGAGCCGCGTGGTGTGGGGCTGAGGCGTCTTCAGCACTGACAAGTCACACCACCCGCCCTTGTAGGTACTCGTGTGGGCGTGGTGCAGTACAGCCATGAAGGCACATTCGAGGCCATCCAGCTAGATGACGAGCGCATCAACTCACTGTCCAGCTTCAAGGAGGCTGTCAAGAACCTCGAGTGGATTGCCGGTGGCACCTGGACACCCTCAGCCCTCAAGTTCGCCTACAACCAGCTCATCAAGGAGAGCCGGCGGCAGAAGACCCGCGTGTTCGCGGTGGTCATCACGGACGGGCGTCACGACCCACGGGATGATGACCTAAACCTGCGGGCGCTGTGCAATGACGACGCTGTCACAGTCACAGCCATTGGCATCGGTGACATGTTCCACGAGCAACACGAGAGTGAGAACCTCAACTCCATTGCCTGCAACAAGCCCCAGCAGGTGCGCAACATGACGCTTTTCTCCGACCTGGTGGCCGAGAAGTTCATCGATGACATGGAGGACATCCTGTGCCCGGGTGAGGGGCCGGGGGCGCTGGGAGGAGGAGACCATGTTGTAGTCTCTTAGTGCTGCTGTAACAAAATATACCACGGGTGGTGGCTTTGAAGGGCAGGAATTTATTTTCTCACAGTTGAGGACGCTAGAATCCCAAATTCAGGGCATCAGTTCAAAGGGAAGGCTCTTGTTTGTTTCAGCTTCAAATAGCTGCCAGCAATCCTCATAGCTGCATTTGTCTCTGTCATCCTTTCTGTTCCCCTTCTGTGTGTCTCTCCCATCCTGCATCCCCTTCCCCTTCTCTGTGTCTCTGTCATCCCGCTTCCTCTTCCCCTTCTGTGTGTCTCTGTCATCCTGCTTCCTCTTCCTCTTCTGTGTGTCTCTGTCATCCTGCTTCCTCTTCCCCTTTTGTGTGTCTCTGTCATCCTGCTTCCTCTTCCCCTTCTGTGTGTCTCTATCATCCCTCTTGGTCTTCCCCTTCTGTGTGTCTCTATCATCCCGCTTCCTCTTCCCTTTCTGTGTCTCTGTCATCCCGCTTCGTCTTCCCTTTGTGTATTTCTATCATCCCGCTTCCTCTTCCGTTTCTGTGTCTCTATCATCCTGCTTCCCCTTCCCCTTCTGTGTGTCTCTGTCATCCCCCTTCCTCTTCCCCTTCTGTGTGTCTCTGTCATCCCCCTTCCTCTTCCCCTTCTATGTGTCTCTATCACCCCACTTCCTCTTCCCCTTCTGTGTGTCTCTGTCATCCTGCTTCCTCTTCCTCTCCCGTGTGTCTGTGTCTGTTCTGGTCTTTTCATAACTCAGAAGTGATTTGGTTGACCAGGTTTAGGATACGCCCAACTCTGGTATGACCCCAGAACATAACAAAAGAAAAATCTGATTTCCAAACAGGATTATACCCACAGGTACGGGGCTGGAAATTCAACACATATTTTGGGGGAACACAATTCAATCCATCATAGGCGGCCAGGCCTCCTGTCATTGGCCATACAAGCCCTGGGGGCCCCTCCATGCACTGGCTGAGGCCCCACTCTGATGTATGTGAAGCAAGGGAAGGGCCCAGGCAGGGAGAGGGCTTGGGCAGTCACAGATGGGGACAGACTCCAGCCTCACCCAGAGCCCAGTGTCTGAGTGCCCTCGTGCTGCTGTAACAGATACCACCAAGAACAGACATGTGTCATCTCATAGTTCTCGAGGCTGGGAGGCCGAGGTCAGGGTGTTGGCTATGTCCATTCCCTCTGCCCTCTGGGCTATGGGTCAGCACCATGTAGGACCAGTGGAGACTGACCAGACCCCCGGCCTGTTTTCCTCTCTTGCAGATCCCCAGATTGTCTGCCCTGACCTTCCTTGCCAAACAGGTAACACAGGGAGCCACCTCAACCCCCCTCAGACAGCACGGATGCAGCCAAGAGGCCTGGGGTGGGGGCGGAGGGGGCCTTGTGAGACCCAGGGGCAGTGCTTCTCCTTCGTGAGGAGTGCCTGAGATTGGCATCTCAGCCCACATGGGTGGTTTCTCCCCCAGAACGCAGAGTACACCCTTGGCCCTGAGCATAGAGAGGAGGGAACTAGGGGAAGACTCCAGGACATGGGGATGGTGCCCAGGAGCCCCTGTGACCTGGTGCCCGTGGGCTGGGGGGCTGCCCTTACTCACCCAGCACATAGGGGCTGGGAAGCCCTGGGGCTGCCCTTGGCTCTTATCCACTGGAGGCTAGCACCTGGCAGTCCCGCATAGGCATGGTGCGTCTTGCCCAGTGCCCACAGATGGGCCAGCAGTAGGGGGACTGGCTGTGGTTTGACACCTCTTTGGCTCCCCAAGCTGGGCAGTGTGCTGGGGCCATTAGAGGAGGAAGCATGGATTCAGTGAATCAAAGGTCTGATTTATGGCTGTCCAGGAGGCAGACCCACAGTAACTCCACAGGTGTAGGGCCTGAGTGCTGCCTCCTAACCATCCGCCCCGCCGCTGCTGTGCATGGCTACTACTGCTTGCCCTCCCCTGGGGCAGGTGCTGGATCAAGGGAGCCGTGTCCCTGGATTTAGAATATTTGGGGCAGAAGTGACTGTGAGGCTGGAGAACTGGGGTGCACAGCCTGGAAAGGAGTGAGGGGGCTAGTGGGGTGTTGGTGGGCTGGATAGGTATATGAGGGGCCAGTGACATGTTGTGGGGTTGGTGAAGTGTCATGGGGCCTGGTGAGAAGATGGGGGCATGTGAAGTATCAGGGGACTGGTGAGGTATTGTGGGGGCCTGTTGAGGAGAAAGAGGGCTGGCAAGGTAATGAGTCAAAGCCTGGTG
The DNA here is from genome assembly GCF_030014295.1 of Loxodonta africana. NCBI lineage: Eukaryota > Metazoa > Chordata > Mammalia > Proboscidea > Elephantidae > Loxodonta > Loxodonta africana. The sequence goes on from NC_087343.1 coordinate 228,609,080, forward strand.
AGGTGATGGGCTAGCGAGGTGTCAGGCAGTTGGTGATGGATTGGGGGGCGGATGTGATGGGGGCCTAGTAAGGTGTCAGGGGGCTGGTGATGAGTCAGGAGCCTGGTGAGGTATTGTGAGGGCCTGGTGAGGTGATGGGGGGCCTAGCGAGGGATTGGGGGCCTGGTGAGGGGTTGGGGGCACGTGAGGGGCTGGGTGCTGTTTAGACGTCAGGGTGACTGGTAGGAGGTTCAGGTGGCTGTTCAGCAGAAGGCCTCCGTAGGTGCCCAGGCATCTGGGAAGGAATCAGGCATCGTTCACACTCTGGCTGGTCATCAGACCTGTAGCTCCCATGGTGACAACTGCATAGTGACTGTGGGGCAGTGGAGCCCAAAGGAGGGGCCCTGGGGGCATTGGGAGCTAAGCCACCCCTTTGCAAGCCCTGCCCCACCATCCTGGACCCTTGGGACATCATTTTGACCTTCTTGCTGGGAGGGGGGTCGAGCCTGGCTTGTCACTGGAGCCAGCTATTAGAATGGGACCTCTGGGGAGGTGGAGGGTCCGTGTCCGTGTCTGTGCCTTCGTCATCTGCGTCTGCATCCATGTCTGCGTCAACATCTCCAGCATGTGTCAGCATCCATGTCTGTGCCCGTGTCTGTGTCCATGTCTCCAACATGTGTCCGCATCTATGTCTGCGACCATGTCTGTGTCCATGTCTCCAACACGTGTCAGCTTCTATGTCTGCGCCCATGTTTGTGCCCATGTCTCCATGTGTCAGCATCTATGTCTGTGACCATGTCTGTGTCCATGTCTCCAGCACGTGTCAGCTTCTGCCTGTGCCCACGTCTGTGTCCATGTCTCCAACATGTGTTAGCATCTATGTGCCTATGTCTGTGTGTCTCTAACACCTGTCAGCATCTGTGTCTGCGACCGTCTCCAACACGTGTCAGCATCTGTGTGCCCGTGTCTGTCTCCAACACCTGTCAGCATCTGTGTCTGTGATCATGTCTGTGTCCATGTCTCCAACACGTGTTAGCATCCATGTCTGTGCCCGTGTCTGTGTCCATGTCTCCAACACGTGTCGGCATCTGTGTCTGCGACCATGTCTGTGTCCATGTCTGAGCCATGTCCAGGTCTGGGTCTGTGTCTGAGGCTGTGACTGGGTCTGTGTCTGTGTCCAGGTGTAAGACCGTGTCTGCATCTGTATCTAAGGCTTTGATTGAGGCCATGTCTGAGGCTGGGTGTAAGACCATGTCTGCATCCGGGTCTGAGGCCACGTCTGCATCTCTGTGTCTGCGTCTGGCTGTGAGGCTGTGTCCACATCCGGGTCTGCTTCTGTGTCTGCGTCTGGGTGTGAGGCCATGTCTGCATCCCTGTCTGAGGCCATATCCGTATCCGAGTCTGCATTTCTCTGTCTGCGTCTGGGTGTGAGGCCATGTCTGCATCCCTGTCTGAGGCCATATCCGTATCAGAGTCTGCATTTCTCTGCGTCTGGGTGTGAGGCTGGATACGTCCATGGCTTCATCCGGGTCTGAGGCCAGGTCTGTGTCTGTGTCTGTGTCTGGGTGTGAGGCCACATGTGCTCTGCATATCTTAATGAAAGTCAGCATCTTGCAGGCAGGGCTTCTCAGTGCACGTGTGTTCTGTGTGGTCCAGGCGGCCCATGAAGCAGCTTCCTCATGTGGAATATGCTGGGTGCCCTGAGCATATTTAAAGGCTCTGAGGTGTCCTGAGGACAAGAAACATGCTGGACTTGGGGGAGGCAGAGGAGTTTCCCAAGGCTGTATTTTGTGGCCAGGTTATGGCATTGGCAGCATTGGCAAGGTGTAGGGGTCAGCTGGAAGGTGGTGGGAGCCCCACCTGGAGTCTCAGCACCCTGCTGAGAGTTAGCTGGGGACACAGTGTATAGTGCCCGGAGTGTTAGTTAGAGCCCCCAAAACTGGAAATGGCAAACAGACAGCCCCAGCACAGTTGCTGCTGTGTCCACCACAGACACAGGGGCTGAGGTCTGTACACAGAAGCCTGGGGTTGGACCGTGAGTGGGTGGGCATGGCAGCTGCCTGGGGCCCTTCATTGGATGGGCAGAGCAAGGAGCTGCTGTGGGCCCCAGGGTGCCCTGGGCCCTCCCTCCTGGGGTGGGATTCCCTGACTGGCCCAACCAAGGTCTGAATGTGGTGTGTACTTCAAGGGACCCTCAAAAGGGAGAAAACAGGCCCTGCAGCCGAGGTCAAGCAGTGGCTCAGACTCCCGAGGAAGGTGACCTGGGACGAGCATTTTCCCCCAGGCCTAGGGAAGGTGGCGGCTGGCTGATGCTGAGGGTGTGGCGCAGGCAGGCAGGGAGCAGGTGAGGGATCACTGGGACTCGGTCCACTGCTTCTGTGGAAGCCTCGATAGGTTCCCCTTCTCCCAGCTAAAAGGAGCGGCCCCTTTAAAGACCCTGCGCTTCTCTGCCTCCTTAAATTCCCTCCTACTAAGCTTTACAGAGCTCCTTCTCTAAAGCCGTTGGAAGTTCTCAGAACAAATCAAACATGGCAACTCGGGAGCTTTAGAGCATGCTTTTGCAAATGGCGTCCTCGGTGTGTGTGGGGCTGGCACAGCCCTGGCCTCCAGGCCAAATGTGGCCACACACCCAGAACCCCGGCCACACGCGGGCTCAAGCCCACCCCAGGCTGGCCTAATTCTGTTGGAGCCACCACGGGTGAGGTGTCTTCCGACGGCGCTTCTGCTCCTGGGCCCCTGGGCCCTGTCGCCTGGCTGCCATCTCCCCAGACTCTCCGACTGGCTTTGGCCCCACGTCCCCCCGGGCCACTAGGGGCCTGTGTACCCCTCCTCATCCAGCCCAGCCCAATCACCGTTCTCTGCTTTGGTCCAAACTTGTCTCTCCCAGAGGTGCCCTGGGCTGTCAGCCCGAGGAGGGCGGCCAGTGGCCGCTCACACACCCTGTGCCCTTAAACCCTTCTCTGGACGCTCCCTTGCAGATGGACCTCATCCTAGCGGGGCACCCCAGGTCACCTTCCTCCGCACGGAAGAGGGGCCCGACACCACCTTCCCCCGGACCATCCCCCTGATCCGACAGTTGCTAAACGACACGGAGTCCACGCACGACCCTGCTGCCTATTCCAGGCTGGTGGCCGTACTGGTCTACACTGCCGAGCGGGCCAAGTTTGCCACAGGGGTCGAGCGGCAGGACTGGATGGAGCTGTTCATTGACACCTTTAAGCTGGTGCACAGGGACATCGTGGGGGACCCTGAGACTGCGCTGGCACTCTGCTGAAGCCAGGGCTGCCCACCCATGTGCACAGATGGCCAGACTGACCCCAACCCAAATTAGTATCCTGCAGCAGCTCTGACCCATTACCACACACTGGGTAGCTGGGACAACAGAAACATTCTCTCACAATCTGCAGGCCGCCAGTCCAAATTCAGGGTGTGGGCAGGGCCTTGTTCCCTCTGGAGGCTCTGGGGCAGATCTGTCCTTGTCTCTTCCAGCTTCTAGTGGCCTCAGGCGTCCCTTGGCTTGTGGTTGCCTCATTCCTATCTCTGCATCTTGTGATGTGTTCTGCCTCTCTGTGTTCTCCCTTTGCACCTTCTTATGGGGACACTTGTCATTGCATTTAGGGCCCACCCCGATAAACCAAGATAATTTCCCATCTCAAGAGCCTTAATGTAATCACATCTGCAAAGTCCTTTTTTCCATGTAAGGTTCCATTCACAGGTCCCAGGAATTAAGACGTGCCTTTTTGCGGGGGACTATTCTTTTTTTTTTTTTTTTTTTTTTTATTCTTTAGCTGACCACAACCCCCCAGCCTAGTAAGCTGCTTCACATGCTTGGAGGCTGCAGGCAAAAGAGGAACACAGTCCAGAGTGCTTGGGAGTGTACCTACCCAGGCTCTGGCCGAGCCTCAAGATGACCTGGCTGTTGCATTGGCCTTGATTCCACGTGCTGTTTACACACAGGGACAGTCCCCAGGGCACGTGTGAGGAGTCACCTCAGGGCCAGGCATTTTCGAGGCCAGCTGTACAGCGGTTCATCTTCATGGGGACCTGATGACCCAGACTGTGTCCTCACACCCTGGCATCTGGGTCTCCAGAGGCTCTGTTGGTGTGTGTGGCCTGTCCCCAGAGGTGTAGGGTTCCTCCTTGTCCTCCCTCCCACCTGCGGGTTCCATGAGGAGCCACCCAGAGGGACAAGGCATCCTCCCCTTGAGCGAGACTCAGACGTGGCACACCCCATCCCTGTGGTCCCTTTCCTCCCACCAGAAGCCAGATTAAGCATGACTTCTGGGGCAGGATGTCCCCCTCCCCCTGCACAAGGTGGGCTGGGCTAGAGTGTGAGTGAGGACCCCAATGTAGGGTTAGAGGCAGGAGAAAGAGATGGGAAAGAGAGCAGAGGGTAGCTTTAAGCACAGCCTCTCTGGGTCCCCACCAGCACCTCCCATACCCTCCCCCCACCCCCCGCCCTGTGTAATGTCAACCTACTGGGGAAATGCCCCACAGGCCCGGCCCTCGCTCCATGACTGGGTGTCTGCAGTGACCATGAGGAAATGTTTATTATTGTGATGGAACTTGGAAGTCCAGCAGTGCACAGAGAACTCACTAGGAGGTGTGGCATCCTAAGCCAGTCTTAAGCCAGTCTCAGCCACATGCTTGGAAAGTTGCCCTTGGTTGGCGTGGCCGCCAGAATAAGTTCCTGTTGTCAATAAGCTCATTAAAGAGTCCTGTCTACAGCAAGCGCTCCTCTGCCTGTGCCGGCCGGGGAGGGTGCTTCCGGGGTGCGTCCTCTGACTCTGTAGTGAGCAGAGGTTAGATACTCCATAAAAGCAGAAAATCACAGACTTGGGTGAATTCACTGAGGTCAAGTACAGGTGGCTCAACAGGCCTGCTCTGAGGTTGAAAGTTGGCCAACACCTGTGCAGGTGGAGGCAACACCTGTGCAGGTGGGCACTGCCTCCTTCAAGAGCTCAGAGCCAGGGATCAAGCCAGGGCCTCAATGGACGTGGTGGGTCCTGGGTCAAGGCAGAGATGGTGCCTAGAGGGTAGGAACTGAGACCCTTGGGCTCAACAGGGTCTCAGCTCTCAGGTTTGGGAACATGTCCTAATTGGAGGATGAATGAGGGGAGACGGTAATGGGTTCTCAAGAACTGTGGTGGGGCCTGGGCTGGCAGTTGACTTTGGGTGGAGGTTTCCCCAGAAGTCCCAGCAGTCTGTCATGGGCTTCAAGAGGGGGTGCACATAGAAGGGGTGCAGGGTGTGGTCAGAGCAGGGAATCACCTGGGCATCCTAGGTGGGTCTTGGTCAGAGCAGATGTTACCTGGAGGTCCTGGGTGCCAGGTCTCAGACCAGGGAGTCACCTAAGTGTCTTATGTATTGAGTCTCAACCATAGTGGGATGTCAGCAGGGGGTTCCGGGTGCCAGGTCTTGGCTAGAGCACGAGTCACCTGGGGGTCTTAGATGTCTCGTCATAGTCACAGTGAGGCATCACTTGAGGGTCCTGGGGTGCTAGGTCTTGGACAGAGCAGGGAGTCACCTGAGGGTCTTATGTGTTGAGTCTCAGCCATAGCAGGATGTCACCTGGGGGTCCTGGGTGCCAGGTCTCAGACCAGGGAGTCACCTGAGAGTCTTATGTATTGGGTCTCAGCCAAAGCGGGATGTCACCTAGCAATTCTGGGTGCCAGGTCTTGGCCAGAGCACGTGTCACCTGGGGGCTTTAGATGTCTGGTCATAGTCACAGTGAGGCATCACCTGAGGGTCCAGGGTGCCAGGTCTTGGACAGAGCAGGGCATCATCCTGGTTACTGGTTTTTTCAGAGTGGGGTGTTTCCTGGGGTCCTGGGCTCTGGCTCTCCCTCACAAACCTGGGCAGACTCAGGGCTCTGTCTCCCCTGCCCGCCCACCCGGCCCCACTGCGCGTCTCCCCCTCCTCCAGAGCTGTACGTGGCCCAGTGCACGCAGCGGCCTGTGGACGTCGTTTTCCTGCTGGATGGCTCTGAGCGGCTGGGCGAGCAGAACTTCCTCAAGGCCCGGCGCTTCGTGGAGGAGGTGTCAAGGCGACTGACGCTGGCGCGCCGGGACGACGACCCGCTCAACGCCCGCGTGGCGCTGCTGCAGTACGGCGGCCCCCGTGAGCAGCAGCTGGCCTTCCCGCTGACCGCCAACCTGACCGTCATCCACCAGGCGCTGGAGGACGCGCGCTACCTCAACTCCTTCTCGCACGTGGGCAGCGGCATCGTCCACGCCATCAACACGGTGGTTCGCGGGGCGCAGGGCGGGGCGCGGCGCCACGCTGAGCTGTCCTTTGTCTTCCTCACCGACGGCGTCACCGGTAATGAGAGCCTCGAAGAGTCGCTGCACTCCATGCGCAAGCAGAACGTGGTGCCCACAGTGGTGGCCGTGGGCAGCGACGTGGACATGGACGTGCTCTCCAAAATCAGCCTGGGCGACACGTCTGCCATCTTCCGCGAGAAGGACTATGACAGCCTGGTGCAGCCCGGCTTCTTCGACAGGTTCATCCGCTGGATCTGTTAGCCTCGCCCCCGCCTGGGACCGCGCGCCCCCGCCGAGGCCCCGCCCAGTGGACGTATGCCCACACGGCAACCACGCCTCTATGGGCCTCCGACACCCTGTCTATGGTGCTAAAGGTCTGTGCGGAGAAGGGCTCCGGGCCATCTCCAGGCGCGGCTTCCTCCATGCACGGGGGAGGATGCCCCTGCACCCCGAGATTCCACTCCCAGATCCTCGCCCTAACCCTGGGGTCCCCCGGTGACTTCCCCTACCCCCATTCTGCCCACTCCCTTCCCTCAATGCCTCTTCACTGCCTCGGCCCCCAACCAGCCTCCTCAGGCACAGCCCTCCAGTGTCTTCACCCCTCACGACAGCCCCCACCTGCTGGTCTAGTGCCCCCTCGCCCTCCCCGCTGCACGGCAGGGCCAGGCAGGACACTGCCTCCTGAGTCCATCTGTCCTCCACTCCCACACTGCACCAGCTCCTCATCTGGCCTGGGGGCATCCTCACCTGCCTGCTGTCAGTCTGTGGCAAGACCCTCACCACCTGTTGATGCACGCACCCGCCTTTCACCCCAATAAAGGCTTGTGAACCGCCCACCTCCCCGTACCCCTGCCTTTCTCTTTCCCACTCACGGCCCCTCCACCAGGGGACACCCATCCAGTTCACATGTCTTGGCCCATCATAGGTCTTCAGCCCCTAGGATTGATTGTGACCCCACATCCCCAGAACTCGCCTGGGACTCTCTTTCCCCTAGGCTGAGCCTTCACAGCCGTCTTACAGGAGTAGGTACTGCCTCTGCTGCATATCCAAGTCTGGACTTCTCAGCCCCAAAGCCTCCCCTTCTAGTCATTTCTAGGGCTGAGAACTCCACTGTAAGATCTCTCCTTCTGTCTCCAGAGTGCTGCAATGTCTTTAAGTTTAATGATCTGTGTGAGCATAGTTAGTGTGTGTGTGGAGAGAAAGAAGGGGCTGAGAGAGATGAGAGATTAGAGATGGGCGATGGTGTCTTAGTAACCTGGTGCTGCCTTTACAAAAAAAAATCCCAGAAATGAGTGACTTTGAAGAACAGAATTTTTTTTTTTCTCACAGTTCTAGAGGCCGGGAGTCCAGACTCAGGGTGTCAGCTCTAAGGGAGGATCCTTCTTTGTTTCTTTCAGCTGTTAGTAGCTACCTGCAATTCTTGGCGTTCCTGGGCTTGTAGATGTGTAGACACATGACGTCTGTCTTCCCTGTGTGTGTATGTCAGTGTCTACGCAGCTCTTTCTGTAAGACACCACTCAGAAGTGATTAGGTTTGGGACCCAACCTACTCTGATGTGGTCTCATTAACATAATAAAAGAAAAAGCTTTATTTCCAAACAAGGTCACTGTCTTAGTTATCTAGTGCTGCTATAGCAGAAATAACACAAGTGGATGGCTTTAAAAACAGAAATTTATTCTCACACAGTTTAGGAGGCTAGAAGTTCAAATTCAGGGCACCAGTTCCAGGGTAAGGCTTTTTCTCTCTGGGGGAAGGTCTTTGTCATCAATCTTCCCCAGTCTAAGAGTTTCTCAGTGCAGGGACCCTGAACCCAAAGAATGTGCTCAGCTCCTGGCTCTTCTGGCTTGATGGTAATGAGGTCCCTCTTCTCTCTGCTTGCTTCTCTCTCTTATATCTCAAGATACAGCCTAACCCTGTAGGTTGAGTCCTGCCTTATTAACATAACTGCTTCTAATCCTGCCTCATTGACATCATAGAGGTTAGGGTTTACAATAAAAAAAAAAATAGGATAATTACATTAGATCACACAATGGACAACCACACAATACTGGGAATCATGGCCTAGCCAAGTTGACACACGTTTTTGGGGGGCACAATTCAATCTGTAACAGTCACCTTTCTACTGTGATACTGTTTAAGTCAAGATCAAGTGGTGGTTCATACATGATTGTACTCCACCCCAGGATACACCCTCTTGGCTCTTGGCCAGCTGTAGCTGCAAGCCCGCACATTCACCCATGCCCAGACTAGTTTCTCGTCCCCTGAGAACAGCAGGATCTGAAGTGATGATGCCCAGCAATAGGCTTGGTTTCAGTCCAGGTGAACCAGTCAGGTTCACCTGGAGCTGAAGGTCACACAAGGTTGGGGCAGATGGGATCCCCAGTGGCCAGAAACCACACCCTGGTAAGTGGAGCACCTTCAGCCCGAGGCATGACTAACAGGCATTGCCCAAGTGAGTGAGATTCCTGGAGTCCCCCTGGGAACCCAACAGACCTCCAGAGCCTGCCAAGTGTACACAAGGCTGGGGGAGTCCCTCACCTGGGCCAGGTGCACCCAGCCTCCAAGTCACACAGTGCGCAGGGTAGACGCTAAGGAACATGCCCCTCCCCTTGGGCCTGAAGGCATCCACCACACTTCTTGGTCCCCTGCATTGGATGGGCAGATCCAAGCTGCCCAGAAGGGAAGAGGTTGAGGGTCCAGGCCCAGAATCACAGTCGAACTGAGGAGCTCAGTCCTTGCGTTAACCCTTCACGCAGCTTCTGTCCCTGACACAGCTAAGTGCCTGATGGTATCCAGCCCTGTGAAAAAAGATTCCTGCCTCCTCACACTTCTGCCGTTGTCTTCCCCCATGCTGGTGGTGACATGACCCTCTCCTCTTGTCCTAACCCCTTCTCAGCCATCGCATCAGTCATCTCCATAAAAATGCCCACAACCAAACACGCGTCTCAGGCTCTCCCAAGAGAGTTGTGTTGGCAGCAGGGCTGATGGCTTCCACCAAACCTTTGTTATTTTCCTTGAATCCAAAAGGCCCTGCATGAGTGTCCTGGGTCTGTGTGACCAAGTAGTACATACTGGGTGGCTTTAAGCAAGAGACATTTATTGCCTCAGAGTTCTGGAGACTGGGAATCCGGATTCAGGGTTTCAGGAGGGCTGCGCTCCCTCTGAAGGCTCTAGGGGAGGATCCTTCCTTGCCTCTCCCAGTCCTGGTGGCCCAGGCATTCCTTGGCTTGTGGCAGCATCACTCCAATCTCTGCCTCTGTCTTCACATGGCTGTCTTCCCCTGTCAGTCTCTGGGTCTCTTCTCGTTTATAGGACGCCACTCAGATATGACCTTATGTTAACTATTTTATATCTGCAAAGGGAAATCCAGTTCAATTTCACTGTCTCATGGAGGCAGACCCAAAATGGAGGCCCTTGTCTCCCCTGTGCGCCCCTCCTCCCCCACCACCATCTTAGAGGCTCATCTTCCTTCTCCGGGGCCCCATGCCCCATGACCCACCTGCTGGCCGAAGTGGCCAGACCCACGTGGGCAGTGTTGGGCCTGCTGTGGTCCTAGGAGGGGAGGCTGTGCTGTCCACAATCAAGGACCAGGTGCCTTGGCAGGGGGTCTCTTAGGGGACTGGTGTTGGACGTGGGCTGTCAGGGGTCTGGGTGTGGAGAGGGGCCAGGTCCAGGGGGACAGTCTCCATTCCACGACACAGTGCTGGGGGGCAGATTTGGATGATGTGGGATGGCATTCATACAGAAAAAAGAAAACACAAAAACTGCAGTTACTTGTTCTTCCCCTTCCATGTGGATAATAAGCAGACACAATAAATTTGACCATAAAACCCTTTGCCCTCAAGTTGATTCTGACTCATGGTGACCTTATAGGACAGAGAGAACTGCCCCATAGGGATTCCGGAGTGGCTGGTGGATTCGGATGGCCAACCTTTTGGTTAGCAGCCTGAGCTCTTAACCACTGTGCCACCAGGGCTTCAAAAACATAGCATCATAAACAGAATTGAAAACAAGCTGGGGAAACATTTACAGCATTACGTGGCAGCAAAGCTCCTCTTTGTACCAGGAAAAGCTCCCACAGATCAGTAAAAAAAAAAAGGAAAAAATATCTCTGAGGAAATGAACAGGGACATGAACAGATGGAGCTCAAAAAATTAAATGCAAATTGAATTATTTTAATAATAATCAGCCTTGTTAATAATCAAATATGCTTGAAGACACTCATGTAGCATCTGATAGCAGCCTGAGCCTGTTCCCAGCCCTCTGAATGCCTGTGAGCCAAGAGAGGAGACCTCCCCCGCCAGCCAATGCCAGGCTGGGGAAGGCCCCCCAGGCCCATGAAGGGAGCGTTGCCTGTTGCCCCCTGCCCCCCCCAGGTATGCCATGGAATAATAAGGTGCATTGCTCCACCTCCTTCTGCTCCCAGAGGTCACACCGGCCTTCTGCATTGCAGTGTGACTTCCTTCTAGAGGAATCCCTCCTAAAAGTCACACCAGTCAGGAAGCTGGAAACACAGCAAAGGCTGGGAGGAGGAGGGACACACGCAAGGGGCTTTACCTCAGGGCAGGTGTGGTCCCTCAGGCAAAGCAGCTGGACAAGGTGAGCCCAGGGCTCCAGGTTCTCTACTTGTCAGAGTCTCCACCAGGCAGGTGGGAGGGGAGAAGACAAGGTCTCAGTGCCCCCAGGAACAAGCCCAAGGCAGGGGCCAGGAGGGAGTCCACCTCCTGCCAGGGACTCCCAGAGCCCTCCTCCAGTCAGTTCTGGATCTGGGCAAGTCTTGTCTCACTTGATAAATAAGAACCAGCAGCCCAGGGAGCCTGGTGGTGCCGTGAGGTCTCAGGGGAGCAGCTCCCCAACAGTGAAGAGAAGAGGAGGTCGGGAAACCGCCTTACATTCTCAGCTGACATGGGAAGATGAGGGCTCCAGAGGGTAGAACAGAAAGCCACAGGATCCAGAAGGCGTGGGCATGAAGCTTTTAGTGCGGAAAACATTAGATACCAAGGCAAACCCAGAGATTAGAGCCCAGTCCTGTTGGCATCGACTCCGACTCATGGCAACCCCACGTGTGTTAGAGCAGAACTGTGCTGCAAGGGTTTTCAGTGGCTGATTTTTCAGAAGTAGATCGCCAAGCCTTCTTCTGAAGCACCTCTGGGTGGACTTGAACCTCCAACCTTTCAGTTAGCAACCAAGCACCTTAGCCATTTGCACCATCAGATGTTCTGTGCTAACAGGAAGCCAAGGAGGAATTTTCTCTACACTTTGCATGTCTTTAGCGAGGGGGCCACCCGCACACCTGGGGCCAGTGCGGGCGCACTGCTGGTTAACGGGGTGTGAAGAGGAAGCCAGGACTGGGGCCTCTCCGTGCCGGGAGACCCTCCATCTGGAACCAGCTCTGGGGTGGGCTGGGAGTTGTTTTTATTAACCAGTTGCCATAGGGTCCATAGGGTTTTCAATGGCTGATTTTTTCAGAAATAGATCACCAAGCCTTCCCTGGGGTGAATTTGAACCTCCAGTCTTTCAGTTAGCAGCCAAGCATGTTCACCGTTTGTATCACCTAGAAACTCCTGAAGATTAGAGCAGATTACAATTAATACTTAAGCAGTAGATGGGAACATTTTCTGGGAGGAATTGATCCAGGAATATCGTGGCTAAACCTCTCCATCACAGAGGGGAAGGAAGAAGAGACGAGAGAGAGACAAGTTGGCATTGCTGAAAATGCAAACCAGGGCACAGCTCCTAGCAACACAGCCACCCCAAACCCCCTCCCACGATGAGAGAGTGAAGTGGTGCTGTATTTTAACACGGCTCCAATCTCTATCAGGTAAAGACCCTATGCACGCAACACGTCTCAAAAAGGAGGATAAAAAAGGATGTTTTCTGTCACGATGTAACCTGACCCCAAGAATGCCAATAAATGTCCATTAGTCAGAAAAGACTGCCTTAAGCTAGCCCAAGCCAGAGGCCTGCCCCACATGCACAGAAGGGCCAGCCGTGACTGGTAATTGACCTCAACAGAGGATGCAGCAACACGTGGAATGAATCAGAAGGAAAATCATCACCTGGACCCCATTCCAAAGTGGGAGGTCCAACAAGAACCATGTCACCTCCTGTTTCCTGGCCACCATAATTCCTATAATGTCTTCCCTACATATTCCTTCTAGAATTTTCCCTCCCCGGCATGCCTGCTCAGCTGCCATCTTGCTGCCCAAATCACAGATAAGCCCTGCTTCCCCATAGCTGAGGGAGCCAGATCTGAGGAACTGCCTCCCGGCTCCTTGCTCTGCGCATTGCAATAAAGTTACTTTCTCTTTCTCAAAGACCGGTTTCCGGATCATTGGCAAGGACCCACCTTCCTAGGTTCGGCAACTACAAGAACTTTAAAAGCACAGTGTGTAGCCTGCGATATGCTGGAGACATTAAAATCAAAGCAAAAATTAGTAGGCATAAGTCTGGAAGCAAAGGAAACAACCAGAAGGCATTAAGTAAATGGTAAAATCAAACAGAAGGGAGGCTCGGCATAGCGCACAAACATGAACAGTTGAACCTCCCTGTTGTCTGGGTGAGGGCCCTGGCGACACAGTAGTTAAGAGCTCTGCTGCTAACCATAAGGTCAGTGGTTTGAATCCACCAGCTGCTCCTTGGAAACTCAATGGGGCAGTTCTACTCTGTCGTATAGGGTTGCTATGAGTCAGAATTGATTCAGCAGCAACGGGTTTGGCTTGGCTTGGTTGTCTGGGCCAGGCAGGTCAGAAAGGAAGTCAGGCAATGGCTGTTCCCCCAAAGTACGGGGGCAATGGAAGTGGGCAGTGAAGAGAGAGGAAAGATAAGGCAAACAAGTGCAGCAGAGAGAAGTCACAGCTATTAAAGTGCAAATTAAAGTGCACCCACAGGGAAGAAAACATAAAATAATAAGGTCTTTTAATTAACAAAGCATATAATTTCCAACAAAAATAACAACTGTGAGTGCCATGGAAGCAAGGCCTGGCAATCTGCTTCTGTAAAGATCAAAACCAAAAACCAAACCGGTTTCCGTTGAGTCGATTCTGAATCAGCAAACCTATAGGACAGAGTAGAACTGCCCCACAGGTTTTCCAAGGAGCAGCTGGTGGATTCGAACGGCCAACCTTTTGGTTAGAAGCCTGAGCTCTTAACCACTGCACCACCAGGCTCCTCTGTAAAGACTATAGCCAAGAAAACCCTGTGGAGAAGTTCTACTGTGTAACACATAGGGTCACCAAGAGTTGGAATCAATTTAATGGCAACAGGTTTGGTTTTGGGTTATGTATCAAATAATTGCTTCAAACATGAGCAAAAAAAAAAAAAGCAATAGATAAGAGAAGAATTGAGAGAGAAACAAACGGGGACCTTCACAGACTCTCACTTGCACAGTATCCCAAGAAGATCCCTGAGTCTGTGGCCACTGTGCATTTTAAAAACCAGGCCTGGTAGCTCTTTTTCAAACACCCCCAGATGAGTGTCCCCTGCCCACCATCCCATCGTATGACCAATCATTGAAAGCCCAGGACAAAGAGCCCCAGAGACACAGAAGGTGGATACATTCTGTGGCCGAGAAAGCTCTCATGGTCACGTCCTTAGGTTCTTAGGACCCAGTGCAGGCTTCAGTGTTCTGAAGATTTTCAAGTTATAGAAAAATAGTTCAGGTCCACCGTCTGTCCCACCATCCCACATGGGCCAGCCTCAGACCAAGCTGGGACCCCTCACCTGGGTGGTTGTTCTCCATGTCTGCTTCCCACTGCACTGGTCTCCTGCAAAAAAGACAAGCCTCTGTTACGTAAGTACTTGAGCTTTTGGGTTTGTTTCTGACTGTGGCCTGCCCTGAGCGGCTGCCTGAACTGACACTTCTTTTATTGTTATCACCTGGCCCAGGTAAGCGGAAGCAATGACTGCCCAGGTCTCTGGGCCAGGCAGCAGGGAACGGCTGGCCACACTTCACTTCCCCTTCCCTTCCTCTCCACAGTCCTTCAGTCCGGTGCCAATCTCCCAGCTCCACCCAGCTCTCCCCAAACTCTTGCCCCTAGACCTCTGCTTCCAGGACCCTCAACCCTGGGGCTCGCCCTTGCCTATTCCTGTGTTTATACTTGTAGCTCCCTGACTCATGTGGTGGTGGTGCCGCCAAGAGAAAATTCTAGATAGAAGCAAAGGTGGGTTGGAGGGCAGCCGCAGTCAATTAAGCCCGTTAACAGCACTGGCCTCCTCTGGGCCTGGACGTGGGGACACATGGGGGCCACGTGAGTCCCCTTCCCCTGCCTGCTCCTCACAGCTTCCCCAGGTCAGGGAGGGACAGCAGAGACCCAACCTTTGGTCACTTCCTCAGAAAAGGGTGCAGTCCATCCATCATCCCCAGGAAAATCCCAGTGTTTAACAACATGGTTAGTGGTGTGACTCATCTCTGATCTCGTCCTGGGGTGGTTGGTCTCCTCTTCAGGCCCCTCCTCACGCTGCCCCAGAGACTGAGCCCAGAGAAATTTGAGGGTCCCTGGCCCTGCAGCTGGGCGAGGGAGTGGGAGAGTGACTCAAGCTCACCCTGACCCCACAGCTCACCCGCCTGTCCTGCCAGCCACCCAGAGGTCCACAAAACCCTAGGGCTGCAGACCTGTGGAGCCCTCCCCCCACCACCCCTGAGGAGATAATATTACCTGTTCCCAGGAGACCATCCTTAGGCTCAGTCACTGCAGGCCCACACCCTGGGCTAGCTTCAGTCACCAGGACAGGGGGCAGACTCAGTTTGCCACTGCCAAGTTGGCAAGGGTCTCCAGAGGTGGCCAGAATGGAGCAAAACGAGGTGGAGACACAGCCAGACACTTCCTGGAGCCCAATAGAGTTGTTGCCAAGGCCCTGGGTTCTGGTCCTAGAACACCCTGAGCCCTACCGCCCCTCTGCTGGGCCAGGAGCTGTGAGGCCTGGACTGGTGGGGGTGAACGTGTTATGTGAACCCAAGAGCAACGCTCATGCCCCTGGGTCCCTGATCTTTTGGAGCAGAATCCACTGTACCCTTGATTAGGGTAAGATCCTACAGCAAGGTTCAAGCTGGTAAATCATGTATCGTTTTCCCATTTCCTGATCTCAGTAGCCAGGGACTCCCACACTGTAACCCAATTCCTTTCAGGTTCTTGCCCTGTCCTATTAGCAGATTGAAATAAGACGGACACCAACTGGAAGGCAAACAAAGTGGCAATTTTTTTGTCTGCACAGACAAGGAGCAATGAAGGGCCTACTGGCCGAAAGGCCACACGCTTCCTGCTGGAGGGGATTGGAGATCTTTTATTTCCTCAAGTTCCGGGGGACAGGGATTGGCGCCTGAAAGTCTACACCGCGAGCCCTCCCTTCACAGGAAGCTCGCGTTGTGGGACTTCTCGCTTTCCAAAGGGGCTTGGGTAGAACTGGGGGCTGGAGAATAGCTTGGTCGGGGCTCAGGTAAGGACACAATTCTTTGGTTTGTGCATGTGCCAGATCTTGGTTTGCACATGCGCAAAGACCTAGCGCTGTGAACAAACCATAGTTAGAACGCATGGTTTGCAGGTTCGCAAAGAGGCCTGAGCAGGAAACGCAGGGCGAGGGGCCCTCAGTGAGCAGGGCTTCAGCACCTCTGTCCTGAGCACCCCCTCCTCACCAACCTGCTTACTCAGCAGTGGGCGGAGAAACTCTTGAGGTGTGCCTTACTATAAAAAAAAAGCAGCACTCAAATATGTGTTTGCTGAAATAAATTCAAACAATACAGGAGTATATACAGTGAAAGATAAAAGTGGCCCATCAGCTGCTAAAACCAACCTGTTGCTGTCCAGTCGATTACAACTCTTAGCAACCCTAGAGCAATGCTGCATCCCTCAAAACCGACCCCTTTCCCGGGGTTAGCCATAGCTGTGGATCCTTCTGGATGCTTTGCCTGCACTTGTACACGTGCACAAACTTAGTGGCTTAAACAACACCATGTATTATCTCACAGGTCTGGAGGTCACAAGTCCAAAAGGGGCCTCTTCAGGCTAAAGTCTAGGTGTGGGCAGGGCTGTGCTCCTCCCAGAGGCTCTGGGAGAGGATATGTTTCCTTGCCTTTTCCAGCCTCTATAGGCTGCCACATTCCTTGGCTCGTGGCCCCTCCTCCACCTTCAAAGCCTGCAATGGCAGGTCAAGGCTTCACATCACATCACTCTGACATGGACCCTTCCACCTCACTCTTCCACTATTAAGGACCCTTGTGATTATACTGGGCCCACCCAGAAAATCCAGGATCATTTCCCCTTTTTAGGGTTAGCTGATTAGTAACTTTAATCCTGTCTGCAAACTCAATTCACCGTTGTCATCTGAGGCAACACAGTCACAGGTTTTGGGGATGAGGACATAGACGTCTTTGGGGGCTGTTACTGTGTCCACCGCACTGGGTGTGGGAAAAAGATTTCTAACCACGGCTCACAATACAGAAGCAAAAAAAGAAACAATTACTAAACTCAAGTTCATAAATAAACCTTCAAAAGAAAAATGTCTGCATGACAAGAAAGTCCTCTAAGCAAAATCAACGGACAAACAGAAAACTCTATAAATAAATAACCACAACTCATATAACAAAGGACTTATCTCCCTAATTATAAACGACTCCTATGTAAAGAGTTAAAAAAAAAAAAAGACCAACAACCCAATAGAAAAAAAATAGGCAATGCACATGAACAGACAAGACCACAGAAAAGCAAATACATCCTTAGTCATATGAAAAGATGCCCAGCTATCAGTTCCCTAGTGCTGCCACAACAAAATACCACACATGAGTGGCTTTAAAGAACAGAAATTGACTGTCTCACAGTTCTGGAGGCTACAAGTCCAAATAAAAGTATAGAAAAATCAACATCCAGAAGACCAACTGGCTCCCACCTGGCTGGGGCATATGAAGTCCTTTTAACTACTCATTCCTCTCTGAAGCTGGCCAGAGTAACTACATGGGTGCATCACACTAGAGTAAAAGGGGCCCCACCTCTTCAAGAAGAACGTAGCAAAAAGACTGAAGAATCCTTATATACCAGCACCCCAGTTCAAAACCTGAGGTACGGATTCGCAAATATTCAAACATGACTCTAATCCTTATTCTTTTTGTTCCAGATCAGGCCTGCCTCAACCCGAAAAGAGTCAAGCCAGGCTCCTACAATTCTCCAGTCTGGAGGCACCTTGACTTTACAGGTAAGAGATGCCCTAACTCTCCCTTGTATTATCTCTTTTTTAAGCCCTATAGGTCCTATTAAGTAGATTCAGGAACCCCCAGGAAAGGAGCAGTCTATAATTTAGAAAGCGACTGGAGATTTTCCTCAATAGAAAAATCTTGATTTTTCTATTATTATTCAGAGTGTCAATCTATCTAATAAGGGGATGTATTTCTGTGTAAAATATAAGAAAGGATACCCTATGGATGTCGAAATCAGCTGGGGAAAGGGGACCCGTGTGATTATTATTGAGAAAAAAGAACCATCTCACCTCCCAGATGGCTGAGACTGGTCATCTAATGGTCTTGTTACCATGTCCCAAACCGTGGCTAAGGGAGAGAATCTCAGCAATTGCTAGGTGTGCCACCATTTGCCACGATCTGGTGCCCCCCTAAGTTCTATGCCTGCCCCGGTTTTCAACTACGATAAAGTTATGTCTGAGGGTGTGTTGATACGCTATGCCCCTGAGCACCTATAAGGGCAAGATTAGTGCAGTATCCTTTCTCCATCCCTTGTTTTTTTCTCTCTAAATGTGTATAGGGTAGCTATGAGTCAGAATCGACTCAACAGCACTGGGTTTGGTTGGTGTTTTGGTAATCTGTATAACCATAGAGCAAAAGGAAATTGGGAATTAAAGTCCCAAGTACCCCGAGTACAAACAGATCAACAAGTTGTCAGAGATTTCCAACTTCTCTCTTCATGCAACGACTCCCTTGTTAATCCCTATTTGTTACATTTTAATTCAAGCATTCCAGATGTTCCGAATGAAGAATTGTTTTTATGTGCCCCACCAGGTTATACTTTCCTGTATAGAGGTAAACCATACCCAATACCAAGTCACCCAATTCATCTGATTCGCCCTGAACATGGGCCATCCGGTTCTTAAATGGGGTCCATTTTGTCGGCCAATGTACCTTAGGAATCTTAGTCTTTCCCACCCAAGTCAGTTCCACCACCAGCATTCCACATCCATCAAGGGAGAAGCAAGACGTTTTCTCTGTAGATCCTGTTACATTAGAAACACAGAGTGACAGATATAATCTGGTGTTAGAAGAAGCTGGCTTTAGTTAATGGTTTCTGAAGATGATAATCCCTGGACTAGAGATGTACCATATAGAAATGGCTATTAAAAACCTTTCAGATACAATCCATTTATTAGCCATAGGTACTGAAAGAGCCCTAAAAGCCCAGCAAGCCTCTTTAAATTCCCTGACAGAAGTGGTCTTAGACGACAGAATTGCATTAGACATTTTATTGGCAAAATCAAGGGGTGTTTGGGCCATAATTAATAAAACTTGTTGTACTTGGATCAACACTTCAGAAGAAGTGGATATTGGATTAAAAGCAATCCAGAAAGTCGCTGAGTGGACAAATCCCATAGCATGGCCCAGTGGGCCGCAGGACTGGATCTCAAATCTATTCCCATCTATTGGTTCTTGGTTAGTCCCCCTCGTCATCTAGAGAATCATAATATTAATAGTGTGTATTTGTGTTTCATGTTTTATGAAAACCTTTGTCAAAGGAACTGCGACCACCTTAAAGGCAGGAAACATACTTGCCCTAGTTGGCCAAAGAAATTCTCCAGTCAACCAAGGGGATGCTCACCATTTGATTCATTTAAATGCTATTTCTTTTCATGCTAACCCTACTTCTAACACCCACCCTAAATAAACATTTCCCCACTTCATGTCCCTCACCAGCAGGAAGTAGCCAGACTGAGCAACGCACTGTTTCCCAAGATTGAGAAACTTTCAGAAAAAGAGGGGATTGAAGTAGAGAAAATATGTGTCTTTTGGTGTTTTAGTATTAGAATAGAGAAAATATATTTCTAGTGTTTTAGTACAGCTGTATAAACTGATTAATTTCTAGTTTTTGAAACATAATTACTAGCTCTGAAATCTGTCTCATGTTTGTTTCTATAAAGAAGAATAAGGTAATCAATTTTTAGTTGTTGATTAAACTATGTTCTTCTTCCAAGGAAAAAAAACACACAAAACTGAGGTAGCTAAACAGGTAGTTAGATCCATCTTGTGACAGAAATCAAGATGGCGTGAAGGGACCTGCAGGACTCCAGGATGACGTGCAGAGACTTGCAGGACTTCAATAATAGATGACTGGGGAGGGGGGGCCAAGATGGCGGACTAGGTGGACGCTCCCGCGGATCCCTCTTGCAACAAAGACTCGGAAAAACAAGGGAATCGATCACATACATAACAATCTATGAACTCTGAACAACAAGCACAGACTTAGAGACGGAGGACGAACAAATACGGGCAGACAGCGACTGTTTTCAGAACTAGGAGCCAACGCACCAGGCAGGTGACCTTCGGAGCTCGATCTGGGGCAGAGCCCAGGGGGGCAGACGGCACAGAAAGGGGGCCCACCCCTTCCCCCCCGAACCCATCCCGGGAGGAAGCCTAGCAGGTTGGCGCGGGCGGCGTAGGGGCGCAGCCGGAGGGAGAAACACCCGGGAGGCAGTGACTGATCTGAGAGGGGGGAGAACAGCGTCCCAGCTGGGGTGCCCTGCTGTCCGCCGGGAGTTAGGCGAGAAGCCGACGGGGCGCGCGCGGGGGGGGGTCAGCTGTGTTTCCCTGGAGTGACCCCAGGGCGGGGCCCACGCGTTCGTGCGGGAGGACGCGCACCCAGTCCGCGCGTGTGGCACGGCACACCAGAGGGAGAAATCCCCGGAGGTGTCTGGTCTCAAAACAGGGAAAGCAGCATCCCAGACGGGGAGCCATTCCGCTGCGATCTGGGCACGCGCGCGCGCGCGGGCGGGGCATGAGCGCGGGGTCCATTTTTATTATCCTGAATTGACCCAGAGGGCGGGAACACCTGGTCGTGCGAGTGACGCCCTCCCAGTTTGCGCGAGAGGTGCGGCACACTGGAAGGAGAAGTCCCCGGGAGGAACTGATTGGTCCCAAAGCGCAGAAAGTAGCATCCCAGACAAAGTGCCGCCCTGCTGGGGCTTGGGCGCGCGCACGAGCGGGCCGTGAGCGCGGAGTCCATTTTTATTGCCCTGAATTGACCCAGGGGGCGGGCCCACCTGGCCGTGCGGAGGAACTGATTGGTCCCAAAGCGCAGAAAGTAGCATCCCAGACAGAGTGCCACCCTGCTGGGGCTTGGGCGCGCGCGGGCGGGGCGTGAGCGCGGAGTCCATTTTTATCGCCCTGAATTGACCCAGGGGGCGGGCCCACCTGGCCGTGCGGAGGAACTGATTGGTCCCGAAGCGCAGAAAGTAGCGTCCCAGACGGGGTTCCGTCCTGCTGGGGCTTGGGCGCGCGCACGAGCGGGGTGTGAGCACGGAGTCCATTTTTATTGCCCTGAATTGACCCAGGGGGCGGGCCCACCTGGCCGTGCAGGTGACGCCAACCCAGTTCGCGCGAGAGGTGTGGCGCTCCGGAAGGAGAAGTCCCGGGGAGGAAGTGACTGGTTCCCGAACAGGGAAAGCAGCGTCTCAACCCGGAAGTCATCCCGCTGGGATTTGGGCGCGCGCACAGGCGGGGCGTGACCGCGGGATCTAATTATAATCGCCTGAATAGACCCTGGGGGCGGGCCCACCCGTTCGTGTGGGAAACGCCCACCCAGTGCCCACGAGCGGTGCCGCGCACCGGAGGAAGTCCCCAGGAGGAAGGGACTGGTTTCCGAGCAAGGAAAGCAGTGTCCTAGCCAGGGACCCGTCCAGCCCGGATTTTGGCAAACGGGGGCGGAGCGTGAACGTGGTGTTCAGCTCTATATTCTGTGGTGCTACACTCCTAGCTCTCAGATCCCTCCCCCACCCTCCCCAGGCGACCCCATTAACATCCGAATACCCGGAGCCAGAGAGAGAATTTAGATAGGGATCTGACTGCATTTTTTTTTAGCTGACTACTTGGAAAATCTAGTTTCCCAGTGATGGCTCGGAGACAGCAGTCCATATCAAACCACATAAAGAAACAGACCATGACAGCTTCTCCAACCCCCCAAACAAAAGAATCAAAATCTTTCCCAAATGAAGATACAATCCTGGAATTATCAGATACAGAATATAAAAAACTAATTTACAAAATGCTTAAAGATATCACGAATGAAATTAGGATAAATGCAGAAAAAGCCAAGGAACACACTGATAAAACTGTTGAAGAACTCAAAAAGATTATTCAAGAACATAGTGGAAAAATTAACAAGTTGCAAGAATCCATAGAGAGACAGCATGTAGAAATCCAAAAGATTAACAATAAAATTACAGAATTTGACAACGCAATAGAAAGTCAGAGGAGCAGACTCGAGCAATTAGAATGTAGACTGGGACTTCTGGAGGACCAGGGAAACAACACCAACATAGCTGGAAAAAAATCAGATAAAAGAATTAAAAAAAATGAAGAAACCCTAAGAATCATGTGGGACTCTATCAAGAAGGATAACTTGCGAGTGATTGGAGTCCCAGAACAGGGAGGGGGGACAGAAAACACAGAGAAAATAGTTGAAGAACTCCTGACACAAAACTTCCCTGACATCATGAAAGAAGAAAGGATATCTATCCAAGATGCTCATCGAACCCCATTTAAGATTGATCCAAAAAGAAAAACACCAAGACATATCATCATCAAACTTGCCAAAACCAAAGACAAACAGAAAATTTTAAAAGCAGCCAGGGAGAAAAGAAAGGTTTCCTTCAAGGGAGAATCAATAAGAATAAGTTCAGACTACTCAGCAGAAACTATGCAGGCAAGAAGGGAATGGGACGACATATACAGAGCACTAAACGAGAAAAACTGCCAACCAAGGATCATATATCCAGCAAAACTCTCTCTGAAATATGAAGGAGAAATTAAGATATTTACAGATAAACACAAGTTTAGAGAATTTGCAAAAACTAAACCAAGACTGCAAGAAATGCTAAAGGAGATTGTTTGGCCTGATGACCAATAATATCAGGTACCAGCACAATACAAGGTCACAAAACAGAACGTCCTGATATCAACGCAACTCAAACAGGGAAAGCACAAAAACAAACAAATTAAGACTAATTCTAAAAAATAAATAAATAAACAAAATAATACACACAACAGGAAATCATGGAAATCAATAGCTAAACGATCAAAATAATCAAAAAGAGGGACTAAATATAGGAGGCATTGAACTGCCAGATGGAGAGTGATACAAGGCGAAATAGAAGGATACAAGTTAGGGTTTTACTTAGAAAAATAGGGGTAAATAAAAAGGTAACCACAAAAAGGAATATCAATTCCATAACTCAAGAAAAAAGCCAAGAAAAACGTAACGACTCAATAAACACAAAGTTAAACATTATGAAAATGAGGATCTCACAAGCTACTAAGAAAAACGTCTCAGCACAAAAAAGCATGTGGAAAAATGAAATGGCCAACAACACACATAAAAAGGCATCAAAATGACAGCACTAAAAACTTACTTATCTATAATTACGCTGAATGTAAATGGACTAAATGCACCAATAAAGAGACAGAGAGTCACGGACTGGATAAAAAAACACGATCCATCTATATGCTGCCTACAAGAGACACACCTTAGACTTAGAGACACAAACAAACTAAAACTCAAAGGATGGAAAAAAGTATATCAAGCAAACAATAAGCAAAAAAGAAGAGGAGTAGCAATATTAATTTCTGACAAAATAGACTTTAGACTTAAATCCGCCACAAAGGATAAAGAAGGACACTATATAATGATAAAAGGGACAATTGATCAGGAAGACATAACCATATTAAATATTTACGCACCTAATGACAGGGCTGCAAGATACATAAATCAAATTTTAACAGAATTGAAAAGTGAGATAGACACCTCCACATATATAGTAGGAGACTTCAACACACCACTTTCGGAGAAGGACAGGACATCCAGTAAGAAGCTCAATAGAGACACGGAAGACCTACTTACAACAATCAACCAACTTGACCTCATTGACTTATACAGAACTCTCCACCCAACTGCTGCAAAATATACTTTTTTTTCTAGCGCACATGGAACATTCTCTAGAATAGACCACATATTAGGGCATAAAACAAATCTTTGCAGAATCCAAAACATCGAAATATTACAAAGCATCTTCTCAGACCACAAGGCAATGAAGCTAGAAATCAATAACAGAAAAACTAGGGAAAAGAAATCAAATACTTGGAAAATGAACAATACCCTCCTGAAAAAAGACTGGGTTATAGAAGACATCAAGGAGGGAATAAGGAAATTCTTAGAAAGCAACGAGAATGAAAATACTTCCTATCAAAACCTCTGGGACACAGCAAAAGCAGTGCTCAGAGGCCAATTTATATCGATAAATGCACACATACAAAAAGAAGAAAGAGACAAAATCAGAGAACTGTCCCGACAACTTGAGCAAATAGAAAGTGAGCAACAAAAGAATCCATCAGGCACCCGAAGAAAACAAATAATAAAAATTAGAGCTGAACTAAATGAATTAGAGAACAGAAAAACAATTGAAAGAATTAACAAAGCCAAAAGCTGGTTCTTTGAAAAAATTAACAAAATTGATAAACCATTGGCTAGACTGACTAAAGAAAAACAGGAAAGGAAACAAATAACCCGAATAAGAAACGAGAAGGACCACATCACAACAGAACCAAATGAAATCAAAAGAATCATATCAGATTACTACATAAAATTGTACTCTAACAAATTTGAAAACCTAGAAGAAATGGATAAATTCTTGGAACAACACTACTTACCTAAACTAACACATACAGAAGTAGAACAACTAAATAGACCCATAACAAAAAAAGAGATTGAAATGGTAATCAAAAAACTCCCAACAAAAAAAAGTCCTGGCCCAGATGGCTTCACTGCAGAGTTCTACCAAACCTTCAGAGAAGACTTAACACCATTACTATTGAAGGTATTTCAAAGTATAGAAAAAGACGGAATACTACCCAACTCATTCTATGAAGCCACCATCTCCCTGATACCAAAACCAGGTAAAGACATTACCAAAAAAGAAAATTTTAGACCTATATCCCTCATGAACATAGATGCAAAAATCCTTAATAAAATTCTAGCCAATAGAATCCAACAACACATCAAAAAAATAATTCACCCTGATCAAGTGGGATTTATACCAGGTATGCAAGGCTGGTTTAATATCAGAAAAACCATTAATGTAATCCATCACATAAATAAAACAAAAGACAAAAACCACATGATCTTATCAATTGATGCAGAAAAGGCATTTGACAAAGTCCAACACCCATTTATGATAAAAACTCTCACCAAAATAGGAATTGAAGGAAAATTCCTCAACATAATAAAGGGCATATATGCAAAGCCAACGGCCAATATCACTCTAAATGGAGAGAACCTGAAAGCATTTCCCTTGAGAACGGGAACCAGACAAGGATGCCCTTTATCACCGCTCTTATTCAACATCGTGCTGGAAGTCCTAGCCAGGGCAATTAGGCTAGACAAAGAAATAAAGGGTATTCAGATTGGTAAGGAGGAAGTAAAGCTATCACTATTTGCAGATGACATGATCGTATACATGGAAAACCCTAAGAAATCCTCCAGAAAACTACTGAAACTAATAGAAGAGTTTGGAAGAGTCTCAGGATATAAAATAAACATACAAAAATCACTTGGATTCCTCTACATCAACAAAAAGAACACCGAAGAGGAAATAACCAAATCAATACCATTCACAGTAGCCCCCAAGAAGATAAAATACTTAGGAATAAATCTTACCAAGGAAGTAAAAGACCTATACAAAGAAAACTATAAAACTCTGCTACAAGAAATTCAAAAGGACACGCTCAAATGGAAAAACATACCCTGCTCATGGATAGGAAGACTCAACATAGTAAAAATGTCTGTTCTACCAAAAGCCATTTATACATACAACGCACTTCCAATCCAAATACCAATGTCATACTTTAAGGGAATAGAGAAACAAATCACTAATTTCATATGGAAAGGAAAGAATCCCCGGATAAGCAAAACATTACTGAAAAAGAAGAAGAAAGTGGGAGGCCTCACCCTACCTGATTTCAGAACCTATTATATAGCTACAGTAGTCAAAACAGCCTGGTACTGGTACAACAACAGGCACATAGACCAATGGAACAGAATTGAGAATCCAGATATAAATCCATCCACGTATGAGCAGCTGATATTTGACAAAGGACCAGTGTCAGTCAATTGGGGAAATAATAGTCTTTTTAACAAATGGTGCTGGCATACCTGGATATCCATTTGCAAAAGAATGAAACAGGACCCATACCTCACACCATGCACAAAAACTAACTCCAAGTGGATCAAAGACCTAAACATAAAGACTAAAACGATAAAAATCTTGGAAGAAAAAATAGGATCTACCCTAGGAGCCCTAATACAGGGCATAAACAGAATACAAAACATTACCAAAAATGATGAAGAGAAACCCGATAACTGGGAGCTCCTAAAAATCAAACACCTATGCTCATCTAAAGACTTCACCAAAAGAGTAAAAAGACCACCTACAGACTGGGAAAGAATATTCAGCTATGACATCTCAGACCAGCGCCTGATCTCTAAAATCTACATGATTCTGTCAAAACTCAACCACAAAAAGACAAACAACCCAATCAAGAAGTGGGCAAAGGATATGAACACACATTTCACTAAAGAAGATATTCAGGCAGCCAACAGATACATGAGAAAATGCTCTCGATCATTAGTCATTAGAGAAATGCAAATTAAAACTACGATGAGATTCCATCTGACACCAACTAGACTGGCATTAATTCAAAAATCACAAAATAATAAATGTTGGAGAGGCTGCGGAGAGACTGGAACTCTCATACACTGCTGGTGGGATTGTAAAATGGTACAACCACTGTGGAAATCCATCTGGCGTTATCTTAAACAGTTAGAAATAGAACTACCATACAAACCAGAAATCCCACTCCTCGGAATATACCCTAAAAATACAAGACCCTTCACACAAACAGATATATGCACACCCATGTTTATTGCAGCTCTGTTTACAATAGCAAAAAGCTGGAAGCAACCAAGATGTCCATCAACGGACGAATGGGTAAATAAATTGTGGTATATTCACACAATGGAATACTACGCATCCATAAAGAACAGTGACGAATCTCTGAAACATTTCATAACATGGAGGAATCTGGAAGGCATTATGCTGAGCGAAATGAGTCAGTTGCAAAAGGACAAATATTGTATAAGACCACTATTATAAGATCTTGAGGAATAGAAAAAACGGAAAAGAACACATACTTTTGTGGTTACAAAGGGGGGAGGGAGGGAGGGAGGGAGGGAGAGGGCTTTTTATTGATCAATCTGTAGATGGGAACTGCTTTGGGTGAAGGGAAAGACAACACTCAAAACAAGGAAGGTCAGCCTAATTGGACAGGATTAAAAGTAAAGAGGTTTCCGAGATAAAATGAAAGCTTCAAAGGATAGCGAAGCAGGGGCTGGGGTCTGGGGAACTTGATTTGAGAGGACTTCTAAATCAATGGGCAAAACAATTCTATTATGAAAACACTCTGCATCCCACTTTGAATTGTGGCACCTGGGGTCCTAAATGCCAACAAGCAGCCATCTAAAATACATTAATTGGTCTCAACCCACCGGGAGCAAAGGCAAAGGAAGAACACCAAGGTCACACGACAACTAAGAACCCAAGAGACAGAAAGGGCCACTTGAACCAGAGACCTGCAATATCCTGAGACCAGAAGAACAAGTTGGTGCCCGGCCACAATCGATGTCTGCCCTGTCAGGGAGCACAAGAGACAACTCCTGAGGGAGCAGGAGACCAATGGGATACAGACCCCAAATTCTCATTAAAAAACCACACCTAATGGTATGATTCCGACTAGAGGAATCCCAGAGACAATGCTCCCCAGAACTTCTGATGGCACAGGACAGGAACCAACCCCGAAGACAAATCATCAGGCATGAAAAGGACTGGTCAGTGGGGGGGAGAGAGATACTGATGAAGAGCGAGCTAATTAAATCAGGTGGACACGGGAGAGTGTGTTGGCAACTCTTGACTGGAGGGGGGATGGGAAGATAGAGAGAGATGGAAGAAGGTAAAATTGGCACGAAATGAGAGACTGTAAGGACTGACTCAATAGGGGGAGAGCAAGTGGGAGAAGGGAGTAAGATGTATGTAAACCTACATGTGACAGACTGATTGGAATGGTAAATGTTCACTTGAAGCTTAATAAAAATTTAAAAAAAAAAAAAAAAAATAATAGATGACTTTGTCATCATGTCTACCTCAAAGAAAAACCAACATTCCTGAAAACCTCTTAACCCTGACCTTCCCCCTGTAAAAACCCTCCAATTAGTCCTCTAGTTTAGGCAGAATTTGGAGACATTTAACCCTCTCTGTCTCCTGTATACCGGTATTCAATAAAGCCCTCTTGCTGCTTACCTCCTCCTGTCTCAGAATTGGCTTTGCGGCAGGCGGCACGAATCTGCAATTGGCAGTAACAATATAGCAAAAGAAATTGAAATTACACTGTTACTCAACTCAGAGCAAAAATCCCAGAGCTTGATGTCTTAGTCATCTAATGCTGCTATAACAGAAATACCACACGTGGATGGCTTTAACAAAGAGGTTTATTCTGTCATAGCCCAGTAGGCTAGAAGTTTGAATTCAGGGTGCTGGCTCCAGGGGAAAGCTTTCTCTCTCTGTCTGTTCTGGAGGAAGGTCCTTGTCATCAGTCTTCCCTTGGTCTGGGAGCATCTCAGCCCAGGAACCTCAGGTCCAAAGGACGCACTCTGCTCCTGGCACTGCTTTCTTGGTGGTATGAGGTCCCCACGTTTCTCTGCTCGCTTCTTTCTTTTATATCTCAAAAGATATTGGCTTAAGACACTATCTAATCTTGTAGGCCTCATCAGTATAATTGCTGTTAATCCATCTTATTACATGGTAGTGATAGGATTTACAACACATAGGGAAATCACATCAGGTGATAAAATGGTAGCAATCATACAATGCTGAAAATCATGACCTAGCCAAGCTGACAGATATTTTTGGGGAACACAATTCAATCCATGACAGCTTGACCACACACTTTGTTGGGAAGTGTATCAGTCAGCTACTTCGAAGTAACAAACAATTACAACATGTTAGCCCTGCCTCATGCTGTAGATCTGTGGAGCTGATGGGGAGGTCCCACTCCCTGTGGTCCATTCTGGGCCCAGGCTGCAGACAGCTGCCCCTTGAGGAAAGTTGCTCTTATGGTGCAGGTCAGAAGCCCCCGGGGGCAAGTGGAAACACCCATCGCCATCAAGTCAATTCTGACTCATGGTAACCCTATCCAAGGTGTGGCTGGTGGATTCAAACGGCCGGCATTTTGGTTAGCAGCTGAGCTCTTAACCACTGCACACCAGGGGGCACCCAGGGCTCCTGAGTGGAAACAAGTGATCTCTTAAGGCCAGGAATTGGCACTCTGTCACTTCTACCATAATCCACTGATCAAAGCAAGTCATATGGCCAAGCCTAAAGTCCATGGGATAAGGAAATACACGCTACTTTCAGTGGTAAGAACTTAGCTACAGGGCAAAGGGCAAGGATATGGGCATGGCCCGGAAAGGGGGCCCATATGCAATCTACTCCAGGGAAGCAGAGAAATGGTGACACGCCTACATTGCTGGGGTAGGGGGTGCAGGGGAACAGAGGGAGAGAAAGTGCTGCAACCTGTAGGGAGGGCAGCTTGGTAGCATCTACTAGAATTATTGTTGTTAGTTACCATCAAGTCAGCTCTGACTCACAGCGATCTTGTGTACAACAGAGTGAAGCGTTGCCTGGCCCTACTCCATCTTCGTGATTGTTGGTATGCTGGAGCCTATTGTTGCGGCCACTGTGTATTTTGAATGCCTTCCAACCTAGGGGACTCATCTTTCAGCACCAGATCAGAAAATATTCTATTGTGATCCATAAGGTTTTTATTGGCAATTTTTGGAAGTAGATCACTGTGCCTTTCTTCCTTGTCTGTCTTAGTCTAGAAGCTCCGTTGAAATCCTGTGTGCCATGGGTAACTCTGCTGGTATTTGAAATACCAGTGGTATAGCTCCCAGCATCACAGCAAAGTGCAAACTGACAGCTGGTGGTTAACAAAATCACAGATGCGCTTACCCTTCGACTCAGGCCCCCTCTGGGGTTTGCCCCATAGAAATACTTGCCCACGAGTGAAATGATGTGCACACAGATCTACTTACAGAACACTCTTGGCCTTAGTAAAAAATGGGCATCTCCAGGGCCCCTTCATAAAGCCCTGGGGTACTATGCAGCTATTAAAAAAGATGCATGCACCATCACGGGCTGGCGTGGAACCACCAGAGCTCATACACAGCTAGTGAGGGTAGACATTGTACAACCACTTCAGAGAGCAGAGCGTTCTCGACTACTAAACTGGAAGCCACACACCCCTGTGACTCAGTACGTCCACACCTGCGTGTGTACTATGCACTCATCATATACATACACAGGATCGAGCTTTCAATGGATCATTTTTCAGAAGCAGACAGCCAAATCTTTCTTCTGAGGCACCTCTGGGTGGACTCGAACCTTTCACCTTTCTGTTAGCAGCCAAGGGCTTCACCGTTTGTACTACGCAGGGACTTCAGATGGAATGCACGACCCTGTGTATTTAAGGACCAGGAAACAGTGAAGACAGAACCATAATGTCATCCCGGTTGTGCGAGACGACAGAGAAAGCCACCATCAAATCAGAGTAGCAGGTGGGGGGTCAGGAGGCATCTGGGGTTCCTGAGGGGCTGGTTGCATTGTGTTCGTGCCTGGTAGGTGGTAACCCAGGAGTTTGCTTTGCCATAAATCCTTGAGCTGTTATTCATTATTGTTGAGTATCTTTCTGTCCACACATGATATTTCACAATAAAATTGCTAAGAAAATAAATGGAGGGGAAAAGGGTGAGTGAATAAAATAAATTTTGAAATGGAGTCTCCCTATACACTAGAGAAAAGATCTTCAGGCAGCCTTGTTAAGTAAGAACAAAGCACGGCATAGGGCATAGAATACTCTCCTTTTGTTTAATGAAAGGAGGATAAGAATTTGCATTCATTTGTAATTGTATAAACCCCAATTGGCTGCAAAAGAAAGGAAAAAAGTGGTTTCCTGAAGGGGACATGAAAAGGGGGCTGGGGGGGCAGAGGATGGTGGTGGTGAGATTTCTTATGGAGACTTTGTTGTGTCCTTTTGGTTTCTGAACTACGTTAATACCTGGCCTATTTTTAAAAGAATCGGTTAGGGTGGAAAACCCTGTGGCTGGTTACAGAGTGTTCTTCTGGAAGCCAAGTTGACACCCTCACTCACTCCCAGCTGGTAGCCCTCAAGAGTCAGCTGCTCTCCTGCCTGGAACCACTTGGCTGTCTACCTGGGAGTCCCTCAAAGCCTGTTACCACCATCCCTCAACCCAGGGCTCAGGGCCCCCTCCTTCTCTTCCCTCCTCCTGGGGTGCCCACCCACCTCTCCCTGGGCACCCATCGCAGTGAGGCCCCCCCTTCCCTGAGCTATCTCTGCCACTGTCATCACCCTTAGCACCCAGTCACACAGCCATTTACTACCTGAGAGCCCCTGTGAGCACCTATAACCCTTGAGAGTATCTGTGAGTACCTAAGAGCACCTGTGAGCCCCTGAGAGTATCCGTGAGCACCTGAGGGCACCTGTGAGACCTTGAAAGTATCTGTGAGCACCTGTGAGCATCTATAGCCCCTGAGAGTATCTGTGAGCACCTGAGAGTACCTGAGAGCACCCGTGAGCACCTGAGTATCTGTGAGTACCTGAGAGCACCTGACAGCCCCTGAGAGCACCTGTAATAATCTGAGAGTATCTGTGAGAACCTGAGAACACCTGTGAGCACCCGAGAGTACCTGTGAGTACTTGAGAGCACCTGTGAGCATCTAATAGTATCTGTGAGTACCTGAGAGCACCTGAGAGCACCTGTGAGCACCTGAGAGCACCTGTGAGCACCTGAGAGCACCTGGAGTATGGCACTCCATGATCAGGACTGTGTCTCATTTTCTTTTTATCCCCAGCCCTGAGCTTTACACCATCAGGGCTGAACAAGAGCCCTGTGCTTGTGGTTGCTACGTCCACATCCCTTTCCAACCATCTGCATGTGGGTGTGCGCATGAGACATAAGAGGAGGCTGTAGGGTGGATCTAGGGAAGCTCCTCCAAGAGGTCCATTAAGCACCTTCACCGCCTTCCTGCCTAGGCTCAGACACAGGGCTGGGGGGAGTGCCATTGGGGATCATGAGGCCCATGGTGGGGGGGCAGGACGACCTCTCTCACCTTTGACCACTGAGCCCCGGTATGAGGAGGTCATGCCCCAGGGCAGAGCTGTTGCCTCATTCAAGCACCATGCCCCACTCCCCCAGAGCCACCAACCCCTAGGTTCCTGGGCCCACACTGTGCCACATAGTCCAGGGTCCCCTGATGGCTGCTTCCTCTGCTTCACTGCCTCTCCTGTCCTCCAGGAAGGTCCCCAGGCTCCCCACACCTGCTCACCCCACACATTAGCCATTATCTACTTGGCATGGAGCTCCCTTTGTTGGCTGAGGCCCCACAGTGGCAGCCCAGAGCGGGGGCTGAGTGAGTGATCAAGGCCCAGCCATACCTCCTGCCCCCCACCTCGCCCTCATCAGTGCCCCCGTCCCCTCCTCCCACATGGCCACTGCCTCCTGGCCCAGAATTGGTGCCCACACCTGAAGTTCCTTTTTGTCCTGGGAGTCTGTTCTTCCCTGTCTGTGGGCTGCGGTGGGTGACAGCCCCAAAGCCACCTACAGCTTCTCACTGGTCAAGGGGCCACACTGCCCCAGTCCTGGCACCAGACGGCAGTGCTGTGGGCAGCAGCCTGACCTGGCTGAATCCCCACACGTCCACTGTGTGCCTGCGTGTGTAGGATCCTTCAGGCTGGCCACATGTCACCTCTCCTGTGACTCCTGACCTCACGGCTCACTCAACCACAGACCCCATCCATGACCCCTCCCACCCCAGAACCCAGCCCCTTACCCCAGCAGCCAGTCACACAGCAGGTCACTGGGTGTCACAACTTTATTGAGACTGGAGGGCATACCCAATGCGGCCATGCTGGTCTGAGAGCTGGTATCAGGCAGTGCAGCCCCTCCGCAGACTCCACCCATGGCTCCCCTCGCCTCACGATGAGTAACGAGTCTACTGGGGGTCTCCACTCCGGCCCTCACTCCTGCCGGGCCTCCAGGCGATCCAGCACCAGCGCAGCCTGGGTCTGGGCATCCTGCAGGAGGCTGGAGACCCTCTGGTGGATCTGCCAAACCAGTGGATGGTCACCCCCTGCCTGGTGGAGCTCGGCCCCACTCCCCGCCTCGGCCACAGCATATCTCCTACCCTGCTTCTGCCCACAGACAGTCCCCTGCACCTGCCCACTGTCCCTGCTGGCTCCAGCCCACACTGTCCCCTCCCTGTGTTCCTCCCTAGCCATATGTTCCCTTCCTGTCCATCTGAAGTGAGCAGGGCCATCCTGACCCAGAGCCATCCTGACCCAGGGACTCTGGCTCCTTGAGGATCTCCTGGCACAGATGTGAGGAACTCTCTCTGTATTGAGATTTGGGGCAAAGCCAAACTTCGGACTCCTGGGCAGTCTGGGCCTCCCCACCACCCTCCCAGGCCTCCTTCTTTAGCCACAGCTGCCCGGGGTCAGGCACAAAGGCCCAGCATGGTGACGACTCCTAGGAGGCCATCCTTGAGCTTGCTGCCTGGGTGGTGGGTGGCGAGTCCCCTCGAGAGGGCTACGCTGGGTCTGCCTGGAGTGGGTGGTGGGGTGTTAAGAGCTGTGGAGACCCCCAGCCTTAAAGGGTCATGATGCCCTCACAGGGGATCCTAGTAAAAACAGTGAACTGTGACCTCGCTTTTAAAACTAACACGAAGTCTGCAGGGAGAGACGGCAGATGGGGGCTGCCAGGGCTGGGGGTCAGGGGCTGCTGATGAGCACAGGTCTCCTCTGGGTGGTGGTATGTCTGGGGAGGAGTCAGAAGTGACAGCTGCCCAGCCTCGTGTACGTGCTGAGAACCACCGAACCGCGCTCTTTAAAACAGTACTTTATGTTATGTGAATTTCACCTCAATAATAATAATAAAATTATCACAAAACATCGTGAATGCTGAGGGTCAAGTGATTTCAGCAGGTGGTCGACTGTTCCTGGGATGGCCTGGAGCCCTGCTTGGCTGGTGCCCAGTGTCTGGGCTCAGCCGGGCCAGCAGCTCATCGGGGGCCTGGGGAGGGTGGTGACAGGCACTGGGGCTCTGACTCCACACTCCCCAGCCCCTCCCAGCCGGGACAGGCCCAAGAGCAGAGGGGGCCCCATGGGGAGGGAAGGATGCCAGGCACCCAGGCCACCCTGTCTCACAGAAAACCCCTGAGGGAGGGGAATGGCACCCTCCCCTGACGCCCGCGGACACCACAGGAGATCCAGCCGAGTGAGCGGCTCTATAGGACACACCAGAGGGGCCCATCCTGGCCTCATGGTGGACAAGAACGTCCCTGCTGGGCACTGAGCTCTGGCCTCACGTCTGCAAACCTAGCAATGCCATGGGCCGGTGCTGCCATCTGCTCACCTGGTCCTTGAAGCCCTTGTCGGTGATGTCCTTCAGGTTAGTGAGCACATTGAAGTAGGCACCAAACACACCCGTTTCTAATGCTTTGGCCGCCACCTGCCGCCAACACCAGGGGGAGTCAGGGAGAGGGACTGTGAGATGGGGGGCAGGAGGGGGAGAAAGGAAGGGTCCAGGAGCAGGGGCTGTGAGGTAGGAGGACAGGGTGAGTCAGGGAGGAGAGGAGGGATGGGAGAGACAGGAAAGGGGTTGGGAGATGGGGGGGCGGGGAAGGAAGAGCATAGGGGAGGAGGGGAGGAGGAGGCAGAGAGGAGAGGGCAGGAAGGAGAGGAGGGTGGAGGGCAGGGAGGAGGACTGGAGGGAGGAGAGGGGAGGGGGAAGGGAGATAAGAGGGGAAGGTGGGTAAGGAGGAGGGGAGGTGACTGAGATTCCACATAGGGCCTGGCTTGGAGTTAGGGCCCAATTCAGGAGCTGTGTCACCAATCAATGGTCCCTGATACCTCTCCTCCTCTGCTGCCTCACTGGTACCTAAGGGCTGGACAGAAGAGGCTGGGCCCTCGTACCTGCAGGTCCGACCGGCAGGCCAAGTTCCCACACAGAGCCAGCTCCTGCAGTGCCGGCCACAGCAAGGCCACCATCTCCGCCAGGGACAGGGGCACGGCCACCGCCTGCTTCAGCCCATCCTGCATGGCGGCCGCACGCCTGGGACCAGAGGACGGTGCCATGGGGGCCACACTCCAGCCCCACTGAGCCTGAGCCCAAGCTGAGGGTGGGGGTGGGCTTGAGGCACTCAGGGTCCCCAGACAGCAAGAACAGATAGAACAAGGGTAGAGACATGGGAGAACCTGTGTCTAATCACAAAGATCCCACAGGGCTGTGCCACCGCCCACACCTGGGTCCCTATGGTCACACCTGTCCCTCTCCTCAGGTGTGTTCTTGGGCAGCTTCATTGCTTCCTACGGGAAATAACCACAGAGACACAAACTGTGAGTGAGTGTAAAGGGGAGCCTATCTCCCATGACCACACCTGTCCCCTAGACCATACATGTTCCCTGTGACCAAACCTGTCCCCTGTGACCATGCCTTTGCCCTATGACCACACCTGTCCCCTATGACCACACCTGCCCCTGTGACCACACCTATCCCCTATGACCACACCTGTCCCCTAGACCATACCTGTCCCCTGTGACCACACCTGTCCCCTGTGAGCACACCTGTCCCTGTGACCACATCTTTCCCCTGTGATCACATCTTTCCCCTGTGATCACATCTTTCCCCTGTGATCACATCTCTCCCCTGTGATCACACATGTCCTCCTGACCATGCCTATCCCCTTGACCACATCTGTCACCATGACCATACCTGTCTTTGTAAGCACTCCTGTCCCCACGCACACACGTGTCCTTTAAGAATTATTTAGACTAGACTTTCATTGCTGCAGGTCCCCTTTTCCCCAGTGAGGCGGTTTTCCTCTGTTGAGGATTCAGCATCCATTCTGCATCTCCCAGGAGTATTGTCAGCGGAGACCTCTCAAGCCCCGGTCTTGGCTCTGCCCCCTCCTGAATGCTCGCTGATGGAGGAGGCTTCCAGATCAGTACGGTCGTCCTCTGTCTTCAAGGGTGTCAGGGCACTTCCCTAGCACCCAGCATTACTGGCAAGAACTTGGTGCTGTCCGATTCTCAGACTTTACAGAACTGGCTCTGGTCCCAGAGCCTTTAGGCTATCTCCACACCTGTGGAACTGTGGAACCTCACAGCATCGCAGAGGCAGGTCTTCCTGCTCACCTACTCCGCTGCTGGACTCTGTCTCCAGGTCTGAAAATGTCTCTCCTGCTGTCTCTAATCACTGCCCTTCTCCTCTGGGGTCTCCCTCCAGAACTGCTCTCCTGCCCACGGTGAGGATTCTCCACTTTGTCCTCTATGTCTCTGTTGTTTCTGGTAGTTTCTCTCTGCACTGTCACACCAAGATCTGCGTGGCTCCCCTTCTCTGTGGACCCACTGGCCAATTCACTCCCGATGTGCATGTTCTGTGGTCTGGCCCGCCTGGCGCAGGTGGGTTATTTCATAGTGTTCACTTCCCAGTGCTCCACTGGTTCCTTTTTTGTTGCATAGCCAAAACGTCTTCCTGAATCTCCCCGAGACTATCAATTGCCCTGTCTTTCTTCTTGTGAGATTTGTTTACTCCACTTCCTTGGGTCTGAGTTCTTCTGTGTGGTGGCTCCTTCTTGGCCATCCCCCTGCATCTGTGGTATCCGGATCGTGGGCACTTCTGTGCACTCGATGCCCCCTCCCCCATCTGTGAGATCTCAGGGGCAGCCAGGTTGGCCTCTGACTGCGGCTGGTGGGAGGGAGCCCTGCACCATGGCTGCTCCCTCCCAACCCACCCCTGCCACTGCTGTAGCCTGTGAGCAGTGCAGTCATTCTTGTGCCAACCCCCAGGCCCCACTGGCCTCAGGTTTGCACTGGCAGGGAGCAGAGTCAGGGAAGGGAGGGGTCTTGCTGATTGCCCTGGTCCCAAATAGCAGCTAGACAATTGCCCTCCTGTCTGGGCACTCCTGGTCTCTAGACACCTGCTCTTCAAGCACCTCCCACTCCCACCCCTGGCTGGCCTTTCCAGCCTGCACTCCTCCTGTCCACTCCCACCTGTTCTCTGAGACCCTGGCCTGGCCCTTTCTTTCCTTCAGACAAGCCCTCTTGCTCCGACGCCCATAGGCCAGTGTTTGCAGTCGCCTCTGGGGTCTCCAAAGCCTCTAGGACCCGGGCAGGAGGAGGCCGTGGGCACTCACCAGGTAACCCGTGAAGGCCTGGGCATCGGTGTCCACCAGCGTGGTTAGCTGGGCCAAGGCTGCGTGGAAGGGTGGGATCAGGCGCCGCATCTCTGCATCCAGGTGCTCAAACTGGCGCCTCCCGTAGGTCATCAGACCCACCATAGAGGCCAGTGCCGCACCCTGGGGAGAGGCGGGCCGTGGGCTCTGGGATACTGGGACCCATGCTGGGTGCTCTGTCCACCCCAGGTATCCAGACCCCAGGTAGCGACAGCGGAGAGGACCCAGCACAGAGGCACCGCTACTCCTACACCTGTGACAATCCTTTCCTCCACGCCCCACACGCAGTGGGGTCCTGCTGTGATTCTCCCCCATCTGTGGGGCCACTGAGTCCTGGTGGACTGAGGATTCCACCCCCGTGACCCACAGTGGGGTCTTGGACAGTGGTGCCGCAGCCCGTATGTCCTGCAGGGGGATCTCAGAGCTCTGGGATACAGACATGCCCCAGGCCCTGCTCTCACCATGGCCGCAGTAGCCGCTGCCACTGAGCCGCCTCCCGGGGCTGCCGAGCGGGCTCCCACCTCGCGGATGAAGGTGCCCAGGGACTTGTTTACCAGGCACTGCTCGGGCCTGCCATCTGGTACCAGGTACCTGTGGGCAGATGAGGGCTCAGCTGAGGGGAGGGAGCTCTGGGGCTGTTGCCCTGGGGCGTTGGGGCCTGGGCAAGAGCCCGCTGCTCCCAGTGCTGCAGGTCAGAGGCAGAGCCCTTCAGAAACCACTGGCTCATGGGTGGACCCAGCAAGCCCCATCGTCCCCATCCCCAGTGTCCCCATCCAGGAGTGGGACAAGACTGCTCTGCCGCCCTGTCTGCATGGGGTCCAGAGAGGACACAGCGAACAGACAGTGAGTTCCCTCCAGGACTGGGATGAGTTCCTGGAGTGGCTGTACCGAGGTACAGAGACCAGGAAGAGTGTCAGCCCCCTCCGAGGTCCATAGCCCTCTGCTGAGCAAGTGTTTTGGGCATAAAGTTCCCATGGTGCTGTGACACTGTCACAACCCGATTACCAGGCTGTGAAGACAAAGCTGGAGTCAGGACCTGGCTTCTGACTCCCAGTCCCACCCTGCTGCCCACACCACAGCCCTCACCAGCAAGGACATTGTCCCCAGTTTGCAGAGCAGGTGGCAGACTCAGAGGGGCCTACTGTTAGGAGAAAGCAGGGACCCTGTTTTGGTCTCACCCCTCCCCCACCCTGGCCCACAGCCCCAGGCCCAGCACAAGGCCCTCTGATGTTTGTTGAATGAATAAGCGACCAAGCAGAGGGATCTGGAAGCACTGGAGCCACACAGGGCCCTGCCCCCTATACCATGCCCACAGGGACTTGGAAGGCGCCTCTGGCTCCAGGTAGGGTTGAGAAGGAGCTCACTCGATAATCCGTTCCTTAGGATTAAAGGGAGACAGGGAGTCCAGGCCAAGCCGGTTCACGACCTAGAAAAAGAGGTGTAGCACAGGGTGAAAGGACCCTTCTTGCCCATCCGCTGCGTGAGGAAGGCCAACAGTGAGGAGGGCCACAGAATGTGCTGGGGATCCCTCACAGCTCACTGTGCTGTCTCTGCCCTGAGCCTGGCCTTTTTGTGGGGAGCAGGGCAGGGGGCATGGTTGGTACACACTCGGCTCCCACGAGGAGCCCTGTTGACCACTGACTCCCATGTCCAACTGGTCCCCACCTGGGAGAGCATGCCAAGACCAGAGCAGGCACCGTGTGTATGCTTCCTGATAAATCCACCCACCCCATGTTACCTGATGGAGAAAATGAGGCCCAGAGAGAGGAGGTGCCCACTCACGATCACTCCGCAAACCAATCATCATTCCAAGGGGAGTCCCTTTCACCATTTCTGTTGAACATAGTACTGGAAGTTCTAGCCAAGCAATTAGGCAAGAAAGAGAAATAAAAGGTTTTCAAGTCAGAAAGGAAGAAGTAAAACTATCTCTATTCTATTCACAGATGACATGATCTTATATATAGAAAATCTAAAAGAATGCACACACACACACACACACACAAACCGCGAAAGCTAATAAACAAACTCAGTCAAGTCGCAAGATACAAAATCTACATGCAAAAATCAGGTCTATTTCTATACACTAGCAATGCACAATCAGAAAAAGAAATTAAGACAACAATTGTCACGGATTGAATTGTGTCCCCCCAAATATGTCAACTTGGTTAGGCCATGATTCCCAGTATTGTGTGGTTGTCCTCCACTTTGTGATTTTCCTACGTGTTATAAATCATAATCTCTGCCTGTGTGGTTAAAGAGGATTAGCGTGGGATGTAACTCTCTTGCTCAGGTCACATTCCTGATCTAATGTTAAGAGAGTTTCCCTGGGGTGTGGCCTGCACCACCTTTTATCTTACAAGAGATAAAAGGAAAGGGAAGCAAGCAGAGAGTGGGGGACCTCATACCACCAAAAAAGAAGCACTGGGAGCAGAGTGTGTCCTTTGGACCTGGGGTTCCTGTGCGGAGAAGCTCCTAGTCCAGGGAAAGATTGATGACAAGGACCGTCCTCCAGAGCCAACAGAGAAAGCCTTCCCCTGGAGCTGATGCCCTGAATTTGGACTTCAAATCTACTAGACTGTGAGAAAATTAATTTCTCTTTTTTAAAGCCATCCACTTGCGGTATTTCTGTTACAGCAGCACTAGATGACTAAGACACCTGTCAAAACCCCAAAGGCAAAATCCCAATGGAAGAACCTATTCTAACATTCATATGGAATTTCAAGGGACCTTAGTGGGTTTGCACAGACAAAACAATATTTCAAAAGAAGGACAAAGTTGGAGGACTCACGTTTTCCAATTTCAACACTTACTACAAAGCTACAAAGCTTTGTACTTAGTACAAAGCCAGTGGCTATAGACATATCATATGTGATATGATATGCCTGTAAGGATAGACATATCATACAGACCAATTGAATAAACTGAAAGCCCAGAAATAAACCCACTCACATGGTCAACTGATTTTCAACAAGAGTGCCAAGAACAATCTCTTCAACAGATGTTGCTGGAAAAGTTGGACATTCACATGCAAAAGAAGGAATTGGATCCCTACCTCACACCACATATAAAAATTAACTCAAAACAGTGTAAATGCCTAAATTTAAGGGCTAAAATTAAAAAATTCTTAGACAGAAACATAGGAGTAAATCTTCATGACCTTGTATTTGGCAATTGTTTCTTAAATATGACACTAAAAGCACAACCAATAAAAGAAAAAACAGTTAAATTGAACTTCATAAAAATTAAAAGCTTTTGCACATCAACAGACACTATCAAAAGACTGAAATGACAATCTATAGAATGAGAGAAAACATTTTCAGATTACGTGTTTATTATTCAGACTATATAAAGAACTACAACTCAACAACAACAACAAAAAAAAACAAATAAAAAATGAGCAAAAGGCTTGAATAGACATTTCTCCAAAGAAGATATACAAATGCTGATGGAAATGTAAAATAGTGCAGCTGCTGCGGAAAACAGTTTGGTGGTTCCTCAAAATGTTAGACATAGAATTACCATATGACACAGCAATTTCACTCCTGTGAGAACTGAAAACAAGGACTTGAACATACACATATACTTGGATATTCATTGCAGCATTATTCACAATAGCCAAAAGATTTGAAAAACCCAAGTGTCCATCAACAGATGAAT
The DNA here is from genome assembly GCF_030014295.1 of Loxodonta africana. Lineage (NCBI taxonomy): Eukaryota > Metazoa > Chordata > Mammalia > Proboscidea > Elephantidae > Loxodonta > Loxodonta africana. The sequence goes on from NC_087343.1 coordinate 228,649,597, forward strand.
GGACAAAGGGTGGTCTATACATACAATGGAATATTATTCAGCCATAAAGAGACGTGAATTTCTGATATATGCTTGTTATGGATTGAATTGTATCCCCCAAAAATATATGTCAACTTGGCGAGACCATGAGTCCCAGTATTGTGTGGTGGTATTCCATTATGTGATTTGATGTAATCATTCTATGTACTGTAAATCCTAACCTCAATGATGTTAATGAGGTAGGATTAAAGGTAGTTAATGAGGCAGAAAACAATCTACAGGATTTAGGTTGTATCTTGAGTCAATCTCTTTTGAAATACAAAAGAGAGAATCAAACAGAAAGGAAAGGGACCTCATTACCACCAAGCAAGAGGAGCCAGGAGTGGAGCACATCCTTCGGACACTGGGTCCCTGTGCTGAGAAGCTGCTAGACCAGAGGAAGATTGACAACAAGGGCGTTCCCCCAGAGCCGACAGAGATAAAAGGTCTTCCCCTGGAGCTGGCACCCCGAATTTGGGCTTCTAGCCTCCCAAACTGTGAGACAATAAATTTCTGTTTATTAAAGCCATCTGCTTCTGTTATTTCTGTTATAGCAGCACTAGATGACTAAGACAATGCTACAACATGGATGAACTTTGAAAACATGATAAGTCAAATAAGTCAGGTACCAAAGAACAAATATCGTATAATTCCACTTATATGAACTATCTACCCAGAAACCCAGTGCCTATAAACTATCTAGAATAGGCAAATTACTCATACAGAAAGAAAGTAGATTGGAGATTACCAAGGGTTAAGATCAGGGGGTAATGAAGAGTTATTGCTTAATGGGTACAGAGTTTCTGTTTGTGGTGATAATGGACTTTTGGAAATAGTGATAATGATTGCACAAATTGTAAATTTTTTTAAAAAAGAAAACATTCAAAACACCTTATGGTGCTATATGCCAGCAACACAGTCCAAGTCAATTATAAGCCAAACATAAAAGTAGAAAGCGGCTAGTGCTGCTTGAGAGAAACAAACCAGGGGATCCCAGAGGGTGGTTGTGAGGTCTCCCCAAGAACATGGAAATGGGAACATAAGAGGACCTCCTGAGAGTTAAACTGTAGAATCAGCAAGCTACTGCCACTTTCAGCAGTAAGGCAAAGCTCTCCTGGCACAGAAAACTCCAGAAAGATAAACTGCTGTTATTGCTGTTAGGTGCTGTTGAGTGGGTTCCGATTCATAGCCATCCCATGCACAACAGAATGAAACAGAGCCTGGTCCTGTGTCATCCTCACAATTATTGCTATATTTCAGCCCATTGTTGCAGCCACTGTGTCAATCCATCTCATTGAGGGTCTTCCTCTTTTTCACTGACCCTGTACTTTACCAAGCTGGATGTCCTTCTCCAAGGATTGGTCCCTCCCGATAACATGTTCAAAGTACATGAGAAAAAATCTTGCCATCCTCCCTTCTAAGGAGAATTTGGCTGTGCTTCTTCTAAAACAGAATTGTTCATTCTCCCAGAAGTCCATGGCATATTCAGTATGCTTTGCCAACACCATAATTCAAATGCATCAATTCTTCAGTCTTCCTTATTCACTGTCTAGCTTTTGCATGCCTATGAGATGATTGAAAATATCATGGTTTGGGTCAGGCGTACATTAGTCCTTGTCTTACTAATGTACGCCTGACCCAAACCAACCCCAAGAGGATGGCTTTAACAAACAGAAATTTATTCTCTCACAGATTAGAATGCTAGAAGCTTGAATTCAGGGTGCCAGCTCCAGGGGAAGGCTTTCTCTCTGTGTTGGCTCTGGGGAAAAGTCCTTGTCATCCATCTTCCCCTGGGTCTAGGAGCTTCTCAGTGCAGGGACCCCAAGTCCAAAGACATCCTCCACTCCTGGTGCTTCTTGTTGATGATAATGAGGTCCCTTTCCTCTCTGCTCACTTCTCTCTTTTATATCTCAAAAGAGATTGACTCAAGATACAACCTAATCCTGTAATTGAGTCCTGCCTCATTAACATAACAACCTCTATTCCTGCCTCATTAACAGCATAAAACCAATCCAAACCCATTGCTGTTGAGTCATAGTAACCCTGTAGGACAGAGTAGAACTACCCCCATAAGGTTTCCAAGGAGAAGCTGGTGGATTTGAACAGCTAACTTTTTAGTTAGCAGCCGAGCTCTTAACCACTGTATGACCAGGGGATTTACAACACACAGGATAATCATATCAGATCACAAAATGGTGGACAGCCACACAATACTGGGAATCATGGCCTAGTCAAGTTAACACACATTTTAGCGGGGGCATAATTCAATCAATAATAGTTCTCAAGGTGATATCTTCACTTTTTAACACTTTAAAAAGATCTTTTGCAGCAGATTTGCTCAACACAATGCATCGTTTGATTTCTTGACTGCTGCTGCCATGGGTGTGGATTGTGGATCCAAGTAAAATGAAATCCTTGAAAACTTCAATCTTTTCTCCATTTATCATGATACTACTTACTGGTCCAGTTGTGAGGATTTTTGTTTTCTTCATGTTCAGGAGTAATCCATACTGAAGGCTGTGGTTTTTGATCTTCATCAGTAAGTGCTTCAAGTCCTCTTCACTTTCAGCAAACAAGGTTGTATTACCTGCATATCACAGGTTGTTAATGAGTCTTCCTCCAGTCCTGATGCCCCATTCTTCTTCATATAGTCCAGCTTCCCAGATTAGTTGCTCAGCATGCAGATTGAATAAGTATGGTGAAAGGACACAACCCTGAAGCACACCTTTCCCGATTTTAAACTACACAGTATCCCCTTGTTCTGTTTGAACTGCCTCTTGGTCTATGTACAGTTTCTACATTAGCACAATTAAGTGTTCTGGAATTCCCAATCTTCACAATGTTGTCCATAATTTGTTATGATCCACATAGTCGAATGTCTTTGCATACTCAATGAAACACTGGCAAACATGTTTCTGGTATTCTCTGCTTTCAGGCAAGATCCATCTGACATCAGCAGTGATATCCCTTGTTCCACGTCCTCTTCTGAATCCAGCTCAAATTTCCAGCAAAGATAAACAGTATTTTCTTTTTATTTAAGTGCATGGCTAAACTGGCAAAAAATAAAGAAAATCATTCAAAGCCAGAAATAACCAGAAAGGTGAGTTCAGAAAAGCTGATGACCCTGAAGCTGGGTCTGCTCTGGGGGCACCTGACTCTCTCTGACAGCCCCAAATGGGTGGGAAAAGCCTTGATCTTTCAAAGAGTAGGGGTCAGACTGGAAACCGCTGAGAGGCAACATCCCAAAGTGTGTACTAGAAAAAACCACCCACCAGAGCAAATAGTTTGGATACTTCCCAGTGTCTGCCTTCCCTGTGGGTGTGGCAGAGAAAAATTTTTTTCCTGGAAATTCCTAACCACAAGCCCATCCTGATGGGGATATGGGCTAGTATTCACACAGAATTCGCTACGTGTGTACTTCTAAAATTCCAAGCAAAAAACTTAGTTTAAAGTGGCTTGTTGGTAGTGCTCCCAAACATCTAACAGAGGGAAACACAAAGCGTCTTTGGAGAAACAAACTTTAAATCCAGATGTTCAACAATTACAACATATAAAATTCCAAAGAACATGCATTCACAATCAAAAATCACAAAACACATGAGGAACCAAGTCACTGTGAGAGTCATCTCATTGAAGGTTTCCCTTGTTTTTGCTGACCCTCTACTTTGCCAAACACGATGTCCTTTTCTAGCAAGCAATTTGTCTTTCCTGATACGTCCATTTGCAGACAAAACATTCATGTCCCTAGAAAACCTAAAGGACTGAGTGGGAAAACAAGAAAATCTAAGAGAACTTCGTACAGAAACCAGAAACCAAACCATTTGCCGTCAAGTCAACTCCAACTCATGGTGACCCCATGTGTGTCACAGTAGAACTGCAGAGAATATCTGCAACACGCACAATAGACATAAGGCTACTTCCTTTAATTTATAAGATGAACAACACAATGGGCAAAGCATCAGAGAGCGTGACCAGGAGCCTCACGGGAAGTAATCATCAATACACCAAAGAAAAGATGATCAATCTCATTTGATGTAAATAAAAATGAGATCCAATTTTTCTCTCAGCCTATTGACAAAAATCATAAAGTCTTCTTTGTGCCTGGTACATTGCGCAGAGTAGAGACAAGGTCTTCTCCCCATCCCCTACTGGGGTGACATAAATTGTGGCAACATTTGTGGGGAGCAGAAACATCCTTCCAAATATAAGATGCACACACCTCTGGCTGCAATTCACACATAGCTACTCCACAATAATCGATAAGGACACTTGGGTGAGGGTCTTCATTGCAGCATTATTTGTAAACAGGTCCCAGCACAAAGAGTGTGCCATGAAATATACATACACTGGGACACACTGTTCTGCTTTAGGGAAATGGAGACAATGGGGACCATTGGGAACTCTTGCCTGCTAGCCCCCAGAGATACGACTCTCCACACTGCCCCTGGGCAGGAGAGGGGGGTCCTGGTGGTGGGCAGAGCTGGAGTACAGCCCCCATTGTAGTACCCTAGAGCGAGGAAGTGAGGTGCAGAAAAGACACCTCCCCACTCCCAGTGCAGAGAAGCCACACCAGAGAAGGCCAAAGTACTCCTGAGAATTGTCCACCCACTTTGAGCTGCTATCTAGTGATAAAAGAAGATTTATCCAGCCACGTACTTATAGCCAAACACACCCTGGACAGATCGTTCCTTCTCAGGATGGATAAACAGAAAAATGAAACATACTGAAGACTCAGGGTAGGTGCTAAACTCTGAAAATGAGCTAAGGCAGGAACCAGAAGAAAACTTTCAAACACCCCGGGCTCACCAAGAGAGTTCAAAGAGACAGAACCTCCAAGACAGGAGCAGGAAGGGGCATCAGACCCAACCGCTGCTTTCCAGAGTGGTGTCTCCTTCTCCATGCAGCTGAGAGAAGCCCACCCCACCAGAACCTTCTCTGGGCTCATGGAAGCCACGGTGTCAATGTCCCATGAAGCTCCTTCTGGAGGGAGGCCTGGTCCATGGACGAGATCCCAGCTCAGGTGTGGGTAACTCCAGCACCAAGACACAGCCCAGGGAGCATCAAGCTTGTTCAAACTCTCCTGTCAGACCCACTGGCCCACTCCTGGTCCCTCCCTGCCCCCTTCACACTGGAAGCCTCGCCCACCAGCCTGATTCTGTGCTCCTCCTCCAGGATGAAGAGGTTCTCCTTCTCGCAGTAGAAGGTCGCAGCATCCAGGATGGCCTTCAGAGGCACTAGGCCCACTAGCTGAGAGCCCACCACTGGAAGGTTCAGCTCCTAGGAAGGCACAAGCAAGTCAGGTCCACTCCTAGGGGTGCCGCAGCCTTGAGGATGCTCCTAGGGTCAGGTAGAAGGCTCCTGCCCTGTTCCCCTGGATGGATTCCACCCCTAACCCAGCCAGCTAGAGGCACCTGCCCTGCTCACCTGGATGGATCCCCTCCCGCACAGCCAGCTGGAGGCACCTGCCCTGTGGACTATCAATCATTTACTCTTTTTCAGGTATGAAACACCTTGTTATCACAAGACGCTTAATCAGTCACTGTGTTGGAAGGTTCGGGGTAGGGACTCCAAGTCTGATAACAGGCCATAGGAGGACAGATGGGTGCATGTCCCTGCCCATACTTATGACAGATGTGACCTTGAGCAAGTCACCTCACCTCTCACTGCCTCAGTCTCCTCACCCGCACCACTGGAACTGGCAGGGGTGCCTCACCCTGCTCACCCTTCCCAGCCAGCAGGGGCACCCTGCCCTGCTCACTTGTGCTTCTCTGCAGGTCTCCTCATAGACAGTGTGCAGCGCCGTGATCTCAAAGTCCAGGAGGTTCGTGGACACCTGAGCCAGGTTCTTCTCATCCAGGTACCAGCCAATGCCCTGAACCTTTTTTAGACGTCCTCGCTGCCAAAGGAGAAGCCATTCCCAGCCTAGGCTAAGGAGGCTCACCCTGCCCTGCCCTTACGCCCCTGGCACTTGGCTTTAAGCCCCACTCTGCCTGTGTCCCCGCCGCCCCCTGCTGGCCCAGCCCAGACACTTAAACAACCAAGAGTTGCATGTGGAGAGTCCTTGGGTCTTAGGAAGGAGGGGGCTGGTAGAGGGTTTCCAGTTGCCCTCCATTTCCTTCACCAGGTGTCTGTTCATCTATCTGTGTCTGACCGGACTTCCTGCAGGAGAGATGCTCAAACTAGGGGATGGTTGCTGTGGTAGATATGATGCGGGGATACCTGAGAGCACCTGAAGATATCTGGGGGTGCCTGGGGACACTTGGGAGCACCAAGAGTACCAAGGATTACCCGGACTTATCTGGGAGTACTGAGGGCACCTGGCACTCAAGGCAGCTGCTTCCTCATCAGCATGGAAATACTGTAATATTTTAACAGCAGGGATGGCCTTGCTTCTGTATAAAATGTCTTTTGAAACAAGTTATGCCTTACTGAGACTACTCAAAGCTCCGGCCCTGCCCTATCCCACACGTCAGGACGCTGAGGTGGGGCTAGGCTGGTCACCAGCAACCAGAGGCTGAGCTGCCGGACTCACTGCCTCGGCCAACCGCCCTGCTGATCCACACCTAGTGGCTCCTTGAGGCTGGCCTCAGCCTCTGGTTCTTCCAGGGCCACTCCAGGGCTCAGTGGGAACCGACCTGGTCCTTCCCGCGGCCTTGCTCCCGCAGGTTGAGGGCAATTCGGTGCGCCTGTTCCTTGGTGCTGAGCAGGTTGATGTTGAAGGCGATGAGGAACTTCCGGGCTCCAGTGGCAGTGGCCCCCCAGCTGGGAACAAAGGTGCTGGGGCCAAAGTCAGGTGCCCATTCAGCCTGCTTGAGCTGTGGAGGGGTTCACCTGGAGTGAGCCCTCCTCCACGAGATGGGGCTGCCGCAGGGTCGGGGAGGAAGGAGCAAGGCCCACCCACTGCACAGGAGACAGTGGCAGGGCCAAGCACACTGCTGCCAAGGGCTACCCCCCTAGACCTGCCTGCCACAGGGACGTCACACCTTCTCAGAGAGGGCCTCGTACTCCCCAGCTCGGATGGCTGGCAGGCTCCGGCGACTGGCCGTCCGTGCTGCCTCCCCGTATAGGTACACTGCAAGGGAAGTGCTGGTCAGGCCTGGTCAGCAGGAGGCCACATCCCTGATCCCGGAGAAGAACCTAGGCAGGGCTGCTCTCTTCCACCTCTCTCACCTCCCTGGAGAGCCATCCCAGGTCTCCACCCTCTGCCCCCCTACCAAGGGGTGAGGTCTCCTGATGCCCCATGCCCAGCTTGGCTCCCTCTGCACAGGGGCCCTGGTGCAGCCTCACTGTCAGACGTGTGGGAAGCATTGCTGGAAGGATGGCCACATTTTCTTTTAAAGATGTGTTTTCATTGTACGATCAATATAACGACAAATTAAAAAAAAAAAAAAAACTCCCTCAAACCCATCCTCCTACAGCACCACTGTTAACTTTTTATATGGCCTTGGCACTGAGCTCTCCATCCAGAGGCTGCTGCTCCATGATCCATCTGGCCATCGCCCCATTACTGGACATTCTCTTTATGCCCATTTGTCCTTTTGCTTGGGGTCGTGTTCTTGAGTTGGTTAATTCCCCAAAGTGAGGTTTTTATTGTGGTTGGTTACCATCCAGTTGTCTTCAACTCAAGATGACATTAACGTATCACAAAACGAAATGTTGCCCAGTCCTGTGCCGCCTTCACGATCATTGATCTGTTTGAATCAATTGTTATGGCTGTTGTGTCAATCCATCTCATTGAGGGTTTCCCTCATTCTTGTAGACCCTCTCCCAATCATGATGTCCTTTTCTAGCAATCAGCCTTTCCTGATAACGTGTCCAAAGTGAGCGAGACAAAGTCTCATCATCCTTACTTCTAAGGAGCATTCTGGTTGTATTTCTTCTAATACTGATTTGTTCATTCTTCTGCAGTCCACGGCAGTCACTCCATTAGAAGGCACAGACTCTTAAGCTCACTGCTTGTCTTGCTCAGTTGCCTCCCAGATGTTAAGCAGTCTTCCATGCCATGGGCAATGCTGGACCACAAGTGCCCCCTGTGGCCCCACCAGATGGGACATGACACATCTGCTGTCCTTTCCATTTGCATTTATTTCATTAGTGAAGAAGCAGCAGGGTTCCTGGGTGTCAGCTTGCTCACCAGGGCTTCGTTTTGTAATAACCACCATTTTGAAGAGGTTGCCCAGCAGTACAATAAGTAGTTGCTGACAGGAAATGACCAGACTTGATATGAAGAAGGGCCAGCTGAAGCCCCTGAGGGCCCTCCTGGGGACACTCACCTGGCACGTCCAGTTCCTCTGCCAGCCGCTGGCCGAAGGCCTGGGCACATAGCACACACTCATCCATGTTGACGTCCCTGACCGGGATGAAGGGGCAGACATCCAGAGCGCCCATCCGAGGGTGCTCCCCTGCAGAGATGGGTGTGTGCTGAGGACAGGGGCCAGGGCAAAAGTCCGATTTTGGAGGGGTATCAGCAAGACGCCGGGGAGCACACTATGAACCTCCCCACCCGCTCAGTTGGGCTTGCTCAGACCCTTGCTCCTCACCAGCCCACCAGACCCACATCCCACCTGCTCATGCTGACCCGCTACTCCCAAGGGACAGCAGTTCCTGCCAGGGTGGCCTTCAGTGACACGAAGGCATTGCCAGTGGACGGCCATGGACATCCTTCCTGGCCAGCATGAGAGTGACTGCGTAGGACCCCAGGGAAGACATGGGGCCTGATATTTTGGCTTCTTTGCAATATGCCCTTCGCTCCCTCTCCTAAAAGTCGCACAAGTAACTTTCTAGGCTTCACAAGTCAACCCTCAGTGAGCCCTGGCCAAGGTGAAAGGGCTGACCTTGGTGGGTTCTGGCCACTCCAGCCCCTACCCCACTGCTGGCAGCTGAGTATCCATGCTTGGCTTCGGAAGGGTCTTTCTAGTGGAACCAAGTCATTATTCCCACTCTTCCCCCCACCTCAGTCATTGTCCCCCAGCCCTTCCAGTCAGGTAACTGGCTCCTTTGTTTTCAATAAGCCTCTTATCCGTTCCCCAGCTTGGGATCATCTGTGTGCCTTCCCCACCCAAGACCCTGGCCTTTCGACTGGCTCCCCTGTGTCCACTGACCTTTGTCCCCACCCGCCCTGGTGTTGACGTGTTTGGATCTGAGGGTTAACTGGTGTCAGCTGGTTTCCCTGGGCGGAGCAATATCTTCTGCCCCTGACCCCACCCCACCCCCACATGAGGGCCTGGCCCAGAGCCTGAGTGGGTGGGCCTCATGGTCAATTGGGGACCCCTGGCAGATGTGGGCGGTGTCACCGAGGCCCTGTCCTCCTCTGTCCTGGGAGGCTGGTGGCCTCAGTGAAGGGAGGAGAGAACCAAGGCTGCCAGGGCCATGGAGGAACAGTCTTTGTCAGCCTGGAGACTTGGCAAGAAGCTGGGGGTAGGGGTGGCTCTGGGGTCTCCAAGGAGAAGCCCAAGCTCATTCTTCTGACCCACAGGACCCCAGGGGACGACTAAGCTGGGTCCCTGGACACTTCTAGACACAGGCCAGGCCCCATGCCCAACCCATCTGGCAGCCCGCTCCACGAACCACCCCTACATCCCTCCCACCCTGCCTTTTGCCCTGTGTCCCACCCCACAGCCCCCACCTTTGTGCTTGCTCATGTCGATGAGGCGGGCAGCGGCCCGGGCGGCATTGAGGGCGCCCTCAACCACATCCGTGGGCTGCCCCACGAAGGTGTAGACGGTGCGGTTGGTGGAGGGGCCTGAGTCGACATCCAGCAGCATGCAGCCAGGGGTCTCTGCAATGGCTCTCGAGATGGCCTCAATCACCTGTGGGATGGAAGCCGGCCTGTGCCTCAGTTTCCCACTCGGAGAGGGAAATGAAGCTTCCGAGTGGCCGAACCACACCTCTCCCACATGCCGGAAAGTGGCCTAACGAGGTGCTGCTGGGCTTTTGGGGACCCCCAAAGAATGTGTGGTCCCCTGAAAGTATGTAAGATGGTGACCACCAAACCCCAGGAGACCTTATCACAGCTGGGAGGGGAAAAGGAGAAACTGAGGCAGGAAGCAGAACTAGGGGGTCCCCATTGATAATCAATGCCCAGATGGGAGCAGCCGGGGCTCTGAGAAGGTGACCAACTGGCCCAAGGTCACCCAAGGTCACGGAGGGTCCCATTTCCTGTGCCCCCCCAAATGATCTCTCAATGGATATACCTCCTGAAGTGGATGGCGGCAGGGCAGACGATGAGCAGGGTAGGGGGGTGAAGGGCCCAGAAATTTAGGGGAGCATGGCAGGACTGCCCAGTGGTTGGAAACAACGGCCCGGGACCCAAATGCTGGTGTGTGGCTATCGGCGATCTGCTTAAACTCTCTGTGCCTAAGTTTCATCATTGGTAAAGTGAGGGTAATAGTAGCGCCCCCTTCGTAGGGCTGGAAGGACTCAGTGAACATGCTTGAGAACAGCATGCACTCTGCAGGCACACATGGATGACCCCCATGTGACCCTCACAATGGTCCTTTGGGGTCAGTCCTCTGGGGCCTGGTTTTCAAATAACAGCAGCCCCTACTCCTGGGCCCCCATCTTTCCCCACCCTGGCCCGGGTTCCCCCTCTGACTACTCCAACACCTGGGTCAGGTCACTCCTGAGTCCCCTAGGCACACGGACACACTTCTTCTGGCTGAAGAGAGATAGCCCCTGTGGCTCGGCACCTGTCCCAGGAAAAGACAAGCCCCTAGCCTACACCACCAATACTCCTTTCTCCCTGCCTGCTGCCAGCCTGCTGGGCACCTCACCTCCTGGCTGTTCCCCTCCGAGAAGTTGGGGACACATTCCACCAGCTGGGACATGGTCCAGCACCTGGGTCGGTGGGATTCTCTCCAATGGTGCAGACAGTGAGGGGCCCTCGGCAGCCGCTTCAGAACTTTATCCCCCGGCCAGCCCCTCCCCATGGCTGGGCTTCTTATTAACCACCAAGTCACAGCTTCAGAGGTCAGCCTGGTTTGGACGGCCGGAGAGTGAATGGGGGTGTATGAGTGTGAGAGCACGTGTTTGTGGGTGTGCACGGGGATGTGCCTGTGTGTAAGAATGTGTGTGAGTGTGCCTGAGTGTGCATGGGGGGTGTCACTGTGTGACTGTGAGACTGAGTGTGCTGTGTAGATGATGTGAGCTCTGAGTGTGCCATGTGGGTAGTGGGTGCTCCACGAGTATACCAGGTGGGTGCCATATGGGCTGTGAGTGTGCTGTGTGGGTGGCATGTGCTATGGGTGTGCTGTGTGGGTACTGTGTGTGCTCCTGGAGGGACCAGCAGACAGGGGAAGACCCTAGCTCTCCCACCGCTGCTCCCAAAAACTCCAGCTGGGCAGCAACAGGGCCAGGTCACAGGTGTGCACAGCACAACCCATGGGGTCCCCCACTTTTGTAACACCCTGCTGTTACCATCATGAAATTGAACAAGGAGCCCCACAGATTGTCTAGCTGGTCCTGGCAGCACAGGGGCAGCCATGGGAGACCTGGGCCCCCCAAGTCCTGGAGTCCAGCTCTGTCTCCAATCCTCAGGCCCCCTCCAGATCCTGCAGCACCACCCCTGGCCAAGAGCAGGCTGAATTCCTTCTGTCATCTGTTGTCCTCACAGCCTCATCTCCCTTCCAGGAGAAGCCTTCCCCCCGTGTTTATCATCCAAGGCTGCCTCATCCCCACGCAGAGGACACCCAGACTTCTCAGACTCCTGGCCCCTGTGGGCCCTGGGGAGCCAACCCTTCTGCAGCTGCTCATGTTGATGACCCACAGGAACAGAGCCATTGACTATGAGAGGGTTTGTGGCCTCCAGAAGGGCCTGGTTGCCCCCAGAAGGGTCAGGCATACCCAGGGACCCTCAGGCGCCGAGGGCAAACAGACACCACCAAAAGCCAAGGGTAGGCATAGCCTGGGCAGGTCGGGGGTCCTCTCCGAGCCTCTGCTCCCCGAGGGTAGGCATGGTAATGGTGGTGCCAACCCTCCCTGGGTCCCACGGGGGAAGTTGGGGTCTCAGCTTTGACAGCAAGTGCTCAGCAAAGGGCAGCCTGCACTCTCTGCCCTCTGTCCTCTGCAACCTGTGGCCTTTCCCCCTCAGCCTCCACCAGCCCCAAGGCCCCTGACAGGGATAATAACACCTCCAGCCCCCCACCTGGGCCATGGCCTCAGGCAGCAGCGGCCCGCAGAGGCCATGAGTCTCCCAGCCCATGAGATCTGTGTTTGGTGCTTGTACTTTCTCCTCACACTCAAGCATCAGCCTGGGAGGGGCAGTCGGGGTCCTGGAGTGCTGGGGCTTCTCAGACACATCCAGGCCACAAGGACAGTGGGACAAGACACCCCACGTGAAGAACAGCCCAGAAAGCCCAACAGCTTCATCTTGGCACCCACAAAGAGAAGTGGCCAAAGGCCTCCAGGCAGACACCAGCATACAGTGGGGCCCCTTGCTGGCCTTACTTGACTGTGGGCCCTGCCAGGATGAGTCACTTCTCTCAAACCTTGGGCGCCCAGCTCAGGCCACAGGCAGGGATCTGGGTTGTTTCCTCAAGAGACAGTCTTGCCCAGGGCTCAGGATGGCATGGAACACAAAGTGCCAGGGACAGGGTGTCAAGGATTGAATTATGTCCCCCGCAAAAACGTGTGTATTAACTTGGTTAGGCCATGATTCCCAGTATTGTGTGGTTGTCCTCCATTCTGTGATTATAATCTTATGTTAAAGAGGATTAAGGTGGGATTGTAACACCCTTTCTAAGGTCACATCCCTGATCCAATGTAAAGGGAGTTTCCCTGGGGTGTGGCTTGCACAACCTTTTATCTCTGAAGAGATAAAAAGGGAAGGGAAGCAAGTAGAGATGGGAGACCTCACACCACCAAGAAAGAGAGCTTCCTCTGGACCTGAGATTCCTGCACTGAGATGCTCCCAGATCAAGGGAAGACTGACGACAAGGACCTTTCTCCAGAGCCGACAGAGAAAGAAAGCTTTCCCCTGGGGCTGGCGCCCTGAATTCGGACTTCTAGCCTACTGGACTGTAAGAGAGTAAACTTCTCCTTGTTAAAGCCTTCCACTTGTGGTATTTGTTTTAGCAGCACTAGATGACTAAGACACAGGGCCTGCCATAAAGGCAGGGGTCATTTCCCAGGAGCAGTTTTGAGACAGGTTAAAAACTCTGGTAGATGCTATAATAACCTTTGAACAGAAGGCCCAAGGAGACTCCACTTGCTTATAGAAAAAAGTAATCTCCTCCAGCACCCGGGTTGGAACCAGGGCTCCATGCAGAAATGACTGACTCTGGAACTGGAGCATCTTGTATTTCCAGAAAGGAAGTGCTTTAAAACACAAACACACACACACGCAAGCAACGATGGAGGCATGTCAAAGGGACACAGGAACCAGCTGAAAGCTCCCAGTAGCCAAAGCTGGAACAATCTGAGCAACAAAATGAATAAAATAGTATTGGATTATAACCCAAAGTATAAAATAAATATCTCTAAGTTCATGTTGATATAAATGATGGAATAAATAAATCAGACAGAAGAGACAAATCTCCAGTACAGAAGGATTCCAAATAATTTATGTAGATTATCTGCCCTCAAATAAACCCAGTAAGGGCGTAATTCCCCACGTCTTGAGTGTGGACTGAGAATAGTGACTTCCTTCCAACAAGTACAATATTCCAACAAGTACAGTATGGAAGAGAGGTTGAGTCACTTTACAGTGGAGAAACCTGGCAAACTCTACCTCAGCCAGGTGATCAAGGTCAACATCAACAGAGATAAATCATGTTGATGGTAAAAAAAAAAAAAAGCCAAACCCATTGCCATTGAGTCGATCCCAACTCATTGCGACCCAATAGGACAGACTAGAACTGCCCCATAGAGTTTCCAAGGAGCAGCTGGTAGATTCGAACTGCCGACCTTTTTGGTTAGCAGCTGTAGCACTTAACCACTGCACCAGCAGGTTTCCATGTGGATGGTAGGTACCCTTAATATGATGTAATGAAACCTGGTAATGCCAGTCGTACTATGAGAAAAACATTAGACAAGTCCCAGTAGAAGAGCATCCTGCAAAATACCTGGCCGGAACTCCTAAAAACCTTCAAGGTCATCAAAAACAGGGAAACTCCCCCCAAGAAGATAAAATACTTAGGAATAAACCTTACCAGAGATGTAAAAGACTTATACAAAGAAAACTACAGTACACTTCTGCAAGAAACCAAAAGAGACTTACATAAGTAGAAAAAGGTACCTTGCTCATGGATAGGAAGACTCAACATTATAAAAATGTCTATTCTACCAAAAGCGATCTATACATTTAATGCAATTCCAATCCAAATCCCAACGACATTCTTTAATGAGATGGAGAAACAAATCACCAACTTCATATGGAAGGGGAAGAGGCCCCAGATAAGTAAGGCATTACTGAAAAAGAAGAACAAAGTGGGAGGCCTTACTTTACCTGATTTTAGAACCTATGATACTACCACGGTAGTCAAAACAGCCTGGTACTGGTACAACAACAGATACATAGACCAATGGAACAGAATTGAGAATCCAGACATAAATCCATCCACATATGAGCAGTTGATATTTGACAAAGGCCCCAAAGCAGTTAAATGGGGAAAAGACAGTCTTTTTAACAAATGGTGCTAGCAGAACTGGATATCCATCTGCAAAAAAATGAAACAAGACCCAAACCTCACTCCATGCACAAAAACTAACTCAAAATGGATGAAAGACCTAAATATAAAATCTAAAATGATAAAGATCATGGAAGAAAAAATAGGGACAACATTAGGAGCCCTAATACATGGCATAAACAGTATAGAAAACATTACTAAGAATGCAGAAGAAAAACTAGATAACTGGGAGCTCCTAAAAATCAAACACCTATGCTCATCCAAAGACTTCACCAAAAGAGTAAAAAGACTACCTCCAGACTGGGAAAAAGTTTTTAGCTATGATATTTCCGATCAGCATCTGATCTCTAAAATCTACATGATACTGCAAAATTCAACTACAAAAAGACAAATAACCCAATTAAAAAAATGCGCAAAAGATATGAATAGACACTTCACTAAAGAAGACATTCAGGAGGCGGGGCCAAGATGGCTGACTAGGTAGACGCTACCTCGGATCCCTCTTGCAACAAAGACTCAGAAAAGCAAGTGAATCGATCACATACATAACAATCTACTAACCCTGACCAACAAACACAGATTTAAAGAGTTGACCTGAGTGACAGAGACCAAGAACGAACAACTACAGGGAAGCAGCGACTGTTTTTGGAGCCTGGAGCCAGCGTCCCAGTCAGGAAACCTTGGCGCCGGGCTTTGGACTGGGTGAAGGGGAGCTGAGCACGGCATTCTGTGATGGCGCAAACACAGGGCGCAGCCCTACCCCCCTGAACTGACCTCAGGAGGGGGCCCAGGTGGTCTGCGTGGGCGGTGCAGCCATGCCGCTGGCGGGAGGAGAAGTCACCGGGAGGCAGCAACTGGTTTTGGAGCCAGGAATGCAGCGTCCCAGCCGGAGAACCTTGACACTGGGCTTTGGACTGGGATCAGAGGACGTAACCATGGCTTCTGAGACAGCGCAAGCACGGGACGTGGGCCTGACCATCGGGGGCAATCTCTACCCAGCCAGCGCACACAGGCGACACACCCCTTGGGAATCTCAGATAAAACAGTCCTCCCAAGCAAGATAAGTAACTTTGTCTATATTCCGGGGTGCTACTCTCTCCTGTTTATCTGAACTCTCCTCTCCCCTTCCCAGGCGGCTTCATTAACATTGGAATTGCCCGAGCCAGAGGGAGAACTGCTCCGCGGTTTTTGTTTTCCTTTTTTTTTTTTTGGTCTTTTCCTAACCCATTCTTCTGGCCTGAGAGAAGCAACCACGAAAAACCCAGGGACCAAAAATCCTTCCCTAATTGGACTGAAAACACAGAACCAGCTCCAACCAAGCGTATGTGATCCACAGTCTTGGGCTTTCATCCCTACAGGGAACAAGGTGGCTATTATAATGTAAAGGCATTTCTGATAGTGATCTGACAGCAATTGTTTTAGTGGATTTACTGGAAAGACAAGTTTCCCAGGTCTGATATCTCTGCGTATTCAACAGAGCCCTCACTGACCCACAACAGGGAACTCAGGGCTGAAGCTCCCCCCAGACCACCTAGCCTCCTGCCTTAGGGATCTAAGGAGTGTGACACCTACCAATCTGTAAAGGTACTTGCATTGGAGGCCTAAGGTACAGCTGCAGAGCCGACCCACCAAGGTGCTTTAGGAATAGAGACACACCTACCTCACTGACACTTGGGGGAAGCCTGTCAGCATCCTGCCCCCCACCCCGGAGTGTGAACCCCAGCTGCTACTAGAATCTGGTGCACACAACTATCACCACTACTTCTCTAGGTGGATAGGTGACAGTCTGCATCACACACTTGATGGCCCAAAATCAGATTCTACTCAAGAATAGTGAATGGACTCAGGCATATATATCTGGTAACAGACCAAACCACCTGGTAATAGGTCATAAGTGAGTCAAGGGCTACAACAATCAAGACAGCGCAATCTAGTAACCCATCTATGTATATTGAAAGAAAACAAAACAAGACACAGTGAACAAATATAGAATAAATCACTACAATATCTTAGTGATGGCCCGGAGACAGCAGTCGATATCAAACTACATAAAGAAGCAGACCATGATTGCTTCTACAACCCCCCAAACTAAATAATCAAAATCTTTCCCAAATGAAGATACAATCCTGGAATTGCCAGATACAGAATATAAAAAACTAATTTACAGAATGCTTCAAGACATCAGAGATGACCTCAAAATGAAATAAGGCAAGCTACAGAAAAAGCCAAGGAACACACTGATAAACCAGTTGAAGAACTCAAAAAGATTAATCAAGAACATAGTGGAAAAATTAATAAGTTGCAAGAATCCATAGAGAGACAGCATTCAGAAATCCAAAAGATTAACAATAAAATTGCAGAATTAGACAATGCAATAGGAAGTCAGAGGAGCAGACTCGAGCAATTAGAATGCAGACTGGGAAATCTGGAGGACCAGGGAATTAACACCAATATACAAAAAAAAAAAAAAGATTTTTTTTTTTTTTTGTATATTGGTGTTAATTATAGCTGAAAAAAATCAGATAAAAGAATTTAAAAAAATGAAGAAACCCTAAGAATCATGTGGGACTCTATCAAGAAGGATAACTTGTGTGTGATTGCAGTCCCAGAACAGGGAGGGATAACAGAAAACACAGAGAGAATAGTTGAAGATCTGCTGACAGAAAACTTCCCTGACATCATGAAAGACGAAAGGATATCTATCCAAGATGCTCATTGAACCCCATTTAAGATTGATCCAAAAAGAAAAACACCAAGACATATTATCATCAAACTTGCCAAAACCAAAGATAAAGAGAAAATTTTAAAAGCAGCCAGGGAGAAAAGAAAGGTCTCCTGCAAAGGAGAATCAATAAGAATAAGTTCAGACTACTCGGCAGAAACCATGCAGGCAAGAAGGCAATGGGATGACATATACAGAGCCCTGAAGGAGAAAAACTGCCAGCCAAGAATCATATATCCAGCAAAACTCTCTCTGAAATATGAAGGCGAAATTAAGACATTTACACATAAACACAAGCTTAGAGAATTTGCAAAAAACAAACCAAAGCTACAAGAAATACTAAAGGAAATTGTTTGGTCAGAAAACCAATAATACCAGATACCAGCACAACACAAGGTCACAGAACAGAGCATCCTGATATCAACTCAAATAGGGAAATCACAAAAACAAATTAAGATTAATTAAAAAAAAAATGCTCAAAACAGGGAATCATTGAAGTCAATATGTAAAAGATCACAATAACCAAAAAGAGGGACTAAATACAGGTGGCATAGAACTGCCATATGGAGAGGGATACAAGGCGATATACAACAATACAAGTTAGGTTTTTACTTAGAAAAATAGGGGTAAATATTAAGGTAACCACAAAGAGGTATAACAACTCCATAACTCAAAATAAAAACCAAGAAAAACGTAACGACTCAGCAAACATAAAGTCAAATACTATGAAAATGAGGAACACACAATTTACATAGAAAAACGTTTCAGCACAAAAAAGTAAGTGGAAAAATGAAATTGTCAACAACACACATAAAAAGGCATCAAAATGACAACACTAAACACATACTTATCTATAAGTACACTGAAAGTAAATGGACTAAACGCACCAATAAAGAGACAGAGAGTCACAGACTGGATAAAGAAACACGATCCATCTATATGCTGCCTACAAGAGACACACCTTAGACTTAGAGACACAAACTAAAACTCAAAGGATGGAAAAAACTATATCAAGCAAACAATAAGCAAAAAAGAGCAGGAGTAGCAATATTAATTTCTGACAAAATAGACTTTAAAGTTAAATCCACCACAAAGGATAAAGAAGGACACTACATAATGATAAAAGGGACAATTGATCAGGAAGATATAAAATATTAAATATTTATTCACCCAATGACAGGGCTGCAAGATACATAAAACAAATTTTAACAGAACCAAAAAGTGAGATAGACACCTCCACAATTATAGTAGGAGACTTCAACACACCACTTTCGGAGAAGGACAGGACATCCAGTAAGAAGCTCAAGAGAGACACGGAAGACCTAATTACTACAATCAACCAACTTGACCTCATTGACTTATACAGAACTCTCCACCCAACTGCTGCAAAGTATACTTTTTTTTCTAGCGCACATGGAACATTCTCTAGAATAGACCACATATTAGGTCATAAAACAAACCTTTGCAGAACCCAAAACATCGAAATATTACAAAGCATCTTCTCAGACCACAAGGCCATAAAAGTGGAAATCAATAACAGAAAAATCAGGGAAAAGAAATCAAATACTTGGAAACTGAACAATACCCTACTGACAAAAGACTGGGTTATAGAAGACATTAAGGAGGGAATAAAGAAATTCATAGAATTGCACGAGAATGAAAATACTTCCTATCAAAACCTCTGGGACACAGCAAAAGCAGTGCTCAGAGGCCAATTTATATTGATAAATGCACACATACAAAAAGAAGAAAGAGCCAAAATCAGAGAACTGTTCCGACAACTTGAACAAATAGAAAGTGAGCAACAAAAGAATCCATCAGGCACCAGAAGAAAACAAATAATAAAAATTAGAGCTGAACTAAATGAATTAGAGAACGGAAAAACAATTGGAAGAATTAACAAAGCCAAAAGCTGGTTCTTTGAAAAAATTAACAAAATTGATAAACCATTGGCCAGACTGACTAAAGAAATACAGGAAAGAAAACATATAACCCAAATAAGAAACGAGATGGGCCACATCACAACAGACACAACTGAAATTAAAAGAATCGTATCAGATTATTACGAAAAATTGTACTCTAACAAATTTGCAAACCTAGAAGAAATGGATGAATTCCTAGAAAAACACTACCTACCTAAACTAACACAATCAGAGGTAGAACAACTAAATAGACCCATAACAAAAGAAGAGATTAAAACGGTAATCAAAAAGCTCCCAACAAAACAAAGCCCTGGCCCGGATGGCTTTACTGCAGAGTTCTACCAAACTTTCAGAGAAGAGTTAACACCACTACTGCTAAAGGTATTTCAAAGCATAGAAAATGACGGAATATTACCTAATTCATTCTATGAAGCCACCATATCCCTGATACCAAAACCAGGTAAAGACATCACAAAAAAAGAAAATTACAGACCTATACCCCTCATGAACATAGATGCAAAAATTCTCAACAAAATTCTAGCCAATAGAATTCAACAACATATCAAAAAAATAATCCACCATGACCAAGTTGGATTTATACCAGGTATGCAAGGTTGGTTTAATATTAGAAAAAACATTAATGTAATCCACCATATAAAGAAAACAAAAGACAAAAACCACATGATCTTATCAATTGATGCAGAAAAGGCATTTGACAAAGTCCAACACCCATTTATGATAAAAACTCTCACCAAAATAGGAATTGAAGGAAAATTCCTCAACATAATAAAGGGCATCTATACAAAGCCAACAGCCAACATCACTCTAAATGGAGAGAGCCTGAAAGCATTTCCCTTGAGAACCGGAACCAGACAAGGATGCCCTTTATCACCGCTCTTCTTCAACACTGTGCTAGAGGTCCTAGCCAGAGCAATTAGGCTAGACAAAGAAATAAAGGGCATCCGAATTGGCAAGGAGGAAGTAAAATTATCTCTATTTGCAGATGACATGATCTTATACACAGAAAACCCTAAGGAATCCTCCAGAAAACTACTGAAACTAATAGAAGAGTTTGGCAGAGTCTCAGGTTATAAGATAAACATACAAAAATCACTTGGATTCCTCTACATCAACAAAAAGAACATCGAAGAGGAAATCACCAAATCGATACCATTCACAGTAGCCCCCAAGAAGATCAAATACTTAGGAATAAATCTTACCAAAGATGTAAAAGACCTATACAAAGAAAACTACAAAGTACTACTACAGGAAACTAAAAAGGACCTACTTAAGTGGAAAAACATACCTTGGTCATGGATAGGAAGACTTAACATAGTAAAAATGTCTATTCTACCAAAAGCCATCTATACATACACTGCACTTCCGATCCAAATTCCAATGACATTTTTTAATGTGATGGAGAAACAAATCACCAACTTTATATGGAAGGGAAAGAAGCCTCGGATAAGTAAAGCATTACTGAAAAAGAAGAAGAAAGTGGGAGGCCTCACTCTACCTGATTTTAGAACCTATTATACAGCCACAGTAGTCAAAACAGCCTGGTACTGGTACAATAACAGGCACATAGACCAATGGAACAGAATTGAGAACCCAGATATAAATCCATCCACATATGAGCCCCTGATATTTGACAAAGGCCCAGTGTCAGTTAATTGGGGAAAAGATAGTCTTTTTAACAAATGGTGCTGGCATAACTGGATATCCATTTGCAAAAAAATGAAACAGGACCCATACCTCACACCATGCACAAAAACTAACTCCAAGTGGATCAAAGACCTAAACAGAAAGACTAAAACGATAAAGATCATGGAAGAAAAAATAGGGACAACCCTAGGAGCCCTAATACAAGGCATAAACAGAATACAAAACATTACCAAAAATGATGAAGAGAAACCAAATGACTGGGAGCTCCTAAAAACCAAACACCTATGTTCATCTAAAGACTTCACCAAAAGAGTAAAAAGACCACCTACAGATTGGGAAAGAATTTTCAGCTATGACATCTCCGACCAGCACCTGATCTCTAAAATCTATATGATTCTGTCAAAACTCAACCACAAAAAGACAAACAACCCAGTCAAGAAGCAGGCAAAGGATATGAACACGCACTTCACTAAAGAAGATATTCAGGCAGCTAACAGATACATGAGAAAATGCTCTCGATCATTAGCCATTAGAGAAATACAAATTAAAACTACAATGAGATTCCATCTCACTCCAACAAGGCTGGCATTAATCCAAAAAACACAAAATAATAAATGTTGGAGAGGCTGCGGAGAGATTGGAACTCTTATACACTGCTGGTGGGAATGTCAAATGGTACAACCACTTTGGAAATCTATCTGGCGTTATCTTAAACAGTTAGAAATAGAACTACTATAAAAAAAAAAATTTTTTTTTTTTTAGAAATCCCACTCCTTGGAATATACCCTAGAGAAATAAGAGCCTTCACACGAACAGATATATGCACACCCATGTTTATTGCAGCTCTGTTTACAATAGCAAAAAGCTGGAAGCAACCAAGGTGTCCATCAACAGACGAATGGTTAAATAAATTGTGGTATATTCACACAATGGGATACTACGCATCAATAAAGAACAGTGACGAATCTGTGAAACATTTCATAACATGGAGGAACCTGGAAGCCATTATGCTGAGCGAAATTAGTCAGAGGCAAAAGGACAAATATTGTATCATACCACTATTATAAGATCTTGAGAAATAGCATAAACTGAGAAGAACACATACTTTTGTGGTTACGGGGCGGGGAGGGAGGGAGGGTGGAAGAGGGTTATTTACTGATTGGTTAGTAGATAAGAACTAGTTTAGGTGAAGGGAAGGACAATACTCAATACACGGAAGGTCAGCTCAACTGGACTGGACCAAAAGCAAAGAAGTTTCTGGGATAAGCTGAGTGCTTCAAAGGTCAGTGGAGCAAGGGCAGGGGTTTGGGGAACATGGTTTAAGGGGACTTCTAAGTCAATTGGCAAAATAATTCTATTATGAAAACATTCTGCATCCCACTTTGAAATGTGGCGTCTGGGGTCTTAAATGCTAACAAGTGGCCATCTAAGATGCATCAATTGGTCTCAACCCACCTGGAGCAAAGGAGAATGAAGAACACCAAGGTCACACGATAACTAAGAGCCCAAGAGACAGAAAGGGCCACATGAACCAGAGACTTACATCATCCTGAGACCAGAAGAACTAGATGGTGCCCAGCCACAACCAATGACTGCCCTGACAGGGAGCACAACAGAGAACCCCTGAGGGAGCAGGAGATCAGTGGGATGCAGACCCCAAATTCTCACAAAAAGACCAGACTTAATGGTCTGACTGAGACTAGAGGAATCCCGGTGGTCATGGTCCCCAAACCTTCTGTTGGCCCAGGACAGGAACCATTCCGGAAGACAACTTATCAGACATGGAAGGGACTGGACAGTGGGTAGGAGAGAGATGCTGATGAAGAGTGAGCTACCTGTATCAGGTGGACACTTGAGGCTGTGTTGGCATCTCCTGTCTGGAGAGGGGGTGGGAGGGTAGAGAGGGTTGGAAGCTGGCAAAATTGTCGCGAAAGGAGAGACTGGAAGGAGGGAGCGGGCTGACTCATTAGGGGGAGAGCAAGTGGGAGTAAGGAGTAAGGTGTATATAAACTTATATGTGACAGTCTGACTTGATTTGTAAACGTTCACTTGAAGCTCAATAAAATAAAAAAAAAAAGAATACACAAAATAAAGAAACAGATAGCCCTAGACTATTTTCCAAGGATTTTCTGTTGCAAGCCATTATATTTTGTACCCTTTTTTGTAACATTATCGTAGTGTATTGTCTTCATCAGGATTACATATTTGTTAGTTAAAAAATAATAATAATAATAACGACAAACCAAACCTGTTGCTGTCCAGTCTATTCTGACTCATAGAAAGCCCTACGGGACAGAGTGGAACTGCCCCACAGGGTTTCCAAGGGGCGGCTGGTGGATTCGAACTGGTGACCTTTTGGTTAGCAGCCAAGCTTTTAACCACTACAAATGTATACAATCCTTTTCCAGCTGTATCATATAGTAAAGAAAATCTTCCCAAAATATTAAGGAGACCTGGTGGCACAGTGGTTAAGCATTCAGCTGCTAACAGAAAGGTCGGCGGTTTGAACCCAACAGTTAACAAATGTAAACGTAACTGTTACCTCTTCTGTATGGCACGCGTCAGGGCTTTTCTTTGAAATAATAGAGTAATACCATGTACTATTGATTCTATTTCATAAGACACCATAGAAATAAAGTGCCAAGAAAAATACGGCAAATTTTTTTAAATCATTTTAAGTAACATCCCAAATTCAGAAGTGTTAAAACCTGAGAATATGATGAAATATAACACTTAATTTTTTTAATTATTGAAAATAATTCTACACATTAAATTTACCATAATTTTAATTCTTTGATTTGTATTTTATCCGTTAAACAATTTCCATCAAGAGTGTTCTATTCGATACTGAAATTTCTTGGCCAAATATTTGAATCAGCAGAAATGCACTCAACAGATTTTTCTCTTATTATTTTATTTTAAATTTCTTCTACTTGGATGTAGAAAGTAAATTTATGTCTGACTCCATAAGTGATGGATTTCTGATACATTATCTAGAAGCTAGCTTTAATGCTTTTTTAAAATTGATATTCCATGTTTTTTCACCAAATTTTACTTGCTAATCCAGGTAATTTCCTTTCATTTTTTTCTCTAGTGGCTTTCTGTTTTCTGATGCTGATAATCAAAAAGAAAAAAAATAAATATAATGGGAGAAATAACATAATAATATGGTGTTTTATCTCAGAATTTGTAAATATATCATAAACTCCTAAATTTTAATAACCATTTATTTTTGGAATAAAGACATTTCTATAACAAAAAAAAAAAGGAAGATATTCAGGTGGCTGACAGATATATGAGGAAATGTTCACGATCATTAGCCATTAGAGAAATGCAGATCAAAACTACAATGAGATTTCATCTCACTCCAACAAGGCTGGCATTAATCCAAAACACACAAAATAATAAATGTTGGAGAGGCTGTGGAGAGATTGGAACATTTCTACACTGCTGGTGGGAATGTCAAATGGTACAACCACTTTGGAAATTGATTTGGCGCTTCCTTAAAAAGCTGGAAATAGAACTACCATACAATCCAGCAATCCCACTCCTTGGAATATATCCTAGAGAAATAAGAGTTTTTACACGAACAGATATATGCACACCCATGTTCACTGCAGCACTGTTTACAATAGCAAAAAGATAGAAGCAACCAAGGTGTCCATCAACGGATGAATGGATAAATAAATTATGGTATATTCACACAATGGAATACTACGCATTGTTAACGAACAGTGAGGAATCTGTGAAACATTTCATAACATGGAGGTACCTGGAAGGCATCACGCTGAGTGAAATTAGTCAGTTGCAAAAGGAGAAATATTGTATAAGACCACTATTATAAGAACTTGAGAAATAGTTTAAACTGAGAAGAAAACATTCTTTTGTGGTTACGAGAGGAGGGAGGGTGGGAGAGGAGTATTCACTAATTAGTTGGTAGATAAGAACTACTTTAGGTGAAGGGAAAGACAACACACAATACGGGGAGATCAGCAACACTGGACTAAACCAAAAGCATAGAAGTTTCCTGAATAAACTGAACGCTTGGAAGGCCAGTGTATCAGGGGCAGGGGTATGGGGACCACGGCTTCAGGGGACATCTAAGTCAATTGGCATAATAAAATTATTAAGAAAACTTTTTGCATCTCACCTTGGAGAGTGGCATCTGGGGTCTTAAACTCTAGCAAGCGGCCATTTAAGATGCACCAATTGGTCTCAACCCACCTGGATCAAAAGAGAATGAAGAACACCGAGGACACAAGGTAATTACAAGCCCGAGAGACAGAAAGGGCCGCATAAACCAGAGACTACATCAGCCTGAGACCAGAAGAACTAGATGGTGCCTGGCTACAACCAATGACTGCCCTGACAGGGAACCCCTGAGGGAGCAGGAGAGCAGTGGGATGCAGACCACAAATTCTCATAAGACCAGACTTAATGGTCTGCAGGAGACTGGAAGGACCCCGGTGGTCATGGTCCCCAGAACTTCTATTGCCCCAGGACAGGCACCATTCCCAAACCCAACTCTTCAGACATGGATTGGACTGGACAGTGGGTTGGAGAGGGATGCTGGTGAGGATTGAGCTTCTTGGATCAGGTGGACACTTGAGACTATGTTGGCATCTCCTGCCTGGAGGGGAGATGAGAGGGTGGAGGGGGTTAGAAGCTGGTGAAATGGACACGAAAAGAGAGAGTGGAGGGAGAGAGCGAGCTGTCTCATTAGGGGGAGAATAATTGAGAGTATGCAGCAAGGCGTATATAAGTTTTTATGTGAGAGACTGACTTGATTTGTAAACTTTCACTTAAAGCAAAAACTGGAAAACTCTGAGAAGCTGTCACAGCCCAGAGAACCCTAAGACATGTGATGATTACATGTAATGTGGTGTCTGGACATTAGGGGGGAAATGAGGAAATCGGAGTAAAGCACAGACCTTAGTTAATACTAACGTACCAGTACTGGTTCATTGGAGCCCTGGAAACCCTATGGGCCAGCTCTACTCTGTCCGGTAGGGTCGCAATGAGTTGGAACTGACTCGACGGCAACACGTTTGGTTTTGGTTTTTATTAACATCTTACATTATGTGATACATTTGTTAGAATTAATGAGCCAATAAAAACCAAAAAACCAAACCCACTGCTGTGGAGTCGATTGAAACTCATAGTGACCCTATAGGACTGCCCCATAGGGTTTCCAAGGAGCAGTTGATGAATTGGAACTGCCAAGCCTTTCGCTGCAGCCAGGCTCTTAACCAGCGTGCCCATGTATATGTATATATAAAATCACCTCCCCAGTTGCGTTGGAGCTGACGGAGCTTACCGTGACTTCCCGTGTGTGGGTCAGAGTGGATCTGCTTCAAAGCATTTTCAATGGCTGGTTTTTTGGAAGTAGATCACCAAGCCTTTCTTCCAAAGCACATCCGGGTGGACTCAAACCTCCAACCTTTTGGTCAGCAGCATTAACAGTTTGCACTGCTCAGGAAGTCCATATAAATGCATAGGTTTTACATATAAATCTGAATTCAGGCAACCTCCATTTCAGCTCTGACTGGGGCAGCACTGGAAGCCAGCCCAGCTACCTCAGGCTGCCCTCCACCTACCCATGCAGATGGGTAAATGCCTTGCACACCTGACCCAGCCTTCTGAGGCCCCCAAAGGGATGCAGAACCGCCCTTTGGGCCTCTCAGACCCACCACCTGCTGTCTTGCTCCACTTTCCTCCCACTCCTTTAATCAAATGGGAAAAAGCAGTAAGGGGCTTAGTCCTCCCCACCAAGGACCCTGGCTTGGATGTAGTCCTTCTTGCTGCAGGGACTTCATAGTCCCTCAGGGCGACCCTGCCAGGGAGACCACCAGGTGGGGGCCAGGCCCCTTCACAGCCCCTCAGGCTTGACCCCTCCCACTGATGCTGTGGTCCCCATGGGCTGAGGTTTGCCTCTCCCTCCCCATCCTGGCCTGCACCTAACAGACCTGCACAGCAGAATGACTCTATGGTCTAGCTTTTCCTCCGAGGGTGCCCACTCACTAACCCGGCTCTGAGCCACCGATAAGCGTGCACCTCGCCCCAGCTTCCCCGATATCTCCACCAGATGCTAGATGTTTCAAGCACAGGCAGCCGGGGCTGGGGGGCCACCCGCGGCTGGGGCGCCGTCCCCACCTCTACTTCACTGAGAAAATCCGGCCGAAGGTGACATTTTCCAAGGGCCGCGGAACCGTGAAGGCTGCTCACCAACGGCACCCCAGCAGCCCCGTGCCGCCCATTTGCTGCCAGCTCCCCGGTCCAGTGAGTGGGCGGCTGTGGCCGCAGGAGCGCGCCCGTTAGGGGAGGTGACGGACAGCAACTGCAGGATAAACACCCCAGACCCTAGTCCCTTGGGGATGATTCTGAGGGCCTCTCAGGGGTGCCCAGCGCGCTAACCTGTTCGTCGCGCGCACCACGTGTTGGCTTCCCCCTCCCTTGTGTCTCTCCTGCTTCCACCAAACATCTCCCAATAGATGACCTGCACCCAGGTCAGCCTCACTAGGGAAAGATCCGGCAGCCCACAGCACCCCTGGCCACCCAGTAGGCCCCACGCTGGGTTTACAGTTTTTGCCGCCTTGAAATTCTTAATTTTTGAGCACCCCACCCACTCCCCAGTTTCACTTCTCTTGGGGCCCCACAGATTAGGTAGCGGGTCTGCCTGCGCCCAAATCCTTGCCTCAGGCTCTGCATTTGGGGAAACCCAACCAGAACTGGAGCACCCCCAGGGAGAGACTGAGGCTGAGAGGATGCTGCCCAGGCCCGCCGTAAGGGGAAGGCAGGGGGTGCAGGGTCCTGGAGGAAGATGAGGGGGAGAGGGGCCTGAGCTGCAGCTGCTGCCCCCAGGGCTCCTTCTCCCTGGAAGCTTCCTTCCACAATCTCAGACTGGCACCACCGTGTGCCGAACAGGACCTGCGCTCTGCGCGCCTCAAAGAGCCGAGAGGCTACAGGAAGCAGACAGGTAAACAGAGGATTTTAATAAAGTGCTACAAGTGTTGCTTCGCGGTGTGAGCGGCGGCGGGCCGGCGCCGGGCGCTCGGCGGGCAAGGCGCTCCGGGCACCCGCATCCCCAGGCGCTGCTCCGGGCCTGGGGCCCGGCAGGGGCGGCGTCGCGGGGTCCGGGCGGCGGCGCCCGGCGACGCGCAGGAGGAGCGCCGCCCGGGTTTGAACAAACACGTTTATTGCGGAGGCGGTGGCGGTGGCGCGGCGCAGAGGCGCTCACCAGGCGAAGAGCGGCTTGCTGTCCTCCTTGGAGAGCTCGCAGAGGCAGTTGAGCAGCAGTAGCGAGTCGCCCAGGAACTTGGGCGGCACGATGTCGATGACCAGCTTGCGCAGCGCGGCGGGGCTGCTGTGCAGCGGGTGGGCGCGCAGGTCGGGCCGCTGCTTCAGGATTCCGTAGGTGTTGATCAGGAACTCGCTGAACACCGGGTGCACGTCGCGGTTGTAGCCCAGCTTCTCCAAGCGCGCGGTCAGCGTCAGGTAGCGGTGCGTCAGGTCGCGCAGCTTCTTCTCGTCCACCGAGCCATCCAGCGACTTGATGGAGGTCTGGGGGACAGCGAGGGTGCGGGGGCGTGTGAGGTGAAAATGACGCGGGAGGGTAAATGGAGACATCACGGAGTGGGACGGGGGTGGAGACACACAGGAGGGAGAGGGAGACATAGAGGGGGAGGAGGGGAGACTTCTAGCGGACAGAGACAGCAGGGGGTGAGGGGCATGAGGTGGAGGAGGCGAGGGGTGGGGGAGGGTGGCGACACACGGGAGGAAGAAGGAGGAGACAGCACACAGGGAGGGGCGTGAGGTGGAGACAGGGTCGGGGCGGGGCGGGCATGGGATGGGGCCGCACAGGGTGGCCACAAGGGGCGCTGAGCTCACACAAACGCAGGACCAAGGAAAAGACCAAGGGCTAAGACCCTGGAGCCAGGGGGCTAGGCCCACTCCCCACTGCCTCAGTGGGCTGTGTGGCCTTGGGCCAGTTTCCTGCCTTCTGTGCACTCTAGCGACCCCCTGTGTAGAGAAGGGTGGGGTTCAGCCTCCAGGGCAGCTAAGAGCATTTCATTAATGAAGCTGCTTAGGTGGGGAAACTGAGGCCCAGAGCTGACCCCGCGGGCCAGGCTGAGTCTCCAAATTTCCCCTCCAGCATCTCTGGTGTCAAGAGCCCGCGAGAACTACATTACAAAGCCTCCCTCACTTTGGCCCCGTGGCAGCTCTGAAGCGGTCCGGGATCAAAGGCAGATGGGCTGTGTAGACGTCCCTCACTGTGGGTTCCTCACGCCTAGCGCACGCGCACCGAGGACACCAGGGACCGTCCCGCAGCCCGGGCGTGGCCTGGGGCGGGGGAGCCGCGGGTGACAATGTGCGCAGCGCGGGGATCCCTGGGGCGGGGGTGGGAGGTGGGGTTCCTCACCTGCTTGATCTTCTCGGGGATGTTGGACACGGTAAAGCCGTACAGTCGCGTCACACCTGGGAAGACATAGGCCAGAATGCGCCGGTCCAGCTGGAAGGCGATCTCGCCAACAATGCGCCCGTCCTTTTCTGCTCCGGAGAAGCTCTGGATCTCTGCTGGGACGAAGGGGTGGGGGATGAGGCTCCGGGCTCCTGGTCCAGGGCACACGCGCACCAAGGGCACGTAGGTGTCGAACCACACTTGACGGCCTGGTCTAGGGGAAGCCGTGGACACAGCTGCCTCATCACAAGGTCACACCGGCTGGGCTTCCTATAGGGCCCTGATCCTGATGAGGGGGATGATGGCTCGCCCCTCCTTTCCCTTGCCCAGTCCCCAAAGGCCCTAGAAGGGCCGGATGCTTGCTGGTGGCTGTCCCCTGCTCTCCAGTTGAGCCTCTCCCCCCACCTTATACTCAGCACACTCCCACCCTCCACTTGTGTCCAAGTTTCTCCTCCCCACCTAGCCTCTGAGGTCGATGGAGTCATTCATAAACAACCTCAATAAGCATCAAAAAGTGTAAAACACCTTGGGCCCTCTGAAAAACACAATGCCCATTATTGTAAGGTGCACCTCAGATTGAGAGTCGGCAAATGAGAAAAAGGCCACCTTAGAATTGGTACAACACTCCATGCCCCCAACACCGCTGCTGACCTGTACCACTCTGTAAGGGATCATGGGGGCACTCTGTGATGGGGTCACCTTGGGGTGGGGTAAGGTCACTCTGATGGGGCTCATGTGGCTCCTCCACCTGCCCAGGAAACCAAGTCAGAGCACAAGCAGGGACACTGGCCCAAGGACAGAGGTCTTTTTATCAAGGCCAGATGCCTCTCAGGGCTGCCTGGGATCACAGATTTTCACCTCTTCCATCCTGAAGGGAGACACTTCACAAGGCGCCCATTTCTAAATTGTTTCCGAAAGCCCCAAAACTTTTCCAAACAGGAGGCATGATCTGAACCCTCTCAAGGATGTGGGTGGGTACAGCCCTTCCAGATCCACCCCAGCAGGTGCCCAGGGAGAGTGAAGCTCAGGTCCCTGACACTCAGGACACCTCACGGTAGCCCTGTGACTTGGAGATGTCACTCCCTCACCTGCAGCTTGGGCTCCCACACCCTCCATAGCCGGCTGTGAGGCCAGGCTCCAGGGCCAGCTCTGCCCGTGACCTTGGGCCACTGTTTTCCCACCAGCTATCCTCCCGTGTAAGGTTGGCTTCCCATGAACAAACACGACCCTCCCCAAGCCAGGACACCAGTGACCGGACAGCCCGTGCATGGCCACGAACAGCTGTGTGACTGCTTCCAAAGGTGACAAGTGCGGTGAGTGTCACAGGGTGAGACTGCCAGGACAGGGCTCAGAGGGACAGAACGACAGGGAACGGCTGGATATGTAGTGAGGGCAGTGGCAGGACAAGCAGCCACACCAGCTTGTACCCAGAGGCACGTCTCACAGGGGCTGCTCTTTCCAAAGGCGGCTCCTAGAGCTGTGTCCAAACCAGTGTTTTCCAGTGTGTTCTGTGGACCCCGTCCCCAGCTCAGGACAGACGGGTAGGCTGTGGGCAGGGTTGGGGACCACAGCACACTGCCCTCCTCCTGTGGGCTCTCAGGCCAAGCTGTCCAGGGGCTCCAGGAGGGTTCACCCTGCAAAGCCCAGTCCTCCTCAGGGTCATCATGCCATAGAACTGCTGCTGTGGAAAACAGCAGGGGGCGTGGCCTAACACGACCTCAGGTGTCCTCCATAACCTTGGCCCCTCTAGCTGGGGGACAGCAGCATTGAGTGGCCTGAGATTGGGGTGGGAGGGTATTCTCCCCTTAATGGGAACACCCATTCAGCTCAGTCCTGGACTCCTGGGTAGCCATCAGCTGGGGGTGCAAGTCATCTTGGGGAAAGTGAGGGACTGATGATGTTCACAAAGGGGAAGAACATCAATTTCTGTAAACCACAGGCCTGTTTGCATGAAGTCAGATTGACAGGATTCTAGAATGAATGATTAAATGATGCACTTGTTCAGTCCCCACACACTGGCCTGGGATGCGTCCAAGCGAGTGGCCAGTATGAGGTTCTAAAGTTCAGGGTGTTGGGTAGCATCCTTCTCTCTGGACAGGTTACTGACCAGCGGGCTGACATGGTATCACAGAGGGTTAGACTGGGGACGTCTGTCCCTCCATTCCTCAGCCATTGTGCAGTAATGTGTGTGCAGGTGAGGGCGTCACAGGGAGCCTGGGGTCACCAGGGACAAGGTACCACCAGCAGGACCAAGGAGAACACGTGCTCACTCCTCTCCATCGCAGATCCAATCCTAGCTTACCATGTTTGCGTCCTCTGAGTACTTCTGGCTTTATGCGATTTAATGTCATTTTCATCATGACCCTTGCAGGTAGGCTTTCTGACCCCATTTTACAGACGCAGGAACTGAGGCTACCTAGTAGGTTTCTTCCCAAAATATTAAAAAAAAAATTTTTTTCATTGAGAAAGAATTCACATAAGGAGCCCTGGTGGTGCAGTGGTTAAGTGCTCAGCTGCTCATCCAAAGGTCAGCAGTTCAAACCCACCAGCCACTCTTCAGGAGAAAGATGTGGCAGTCTGCTTCCGTAAAGATTAGAGCCTTGAAACCCTATGGGGCTGTTCTACTTTGTCCTATAAGATTGCTGTGAGTTGGAATCAATTCAACAGCAACAGGTTTGGTTTTTTACTTATTTTGGTTTATAACTCACATACTATAAGATTCACCCTTTCCGGACTTAATGATCTGACTGAGACTAGACGGACCCTGGAGGTCATGGTCTTCAGACCTTCTGTTAGCCGAAGATAGGAACCATTCCCAATACCAACTCCTCAGACAGGGATTGGACTGCACAATGGGATAGAAAATGATACAAGTGAGGAGTGAACTTCTTGGATTAAGTAGACACATTAAACTATGTGGGAAGCTCCTGTATGGATGGGAGATGAGAGGGCAGAGGGGGTCATAAGCTGGTCAAATAGACATGAAAATAGAGAGTGGAAAGGAGTGTGTTTCTATTAAGAAAACATTCTCCATCCCACTTTGGAGAGTAGCGTCTGGGGTCTTAAACGCTAGCAAGAGGCCATCTAAGATGCATCAATTGGTCCCAACCCACCTGGAGCAAAGGAGAATGAAGAACACCAAAGAAAGACACAAGGTAATTATGAGCCCAAGAGGCAGAAAGGGCCACATAAAGCAGAGGCTACATTAGCCTGAGACCAGAAGAACTAGATGGTGCCCGGCTACAACCGATGACTATCCTGACAGGGAACACAACACAGAACCCCTGAGGGAGCAGGAGAACAGTGGGATGCAGACACCAAATTCTCGTAAAAAGACCAAACTTAATGAAACTGGAATGACCCCAGAGGTTATGGTCCCCCAGACCTTCTGTTAGCCCAAGACAGGAACCATTCCCAAAGCCAACTCTTCAGACAAGGATTGGACTGGACTATGGGATAGACAATGATACTGGTGAAGAATGAGCTTCTTGGATCAGGAAGACACATAAGACTCTGTTGGCATCTCCTGTCTGGAGGGGAGATGAGAGGTCAGAGGGGGCCAGAAGCTGGCCAAATGGACACGAAAAGAGAGAGTGGAGGGAAGGAGTGTGCTGTCACGTTAGGGGGAGAGCAATTAGGATTATATAGCAAGGTGTTTATAAATTCTCGTATGACAGTACTACTTGATTTGTAAACTTTCACTTAAAGCACATTAAAAATTAAAAAAAAAAGATTCACCCTTTCAAGGTTTACAACTCAGTGGTTTTTCGTATATTCACAGAGTTGTGCAAAACAAAACAAATCAAACCCGTTGCCATCAAATCAATTCTGACTCATAGTGACCCCACAGGACAGAATAAGATTGCCGCATAGGGTTTCTAAGGCTGTAATCTTTACAGAAGCAGATCACCACATCTTTCTTCAATGGAGCAAATGGTGGGTTCGAACAGCTGACTTTACGGTTCGCAATCGAGTGCTTGAACCACTGCACCACCAGGGCTTCTAGAGTTGTGCAACCACGATCTAATTCCAGAACATTTTTTCACCCCCCTCCCCCACAAAACTCCATACCCATTAGAAGTCATGCCCTATTATCCTCTCCTCCCAGCACATGGCAACCGCTAATCTACTTTCTGTCCCTGTGGCTTTGCGTATTCTGTTTATTTCATATAAATGGAATCACACAATATGTAGTCCTTTGTGATTAGCTTTTTTCCCTTAGCGTAATGTTTTCAAGGTTCCACCATGCTGTAGCATGTATTAGAACTTCATTCCTTTTTTTTGACTAAATAATATCCCATGGTATACCACTTGTTTATTCATTCATCCACTGGTGGACATTTCCATTGTTTACATTTTGGGGCTGTTATGAATTATGTTGCTATAAATATTTATGTACAAGTTTTCACGTGAACATATATTTTCAGTTCGCTTGGGTATATACGTAGGGGTGGAATTGCGGGGTCATATGGTAACTCTTCACCTTTTTGAGGAACTGCCAAACTGTTTACCACATGGCTGCACCATTTTACATTCACTAGTAGTGTATGAGGGTTCCAGTTTCTCCACATCCTCACCAACACTTGTTATTGTCTGTCTTTTATTATAGCCATCCCAAGAGGTGTGAGGTGGTATCTCATTGTGATTTTGATTTGCATTTTGCTGATGATTAATAATAATGTTCAGCATCGTTTCAATGTGCTTATTGGCTATTTGTCTATCTTCAGAGAAATTTCTATCCTTGGCCCATTTTTAAATGGGTTATTTTTCTTTTTACTGTTGAATTGTAAGAGTTCTTATATGTTCTGGATACTAGTCCCTTATCAAGTACCTGATTTGCAAATATTTTTTTCCCATTTGCTGCTTGACTTTTCACTCTCTTGACAGTGTCTTTTGAAGCATAAAAGTTTTTAAATGTGGTGAAGTCTGTTATATCTACTTTCTCTTTTGTTGCTTATAATTTTGGTGTCTTATGTAAGAAACCATTGCCTAATCCAAGGTCACAAAAGATTGATGGCTGTGCTTTCTTCTAGACCTTTGATTCATTTTGAGTTAATTTTCTGTGGGGGATGAGGTAGGGGTCCAATTTCATTCTTTTGCATGTGGCTACCATTTGTTGAAAATGCTTATCTTAGGCTGGGTTCTCCAGAGACGCAAAACCAGTAAAGCATATAAATATATATAGAAAGAGATTTATATCAAGGAAATGGCTCACACGGTTGTAGAGGTTGGAACATTCCAAATCCATGGGTCAGGCTGGAGGCTTCTCCTGATTCACTTAGCCACAGGGACTGGTGACCTCACAGGCTGCAAAGATCAACAAATCCCAAGATCAACAGGCAAGACCACAGGTAGCTGCTAGCTCAAGCTTCAAGGACTGGAAGTCAGAAGAACAGGAGCCAGCTGCAGGATCCAGAGCGAGCAAAAGCCACCAACCTTGCAAGAATGTCCACTCATATTCAATGCAGACCATAAGCCCAGGGAAACTCCCTTTCAACTGATTGGCTACTCATGGCAGACCCCATCATGGAGGTGATCATGACATCATACTGAAATCAAGGCCCAGCCAAGTTGACACACAGTCTTAACCATCACAAGACTATTCTTTCTCAATTTAATTCCCTTGGAACCCTTGTTGAAAATCAACTGTCCAAAAATATATGTGTTTATTTCTGGATTCTCAACCCTATTCCATTGCTCTATATTCGTGTCATTATACCAGTACCACACAGTCTTGATTACTGTAGCTTTATAGTAAGTTTTGAAATTGGGAAGTTGTGAGTCCTCCTATTTTGTTCTTCTTTGTGAAGGATGTTTTGCCTCTCCTTGGTCCCTTGAATTTTCCTATGAATTGTAGAACCAGCTTATCAATTTCTGGAAAGAATTAGGCTGAGATTCTGATAAGGACAGTGTTGAATCTGTAGATCAGTTTGGGAAGCATTGCCACCTTAACAGCATTAAGTCTTCGAATCCATGAACACAGGATGTCTTTCAATTTATCGAGGTCTTGTTGAATTTCTTTCAACAATGTTTTGTAGTTTTTCACATACTCCGCAATCACTTTGCAAGACTGCATAAATTACAGCTGAGAGCAGACACAATGAATGGAAGCATGGTAGGGCAGATGAGGGGCAAGGAGAGCGGGATGTACACTCCTTCTCTACTAATGCATTTCCATCACCAGGAATCAATCAATCAGTCAAAGTCTGTTTTTCTCTCTTATGCATAAATTGGGTAGAGGAAAAGTGCTACACTTGAGATGTTGTAGAAATCATTTCTAGTTCAACATGAGTGATCCAAGATTCACCCAAAAACCCATTCTTCAAAGAAAAGCAAATAAAATTGAAAAACCTCTAGACAGGCTGGTCAGGGAAAAATGGGAAGAATATCAAAAATTATCACTATCAGGAATGAAAGAAAGGACCACCACAGATCCTGCAGTCATTAAAGAGATGACTGTAAGGGAATATTAGGAACAGCTTTATGCCCCAAAATTGGACAAGTTGGATGAAATGGACAAATTCCTTAAAAGACACAAAGTATCAAAGCTCACTCAACAATAAATAATTTGATTAACCTCTATTAATTAAAAAATTGAATTTGTAGAAGGAAAAAAATAGAGCAAAACTTTCTACAAGGAAGATTCCAGGCTTAGATGGTTTTGGTGGCGAATGCTACCAAACAGTTAAGGAAGAAATACTGTCAATTCTACACAAGCTCTTTTAGATAACAAAAGAGGACAGAATACTTCCCAACTCATTCTTTGGGAGTCTCATTACCCTAATACCAAAACCAGAAAATGATACAACAATAAAATTACAGACCAGTATCTTATATCCCTCATTAAAAAAAAAAAAAATTCTTACCAAAGTTTTAGCAAATTGAATTCAACAATACCAGAGAACAATACATCATGATTGAGCAGGCTTTATCTCAGGAATGCAAGGTTGGTTTCGCATTCAAAAATCAGTCTGCATAATTTCATATATTAACATATTACAAATGAAAACGAAATGCTCAATGAAATATGCAGAAAAACCAGTTGACAAAATTCAACATCTCTTAGTGTTGACTCTAAACTAGCTAGGAATTAAAAGGAACTTCCTCAGCCTGATTAAGTTCATCTACAAAAACCTTAGCTAACATCATACTTCATGGTGACAAACTAGGTATTTCCCCCTAAGGTCAAGAAAAAACAAGGGTGTCCACTGTTGAGACTTCTATCCAACATTGTTCTAGAGGTTCTAGTCAGTGTGATAAATCAAGAAAAAGAAAAGATATACAGATTGGAAATGAAGGAGTAAACTGTCTTCATTCACAAACAACGTGATAATCTATGTAGACAATTCTAAGTAATCTACAAAAAAAAAAAGGTACTAGAACTAAGAAGTGAGTTTAATAAGGTTGCAGGATACAAGGTCAATATACAAAAACTATATTAGCAAGGAGCAATGATGAATTAAAATTAATAAAACACCATTTATTATAGCATCAAAAATATGAAATACTAAGGGATAAATTAAACAAAAGATGTGCAAAGCCTGTACATAGAAAACTACAAAACATCGCTGAGAGAAAATTTTAAAGATCTAAATAAATGGAGAATTCATGAATCAGAAGATTCAATATTTTTAAGGTGTCATTTCTCCACAAATTGATCTATAAATCCAACCCAATTCCAGTCAAAATCCCAGCAAGTTTTTTTGTAGAGATGTACGAGCCTATTCTAAAATTCACATGGAAATGCAAAGAACCTAGAATAGCCAGAACGAGTGTGAAAAACAACAAAGTTGAAGCACTTACACTAACTGATTTCTAGTCATATTATAAAGCTACAATAAAAAATATGGTGTATATTGGCATCAGTATAGACAGACAAATGGAACAGCACGGAGAGTCCAGAAATAGACCCCACACATATATGGGCAATTGATTTTTTACAAAGGTGTCAATGCAATTCAATGGGAAAGGGATATTTTTTTTTTTTCAAGTAATGCTGGAATACATGGCTATCTATAGGCAAACCTTAATCCCTACCTCACATCATATTCAAAAATTAACTTGAAATGGATCAGAGGCCTAAATGTAAAATTAGAACTGTAAAACTTCTAGAAGAAAACATAGACAATCCTTATGACTTTGTATTTAGCAAAGATTTCTTAAATAGGACATAGAAAGCATGAACTATAAAAGAAAATAATAAATAAACTGGACTTTATCAAATTAAGCACTTTTGCTCTTCAAAAATGCTGTTTTGAAAGTGAAAAGCAAGCCACAGACAGGGAGATTATATTTGCAAAATGTATATACAACAAAGGACTTGTATCTAGAACATATAAAGCACTATTACAACTCAATAATAAGACAAATAATTCAATCTGAAAAGTGGACAAAAGATTTGAAAAGACACTTCAACAAAGAAGATAATACAGATGGCAGATAAGCACATGGAAAGATACGCAATGTCACTAGTCATTAGGGAAATCCACATTTAAACCACAATGTGATACCACTACATACCTTTTAGAATGGCTAAATTAAAAAGACTGAGTATACCAAGTGATGACAAGGATGTGGAACAACTGGAATTCTCGTACACTGCCGATTCCCTTAAGCCAAAGCTGACCTTTCTCAGTGAACACTGAGCTGCCCACGCCACTTACCTGGCGCACCTGAGCTGGCTCTTTCTCATCTGCTGGAGGCAGAGTCTGAAAAGTGCACTTTCCTTATCCTAAGCCATTCTCTGTGGTCTCGGAGCAGTTTTTTTTTGTCCAGAAGCTGAGGCTGCTGGGAAGATGCTCTGGCTCCCTCTTGGGTTGACATATGGAGCA
The DNA here is from genome assembly GCF_030014295.1 of Loxodonta africana. Classification (NCBI taxonomy): domain Eukaryota; kingdom Metazoa; phylum Chordata; class Mammalia; order Proboscidea; family Elephantidae; genus Loxodonta; species Loxodonta africana. Next base: position 228,687,837 of record NC_087343.1, read on the forward strand.
GATTAAGAGAGTGGCCACCACCAGACACTGTGCTCAGAGGTGGAGAGACTACTTTGCTCACGTAAGAAGTGGCTCCAGGCAGAAAGGTGCCCATCAGGGCAGAAAGGGCCCAGCTACAGGGACAGGCACCACTCCTGCTCCCCCAAGCATCACCTCATTTCCCCAGGTGCCCACACGCACGTCCTCCCACGTCTCATCTGCTGCACAGGGGCCCTGCTACCACTGACTCTCCCCCAACAGTGGTCCTGGGAGGATGGGTGGGAACTCCGAGGCTCCTCGCTTCTCTGACCAGCTACATGTCCAACCTCCTGTCTGAGAGCCATCAAACATTCCACAGAGATTGGACTCCACCTAGGGGGGCTCCAGGCACATAGATGATGGAGCAGCCACAGACGCAGGCCTTCAGGACCCAGGTGGCTTGGGTGCCAGGGCCTTAGGTTTTTCCAGGAGCCACTTGGAGTTGGTCTTCTCCCTGAACTCCCAAATGAGAGGCAGGCCACAGCAGAGAACACACCTACACACCTTCCTCCACCAGCTTCAGGGGGAAAGCAGGCTGACGGTGAAGGGGGAGGGAGGAAGGGCCTGTGGCTCTGAGGGAGCAGACACCCCGAGCCCCAGAGGATGTGGAGCCATGCTGCCGCCAGAGCCCTGCCTCACTGCCATGCGAAGCCACAATGCAGAGCCAGAATGTTCCTCGGAGACCACCTAGTCACACTCCTTCTGTTTACAGCCAGGGTAACTAAGGCCCCAGAGTCAGTGTGACCCAGCCCAGCCCCCTGGGAAGGATGTAGGGCCAGCCCCGGCCACTCACCAAGCTCCACCCACTGCACCACATTGCACTGCTGGACAGAGGAGCAGGGCCCACGCCAGTGTCCAGCATCCTTCCCACCGCAGACAGCCTGTGCCTGCACCCAGCAACCGCCCCCCATTCCATTCCCTGTGCCCTGCGCTCTGCTCCCTGTGCCCACACCCTACACCCCATGCCTTGTACCCTGTGACCCCGTCCCTGTCCTGCACCCTCATCCTGTGCCCTGCACCCCATACCCCCATCCCACATTGTGTCCTGTGCCCTATGCTCTGCACCCTATGCTCTGCCCCTGCCTTGTGTCCTGTGCCAGTGCCTCACACCCTGTGCCCTGTGCCTCTCCCGTGCTTCCTTTCCCTGCACCTCCCACACCCCTGCCCTGCACCCCATTCACCCCTAGGCGCCTGCCGTACCATTGAGGTAGTAGCTTCTCCGCGTCTTGTCCCCAGAGGTCAGGCTGCTCTCCGAGAAGCACACCTTCTTGGGCCGGACCATCTCTCTGGGCTCCAGCAGGTTCTTGTCAGCCAGGGCATCCTGCAAGGGGCCAAGGAGCGGGGAAAACTTCCTGTCCATGCTTCGTGATGAATGCAGCTCGGAGGGCCCAAGGAAGGCCTTGAAGGGCGCCGAGGCAGTGGCTGCAGAGCTGGGGGAGGCCTCATCCTCACTGGAGAGGTTGACGTGGGAGCACAGGAGGTCCTCCAGGGAGGACGCCTGCAGCTGGGATGATGTGTCGGGGACGCCGACGAACCTTCCATACTCTGGAGCTGGGGCGGGGAAGAGACGAGGGTCAAGCTGTCCCCCCAGCACATTGTCCAGAGAAGTGCAGAGACATCTCAGCAAGCCTCTGTGCCCAATTCCTGTTTGGGCACCTGGCAGCATCTCCACTGTTCTCAAGCCCCTCCTCCCCCTCCGTGTCTTGTGTAAATGGGGATCTTCAGGTGTGGTGATGCAGCCCTACACCTCTCTGACTGCAAGCCGCTCCCCTGCCCGCCTGAGGAGCCCCCCGCCTGGGTTTATGGGCACAGTGAGTGTGCACACCTCAGGCCCCTACTGCACACCTGTCATCCACACACACTACAGAGGGACGTTCTGTGTGCTTTACAGTTTACATAAGTGGTGTCACCCTACATATTTTATTCCACAACGTGACTGTGGCCACAGCATTTTGTTTTTGAGACTCATCCTTGGTGTTGAGCCATCTGGTGCCTACCTCATGCACACTCACACACACAACTCACTCATTCACTCACATACTGACATACACTCACACACACACGCTCATCCTCACAAACTCACCCACAGACACTCACACACACACTCACATACACTCACACACACGCTCACACTCACGCACACACATACACACAGGCACTCTCACACACTCTCATGATCTCACACATTACACACACATACTCTTGCACACACTCTCATGAACCAATACACACATGCACATTCTCACACACGCACACTCGTACACATACGTGCTCGCATGCACTCTCCCATGTTTATACCCTCACACTCATACCCCCACTGTTACACACACACACAGCTATTTTTATCCATTGCCCCATTGAGGGACACACAGCTGTTTCCTCACGCTGCCACCAGCATCCCCGGGCTCGTCTCCTTGCTCACAGTCAGCATCCTCTTGGTCTACACCTGGGCTCAGGGTGCGTGCATGTGGAACTTCCTTTGCTTCCAAAATGGAGGGGCAGTTCCGTGCCCCGGAGCACTGCACCAGAGTCCCCCATTCCACCTCCTCACCAGCACTTGGTGTGGTCAGGCAGGCTGACAGGTGTCACGTGGTGTTTTGTTGTTATTTTATATTTTAATGTTCCTAATCCCTGGTGAAGCTGGAGGTCTTCTCACAAGTTCATCAGCCTCTCGAGTTTCCTTTCTGTGAATGACCTATGCCTCCTCTTTGGTTGGGTTGTTGCTGTTGTGTGCCATCGAGTCACAGCAGCCTATATGACAGAGTAGAACTGTCCCATAGGGTTTCCCAGGCTGTAATCTTTACGGGAGCAGACTGCCAGGTCTTTGCTTGGTAGTCTTATGTTAATCATTTATGGCAGTCCCTATGCATTCTGAATCCTAATTCCTTGTCGATTAAATGTGTTGCAAATATTTTCTCCCAGTTGTGGTTGCCTTAGATTTTACCTTGTTTATCTTCGGCCCTTTTTTATGGTAACTCTTGTCCTATGAAATTTAAAAAAAAAAAAAAAAAATTTTTTTTTAAATTTGTCCGTTCTTGTGTGGTTTATGAAATCCTTTCCTAACCTCATGTCATGAATTTGTTCTCCTAGCAATAAAGTAATGAGTCCTGGTGGCATAGTGGTTAAGGCACTCGACTGCTAACTGAAAGGTCGGCCGTTCAAAACCACCGGCGGCTCCACGGGAGAAAGATGTGGCAGTCTGCTTCCAGAGAGATTTACAGCCTCGGAAGCCCTGTGGGGTCCTCGGAAGCCCTGTGGGGTCCTCGGAAGCCCTGTGGGGTCCTCGGAAGCCCTGTGGGGTCGCTATGAGTCAGAACTGACTCCAGGGCAGTGGGTAGTAGGGAGCAATAAAGTAAACATGTTTGAGAAACAAAGTGGTTTTTTAAGAGCTATGGCAATATAATTATATACTAAAAAGTGCCTATGCAGGAACCAACTAATCTTCCCCCAGCAATGACTTTCAAGAAAAAAAAATTTCAAAAGCAGAAAAAGTCATCTGTATGTGTCCAGAGGAGGGAGCCGGGCTCATCCACACAAGTGACCATCTCAGTCAGAGCTAGACTCAAAGCTGCAACCTCCAGCCCAGAGCCAGACTCCTAACGGCCACTTTGTGGCCCATAGCCAACTGCATGGCCCAGAAACACTCAACAGAACGTTTTACAAGAATTCAGTAAGCATAAAAAAAAAAAAAAGCATAAGGCATCAAAAATCCTCAGTCAAACTAAAAAAGTAGATATATTTTCAGGCCACCCACATTACAATAAAACTATAATGAAGAGCCAACAAAAATTCTGTCACCCTCTTATAATTAAAAAAATTATCCTAAATAAAGATCAGATCAAGGAAGAAGTAAAAATAGGAAAAAAATATTATTGAGAAAATAATGAACATTAGAAACTATAAAGACATCATTACATTCAAAAATGCATTTAGAGTGAAATTAAAATGCTTTAATTACTTTTTAAAAATCACAAAAAACTAAACAATGGAGTCAACATGGGGAGAAACCCTTAAGAAAAGTGAAAGTTAGAAAATAAAAAATAACAGCAGGAATAAATTAATCAGAACACAGTTCTGTGGAAAGTCTAGTAAGATGAACAAAACTGAAAAGCTCTGCTAGAAAAAGAGAACATAAATGAATAAAGTTAGAAATGAAAAAAAGTGGTATAAGAAAGAATAGGAAGGTAATTCTTAAATTACGAAAGAATGTCTCGTAAAATTGTATATTCATAAATTTTAAAATTTCAATGAAAGGAGAGATCTACTGGGGAAATTATTTTTACAATGACTCCACAAGAAGTAGAAGATCTAATGGCCATCTAGGATACTCCACTGGTCTCACCCCTTCTGGAACAAGGAAGAATGAAGAAAACTAAAGACACAAGGGAAAGATTGGTCCAAAGAACTAATGGACCACGTCTACCATGGCCTCCACCAGACTCAGTCCACTACAACTAGACGGTGCCCAGCTACCACCACTGATTGCTCTGGCAGGGATCACAATAGAGGGTCCTGGATAGAGTTGGAAAAAAGTGTAGAACAAAATTCTGACTCAAAAAGAAAGACCAGACTTGCCAACCTGACAGAAACTGGAGAAACCCTGAGAGTATGGCCCCCAGACACCCTTTCAGCTCAGTAATGAAGTCACTCCTGAGGTTCACCCTTCGCCAAAGATGAACAGGCCCATGGAACAAAACAAGACTAAAGGGGGGCACCAGCCCTGGCGCAGGGACTGGAAGGCAGGAGGGAACAGGAAAGCTGGTAATAGGGAAGCCAGGGTTGAGAAGGGAGAGTGCTGACATGTCGTGGGGTTGTTAACCAACATCATACAACAATGTGTGTACTAACTGATGAGAAACTAGTTTGTTCTGTAAACCTTCATCTAAAGACCAATAAAAATAAAATAAAAAATAAGTAGAAAATCTAAAATAGGCAAAGAAGAAAAATCTGGAATTAATAAAAAATTACTTCCCAAAAGGCTGCAGGCCTAGATGGTTCGTGAGTGAGTTCGTTCAAGTTCATTAACAACTAAGAATCCCTATGCATGTATATGTGGTTGGAACACTGAAAAAAATTTAAAGCTGGTCAATTAGAGTTACACATTATCGCAACTTTGATATCAAAGAAACATGCCCTAAAAAAAAAAAAGAAAGAAAATGCCCTAAAAAAAAAACCATAGCCCAGCCTCACATTGGAACACCCAGCCTCACATTGGAACAGAATCCAGAAATCATAAGTGAAACCCATCCACACACATATCAAGGACTGAAACAGCAAGAGGCCAAGATGAGGAGTCAGCCCAGAGGACAAAGATGGCACAGAACTGGGCATCAACCAGCATCGTAAGATCCCATGGACAGGGCAATGAGAAGCAGCTGAGGGCACCTCCGCCAAAGGACCCTTATTCAGCCCTTGTCCACTGCAAACAAACAGAGAGGACCATATGCAGCCATCCGTGAGGCCTGGAGCATGGACACAAAGGCTGGGTCCAGGCTCCCGCACCTCTCCCCACTGCTGGGTGACAGCAAGCACTGCCCACAGCCAGCCAGGGAGACCAGGCAAAGGCTAGAACCCACGTTCCACCATCCCTGGGGAGACCCCAAGAGAACCAAGACCAAAGCAAGGTTCTGCAAGTTCTGTATAGTACAAAGACAGAAATAAGAAGTATATAAGTTTCAATCTCAAAAATATAATTTGTAAACAATGCTATTTTAGACTTAGGAAACAGGAGAATGAATTTAAAAATATATTAGAATAAAAATGCTTAGTAAAATGGCTGGATACAAGATAAATATTTACAAATCAAAGACATACTGACACTGATCACTCTGAAAATATGCCAGGAAAAGAAATCTCATGCATAATTGCAACAAATAACATAAAGCTCAAGGAATAAACTTATTAACAAATGTGAAAGATTGATATATAAGAGATAGCTAAAGAGACTTGAAGAAACTGAGAGCCGTAACAGATTCACATAGCTATAATGGATGAAATCATTCTAAAAGCATTTGGAAAAATAAATAAATAACATAGAGAAATGTAAAAAAAAAAAAAAAAAGAAAGAACTAAAAAAAAAAAAAAATCGCCCCTGCCTTCTGAACCAGCGGTTTTATTTTTAGAATAATGGATCCTGAGGAAATAACCCTAAGCAAAAAAAAAAAAAAAAAAAATTTTTTTTTTTTTTGCAGTATTACTTACTTTGGGATTAAAAAGAACTTGATTTCAAACATGGGGAGAAAAGTTCATTAAATTGTGGCGCATCTGAATTTGCAATACTACACAGTCATTTAAAACAAATACTTATAACAATGTCGTGATGTTAAGAGGAAACAGCCAGGGAAAAGTTGCATGTAGAGAAAACAAGTTAAATTCATGAGTCCCTGGGGGGTACAAATGGTTAACGCACTCGGCTACTAACTGAAAGTTTGGAGGTTCAAGTCCACCAAAAGACACCTTAGAAGAAAGGTCTAGCAGTCCTCTTCCCAAAAACCAGTCACTGAAAACCCTGAGGAGCACAGTTCTACTCTGACACACACGGGATGGCCATGAGTTGGAGTCAACCCAGTGGAAACATGTAACTGGTACTTAAGTTAACACACTACATTCACCAAGGAAAGAAAGGCACCAGTGGAAAGTGGACAGGTGGAGGCTCAGCTCTGGCGCCACCAGCACAACATCTGTGTGGAAACATCCGATGACCATCCAACGGTGCCCAGCTCCATGTGGGGACAGAAGGATTCATTAGGAAACAAGAAACCAGGAAAGGCTGGCTTCGGGAAGAAGTGGGTGGCCAGGAGGGCCAGGAGGCTGAGGAGGAGACTGGCTGCTCCCCCTGGTCCCTTAAAAATGTGGCAGGTGCTAGAGTCCCTGAGTGAAGGAAACCTGGACTGGAGGCGTTCTCACCCATCTGGTGGGACAGTCTTGGGCTGTGTCAGGAAGGTCAGGAATGGCATCCCCCCTGTGGTGGGAGTGAAGAGCAACGTGGTGGGGTCTGTCCCAACATTACAAACGCACTTGGCTTTGGCCCCAGAAACTCACGTTCACAGAGGTGTGTATATGACGCTGCTCACTGAAACTTGATCATGGAAAGCTGGCAGCCTTCCCACTGTGGGTACACCAAATGGGATGTGGAATCCCCACATGGAAGAGTCTGTGCTCTAAACACTGGTGTAAGATGGGACGATCCATGGAGGAGGATGATGGAGAATGGGGCTGAGATGGATGGTTAAGGGGGTGAAGAGAAAATTGCAGAAAAATACAATCCCACTTAGGTAAACCAAAAGGCTAGGCAGAACTGTGCATGAATATCCATCAAGAATTTCAGACAGAAACCTGAGAAATGTTGACAGCAGCTGCCTTTGGGGCACAGGATCAGGTGGCAAAGATGGAGCCTCGAATTCTATCTAAATCCTTAAGTGGCGTTAAACTTTACCGTGAGCACATATTGTATAATTAAGAAAAATGGGTTCAAAAACACGTGTCTTCTGAACAAGGAGTGAAGGGATTCCGGGAAACAAAACAAGCTTTGCTGTGTCGAAGTCTTCCGTGTGTGAACTTCTGCCATCTGTGAAACAGCTCAGTGTTTGTTTCCAAACTGGAATCCCCAAGGCCGAGGCTGCACTCCTTCCAGGGAGACCCTCTCATGGGGGCAGAAGGCAAAGGTCAAGACCAACCCTAAGGGCAATGCCCAGAGCCTGGACTGCCCTGAGCTCGTGCATCTGGCCTGGACACCAAGGGCCCCCACAGTGCTGCCCATTGAAGCAGCAGAGGTTAGGGGCAGCCTGCCATGGGCCCCCCTGCCCATCCAGCCTGCCAAGTGTCCCAAGCTGGGGTCTCAGTGGGGACTTGGGGAAGGAGAACAAAGGAAGGGGGTCATCTCAGGCCCACGCTGCCCTGGCTGTATGTGTGGGTGTGAAGCAGACATGACCACACCTGTAACTACAAGCACCATCAGCGAGGTCAGAGAAGGACCAAGGAATAGGAGAAAGAAAGAGACCCTCCCCTAAGCTTGACGCCCAAGTTCACATCACAGCAGGAAAACCCCCTGGGACAGTGGCTACCACAGCAGCAGTACCCAGGATCTGGCCAACACCCCGGGCCAGAGATCCCCAACGCGTCCTGAAGCTGCAGGAAAACCCAGGAAAGACGGCTGAGCATGAAGGCAACAAGAACTGAGGAGGCAGGGCCTGGCTTGAGGGGGCTGATCAGGCCACGTGGTTGGGGCTTGGGGTGAGGAGGCAACAAGAGGTCCTCACCCTGGCCAGGACTGAGGTGCAGCTCCTCACTAAGGTCTTCCAGGGGATGGCCTGCCCAAGTGAGAGCCTCGACCCTCTCCCAACGCCGCCCACCTCTGAGTGCTCCCCAGAACCGCTGCCCGTGCTGACCCATGGTGGCTCTGTGCCCTGATCTTAGGCCTGGTGGGTTGAGTCCCTGGAACACAGGACACATGAGGCGGCACACATCACATGGCTCTTGGCAGTTGTCACAGCATTGACCACAGACATGGAAGCAAAGTGCCTCTGTGGACACAACAACTGAGCAGTGGCCTGGGACTGATAGCCTGACATGCAGGGGGTCACCACATGAGGCCTTATGGGTGCAGAACACATGGGTGCAGGCTGGTGGCTCAGGGAAAACCAGCTCTCCAGCCATTCTTGGCCATGGCTGATCTCTGAGTCCCTTTCCTCTTCCCACCCATCTCTTCCAAGGGTCCCTCTCAGCCTATCTTCCCTCCTCAAGGATCCCTCAAGAATAAAGGTTTCAGGACCCTGCGATGGGTCCCTTGGACTGGGACATGCATGATCACAGCTTTTCCCCCATGTACTCCGTTGGGGCCAGCAGACAGGACACAGGGCCCGCCTCTTGCATGCAAGCCCTGTTGGGGTGTACACTGTGCCCAAGGCAGAGCTAGGTATTCAAACAGGGTCCCGCAGCCACGCCTGGGATCCTTCACACCAGTGAGCTTCTGTCCAGGGCTCCAAGCCCCTCACCGAGGAATCAGTAGCCACTTCAGGAAGTCTCAAGAGAGGAAAAACATTTCACGCCTGGTGGAACAACTGAAGCTCCAAGACAGCAGGGCTCACAGGGCAGCCTTGAGACCACCTGCCCTGTCATCCTGGAATGACAGGGCACCTGCGTGGCCACCTGCCCCCTCACTGAGGTTTGGACAAGCTGATGTGTTCGTCTGTTTCTGTCCAGCCAGCGAGCGTGAGCAGTTTCCACTTCCAGCAGGAAGCTGAGCTCTCTGGTCACCAGACTCCCTCAGGCAGTGCTGGCCAAGGATTCCGTCCACTGCCCACCATCTGAGTCACTCAAACACCAACATCATGCACCATCCACCATGCCACAAACTGTACTTCCCATGTACATAAGGAATTGATTTATAAAAACAGAGCAAACTACTTCCCTATAGGAGGTCTAGAATGTTGAATTGATACTAACCACGTGGTAAACCAAGTCACTCTCCCTCTGTCTGTGACTGTAGGTCCTCCCACCATGGGCGACACTTCCTGCATGCTGCAGGGTGTGGACTGACAAGATGGGAACAGAGGCTCCCAGAGCTTGTGGGTTTGGCCACCCTCATGTCATTTGCCGGGGCTGGTCCACACTCCTGGAGAAGAAGGAGCGCAGCCTAGCACACCATCCAGCCAAGAGGAGCCCAGCCAAGCCCAGCCCAGTGGTCCTGGAGAGCTATGAGAACCTGTGTGTCCTGTGTAAGCCACTGGCAACCCTTCCGTGGCAGCTGCTGACTGGCACCCCTACCCATCTTCTAGGGTGGACTCAGTGGCCAGATTGGAGAGGGAGGCAGCCTCCCACGACCTTCTCGAGGTCTTACCTGCACCCCCAGGAGAGCAGGCCTCAGGGTAGCTGGGAGCCCTGGGGAGGAGGAGCTCACGGGCTGCACGGCCACCACTCTCCTGGCAGCTCTCACTGAGCAGCCTCTTCAGCATCTGGTTCTCCTTCAGGAGCCGCACCTGTTTCTTGAGGTCAGCATTCTCGCTCATGAGCCTGTTCATCAGCTCACTCCCCTCAGCCATGGCCACTTTTGCCTCCGCAGTCACATGCGGGCCTACGACCCCATGGGGATGGAGATCCAATTGTGGACACCCCACGGACAGCCAAGGTCGCTGAGTTCCAGGATGGCCAAGGCATTCCACAGCCTTGTGATGTCACCACCCTTAAAGAAGCAGCTGCCTGCCAGCACCTCCTGCTGCCCAGGCTGCATCCTGTCACCTGCAGAGTCCTGACAGGCAAACCCAGCCCAGCCAGCTCAGGGACACCCCAGAGAAGACACTGGCTTTCTAGCGCCCATTCCAACATTTTATTTCTTTCTTAAATATTTGCTAGATTTCACTAGTGAAGCCATCTGGGCCTGGAGTTTCCTTCTGGGAAACTTTTAAAAAAATTTCTGATTCAATTTCTAAAATAGATATGAGACTACTCATATATTGTATTTCCTATCATGTCCATTTTGATAGCAATTGTGTCTTTCAAAGAATTTTTCCATTTCATCTAAGTTATGGAATATTGGCCTAAAGTAGTTAATAATATTCTCTTATTATCTGCATTTGTTTGTGGGATCTGTAGTGATGCATCCTTTTCATTCTTGATACAGGTCACTTGTGTTTTCTCTCTTTTTTACTTGATCAGACCAGGCTAATTTTTTCAAAGATTAATTTTTGGTTTTATTGATTCTATCACATTTGATTTCTGCTCTTATATTAACTATTTCCTCCTTCTACTTACTTTGGGTTGTAAGTTTTTTAAGGTGGAAGCTTAGATCATTGATTTTTAAACCTCTCTTATTTATTGCCTTAACTTTTAAGCCTACAAACATTTCTGTAAGTACTGCTTTAGCTACATCCCACAAATTTCTATGTTTTCATTTTCATTCAGCTTGAAATATTTTCTAATTTCCCTTGTGCTTTCTTCTTTGATCATGGGTTATTTGGAAGTGTGTTAATCTTCAAATATTTTTTGAATTTTCCAAACCTTTTTGTTACTGATTTCTCCTTGAGTTGTGTTGTGGTTAGAGAATGTACTCTGTGTGGCTTCAATCCTTTTAAATTTCTTGAGACTTGTCCATGATCCAGCATATGGTCTAACTTAGTAAATGTTTTACTTGCACTTCCAAAGGATGTGTACTTCACCATTGTTGGGCGGAGAGCTCTATAAATGCCAGTCAGGTGAAGGTGGGTGATAATGTAGTTCAAACCTGCATCTTTACTAATTTTCTATCATTTACTGAGAGACAAGTGTTGAAATCTCCCACTATTATTGTGGATTTGTCTAATTCTGCCAGTGTCTTAGTTTCCTAGGGCTATTGTTAAATACCACAAACTGGGAAAATTTTGAGAACAGAAATTTACTGTCTCACAGGTTGGGAAGCTCAAAGTCCAAATCAGGATATTAGCCATATTGATTCCTTCTGAGGGCTCTGAGGGAGAAGCTGTTCCATGCCTCCTTCCCAGCTTCTGGAAGCGCCTGGCAATCTTTGGCATTCCTTCTCTTTCAGTTGCATCTACCTCCATAGTCACATGGCCATCTTCTGCTGTCTCTCTGTGTAGCTTCTCCTTTTTCATGAGGACACTACTCATATTGCAAGCAAAATCTGGGCAATAGAAAAAGAATTGACACATTTGAACTGTGGTGTTGGAAATATGATGGTTAAGGTTGTGCATTAACCTGGCTGGGCCGTAATTCTCAGTGGTTTGGCAGTTATATAATGATGTGGCTTAGCAGTTGTGTAATGATGTAGTTATCCTTCATTTTGTGATACAATGTAATCACCTCCACAATGTGATCAGCCAATCAGTTGTAAGGGGAGTTTCCTCAGGGGTGTGGCCTGCATCCATTATATATGGTCATTCTGCCAAGCTCGCTGGCTTTTGTTTGCTCTGGATCTTGTATCTGGCTCATCATCATCTGACCTCTGGTCTCAGGACTTGAGCCAGTGGCCTACTGTATTGCCTGCTGATCTTGGATTCGTGAGCCTCTGCAACCAGCGAGCCAACAGCCTACTCTCTGACGACCGATCCTGGGTTCATCAGCCCCTGCAGCTATATGAGTCCGTAAAAGCCTCCAGCCTGATGCCTGACCCAAAGAAGGATTTGGGACTTGACAACCTCTACAACCACATGAGCCATTTTCTTGAGATAAATCTCTCTCTCTCTCTCTTTATAAATATATATATATGTATATATATATATTTCACTGCTTTTGCTTCTCTTGAGAACCCAGCCTAAGACATTTGGCACCAAGAGTGGTTCTACAGAAACAAAATCGTAAGGATGAGTTTTCTAAATTGGTTCTCAAATCTGGTTAGTCTTAAAGTTGTTGATGATTCTGCTTCCAGTACTAAAGAGGGCGCTGTGAATTTATGGCATAAGGTGGCAATAGAAATACACAAAATATCCCCACCAAAGGTCAAGTATTGGTGAGAGACAAGACTTGGGGTGATTATATGTTTGATACTTTTCTACAATTTTGTCAGAATGAAAAGTATAAGGGAGATGGTCGGTCGGCCCTCCTTTTGCCAGAAAAAGTGGTGAAAGAAACAAACTCAGGGCTTCAGAGTCACAACTCAAGTGCCACATAAATGACCTCAAAGTTACCACTTGCCTTGAAAGAAAGCCTTGTTTCTTCTAGTAACAGAGCTGATACTGCCAAAACCCAAACCCAGAGTCTTATCATAAAAAAAAAAAAACATAAGAGTGGGTGAATTGCAATGCCAGTAGAATTCCCAACCTCAAATGGTGTCTGAAGCTAAAGTGGGGCATTGATTGGGAAGAAATGGGATCCGGAAACTTGGTATGGGAACACACAGTCACATAGTCAGGAACCCAGGGACACTGAGTGCCTAAATTCCATGGAATTACTCCTGCCAATAGAACCAGCCCTTTCACTCACATCTGAAGAAATCACTCCATCTTTGTCAGCTAAATGACCTTCCCCAGTAAAACTATTAGCCCTTCCACCCCAACTTGATGAGATTAACCCAGCTGTGTCTGAAGAGCCTTTGTTTGAGATATCACCTGGGGCTGCATCCAAGTCATCACCTGGGGAGGCATCTGGGGCATTGCCCAGGGCATCGCCTAAAGCAGATGCCTTATAAAAAAAAAATTTTTTTTTTTTTGCCTTATAAGACATTGCTAAATGTTCTCAGAACACTCCCCACCCTCTATTTTTGCTTCTAGACCTATAACTAGACTTAAGTCCCAGCGAGCCCCAAAAGATGAAGTACAAAGTGACCCAGGAATAGGTATGGTACACTTCAAAAGAACTGCTTGACTTTGCTAATATGTACAAACAGAAACCTGGGGAATATGTGCAGGAATGGCTATTAAGGCTATGGGATAATGGTGCAAGGAACATGAAGTTGGATCAGTCTGAGTTTATTGATATGGGCACGCTAAGCACAGATTCATCATTCTATGTTTCAGTTCAAGAGATTAGGAAAGGATCTGTTTATTTGGTTGGTTCACTGAAGCATGGATTACGTGTTGGGCTACACTAATCAAGTTGAAGTACCAGGTCTGCCTTGGTATACTGTAGAAGAAGGTATCTGAAGACTTAGGGAAATTAGCATGTTAGAGTACATTTATCTGGTTAGCCCAGCAGACCCACACATTTGTGCCCAGAAAACACACTTTTTACCACAATGGTGAGGAACAAATTTGTGAAGGGAGTCCCAGCATCCTTGAAGACTGCTGTGATAGCTATTTTTTTAAGTCTGATTTGACAGTGGGAACTGCCCTAAGTGAATTAAGATGCTACAATGGGGCTGATTGGATCCTGTGGTGGTAGAGGCCAAGTGGTGGCACTCAATCAACAAAGACAAGGTGGGTGTGGTTACCATAATAGCCAGCGAAGTTCAAGCAGTAATCAGAATAGTCTGACTAGTATAGACTGAAGGCATTTGCTACTTAGTCATGGTGTCTCTAGGAGCAAAATAGATGGGAAATCTAAGTATTTACTTGATCTGTACAAGCAGAAGAATTCTAGGTCAAGTGAACAGCAGTCTAACTCAAATCACCAGAATAGAGAGTCACAGCCCCTCAATCAATTCCAAGGCTTGAGCCGGTTTACAGACCCACAGCCCCTTAAATGAAGGGGAGGCTGGGACCTTTTGAGGAAGGGTCAAAAATTTATACTGTTATCTTTCTCTCAGCCTTCCCCAAAGGGATCTATGGCCTTTTACTAGAGTGACTGTTTACTGGGGAAAAGGAAGTAAACAGAATTTTCTGGGGTACTTGATACTGGCTCTGAACTGAAACTAATAACTAATAACAGGAGACCCCAAATATCACTGTGGCCCACCAGTCAGGATGGGGGCATATGGAGGTCAGGTTATTAATGGAACATTAGCTCAGGTTCATCTCACAGTCGGTCCAGTGGATCTTTGAACCCATCCTATAGTGATTTCCCCAGTTATAGAATACATAAGTAGAATAGATATACTCAGCAACTGGCAGAACTCCCACATTCAATCCCTGACTAGTGGAGTAAGTCCTATGTCTTAGTCATCTAATGCCGCTATAACAGAAATACCACAAGTGGCTGGCTTTAACAAAGAGGAATTTATTTTCTCACAGTCTACTAGGCTAGAAGTCCAAATTCAGGGCATGAGCTACAGGGAAATGCTTTCTCTCTCGACTCTGGAGGAAGGTCCTTGTCATCGATCTTCCCATGGACTAGGAGATTCTCTGCACTGGGATCCTGGGTCCAAAAGAAGTGCTCTCCTCCCTGCACAGCTTTCTTGATGATATGAGGTCCCCAACTCTCTGCTGGCTTCCCTTTCATTTCTTGTAAGATAAAAGGTGATGCAGGCCACACCCTAGGGAAACTTCCTTTACATCAGATCAGGGATGTGACCTTAGTAAGGGTGTTACACCCCACCCTTATCCTCTTTAACATAATCTAATCTTGACTCTTGAATCTTGACTCATTAGCCGCAGAGATTAGGATTTATAACAAATGGGAAGATTGCAATCACTAAATGGAGGACAACCACACAATACTGGAAATCATGGCCTAACCAAGTTGACACATTTTTGAAGGGCACAACTCAATCCATGACAGGCTATTGTGGTAGGAAAAGCCAAGTGGAAACCATTAGAACTGCCCCTACCTAGGAAAATAGTAAACCAAAAGCAATACTGCATTCCTGTAGGGATTGCAGAGATTACTACCATGAAAGGCTTGAAGGATGCAGGAGTGGTCATTCCCTCCATATCCCCATTCAACTCACCAGTTTGGCCTGTGCAAAAGCCAGAACAGATCTTGAGAGTTCTTTTGTCAATTCATCAGCCCTCTTAAACCTTTGGGGCAGATTTTTGTCCCTTTCCTCTTTGCCTTTTCTTATGAATACCCTAAAGACAATGTAATGGTTAAGATTGTGTGTCAACTTGGCTGAGCCATGATTCTCAGTGTTTTGGCAGTTATATAATGTTATGATCACTTCTCTGTTGAAGTTTGATATGTGATCACCCCTATGATGGAATCTGCTGAGTGGCCTGGCAGGGGTGAGGCCTGTGGCAGCTCACTGCCCCCTCAGCCTTCATCTCTCTGCCTTCTGCTGCCTATTTCCGTCCTGCTTGCCTGGCAAAGCTTGTTGGCTTGTTCTGGATCCAGCAGCTGTCTCTCGTCCGACCTCTGGTTCTCAGGACTGAAGCTATCAGCTTACCTGTCCGTCTTGGGATTCGTCGATCTTCATGGGCTGTGAACAAGAGTCCTGCTCCCCAAACTGCTGATCTTGGGTTCGCCAGCCCCTGCATCTACATGAATCAGGAGAAACTTTGCAGTCTTGCCTGCCGACCTTGTAATTCCTCAAAATTCACAGCCTGTGAGCAGGAGCCCTCCTCTCTGACTTGCTCATCTTGGGTTCACCACCTTCTGTGGCTCTGTAACTTGGGAAAGACCTCTATCCTGATCTAAGGACTTGGGATCTTCCAACCCCTACAATCGTGTGAGCTGTTTCCTTGATATAAATCTCTCTATATACATTTATATGCTTTACTGGTTTTGCTTCTCTAGAGAACCCAGCCTAAGACAGGCAATATTCACAGCATCTGAGTAACTGATGCGCTTCATAGTAAATTCTGCATTAAAAAAAAAAATCCCTAAAGTGGCACCATTCTTTAAGGTGATCAGCCAGAAACCTGGTGACAGGTTGATTACATTAGATAACTTCCAACACTGAAAGGGCAGCATTTTGCTCTTACTGGGATAGACACTTAACTCTGGATACGGGTTTGCCTTCCCTGCATGCAATGTTTCTGCCAGAACTGCCACCCATGGACTTACAGAATGCCTTATCTACCATCATGGTATCCCACACAGCAGGCGATCTGGTATTGCCACAGATCAAGGGACTCCCTTCACAGCAAATGAAGCGCAGCAATGAGCCCATGCTCATGGAATTCACTCATCTTACCATGTTCCCCATCATCCTGGAGCAGCTGACTTGAAAGAACAATGGAATGGCCTTCTAAAGACATAATTACAGTGCTAGCACTTTGCAGGGTTAAGACAATGTTCTCCAGAAGGCTATATATGCTCTAAACCATGTCCGATATATGGTGTTGCTTCTCCCATAGCCAGGATTCACGGTTCCAGGAATCAAGGGATGGAGATGGGAGTGGCACCACTCACTATTACTCCTAGTGAACTAGTTGCAAAATTTTTGCTTCCTGTCCCCACCGCCCAGTACTCTGCTGATCTAGAGGTCTTAGTTTCAAAGGGAGGAGTCCTCCCACAAGGAGACAACATCGATTCCACTGACTAGAAGTTAAGAATGCCATTTGGCCACTTTGGGTTCAGATCTCTGGATCAACAGGCAAAGAAGGGGGTTACCGTATTGGCTGGTGTGATTGATCCTGATTACCAAGGGGAAATTGAATTGATATTACATAATGGAGGTAAAGAAGAGTATGTCTGGGATACAGGAGATCCCTTAGGACAGCTCTTAGTACTATCATGCACTGTGATTAAAGTCAATTGAAAACTACAGCAACCCAATTCTAACATGACTACTAATGGCCCAGACCCTTCAGAAATGAAGGCTGCGGTCACCCCATCAGGCAGAGAATCATGATTGCTGAGGGTAAACAGAATGGGTGGTAGAAGGTAGTTCTAGATACAAGTTATGACCATGTGACCAGTTGCAGAAATGAGGATTGTAATTGTTATGAATTTTTCTTCCTTGTTTATTATATGTGTGTGTGTATAATTTTTGTTTTCTTATCCCATCATTTATAAAATATAAGATGTGAATAGGGTTATTCCATTTTTGGTTGTATGCATGCATGCTAGTTGTATCATGTTAGGTGCAAGTCTGACTTTTGTAATTGTCTTTATTTAGAGATCGCATATGGCTTAAGGATATGAGCCAAGCTGACAAGCGGTGGACTGTGATGGTTAAGGTTTTTTGTGAACTTGGCTGGGCCATGATTCTCAGTGGTTTGGCAGTTATGTAATAATGTAGTTACCCTCCATTTTGTGATATAATGCAATCACCTCCATGATGTGATCTAATGTCATCAGCCAATCCATTGTAAGGGAGGTTTCCTTGGGGGTGTGGCCTGCATCCAGTATATATGGGCATTCTGGCAAAGCTTGCTGGCTTTTGCTCACTCTGGGTCCTACATCCAACTTGTTATCATTTGACCTCTGGTTCTTAGGACTTGAGCCAGTGGCATGCCATATTGCCTGCTCATATTGAACTCATCAGCCTCCACAGTCTGAGCCAGCAGCCTACCACCTGACCTGCCAATCTTGGGTTCATCAGCTCCTCCATCTATGTGAGTCAGAAGAAGCCTCCAGCCTGATGTCTGACCCATGGAATTGGGACTTGCTAGCCTCTACAACCATGTGATCCATTTCTGCGAGATAAATCAATCTCTCTCTCTCTTTCTGTATATATACATGCACCCCCCACACATCTGTCAGTTTGTCATACTGGAGGGGGGCCTTGCATGTTGCTGTGATACTGGAAGTATTAAAATACCAGCAAGGCCACCCATGGTGGACAGGTTTCAGCTGAGCTTCCAGACTAAGACTAGGAAGAAGGACTTGGTGGTCTACTTCTGAAAAGAATTAGCCAGTGACAAACGGAAGGGGTCCCAGATAAGTAAAGCATTACTGAAGGAGAAGAACAAAGTGGGAGGCTTCACACTATCTGATTTTAGAAACTATTATACCATCGCAGTAGTCAAAACAGCCTGGTACTGGTACAAAAACAAATACATAGACCAATGGAACAGAATTGAGAATCCAGACATAAATTCATCCACCTATGAGCAGCTGATATTTGACAAAGGCCCAAAGTCTGTTAACTGAGGAAAAGACAGTCTCTTAACAAATGGTGCTGGCATACCCGGATATCCACCTGCAAAAAAATGAAACAAGACTCATACCTCACACCATGCACAAAAACTAAGTCAAAATGGATCAAAGACCTAAATATAAAATCTAAAACGATAAAGATTATGGAAGGAAAAACGGGGATGTTAGGAGCCCTAATACATGGCAAAAACTGTATACAAAACATTACTAACAATGCACAAATGCCAGAAAAGAAACTAGATAACTGGGATCTCCTAAAAATCAAACACTTAAGCTCATCCAAAGATTTCACCAGAAGAGAAAAAGACAACCTACAGACTGGGAAAAAAAATTTGACTATGACAAATCTGATCAACACCTAATCTCTAAAATCTAAAAGATATGGCAAAACCTCAACAACAAAAAGACAAATAACCCAATTTAAAAATGGGTAAAGGATATGAACAGGCACTTCACCAAATAAGACATTCAGGTGGCTAATAGATTCATGAGGAAATGCTCACGATCATTAGCCACTAGAGAAACACAAATCAAAACTACAATGAGATACCATCTCACCCCAACAAGGCTAGCATTAATCCAAAAAAACACAAATAATAAATGTTGGGAAGGTTGTGGAGAGACTGGAACACTTATACACTGCTGATGGGAATGTAAAACGGCAGAACCACTTTGGAAATCGATTCGGCGCTTCCTTAAAAAGCTAGACATAGAAGTACCAAATGATCCAGCAATCCCACTCCTTGGAATATATCCTAGAGAAATAAGAGCCTTCCCACGAATAGATACATGCTCACCGATGTTCACAATAGCAAAAAGATAAAACAACCTAGGTGCCCATCAACAGATGAATGGATAAACAAATTATGGTATATTCACACAAAGGAATAATACAAAACGGTAAAGAACAACAATGAATCTGCAAAATATCTCATAACATGGATGAATCTGGAAGACATTATGCTGAATGAAATTAGTCAATCACGGAAGGACAAATATTGTATCAGACCACTATTACAAGAACTCAAGAAAAGGTTTAAACACAGAAGAAAACATTTTTTGATGGTTATGAGGGTGAGAAGAGAGGGAGGGGGTATTCACTAACTAGACAGTAGACAAGAATTATCTTAGGTGAAGGGAAGGACAACACACAATACAGGGGAAGTCAGGACAACTAAACTAAACCAAAAACTAAGAAGTTTCCTGAATACAACTAAACACTTCAAGGGACAGAGTAGCAGGGGCAGGAGTCTGGGGACCATGGCTTCAGGGAACATCTAGGTCAACTGGAATAACAAAGTTTATTAAGAAAATATTCTGCATCCCAATTTGGTGAGTGGCAACTGGGGTCTTAAAAGCTAGCAAGCAACCATCTGAGATGCAGCAATTGGTCCCAACCCACATGGAGCAAAGGAGAATGAAAAACACCAAAGACACAAGGAAAATACTAGCCCAAGGGAGAGAAAGGGCCACATAAACCAAAGCCTCCATCAGCCTGAGACCAGAAGAACTAGACGGTGCCTGGCCACCACCAATGACCACCTGGACAGGGAACACGACAGAGAGTCCCTGACAGACCAGGAGGAAAGTGGATGCAGAACTCAAATTCTAGTAAAAAAAGAAGACCAGACTTAATGGTGTGACTGAGACTGGAGGGACCCCAGAAGACATGGCCCCTGGACTCTCTGTTAACCCCAAACTAAAACCATTGCTGAAGCCAACTGTTCAAAGATTAAACTGGAGTAAAAGACATAAAATGATACTTGTGAAGTGTGTACTTCTCAGCTAAAGTAGATAAAAAAAAAAAAAAAAAAAACCCGTGCCATCGAGTCGATTCCAACTCATAGTTAAAGTTACACGAGACTAAATGGGCAGCTCCTGTCCAGAGGCGAGATGAGGAGGCAGGGAAGGGCAGAAGCTGGTTGAATGGACATGGGAAATACAGGGTGGAAAGCAGGAGTGTGCTGTCACATTATAGGGAGAGCTACTAGGGTCACATGATGTGTGCATAAATTTTTGTATGAGAAACTAACTTGAAATGTGAACTTTCACTTAAAGCACAACTAAAAAAAAAATTAGCCAGTGAAAATCTTATGAATAGCAGCAGAACACTGTCTGATATAGCGCTGGAAGATGAGCCCCTCAGGTTGGAAGGCACCCAAAAGACGACTAAGAGCTGCCTCCTCAAAGTAGAGTCGACCTTAATGAGGTGGATGGCGTCAACCTATCGGGAGTTTCATTTGCTGATGCGACAGGACTCAAAATGAGAACAGCTGCAAATATTCATTAAAAACTGGAGTGTGGAATGTATGAAGTATGAATCTAGGAAAATTGGAAATTGTCAAAAATGAAATGGAACGTGTAAACATCGATATCCTAGGCATTAGTGAGCTGAAATGAACTGCTATTGGTCATTTTGAATCAGACAATCATATGGTCTACTATGCTGGGAATGACAACTTGAAGAGGAATGGCATTGCATTCATCATCGAAAAGAACATTTCAAGATCTATCCTGAAGTACAACACTGTCAGTGATAGGATAATATCCATATACCTACAAGGAAGACAAGTTAATACAACTATTATTGAAATTCACGCATCAACCACTAAGACCAAAGATGAAGAAATTGAAGATTTTTACCAACTTCTGCAGTTTGAAATTGATTGAACATGCGATCAGGATGCATTGGTAATTACTGGTGATTGGGATGTGAAAGCTGGAAACAAGAAGGATAGGTAGTTGGAAAATGTGTCCTTGGTGATAGATACGATTCAGAGATTGCATGATAGAATTTTGCAAGACCAACGACTTCTTCATTGCAAATACATTCTTTCACCAACATCAATGGCAACTATCCATGTGGACCTCACCAGATGGAATCAAATCAACTACTTCTGTGGAAAGAGATGATGGACAAGCTCAATATCAACAGTCAGAACAAGGCCAGGGGCTGACTGTGGAACAGACCATCAATTGCTCATATGCAGGCTCAAGTTGAAACTGAAGAAAATTAGAACTCCACGAGAGCCAAAGTACGACCTTGAGTATATCCCACCTGAATTTAGAGACCATCTGAAGAATAGATTTGACTCATTGAACACTGGTGACCGAAGACCAGAGGAGTTGTGAAATGACATCAAGGACATCATACATGAAGAAATCAAGAGGTCATTAAGAAGACAGGAAAGAAAGAAAAGACCAAAAGGGATGTCAGAAGAGACTCTGAAACTTGCTCTTGAATGTCAAGTAGCTATAGCAAATGGAGGAAATGATGAAGTAAAAGAGCTGAACAGAAGATTTCAAAGGCTGGCTCAAGAAGCCAAAGTAAAGTACTACAATGAAATGTACAAAGACCTGGAGTTAGAAAACCAAAACAGAAGAACATGCTGGACATTTCTCAAGCTGAAAGAACTGAAGAAAAAATTCAAGCCCCGTGTTGCAATACTGAAAGATTCTACGGGGAAAATATTAAACAACACAGGAAGGCACCTTAGAAGCAAGGATAGCGAGACTGCATCTTACATACTCTGGACATGTTGTCAGGAGGGATCAGTCCCTGGAGAAAGACATCATGGTTGGTAAAGTACAGGGTCAGCAGAAAAGAGGAAGACCCTCAACAAGATGGATTGACACAGTGGCTGCAACAATGGGCTCAAGCATAACAATTGTAAGGGTGGCGTGGGACTGGGCAGTGTTTCGTCCTGTGGTACATAGGGTCACTATGAGTTGGAACCGACTTGATGGCACCTAACAACAACAGGATGCATCAAAAGAAGATGAAAGGAATACACAGAGTCACTATACCAAAAAGAATTGGTCAATGTTCAACCATTTCAGGAGGTAGCATATGATCAGGAACTGAAGGTACGAGGAAGAGGCCCAAGCTGCACTGAAGGCATTGGTGAAAATCAAGGCTCCAGAAACTGACAATACCAACTGAGATGTTTCAATAAACAAATGCAGCCCTGGAATCGCGCATTTCTCTATGCCAAGAAATCTGGAAGATAGCTACCTGCCCAACTGACTGGAAGGGATCCATATTTATGCCTATTCGAAAGAAAGACGATTCCACTGAATGTGGAAATTATTGAGCAATATCATTAATATCACACAGAAGTAAAATTTTGCTGAAGATCATTCAAAGGCAGCTGCAGCAGTACATCGACAGGGAGCTGCCAGAAATTCAAGCCAGATTCAGAAGAGGACATGGAACCAGAGATATCATTGCTGATGTCAGATGGATCCTGGCTGAAAGCAGAGAATACCAGAAAGATGTTTACCTGTGTTTTGTTGACTATGCAAAGGCATTCGACTGTGTGGATCATAACAAATTATGGATAACATTACAAAGAATGGGAATTCCAGAACACCTAATTGTCCTCTTAAGGAAGCTGTACATAGATCAAGAGGGAGTTGTTCAAATAGAACAAGGGGATACTGATGGGTTTAAAGTCAGGAAAGGTGTGTGTCGGGGTTGTATCCTTTCACCATATCCATTCAATCTGTATGCTGAGCAAATAATCCAAGAAGTTGGACTATATGAAGAACAGGGCATCAGAATTGGAGGAAGACTCATTATCAGCCTGCGATATGCAGATGACACAACCTTGCTTGCTGAAAGTGAAGAGGACTCAATGAAGATCAAAGACCACACCCTTCAATATGGATTACACCTCAACATAAAGCAAACAAAAATCCTCACAACTGGACCAACAAGCAACATTGAAGTTGTCGAGGATTTCATTTTACTTGGATCCACAATCGACGCCCCTGGAAGCAGCACTCAAGAAATCAAAGGACACATTGCATTGGGCAAATCTGTTGCAAAAGACCTCTCTAAAGTGTTAAAAAGCAAAGATGTTACCTTGGAGACTAAGGTGCACCTGACCCAAACCAATCGTCTCCTATACATGTGAAAGTTGGACAATGAATAAGGAAGACTGAAGAACTGGTGCCTTTGAATTATGGTGTTGGCGAAGAATATCGAATATACCATGGACTGCCAAATGAACGAACAAATCTGTCTTGGGAGAAATACAGCCAGAATGCTCCTTAGAAGCAAGGAGGGAGAGACTACACCTCACATACTTTGACATGTTACCAGGAGGGACCAGTCCCTGGAGAAGGACATCATACTTGGTAAAGTACAGGGTCAGCAGAAAAGAGGAATGCCCTCAATGAGATGGATTGACACGGTGGCTTCAACAATGGGCTTAAGCGTAACAATGATTGTGAGGATGGCGCAGGACCTGGTAGTGTTTCGTTCTGTTGTACATAGGATTGCTATGAGTCGGAACCAACTCGATGGCACCTAACAGATAGATAGATAGATTAGATAGATTAGATAGATAGATTAGATAGATAGATAGATAGATGATAGATAGATGATAGATAGATAGATAGATAGACAGATAGACAGATAGATAGACAGATAGATAGACAGATAGATAGATAGACAGATGATAGATAGATATAGATAGATAGATAGATAGATAGATAGATAGATAGATAGATAGATAGATAGATAGATAGATAGATAGATAGATAGATAGATAGATAGATAGATAGATAGATAGATATTACTAGCAGATTAGTGATACTTTTCTTCGTAGTTAGGCTAAGCCTTACAATAAAAAAAAAACATCTTTAATTTATCACAGTCTACCTTTAAATAATATCCTACCTCATACTGTACCACTTCACATACAAGAACTTTACAGCAGTGTATGCTTCCATCCTTACACAACATCCTTTGTGTTACTGTTGTTATAGCATTTACTTTTCCATATGTTAAAAACGTCATTATTTTTTATTTAAAAGTCAGTCCTATTTTCAATAAATTTTAAGAGGGAAAAGTCTTCTGTGCTCACCACGTATGATTTCTGGTGCTCTTCGTCCTTTGGTAAAGATCTGAGTTTCCCTCTGCTGTAACTTTCCTTCAGCCTGAAAAACCTCTCAACGTTTTTCACAGGGCAAGGCTGCTGGAAAATTCTCTCAGTTTTTGTTTGTCTGAAAAACAGCCTATTTTGTCTTCATTTTTAAAGGGTATTTTCTCTGGATGAGAATTTTAAGTTGACCAGTTTCTTTTATTTTTCAACACTTTAATGATGTTGTTCCATTGTCATCTGGCTTGCATTGTTTCAGATAAAGACAGTTGCCATCCTTATCTTTGTTCACCTGTATGTAATGTGTCGGGAGTCCCCGGGTGATGCAAATGATTAAGTGCTTGACTACTAACAGAAAGGGTGGTAGTCTGAACCCACACAGAGATGCGTTGGAAGGCAGGCCTAGCAATCTGCTTCCAAAAGGTCACAGCCTTGAAAACACTACATAGCTCTACTCTGCACGTAGTGGGTCACCATGAGTTGGAATCAACTCAACAGCAACTAACATGTAATGCACCTGTTTTTCTGTTTTAAAGATTTTTATTCATCACTGGTTTTCATTAATTTGATTATGATGTGCCTTGAAGTGGTTTCTCTGTGTATTTATTCTGCTAGGTGTTTGCTTCACTTTGTGGATCTATGGGCTTACGTTTCATCAAATTAGGAAAAAAAAAAAAAACTTTTGTGTGTGCTTTAAGTGAAAGTTTAGAATTCAAGTCAGTTTCTCATACAAAAACTTATACACCCATTGTTATGTGACCCTAGTTTCTCTCCCTACAAAGTGACAGCACACTCCTTGTCTCCACCCTGTTATTTCCCATGTCCATTCAACCAGCTCCTGTTCCCCTCTGCTTTCTCATCTCACCTCCAGACAGGAGCTGCCCACATAGCCTCATGAGTCTACTTGAGTCAAGAAGCACTTCTCACCAGTATGATTTTGTGTCTTATAGTCCAATCTTTGTCTGAAGAATTGTCTTTGAGAATGGTTTTAGTTTTGGGCTAACAGACTGTCTGGGGGCCATGACCTCTGGGGTCCCTCCAGTCTGTTGAACTGTTAAGTCTGGTCTTTTTACTAGAATTTGAGTTCTGCATCCCACTTTTCTCCTGCCCCTTCGGAAATCTGAAAGATTTTCAGTCATGCCTACCTCAAATGTTTTTCTGCCTCTCTCCATTTTCTGGGACTTCAATTACATGTTAGTTAGACCACCTGATATCTCGTAAGTCAATATCTAGTCTTTTAGTCTTCTGGCCGCCCAGAAGCCTTGACAGCATTCACCTTTTTCTGGGTGGCTCAAGGGCAGGACCTGCTCCTCTATCTTCCTGGAAGCTGGAGCATCGAGGAGCTTGGGGATCTCAGGCTTGCTGCTGCTCACACCCATAAAAGGCCTGGCTGTGGGACAGGTGTCCAAGGCTACCAAAAGCCATGTAATCTAGCCTTTCTCTACTTGTCTGAAGTATGGATCACAGACACCCTGCGGGGCATCACCGCCGGCCATGTCAAGGGCTGGAAATCATCTGTTACCAGTAACAGTCATCAATATAGAACCTGATGGGTGAATTATTTTCACTAAGCAAACTCTGAAGGTATCCACGTCACCCTCATCCTTCTAAGTGAGGAAAGGAAGTCTTGAGCCGGCACCAGAAATTCCTAATGGAAAGGCCAGGCACAAGGGTCACGTATCACTGAGGGACAGAAGTCCAGAACCACTACCCCGTCCTCAGTAAAATCTCAGAGCTGTCCTGGGCCTCATCTCACTGGCCACTTTCAAGGGCTGCTTTTGTGGGATTCTGCTTTGACCAGATGCCCTGTGTAAAGGACTACGAGGAACTGCCCTTGTAAGCTGCAGCTGAGGGAAACCTGCAGACGGGTTGGCCTTATTCCCTCCACACTGAGATGAATTTCCTAAACCATAAGGGTTTCTGTCGTACAGAATCAGGTTTTCTCTTCAGCCACCTCCTAGAAAGCTGAGCACTAGACTTGCAGCTCACCAATAGCACATCATTCAGACCCTCTGGCATGTATTTTATGCTAACCTCTTTCCCAATCCCATTTGACTTTCCTACTCTTATTTCTGTCTCATTTTTCCAACCTTAATCCCTTTTGGAAACAAGTGAGTTATAAATAAAAAAGTACATTTCAGATGGAAGAAATGAAAATAAAGCAAGCTAACCAATTAACCTACAATTTGAAAGAATAGCATAAAGCATTAATATATTAAAAAAAGTTATTACCTAAATAAGTCTATGTAGCAATACCAGTTATGTTCCAAAACAGAAAAGCATTGTTGTCTTAGAAATAAGTTTCTATTGAAAAGCAAGCATTTCCCGTTGAAGAATTCAACAGAAGGTTCTGAAGGATGCTTCATGGTGAACACAGAAAGCTAAGATGGCTCCCAAGAACACTTCCAGCATACTATTCATAATCTTTTCTTGATAGCTAATAATTAATTTTAATTCAACAATCTTTAATGATTCGCTCAGGGTAGAGAACTTGATTTTTAATTGTGCTGGAGCAAATGTTCTCCCCTCAAATCACTGGAGACACATCCTGCTTGTCCTCCTGCTCCCCGAGACTGAGGTCGTGGAATTGGCGTAGGCACAGCAGGCAAGGAGTGACACAGAGTCTCAGAAAACCCGCCACTGTAACTGTCTCCCAGGATAAGTCAAAGCGCAGCATGCTTCCACATGAGGAAACCAAGTGTCTGTTTATTAAGGTAGCTGGTCCTGGCAGTGACTTTGATAACATTTTTTTATTTGCAGTCTCAGTACAAAAGTGAATTTGATCTTTCCTGGAAAATGTGTTTTGTACAGTGATGTGGTCACGGCAGCTGCTGATGCTGAGGGCAAACGAAGGCCATCCCTCCCTGTCCTGCTGCCCCAGCTGGGGAGGCGTGGGCAGGGGGAGGTACAAGTGCAAACCCAAGGCTTCAAAGGTCCTGACATAACCCCTTCTGCCAAAACCATCCTGGTTTCACAATGCCCAAGAAGCGTACACACACTCAAGGCACCCGCTATGTGGAGCAGACAGGCCACCTGTGTACACCTGTGTGGAGCCAACAGGCCACCTGTGTACACGGTCTGAGCCACAAGTCCAAGGAAGAGTGAGCACAGGCAGGAACAGCAAGAGTGGGCTGTAGAGAGGCAGCCTGAGCGAACACCCCAAGGGAGGCAAGTACCAGGACAGTGGGGGCGGCGATCAGGGAGGCTCGGGAGACTGGGGGTGAGGAAGGCCAGAGGGCAAACTGCTGGGGAAGGCCCTGAACCCGTACTGGGGCAGAGGCGTAGCCAGTGGGTCCAAGGGAGAAAACATACATATACTGTGGGGGCAGGGGAGCTGGCACGGACTGGGGAGGGCAGGAGAAGACGGCCCACTGACTGGGGGAGCAGATGAGGGCACCCGAATGGGTGAGCAGTGGGTGGAGCCAGGCCCAGGTCTGATGGTAGCCCCTCACAGCCCCACCCGGGGAAGTGCTAGTGTTTGAGGCCACAACGCTGCTCAGGTCAGGGGCAAAGCCAGGACCTATCTCTTCCATCCTGAGCCCAGACAAGTGCAGAAGCCAGAGGGACTCAAAGACCCCCCACCCTAGACAATGCCTGGAGCACACATGGGGTGGGGCGGCGTAGCAGGGCCAGGGTGGGGAGGGATGGGCTGGGAGGGCTCAGCTGTCCTGAATGCAGCAACGCCCCACAGTGGTCACACCATGGCCACCCCACTGTCCTTGTCAGGCCTGGTCTCTGGGCGCATTTTTGTCTCAACATAACCAATGCACAACCTAGAGGTTGGTGTGCTGGGGGCCCTGAAAACCTGCCAGGCTGCATCATGGGAGAAGCACTGCCCTGGCTCCCCTGTGCAGCACACAGTTTCAGTGACACTTGGCCCCCTTCCTTGCTGGGCCTAGGTGGCCTCAGCCAACAGGGGCCTCCACTCCCCAGAGGGCTGCTGAGCAGGGGCGCAGGAGACCGTATAACAGATACATGGCCCATGGTACCCTCTCCCCACTAGAAAGAAGGCACAGGGTCAAGGACATGAAGAGGGATACAGGACACGAGCAGCCTCAAAGGGCGGTCCACGGCCTGCATCCACACCAGGGCAGGCGCCAGGCACAACTGCCTTCTCCCAGAATGCTCTAGGCCTGTGCCCACAGCAAGGACAGTACCACGTCGACCAGCCCGGTGCTGGGACAGGTGGGCCTGCTGAGGACTCAGGGTTTCCCTCTGCTCCTTTCCCCAACAAGGACTGAGCTTGTGCTGAGAACCAAGTGCTGCCCCCAAGTCCCACCCTCCCAGATGTAGAATGTGGGGCTGACTCTGCCAGGGCGGTCCCCTGTCCCCCGCAGGTATACTCAGTGGGAGCTGGCAAGCGCATTCTCGGGGTACACGCGGCAGAAGCGGCCCAGGGTCCAGATGGGGAAGACATTCCTGTAGGATGTGTAGGTGATGGCACAGGACTTGTTGAAGACTCCAGAGGTGTTTTCCTGGAAGGACACAAAGGTTTGCAGAGCCCGGGCAGAGGGTCGGCAGTCCACCAGCTGGGTAAGCTGGTGAGGTAGGAGCAGAAGTCCCCCGCCCAGCATCGGGCACAGTGCCATCAGCGGGCCCTCCCCTACAGGCAAAGCCTCAGCCTGACCACCGGTCTCTCAGGGCCACTGCCCTCCTACACCCCAGTAATTCACAACTGCTGGCCTCCCTAGCCCTGGGCCCCTCCACGGGAGGCAGCAAGGGCAGCCGGCCTCAGCAACCTCACGACCCCCACATTACAGTTCACTAGAGGCCGCGTCTTGTGCCTCCCAGGCACAGGGACATGAGGAAGACAGGGCAAGGGGCTGCGGCAGAGCCTAAGGGTTGTCCTGGAGAGGTTCTCCCACCTTCCCATCTCCACACCATGACGGCCACCATCACATGCTGCTCCAGCCCAGACTGCAGCCGGCAGGGTTGGCTCATCAAGTGCCCCGAGTGACAGCCCACCCTACACCTTGTGGAGGACAGACCCACACAGGGGGGCAGGCACAGGGAACAGACAGGCTCTCGCCCCTGGGACGCCCTGGCGTACCTGGGGCCAGTCGCCATTGGGGAGCTGTTTTCCAAGCAGACACCGAACTCCCCTCTCCAGGGCCTTGACATCAGGATGCCTGGGGATGAGAGAGTCAGGGCCCCAGCTCAGCTGTGGGGAGCTAAGCCTTCTGCTGTCGCCTCCAGCCCCACCCTGCAGCCCCTGCCTCAAGGAGCTGCCCTTCTGCCCCCTGGAAAGCTGGAGTGCAGGCCTCAAGGACGTCAGAGCCTCACAGTCCTGCCTGCCAGGGACTGAGTGCTGTCCCTGAGCCACACCCTTGCAGCCCCCATCAGATGCTGCTGCTACTGCTGCTCACACCGACCTAGCCTGGGCTGGACAGGGTTTGAGGAGGATCCTCTGAATGGCTCCAAACCCAATACAGGAGCACAGGCAGGGACATGGAGTAAGCCAACATGTGGGTGTACGCATGTGTGTGCACGTCTGCACACGTCTGCACATTGTGCTTCTATGTGTACCACTGTGCATGTGTGCACATCTATATCTACATGTGAAGGAATGTATGTGTCTGCATGTACGTCTGCACCACTGTGTGTACATATCTACATGTGAAGGTGTGTGTCTGCATGTACATGTGTGTACCACTATGTACATGTCTGCACCGTGTACGTGTGTACATATCTACATGTGAAGGTGTGTCTGCATGTACATGTCTGTCTGCACCACTGTGCATGTGTGTATGTATCTACATGTGAAGCTGCGTGTCTGTGTCTGCACGTACATGTCTGTACCACTGTACATGTATGTATCTACATGTGAAGGTGTGCGTGTGTCTGCATGTACATCTGCACCACTGTGCACATGTGCACGTATCTACGTGAAGGTGTAGGTGTGTGTCTGTGTATGTGTCTGCATGTACATGTCTGCACCACTGTGCACGTGTGTATCTACATACAAAGGTTTGTCTGTATACGTGCCTGCAGGTATATGTCTGCACCACTATGCATTGGTGTGTGCATGCATGCATGTGCATCTATGAGCACCTGTGCATGTGGTGTGTATTCATCTGTGCGTACTGCTGTGCGTGTGTGTGTATATGCACATGTCTGCGGGCATCTGTGTGGCCATTTGGTGTGTATGCATCTGGTAGATGCATCTGTGTGTAGTGCTATGCGTGTGTGGATGCACATGTCTACAGGCATCTGTGTGTGCATGTGGTGTGCGTGCTTCTGTGCGTACTGCTGTGCATGTGTATGTATATGCACATGTCTGCGGGCATCTGTGTGTGCATGTGGTATGTGTGCATCTGGGTATATGCATCTGTGTGTACCATTGTGTGTGTGTGCATGTATGCACATCTGTAGGCATCTGTGTGCATGCAGTGTGTGTGCATCTGGGTATATATATCCGTGTGTACCGTTTGTGTGTGCACGTCTACAGGCAGCTGTGTGTGCATGTGGTGTGCGTGCATCTGGGTATACGCGTCTGTGTGTACTGCTGTGCATGTGTGCACGTCTACAGGCATCCATGTGTGCATCTGGGCAGACACACCTGTGTGTACCGCTATGCGTGTTGTGTGTGTGTGCACGTCTGTGGGCATCTGTATGTGCATGCAGTGTGCATGCATCTGGGCATACGCACCTGTGTGTACTGCTGTGCATGTATGTGTGTGTGCATGCACACGTCTGCGGGCATGTGTGCATGCACACGTGTGATGTAGCACCAAGCTGCATGCACGGGAAGAACTGGCTGCAGGGCCTGTGCTAAGCGCTACGGTGCCTTGGAGGCTTGATGCTGCCAGTCACTGCCAGGCCCGACAGGTGGCCCTCTGCCCACAGTCTTGTATCCCGCTCTCTGTCAGACTTTCCTTGCTTGGCTGCTGTCGTGCCCCACATCTAACAGATGAGTCTTACTGCAAGGCCTGCTCCCAGGACCTCTGCCCTGCAGCCCCCGCCCAGGCCAGCCCCATGCCCACCTGACGGCCATCAGCCCCATCAGGGCCCAGCACGTGCAGTGGATCTGGGACCCAGCGCTTTGCACATAGCGCCGCTGCTCACAGGACTCGAAGTCCTCACCCCAGCCGCCGTCCTCCATCTGCCTGGACAGCAGGAAGTCACAGGCCCGAGTGATCTCCACACAGGCCGCCCTGCAGGGACGAGGAGGACACAGGCACATCACAGGGGGAAGCCCAGGGTCCCATCCCAATGGGGCCACCCACAGCCTGCTCTCCAGGCCCACCCCTGCCACGTGAGGGTGGTCCCTGATGTGAAGTGTGGATGGTGACACCCCAGGGCTGTTGCGGAGACCAAGTGAGATACTCTCTGGACTCAAATGCCCATTGATGGGACAGGGTACAGTCAGTCGACAGCAAGCAAAGCTGAAGAGAAGACCTAGGCACGCCCAGGATGCTGGCCCACCCGTGCACCCACAGAGCATGCGGGCCCAGCACGGGGGTCCCCCAGACTCTGACCCTGTCCCCTGGGGGTGGGGAGCTGGGCAGACATAGGGAGGGGGCATGGCCAAAAGCGTTCTCCTCTGAGCAAGCCCTTGGCTCAGCATCTTTAGCGCAGATGATAGGGCTGTCGGCCCTGAACAAGGAAGACATCCTGTTCTTAGCCTCATAGCTCATATGTTTTCTGGAATATGGATCTTAGCTTGCTGTTTAAAAATGTAAAAACTCCCCCAAAGCCAACATCAAAGGAGCAAGCAGTTGTGCTGGACTGCCCTGCTGTGAGTTCCCTGTTCCCTACCCAGTGACCTTGTGGTGCTCCTGAGAACCACTTACCCGTCCTGGTATATGTGCCCCATGCAGGCAAACGCTTCCAGCCCAAACCAGGTGCCATACGTGAAGCAGACCCCCCAGGAGCTAGACAGACAAGGGAAAAGGGGGCGTCTACAACAGGATTCTGTCAGCTTGTTGGTGTGCCCTCCGTGTAAGAGGGGGTGACTGCCTTCGGCAAGCCACACTCACTCATAACCCCAGGTTATGAGTGGAAAATGGAACCACCCAGCCCAGACCTCAGGGTCAGCTCTATCTGTGAAAACACCAACCAGACACAAATAAGAACAGCTGGAGTGAAAGAAATAAAGAGGTGGTAACCCCAGAGCCACAGGGGCAGTGTTGGGCAGCCCGGGCATCCAGCACACATAGCAGAGCCACTTCCAGCTGCATAAGTGCAGCAGCTTCAGTCAGGGCCCAGGTTCACACAGGAGCTGTCAACCAGAAATTCACTGGCTGGCACCTGCTTCCAGGTACATTCCTTACCTGAAGGCTGTATGTGAGGCAGAACCACTTGATCCCTGGCTCACTCACCCTTCCCAGGAGCCATCAGCCCTCTGCGTCCGCCGACAGAACTCCAGGCCCTGCTCGAGGGTCTCCCTGGAACACAGCAGATTTGCCCATGAACATGCCAGCAATGTACTTCTCCCAATTCCACCCAGACCATAATCTCAAAAGAATGAGCGTGGCCTCCATTAAAAATCATTAAAACTAAATAGTTCAGACTAGATACAAGAGTTCAAAGAAGACACAATTACAGGAGGTGAGAAGCAAACTGGCAGAGTTTAGGAAAGAAACAGAAGAAGAAATAAGGCTTTGGAGATGAACCCACATTAGAAGTAGCTACAGATAGGATCAATATTGAAAACAATGCCAGTGACACAGGCTTGAGTCAATCATACAGAATAAACTAAATAAGGAAAGAAAAAAAATCCATCAGAGAGAAAGTGACAGATTTGGAAGACAAAGGAGGTTCATCAGAAGTCTAGCTGACAGACTAAATCAGTGATCAAAAACCTCCGAACAACAACAAAAAAAGTCCTGGACCAGGTAGCTTCACCGGGGAATACTACCAAACATTTAGAGAAGAACGGACACCAATCCTGTGTAAACTCTTCCAAAAGATAAGGAAGGAAGGAATACTCGCTAATACATTCTATGAAGCAAACAAAATGCTGATACCAAAACAAGACAAAGACACCACAAGAAAACAAGCCGATATCCCTTATGAACATAGATGCAAAAATCTTCAAAACCAGCAAACAGAATCAAACAGCATATTAAAAGAGGCATACACCACGACCAAGTGGGATTTATACCAGGAATGGAGGGGTGTTCAACATTAGAAGATCGTTCAGTGTCATGTAGTGTAATGATACATTATATTGGAACAAAGGAAAAGAACCACATGATCATTTCTGTGGGTACAGAAAAAGCATTTGATAATGCCCAACACCCTTTCTTGATGAAAACTCTCAAGAAGATTGGTTCAGAAGGGAAGTTTCTAATATGATTCGGGACATATATAAAAAACCAACAGGCAATGTTATACTTAATGGAGAAAGATGCTTAATTGACTACAAGACTGCCCACTCTCACGACTTCCATTTAATATTGTATTAGAAGCCCTAGCCAGAGCAGTAAGACAAGAAAAAGAAACAAAAGGTATCAAGATTGGAAAAAATAAATGACATGATCCTATATATAGAACATTCCAAAGAGTCTGCAAGAAAGCTTCTAAAGCTAATAGAGAAATTGAGCAAAGTTACAGGATACAGAGTCAACAAACAAAAATCAGTTGGATTTCTACACACCAGCAGTGAGAAATCTGAAATGGAAATGATTCCACTACAACAGCATCTAAGAGAATAAAATACCCAGGAATACATTTAAGCAAGAATGTGAAGAACTTATACAACAAAAATTATAAAACACTACTGAAAGAGATTAAAGATTTAAATAAATGAAAAAATGCTGCACATCCTCGAGTTGGAAGACTTAATATTGTTAAGATGTCTGATGGTTAAGGTTGTGTCAGCTTGGCTGGGCCATGATTCTCAGTGGTTTGGCAGTTATGATGCAGTTTGGCAGTTGTATGATGATGCAATCACTTCCATGATGAGATCTGATATAACGTGATCACCACCATGATGGGATCTGCTGTGAGCAGCCAATCGGCTGAAAGGGAATTTTGTTGGGGGTGTGGCCTGTATCCAGTATAGGTGGACTTTCTGGCAAGGCGTGTGGGCTTTTGCTCACTCTGGATCCTGCAGCTGGCTCCTGTTCGTCTGACCTCAAGCTCTTGGAATCTGAGCTAGCAGCTTACCAGCTGTCTTGCCTGCAGGTCTTTGCAGCCTGTGATCAAGAGCCCTGCTGTCTTGACCTGCCAATCTTGGGTTCACCAGCCCCTGTGGCTACCCAAATCAGAAGAAGCCTCAAGCCTGACCCACAGACTTGGGATGTTCCAACCTCTATAACCATGAGAGTCATCTCCTTGAAATACATATATATATATTTATATAATTTACTGGTTTTGTTTTTCTAGAGAAGCTAGCCTAAGGCAATCTCAATACTACACAGTGATCAAAAGATTCAAGACAAGCCTAATCAAAATTTCAATAGCTTTCTTTATAGAAATGGAAAAAATAATTCTCAACTTTATATTGAATGGCAAGAGGCTTCGAATAGTTAAATATTGAAAGAGAACAAAGTAGGAGGACTCACACTTTTAAAACATATTATACAGCTACAGCAATCAAAACAGTCTGGTATTGGTATAACGACAGACACATAGGCCAACGGAATAGAGTCCAGAAATAAACCCACACATCTATGGTCAACTGATTTTTTTTTTTTTTAATAATTTTTATTGTGCTTTAAGTGAAAGTTTACAGATCAAGTCAGTCTCTCACACAAAAACCCATATACACCTTGCTACACACTCCCAATTACTCCCAATTACAGCCCACTCTCTCCCTCCACTCTCTCTTTTCGTGTCCATTTCGCCAGCTTCTATCCCCCTCCACCCTCTTATCTCCCCTCCAGGCAGGAGATAACAACATAGTCTCAAGTGTCCACCTGATCCAAGAAGTTCACTCCCCACCAGCATCCCTCTCCAACCCATTGTACAGTCCAATCCATGTCTGAAGAGTTGGCTTCGGGAATGGTCCCTGTTCTGAGCCAACAGAAGGTCCGGGGGCCATGACCATCGGGGTCCTTCTAGTCTCAGTCAGACCATTAAGTCTGGTCTTATGAGAATTTGGGGTCTGCATCCCTCTGCTCTCCTGCTTCCCCAGGGGTTCTCTGTTGTATTCCCTGTCAGGGCAGTCATCGGTTGTAGCCAGGCACCATCTAGATCTTCTGGTCTCAGGATGATGTAGTCTCTGTTTCATGTGGCCCTTTCTGTCCCTTGGGCTTGTAATCGCCTTGTGTCCTTGGTGTTCTTCATTCTCCTATGATCCAGGTGGGTTGAGACCAATCGATGTATCTTAGATGGCTGCTTGCTAGCGTTTAAAACCCCAGATGCCACTCTTCAAAGTGGGATGCAGAATGTTTTCTTAATAGATTTTATTATGCCAATTGACTTAGGTGTCCCCTGAAACCACAGTCCTCAGACCCCTGCCCCTGCTACACTGGCCTTCCAAGCATTCAGTTTATCCAGGAAACTTCTTTGCTTTTGGTTTAGTCCGATTGTGCTGACCTCCCCTGTATTGTGCGCTGTCTTTCCCTTCACCTAAAGTAGTTCTTAACTACTATCTAATTAGTGAATGCCCCTCTCCCACCCTCCCTCCCTCCCCCCTCTCGTAACCACAAAAGAATGTTTTCTTCTCAGTTTAAACTATTTCTCAAGTTCTTGTAATAGTGGTCTTATACAATATTTGTCCTTTTGCAACTGACTCACTTCACTCAGCATAATGCCTTCCAGGTTCCTCCATGTTATGAAATGTTTCACAGGTTCCTCCCTGTTCTTTATCGATGCGTAGTGTTCCATTGTGTGAATATACCGTAATTTATTTATCCATTCATCCGTTGATGGGCACCTTGGTTGCTTCCATCTTTTTGCTATTGTAAACAGTGCTGCAATAAACATGGGTGTGCATATATCTGTTCATGTAAAGGCTCTTATTTCTCTAGGA
Source organism: Loxodonta africana (assembly GCF_030014295.1). NCBI lineage: Eukaryota > Metazoa > Chordata > Mammalia > Proboscidea > Elephantidae > Loxodonta > Loxodonta africana. The sequence continues at coordinate 228,724,014 of NC_087343.1, forward strand.
TATATTCCAAGGAGTGGGATTGCTGGATCGTATGGTAGTTCTATTTCTAGCTCTTTAAGGAAGCGCCAAATCGATTTCCAAAGTGGTTGCACCATTTTACATTCCCACCAGCAGTGTATAAGTGTTCCAGTCTCTCCACAGCCTCTCCAACATTTACTATTTTGTGTTTTTTGGATTAATGCCAGCTTTACTTGTCAGAGTGAGATGAAATCTCATTGTAGTTTTGATCTGCATTTCTCTAATGGCTAATGATCGTGAACATTTCCTCATATATCTGTTAGCTACCTGAATGTCTTCTTTAGTGAAGTGTCTATTCATATCTTTTGCACATTTTTTAATTGGGTTATTTGTTTTTTTGCAGTATCATGTAGATTTTAGAGATCAAGCGCTGATCAGAAATGTCACAGCTAAAAACTTTTTCCCAGTCTGTAGGAAGTCTTTCTACTCTTTTGGTGAAGTCTTTGGATGAGCATAGGTGTTTGATTTTTAGGAGCTCCCAGTTATCTAGTTTTTCTTCTGCATTCTTAATAATGTTTTGTATACTGTTTATGCCATGTATTAGGGCTCCTAACATTGTCCCTATTTTTTCTTCCATGATCTTTATTGTTTTAGATTTTGTATTTAGGTCTTTGATCCATTTTGAGTTAGTTTTTGTGCATGGAGTGAGGTATGGGTCTTGTTTCATTTTTTTGCAGATGGATATCCAGTTATGCCAGCACCATTTGTTTAAAAGACTGTCTTTTCCCCGTTTAACTATTTTGGGGCCTTTGTCAAATATCAACTGCTCATATGTGGATGGATTTATATCTGGATTCTCAATTCTGTTCCATTGATCTATGTATCTGTTGTTGTACCAGTACCAGGCTGTTTTGACTGCTATGGTGGTATAATAGGTTCTAAAATCAGCTAAAGTAAGGCCTCCCACTTTGTTCTTCTTTTTCAGCAATGCCTTATTTATCCGGGGCCTCTTTCCCTTCCATATGAAATTGGTGATTTGTTTCTCCATCTCACTAAAGAATGTCATTGGGATTTGGATCAGAAATGCATTGTATGTATAGATAGCTTTTGGTAGAACAGACATTTTTACTATGTTAAGTCTTCCTATCCATGAGCAAGTATGTTTTTCCACTTATGTAAGTCTCTTTTGGTTTTTTGCAGAAGTGTACTGTAATTTTCTTTGTATAAGTCTTTTACACTTCTGGTAAAATTCATTCCTAAGTATTTTAATCTTCTTGGGGGTTACTGTAAATGGCATTGATTTGGTGATTTCCTCTTCGATGTTCTTTTTGTTGGTGTAGAGGAATCCAACTGATTTTTGTATGTTTATCTTGTATCCCGATACTCTGCTGAACTCCTCTATTAGGTCAACTGATTTTTGACAAGGGTGCTGAGTCCACTCAATGGGTAAACAAAAATCTCTTCAATAAATGGTGCTGAGGAAATTGGATTTCCACATGGAGAAAAATGAAACAGGATCCATACCTCGCACCACACAGAAAAACCAATTCAAAATGGATTAATGACCTAAATGTGCAAACTAAAACCATAAAATTCTTAGAAGAAAATGCAGGGGCAAACCGTCAGGCCTAGCTTTTAACAACAGATTATTTAATAACAAGAACACAGCAAAAAAAAAAAAAAAAAAGATAAATGAAACTTCATAAATGTTAACTTTTGTTAATCAAAGGATTTTGCCAAAAAAGAAAGACAAGCTACCAATGGGAGAATATTACCTTCAGAAACCGTATATCTGATAAGAATCTAATAAACCAAATGTATATAAAACTTTGGCAATGCAATGACAAAAAGACAAATAACCCAATCATAAAATTGGCAAAGAACTTGAATAGAAATTTCCCCAAAGAAGACATTCAAATGGCCACCAAACACATGAAAAGATGCTCAACATCATTAGCCATCAGAGAGATGCAAATCAAAACCACAATGAGATGCCATTTCGCTCCCACTAGGATGACTAAGATACAGAAGAATCCTGATCAAAAGGGTGAAAATGCAGAACAGAATTTCAAATTATCATGGAATCCAGCATTTCTGGACCCATGGAAGCTGGGTGAACGAAACCCTGAAACTAGTGCCCTGAGATATTCTTTAAATCTGAAACTTAAACCAGAAATATCCCCTAAAGCCTTCTTAAAACCAAACAATAGTTTAGCTTAAATAGTAAAGAATGTCTGATTAGAACACTGTCTTCTTTTAAAATCTATCTATATGGAATGATATTGACAACATCAACTCAAAAGGCTAGATAGGAAACTTATGATTAGACAGGAAACTTAGAAGGAACAACTTGGAAAAGGAGGGTGAGAATGGTGTACAACTCAAAAATGTTATCGATATCACTGAGTTGTACATGTAAAAACTGTTGATGCATGTTCTTCTGTGTATGTTTTCAACAACAATAAAAATAAAACAAATTATTAAAAAAAAAAAGTAGTGTAGCTGGCACCACTGAGGAATAACTTGGTTCCTGAAAAGACGAGAACAGAGGGACAAACAGACTCTAAGGTGCCCCCCGAGGCCTGACTGCTGGTGCTCACACCCATGTGAGCCCCCGCCATGTGAATCTCCCACATAAGCCACCCCCAGGTTAGCCCCCTGAAGCATGGGCAAGGCTGTGACTTCTTTCTAACCAAGAGAATCCGGCAAAGGTGATGGGATGTCACTTCAAACCAACAGAATATGGCAAACGCAATGGATACCATTTCTGTAACTATGTTACATGAGGCTGTGGCTTCCCTCTTGCTAGCAGAGTCTTTCGACTCTCTCCCTGGATTCGATGAAGTAAGCCACCATTTTGAGAGACCCATGTGGCAAGAAACCAGGGTGGCCTCTGGCCAACATCAAGGAACTAAGGCCTCTCAGACTGACAACTGCAACAAATGAATCCTGCCGACAATATCCATGATCTTGAACGCAGGTCCTTCCCCAGCCAACTCTCAGACGACACTCCAGTTCTGGCCAACATCTCAGCTGCAGGTTGGTATGGCCCTGAGTAGAAGACCAGCTCAGCTATGCCAGTTCCTGACCCACAGAGACAGATATAACAAACGTTTGTTGTTTTAAGCTTCTAAGTTTGTAATAATATTATTCCTCAGGGATAGACACATAATATAAAGAGTAAAGTATAAATAAATTAGCAATAAAAACAGTGATATAACTACAGAGATCACGGATGTTAAAAAGTTAGTAAATTAAGAAAACTTTATGCAATCAATATCTTTGAAAATTTAAACAATGGACAATCTCCTAGCAAAGCTAACTAATCAAAACTGCCTCAAGAAGAAATAGAAACCCTAAATAGTCCTATATATTAAAGATGAGTCAAAAATATAAACTTTTCCCAAAAAGAAAACTCTAGGCCTAGGAGCTTTTTAAGCGACTTCACCAAATTATCCAGAACAATCACTCGAATCTTATACGAACTCTTCCAGAGGTTAGAGAAAGGAGGGAACACTCCCTAGTTCATTCTAGGAACTCAACATAGCCTTTTCAACAAAACAGACAAGATGCTAGAAGAAAGCAAAATTTTCAGGCCCTCTCACTCATGGGCATAGATGCAAAATTCGAAATTAAATACTGGGCAACTATACCAAGTTAGGTTTATTCCAGAAATGCAAAAAGGTTTTAACATTAGAAAAACCTACAATAATCATCTATAGGTACAGAAGACAAACAGATAACCAGCTCAATAGAGAGGCAGAAAATTTATTTGCTAAAATTAAAACATTCATTCACAACAGAGGAGAAAAACACCTTAGCAAACCAGGAAAAGAAATTCCTTAACTTGAAAAAAAGGTAACTGCGAAAAACCTACAGCAAATACCATTTATAATGAAGAAATGTTAGAAGTGTTCCCCTTTTTATCAGGAAGCATGACGAAGATGCCACTATTCCCACATTTGCTAAGCAGAATACAGGAAGGCTTAGCCATGTAGTAAGACAAGAAAAACAAACTACAGGCCTACTGATTGGAAAGAAAAAAAATTCCACTTGCAAGTGACTGTTTACAGTGGAAACTCAAAAAAAATTTGAGACAATTCATTTGACTAAACAAAGTTTTGCAAAGTGTCTAGCTATCGGATCAAATCAAAAAATCAATGTGTAAGAACCCATGAGCTGATAATAACATATAAGTAAATAAATAACAGGTCAAATGAAAGCTTTCAGTAGAACACCAATTAATACATATGGAAGGAACGACAATCTTGCAACCATCGTTTGAATGATGATTCAGGCAAGAATCACATCAGATGCTAAAACTAATGGGTACAAGTGTGATGAGAAACAGGATATTTACATAGTCTAAAACTTTCTCCCCACGAAGAGAAAAATCAGTAACTTTACAGTAGAGAAACCAAGCAGTCATCACCTGAATCAACTGAACAGCTTCCTAAGATGAGGCCCCCAGAGATACCTCTTTTGTAATATTCCCGACAAAAATGCATGATTTCAAAACCTGAGTCTAATCATTAAGAACACCAGAAAGACACAAAGTGAGGACACTCAACAAAATAACTTGCCTGTATTCTTCAAAAATGCCAAGGTCATGAAAGACAAAGAAAAACTAAAGAATTATTCCAGGTTAAAAGAGATGAGGACAGGACAACTAAAAGCATCCTGGATTAGATCTTGAGGAAAAGAATTTGTTATGAAGGGATAACTAGGAAAATTTAAATAAGGTCTGCAGATTATTATTGATGTTAGTATTCTGACTTTATTATACTATATTTACATAAGAGATTACCTTTGTTCTTGAGAAATATATACTAAAGCATTTAGGGATAAAGGTGCAACAAGTTGCAACTTACTCTCAGATGGTTCAGGAAGAAAAAATATATGCGGGTACAGGAGGAAATATGATAAAGCAAATACAGTAAAATGTTAACAATTGAAGAAGCTGAGTGCCAAGTAAGCAGGAAGGTTGTTTCTTATTTTTTAACTTTCCTGTACCTTATAAGGGAGGATTTCAAGCCAGAGGAGTAAAGACGGAATATTCCATATATGTAGAAGTGTTAGAGTAACCGGTAACCCCAAACTATACCTCAAACCCTTCCAGATAAATTAAAAATTTTTTATAAAAGAAATAAAAGACTAATACATTTAGTTGTTTAAAAATTAAAAACATGTTCAAACTCCCTAAACAGATAAAAAGAGCAAAGAAACTGAAAAATATCTGACATATAAGATGCAGAAATAGGCTTATTGTGCTTAAATATATAAGCAAAGAAATTTTCATAGCAAAGAAATTCGCAAGAACGTGACTGAACATTTCATACAAAAAGACACAGGTATGATCTATAAATACCTGGAAAAAAATAATCTAGTTCAACAGTCTCCAAAGAAATGTAAATGAAACCAGCGATAAGTCTACCACGTTCACTTTCCAAACCAGCAATTTTCACCTAAGGACAACAGTTAATATACTTGAGGGCACATACTCTCCCGGGTCTGCAGGCCTTTGAAATGCTTCCAGCCCCGGACCATGAGGCTGTGCTGTATCCTGAATGGCAGGAGAAGGAACAGCAAAGGTGAGAATGCCTGGGCCCTGAACACACTGCCAGTCAGGGGCAGAGTGAGGAGTCAACCCAGGCCAGGGGACCCCAGAGCCCACAACGGCTCTAGGGAATAATACTGGCCATGAGCAAAGACTGAAGAGGATACGGGTCAATGTTAAAGCGGTAGTAAGTTGGAAAACAACCATGTAAGTCAGAAATGACCAAGAGACTCTTGAGGAGGTAAAATGGCGCACTGTGCAGCTATCACAGTCATATGGGAGAAGACCTCCGACTGAAACAAGAAGTTACCACCTGCTTCCAGAAACCTTGCCGGGTACAAACTGAGCGGCGACACCGAAGATACAGGCACGTGTACACATGTGTACAGACGATCATGAGATGTGGGGGAGCCCTAACAGTGGTAACAGACACTGCAGAAGCACAGTTAGGGAAGACTTACTTTCTCCTCTGCACTTTCCTGTATTTCCAAGCATCCTTAAAGAACATGCTTTACTTTATTGTAAACCCATTGCCGTCAAGTTGATGCCAACTCGTAGCGACCCTATAGGACAGAGTAAAACTGCCCCATAGGGTTTCCAAGGAGCAGCTAGTGGATTTGAACCATTGACCTTTTGGTTAGCAGTAGAGCTCTTAACCACTGTGCCACTAGTATTTTTTAAAAGATGACATGTTTAAAAAATAGTCACACACACAAGGCGAATTCTGTGATATACATCTGAGGACAACTCAAGCCCAGCAGAGAGGACCATAAATCAAACCACAAAGCAGCTTAGGGGCTGGGGACGTGGACAATTCTAGATATGTGTCGCCATCATCCCCCAGGGGGTCCTGTGTGCCAGGCCTGGCTGACAAAAAAATGAAGAACAGCACCCCTGGTGGCCCAACGTGCCTACCAGAACAAAATAAACCACTGGTCCATCTATAGGGCTTCCAGCAAAAACACAAGAGACTCCTCATGTTTCTGGAAATGAACCAATATACTCCTAAACAACCCATGGGTCAGAGAAGAACTCGAAAGACATTAGAAAATATTTTTTTAACTAAGTGACATGTCAAAACTTATTTACAGCCTTAAATGCTTACTTAAAAAAAGGAAAAAAGGATGAAAATCATTTATCTAAATATCCATCTCAAGAAGTTAAAAAGAGCAAGTAGAAACAAAATAATAAAGAGCAATAATTGATGGCACTGGGTGCTAGGTAATTGATGATACCTAAAATAAAACAAAAAAAAAACTAACTTGTTGCTGTCGAGTTAATTCCGACTCATAGTGACCCTAGAGAACAGAGCAGAACTGCCCCATAGGATTTCTAAGGCTGTAAATCTTTACAGAAGCAGATTGCCACATCTTTCTCCCGCAGAACAGCTGACGGGTTCAAACCACCAAACTTCTGGTTGGCAGCTAGCTGACTGCTTAACCACTGTGCCACCAGGGTTCCTTAAAACCCAAAATAAGTGCATTTTAAAAATAAAATAAATACATACTAGTTAGGATCGAAGCTTAAACGCAGCTTCCTTGAAAACATTAATAAAATTGTTAAGCTACTAATAAGAATGACCAAGAAAAAGAAAATGGGTCCCAACTGCTGGCCTCAAGAAGGAAAATGAGGCTGTCAGTGCCAGGTCTGCAGCATTTGAGACCAACCTGAGCAAAACTTTCTGCCAATCAATATAAAACTCAGTTGAAATGGAAAAACTCCCAAAAATCACACAAAAAGAAAGAAAACCCGTACAGTCCTATAACTAACTACGAAAGAAACCGACCACATGATTTAAAACCTTTCTTTAAGGAAAGCTCTAAGTCCAGCTGGACTCACCAGGGAATTTTCCCCAGCACTGAAGGAGGAAATGACGCTAACCTGACATACCCTCTCTGAAGAACGTACTTGCCAACTCACTTTGGGTCCAGCACAACCATGACAGGAGCTCCCAACAAGGACAGTTTAAGGGGGCAAAATTACAGACCAGTGTCTCTCATTGCTATCATTGGAAAAATCTTAAACAGAATATTCTTCAGATAGGATCCAGCAACGTATAAAAAGGACTGTATATCATGACCAAGCTGAGTCCACACGGGGCTTGGCATCCAAACCTCAAGCAGTATGATCAGAACAGAATAAGGGAGATTCTCTGCTGAGACTGCTCAGCAGCCTGCCCCATAACACAGCAGTTCTGCCCACGCACACGTCTCCCAGAAACGTGCACGTATGTGCCGAGGGGTGCTTCATAATAACCCCAACCTGAAAGCAAACCCCAGTATCCCTCAACAGAGGAGTAGATAAAGAAGTGGGGCCTTCTCATCCAAACACCTGTGGCAGTGAAAAAGTCAATCTCTGCTACACACGACTGCTGGTTAAATGTCACAGACGAAGTGGTGAGTGGAAGACTCGGGTGATCCCTGTATGTGCATGGGGCAGGGGGAGGCGGAGGAGCCCAGACGGCTGCTGAGGATGTCTGTCTGTCCGGATGCTGGTGACAGAAGTCATCAAGTCTTCACTCAGCGTTCGGGGACTTTGTACAGGTATTGTTTTCAAGAAGGACTTGCTGTAAAACCCCCATTTATTTGAACATAGGTGAAGTTGGAGGAATGTCTTTTTAAGCATTATTAAGGTGTGAAAAATAACTCATTTTTGTATTATTACTGCTGTTATTCCAGGCCCCAGTACACACATTTGGTAGATTTTAGGGCCAACAACTGGATTGAGTGACCCCTCCCCCGCAAACCTCTTCTGTGCATAAACGAGCCTCATCTACAGAATCTCTGAGACAGGCTACCACATTACCTACGTCAGAGGAGACCTGCTCTCAATTTCAAGGAGGGGGCAGCTAAAGGTTGGCCAGGGCTCCTGGCTCCCCTGACCCCGCCCACCCTGTGGTCCAGGAACTCACCTGACCCTGCCCTCACCTGACTCCGCCCACCCTGTGGTCTGAGAACTGCTCAGGGAAAAAGCCTCTCACCTGACCTCGCCTGTCCTGTGGTCCAGGAACTACTCAAGGAAAAGGCCCCTCACCTGACCTCGCCTGCCCGGTGGTCCGGGAACTGCGCAGGGAAAAGGCCCCTCACCTGACCTCAGCCACCCGGTGGTCTGGGAACTGCTCGTGGAAATGCTTCAGTGCCTGCATCACTGCTGAGGTGCACTCCACATACGTGTAGTCGATCATGATGTCCCCTGGGAGAGGGAGGCGCCTGAGCCCCTGCAAGCCCATGGTGAGCAATGCCCGGCCCAGGGCCCCCCAGGACACATGGACGAGTCACCAGTGACCTCCCCAGGGCCATGGCCACCAGTGGCAGAGGGGTCTTGCACCAGCACGGTGATTTGGTCCCCAGCCTGACTATGGGAGGGTACAGGATGAGGGGACTCAGCAGGGAGCTGCGTCGTGACCTACACTAGACCCCACCCCACCACCCAGGGACAATCTCCTCCAGGACTGCCTGCCTCACCCGGAGGAGGAGATAAAAACAGATCAGAAGGAGAGTGCAAGACAGCATCAACATAGCCAGGGAAGAACCCGCCTCGCCAGACCAGAGCAGTCCACAGGGTGGATGCCCGCAGACACACGAGTACCAGCCAGGACTCGGGACCTGACAACCTCCCGACCCCTCTCTGCACAGCGCCAGGACTCAGTGAGGGTACCTGAGACACCCAGCCCTAGGCAGGGGGCCCCCAGAGATGTGCAGCCTTCACTGAGAATGGGTCGGACCTCAGCTTTCCCCTCTAGAGAACAAGGTCCTGCACAGGGAGTTTGAGAAGCAGGGAATGGGGCCACCCTCATTTCAGGGCTACTGTGAGCCTTGGCCTGGGCTAGAAGAGGAGCACAGGGGCCGGGGGGAGGACTGTGGGGCTTGCGCCGTGCCCCACAGGGCTGTGCCCCCCCACTGGCTGCACACTCACCAAAGACCTCCGAGGGGTTCAGCAGCTCCAGCAAGCGCCCCCCACGCTTGGTCTCATAGGTGGAAAACCCTCCGTCAGGATTTCTCATGTTCAGCAACTAACCCAAGAGAGGCTGTCAGAACCCAGTGTCTTTTGGAGACGTGGCAGCGCTTCCCAGCAGTGCCAGGCCAAGGGCCACGGAGGGTGGAACAGGCGCTGGGAGTGTCCCCAGGTTAAACGGCGCCTGGTGCCCAGAACAGTGGGCTGCAAACTTCACCACCGGGCACTTAATGAGCGGTAACGCGCAGAGGCCATCCATGAGCTAGTATACCGCAGCGTCCAGTGTGAGATACGTGTGGAAGGGGACATGTTGAAAGGATTTTGCACAAAAAAGAACAGATGTGCTCTTTTCCTTAATTTCTGAAGGACCCTGGGAGCCACAGTGTGGGCGTGGCCACATTCCGGACCTCCACACGGGGTGGAAAATGGGGGCTACCTGCACCTGCCCAGGGCCACATGCAACATCGGGCCTCCATGGCATAGCTAGGCTCCCAGTACCCATATGGAAGGAAGCATGAGGACAAGCTCATCCCTCAAGGCCCGCACCCCTCTGAGCCACCGGTCTATGGGGACTGCTGGAGAGCGGAGGTGCTGTCCTCCCGCCTGCACCCCCTGAGCCGCCGGTCTGTGGGGCCTACTGGGGAGCGGGGACACTGTCCTCCCGCCCGCACCCCCTGAGCTGCTGGTCTGTGGGGCCTGCTGGGGAGCGGAGGTGCAGTCCTCCCGCCCGGCCGTGCCCTCACCACAGCCACGGCATCGTATAGCCTCTCGAGGGGCACGTGCTCGGTGATAAAGGGACACTTCTCCTGCAGGAGGAGCACTGACTTCAGTCCCTCCGCCGTGCAGTCGGCGACAATCCAACCACAGTCCCGAGTGCTGAAGGGGAAGCCACCCTGGAAGCAGAGCCCAGGCTGAGCAAGTGCCACCTAAGGCCACCACACCAGCCGGGCAATGCCTCCAGGGCCCCGGCCACACGGACCCCCATGGCCTGGTCCTGAGAAGCTGGGCCACCAACACTCTGCCTCCCTGTGTCCCCACTCCAGTTGAGCTTGCGGCTCCATGGTTACCGAGTGTTTGCACCTCCCCAAAAGGTACAAGCACACATGGGTGTGTACAGATACATGAACCTGTGTGTTCAAGGACCACGGGCGCATAGGGAGACATGTATCAGGGTGACCACACATGCAGGTAAAGGTGCACTGGCACCTTGGACGGGCAGACATCTACCTTGTTCATCTGGCGGTAGTATTTCTGGTAGTCAGGGGGATTGTCTGGGATCTAGGCAGCATCACATGAAAGGAAAAAAGACGTGTCACCACCACCATCTGGGGGATGCAGGGTTGGGGGGAGGCTTAAGGGGAGGGGCCGAGGGCAGGGGGAGGGCGCTGCCACTCAGCCCCACAATGGATCACCCCCACCAGGTCCAGGTGTGAGCTGGACCAGGCTAGAGGTGACACAGGCCCCTGGGAACCTCAGCAAGTGCTGCTCATGAAGACACAGGGCCTGAAGCAACTGGAGGAGACAGAGGAGAGGCAGAGCGGCAGCACACAGGCTGCTGCCACGGGGCCAGGTTGGGGCGGGCAAGGGTGGGGACAGACCAGGGAAGGACTGCGTGGAACTGATGGCCTCACCTGTGAGATACGGAGGAACCTGTGTGCTTGCTGTAGGCAGGATTCGAACTCAGGTCTGTGGTGCGCATCAGCCTGGGGGAGAGCAGGGCCAGCTGACACCCACAGCCTACCCGCCTGGTCTTCTGCAGGGCCTAGACCCTCCTTTGGCCTGCCCAAGGATGGCAATCCCAGACACTCGGATCCGTGTGCTTCTCTCATGGTGGGCGGGAAACGGCAGGTGGCTGGGGGCTGAAGGGCCTGATGCTCACTGCATCCTCTCCACTTGGGAACACACTTGAAGTGCCCACCACCATCAGCTCAGAGCAACGGGCGCCCTGACCCCCAACCCTGGCCTCCTCCGCCTGCATCCAACACCCCTACTCACGTCCCAGCCGGGCCTTACCTCCCCAACTTGGCTGGACCTGACAGTGACTTGGTATGCCCTCCAGGACAGCTGAGAACATCTCAAACCCAACACACAACCTACAGCTCCCCATCCCCCACTCGGGCAAAAGACCCCAGGGTCCCTGGGACTCAGTGCCACTGTACACCCACACTCGGCCCACTGGGGCAGCACCAAGCTTGGGTGATGTAGTGGTGTGTGTGGGAGTCGGCAGAAGCCAGTGAGGGGGGCCCAGGACCCATACGGATCAGGACCCTGCCCCTGCCAAGCCCTGGAGACCCAGTGAGTAGAGGACTTGAGTAGCAAGGGGCGGGGTGGGCACACTGGCAGGGTGTGTTGGGGGGTGCAAGGGGAGGGAGCGTGGGGCTGTGCACAGGGGCTGACGGAGAGCAGCACGTACCTCCAGGAAGGCTTGGATGGCAAACGAGGTGTCCCAGACCTGTGAGCCGTTGGTGCCCTGGGTGCAAACAGGGCCACTGTAACAGGGCGGCAGCATGTTCTCCCCCGCCCAAGTCTGCCTGACAGGGTCTGGTACTACTGGGCAGGGCGGCAGCTTGGGGAAAGAGGGGACCTAGCCAGATGGCAGATCTGGCTCTCAGCTCTGACCCCCATGTGGGGCAATGAGGACTGTGGAGTGGGCCGCCACTCTGGGATCACTTGGTACAGCAGCTCAGCCCACACTAACGGTGGAGAAGAGGACAGAGAGTTAACATCCAGAAGTGGCTCGTGTGAGTGTGGTGCCCACGCCCAGGGACTGCCTGCACCTCACTAACTACCAGAGGTCCTTTCTAGCAGGGCGCTGAGGGAGACGTGTCTCTCATTACACGTGGATACGCTCTGTTAGAGGAGGAGGATCTGAATCTGAGACAACGCAATGCAACATAAAGAGGGCAGAAAGGGCTGCCAGGGCAGGCTGCTCCCCGTCCGCCAACCCTCACCCCCGCTCAGTGGTCCGGGGCCTACCTGCATCTTCATGCCATCGAGACCCAGCCTGTGAGGAAGAGCAGACGCATCAGAGAGCTGGAGGACAGGCCCCCTGACAATTCAGTTCCTTCTTGGCGGCAAATCTCTGATGCAAAGACAGCCTCACTGGCTCCATAGCCCGGAACCCCTGGTCACAAGCACTCTTCCCAGACCCCACAGCACCGCAGCCCCCGTCCTGGGAGTGGACACAGGGGCCCTCCTGTAGCCTTGCCATGGTGTCCCTGCCAATAGCCTGCAAGTGCACATCCAGGCTGGGTACTCACCAGAGGTAGTCAGGGATCCTGTCCACATGCTCCTGGAAGGCAGGGGAGGCCGCGCCGTCCACATGCCACCGCACCAGCATGTTGACGGTCTTGGAGATCTGCAGACACGCAGTCAGCTTGGACACGAGGCCACCTGGGCCCCATGCCGCAGGCCTGGTTGCCCAACAGACATCCACCCCAGGGAGAGTGGCCAACAGGCTGGCCGGCAGGAGACCACGGGGCGGCAGGTGCGGGGTCTGTGCAGGCGGGTGAGGAAGCATAGGGCAGCAGGCTAGGAGACCATGGGTCGGTGGGCAGGGCCAGGGATCAGAAGTCCCACACTGCAGAGCTGTGACATGCTCTGAGTAGGGAACACAGTCCCACCCTGCAGAGCTGTGACATGCTCTGGGTAGGGAACACAGTCCCACCCTGCAGAGCTGTGACATGCTCTGGGTAGGGAACACAGTCCCAGCCTGCAGAGCTGTGACATGCTCTGGGTAGGGAACACAGTCCCACACTGCAGAGCTGTGACATGCTCTGAGTAGGGAACACAGTCCCACACTGCAGAGCTGTGACATTCTCTGGGTAGGGAACACAGCCCTCGGGGCATGCATTAAAGAGATCGGTCCAGGCCAGAGGGCCATGGCGGGGGACGCAGGGACCAGCCAGTGCTCCCTTTCCTTCTCGGGTGGAATGTCCCAGAGCCCAGGCCTCCTGCTCAGGGCCCCTGTTGAGAGAGCTCAGCAGTCAAGGCCCATGGAAACCACATTTCTAGCTCATCTTTAGTCCAGAAGCATCTCATGTTGCATTAAACTGAAGCCCGCAGGCTCCTGGTCATAGCTTAGGGACGTAGGGACACTGCCCATTGGGTCAGTTATGATTCAGGCCCTGTCAAGGGGACACAGAAGCGGGTCAGGGCACGAGGCTCTGGGCAGCGTCCTCTGAGCCTCTGCAGGCCCCCTGAGTCTAAGTCCTAAGAGTAGAACAGATAGTAGGCTATGTGGGGCAGTGGTGGGGAGGGAGTTACGGGAGAAAAGGCAAGCCCTCCCAGCTGGCCAGAGCGAGCTCAGAAGTGTCATGAGGGGTAGTGTCCAGAGCACCCTCAAAAGACCAGATTTGGTGGTGGGGATGGGGCGGGACCTAGCTTCTCGAAGCTGAGGTGAAGGGAGGGGGGCATGTGGGCAGAGCCGTGGGGTCAGGGGGCACCGCAGGGTCCCTCTCCACCACCACTGTGAGGTGCACTAGATGGTGCTAGGCTGGGGCCCCACACAGTACCCTGGGAGGCTCGGGATACCCCACCCCATCGGTGGAGGAGGGGCCCGGGCTGGGGCACCGACCGGGCCGATGCTGATGCTCTTAGTGAAACGGTCGTCGGCGGCGATGTGCTCGTACAGCTTCTGGATGGCGCACTGCCGCAAGCTGGTGCTATGGTGGCGCTCATACAGATTGAGCAGCACTGGGGCCAGAGGGGAGAGCGTGTCAGCAGACCCACACCCCGTGCTGTGTGAGGACAGGCTGGCCCTAGGCAGCACTGGGCTCCCTCAGTTCCTCCTCTGTCCACCTTGTCTCTGTCCCTGCACTCCCGCCTTCCCCCTTCCCCTCCCACCTGACTCAGGGTGTGCTCATTGTGGCCCCCACCCCACTCAGGTCTGCTGCTCCGAGCGTTCCCCACCACCCCAGCTCCCGGTGTGAGATGACAGGGCACCGTGAGCCAAGCCCTGGGCAGCTGCTGTCAGCCTCGGCAGGCAGCTCCCTGTGTGAGTGGACAGGGCCCTGTGAGCCAAGCCTGGGCCAGGTGCCGTCAGCCTGGCAAGCCAGCATTCCCCAGCTCCACCACAGCCCGGCTAGGGGAGCTGCTCAGAGCACAGGGTGAGCGGGCGAACCAGGAGGGAGCTTCCACCCACACCCCAGCCAGAGTGGGTCAGCTGGAGTAGTGGGGGCAGGGCAGCCACACTGCCTCCGTGTAGTTCAGTGGCCTTGTGAGGAGATGGGCTGGAACGACCAGAGAGCCCCACCCTGCCAGGCCAGAGCCTTTCCTGGCCTCTCCCTTTGGAAACAACAACCGTGCTCCTCAGAGGTACACCCACACCCTCACATGGAGTCATGCTCAGGCATCCGGTTTGCTGGATGTAAGAAAATGACCAGGTTCCCATCCCTCCTTACAGGGCTGAGGGACTGCCCCGTCCCCCTCCATCTCCCCGGTATCCACCCTACATGGATAGGCATGCAGCCAGGGACACCAACCGAACACGGCATTGAGCAGCCAACTGTGCGGTGTGTATATGTCCTCAGGTGCCACGTGGTTCCTCTGTGCTGGCCAGTCGATGCTGGCGAAGTCCTCAGGGTACAGCTCCTGTGGGGACACGGTGCCTGAACCATGGGCGGGAACACAGAGCCTGCACCCAGGCACTCACAGCAGGCAGACAGACAGACCTGTGTGCCAACACTGAGTGCAACCATGCCCTGGGGGAAGGACACGCCCCAGCTGCCAGCCCCTGGGTCACCTCACCTGGCCATGGCCCTCTGATGGCCATGGCAGGGCCAAAAGGCCAGCTCGGCCTGAGCCAGTACTGCTCTGAGGACTGTCTCAGCTCCAGACCCAATGCAGCCCTTCCATTCATCTTCTCCCTCTGCCACTGCCCCACCCCCTCCCCAAGATGGGCCTGCACAGCTCACGTGGGGACCCCTACTGCTCTCCCCAGGGAACCCCATGGGGGGGCATGTCCCTGTGCTGTGGTGGGGGCTTACCTGCCGCAGGCTCTGCACCAGCGGGTCCTCAGCAGCACAGCTCAGCCGCGTGGCATAGCAGTAGCTCATGGGAAGGTAGACTTGCCGACAGTGGCACCAGATGGTGGAGGGGTGCGCGGGGGCCCACTCAGGAAACAGCCTAGGGGGCAGGGGCCGGTCACGGAGTCCAGTCCACCACCTGCCCACGACCACAATGTCTGGGGCCTTAACATGTGGACTGGGTGCAGCCACTCCCCCAGGCCAGCATGGACCCAAAACCTTATAGCCACACCCTCACAGAGCAGAGGGCCGACCCAGGGCAGCACAGTAGCCCTTGCTCAGTTGGAGTCTCAGACCCTAAAGCCAGACCTGTCTGTGGTCTCCTGGTCTGGTGACAAGACATGTCAGCACGGGGCTGGGGCCCACGGGTCTCTGCACCACTGGGCAGCATTTCTGGCAACCCAGAACTACAGTACTCCACAAGAAGTTCATACAGAACAGGGGACTATTGTGCCTTCCTCCCAGCCTGAGTCTGACATTATGGCCGCTGCCATGCTGCCCCAAACCCCACAGGATCTGATAGTGGCATTGCCACGCTGGCATCCTCGCTCAGCTGGACCTGCACCTGCTTCCCTGCGGCCTCTGTATCTGGGCTCGGCTGCTCCCTCAGCTTCCCAAGGGCCCACCCGCTCCCCTGATAAGGGGTGTCAATTGTGGGTCAGGGTATATGGGGGCTCTGGTCCTCCATCCTGGCACACCCACCCTGGGCCTCAAACCAGCCCTCCTCAGATAGCTCAGCCAAGTCCACTGTCCTACCTCTGGTACTCCCACGGCTGTTCCTGCCAGTCATCTAACTCCCTACCCAGCACCCCTCACTCGGACAGCCACAGACATCTCCCCCATCCTTCCCTGCATGGCCCTCCAGGTGGACACCTCTGCCTGCCCCTCTGCCACCTCAGCATCTGCACCTGTGCCCTCCCCGTCACCACCATGGGGTACAGAGGCTCAGTCTCATCTCCTGACCAGCCCCTCCACCCTGGCCACCACCCACAAGTCATATATTGACCCAGGAGCAGGCCCCAGGCAGCTCCCAGTAGGGGACCACCTCTGCCCTCATGGCTCGCAGGGGAGACCCCAACCTGCCCTCATGGCTCCCAGGGTACCCCACCCCGCCGAGGTTCAGGGATGTCTCCTGCAGGTGCGAGGCTGAAAGACCTGGACGCACATGGTGTCTCCTGGGGAGACATCCATGGGGCCCATCAGATATTCACATATCAAAAGACACTGGTTACGGAAGCCAGGTAATGAGAAATTATCACGAACTTTGCTGCTTGTATAAAAAGCACTGAGGTTCTATTTTTAACCAATAAAAAGTCTTAGCTACCAAAAAAACATTCCAAAGTGTCCATGGGTGAGGTGGATGTTGGACATATGGATTAAAATTCTCCAGCAGAAGAGATGGGCAGAGAGCAAATGGCAGCAGATGCCTAGATACTGATGCTGCGAGGGCTGTGACACTCCCTTCTGCCTCCACCCACCGCGAAGGTCCTCACAACTGGGAGGCACAGCCATGCATGTCCCCTGACAGCACCCCGTGGCCCCGCCATCAGCCCCAGGGCCCCAGCTGACCTGCACACAGCTGACAGCGCTGTTCTCAACACCTGTCTTGTTGGCCTGTGGGACCTCCTGGGCTGCCATCCCACCCCACCCCACCCACAGGGCCCACTCATCCCCTGTGGCCTCACAGGCTGGGCAGCATCAGGAAGCTGAGCGGGAGCAAGCACATGATCGCCGCCTGAAAGCAGGGACAGGAGGACCATGCTCCGTCACTCTCCCATCTGAGGGGGCAACGGCATGGGGGTCACACGTACCACATCTCTGGGAACAGGCTGTTGAGGCCTTCCCAGCTGTACACGTTCAGCACAGCCAGCCAGAACTTGCCCCAGGATGGGATGAGCGTCGCACCACCTGGGACAGAGAGGAGACCACGTCACCAGCTCTAACCAGCAACCAATCCTGCAGACACCATGTGCTCGCCGGCTGTGAGCCCTCTAACCCCCAAGAGAGAAGGTTCCAGGGCCCACACACACAAGCAGCCATGCTGTTTGTGAGACTTCACCTGTTCAGGTTGTTCACAAACTGTTAATGAGGTAGAACAACTCCCACCAGGTCTGCAATGACAGCCTCCTTCTCTGCGCCTTTCCCACTGTGTCAGCTGGAGGGCGCCCTTCCGTTCCTCTTGTGCAAAAAACTCTTTGTACCAAAGTGACATGAACCATGACCCAGCACAGTACAGCCGGACGTACCTTTCTTGTGAAGGATGTTCCGCGCTCGCACCACGTCAGGGTCGTCAGGCCCCACACCTAGAATCCTTAAAGACACATAGCTGAGGGCCGTCCCAAGCACAGTAGACTTGTCCTCAATGTGCCTGCAAACACAGAGAGGTGGGTAGGGAAAATGAAACTTTGTATTGTTCTACGGAACTAAACAAAGTACTCAGAGAAATTTCCTCGGAAAAAATAGAAATGTTGAAAACAGAGTTTTGAACCGATTCTTCCCCGGCTCAGTCATGGCCAAGTAAGCGAAACCAGAACAGACTCGAATTTTTCAAAATTTGGGTGAACTGGAATGATAACCAGAATGGAAAAAATTAGTTCGAAGCCCTGGAACAGGAGACTAGGAAAAGCCGTAGTAAGCCCTTTCAGGAGCCTGATGCGGGAGACCGAGTTATTGGCAGGACTGTGGAGAGCAACATGCATTCAAAACACCAAGGTCGACTGCCATCTTGGATGGGGCACCGCTGTTTCCAACTCTGCTCAAAATCCCATAGGCAGGGGACTTGGTTGCTATGCAACGCATATGCTGCCCTTGTTTTCTAACAGGGAGACTTAAGTTTTTAGCAGGGCTTCAACCTGTGATTTTTTCCATTCTGGTTATAGTTTTGGTTCACCCAAATTTTTAAAATTTGCATCTGTTCTGGTTTTATGACTTGGCGATGACTCAACTAGGAAAAACCGGATCGAAGCCCTGATTAAAAGTCTTATGCTGACATAATGTGACAACACAAGAGTAGCCACTGTCCATGATCATATGCCTCCCAGGACCATTAAGCAGACCCAAGGCCACCCAGGCAGAGCCTGGTCAGCTGCATCTGCTGAATACTTCCACTGTGAGTTACCAGATCTAGTCCCAAGGGCAGCTATGCAACCAAGGTCAGTTCATCACCAGAGCAGCCAGGCATACAGGCACGTACACACACTTGCACTCACGTGCACCCATAGCTGCACACATGCACAAACATGCGTGCACAGTGAACACCTCACATACCTACATGTAAGTGTGCACACATGCACACACACGTACATAGGCATGCGCACATGTGAGTATCCATATACAGTGCACCTGGGTGCATATGCACATGCAGACACACGTAAGTACATGTGCATGTGTGTACACCCAAACACGTACCTGTCCCACACACCGGCACACGTGTGTACACGAATACCTGCACTTAATATGTACCTGCCACACGCACCTGACACATACACACGTGCGCACACTCCACACAGCTTGACACATACACATGTACGCACTCCCACACACACGCACACATGCCTGTGCTCCCAGACGCACACGCTGACACAGTGTGGTGCACTTACAGGCCCCAGCCACCGTCTGGAAGTTGCACTGACCGCAGGTACCGCACAATCTCTCCTCTGTATCCTGGCGGCAGTGGGATGTGGGCCACGTGGCACGTGATCAGGAGGCCTATGAGACAGAAAGGACTGTCCTCGCTGGAGCAGACGTGTAGCCCTGCCAAGCCCAGACCACTCTCCTCTGAGGAGGTCCCACCGCGGGTTGTCCCTAAGTGAGCATCTCCCTCGTCCCTGAGTGAGCATCTCCCGCCACGGAAACAACCCCAAGGCACTTCCTCCCGGACCCAGCAGAGACTCTAATAGCTGGTCCTGGAGCAGCAACAAAACCACCTGTGACACTCCCCCAGAGCCCCCAACAGCCACACCGCAACCCAGGACAGTCTAGGGTCAGAGAGACACCAAATCTCACACAGCGCCTCAGGGAACCACCCCTGAGGACCCTGGGGAGTTTTAGGTGGGTAGCCCACAAAGGGCGACTTGGGCCCTGGTCTGACCCCTGCCAGGGAAGAAACGGCCAAATGTCACCAGTGGTCCCCCTGGGTCACCTCTGGGCCAGGGTTAACACTTACTTGCTCATCTCTGTTTTTCTGTTTTGTAAATTTTTTATAATAAGCATATACCTTTTCAAATGGGGAGGGGGCAATGAACATCCTTCACAAAGAGCATTCCCTCCATGCCCCACCCTGGCCCTTCCTGACACAGAGGCCCTCGCCACTAGCCCCGCACCCCTGGCACAGGCAGCACAGGACGTCAGGGGCCTAACGGATGCTCCTGATGCAGACACACCCCTGGGAATGAACATCCAGGCCCAGAGACACCACACAGGCTCACAGGAAATGCCATCCCAGATGGACCCCGCTCTTCTTTAAAGAGCATTCTTGCCAATGAGCAAGAAGCAGCACCACCTGCTGGCCTGTAGGTCTTGGGGGTCAATGGCCACTGAGCCCCACGGGTGGGCCCCAAGAACATACTCATGACAACGGCCACAGACACGTGTTAACTCAGGCAGCTCCTCCCACTCCAACCATCCCTAGGAGGTGGGTACTGTAAGCACCCCCACTTTGTAGGCAAGGAAGCTGAGGCACAGTTGGTGCATGGGGGCTGGGCTGGGTGGTCAGAGCCCTCACATGACAGGGGAGGGTCAGTGTGCACAACACCGCTCAAGAGCGCGCTGCTGACGGCCCACACCCACAGGAGGCTGTCCACACGGAGTCATGACCCTGCAAACACTCCCAAATTGAAACAGGGGCTTTTCCAGCAGGGGCTGTCAGGCCTCACTAGAGGAGCATGCAGCCTTCACAGCAGTTCCTGACGCACCCAGAGCCTGTCCACGAGACAGGCTGTCCAGAGTCCAGAAAGGGCAGGCCTCAATGGCAGTCAAGTGCTGAGGGCCTGTGAGCTGACCCGAGCAGCAGCTGTCACTACACAGAATGAGGCCATCCCCAATGGTAGTGTGCTCACCACGCACCCACTGTTGCACTGGGTGACCCTGTCCCACAGGTGGGGCAGCCAAGGCTCCTGATGAGGCCAGGAAGACTCCTGGGAACCATCACAATAAGCCCTGGATGGGGACAAGGGAAGAAAGAGCTCTCTGGCCTGTCCCCAAGGCCAGACTCATGGCCCTGTAGAAGACACGTGCCGCTGTTGAGAACAGGAGGTGGCAGGCCCAAGTCCAGCTCAGACGCCAGCGCTGCCCCCCCACTGGTTGTGTGGCTGGAGCACACGTGTCTCAGTCTTCTTGTCTATATGATGGGGGCTGTTCCAGGCCTGGATCAGGGCTGGGCACATGGTAGCACTATGGGAGCATCTCTGACATGCCACATTCCCAGGTTAACCTTAAGGCCTCATGCAGCCCCACACAAAGTCCCAGCAGGCTCTACTCTGGGACTCAACTAGGTCTCGACAAAGGCGATCTGGATGAATAAACTGGCAGACCCAGGCAAGGAAGTTGTGGAAAAGAAAAGCAACGAAAGGGTATTAGGACTTCAAATCTCCTATAAAGTTGTAATTCTTACCACAGGCGCAAACCTTTGTTTTCATAAGAATTCAGGACAAAGAACCAGTATGATCACAAGTCTCGGGGAAAGGTCCTTCTGCACAAACACTTGGAGAGAATCTCCATCTTACCAGACATGTTCCCAGGGTCCAAAATTCCCTTGTCCTGCCAAACCACTCCAGTAGCCTGTGGCCAAGCCACAACCCTGGTGCAACTGCCATCTGAACCTGCCCTGCTGGGGTCCTGCAGCCACTCCCTTCAAGGTGACATCTGGCTCTGCAAGGACCTCTCACTCTCTGCCCACCCCTGCCACCTCCAAAGTCTCAGTGTAGGCTGTGGCTCACCTGGGGACCTCTTCCCAGTCTGTGCTGGAGCTCAAGAGCCCTCTCCCTGCTGACACAGCTCCCCAGCACCCATCACCCCCATACTGGGCTGGGCTTCTGGGGCAGGGCCACAGTCTCAGCAGCCCAGGATACCAACCAGCGCAGGCAACCTTCCCAAACCCTTTCCATGTGAGTTACTGAGTTTTCCCCGAAGAGCCAGGACCACGCCAGGCCTGGAGCCAAGGAGGCCACAGGGTGGCCCCAACCTCAGGCCCTCACAGCAGAACAGAGAGGCCCCATCCTACCTGGCAGAAGGAAGAGTGGGCCACCATAGTCACCCGCCCAGTGTCCATCCTCAGCCTGCAGCCCCGCATAGAACATCATCCCATTCAGAGCCCCCTCCTGTGCTGTGTGGGCTTTGGGCAAGTCCTTGAAGAAATTCTTCTGCAAAGGGAGAAAAAAAGCAAGAGCTGAGAGACCAAATTATAACAGCAAGCAGAATTACTTCAAAAGTTTCAGGTGTTTCAGTTCAAAGTCTGAACCACTTTGATGAAACCAGGACCACCTCGGCAAAGCAAAAAGAACACTTTCATGCTGTCGAGGTTTTGCTTTCCATTCAATGATTTGCTAATTTCTTCACAGCCTCTCCAAGAAGTATTTAAGAAACAAACCAGGTGTCCTCAGAGCTTGGGGTAGGACACCGACGCCCACCCAGCCTGAGACTCAGGCCTCTCTCGGAAAGGCTCAAGGGACAGAAGGGGCTCCCCTGGGAAGGGGTGTGATCAGGGCCAGGGCTTGGCAGGGAGATTCATTCACACCAAACACCCTTCGATCAGCTGCGCCTCTTACAAGAGAGCGTAAAATCTTCTCAAAAAAAAAAAAAAAAAGGATCATGAGTTTCTTTTCGTAAGTGAAAGCAAAATTAGGAGCATTTTTGCAACTCTCCTACAAATCTAAAACCACTTCAAAATAAAAGGTTAAAAACAAAATTAGAGCATTTTCTCACCTGTGCCTTAGTGATGAATGCACTGAAGCAAGGGGACCACCCAACTCACGCTTTGTCTCTGACTCAGTTCCCGGGGAGGCGGCCGTGATTACCCAAGGCGACGGCCAAAAGCCACAACTCCCGGGGAGGTGGCCGTGATTACCCAAGGCGACCGCCAAAAGCCACAACGCCTTGTGGTCCCACGAGGTATTTTTTTTTTTTAATAATTTTTATTGAGCTTTAAGTGAAAGTTTACAAGTCAGTCTGTCACATATAAGTTCATATACACCTTACTCCATACTCCCACTTACTCTCCCCCTAATGAGTCAGCCCTTCCAGTCTCTCCTTTCCTGACAATTTTGCCAGTTTCTAACCCTCTCTACCCTCCCATCCCCCCTCCAGACAGGAGACGCCAACACAGTCCCAAGTGTCCACCTGATACAGGTAGCTCACTCTTCATCAGCATCTCTCTCCTACCCACTGTCCAGTCCCTTTCATGTCTGATGAGTTGTCTTCGGGAATGGTTCCTGTCCTGGGCCAACAGAAGGTTTGGGGACCATGACAGCCGGGATTCCTCTAGTCTCAGTCAGACCATTAAGTCTGGTCTTTTTATGAGAATTTGGGGTCTGCATCCCACTGTTCTGCTCCCTCAGGGGTTCTCTGTTGTGCTCCCTGTCAGGGCAGCCATCGGTTGTGACCGGGCACCAACTAGTTCTTCTGGTCTCAGGATGATGTAAGTCTCTGGTTCATGTGGCCCTTTCTGTCTCTTGGGCTCTTAGTTGTCGTGTGACCTTGGTGTTCTTCATTCTCCTTTGACCCAGGTGGGCTGAGACCAATTGATACATCTTAGATGGCCACTTGTTAGCACTTCAAAGTGGGATGCAGAATGTTTTCATAATAGAATTTATTTTGCCAATTGACTTAGAAGTCCCCTTAAGCCATAGTCCCCAAACCCCCACCCTTGCTCTGCTGACCTTCAAAGCATTCAGTTTATCCCGGAAACTTCTTTGCTTTTGGTCCAGTCCAGTTGTGCTGACCTTCCCTGTATTGAGTATTGTCCTTCCCTTCACCTAAAGTAGTTCTTATCTACTAAAAAAAACCCAGTGCTGCCTTATCTACTAACTAATCAGTAAATAACTCCCTCCCACCCTCCCTCCCCCTTCTCATAACCACAAAAGAATGTGTTCTTCTCAGTTTACACTATTTCTCAAGATCTTATAATAGTGGTCTTATACAATATTTGTCCTTTTGCATCTGACTAATTTCACTCAGCATAATGCCTTCCAGGTTCCTCCATGTTCTGAAATGTTTCACAGATTCGTCACTGTTCTTTATTGATGCGTAGTATTCCATTGTGTGAATATACCACAATTTATTTAACCATTCATCCGTTGATGCAAACCTTGGTTGCTTCCAGCTTTTTGCTGTTGTAAACAGAGCTGCAGTAAACATGGGTGTGCATGTATCTGTTTGTGTGAAGGCTCTTATTTCTCTAGGGTATATTCCGAGGAGTGGGATTTCTGGGTTGTATGGTAGTTCTGTTTCTAACTTTTTAAGAAAACGCCAGATAGATTTCCAAAGCGGTTGTACCATTTTACATTCCCACCAGCAGTGTGTAAGAGTTCCAGTCTCTCTGCAGCCTCTCCACCATTTATTATTTTGTGCTTTTTGGATTAATGCCAGCCTTGTTGGAGTGAGATGGAATCTCATCGTAGTTTTAATTTGCATTTCTCTAATGGCTAATGATCGAGAGCATTTTCTCCTGTATCTGTTAGCTGCCTGAATATCTTCTTTACTGAAGTGCGTGTTCATCTCCTTTGCCCACTTTTTGATTGGGTTGTTTGTCTTTTTGTGGTTGAGTTTTAACAGAATCATATAGATTTTAGAGATCAGGCACTGGTCGGAGATGTCATAGCTGAAAATTTTTTCCCAATCTGTAGATGGTCTTTTTACTCTTTTGGTGAAGTCTTTAGATGAGCATAGGTGTTTGATTTTTAGGAGCTCCCAATTATCTGGTTTCTCTTCGTCATTTTTAGTAATGTTTTGTATTCTGTTTACGCCTTGTATTAGGGCTCCTAACGTTGTCTCTATTTTTTCTTCTATGATCTTTATCGTTTTAGTCTTTCTGTTTAGGTCTTTGATCCACTTGGAGTTAGTTTTTGTGCATGATGTGAGGTACGGGTCCTGTTTCATTTTTTTGCAAAGGGATATCCAGTTATGCCAACACCATATGTTAAAAAGACTATCTTTTCCCCAATTAACTGACACTGGGCCTTTGTCAAATATCAGGGGTTCGTATGTGGATGGATCTATATCTGGGTTCTCAATTCTGTTCCATTGGTCTATGTGCCAGTTGTTGTACCAGTACCAGGCTGTTTTGACTACTGTATAATATGTTCTAAAATCAGGCAGAGTGAGGCCTCCCACTTTGTTCTTCTTTTTCACTAATGCTTTACTTATCCGGGGCTTCTTTCCCTTCCATATGAAGTTGTTCATTTGTTTCTCCATCAGATTAAAAAATGTCATTGGAATTTGGATCGGAAGTGCATTATATGTATAGATGGCTTTGGGTAGAATAAACACATTGTCTTCCTATCCATGAGCAAGGTATAGTTGCTTGCACTAGTAGTTTGTAGTTTTCTTTTTATAAGTCTTTTACATCTCTGACAAGGTTTATTCCTAAGTATTTTATCTTCTTGGGGGCTACTGTGAATGGTATTGATTTGGTGATTTCCTCTTCTTTTTGTTGACGTAGAGGAATCCAAGTGATTTTTGTATGTTTACCTTGTAACCTGAGACTCTGCAGAATTCTTCTATTAGTTTCAGTAGTTTTCTGGAGGATTCCTTAGGGTTTTCTGTGCATACGATCATGTCATCTGCAAATAGAGATAATTTTACTTCTTCCTTGCCAATCCGAATGCCCTTTATTTCTTTGTCTAGCCTAATTGCTCTGGCTACGACCTCTAGTACAATGTTGAATAAGAGCGGTGATAAAGGGCATCCTTGTCTGGTTCCTGTTCTCAAGGGAAATGCTTTCAGGCTCTCTCCATTTAGAGTGACGTTGCCTGTTGGCTTTGTATGATGCCCTTTATTATGTTGAGGAATTTTCCTTCAATTCCTATTTTGCTGAGAGTTTTTATCATGAATGGGTGTTGGACTTTGACAAATGCCTTTTCTGCATCAATTGATAAGATCATGTGGTTTTTGTCTTTTCTTTTATTTATATGGTGGATTACATTAATGTTTTTTCTAATATTAAACCAACCTTACATACCTGGTATAAATCCCACTTGGTCATGGATTATTTTTTTCATATGTTGTTCAAGTCTATTGCGTGGAATTTTGTTGAGAATTTTTGCATCTATGTTCATGAGGGATATAGGTCTGTAATTTTCTTTTTGTGGTGTCTTTGCCTGGTTTTGGTATCAGGGATATGCTAGCTTCATAGAATGAGTGAGGTAGTATTCCATCATTTTCTATGCTTTGAAATACCTTTTGTAGTAGTGGTGTTAACTCTTCTCCGAAAGTTTGGTAGAACTCTGCAGTGAAGCCGTCCGGGCCAGGGCTTTTTTTTGTTGGGAGTTTTCTGATTACCTTTTCAATCTCTTTTTTTGTTATGGGTCTATTTAGTTGTTCTACTTCTGAATGTGTTAGTTTAGGTAGGTAGTGTTTTTCTAGGAATTCATCCATTTCTTCTAGGTTTGCAAATTTGTTAGAGTACAATTTTTCGTAATAATCTGATATGATTCTTTTAATTTCAGTTGGGTCTGTTGCGATGTGGCCCTTCTCGTTTCTTATTCGGGTTATTTGTTTCCTTTCCTATATTTCTTCTGTCAGTCTGGCCGATGGCTTATCAATTTTGTTGATTTTTTCAAAGAACCAGCTTTTGGCTTTGTTAATTCTTTCAATTGTTTTTCTGTTCTCTAATTCATTTAGTTCAACTCTAATTTTTATTATTTGTTTTCTTCTGGTGCCTGATGGATTCTT
Source organism: Loxodonta africana (assembly GCF_030014295.1). Taxonomy (NCBI): domain Eukaryota; kingdom Metazoa; phylum Chordata; class Mammalia; order Proboscidea; family Elephantidae; genus Loxodonta; species Loxodonta africana. The sequence continues at coordinate 228,750,396 of NC_087343.1, forward strand.
CTGTTGCTTGCTTTCTATTTGTCCAAGTTATAGGAACAGTTCTCTGATTTTGGCTCTTTCTTCTTTACGTATGTGTGCATTTATCGACATAAACTGACCTCTGACCACTGCTTTTGCTGTGTCCCGGAGGTTTTGATAGGAAGCGTTTTCATTCTCATTGCATTCTATGAATTTCTTTATTCCCTCCTTAATGTCTTCTATAACCCAGTCTTTTCTGAGCACGGTATTGTTCAGTTTCCAAGTATTTGATTTTTTTTCCCTGATTTTTCTGTTATTGATTTCCACTTTTATGGCCTCCACAAGGTATTTTTAACAAAAATAAATAAATAACTATCACAGCTAACTTTCCAAAGCTCCCTGCTGGCTCCTGGAACTCCTAGCTGGGGAGAGGGGGTGCAGGCAGCCTCCTGGCCACTTCCCAGATGTGAAGCAGCCATAAGCAGGTAGAGCCACTTACTGTGTCCAATCCCAAGAAATGGGCTTCCAGTCCAGTCTGCGCTCGGCCAGGGTCTTCATCTCCTCGGAAATATTTCCATCTCTGCCTTCCCTCCTCATTGCTAAGGCGCCAGCGACTGAGGTCAGTGGCAGATTCTGTTTTATAGGGCCCCCCTCTTCGGCGCAGACACCTGGGAACAACAGTGCTCAGGTAAATAACCACCCTGCCTGTTCTTCACTAGATTGGAGCCCAGATGCAGGAATGAATGCCATCACAGGGCCTGGCCCTCCACCCTCCTGCTCACACGCCCACCATGTGGCAGGGGGTTTCCCGGTGGGCAGCCTGGGCAGAGGCACAAGGAGTGTGCCTGACTTCTCTACAGGTTCTGGGAGCAGCCAGACTCAGGGAATCTGCTGCCATCGCTCCAGCCCTCCTCTCCTGGCCAGTAGTGGGTTCTACTCAGCCCCCCAAGAGCACCTTCACGTCCTGAAGACAGGCCTGAGAGGGCCCCACCTGCCCTTGATAGAGAAGGTAGAGGAGAGGCCAAGGCAGCAGGTGATTATCAGAGGCCACTGAGGTGTGCAGGCCAACCTTCTCCCTGCACCAGTGCAGATGGTACCTACAGAAAACCCACCATCACAACAATTGTCATGTGAAGTCATGACCACTAACCCCAGTGGGTCCTCAGCACCACCAGGAAGCCTGTCCCATGCCTCTCCACCTTCACCTGGCCTGTTTCACTGGGATCACAGCCCCATACACCTGTTGCCAGCCTCCCCTGTTACCATGGAGAGACATCACACTCCAAGCCAGGAGCCACAGGTGGCAGCCCTCTGCCGCTCAGGGACATGCCCCAGGAATGCTCCCCTGGGTCCCCTTAATCACCATCTTTGTCTACTTACTGTTTTACTCCTGACAGCTTACAAGTACATGGTTATTTCTTTCATCTTAGAAGCAAAAACCCTCACTAAGCCACTTCTGCCTCTAGCTACTGCCTGGTAGGGGAAAGGTTTGCCTGTACAGGCTGCCAAAGTAAAGACCTTGGGCCCAGCGCATTCTCTGAGGAGGCTGGGAATTGGGTCATTGTCTCTCCCAGCCCCCTCCCCCCCAGTTCCTTCTTCTTATTGGAGAAACTTTCCTTCTGTTCTGGGCACACAGTAACTTTCTGTCTCTTGTCTATGCATGGGTACCATAGGGCACCTGGCCGACCCTACTTCTATATCTGTTCCCTCCCAGTGCCCTCAATGTGTTCCATGCAGGGAGGAAACGGGCCTCTCCAGTCTTGGGGCACAAGAGTGGTGGACGCATCTGCCGTGCACCGGCCTTATGCTGGGGGATCCTGCTGGCCAGGGGAGACCAGTGCCCACTGGTGAAGCTATCTTGCTCTGTCTCATATCTGCGTGAATAAAACCTCAGTCTATGCATAGTGGAGTATATCTTTTGCTGGTGACCTTGAATGCTGGTCCGACACTGCCCGTTTGTCGGCTCACTCCCCAGCAAATCTCTTCCGGCTTGGGGACACCTCTGTATCCATCTCCTCCCTTCCCACTCCCGCTGGGCTCTCGTCATCGCCCCCATATCCAGCTCTCAGAACACCCTCGATCCTACTTCGGAGCACACAGACTGTCCCCCCTCGCCACCTCCACTCTCCCGCCCCCCGCCGGACACCAGGGCTCTGGTCACTGCAGCCTCTGCGGTGGCCTCTAACTGGTCCCTCGCAACAGCAGTGACGCCGGTGTGACCTAAACGGGTCACGTCCCAGCCCAGCTCACGGGGGGTACAAGACGTCCTCCTGGACCCCGGCCTCCCCGCCCCACCCCCCCCCCGGCTGGGAGCGCCCCTCTCTGGCCCAGCCGCCTGGACGCCCCTGTACAGATGCAAGACGCGGGCACCCTTGTGTGCACACGCCGGCCGCCGCCAGGCAGTGAGAGGCCGACAGACTCCCCGCGACTCCGGGGTCCTCGCTTTCGAGGACCCCGCCTCGGCCGGAGGGGCCCCGCCCACAGGAGAGACGCCCGGGGCTCCGCGCGGTGCGCTCGGAGCCGCCGGGCCGCGGAGTCTGGGACCAGGGACCGGCGGTCTGGGGGTCCGAGGGACCCGGGGCCCTGGGGTCCCAAGGGTCCGAAGGTCCCGGGTGCGGCGCGGGAACTCACGTGCCCTCCGTCATGATGCCTCAGAGCTATCGCCGCCGCCGCGCTTGCGGACTACACCCCAAGCCCGCCGCGCCCCGCCCCGCCGCGCCGGCCCCGCCCCGCCGCGCCGGCCCCGCCCCGCCGCGCCGGCCCCGCCCCCCGCGCGCTCTGCCAGTGCGCCTGCCTCATCCGAGCCGTAGAGCGAGATGGGCCGAGGCCCACGCAGCCAATCAAAACGCCGTGAGGGTGGGCCCGGGGCGCGCCGGTCCACCGTACTGATCGAGCGCCTGACGCCCCAGCGCAGCGGAGGGGCGGGGCCTGGGGGGCCCGCAGAGGGGCGGGGCCGAGGAGGGCGGGGCCTAGTCGCTTGGGGCCGGCTCCCGCCCCCACCTGCCACGGGCCAATCCGCCCCCTCCGCGGGGTCCCAACTGCACCAGCCGAGCCTACAGTTCACCCAGAGCCCTGGATGAGCCTGGAGGGCTATCCCCCGGGCCCCGCGGAGGGCCCTGTAAAGAGGGTCTGAGGGATGAGAGATTCTGGGTAGAGAGGCGCAGGTGGAGGGAAGGGCTCAGTGCACTTGAGAGTCCGGCGAGGGGCGGGCGGCGCGGGTCCTGGAGGTGGGTGGGTGAGTGAGGTGAGCGAGGGAGTGGAAGGCCAGGCTATGAGGTGAGAAGCCCCGGTGGGAATAAGAGAGGGCAGGAGAGGAAGCTGACCGGTGAGAGGGTGGTGGCCGAGGTGGGCTCAGAAGCCCCCAGGGTGACCCCCGGAAACTTGGGGCTGAGGAGAGAGCTGACAGCATCTGACTGGAGGAAAGGTTGCGGACGTGGAAGGGACTATAGCTAGAAGGCGGTTCTCCGAGAACCCACAGAAAGCCCCGGTGTTCCTACCTCTGCCCCACATAAGTCCTGATACCTGGTTACAACTGCCTCCTCAAGTGAGCATTTCTGCACCCACCCATATCCTACCCCCATGGCTCTTCCTATCCCAATTCAGAAGCCAGTGAAGACACAGCCATTAGACAAATGGAGGAGACGGCTTAGATCTGCAAGCAAGAGGGCTAGCTACTGCTCCACACCCAAATCAGGCCTGACCCAGAGGGACAACTGCAGCCTCCGGCCACAGAGCTGCCCTACAAGGTACCATGTGGCCAAATGCCAATGAGAAGACCCTCCTGTCAGCCCACAGACCCCAGAAAGGGTACCCAGAGGGGCTCAAGCACATTTACCCTATCCTTTCTCCCAAATTCACCAACCAGATAAGTCCCTCCACTTTTTTGGGAGCAGGAAGTTTTTTCTCCAGAGAAGTCCATCCATGTGAAAACATGAGGAGTAAGAATAAGGGCTCAGACTCTGAGTGTGGCCAAGCTAGGGTAGGAGAGAGGCTTCAATTGCAGAAGAGCTTGAGTTTTAGATTGAACTTATGTGTAAAATAAATTTTTTAGTATCTAAAAAAGAAGGGGAAAGACTATTAAACCCATCTGAGAATTTCCACAGATGATTATACAGGAAGTCATGAGAAAAAAAAAGTTACTCTCTGCTTGTACCCTACCAAGTCCAATTTATTCAATGAACCAGATAGAGAAGACACCAGGGTTTTTGGCCTTAGCAATTGGGCATATGGTGGTGCTGTTTACTGAAACAGGGAAGGTTTATGGGAGAAATCTGAATTTAGATTGGGGACAGAGATGCACATTAGACATTTGAAATTGAGGTTGGAGTTCAGGGGAAAGGTTAAGGTCAAATGATGATTAGATGCAGAATCCAGAACAAGAAAGCAAGCTGTGCCAGAAAGTCCATGTATATATTGGATGCAGGCCACACCTCCAAGGAAACTCCCCTTAAAACTGATTGGCTGGTCACAACAGATCACATCATGGAGGACGATTACATCATTACATAACTGCTAAACTACATCATTAATAACTGCCAAACCACTGAGAATCATGGCCCAGCCAAGTTGACATACAACCTTAACCATCACACCAAAGGATTCCTAGGATGGATAATGTAATGATGAAGGGGATCCCCAGGATGACAGCAGAGCCGCAGGCCCAGAGAAGAGCACATCCAGACTGAGGCAGGAAGACAGAGTTCGGATAGTTGTCTCCAAGAGAAACTGGAGCTAACACATTACCTAATGCACATGACCAAGGTGGAAGGAGCTTTACACTTACAGCACAGAGTTTTGGAAGAGTTAGTGATAGAAACACAGAAAACTAAGCAAATAAAAAGGTCAATTATTAACTCCAGGAAATATCAAGTTATACCTAAAGGAAATATCATAGACCATTAGAGGGCTCAGCAACAAACTGTATTCCTATAGTCATACCAAACTCAGGATGAGGGTTTAAGCCATCATTATGTAAGCTGTTGAGGAGCCTAGGAGGAGAGGAAACATACATGCAGGTGTTATGTGCTGCAGGGAGGCTAGTATATGAGAGCTAACTCATCGTCCTCTATTATGGCAAATCAGTGAATAATGTTTAAAACTATAATTAAAAATAGCATTATTTAAGCCTTGATTGATAAGTATGAAATTATTCACTGGTGGTCCCTAAATTCCTAAAAGAGTAGTGTTTGTTTCTGGGAAGCAGGGGGTGGCTGGTGGATGTGGTGGTGGTGGGATGAGGAAGTTTCCATCTTGGTGCTTATGTTTTCTCTGGGAGATAAGCAAGAATCTAGGCATATTGGAGCTTTGGAGAGAATGAGAAGATAGGAAATAGTTTTCTTGGAGAGATTACAGGCGGGAGATATCAAGTGACAAATGAAGATTGATGGTCATATTCAGCATCACCAAGTCCTATTAAAATCTCTGTATATAACTCAAAGTTATCTCCATCTCTACACAGCAGGTGCTAGGAAACCCTGGGTTACACCCTCTCACCCTCTTGGGCACACTCTCCCTGGCTGCACCCCTGCATTCCCTCCTCCAGAAATCCTGCTGGCTCCTCCGCCAGATCTCCCGACCCAGGCACGCACCCCGTGCATACCCTTCGACAGCTATCTTCATATACTGTTGGCTCAGGGTTTCTGTTGCCCTCCCAGTGTGAACCAGGCGGGCATGGTGGGGGTCCCCGCACCTTCTCCATCTCTGCGTCACTGACGTGTGGCACCTCAGAGACTGCGGCTTTGCTGAGAGAAATGAATGACAACCTGCTGGTGGGTGACTGTCTGAGATCACGAAAACAGAATAGCGACGATGTCTCCAGAGAGGAAATTGCGTATCATGCTGAGAATTGCAAGCCACCTCACTGAGCATCAAAATGGTTTATTTGCATGATTAAGAGTCACATTTCAGCAGGGCATCAAGCATATGAGAGGAACATTATTTTGGGTACGAGCAGGATCCCCTCTGGAGAGGCCCTCTGTCTCAGGTCAGGTGCTCAGATGTCCACCATGTCCAGCAGCACAGAGAGATGCAGCTCAGAGGCGGCCTCTTCCTCCCTTGAGCTCTGAATAAGCCTTTCCAGGTGCTTCAGCCGCTCGGTCAGAGACACACCCATCGCCTCAGATGGCTGCAGCTGTTCTCCTGTCCTTTTGTTCTATTTGAGTTAAAAAGAAAAAGTAGTTTTGGGAAAGCAATAAACCAAGACCTATTTTCTGTGCAGATGCTAGACCTGGCTCACATTACAAACCACTGGGCCCACCCGTCTTGGCATCCACGATGTACCTTCCAGCCGCCCCAGCACATGCAAGAACCAGCAGCATCCGCACATGGGGCACTTCTCTTCAGAGCCATCATGAACAAGTTCCACTGTCAATCATTCTTATAAGATATGATTCCCCACAGCTGCACACTCTTCTACCATATGAATCTATTGTAATTATTTAATTGGACCCCAGTTTTTTGGATATTTAGTTTGTTTTTGCTTTTATGCAGTATAATTAATGCTATGTTGAATACTTTCATTAATTTTGTAATTTTGTTCATTTCTGTTAATATCTGGTTTCTTTGGGGCAGAATTGGTGAGTCAAAGGGTATGAACATGTTTAAAGTATTTGAAAAGTAGAAACGGTATGTCACTATGGTTTGCTTTTCTCCCCAGGGATGGAGGGGCTTCCCACAGCCAGTCCAGGACTGACTTTGTGCCTGTCCAGCAGCACAGATCTGTAACGAAAACTGCTTTTGCTCCTTTCACCCCTGAAGGGAGGATGAGGAGGTGGAAAGGCCTTGGGCTATGGCGTCAATTGGGCTGGCTCTGAAAAGCAGCCCTGCGCTGCCCAGCCAGACAGCCTTGGTGAGGCCCTTGACTCTGAGCTGACCCTCCTGGCATCACACACGGGAAAGGTCAGTCCCCAAAGGGAGGCCCAGAGGATGGACAGCCTGCACTCCACAAACAATGCCTTCACTGCGCTCAGCACAGGGTTAGGATTCTGTTCAGCCCTCGAGCATGTTTCACTTTGATGCTTCATTCATTTCACAAGCAGAAACTCAGAATTAGTTCACTCTCTACAGCACTGACAGAATAAGCTCGAGAAAGTCTAAGCTAATAACCTGTGATCACCATAATGTCATACAATGAACCAAGATGTTCCTCTTTCCCCCAGCCATTCTCTCCGTCTCTAATGCTAACACAAATGCTAAGCATGCTCTCTCCTGACCTGTGGGCTTGTAGCTGTAGTTTTCACTGCTTGGATAGCCTGAGGCAGAGACACCAGAGTCTGAGGAAGGTAGAGGGGAAGGGAAGTTGAATCTGTAAATGCCTCCAAGTCTTCAGACAACCACTGCTGAAGTTGATCTTTAAACCTGAAACACAGGATGGTAAATTCAGAACCACCCAAGCACCAGAGAGCAAAACGTTAACTATCACTCACTTTTCTCCCGTATATACTTTAAATTTTTCAAAGCCTTTGATCTTCTTGAGGATAGGACTGTGTTACTTACATTACCTGAGAGGAAGCGTACTTTAGAAAATTTAATAACTTCCTTTTAGTTTATAAACCCAATTTAATGAGAAAGGTGGCATTGATCAAAAAACTTCTGCTTTTATGTTACTTGGGATTACTCATAATTCATGTTTTCTCTATTCAGCTTCCTTTGGTTCTATGCATCGTTGATTAATTCTTATCTCTTTATGGATTACCCAAATGTATGGATTGTTGCTTATAGTTTAGAACTAACTCAAAATAACACCCACTGCTATCTAACAGACTTCAAAGCTGTCCACCTCTGTGAACTCATCTTTCCGAGGAATCTGATCCAAACCACTTAAATGCTACAGACCTAGGAAAATCCACCTTAAAAAACCATGACACATCATTTATTCCTCCAACACTGTCTCTTGTGACCCCACTGAGTGTGAGGTGCTGAGGGACACAGTACAAACAGGACAGACGGAGATGGGAAGGCCACACGGGCAGTGGATGCTGGGCAGAGACCTGAAAGGGACGTGAGGTGACCCTCAGGGACATGGGGCAGGGGTCCAGGTGAGGGCAGAAAAGACCTGGCCACGCACGGGGACACGGGCAGAGGTCCACGTGAGGGCAGAGGAGGCCTGGCCACACACGGGCCTGGTGCATTCAGAGAAGCAGCAGCTGAAATGTGGTGGCAGGGGGTCAGATAGGAACAGAGACGGATTGTCTGGGGCCCCTGCTAGCTTGTAAGGAGCAGGCCTTTGATCCCAGGTGAGAGAGGATGCTTCATGTCTGAGAGGATCCCACTGGCTCTGCCAGGAAAAGGGCCACATCTGTGGTAGCAGTCGGAAGGAAGGAGACGGTGGCCTGAGTAGGCTGGCTGTCATGGAGTCATGACCAGTGGCCCGAGGCTGAGTGTGCTCTGAAAAGAGTTCACCTGACCTGCAGAAGACTGGATTGGGGGGGAGGGGCACGTGGCTTGGGCAGCGGGAAGGACTGCTGTCACTGAGAAGCTCAGGGCAGGAGGGGCTGGCCGGGGAAAACAGGGATCTCATCCAGAACACGTTAAATCTGAGAGGACTGTTAGACATCCCAGTGGAGATTCACGGAGGCAGCAGGACAGTCTCATCAGGAGTTCAGGAACTCTGGGCCTGAGACGTATGCTTGTAACTATCAGACACTGACACCATTTAAACTCCATGAGACTGGGCAAAATCACAGGCAGCAGGTGCCGATGGAGAAGAGAGGTGGTCTGGGAGGCAGCCGGGCTGTCAGGGTGGGAAGAGGCAGCAGAGGGGTCCCGGGAGAAGGCAGTGGGCAGCCAGGGAGTCGGGAACAAGAAGGAGGTGAGCAGATGTGGGACGCAGCAGGGTCTGGTACTTGTTCACTTGATGGTTTCCGGGGTTGGGCTGCGAGAATGGACATGGGGAGAAGGCGGCACCTGGGAGGCTGCGAGAGAGACGACTTCCACGTGAACACCGACAGCAGGGCCGGGGGTCTCACTGTTAGGGGAGCAGAACCATTGTGGTAGCCAGAGAGCGCACGGGGCTGGAAAGGAGCAAGGCCTCACATTGGGCACCAAGAGGATCCAGGATGGGGCGGACGAGACCTGGACCCACATGGCAGCTGCCCAGCTCAGGGCCAAGAGGCTGTCAGGTGTGGCAGGGGTGAGCTCTGTGGATGCCCCTCTTGCTGGAAAAGCATAGAGAAGGCTGCCAGGTGTGGCAGGGGTGAGCTCTGTAGACACCCCCTCCACCCCCTGCTGGTAAAGCACAGAGGAGGCTGTCAGATATGGCAGGGGTGAGCTCTGTGGACACCCCCCCTTGCTGGAAAAGCACAGAGGAGGCTGTCATATTTGGCAGGGGTGAGCTCTGTGGATGCCCCCCACCTTGCTGGTAAAGCACAGAGAAGGCTGTCAGGTGTGGCAGGGGTGAGCTCTGTGGACATCCCACTCCCCACCCCCCGCTGGTAAAGCACAAAGAAGGCTGTCAGGTGTGGCAGGGGTGAGCTCTGTGGACGCCCCTCTTGCTGGTAAAGCATGGAGGAGGCTGCCAGGTGTGGCGGGGTGAGCTCTGTGGACACCCCCCTGCTTGCTGGTAAAGCACAGAGGAGGCTGTCAGGTGTGGCAGGGTAAGCTCTGTGGACACCTCTCTTGCTGGTAAAGCACAGACAAGGCTGCCAGGTATGGCAGGGGAGAGCTCTGTGGATACTTCCCCTTACTGGTAAAGCACAGAGAAGGCTGTCAGGTGTGGCAGGGGTGAGCTCTGTGGACGCCACCCCCGCCCCTTGCTGGTAAAGCACGGAGGAGGCTGTCAGGTGTAGCAGGGGTGAGCTCTGTGGATGCCCCACTTGCTGGTAAAGCACAGAGTAGGCTGCCAGAGGAGAGCACAAGGGACGGAGGTGCTGGCCCGGAGGGGTGGGGGGAGTGCACGCAGAGGGCGGGAGGTGGGAGATACATTGCTCCCAGAGTGGGTGCTCCACCAGCAACCCCCATGCTCGCCCAGGGCAGGGAGGCAGAGCCTACCACATGCGTGATCCACAGAACATACAAAACTCACTTTGGACCATACACAAATTAAACTGATTTTAAATAAGACATTCAAAAACACGCTCTCCAGGGCACAACCTCTGTCCTCAGGGAGCTTCTACTTTAAGTGGGTCTGACTCACCTTCATTTTTAAATAAAATCTCATCACCATTACCATCGCTGGCCCACCTGCCCTCCCCGTCACCCCAACCTCATTGTCCTCCCCATCACCCCATTGCCCTGACCTCCCTGTCCTCCCCATTGCCCCATCCTCCCCGTTACCCCATCACCCCGACCTCCCCATCACCCCATCGCCCCATCACCCCATCGCCCTGTCCTACCCATCACCCTGTCAACTCATCCTCATCACCCCATCCTCCCCATTCTCCCTGTCACCCCGACCTCCCCGTCGCCCCACCCTCCCCACCTGGCTGTCCTCCCACCCTCGCTGGCACAACTGCCCTCCCCGCCTGACTGTCCCAACCCCTGGAGCAGTCACCGGACCCCTGGAGCAGTTACCGTCTCTCGGAGCATGAAATGGACCAGATAGAGCACATGCCCTGCAGGGAGCAGCTCTCACCTCCTGCTCTCCTCCTTCTCCAGGAGCAGGCTGCTGCACAGGCGCTGGGACAGGTGCTCCCCAGCCGAAGCACCACAGATCAAGTCCCCCGCACTGGGGGTGCCCCCTTCCCGGCCGGCCGCCGTGTTCCTTTCCTGCTGCAGGTGCATGTGGAGTAATGGAGCAGGGAAACGGCTAGCAGGAGGGTGGAGAGACTTGACCCCCGAGCTGGAAAAGCATGTTCTCAGAGTTACAGTCAGGAGAGTAAAGTAGGACCCTACCTCACCATCTGTGGGTGCCAACACTGCCGACACAGAGCCTCAGATGCTGCTTCCACCCCTGCCTGCACTATGCAGACCCTCGCCCACGCGGCACCACATCCTGCCTTCATGCCTGCGCTGCCAGAAGTTTCCACTGCCGTGAGGGCATGTCCACTCTGAACCTTCCGTCCCACCCAGAGTGACAAATAGATCCTCCATTGCTTCTAAACATGGGCAAGGCTCAGCTTTTAAGTGTTGTTCTTAAATCTGCCAGGAGTCATGTTTGCAAATGCAGGAAGAGGAAATCTGATGTTTTTCCTAACAGATGCATTAACCCACCACAGTGACGAAGAGCCCATCCTTCCCACTCATTTCCCACTTGACATGGACCCTGTCGCACACAGTTCCATTCTGGTCCAGTGGTCTATTTCTGCACTGCCACACAGTTTTAAATCCCATAGCTTTACTACATGTTTTGAAACCAGGTTGCACCAACTGTCCTTGTTCCTTTCTTCTCAAAGTTTTCCGTGATAACTACTATAGGAACTTGAGAAATAGTTTAAACTGAGAAGAAAACATTCTTTTGTGGTTACAAGAGTGGGGAGGGAGGGTGGTACAAGGGCATTCGCTAATTAGATAGTAGATAAGAACTACTTTAGGTGAAGGGAAAGACAGCACACAATACAGGGGAGGTCAGCACAATTGGACTAAACCAAAAGCAAAGAAGTTTCCTGAATAAACTGAATGCTTTGAAGGCCAGCGTAGCAGGAGCAGGGGTCTGGGGACCATGATTTCAGGGGACATCGAAGTCAACTGGCATAATAAAATCTATTAAGAAAACATTCTACATCCCACTTTGAAGAGTGGCATCTGGGGTCTTAAATGCTAGCAAGCAGCCATCTAAGATGCATCACTTGGTCTCAACCCACCTGGATCAAAGGAGAATGAAGAACACCAAGGGCACAAGGCGATTACAAGCCCAAGGGACAGAAAGGGCCACATGAACCAGAGACTACATCATCCCGAGACCAGAAGAACTAGATGGTGCCAGGCTACAACCGATGACTGCCCTGACAGGGAACGCAACAGAGAACCCCTGAGGGAGCAGGAGAGCAGGGGATGCACACACCAAATTCTCATAAAAAGACCAGACTTAATGGTCTGAGACTGGAAGGACCCCAGTGGTCACGGCCCCCAGACCTTCTGTTGGCCCAGGACAGGAACCATTCTCAAAGCCAACTCTTCAGACATGGATTGGACTGGACAATGGGTTGTGGGAGAGGGACGCTGGTGAGGAGTGAGCGTCTTGGATCAGGTGGACACTTGAGACTATGTTGGTATCTCCTGCCTGGAGGGGAGATGAGAGGGTGGAGGGGGTTAGAAGCTGGCAAAACGGACACGAAAAGAGAGTGGAGGGAGAGAGTAGGGTGCCTCATTAGGGGGAGAGTAATTGGGAGTGTGTAGCAAGGTGTATATGAGTTTTTGTGTGAGAAGCTGACTTGATTTGTAAACTTTCACTTAAAGCACAATTATTAAAAAAATTTTTTTTTTCTGTGATCATACAGCTTCTCATCCTGAAAAATTTTAGAATTAACTTATTTGGTTCCAGGGGAAGCCAGAAGGGTGCTTTCCTGGCTGGAAATGAGCTGACTTCACCATTTGGGAGTGGCGTTGTTACAGCTCCGTATCCTCCCCTCAATGCAGACCTGGCCTCACATACTAGGGGTTCAGCCTCCCGTCTTCCATGCCCCTGTGTGGTCGGCTTGCTGTGGCCATGGATGGGAACTTGCTATACCGCAGGCCGATCTCTCTGATCAGCCTGCTGGACCGTGAAATGTTGACAGTCTGACTGCTGATCATCTCGGACCAACAACGTGCTATCCAGAAACAAGATTTCTGCTCTCCTCCGACAACGCACCCTCCCTGCTCTACTCAGTCAGGGTCTACAGGACAATGAGGATGGCAGCGTTGATGGTGGTATCGCTCTGGGTCGAGTGCCGTATTTCTAACGTCTTATCAAGAAGCATAGTTTTGGGATAGTTTTACAGTGGATAGCCTTTTCAAGATAAGGACTTTCTCCCCCAAGCTCGACAGAGATGAGGAGTGGGCCTGGATTTTAAGAAATGCACTCCAGCCAGCACGTGCTCCCTGCGAGCTCAGCACACTGTGGCGGCCCTGCTGCACCCGCTCAGCATTTCTCAGCCGGGGTTATGGGTCACTTTCTCTCCCGGCTCTCCTGTCAGGCATGGCGTCGTATCGCATCACAGAAGACACGAGTGGCTCCAGGGCAGCTCCCGCTGCGCAGGGACAGGCTCTTCTGAGGGCCTGCAGGGCCTGCCCACGTGGGCTACACTCGCTGCAACCGACACAAATAAGCGTGAAGGTGTAGGGGCTCTCCTCTATGGGCTATGGTGGAGACACTACAGTTTGTCTCCTGGCTGCTGGGCCCAGCAGACACACGCACACGCAACACAGATCTCACTATCCCCAGCTGCGGGGACCAACAAACACACACACAAACAACACAGACCTCGCTGTCCCTGGCTCTGGGTCCCAGCAGACACACGCACACACAGATCTCACCGAACCCGGCTCTGCTGTATCTCCTTCTGCGTCTGGATTCTGGCTCGTTCCCATGACAAAGGGACTTCGTATTTTTTCAAATGGTTTTTAAAAAAGTACACACATATCTGACCATCTTCGCTCAGTGCTTCTAAAGAAACAACACAAAAGGAAACAGGAGAGGAAAACATCAGAAGAGCAAGGGGTGATCTCTTGACCTGTGCCTAAACCCACCGACCTCTCAGACCAGCTCTCTGGTTAACCTGAGCCCCACAGTTCCTGACTCCCAGGCCCACGCCAAATTTAAGTGCCCATGGCCCACAGTCCTGCCTACCGAAGAAGCCACAAGCTGGGCTACTTTAGGGAGGCTATGCAACGTGGGATGGACGGCCCTGCATCAGCACGGGACCCCAGTGAGTAAAGACCCTATCAGGACCTTGTCAGCCCTTCCCAGTGTTTACCCACCAGTGGTGCATCTCTGGCTTGAAGAAGGACCATCAGGACAGGTAGGGGGACATGAGAGGGAGGCACAGCACATGCAATAACAAGGATGATGACCTGGAGCAAGCTGCCCACCTGAGGCAATGGGGAGCCGGGGGGGCGCCCAGTCTTGCAGCTTGTGGTCAATGCACAGGGCAAGGAAGTCGTCCCATGGGATCTCGGCGACCGAGGGCCCTGCTGCCTGGCCCGGTGTAGGGTTCCGGCTCCTCCACCTGCTGTAGGTCCTGCTGAGCAGGCTCTCCACCTGGGACTGCAGAACAGGCTGCGCCTGGCGTGAGTTAGAGATCTGCGATGCGTACTGGAGGACCATGGTGCAGACGGGGGCCCAGGGTGCTGGGGAGAGAGCACATATCAGCCGCAGGGGCCGTCTGCCCAGAACATGCTTCACGCTGCTCTGAGAAGGAGCCATGTGGGAAAGTTCCCGCTCTGATGCTGTAGCAGCACTCTGCCTCAGGGCTACAGCAAGGGGTGCCCCCTCCCACAAGGCTGATGGGGTTGTCCTGGCCACATGACTTGACCACTGGTGGGCACATCCCTCAACAGCACACAGTGCGTGCATTAGCCAAGGAAGGGGCAGCCTCCGAGCTGCTCCGGGCTCACACCAGGCCAGATGACCCGTGTAGTCTGAGTCCAAACTTGGCGCAGAGACCGCATGACAGCAAAGTGGCATAGCCTGGCCTGAGCAGGGCTCCTTGTGAAGAGAGGGGACATGGACGCCGAGTCAGCACTGAGGGCCGGGCCACACAGAACTGGCGGCCGTGCTCCTGCCTCCCTTGTCTGCCTGTCTGGTCCCAGTGACCAGCTATGGTTTCAGATACCCCATGAGCCTGGCACCCCTCCCGGAACCCTCCACCTCCCCTCTAGAGCTAAGCATGTCAGTAGTGAGGGGCCAACCAGTGCCCACCCTCCAGCTGGGCTCATCCTGACTGCCTGCGCCAACAGTTGGGCACTGGGGATGGAGAGTGCAGCAGGGGGAGGGGGCAATGCAGTGGGCGTAGAGGGGGTAGTGGGGGCTAGCAGGCACCCCCCCGGGCCCACGTGGCAATGGACACACAAACTGCGCACCAGAGCGTGAGACATGCCAACACTGTTTCTGCAAGCCAGCCTCCCCTCTCCCCAGCCCTCCCAGGGCTCCCTTTGGCCAAGGCACACACCCCCAGGCGGCGGGAGGTCCATCTGAGGGATCTGAAAGGCAAGCACTGCCTGCTTCAGCCAAGCCAGGTGCTCTGGGCTGTTCCAGTGTAGGTGGGGCAGCAGCCGGCTGCCTCCCACCTCAGCAAACTCCGTGATGGGCCAGGACAGATCACAGAGCTGCTGGAAGGAGGCCACGGTGGCCAGGAAGTAAAGCACACTATTGAAGAGCTCAATGACAGCTCCTGGCTCCTGTGAGGCCAGCCCGGCCAGCCGCCGCTCCCGCCGGTCATGGAAGAACCGGCCACCGAACTCCCGGGCCACTCCGTCCTCAATGTACTGGGTGAGCGGCTGACAGCAGAGGTCCAGGGCACTGGGGCAGCGAGATACCAGCCACTGCACAGCCTGCGAGACCTGAGCAGGGGAATGGATGGGCAGGCCTTACAGCAGGGCAGCTTTCAGAGGAAGTTCCCAGCAGGCCAGCACCCACCCAGCACCCACCTTGCATCGCTCACGGGACCCACAGCACCCACAGCCCCCCACTCCATGGTCATCCCCCCGATACCCCCACCCAGAGTCACCTCCTGCCCCTGTGATCATCCCCCCGACGCTCCCACCCAGTGTCACCTCCTCCCCTGTGGTTACTTTAATCTCAAGTCCCATGCACGTCTCTCCCAATGAAATTATCAGCACAGACATATTTGTTTAAACAGAAATCTCAGGTAACACTGTATCTGCCCATATCCCAATGACAGTCACTCTAGAAAGTTCACAGATGTGACCTTCAGATAGGAAATATGGCCAAACACATCTTAAATTCATAGAAACAAAAATACTAAAGACATTTCACAAACAATTCGTTACAGGTGGCAAGACTATGGACAAACTATGTTTTATTCTGATCTGTGCTTGTTTTTTGAACGTTACCTGGATAAGACATAAAGCTAAAACTCCAAACAGTAACGGATACTAAACTCAAGACAGAGCAAAGGAGAAAAACTGAGAGTATCTGCTGTGCCTGTGAAAGTCGGGGGCGTACCTTAGTGGTGCCTCGTAAGTCACGGATGGAATCTGGAATCTCGATAACAGTGTAATCTGAGATCAGCTTGGCCGACACCAAATCCTGCAGCATCAGGCCTGGAAAAGCAGATGAGCTTCACTGTCTCCCTCCTGCAGTTTGCACACACGCAAGCACACGTGCACACACGCGCACATGGCCACACATAACGCACACAGGTGTGCACACACACACCACATGCATAAGCATGTGCATGTACAAATGCAGACACTAGCCCAGGACACAGCATTAGCACCACATTCACCAGCAACCTGTGCCCGGCTCGCAAGGCAATGATGCCTGCAGGGACTGTCGGTGCCTCCTGGAAGCAGACCCCCCCGCCACCCGCTCACTTACTACCGCCAGCTCATAAGCAAGGCTGCATCCACACACCGTCCTCCACGTCGCTCTCAACAGTGTCCTCGGCTGGGCTGGGTGCAAGCACGGCCAGTGGGACCGCGGGCTGGAAGGGCTTGGCCTGCAGGAGCTGCTTGAGCTGCAGCAGGGCCGACAGCCAGTACACGTCTTCCTCAGCCAGGTCCTCGCTCTGCACTCGGGGGGGCAGCAGCAGCAGCAGCCCACTGGCACCCAGGAGGTCCTTCTGCGTCTCCACGGCATCGAGGGCACGGTCGCTGAGGGTGCCACAAGCCACCTGGACAGCACGAAGACCATCGGGACAAATCACAGGTGCCATCAGCAGACTGAGCGCAGGCAGAGCACCGCAGTGGCATCCAGGCTGGCCGAAAAGGACTGAAGTAGGCCGAGCCCCGAGTCCACAAGCAACCCAAGAAACAGTGCACCACAGATCACATGGCGTCCAGCAAAGACAGGGTTTGACTGTACTCGTTTAACCTCAACAATTTCAACAAGCACAGAGATGGGTAGCCCACCACGGCAGAAAAGGAGAGACAAGCCAGCTGCGGACAGGGGTTCCGACACTTTCAAGGGCAGGGAGGAGACGGGCCGTTGCTGGCCTGGGACGTGGAGGAAGGCCCCCTGGGTGGGTGCAGTCGGCTGGGACGGCAGGCGGTGCCGGCACTGCCGCCAAGGCAAGGCTCAGCCGTGAGAGGCAGCTGCACGTTGGGCAGCCACCCTGACCCTGGTGAGCAGCCTCTTCAGATGCCAGACTTCGTCAGGCCCAGTGGAGGGTACAGGCTGAGGGACAGGTTCCTTCCAAGCAGCAACCCCAGGAGAAGACTGGAGGGTCTCCTCTGGAGACACCGAGCAGCCTGAGGCGGACACCCAGGTCATCTGCTATCCAAGAACACCACCCCCTGCCCCATCCCCTGCATTCCTGAGAAAACCACTTGGGAGAATAACAGCATCTGTACAATTCCCATGATGCTGGGAGTGAGAGAACACAGGTAGATGACAGTGGTCAGCCCCTCACATTCAGGCACACACCAACAGGCCCCTCACCTTTAGGCACACGCCAACGGGCCCCTCACCTTCAAGCACATGCCAACGTGCCCCTCGCCTTCGGGCACGTGCCAACGGGCCCCTCACCTTCCCACACTCCCTGATGGGCCCCTCACCTTCATGCACACCCTGACGGGCCCCTCACCTTCACACACACGCTGACATACATGGGCTGGCTCCCTCTGCTGCTGAGAGTGCTTGCCAGAGCAAGTGTCTGGATCCCGCCTGCATCACCACCTGCACCATCCGCCGGGCCTCCGTCTCCCATGAACTTAACCTTTAGCCAATCTGCCAGAGTTCTGTGAATAAATGAAAATAACACTTCACTTGAAGAGGAAGCCAATTTTAAATCTGAACTGCGAGGATTTTCAGAAGCGAGAAGAAGGACGGTGTCACACAGACCTAGGCTCATATACCACAGTGCACTGACATACCACGGGGCACTGATACACCACAGTGCACTGATATACCACGGGGCACTGATACACCACAGTGCACTGATATACCACGGGGCACTGATACACCACAGTGCACTGACATACCACGGGGCACTGATACACCACAGTGCACTGATATACCACAGGGCACTGATACACCACAGTGCACTGATATACCACGGGGCACTGATACACCACAGTGCACTGATATATAACAGCGCGCTGATATACCATGGTGCACTGTGACGTTGACTGGACAACCTGGGCTGTGG
This sequence comes from Loxodonta africana, assembly GCF_030014295.1. Lineage (NCBI taxonomy): Eukaryota > Metazoa > Chordata > Mammalia > Proboscidea > Elephantidae > Loxodonta > Loxodonta africana. The sequence continues at coordinate 228,768,542 of NC_087343.1, forward strand.
CTTTAAAGTGGAGCCAGGGAAACCATGGGGCTTCAGTGGGGCTGGCAGAAGGGACACTTGGGAACAGGCTTGTTCTAATGCAATTCAAGATTCTGAATCTTAGAAAAGATCTTGAGGATGGAAAAGGTCCTTACACGTTTTATAGACTCAAAGTTCTCAATTTCATAACGAACTCATTAGCAAATCAGAAGCCAACTGTTTTAAGAAATGAATCATCATTTAAATACTCTTAAGAGTGCCACACTCTCCTCCTTGCTCAGCTGTCTTCTGAGATGAGCTTTGCCTTTTTCTTCCTATTTCCCTAGCCTGCACGCGGTTCAGTGCTGAGCGCTTAAAAAGTAATGTGTTCTGAACGCTTATACACTGCTGGTGGGAATGTAAAATGGTACAACCACTTTGGAAATCTATCTGGCGTTTTCTTAAACAGTTAAAAATAGAACTACCATACAACCCAGAAATCCCACTCCTCGGAATATACCCTAGAGAAATAAGAGCCTTCACACAAACAGATATATGCACACCCATGTTTATTGCAGCTCTGTTTACAATAGCAAAAAGCTGGAAGCAACCAAGGTGTCCGTCAACAGATGAATGGTTAAATAAATTGTGGTATATTCACACAGTGGAATACTATGCATCGATAAAGAACAGTGACGAATCTCTGAAACATTTCATAACATGGAGGAACCTGGAAGCCATTATGCTGAGTGAAATTAGTCAGAGGCAAAAGGACAAATATTGTATAAGACCACTATTATAAGATCTTGAGAAATAGTATAAACTGAGAAGAACACATACTTTTGTGGTTACAAGGCGGGGAGGGAGGGAGGGTGGGAGAGGGTTTTTTACTGATTAATTAGTAGATAAGAACTGCTTTAGGTGAAGGGAAGGACAATACTCAATATATGGAAGGTCAGCTCAACTGGACTGGACCAAAAGCAAAGAATTTTCCAGGATAAACTGAATGCTTCAAAGGTTAGCGGAGCACGGGCGGGGGTTTGGGGACGATGGTTTAAGGGGACTTCTAAGTCAATTGGCAAAATAATTCTATTATGAAAACATTCTGCATCCCACTTTGAAATGCGGCATCTGGGGTCTTAAATGCTAACAAGCGGCCATCTAAGATGCATCAATTGGTCTCAACCCACCTGGAGCAAAGGAAAATGAAGAACACCAAGGCCACACGACAACTAAGAGCCCAAGAGACAGAAAGGGCCACATGAACCAGAGACCTACATCATCCTGAGACCAGAAGAACTAGTTGGTGTCCGGCCACAATCGATGACTGCCCTGACAGGGAGCACAGCAGAGGACCCCTGAGGGAGCAGGAGATCAGTGGGATACAGACCCCAAATTCTCATAAAAAGACCAAACTTAATGGTCTGACTGAGACTGGAGGAATCCTGGAGGCCATGCTCCCCAGACCTTCAGTTGACACAGGACAGGAGCCATCCCCGAAGACAACTCATCAGAAATGAAAGGGACTGGTCAGCGGGTAGGAGAGAGACACTGATGAAGAATGAGCTAATTATATCAGGTGGACACTTGAGATTGTGTTGGCAACTCTTGTCTGGAGGGGGGATGGGAGGGTAGAGAGAGAGGGAAGCCGGCAAAATTGTCAAGAAAGGAGAGACTGAAAAGGCTGACTCGAGAGGGGGAGAGCAAGTGGGAGTAGGGAGTGAGATGTATGTAAACTTATATGTGACAGACTGATTGGATTTGTAAACGTTCACTTGAAGCTTAATAAAAGTTATAGAAAAAAAAAAAAAGAAGAGACTGGAAGGGCTGACTCATTACGGGGAGAGCAAGTGGGCGTACGGAGTAAGGTGTATATAAACTTATATGTGACAGTCTGACTTGATTTGTAAATGTTCACTTGAAGCTCAATAAAAATTAATTAAAAAAAAAAAGTAATGTGTTCTGAGAAGCTGGAGCCTTCATACACGGCTGGTGGGAATGTAAGGTAGTGCAGCCACTGGGGAAAACAGTCCAGAAGTTCCTCAAACAGTTAAACACAAAGTTACAATATGAGCCAGCAATCCCACCCCTAGGTATATACCCAAGAGAACTGAAAACATACATCTGCACAAAAACTTCCATGTCCCTGATATCAAAACCAGGTAAAGACACAACAAAAACAGAAAATTACAGACCTATGGCCCTCATGAATTTAGACGCAAAAATCCTCAACACAATTCTAGCCAACAGAATTCAACAACATATCAAAAATATAATGCACCATGGCCAAGTGGGATTCATACTGGGTATCTCCAGGGATGGTTCAGCATTAGAAAAACCATTAATGTAATCCACCATATAAATAAAACAAAAGACAAGAACCACATGATCTTATGAACTGGCACAGAAAAGGCATTTGACAAAGTTCAACACTCATTCATGATAAAAACTCTCAGCAAAATAAGAACAGGAAGGAAATTTTTCAACATAATAAAGGGCATTTATGCAAAGACAGCAGCCAACGTCATACTAAGTGCAGAAAGTCTGAAAGCATTCCTCCTGAGAACGGGAACCAGACAAGGATGCCCTTTATCACCGCTCTTATTCAACATTGTGTTGGAGGTCCTAAACAGAGCAATTAGGCTAGATACAGAAATAAAACGAATCCAGACTGGCAAGAAAGAAGTAAAAAGTACCTCTGTTTGCAGATGACATGATCTTATACACAGAAAACCCTAAGGAATCCTCCAGAAACTACTGAAACTAACAGAAGAGTTCAGCACGGTATCGGATACAAGATAAACATACAAAAATCAGTCAGATTCCTCTACACCAACAAAAAGAACATCAAAAAAGAAATCACCAAATCAATACCATTTACAGTAGCCCCCAAGAAGATAAAATACTTAAGAATAAATCTTACCAGAGATGTAAAAGACTTATACAAAAAAAAAATACTACAATAAACTTCTGCAAGAAACCAAGAGAGACCCACATAAGTGGAAAAACATACCGTGCTCATCTATTCTACCAAAAACGATCTATAGATTTAACGCAACTCCAATCCAAATTCTGAAGACATTTCTAATGAGATGGAGAAAGAAATCACCAATGTCATATGGAAGGGAAAGAAGCCCTGGATAAGTAAAGCATTACTGAAAAAGAAGAACAAAGTGGGAGGCCTTACTTTACCTGACTTTAGAACCTATTATACCACCACAGTAGTCAAAACAGCCTGGTACTGGTACAACAACAGATACATGGACAAGGGAACAGAATTGAGAATCCAGACATAAATCCATCCACATATGAGCAGTTGATATTTGACAAAGGCCCCAAAATAGTTAAATGGGGAAAAGACAGTCTTTTTAACAAATGGTGCTGGCATAACTGGATATCCATCTACAAAAAAATGAAACAAGACCCATACCTCACTCTGTACACAAAAAGAGCTCAAAATGGATCAAAGACCTAATTGTAAAATCTAAAACAATAAAGATCATGGAAGAAAAAATAGGGACAACGTTAGGAGCCCTAATACATAGCATAAACGGTATATAAAACATTACTAACAATGCAGAAGAAAAACTAGATAACTGGGAGCTCCTAAAAATCAAACACCTATGCTCATCCAAAGACTTCGCCAAAAGAGTAAAAAGACTACCTACAGAATGGGAAAAAGTTTTTAGCTGTGACATTTCTGATCAGTGCTTGATCTCTAAAATCCACATAATACTGCAAAAACTCAACTACAAAAAGACAAATAACCGAATTAAAAAATGCGCAAAAGATATGAATAGACACTTCATTAAAGAAGACATTCAGGCAGCTAACAGATACATGTGGAAATGCTCACAATCATCAGCCATTAGGGAAACACAAATCAAAACTATAATGAGATTTCACCTCACTCCAACAAGGCTGGCATTAATCCAAAAAACACAAAATAATAAATGTTGGAGAGGCTGTGGAGAGACTGGAACACTTTTACACTGCTGGTGGGAATGTAAAATGGTACAACCACTTTGGAAATCGATTTGGCGCTTCCTTAAAAAGCAAGAAATAGAATTGCCGTACCAAAAACCCAAACCAAACCCACTGCCGTCGAGTCGATTCCAACTCATAGTGACCCTATTGGACAGAGTAGAACTGCCCCGTAGAGTTTCCAAGGAGCACCTGGCAGATTCGAACTGCTGACCTTTTGGTCAGCAGCCGTAGCATTTAACCGCTACACCACCAGGGTTTCCAGAATTACCACACAATCCAGTAATCCCACTCATTGGAATACATCCTAGAGAAATAAGAGCCTTTACATGAACAGGTATATGCACACCCATGTTCACTGCAGCACTGTTCACAACAGCAAAAAGATGGAAGCAATCAAGGTGACCAACAACGGATGAATGGGTAAATAATGGTATGTTCACACAATGGAATACTACGCATCGATAAAGAACAGTGATGAATCTGTGAAACATTTCATAACATGGAGGAACCTGGAAGGCATTATGCTGAGTGAAATTAGTCAGTTGCAGAAGGACAAATGTATAAGACCACTATTATAAGAACTTGAGAAATAGTTTAAACTGAGAAGAAAATATTCTTTTGTGGTTACGAGAGGAGGGAGTGAGGGAGGGTGGGAGAGGGGCATTCACTAAATAGATAGTAGACAAGAACTACTTTAGGTAACTGGAAAGACAACACACAATACACGGGAGGTCAGCACAACTGGACTAAACCAAAAGCAAAGAAGTTTCCTGAATAAACTGAATGCTGCGAAGGCCACGATAGCAGGGGCGGGGGTCTGGGGAACATGGTTTCAGGGGACACCTAAGTCAACTGGCATAATAAAATCTATTAAGAACACATTCTTTATCCCACTTTGAAGAGTGGCGCCTGGGGTCTTAAACGCTAGTAAGCGGCCATCTAAGATGCATCAATTGGTCTCAACCCACCTGGAGCAAAGCAGAATGAAGAACACCAAGGACACAATGTAATTACAAGCCCAAGAGACAGAAAACCAAAAAATGCCAAACCCAGTGCCGTCGAGTCAATCCCAACTCATGGCGACCCTAGAGGACAGAGTAGAACTGCCCCAAAGAGTTTCTAAGGAGCGCCTGGTGGATTTGAACTACCAACCCTTTGGTTAGCAGCCGTAGCACTTAACCACTACACCACCAGGGTTTCCAAGAGACAGAAAGGGCCACATAAACCAGAGTACATCATCCTGAGAACAGAAGAACTAGACGGTGCCCGGCTACAACTGATGACTGTCCTGAAAGGGAACACAACAGAGAACCCCTGAGGGAGGAGAGCAGTGGGATGCAGACCCCAAATTCTCGTAAAAAGACCAGACTTGATGGTCTGACTGAGACTGGAGGGACCTGTTGGCCCAGGACAGGAACCATTCCTAAAGCCAACTCTTCAGACATGGATTGGACTGGAAAATGGGTTTGAGGGGGATGCAGGTGAGGAGCGAGCTTCTTGGATCAGGTGGTCACTTTAGACTATGTTGGCATCTCCTGCCTGGAGGGGAGATGAGAGGGTGGAGGGGGATAGAAGCTGGCGAACTGGACACGAAAAGAGAGAGTGGAAGGAGAGAGTGGGCTGTCTCATTAGGGGGAGAGCAATTGGGAGTATGTAGCAAGGTGAATGTAAGTTTTTGTGTGAGAGGCTGACTTAATTTGTAAACTTTCAATTAAAGAGCAATAAAATTTTTTTTAAAAACTTGTATGTTCATAAAAAACATAGTTAGCGTTACTCACCATAGCCGAAAAGTGAAAACAAACCAAATGCCCACACAACTGACGAACAGGTAAATAAAATCCAGTCTATCCATACAATGGAATGTCATCTAGCCATAAAAAAGAATGAAGTTCTGACACATACTGCAACATGGACAAACCCTGAAAACATTATGCTAAGTGAAAGAAGTCAGTCACAAAAGGACAAATACTGCATGATCCCACTGATATAAAATGTCCATGATAGGCAAAACTAGGGAGTGAAAAAGTAGACTGCGTTTCTCGGGGCCGGGGAGAGAGTAACGGAAAAGGACTGCCTGATAGGAGTTTCTTTTTGGGGGATGAAAATGTTCCAAAATTAGCTTATGGCGTGGGTTGTACAACCCTGGGAATGCACTACAAATCCCTGAATTAGATACTTTCAAAAGGTGAATCATACGGTGTATGAATTCTGTGTCAGCAATGCTGTTCTAAACTAAAGAAGTAACTTATGCTCTAATTGCTTTAAAAGTATGGAAGCTCTCCGGTTGCAGGAAAATGATACCACGTGAATATTCTAGGTTACCTTTTTTTTTTTAATTGTGGTGAAAACATAACACACCAAAATGGATTACTTTTTAAGAATCCCAAAAGCTTTCTCCTATAGGAATAAGAAGCGGAACTGTGACAGACAAGCTATAAACTGTCTTAACCAAGAGTCTAAAAAACGAAGGTGCCTCTGGTCCATACATCTGAGCACAACCCTAAATGACCACCAACCCTTCAATGCTTTTGGACAAAGACTACCGCTGAGTTCAGAATAAAAACTGAAATAATCTAAAACATCAACTTTAAATCATGAACGAACTAGATAGAGTCTAAAGACAGACAACCACACTTCAGAGGTGCCCTGGGACACAAACAGGAGAAGGAACCACCGACCCTTCAGCTTACTCCCACCTGCTGGCGGCTGCCTGACCTGCTGGGACTCCCTGGGGACAGCTCCTCTCCGTCGGGCAGCACCAGCACCAGCTTCCAGAACATGTGCTCCCGCCACCCAGGAAGGTGCTCGGCCACAAGGGTCGGCAGGTCCAGAGGTGCCCACACTGCATCCCTGAGGGAACAGAACACCACAGTGAGTCGGCCACAGCCTCAGGGAGGACAGCTGCCCCCGGAGTGGAGTGCTGGGACCCACCTCAGCAGCTGCTGGTGGAAATGCTGGACTTTCATGCGGTGAGCAGCCATGTCCCTGAGCTGCCTCAGTCTGCAGAGAGCAAGAGAAAGTGATGTCATGCCTGCCCCAGGGGCCATAGATGGTTAGGGAGACGAGGATGGGTGGGAGCAGCCAGAGAGCCGCCCAGTGGGCCTATGAGATGCACTGAGGGAGCAGAGGGTATAAGGTGCGCAGGCAGCAGCAGGGGCCCCGGAGGAGAGGCAGGGGCCCTAGAGGAGCGGCAGGAGCCCCGGAGGAGTGGCGGGGGCTCTGAAGGGGGTTCCAGAGGAGCAGCGGGGGCCGCAGGGGTGCAACAGGGACTCCAGAAGAGCGGCAGGGACCTTGGAGGAGCAGCAGGGACTCTAGAGGACCAGCAGGGACCCCAGATGAGCAGAACATGAGGTGAGGCGGGGGCCAGCTGAGGCCTCTGGCTTCACTAACAAGGAGGGAAGCTTGAGAGAAATACAGGGGGTTCACAAACGAATGTCTATCGATAGGGCTGGAGTGCTCCAGGGAAAAAGGCATGTGACATCTGAGCCAGGAACCAGGCTCCTAATGATCTGCACTAGTCCCCAGACCACAGGGAAGGCCAACCCAAACACACAGCTTGCGGAGGCCCCAACACACATGGTCACCTATGCTCACATAAAGCCAAGTGGGAGCAGGAAGCCTGGAGAGCCTTAAGGGATTGGGAGGGGCTGACCTGCGGGCACGAGACCCAGGACGCCCACAGGTGAGGGCCTGACCTGGTACAGGAGACACCCAGCTTGCCCGCATGGCCCAAATTCAGGAGGCCACGGGCCAGGTTCTCTGCAGTGATGGGGCACTCAGCACTTGGGGCCAGTGCCCTCAGCCGGTCGGCTGCGTCCACACCACAGGGGGCTGCAGGGAAGGCCCGCATCTGGCGCCTTAGCTTCTTCCGGGCTGCAACAGCATCCCTCCACCTGGGGACACACCAACCCACATCACGTGCCCTGAAGTCAGCTCAGGCCAAGTGCAAACACAGGGAGGATGGGCTTTCCTGGCAAAGTGTTTAATTCTGTATGTATGTGTATACACGTGCACGTGTGTGTGATGTATGTACACATGGGTATGTGTGCATGTGTGTGGTGTATGCACCTGTATGTATGTGTGTCCATGATCAACTGTTTTAGGTATTCACTGTAAAACGCTGTCTTACCCTCATCGCTGACTGAAGGAAGTGCTGGCTGATGAACTCTAAATGTGGTAGAAGACCTGCCCGCTATAAAAAAAATACATGGGTTTTATCTGGAGACACTGGACTCACCGCTGTAAATACTTGCAGAAGCACTGAAGCTCCTGAAGGGTCTCCTTTGCTGTCTGAAAAATTTCCTCCTCCAAGAACAAGTCCACCAAGTGGGCACAGACATCCTCACAGCAGCGGTCCAGCCGGGCCCTCTGGTCAGCCTCCACCGCACACCTGGAAAAGAGGGCAGTCAGTGCAGGAAGACCACACCAGACACCAAGAGCTTATGGACTCACAGCTGCCCACATCTTAATATCTAAGTGCAACTACATGAGTCTTCCCTTCAAGGGAAGCTCCCAGATTGTCATCTTTACTTAAATTTTAGAGAACTGGAACAACAGAGAAAAAAGAACAAAATGGTTCAGAGTACTACATTATAGGCCCAAGACAGCCCTGAAAACAGTCAAGAAATACACCTTTGTCTTAATAAAATAGTTAGACAACTTAATACTTAAATGACCACTGAGCCACCTTCTCTTTAGCAATATGAGACACTTGAAATTTGAAGTGTCTCAAGTCCCGCCAGGCCCGAGCTGGCTGCCTATGGTCATCCTGTGGGGGCCCTGGGGTAAATCAGTGCCTCGGGGAGAAGGTTTATAACAAAATCTCGACAGCCAAGGGAGCCCAGAAGACAATGGATGTCAAGGATGCTGAGCCATAAGCCAGTGGCTTCAGCAGGCAGGGTGGGCTCCCAACAGCCAAGGCGGAGGGCTGGGGCTGCACAGGGCTGCACAGGCCCAGCTCCCAGCCTGCAGAAGACAGGACTCTGTGCACATCAGGAGCTCTGGCTGTGCTGTCCCCTGATGGCCTTTCCCAGGATGAGGACACAGATGCATCCTCTGTGCTCAAGGCCTCCTCCCTACAGTGGGAGGGAAGCGGGCTCCCAACCAACAGGGCAGGAAGTGGCACTGATTAACCGACCCAGCGGTTCCAGACTGTTCTGGGACCCACTGGCACAGAGCTGAGATGCTGGCCAGCATGGACCCCACCCTGCCCTTCAGTTCAAGGCCCACCGGGGGGCTCAAGTATGGGGAGGGGTTCTGATCAATTGGTGCCTCCTTCCCCCTGAAGCTTGGCAGGGCAACCAGAGTCCATGTCACTAAATCAAGTTCTTCAGTAAGATGGTGCCAAGAACTTTCAATATGTGAAAAGGGAAAGGGCCTTCCCTACTCGAAAGCAGTAAGGGTAAGTGGCCAGACGTGGGGAGGACACCACCTGGGCTCTTTCACCTGCTGCAGGGTCAGATGGGGATGGAGGGCTGGGGGTAGAGTGTGGCCCCCGCCTCCATTCCTTAGGGTTGCACACACATGCACACGTACATACACATACACACGGGTGACAGTTTACCATCAGGCTATCCAAAAGATATGCTGCTTGTTGAGTGTAGCTAAAGCCCAGCTACCATGAACTGCACCCAGGCCGGTGGAGAAGGGGCCAGCCTGAGCCCCCGTCTCGGTGACCCCACCTCGCCAGCCTGGCTCTGCACATGGGGCCCCACAAGTCACCCCACACGTCACTCACTTCAGCTCCTGGGTTGCAGTCTCGCTGACACAGTCTGTCACCACTAGCTCCGTCAGCTCCGCAGCCAGGCCCTGGCTCAGCTGAGTTAAAATCAGCTCTCGCTCCTGTTTCAACCTGGAAGTTTAAAGACGAAAAGCATAAGGGTAACATCTGAGAATAAGAGTAAGGTCGTCACACTTGGTGACGTCATCAGTGGGGGCGTGGGCTGTGTGACCAAGCCAGTAGGCCCACCCCTCCTGCTCCACTGGGCACAGGCCTCCAAGAGGGCATGGGTGGGGGGGGTCAGTCGTCTCAGTCCCCACCCACCTCCCTCTGCCCTGTACTCACCTCTCCTGCTCTGCCCGCCGCTGTTCCTCCTCTGCCCGTGCCCGCACCTCGCTTACGCCCTCGGCTGCTATAGCCCTCATCATACCCTCGGTGGCGGCTACCAGCAGCTCCTCTGCAGCCTCACTGGACACGCTGCACAGAGAAGAAGTGCCACTCAGCAGCCAGTGGGAAGAGGCCCTGAGCAGCCAGACAATGAAGCCCGGTGTGGCAGAGGAGGGCACTGCCAGCTTTTAGGCACAGAAAGTGAGCACATGGGTCATGTTCATTTTTATTCCATCAGAAAAGTCCGTGTCTGTGCTCTGACAGGGATCACAACAGACGGTCCCAGACAGAGCTCAAGAAAAATGTAGAACAAAATTCTCACTCACCAAAAAAAAAAATCAGACTTACTGGTCTGATAGAGACTGGAGAAACTCTGAGAGGATGGCCCCGAGACCCTCTTATAGATCAGCAATGAAGTCACTCCTGAGGTTCACCCTTCAGCCACATATTAAACAGGTCCATGAAACAAAACAAAACTAAATGGGCACACCAGCCCTGTGGCAAGGATAAGAAGGCAGGAGGGGACAGGAAAGCTGGTAATAGGGAACCCAAGGTCGAGAAGGTGGGAGTGTTGACATGTTGTGGGGTTGGCAACCAACATCATAAAACAACGTGTCTACTGTTTAATGAGAAACTAGTTTGATCTGTAAACCTTCATCTAACGTACAAAAAAAATTACACAAACTATTAAAAAAAGAGAAAGTCCACATCTAACTCGGGACACACAGACTCCTGCCCTTGGAGGAGGTGATCCTTTGAGACCACATTCACGCAGGTCCAACAGCACCCCCATCTCAGTGTGCCACTAGGTGCACTGGGAATTTTACAAGACATGTGGAACCCTTAGGAAAACCTGACATACTAAATTTACCAGGTTTATTAGCTTTATGAAAGTTGCTTGAGAGCTCAGAAAGATTTTGATGATCAAATCTATTAAGGCTAGATGTCTGAAGCACGCAACAGAAACAGGCACATTAAACTTGTAAACACATTTGCAGCGTCTAAGGAATTTCAATCATCATGTAAAATGCAGTAGGTACACAACATATAATCTACCAAATTATAAACCAACCAAACCTTAAACAGAGATCAAATAAAAACGACTGCTTTTAATTTTCATACAGAATGATCCACTTTTATACGTTACTAGATTTTTAAGTTCTGTTTAAAGTTTAAAGAAAATCGATTTTAAGTTTGTAACTTTAATCCACTGCCTGCTGCTCAAAAAACACACACGGAAACTACACGCCAATGGAAAGCGAGGGTTAAGGAACACCAGAGGCGACACCACCCAGAGAAGAGGCCGCACACAGGACTTGGGGAAGGGGAGGGCACGGCCAGGCCCTGTAGGAGCAGACCACATGGCCCAGGATGGAAAACACCTGACAAGAGAAGTCATGGGGGAGCGGAGGGCACAGGCACCGCCAGGCCCCTGTAGGAGCAGACCACGTGGCCTCTGAGGATGGAGAATACCTGACAAGAGAAGACGGTGGCGGGGAGGGCACCGCCAGGCCCCTGTAGGAGCAGGCCACGTGGCCCCTGGCCCCTGAGGATGGGGAACACCTGACTAGAGAAGACGGTGGGGGGAGGGCACCGCCAGGCCCCTGTAGGAGCAGGCCACGTGGCCCGAGGACAGAGAACACTGGACAAGAGAAGACATGGGGGAGGGGCGCAGGCAGTCTTAGAGCAGGAGGGCACAGAGGGCTCCCCCGGCCGGCACTCACCCCAGGGCCATGACCGTGTACGCCATCCCGATAGCGCCGATCTCTTCACAGTCCCGTTGGAGAACCTCCTGGATGATCTCATCCACCACCTGCCCAATGTCCTACAGACAGGCGGACAGACATGGGGTCACAAGCAGGCGCTGTGGCATGTGGACTAGCCTTCCACACAGACTGGACCGCCAGCGACACCAAACTCCGGCTGGCAAAGAATCTCTGAACCACGAGCCACAGACAACCAGGCAATCTGCCCACAACCTAGAGGACTAAGGCCTTCAGAGCTGCGCAAAGGGAGAAGTGGGTCCCTCCAATGAAATGTCCCCTCGCCGGACTCTGCTTAGGGGTCACCGAGCACTGACTGTGGGCTCCTAGGACAGAGAATGCAGTCCCACACAGGGGCCACGCTGCTGCTAGGAGGCCCCTGTTGGCCTCCAGGCTGCCTCTGAGGGGTAGGGTTTCACCATGACCCCCACTCAGCTCCACAGTGCCCCACCCATCTACTCTTCTCACCTGACACCCCCTTCTGTGGCCATCCTTCAATCTGGGGACCCTGACCCTGGAGGCACCTGCCGAGCAGCCAACAAGACATGGTCGAGCCCTGCGGCCACACGGACACCAGGGATCTCGCCCACAGCATGCCTGCCCCCATGCACCCATCCGACTTGATCACTGGCTCTTCCACACAGCCAGGTGCGGCAAAGGTAATGGTCATATCAGACCCATGAGGGCTCAGGACGCAGACGAGGGCCTCCCGAGCGTGGCTGTGACTGCTGCAGACGTGGAGGGGGCTCCAGGGTGAGACATGGGCTGACAGCCTGCAGGCAGGTTACCCCTGGTCCCTCCTCGCTCCCTCTCCGTAAGTCCTGGTGCAGCCTCGCCTCATTTGGGGAGAGGGGAACACACGCCTGAAGAGTGCTTGGCAAGGAGGCTAGTGCAGGCTAACATCGACCCCTAACAAGGGCATCAGCTGCTACATCCTTAAAATCCCTCAACTCACTCCAGAGTCCAGAAGACAATAACTAACAGAGACACAGGGAACAGCTAGAAAACCTCACACAGGTCCCCTCTCCTAGAGCCTCATCAGAGGGGCGCCTCATGCGATAAGACCCGAGACCACGCGCAGGTCCATCACAGAAATCTCCAACCAAACCAGACAGTGCACATCGGTGCCACAGTGTAAGCAAGTGTGAATCTGGAAGGTTCCTACCGCGTCAGAGTAGACGGGTGCCAGCCTCGGCGGGAGGAGCTCTGGCTGCACGGATGGCTGGAAGAGGCTGGGGGCCGCAGCCATGGGTGGGGCTGGGACTTGAGGCAGAGACACAGGGGCGGCGGCCAGTGGCTGCAGGAGCAGCCCAGGCAGGGACACGGCCGGCTCTGTGTTGCATACCTCTCCTCTCCCACCACCTAGAGGAGACACGGAAATGCAGGGCTGGCACACAGGGATAAACCCCAGCCAGCGGAACCATCAGGCCACCACACAAGCTACCTCCCTCTGAGGGAATCCACTGTGTCGGGGGATGCGGGAGGGCCTTCAGAGCCAGCCAGCACACCCAGTCTCAGCAGGATGGGCAATCACTGAGCCACGTTCACCACCCCCGATGCTGAAACGACCAAGAGGCCCCAGGGGACTCACGACGAGCCCCCCGCCCACCCACACCCCACTCACCGGTGGCCTCCGTGCTGGGTCTCTGGGGGCCAGCAGCCGCCTCCATAGCCAGACTCTCCCCGACATACTTGTTCTGGGAGTTGAAGCTGCACACGGGTATGTGGCAGGGGGCAGGGGGCAGCAGCCCCCCATTCACAATCTCCCCAACCGACACCGTCAGCTTCTGGCTGATGAACACCGACTTCTTGGCCTTGGATAAGCCCTCTGGCTCCAGGAACATCGACCGGTTCAGCTCGACACAGCTGCCCAAGTCCCAAGGAAACCACACTCATGTCACACACACATGAGAATATACCTCATCTTCAACACAAGCCCGTCAGCAGTGCCAGGAGAAGCCCCTATTACTCTGTCACCCACGCTGGGGGAATGGGGATGCAGCCTAGGCTGCTCTAGCAGCAGAGGCCTCGGGTCCTAGGGCACCAGACCCACTGCGTATGCTGCAGTGACAGCAGGCGGGGGGCAGGTCCCTGAGGGCTGTGTGGTTTGGAGAAACCCCAATACAGGAGAGTGAGAGTCCATGCTGCCCAGCTGAGCCTGCAGCTGGTGCACCCCAGGGAAGAATGAGAGCGAGGAGCCCGGGCCGCTGGCACTGACCCGTCAGAAGCTGCCAGGCCGTGGTAGCTGAGGAAGTCGGCCGCCTCGTCGCCATCCTGGAAGAGCAGCATGCGCACCACGCTGTCCAGGGGGAAGGCAGTGGACCGCTGTGTGCTCACCGTGTAGGCCACGTTGAGCGCCCTGAGTGCGTCTTTGCGGATCTGGAGGGAGAAGCAAATTTGACCCATGCACACATCCCACCTTGCTCTCTGCCTCAGCAACGACATGTGCAGTGGGGGTGGCCTCTTCCCGATCACAAGCACCCCCCGGGGCCCCAAGGGCTTCCTGCAAGGAGGCCAGGTGGTCCTAACTCCCCAGCTGTGGGGGCAGCACCAGGAGGATCGAGGAGACAGGGTGCTCTGGGACGTGGGGTGACACATGGGCAGGGCTGCTCTAGGATCACAAGGGCCGGGGGCGGGAGCTGCAGATCGGCCCCGGGGATGCTAAGCCCACAAGGGTTTACGAGGTGCAAACCTCAGCCAGAGGTAAGCCGGGGCACAGAGCGGGCGCTGAGATGCTCACTGAGGCAGACACAGCATCAGCAGCCTCACCCCAAACATTCTGCTCAACATCACCATGACTGTCGAGGGTAGGGATTTTGTTTTCATGGAAGACAACAGTGCTGAACTCAAGTTCCTAAGGAGACTTCCCTTATCTGAACCACAAAGACAGCACTTTCCACACCGCCGTTTCTGGTAGTGGTCAGTGACTCCTGGCAGGGTGGCTACAGGGTGACACGAGGGAGCCCCGGTCCACCCAGCAATGTTCCCAGGACAGAGAAGCACCTAACGACACGTCAGGTGACAGCCTACTCTCTTCCAATTCTGCATGCACATCTGCGTCACTCACCTGGTTAAAATAACAATGTAGAAGACAAGCACTCAGGTAAGATGCAGACTGGACCAGTTTGAAAAATCTCACAAAGTTATTACTGTTCAGCGCAGCAAAGGCCTGGACGGCAAACTTCACCTCGGAGGAGTTCCTAACAGCAGGGGGGAACTGCTGCACTTCTCTGTTAATTAAAGAGATAAAAGGGGGTTGAAGTAGCACTAGGATGGCCATGACCAGAAAAACAGAAAACAACAGGCACTGAGGATTGGGAGAAACTGGTGCCCTCGTCCACTGCTGGTGGAAATGCAAAATGGTGCAGCTGCTGTGGAAAACAGTTCAGTGGGTCCTCAAAAAGGTCAATGTGGAATTACCATATAACCTGGCAATCCCAATCCCAGGTACATATCCAAAGAAACCAAAAGCAGAAATTCAAACAGACACCTGGTACACCAATGCTCACTACGGCACTATTTACAACAGCCACAAGTTGGAAATAGCTTAAACGTCCATCGACAGACGAATGGGTAAACAAAATGCGGTACATACGACGGAGTACTACTGAGCCACAAAGAGAAATGAAGTCCTGATGTGTACAATAACATGGATGAATCTTAAAAGCATCCCACTGAGCAAAAATCAGACACACAAGGACAAATACTGTACGACCCCACTTACATGAGATAGCTAGAACAGGCAAACACATAGAGGCAAAAGTGGGTTAGCGGTTACCAGGGCCCAGAGGAAGCGGGGAGTGGGGAGTTACTGGTTAGGGGCGCTGAGCTTCTGTTCAAGGTGATGGAAAAATCTGGAAATGGCAGTGGTGATGGTTGTACAGCATGATGGATGTAATTAATGCCACTGAATAGTCCATGTAAAAATATTCAAAATAGAAAATGTTTGGTTACGTGCGTTTTTACCACCGTTAAAAATATATACGTATATATATATATATGTATCTAATTTTTAAAAATCTGGCTTCCATCATATTGAGAAGAAGAGTCTTACTGGCAAACTGTGCCGCTCGCTGTATTTACAGTTTACTAACTTCAAAGCCACCGCTCTCGGGCTAGACTGATACACAAAGGTTTTCTTTAAAAAGATGATGAATCAAGTAAACAAATTAGGAATCGGTTATCAGTGACTTTAATGCCACGCGACTGCTTTTCAAGACAGTTGTATATAAAGACAAAGGCTAGGAAACTTAGAAATTCCAGGTCATTTTCTTTTGTTGTTTTCTTTAGAAATAAACCCTGATTTGACTTTCATTTATTCAGAATGGAGGACATATACAAAAGGAATACACTTTCGATAACTACCTTATCCCCAAGCTTAACTTTTAAAACTTAAAATCAGTTCACACATCGATATTCTGAGACAAGGTTCTTGGAGGGGTGGAGACTAAGCTAAGAGAAGTTTCTGGCTCCCTCTTAATTTAAAATATTTAATGAAAAAGATGAAACACAAGAGTCTCTTGGGTGAGAAGAGACACTGGCATCGCCAAGTCCAGTCCCTCATGACAACAACACACTGGCCCAGCTCTGCGCATCTTTCTCATAGCTGACTCGCCAGGCCAGGGCTCGCCCTCCACCCTGTCTAAACACCCAGTCCTCAGCATCTCAATCTCCCCTCCCGTTACGCAGCCCTGTGACACAACCACCTGGAACAGCAAGCCCCCAGCAGCACTGACACAGCTTGGGCCCATCTTGGCCATGCACCTCCTCTGCTCATGGGGAAAAACCCATTTCCCATCTTCTCTCATTGACACAGCAAAAACCAGGGCTCCCCCGACCCAATCTCCATGGCCCACATGGGGATCTAGCCCCCCTCAACCTCCATGGCCCACATGGGGACCCTTTACTGTTATCTGACATTCGCTACCGGAGAGAACTCAGCTCCTTCAGCTACACTGACCTCAGAAAGCATTTTGCTGTGTACGCCTCGCCTTTCAACCTCCAGGTCAGGCCTTCCCTGAAAGACTCACCTCAGGATGTCCCCCTTGTTGAGGTTGAGCAGCACGTTGTAACCCTGGAACTCTGCCTCACTGGCACAGGAGACGCCCTTGTTCCTCAGGTCCTGGTACATCTCCTTCAGACTCTGGAGGCACTTGGTCATGTTCTCATTGTTGATCTTGGCATCGAAGGAGGACATGGGCTCCTCACACATGAAGTGGGCACAATGGATGTGGAAGCGTGTGCATTTCTCAATCAGGGACACCGTCATGGGGTCACACAGGTGCTGCTGTGTGATGTCCTGGCCACCAGCAAGGGGGAAGGTGACATATGCGCACACACCTCACACACAAGCAGCTCAAACACATACACACCTCATGCACACGCACCTTGTGTGTGTACACAACCTCATATGCAATACACACAAGCATCTCATACACATACCTCATACAGATGCACACAGGCACACTCTGTACACACGTACATGCCCCTCATTCACGCACACACGTGCACCTTATTTACAGGTACACCTCACACGCACATGAATCTCCTATGCACACGCACCTTGTACACATAAACACCCACATCTTGTACACTCATGCACATGGTCCATGCAGAGAGTTAACTACTAAAAAAATCATACCTGAATTTCTCACATTTCAATTTAAACAAAACCCATTAAGCACATTTTAACAGGACTTGATAATGATTTTAAATCACAGGATTTTTTATTACAGATGAAACATACTGTTGCCATCAACTCGATGCTGACTCATGGTGACCCCATATGTATCAGGGTAGAACTGCTCCATAGGGTTTTCAACGGCTGATTTTTTGGAAGCAGATAGCCAGCCTTGCTTCCCAAGGTGCCTCTGGGTGGGTTCAAACCTCCAAGCTTTTGGCTAGTCATCGAGCGCTTAGCTGTTCGTGCCACCCAGGGACTCCTCAGATGAAACATCACCAGGTAAAACGAAAAGAACCATCAACTTTAGTTTGGAATCTGAACACGTCCCAGTGTCTCCTGACCTTCCGAATGCCCCGTGTCCGGTTCCACACGAAGTCGTACCAGTCGCGCAGGCTGCCCTCCTTCTGGTCCATGATCTGGGTCACCAGGTAGTCCATGGTCCTGCTGAGCACTGCCGAGGGCCGCAGCTCGTGTGGTAGGGGCTCTTCCTGATCGGCCGAGGACCGGCTGTACTCCTTCACGGCCGCCGCGTGGTCAACCTGGGGGATCAGGGCAGAGGACGGCAGTTCGCGGGATGGTCCCGGCCAACATCCAGCACAGCCACCTGTCACTTGCTTAAAATGCTTTTCCTAGCCACCGCAGCCTACACCAGGCATAACACATCATAGACAACCATCGACAACTTCATCAACACATGCTACAGCTCCTTCAATTGATGTGTGCTGATGGTACACAAACCACACACTGCACCACACGCCTGCCAGAGCTGTCCGTGTGTGAACTGGAGGCAGGTATGCTAGAGGGGGCAGCAAATAGGGACAGGGCTTCACAAGAGCCTGAGCATAACAAACGACCAATACTCGAGAAGGTATTTTGAAACATATTCCTGCATTTCAAAATTCAGAGACAAAATAAACTGAGAAAACGCTGTTGGCTAACAGGATAAGGAGTTCAGATGAAAGGCAATCAAGATGGCAGAGGAGTGCAGTGAGGTCACCTGCATGGCCCCAAAGTGCACAGGGTGACGGATAAAGGACTCTGAATGCTCTAGAAGGTCTCAGCCATGCTCCAATCCCAGAGTACGTCACCCAGGCCAGAAACGTGATGGAGACAGCAGTGAGGATTCACAGGTATGATAGCACCAGGAGCCTGGAGGGGCCAGACCCGTCGCCCAAAAGAGACTCGGGGGCTACATCTGCCCCTGCACAAAGAGGATGAAGATAGACGGCCCTCTGACACAGGTAAACACCCACCTCAGGTGCGAAGGTGGACAGCCCCTGCAGAGAATAAGCCCTGCCCCCGCACACCATGCCCCAGCTCTGGTGTGCACATCCCAGACAGCAGCCTGGAGGAGACTGGGTAGCCATGGAGCCCCACCTGGTCTGTCCCGGGGATCACTTCAAACACGCTCAGCTGGCTCCTGGTCTCCCGCATGTATCGCTCCTTCTCAGGACACATGTCGGGGCATGTTCCTACAAAGGTCCTCGCTTTGTCCAGGTCGGTCCTCTTCACCCGAGCTAGACGGAGTCAAGGAGAGAGTAGGGACTACCACAGTCACTAGAACCCAGCCAAGTGCATTTTCATATGATAAAAGGAAAAGCAAAAATAGAAACCAGTGTCACTCACACAAAGCACAAAGGACAAGAAAGAAATGTTCCTAAAACACTGGCCTTGGAGTAACAGAAACCATCATGGTGAGTGATGGGCATCAGGCTCCCAGAGACCCCAGAGGCTCCTGCCTCCCCACACGTGGCTCTCCAACAGCCCCAGGCCTTCACAGCAGACTCCAGATGGGGAGGGGGTGCCCCCACTTACAGCTGGGAGCAGCAGAGTGTTTTATAAACTCTACAATGATCCCAATGATACTGTAGTACACCATGCTGAAAGGGCTAATTAGTTAAATGCAAATATTCAGAATACTCCAGTATTTCTAAAACTCTGTATTGGATCGTTCTTTTAAGGTAATAGGCGTCACACAACTGCAAGTTAACTGGGCCCCAAATTGAAGACATACACGCGAAGTATAACTTTAAAAAGCTAAAGAGCTACAAAAGTATTTTTTAAATGCAATGCAATGCAACTTCACAACTTGAAATATAAATATTTTTAATTTTAAAAACTCCAATGCCTAGTAATAATTTTATTTGGAATATAAAAACTGTCCCATCAATGATATAACATATAAGGACAGCTTTTATTACGGTGTCAAGGAAGCAATGGGATTATTCCAATGTTTACAGCGTTTTAAAAAAAAAAAAAAATGCTATAGCTGAAATTTAAGGAGAAAACAACTTTGCAAAGAAGAACACATGTCCCTTTTCCTTTTATTTTTAGTCACCGCATGTATTTTTTTATTTTGATGCTACACTTTTACTTTTTGAATAGGTGATACATTCGCAGAATTTGACATTCCAAAGGTATGAAAATGTCCAGAATGGAGCAACCCCTCACCCATGCTCTGCTCCCTATGGTGATGCCTCCACGTCAGCAAACGTATTTATGTAATACACTTGTGCACGTGCACGCACACACGCACACTCTTCTCCTTTTTGTACAAATGGCAGATCGCTACATACTCTCAGCACCATGATTTTTTCACGTCACAGCAAATCTTAATAATTTTCCCACAAAGAAATCCCATCCTCTATTTAAGGCCAGTTAGGATCCCAGTGTGTGGCTATAAGCACAACTTAACCAGTCTCCAGAATGACATCCTGGAGTTTCCAATAGTTTCCCATCATGAACAACCTCGTACAGGAATCGCTTTGCACGTGCAGGTGTGTCTGTGGGACAAATCCTTAGAGGTGAAAGGCCGTGGAAAGCCTGGGCTTTTCTAAGTTTCCTGAGTTTGTGCATCTGCCCCTTGCTCTCCTGTGAGGAAGCTGTGGGCTGTATGCTGCTTCCCCGCAGCACCCCCCCAGTGCACTACTGACCTCTTGGTCTCTGAATCCCCACAGGTGAGACATCTGCTTTTCTCACCAGGAGGGGTCGGGGAGGCGTCTTTCCCACATGTTCCTGACACTTCCTTCTCTGCAGCCTCTCAGTGACCCTGCCCATTCTGCTATTGGTTAGTCATCTATTGCCCATTCTTCTACTGGGCTTTGGTCCTTCCTGGCTGGCTCTCAGGAGTTCTTTCCATACCAGGGAAATCAGCTCTTTCTCTGTGACAGGAGTTACAGAGTTTCCCCCATGACTTGACATTTCTTTCTGAATTTGTGGTAATTTCTTTTAACAGAAAATTTTTATTTTTTTCACATGTGCTTTCTGAATGTCAAAAAAATGCCCTTTAAATTATAATTTACCATAGATAACTGGTGTGTGGGCTGTGTTTCAAAAATAAGATGAAATTTGAAGTACCATGTACCGTATCCCTGCTTACACTCACCCAAGGAAGACTAGTGGGCAGAGAGAGGCAATTGTCACATCATAGCCCTGCGGCCTGATGACAGAACTGCCCTGTGGAGACGAGGCCACTGGCTCCCACAGCTCCCCAGGGGACTACTTCACTAGGGGGGCATTGACATCAGAGACAGCACAAAGGTACATCTGGTCCTAAGCAGGCGGTACAGTGACGCTGTTACCTTGTCGCATGACCCTGTCCCTCTGGTCCAGTAGGCGGTACTTCTCCTCTGAAGTCTCGGCCACGGTGCCCACCAGAGCACTGAGGGAGGACACACAGGGCCCAAGGCCCTCGGAGGCCTCGGAGCCAGAATCAAAGGGGTCTCCCTCAAACTGCAGGGTCTTTAGGATACCTGGCTTCTTCACGGGAGAGCTGTAAAGAAACAGCGCGGTAAGGCCCTCACGTCTGTCCATCAGGTTATTTACCTCCCACCACTTCCCCGCGCGCTCTCCTTTCCCACCACCTGTTCTCCTCTGGAGCTGAGAACCCACAAGCTTCCATATGAGATGAGCTTGGACAAAGCTGGGGTGAGTATGAACATATTAGTTATATTGTTCACTGTGAGTTTTATAATTCTGAAACGTGTCATAATTCCCAAAGATGAGATGAACCCATTTAACCAACTAAAACGACCATAGATTTTTATCTCAAAGAAATGAAATTCAGCCTGAAAAATGCACTTTAGCCCCATCTGTGCCCACATGTTTCCACACACAGCTTCACTTGGGTAGAAGGATGTACTAGACACAACTGGGCATTCTGTCTCAGCTTCCCCCTTTCCCAGCTGGCTTTCCACATTCCATGGGCCCGAGTGTCAAGGATGATAGAAGACTGGCTGAGTGCGAAACGAAAAAGAAAACCAGGAACTAAACTGCTCATCTCAAAATGCACAGTTGGAAAAACTGTAAACTGGCCAAAGGAATGAAGAACGATTCAACAGCAGGCCTGTCGTGCCCTCTGTGAACAGGCAGCTCCAGGCCAGAAAGCCCAGGGGCCAGGCGGGGCCCTGTGGACAGTGTCCACAGACAGGGATACTGAGGAGAGGCCAGCTTGGCGAGCCCACAGCAGAGCCAGCCAGGCCCGAGAGCCGTGCCTGCAGCCCCCAGTCAGTGTGTGAGCATGGGCCTCACCAACATTCCAGGCTCTGCTGGATGAACGCCTGCCCAGTGTGGTTGTTAGGACAAACAGTTACTACAGCATGATTGGTCACTGCTGACGCACTTGTATCCCAAGCGGAACTGCATGACACCAATGCGAGATGCACAGAGGCTTCACATAACCCCATATACCCGGCTGGTACCCCTTGTGCAGAGAGCTTTAAGGAGGAAGCAGCCCCTAGGGTGCAGTCTGTGGAGAGGACCAGGCTGGGGAAAAAAGGCCAGCCCTAATGAGGGCCCTTCAGTAACCAGGGCCTCGGGAAACGAACATGGAATAAGACAGACATCGGTGCTTCTCCATCATCTCTGCGGCCAGCAGGGTCCAGGGCCAGAAAACTCACTTGTGCAAATGCTCTGGCTCGGAGACCACCAGCCCCATCAGCCCTGGTCCCACAGCCTCATCACAGTTCTCGTGCAGGCTGTGGGGCAGGTGCTGTCCCTTCTCCTCCCACTGCTCCACACCCCTGGTATCAGCGGAAAGGACAGCTCAGTGGCATCAAACAGCAGTGGTTTCTGCACCCCCTCTATATCACCCACTCCACCAGCAATCCACATTCTCAGCTTCTGCCCATGTGGTCCTCAGCCCCCGACGGGTCAGCACATTGCTCAATGTCCTACCCAGGCTGCGGATATGCTGGCGGTCAGGAATCCCCCCATTCACTGGCACTGGAAGTCAAGGATCCTAATCCCATGCAGAGCACAACACCCTTGACCACTGGGAGGGCTGGGCCTCACCTTTTACTCAGCAGGCCACCACCAGTTGCCATCCTGCCCACGGGCTTGCGCAATGGAGAATGCTGGGAAGATGCATCTTCTGGGCTGGGATTCACTTCACTGTCACCTAGCTGCTTCTCCTTGAGGGCAAAGGGCTTCTTATTGGGGCCTGAGGACAAAGAAGTCAGACAGAGTGCACAATATCACAGGTCACCTTATTAACTGGATTTTTAATTTTTTTTGAGAAGGTAATACCCCTGTGATTGCGCAGGGCACAAAGAGCTCAAAGAAGCCACTCGGAGAAACAAGGTTCGGCCTTGGAGCCACCTCGCCTGTGGCCTGGGGTAGGGAGAGGCGTGCTGTTTAGAGGCCCCAGGGCCTGCACACATAGCACTTCAGTGTGGGAAGAACAACTGAAAACTCACTTATTTTCTTCTTATGCCAGAAGATAGCCATGTCTTTATGCAGACCTTTCCCCTTCTTCCTCGCCATGGCTGCAGATGCCTGGAAAATAGCCCCACACCACGAATGAGAACATTAGAATACCAAAGGAAATGAACAAAAACGCACAGGAAGTGAGCAGACAGACCATTTGTTATGGACTGACCAGTGTCCCCTAAAAATACCCGTCAACTAGGTCATGATTCCCAGTATTGTATCCATCATTTTGTCATCTGATTTGATTTCCCTGCGTGTTGTAAATCCTAGCACTATGATGGAATAAGATGAATTAGCGGTAGTTATATTGAAGAGATCTACAAGATTAGACAGTATCTTAAGCCAATCTCTTCTGACATATCAAAGAGAAAAGTGAGCAGAGAGACAGGGGGACCTCATACCACCAAGAAAGCAGTGCCGAGAGCAGAGCACATCCTTTGGACCTGAGGTTCCTGCGCGGAGAAGCTCCCAAAACACAGGAAGATTGACAACATGGACCTTCCTCCAGAGCTGACAGAGAAAGCCTTCCCCCGGAGCTGGCGCCCGGAATTTGGACTTCTACCTTACTAGACTGTAAGAGAATAAACTTCTCTTTGTTAAAGCCATCCACTTGTGGTATTTCTGTTATAGCAGCACCAGATGACTAAGACAGCATTCAAGAATGAAATGACTGATCTGAGCTTGTTGGTAGAATGGTGAATAAGATACTGCCCTTCCTACCAGAGCAAGGCCCCATCCTTTCCTCCAGTGGACACGTACGGCCGCCACTCCCTCACCTGCCTCCAAGCATGTCTTTGCTCTTCTTTTTGGAACCTAGCTACCTTACTGTTATAAATTCCATAAACTCGGCCTCACTGGCATTTGATGAGATGATTCCCATTTGATTACACACACAGAGCTGGAAGGATCTCCAAGTCACACTTAGGCAAAAAAGGAAGCTGCAGAATGATGCACGTAGGATCTCGTCTATCACAAAACACACACACATACAACCAACTACATGCGAGTATACCTATACTAGGTAACCACGGTGAGTCAGGAGACAAAAGAGCGACTGGGGAACATAATCTCTATCTGTATCAGTGAGTTCTTTATAGTGATGATGTAGTCATACATTAGTAGTCTAACAACAACAACAAAAAAACCGTTTTAAGTTCCACCTGGAAGGATAAGAACATTACAACAGCCAAAAAAACCTTTTAAGAGATGAGGGATTACATTCATTACGAAATACTAGAACGCCCCATAACACGAACAAACATTAGAATACACAGAATGACAAACGAAATTCCAGAAACTGAGCCGTGTGCGTGTGTGTACTTGGTATACGTAGGGACGGACCGTTCTCTAAGTGATGCTGAGATCTCTGAATAACGTAAGTGGGACGAAGTGAAGTGGGATTCTTATCTCTGGCCATACAATAAAATAAATCCCATATACATTAAGTGTATGTATGGGGGGACATAAAAATGGTAAGACTATCTTAAGAATACTTCGGAAGGAAATGATTTTCTCAGTCTAAAACACAAATATTTTTCAATATTGGTAAATTTAAAAAACAGGAAATAAACCACTTCTATAAGATTTTTAAAAAGGCCATGATCAAAAGTAAAAGGCAATTATCAAATTAAAAAAAAAAAATTCTAACTGATAATAGATAAAAGGGTAATATCCCTAATTTTTTTTTTAAAGAAACGTAAAAATCAATAGGAAAGAATAAATACCAAAAGCACAAAAACTGCATATAATATGGCAAAAGAATTCCACTCTTGGGGATTTAAACAAAGGAGATTGAAGTATTCAGAAATACATGCACAAAAATGTCCCAGAATGGGAAATTGGCCAAGCAAGTAAGTAAACAAGATGGAACACCACAGTGCATTGAACAACCACATTCTAGTCTAGACTGTTTATCAATTTTAGAAAAAACTAAAGAGTTATTGCTACCTGAAGATGCTACCTCAGCTTATACAGTATGATCCCATTTACGTAAACACAATATCAACACATCTGTGGAAAGACACTACCTAAAATATTTGTAGTCAATACCTTGGAGAGTAAAACAGTGGGTGCTTTTTGTGCCTTCCATCCCCCATCATGGGACTTTCCTGGGTTTTATCCTGCACTGACAAGCAATACTTCCGTCATAAAAAAAAGTTATAAAAACATGCTTTCTACTTTACAGACTCCTACAGAACTCATGTTCTCCCACGAGAGTATTCAGAGAGCAGAACAGATATAAAGGTACATACTGACTCGATGGCAATGGGTTTGGATGAATTTGCCTGTCCACCAGTTCCAGAACACTGAGTTATGGTAGGGATCCCAAGCTTTTCACAAATGACTCCAAATTATTAAATAAACAGTACTACCCCAGGAAACCTTGGTGGCGTAGTGGTTAAGAGCCACGGCTGCTAACCAAAGGGCTGGCTGTTTGAATCTACCAGGGGCCCCTTGGAAACCCTGTGGCACAGTTCTGTTCTGTCCTTTAGGGTTGCTATGAATTGGAATCAGCTTGACAGCAGCGAGTTATCCCAGGATTTCCAAGGTTAGATATTCAGGTACTTTCTCCATGTTCTGGCAAGCAAATAACTGATACCCTGTCAACCTGCTGCCATCGACTCGACTCTGACTCATAGCGCCCCTACAGGGCAGAGGCAGAACTGCCCCATAGAATTTCCAAGGCTGTTGTCTCTATTAGAGGCAGACTGTCACATCTTTCTCCCTTGGAGTGGCTGGTGGGCTTGAACCCCGACCTTTTAGTTAGTAGCCAACTCACTTAAGCACCACGCCACCAGGGCTCCTTAAATAACTGATAGATGGGAGGGGAAAAAAGAAAGTTTTAACATGACAAAATTCAAATCTAGGGTAACAAGTGGCAAGTTGAAGGTACTCACATGATCGGAAAAATACACCACAGCGAGCTTTTTGCTGCGCCTGGTAGACACGCGCTGCACCGCGGCGATTTTGTTGAAGTGGTTTTCTAGGATGGTTCTGTCGTTGAGACAATCAGGGATGTTCTTGCACTGGATGGCCGTGAATTCAGCAGGAGACGAGCCCCCAAGGCTGTCTGTGCTCTCGCTTCTTTTGCTCTGACGCACAGGCGTTCCTCTCAGAGAATCTGGGGGATCAGAAGACCAGCATCAGGCACAACGCTGCCAACAAGCAGGGGCAACAACTGTGCAAAAGCAAAGGAAGCTTCGTGAGTTTAAGACCTACTAGAATCCCTATGACAGGTCAGGATCCCTAATGTTTACAGGGAAGATCAAGCCAATGCCCAGGGAAACTGAGAACCTGTAGCAAGGTTTACTCTGTTTTGTTTTTAGAGCTCACCTTCTTTTTTATCTCTACCTTCAATTTCTTCCTCTTTATTCACACTAGGAAGCCTGGAAAGTGCCAAGACAGACTGAGTCCCGCCTGGCACGGCCATGTGGTCATTTTCCTCAGACTTGACACAGCTGATGTCCTTTTTAGGTTCTTTGTTGCCCAGGCGACCTATTTCTTTATTGCTCTTCAAGACATCCTGTAAGGTCCGATCAAACAGTGTGCCTCCCCGGGGTCGGTTCAGGCGGACGGGCCGCTTATCCGGAGGGTGGTCGCCCCGGGACAGGGGGTCCGAGTCTTCCACTGTGTCCCGGTCGTGTCTCCTTGGGGAGCGGTCCTGATCCTCCTTCCTTTTCAGTCCTTTCATGAGGCTGGGAAGTGGGTCCACCTGTGAAACAGCTTCTTCACAGCCTTGTCTGGCACCTGTTTTGCCTCCTGCGAAGGGGTCACCCAAACACCCTGCAGATGATACAGGGAAGCTAGTGAAGCTACTATTAGAACTTCCAAACGGTGATTTAGGGGCTTTCTTCTCTTCCTCTACATTTTGGTTTGACAAAGCAGGGGAAAAGGCAGATGACGAGTTATTACTATTAACTGGCTTCGAAAAGGTGAAGTTTGAATTGGTAGATGAGCTACTTGTCACCTGAGGAAAAGAAAAAGGGGCCAGTCCCCCAGGTCCACTACTAATTGGGTGTGAAAATGTGAAAAATCCAGAAGGAATTTGGCTCTGGGTTTTCTCTGGCTCAGATTCAGCCCCCAGTATTGGTCTGAACACTGCATTTTCCAGGGGTTTAAAGCTGAATTCTGTTTTCCCAAAACCAGAGCTTGCTCTTTCTCCAGCTTCTGGTCCAAAGTGAGAAGTACTGGGGAAAACCCCAAGGTTGGTGGGTGATTTAAAACTAAATCCCGGATTTCCAGGCACAGATGAACTTGATGGCCCAGAGGTAGCCACAAAGGTGGAAGTGTGCTCAAGTCCAGAAAAGAGTCCAACATTGGAAGCTTGGGAAAATCCTAATGTTTGCACTGAAGAGGAATGACTAACTCCAGAAGATGCTGGAAAGTTAGATACCTGTGGAAATCCTGAGCTTGGCCCAGATAATGTATTGTTTTGTCCAAAAAGAGAAGGCTGACCAAATCGGAATGGCGGCTTCGCGTGAAACGCTCCTAAGGTACTACTGGAAGGCGATGAAAACACACCAGGCTGCTGCCCACTGAAAGGGTTAGGAGGATTCATCTTCTGACCCAAGTATTGAAAGGTAACAGGTCCTCCGTGTGCTAAATCCGTCGTCTTAGCTCAACTTCATCTTCACAAGAAGCTGAAAGACAAAAATGCCTATGATCCACCACAGCTGTGCCCTGCTAGAAGACTAAGTTGAATAAAAAGAAACCACACGTCATACCCTAAGAATCATTATTTAGAAGGAGGACAAAGGAAAAGGCTAAGTATTCTTCTTTCGAGAGGCAGAGGGTTCTTTCATTGAACAGCAGAAGAGGGGTACAAAGAACTTTGTTATGGATGGTTAATACGTGACCCTTTAAGATTAAAAAAAAAATTCAAATTTTACTGCTTTGGTAAATTTACAAAAAACCTCCATTGATAATAACAACATGACGGCCATTACACTTTTCAACTTAAAGACAGAGTTTCTCCGGACTTCTTCCAATCGCCCGTAGCCAAAGAATTACAATGTAACACCGTTAGAACAGGAGTGTTTCAGTGTTTCCTCCTAATTTTTCTCCGAATGATCAGAGCGCTCAATCCTTTTCCCAGGAACGGAGATATTCGGGGCTTGGTTTGGTTTTGCTAGCCGGGAGACTACCCCCGGATCTAAGGACCGGAGCGCGCTCACGGAGAAGGGCCCCTGGGTGGGGAGCCCTCGGGGAGGGACGGGAAATCTCACCCAACACGACCCGAAAAGTCGCCGAAGGCCGAGACCGCGCGCGCCGACCCGGGCTGCCCCGACCTGCGCGGTCTGCTGCGAACGCTCGCTCCCGCCTGAGCCCGCTCGTTAGCCACCAGGGCGGGGCGGAAGCCGGGCTCCGAGCCGCCCGACCCTCCGGCGCCTCGCTCACGGCAGGCCGCAGGGGCGCCTAGGCCCGCCGCCGCTGCCCGAAGCACCCTCGGCACCGGGTGCGGGCGCGGACGGGAGCGCGGCCTCGGGAGCCAGCGCTTCCGTCCGCTCGGCAGACCGAAAACGCAGCGGGCGGACTTCCGGTGAGTTCCGGTCCGTTCCGCTCCGGACCCTCGGTGCTCGGGTTCCGCTCTCCGGGGCGGCGGCCGTGGCTTCCGGTGGAGGGGACCGGCCCTCTCTCGCGCCGGCGGCCGGGGTTAGGCCTGCGCCTCGCCGCCTTCAGACGCCGGTAGGAGCGCGCGGGGTTCCCTGTCCCGAGAATGCGGACGGAACACGCGCCGCGCCTCGCACGGTGCCCGCGCCGAGCCGTCCCTCGGGAAGTCCCGGCCGGCAGCAGAACCCCCTGCACTCCGCCTCCCTTCCTGGTACCCCTGCTCACCCCGCATCCACCCCATCTCCTCCGCCTCTCCTCAAAGCCACCCCCAGCCATCCTACGCCGTTATATATCTTTCTATATATCTTCCTGACGGTGAGACGGCGACATGGAGACCCTGGTGGCGTAGTGGTTCAGAGCTACGTCTGCTACCCGAAAGGTCGGCAGTTCGAATCCACCGCGCGCTCCTTAGAAACCCTGGGGGCAGTTCTCTGTCCTAGAGGGTCGCTGTGAGTCGGAATCGATGGCAACGGGTTTGGTTTTGTTTTTTGTGGTGAAATGCAAATTCTACTAAAATCCCAATGAATTTTACCAAGCGATCTGTGTGTGTGCATAGCAGGGGCCCTGGTGGCGCAGTGGTTAAAGCGCTCGGCTGCTAACCGATGGGTCGGCGGTTCGAACCTACCAGCCGACCAGCCAAAGCTGTGGGAGAAAGATGTGGCAGTCTGCTTCCCTAAAGCTTAAAACTCTATGGGGCAGTTCTACTGTGTCCTCTAGGGTCTGTATGAGTCGGAATCCACTCTAGGGCAGTGGGTTCGGTTTTGGGTGTGTGCCTGTGTGTTTATACGGAGTCTATTACCACTTTCAAGTATTCATTTGGTCTTTTAAATTTTGACCACAGGTCCCTTTCTGAAGGATTTTCAAGGTCCTGGTTGTTGTTGAGATGAGCTTGGTACTTAGAAACCTGCAGCGAGTTGTGCCCATTAGGAGGGTCCCACTGCGGAAGAGGATTGAGGTGGTGAGGGGCGTCTTAGGTGTGCAGAAGTTTGACCTGGGAGTCATCTGTGTGGACAACAAGCATATTCAGCACCTTAACAGGATCTACCGAGAGAAAAATGTCCCAACGGATGTACTTTCTTTTCCATATCATGAGGTACAAAATGTTTTCCTCCTCTTCTTGTCTAGCCTACCTTCCAGAGTAAATTTCTAAGCCAAAATGATAGTTTGATTTAAAATTTTTTAACTCAGGGAAATTTTAGTATCAAAGATGTGATTTTTTTATTTTGAAATTTTTCAAATATACACAGAAGAGATCAACTCCCATTGATCAATGCCCGACACCCAGAGGTAACAGTTCAGCCCATGGGGACAGGAAGAGGAAAGGTGATTAGATTCCACCTGTTTGTTGTTTAGCATTACCAGTAAACTTAAAAAGAGATGAGAAGAAAGATAAAGTGTTTCAGCAATTTTAAGGGTAACTAAATAACAACTCTGTATGGGTTGAAAAATCAGAGTAACACTGACAATAAAGAACAGGCTGGGATAAATATTTTCAACAAACAAAATGTGATAGCTATCAGTTTGTTGTTATTGTGTGCCTGTCAAGTTTGATTCCAGCTCACAATGACCCTTTCGGGTTACCATCTACTTTATGTAAATGACTCGGCCAAGGCCTCACACGTTGTTCTTGTTCACGTAAGTTGAAGCAACCTTTTTGGAAAGCGGTTTGGCAGTATGTTTCCAGAACATGTAAAACATATACAGTGAAACTTGTGAGAGACAGAGTTTGACAGGACTGCCTTGTTTCTCCGGGTCTAGCAAGTTTTCTGTCTCTGACAGGACGCAGTTTTATCACTTTTCTATTACTCTCTATTAGTGGAAAATACTTGAGCTTTTCTACTCTGACAGGTTTCCACCTTATACAGGTTCTGGCTTTCGTGGGTTTTACTATATATGCTATTTAGGCCACTAACATCACACCAAAAAAACTGAAAAAAGATAAATGTATGAATACGTTCACTTGTTGTTTTCTGTAATAGAAAGAAAAAATGCAAACACTGTAAGTACCCAACCATGGGTGGCTGGCTTAGTGTGTCTTCCCAACAGAATGGGATTATCTTTATGAAGACTGTTGTTGGGGGCAGAATACCAAGCAGAGAGAACACAGATATTTGATTGAGTCGATGTGTTGCTTTAGCTCTGCAGAAGTTGTGAATCCACGCGATTCCACGTTGGGAAGGATAACCAAATGGAAAGTGATTCATATGATGAGATGGAAACATCTTAAGCTGCCTTGTGTCACGTGCAGTGTCTGGGTGCCATTCTATCCCCCATGACCCCCCACTGTCACGCCCTGCTTTGAGGACAGTATGTGGGGACACAGCTCAGCCCAGTCAGGGAGCAAGGTCTTATCCGCCCTGAGGAGAGCTTGTCTGTGGTCATCTTCCAAGGAGATGAAGTTTTCCAAAATGAAATCTGTCAGCCTGTGGGCAGGTTTCTGATGTCATTGATGTGGTATGCTCCAAGTCTGTATTTCCTCATATTCAGAATCTGAAAGCAGGTGAGATTCCCCAGCCTGACTTTCCAGAGGACTATAACCTGGGAGACATCATCCTGGGAGTGGAGTATATCGTCCAGGAGTATAAAGAAAACGAAGACTACTATGACATCCTGGCTGTAAGTGGGATGCTGACATGGCCTGTCCTGGTTAGTGAGGTGAACATGTGTCCACATGCACCGTGGCCACCACACCAGGATCCGTGTGCACCCGTGTGATCTAGGTGCAAAGCGAGGGCTGTGGGGGAGAACACACAGCAGTGGGTGGATGAATCAGGCAGCACCCAGCTCCTGTTGCGCATGAATAGAGGGGAGGGACCAAGCCAGGCGTGGGGTCTGCTTGCAACTGGAGGTCATTCCTCAAGGGCTGTCTTCTCGTCAGACTGTTTCCTGAAGCTTTTTGAAAAATTACTTTGACAGGTGACAGCCACCCACGGGCTGTGCCACCTGCTGGGCTTCACACATGACACGGAGGCCGAGTGGCAGAAGGTACAAACTGGGCCCCTTCCTCCTGGCCCTTGTTGTCACCTCCCTGACCGCCCTCTCAGTCCCCACATCGCCCATGCCCCCAGTCTCCCACGCCTACAGACCAGGCAGCTGGATCATCTCAGGAAAACCACCTGCCAAAGACCAGGCTCAGAAATTTGCCTCCAGCAAGGCCGGGCCCTCTGAGACCCCAGTGTGCCCTGTATTTCCCATCTTGCCCCACTCCCTGAGCCCTGGGCTAGGCCAGCACATCCTTTCTCAAGAGGCACCCAGCCTTTTCCACTGATCAGCCTCCACGGCACTGCCCATCCGGTCCCACCTCTGGAAACTCCTTCTCCCACCCCAGGCAGGCCAGCCTCCCCCCATGTCTCCTCCCCATGCCCCTCTCCTGCCGGTAGATCTGCCTGCTGTGCACAGGTGGCCGTGAAACTCAGCAGGGACAGGCTTCCCAAGAAAGGGGTGCTTTGGTCGCCTAGCACCGCCGTAACAGAAATACCCCAAGGGGATGTCTTTAAAAAACGTAAGTTTATTTTCTCACAATTTAGGAGGCCAGAAGTCCAGATTCACAGCGTGGCTTTAGGGGGTGGTCTTCCCTTGTCTATTCCAGCTTCTAGCAGCTCCCACAACCCTTGGCCTTCTTAGGCTCATAGATGCACTGTCTCCACCATCTGTCTTCCTCTTCCTCTGTGTGTGTTTTTGTCTATTCTGGTCTTTTTATAACTCAAAAGGAATTAGGTTTAGATCTACTACACTCTGCTATGACCTCATTAGCATCGTAAAAGAAAAATCCTAATCCCAAACAGGATCACATCCACAGGTGCAAAGGCATATATGTTCCATAAATATTTTGAGGGAAACACCATCAGTCCATAACAGGGACCAAGCCAAGGATGCCAGGTGAAGGGAGAGAGCAAGATCCCCCCCAGGGGATGGTACCTGGGGGAGGCGGGCACAGGACACGGTAGGGGGTCCCCTTCGGAAGCCGCTGCAGAGGGCCCCTGTTCCACTTGCAGATGTTCCAGAAGGAGAAGCAGGTCCTGAAGGAGCTGAACTGCCGCATGGGGACCAGGCTGCAGCCGCTCAGCAGGGGCCTCTTCTGACCTTGGCCTTGCAAGGAGGGGCGGCTAAGACCCAGGGGCTCCAGCAGGACAGCGAGGTGGAGGTGGGCCCTTCCCTCTTGGGTCCACCAGGGGACTCTTTGGGCTTCTGCTGTCCTCTGGGACCACAATGGTACCAGCCCAAGTGGGGGCTAAATTGCACGAGTGGAGCCTGACTATTAAAGTATGCGAGGGTTATTTAATGTCACTGTCATAAAGTCATTCCTAAACCCCTTAGAACTGGGACATGGAGCATATAAACCCCGCCCTCTTCTCTGGGCCCTGTGTCTGGTACTGAGGAGCTCCCCCTCCCACCTTGTAGGCAGCCCTCCCTGCTCAGCCTGATGGCCTCAGGCCCTTATTATCAGTCACGACTCACAGACACTGGGGACCTACCAATCCAGGCTGTTCCCTCCCCACCCTGATGGACAGGGTCCTGACAGTTGTCCTGGAGCAAGAGAGTCTGTCTGTCCCCCTCAGGACAGCCCTCTGCCCGGGTCCCAACAAGGGGCATGGCCCAGGGGTGAGGTCAATGCCAATGATGCAGCAACTGGGGTCAGAAGGCAGCCCCGATCAGTGGACAGGCCCTGAGGCCCCATGAGTGTGGATGCCCCACTGGGGCTGAACTGGGTCACAGGTGCATCAGGTGGCTGAGCCAGGTGAGACTCACCCACTTGTTGCCTGAAGACAGCTGTGCACAGCGAGGGTATGAGCCCATCCAGAGGGCTAAGCAGCTCCTGCTCCCCTGTCCCGCAGGGAGCCACCCCAGGGGGTGTTTCAGTCCTACCTCTCCCCGGGAAGCCTCTCTGTGGACTTTGTCATTAACAGGTAGAACAAGGGAGGGCCACTCATCCTCCCTCACCCACTTGGGCAGGGCATTTGTTAACAGCTCCCAGGGGTTTTCCTCAGGTCCTTGTGGCCCCTGGGATCCTGGCCTTTTCCCAAAAGCCTTTGTCTTTCTCAGCCTTTGGATTGCTGGGCTAATCTTTGTCAGGAAAGAACCCCAGCCTCATGATGCCAAAATAAACAGTGGATCTGAGCAAGACAGTTTGTCACTCAGCCCAGCAAATGTGGGAGTGTCTCACGGTGGTGAAGGTTACCTGGCTGCAAGCCACAGGGTGTCGAGGTGGACCCAGATGGTGGCTGTGCACATGGCAGATTGTATGGCAGCCAAGGGCTCAGCACTTCTTGTAGCAAGCAGCAAACCAACCCATCCCTCCCCAGAGAGTGGGCAGCCACATGGTGGCCACATGATGGTCACCTTGACTGTGTCAGTGTCCTGGGCTGCTGTAACAAGATACCACAAATTGGGTGGTTATAAGAACAGAAATTTCTTGCCTCAGTTCTGGAGGTTGAGAGTCTGAGATCAGAGTGTCGGCCGTGTTGACTCCTTCTGAGCCTCTGAGGGAGAATCTGTTCCATGCCACTCTCCCAGCTTCTGGGAGCTCCAGGCATGCCTTAGCTTGCAGTGTCACATGGCCATCTGTTATGGATTGAATTGTGTCCCCTCAAAATATGTGTTGTAAACCAAGGTCACACGATAACTGTGAGCCCAAGAGACAGAAAGGGCCACATGAACCAGTGACTTAAATCATCCTGAGACCAGAAGAACTAGTTGGTGCCCAGCCACAACCGATGACTGCCCTGACAGGGAGCACAACAGAGAACCCCTGAGGGAGCAGGAGATCAGTGGGATGCAGACCCCAAGTTCTCATAAAAAGACCAGACTTAATGGTCTGACCGAGACTAGAGGAATCCCGGCGGTCATGGTCCCCAAACCTTCTCTTGGCCCAGGACAGGAACCATTCCCGAAGACAACTCATCAGACGTGGAAGGGACTGGACAATGGGTAGGAGAGAGATACTGATGGAGAGTGAGCTACTGGTATCAGGTGGACACTTGAGACTGTGTTGGCATCTCCTGTCTGGAGGGGAGATAGGAGGGTAGAGAGGGTTAGAAACTGGCAAAATTGTCATGAAAGGAGAGACTGGAAGGAGGGAGCGGGCTGACTCATTAGGGGGAGAGTAAGTGGGAGTATGGAGTAAGGTGTATATAAGCGTATATGTGACAGACTGACTTGATTCGTAAACGTTCACTTAAAGCTCAATAAAAATTATTAAAAATATGTGTTGTAAGTCCTAACCCCTATACCTATGGTTATAATCCCATTTGGAAGTGGATTTTCTTTGTTATGTTAATGAGACAGTGTCAGTATAGGGTGTAAGTTAAAACAATCTCTTTTGACATATAAAAGCAGAATAAACAATCAAGCAGAGATGGGGGAAGATAGATGCCAAGCCACATGAAGATCACTAAGGAGCCAAGGAACAGAAGCTGAAAAGAGATAAGGACCTTCCTCCAGAGCCAACAGAGACAGAAAGCCTTCCCCTAGAGCTAGAGCCTTGAATCTAGCCTCCTAAACTGTGAGAAAATAAATTTGTTTGTTAAAGCCACTCACTTGTATTTATGTTATAGCAGCGCTGGATAACCAAGCTTCCTCTGTCTCTTTCTCTGTGTCTCTCCTCTTCTATAAGGACACCACTACTCCAGTGTGAACTCATTAACCTAACTGGTAACATCTTCAAGCACCCTGCTCCAAACAGGGTCACATCACAGGTACCAGGGCTTAGAAATGGGGCATACCTTTTTTTATTATTATTTTTATTGTTCTTTTTAAGTGAAGGTTTACAAATCAAGTCAGTCTCATACAAAAATATGTATACACCTTGCTGTATACTACCAGTTGCTCTCCCCACAATGAGACAGCACACTCCTTCACTCCACTCTTTATTTTTATGTCCATTTGGCCAGCTTCTGACCCCCCTGCCCTCTCATCTCCCCTCCAGACAGAAGCTGGGCATATCTTTTTGAGTGATACAATTCAGTCCATCGCACTGACCCACTTGGTTGACTCTGTGACCTACTACAGAAATGGCTCAGCATCAGGGGATTATTGGGCTTTTCAGTCTGACCATGCAGGCAGACTACCTCCCCAAGGGGATTCGTCCATGCCTTTGCATTTGCCAGACACTTGCAGGTTGTCCCCAATTTCTAAATAGCCAGAAGGCCATTAGAGAAAGTGAACCAGTCACTGCAGTGATTCCGCTATGAGTATCATATCCTTCCCATACAGCCTGAACACACAAGACACCCCACAGTGTTACACATGGAAAGTGACTTTTATTGAGGAGCGCTGGTGGTGCACTGTTTAAAAGCTCAGCTGCTAAGCAAAAGGTTGGTGATTTGAACCTACCAGCTGCTCTGTGGGAAAAAGATGTGGCAGCCTGATTCCATAAAGAAGCAGACAGCACACAGCAGTCGAACAGTCCCTCCTGGCTCCAAAGGTGTCTGGGCAGAGATGGGAAACTTCTGCACGTGCCCTACTGTGCACCGTAGATGACTCAAAGGGACAGTTCCTTAAGAAGTTGGTCCCCTCTGACTTCTGGAAGCTGTCCCAGTGGTGATAGAGAACTCATCCACGCATGCCTCCCTCTGCATGGCATCGAAGGTGAGGGAACAAAAGAGGGCCTACTTCCCGCTGATCCACTGATCCACTGCAGGCCAGGTAGGCTTAGTTAGGTCAGCTGAAAGCTTCTGCTACACATGCTGTCTACTAGCACTGTGGCTGAGGGGACACCGAGGTCTCTTGCCCAACTTTTTTTTTTTCTTAATTGTACTTCAGACAAAGGTTTACAGAGCAAACTAGTTTCTCATTAAACAGTAGACATATTGTTTTGTAACACTGGTTGCCAACCCCACGACGTGTCAACACTCTCCCCTTCTCAATGTTGGGTTCTCTATTACCAGCTTTCCTGTCCCCTCCCACGTTCTCGTCCTTGTCCTTGCCCCTGGGCTGGTGTGCCCATTTAGTCTCGTTTTGTTTTATGGACCCATTTAATATTTGGCTGAAGGGTGAATCTCAGGAGTGACTTCATTATTGAGCTAAAACAGTGTCCAGGGGCCATTCTCTTGGGGTTTCGCCAGTCTCTGTCAGAACCGTACGTCTGGTCTTTGTGTATGTGAGTTAGAATTTTGTTCTACATTTTTCTCCAGCTCTGAGACCCTCTAATGTGATCCCTTTTAGAGCAGTCGCTGGTGGTAGCTGGGCACCATCTAGTTGTACTGACTCAGTCTAGTGGAGGCCGTGGTAATTGTGGCCATTAGTCCTTTTGGCTAATCTTTCCCTTTTGTTTTTGGTTTTCTTCATTCTCCCTTGCTCCAGATGGGGTGAGACCAGTGGAGTATCTTAAATGGCTGCTCACAGGCTTCTAAAACCCCAGACACTACACTCATTGATTTTTATACCCCAAAGCCCACGTGACATGCTACAGGGACAAACATAGGGGTGGGGGGTCATGCCCCCTCCCTTCCTGAGACCTGTTGCCAAAGTGATGAGTTGGATGCTTTGAATGCATTTGTGTACATTTGTGTACATCTGAGTGTTGCCTGTCTATTTTATAAAATATAAAACCCCTTGATTGCTCAGGCTGTTTTCAGAAACCAGAGACAAAAGCCAAAACCTAGTTTTGTTTTGTTTTTTATACCACAGTGTGTTTGTTCCTGTTGTTATTGTTTTTGTTGAGAACTCTTTTATTGTCTGGACATATCACAGTTCATTCATTCTCCTTGCTGATAGACATCTGGTCTGTTTCTGATTTGGGACTATTATGAACATTCTCGTATGTCCTTTTGTAGGTATGAGTTCATTTATCCTCAGTAAATAATGACCAGAGGAAGAGTTGGATAATAAGATAATTCTAAATTTTAAAAGAAACTGCTAGAACTTTCCTCAAAATGGCTGTACCATTCTACACTCCCATCAACAAGGTATGAGAGTTGCATTACTCTACATCCTCATCAAAATTTAGTACTGTCAGTCTTTATATTTATAGTTTTTCTGGTGAGTGTGAAGAGATATTTCATTGTTGCTTTAATTTTACACTTTCCTGATGACTAATCATGCTGAGCACTTTTTCATTAGCTTAGTGGCCACTTGTGTATCTTGCTTTATGAAGTATCTATACAAATTTTTTTGCCCAGTTTTAAAGTTGGGTTGTTTTTATTATTGAGTCAGATGAGTTCTTTATATATTGAATAATGTATAAAGACTTTTATCAGATATGTTTTGCATATATTTTCTCCCAGTCTATTTTGGTATTAATATAACCACTCCAGCTTTCTTATGCTTATTGTATACATGTTACATTTTGGATGTAATACACTTAACCATTTAATTTTGACCTATCTGTGTCTTTATATTTAATAAGGTGCTTCATTTATACACAGCATATTGTTTTTTTTTTTTTTTTTATTGCTGGGTTTTGCTATTTTTTAATCTATTCAGATAATCTCTGCCTTTTAATTGCACTATTTAGTCCATTTACACTTAATTTAGTTATTGTTTTGGTTGAATTTAGGTTGACCACTTTGTTATTTGGTTTCTGTTTTTCCCAACATTGTGGTGTTGCTCTTCTTCTATGTCTCTTTTCCTGCCTTCCTTTGGTTTATTTGAATATAATTTTTAGAAATGTCTTTTAATTTCTCTCCTGGGTTAACATACCTTTTTTAGTGTTGGTCTGGGGATTATAATATACATTCTTAGCTTTTAACAGCCCTCTTAAGTTTTAATTTCACATAAAGTACAAGAACCCTGCAACCAAATCGTTTACCTCCCAGCTTTGATTCTGTGGTTCTCATGTGTATTTCATGTGCGTATGCTATAAACTCTACAATACAGTGTTATAGTCTTTAAGTTATCATATGTATTTTTTTTAATTAGGATAAGAAAAGGGTTGTCTTTTAATATATGCATTCACACATTTACCATTTTTTAAAACTCTTCATTCTTTTCTAAAAATACAGTTTTCCAAATAGTATCATTTCCCTTTGGCCTGAAAAACTTTCATTAGTATTTCTTGTAGCACTAGACTTCTGACAATTAATTGTTTTAGGTTTTATTTATTTAAAAATGTCTTTACTTCATCTTTATTCTTGAAGAATATTTTAGCTGGGTATAGAATTATGGGTTGACAGATTTGTATCTCTCACCACTTCAGAGATGCTTTTCCAGTCCTCTGATCTCCATTGTTTCTGATGAGAAGTCAGTGGTCATTCATATTGTTGTCCCCCTTTATGTATTGTGTCACTTGTCTCTGACTGCTTTCAAGATTTTCTCTTTACCTTTGGTTTTCAGTATTTTTTACTATAATGCACATAGTTGTAGTCTTCTTTGTATTTTGTATCCATCAAATTCTGAAAAATCTCAGTCATTATCTCCTTAATATTTCATCTGCCCTAGTTTCTCTCCTCTCCTTCTGAGACTCCAATTGTACATGTTAGAGCTTTTCATATTGTCCCATGAATCCTTAGTGCTCTGGTCATTTGCTTCAATGTTTTTTTCTCTTTCAGATTAGATAATTTCTATTAATCTATCTTCAACTTCACTGACTCCTTTTTCTGTCTTCTGTAATCTGCTCTGAAGCCCGTCCAGTGAAATTTTTATTTCAAAAAATGCATTTTTTGGATCGGGATTTTTTTTTTTTATGGTTTCTATTTATTTGTTGATATTTACTATTTTTTCACTCATTATGATCATATTTTCCTTTATATTCTTAAGCATGGTTATCATGACTGCTTTAACATTTTTGCCTGCTATTCCAACATCTGCACAGTTTATAAGCATTGATTGCACTTTTTTCTCAAGCATGGTTCACAGCTTCCTTTTACTTCATTTGTGTAGTAACTTGGGATTGTATCCTGGATCTTGTGGTGATACACTTTAGAGACTCTCAAGAGTATTGATTTTTCATTTTAGCAGGCTGTTAACTTGACTAAAACCAAATCCAGACTTCGTCTCCCCTTAGAAGGACAGAAGCTGAAATCATTTTTCACCATTTTAACCTTAGTTGGGCTAGTTGGAGTCTGCCCTGCTCATTCTAAAACTGTTTATATGTAGTTCAGGGGTCAGCCAGAGATGTGAACAGTTTATATGCATCATTCAGGACTCCCTCTCTGCAGTTCTTTCTTGGATTTTTACCTCCTTCACTTTGAAGCAGCTGTGGTGACACCAAATTCAGTCCTCTGATTTTTTCAACCAGTTAGACTGGGCCTGACCTCAGGCAAAGTAAAATAATGAAACTTGCTCACAGCCATTGTCCATTTGCACAGTGCAAATAGGCCCCAGCAAGAGGAGTCTGCACCTTCTCCCCTGCTTTTGCTCTCCTCTGGTTATACCCCTAACTGCTAGGGACAAAGGGGATCATCCCCATCCCATATTAGTTTTCCGGAGCTGCTGTAACTAAGTACCACAAACTAGGTAGCTTTAAACAACATAAATTAATTTCTCACAGTTCAGGATGCTAGAAGCCCAAAATCAAGGTGTTAGCAGGGCCATGTTCTCCGTGATGGCTCCATGGGGGGGATCCTTCCTCGCCTCTTCTGGTGGTTTCTGGCAATCTTTGATGTTGTCTGGTATGTAGATGCATCACTCCAATCTCTGCCTCCACCTTCACATGGTAATTTTCTCGCCGTGTGTCTCTGCCTCTCTTCTCTTTTTATAAGAACACCAGTCATATTGTTTTAGGACCAACCTTACTCCAGTATGACCTATGTTAACTAATAACATCTTTAGAGACCGTATTTTTTAAAAAAGATCACATTCACAGGTACCAGGGATTAGGATTTCAACGTACATTTTGGAGGACCCAGTTCAACCCATAACACCTACTACCAGACTCCAAGCATATGGACCTAAAGATCTAATCAAGTCACCCCAAGTCCACTTCTAGGGTCTGCTCAGACCTTTCTAGCCTCCCCAGAGTGTACCACACATACTTGGACCCGAAGGGTGGCCAAGGGGTGCCGTGCATGGGAGGGAGTCTCAGCCCCAATGCCCTACCTGTTGGGGTGCCTCCACCTCTACAGTAGCCCCAGGCCAGGCCAATGGTTGCCCTCATCCTGGGTTCTCACAGCACCTGACACTCTTGAATGTAGAAATGGTTTTCTTCATTCCAGTTAACCTGGCAAGGCTGGTCCTTTTCCTGCTAATGAATTTAATAATTATATTGAGAAATAAAACCAAGAGAAAAGCCATGTTAGAAAAAGTTGATCTGAAAATAAGAAATCGAGATCAGATCTTTAATTCACTTGTGCAGCCAGAGTACACAGTCTTTGGAATCACATTTGAAGGTGTACATGTTTGTGGCTGCACCGCCATGGCTCCGTAGGGGATGCCACTTCCGTTCAGATCTGTCCATGTACGTGGGCATCCATCGTGCTCATCACTCAGAAGCTTGGCATGAGTGCCAGGTCAGCCATTGTATTAGCTAACTTCATCTTCATTGCACAAGCATTTTTGGTGTATCTGCAGGGTTCTAAGGATACGAAGATAAGGGTGAGGTTCCTGCATTTGAGGAACAAAAAGGAGAGAACAAAAACTTACCAGTCATACTGTAAAATAACATGCATCATAATAAAACAGAAAGTGCACATAATTCCATCAAAAAAAAAAAAAAGAGTAAAGCAACTTAACAGAAAACTAACAGAACCAGAAACAACAAACGGAAGAAAAACAGCCCCCCCTTCCTAAGTCTGCTCTCCAAAAGGAACCACTGCTTAGCTTCTTGAGTTTTATTTCCAGGGCGAAAATGGCATGCTAACCAGCAGGTAGACCCATCCGTATTTATAGCTATGTATTTCTTTTTTTCATTTACTCAGAAGGGGTTACGTGATACACAGTGTTCTGCAACCTTCTCTTCCACATCGTGACACAGTGGGGACCTTCTGTCACACATAGGGCAAACAGGTGTCCCCAACTGATCATCAATATTAGGCCTTCTACCTTGTTTGTGGCGTTTCTTCTCACATGAAGGTTTAAAATTTTCGTGGCTAAGTTTGTTCATCTTTCCCATTATGGCTTCTAAGCTATATTTTTCTTAAAATCCTTCCTGATGAAAATCTCTGTTAAACGGAGTGTTTTCACCTGATTCCTGAGCCCAGCTGTAGGGACGCCATCTACTCAGGCCTTTTCAGCCTCACCAGAGCATACAGCACATACCTGGACCTGAGGTGGGTGAACACAGAGAAACCGCCCCTCTGCTTACCGGATCTGCAGCACTGCAGCTTGTAGGGCTCACAAACCTGGGGCCTGCGTGGTGAGGACGCCATCAGACGCAGCCCTAGAGGAAAGGGGCAGGTGTTTGATGATGCCTGTGTTGGGGGAGGGTCTGACTTTGTCTGCTTCAGATACCACAATGCAGGTGGGTTACACTGAGAGTGATGATGCCCTGGGCTCAGGTAGGAGGGCTCTCACGGTCCACTTTGTCCTGGACGCTCCCTGGACCACTCATCCTCAGTGATCCTCTGTTGGACAAATGACCGGAACCAGCAATCAGGTTCTCCCAGGAGATGGTGTGAGGTTCAGACTCAGCCAGGTGGCGTATATGTGGCTGGAGCAGCACCACTGAATGAGACTTCCCTGGCCCCCACCCTCCGTCCCTCCGGAAAAGGGCCTAATACCTTTCCTGGCTCCTCTTTAAAGTCTCTGGCTTTTCAGTGAGGGGTATGGAGGGGAGACCCAGACCCTGGGATAGCTACAGCGCATTCTGGCCCAGGGCTGCAACCAACCCATCCTCCCACCCCTGCCTGACCGAGAGCGAGCCCCCACCCTACCCAACCTGGACTTACACATTAAGGGCAGGCAGGGTGGCAGTGGCCCTGGAGCCAGCCACGGGACTCACTGTGGCCTGGAAACCAGCAGCATGGGGGAGTGCGGTGGCTGTAACCATTGAGGGCCACACGGGGTAGCCCACAGAAGTCCTAGGCGCAGAGATGGGCTGCAGCGGGGCTGGGGGTGCATAGTGGTGGTGGTGGTGCACCGAAGCCAGCCTCTGTTTCTCTGCTCGCAGGAAGGTGGGGTAAGCCCCCTGTGGGTCCTGACACAACATGTACAAGTGGGCCATTTCAGAGAGGTCAGGGGTCAAATGAGGACCCTGCCCTTTCTGGATCCCCTGATTCCTTACTCAGCTTGGAGAGGGGCAAGGAGTGCCAGCCTCCAACTAGAGCTGAAGAACCCTACTGACTGTGCCCCAGCTCCAGGCAGCAGCTTTTTCCACCTTGGAATTGCACCCCTCTCTCCTCTGTGGTGGGACCCCCTGCACCTGACTCACAGGCCAGGAGCCGGAAGTGCACTTTTCAGAGGTGCACATATGCAGATACTTTCAGAAGGAAAACAGCTCCAGGTGCTCTCATTTGGATCGGGTGGTCCATGCTGCCCCAGTGCCCCGGCCCGGGCCCAGCCTACCTGTGGGGTGGGATGCAGGGCAGCAGCCTACCTGTGGGGTGGGGCCCGCCCGGGCCCGGCCTACCTGCGGGGTGGGGTGCAGGGCAGCGGCCTACCTGCGGGGTGGGGTGCAGGGCAGCGGCCTACCTGCGGGGTGGGGTGCAGGGCAGCGGCGGGCGGCAGGGCCCTGAGCATCGCGCTCTGCATGATGATCTGGTGCATCTGGGCGTTCTGCATCAGCATCATCTCCACCATGTCTGGGAGGAGAGAAGGCGCTCAGCCTTCGTGGGGGGGTGCCAGCTATGGACTCTACTCTGGAAATCAAGCTTTCCTTCATAGATATTTGTTAAAATAGTGCTTAACAAGCAACAGAACGTCTGGCATACTGTCTGTGCAGGTCTGCGAGGTATTTTCTGAGATGTCAAACATCTAGGTCAAAGGGTATGTATGTTTTAAAACTTTATTGCCAGCGTCCAATTGTCCTCCACGATGGCTGCCCTAATTTGTATTTCTGCTACCACCGAAAAAAAAAAAAAAAGAACAGAAGCCCAATTCCTCAAATTCTCACTCTCATGTGCTGCATGGTAACCCCAAAAGCTATGTCCACAACCTAACCCCCAGAGACCTGGAAATGCGACCGTATTTGGGAAAAGATTCTTTGCAGATGTGATTAAATTAAGGCTCTTGAGATGGGAGATTATCCTGGATTGTCCGGGTGGGCTTTAAAAGCAATGACGAGTATCCTTATAAGAGAAAGGCAGAGGGAAATTTGAGACAGAAGAGACGGTCATGTGAGAATGGTGGCAGAGATTGGAATCCTCTAACCACAAGCCAAGGAACGCCTGGGGCCACCAGAAGGTGGAAGAGGCAAGGAAAGATCCTCCCCTAGAGCCCCCAGAGGGAGCACGGCTCTGCTGATACCTTGATTTCAGACTCTGGCCTCTAGAATTGTGAGAGAATATCTTTCTCTTGTAAACCATCCAGTTTGTGGTGATTTGTTACAGCAGTCCCAGGAAACTAGTATACTCACCAACCCTGGGAGTTATGAAACATTTTAATGTCTGCCAATATGAGAGGTAAACACTGGTACTTTCCACAGCAACTAGATCCTGGAAACACGCAGTCTGAGAGGTTTTTTTTTGGATTCACAGTGGAAGGATAGGTCTCCTAAAATCGTCCTCCCAAACAAATAAATGTGAGCCTAGCCTAAGGCGACTTGGGGTCAGGGTTCAGACAGGCACACCAGGAGCTGGGGCTGGGATGCCAGGCCAAGGTTGTGAGCCAGGGGCCCGCAGGAGCAGGAAGGGAGGGGTAGCCAGAGTCAATCCCTGAAGCAGTACAGCTGTGGGAACATCCACCCTGGCAACAGCCTGAAGGCGGAGAAGCTCAGTCTGACAGTGCCGCTTGGGACAGATCTCGAAGCAGACTCGAGGGGTCCTGGGGCCAAGGCATCCTCTGCCCACCAGCAGAAGCATGCCCCTCAGAGGGAAGCTTCCCAAGTCAGGCCTACAGAATTTGCATAGAACAAAATCAAGATGGAAAAATTGGACGACTAGACCCACTGGACAGAAGAGAGAGTCCAGGAATAGACCCATGCCCATCTGTCACCTGACTTATGATGAAGGAGCCAGTTCAGTGCAGTGGGGGAAATAATGGTCCTTTCAATAAATGGTTCAGGGTAAAATTGATATCCTCTCTCACAGCATACACAAAATCCTATTCCAAATGGATCGTAAATCCAAATGTGAAAGGTAAACCAAGCTTCTAGAAGAAAATATAAAAGAACA
Organism: Loxodonta africana; assembly: GCF_030014295.1. Lineage (NCBI taxonomy): Eukaryota > Metazoa > Chordata > Mammalia > Proboscidea > Elephantidae > Loxodonta > Loxodonta africana. Next base: position 228,813,503 of record NC_087343.1, read on the forward strand.
TCTTCATCATCTTTGGTGAGTAGAGATTTCTTAAACAGGGCACAAAAGGCACAAGCCATAAAAAAGAATACGCTAAAAATTGGACATTATTAAAGTTAGGAACTCTTGTTTATCCAAAGACACTGTGAAGAGGGTGGAAGGGCAAGCCTCAAAATGGGACATGATATTTGCAACAGACAGATCAAAAAGGACTCAATGCATAAAGAATTCCTATGGATCAATAGGAGAGGCAGATTAAAAGAATAATGAGAAAATACTCGAATGGGCATGTCACAAAAAAGGACATTCAAATAGCCAATAAATACATGAAAAGGTGAAAGGTGAATTAAAACCAGAATGAGAGACCATGACATACCCACCAGACTGGCTAAAATGGAAAAAAAAAAATCAGAAAAACCAAGTGTTGGTGAATTAACGTGGGGCAACTGAAATTCTCATTCACTTCCATGGACTGTAAACTAATGTCAATACTTTGTAAAACAATTTGGTAGTATTTCTGGACTAAGAAATCTCATTACCAGGCATACACCCCACAGAAATATGTATGTCCATTCATCAGAACGTGTAAACAATCAGGTGTTCATAGCAGCACTGCCTATAATAGCTCTGAACTGGAAAGGACCAGAATACCGAACCACAAAAAAATGAGTCCACAATTTGTGTGATAATAATACAATGGAATAACGTGGTAGGCTGAATAATGGCTGCCCAAAGATGTCCACATTCTAATTCCCAGGACCTGCAAATTACATGGCAAAAGGATCTTTGCAGGTGAGAAAATTATCCTGGACTACCTGGGCAGGCCAAATGAATTCCAAGAATTCTTGTAGGAGGGAAGCAGGAGAGTCAGAGTGAGTAGTAGGAGATGTGATAATGAAAGCATCTCCAGCCCAGTAATGGAAGCATAGGTGGGAATAATGATAGGGAGGAACCAGGAGCCAAGGAATGTGTGCAACCTCTTGAAGGTGGAAAAGGCAAGGAAACAGATTCTCCCTAGAGCCTCCAAAGGAACACAGTCCTTTTGGCCCATTTTAGACTTCTGACCTCCTGTAAAATAATAAATTGTGTTGTTTTAAGCCATTAAATATGTGGTAATTTATTACAGCAGCAGTGGGAAACTAAAACAAACAGTATGCATCAATGAGAATAATCAAGCTACAACTATTCCCAAGATGTAGAGCATCTCACAAACATAATATTGGGTGAAAGAAGCCAACTACAAAAAGTACATAGTGTAAGACTTAACAGATATGAAGTCTGAGGACAAGCAAAACTAATCTATGGTGTTAGAAGTCAAGACAGTGGCCACCCTGTTGTCAGGAGTAGTGACTGGAAAAAGGTACAAGGAAGAAAAGAAGGGGTATGGCTTCTGACGGTTGATGAGGACCTATGTGCTATTTACGTAAGTGTCTTCACTTTTTGAAAAATTGTCAAGCTGTGTGATTATTATTAGTGTACTTTCCTGTATGTATATTTCAATAAAGTTTTTTTTTAGTTCATGACCTATCTCTTTCTCTCTCACACACACATATACAAGGTTCCCAAATACAAGAGAAGAAAAACTATGAGTAAAAGCTAAGAGAAACAACTTCCGAGGTGTGCATTACACAGTATAAAATGCTTAAAGAAATAAAGAGATGTTTAAAGAAGTAACTGAGAATTTTTTAAATAAGCACATAACAAGAAACTATCAGGAATGAATAGGAGGACTTAAAGATGGACATTCTAAAATAAAAGTATATTTGCTAAAATTTAAAAAGATTCAGTGGATGAACAGAATAGTTGAAGAGAGAATCAGCAAACTGGAAGACATATTCAAAGAATTTTTCTGGGATATATCAGAGAGATTTTTTAAAAATGGAAAACATGAAAGGACGGTTAGGTGGCTTGGAGTATAAAAAGAGAGACTAAAAGCTCACATTGGAGTCCCAAGGGGCAGAATGGAGGATAGAAAATATTTAAAAGGATAGTGATTGTACTTTTTCCAAAACTAACAAAACATAACCTTACAACAAAGGAAGAGAGTCAGGAATAGGAGAAGGAAGTGGAATGTGTGGCTAACTGCCTCCATGAACAACTGCCTTCTTTGCAATGAGGCCAGAAATGGATGGTGCCCAGCTATCATTACTAAATGTTTTGATCAAAGATCCTATAGAAAAATCCTGATCAAATGATCAAAAGCAGAGAAATGCAGAACAGAATTTCAAATTCTCATGGAATCCAGACTTTTTGAAGCCAGGGAGGCTGAGTGAACCCCTGAAACTACTGGCCTGAGATAATCTTTAAACCTTAAACATTAAGCCAAAAATATCCCCCCAAGTCATCTTCAAACCAAACAATAGTTTAGCTTTACTAGTAAAGAATGTCTTCCTTGAGCATTGTGCTCTTTTAAGAACTATCTATAGGGCATCAACTTGACAACAGCAGCTTGAAAGATTACATAAGAAACTTAGGGGGCAGTGAATATATATTAATGGAGGATGAACAATTCAGAAAAGGAGGGTGAGAATGGCTGCACAACTTGAAGAATGTAATCAACGTCACTGAATTGTACATGTAGATATTGTTAAAATGGTGTATGCTCTGCTATGTACATTCTAAACAACAAGAAATAAAATAAATTTAAAAAAATAACCTCACAGAACCAAGACGCATATTGTATCCAAATCAGGATGAATAAAAAGAAAACTGTACCTTAACACATTTTAGTAAAACTGTAAAACATCCGAAACAAAGAGAAGACCTTGGATATAGCCAGAAAGAAAAGACAGATTATCTAGAAGGGAATTGCAGGGAATGACAGCAGATATCTCAAGAACAACAATGGGGGTCAGAAAGCAGGAAAATAAAATCTAGAAAGGATCAAGAGAAAGTAACCATCTATACAGACTTGAGGAAACCCTGGTGGCGTAGTAGTCGAGTGCTATGGCTGCTAACCAAAGGGTCGGCAGTTCCAATGTGCCAGGCGCTCCTTGGAAACTCTATACGGCAGTTCTACTCTGTCCTAGAGGGTCGTTATAGGGTCGCTATGAGTCGGAATCAACTCAACGGCACTGGGTTTGGTTTTTGATTTTATATGGATTTGAATATCCAGCAAAACTATTATTTAAGAACAAGGATAAACAAAAACATTTGTAGAAAAGTAAACACTTTTCAGAGACTCTTCTAAAGAGACTGTCCTAAAGGAACTTTTTTTTTTATTGTGCTTTAGGTGAAAGTTTACAGCTCAAGTTAATTTCTCATACAAAAATTTATACACATATTGTTACGTGACCCTGGTGGCAATCCCTGTAATGGGACAGCACATTCCTCCTTTCCACCCTGGGTTTCCCATGTCATTCAACCAGCTCCTATTCCTTTCTGCCTTCTCCGGACAGGAGCTGCCCATTTAGTCTCTTGTACATACTTGAACTAAGAGCACATTCTTCAAGAGTATTATTTGATGTTTCATAGTCCAGTCCGTTCTTTGTCTGAAGGATTGGCTTCGGGAATGGTTTTAGTTCTGGGGCCATGTCTTCTGGGGTTCCTCCAGTCTCAGTCAGACCATTAAGTCTGGTCTTTTTATGTGTTCTTGAATTCTGCACCATATTTTCTCCTGCTCCATCAGGGACTCTCTGTTGTGTTCCCTGTTAGGGTGGTCATTGGTGGTAGACTGCCACCACCTAGTTCTGGTCTCAGACTGATGGAGTCTCTGGTTTATGTGACCTTTTTGTCTCTTGGGCTAATATTTTCCTCGTGTTTTTGGTATTCTTCATTCTCCTTTGCTCCAGGTGAGTTGGGACCAATTGATGCATCTTAGATGGCCGCTCGAAAGCTTTTAAGACCCCAGATGCCACTCACCAAAGTGGGAATGCAGAACATTTTCTTAATAAACTTTGTTATGCCAATAGATCTAGATGTCCACCAAACTGATGGTCCCCAGATCCCCACCCCTACTACTCTGTCCCTCGAAGTATCTGCTTGTGTTCAGGGAACTTCTTAGCTTTTGGTTTAGTCCGGTTGTGCTGACTTCCCCTGTACTGTGTGTTGTCCTTCCCCTCACCTAAGATAATTCTTGTCTAAAAAAAAAAAAAAAAAAATTTTTTTTTTTTTTTTATCTAATTAGTGAATCCTCCCCACCTTCGTAACCATCAAAGAATGTTTTCTTATGTTTTTACAATAGTGGCCTCATACAATATTTGTCCTTTTGAGACTGACTAATTTCACTCAGCATAGTGCCTTCCAGATTCATCCATGTTGTGCGATGTTTCATGGATTCATCATTATTCTTAATCGTTCAGTAGTATTCCATTGTGTGAATATACCATAATTTGTTTATCCATTCATCTGTTGATGGGCACCTAGATTGTTTCTTTTTGCTATTGTGAACAGTGCTGCAATGAACATTGGTGTGCATATATCCATTTGTGTGACAGCTCTTATTTCTCGAGGATATATTCCAATGAGCGGGATTGCTGGATTGTATGGTACTTCTATTTCTAGCTTTTTAAGGAAGCTCCAAATCAATTTCCAAAGTGGTTGTACCATTTTACATTCCCACCAGCAGTGTATAAGTGTTCCAGTCTCTCCACAACCTCTCCGATGTTTATTATTTCGTGTTTTTTGGGTTAATGCTAGCCTTGTCAGGGTGAGATGGTATCTCATTGTAGTTTTGATTTGCATTTCTCTAGTGGCTCACAATTGTGAGCATTTCCTCATGTATCTATTAGCTGCCTGAGTGTCTTCTTTGGTGAAGTGCCTCTTCATATCCTTTGCCAATTTTTAGTTGGGCTATATGCTTTTTGTTGTTGAGGTTTTGCAATATCTTGTAGATTTTAGAGATTAGACTCTTATCAGATAAGTCATAGCCAAAATTTTTTTCCCAGTATGTAGGTTGTCTTTTTAGTATTTTGGTGACTCTTTTGATGAGCATAGATGTTTGATTTTTAGGATCTCCCAGTTTTCTAGTTTTTCTTCTGGTGTTTGTGCATCACTATGTTTTCTATTCTGTTTATGCCATGTATTAGGGCTCCTAATGTTGCCCCTATTTTTTCTTCCATGATATTTAAGGTTTTAGATTTTATATTTCAGTCTTTGATCTATTTCGAGATAGTTGTGGTGTGAGGTATGGGTCTTTTTTCATTTTTTTGCAGATGGATATCCAGTTATGCCAGTACCATTTGCTAAAAGATTGTCTTTTCCCCATTCAGTGGACTTTGGCACTCTGTCAAACATCAGCTGCTCATGGGTGGATGAATTTACATACATCTGGAGACTCAATTCTGTTCCATTGATCTATGTATCTGTTGTTGTACCACTACCAGGCTGTTTTGACTATTGTGGTGATATAACAGGTTCTAAAATCAGGTAGTGTGAGGCCTCTCACTTTGTTCTTCTTCTTCAGTGATGTTTCACTTATCTGGGGCCACTTGCCTTTCCATATGAAGTTGTTGATTTGGTTCTCTATCTCATTAAAAAATATTACTGGAATTTGGATCAGGATTGCAATGTATCTGTAGATCGCTTTGGGTAGAATTGACATTTTCACAATGTTGAGTATTCCGATCCATGTGCAACATATGTTTTTGTAGGTCTCTTTTGGTTTATGCAGTGGTGTCTTACAGTTTTTTTTTTTTTTTTATAGGTCTTATATGTCTCTGGTTAGATCTATTCCTAAGTATTTTATCTTTTGGGGGGGGCTGTTTTTATTGTACATAGTACTGTTTGATGACTTCCTCTTCGAAGCTCTCTTTGTTGGTGTAGAGGAATACAGCTGAATTTTTTTTTTTTAGTAATTTTTATTGTACATTAAGTGAAAGTTTACAAATCAAGTCAGTCTCTCACACAAAAACTTATGTACACCTTGCTGCATACTCCCAATTACTCTCCCCCTGATGAGACAGCCTGCTCTCTCCCTCCACTCTCTCTTTTCATATCAGTTTCGCCAGCTTCTAACCCCCTCTACCCTCTCATCTCCCCTCCAGGCAGGAGAAACCAACATAGTCTCAAGTGTCCACCTGATCCAAGCTCACTCCGCACCAGCATTCCTCTCCAACCCATTCTCCAGTCCAATCCATGTCTGAAGAGTTGGCTTCGGGAATGGTTCCTGTCCTGGGCCAACAGAAGATCTGGGGGCCATGACCACCGGGGTCCTTCTAGTCTCAATCAGACCATTAAGTCTGGTCTTTTAATATAAGAGAATTTGGGGTCTGCATCCCACTGCTCTCCTGCTCCCTCAGGGGTTCTCTGTTGTGTTCCCTGTCAGGGCAGTCATCAGATGTAGCCAGGCACCATCTGGTTCTTCTGGTCTCAGGATGATGTAGTCACTGGTTCATGTGGCCCTTTCTGTCTCTTGGGCTCGTAATTACTTTGTGTCCTTGGTGTTCTTCATTCTCCTTTGATCCAGGTGGGTCGAGACTCATCGATGCATCTTAGATGGCCGCTTGCTAGTGTTTAAGACCCGAGACACCACTCTTCAAAGGGGGATGCAGAATGTTTTCTTAATAGATTTTTTTATGCCAATTGACATAGATGTCCCTGAAACCATGGTTCCCAAACCCCTGCCCTGGCTACACTGGCCTTCGAAGCATTCAGTTTATTCAGGAAACTTCTACGCTCTTGGTTTAGTCCTGTTGTGCTGACCTCCCCTGTATTGCATGTTGTCTTTCCCTTCACCTAAAGTAGTTCTTATCTACTATCTAATTAGTGAGTCCCCTCTCCCACCCTTCCTCCCTCCCGCCTCTTGTAACCACAAAAGAGTATTTTCTTCTCAGTTTAAACTATTTCTCAAGTTTTTATGATAGTGGTCTTCTGCAATATTTGCCCTCTTGCAACTGACTAATTTCACTCAGCACAATGCCTTCCAGGTTCCTCCATGTTATGAAATGTTTCATAGATTCCTTACTGTTCTTTATCGATGCATAGTATTCCATTGTGTGAATATACCATAATTTATTTATCCATTCATCCGTTGATGGGCACCTTGGTTGCTTCCATCTTTTTGCTATTGTAAACAGTGCTGCAATAAACATGGGTGTGCATATATCTGTTCGTGTAAAGACTCTTATTTCTCCAGGATATATTCCAAGGAGTGGGATTGCTGGGTCATACGGTAGTTCTCCCCCACGTGTCTGTCAGTTTGACGTACTGTGGGGGCTTGTGTGTTGCTGTGATGCTGGAAGCTATGCCACCGGTATTCAGATACCAGCAGGGTCACCCATGGAGGACAGGTTTCAACTGAGCTTCCAGACTAGGAAGGAGGACCTGGCAGTCTACTTCTGAAAAGCATTACCCAGCGCCATCGAGTCGATTCCAACTCATAGTCGATACCAGCAGGGTCACCCATGGAGGACAGGTTTCAACTGAGCTTCCAGACTAGGAAGGAGGACCCGGCAGTCTACTTCTGAAAAGCATTACCCAGCGCCATTGAGTCGATTCCAACTCATAGCGACCCGATAGGACAGAGTAGAACTGCCCCATAGAGCTTCCAAGGACCGCCTGGCAGATTTGAACTGCTGACCCTTTGGTTAGCAGCCATAGCACTTAACCACTACGCCACCAGGGTCTCCGTAAAAAGCATTAGCCAGTGAAAACCTTATGAATAGCACTGACTGGAACATTGTCTAATATAGTGCAGGAAGATGAGCCTCCCAGGTTGGAAGGCACTCAAAAGATGACTGGGGAAGAGCTGCCTCCTCAAAGTAGAGTCAACCTTAATGACATGGATGGAGTAAAGCTTTCGGGACCTTCATCTGCTGATGTGGCACGACTCAAAATGAGAAGAAACAGCTGCAAACATCCATTAAGAATCAGAACCTGGAATATACAAAGTACGAATCTAGAAAAATTGGAAATTGTCAAAAATGAAATGGAATGCATAAACATTGATATCCTAGGCATTAGTGAGCTGAAATGGACTGGTATTGGCCATTTTGACTCAGACAATCATATAGTCTACTATGCTGGGAATGACAACTCGAAGAGGAATGGTGTTGCGTTCATTGTCAAAAAGAACGTTCCAAGATCTATCCTGAAGTAGAATGCTGTCAGTGATAGGATAATATCCATACGCGTACAAGGAAGACCAGATAAAACAACCATTATTCAAATTTACACAACAAACACTAGGGCCAAAGATGAAGAAATAGAAGATTTTTATCCGCTGCTGCAGTCTGAAATTGATCGAACATGCAATCAAGATGCATTGATAATTACTGGCCATTGGAATGTGAAAGTTGGAAACAAAGAAGGATTGGTAGTTGGAAAATATGGCCTTGGTGATAGAAACAATGCCAGAGATCGAACGATAGAATTTTTGCAAGACCCAAGACTTCTTCACTGCAAATACCTTCTTTTACCAACATAAATGGCGACTATACACATGGACCTCACCAGATGGAACACACAGAAATCAAATTGAATACATCTATGGAAAGAGACGATGGAAAAGCTCAATACCATCAGCCAGAATGAGGCCAGGGGCCGACTGTGGAACAGACCATCAATTGCTCACATGCAAGTTCAAGTTGAAACTGAAGAAAATCAGAGCAAGTCCATCGGAGCCAAAATATGACCTTGAGCATATCCCAGCTGAATTTAGAGACTATCTGAATAATAGATTTGACGCATTGAACACTAGTGACCGAAGACCAGACGAGTTGTGGAATGACATCAAGGGTATCATCCATGAAGAATGCAAGAGATCACTAAAAAGACAGGAAAGAAAGAAAATACCAAGGTGGATGTCAGAGGAGACTCTGAAACTTGCTCTTCAGCGTCGAGCAGCTAAAGCAAAAGGAAGAACTGATGAAGTAAAAGAACTAAGCAGATTTCAAAGGGCATCTCGAGAAGACAAAATAAAGTATTATAATGACATGTGCAAAGAGCTGGAGATGGAAAACCAAAAGGGAAGAACATGCTCAGCATTTCTCAAGCTGAAGGAACTGAAGAAAAAATTCCAGCCTCGAGTTGCAATAGTGCAGGATTCCATGGGGAAAATATTGAATGATACAGGAAGCATCAAAAGAAGATGGAAAGGAATACACAGAGTCATTATACCAAAAAGAATTAGTTGATATTCAACCATTTCAAGAGGTGGCATAAGATCAGGAACCGACGGTACCGAAGGAAGAAGTCCAAGCTGCTCTGAAGGCATTGGCGAAAAACAAAAAACGAAAAACAAGGCTCCCAGAATTGATGGAATATCAATCAAGATGTTTCAACAAACAGAGGCAGTGCTGGAGGTGCTCACTCGTCTACGCCAAGAAATATGGAAGACAGCTTCCTGGACTGGAAGAGATCCATATTTATGCCTATTCCCAAGAAAGATGATCCAACTGAATGTGGAAATTATAGAACAATATCATTAATATCACACACGAGCAGAATTTTGCGAAAGATCATTCAAAAACAGCTACAGCAGTATATCGACAGGGAACTGCCAGAAATTCAGGCCAGTTTCAGAAGAGGACGTGGAACCAGGGATATCATTGCTGATGTCAGATAGATCCTGGCTGAAAGCAGAGAATACCAGAAAGATGTTTACCTGTGTTTTATTGACTATGCAAAGGCATTTGACTGTGTGGATCATAACAAACTATGGATAACACTGCGAAGAATGGGAATTCCAGAACCCTTAATTGTGCTCATGAGGAACCTTTACATAGATCAAGAGGCAGTTGTTCGTATAGAACAAGGGGATACTGATTGGTTTAAAGTCAGGAAAGCTGTGCATCAGGGCTGTATTCTTTGACCATACCTATTCAATCTGTATGCTGAACAAATAATACGAGAAGCTGGACTATATGAACAAGAACGGGGCATCAAGATTGGAGGAAGACTCATTAACAACCTGCGTTATGCAGATGACACAACCTTGCTTGCTGAAAGTGAAGAGGACTTGAAGCGCTTACTAATGAAGATCAGAGGCCACAGCCTTCAGTTTGGATTGCACCTCAACATAAAGAAAACAAAAATCCTCACAAACGGACCAATGAGCAACATCATGATAAACGGAGAAAAGATTGAAGTTGTCAAGGATTTCATTTTACTTGGATCCACAATCAACAGCCATGGAATCAGCAGTCAAGAAATCAAGAGACGCATTGCATTGGGCAAATCTGCTGCAAAGGACCTCTTCAAAGTGTTGAAGAGCAAAGATGTCACCCTGAAGACTAAGGTGCGCCTGACCCGAGCCATGGTATTTTCAATTGCATCATATGCAAGTGAAAGCTGGACAATGAATAAGGAAGACTGAAGAAGAGTTGACGCCTTTGAATTGTGGTGTTGGCGAAGAATATTGAATATACCATGGATTGCCAAAAGAACGAACAAATCTGTCTTAGAAGAAGTACAACCAGAATGCTCCCTAGAAGCACGGATGGCGAGACTGCGTCTTACATACTTTGGACATGTTGTCAGGAGGGATCAGTCCCTGGAGAAGGACATCATGCTTGGCAGAGTACAGGGTCAGCGGAAAAGAGGAAGACCCTCAACGAGGTGAGTTGACACAGTGGCTGCAACAATGAGCTCAAGCATAACAATGATTGTAAGGGTGGCGCAGGACCAGGCAGTGTTTCGTTCTGTTGCGCATAGGGTTGCTATGAGTCGTAACTGACTCAAGGGTACCTAACAATAAGAACAGCAACATGATAGTTCTATTTCTAGCTTTTTAAGGAAGCGCCAAGTGAATTTCCAAAGCGGTTGTACCATTTTATATTCCCACCAGCCATGTATAACTGTTCCAATCTCTCCACAGCCTCGCCAACCTTTAGTATTTTGTGTTTTTCAGATTAATTTTGTTGGAGTGAGATGAAATCTCATTGTAGTTTTGATTTGTGTTTCTCTAATTCTCTGACTCGACGGCACTGGGTTTTTCTGGGTAATGGCTAATGATCATGAACATTTCCTCATATATCTGTTAGCTACCTGAATGCCTTCTTTAGTGAAATGTCTATTCATATCTTTTTCCCATTTTTTAATTGGGTTATTCATCTTTTTGTAGTTGAGTTTTTGCAGTATCACGTAGATTTTAGAGATCAGGCGCTGGTTGGAAATGTCATAGCTAAAAACTTTTTCCCAGTCTGTAGGTAGTCTTTTTACTCTTTTGGTGAAGGCTTTGGATGAGCATAGGTGTTTGATTTTTAGGAGCTCCCAGTTATCTAGTTTTTCTTCTGTATTCTTTATAATGTTTTGTATACTGTTTATGCCATGTATTAGGGCTCCTAACATTGTCCCTATTTTTTTCTTCCATGATCTTTATCGTTTTGGATTTTATGTTTAGGTCTTTGATCCATTTTGAGTTAGTTTTTGTGCATGGAGTGAGGTATGGGTCTTGTTTCATTTTTTTACAGATGGATATCTAGTTCTGCCAGCACCATTTGTTAAAAAGACTGTCTTTTCCCCATTTAACTGCTTTGGGGCCTTTGTCAAATATCAACTGCTCATATGTGGATGGATTTATGTCTGGATTCTCAATTCTGTTCCTTTGGTCTATGTATCTGTTATTGTACCAGTACCAGGCTGTTTCAACTACTGTGGCGGTATAATAAGTTCTAAAATCAGGTAAAGTAAGGCCTCCCACTTTATTCTTCTTTTTCAGTAAAATGCCTTACTTATCCAGGGCCTCTTTTCCTTCCATATGAAGTTGGTGATTTGTTTCTCCATCTCATTAAAGAATGTCATTCGGATTTGGATCAGAATTGCATTTTGGTAGAATAGACATTTTATAATGTTAAGTCTTCCTATCCATGAGCAAGGTACGTTTTTCAACTTATGTAAGTCTGTTTTGGTTTCTTACACAAGTGCATTGTAGTTTTTTTTGTATACATCTTTTACATCTCTGGTAAGATTTACTGCTAAGTATTTTAGTCTTCTTGGGGGCTACTGTAAATGGCATTGAGTTGGTGATTTCCTCTTTGATGTTCTTTTTGTTGGTGTAAAAGAGTCCAACTGATTTTTTTTTTTTATAACTTTTATTAAGCTTCAAGTGAACGTTTACAAATCCAATCAGTCTGTCACATATAAGTTTACGTACATCTCACTCCCTACTCCCACTTGCTCTCCCCCTCTTGAGTCAGCCCTTTCTGTCTCTCCTTTCTTGACAATTTTGCCGGCTTCCCTCTCTCTCTATCCTCCCATCCCCCCTCCAGACAAGAGTTGCCAACACACTCTCAAGTGTCCACCTGATATAATTAGCTCATTCTTCATCAGCATCTCTCTCCCACCCGCTGACCAGTCACTTTCATGTCTGATGAGTTGTCTTCGGGGATGGTTCCTGTCCTGTGCCAACAGAAGGTCTGGGGACCATGGCTGCCGGGATTCCTCTAGTCTCAGTTAGACCATTAAGTTTGGTCTTTTTATGAGAATTTGGGGTCTGTATCCCACTGATCTCCTGCTCCCTCAGGGGTCCTCTGCTGTGCTCCCTGTCAGGGCAGTCATCGATTGTGGCCGGGCACCAACTAGTTCTTCTGGTCTCAGGATGATGTAGGTCTCTGGTTCATGTGGCCCTTTCTGTCTCTTGGGCTCTTAGTTGTCGTGTGGCCTTGGTGTTCTTCATTGTCCTTTGATCCAGGTGGGTTGAGACCAAATGATGCATCTTAGATGGCCGCTTGTTAGCATTTAAGACCCCAGACGCCACATTTCAAAGTGGGATGCAGAATGATTTCATAATAGAATTATTTTGCCAATTGACTTAGAAGTCCCCGCAAACCATGTTCCCCAGACCCCCGCGCTTGCTCCGCTAACCTTTGAAGCATTCATTTTATCCCGGAAACTTCTTTGCTTTTGGTCCAGTCCAATTGAGCTGACCTTCCATGTATTGAGTGTTGTCTTTCCCTTCACCTAAAGCAGTTCTTATCTACTGATTAATCAATAAAAAACCCTCTCCCACCCTCCCTCCCTCCCCGCCTCGTAACCACGAAAGTATGTGTTCTTCTCAGGTTTACTATTTCTCAAGATCTTATAATAGTGGTCTTATACAATATTTGTCCTTTTGCCTCTGACTAATTTCGCTCAGCATAATGGCTTCCAGGTTCCTCCATGTTATGAAATGTTTCACAGATTCGTCACTGTTCTTTATCGATGCGTAGTATTCCATTGTGTGAATATACCACAATTTATTTACCCATTCATCCGTTGATGGACACCTTGGTTGCTTCCAACTTTTTGCTATTGTATACAGAGCTGCAATAAACATGGGTGTGCATATATCTGTTTGTATGAAGGCTCTTGTATTTCTAGGGTATATTCCCAGGAGTGGGATTTCTGAGTTGTATGGTACTTCTATTTCTAACTGTTTAAGATAACGCCAGATAGATTTCCAAAGTGGTTGTACCATTTTACATTCCCACCAGCAGCGTATGAAAGTTCCAATCTCTCCGCAGCCTCTCCAACATTTATTATTTTGTGTTTTTTGGATTAATGCCAGCCTTGCTGATGTGAGATGGAATCTCATCTTAGTTTTAATTTGCATTTCTCTAATGGCTAATGATCGAGAGCATTTTCTCATGTGTCTGTTAGCTGCCTGAATATCTTCTTTAGTGAAATGTGTGTTCATATCCTTTGCCCACTTCTTGATTGGGTTGTTTGTCTTTTTGTGGTTGAGTTTTGACAGAATCATGTAGATTTTAGAGATCAGGCGCTGGTCAGAGATGTCATAGCTGAAAATTCTTTCCCAATCTGTAGGTGGTCTTTTTACTCTTTTGGAGAAGTCTTTAGATGAGCATTTTTTTTTTTTTTTTTTTTTTTTTGCATAGGTGTTTGATTTTTAGGAGCTCCCAGTTATCGGGTTTCTCTTCATCATTTTTGGTAATGTTTTGTATTCTGTTTATACTTTGTATTAGGGCTCCTAGGGTTGTCCCAATTTTTTCTTCCATGATCTTTATCGTTTTAGTCTTTATGTTTAGGTCTTTGATCCACTTGGAGTTAGTTTTTGTGCATGGTGTGAGGTATGGGTCCTGTTTCATTTTTTTGCAAATGGATATCCAGTTATGCCAGCACCATTTGTTAAAAAGACTATCTTTTCCCCAATTAATTGACACTGGTCCTTTGTCAAATATCAGCTGCTCATACGTGCATGGATCTATGTCTGGGTTCTCAATTCTGTTCCATTGGTCTATGTGCCTGTTGTTGTACCAGTACCAGGCTGTTTTGACTACTGTGCCTGTATAATAGGTTCTGAAGTCAGGTAAAGTGAGGCCTCCCACTTTCTTCTTCTTTTTCAGTAGTGCTTTGCTTATCCGGGGCTTCTTTCCCTTCCATATGAAATTGGTGATTTGTTTCTCTATCCCCTTAAAATATGACATTGGAATTTGGATCGGAAGTGCGTTAAATGTATAGATGGCTTTTGGTAGAATAGACATTTTTACTATGTTAAGTCTTCCTATCCATGAGCAAGGTATGTTTTTCCACTTAAGTATGTCCTTTTGAATTTCTTGGAGTAGAGCTTTGTAGTTTTCTTTGTATAGGTCTTTTACATCCTTGTTAAGATTTATTCCTAAGTATCTTATCTTCTTGGGGGCTACTGTGAATGGTATTCATTTGGTTATTTCCTCTTCGGTGTCCTTTTTGTTGATGTAGAGGAATCCAAGTGATTTTTGTATGTTTATTTTATAACCTGAGACTCTGCCAAACTCTTCTATTAGTTTCAGTAGTTTTCTGGAGGATTCCTTAGGGTTTTCTGTGTATATAATCATGTCATCTGCAAATAGTGATAACTTTACTTCTTCCTTGCCAATCCGGATACCTTTTATTTCTTTGTCTAGCCTAATTGCCCTGGCTAGGACTTCCAGCACGATGTTGAATAAGAGCGGTGACAAAGGGCATCCTTGTCTCGTTCCCGTTCTCAAGGGAAATGCTTTCAGGTTCTCTCCATTTAGAGTGATATTGGCTGTTGGCTTTGCATAGATGCCCTTTATTATGTTGAGGAATTTTCCTTCAATTCCTATTTTGGTAAGAGTTTTTATCATAAATGGGTGTTGGACTTTGTCAAATGCCTTTTCTGCATCAATTGATAAGATCATGTGGTTTTTGTCTTTTGTTTTATTTACGTGATGGATTACATTAATGGTTTTTCTGATATTAAACCAGCCTTGCATACCTGGTATAAATCCCACTTGATCAGGGTGAATTGTTTTTTTGATGTGTTGTTGGATTCTATTGGCTAGAATTTTGTTGAGGATTTTTGCATCTATGTTCATGAGGGATATAGGTCTATAATTTTCTTTTTTTGTAATCTCTTTACCTGGTTTTGGTATCAGGTAGATGGTGGCTTCATAGAATGAGTTGGGTAGTATTCCATCATTTTCTATGCTTTGGAATACCTTCAGAAGTAGTGGTGTTAACTCTTCTCTGAAGGTTTGGTAGAACTCTGCAGTGAAGCCGTCCGGGCCAGGGCTTTTTTTTGTTGGGAGTTTTTTGATTACCTTTTCAATCTCTTTTTTTGTTATGGGTCTATTTAGTTGTTCTACTTCTGAATGTGTTAGTTTAGGTAGGTAGTGTTTTTCCAGGAATTCATCCATTTCTTCTAGGTTTGCAAATTTGTTAGAGTACAATTTTTCATAATAATCTGAAATGATTCTTTTAATTTCATTTGGTTCTGTTGTGATGTGGTCCTTCTTGTTTCTTATTCGGGTTATTTGTTTCCTTTCCTGTATTTCTTTAGTCAGTCTAGCCAATGGTTTATCAATTTTGTTAATTTTTCAAAGAACCAGCTTTTGGCTTTGTTAATTCTTTCAATTGTTTTTCTGTTCTCTAATTCATTTAGTTCAGCTCTAATTTTTATTATTTGTTTTCTTCTGGTGCCTGATGGATTCTTTTGTTGCTCACTTTCTATTTGTTCACGTTGTAGGGACAGTTCTCTGATTTTGGCTCTTTCTTCTTTTTGTATGTGTGCATTTATTGATATAAATTGGCCTCTGAGCACTGCTTTTGCTGTGTCCCAGAGGTTTTGATAGGAAGTATTTTCATTCTCGTTGCATTCTATGAATTTCCTTATTCCCTCCTTGATGTCTTCTATAACCCATTCTTTTTTCAGGAGGGTATTGCTCATTTTCCAAGTATTTGATTTCTTTTCCCTAGTTTTTCTGTTATTGATCTCTAGTTTTATTGCCTTGTGGTCTGAGAAGATGCTTTGTAATATTTCGATGTTTTGGACTCTGCAAAGGTTTGTTTTATGACCTAATATGTGGTCTATTCTAGAGAATGTTCCATGTGCACTAGAAAAAAAAGTATGTTTTGCAGCAGTTGGGTGGAGAGTTCTGTATAAGTCAATGAGGTCAAGTTGGTTGATTGTTGTAATTAGATCTTCCGTGTCTCTATTGAGCTTCTTACTGGATGTCCTGTCCTTCTCCGAAAGTGGTGTGTTGAAGTCTCGTACTATAATTGTGGAGGTATCTATCTCACTTTTCAATTCTGTTAAAATTTGATTTATGTATCTTGCAGCCCTGTCATTGGGTGCATAAATATTTAATATGGTTATGTCTTCCTGATCAATTGTCCCTTTTATCATTATATAGTGTCCTTCTTTATCCTTTGTGGTGGATTTAAGTCTAAAGTCTATTTTGTCAGAAATTAATATTGCTACTCCTCTTCTTTTTTGCTTATTGTTTGCTTGATATACTTTTTTCCATCCTTTGAGTTTTAGTTTGTTTGTGTCTCTAAGTCTAAGGTGTGTCTCTTGTAGGCAGCATATAGATGGATCGTGTTTCTTTATCCAGTCTGTGACTCTCTGTCTCTTTATTGGTGCATTTAGTCCATTTACATTCAGGGTAATTATAGATAAATAAGTTTTTAGTGCTGTCATTTTGATGCCTTTTTATGTGTGTTGTTGACAATTTCATTTTCCCACATACTTTTTTGTGCTGAGGCGTTTTTCTTAGTAAATTGTGAGATCCTCATTTTCATAGTGTTTGACTTTATGCTAGTTGAGTCGTTATGTTTTTCTTGGCTTTTATCTTGAGTTACAGAGTTGTTATACCTTTTTGTGGTTACCTTATTATTTACCCCTATTTTTCTAAGTAAAAACCTAACATGTATTGTTCTATATCGCCTTGTATCACTCTCCATATGGCAGTTCAATGCCTCCTGTATTTAGTCCCTCTTTTTGATTATTGTGATCTTTTACCTATTGACTTCCATGATTCCCTGTTATGTGTATTTTTTTTTTAATTAATCTTAGTTGGTTTGTTTTTGTGATTTCCCTATTTGAGTTGATATCAGGACGTTCTGTTTTGTGACCTTGTGTTGTGTTGATATCTGATATTATTGGTTCTCCGACCAAACAATATCCTTTAGTATTTCTTGTAGCTTTGGTTTGGTTTTTGCAAATTCTCTAAACTTGTGTTTGTCTGTAAATATCTTAATTTCGCCTTCATATTTCGGAGAGAGTTTTGCTGGATATATGATCCTTGGCTGGCAGTTTTTCTCCTTCAGTGTTCTGTATATGTCGTCCCATTCCCTTCTTGCCTGCATGGTTTCTGCTGAGTAGTCTGAACTTATTGATTCTCCCTTGAAGGAAACCTTTCTTTTCTCCCTGGCTGCTTTTAAAATTTTCTGTTTATCTTTGGTTTTGGTGAGTTTGATGATAATATGTCTTGGTGTTTTTCTTTTTGGATCAATCTTAAATGGGGTTCGATGAGCATCTTGGATAGACATCCTTTCGTCTTTCATGATGTCAGGGAAGTTTTCTGTCAGGAGTTCTTCAACTATTTTCTCTGTGTTTTCTGTCCCCCCTCCCTGTTCTGGGACTCCAATCACCCGCAGGTTATCCTTCTTGATAGAGTCCCACATAATTCTTAGGGTTTCTTCATTTTTTTTAATTCTTTTATCTGATTTTTTTTCAGCTATGTTGGTATTGATTCCCTGGTCCTCCAGATGTCCCAGTCTGCATTCTAATTGCTCGAGTCTGCTCGTCTGACTTCCTATTGCGTTGTCTAATTCTGTAATTTTATTGTTAATCTTTTGGATTTCTACATGTTGTCTCTCTATGGATTCTTGCAACTTATTAATTTTTCCACTATGTTCTTGAATAATCTTTTTGAGTTCTTCAACAGTTTTATCAGTGTGTTCCTTGGCTTTTTCTGCAGTTATCCTAATTTCATTTGTGATATCTTTAAGCATTCTGTAAATTAGTTTTTTATATTCTGTATCTGATAATTCCAGGATTGTATCTTCATTTGGGAAAGATTTTGATTCTTTTGTTTGGGGGGTTGGAGAAGCTGTCATGGTCTGCTTCTTTAAGTGGTTTGATATGGATTGTTGTCTCCGAGCCATCACTGGGAAACTAGTTTTTCCAGAAAATCCGCTAAAAAAAAATGCAGTCAGATCCCTATCAGAGTTCTCCCTCTGGCTCAGGCTATTCGGATGTTAATGAAGCCGCCTGGGGAGGGTGGGGGAGGGAACAGAGAGATAGGAGAGTAGCACCTCAGAATATAGCCAGAGTTGCTTGTCTTGCTTGGAATGACTATTATATCTGAGATTCCCGCGGGCACGTCGCCTATGTGTGCTGGCTGTGTGGAGATTGCCCCCGGGGGTCTGGCCCGCTGGAGTCATGGTCAGATCCTCCGCTTCCAGCCCCACACCCAGCGTCAAGGCTCCCCTACTGGGACGGTGCACTCTCGACTCCAAAATCAGTCGCTGCCTCCCGGGGACTTCTCGTCCCACCAGCCGCGTGGCCGTGCCGCCCCCGAAAACCAGTTGGGCCGCCTCCCGGGGTTAGTTCAGATGGGTGGAGCAGCTCCCTGTGCTTGTGCCGTGACCGAGTGTCCCAGCTGGGACGCTGATCTCCGCGCTCCAATACCAGTCACTGCCTCCCGGGGACTTCTCCTATCGGCTGCGTCCCATGCCGCCCGCGTGACCCGGCTGGGCCCCTTCCCGGGGTTAGTTCAGGGGGGTGGAGCAGCTCTCCGTGTTTATGCCGTACCTGCGTCCAGTCCAAATCCCGGCGGGAGGGTTGCCCGGCTGGGACGCTGCTCTCCCCATTCCAAGACCAGTCACTGCCTCCCAGGGACTTCTTCTACCGGCTGCGTCCCACGCCGCCCGCGGAACCGGCTCGTCCCCCTCCTGGGGTTAGTTCAGGGGGGTGGAGCAGCTCTCTGTGCTTGTGCCGTACCTGACTGGTACGCTGGCTCCAGGCTCTGGAAACAATCGCTGCTTCCCCGTATTAGTTCGTTCTCCGTCTCTAAATCTGTGTTTGTTGTTCAGGGTTCGTAGATTGTTATGTATGTGATCGATTCACTTGTTTTTCCGTGTCTTTGTTGTAAGAGGGATCCGAGGTAGCGATTGCCTGGTCCGCCATCTTGGCTCCGCCTCAGGAAGTCCCAACTGATTTTTGTATGTTTATCTTGTATCCCGATACTCTGCTGAACTCTTCTATCAGTTTCAGTAGTTTTCTTGAGGATTCCTCAGGGTTTTCTGTGTATAAGATCATGTCATCTGCAAATAGAGATAATTTTACTTCTTCCTTGGAATCTGGCTGATTTTTGTATGTTTACATTGTATCCTGATATTTTGCTGAACTCTACTATTAGTTCCAGTAGTTTTCTTGTGGATTCTTTGTGGTTTTCTGTGTATAAGAATATATCATCTGCAAAAGGGATACTTTTACTTCTTCCTTACTGATTTGGATGCACTTCATTTCTTTCTTGTGTGTTATTGCTGTGGCTAGGACCTCCAGCAGAATGTCGAATAAGAGTGGTGGTAAAGGGCATCCTTGTCTGGTTCCCATTCTCAAGAGGAATGCTTTCAGGCTCTCTCCATTTTGTATGATGTTGGCTGTTGGCTTTGTATAAATGCCCTTTATTACGTTGGGAAATTTCCCTTCTATTCCTATTTTGCTGAGAGTTTTTATCATGAACGGGTGCTAGACTTTGTCAAATGCCTTCTCTGCATCAATTGATAAGATCATGTGGTTCTTGTCTTTTTTTTTTTCTTTATGTGATGTATTATATTGATTGTTTTTCTAATGTTGAACCATCCCTGCATACCTGGTATAAATCCCACTTGGTTGTGGTGAATTATTTTTTTGATATGTTGTTGAATTCTATTGGCTAGAATTTTGTTGAGGATTTTTGCATCTATGTTCATGAGGGATATTGGTCTGTAATTTTCTTTTTTTTGTGGTGTCTTTACCTGGTTTTGGTATCAGGGCTAAGCTGACTTCATATAATGCATTTGGGGGCATTCCATCCTTTTCTATGCTCTGAAATACCTTTAGTAGTATTGGTGTTAACTCTTCTCTGAAGGTTTGATAGAATTCTGCAGTAAAGCCATCAGGGCCAGGGCTTTTCTTTTGTTGGAAGTTTTTAAATTACCTTTTCAATCTCTTCTTTTGTTATAGGTTTATTTAGTTGTTCTACTTCTGTGTTAGTTTAGGTAGGTAGTGTGTTTCTAGAAATGTGTCCGTTTCCTCTAGGTTTTCAAATTTGTTAGAGTACACTTTTTCATAGTATTCTCTTATGACTCTTTTAATTTCAGTTAGTTCTGTTGTGATATTACCCATCTCATTTTTTATTTGATGTATTTGCTCCCTCTTCTGTTTTTCCTGTGTCAGTTTGGCCAGTGGCTTATTGATTTTGTTGATCTTTTCAAAGAACCAGCTTTTGGTCTTTCTAACTCTTTCAATTGTTTTTCTACTCTATTTCATTTACTTCTGCTCTAATTTTTATTATTTGCTTTCTTCTGGTGTCCGAGGGCTTCTTTTGCTGCTCTCTATTTGTTCGTGTTGTAGGGATAATTCTTTGATTTTAGCCTTTCTTCTTTTTGGATGTGTGCATTTATTGTTATAAATTGACCTCTGAGCACTGCTTTTGCTGTATCCCAAAGGTTCTGGTAGGATGTGTCTTCATTTTCATTGGATTCTGTGAATTTCTTTATTCCGTCCTTGATTTCTTCTATAATCTGGTAGTTTTTGAGCAAGGTGTTGTTCAGTTTCCATATGTTTGATTTTTTTTTTTCTTGCTTTTTCTGTTATTGATTTCTAATTTATGACTTTATGGTCATAAAAGATACTCTGCAATATTTCGATGTTTTGTATTCTGTTAAGGCTTGCTTTGTGGGCTAATATGTGGTCTATTCTAGAGAATGTTCCATGAGTGTTGGAAAAGAAGGTATACTTGGCTGCTGTTGGGTGGAGTGTTCTGTATATGCCTTTGAGATCAAGTTGGTTGATTGTGGCATTTAGACCTTCTGTGTCTTTACTGAGCTTCTTTCTGGATGTTCTGCCCGTCATTGAAAGTGGTGTGTTGAATTCTCCTGCTCTTATTGTGAAGCTGTCTATTTCTCTTTTCAGGGCTGTTAGAGTTTGTTTTACGTATTTTAAAGCCTGTCGTTGGGTTCGTAATACCTATTATAGGTATGTCCTCTTGGTGTATTGACTTTTACTCATTACATAGTGCCCTTCCTTATTTGTGGTAGATTTTGCTTTGAAGCCTATTTTGTCAGAGATTAATATTGTCACTCCTGCTCTTTTTTGATTGTTCTTTGTTTGATTTTTTTTCCCCATCCTTTGAGTTTTACTTTGTTTGTGTATTTGAGTCTAAGGTGTGTCTCTTGTAGGCAGCATATAGATGAGTAATGTGTTTTTATCCGTTTAGCACTCTCTGTCTCTTTATTGGTGCATTTAGTCCATTTAGATTCATCGTAATTATTGATAGGTGTGAGTCCAGTGCTGTCATTTTGATGTATTTTTGTGTTTTTTATTGAGTTTCTTCATTCCACTTAATTTTTTGTGCTGAGTTATTTTAGTTTATGTATTTTCTTTTCATCTTTTTCATTGTTATTGATTTTGTGTTTGGTGAGGCTTTATGTTTTTCTTGTTTTTTATTTTGATGTATAGGATTGTTAGTTTCCTTAATGGTTACCTTAATATTTACTTCAATTTTTCTAAGTTTAAACCAATCTTTTATTTCTTGATATCGCCTCGACTTCCTCTCCATATCAAAGTTCTATGACTACATTATTCAGTGCCTCTTTTTTGTTTTAATGTTGTTGTCTGATACATATTGACACCTCTGTTTCCCTATTTTCAGTGTTTTAGCTTTTTGTTTGTTTGTTTACTTGTTTTTGTGACTTCTCTCTCTGTGTTACTATTTGGTTGTTCTGTCCTGTGTTCTAGTCTTGCGTTGTTATGTGATGTTACTGATTTTCTTTCTGGAGGACTTCCTTTACAACTTCCCTTAACTTCTGTTTATCTAGATGGAAATCCTCTAATTTCACCGACATATTTGAGAGACAGCTTTGCTGGATATATAATTCTTGGCTGGCAATTTTTTTCCTTCAAGGCTTTATATATGTCATCCCATTGCCTTCTTGCCTTCATGGTTTCTGCTGAGTAGTCCCAACTTAGTCTTATTGACTCTCCTTTGTAGATAACTTTTTGTTTATCCCTAGCTGCTCTTAAAATTCTCTTTTTATCTTTGGTTTTGGCATGTTCGAATATAATACATCTTTGTGACTTTCTTTTGGGATCTACCCGGTGTGGGGTTTGATGAGCATCTTAGATAGATATCTTCTCACCTTTCACGATATCAGGAAAGTTTTCTGCCAACAAATCTTCAACAATTCTGGTTCTGGTACTCCAATCACTCAGGTTATGCCTCTTGATAGCATCCCACTTAATTCTCAGGTTTTTTTCATTTTTTGAAACTCTTTTATCTGATTTTTCCTCAAATAAATTGGTGTCAAATGCTTTATCTTCAGTCTCACTATTCTGCCTTCCATTGTCTCAATTCTGCTCCTATGACTTTCTATTGAGTTTCCTAATTCTGAAATTTTATTGTTAATCTTTTCAATTTCAGTTTGTTGTCTCTCTATGGATTCTTGCATGCTGTTAAACTTGTCATTATGCTCATGTATAACCTTCTTAAGTTCCTTTGTTGCTTTGTTTGTGTGTTCCTTGGCTTGGTCTGCATTTTGCCTGATCTCCTTCCTGATCTCTTGAAGAGCTCTATATATTAATCTTTTGAATTTCTACCTTGAGTAACTCCAAGATCTTCTATTCCTTCAGGAGGTTTCTTGGTTCTTTGTTATGTGCACTTGCTAACACCATCATGGTCTGCCACTTTATGTGATTTGATACTGACGTTGTCTCTGAGCCATCAATAAGTTATTATATTTATTTATTTTATGTTTGCTTACTGTATCCTAGCTTCTTGTTTTGTTTTGATATGCCCAAATAGGCTAGTCATGTGAGCTACCTTGGATATTGGTGTCTTTGAAGTTCTCATGTCCTGTCACCAGCTGGTTAGAGCTGTTACTAGGTATGTGAGGCCAGGAGTCCACTTACTTTTCTTGTGTGGATTCAGCTCGGGTATCCAGCTCATCGGTCACCGATGACTCTCATCTACAGTCCTAGATGGGCAGGGCTACATAGGGGTGATTGGAGTAGGCACAAGTACCTGGCTGCAGTAGCAGGTTATGTGCTGAGCAAGGTAGGAGGCTGACCGCTGCCCCTGAGTGCCTGGGTGGAAGGTATGTCCCTGTTCCCTAGAGCACATAGTTGGGTGGGTTTTGCAGCCAGACTTTGGGCACCCAATACTGTTGGCTATAAGGACTGCGAGGCACCACTTATTCTTGGACCCCTGTTGCAGGTGGATAGGTGGAGTGGGTGAAACCACAGTCCTCAGGCCCCTGCTGTGGGTAGGTGAGGACCCTGCTTAATGGTCAGGGTGGTGTCAAATATCACGAGTCTGCCACTCCCCTTTAACTGTTGCAGTTGAAAATAGTCTTCAGGTATATACCTCACTGTACCATGTTAATGAGGGCCTATGCTCTTGAAATGGGCCCACACAGGTGTAGGCAGGGGTGAAAGGCATTCAAAGTCTGTGGACCCCTTGTGCCTGTGCCTAGGCAAAGGGGCTGTGCCTGCCCTGAGTTCCTGGCTTAGGGGAACTGGCAGATTATTTTTTCTTGTTTATTAATTCATTCCCTCTCCAAAGCCAGGAAAATGGCTCAGGATGTGTGATGGGTCCTACTTCCAGCCCGGGGGGGCACGGCAATCACTGAAGCCAGATTGGGGTGGCACAGAGCAAGGAGGGGGTGGGTAAATGGGAGAGAGGGACTTCCCAGAGAGAGGGAAGGTTTTTTTTGATCCCTTACGGTAGGTTAGACACTTGTACTTCACTTTCGCAGATTCAGCACTGCTTCTTCCTGGTCTCGGAGGCTTGAGCAGACACTCTGCTGCTGCTAGGTTTCTCCTGGTGTGGAAAATGCGTCCCAAATGCTGCTGCTTGCCTTAGCCAGTGCGCGCTGGCCAATCCAACTTGCCGGCCAGGCCAGATCTGGCAAATCTTCACTGCTTCTGAACTGTCTCTCCTTTCCCCTGTTGCTCAGTTCAATGCCTCAGCTATGTCTGTGATGTTCAGGGCTCCTAGATGGTTATGTAAAATTGACTCACTTGTTTTTTTGTGTCGTTCTTTTAAGAAGGACTACAGGAAGTGTATGACTACTCCACTATTTTGACCTCGCCTCTAAAGGGACTTTTAAAGATCTATTTCAAGATGATGAAAAATGATATCAGAAGATGGTATTTACCCAAGAGAAATGAGAACATATGTCCACAGAAAAGACTTACACATGAATGTTCTTAGCAGCTCTTTTGGTAATAACCAAAAACCGGAACAACCCAGTTGTCCGTCTGTTGGTGAATGGATAAACAAACTGTGGTACATCTGCACAATAGAATATTACTCAGTAATTAAAAGGAACAAAGGATTAATACACCCAACAATAGAGAAGAATCTTAAAATAATTGTGCTGAGTGAAAGAAACCAGACAAAAAGAGTACTTACCACATGATTCCATTTATATAAAAATTGAGAAAATTCAAACTAGTATGTAGTGACAAAAAGCAGATTAAGAATTGCTTGGGGGAACATGAAGGAGGGATTAAAGGGGGTATAAAGAAGCTTTTGGGGCGATGGATATGTTTACTATCTTGATTGCAGCGATGGTTTCATGAATACATATATGTCAAAACATGTCAAATTGTACACTTTAAATATGTGCAGCTTATTCTATGTCACATATCTCAATAAAGCTGTTTTTAAAATCAAATATCTAAAAGTTATTTAAAAAGAAGGAGCAATTTCACCAAGATTTTTTGTATTTTTAGTAAGCGGATGAGTTGGGATTAAAGCCCAATTCTTTTGATTCCTAGTCCAGTGCCCTTTCTTCTACCTCTTGTTTATTTCTCTCAGAGATATCCTTCATACAAGGATTTCTTAAAGTTAAAATTATTTTCATGTTAGTAAATTTATAGCATCAGTTGAGTAGTTAAATGTTGACCCTAAATGACTATCCTGCTTATAAAAATATTTTTTCTTTCAATATAGAATTTTATAAACTCATCGTAATATTAATACAGAATACTTACCTTCCTTAATACTCCCAGACTTTTGAGTGGGGAAGGCCTGGGGAGGAGGAATCTGTGCAATGAGGGGCTGCTGAGGTAGCTGCTGAATGATGGTGGCAGGTGGCTGGGGTACCTAGGATGAGGCAGATGATTACCTACCTGAATGATTCTGGGAGAGAGTGTTCTACAGTATCCACCCACTCTTATACTCACCTATCCACCCACCCACCCATCCGATCAATCATCCACCCATCTATCCATCCTTCCATCTATCCATCCATCCATCCACCCATCCCCCACCCACCCACCCACCCATCCATTCACCTATCCACCCATCCATCCATACACCCATCCATTCATCCACTTATCTATCCATCTACCTACCCACCCACCATCCACCCTTCTAAGGGGAACGTTAGATGATTAACCCTAGAAGTTGAATAGATGGCTGAATAGATAGACGTTTGAGTGAGGGTATCACTTAGGACATGGTATTTTTAATGTTCCCACATTGCCTGTCTTCATCAGGCTAAGAAAATGCCTGGCTGCATTAAGACTGCTTTGATAGAAATATATAAGGTACTTATCATGAAAATATCCCTTGGCTTCTCTTCTGAGTTAAAATAAATATTCAGCAATTTCAGGAATGCACCAGATATTGATGTAGGAGCAGAAGACCTTCTATTTCAATCTTCTTTTGGATACAGAAACCCTGCATGACCTTGTCCCTTATTTCTCAGTTTACAGAAAGGATGACATATACCAAGGGTTGGCAAACTTTTTTTGTACAGGACAAAATAGTAACTATTTTGGGCTTTCAGGCCATACAGTCTCAGGTGTAACTATTCAACTTTGCTGTTGTAGCATGAAAGCACCCATAGGCAATATGTAGACAAACGTCCATGATTGTATGTCAGTGAAACTTCACTTAGGGATGCTGAATTTTGAATTACATATAATTTTCATGTATTGTTGTTGTTAGGTGCCGTCGAGTTGATTCCAGCCCACAGTGACCCTCTGCACAACAGAACGAAACACTGCCCAGTCCTGAGCCATCCTTGCAATCGTTGTTATGCTTGAGCTCATTGTTGCAGCCACTGTGTCAGTCCACCTCGTTGAAGGTCGTCCTCTTTTCCACTGACCCTGTACTCTGCCAAGCATGATGTCTTTCTCCAGGGACTGATCCCTCCTGACAACATGTCCAAAACATGTAAGACACAGTCTCGCCATCCTTGCCTCTAAGGACCATTCTGGCTGTACTTCTTCCAAGACAGATTTGTCCGTTCTTCTGGCACTCCATGGTACATTCAATATTCTTCGCCAACACCTCAATTCCAAGGCATCAATTCTTCTTCGGTCTTCCTTACTCACTGTCCAGCTTTCACATGCATATGATGCGATTGAAAATACCATGGCTCGGGTCAGGCGCACCTTAGTCTTCAGGGTGACATCTTTGCTCTTCAACACTTCGAAGAGGTCCTTTGCAGCAGATTTGCCCAATGCAATGCGTCTCTTGATTTCTTGACTGCTGCTTCCATGGTTGTTGATTGTGGATCCAAGTAAAATGAAATCCTTGACAACTTGAATCCTTTCTCCATTTATTATGATGTTGCTCATTGGTCCATTTGTGAGGATTTTTGTTTTCTTTATGTTGAGGTGCAATCCAAACTGAAGGCTGTGGTCTTTGATCTTCATTAGTAAGGCCTTCAGGTCCTCTTCACTTTCAGCAAGCAAGGTTGTGTCATCTGCATAATGCAGGTTGTTAATGAGCCTGCCTTCAATCCTGATGCCCTGTTCTTTTTCACATAGTCCAGCTTCTCGTATTATTTGCTCAGCATACGGATTGAATAGGTATGGTGAAAGAATACAACCCTGACGCACGCCTTTCCTGACTTTAAACCAGTCAGTATCCCCTTGTTCTGTCTGAACAACCACCTCTTGATCTATGTAAAGGTTCCTCATGAGCACAATTCAGTGTTCTGGAATTCCCATTCTTCGCAGTGTTATGCATAGTTTGTTATGATCCACACAGTCGAATGCCTTTGCATAGTCAATAAAACACAGGTAAACATCCTTCTGGTATTCTCTGCTTTCAGCCATGATCCATCCATCTAACATCAGCAATGATATCCCTGGTTCCACATCCTCTTCTGAAACTGGCCTGAATTTCTGACAGTTCCCTGTCGATATACTGCTGCAGCCAGTTTGGAATGATCTTCAGCAAAATTTTGCTTGCGTGTGATATTAATGATATTGTTCTATAATTTCCACATTCAGTTGGATCACCTTTCTTGGGAATAGGCATAAATATGGATCTCTTCCAGTCAACTGGCCAGGAAGCTGTCTTCCATATTTCTTGGCATAGACGAGTGAGCACCTCCGGTGCTGCATCTGTATGTTGAAACATCTCAGTTGATATTCCATCAATTCTGGGAACCTTGTTTTTCGCCAATGCCTTCAGAGCAGCTTGGACTTCTTCCTTCAGTACCATCAGTTCCTGATCATATGCCACCTCTTGATTCTGTGCATTCTTTCCATCTTCTTTTGATGCTTCCTGTGTCGTTTAATATTTTCCCCATAGAATCCTTTACTATTGCAATTTGAGGCTTGAATATTTTCTTCAGTTCTTTCAGCTTGAGAAGTGTTGAGTGTGTTCTTCCCTTTTGGCTTTCCATCTCCAGCTCTTCGCACATGTCATTATAATACTTTGTCTTCTCGAGACTCCCTTTGAAATCTTCTGTTCAGTTCTTTTACTTCATCAAGTCTTCCTTTTGCTTTAGCTGCTCACCGTTCAAGAGCAAGTTTCAGAGTCTCCTCTGACATCCATCTTGGTCTTTTCTTTCTTTCCTGTCTTTTCAATGACCTCTTGCTTTCTTCATGGATGATGTCCTTGATGTCATTCCACAACTCATCTGGTCTTCGGTTACTAGTATTCAATGCATCAAATCTACAAGTAGTCTTTAAATTCAGGTGGGATATACTTAAGGTCATATTTTGGCTCTCGTGGACTTGCTCTGATTTTCTTCAGTTTCAACTTGAACTTGCATATGAGCAATTGATGGTCTGTTCCACAGTTGGCCCCTGGCCTTGTTCTGACTGATGATATTGAGCTTTTCCATCGTCTCTTTCCACAGATGTAGTCAATTTGATTTCTGTGTGTTCCATCTGGCAAGGTCCATGTGTATGGTCACCATTTATGTTGGTAAAAGAAGGTATTTGCAGTGAAGAAGTCGTTGGTCTTGCAAAATTCTATCATTCGATCTCCAGCATTGTTTCTATCACTAAGGCCATATTTTCCAACTACTGCTCCTTCTTTGTTTCCAACTTTCGCATTCCAATCACCAGTAATTATCAATGAATCTTGATTGCATGTTCGATCAATTTCAGACTGCAGCAACAGATAAAAATCTTCTATTTCTTCACCTTTGGCCCTAGTGGTTGGTGCATAAATTTGAATAATAGTTGTATTAACTGGTCTTCCTTGTAGGCATGTGCATATCATCCTGTCACTTACAGAGTTGTACTTCAGGATAGATCTTGAAATGTTCTTTTTGGCGATGAATGTATCACCATTCTTCTTCGAGTTGTCATTCCCAGCATAGTAGACTATATGATTGTCCAATTCAAAATGGCCAATACCAGTCCATTTCAGCTCACTAATGCCTAGGATATCGATGCTTATGCATTCCATTTCATTTTTGACAATTTCCAATTTTCCTAGACTCATACTTTGTACATTCCAGGTTCCGATTATTAATGGATGTTTGCAACTCTTTCTTCTCACTTTGAGTCATGCCACATCAGCAAATGAAGGTCCCAAAAGTTATGCTCCATCCACGTCATTAAGGTCAACTCTACTTTGAGGAGGCAGCTCTTCCCTAGTCATCTTTTGAGTGCCTTCCAACCTGGGGGGCTTATCTTCCAGCACTGTATCAGACAATGTTCTGCTGCTATTCATAAGGGTTTCACTGGCTAATGCTTTTCATAATTAGACTGCCTGTCTTAGTTTGGAAGCTCAGCTGAAACTTGTCCTCCATGTGTGACCCTGCTCGTATCTGAATACCGGTGACATAGCTTCCAGCATCACAGCAACACGCAAGCCCCCACAGTATGACAAACTGACAGACACATGGGGGTTGCATGTATTACAAAATATTCTTTTGATTTTTTAGCTTGCAGGTTGTACAAAAACAGGTGATGGTCCAGCTTTTACCTGTGGTCATGGTTTGCCAACCCCTGGTATAGACCAAGAAGGCATTCTCAGAATGGCTGTGCCTGTCCTGGCCAATAGGACCTCCTACCTCAGGGTCCCTGAGTCCAGCTGATGGGAAACTCATCTCAGTGACCAAGGGCCTCTGCTCACCTTCTTGGTGTCATGCCAGGCTGAGACGGAATCACACAGTATGAGTGGACCCTGATGAAGATGTACTAGGTGTAGGCCTGTTTGGAATGGGGGAGTAGCCCCCTATACCTGAGTTAATCTAGGTCCTCCACCACTCCCACCATTACTGCAAGGGAGAGCAGAGAAGCTTCAGCGTTCCCAGTTTTTAGAAGAATGAAAGGGGCAGTCTCACATATTCAGATCCTGGACAGCAGACAGCCCACAGCTAAAGGGGACTCCAGGGTCTCTATGAGCATGGATACCTCTGAGGCTGCCCTTTCCCACTCAGTTTCATCCTCTATGTGTTGCCAGGGTCACCTCCCAAAGAACAAATTCCTCCTGGTCATTGACCCAATTGGCCAGTTGCCATCAAGCTCCCCAGCCAGCCTGCCTGTCTACAACATTCTCAACATGGCCCTGTCTACCTCTTCAGCCTCCTCTTCTCCCCCCACACCCTGCACCCCAGTCACATTGAACTTCTCTTAGAGCCTCAACCTGCCAGCTGCCCAGGTTTTTCTCCCTTTTCTGGCTACCCAGTTGCCCTCCAATACATTCTCTTTTGCTTAAGCCAGTCAGAGTTGCTTTGGGTTGCTTGCAACCCAGAAGGCTGAACAAGGTATGAAGCTTTCAAACTTGGACACTCTTACCTTTTTAAACTCAGTCCTCAGAATGAGAGTCTTAAGCATCCCCTGGTCATTATGAAGTTTGGGGAAAGAGTTGATACACTTCTTCTCCAAATTCAGGGCCCTCCCGATGGTGATTCCCCCAAACACTCCACTCCTTGCGCAATGGCTAAGATCGGGATTGGAGTTAGGAAGGCAGAGTTGGGACCCCAGCCTGTCAGTTGTAACAAGGGACAATACTACCTCTCTGCAGCTGGTCTGCAGGGTGCCTGCATCATTGGCTGTCAGCCCACCAACCTTCTCCAATGCATTTTCATAATGCTGGTGGGTTTGTCTGAGAGTATAGCCCCCTGACACCCTTTTAGCTTAGGAATGAAGTCACTCCTGAGGTTCACCCTTCAGCCAAAGATTAGACAGGCCCATAAGAGAAAACAAGACTAAAGGGGCACAGCAGCCCAGGGGCAAGGACTAGAAGGCAGGAGGGGACAGGAAAGCTGGTAATAGGGAACCCAAAGTGGAGAAGAGAGAGTGTTGACATATCATGGGGTTGGTAACCAATGTCACAAAACACTGCGTGGACTAATTGTTTAAAGAGAAGCTAGTTTGTTTAGCTTGTTCTGTAAACCTTCATCTAAAGCACAATAAAAAAAAATAATGCTGGTGGCTTTGCTCTGAGATGAGCCTGTATTGGAGAGATAAATCAATCGTCATCTCTTTGTCCAGATGAGATGTGTCTCTATGGGCACAGTGCCCTCTTAATGTTTCTGAAAAGCTGTGGGCATAAGGAGGTAGCTGGGAAGGTGGCTGCATGTTTAATACACACTCTCCCCCCCCCCACACACATGCACGCACGCACACAGGAGACGCAGTTCTCATGTCTGCTCAGCTAGGACACGCCTCTTACCGGGTGCTGGATGATCCGGAGCGGCTCCGGGGCTGGAGGGGGTGGGGAGGCGGTGGGGTGGCAGCGTACAGGGGGCACCTCTGGGGGTGGCACTGACCCCCAGGCCCCTCTGTTTGCCCCCCTCCAGGCTTGGGCCTGGGAGAGCTCCTCCAGGAGATGCAGTTCCTGTAAGACAAGCAGATCCCGCTGGCTGCCTGTGGAAGGAAGACCCATGGGTGCCAGGAAAGGAAAGTGCCCAGACCTGGCATGACAGTGATCAAGCCTCAGACACAGGGCTCCCTGGGGTGGGGGGGTCTAAGGGCTGACAAAGTGGGCAGTTTCACAGAGGCTCTGCCCCCGCCCCCAGAACATGTGGGACTTGGCGCTGTGGGGCTGTGGCCAGTGCGGGCACTAGACCTCAAGAGGCCCAGATCCTGAGGTCAGCCTGGAGCACCAGCAGTCTCTAGGCCTGCTGGGATTGAACCAGGGCGTAGAGTGAGGCCCTGACGCCCCCTGGTGGTGCGCATGGAAGAATCACGTTTCTTTATAAATTTACCAGATAATTTGAACTAGTTCCGGTCCTTGCTTTGTTGTTTTTTCTTTCCAGCCAAAAGAGTTTGTTTTCTCTTTCAAGCACACCTCAGTGCCCACCGCCACTAAAAAGAGCTCCTTTCTAGGCTGTTACAACTGTTCAAGCTCAGCTCCTGGTACAGTCCTAGACCTCACTGCCGTTTTGGACTCTAGGACCTTCTTCCCACAGCATTCCTGAGTCTGGTCTGGCTGAAGGCCAGGGCATCTTTGAATTCTCTTCTCTGCAGGAATTGGGCCCTTCCTCAATATGCTGCCTTTGATGTGTGCAACCAAAGCAGGCTGTTCAGCTGATAAGACCCCCGTGAGAACTCAGGGCATAGAACACCTGCCTGCAGGCAATACTTTCTCTAACAACAAAAACAAAAAAAAAAAGCCACTGTCATCAAGTCGATTCTGACTCATAACAACCCTACAGGACAAAGTAGAACTGCCCAGTAGAGTTTCCAAGGAGCAGCTGGTGGATTCAAACCGCTGTTCTTTTTGTTAGCAGCTGAGCTCTTCATCACTGAGCCGTCAGGACTCCCACACCTTCTCTAGGGAGCTGCATTTTGACAGTGAGCTGCAAATGCTCAGGAAACTGCGTTAAGCTCCCGAAGAGAGCACCAGTGCCTTTGGTCTCTGTGCCAGCTGGTCACCACAGCCCTGCTGATAGGAGCCACAGTAGGCTCAAGCCAGGCTAGCTGGGGGGTCAGGTACCCAAAGTCTCTGCAGGAGGTCCTTCCTTCTCCTCAGGGCGCTCTGCAGGGCGTCATCCGGCCCAGCCTCATCTCCTGGAAGGGAAGCATGGAGTCGGAACTCAGGCTCGCCTTTGAAGACAGCCTAAGAGACATCTTTGGAATGCCCCCATCTCACCTACCCTGGTGACCCAGAGCTTCCAGCAAATGCCTGTTCCAAATGAGGGACTGGTGCTTGGGGGTAACAGGGCTCAGGGGCCACCTCCGGGCACCAGGGCAACCCAGACACTCAGCCTTCCTGTTGGAATCTGTCCAACGGATTGTCTGACCCCCAAAAAGGAGTCAGAGAGAGCCAAGTCCTACCCAGGCTCGGCACTCACTTCTCCTGCAACACCCCATAGGAAGTCAACTTAGCTCTGCTGACCTTGGATGTAGACAGGGGCAGGAAGCCCCTCCTGGGTACAGTGGAAGCATGGCTGTGCCATGAGCCCAAGCTCCCACCACCTGGAGCCACCAATGACTCCAACCTGTCCAGAGACATGGTGATGTCCACCAAGTCCCAGAGGCCCGTCAGCAGCTCCTTCCTGTCCCTGCCTCTTGGGGGAGGGGTCCAAACTTGGGAGAAGGCTCTGGGAGGGGTCTGGTCCCCAGGCCAGGCTTTGGCCTCCTTTGCTCTGGGCACAGAGGTCCTGCCCTCTGGCTTTGCATCTGAGCCCACTGCTAGGGCTGCGGAACCTTCTCTCCCCCGGAGGCTCCCCCAGGACCCCCCACTCCCCCAGCCTGTTCCAGCATTGTTCCATGGTTGTATTCTCTCAGAGTCTCCCAGCCAGATGACCCCAGATGACCTGGGTTAGAATTTTCTATCTGAATCAGGACTCCAGGCCCTGCCTGCTGCCCTTGAGAGCTGTCTGGAGTCCCCACTGCCTTGTGGGGCTGCCCAGGCTGGAGGCCCCCCCGGCCCACATCCCCAAGAAAAGAAATGCTCCTCTGGGCCTCTCAGTCCTTGCCAGGTGTCTCTAGACCCGAGCCCCATCACCAAGAACGCAGTCCCCACCCTGGCTCCATGTAGCCTTAGCATTTGACTGCAGGCCATGGGAAGGGTGCACAAACCCATGGGGACCAGACGTGCCCCCGCTTCCACCGTCAGGACAAGCTCTGGGATCAGCTACCGGGTCTGATGCTGGTGTGGCCACTTCCAACCTGGGTGGCCCGGGTAGGTTATTTAACCTCTCTGAGCTTCTGTTTGCTCTTCTGAGAAATGGGAACAATCACTGCACTAGTTTTAGGGTTTGCAGACTGAAGGTGGTAGTGCTCGAGAATGCGCATAGCAGGGTTGGGGTGTGTGTGTGTGTGAGTGTGTGTATGAGTGTGAGTGAATGTGAATGTGCGTGTTGCATGAGCGTGTGCATGTGTGTGTGAGCGAGTGTGTGTATGTGTCTATGAGTGAGTGTGTGTATTGTACGAGTTTCCGTCTGTGTGTCAGTGAGTGTGTGTATGTGTATGAGTGTATGTGTCTATGTGAGTGTGTGTATTGTATGAGTGTGTGTACATGTGCGTGTGTATGTGAGTGTGTGTATGTGTGTCTACATGAGTGTATGTATGTGTGAGTGTGTTTATGTATGCAAATATGTGTCTGTGTGAGTGTGTATGGGTATGAGTGTATGTGTCTACATGAGTGGATGTGTGTATATGTGTGTATGTGAGTACGTGTATGAGTGTGAGTGTGTGTCTATGTGAGTGAGTGTGTGTATGTGTATGAGTGTGAGTGTGTGTCTATGTGAGTGAATGTGAATGTGCATAATGTATGTGTGCATGTGTGTGTGAGTGAGTGTGTGTATGTGTCTATGAGTGAGTGTGTGTGTATTGTATGAGTTTGTGTCTGTGTGTGTCAGTGAGTGTGTGTATGTATATGAGTGTATGTGTCTATGTGAGTGAGTGTGTGTATGTGTATGAGTGTATGTGTCTACATGAGCGTGTGTATGTATGTGTGCATGTATGTGTGACTGAGTATGTGTATGTGTGTATGAATATATGTGTGTATGTGAGTGTGTGCGAGTATGTATGTGTGAGTATGTGTGTGTTTTAAAGACAAAACAAAAGCCTTTCACTCAGATCGTCAAGGAAACTTTTTAAGCATAACCTTGCTGGTAAAAGGAGGAAGGGAGGGACCGAGCAGGAGATGGGGACTCCCATGGGCAGGCTGCCCCCACCTTCCCTTGGAATCGTTGGTCTCAGGCCACCTGTGCCAGATGGAAGCAGCCCAGGACTCTTACCTGCCACAAGATGAGGGACTCCAGAGTCCTCTTCCATGTTCTCACGCTCGTGTTCCAGCTTCTGAGAAGAGGAGAGACCACATGTGAAGAGGGCATTTGCTCCAGCCTAGTGTCAGCGGTGCCAGGCCTGCCCATCTGCCCTGCCCCCTCCCTGCCCACCTGTCCTCCCCACTTGCACTTCCATTGTCCTGCCTAGCTGCTGGCTGCGAGCACCTGGCCTGTGGGCTGCAAGAATGACTAAGAGTGTTCTCATGTGACCAGGGCCCAGACAGGTGTGCGGAAGGTGAACTGCCATGTGGAGGTGGGTGTGACACCAATGTTCTCTCAGGCACTGCCTTGGCCATATGCTCAATACCATGCACATATTTCCAGTTTTAAAATCTGAGGATGCACATTCTGACTGAGTCTCTTTTGGGCAGCTTTCTGAGACATGGCCTTGGGCAGGAAGACCCACAGCGAGTTCTGTGTCTTGGGTGGGCACCCTGCCTGGTCTCCCCTGCTGGTGAACAACCCAATCCTCCCCCAATCCACCCAAGGCCAAGCAGCTTCATAGGTCTACCTGAGCCCTGAGCTGAGCAGGTGCCCTGAGAGTCCTGGCTGCCCCCAAATGATGGGCCTCCCACAGCCCCCCTTGGGGAGGGAGGAGGTGAGGGACAGCTCAAGAGACTTAGCCTCGAGAAGCTTCTGAAAGGGCAATGAGGCAGACAGGGGTGCGAGGACCTGCCAGGGCCAGGCCCCACCTGGTCACTTGTAAGGACAGACTGGAGGTAAACTCTGAAGACTCTCAGAGAAAGTGAGAAGAATGGGCTCAAGATGGGTCATCAGGCCACAGTCTGGCTGCCCAGGGGCAGGTCCAAGTGAGGCCATCTCCATAGCAGAAGCCATGCCTGCCTTGTGACTCAGAAAGTGCTAGAACCTACTGGATTCTATACGAGCACAAAGAGGAAACTGAGAAACTGCGCTCTGCTCATCACAGGTTGTGTCAGCAGCAGGCCCGCACTGGCAGGTAGTTTGCCAGCAGCAGAAAGTAAAGATGTGTTGTGGTTGCTTTAACTGTCTCCTGTTTTGGAAGCCTGAAGGCTTAGCTCCTTTAAAGAAGTTGTTAAAAAAAAAAAAAAAAACTGCCCTTTCCAGGCCTTCTTACCTTTTGCAAGAGTCTGAGTGTCAGGCGAGTCATGTGGTCAGCCACCGATGAGTCCACCATCACGGAGGCCCTGTGAGGCACTCTCTGCAGGCCTGCACTGCTTCCTCAATCCTCAGTTATCTGCAGGAAAGAACCTCTCAGGATTGGTGCCACAGAGCACCATGGTCCTCACTGGACCCGCAGCACTCAGAAGCTTTACCTCCTGGGGTTGGCCAGGTGGGCAGAGCAGAGCCTGGGGGTGGGCTGCGCTGGACTGGCCACCACATCCCACTCGCTCTCGGATGCAAGTGCCTGGTGAGCCAGCACCAGCTGTGCCCCGGCAGTTGCTAGACGCCCCAGGACTGGGAGGGGCAGCCCCGGTTGCCAGGTTTCCACTGAGATCCCTTGTCCAGCCCGTTGCCAAGCAGAGTTACCTGTAAACACTGATCCTCAGGTGTGGTAGGGCCAGGGCTCCTTGGAAAAGCAGCAGTGGGCAGCAGATGGGGCTGGAAGGACAAGGACGTGTGTGTGTGTGTGTGAGAGAGAGAGAGAGAGAGAGAGAGCAAGGGACAGTCCTGTGCTGTGTTTCCCACGCACCTCCCTGCCACTTCCCCCACCCCATTCCAGGACCCTCTGAACACTGCAGGGCACAGCCTGAGAGCTGGGAGGATTGGGGTGGGGGGGATACCAACCCTCGGGTTTCAGAAAATCCTGGGCCAAAGAAGGGCCCAAGCAGACAGCTGCCTGGGAAGGCTGGGCCGGGGGGGAGGGGTGGGGGGTGGGTCGAGGTCTTAATTTTCCCTGCAGCACTGGGCAGCTATTAATTGATCATCTCACCCCTCAGCTATTTAGTCTGTGGCCATCTCCACACTGGATCATGAGCTCTGCATTGTGGCTGCCATGGTACCCCTGCACTAAGACCGCTCTCCCGCCTCTTTGCCATCTCACCCAGCTTTGTGGCATCCCAGAGCACAGCACAGGCAGGTGTCATGGTGTTCACACTGTTTCATTAGGGCACATTGAGGCACAGCTGCTTGGTGGTTTCCCACCCTTTTCTGGGTCCATAGTGTCCCCATCTTCACTGTTCTTAGCTGCTCTGACACGGCGGTGTCATCCTTTGTCTGTGGTATTGGTATCTACACTCCGTTTCCTCATTCTGAGCCTGAAACAGGTGCTGTCTGCTTCCAGACTCTGCCCAGGATTCCTTCACTCTCCTTCAACAGTAAATGGGATGCTGCAGGTTGACAAGAGATGACAGGATGTGGCTGGGAATACTGAGCCCACTTAGCTCAGACACCCCAAAGTGTGCAAGGACGTGCAAGAGCACACGTGAACATACTCAGCCCGTGTAGGAGTCACTGTCTCCTTTGGGTGCCCATACCCCCCCCCCAGGAACAGGCTCCCCAACGCTTTTATCCTGTGAGTGACGCCAGGCCCCAGTAAGAATGCTTCGGGTTAATGTCACTATATCAGAGTGTGGTGGTTAATTTCATGTGTCTACTTGGTCAGACTGTGGTGCCCTGTCGTTTGGTCAAACAAGAGTCTAGGTGCTGTTGGGAAGGCATTTATGTGATTAACTTTTAAATCTGTTCACCTGAGGTAAAGCAGATCCCCTCCCCCCCCGCCCCACAATGTCAATGGGCCTTATCCAGTTGAAGGCTGTAAAAGCAAAAATTGAGGTTTCCTGATGGAGAAGGAGTCTCAAGGCTGTAATGTAGACCTCATTCTGGAGTTTCCAGCCTGCCTCCTGGCCGACTGATTTTGGACTTTCCTGCTGGACAATCTTGTGAGCCAACTGGTTAAAATGAATCAATTTCTCTAGATAGATGGATATATAGATAGACACATAGATAGATACATAGATGGATACATAGATACATAGATAGATACATAGATGGATACATAGATGGATACATAGATGGACACATAGATGGACACATAGATGGACACATAGATAGACACATAGATAGATACATAGATGGATACATAGATGGACACATAGATGGACACATAGATAGACACATAGATAGGTAGGTAGATAAAACCAAACACATTGTCGTGGACTCACAGCTACCCTGTAGGACAGAGTAGAACTGCCCCACAGGGTCTCCAAGGAGCAGCTGGTGATTTGAACTGCAGACCTCTTGGTTAACAGCCATAGCTCTTAATTATTATGCTGCCAGGGCTCCAAATACCTTATTGGTTCTAGTTCTCTGGAGAACCCCAAAGACACAGAGGTTAACAGCTTTCAATAATCTTGAATGACACTAGAAGCGTTTGGCTGCTAATCAAAACTGTGTGTGATGAATAATACCCTCCTTTGCTTCCTTATC
Organism: Loxodonta africana; assembly: GCF_030014295.1. NCBI lineage: Eukaryota > Metazoa > Chordata > Mammalia > Proboscidea > Elephantidae > Loxodonta > Loxodonta africana. The sequence continues at coordinate 228,851,711 of NC_087343.1, forward strand.
CAGCACACAGGCTCAAGTGCAGTTCAGAGGGTTGCAAGGTAAGAAATAAACAAGGACTTCACAGGACTTCAGATTCCCATTGAGGCCATGGCACATTTTCAGTACTCATAACCAAGGTCACATTCCTTTTTTTTTTTTTTTTTTGTTAATACACTTTATTTTTTAGAGTAGTTTTAGGTTTACAGAAAAATTATGCAGAAAGTACAGAGTTCCCATATACCCCGTCTCCCAGCACAGTTTCTCCTATTACTAACATCTGTCATTCTGTGTGGTAGATTTGAAGAAATGAATCAACATTGATACATTGTTATTAAATGAAGTTCCAATACATCAGGGTTCAGATCAGGGTTTACTGTGTGTTTAGTCTTATGGATTTTGACAAATGCTTAATGTCTTGTGTTTACCATTAGTCACATTCCTTTTTAAAGACAATTTACAACACATCTGGAATGATTTTACCCAAACATTTTCAAGTCTTAACCCTTTTCCACTCCAGAAAAGACTGTTTTTGCCTCCCATGATTGGCTCTCTTCCTCTGGCATCTAGAATTGGGTACAATTGTTACACCATTTAAAATTCCGTCCTCAAAAGACTTTACCCCAAGAAGTGAAGAGACTAGCTACCGATTGGGAGAATATCTTTGAAAACCATATATCTAACAAGAATCTAATAACGAAAATATATGTAAAAGTTTGACAACAACAAGAAGACAAACAGTGCAATCATAAAATGGGCAAAGGACTTGAACAGATATTCACTAAAGAGGACCTTAAAATGGCAACCAAACACATGAAAATATGCTCCATGTCATTACCATCAGAGAGATGCAAATCCAAACCACACATATTAAGGGCACAGTTGCACAGCTGATTATTGTAATTGCTGTCAGTAAGTTGTACACCTGTAAAAAATTGAATTGGTAAAAGTTGTGTGATAGATAATTTACAACTATGACAAAAAAAAAGAAAAGGGTAGCTGCTGAGGCTGCTTAACCCAAAAACAACAACAACAAATAAAACGATTGCCATTGAGTCTATTCCAACTCATAGCAACTTCATGGAGCAGAGTAGAACTGCCCCATAGAGTTTCCAAGGAGTGCCTGGTGGATTTGAACTGCCGACCTATTGGTTAACAGCTGTATCTTTTAACCACTACAGTACCAGGGTTTCCAGAGGCTGCTTATATACAACCAAATACCTCATGGGACTTGGTTTCTTGGTTTGGAGGTTTAGGGTCATGGTTTCATGGATCATCCCAGTTAATTGGCCTAAGAACATGTTTCGTTCTTCCGTTCTACCTCCTACTTTGATGCATAGTGACCGGGGTCTTAAAAGCTTGTAAGCAGCCATCCAAGACACAAAAATTGGCCTCTATTTGCCTGGAACAAGAGAGTAAGAAAGAGAGTCAGAAATAGGAGGAGAATGTGGAATGTGCGGCTAACTGCCTCCATAAACAACTGACCCCTTTGTCATGAGACCAGAAGAATTGGATGGTGCCAGGCTACCATTACTGAACATTTTGATCAAAGATTACATAGAAGGGGCAGGGGGAAAATACAGAACAGAATTTCAAATTCTCATGGACTCCTGATTCCTTGGAGCCATGAAAGTTAGATGAATCCCTGAAACTATTGCCCTGAGAAAAACTTTAAACCTTAAACCAAAAATATCCCCTGAAGTCTTCTTCAAACCAAACAATAGCTTAACTAGTAAAAAATGTCTGTTTTGAGCATTATGCTCTTTTAAACCAAACCCATTGCCATTGAGTCAATTCCAACTCACAGCAACCCTTGTAGAACAGAGTAGAGCTGCCTCATTGGGTTTCCAAGGAGCAACTGGTGAGTTTGAACTGCCGACTTTTTGGTTAGCAGCCGAGCTCTTAAACAGTACGCCACCAGGGATCCAGTGCTCTTTTAAGAACTGTCTATATAGGATCAAATTGATAAAGGCAACTCAAAAGACTAGACAGGAACCTTAGGGGGCAGTAAGTTTATGTTAATGGGGGACGAACAACTCAGAAAAGGAGGGCGAGAATGGCTACACAACTCAAAGAATGTAATCAATGTCACTAAATTGTACGTGTAGAAACTGTTGACTTCGTGTATGTTTTGCTGTGTACATTCTCAACAACAAAAACAAAATAAATAAAATTATATAAAAAATAAAATTAAATTGCATCCTCACCAAATTTTACGTGCCATTGGCAGGACCATGGTGACTATGGCGCCTGTTAGAGAGCCCCAGAAAAGACCTGGCTTAATAGTGGAAATTACCCAGTTCGAAGGTGAGTTACTTTTGTGGTATTTTAAATTTTTATGAGACTTACGTTTTGACTTTTGCATTAATATAAATGTTTCCACTCCATATTTATGTGTACGAGAAGTATTTTAACGCTACAGGACAAGAAAAAGGTAACTATGAGTATTCAAACAGACATAATAAACTAAAATGAAAACCCAACAGAATTAACAAAAGTTTGAGTTAATACGCGATTTCAGCGAGGCTGCTGAATTCAAGATCAACATACAAAAATCAGTGTAATCGGTGCTCACTCTGAATTCAGACTTCTAGCCACCGGAAATGTGAGAAAATAAACTTCTGTTCTTTAAAGCTCCCCCCCAAAATCAATATTAATGTTGCCTGCCATTAATAACTGTCTTGGTCATCTAGTGCTGTTACAACAGGAATACCACAAGTGGATGGCTTTAACAAAGTAAAATTTATTTTCTCACAGTCTAGGACGCTAGAAGTCCAAATTCAGGGTGTCAGCTCAGCGGATGGCTTTCGCTCTCTGGCAGCTCTGGAAGAAGGCCCTTGTCATCAATCTTCCCCTGGACTAACAGCTTCTTGGTGCAGGAACCCTGGGGCCAAAGGACTCCCTCTGCTCCCAGCACTGCTTTCTTGGTGGTATGAAGTTCCCAACTCTCTACTTGTTTCCCTTTCCTTTATCTCTTGTTAGATAGAATGCGGTGCAGGTCACACCCCAGGGAAACTCCCTTTACATGGACCAGGGATGTGAACTGAAGGAGGGTGTGACATCCCACCCTAGTCCTCTTTAACATAAAATTATGATCACAGGATGGAGGACAACCATAAAATACCGGGAATCATGGCCTAACCAAGTTGACACATATTTTGGGGGGACGCAATTCAATCCATGACAATAACCAAGCAGAAATTAACTAGCAAACAACAGCAAGAGAGTCCTTAAAGCACTCAGGAATTCTGTAACAAAGAACCCACAACATCTTTGTGGACAAAAATCTAAAACTCAAAAGATGTAAAAGAAGCTTTGAATAAATCAAGGCGTCGGCAAGCTCCCTCTAGAGGCTGTAGGGGAGGATCCTTCCTTGCCTCTCCCAGCATCTGGTGGCCCAGGCATTCCTTGGCTTGTGGCAGTATCACTCTGTCTTCACATGGCCTTCTACTGTGTCTATTCTTTCTTTCATATATATAATTTTTATTGTGCTTGAAGTGAAAGTTTACAAATCAAGTCAGTCTCTCACACAAAAACCCATATACACACCTTGCTACACACTCCCAGTTACTCTCCCCCTAATGAGACAGCCCGCTCTCTCCCTCCACTCTCTCTTTTCGTGTCCATTTCGTCAGCTTCTAACCCCCTCCACCCTCTCATCTCCCCTCCAGGCAGGAGATACCAACATAGTCTCAAGTGTCCACCTGATCCAAGAAGCTCAATCCTCACCAGCATCTGTCTTCCACAACGCATTGTCCAGTCCAATCCATGTCTGAAGAGTTGGCTTTGGGAATGGTTCCTGTCCTGGGCCAACAGAAGGTCTGCAGGCCATGACCACTGGGGTGGTCTTTTCACGAGAATTTGGGGTCTGCATCCCACTGTTCTCCTGCTCCCTCAGGGGTTCTCTGTTGTGTTCCCTGTCAGGGCAGCTTGTAGCTGGGCACCATCTAGTTCTTTTTGTCTCAGAGTGATGTACTCCCTGGTTCATGTGGCTTTTTCTGTCTCTTGGGCTCGTAATCGCCTTGTGTCCTTGGTGTTCTTCATTCTCCTTTGATCCAGGTGGGTTGAGACCCATTGATGCATCTTAGATGGCTGCTTGCTAGCATTTAAGACCCCAGACGCCACTCTTCAAAGTGGGATGCAGAATGTTTTCCTAATAGATTTTATTATGCCAATTGACTTAGATGTCCCCTGAAACCATGGTTCCCAGCCCCCTGCCCCTGCTACGCTGGCCTTCAAAGCATTCAGTTTATTCAGGAAACTGCTTTTGGTTTGGTCAATTGTGCTGGCCTCCTCTGTATTGTGTGCTGTCTTTCCCTTCACCTAAAGTAGTTCTTATCTACTATCTAATTAGTATATGCCCCTCTCCCACCCTCCCTCCCTCCCCCGTCTCGTAACCACAAAAGAATGTTTTCTTCTCAGTTTAAACTATTTCTCAAGTTCTTATGACAGTGGTGTTATACAATATTTGTCCTTTTGCAACTGACTAATTTCACTCAGCATAATGCCTTCCAGGTTCCTCCATGTTATGAAATGTTTCACAGATTCCTTACTGTTCTTTATCGATGCATAGTATTCCATTGTGTGAATAAACCATAATTTATTTATCCATTCATCCATTGATGGGCACCTTGGTTGCTTCCATCTTTTTGCTGTTGTAAACAGTGCTGCAGTAAACATGGGTGTGCATATATCTGTTCGTGTAGAGGCTCTTATTTCTCTAGGATACATTCCAAGGAGTGGGATTGCTGGACTGTACGGTAGTTCTATTTCTAGCTCTTTAAAGAAGCGCCAAATCGATTTCCAAAGTGGTTGTACCATTTGACATTCCCACCAGCAGTGTAGAAGTGAATGTCTTCTTTAGTGAACTGTCTGTTCATCTCTTTTGCCCATTTTTTAATTGGGATATTTGTCTTTTTGTATTTGAGTTTTTGCAGTATCGTGTAGATTTTAGAGATCAGGCGCTGATCAGAAATGTCATCGCTAAAAACTTTTTCCCAGTCTGTAGGGAGTCTTTTTACTCTTTTGGTGAAGTCTTTGGATGAGCATAGGTGTTTGATTTTTAGGAGCTCCCAGTTATCTAGTTTTTCTTCTACTTTCCTTGTAATGTTTTGTATACTGTTTATGCCATGTATTAGGGCTCCTAACGTTGTCCCTATTTTTTCTTCCACGATCTTCACCGTTTTAGATTTTATATTTAGGTCTTTGATTCATTTTGAGTTAGTTTTTATGCATGGAGTGAGGTATGGGTCTTGTTTCATTTTTTTACAGATGGATATCCAGTTCTGCCAGCACCATTTGTTTTAAAAGACTGTCTTTTCCCCATTTAACTGTTTTGGGGCCTTTGTCAAATATCAACTGCTCATATGTGGATGGATTTATGCCTGGATTCTCAAATCCCTTCCATTGGTCCATGTATCTGTTGTTGTACCAGTACCAGGCTGTTTTGACTACTGTGGTGGTATAATAGGTTCTAAAATCAGGTAAAGTAAGGCCTCCCACTTTGTTCTTCTTTTTCAGTAATGCCTTGTTTATCCGGGGCCTCTTTCCCTTCCATATGAAATTGGTGATTTGTTTCTCCATCTCATTAAAGAATGTCATTGGAATTTGGATCAGAATTGCATTAAATGTATAGATCGCTTTTGGTAGAACAGACATTTTTATAATGTTGAGTCTTCCTATCCATGAGCAAGGTATGTTCTTCCACTCATGTAAGTCTCTTTTGGTTTCTTGCAGAAGTGTACTGTAGTTTTCTTTGTATAAGTCTTTTACATCTCTGGTAAGGCTTATTCCTAAGTATTTTAATCTTCTTGGGGGCTACTGTAAATGGCATTGATTTGGTGATTTCCTCTTTGATGTTCTTTTTGTTGGTGTAGAGGAATCTGACTGATTTTTTTATGATTATCTTGTATCCCGATACTCTGCTGAACTCTTCTACTAGTTTCAGTAGTTTTCTGGAGGATTCCTTAGGATTTTCTGTGTGTAAGATCATGTCATCTGCAAATAGAGATACTTTTACTTCTTCCTTGTCAATCTGGTTGCGCTTTATTTCTTTATCTAGCCTAATTGCTCAGGCTAGGACTTCCAGCACAATGTTGAATAAGAGTGGTGATAAAGGGCATCCTTGTCTGGTTCCCGATCCCAGTGGGAATGTTTTCAGGCTCTCTCCATTTAGGGTGATGTTGGCTGTTGGCTTTGTATAAATGCCCTTTATTATGTTGAGGAATTTTCCTTCTATTCCTATTTTGCTGATAGTTTTTATCATGAATGAGTGTTGAACTCTGTCAAATGCCTTTTCTGCATCAATTGATAAAATCATGTGATTCTTGTCTTTTGTTTTATTTATGTGGTGGATTACATTAATTGTTTTTCTAATGTTGAACCATTCCTGCATAAACCCAAAACCAAACCCAGTGCCATCGAGTCGATTCCAACTCATAGCGACCCTATAGGACAGAGTAGAACTGCCCCATTAAGTTTCCATGGAGCACCTGGCGAATTCAAACTGCTGACCCTTTGGTTAGCAGCCATAGCACTTAGCCACTATGCTACCAAAAAACGCTACCAGGTGGTATAAATCCCACTTGGTCATGGTGAATTATTTTTTTGATATGTTGTTGAATTCTATTGGCTAGAATTTTGTTGAGGATTTTTGCATCTACATTCATGAGGGATATAGGTCTATAATTTTCTTTTCTTGTGGTGTCTTTACCTGGTTTTGGTATCAGGGATATGGTGGCTTCATAGAATGAGCTTGGTAGTATTCCGTCCTTTTCTGTGCTCTGAAATACCTTAAATAGTAGTGGTGTTAACTCTTCTCTGAAAGTTTGGTAGAACTCTGCAGTGAAGCCATCTGGACCAGGGCTTTTTTTTTGTTGGGAGTTTTTTGATTACCTTTTCAATCTCTTCTTTTGTTATGGGCCTATTTAGTTGTTCTACCTCTGTTTGTGGTAGTTTAGGTAGGTAGTGTGTTTCTAGGAATTCATCCATTTCTTCTAGGTTTTCAAATTTGTTTGAGTATGGTTTTTCATAGTAATCTGATATGATTCTTTTAATTTCAGTTGGGTCTGTTGTAATATTGCCCATCTCATTTCTTATTCGGGTTATTTGCTTCCTCTCCTGTTTTTCTTTTGTCAGTTTGGCCAGTGGTTTATCAATTTTGTTGATTTTTTTTCAAAAAACCAGCTTTTGGTCTTGTTCATCCTTTCAATTGTTTTTCTGTTTTCTATTTCATGTAGTTCAGCTCTAATTTTTATTATTTGTTTTCTTCTGGTGCCTGTGGGCTTCTTTTGTTGCTCTCTTTCTATTTGTTCAAGTTGTAGGGATAATTCTTTGATTTTGGCCCTTTCTTCTTTTTGGATATGTGCATTTATCGATATAAATTGGCTTCTGACCACCGCTTTTGCTGTGTCCCAAAGGTTCTGATAGGAAATGTTTTCATTCTCATTGGATTCTCTGAATTTCTTTATTCCATCCTTAATGTCTTCTATAATCCAGTCTTTTTTGAGCAGGGTATTGTTCAGTTTCCAAGTGTTTGATTTCTTTTCCCTGCTTTTCCTGTTATTGATTTCCACTTTTATGGCCTTATGGCCAGAGAAGATGCCTTGTAATATTTCAATGTTTTGGATTCTGCTAAGGCTTGCTTTATGACCTAATATGTGGTCTATTCTAGAGAATGTTTCATGTGCACTAGAAAAGAAAGTATAGTTGGTTGCTGTTGGGTGGAGGGTTCTGTATATGTCTATGAGGTCAAGTTGGTTGATTATGGCATTTAGATCTTCCGTGTCTTTATTGAGCTTCTTTCTAGATGTCCTGTCCTTCACCTAAAGTTGTGTGTTCAAGGCTCCTACTATTATTGTGGAGCTGTCTATCTCACTTTTCAACGCTGATAGTTTGTTTTATGTATCTTGCAGCCCTGTCATTGGGTGCATGAATATTTAATATTTAATATGGTTATATCTTCTTGGTGTATTATCCCTGTAATCATTATATAGTGTCCTTCCTTATCCTTTCTGATGGATTTAACTTTAAAGTCTATTTTGTCAGAAATTAATATTGACACTCCTGCTCTTTTTTGATTGTTGTTTGCTTGATATATTTTTTTCCATCCTTTGAGTTTTAGTTTGTTTGTGTCTCTAAGTCTAAGGTGTGTCTCTTGTAGGCAGCATATAGACGGATCTTGCTTTTTAATCCATTCTGCCACTCTCTGTCTCTTTATTGGTGCATTTAGTCCACTGACATTCAGGGTAATTATGGATAGGTATAAATTTAGTGCTATCATTTTGATGTCTTTTTTTCTGTGTTGCTGACAGTTTCTTTTTCCCACTTAATTTTAAGTGCTGAGATTATCTTTACATATTGTCCTTTCCCCATATTTGTTATTGTTGATTTTGTTTCTGCTGAGTCTCTATTTTTCCCTTGTATTTTATTTTGTGAGTAGGATAGTTTGTCTCCTTTGTGGTTACCTTATAATTTACCCTTATTTTTCTAAGTTTAAAACTAACTTTTATTTCTTCATATCGTCGTATCTTCCTCACCATATGGAAGGTGTATGATTACATTTCTTAGTCCCTCTTTATCATTTTAATGTTGTCTCCTTTTATATAATAACATCACTGTTACTCTGTTTTGGGCTTTTTTTTTTTTTTTAATAATCTTGCTTTGTTTTTTTGGATTTCCCTTGTCAGTGTTGATTTCTGGTTGCTCTGTCCAGTGTTCTAGTCTTGGGTTGATACCTGATATTATTGATTTTCTAACCAAAGAACTCCCTTTATTATTTCTTGTAGTTTTGGTTTGGTTTTTATAAATTCCCTAAACTTGTGTTTATCTGGAAATGTCTTAATTTCACCTTCATATTTAAGAGACAGTTTTGCTGGATATATGATTCTTGGCAGGCAATTTTCTTCCTTCAATTTTTTGTGTAAGTCATCCCATTGCCTTCTTGCCTGCATGGTTTCTGCCGAGTAGTCTGAGCTTATTCTTATTGGCTCTCCTTTGTATGTGACTTTTCATTTATCCCTCGCTGCTCTTGTAATTCTCTCTTTATCTTTGGTTTTGGCAAGCTCGATCATAATATAGCTTGCTGACTTTCTTTTAAGATCTACCTTATGTGGAGTTCGATGAGCATCTTGGATAGATATCTTCTCATCTTTCACAATATCAGGGAAGTTTTCTACCAACAAATCTTCAACAATTTTCTCTGTATTTTCTGTTATCCCTCCCTGTTCTGGTACTCCAATCACTTGTAGGTTATTTCTCTTGATAGAGTCCCACATGATTCTTAAGGTTTCTTCATTTTTTTAAATTCTTTTATCTGAGTTTTCTTCAAATATATTAGTGCCAAGTGATTTATCTTTGAGTTCAGAAATTCTAGCTTCTGCTTGCTCAATTCTGCTCCTCTGACTCTCTACTGAGTTGTCTACTTCTGTAATTTTATCGTTAATCTTCTGAATTTCTGATTGCTGTCTGCCTATGGATTTTTCCAGCTTATTAAACTTTTCATTATGTTCCTGAAAAATCTTTCTAATTTCTTCAGTTGCTTTATCTGTGTGTTCCTTGGCTTGTTCTGAGTATTGCCTCATTTCCTCCCTGATGTCTTGAAGGGTTGTGTATATTAAACTTTTATATTCTGCATCTGGCAATTCCAGGAATGCACTTTCATCGAGAAGATGCCTGGATTCTTTGTTTTGAGAGTCTGTTGAGGTGATCATGGCCTGTTTCTTTATGTGACTGGATATTGACTGTTGTCTCCAAGCCATCTATAAGTTAGTGTACTAGGTTATGCTTGGTTATTGTGTTGTAGCTGCTTGCTTTGTTTTGTTTTCGTATACCCCTATGGGTTGCTTGAGTGAGCTAGCTTGATTATTTTCACCTCTGGAGCTCTGGTGTCCTGTCCCCAGGTGGCTAGAGCTGCTATCAGGTATATCAGTCTAGGAGTCCATTCAGTTTTCTTGTATGAACTCAGCTCAGGTGTCCAGGTAGCTGATATCAAGTATGTGATACAGGCTCTCTCATACAGTCTTAGAGGAGCAGGGGTGATGGGTGTATATACCAGTATCTGATTGCAGCAGGGGGTCACGCTTTGAAGAAGGCAGGGGGCTGAGAACCGACCCCCAAGTTTCTCTGAGGAAAACGCATTTCTGTTCCCTAGAGCATGCTGGTGGGTGGGTTCTGCAGAGGTACCATGGGCACCCAAAGTTTTTGGTTGTAAGGACTGGGAGGTACCAGTCATCTTTGGACCCCTTTTGTGGGTGGCTGGGTGACCTGAGTGGAGCTACCAGTCCTTAGGTCCCTGATGTGGGTAGGTGAGGACCTTGTTTAATAGGCAAAGCAATGTGAAATGTCAAACATTCACCTCTCCACCTCACAGCTGAAATGGTTGGAGTTTCCCAACAAGGGCCTATTCTCCCGAAATAGGCCCACACAGGTCCATGCAGAAGGGAAAGGTGCTCAAGGTCCACGGACAGTTTATGCCTGGACAGAAGCTGCTTCTGTCCTGAGCTCCCCCGGTTAATGGAGCTAGCAAATTATCTTTTTCCTCAAGTTGCAGATTTTTTCCTTCCCCAAGGCCGGGAGGATGGCTCCATGTGCTCACCAGGGTCTACCTCAGACCTAGGGATTCAGCCGCTGAAGCTGGCTTGGGGGTGGAGTGGGGTGCAGTAAAATATCCTCAAGTCCTTAGCTTTTGCCGAGAGCGCCGTTCTCCTCAGGTTCCGGAGTTGTGAGTGGGCTGTGTGGCTGGCTGCTTTGCCCTGAGGAGACTGCGGCTGAATGCTAGGGCCGAACGCTAGGACCAGCCGGCCACCGCCACCGCTGCCACTCCGGGAATGGTGCCTGAGGGCTTCCTGTGATTCAGGTCTGGTAACTCCACTTCTGAACGGCCTCTTCCTCCCCCTGCCCCTCAGTTCATTGTCTAAGCTTGCCTTTGATGCTCAGGGCTCCCAGCTTGTTGCAAATATACTCATTTCACTTGTGTTTTCAGGGTCTTTGTTGTAAAGAGGGCTGGAAGGAAGTATCTGTCTATTCTGCCATCTTGGCTCCGCCTGTGTCTCTTCTTATATAAGGTCATCACTCATTGGATTTAGGAAAAGAACAAAGCAAAACAGTTCCCATGGAGTCAATTCTGACTCATGGTGACCCCGTGTGTTGCAGAGCAGAACTGTTCCATAAGGTTTTCTTGGCTGTAATCTTACAGAAGCAGATCTCCAAGGCTTTCTTCTGTGGTGCCACTTGGTGGATTTGAACCACCAACCTTTAGGTTAGTGGTCAAAGGCAAACCATTTGTGCCACCCAAGGACGTATATTGGATTTAGAGCCTACCCTAAATTCAGGATAATCTCGTCTCCAGATCTTTATCTAACTACGTCTGCAAAGACCCTATTTCCAGATAAGGTCACCTTTTGAGGTTCTCGGTAGATATGAATTTTAGAGGGACACTGTTGAATCCACTACAGTAATACTCTCAGGTTTCTTCAAATTAAATCTCTTAATTCAGTACAACACAGTCAGAAGTCCAGCAAGACTTTTTAAAGTGAATTGACCAAACAGTCCAAAATGTACGTGGAAGAAAGGGGCACCAAGAGACAAATTAATTTGGAAAAATAAGAGCAATGAGAGGGACTTATCCTACCTGATATCAAGACACAACAAGGACACAGTAATAAACATTGTAAGCCAGGAGTACCCAAACAAGCCGATGGGTCAGAAGAGAGAACTCAGGAACAGACGTGTCTGTAGGAAGCTGATATTTGATCAAGAAGGCCTCACAGCCAAGCAGACAGTGTTGGGAAAACCAGCTCACTCTCTGGAGAAAAGAAAGTCTAGGTCTTTACATCACATACAAAACTGAACTGCAGATAGATAAGATACCTGAATGTGAAATGTAAAACAAAAGCAAATAGACAAAAAAAAAGGGGGGGGGAGAACGTCCTAAACAAGTTTCCCACAGCACAGGGCATAAAGTGAAAACAGCTTTGACTGCATCGAAATTGAGGATTTCTGCACGGTGAAGGAAAGAGCTCTGCTGGTACAGTGGTTAAAACACTTGGCTGCTAACCAAAAGTTTAGCGGTTTGAACCCACCAGGCATTCTGCAGGAGAAAGTTGTGGCAGTCTCTTTCTCTAAAGATGTACAGCCTTGGAAACCCTATTGGGGCAGTTCTAATCTGTCCTATAGGGTCGCTATGAGTTGGAATTGACTCGATGGCAGCAGGTTTGGTGTTGGTTTTTGAATATTGAATAAATCGTATACTGCCAGAAAAGTGAACAAATCAGTTTTGGTGGAAGTACAGCCAAAATGACCCTTAAAATCTTACTTTGGACACATCATCAGGGGAGACCCATTGCTGGAGAAAAACATCATGCTTGGTAAAGCAGAGGGTCAGCAGAAAAGAGGGGGACCCTCTACGAGATAGACTGACATAGTGGCTGTAGCAATGGGCTCAAACATATCAATGATCATGAGGATGGCACAGACCTGGCAACGTTTCATTCTGTTATACATAAGGTCACTAGGAGTCAGAGCCAACTAGACTGTGCCTAAGAACAACAACAACAAGCCACAAATACAACACCACCTCTGGGAGGGAGCCCTGGGAAGTTCTCACCCAGGTCCATGAGGGCAGGAGTGCATTCCTGGAGGCACCCACTGCAGGGGTGGGTGTGGACGCAGACTGTGGAATGCTGTGTGGTATGGTATTAAATCTGTCTTAGAAGAAGTACAACCGGAATAGTCCTTAGAAGCAAGGATGGCGAGGCTGAGTCTTACATACTTTGGACATGTTGTCAGGAGGGATCAGTTCTGGAGGACACCATGCTTGGCAAAGTACAGGGTCAGTGGAAAAGAGGACGACCCTCAACGAGGTGGATTGACACAGTGGCTGCAACAATGAGCTCAAGCATAACAACGATTGTAAGGATGGTGCAGAACCGGGCAGTGTTTCATTCTGTTGTGCGTAGGGTCGCTAGGAGTCAGAACTGATTCAATGGCACCTAACAACAACAACAACACGGTATTACGCCACAAGTGAGGTGTGCCTGAAGCAACCTGCAGAGATCTCAAACTATGCTGAGTGCAAAATAAAATGAGGTCTATGGCACAATTTCATTGACATAAATAGAAAAAAAGCCCACAAAACAGCACCATATGTCACAAGAGGGGCTGGAATGGAGATGGGATGAGGTTGAAGGGAAGAAAATAAGAGAGAAGCCTGCTTGCACCAGCGCTGGGGTGGGCTAGAAACCGAAGAGTACACAAACTCAAATCTGAAACCCAGGTCCAGGGAAGAGCTACTTTAACATGCAGAAGTGATGCTGGAGAAGCTGAGGACAAGACAAGAGGCCCGTGATGGAGTATGGATGTGTGCGCTTGTTGCCATCTCGTCTGACTAGAGCTTTGTCTTCTAAGAGGTCCTCCTGTCTGTTTTCAATGCCTTTCATCTCAGGTCAGGACTTCCCATAGTCCCCACCTCTGAAGTGGGGGATCCAAATATTAGATTTGCCCATCTGTCCACTGGCAATGCTCCACACTACCACTTCTGCTCTCCGTACACAGGCACGTGTGTGTGTGCATTTGAGGGAAAGGTAGGGCTGGAGGGGACCTAGTGGAGGCAGAGGCTGCTACATGGAGGTTTGACTTGGAGTGAGGAGGCCCAGGGTTAACGCTGACAGGAAGGTGAACTGTGTGACCCATGGGAGACTGCGTGTCGGCTGGAGGTGGGGCCAGGAAGAAGAAGAGCAAGTGGGATGAAGGGCAGAGGGAGGGAGGGTGGAGCAGGATAGTGCCTTCCTCTGGGATAGCACTGTTCCCTTCCTCACCCAACTCTGAAGGATCCTTTAACTCCTGTCCCCGTCCCTCTCGGGCTTCTGGGGGCCTCAGGCAGTGGAGTCTCCCACAAGTTCACAGAAAAGTCCTCCCAGCAACTGCCCTGAGGGCAGCCACTGTCACATTTGGTGCCATAGGGGAGACCAGCCCTTTCGGCATTGGCTTCAGCTCCCTCCTGGGTCCTGGGGTCAGAACCCTCAGTAACCAGTGGGCTTTGGAGGTCGTCCAGCAGCCTCCTCAGAGCTCTGAATCTGTGGGAGAGGTAGACATGCAGGTGTGGGGTGGGGCCCAGGGGGCCTGCAGGTGCTCTAGGGCCGGGACATGGGTGCAAAGCCAGGGTGTGACAAGCCCCACGACCCAGTAGGGAGGGCCGCCTTGGTTGTGATGTGTTTGAGGCCTGGTATAGGGTCGCCGTGAGTAGGAACTGACTCGACAGCAGTGGGTTTTTTGGTTTTGGAAGGGCAGGCAGTCATTCAGCCCACAGAAAGTGGGCAGATGTCTCTGAAGGGGGTTTCTGTGGGTTGTGCTTTTGACAGTGTCCTCCTAGGAGATAAGGACCGAAGAGGAGGCAGGCTGGGGTCGAAGCATGTTTTCAGGACATCACGTATTCTGGGCTGGAACACAAGATGGTACAGGGATGCTCTGTAGCATCAAGCAAACCAAATGTGGCATGGCCTTGACCTTGACCCCAATGTCAGGGGTGAGCCTCATAGGCTATGTCTTTTCTGAGACAGTCCTAGGAGGGAACGAGCCCACAGGGCATCGATTCAAACCTAAGAGCCTCCAGGAGGGGTATGTGGGTGGGGCTCCTACCACAATCTTGGGGCCTGTGTACACCTGGTCCAAGAAGTCTCTTTGTGAGGTCCAGCTCTGCTCTGCAGGCACACCTGCACCCAGCCCTGTCCTGTCCACTCCTCATTCACCTGGCCACAGTGTACCTGCAGAGCCAGGTGTGATCCCCACCACAAAGAGTACTAGCTGGTTACCCTTGGTGAGTCACTTAACCACTCTTGCCTCAGTTTCCTTGTTTTTAAATAGGATCAGAGAAGAGCCTGCCTCCAAGGGATGGAGGGGAAAAGCTGAGTTATTATGTGTTAAATATATGTAAAATGCTCAGGACATGCTGGCAGGAAGAGAGACGGTGAACAGTAAAGCTGGGAAAGGAACTATGCAGCTAATCAAGGGCAATGGGGTGGGCAGGACCTTCTAGCTGGACGAGTGCACCAAGGAACGTGGAGATGGAGATCCTGGCATGGGGGGAACACATGGCAGGGAGGCAGAGGCCCCTTTCTCTCTGCCACTTCCTCCTCTGAGTCAGTTCTGCTGGCCAGAGCACCAGGGGTCCTGGAGAAGAGGCTGGTAACTCTGAAGTTGTGGCCACAAGAAGTCCTGTGTGGTCTGGTGGCACTAAAGTGGTGCAGTGTGTCCTGCCAAACACCCACACCTGGAAAAGGGAGATGCAGAAATTCCACTGTATGACTTCCCGCTGGCTGCTGGAATAAATGACCACAAATTTGGGGACTTCAAAGAACGCAAATTTATTACCTTACAGTTCTGGAAGTCAGTTCAAAGTGGGTCTCACTGGCTAAAATCAAGGTGTCAGCAGGGCTGTGTCCCTTGTGGAGGCTCCAAGGGAGAATCTGCTTCTTTGCCTTTTCCAGCTTCTAGAGGCCACCACATTCCTTGGCTCGTGGACCCCCTCCATCTTCAAAGTCCAACCTCTGATTTTGTCATCACGTCTCCTTCTCTGACTCTCCTATTGTCATAGGCCAATTTGCAGCCTGCGTAGCATGCTGCCTTCGAATCTATTAAGTCCTCCTAGCTCATCTTTTCACCCAGTTTTTGACATGGCCCTTCCTGTTTTGACACAGTCTCATAAACAGCTGTGGTTACTTCTTGCCCCTCCTGGTCGTGCCCCATGTGGTTTCCAGGATAAGAACGTCTCCCCTTTCCCATACTAGTTCACTAGAAATTTTTAAATTGACTCATAAGACTTCAGCGCTTACCAACTGAGACCCTATCCTGCATGCCATACATAAACCCTTTCATACAATTCCAGCTTGTCCTTACCTTGTCCCCAGGTGCAACCTCATGTGGCACTCCATCAAGGTATGCTTGGTTTCCTCTCTGGGACTTATGAGTACTAAATTTTATTTGTTTTTTGGCCTTCCTGTGAGTCTTTCTCATGCCAGATCTGAAAGACCATCCAAGACACTCACGGAACCCTTTGGGTCAAATTCAGTACGCCTGCCTCCCATTTTCTCTTACAAGGACTCTCATGATGACATTAGGCCCACTCAAGTATGGGAAAATTTCCCCATCTCAAGATCCTTCACTTAATGACATTTGCAAAGTCTCTTTTGCTTTGTGAGGTCATGTATTCAGTTTCAGGGGATCAGGAAGTGAACATCTTTGGAAGGGCTATTGTTCTGCCCATCACACTCATCCTTTATGTACAAGGCCTGCAGTGTTGAGCCCAGATGACTAGCCTATCTGTGGCTAGGTGGATAAGTTCCAGAAAACCTGAGGGGCCAATTCTCTGATGACCACTCCCAGGAGTAACCATCTAGGAAGCAAGTGGGTTGGCAGGAAGATCACTGAAAGTGCGGTGTAGTTTATCTCTTGTACTATTGGGTGGACCAACAGCAACCCAATCTACTTCTCAGGGAGCAAGGTAGCACAAGCTGTGTCTCTGTTTTAGTAAATGGTGATTTGCACATTCCTTGCCTGCTGTCAGGCTGAAAGCAAACAAGGTACACACCTGAACCCATTCTCCTATTCCCTAGAATACTTGGTCTTTCATATGCTTCTCAGGCATTGGGACCAGTGTTTCCCTCATGCCCACCCCTGGCCTTGGCTCCAGGTATGGTGGACACAGAATGCGCCCCCCCTTCAAGGAGGGGCTCCAGCTGTTGGCTCCTGCAGGGTTTTGTGGAAGAACTGGCCCGAGGTAAGAGTATATATGGATTTCTGGGCAGTGGTGAACGGCCTGGCTAACTCGTCAGGGTCCTGGAAAGAGTATGATTGGAAAATTGGGGATAAACAGGTCTGTAGTACATGTGCATAAACAGACATATGGGAGTGGGCGTACAATGTGGTGATCTTTGCATCACGTGTTAATGCCCCCACAGAATATCCACTGTGGATGAGCCACAAAACAAGACAGTGTCCTAGCCAGTTCATGCCACCAGCCTGGCTCATTAACCACTGCACTCCTGGCACACTGGGCATGGGAAAAGGTGGCCACGGTGACAGAGATGGGAGGCGAGGCATGGGCTTGGCAGCGTGGACGCCCACTTACCAAGGCTGAGGTAGCTCCTGCTACCACCAAATAGCCAACCTGCCAGCAACAGAGAAGGGTGCTGAGCCCCACCATGGCCCTATTCTTTGAGACCAACTGGGCACTTGATGACAAGTCAGCCATATGGGGTCCATTTCACTCTGAGGGGATCCAGAGATTGTTCTAACAGAATGAGATACATATCACAGGCATGAGTTTGCTTTTCCTGCCTTTAGGGCCTCAGTCTGCCCCTCTCTTTGGGGGCTCACAGAGGATTTGATCCACGAGTATGGGATCCTTCAAAACACTCTTCAATCCAGGGGACTGCTTTATGGCAGGGGACAGGAGTGGGCCCTCGGGCACAGGATCCACTGGTCGAATCATACACTGCACCACTCAAGAGCAGCAAGCCTAGGCATACATAAGCATTAAGTCAAGACCTCTACATGGCACCGTGTCTCCAACAGATGGAATACATGGGTCAGGAGTGGCCCCCCTCCCAGCTTACTGGGGAACTTTTTGCTTTCCTTCCCTGCAACTCTGGGCTCTGTAGAGTTCTGGTCCCAAGAATCCCTTGTATCCAGGGGCCAGCAACAAGGAGTCATGAGGAGAAGGTAGAATTGGCGTTACACAACAAAGGCGGAGAAGAACACAGATGGGATCCCAGTGTTCCTCTTGGCAGTGCCCTGCGTAGTTGTGATTGTGAAACTGACAAATGTAGCAACCCCAGTCAAAGAAGGCAGGTCATGCCACCAGTCGACGTACCAACTGAAGGTGAGGGGACTCCATACTGGAGAGTGGGGAGCAACACTCTGAGATCAGCTGCAGCAGTGAAGGTTCACCTGCCTTTTCTGAGTTTCCCAGGCAGAAGCTCCAAGATCCTGGAGGAGCTGCTTTGAGTGTATGTGAAGTAGGGCCACATGGACAAGATGTGCTGCTCAGAAGCCCCTTCAAGAAAGCACTCCAGCACCTCCAGCTTCTTTGAGGTCTGCCTCAACTTCCCAGCATGGCCCACATCTAATGACTGATTATCCAGGCAGTGGTATAAATGCCTGGCAATTTTGCCCCAGGACAATTCTGCCTGGCCCTGTATGCTTGCCACCTTCACCAGGTGGGTGGAGGCCTTGCCGCCCCATCCCACTTCACCTGCTCCGTGTGTCCACTCTTGCATCAACTCCTGCTTTAAGGATCAACAGGTGTTGATCCCTAGTAATCTTCCTGCACGGCAACTCCACCACAGCATTGGCTTCCAGAGAGCCCGGCCCGCAAAAGGCGGGGGTCTCTCCACCGGTGGAGGAAGTCAGTCTGATGCGCGACTATCTGTTGCCCCTTGCTGTGAGGCAGGAACCGCCAGCTCTGGGGTCCAGGGCGGGCAAGGACCACCACAGCCTTCGCCCTTGGGGGAGACATACTGCCATCTCCAAGGCCGGGTGGTAAGGGCCAAAGGAGGAAACTAGAGCGAGGTGGGCGTGAGTGGGTGCTAGTTAGGGGGGCTCAGGGACAGCTCTGAGACACAGTGAGCCGGGAAGTCGGGGCGCAGACCTTGGTGCACCGGCCTGGACTAGGGAAGGGCTCGGAGGCTGGCGGGTTCCTCCTGCCGGGCCTTCGGGGCGCACCAGGAACTCACGCCTCGTTCCAAAGGGCCCAGGTGGTCGCGCCCAGCTTCATCCATCACTACCGCAACTACCACCTGGTGTCCGCCGGGAGGCAGCACTTTCCTGGCGCGTGCGTTCCAGCCGCGGCAGAAGACGCAACCTTGAGGGCTCGTGCCGGCGTCCCGCGACTCGTACAAACAGGCCGGAGCACTTGGGCGCGCCCCGACATCGCTGGCCCGGGCGGAACCCGCGACCCCAGGTGCCCGGGAAAAGCGGCGCGAACTCGCCGGCTCGGCCCCCAGCGCCCAGCCTTCGCGATAGTCAGGGTCTTTTAAATTCGACCAACCGCAGAGAGTTCCGCGGCCTTCGCGTTCCACTCATTGGTTCTACGCCGAGGGAGGCGGAGCGCCACAGCGCCAATCGGAGGCCGGTGAGCAGGCGACCGCTGCGGAGCTCCGCCTAGGCTGCACCGCCCCTGCCAGGGGCGGGGGGTAGCGCGCGTGCGCCAGAGTGGGAACGCAGCCACCTGATTGGCGTCGGAAGCCCGCGGCGCCGGGGCGCGCGCCCGGGGGCGGGCGGGCCCACGGCTGCGTGACAGTTGTCGTGGGGGGAGGGCGAGCGCAGGCAAGGGGGAGGGAGTGTAAATAGAGTGGCCGCGGCGCCGCGTCGGCCCCGCCACCTCCCGGGCGGCCTGCGAGGAGCCCCGCAGGGAGATGGAAGAAAATGAGCAGGAGCAGCGGCGGAGAAAGGTGGAGGCCGGGAGAGCAAAGGTAAACGGCGGTGTTCTCCTTCCCCTCCCGCTGCCCTGGCGTGGAGTCCTAGGAGCAGGCCCCGGTGCCCGCCACTGCCCCCTGCTAGGAGCGGGCACCGCTTATCGGGACCGTCGCCGAGGTCTTGCCTTTTCTGCCGGCTCAGCTGGCAGCCGCCTCCCGGCCGCCGCCATCTTGAATCCACCGCCCTCTGTCCCGGCCCGCCCCTGCCGCGGCCGCAGCCAATCAGCGGCTGGGACGCGCGGCGGCTCGCGAAGAGGGCAGCGCGGGGGACGCCGGGCCGCGGTGGGGCTGCGCCTGCACTGGCGCGCACGACCCGGGGCTGGGGAAGGGGAGGCGGAATTGGTCTTCGAAATTGGGGAGGGGGCTCTCGGTTCGGCACGAAGGAGCGGGGGAAGCTAGTTTCCAGGAGAGAGGAGGGGCTCTGGGCTGCATCCTCCGGTCTGTGGAGTCACCTTCTTCCCGCCGCCGCGCGGGTGCTCGCCCCGCCTCTCCGCGTCTCCCTGGAAACGGGATCGCGTGGGTCCTGCCCTGGCCGCCTTTTCGGAGGGCTCAGCGGGGTGTCAGGCCGGCTCGCAAGAGTGCCCTAAGGAATTCGGTGGCACAGGAGCGCGGCAGCCGCCCTGCCTAACAGCCCCGCACCCAGACAGGAAAGCAGAAAGACTGCAGGGGTCAAGGACGCTGTATGACCACGGCGCGCGCTCATTATTCCACGCCACTTGCGCAGCCACTTCCCTGGGCTCCACCTCCCCAGAGCCCAGGAGCTGCTAGAGGCTTCTTGGTGCTGGGACAACGGGGCTGTAACTCCGCTGCGGCCCTGATGGGGTGGAGCCCAACTGGTCTGAGAGGGCATCCCGCGGGAGGTACCTCAGCCTGCAGGGGGCTCGGCTCCTCCATACAAACCTACTACACTCAGATTTCCATTTCCCTCGAAATTCTACAGTTTATTTAGTATGAAAAATGTGCCTCTCTGGCGTTCCAAGGAGCTCAGTGGTTAAGCGCTGGGCTGATAACCGAAGGTGGGTGGTTCCAACCCACCAGTGGCTCACCAGTGGCTCCGCGGGAGAAAAGACCTGGCGATATACTCTCTTAAAGATTATAGCCTCGGAAACTCTATGGGACAGTTCTACTCTGTCATACAGAGTCGCTTTGAGTCGAAATTGAATGGAATAGACTCAAGGGCAGGCAACAACAGGATGTTCCAGGAATGCGTGATTTGTTTTGCTCCCTGGGGAATCACTCTCCTCTGTGTTAACATTCCAGGAGCCCCTCTCCTGATCTGGCCTGGGAGCTACCTGGGGGCCCAGGTGGAACTCCTTGGGTAGGGGAAGGTGGAGGAGCAGAAAGGCCAGTGACTTCCCCAGGGAAGTGCTCCTCCTTCCCCATGCTCCCCGCCCCCCTCCATGTTGGGGTTCCTTGAGAAGCTCCAGATACTCAGAGCAAGACTCCTGGGTTCCAGAGGCCTCAGGGCAGGGTGGCTGATGCATCACCGAGCTCTGGTGCTTTATCACCTCCTTCTGTGCCAGCTTTTACTTAAAGGCTGCTTGGGTGCTCACTGTTTTGGGGGCATATTGTAGGGATTAAGAAATGTGGAGTAGGTGACCCAGGCTCTAGAGGTGGAGAGGACAGCGTGGGCACTGCAGATGTGAGCCTGCCACACCCCGTCAGGGAATGAGCAGGGCCTCTCACCACACAGCTGAGCCCTGGCAGATCCATACACTGCTGTGCGTTTGAGGTCAAACACTGTCAGATGCTGGTGATTTCATGTGGACCATCTAACAGGAGGTGCTTAGGGCACATTCCTTCCCCTGAGGAATCCACCTGGAATGCACAGGAGCTGGTGTGGGAGGTGATGGCGCAGTATCTGAGAACAGTGTGACAGGCAAGGGCAGGGCGGCCCTGTCTGCTGCCTGTGAAAGGGAGGCTGCTGTGGCACCTTTTTTCTCCCTTCTCTCTGTGTGTGTGTCTGGCAAACAAGAGGGCCAGGAGTTGGATATGAGCCTGGCACTTAATGTGTGTCTGTTCCCCAAGCTGGCAGGTGTTTAGTCAGTGTATGTCATAGTGCCTCCTGAAGCATTCATAGTGGGGATGGGAGATTAGCACCCATTCAGGAAGAAATAAGCTGCCTCTTTCTGGGCTACCCCAGGCCCTAATAAGGACTGTGCCGCAGAAACCGCTCGAGTGTACCTGTTGCAGAGGTGAGGTTTGAAGGGAGGGCAGGAGAATCAATGAAGATAGGCTGGTTCTGAAGTCAGTCTGCCCTTGATCGTTCCCACCTAAATGGTCTTACGCAGTTTCCCCGTGTCCGTGAAATCCTGCACTGCTGTCACTGTCACTGTTCTCGTGAAATGCATCTGCTTTTATGGCCGCAGCTGTCATTTGGAGGAAAGGGCCGATGCTAGATCTTATCCTCTTGAGTAAGTGTTAATGGGACTCAAAACTGAGCTGGGTTGCGCCTTCCGATGGGCGACATTCTGGGAGGTCCCTTGTGCTTTGTTGAGCTGTGTCGTGAAAAATAGAGCATCTGATTCCATAAAGAACGTTAGATTGACCTGGCTTAATTAATTTTTTGCTATTTCTGTGCCTTGTCTCGGAATCTATGGCTAGGCAGTTTTGGCTAGGCTACGTGTTTCCTCAACTGGGGAAAAATGGGGGCAAAAACAGGAGAGACTAACCTTTGATGTAACTTTAAACCTTAAGTATGCCTTGATTATATTATCAGTCTTTTTAATAGATGCATTTTTAAATTTTATATTTCTGTAAACTGCCAAAGGCTAGCAAAGGTATTCTGCCAACCAGCGTATTGCTTTCCTTTGTCTGTGTTGAGGCATAATTACCGGTTCTCATTAGTAGACTCTTTGGGTATAATTCTAAACTTGAATCCCAGCGTTCTAGATATCGATGAAGGCAGTGCTTGTGGGAAGGTGTTCTTCTGGTTGACGTGAGTCTGGCTGGGTGTGGCCGAGTGGACAGACCCAGCCCCAGAGCCTCATGTTGCCCACGAGTCTCTTGACTCTGTGGTGCTGCTGCTTTTTTCTCACCTATCTTTGCCTTTACTACTTGTCTACGTTTTTGCGCAGCTTGCTCACTTCCAACAGAGAAAAGCAAAAGGTGACGGTACGCATTCGAAGAAAAAGACGGCGAAGAGGAAGGGCTCGACTGTCGATGCGCCTGTCCCGGAGGAGAGTCCGGTAGCCGCTGGGGACGGCGGTCTCCTCAGAGAAAGGGAGGCTGGGAAAGGAACATTGAGCAGTGACACTCCTGAAAAGATAGAAGGGGCACTTGTGGCTCAGGTAAATGCAGGCAGCGCTGTGTTTTACCGTTTCGCTTACCTTCTGGTTATCCCTAGCATAATTTCCTGGAAGTGGTCTCTAGTCTGTTTTTACCTTTCAAAAGTGGGGAAAGAGTTTTATTTTAGTTCGCAAAAGGTAAGTACATTTTTATGGTTTTGCTCCTAATGTTTTATCTTTATTATGTGATTTTCAGCATTTTTGGATTGGACTGTCTGAAGGCAGGTTTCAGTATGGACACTTGTCCTGGTAATCAGAGTTTTACATGTGTAAATTCCTCGTGAGTAGTTGTGTATTCACGTATGTATTGCAGGTCCACTGACTTGCAGTCTGTCTGTTGTCCTTTTCCTTCTTAATGAACACGGGATGGGAAGGGCCGGGATGTCTGCTGCTGTGGGAATGGTGCGTTGCCGAGGAGGTGCCACAGCTGGCTGCTGCTCGAGGCCTTGAGAGCTGCGGGCGCTCCTCATGGCCAGGGGTGGTAGGAGCTTGGTGAGTGGGCGTGGGGACCGAGGGCTTGGGCCTGTGCGGCCTCCTGGTGCATCCAGGTCTGCTCTCGGTGGGGCTGTCCTCGGGCTTCAGTGAGGGGTGCAGCAGGGTGAACAGGCAGGTGTTTGCTAGACGGAGCAGGAAAAGTGGTGGCCGAGAACAGAATTCGGGTCAAGGTCATGGTGTGTCTGACCTGCCTTACTAAAGAAAATTGAATTATTACCAGCACATAAAATCAATGATGTCCTATCTACAAACCTGGACTTCAGACTTCTTCTGAAACCTTGGAAGATTTGCCGCAGTGCTTCCACATTCCTGGGGAACAGCTGGTCAGGGCCCTTTGGTACTCTGTTGAAAAGTTATTCTGTAGAATGCCCACCAGCTTGGGTCTGTTTGATGTCTTCTCGTGTGCGATTTTGGCAAGAACACTGCAGAAGGGGTGGTGTGCTCTGTGGGTGTGGCCAGTCGGGAGCCCCAGGTGTTGTGTTTGATGGCTCCTTACTGGCTGTGCTAACTGACCAGGTAGTTAAGGTGCTGCCTTACTTCTTTGTCTCCTGGTAGTGAAGTTACTGTTTTCCATTTGTAGTTATTAAGTATGTTGTGGGGAGATACTTTCACATTCTGCAAATATCCTGTTTCTCGTGGTACTTTCTCTCAACATGGTGGGTGGTCAGACTGCCTCGTCCAGCTTCACAAGAGGGGAGGAGAATCAAGATCAGCGTCAGCCCAAAGCTGATCCCCGTGAGATGGAGGTCGGACACAGCTCCTCTCACCAGCCGTTTTACCAATTCTGACACCAGCCATCTATCCTACAGCACTCTCTGCTTCTCTGCTGGGTTCAGTAATTCATTGCGATAGCCACACAGAACTCACAGACCATACTCATGATTTTGGGGTTTATTAGGGAAGTAACAGGTTATAATTTCAGGATCAGTATCAACTCGGAGGTAACAAGAACAACTCAGGATGCAGTTCTTCAATCAGGACAGCTTGTTCCCAGCCGCGCCCACAGTCAGGCCTCTTCTGCTGGGCCCTGCTTGAGCCTGGCCTCTTGCTCTTGGCTCCAGCCCCCCTGCTCAGGCCCCACTTGCTCGGGCAAGTGTTACAAAACTCTTTAGCTCCACAGACAAGTGCCTGGAGGCATGCCACTCCACCAGGAAGCCTCCTGCCTGAAGGCACTCAGCTGTCTCACTCCATGGGTTGGCATGCCCACCGTAGCCGCCTTGCTCCATGGGCTGGGAAGCCCACCGTGCCGTCTTGCACTGGTCTCCTGGTTCTGCTGCCACCATTTCTCTGCTGCTGGACTCTATTGTGCTTGCTGCCACTTCTTGCCATCTTGCACTATCTCCGGTGTCTTCAGTGTTACAACTCTCTCCATCTTCTGGGTCTAGGAGGTTTTCAGAGGAGGAACACTGGGTCCAAAGGATGCTCTCTGCTCCTGGCTCTTCTTCTTGATGGTAGTGAAATCCCCCTGCCCCAGCTTCTGGGTTTGGCTCCCTTTAAGCCTAGTGGGTTGGCAAAACTGAGCAGTCCCCTGCAAGGGTTCCGTGTACCTTATTTGCATGGTCCTACCGTTGCAAGGATTCCATGAACCTTTATTTGTGTTAGCAAAGCTGTCCAGTCCCCTTGGAGGGCCACAAACACCCTGCATGCATAGTCCCACCTAATCATTTTGTGGGAATTAAAAGACCGTGGCTAGAAAGGCCATATTCACTGCATCACACATTCTGTTTGCCTCATTCCATCTACATATAATCATTGGTATTCTAAGGTAAGGAAGAGCTGTCCCTTTTCCTCAATTTACTTATTTATTCAGTTACTTTATTCTATGGGTTTTAATCCATCATCAATATTTATTTTGTTGCTGCAATACATGTATATTTTCTTATATCCTCTCTGTATGAAAGGCAGCATACTACGGGTAATTTTTGTACTTGGCTTTTTTTCCTTAGTAGTACACCTTGAAATTACTCCATGTCAGTTCATAGGGATCTTCCTCATTCGTTTCTGGTAGCTGCGTAGTGCCCTCCTGAGTGGATGTACCATGGCTTACTCAACCACTGTCCTGTGCATGAGCATTTAGGTCGTTTCAACAGTTTGCTTTATAAACAATACTGCAGTAAATATCCTTGTGCACATATATTTTGTATTGTTAGAAGTGAATTTTCAGGGGAAATTCCTGGAAGTGGCCAAAAGATAAAGGTGTACGTAGTGTTGTTTTACATTGCCAAATTATCCTCCGTAAGGGCATTTCCGTCAGCAGTGTATGAGATTGCCTGTGTCCCCACAGCCTTGCCAGCACATGGCCTGTTACAATTTTAATTTTTGACAACCTGATGGATGGTGTCATTTCTCTTGGGTAAATACCTAGGAATAGCATGATCCTATGGTTCTCTAGGTTTAACTCCTTAAGGAACTGCCAGATTGTTTTGCAAAGTGGCTATCGTTTTGTATTTCCACCAGCATTGTATGCAAGTCTTAGTTCCTCCAACTTCTGCCAACGCTTGGCATGGTCAGTCTTTTCAATTTTAGCCATTCTCATAGGTGGGTAATGGTATTTCATTATGGTTTTAATTTGTCTTTTCCCAGTGACTAATGGGAGCCCTGGTGGCACAGTGGTTAAGAGCTCGGCTGCTAACCAAAAGGTCAGTAGTTCGAATCCACCAGCCACTCCTTGGAAACCCTGTGGGGCAGTTTTACTCCGTCTTTTTGTTCAACTCCGTCCTGAGTTATAGTTGACTCTATGGCAACAGGTTTGGTTTTGGTTTTTAATGACTAATGATGTTAATTCTTTTCATGTGCTTATTTGCCGTTCTTATGTCTTTGGTGAAGTGTCTGTTCAAATCTTTCCACCATTTTAAAACGGATTGTTTATTTTCCTATTGAATTTTGAGAGTTCTTTATGTATTCTGAATATAAGTTATTTATCAGGTATAGCTTTGTACATATTTTCTTCTAGTCTGTGGCTTGTTTTTATTCTTATAACAGTATCTTTCAAAGAGCAGAAAATTTTAATTTTAATGAAGTCCAGTTTATCAATTTGTTCTCTCATGCAGTGTGCTTTTGGTGGCATGTCTAGAACTCTGACTAACCCAGTGCTTCCCAACATTTTTTTCATTATCACCCCGTTCCCCCGGGAACCGGTTATATATTGAGCTGTATCCCCCCAAAGTATATGTTGAAACCCCAGGCCCTGTACCTGTGAATGTGCCCTGTTGGGATATTGAGGTCTTTCTTTTGTTATGAAGATCAGTGCGTTTCACGGTATGGTGGGTCCTAAACCTAATCCCTCCTGACTGGTGTCGTAGAGGGGAGTAGACGTGCGCACACACACATGCACACTCACGTGCACGCAGGAGACAGCACGTGATGATGGAGGCCGATGCCTCTACAAACAGCAAAGGAACACCAGGATTACCGGCGGCTGTGGGAAACTAGGAGAGAGGGCCCCAGAAGGAACCGTCACAGCTGAGACTCTGAGTTAGACTTTCAGCCTCTAGAACTGTGAGAAAATGATTTTCTGTTCTTTAAAGCCACCCACTTTGTGCTGCTTTGTTATGGCAGTACTAGTAAACTTAAGACAGAACCTCTTTTGACATTTCTGTCCTAATGCCCCCGTCATAAAATTTTTAAAAATCTTTTCAAATTTCTATGATAAAAATTAAACATTTATTAAAGAACTTGGATCATACAGAAAGGTATAGCAAGAAATGAATGACCTTCTTTTTTTCAGCATCCAAACTCAGTAACTATTAACATCTGTACATATTTTGTGCCCGTTGCTTTAACTGCCCCCATCTGTGTTGGTGGGTAAGTGGTTTTTCCATGCTTGTAAGGATTCTGGGATGTGCAGTGTCAGCAGGGTGATTTCTAATCAGATGTATTTCTTTCATAATTTAGTTTACTTTTGTTGTTGAGAATATGCATAGCAGAACATACACCAATTCAACAGTTTCTACATGTACGGTGCAGTGACGCCGATTATATCTTTGAAGTTGTGCAGCCATTCTCACCCTCCTTTTCTGAGTTGTTCTTCCTCACTAACATAAACTTACTGCTCCCTAATTTTCTTATCTAATCTTTCTAGTTGCTGTTGTCAGTTTGATCCCATACAGCTAAATCTTGAAAGAGCCCAATGCTCAGGGCAGACATTCTTTACTAGTTAAGATAGGGTATTTTTTGGTTTTAAGAACACTTTGGCGATGGTTTCAGGGGTTCATCCAGCCTCCATGGCTCCAGAAAATGTGGATTCCATGAGACAGGTATATTTTCAATACATATCATTTCTCACGGTATTGAGTTTGTTTTTGTTTTTGTATTTTTTGAATATTTTATTGTTTTAGATGAAGCGGTTACATTTTAATACCACAAATCTACTGTGTATCTGTTTATGCACAGTCTATCTTTATGTTAAGAATGAGTAAATATAATGTTTTTAGTTAAATTCTTAAGTTAAAAAGTTATTAGTGAGAACCTAGACACAAACCTTAGAACTTGCACAAAAAGTAACTAAAAGTAGATCATAGTCAAATGTAAAATGCAGAACTCAAACTTTTAGAATAAAATGTAGGAGAAAATCTGTGTGGCTTTGGGTTTGGTGATTAGTTTTTAGATATGACACCAAGAGCATGATTTATAAAAGAAAAAAATTTGATAAGTTGGACTTCATCAAGATTAAAAACTTTCGTTCTGTGAAAGACACTGATAAGAGAATAAAAACATAAGCCATGAAAAAAAAAGCCACAGACTGGGGAAAATATTGGCAAAGCACAAATCTGATAAAGAATTTGTCTCTATAAAGAAATCTTAAAACTCAGTAATAAGGAAACAACCTACTGAAACATGGGCAAAACATCTGAATGGACGTCTCACCAGAGAAGATACACAGATGGCAAGTAAGCACGTGCAAAGGTGCGCCACGTCATTTGTCGTTGTTGATCGCTGCCGCGGGGTTGGCTCCAGCTCCTGGCGACCTGTCTTGTAACAGAGTGAAACGATGCCTGGTCCTGCTGCACGGCTGCTGGTCCAGCACCATCTGTGTGCTCATTGGTGTGTTTGAGCCCAGTGTTGTGGCTATTGTGTGAAGCCATCTCATTGAGAGCGTCCCTCGTTTCATTGGCCCTCTACTTCACCAAACACGTGAAACGTGGAAACCTAATGGGTCACAACAGAATACACCTGTTAGAATGGCTAAAATCCAAAACACTGACAACAGCAAATGCTGACAAGGATGTGGAGCGACAGGAGCTCTCATTTGTCAACTGGCAGATTCTTACAGCGCTAAACACTCTTACCAGATGACCCAGCAATCACACTCCTAGGGATTTCTCCAACTGATTTGAAAACACGTCCACATAAAAACCTGCAAGCCGGTGTTTATAACGGCTTTATTCGTAATTGCTGAAAACTGGAAGCCACCAACATGTCCTTCAGTAGATGAATGGATAAACAAATGTAGCACATCCAAGCAATGCAAACTACCTGCTCAGGGATAAAAGGGAACGAACAGCCAGGCAGTGCCAGGACAGGTGAAGAACAGCGCCCGCTGCTGAGTGAGAGAAGCTAGTCTGCAAGGGCTGCGTATGGAATGAGTCCAGCTGTATGATTTTCTGGAAAAGACAAAATTATAGAGGCAATACAACGATCAGTGGTTACCAGGGGCTTGGGGGGTGGGTAAAGGTAGGGGATTTTTTGGGACGGTGAAGCTGTTCTGTATGATATTATAATGGTAGATACGTGACATCATGCATTTCTGGAAATCCATAGAACTTCACTGCACAAAGAGTGAACCTTAATGTGTACAAATTAAAAAACACATTTTTTTGTTTGTCATTGGCTTTTGGTTACATTTGTTTCATCATAATCTCCGTAACATTGAGATCAATGATATTATTGTCTGCTTTTGCTGATTTAGTGTCTGTGAAATGATCTTTAAAATTTGCACCTTCAGGTTTGTGTAGCTTTTATCAGTACCCACCTTTCTCAGGCATTTTACACACATTTCTCTCACGTAACTATTACTTTCATCCTTTCACTGATGAGCTAACCAGCTTGGGGAGGTGAGTGGCTGCCCAGTACTACACACCCCCTGAGGGGTGGAAGTAGGGTTTGCAGCCTTCCTCTTAATCCTGTTGAGTATTTTTCCATAGTTAGTTTGTAGTTGTATTTCCCCACGTGAGCCATCTGGGCCATACCCTTTGCTTTCCTTCCCAGGCGTGTGAGCAAGGGCATGAGCTGGAGGTTGCCGCCCCGACGCGTCAGAACGAGGATGAAACTGCACGGCTGCGGGCTGAGCTCCAGCAGGTGGCTGCGACCCATGAGGCGGAGATGCAGCAGATGCAGCTCCAGACCCAGGTGACACAGTGTCTGCCACTCAGACTGTCCCCCTGGCAAGGCCTGAAGACACGCTGTAGCTCCTGTTCACAGACAGTGTTCCGTCCCTCACATCGGACAGGGTCCCTCCTCTCAGGACGTGGTAGGGTTTTGGGGATTGGGAGGCTACCAGGTAGGAGGGATTTGTCATAAAGTGGGTGCCATGGAGTTGTGGTAGGGGGTGGCACAGAATGTTACGAAAGAGGCACACTGCGTCCCCTGCCCCAGACCAGGCTCCGCCTATGGGGGTGTGTCTGCGTGGTCACTGGCCTCACCCTGCCCCAGACCAGGCTCCGCCTATGGGGGTGTGTCTGCGTGGTCACTGGCCTCACCGTAGGTCTCACCTCCTAGTCAGTGCACGCCCTCGAGCTGGAAGCACTGCGCCTGAGCCTGAGCAACATGCACACGGCACAGCTGGAGCTCACGCAGGCCAACCTGCAGAAGGAGAAGGAGGCAGCGCTGACGGAGCTGCGTGAGATGCTCAATGGGCTGCGCGCCCAGGAGCTGGCCCTGGTGCAGAGCCGGCAGCAGAGCGAGTTGGCGCGCATCCGGGAGCAGCATGAACGCGAGAGGGAGGTGCTGGCGCTCCAGTGCGGGCAGGAGGCAGGTAGGACACACCTTTGGCTGGACGGATTTCTCGGCGATGTCTCGGGGAAGTCTGTGTGCATGTTTTCTGAAGTACAGATTGCTGTTTGTCGTTTTGGGAAGCAGGTGATTACTTCCCTTGGATCCTCCCACGTAAAGGGTTCACCGACAGATTTCTGTTCCAGACCCCTCTCCACGCAGGGGTTGCGGCCCCTGTGCTGTGGGAGCTGCCTGTGGGCTGCCCTGGCACTCTACGTGTCCCTGTGCATGGGTCACGCGAGCCTGTCAGCGTGTGTGTGCATTTGCTTCCGGTGCAGCGGGTGCAGGCATGCTTTGTCCATTCTGCTGTGTGCCTGCTTTCTGCCGAGGCCTCCAGTGGTCCTGTATTGATGTTCGAAATCTTGCCCTTGGAAGCTGATTGGCTCCGGTGCTGGAATTGTCTCTGTTCACATTTTTTGATAAGACTGTGTCTGCGGTTCAGCCTTACCCAGCCTGTGCCACACTGTTCCTTGCACCTGGGGCACCGGGCAGAGTGGGGCCACCATGCTGTTCAGCCCTTTGAAGTGTGCAGTTGAGTGTATTCACGGGGTTGGGCATCCGTCTCCACAGCCTAATTCAGAACATCTTCCTCGCCCTGAGAAGGACTCTGTGCCGGCTGGCTGTCGCCCCATGCCCCTGCAGGGTGTTAGGCCGGCTTCTCTGCTTCTCTGTTCAGCTTTTGTCTCACAGCAGAAGCCACGCACCTACTGGGGGAGGCTGACAAGCTGCAGTGCCACTCCGGCCCCACCCCAGGCTCCTCTCACCCAGAAGTGACTGCTTTTCTTTGCCTCTTGCGATGCTCCCTGCTGCTTATGCTGTGGATGCAAGCAAATGTGTATATGTTTTCATTTTCCTCCTGTTTTTAAAGAAAATAGAAAACAGGCTTTATTGTGTGCCCCTTCTGTACTGGGCGTGCTGTGCAGGGACTGCAGAACCGTGTGCCCCTTCTGTACTGGGCGTGCTATGCCGGGACTGTAGAACCGTGTGCCCCTTCTGTACTGGGCGTGCTGTGCGCCCCTTCTGTACTGGGCGTGCTGTGCAGGGACTGCAGAACCGTGTGCCCCTTCTGTACTGGGCGTGCTGTGCAGGGACTGCAGAACCGTGTGCCCCTTCTGTACTGGGCGTGCTGTGCCGGGACTGTAGAACCGTGTGCCCCTTCTGTACTGGGCGTGCTGTGCGCCCCTTCTGTACTGGGCGTGCTGTGCAGGGACTGTAGAACCGTGTGCCCCTTCTGTACTGGGCATGCTGTGCAGGGACTGTAGAACCGTGTGCCCCTTCTGTACTGGGCATGCTGTGCAGGGACTGTAGAAGGGCATGGGCTTCACCAGCTGCCCTGTGTGAGCCCTGGGGCCTGGGGTCTCTGGAGGGCGGACTAGTCCATCTTGTTCTTTGGGGTACGAGCAGGGGCCATGCAGGACTGTCCCTGTAGGGGGCGCTGCCTCTTTCCTGCTCCATCCTCTGCTTCCCCAGGCACCCCCTCAGCTCCCCTCCATCCTTTCCTGTGCCACCTGGCTTTATACCTGCTGACTAGATCCCTCCAGGTGCACATCCTGGCCCTCTGGTCTACGCCCACCCCTGCCTGCACCCCCTGCATGATACCACACTCTGTGGGGCTCCGTGGTGGCATGGTGCGCTTGTGCCAGTCTCCTTGTACCTCCTCCCTCTTGGGTGAGGAGCTGTTGGGTTCTAGAATTACCTTCACCTGTCCCAACTGCAGTCCCTGGCGTGGAGTCTGGTCCAGAGTCAGTACCAGACAGAAGGAGGCCCTGAGTCTCCTGTGGCCAGGGTACCCGTGACCTAGGAGTCAGGAGCCAACTCTGCCTGCTCGTCAGGCAGACGTACGTGACTGGACTCTCCTTCTCTGTTCTGGCCTGCACACAGTGTGTTGTTTAGAAGCTAGGAATTGCTGTGGTCTGCCTCATCAGCGATGCTGCCCTGTGAGCAGCCAGCAGATGGTGGGGCCTGTCTCCGGGGACCGGGTGTGAGGCGGCTGGACACTGCCGACTCTGAGCCACTTCTGTGTTTTCATTGCAGCTGAGCTGAAGGAGAAGCTAGAATCAGAAGTGGAGAAAAACGTCCAGATAATTGAGGTATGCTATTTTTTTTTTTTTTATGATTGATCAGGAAATGTAATTCTATGTATATTCTTCCTCCTCTCTCCAGCCCGCCGACTCACCACTCCCTAAAAAACCCTCAACTAATATCCAGTGAGAGCTTTGACAGGATGCGCTGATGGAAAATGCATCACCTTTTCCTTGGAGGCCAAGCTTTCTCTTATTTATACAGTTTGTATTTGTCAGAAGAGCTTTTTTCCTGTGGGACGTTGACTTCTCACGGAGGCTGAAGGTGCCCGTCCTGTCCCTGACTCTTGCCCACCAGTCCCTGCAGACCTTGCACTGTGCCGTGACGCTCGCTGGAGGTGGAGACGGACTGAACTGTTGAACAGGCCACATGTGCCGGGGCATTGGCAGTGCCCTAGGGAAGCCGAGTGGGCAGCAGTGTCGGGGTGCAGGGCTGGGGGAGAAGGACAATGATGAGGGCAGATCCATCTGGTGGACTGAGCCCCGTGTGAGCCCAGCTAGTGCTGGATGATGGGACAGAGACAGTGTCGGGTACTCAGGGTGTGTCGGTGTCAGTGACACGGTGTCCACTACAGGGCCTCGGCTGGCGATGCCGTCTGCAGCATCCTCATGATGGGCCTTCTCCCGTAGCCCCCTCCCTTTGTAAGGAGATGGCGGAGGAGTCCTGGGTCTTGGTGCAGGAGAACGAGCGTGTTTCTGCAGATGTTTCTCAGTGTCCCCATCCCTCCCCCAAAGCTGCTTTATAGGGGATTCAGGTGGTGGTGCCTACATCGGTGCTGTGTACTCTGGTGGAAGGCTGTGGGCAACTGTGGGCACCAGCTGCAGAGGATCCTGCTTACCAGGCCGTCCTGGCCTCTCAGCAGGCAGGAAGCGCGGGATGCATCAGCTCTGCCCATCAGCCTGCTTGTAGGCCCCTCTCTTGGGTCTTGGTGTGTGCAGGGCCCCAGGACTGTGCTGGCTGGGTCAAGAGTCCTGGATCTGCTGTGCAGCCCGTGTTTGTCTTCAGAGACCGTTATGCTTCTAGAAGAGTCCATCTACAGTTTGCCCTTTCTTCGGCATCTGCTTTGTAGTAGCTTCTGTCTTGGCTACTTGTAGTCAGTAGGAATTAACTAGACCGTGGGACCATCTCCAAAGTAACATTAGTCTGGGGGCGGGGTGGGTGCCTGTGCAGTGTGAGTTTCTTTACCGCAGGTAATCCACCCTTGACTGTAATCTTCCTTTTTCTTGTTTAAATTAGACCCTGAAGCGAGACTGGGAGTCGGAGAGAGAATTATGCTTAGAAAATCTACGCAAAGAATTATCTGAAAAGCACCAGTCAGAATTGGAGAATTTACGGAACCAGTTTAAGAGGGAACTGGCAGAGCAGAAAGCTGAGTTGGAGAAGATTTTTCAAGCCAAAAATCAGGCTGAATGTGAGCATCTGATTCAAATGAGCAGGTTGAGAGGGGCTGCATGATACTGGGATGGATGTCAGGAAGCCACCAGTTTGTGATGGAGCATGCCTTGTGTCGTGGGTTTTCAAATATCTGATGACTGTCTGTACATGACACTGGGTGGCGGGGTGGGGGCAGGTGGGGGCAAGGGCAGAGCTGGAAGTGGGGGCTACCCCTCATCTACCAGGGTCTCTGGACACAGTCCTTGCAAGGCCCTGAAACCTTTGTTTCAGAGGTGTTCTTTGCGTATTCAGTTGTTAGATTCATACCCGAAAATACGATGTTGCGATCTCTGACTCTACATTATGGGTGTTGCATCTTACCTGGTACCCGTACCCCTGGAGGATGGCAGGGGGCATGCTAAGGACAGGGAGCCTGAGGGAAGGCCGGGAGGCAGGGAGGGGCTTGAAAGAGGAGGAAGTCCTGAGAAAGTGTTTAGGACGGAACCTTTGTTGGCATTGCTAGTTGCAGTATACTAACGACTAGCTGTAGTACACTGACGACTAGCTGTAGTACACTGACGACTAGCTGTAGTACACTGACGACTAGCTGTAGTACACTGACGACTAGCTGTAGTACACTGACGACTAGCTGTAGTACACTGACGACTAGCTGTAGTACACTGACGACTAGCTGTAGTATGCTAATGAAGATGATAGTTACGGAGGAAACACTGCCATAACCTGATCGCCGTCGGATCTCTACTGCTCTCTAGGTGCCCTCAAGGACCTGGAGACTCAGCACGAGGCAGCCCTCCAGCACTTACGGGAGGAGTTACAGTCTCAGCATTGCCAGCACTTAGAAGATCTGGAGCTGAAATGCACAGAAAAGGAAAAAGAAAAACAGCTCGAGGTAGCCAAAGCTTAACTCACGTTTAATTATTTGGTTTATTAGGGAGGTTTGAAAAGATTTTGGAACTGGGCCATTTCACCGTCTGTTACTAGATAGTACTAGTACTTCGGTCCTGAGTGTAATGACACCCCCAGCCCCTGGCAGACCTGGGAGATGAGCATTCAAGGACACAGATGCCAGCAGCCAGCCTATGTGCTGATTCAGCGATGACGTTCACACTGGCGTTCAGAGAATGATGTGCTTTGCAAGTACCCAGGAGATGTTTCCCAAAATTCCAAACGTTGTACTGTAAGGCCCTGATCTCTGACCAGAGTTCAGGAAACAAGGAATTCTTAAGAGAAGTTGACCAGAGATATTTCTGCTGCTTTGTATTCAGAATGCTTTTCTAGTGAAAATACTAGATATTAAAATAGAACCATGCAATGCGCCCAGATCTGCACTTAGAGACCTTAGGTATTTTTATTACCAAACCCACGAGTCAAACAAGGACCCAGGCATTCAGTCCAAGAAATCGAAAAGAAAAAAGAGTCTGGGCTGGATTCAGCGGTATGGTAGAAGCTCAGACTTGAAAAGACGCGTGTGGTTGGAACCCAGGAGGGACTGAGCGATGGATGCAGCCAGGGGTCTCCCTTCTCCCAGCTCTGGTGCTCTGCTGTTGATTTTCCTGTTGGCAAACATTTGGGATTTGTGCTGTTAAATCATGTGCTGCCCTGGACTCACTCGGACACTTTTCAAATATATGTTCTCTAGTGAATTCCAGTGGGTGCTGTGAAGGAAACGGGTAATTTGACAGTGACTCAGATCCGCTTGGGTAGGATCCCTCGGAAGAGCGAACATTTGCAGGTGGTCATGGGTGAGGGTCTGGTACAAGCTCCAGGCTTGTGGCTACGCAGCCTCTCGTGCTTCTGGGCTCTGCTGTAGTGAGAGGACGCCACAGGGCACACTCACCAGGGGCAGACACATGGGGTGTGCTCACTGCAGGGGCAGACAATGGGGCATGCTCACTCCAGGGGCAGACACGGCACGCTCACACACTCACTTCAGGGGCAGACATGGGGCGCGCTCACTGCAGGGGCAGACAACGGGGCACGCTCACTGCAGGGGCAGACGTGGGGCATGCTCACACACTCCAGGGGCAGACACGGCACGCTCACACACTCACTGCAGGGGCAGACAACGGGGCACGCTAATAACTGCAGGGGCAGACATGGGGCGTGCTCACTCCAGGGGCAGACATGGGGCATGCTCACACACTCCAGGGGCAGACAAAGCACGCTCACACACTCACTGCAGGGGCAGACACCGGCCACGCTCACTCCAGGGGCAGACAGCTCACTCCAGGGGCAGACACGGGGTGCGCTCACTCCAGGGGCAGACATGGGGCACGCCCACACAAGGGGTGTGCCTGTGAGCCAGGAAGACTTACGAGCCTGTGTGACCATGTTGCCCCTGCACAGTCACACTTGTGTTTACATAGGGTGGGCCAGACTCACAGGCATTCAGGTGATGGTCTCCAGAGCCCATGAGGGTGGTGGTGCCGGCAGAGATTCAGACTGTGGGTGTGCGTGTGTGTGTGTGGGTGCAGGAGCCGCAGCATGCAGCTCAGCTGGTCATGTTTTCTAGGCTCTCTTGACTGTAAGTTTCACTTTAAACAAACAAACCAACCCCAAATTGTTATTTTTTAAAGAGCTTTGCTGCTTGGAATAGTCAAGGGCGTCAGGGCACCCGAACCCCAGCCTTCTCTTGACTCTGTGTCTTGGAGGTTCTGCTGTCTCAAATCCTGATGCTTGAGTGGTTCTTGTTGCTGTTGTTGATGGTTGAAACCGTGGGTTTAAGATCTGAACCTTTATTCCACGTGTGTTCATTTCCATGGCTGTTATATGAGGGTGCCGAGCTATTCACCAGGGAGACAAGCACAAATACTATGTCACTGCTTCCCAGGCATTTCACCTAATGAGGCTTTTCTGTTTTAACAGTTAGAGCATCTTCAGGCATCGTACGAAGAGTTGAAGGCTCAGTCACAAGAGGAGATCAAGCGCCTATGGTCCCAGCTCGATTCTCTGAGAGCCAGCAGGCAGGGAGGGCAGGGTGAGGAGTTTTATTTTGACAGTTCAGATCCTCAAGAGTGGCGGTTGTGTCTTTCTAATTGTTGAGACACCAAATTGGAATTTTACTATTGTGGGATTGCCCTCCCCCTCACTGTGGAGCTCCTTTGAGGACCTCAGTCTTGCCCTGCTCCACATCATGGTGGTGTCTGTGCAGCCTCAGGACATGGTGGGTGGCAGGTGGCATGAAGGGAAAGAAACACAGATTGCATCAGGTCGGGCACAGCTAGGTGTGGCTCAGGTCCTGGACCATGAGATGGGGAGCTTCAGACAGGCAGAGCCTCTAAACCTCACCAGTAGGCTTACTGGGCAAGGGCTATTTGGAACAAGAGCAGCGTCAGGAGGCAGGGCGAGAGGTGAGGCAGCCTCTGCCAGTCATGTGTCTGTCCACCTTGGCTGCACCCTGCCCTGCGATAGCAGCTCCTGTTGGTGTCTTACCCTGTGGCTGTCTGTCACAGGAATGCTATGAGGGTAGAAGCTGGGATAGACCACAAACGGGGGCGGTGGGCGGGGAGAGCAGTAGGTTGTCAGCAGAGGCTGAGATGACCTAGGGGATACTGTCCACATGTTGTCTGAGTACTGTGGACCCTGCTGGGAGCTTCATCCTTGTGTTTGAGAACATTTGTGGGAACTTAGATTTGAAATCTCTGGGTGACCAGCCAGTTAAGTCCAAGTTATTTGAAAGCTAGCTGTCGGGGGACAGCCCCAGCAAGGAAAGACCCTCGCTGTGTGTCCTGGCAGATAATCCAAAGGACTGATGCATAGCCCTTTGCAGATTCATATGTTTATTCAGGGAAACTTACTTACACGGGCAAGCAGCTGCTCTCCAGTGGCGGCCAACTGGAGCATTTTCCGCAACCACCCAGCAAGGGACTCAAGCTTGTATACCATTCCAGCTGGGACCAAGGCTCGTCACTTTCTCCCACGTCCTTGGGCAGTCAGTGTTCCCAGGGACTTCATGTCCAGGCCCAGATGTTTTCCTTCTTGTTGCTAAGGCATTTTTCGGCCTTGGCCACTGGCCCAGTCATGCCACTCCCGGCCTTGTACCTTAGCCTGAGTCCCTCCCGAATTCATCCCCAACATGCTTCAGGGAAGAGCAAAGCTGAGTCCATTAGGGAGGGAATGTGTATAGCTGAATAGTATTACGCTATACTAGCAATTAATTGTTGTAAACCAGCTGGCAGCATCCTACTGATCAAAATAGTCATGTTGAGTGACAAGCTGTCCCCTGGTCTATATTCGTCTTAAACTTAGTGGCTTAAAACAAGACCCCTTTGCTAGCTCACAGACCTGTGGGTCAGAAGCCTGAGATGGTGTGGCAGGGGTCTGCACTGTGGTCTCAGGGTGAAATCACGATGTCAGCCGGCTAAGTCCTTGCCTCCAGCCTATCCTAGAATCTGCTTCCAGTCTCATTCAGGCTGTTGGCCAAATTCAGTTCTGTGGGCTGGGACTGAGGCCCCATGTCTTTGAGGACTGTTGGCTGGAGGTCGCTGTCAGCTGCTGATGCCTTGAATCTCCCTGCATCCCCATCTTGCTACCAGCTGGAGGAGACACTCTGCTCCTACAGGGCTCCTATACATGGGGTTGAGCCCACCCGGCTCTCTCCTGTTTTAAGGCTGCGGTGCCATGGCCCACGTCACTCACAGGCTACATCATGCAGCTGATTTATGAGGGGCCCTCATTGCACTCACAGGTCCCAGGACTTGGGTGTAGAACCCCCGGGGCTGTTTTTGGAATTCTGCCCACCATATCCCAGGACCTGAGTTGTCGCTGGGTGCTATCAAGTTGACTCCAACTCATAGTGAACATAAGTGACAGGGTGGAACTGCTTCCGAGGGTCTTCTTGCTGTAATCTTTATGGGAGCAGATCACTAGGTCTTCCACAGAGCCGCTGGGTGGCAGGGTTTGAACTACCAACTTTCTGGTTAGCAGCCAAGTGCTTAACTATTGCACTGCCGGGTCTCCTTAGGGCCTGAAATAGCTGCTGATTTTTCACAAGTGTTTTGTGTTGAGATGATGACATGCTTTCATCCCTTTGAAGAGTTAGACCAGCAACTCCTGGCTCCAGTGTCTCGCCTGGAAGAATTAGAACAGCTGAAGCGAGACTTTGAGCAACGGCAGCAGAGAGAGAAAACCGAACACGAGGCCGATCTGGAGCAGTTGAGGATTTATTTTGAAAAGAAATTAAGGGATGCGGAAAAAAACTACCAGGAAGATCTCACCTTGCTACAGCAACGGCTGCAGGAGGTGAAGGAAGATTCTTTTCTAGAATATGCAGAAATCAGGTAAATGAAATGATTTTTCATCTTAAATATGTGTTTGAAATATGGGAACTTTGAACTGAATTCAGATCTCTTTGTGTGTGTGTGTGTGATCTCATGCCATTTGAGACCACCAATAGCCTTTGATTTTATGTTTATGTAGAAATGATTTTCTTTATTTGGGACTTGAAGCAAAGATGAAATTAAATGGGGTCTGAGTCTCTGACCCATGTGACCGAGACTCCAGTTTCTCTGCATCTCACCTTGGGGCAGAGTGGAGTTCAGAATGGAAAAGTGAGGTATGCAAAGTGCTTAACTCATGTTTTCTTTCTTAGCCCGTCCAGTACGTTTTTAGAAGAGACAGCTGAGAAGGAAAGGAAAGAACACCTTGACCAACTTAAGCTTCAACTTGAGCAACACGAGGTGATGGGCTGTTTTTTAATCAATTAAGAAAAGATTGAGTTTTATTACTCTCAGGTTTAAAATGTGGATTTCATCCTTTTTACCCATCAAGTAGAAAAAGGCTTGCTTTTCTATCTTGCATATACCTCTGATGATTAGCACATTGCGTTGTCACCGGTTTGTGTATTTGCTGGGAGACAGCTTCTCTAGGACGTCAGTCAGGAAGTGGAATTGGTGGTCCTGCTTCTCCGCCTGCACCCTGCACTGCCGGCCATCAGACTTTATGCTACTTTGTCCTTGAGTTGCTTCCTGATAAGTCAGTGCCATCCAAGCAGAGTTCTCTGTGACAATAATCAACTTCTCTTTCTGAGCTGTCCACCATGGTGGCAGCAACGCATGTGGCTGTTGAGCCTGTGAGATGCGGTTGGTGCCACTGAGGAGCTAAAGCCTTGATTTTATTTCATTGTCATTAATTAGAATGTCAGTTGCCATGCTTGTCTAGTGGCTGCCATGCTGGACAGCGCAGTTCCTGTGTGATGTGGTGACCTTTCCCTGGCATTGAGGACAGATGTGCTACCTGGGGGTATAAGCACCATCTTGATTTTACATATCTGCTGTCATTGGCCATTTAGGTTATTTTCAGTTTTCCATTGATAATATCTATCTGTCTTGTGAATATCTGGTTATTTCTGAGGGACAAATTCCTAGGTCTGTGATTTTGCCTTTCCCAGGATTGCTCCCTGAGCTGGGCTGGATCTGCCTGAGGCCTGTGCCGCTAGAGCTCTGGGCCCTGAATGGAGCAGCTGCTGTGGCCACAGCCTGGGCCGGGTGTTTTGGTCTTTAGTTTTATTTCTTAATTATCATATAGTAAAATGGACCCTTTTTTTGGTGTACACTTGTATGAACTCTAGCGTACGCATAGATTCTTGTAACCACCACAGTCAGGATACAGAACAGCCCCACAGCCCACCACCTGCCTGCCTACTGTCTGTCTGTAGTCACCCCTCCACCTGCCTGTAACCCCCTGGTGACGACTCATCTGTTCTCCGTCACTGTACTTTTTTTTTTTTGAGAAAGCCACATAAATGGAATCATATGGCATGGAGACTTTTGAGATTGTCTTCTTTTACTCAACATAATTACTATATTCACCAAAATTGCCGAATGTAACCATAGTTAGTTCCTTTTGTCTTGTATTCTGCAACTTTGCTGAATTCACTTACTAGTTTCTAAGAGTAATTTTTAAAGAAATTTTTATTGTGCTTTAAGTAAAAGTTTACAAATCAAGTCAGTCACTCACACAGAAACTTATATGTACCTTGCTACATACTCCCAGTTGCTCTCCCCCTGATGAGACAGCCCGCACCCTCCCTCCACTCTCTCTTTTCGTGTCCATTTTGCCAGCTTCTAATCCCCTCCACCCTCTCATCTCCCCTCCGGGCAGGAGATGCCAACATAGTCTCAGGAGTCCACCTGATCCAAGAAGCTCACTCCTCATCAGCATCCCTTTCCAACCCATTGTCCAGTCCAATCCCTGTTTGAAGAGTTGGCTTCGGAAATGGGTCCCGTCCTGGGCCAACAGAAGGTCTGGGGGCCCTGACCACTGGGGTCCTTCTAGTCTCAGTCAGACCATTAAGTCTGGTCTTTTTATGAGAATTTAGGGTCTGCATCCAACTACTCTCCCGCTCCCTCAGGGGTTCTCTGTTGTGTTCCCTGTCAGGGCAGTCATGGGCTGTAGCCGGGCACCATCTAGTTCTTCTGGTCTCAGGCTGATGTAGTCTCTGGTTTATGTGGCCCTTTCTGTCTCTTGGGCTCATAGTTATCGTGTGACCTTGGTGTTCTTTATTCTCCTTTGATCCAGGTGGGTTGAGACCAATTGGTGCATCTTAGATGGCCGCTTGCTAGCGTTTAAGACCCCAGACGCCAGTCTCCAAGGTGGGA
This sequence comes from Loxodonta africana, assembly GCF_030014295.1. NCBI lineage: Eukaryota > Metazoa > Chordata > Mammalia > Proboscidea > Elephantidae > Loxodonta > Loxodonta africana. The sequence goes on from NC_087343.1 coordinate 228,893,003, forward strand.
TGCAGAATGTTTTCTTAATAGATTTTATTCTGCCAATTGACTTAGATGTCCCCTGAAACTGTGGTCCCCAAGCTCCCACCTCTGCTATGCTGGCCTTCGAAGCATTCAGTTTATTCAGGAAACTTCTGTGCTTTTGGTTTAGTCCAGTTTTGTTGACCTCTCCTGTATTGCATGTTGTCTTTCCCTTCACCTAAAGTAGTTCTTATCTACTGTCTATTTAGTGAATACCCCTTTCCCACCCTTCCTCCCTCCCTCCTCTCGTAACCACAAAAGAATATTTTCTTCTGTGCTTAAACTATTTCTCAAGTTCTTATAATAGTGTTCTTATACAATATTTGCCTTTTGCAACTGACTAATTTCACTCAGCATAATGCCTTCCAGGTTCCTCCGTGTTATGAAATGTTTCACAGATTCCTCACTGTTCTTTATCGATGCATAGTGTTCCATTGTGTGAATATACCTTAATTTATTTGTCCATTCATCCGTTGATGGGTTGCTTCCATCTTGTTGCTGTTGTAAACAGTGCTGCAGTGAACATGGGTGTGTATATATCTGTTCGTGTAAAGGCTCTTATTTCTCTAGGATATATTCCAGGGAGTGGGATTGCTGGGTCCTATGGTAGTTCTATTTCTAGCTTTTGAAGGAAGCGCCAAATCGATTTCCAAAGTGGTTATACTATTTAACATTCCCACCAGCAGTGTATAAGTGTTCCAGTCTCTCCACAGCCTCTCCAACATTTACTGTTTTGTGTTTTTTGGATTAATGCCGACCTTGTTGGAGTGAAATGAAATCTCATTGTAGTTCTGATTTGCTTTTTTTTTTTTTTTTAAGGCTAATGATCGTGGGCATTTCCTCATATATCTGTTAGCTACCTGAATGTCTTCTTTAGTGAAGTGTCTGTTCATATCTTTTGTCCATTTTTTAATTGGGTTATTTGTCTTTTTGTAGTTGAGTTTTTGCAGTATCATGTAAATTCTAGAGATCAGGCGCTGATCAGAAATGTCATAGTTAAAAACTCTTTCCCAGTCTTTAGGTAATGTTTTTACTCTTTTGGTGAAGTCTTTGGATGAGCATAGGTGTTTGATTTGTAGGAGCTCCCAGTTATCTGGTCTTTCTTCTGGTGTTTGTGCTTTGCTAGTAATGTTTTGTATACTCTTTATGCCATGTATTAGGGGTCCTGACGTCCCTATTTTTTCTTCCATGATCTTTATCGTTTTAGATTTTATAGTTAGGTGTTTGATCCATTTTGAACTTGTTTTTGTGCATGGAGTGAGGTATGGGTCTTGTTTCATTTTTTTGCGGATGGATATCCAGTTATGCCAGCACCATTTGTTAAAAAGACTGTCCTTTCCCCATTTAACTGTTTTGCGGCCTTTGTCAAATATCAGCTGCTCATATGTGGATGGATTTATGTCTGGATTCTCAATTCTGTTCCATTGGTCCATGTATCTGTTGTTGTACCAGTACCAGGCTGTTTTGACTACTGTGGTGGTATAATAGGTTCTAAAATTAGGTAAAGTGAGGCCTCCCACTTTGTTCTTCCTTTTCGGTAATGCTTTACTTATCTGGGGCTTCTTTCCCTTCCATATGAAGTTGGTGATTTGTTTCTCCATCTCATTAAAAAATGTCACTGGAATTTCGATCGGAATTGCATTGTATCTATGGATGGCTTTTGGTAGAATAGACATTTTTACAGTGTTAAGCCTTCCTATCCACGAGCAGGGTATGTTTTTCCACTTGCGTAGGTCTCTTTTGATTTCTTGCAGAAGTGTTTTGTAGTTTTCTTTGTATAAGTCTTTTACAGCCCTGGTAAGATTTATTCCTAAGTATTTTATCTTCTTGGGGCTACTGTGAATGGTATTGATTTGGTAATTTCCTATTCGATGTTCTTTTTGTTGGTGTAGAGGAATCCAACTGATTTTTGTATGTTTATCTTGTATCCCGATACTCTGCTGAACTCTTCTGTTAGTTTCAGTAGTTTTCTGGAGGATTCCTTAGGGTTTTCTGTGTATAAGATCACGTCACCTGCAAATGCAGATGCTTTTACTCCTTTCTTGCCAGTCTGGATGCCCTTTATTTCTTTAGCCTAATTGCTCTGGCTAGGACCTCCAAAACAATGTCGAATAAGAGTGGTGATAAAAGGGATCCTTGTCTGGTTCCTGATCTAAAAGTATTTTTTGTAGGTTCTTTTGAAATTTTCTACGTAGACAATCGTGTCATCTGCAAATAGGGACTGCTTTATTTCTTTCTTTCTGATCTTTGTGCCTTTTATTTCCTTTCCTTTTCGTATTGCACAGAGTAGAACCTCCAGTTGTATATGTTGAATAAAAGTGGTGAAAGTGGACATCCTTGCCCTGTTCCTGATTTTAGGAGGAAAGTTTAACTGTCAAGTATAAACTGCAGGCTTTAGTAGATGCTTTTCATAAAATTGAGAACATTGCTGTTCCTGTTTTCTGAGAGTTTTTATCGTGAATGGGTATTGAATTTTGTCAGATGCCTTTTTTGCGTCTATTGATTTGATTGTGTGTGTGTGTGTGTTTTGTTTTTCTTTAGCCTGTTGATATGGTATATTGATTGATTTTTAAATATTGAACCAGCCTTGCATCCTGGAATAAACCCCACTTGGCCGTGGTGTATAATACTTTTCATATATTGCTTAATTATATTTGCTGATATTCTGTTGAGGATTTTTCCACCTATATTCGTGAGGGATATTGGCTTGTAGTTTTCTTTTTTTTCTTCTTTCTCTGCCTTTGTCAGGGCAATACAAGCTTCATAAAACAAATTGGGAAGATCCCCTCCTATTTTCTTGGAGAGATTGTGTAGAATTAGTGTTAATTCTTCTTTAAATGCCAGGTAGAATTCCCCTGTGTAACCATCTGGGCCTAGAGATTTGTTTTTTAAGATATCTTAAATTATAAGTTCAATTTCCTTAATAGTAACAGGACTGTTCAAAATATTCGTTTCATATTGAATGAATTGTAGTTTTAATTTACATTTCCCTAATGGAAGGAAAGTACCTCTATCTAGCAAGACTGACATGGGAAAAAGAGAGAAGGTACAACTTATTAGTATCAAGAATGAGCAAGGAGTTATCATTACAGGCCCCACAGGTATTAAAGAGACAATAAGGGAATACCGTGAATTACCCTTAGCTCATAAATTCAACACTTTAGATGAAATGCACCTATTCTTCAAATCCACAAACCGTCAAAACTAACCCAAGATGAAGTTGCTAACCAGAATAGTTCTGTAACTATTAAAAACATTGAACTTTTAGTTAAAAACCTCCCAAAAAGAAATTTCTAGGCCCAGATGATTTCCCTGGTGTATGCTACCAAACGTTTAAAGGAAACAGGACATGATCCTCTATATTCTCTTCCAGAAAATAGCAGCGACACACTCCCTGGGCTTCAAAGGAGCAGGCTCTGCCCCTTGATTCCTCTGTGGCTGCATTTGACACCCACACTTTGCCTCGTGCTGCCCTCCTCCACAAATTGTTTGACGGTTCATTGATGGTATCTTTTTTCCTCTTATGTTTATAAATTTAATTTTTTCCAATAATTTTATTCATATTTCAGGAAGGAGGGGAGGTAAAAATGGTGGATTGTATATGTATTTAGTCAAAAGTCCAGCATGTGTGTTTAAAATTTTGGCAGGCCTCCAGTAGACTGAGTCCAATACAACTAGATGGTGCCCAGCTACCACCACTGACTGCTCTGACAGGGATCATGATAGAGGGTTCCGGACAGAGCTGGAGAAAAATGTAGAATAAAAAATTCTAACTCAGAAAGAAAGATCAGACTTGCTGGCCTGACAGAGACTAGAGAAACCCTGAGAGTGTAGCTGCCAGGCACCGTTTCATCTCAGTAATGAGGTCACTCCTGAGGTTCACCCTTCAGCCAAAGATTGAACAAGACCATGGAACAAAACAAGACTGAAAGGATTTACCAGCCCTGGGGCAGGGACTGGAAGGCAGGAGGGAACAGGAAAGCTGGTAATAGGGAACCCAGGGTTGAGAAGGGAGCGTGTTGACACGTTGTGGGGTTGTTAACCAGTGTCATTGAACAATGTGTGTACTAACTGATGAGAAACTAGTTTGTTCTGTAAACCTTCATCCAAAGTACAATAATAAAAAAACAAAATTTTGACGGGCCTGACTGCTCCCCCACAGCTGTTCTGGCTGGTGTCCGCCCTCTGCCCCCCAGCCATCTGTGGACCCTGTGCCCCCCCCCAGCTGTCTGTGGACCCCATGCGTCCCTAAGCCATCTGCAGACCCGATGCCCCCCTGCAGCTCTCTGTGGACCCTGCTTGGGCCCCACCTATGTGGTGTCACTAGGGTACGTGTTCCACATTGGGTGGATGGCAGGTGCTTTGTCTTAGTTTGTGTTTCTTCGATTATCGATGTGGTTGAGTATCTTTTTCACTTATTTATCCACCATATTTCTGTTTTTGTGGTTTGTCTTAGGTATCTTTGCCATTTGTTATTGCGTTATTGGTGAGGATTTATTCTCTGGTGCAGTGTTGCCGTTTTCTCTTTGATTTCAGCAGTCTCCCACTCTGCCTACCTTCAGCCTGGTTGTGGGCTAGTGTTCAGAACCCGGTGGTTGGCGTTTCCTTGTTGGATTTGCCATCCTTTTTTCTGGCATTGGTACGCGAGTCTGGTGCTACGAATCTTTTGCCGCCACTTCACCCCCTTCTTCTCAGCTCTTTGTCCCCATTCTCAGCACGACAGTATTGTCCTTTGGTTCTTTTAAAATTTCATTTTTTATTTTGTTAATCCATCTGGAACTTAGTTTTGCTGGGGGTTGGGAGGAGGAAGAAAGGGAGGGAGGTGGTGAGGACAGGCAAACAGTGGCTGACTACCCAGGCTAGTGGTCATCCAGCACCTCTAGGAAGGCCCTCCCAGCACCCTGTGCGTGTATTTGGTCCCGGGCCTCTTTGTGAGCACAGCGAGTGTCCATAGGGGGTGTTCACAGCAGGTGTCTGGGGCGGGTGCTCATGGTGGGTGTCTGGGGTGTGCATTCATAGTTGGAGTCCACGAGCAGGTGTTTACCGTTGGCATCCATGATGGGCATCCACAGCTGGTGTCCACTGTGGGTATCTAGGATGGGCATCCGTCGTTGGTGTCCACAGTGGGCATCCAGGGTGGGTGTCTGGGGCAGGCATCTACACAGGTGTCTAGGGCGGGTGTCCACAGTGGGCATCCAGTGCAGGCGTCTGGGGCAGGCACTCACACAGGTGTCTGGGGTAGGTGTCCATGGTGAGCATCCAGGGCACATGTGTGGGGCTGGCATCCACACAGGTGTCTGGGGTGGGTGTCCACACAGGCATCAGTTGGGCATCCGGGGCAGGCTTCCATGGGGGATGGCCACTCAGGTGTCCATGGTGGGTGTCCATGGGAAGTGTCCTCAGCGAGTGTCCAGGGCAGGCATCTGGGGTGTGGCAACTGGGCTGCATGTCTCTTCCACTGCCCACACAGTTGCTGATAAAGTCTGGTTTTGTGATCTCTGAGTGAGCCAGGCAAGGGCATGGAGGAGGCGAGTATACAAGGGTGCTGGACTGGCCTCACTTGGGGCTGTCCAGGACCCTGTCTTTGTGCATCGCCCCGTGGACAGTGAGGAGACCTCGTCTGAGAAGGAGGCACAGGGAATTGGGTATAGCCCAGTACTGTGGTCCCTGTGGGCTGCGTGCGGTGTGAACCTGAGGAAAGGGTGGGGGTGCTGTAGCCTGGGCCTTGGGTAGAGCTGCTGGGGCATGGGTCTGGCCTTAATGGCAGCTTGGTACACTGGTGAGATATGAAGTTGGTGCAGGACCAAGGAGCCCATGTGGGAGAGGGAGCTCAAGCTTGAAATGTGAGCTTGGGGTCATCATGTGGGAATGACACCAGGTCACTGGGGAACTAGAGGGAAAAGGGCTGCATCCCCCACCCCCCAGATATGGCCTCATGGTGACCAGAGGACCTCGATGAGAGCGCCACTATGGACTCACCAGGGGGATGGGCCTCAATGAAAGCGTCACCATGGATGCTCCAAGGGCAACGGTTGTTTTTTCTTCACAGCACATTAGGCATATGGGGCCTAGTGCCCTGTGGTCTGTCCCACTCCATCCCTTTGAAATTGCGTCTCTGCCTCCCTGAAAGCAGTGCTACCCACAGTTGACATGGCCTTCCCTGAAAGCTGACACTGTGGCAGGGGCTGCCACAGCGTGCGTGTGTGGCCGTGTTCAGGTGTGTCTCTGCTAACAAGAGGAGGTGTTCTTTGTGCTTTCACAGGAGAGCTTGATGTGTCTGCAGGCAGAGCTGGAAGAAAAGCACAGGCGGGAGTTGGAAGTGCTGAAGTCCTCTCTTGAAATTCAGCATGAGGAGGAGGTGATGAAGGTCAAGATGGACCTCGTGGACAAGCACTTTGCTGAGACCCAGGTGTGGAAGAGGGAGCAGTGCCTGGAGCTTGAACGGCTCCGGGCCACACTCTCAGGAGAGCATGTCCAAGGTACGTTCCCCTGACACCCAGCTCCTCCTGGTCCCCTTGCCCCACCTCCCCAGCACCACAGCCCCGTGTTCCCAGCCCCCTGGCCTCCTTTTCCAGCCCCAGGACTGCAGAAGGAATGTTTTGGGGGGAAGGCTTGGGCTTCAGTCACTGATTGGACTTCTCGTCAGTGAGACTACTTAAAGTTACCTAAAAAAAAACAAAAACCCGTCGCAGTTGAGCCGATCCCAACTCATAGCGACCCTAGGACAGAGTAGAACTGCCCCATAGGGTTTTCAAAGAGCAGCTGGTGGATTTGAATGCTGACCTTTTAGTTAGCATCTGAGCTCTTAACCACAGTGCCACCAGAGCAGTGGTCACCGAAGGCTACCACTAAGGAGCCCTGGTGGCCCAGCAGTTAAGTGCTTGACTGTTAACCACAAGGTCAGCAGTTCAGACTGCTACGCGGGAGAAAGACCTGGGGGTCTGCTCCCATAAAGATCACAGCCTAGGAAACCCTATGGGACAGTTCTGCTCTGTCCTGTAGGGTTGCTATGAGTTGAAATCGACTAGACAGCACACAGCAATGATGAGGCTGGCATTGCTGGGGGTCTTGGTGGCGTGCGCTCACAGTGACTGGCCCCTCCGCCTCCCTGCAGAGCTCACACAGATGCGTCTCCAGCATGCGCAGGATGTGGCCTCAGAGGTGGAAACAGAGGTGGCGGCGAGAGTCCTGGGCTTGGAAAACGAGTACAAAGTTAAGCTCTCACTTCTTCAGACTGAACTAAAGGAAGAAATGGAACTTTTAAAAATAGAAAATAGAAATTTACATGAGAAGTTGCAGCATGAAATCCATCTGAGAGAGGATGCAGAGAAAGTAAGTGTGACTTGCCCTAGATAGACGCTGTCTGCCAGGCAGGGCCGGGTGAGCCCCACTTTCATCCCCGTAGAGGTCTTACGACCCTCGGCGAATTTACTGACTGTAAGAAGAGCAGAGCCTGTGCTGGGCCATGCACCAGGGCCCACCTGCAACAAGGCACATGTGAGGTATCAAGTCTTTTCCATGTCTGCTCTGACTACCCTGCACGTCCCCAATTGTAGTTGCATACCTGAGACCAAGTGTCACCGTCTTAGTAGAGTGTGTGGTGTGCCATGTCCTGGACATTGTGAATGATCCATTGTGGAGACTCTGGATTCTGTAATGTTTCTCCAAGGAGTATTGATACTTTGTTTCAGTAGGCAGTTAAGTTGGCTGAATTTAGACTCCACACCCCATCTCCCTGTAATGTCTTTTCACCTTAGCCGACTTGCTTTTGGAGTCTGCCCATGCATGTGTGGATCTGGGGTGAGTCTGAGATTTGGGCAAGGTTTATTCACAGAATTTACAGCTCTCTGTCCCCGTGGTTCTGTTCTTACTGGGCTCTCCTCACTTTCTGGATCCTCTGGTTCAAACAGGTAGGACTGTGGGAGTTCTGTCTGGATGGCCTGGATAGCCTTGCTCTCGGGCTGAAAGACTTTACAGGGGCTCATCATCCAGTGACATTGCTCTGAGTGTCACACTGTCTAGGATCTGCTTCTTCTGGATGTTCTCCAGAGCCTTCAGGGAGTTTCTTGTCTTTTATCCGAGTTTATAGTTGTTCCCTTTGGGAAGGATGGTGTGATTAGAGCTACTCAGCTGTTACTAGAAGCAGAACCCTAGACTTTATCTTCAATGACTTGGTCTTTAATTAAGAGGGATTGAGGTAATTCTAATGTACTTTTTTGGTTTATTTTGTTTGTTATTGATGATGTTCAGTGGTTTATTGACCTATTTTCTTTTTTGGAAAATCAGGATATTTGCCTGTCTTTGGCTTTATTGCTCATCTCCCATTTTACACGATACCCTCAAAATTAGTGTGTCACCTTCTTGCTCAAGTTCTCTTTAAATGCTGGAATATAAATGGTGCAGGCCAGGAGACTTAAAGTCATTACACTCTTCGCTGCCCTCGTCTCGCTGATGCTGGTTCTCTTTCTGGTGTTGTTAGCATTCCCTGGACAGAAAACAAGACCACTGTCATGTCTGGTTTTCCCTGTTGCTGGTCTAGTTCATAACAATGAAGGCCCCCAGACCCTTTGTTTATTGGCTCAGCTCATTGCATGTGTTTTCAGTTGTCCAGTTAGCTTTTCCCAGTGGATTCCAGGACTGCCATCTTCAGAGTTGGAGAATAGTTGGTTCCAGGTACCAGGATGTGGGTAGCATTTTGCTTAGTGCAAATAGTTTTCAATTTTTTCTTCCTCTAAGAAATCCCGGTGGTGCAATGGTTAAGTGCTCGACTACTAAGCAAAAAGTTGGTGGTTTGAACCCACCAGTGGCTCTGCTGGAGAAAAGACTTGGCAGTCTGCTCCTGTAAAGATTACAGCCTAAGAAACCATATGGGGCAGTTCTACTCTGTCATTAGGGTCACTATGAATTGGAATTGACTTGAGAGCACACAACATCAGGTTTCTTTTGACTTGAGGGCACACAACATCAGGTTTCTTCTGTTCCTGTCAACAAAAGAAACGTTCGTGGTGCAGCATCCAGCATGATGTCTGTATGCTGTTGGAGTCTCCCTTTCCTCATTGGTGGACTTAAGTCATTGCTGTGAATAACTTTTCTTTTTAATCTTCATAAATACAATTATGTTGTTTGCAGGCAAAATGTAATTTAGTTGAAGACCACCAGGAAGAAGTAAGGAAAACTAAAGAGAAGGTTCAGCTAATGAGACAAGAATTGAAGGAAAAAGAAGAAGAGTGGAAAGTTACGAGAGAGGACCTAAAGAGAAAAGCTGAAGAGAAATTAACACTCATGCTCCTTGAACTGAGAGAAAAAACTGAGTCTGAGAAACAGGCGATAATAGATAAGTTTGAGCTTCGAGAAACTGAAATGAGGCAGCTTCAGGGTGAGCAGGCCACCCAGATCCTAGAGCTGGCGAGGTCTCTGGCGGAACAGCAGAGCCGCCTGCAGCAGCTGGAACTTGGCGTGGCCGGGGATGAGCCTCCGAGGTGCAGCCAGTGTGGCCCTGCGGCTGAGGCCTGGGAACGTACCACGCTGCGCCTGAAGGAGGACTGTGCCCTTCAGTTGATGCTGGCCCAGAACAGGTAGGTGGTGGCTCAGAGCCATGTGCTTGGTGGGAACAGGTGGTGGGTTCCCATGTGCGTCTCCAGAAGCCCAGCAGAAGGGGTGAGGTAGCCCTTGGGGAAGTCATGGGCTGTGGTGGGCTGGGAGGAGGGGAGATGGGTATGGTGCATGGACTTCTGGCCGCCTGGTCTTCCCCCTAAGATCCTAACAGGATGAGCTCAGCTGCCAGGAGCTGAGAGAGGCTATAGTGTTCCAGTGCTTTTGGGAGTCCTTTTCCTTTAAGGTGTCGAGTGCGGACCTCTTTACAGCTTTGTGTTCCTTCTTGTGTTTTAAGATTTCAGTAGAAGAGCTTCAAACCTCATTGCTGAGGTATCAGAAGGACGTGCAGTTTATCAACACGAGTGTTTTTGTTTTTAAAACTTTAACGTATTTTTTAAAGTAAACTTTTTTTTTTTGCAATATATACTTTCTTCCCTGAATGTAGACGTACTTCCCTGGAGTTGTAAGTAGACTAGAACGTGATTTGTTTTTTCACCTCTTTTGTTGCTAACCATTTACTGCAAACCTCAGACCTGTGCTGTGGTAGCCTGAGGTGTCCTTGGATCTTGGAGCCATTGAACCTACTGGTCATCATCTTCTCATATTTGTCCTGACCCTGGCCTCTCTCCCGTCATTACCAATGATGCTTTTGAGCTTCTTCTCTGGGGTCAGAGGACTTGAGTTCCAATTCGGACCACATCTTAGCTGAATGAACACAAGCGAGTTGCTTGGTCTCACTAAACCTTAGCTTTCTCACTTGTGGACAAGGTACGAGAATCTCAAAGGGTTGGAGTCCATGTAAAATGCTTTTATGGTATCTGGTAGAGAGTTAGAACATTAAAAAAAAACTGATGTGCTTTTTGTGTGAATGTTAAAAAGAAAGGAAAGAATCTATAACGTGTGCCAAGTAGAGAACGTGGCTACAGTTCCAATGTTTCCACCAATTCCAGGCTATTTTCCCACCACTGATGGTATTTCAGGTGCTTTAATTGAAAGTCTGTCTTCCCTCTTTTTGCCACCCGGTGCCTTGAGCAGCTCCCTTTAATTCGTGAGTTTCAAGTTACAACAGAGACCTTTTTTCTCAAATCTTTTCAATAATCCTGTGGTCCTTTGGGCTCCCATAAGTCAAGTTGCCTTGCCTTTCTTGGTTAAGTACCGAGATTGCTTTGTTTCCTTTCCGTGTAGTGGCTGGGCCAGCTGGTTGTGCAGCCCATGGTGGGAAACCATCCCTTCTGCATTGCTGTCTTTCCTGTACTTGATGTGTCAGTGGATTTCACTGTAGATGCCATTTCCTTCCAGTGGCAGCCCTTCAGTCTGTGACCTCGGGACGCCTGTGGCTTTGGCCTTTGGCCTCTGAGCTCTCCGGCTTCATGTGGCCCTTCATCCTCCCATATATTTCTGGCGATGAGATCTCGAATGATTTTGTGGCCGAGGGAGAAACAGTAAAATTAAAATAAAGGAAGAATGATTTTAGAAGTAGAAGTAATATCTCCTGTAAGAAGTGTGGTTGTGTGTTTCAGAGTGAGATTTGGTGCTTTTATGAGGGCACACTTGCTGTCTGTTCACTTTGAGTGTCATCTCAGGTTTTTGGAAGAACGTAAGCAGATGATGGAGAAGTTTGCTGTGGAGCACGACACCACCCTGCAGGTGCTCCAGGAGAAACACATGGGTGAGCTCCAGCTCCTCCAAGACAGTCACCGGCAGCGCATTGTGTCCCTGACAGCCGAGCTGCAGGCTGAGCACCAGGCCGAGATGGGCGCGCTGAAGGTTGCGCTGGAGAGTGAGCAGCGGGCACTTTTGGAGACCCATGTGGCCGAGCTGCAGACCAGACAGACTGCAGAACTCAGTGCCCTGGAGGTGAAGCATCTGTCAAACCTGGACTCCTTGGAATCCTGCTACCTGTCTGCGATCCAGATCCTACGGGATGAGCACAGGCAGGCTCTGAAACAGCTGAGCACGGACCTTGAGGAGCAGCTTCGGAAAAAGGATTCTTTTCACCAGATAGTTCTGACCCAGGAGCTAGAGAAGCTTAAACTGAAGCACGATGAAGAGCTTCAGGGCGCAAAGGACAGTCTGAGGATTGAAATGAGCACAAAGCATGTTGAGAACCTCAAAGCCATGGCTGCTGAGCTTCAGCGAGCACATCAGGTGAGGCTCTGCGCTGGGGGCTCCTTGCTGGGCCCTCTCTGCCCCCTAATGCTTGTTTCTGCTGGTCAGAGTCTGTGTGTGCACCGGTGTGTCTGCATGCGTGTGTCTGTCACGTGCACATGAGTGCACGCATGTGATGAGCAGGAATCAGGTGAGCATGATGGATGTGAACCAGGAACTTGTGATGGGTGTGAAACAGGTGAGAGGGCTAGGCCACTGAACGACAGCCACTGCGTGTTTGGGGCTCTGGAAAGTGCGTGGGCATATTCAGTTGTGGGCTAGCAGTAGAATGATTGAGTGCTGGTGATACGACTTTAGAAACTGCGTTTCTGATGAGTTAAGACTTTGTCAGATATTAAGAAGTAGATGTCCAAATTAAAAATTAAAAAGTCTCAGGCCTGGATCAACAATAGCACCAGAAGGAAAGGGAATTTACTCCTCTTTTACGCATCTTCTGCACATTTCAAAAGTGTTTCCTGAGTGACGTGCCTTCTGGGTTTTTGTCCTTTGCTGGTGCTACGTAGTGAGGTGAGTCAGCGTCACGTGTCACTTTGTGTTCACCTCTGATCTGTCCTGTTCAAGAATTCGAGAAAAAGGCATCCTTGCCTTAGTAGGTGGGGTGTCTTCATCTTACACTTCAACTTGGCATGTTTATTTATGTAACGGTCTAATCTGTGTAGCCTGAGGTGGTAATCTTGGGGGAACTTCCTAGAAATCAGATGTTCAGGCTCCTCCCCCCCATCACACACCTGGAGCAGAGGAGATGGTCACCTGTTGCGAAGCTTTGGGTCGTGTCTGTCCTTCACCAAGGCCATCAAGACAAGTGCTGGTGGGAGGGTTGCAGTGTCCCATCTCTCCTTGTGTTGCTCCTCTTGGACTAAATGTAGAGAACTCTCTGCTGATGCTGAGAGGGTGCGCCAGCCAGCCCCGCCTCCTGGAGCTGCAGGTCTTATATGCATGTTTCCTGGTGATTGACTTCATTTCCTTTCATTCCGGTTTGGAGGGCAGGCAAACAAAATGCTGTAGAGAATAAAATTTGTTCTCAACCTGCAGCTACAAATTAGATTCGCTGTTTTTATTTGGTTTAAAGGAAATGAACTGGAAGAATATTCTGAAAGTAGAAATGTGGCATGTGCACACATTGAAAACTATGTATTTTAAGTCACGTTGTTGTTGTGTGCCATTGAGTCGATTCGGACTCACAGTGACCCTGTAGAGTAGAACTTCCACGTAGGGTTTCCTAAGCTGTAATCCTTACAGGAGCAGATCGCCAGGTCTTTTCTCCCGTGCTGCTGCTAGTAGGTTCGAACCGCCGACTGTCTGGTTAGCAGCTCAGTGCTTCACCATTGCACAACCAGAACTCCATTTTAATCCATGGCTTAATTATGGTAGTGGCAAAACTTAATACTAGGAAGTGTATGGAATGTTTATCACCTTACAGACGTGGTGAGGAGTGTGTTTTGGTGAACTGCGTGGCAGATGTGTGGGGTGAGTGGCGTTGGAAGTGGCAGATGTGTGAGGAGTGTGTGAAGTGAGCCTCAGTGTGAGTGGTAGATGTGTGAGGAGTGTGTGAAGTGAGTGGTGGATGTGTGAGGAGTGTGTGGGGTGAGCCTCTGAGTGGTGGATGTGTGAGGAGTGTGTGGGGTGAGCCTCTGAGTGGTGGATGTGTGAGGAGTGTGTGAAGTGAGCCTCAGTGTGAGTGGTGGATATGCGAGGAGTGTGTGAAGTGAGTGGCGGATGTGCGAGGAGTGTGTGAAGTGAGTGGCGGATGTGCGAGGAGTGTGTGAAGTGAGTGGCGGATGTGCGAGCAGTGTGTGAAGTGAGTGGCGGATGTGCGAGGAGTGTGTGAAGTGAGTGGCAGATGTGCGAGGAGTGTGTGGGGTGAGCCTCTGTGAGTGGTGGATGTGCGAGGAGTGTGTGGGGTGAGCCTCAGTGTGAGTGGCGGATGTGTGAGGAGTGTGTGGGGTGAGCCTCAGTGTGAGTGGTGAATGTGTGAGGAGTGTGTGGGGTGAGCCTCAGTGTGAGTGGTGGATGTGTGAGGAGTGTGTGAGGTGAACTGTGCTGTAAGTGGTGGATGTGTGAGGAGTGTGAGGTGAACTGCAGTGTGAGTGGCGGATGTGTGAGGAGTGTGGGGTGAGCCACGGTGCGAGTGGCGGATGTGTGAGGACTGTGTAAGGTGAGCCACGGTGTGAGTGGCAGATGTGTCAGGAGTGTGTAAGGTGAGCCATGGTGTGAGTGGCAGGTGTGTCGTGTGTGAGGTGAGCCATGGCATGAGCTGCAGATGTGTGAAGAGTGTGTGGGGTGTGCCACATCGTGAGTGATGGATGTGTGAGAAGTGTGTGGGGCATGTCACTGGCGAGTGGCAGATGTGTGAGGAGTGTGGGGCGAACTGCAGTGTGAGTGGCGGATGTAGGTACCCGGTGGATGCTGTCTTGCAGGAGGAGCTGGCTGCAGCTCTACATGCTCAGCGGCGCCTGCTGGAGAAAGAGAAGAGCTCGGCCCTGGACAGGGTGGGCGCTGAGGTCGTGCTCGTGGAGCAGCAGCACCAGACCGCCCTGCGGGAGCCTAGAGACATGCACGTGGCTGAGGTGCAGCTGCCGCAGGAGGAGGCTGTGCAGGTGAGTGGTTTGGTTCTATCCTGACGCTCAGTGAGGCCCTTGGACCTTAGTGGCCTTGAGTGGAGCCTGGGGGCACGTGGCCTCACAGGTACTTCTGCCTCTGGCTCTTCCCCAGGTGGCTCCTGGGGCTTCTTCCCGCTGTGCTTCTGGTGGCCCAGGGTGTGTGGACTCGCTGGCTTGCTGGTTGAAGAGCGTGGCACAGTTCAGGGGCAGAGCTCTCTGAGTCTCCTCTCTCCTAGTCTGTTTGTGCCGACTACCAAGTCCTGCGAGGACTGACTGCCAGTTTGCGCTCTCCCCAGGCCCCCAGCCTCGCATGGCTCCCCCTACTCCTGCTCTGGCCCTGCCCCACGCCCCCGGCTTGTCCCTCGTTCCTGCAGGTGACCTGGGGCTCTGCCTGACGTGCTTGGCTGCTCTGTTTGGGCTTTCTGTTTTAGGGACAGAAGTGGAGGAGGAGCACCCTGCCTTTGTCAGGACAGCTGTGTGGGAGGCACAGGAGTAGGTGGGCCTCTGCTGGGGAGCGGGCTTGGGCTGGGCATTCAGCCTCGGCCCCTCACACTCGAGCCATGGAGCTCATGGCACAGCCGGTTGCAGTGACACACAGAAGCCTGTACCCACCCTCTGAGGAGGGGCATTCAGGGCACTGCATGGGGGTCTTCAGATGCTCCACTGTGCATCACCTCCACCCTTGGGTCCCCTGCCCGTGGCAAGCAGGTGAGATTCGAGAGAAGGAAAACCTTGGTAGGTTAGTGGCCCCACGCAGTGGCCACAGCCCTGCTCCCCGCACCGACCAGGCCTGTGTGTTCCTCACTCCCTCATCTCCTTTCCCAGGACTGCCACGTGCTTGAGGCGCTCCAGCTGTTTTGCCCATTCTAGTTTCTGTTTGTGATAGAGATGGCTGTAAGTGTTTTGAGACTGAGGTTAGGTTCTTTGGCATCCCATTTCTGTTCTTGTATTTGGGCTGTCCTCTGAGTGCTTCAGGCGAGTACATGTTTCTCAGTGGTACAGCTTGTCCAGGGAGCACAAAGCTTCTGTTTCATGTCATCTCTTCGGTTTGCTGTTGAAGATGTGGACTCTGGAACCTCCTAACGGGACGTGTGTCCTGTAGCTGGGTTTCACAGGAAAAAGCCGGTTGGCTGGAAGGAGGTGGGATATGCTACTCCTGCCTCTGATTTAACTTTTTATTGTGGGAAATTTCAGTGTATACAGAAATAGTATTACTCAGTAACCCTATGTCCCCCCTACCCAGGCCCTGGGGTCCATACCAACTGGGTTCATCCAGGTCTTCTGTCTCCTAAGTTATTTTGAAGCAAATCCCAGATAGCTTGTGTCTTCACAAAATATTAAGAGAACTTTTAGATACTTCAGTGTGTACCTCTACAAGGTGAGGTCTCTTTTGCTCCCAGTGAAACAGTCATACTGTTATAACCTAAGAAATGAACAGTGATTCCTTAATTCCATCAAATATTCAGTCCAGTGCAAGTCACTTCCCAGCTGTGGTTGTTCAAATCAGGGTCCAGACCAGGCCTGTGTGGGCCTCATTTGTATGAGTTTTTATTGCCTCCTGTGATGGCCACGCCCTCTTCTCCAGAGCCTCAGGCTTGGCCAGGTCAGGTTCCCTGTCTTTGGTGAGAATGCCTCCTGGGTGGGGGCATGCTCTTCCCATAGAATTCCCTCAGACATGACTTGGAAAAAATACTATGTAAAAGCATGGACTGGGTGTTTCCCAAGATGTCAGAGTTATTGTCCCCAGAATAGCAGAGGACATGCCGTGCCTTCTCTGGGGCCATGACTTATCTGGGCCACAAATATCTGCACCTGTTTGAGAGGCAGTGCAGTTTGTCAAGAGAGTTATTAACATGGCGGTGAGGGGTCAGCTTACTTTCCAGCGTACCGCCCCCTGGAGTCTGGTTGTGAGAAAAGTTTTCTGAAAACAAGCGTGATTCCCTCCTGCTGGAAATGTGTGTTTCCTAAAGAGATCTCTTTCCCATGTTGTGGCACTTAGCAGAGTTGGCCAGAAGGCAGATGCAAACTGTGGTGTGAGCAGCGCTGATTACTCAGGACAGCTTCATCTTTTCTCGGTTAAAAAACAGATCCATTGACAGAATAATTTTTGAAAATATTAAGAGAACCTATAGTCAGCTCAGATGATAGTTTGAATATCTTTAAATCATTATCAGTTGAATTTATTTTCCTTCTTTCTCTGGTATTTTTTAATGCAATGCTACTTGTTTTCTGTCTTCTCTGGATGTATTTATTAACTTTTTTTGGTGATTAAAATACCTGAGTCATTTATCCTGTAACCCTGTGGATTCTTAGAAAAACCTGAAAATAACTTTTTGAAAACATCTTTTCTTACATGGCCTCACCATTTGGAACATGACAAATGAAGCAGAGTTTTTGTTGAGGCTGGGAATAGGAGTGCTCATCAGGAAAGAAGACCACTCAGGAGGGAGTGGCAGGCCGCCTGGCAGAGCCTTTGAGTGGCAGAACCAGGTGGAGGGGTGACTCTGGCCTCTGTCAGGTGGTTACCAGTCTGTCTGCCCAGTGTCCAAGTGCCACGATGGTCATTTTGTCCTTGGCATCTACCTGAGGACCTTTCCAAGGCCCAGATCCAGCAGATGGACAGTGGGCAAGACAGCCTTGCAAG
Source organism: Loxodonta africana (assembly GCF_030014295.1). Lineage (NCBI taxonomy): Eukaryota > Metazoa > Chordata > Mammalia > Proboscidea > Elephantidae > Loxodonta > Loxodonta africana. The sequence continues at coordinate 228,910,022 of NC_087343.1, forward strand.
CGCCTGCACCCTCTGAGGGTGGAAAGTTGAAGCCATCTGCCCTGGCTGCAACTGCACACGTAATGGCACTTTACGTCTGTGTCTTTCCGAAAGTGGTGGTTGTGGGGTCACATGAGATAATTAAAGAGCCCTGGTAGTGTGGTGCGCTGGGATCCTTCCTTACAAAGGGGTGGAGTTAGATCTATTTCAGGAGAGAAAGTCTGTAAAAGTGATCTGTATGATTGAGAAATGGCCTGTAGAACCTGAAAGTGTAATTTTAGGGTTGTGCCATTTGAGCCCCCTGTCAAGATCAAGGTGAGAATTGAGAACCCACATGGTGCTTCCAGGAGAGCAAGTTTCATATGAATAGACTTGAAATGCTTATAACCTTCTCCGTGTGTTTTATTACATTGAAATTATATAGAATAAAAATGATCTCCAGTATCAGAAAATTTCCATGTATTGAGTGAAACTGTTGCCACAGGTTAGAGAATAAGGTCAGAGCTCTGCCTTGACTTTCTTCCTCCACATTAAAGCAGGGCCCCCAGCACCTGGGAAGGCTAAGGTGCAGCACACGGCTCCGCTGGCCAAGCTGGGAGAAGACAGGCTGAGGCAGCGGCTCCGGAGTCAGGAGGAAACTGAGCTGCCGAAGCGCCTGTTGGGGGTGTTACTGGAGCAGCAGATTACACAGCTAAAGGCGTTGAAATTAAGAATGATCTATTTTATTGCCATCTTTTGTCACTGGCAAAGTAGAGAAGAAAGTTTTGTATCCAATTGATATGGATACACAGAATTAAAACATGAAAGAAATATTGTCATTGTCTTAGGAATGGAGATATATTTAGACAAATTTTTTCATGCATTCTTTTGTTTAAATTTGTTGGTCAGCACACCCCTTCTGCTAAGAAATTGTAATCAAATATATTAGCTCTGAGAAAAGTTTGAGCCTTTTACTCATTGTCGTGCTTTGTCCTGGGACTTAGCAGCAGCCACATCGAGGCTTTTCTGGCTTTCATGAGACTGTTTGCCTGAAAGTGATGACTGTGCTTGATGGGTGAGCACTCACAATGTTTACTTTCCATGAAGGTTTTTACTGTGTGTTTGTTTCTTAGCAACAGCTTTATTGAAATATAATTCATCTACCATAAAATTCACTCTTTTAAATTGTACAAGTCAGTGGTTTTTAGTATATCCGTGGTTTGTGCAACATCACCAGTATCTAATTCCAGAACATTTTTTTCACCCCTGAAAGAAACCCTGTACCTGTTAGCTGTTGCTCCTCATTTCGCCCCCTTTCTCTAGCCCTTGGCGACAACTAATCTACTTTCTGTCTGTGTGGATTTGCCTAGTCTAGACATTTTATATAAATGGAGTGAGAAAATATGTGGCCTTTTGTGCCTGATTTCTTTCATTTAGCATAATGTTTTCAAGGTTCATCCATGGTATAGAGTAAATCAGTACTTGCTATTTGTTTTCTGTGTGTCTCAAGTCTTTGTTCATCTGTTCATTTTAATTCCTCTGTTGTTTATTTTACCATATATATTTTTTATTTTTTTAGTGCTTGTCCTAGAGATTATAATTAACATCTTTTAATAAACTAGTTTAAATTAATATATCAACTAAATTTCAGTGCTTTATAAACACTATTTTTCTGTATACCTCCATTCCCTCCTTCCTCTTTTGTGCTAATATTGTCATACAAAGTACATCTTTATACATTTAATGCTCATTACTTTATGCAGTTGTCTTTTAAATCCCATAGGAGAAAAAAGAATTACAAACAAAAACCACATTTTTACTGTCTTTTATATTTACCTACGTAGTTATGTTTATCAGTGTTCTTTATTTTGTCGTGTGGATTCAAGTTAACTGTCTAGTGTCCTGTCATTTCAGCCTGAAGGGACTCCCTTTCATATTTCTTGTAGGCTAGGTCTGCTAGTGACGGATTCTCTTGGAATTATTTGGAAGTGTCTTTATTTCTCTTTTCATGTTTGAAAGTTAGCTTTGCTGGATATGGAATTCTTGATTGACAGTCCTTTTCTTTGAGCACTTTGAATGTCATTCCACTGCTGTTAATTTTATTGAGGAACTGTTGTACAACTTTAATTGCATCTCTCTTGCTGCTTTCAAGATTCTCTCTTTGTCTTCCCACAGTTTGGTTATGTGTCTAGGAGTGAGTCTCTTTGAGTTTATCCCACTAGTAGTTTCTTGAGCTTCTTGTATATGTAGATTAATTTTTTTTCATGAAATTTGGGAAGTTTTCAGCCTTTATAGTTGCAATTTTTTTTCTGCCATTTTCTCTCCTTTTTTCCTTCTGGGATTCCCATTATGTACATGTTCGTGCACTTGATGGTGTCCCAAAGGGATCTAAGACTGTTCATGTTTCTTCACTCTGTTTTCTTCCTCTTCCTCAAACTTGGTAATCTCAATTTATCTCTCCTCAATTTGTTGATTTTTTTCTTCTGCCTGCTCAGATCTGCAGTTGAGCACCTCAAGTGAATTTTTCATTTCAGTAATTATGCTTCTCAGCTCTAGAATTTCTATTTGGTTCCATTTTATAACTTGTATCTCTTTACTGATAATATGTATTCGTTGAGACATCGTTCTTCTGTTTTCCTTTAGCTCTTTGTCCATGATTTCCTTTAGCTTCTTATCCAGCACTGGGTTACTGGGTTTCTTATCCATATTTAAGGCAGTTGATTTAAAGTCTTTGTCTAGTAAGTCCAATGTCTGTGCTTCCTTAGGGACAGTTTCTGTTATTTCTTCCTGAAAATAGACCATACTTTCTTTCTTCTTTGCATGCTTCATAATTTTTTGTTGAAAACTAGACATCTTATTATTGTAATGTGGTAAGTCTGGATATCAGGTTTGCCTCCCTCTCCTAGGTTTGTTATTGTTGCCTGCGATAGTTGTTGTTTGTTTAGTAACTGTCTTAGTCATCTAGTGCTGCTATAACAGAAGTACCACAAGTGGATGGCTTTAACAAAGAGGAATTAATTTTCTCACAGTCTAGTAGGCTAGAAGTCCAAATTCAGGGCGTCAGCTCCAGGGGAAGGCTTTCTGTCTCTGTCAGCTCTGGAGAAATGTCCTTGTCATCAATCTTCCCCTGGACTAGAAGCTTCTCTGCATAGGAACCCTGGGTCCAAAGGATGTGCTCTGCTCCCAGCACTGCTTTCTTGGTGGTATGAGGTCCCCAACTCCCTGCTTGCTTCCCTTTCCTTTTATCTCTTGTAAGATAAAAGGTGGTGCAGGCCACACCCCAGGGAAACTCCCTTTACATTGGACCAGGGATGTGACTTTAGTAACGGTATTACAATCTCACTCTAATCCTCTGTAACGTAAAATTACAATCACAAAATGGAGGACAACCACACAATACTGTGAATCATGGCCCAGCCAAATTGATACACACATTTTTTGGCAGACATAATTCAGTCCATGACAGTGACTTTGCTGAGTTAATTCTGTACGGTTTGTATTCTTTGTCGTATGTGGCCACTGAAGTCTCTGCTTGACTAGCTTAATAGCTAACGATTAGACAGAGATTTTCTTAATGCTTTGAACCTGTAAATCTCCCAGTCTGTGCCAGTGGGCTCTATGAGCATGTTGGGGTATGCCTTTAGTGCTCTGGCAGGCAGTTTACAACTCTTAGTCTTCACTTACTGCTTGCACAGAGCCTTATGCAGCTGGAAGTGAGACCTTGGTGCCTTTCCAGGTCTCTCCTGTGTATATGCACAGCTTTGCATACATCTGTGACTTTCTAGATTCCCAAGAATATGTCAGGGTTTTTCAAAGCCCCCTATGGACATCTCATTCCATAGTGTTTCTTGTAAGTTTTTTGGTCGGCCTCTTGTTAGCCCCAACTGTTATCACTGCCTCAGGCAACTGCGATGTTAAACAATTGCCATTGATTGTTTTTGGCAAATATCCTAGGATAGGATTGTTCACACAGAAGGGGCTCTGAGTCAATTCAGATAAAGAAGAACTATGAGGATAGAGCTTTTTAGTGAGCTGCCAGACAGGTCAGTTAGTGATCATTCCCTGGGAATAGGGCTTTTGGAAGCTCCAAATCCATTTTGCTCCGTCCAGTGGCTGTTAGATTGATGGTTTTCCCAGCTACCATAGTTGCAAGGCTGTTGATTTTCAGGGTTATCGTTGAGATGGGGGGAAGGGAGATAGAATTAGGGCAAGTTAAAATGACCCACAGCTTGTTACTGTTACGGAAATTCAGCCTTTTTCCTTTTTTCCAATAAACACTCCTTGGATTGCTGCAAGGCTTCCTTAATTTCCAGAGCAAAAGATTAAAAAAAAAAATTATTTAAGAAGAAAGAGAGTTTATCTTTTAAAACTGAAGGAAACTAGGTTTCTGAATAATCTTGGATTTTCGTGCTTATGGTCTCATGATGGTGAATTTCTTGAAGTGACCATTTAAAGTTACCTGAATCACCATTTAGGAAAGGCAGGAAGCTGTTGTTTATCACACAAGGTTATCATCAGTACCGAATTCCGTCTTCCTTAGTGTGTTGTTGACACTTGAGCTTGTAGTATATTTGTAATGAACTGACTTGAATGCCTGATTGCTGTGGCTGATGGTCTTGGTTTGTTCAATTGCCACTCTTGGTGCAGTGCAGCGGCTCAGTATATATTGCCTGATGAACTGAGTTCTAAGAAACAGCAGAGAAATGGAATAAGCATAATTTTCTAGCTTATGGTATATTTGTCATTAATGTACTTTGTACAGAATGAACTTGAAAGTGGAAAGAAGGCTGCTTTGCAAGAAAAGGAGGAGGTACATAAACGTAAGCCTGAGCAAGCACAGCCTCCTTACCAGAAGGAGGAAGCGTCCCTGTCTCTGCAGCTCCAGGAGAAGGAGCACCACATTCAGCAGGTATGTGCAAATGTGCTTTTTCTTCATTGCTTTTGAAGATGCAGATGTGTCTTATACCATCTTTAGAAGAGGTCCCAGTATATATCTTTCAGAGTTGTCAGTATTACCGGCCTTTGCCAAAGATGTAGCAGTTGTACTGCCTTCTTTCTCTGACTCGATCATCTTCCGGGGTCAGTGGAGTCAAACTTATAAATAAAGTCATCAGAGTTTTAGTTTGCTTGTGAGTGAGAATCAGGCCCTTTGCTGATCAGCAGGTATAGGATTTTCTCCTTTAACAGCCTCCCATCCCCACCGTACAGATGCCTCAGGATGCTGAGGCCCTAGAGAGGGTCCGTGAATTGGCCAAAAGTCCACGGCTGCCGAGTGTCAGAGCCAGGTGTGTCTGGGTTTAAACATTGCACTGGGTGTGTCCAACCTATTTCGATAGGCTATAAAAATTATAATTCCAATGGTCAGGGAAGTGTGTGTCTGCGGTGGTCAGTGATCAGCATCAGGTCAAAAGGCATACTTCCTGCTGCAGAAGCCTCTCCTGCCCTGGAAGCCAGGCTGGGCACCAATCAAGGCCACTTTCAGGTGGGAGAATGGAGGGGAGCTATGGAGCGAGTGGAAAGGGGTGCCAGGGCTGAGAGAGTTAGAGACCGTGCTACCCTAACCTGGTGGGGATTTCACAAGGGAGAGTGGGTCTCTCCTGGTGTTTCTCAAATTTTTTCTTCAAAGTACCAGGCATTTCTGCTATGAGACAGTATACAAACTCCTGACAAACCTCTTATTCTGTAAAATCACACACTTAAAATAATGTGGGTCATGGGCAAAATAAGGTTAAATGTGTACTGTTCAAAACCTATGCAGCTTTATAACTCAGATATCAACAATAACAGCAACAATCCCAATAGAGGTATTAGCACAGTTAAAAAGAAACATTAAATTCTAAAATAAATATAGGTATTTACCTTTAAAGGGGAGGGGGATGACAGCTTGATAGAAGGAGGTGTAAGAATGGGTGACCCTTAAGGGGAAAGGAGCAAACTGCACAAAAATGGGGCAAGGCCCACGGTTGACACTTGGAGATTGAGCCTTGTGAAAACGGTGCCCACCCCAGAGGACCTACTTGGGGAGTGGGTCTTGGACCTGAAGCTCTTCCTACTTCCACTGAGTTCAGAAAGCTGAGCCTTTCTTGGCTTTTATCTAATTGCCCAGAGCACAAATGTGCAGGAGTGAACTCTTTCTTCCCTAGGAGCCCCATGGGAAGCCCTGACATCATTCTCATTTGCCAGAACCTGCTATGTGCCCTGTGGCCAGGTGGGGTCCCTAACCACAGAGAAGAATGAGCACTTGTTTAGGCAAACCAGGCTCTTCAAATAAACTCTTTCTTAGTTTGAAATAATCATACAAGCCCCATTACAATGTACACGTTCAATTAAAATAATATGAAATAAGTCACATGGCCCACCATCCTCATTGAGTATGGTGAAAGACCCCTGAGCGTCACTTTTTGATCTCATATTCCTCCTTAACCCTGACAGAGTTTAAGTTTTTAACGCACATGGAAGAGTTTGAGGTTAGGGAGTTGATTAAATTTTTTCCCATGTGGATTAACCAAGACCCCTGTATTGAGTCCATCCTCTGCAGCTCTCAGTGCTCACTTGGTCCATGGGTCATGGGTCAGGCTTTCATATATGCCGGAGTGCTGTCTGGCCCCTCTCTTACGGTCCTTTGTTCGGTTTGTCTGTCCCTGTTCAAATGCCATGCAGTCTAAATGGCCGTAAGTCTTGATGTTTTGTGCTGAAGTTGCCCATCCTTGTTTTTCATAAGTGTTTTTGCAATTGCTGGCCCTTTGCTCTTTTATGTAAGTGTTAGGAAAAAGTGTTAGGAACACCTTGTTATATTCCTCAAAAATCCCTGCTGATATTTTCGATGAAATTGCATCGGATCTATAGATTCCTTTGGGGGGAACTAACATCTTTACAATATTGAGGCATTCTAGCTAAGATTTTGAAATCTCTCTCTCTTTTTTAAGTCTTTGTTAATTTCTGTTAAAGTTTTATGATTTTCTTTACAGCAATTGTACATACCTTTTTTTAGATTTTTATTTAGGTACTTGACATTTTTACTTTCTATGGAATTGTACTTTCAAGCTTACTGTTATTGGAATATAGAAGTGCAGCTGGCTTTTGTGTGTTGGCCTTAATGGGAATGCTTTCAAAACTTTACTGTTAAGAAATACTGAGAAAATTATAGTTTTTTGTTTTTTTTTTCAGGTTAAGGAAGCTTCCTTCTGTGACTTATTTGTGAGGGATTATTACCATGAATAAATAGAAAATTTTATTTGCTTTTTCTTCGTTTACTGAGATTAATATTGTTTTTCTCATTTAATCTGTTGATGTGGTGAATCACATTGATTTTTCTAATATTAAAGCAACCTTATGTCTTTGTGATAAAACCAGTTTGGACATGCTTTTCATGTATTGCTAGATTTGATTTGGTATTATTTTATTTAAAACGTTGCATCTGTATTTTTCAGTGTGAATGACCTGTAATTTCCTTTTTAACGGTCCAGACTCATAAAAGAAACGAGTATCCTCACCCTCATTTTGTTTGCATTCTACGGAAGAATTTGTGTAATGTCTATTCCTTGAATGTTTAGCAGAAACATTCAAGGTGAAAGCTGTCTGGGCTTTAAGTTTTCTTTGTGGGAAGATTTTAAAGTACAAATTGAGTTTTTTAAATGTTAATAGGACTATTTATGTTTTCTATTTTTTCACTCAGTTTTGCTGTTTATTTTGCTTTTTTTCTTGATCAGTTTTGCTAGAGGTTTCACCTTCCCACCCCTCCCCCCACTGCAATTACCAAGTTTTAACATTTTGGTCCATGCTACAGTATTTTTGTTTAATATCTTTTTTATTTCTTTCCTTTTATCTTTTCTGGGTTTATTCTGCTCTCCTTTAACTTTTAAAATTGGATGCTTAGCTGTTTAATTTTAGACATGTATTTTTTAAAGTATATGCACTTAATACTATAAATTGCCCTTTAAGTAATGCTTTAGATGAAGTGTTCATATTTTCATCATTAATTTTTTTTATCCCATGTGTGTTTCAGAAATATATTTTTTCAAATTTGAGTTTTTTCTTTAAATACTGTTTCATTAGTTTCTAATCTCGTTGATTGTGGTCGGAGAATGTATTCTGTCTGATACTGAGTTTTTGAATTTTCATGGTCAGTGTTCCTAAATGTTCTGTGTGTGTATGAAACACAATAGGGCTTTCTCCAGTTACTAAGTATGACGCTATATCTATGTACATTCTCTCACACTTGTTACTTGTGCTGTTCAAATCTTTAACATTCTTATTGTCTCTCTTCTTTAAATCTACCTGCTTTATTAGTTACTGGGGGTAGGGGTTAAGATCTAGCACTACAACATTGGATTCGTCAATTTGTCTTTTTAGCTCTGTCATTTTTTATTCCATTTATCTCAAAGCTATCCATTCCGTGCATTCAACTCTTATGATTATCATACTCTCCTGGTGAGGTAAACCTATTGTCATTATGTGCTCCCCCCAAGTCTTTGAATGAAGGGAAGTCCATCCCAGTGTAATGTCTAAGTGCACTGTGGCTTCTCCTTTTTGAGCCCATCATTCTTGGTCTAGATACTCTTGAGTTTCTTCTCAATGATGTTGAACTAGAGGCCTCCAGCATATGAAGCTTGTAGGCAGTTGTGGCCGGGGAGAGGCACCCCTACCAAGTGCATACGTGGTGATGCTTGGTCATCTTCTGTGAGGATGAGGCCTGTGTTCATATCAGTAAATGTAACCAATTTAGAGAAATCTGCCTCTGGTGAGTAGATCAAGGGAGAGACACTTGAATTATGGGGCTGAGGTTGCTCTCTTGCTTGGAAGACATGTTTGTCACTCTAAGCTACATGATGTTACCACCAGGGCTGGTGGCTGCTGCCTGGTGAAGTCCTAGGGACCCCATGGTGGCAGGTGACACCAGGGCAGTTGATGTCACCTGCCCACCTGGCCCACACTGTGAAGACTCCCAAGGTGATTGGCTTATTTTTGTTTTCAGAGAGAAATATATAAGAAGGGTGTTTGCTTGTCTGGCAGCTAGTTTTTATTCTAAATGACCAGATTTAGGGATTTAATTTTAAGTTATTATTTGTGAGAATAATCTCTAGTGAACATTCTCTTCTCCTCCCCCTCAGTGTCAAGGCTGGAATGGAGTTATTTATGTGTTCTCTTTTTGGTAGGTGATGAATAATGGAGGAAAAACCATATTAAAAACTTTCACCTTTAATCACCACCTTATTAATCTTTCACTATATTTTTGTTGAATGTAATCCTGAAAGTTCCTTACAGCAATTTATTTATATTGTTTTAACTAACGCTCAAATTTTTTTTCTCAATAGCTGAAAGACCAAATTACATCCTTAAGTAATGAGATTGAAGAGTGTCATTCTGAACTTGAGAAACTACAGCAAAGACGGGAACGAGAAAACCAGGAAGGAACGAATCTCATATCTATGTTGAAGTCCGATATTGATTTATCTCACAGTGAAAGGTCAGTGCCTCCATGCCTCGTCACCAGTGGCGCCATCACTGTGGCCACGTGGCTGGCTTTCAGCGTCTGCTGGGCAGTGCGTATGCAGTTTTGGTTTTTCTACTCCACTCACTCCTGGGCCTTTTATCACATTACACCCTCAGGGTGCACTTCAGTGTCTGCTAGGGCAGAGACCCCTGTGTCCATGTTATTCTTCGTATTCAAAGAACTGTTTCAAACATAGGAAAACGGCACTGAATAATGTAACCAAGACCTATGTACTTAACCACCTAACTGCCTAATGTTAACATTTTGCCATATTAAAAAACAACAAAAACTTTATCCTCTTGCTGAAGCACTTCTGTTTCCATTGCAGTCCCACTCACTTCCTACCCTCCCCAGAGGCTGATCTACCAACTTTATTGATGTCTAGTAGTAGTTGCATAATGTGACTTCATCCTCACTACATATATGTGAATCTAGTAACATCTGTTTTAAAAGTCCGTTTTGTCTGGTATTAGTATAACCACTCCCACTTTCTTGTGGTTGTTCTTTGCGTGATATTTCTTTTGTCATCCATTTACTTTCAGTCTGTTTGTATCTTTGAATCTGAAGTGTGCCTCACTGGATCTTTTTAGTTGGACCTTTTTTTTTTTATCCTGTCTGAGAACCTCTGCTTTTTGAATGGATTGGTTAATCTGTTCACATTTGTTTTTATTGATATAGTCGAATTATGCCTAAAATTTTACTTTGTTTTCTATGTGTCTCATGTATTTTTTGTTTCCATTCATCCTTACTGCTTTCTTTTACATTAAATGAATATTTTCTAATGTAGCCTTTGAAATTCTTATGATTTTTTTCCACTGAGTTTCTTGGATTTTTGTTTGTCTTTTGGTGTTTGCGTTGGGACCCACCATGTGTGTCTGAACTTGTCAGAATCAACTTCGGATTTATATTAGCTTAATTCCAGTGATATATAGAAATGTTCAGCTCTTTCTCCCCTTTCTGTGGTATCATTGTTATATGTTTTTTATCTGTTAATGTTACAAACCCAATAATACATTGCTGTACTTATTACTTTACTAACTGTACTCATTTCTTAGCCTAATACAGCTTCATTCAACCTATCTTCTCTGTGATGTTATTGGCAAGTATGTTACGTGATATTATATTTCTATGTAATAGGCTCAACAGTACGTTATATGTACATAATTTTATATAATTGCTTTTAAATCAATTTTGAAAGATACCTTGTGGGATATAGGATTCTTGGTTGATAGTTTTTTCTTGAGCACTTTGAGTATGTTGTTCCAGTGCATCTAACCTCCATTGTTTCCTCTGCGAAGTCAGCCGTTAATCTTACTGGATTTCCCTTGTAAAGGAGGAATCATTTTTCTCTTGCTTTTCTTTCAATACTTTCTCCTTGTTTTCGAGTTTCAGCATTTTTACTATGATGTGTCTGTTTGTGAACCTTTTTAAGATTATCCTATTTGGAGTTTATTGAGCTTCTTTGATGTGTAAGTTACTGTTTTTCAATAAATTTGCCAAGTTTTCAGCCGTTATTTCTTCGAATCCTTTTTATTTCTCTCTTCCCCCTCCTTCCAGTAGTCCCAGAGCTCTCATATGTTGGTGCACTTAATGGTATCACGCACTTTCTGATACTTTATTTTTCTTCAATTTTTTTCCTTTATGTTCTTTGGCTTGCATAAACTCTATTGTTCTACAGGTTTGCACATTTTTTTCTGCCAGCTCAAATCTACTATTAATTCTACTCTAGTGTTTTAATTTCCAACTCCAGAATTTCCATTTTTTTCCGTAACTTTATTTTTATTGATATTCTTCATTTAATGTGATATTGTCATCATACTTCTTTAATTACGGTTTCTGTTAGTTTTGGGACCATATTTATAATGGTATATTAATGTTTCTTTTAAATCTGATACCTGATCACTCTAAAAGGCAGTTTCTGTTGTCTCCTTTTATAAGTGTATGGGTGATATTTTTCTATTTCTTTGCATGTCTCATAATTTTCAGATGTAAACTGGGTGTTATAGATAATAAATTGCAGCAGCTCTGCATAGTGGTTCCTCCCTTCCTGGGACTTGCTATTGCTACTTGCTGTTTATTTTTAGTGACTGCCTAGATTATTTTAGTGAATTCAATCTCCTCCTGCCTGCCCCCCCCCCATCTCCCCCTCACTCCATCCAAGTGTTAAGACTCTGATATAGTTCCTCAGGGAAGTGCAGCTTTAGGTATTCACCCAGTTACCTTGCAATGACAGTGGTAGTTGGTCAGGCTCTCCTCCTCCCTTTCCTTGACCACACCTAGCTGTTAAGATGCACTAATTTCCAGATGATTGCTCTATTGTTTTCAGTAATCTCCTGTGGCATAAATTGCACTACAAAGTAACCTAATCAAATTATGACTGCTTTGAAGGAATAGCTTCAAACATCAGCGTTTGATATTTGTCCTGACCCCAGGAAGGCTTTCTCCAGCTATTTTATTCCCTGGTTCTCTCCTGCAAACTATTGGTCTACAGTCTCCACTTTGTCTTCACTAAGTCCACAAATCTCCTATTTGTCTTTCACCACAACCTCCACTGTTTTTGAGAGTGCCCTTTGGCTGGAACTTTTCCAGGCTCAGTTGCAAATAAAGTCACTTCTTTTGGGAAGAGATTTGGAGCTACCAGTTTTTCAGCTTACTTCCCACACTGCCCATCAGGGAGAATCTCAGAGCCGGGGCAGACTTCTGAATATCAGCCCCATCTAAGAGCTGAGCACTCAGTGGAGGGAGGGAAGTATTCTGGGGTCCTCTGGCTTGCCTCTCCTCATGATCTGGGTGAGGACAGTCAAGACCCTAGTACTCTCAGTGTGCTGTGCCTGAGGTAGAACCCCTGCTCCTTGAGCCCCCACCTCTTCGATGCATCTGCCTGGGACTTAGCCTCACAATAGGCCGGGGTGGGGTGGGGAGGGATGGATGAGAAATGTTGGCTTCCTGCTTCTCTCCCGGAGAAAGCTCTCCAGCCAGGAACTGAAAAGAAAGGAGGCCATGTATTTGGCTGCAGCTTGGAGAGGAGTCTCCTTTCACTGAGCTGGAAGGGGAAGGGAGGGAGTGGTGTTGGTTCAAATACCACAGTGTCTTACCTTTGCTGTTGAATTTTTGTAGGTGTTCTTGAACAGGTGTTTCTTCATCTGCTTCTGGCCTTATGACCATTTCCAGAGGCTTTAAATGGCTGGGGTTTTTTGTTATCATTCTTCCCCATTTCCTGGTGAGCGGGTCTGCGGGATCCCTTGTGCTGTTGTGCTGAAGGTTGTCTCCCTGTGTGTTTAGAGCACGCACGCGTGGCCAGCGTCTCCTGCAGTGTCACCTGCCTGTGCTGTGTGTCTGCAGCCAGCACTCGCTTTGATTATGTTGTCTCCTGAATCTCTGTATCCGTCCTGCCCAGGAACGCACTCCAGGATGCCCTCAGAAGGCTGCTGAGCTTGTTTGGAGAGACGGTGAGGGCTGCGGTTGCCATCAAGAGTCAGATCAGTGAGCGTGTGGGGCTGTGTCTGGACGATGTGGGGGCCACTGGTACAGAGAGCCCGCCCAAAGTGTGGCCAAGCGTGGAGGCCCTGTGTGCAGGTGAGCACACAGGTGAGCATGCAGGTGAGCACCTGGCGCCTTCTCCTCTTTACTTCTCCTGATTGTCTGAGTGGCTCTGTTGAGAGTACACCGTGGAATGAAGGTTGCCTAATGTGATTAGTCCTTTGCTTTTCTCAAAGGGCACAGTGTGTGCGTGATGTAGGAACGCTTTTTTCCTAGGTGAGCATTGTCTGGGCTTCCAAGAAGGGCCCTGGAGAGCTAGGGCTGTTGGGTGCCCGTGGGCCTTGTGGGGACCTGTGCCTATAGCCTTCAGGCCCTTTTAGAGTGGTGCAGACCAACTGAGAAGCAGGAGCTGCTGGGACTCCTCCCTGTGGGTGTGGGCTGGGGTGCTATGGGTGGCCTTGGGAGGGCTGTTGGTGGGAGAAGGTTGTTGCTGGGGACCGTCCAGGGGCTGGCCTGGGACTCAGCATTGTGGCCATGACATGAACTATTGTCTCCTTGTCTCCCTCTGCTGACCATGCTGGAGGAGACCATCCTTCAAGGACATCCAAGGTCTGGGCATGGTGGAGCCTTCCCAGCTCCTATACAGCGTTGCTTCCTGTTCCTACAGCGGGCAATTATTCTTAGATTTTCTCTGCTCTAATTAACATGGTTTGCTCATCGTCTTAAAGCTGTTTTGGGAGGTTGGCTTGCTCACTGTGCAGCGTGTGGAGGTTTCTGGATCTGGTCATTCTGCAGCCCCCACACTGGATGAGGCCCTGCCTGGGTTCAGCATAGCTCCACTAGAGCCTGACGGGACGCTGCTTGAGTCTGCGGAGGTATCTGTTGTGGCTGAGATCAGCAGTCATGTGTGCGAGAGCTTCTTTATGAGCCCAGAGGCCACACTGGAGTATGAGCAGCCGATCAGGAAGGTCTACCAGAGCCTCAGAGTGGCTGTGAACAGTCTCCTGGAGATGGCCCTGGACTCCAGCAGACAGGTAAGGTGCTGTGTGGAGGGGCCTCCCTACACAGTCTCACTGGAACGTGGGTGAGTCTGCCCTCAGAAGGGGTTGCAGACAAGGTGCAGGCTGTGTTGGCATCGTGCGGGCAAGGTGGAGGGTGATGGCTGGGCTCCATGCTGGAGGCCTCCAAGGGAGAGTTCCCACTCTCTGGAACTTGCTTCCCTTCTGCCCCTCCACCGCTGGCATCTGGAGGCAGAGACCCTGCGCTGAGGTTTCCAGGGTGCTTGTTGGCCTTCATAGCTGACACTGTGCTTACGCACGTTTTCCTTCAGGAGGAATCTTCTGAACCAGAATTCTTGAGGAGGTGGACTTGCTACCAATGACAGACAAACCTCTATTTAAGTTAGGTAATACATAAACCAGCTGGATGCTCTCTTGCAATTTCACGTTGAGCGTCTTTACCTTTAGAAATTTCACTAAGGGAATTGATTTTGTTAACCTTTCTGGAACATTGTAGACATTTAGAAAAGAAGTTGAGTGAGAATTTATGCAGAGCAATCAAGTAAGCAAGAGAACCTTTTCTCCTGAGTCAGCCCAGTTAGAAGTAGATGTTTTTACATGAAGTGTTGTCTGGGTCTGCAGAAACAGTTGATGGGTTTTCTCTCCTCAGTGGGGTCAGTGGAGTCCGCTGTGGGTTATGGTTTTGAAATTGAAGTTTCTTTCTCTTGTTTCCTCCCACTGCCTTTTCTGCACCCCCCGCCTACCCCATTCTCTCCTCAGAACTGGGCATCCACAGTACCCAGATGCTGTAATGTCATTACACTGAGGGGTCCCTAGGCCCTGTGTGGCCCAGGGGCTGAGTGAGGGCAGACTTGTCCTGGATGTGCGCTGCTGTCAGCGTGCTCTGTTCATGTAAACTGTCCCGTGGAGCATGAGCCCCCTGGGGAGGTGCCCGCACAGGTGTGGGGAATGTGGGGGGATGTAGTGTATGCTAAGAGAGAGGACTGCAGAGGGGGTACAGGGAGTGTGAGGTGTGCCGGGGAGAGGGCCACTGAGGGGACGTGGGGGGGCCAGGGGAGAGGGCTGCAGCGGGAGTGTCGGGGGGCCAGGGGAGAGGCTGCAAAGGGGGCATGGGGGTACCAGCAGAGAGGGCCACAGAGGGGAGTGGAGGCCGGTGTGAGGGCTGAGTTCAGAGAGGCAGCCACTCCTTGCTGGCTTGTGTCTCTGGCTCATGCTCATGGGGAGTAGTCTTGGCTGCAGGAAGGGCAGGCCAGCAGTCAGGTAGGGGGCGTACTGGTAGCCTATGGGGAGGGTAGGGAGAGAAGTGGCTTCTGGGGCTGTTTCAAAGGTAGAAACAACATGGTTTCCTTGGAAGCTGGGCCTGGACTGTCCTGATCCACGAGGAGGCTGAGGGAGACCCTGGCTCTGGGACTGAGTTCCTGTCAGTAGTTGAGCAAAGAGTTGGAGAGGGAGTTGCATGGATGTGCTTGCCTAGTGGGCGTGGAGGCCGCAGGAGTGGGGCCCAGGACACATGGAGGTGGGAGCAGGGCTGCCGTTGGGCTAAGATGTGAGACGTTGCTGGCGGCACACGTTGGAGAGGGAGCATCTCTGTGCTGTGGCAAGGTGCCCTTGGTCCCCACTGGCCCTGTGTGATGTGGGTGATTAAGACCAATGTCCCATCCCCCATCCCCAGTGTGTCTCTGCCCTGTGGCCTGGTTCTCTGGTGGACAGTTTATGTGTCATATTTGTTCTTTGAAATGTTTTATGTGTATCTTTGTGCAATTTTTCTTTGAAAATTTGTTGAATGAGCAAGTTTAATTATTTAGCAATTGACATAATACATGCATACCTCAGAGATATTGCGGGGTTGGTTCCAGACCACTGCAATAAAGCAAGTCACATGAATTTTTTGGCTTCCCAATGCATATAAAAGTTATGTTTACACTATACCGTAGTCTGTTAAGTGTGCAATAGCATTATGTCTTAAAAAACTGCACATTCCTTAATTAAAAAATACTTTATTCCTAAAAAAAAAAAAAAAATGCTAACCATCATCTGAGCCTTCAGCGAGATATTTTTGCTGGTGGCAAGTCTTGCCTCGATGTTGATGGCTGCTGACTGATCAGGGTGGTGGTTACTGAAGGCTGGGGTGGCTGTGGCAATTTCTTAAAATAAGACAGCAATGAAGTTTGCCACATTGATTGACTCTTCCTTTTGTGAAAGATTTCTTTTTAGCAAGTGATGTTATCTGAGAGTATTTTACACACAGTAGAACTTCTTTCAAAACTGGAGTCAATCCTCTCAAACCTTGCTGTTGCTTTATCCACTGAGTTTACATAATATTTTAAATCCTTTGTTGTCGTTTCAACAATATGCACAGCATCTTCACCAGGAGTAGATTCCACCTCAAGAAACCACTTTGCTCATCCATAAAAAGCAGCTCCTCATCCATTAAAGTTTTATCGTGAGATGGCAGCAATTCAGTCACATCTTCAGGCTCCACCTCTAATTCTAGTTCTCTTGCTGTTTCCACCACATGTGCAGTTACTTCCTCCACTGAAGCCTTGAACCCCTCAAAGTCATCCATGAGGGTTGGAATCAGCTTCTTCCAAACTCCTGTTAATGTTGATGTTTGACATCCTCCCATGAATCACGAATGATCTTCGTGGCATCTAGAATGGTGAATCCTTTCCAGAAAGTTTCCAGATCCATCAGAGGAATCACTATCTATGGCACCTATAGCCTTATGAAATGTACTTCTTCAATAATAAGACTTGAAAGTAGAAATTAGTCCTTGATCCATGGGTCTGCAGAATGGATATTGTGTTAACAGGCATGAAAACAACATTAATCTCCTTGTACATCTCCATCAGAGCTCTTGGGTGACCAGGTGCATTGTCAGTGAGCAGTAGTATTTTGAAAGGAATCTTTTCTTCTGAGCAATAGGTCTCAACAGTGGGCTTAAAATTTTCAGTAAACCGTTTTGTAATCAGATATGCCGTCATCCAGGCTTTGTTGTTTCATTTATGGAGCACAGGCAGAGTAGACGTGGCATAATTCTTAAGGGCCCTAGGATTTTCTGAGTGGTAAGTGAACATTTGTTTCAACTTAAAGTCACCAGCTGTATTAGTGCCTAACAAGAGAGTCAGCCTGTCCTCTGAAGCCTTGAAGCAGGCATTGACGTCTGCTCTTGAGCTGCCACAGTCCCGTGGCGTCGTCCTCCGATCTACAGCTGTTCCGTCTGCACTGAAAACCCACGGTCTAGCGTAGCCGTCTTCCCCGTTACCCCGGTGAGCCCCTCTGGGTGACTCGCCGCAGCTGCTGCCTCAGCGCTTGCTGCTCCATCGTCCGCCGTCTAGCGTAGCCGTCTTCCCGTTACCCCGGTGAGCCCCTCTGGATGACTTGCCGCAGCTGCTGCCTCAGCGCTTGCTGCTCCATCGTCCGCCGTCTAGCGTAGCCGTCTTCCCCGTTGTCTCGGTGAGCCCCTCTGGGTGACTCGCCGCAGCTGCTGCCTCAGTGCTTGCTGCTCCATCGTCCGCCGTCTAGCGTAGCCGTCTTCCCCGTTGTCTCGGTGAGCCCCTCTGGGTGACTCGCCGCAGCTGCTGCCTCAGTGCTTGCTGCTCCATCGTCCGCCGTCTAGCGTAGCCGTCTTCCCCGTTGTCTCGGTGAGCCCCTCTGGGTGACTCGCCGCAGCTGCTGCCTCAGCGCTTGCTGCTCCATCGTCCGCCGTCTAGCGTAGCCGTCTTCCCCGTTGTCTCGGTGAGCCCCTCTGGGTGACTCGCCGCAGCTGCTGCCTCAGCGCTTGCTGCTCCATCGTCCGCCGTCTAGCGTAGCCGTCTTCCCCGTTGTCTCGGTGAGCCCTTCTGGGTGACTCGCCGCAGCTGCTGCCTCAGTGCTTGCTGCTTCACTTTACGCTTCCGTGTTACGGGGGCAGCTTCTTTCCTCAAACCTCGTGAACCAGCTGTGCAGCCTTCAGATTTCTGCAGCTTCCTCCCCCCTCTCCGCCTTCATAGAACTGAGGAGAGTTAAGGTCTTGTTCTGGATTAGGCTTCGATTTAAGAAAATATCCTGGCTGATTTGATCTCCTACCCAGACCACTAAAACTTTCTCCATAGCAGCAATGAGGCTGTTCCGCTTCCTTATCGTGCATATGTTCACTGGAGTAGCACTTTTAATTTCCTTCAAGAACTTTTCCTTTGTATTCACAACTTGGCTAACTGTTTGGTGCAAGAGGCCGAGCTTTCGGCCTGTCTCAGCTTTCAACATGCCTTCCTCAGTAAGTTAATCATTTCCAGCTTTTGATTTAAAAGGAGAGACGTGAGACTCTTCCTTTCATTTGAACACTTAGAGGCCATTGTAGGGTTGTTAATTGGCCTAATTTCAATATTGTCGCGTCTCAGGGAATAGAGAGGCTCCAGGAGAGGGAGAGAGAGATGGGGGAACAGCCGGTAGGTGGAGCTGTCAAAACACACACATTTATCGACTAAGTTCGCCATCTTTTATGGGTGTGGTTCATGGCACCCCAAAACAATTACAATAGTAACACCAAAGTTCATTGATCACAGCTCACCATAACAGATATAATGATAGTAAAAAAAATTGAAATTTTGCAAGAATTATGAAAATGTGACACAGAGACATGAAGTGAGCACATGCTATTGGAAAAATGGCGCTGAGAGGCTTGCTCAACCAGGGTTGCCACAAACCTTCAATCTGTTAAAAGCACAGTGTCTGCAAAGCGTAGTAAAGCGACGAAGTGTGATAAAACAAGGTACGTTGTGTGTTGAGTGTTGAAATGATTGCTTCTTGTGGAATATTTACGATGTCACTAGAATTCTGCCCACGTGTGGTGTTGATGTAAGCTTTGGCTATTTTCAGTGTGCAGTTCTGATTTTCAAATGTGTTTTAACAGCTGGAGGAAGCACACCAAATTCACGCTCGTTTTGAGAAAGAATTTAATTATAAAAATGAGGAGACTGCACAGGTCATTAGACAGCAGAAGGAGCTACTGGACTGCCTCAGTGAGGAGAGCTCTGCGACGGCCGCGCTCACCCGGGAGCTCCACCAGGCCCACGGTGAGCGAGCAAGCTGGGCTCCACTCCCATGGGGGCTGGGTTGCTAGATGGGGTGAGGTGCGGTGGGACGGGACACCTCAGGAGGGAGCTCTACCAGGCCCACGGTGAGCGGTGAGCAGGCGCAGGAGGGTGGGAGGACGGGCCACCTCAAGAGGGACGTGGGGCAGCACAGTTCTTCACTACAGACTAAAACCAGTGATGGCGGGGCACTCTGCGCCATGAGGCCCTCATCACCTGGATAGGAGATGCATGTGGGAGAAGCTCTGCATTTTGAGGGGCAGGCAGTTTCTCTGCCTGGGCAGCAGTGGGTTTCCAGAGCCTTCTGGAGCACAGCAGGATGGGACATCAGCCTACTTGGCTCAGAGCAGACATGGGGGGCCAGGGTTCTGTCAGGAGTTCATGCTTTTTTTTGTTTCTGTGCTTGCAGGGTCTGAGCTGGGTTGAGCCCAGATGTGTTCGGGTGGGGAGGGATGTGACCCAGGACCGAGGCGAGGTGCTGATCTGGTGGCCCAGCTCTCAGGGGGCCAGGCATCTCTTCCACTTCCCATTCCCCTCCCCAGCTGGTGTCTACCACGTGACAGCACAGGCCAGGCATGGCCCTTGGTACCTGCTGTTTTTTCTTGGCGGGCACCCACCTCACCTGGTCTCCTCTGCAGGCCTCATCGAGGGGTTCAAAGAAGAGAGGGCAGACCTGCAGGTGGCGCTGGACCAGAAGGAGCAGTCAGAGCAGTGCCTGGTCTTAGAGCTGGAGCACCTGAGCCAGCAGCTCCAGGCGGCCACCCAGGAGCAGGCACAGCTAAAGGAGGAGTGTGCTGCCCTGCAGAGCCAGAAGGAGGTGCTGGCTGCCGGCGCACAGGAGAGAGAAGCTGGTAAGAGATGCTGGCTGTAGAGCCCTGACCTTCCGGACTGTAGGGACATGGGCATCGGACTGTCCCTCTGCTTTGTGGACTCTGGACATTGTCGGATGGTGAACCTGTTCCAAAGCCCAGGAATCAGTGTGTGCACATGTGGGTGCCAGTGCTTGTGTGCATGCTTGTGGATGCCTGTGTGTGTGTGTGCGTGTGTGTGTGCACGCTGTGCATGCATGTGTGCGCTCGTGCATGTGTGTGGGCTGTGCATGCGTATGTGCGTGTATGCACGTGCGTGTCTGCACATGCATGTGTGTGTGTGCGCGTGCATGTATGTTGTGATTTTTTCCTTCCCCCGTGCCTCCACGTTGCCGTGTTCAGGTGCTGTCTGTCCTTCAGACAGTACTCACCCTTGAGGGCCTGGCCCAGCAGACGCTTAGCAAGCAGTTACGGACCGAGAGGACATGGGCTGTGCAGGATCTCTGCTGTTTGGCTGCGGAAGGGAGAGCTGACCTCTGCTTTCTGAGCATGGGATGAAGGGTTAATGCCTTCAGAGGAGCTCACAGCTCTAGGTAGATGTGGTGGCCCTTGGCTGGGTCCCTGCGCAGGTGCCTGGTTTGGCTTGCCCAGTGGTTGTAAAAATGGAAATAGTTACTGACGACATTTGAGTGTCAGGAGATCTGTCTTGGGAGCCCTGGGCCTGCATGCATGTGGCAGCTTCTCAGCCCTCGAGGTAGCCTCGACCCCGGGCCCACTCCACCCTCACCTGTCGGCCAGGCTGTGATGATAGCCCAGGGCACCAACTGAAGGCTGGTGCAGCATGTCCCAGTCCCCCCTACAATCTGCTACAGGGGTTCTCCAGGCCACCCCTCTATGTGGGGCCTGGTTCCACGAGGCCTTCTCTCCCCAGATGGTGGAACCCTGTGTTTCAGGGTCTACCTTTTTATCTTTGCTGCGTGTATTGTCATCACATAGCTGCCAGCTAGAAACAACTGCCTTAGGGGCTGCGGTCTGCCTGTTTCTTCCTTTGTCCCATTTAGCGGTCAGTGCCGAAGTTCTGGAACAGAAGCCTCAGTGACCTGAGCGCAGAGGGTGGCGGGCCGTGGGGATGCACGTATCTGCAAATTGTCTGATGCCAAACATTCCCCAGAGCCTTGCTACTGACGTTCTCCTTCCTCTAATTTCTGAACTTTTATATGCATGGTCATGTGTTCTTGTATGTTTACTTCTGTGAATGTTTGTGTATTTCGATTCATAGGTGTTCCTGTCACTGTAGCACAGAAGGATTCAGGTTTGTAAGATAAGCAAGTGATTTCCCTGTGATGTGTGCCCTTCCTGCTTGCCTCAGAGTTTGCTGCCATTGGACTGAAGAGGAAAGTTGTTCCGAGTGTCTGTGGCAGACCTTAATATCTTTAAATGTAATGATGCTTTGGTCTAAGGAGTCAGTGTTAACGTTCCACAGCTGTAGCCTCTGTGTGCTGTTTGCAGGCGATCATGTCTGCAGTAGCTTCTGCGAAGCTCTGAGGCTGAGTTCCCATCCAGCATGCCTCCTCACAGCTGGGCGTAGTCAACCCTGGGTCGTGTGCAGAGTCTCGGCGCCTTTGCTTGAGTGTGTATACCCATCAGTGTTTCCGGGGAGGTGACACTGTCTTTGAACAGTGGGCTCTATGCCAATGCAGCACCACTGTAAAGGCACTTACATGACTGTGATTCACACCCTGGGGGGTTGCAAATAATGTCGCTGTAGCTGCATGTTTCATGCTAATTTACTGTCATTAATTACTGGGTATTGGCATGAATATTTACAAAAAGTGTTGTTAGCAGTAGTGATAGTTTGTCATAAAAGATTGATGAAGAGTTTTATGAACCAAAACGAGTTTTGAGAGCTGCTGTTGTTAGGTGCTGTTGAGTTGGTTCCCGCTCATAGTGCCCCTATGTACAATAGAACGAAATACTGCCCGGTCCTTTACCATGCTCAAAATTGTTATTATGCTTAAGCCCATTGTTGCAGCCACTCTGACAATCCACCTCATTGAGGGTCTTCCTCTTTTCTGTTGACCCTCTACTTTACCAAGCATGATGTCCTTCTCCAAGGACTGATCCCTTCTGACAACATGTCCAAAGTATGTAAGACTCAGTCTTGACATCGTTGCTTCTAAGGAACATCCTGGTTGTACTGCTTCTAAGACAGATTTGTTCGTTCTTGTGGCAGTCCATGGTATATTCAATATTCTTCGCCAGCACCATAATTCAAAGGCATCAATTCTTCTCCCATCTTCCTTATTCATTGTCCAGCTTTCGCATGCATAAGATGTGATTGAAAATACCATGACTTGGGTCAGGCGCACCTTAGTCTTCAAGGTGACATCTTTGCTTTTCAACACTTTAAAGACATCTTTTGCAGATTTGCCCAACGCAGCGTGTCACTTGATTTTTTGACTGCCTCTTTCATGGGTGTTGATTGTGGACGCAAGTAAAATGAAATCCTTGACAACTTCAGTCTTTTCTCTGTTTATCATGGTGTTGCTTATTGGTCCAGTTGTGAGGACTTTTGTTTTCTTTATGTTGAGGCGTAATCCGTACTGAAGGCTGTGGTCTTTGATCTTCATCAGTAAGTGCTTCAAGTCCTCTTCACTTTCAGCAAGCAAGGTTGTGTTATCTGCCTAACACAGGTTGTTAATGAGTCTTCCTCCAATCATGATGCCTTTTTCTTCTTCATACAGTCCAGCCTCTCTATTTATCTGCTCAGCATACAGATTGAATAGACATGGCGAAAGATACAACCCTGATGCACACCTTTCCTGACTTTAAACCATGCAGTATCCCTTTGCTCTGTTTGAACAACTGCCTCTTGATCTACGTACAGGTTCCTCATGAGCACAATTAAGTGTTCTGGAATTCCCATTCTTTGCAGTGTTATCCATAATTTGTTATGACCTACACTGTTGAATGCCTTTGCAGAGTCAACAAAACACAGGTAAACATCTTTCTGGTATTCTCTGCTTTCAGCCAACAATGATATCCCTGGTTCCACATCCTCTTCTGAATCCGGCCTGAATTTCTGGCAGTTCCCTGTCAATATAGTGCTGGAGCCAATTTTGGATGATCTTCAGCAAAATTTTACTTGTGTGTGATATTAATAATATCGTTCGATAATTTCAGCATTCCATTGGATCACCTGTCTTGGGAACAGGCATAAATATGAATCTCTTCCACTCACTTGGCCGGGTAGCTGTCTTCCACATTTCTTGGCATAGACGAGTGAGCACCTCCAGCACTGTGTCCATTTGTTGAAACATCTCAGTTGGCATTCCATCAATTCCTGGAGTCTTGTGTTTTGCCAATGCCTTTAGCACTTTTAGCACAGCTTGGACATCTTCCTTCAGTACCATTCGTTCCTGATCATGTGCTACGTCGTGAAATGGTTGAACATCAACCAATTCTTTTTGGTATAATGACTCTGTGTATTCCTTCCATCTTCTTTTGATGCTTTCTGTGTCGTTTAATATTTTCTCCATAGAATCCTTCACTATTGCAACTCGAGTCTTGAAAATTTTCTTCAGTTCTTTGAGCTTGAGAAATGCCGAGCGTGTTCTTCCCTTTTGGTTTTCTATTTCCAGCTCTTTGCACATGTCACTATGATACTTTGTCTCCAAGCCGCCTTTTGAAATCTTCTGTTCAGCTCTTTTACTTCATCATTTCTTTCTTTTGCTTCAGCTGCTCGATTTTGAAGAGCAAGTTTCAGAGTCACTTCTTACATCCATTTTGGTCTTTCTTGTCTTTTTAATGACCTTTTGCTTTCTTCGTGGATGATGTCCTTGATGTCAATCCACAACTCGTCTGGTCTTCGGTCATCGGTGTTCAACACGTCAAATCTGTTCTTGAGATGGTCTCTAAATTCACGTGGCAATTACTCAAGGTTGTGCTTTGGCTCTCATGGACTTGTTCTAATTTTCTTCAGTTTCAACTTGAACTTGCATATGAGCAATTGATGGTCTGTTCCACAGTCGGCCCCTGGCCTTGTTCTGACTGATGATATTGAGCTTTTCCATTGTCTCTTTCCACAGATGTAGCAGATTTGATTCCTGTGTATTCCATCTGGCGAGGTCCACATGTTTAGTTGCCATTTATTTTAGTGTTAAAGGTATTTGCAATGAAGTCATTGGTCTTGGAAACTTCTATCATGTGATATCCGGCATTGTTGCTATCACCAAGACCATATTTTCCAACTACCGATACTCCTTTGTTTCCAACTTTTGCATTCCAATCACTAGTAATTATCAATGCATCCTGATTACATGTTTAATCAATTTCAGACTGCAGAAGTTGGTAAAAATCTTCAATTTCTTCATCTTTGGCCTTAGTGGTTGGTGTGTAAATCTGAATAATAGTCATATTAACTGGTCTTCTTTGTAGACATATGGGTATTGTCCAATCACTGACAGCGTTATACTTCAAGATAGGTCTTGAAATGTTCTTTTTGATGATGAATGCAACGCCATTCCTCTTCAAGTTGTCATTCCCAGCATAGTAGACCATATGTTGTCTGATTCAGAATGCCCAATACCAGTCCATTTCAGCTCACTAATGCCTAGGATATCAAAGTTTATGTGTTCTATTTCATTTTTGATGATTTTCAGTTTTCATAGGTTCATACTTTATACATTCTATGTTCTGATTATTCATGGATGTTTGCAGCTGTTTCTTCTCATTTTGAGTCTTGTCCCATCAGAAAATGAAGGTCCCAAAAGCTTGACTCCATGCACGTCATTAAGGTCAACTCTACTTTGAGGAGGCAGCTCTTCCCCAGTCATCTTTTGAGTGCCCTCCAACCTGAGGGGCTCATCTTCTGGCACTATATCAGGCAGTGTTCCGCTGCCATTCATAAGGTTTTCACTGGCTAATTCTTTTCAGAAGTAGACCGCCTGGTCTTTTTTCCTAGTCTTCCTTTGGAAACCCAGCTGAAACCCGTCTACCGTGGGTGACCCTGCTGGTATTCGAATACTGGTGGCATAGCTTCCAGCATCACAGCAACAAGCAAGCCCCCACAGTACAACATACTGACAGACACGTCTCAGAGTGTATGCACTTTTATTTTAGGCCATTTTCGTTTAGAAGGTATAATTTTTGCAAGAGTACTTCGCGTTTATTTCAAGTGGGTATTTGGTAATATTGGACAGGTGAGTTGGATGCAGGCTTGGCCTCTGGGGCAGACACAGGCACCCTGGCTTGCTCCTGCAGGCACTTCGCTCACCTGTTCACCAGGAGGCAGGGAAAGCACGAAGGAAGGGGTCAGGCAGCATCTCTGTGAGGTGATCTGGAACTTTCACAGACTCTCGTGCTCACCTCCATGGCCAAGACTTGGTCTTGTGGCCTCCACACCTCGCTGCGAGAGAGGCTGGATACAATTTTGTTTGTGTCGGGGCAGCATCGTGACAGCTGCATCTGGGTCCGCTATGCAGGGAGGATTCCACCTCAGCAGTCGTGGGCAACCCTATGCAGTGGGGTCTGCTTGTCTGTCTCCACATCTGTCCTGCAGTCCCCATCAGCCCCACACAATGGTGTCTGTCTGTCTCCACATTGGCCTTGGCAGTAACTCTCAGCCTGCGTGGTAGAGTCTGTCTGTCTGTCCCAGATCGGTTTGGCAGTTACTGGGCAGCCCTGTGTAGTGGAGTCTGTCCCTCTCTCTTCACATTAGTCCCTGCAGCCACCGGGCAGCCCTGTTGTGGTGGAGCCTGTATGTTTGTCTCCACATCTACCCCAGCAGTCACTGGGTGGCTTGGCGTGGTAGAGTCTGTCTGTCTCCACATCGGTCCCTGCAGCCATCGGGTGGCTCTGTGTGGTGGAGTTTGTCTGTCTCCATATCAGTTCCAGCAGTCACTATCAGCCCTGTGCAGTGGAGCCTGTCTGTCTCTACATCGGTCCCTGCAGCCATCGGGTGGCTCTGTGTCTTGGAGTTTGTCTGTCTCCGTATCAGTTCCAGCAGTCACTATCAGCCCTGTGCAGTGGAGCCTGTCTGTCTTTACATCAGTCCCTGCAGCCACTGGGCAGCCCTGCACGGTGAAGTCTGTCTGTCTGTCTCCACGTCTGTTAGGCAGGAAAATGCCATGCTCTGAGTCCTGGGTATTTTCCTCCGTGCATGTTCTTTGTGCTCTAGGTCTCCGGAAGGAGGTGGAGTGTCTCATGAAGGAGCAGTTGGAGACTAGGAAGCAGTCTGAGAAGGACCGCGCTGCTCTGCTGTCCCAGCTGCAGGTGCTGGAGTCTGAGCTCGAGGAGCAGGTGTCCCGGCACCAGGCATGCGCCCAGTACGCAGACGAGGTCGTCGCCCTGAAGCAACAGATGGCTTCTCTAGACAAGCACCTGCGCAGCCAGAGGCAGTTCATGGACGTAAGAGCCTGCGTCCCCGTGGATCGCTCATTAAAGCACCTTCACATTTGTCATATTACTGCCCTGGGGCTGCCGTAGGGCAAAGTAGCACACTTAGCAGGCTCGGGGGCTTATAGAACAGAAGTGTATTCGCTCTTAATTCTGGAATCTGAGATCTGGGTGTGGGCCATGTCGTTTCCCTTTGAGGCTCTGAGGTAGAAGCTGGTCCATGTTCTCTCTCAGCTTCTGGTGAGGGCAGAGATCCTTGGCGTTCTTTGGCTTTCTGCTGCCTCCCACCAGTCTGCCTCTGTCTTCACATGGCCGCCTTCCTGTGTGTCTGTAGCTGTCTCTTCTCTATTATGAGCATACCAGTCATATAGGATTAGGGCCCACATACCCCGGTATGACCTCATGCGAACTGATAACATCTTCAGAAACCCTGTTTCCAAACAAGGTCATGTTCACAGGTATGGGGCTTAGAACATCAGCTTACTTTTTTGGAGGACACAGTTCAGTCCATGGCTCCCCTCAAATAACTGTGTTTAACTTTATTTTGAGACAATTATAAACTCAGTAAAAGTAGAAAGAATAACACACAAAGTTCTTCATACTCTATACTCAGATTCATCCGATTCCTGAGCCAGCTGTCGTTTTCCAGCTGACTTTGCCTCAGGACTTGGGGGTACGGCCAACACACACACGCACACACACGCACACACACGCACACATACGCACACATGTACTACTTTTTACTGAACTGTTTGAGTGTTAGTGGCAATCTGCCTTTCCTTCCAAATACTTAAATGTGTTTCCTGAGAACATGGGCATTCACTTCCGTAGCCACAGTACGATTATCAAGATGAGGAAGTCTTACCTCTGTATGGTGCTGCCCCCTAGCTGGTGGTCCAGGCTCTCATGTCGCCAGCTGTCCTCACAGCGTGCTCGGAGTCTGTCAGCCCGGCAGCCAGTCCAGCTCCCCGCAGGTCCCACTGGTGTGTCTCTGGCCCCTGCACCTGGGCTGTTGCTCGGCCTTACTTTGTCTGTCGTGACCTTGGTGTTGGGAAAGTGTGGGCCCCTAGGTTGCTGTGTCCCTCCCTGGGGCGTCAGGTGCTTTTCCATGGCTGCTTGGGCAGGAAGGCCCAGGGAGGGTGTGCGGCAGCTGTGTTGTCATTACACAGTCAGTGCCGCTGAGCTGACCCGTTTAAGGTGTTAGCCTGGTTTCTCTGTTATAAACTTACCATCGTAGCCTGCTAAGTCTGTTTCTCGGCACATAAATCACGCAGGCTCCTCAGGCAATCACAGTCACAAAATAAAGAAAACCAAGCTACGTATAATGCTGCCACCGTTGGATGTGCCCACGCGTAGCAGGAGAGGGGCCTGGGGTTTTCCGGATGTTCTGTGCTCGCAGATCAGTCGCCACGGAGTTGGCCCGCTTCCTGGCGACCCGTGCGCGTCCGAGCAGAGCTGCTCTCTGCAGAGTTTTCAGTGGCACATTTTTCAGAAGCAGATCACCAGGTCTTCTGAGACACCTCTGGGTGGCCTAGAATCTCCAGCCTTTCAGTTAGCGGCCGAGGGCGTTAACCATTTGTACCCCTCAGGGACTGCGTTCTGTGCTTACGTAGGTACAAAACCAATTTTTTCCCTCAACAAACAGGAGACCAAGCACTATCCCTCGTGGTTTGTGACGTGTGCTTTTCTTTGCTGTCACCTGAACTTTCCTGATCACTCAGGAAGCGTCAGCTGCAGGGTGACTGTGAAGAGGAATCTGTGATGTCCCCTTGTCAGATCACAGCCTTGCTGGCTGTTCCCTGGCATGCCCCTTCTGTTCCTGGGATGTGTCCTGCGGGTGTGCACTGGGGCCCTGGGTGCCCATACCTGCTGCTGGGGGGTGCCATCCTGAGTTTTTCCTGAATCTGTTCCCTTGGGCAGCTCCCCACATCATTCCCTCTGTAGTCATCAGAGCTCAAGAGCCGGTGTTGCTTCATGTGTAAAGGGCCACTCCTTTTCATGTACCCCGATGTACAAAAACAATACTGACATAATATTGGGGGGCAGATGCTTATATAAAATAGAAGCTCGGTACCCAGCATGGAGGTGCGAAGCTCTGGCAGCATGGGCCAGGCCCATGCTCTGATACCACACCCCTCAGCTTCCCTAAAAGGCGGGTGGACACGACCAGGGACAGACACGCTTGCGGTAAACTCTGTCATTGCATCTGGAAGGAGATGGTCACATGGCCGCTCTCGTGGCAGGAGCAGGCTGCGGAGCGGGAACATGAGCGTGATGAGTTCCAGCAGGAGATCCAGAGGCTGGAGGAGCAGCTGCGGCGGGCGGCCCGGCCCCAGGCCACGGGTGCGCGGGACAGCCATGTGAGTCCATGCTGGGAGCCCGGGGCTGGGATTGGTGTGCTGCAGGACACACGCAAGCCTTACCTTCTGTCTCATGTTTGCCTTCCATGTCTGTGAAAATGGCAGAGCATGCAGCCGAGTGAAGAGGTAAGAACAGCCCTACTTCCCTCTACCCCACGGCCCGCATCCAGCTGCCTGCCCTCCGTGGCTGGCCCAGGACCAAAACTTGTCCTGCGTTTGTTTTTCGGGCACTGTTCCACTTGGGACTATAACTGCCTGCTTCCTGTTGTCTGACGTGATGCTAGTTAGTTTGCTTATTCTTTTTTAAATTACCCTTTTATTTTGGAATTATTGTAGATACACATGCAGTTGTAAGAAATAATACAGAGATCCATCCCAGGTACCCTTTCCCCAGTTTCCCCAGTGGTAACGCCTAAGACATTGAGTACAGCATCACACCCTGGGTGTAGACCCTGATGCAGTGCGGGTATGGAGTGTTCATCCCCACAGGGATGCTCCTTGTGGCCTTCTCTAGCCTGGCCCTCCACCCTCCCACAGCTGCTACTCCTTAACCTCTGGCAAGTGCTCATCTGTTCTCCGTTTCTGTAATTATGTTATTTCAAGAATGCTATATAAGTGGAAGAGCCCTGGTGGTACAGTGGTTAAGAGCTTGGCTGCTAACCAGAAAGTCAGCAGTTCAAATCCACCACCTATTCCTTGGAAACCCTATGGAGCAGTTCTCCTCTTTCCTGTAGAGTCACTATGAGTCGGAATTGACTTGATGATGAGTTTGGGTTTTTGGTTTATATAAATGGAATGATGCAGTATGTGACCTTTTGAGATTTGCTTTTTCCACCCAATGTAACTCTGGAGAGCCATCCATATGTTAGTAGTTGTTCCATATGTTAGTAGTCGTTCCTTTCTGTTGCAGTTTGTTTAGCCATTCACCTGTTGAAGACATCCAGGTGTTTCCAGGTTTGGGCTTTTATGAATAAAGCAGTTGCAAACATCTATGTACAGTTGTTTGTGTGTACACAAGTCTTCACCTCTCCGGAGTGAATGCGCAGGAGTGCAGTTGCTGGGTCCCGTGGTAGCTCCTTGTTTAGTCTGTAAGACACGACCAAGCTGCGCTCCAGCAGCTGCACCATGTTACGTTCCCAGCAACAGTGTATGAGGGACCCCGTTCCTCCACATCCCTGCCCACAGGATTATTTTGAAAAGAATCCCGGCTGTATCAGTAAGCAGTTCTAAAAATATGTTAAACATAGCCCAGTACAGTTATTGTCACCAAAAAAGCCTTCACGTGAACAGGCAGTAAGTCCAAACCTCTCGCATCATCAACTATCAGATTGGCAAGGAAATTGCACCCATGGGTTGCATTTGCTCTTATTTCTTTGGGTGTTAAACTGGTCTCCTCTCGGCCTGGATGGGGTGGAAGCAAAGGCAGCAATGCCAGCTCACTTCTCAAACCCCTGCATTACCAACTAACCCCAGCCATGACCTTCTGCTGACAAAGTGCATTTTATTTTCATAGCAATTTTGCATCCTGCTGTTATTTTCACCACAGTGTCTTTATTCAGGAAGACTGCCCAGCTTAGGAAAGCCTCACCTGCTGTCTCTCATGAGGTTCCGTTGTGTGCGTGCTGGGAAATACACACGCTGGGAAACACGGAGGGTCCCTCATCTTTCTACCTGCGGTGTCATGTGCTTTTTGTTTGGAAGATATGTGTTTTTGTTTCTCGTGATCTCTTGCCTTTCTCAAGCTTTTCTTGGTGGTGGTTTTAGGTTGAATTGTTACAGGAAAAGTTAAGGGAGAAGTCCGATGGGTTTAACGAGTTGGCTGTGAAGAAGGAGCTGGCTGACAGACGGCTGGCGGTGCAGCAGGAGGAGATCCAGAGCCTGGAGGTGGCAGTTGCCGAGGCTGGCAGGAGGGCGGCCCAGCTCCAGGAAGAGCTGGAGATGCAGAGAAGGATTGGGGAAGAGTTACAGCAGGTGAGCCCCCTCTGTATTACTTGAGGGGCTCTCCTTTCTCATCTGCACTCACGCAGCAGGCACTAGGGATGTGGTGAGGGTGGGCTGGTCTGCTTTGACTGCTCAGAGGCTCGTATTTGCCCCACTGGGATTTACACCAGCCTGTGGGACACTCCTCCACCACTCAGGTGCACTGAATTTTTCCTTAGTAAATTAAAAAAAAAAAAAAAAATTTTTTTTTTTTTTTTTTAATTTCACAAAGTAAATATTTAAAGCTGTAGGTTTAAAAAACTTACTGTTCCTTCAGCTACCTTGCTTTGAGCTGGTTATAGTTACTTTAACTTTTGCGTTTAGGAGTTTATGTCAACTCCCCAAGGAAAATGTCTCCAGTGATAGTTGTCACGTATTATAACCTGGTGTTATGAGCCTGTGATGTTGCACATTTTTGTTTGTATTTGAACATTTAAACTGAATCTCGGAGGCTGAGCCTGAGTGATGCCATCTTACTGTGTGATGGACGAGAGCCTGGTGAAGGGCTGAACCCTGTCCCCAGTAAGCAACTTTTCCCTTCTTGGCGAGCATTTATGATAGTTAACTCTGTCATGCCGGTGGTGCATACAGCAACCATGAACTTGGCTGCCTCTGGGGTTTGTTAGGAAGCTGGTGCCTGGCAGTACGTACAGCGACTGTTACCAGGGAGCTCCCGTACCACACACAGTGCGTGCGGCCACAAGCGGGGGCCTTTGTGACTGAACCTGAGGAAACGGGCACGTGCCGCAAATACACTGTTTTTATAGGGTATTGTATGAGGTGGCAGAGTTTTTGGTCAGAAAAACACATTTGGAAAATGTTTATTTGTTTACACATATGTACCAATAAACCGCGGTGGGAGTCTGTGGTGTAACGAGTGGTACGTCACGTGTATCACTGAACACTCAGGGGAGGCCTCTGGGGGTGGGGGAGGGGCAAGAAGGAAAAATCCATTCTAATTACCAGAAATTCAGGCATCCAGTGATTCAGCATGTGCCCGTTAACAAAAACCCACGCTCTGAACAAAAAATTCAAAGCAGAAAATAATTGGGTCACCAAAGGGTTAAAATGGGATTTAAGGTTTGACTTTTTGTTGCAGAAAGCTAAAAGGTCACTTGTAAAGTGAGTCTCAATCAGCAATTTTATTTTAAAGTCAGGAGCTTGGCCCCAAGATGCAAGTTCCAGCTTCAAGGATAATCTTGTCAGTCTGTCATTTGCTATTGAGTTGATCCCAACTCAGGGCAACTCCATGTGTGTCAGAGTAGAGCCAAGCTCTGTAGTATTTTCAGTGACTGAGTTTTTGGAAGTAGGTGGCCAGGCGTTTCTTCTGAGGTACCTCTGGTTGGACTCCGACTGCCAGTCTTTTGGTTGGCAGCTGAGGACGTTAAGCATTTGCACTATCCAGGGACTCCTTGAAGATAATAGGAGAGCTTTTTATCAGATGTGTTTGAGTCTCATAAGTGCTTATGTGAACGCGAGTTCCTTTCTTGAGGCCATGCTATGTTTTCACTGCCACCATCTCAGGGCAGCACACCCAGCACCTGTCCCATTCCCTGGTGTCTTGTTTGACCCAGTCACTGGAGGGCTGCTGTGTCCCAGGACTAGCCACAGCTCACCTTGGTTATGTCTCCAGTGGGAGCTGTTATACTCATTCACTTGTTCTGTCATTCACTCATTCACTGGTTCATTCATTCACTCACTCACCCATTCATTTATTTATTCAGAGAGGCTGTGCCCGCAGTGACCTCTGGGCTGTAGAAACAGCTAAGGGTGACGTACCCCTTAAGAGACAGCAGTGTCAGGTGCCTGGGTCCTTAAACACTTGCCTAAAATAAGTTTTTTTTTTTTAATAGGATAAAGAAGCATTACAGAAACAGCAGATGAATCACTTGATTCTGGTGTCTGCATTGCAGACTGAACTAGAAGAAGCCAAATGCCGGGTGCCTCCTGTGGGCAGCCCTGCTGGGGCCGCAGAAGCACAGCCAGAGGCAGTACTACAGGCACTCCCTCAGCACGTGAGAGAGGCAAGTGCTGGACACCCGGCCCTGCCGTCCAGGGTCTGGTCCTGCAGTGAGACTGGCACATCATGACTACCATGTGCTCCTTGTGATAAATGTTTTTGGCATGTATTTTTAAAACTTTTACAGCTATTTTAATAATGATTAAATTAACTCCTGGTGGTGCAGTGTTAAGAGCTCAGCTGCTAACCAAAAGGTCGGCAGTTCGAATCCACCAGCCACTCTTTGGAAACCCTATAGGGCAGTTCTTCTCTGTCCTACAGGGTCCCTGAGAGTCAGAATTGACTTAATGGCAATGGACCTGGTCTGGTCTAAGTTCAGCTAATGTTAGAAAATTGTTGATACTTACATTCTTTGATTTTTAATGAAGGTTTTGGACTTGAAAGAACAGCTAGAAGAACTTAAAGATGATTTAGCAAGTAAAAATGAGGAAATACTACATCTGACCTTAAAACTAGATGTGCAGGCCCGTCACGCTGCTGCCAGCCTCAGGGAGCTTCAGGAGGAGAATGCCCACCTGAAGGTGAGCTGCAGGGCTCTCTGTGAACTGCATGTGGACAGTCCATCACAGGAGAGCAGAACCTCGGGCCGCTTCCAGACCCAAACAAGCCCTGCCCTGGAGACCTGGCAGGTCACCCCAGCTGCACCTGATTCTGCTCTGAGGCTGGTGGCCAGGGCGGGGCCTGGGAAGTCCAAGATAAGC
Source organism: Loxodonta africana (assembly GCF_030014295.1). Taxonomy (NCBI): domain Eukaryota; kingdom Metazoa; phylum Chordata; class Mammalia; order Proboscidea; family Elephantidae; genus Loxodonta; species Loxodonta africana. The sequence continues at coordinate 228,943,310 of NC_087343.1, forward strand.
AGCTCCTGGGAATTGTGAGTGGGGAACCCAGTGTTCCCCAGCCAGTGATCGTAACTGCTCTTGCTTCTGACACAAAGCGCCACTCTCCCTGTGCAGCTGCGATGTTTGTTGACTAGAATGCCAGGAGAGGCACTTCCTTAGTGGTAGCACTATAGGAGGAAATAAGTCAGAACTGGGGGGTGGTGGGACAGCCTAAGCCATACCGGGGGTGGGGGGCGTTCTGGAAGAGGGTATTTTTTTAGTAAGTGAGTGCTTGTTGCTATCCTTCCCACCAGCATGATTAAAAATATCTAATTTTAAATCTACTCCATTATTTTAATGTAACTGCCTTTAAAGCAAAAAAGAAAAGCAATTTCTGTATGTTAGAGACAGTATTCAAATTTGTAAAGAAAATGTATCCTTAAAGGATGGCCTTGAAACAAATTAAGTTCAGAGTCATTATGTGTAGTGCCACCCTGGCACAGGTTCGATGAACAAACCAACAGCATTGAGGGAAATTCTAGGATGTGCCAGTATTTATTGCCTGACCCACGCCCAGGCCGCACCTGCACGGTTTTAAAGTACAGGTATGTGTTGCTCAACGTCCGTTTGGGTGGCGTCTGACTGCATATACGTTGGTGGGCCAGGGCACCCAGGTGTCGTGAGTGCCAGGATGTCAGACTCCTGTTTTGAGGTCAGAGCCCCACTTCTGCCCAGCTGCTGTGCACAGCCTGGAAGCCACCTGGTCTGTGACGATAGAGGCCCAGGCCCACAAACTCCCAACCTGAATTCCCCATGGCTCATGTGACTTGAGCCGTCTAGTTCCTGTGTTTTGCCTGGTGTGGTCCCGTAGGACACTGATACACAGATAGGCGCCCTGGATGCCCCAGCCCTGGCTCAGGTGGCCTACACCATCCCCTCCCTTAGGAAGTTCTCACAGGGCGAGCTGGCCTTTCCTGCAGCTGGCTTAGCAGAGAAGGTGGTGATAGCTTGGGTGACAGCAGGGTGGGAGCCCCCCCAAGTGCTCACCCGAGACGTGCTCAGTGGAAGTTGTCCAGGCCGCATGCCACACAGCAGCCGCCAGGGCAGTGCACCTGGGAGCCCCATGTCCCGTGGACACAGGTGTTCACACAGCATCCAAATCACATAATGTCCTGTTTCACAGAACGTGTCACGGACGTTAAGCCATGCATACCTGTATGGCCGGTGAAAGGCAATTTGAGGGTGAACTACCCTGGGAGCCACTGGTCAGATGAGAGAGCCCCTGCCTTATACTGGTGACGGCTCTGAAACAGATTGTCTGGGGAAATACTGTAATTGATTTTTGAAAACCAATCTAATGTGTCATTTTAAACAGAAAGCACTTTAACAGAAACGCAGTTTCAAATTAATATTTAAAACTGCAGGCTTATTAGAGTATTTTGTACCTACAGCGTCAGGGGAATGTTTCACATAGTATCGGTGTGATGGTTTTATCATCGTCATCATCTCCACAGGCATTTCTGCAAAACAAAGAAGAGGAAATCAGGTCTGTGAAGGAGCAGCTGGAGGCGCAGCCCGGTGGGCCGAGAGAATCTGTGGCCTGTGAGGTGAGGTGCTTTTCTGACAAGAGGGCACAGGTGTGACGTCATGCCCTCCTGGGCACAAGTGTGTGTGTGTGTGGACCTGGGCATCCACAGGGGCTCTGGGGTTTCTAGGTGACAGTGGTCCCTTTCCTCACAAAGCTTACACTTTTTTCATTCATTTTGGAGGAGGGAGTAAAGATGGGGGAGGCTGTAGGGCAAAAGGCAGTTTCATCTGCAGTTTTCCACTTCTCCAAATTCTCAGTGCTAGAGGCAATTGGAACGTTAATAGTCTGGCGTCTTGTATATTTGGAAACCCTGGTGGCATAGTAGTTAAGTGCTATGGCTGCTAACCAAGAGGTTGGCAGTTCAAATCCTCCAGGCGCTCCTTGGAAACCCTATGGGGCAGTTCTACTCTGTCCTATAGGGTCGCTATGAGTCGGAATCAACTCGACGGCAGTGGGTTTGGTTTGGTGGTTTTTCTTGTATATTTGGCAAAATTTAAAAATCATTATCCTTTTGTGTTATTTTGAGGGATGCCTTTATAACTGGTGACTAATTTTTTTTTCTTCAACACTCTCCCTTTTTCCTCTTGAGTTCCCTATTACCGGCTCTCCTGTCCCCTTCTGCCTTCTCATCTTTGCCCCTGGGCTGGTGTGCCCATTTAGTCTCGTTTTGTTTTTGGTCCTGTCTAACCTTTGGCTGAAGGGTGAACCTCAGGAGTGACTTTAGTACTGAATTAAAAGGTGTCCGTGGGCCATTCTGTCAGGGTTTCTCCAGCCTTTGTCAGACCAGTAAGTCCGGTCTTTTTTTGTGAGTTAAAATTTTGTTCTATATTTATCTCCAGCTCTGTCCAGGGCCCTCTGTTGTGATTCATCAGAGTAGTTGGTGGTGGTAGCTGGGCACTGTCTAGTTGTGCTGGACTCAGTCTGGTGGAGGCCGTGGTAGCTGTACTTTTGGACTAATCTTTCCCTTGTGTCTTTGGTTTTCTTCATTCTTTTCTTGCTTCAGATGGGGTGAGGCCAGTGGAATATCTTAGATGGCCGCTTACAGGCTTTTAAGACCCCAGATGCTACTCACCAGAGTAGAATGTAGAACATTTTCTTTATGAATTGTTATGCCAGTTGAGCTAGATTTTCCCCAAGACCGTGATCCCCAGCCCTTAGCCCAGTAATTCGGTCCCTCAGGGAGTTTGGATGTGTCTGTGAAGCTTCTGTGACTTTGCCTTGGTTAAGTTGTGCTGACTTCCCCAGTCTTGTGTACTATCTTACCCTTCACCAAAGTTATGACTTACCTACTGTCTATTTAGTGTTTTCCCCTCCCACCGCTTCCCTCCCTTGTAACCATCAAAGACTGTATCTTTTTGTGAGTACACCTTTTCATGAGTTTTTATAACAGTGGTCTCATACAGTATTTGTCCTTTTGTGATTAACTTATTTCACTCAGCATAGTGCCCTCCAGAGTCATCTGTGTTGTCAGATGTTTCCCAGATTCATCATTGTTTTTTACTATTCCATTGTGTGTATGCACCATAGTTTGTCTATCCATTTCTCTGTTGATGGGCACCTAGGTTGTGTCCATCTTTTTGCTATTGTGAGTAATGCTGCAATGAACATGACTGTGCATATGTCTATTCGTGTGATGGCCCTTATTACTCTAGGATATATTCCTTAGGAGTGGGATTGCTGATCATGTGGTATTTCTAGCTTTTTAACGAAGCACCATATCATTTTCCAAAATGATTGTACCATATTGCATTCCCACCAGCAGTGCATAAGAGTTCCAGTCTCCCCACAGCCTCTCCAGCATTTGTTATTTTCTGTTTTTTTGATTTGTGCCAGTAATGTCGGGGGCGGGGGCGAGATGGTATCTCATTGTAGTTTTGATTTGCATTTTTTTTTTTTTTTTTAATGGCTAGGGATGGCGACCATTTCCTTGTCTGTCTGTTAGCCGCCTGAATGTCTTCTTTGGTGAAGTGTCTGTTCATATCCTTTTCCCATTTTTTAATAGTATTATTCGTCTTTTTGTTTTAGAGGTTTTGAATTTTTCTTACAGATTTTAGAGATTAGACCTTTGTTGAATTTGTCACAGCCAAGTTTTTTTTCCCCAGTCTGTAGGTTCTCTTTTTAGTCTTTGGTGAAGTCTTTTGATGAGTGTTAACTGTTAAATTTTCAGAAGAGCCAAAACTGGTGACTGATTTTTTAAGGGAGGTTATATCTGTTGTTTGTCTTTAGTGCTCTAGAATTTGCCATGTGAGTATAATTTTATATGTTAGTAATTCACAAATATTAAAAATAGCTTATGTGATAAGCAAAACATTTTAGTTTCGTTAAGGATAGAGAGTTTTATGAAGACATTACCAAAGGTTTTGTTCAGAATTTTTGTTGTCATTAGTTGTCAGGTCAGCCCTGACTCCTGGCGTTGGTGTTGGTGGTGTTAGTTTTTTCTTTATTTCTGTTTCTTTGATTTCTCCTGTTATTTTTGGTATTTGTTTTCTAATACTTACCTTAGTTTTTTTTTTTAGGTAGAACCTTAGGTCATTGACTTTAGACATTTCTTATTTTTTGAGGTAAAAATTACAATTTTTTTTTATAAGTTTTTAAAAGAATTGGCACACATTAAATCACTTTTTGAGTTTGAGTCTATGAGTCTTGACAAGTACAGAATCAAGATACAGAATGGTTCCATCACTCAAAAACTTTCCCTTTTGCCACTCCTGTTACGGATTGAATTCTGTCCCCCAAAAATGTGTGTCAGTTTGGCTAGGCCATGATTCCCAGTATTTTGTAGTTGTCCATCATTTGTGATCTGATGTGATTATCCTATGTCTTGTACATTCTAGCTTCTATGATGTTAATGAGGCAGGATTAGAGGCAGTTATGTTAATGAGGCAGGACTCAGTCTACAGGATTAGGTTGTATCATGCTTTGAATTGTGTCCCTTGCACAAAATGTGTCAATTGGGCTAGGCCATGCTTCCCAGTATTGTGTGATTGTCCACCATTTTGTCATCTGATGTGATTCTGCTGTGTGTTGTAAACCCTACCTCTGTGATGTTAATGAGGTGGAATTAGTGGCAGTTTTGTTAATCAGGCAGCACTCAATCTACAAGATTGGGTCGTGTCTTAATCTCTTTTGAGATATGAAAGAGAGAAGTGAGCAGAGAGACATGGGGAACTCATTACCACCAAGCAAAAAGAGCCAGAAGCACATGTCCTTTGGACCTGGGGTCCCTGTGCTGAAGAGCTCCTAGACCAGGGGAGGATTGATGACTAGGACCTTCCACCAGAGTTGACAGAAGGTGAAAGACTTCCCTTGGAGCTGATGCCCTGAATTTAGACTTCTAGCCTACTAGGCTGAGAGAATAAACTTCTGTTTGTTGAAGCCATCCACTTGCGATATTTTTGTTATAGCAGCACTAAGTGACTAAGACAGGTTGTGTCTTGAGCCAGTCTCTTTGGAGATACAAAAGAGAGAAGCAAGCAGAGAGGAGAGGGACTTCACGCCACCAAGAAAGAAGCACTGGGAGTGGTGCGCGTCCTTTGTGCTGAGAAGCTCCTAGACCAGGGGAAGATTGATGACAAGGACCTTCCCCAAGAACTGACAGAGAAAGCCTTCCGCTGGAGCTGATGCCCTGAATTTGGGCTACCAGCCTCCTAGACTCTGAGAGAATAAATTTCTGTTTGTTGACGCCATCCCTTTGTGGTATTTCTGTTACAGCAGCACTAGATAACTAAGACAACCCACAACCACTGACAACCACCAATCTGTTCTTCAGCCTTATAGTTTTGCCTTTTCTAGAATGCTGTAAAAAGTCACTTAGCATAAGCATTTGAGATTTATGCATGCTGCTGTGTAAATTAATAATTCAGTTCTTCTATTACTGAACAGTATATTGTAGCTATAGCACAGTTTGTTTATCCGCTCGCACATGGGGGCCATTTGGGTTGTCTCTAGTTTTTGGAAGTTACAAATAGAGCTGTTGTGAGGTACCTAGGAGTAGAATGGCTGGTTCATGTGTAAGTCCACTTTTAACTTTCAAATAAACTGCTGAACTGTTTGCCAAAGTAGCCCTTCCAGTTTACACTCCCACTAACAACATCTGAGAGTTCTAGTTAACCACACCCTCATCAGCACTTGGGATGGTCAGCCTTTTTAGTTTTAGCCGTTCTAATAGATGTATTGGTCTCTGGTGATGAAAGCAGCTTGCGATCATCTGCTAACCTGGAGGTTGGTGGTTTGAACCCACCCAGTGGTGCTGCAGAAGAAAGGGCTGGTGAACGGCTTCTGTCAGGGTTACATCCAAGAAAACCCCGTGGAGCAGTTCTACTCTGGAGCACCTGGGGTCGCCGGGAGTCAGGATCGATCTGATGCCAGAGGGTTTTAATAGGTGTGTGGTGGTATCTCCTACTAGTTTTAATTTGCATTTCACTGATAACTAATGATCTCGAGCATCTTTTTGTGTGCTTATTTGCCATCCATATTTTGGCGAAGTGTTTGTGCAAATCTTTTGCTAATATTTACTGTTGAGTCTTGAGAATTCTTTACATATTCTGAGCACAAATCTTTCTTGGATATATGAATTAAAAAAAATTTTTTTAACACATGCATTTAGGGTTATATGTAGGAACTCTGTCTAACCCTGTGTTTTCTGTTAAACGTTTCATAGTTTTGCTTTACATTCAGGTTTATGAGACTATAAATTTATTTTTGTGTATAAGGCATGAGGCAAAGGTAGAGATTAATTTTTTGGCACATGAACGTCCCATTTTTCGGGTACCATTTGTCGAAAAGACTATCATTTCCCCATTGAATTGCCTTTATATCTTTCTCAAAAATCAGTTAACCTTATTTGTGGGATCTCTTTCTGTAACACTCATTTCTATGGGTCTAGATTTCGTTCTCTTTGCTAATACCACATTGTCTCTTTCTGTAACTTTACAGTAAGTCTTTAAATCAGACTGAGTCCCCTAACTTATTCTGTTTCTCCAGAAATTTTTTCACTATTTCTAGTTCCTTTGCCTTCCATATATGTATTTAGAATTGAAAAAGCAGTGTCTACAAAAAATTGTGTTGGTATTTTAATTGGGATTGCATTGGGTCTATAAAATATCGGGCCTTCCAGTCCATGAACATGATATAGCTCTCCATTTATTTATGTCTTCCTTCACTGGTGTTTTGTTGTTTTCAACATATATATCCAGCATATGTTTTATTAGATGTATGCTGTTTTGTTAGATGTATTCCGTATGCATTTTATTTCCTTTTCTTCCCCTGCACTTCACAGAGGAAGCTGAGCTTGGCTAATGAGGCTTCCTATGAAGGAAGGTGTTTAGTCTGCATTTAGAAAACTTCTTTTACTAAAAATACAATACTGCGTCCTTGTACGGTAAACAGGCATACAGCGCATAGCTGGAATCATCTAAACCAAACCTCCAGCCCAACACCAATCAGGTTTCTTGTCATCACTTGTACTATTAGGGTTGAGTCAAGGTAATTATTAAGTAGTTCCAGTTGTGACTAAACCCTCAATTTTTAGGAAGCAAACATTAGACTATAACAAAGTGGTTGCAAATTGTTAGCTAGAAGACAAAACAGCTAGAATTTTTTATTTTTTGGTCTCTACCAGTGATGTGATCTAAGAAAATGGAGTTGAGGGCCATAAAAAAAAAATTGTTAGCTAGAAGACAAAACAGCTAGAATTTTTTATTTTTTGGTCTCTACCAGTGATGTGATCTAAGAAAATGGAGTTGAGGGCCATAGTGACACATATTTCAGTTCTGATTTTCCACTTAATATCTCTGGTTTTGGTAAGATATTTAATCTCTCAGTTTCAAACTTCTCATCTTTAAAATGAGAGCAATAATATTTCTTACCTTAAAACTGTCGAGGATCAGATGGGATAGCACCCGTAAGAGGTGCTGGGCTGTGGTGGCCTGCGCTGGGGAGGGTACAGGGGAGAGGCAGTGGCTGTCACATTCAGATGAATGCAAGATCTCACCTTGTTCTTATTCAGGTGTTAAAATGAAACCTAAAATCTACATGTTCCTTTCGGGACAATCAGAGAATTAACATTTAAATAGTAACGAGATGAGCACCGTCAAGTGGCAGATCAGACCCCCCTCATCAGTTTAGGTGACAGCAGCATCTTAGAGTCTGCTTCTCTGCCTCTCATGAGGGCAGACTCCTCAATGGCAGGATCCTAAACATGGCAATGCCTACCCCCAGAGATGGCCATCTTGACCTTTTTTTTTTTTTTTCCTGAACTGCAAATTTTTTTTTCTTTTTCTTTTTTTAGTAATTTTTATTGTGCTTTAAGTGAAAGTTTACAAATCAAGTCAGTCTGTCACATGTAAGCTTATATACACCTTACTACATACTCCCATTTACTCTCCCCCTAAAGAGTCAGCCCACTCCCTTCTTACAGTCTCTCCTTTCGTGACCCTTTTGCCAGTTTCTAACCCTCTCTACCCTCCCATCTCCCCTCCAGACAGGAGATGCCAACATAGTCTCAAGTGTCCACCTGATACAAGTAGCTCGCTCTTCATCACCATCTCTCTCCAGCCCATTGTCCAGTCCCTTCCGTGTCTGATGAGTAGTCTTTGGGAATGCTTCCTGTCCTGGGCCACCAGAAGGTTTGGGGACCATGACCTCCAGGATTCTTCTAGTCTCAGTCAGACCATTAAGTCTGTTGACCTATTTTTTATGCCTGGAATAGTTAGAGTACAGCTGTCTGGAGTGTTTTTCAAATATCTAATGGCCGCTTGTTGGGAATGTCACAGAGCAGACACCTAGTTGGTTTGGTCCTGGAGACATCTGCCTGTGTCTCTCTGGGCTGGAAAGTGTCTCCCCTTCTATAAATATGAACTTGGAATGAACTGTAAGTTGGGGAGAGAAATTCTGAAGTTGATGTATTTATTTTGCCTGTGAAACGTGCTTTATCCTCAGGCTATGGGTAACAGAAGTCCTGAAGTGGAGGAGCTGAAATCCATTATTGGAAACCTGCAGGAGAACCAAGCTCGGTTGCAGAAGGAGAAGGCAGAGGAAATTGAGCAGCTCCACGAGGTCATTGAGAAACTGCAGAAGGAGCTGTCTCCGGGGGTACCTGTGGGCCCTGAAATCAGCGACAGTCCAGCTGAAAGTCTTCGGACTGAGCTGGAGCGAGGGCTGCTGGGTGTCCACGAGGTGGCGGCCGAGGATGTAGCAGAGTCGGGCCCCCACGTGCAGGCACTGCAGGCAGAACTGGAGATGGCGCTGGCGGGCAGGGCAGCCCTGGGCCAGCTGCTGGAGGAGCGGGAGCAGGAGCACCGCCAGGCCCTGGAGGCGCTGGGGCAGAGCCTACGGGCCACCGAGGAAGCCGCCACCCGCCAGCTGGCCGGGCTGAGGCACAGTGTGGCCCTCAAGGAATCAGCACTGGAGGCACTGGCCTCCCGCCTGGCGGAGTTCGAGGATACCTTGAGAGAAAAGGAAGCGTTGATTTCAGAGAAAGATTTAGAAATCAGTGCATTGAGCAAGCAGAGAGCAGCCCGCCTTGCTGAGCTGGAGGCCATACTGGTGGCTGTGTCTGGGTTCCGGTGCACCCTGGAGCGGCAACCCATGGCTGAGGCCGTGGAGCCCCCGGAGCTGCAGGTGTTGCGGGCGCAGTGCACACGTCTCAACCACCAGCTGCAGACCATGAGCCAACAGTTCTTGCTGTGCCAGCGGGAGCTGGATCGGCACCAGGCCCGCAGGGAGGGCAGTGCCGGGTGTGGGGTACCCACTGGCGCAGCGGCCGTCGAGACTGTGCCTCGTGATGATTTGGATCAGGACGCAGGCAGTGGGCTGGTGCGCGCAGTGCCCCAAGGCCAGGACCCTCAGGTAGGCTTCCTCCTTCCTGGGGTGTGGTGGAAGTGGGGTGGGGCAGGCAGAGTTCTACTAGGAAGACTGGAGTTTTTCTCACCTTCCTACTTTTCAAAAACTTTCATGGCATTGCTTTTCACCGCTGGCGATGGGAAGCAGTTGTCGGTGGGGAGCTCTCAGCGGGTGGTGAATGTGGAGCCTTGGCCAGGTGCATGGCTGTCCTGGGCCCTGAGCCTGGTGCATGGCTCCAGTCAGCATGGCACAGCGAGGCGGGTCTCGCTGTCTGTGCCGCTAATCTGCCACAGCTCTTAGTGTGTTAGCTGGTGAGAATGTCCTCTGGAAGATGGGAAGTGTAAGTACTGCCAGGACTACTGTTTCTAGACTTCGCTGCCTGCTCTGATTCTCAGTCACTGGTCTGTCTTTTCATGCGCGTCCCAGGGTCAGACCTCTCAGGTGAGTTTCCTTCCAGAACCAGAAGCCTGTGTCACTGGTTTTTGTGAGCCAGTTAGATGTGAGCTACCCTCACTCTGGTGCCATCTGCCATCCTGCCTCTGGGTGGCACCATGTCGTTGGTGTCAGACAGTTGCCTCAGGGGCCAGGGGCTGCCAAGGACCATAGCCCCTTGCTGGTGCCACATACTCAGACCTGTGTCTGCTTGGGATGAAGGCAGTGTGATGGCCACAGCCTGTGGAGAAGTGCTGGCCCCTCTGACCACCAGGTTCCTGTGGGCGGTGTGGTCTGGGACAGCCCCAGCCATCCAGTCAGGTCTCGGGAGTTCTGCAGGCAGTATAGTATGGGGTGTCATGGGTGCTGTCTTCTGGGCATCCTATGGGTGGTTTGGTCTGAGGGGCAGCCTCAGCTGTCTACAACCCTATCCCCGCCCCACTGCATGCTGGTTCCTGGGCAGGCTCAGCTCTGTGTCTGATGTGTGTCCCTCTTGCTCTCTCCATCACCACAGAGCCTCATGAAGGACCATCGGCAGCCAGCCCCTGGCTGTGAGGCTCCAGGAGGTGCGGGTCTGCTAGAACAACAGAACATGATGTCGGTGCTGGCTGCCTGCCAGAAGCAGCTGGCTTCTGAGCTCCTCCTGGTGAGGGACGAGGTACGCCTGAGCAGAGAGAACGGCTGTGGTCGGCTGCGACGGGACAAGGTACTAATTGTTTGATGAGAAACTAGTTTATTCTATAAAACTTCATCCATTAGTGGGAGGTGTGGTTGTAGACAGGGAGGTCCCCTCCAGACTGCTGTGCAATGCTGTCCCGAGGCCTGTCTATACACGGTTTGAAATTTACAGGTGTCATTTAAGACGCTTCAGGAAGCACACATTTGCCATGGTTGAATCAGCTTTTACCATGAGCAGCCAGTCACTTTTCCCTCATAACGAAGAGGACTTAGCTGTGCTCAGGTTCGCCCTGGGTTTTCCCTGTGAGGACAGAACTGCCTGTGGCCTCTCCCATGCTCAGGCTCAGGGCCTCTATCACCTATGTCTGTTTGCTTTTTAAAGACTTCAGGAATATTTTTGAACCTTAAGTTTTTCTCATACATGTGTTTACTCCTGCTCCAGGAAAAAGCAGAGTCATGAATTCAGGGTGTTTGACCCCCTTGGCATCAGGGCAGAAGCCATGTCGGTGACTGGGATGAGACCAACATGGTGGTGCTGGTGCCCTTCACTGTGGGTGGCCCTCCTTGAGGTTGCTTTCTGGTCAGCAGGCATGGCTCTGTCATTGGAGTATGCCATCACCCTCCAGGTGCTCTGACTGCGGGCTCTGCCTGGTGGTCTGGGTCTGTCCTTGTTGTCTGTCCCAACTATGCGACACAGAATGGGCCCGTGGCTCCGGTCCATGTTCTGAAACCCAGAATGATTAGTTGGCTTGTTTTCCCAAATTTGCTACCAAACCGATTTTTCAATCTGTGGAATTGCTCAGACATGGTTCGTTCCAGTTTTGCAGCCCCGCCCAGCCATGAGAACTTCACGGGGAGGCTGCAGTATGCGGCCAGACCCCCAGGGCTGCTGTCCACATGATCTGCATCCCGTGGAAATAGCGTCAGGTCCACTTGGTCTGGGTCCCAAAGCACGTGTGCCGTGGGCTGGGCTGGCAGAGAGGAGAAGCTGGCTCCACGTGTTTATTCCTTCGCCTTGTGAGGCGTGTTCCACATGGAGAAAAGTCGTTTCAGAAATTCTGTGCAGCAGACTTCGTCCTGTCATCATGGGAACATCTGTTTGAGTTCTTGGAGAAAACTCAGCCCTCACGCCATCATGAGCTGTTGCCAAATTCTTAGAAGTTACACACTGAAGAGGAAATTCCAGATTTGTTACGTAAACCACACAGTTTTGTGTTTTTTCACTGTTCTAGTATAGAACCTTCCTATCTTTTTTTTTTTCCTAACCAAAATAGCATGCGTCCTTAAGTAAATTAAGATGGAAATATGATCATTGCCCTTTAAGCAGAGAGTTTTCAGTTTTAATTTAGGAAGTCAGTTTAATTTGTGGAGTTAAATAAACTGGAAGTATGAAAAGTTTAGAGGGACCTAGGTGTTGGTCATGAATCACGGAGGCAAACATGAGCCTGACCTGCAGTCCAGTTATTTTACTATGTGTGTGTTCTTTTTTACCTGCAGCGTCAGGAAAAACCGCTGAAAGATGGTTGGCTGCAGAAAGTAGACCTGTTAACTCAGGTGAAACAACTTCAGGAGAGATTGGCTCGTCTGGTCCATTCTGTGACTACCCAGGACACGGGCCTGGAAGGTTCCACGCACTCACAGCCATTGGCACGCGTGACGCCTGCTCTAGAAAATAGCTTGAGCAGTGTTTCCTGCAGCAGTGAGTCGACTGACAGATTGACCCCTGCTGACACGTCTAATACCCAGGAAACCACATGGGGTGTCACGGAAGTTAACGAGCACCTGGATGTTTTGACAGGAACCAGAACATCAAACGTTCCAATTCGAGAAAAAATGGAACCACAAGGCTCACCATTCTCTTTAAAAACTGGTTTGCAGAGCAGCTCTGAGGGTGTGGAGCCTGTCAGGACCCCAGCACGGGCAATGGACCTGTCCTGGGGCTCCCCTGAGGTCGTCAGAAGGGACTCAAGCTTGGAGCCCCCACTGAACCTACCTCTGACACCCTGCTCAGATGCCACAGGCTTGGGCAGCCCAGGTTGCTCACTGCTCCAGGCGGATGACTCCGGCCTCCTTTGTTACCCGGTGCCCACAGCCAAGGGGAGGGCCTTGCCCTGGGTTGGGTATCCTCTTGCTGTGGACACGCCTCTCTCCACTGACCACCACCATGTAGAGAGGACGACTGCGGTAAGGAACCCCTATCCCTGCCCTTTCCCATCATCACAGCTGTGGCTGGAGGTGCAGGAGCTTCCCAGGAGGACCCTCAGGTCACAGCCATGCATTGTTGGTTCATTACTGATGGAGTAGTAAGCTTGCCCTTGGGGATGGCCCAGGACCTATGGTCAACACTGTATGTAGGAAGGTTAACTCTGCTGGTCTAAACAGACCTATGTGATCGGAAAAGTTAGGTCATTTCAGTTTCTGAAACATGTGAGTTGGATGGGCCCTACTGGGTTCCCCTGAGACCTGGCTTCTTCGCTGACGCTGACTCCACACAACAATAAAGACCGCATTTCTCTATAACATTTCCCTTTGTCTAGAACATGCTTTTATGTTTATGTTTAGTAGTATTTCATATTTAACAGGTTCCATGTGTGTTGCTATTTAATTTTAAAAGCATTTCAATTTATTACTGTTGAGTTATGTTTTTTTTAGCATAGTAATCTTAAGATTTGAAGTATTTTAAGTAAGAAAATAAAAAGGCATTTAGGTCATACGTAATGTTGTCTCAGGTATCCATAGATCGTCATTTCATGTAAATTCTTTTTGCCTGAAATATTTGCTAGTTACTGCTTTAACATATGTTTGAGGAACCGTGGGTAAACCCGATAGATTATTGGAAACACACGAACTCCATGTGCTTGCAAGTTTGAATTCTTTCCCGTGGGTTCTGTGTGGGGAGGTGGTAAATTCAGGACTTAGAAAGTTTCCATCTGGCAACTTGAGCTCTGTGGTGTGATAAATTATTATTTTATGACCACTTAAAACTCTATCTGAACAGGAGAAAGATGTCGAAGACTTTATTATAACGCCTTTTGATTCTCAAGAAAATTTAAGATCATCTCCTCTTGGAGATGGAAAAAGCGATGGAAGTGAAAAAAGTGAGTCAGTTATCTTTTTGAAAAAAAATTTTTTGTGTGTGTATAAATCTTTTTTTTTTTTTTTTAATTTTTATTGTGCTTTAAGTGAAAGTTTACAAATCAAGTCAGTTTCTTATACAAAAATTTATATGTGCCTTGCTATATACTCCTAGTTGCGTTCCCCCTAATGAGACAGCACACTCCTTCCCTCCACCCTATATTTCCATGTCCATTCAGCCAGCTTCTGTCCCCCTCTGCCTTCTCATCTCCCCTCCAGACAGAAGATGCCCACACAGTCTGATGTGTCTACATGAGCCAAGAAGCTCACTCCTCACCAGTAGCATTTTCTATCTTATAGTCTGGGGGGTTGGGTGAGTCTAGTCCAGTGGATGTCTGAAGAGTTGGCTTCAGGAATGGTTCCAGTCTTGGGCTAACAGAAGGTCTGGAGACCATGACCTCCGGGTTCCTTTAGTAGTCAGACCATTAAGTCTGGTCTTTTTACGAGAATTTGAGGTCTGCATCCCACTGCCCTCCTGCTTCTTCAGGGATTCTCTGTTGTGTTCCCTGTCAGGGCAGTCATCAGTTGTAGCTGGGCACCATCTAGTTCTACTGGTCTCAGGCTGATGTAGTCTCTGATTTACGTGGCCCTTTCTGTCTCTTGGTCTCGTAATCACCTTGTGTCTTTCGTGTTCTTCATTCTCCTTTGGTTCAGGTGGGTTGAGACCAATTGATGCGTCTTAGATGGCCGTTTGGTAGTGTTTAAGACCCCAGATGCCACTGTCCAAACTGGGATTCAGAATGTTTTCTTAATAGATTCTATTATGCCAACTGACCTAGATATACCCTGAAACCATGGTCCCTAGACCCCTGCTGCTGCTACTCTGACCTTCGAAGCATTTGGTTTATTCAGGAAACTTCTTTGCTTTTAGTTTAGTCCAGTTGTGCTGACCTCTCCTGTATTGTGTGTTGTCTTTCCCTTCACCTAAAGTAGTTCTTATTTACTATCTAATTAGTGAATACCCCTCTCCCTCCCGCCTTCCCCACTCTCATAACCATCAAAGAATATTTTCTTCTCAGTTTAAACTATTTCTCAAGTTTTTATAATAGTGGTCTCATGCAGCTTTTGCAGCTGACCAGTTTCACTCAGCGTAATGCCTTCCAGATTCCTCCATGTTATGAAATGTTTTACGGATTCATCATTGTACTTTATCGATGCGTAATATTACATTGTGTGAATATACCGTAATTTATTTATCCTTTTGTCCGTTGATGGGTACCTTGGTTGGGTCCATCTTTTTGCTATTGTAAACAATGCTGCAGTGAACATGAGGTGTGGATGTATCTGTTCGTTTCTCTAGGATATATTCCAAGGAGTGGGATTGTTGGATCATATGGTAGTTCTATTTCTAGCTTTTTAAGGAAGTGCCAAATCAATTTCCAAAGTGGTTGTATCAGTTTACATTCCTGCCAGCAGTGTATAAGTGTTCCAGTCTCTCCACAGCCTCTCCAACGTTTATTATTTTGTGTTTTTTGGATTAATGCCAGCCTTATTGGCGTGAGATGAAATCTCATTGTTGTTTTGATTTGTATTTCTCTAATGGCTAATCATCGTGAGCATTTCCCCACGTATCTGTTAGCTACCTGAATGTCTTCTTTAGTGAAGTACCTGTTCATATCCTTTGCCCATTTTTTATGAAAAAAAAAAATTTTTTTTTTTTGCAATTTCAAAATACAGAATAGTACAAAGAATTCCTGTATCCTTTCACCTAGATTCCCCAAATGTTAACATTTTTCTGTGCATTCCCTCTTTCTTTCTCTCTCTTTTTCTGTCTGTCTCTATCTCTCTGTCTCTATCTGTCTGTGTGAACCGTTTGAATGTATGTTGTGGACATGGTGCCACTTTGCTCATAAACGTTTCATTGTGCGTTTCCTAAAATCCAGGCCACACCACAGTGCTCAGAACCAGAGAGTTTGCAGTGGTACAATGCTGATGTCTCATCTACTGACCTTATTTGAATTTTGCCTGTCGTCCCAACAGTGTTCTTTATAGAAAGAACATCCCAGATTACGCATTGCATCCTGAGGTTGGGTCTTTAGCTGGCAGGGACTAGGGTGAGGGAAGCTGCACCTGGACCCAAGGCTGAGGGCAGGGAGGGGGCTGCTCTTGGGGGCAGTGGGCAGGGGGTCTGCCTGTGTCTGGGCACTGCCCTCCCTACCCCAGTCTGGCCCCACCTGGTCCTGCCCAGTACTGCCTGGCCCTTCCCAGCTCCACCCGCCCGAGCCTAGCCAGATCTTCTGTCTCCTGCAGAGGATCTGTGGAGAGGACATCGATCGCTGTGTGGCACGGCTCTTCATCTCTGCTGGCCCACAAGGCCTCCTGATTTCATGGGGGTGGGTGGCGAGGGGCCCTTCCAGGGCCGTGGTGCTGACTCTGGCCACTTGGCCGAGGTGGGCTCTTGCCAGGTTTTATTGATATATTTTTTTTAATAGGTAAGTATCCTGTGGGGAGGCCATTTGAGAGCTGTGATAGTCTCTTTTCTTCTCAAACTTGGGCCCCTGTTTTAGGGTCTGTTGTTGATCTTGCCTTAATCAGTTGCTCTACAGTAGCTGCCAAATGGTGATTTCGCCAATCTCATCTTTTCTTCTACAGTTAACGTGTTAGCTTTTTACAAGCTTATCACTTTCGGAGGCATTTTGATTTTTGAAAAAATCATGTTTGGCCCAGTCAGTGCTTTTGAAAATATGGCCACAGTGAGATCTGTACAGTTCGTTGGGAATTTTATCACGTGTTTGCAGAATAGGGCAACCAACTTTTTATTTTTAATTTTTGTGTATTCCAAGTAATAAGAATGCAGTTTAAGAAGTTGAATGATTCGGCAAAGTTTTTGCAGGCGTGGTGGTCTTCATTCAACGCCCTGCTCTTGATGGCCATTCCCTGGACATATCCACTTCCAGCTCTCAGAATCTAAACTTCATCTTAAAAATTGCATTGTCCCATGAGATTTCATTTTAAAATAAATACAGAAGTGTGAAAGTTTATCATACAGAAACTCATTTAATTTATTGCAAGGTAGTCATGGCAAGGCACAAAGGTAAGACCACAAGACATTCAATTAGGACCAGAGAGTCAGGACAGTATGAGGTTAGTACAGTGACTAGAGTCCAGATCTTCAGCCTTAAGGCAATTACCTTTAATGAGTGGTCTTGGAAGAAAGGCTTGACGATGGCTTGTGTTCACCAGAGGTCCCTTGTAAATGGAGTACAAGTTGGCAGCAGCAGCTAATCTCAGTCTTCGTCTCTGGCATTGTCTCAGTTTTTGGTGAGAGTCAGCCTAGAGAGAGATGCTCTGCCTCTGCCTTCTCTCGTTGAATGAACAGCAGTCCAGGGTTTATATGTGATTTTCTTACCTGGATTCACATGCTAAGGACCAGTTGACGTTAAAAAAAGAACCCGTTGCCATTGAGTTGATTCCAACTCATTGCGACCCTATGTGACAGTAAAACTGCCCCATAGAGTTTCCAAGGACTGTGTGCTGGGTTTGAACTGCCAACCTTTCAGTTAGCAGACGTAGCTCTTAACCACCACGCCACCAGGGTTTCCAGTTGACATTATGTCTAACAAAGATTAGCATGTTACATTTTCCCTTTAAGGTCGGATATTAGGGAGGTTGTTTACAACTTATGTCTCAAGGCCAACTTAGAGAAATTTAGCTATATGTTACATCTTTTTTTTTTTTTTATCACAGCATGCAGGTACAAGGCCAACTTAGGTTGTTTATAGCATAGTTCTATTTTATATATCATCTAAATTCACATTATAGTCCCTCATAGTTGGTTTGAGACCATTTCAGAAGCAGACATAATACACATCTGCTACTTAAATATCATATTTATACTTTTAGCAGTAAACCTGGATACCTTTCTGTCTACGCTTTCTGTTAAATTTAACACTGTCGAGCATTTATCGTTTAGCAAAGTAGATTTGTAGTTCTAGCGGAGCTGTGTAGTGCACAGGTTACACTTTGTTTCCTTACAACTTCTTTTCTTTGCTCTTGTTTTCTCTTTTTTACCAACCACCCTTCCTCCCCAATCTGGGACCCAAGTTGAATGTTTGCTGCCTGTCGAGGACCCTCTGAACAGCCATCCACACCATTCTGAGTCGGACCCTTATCTTTAATGAAGCTTGTTCTCTGGAAGGACTTGGGAAAAATGTGCACAGTGGTGCTTTTTTTGGGGAGAATGTTCATATTTCAACTTGTCCTTAGTTTCCTCCCATGTATTGGTAGCTTTGGCTTGGTGCAGCTCTTGGGCCAGAAACCAGCTCCTGTGCAACATGGGAGCCCTGTGCCATGTCCTGTCCATGTCCCGTCCACATCCCTCCTGCCTTCTCCCCACCTCCCATCTATGCCCCACCTGCACCCTGCCCCTTGTCTCCACTAAACACCCACAGCTGTGCATGCCCACAGTACCGAGAATCCTCTTATGCTGTCCTGTGTTAGTTTCTCCCTCAGTTTTCTCTTCTCTTTCTATAATTCTCACTGTTCAACTATCGGACTTCCAGGAGTCCAGTACTTGAGTATTTGACCAATTCTCTATTTTTCTGCTTTTCTCTGTATTTATTCTCCTGAGTCTTTTTTTAAAAAAGACTCCTTTCTTAGTCTTTTTTAACTTTACTTCCTAACCTTTGTACTGAATGCTTTTATTTCTGCTCTCATATTTTTAATTTCTAACAGTTCTTCCTTATTCTCTGACCATTCCTTTCCTTTATAGCTTCCTGTTCTTGAATTTCATGAACAATATGCCCCTTCTTCTCTGAAGATAGTCAGTATAGTATTTCTGCGATTCTCATCTTAATTGTGCTTTGCAAAAATACTGTTACCCTCTTTGATTGGTGGTTTAGCTGCTGTTCTTAAGGAATAACATTAGGAAAATTCTTGTAGCAGCACCGCAGCCACAGATCTCATTGGATATATGTCTTGGAGATGCCCATGGGGTCCTTGAGGAAGGCCACCAGGGAATCTCGGTTTAGACACTAATTTTGTGGTGTTTGTTTTTAGGTGACGGCTCAGGTTTTGGAGAGATTCTAAACGAAGGTTCAGAAAGAATTGAAGCTCCACCTGCTAGTCCTGCGGCTCCTCTTCAGAAGTCTGGAAAGTGTCAGTCGCCACCAGTAGCAATGAAGGAGAGGGAAGTCCATGCAAAGCAAGTGCAGGTAATGGATGGTGGGAAGCGGTGTGAGTCCACGGGTGTGTCCTTGAGATCCAGAAAACCCTCTAACCCTACATCGTGTCACGTGGGTGCCAAAATGAGTGTTCTGGGGCTGCCGTAACAAGATGTGGCTTTAAAGAGCAGAGATTTATTGTCTCAGAATTCAGGGTCTCAGCAGGGTCACGCTCCTCTGAAGGCTCTAGAGGAAAATCTTTGCTTCTATCCTCTAGCTTCTGGTGGGCCCAGGCATTTCTTGGCTTATAGATGTATCTTCATATATGTGTGATTCTGTCTCAGTGTCTCTCGTTCTCTTTTATAGGGATACCTCTCATATGGGATTAGAACCTACACTACTCCGGTGTCATCTAATGTTAACTAATACATATGCAGAGAAGGACCCTATTTCCCCAAACAAGCTCGTTTACTGGTGCAGCAGTTGGGGCTTCCACCTGTCTATTTTGGGGGACATAATCCACGATCATTAAGGTCGTGTGTCATCTTGGCTGGGCCATGATTCTCAATGGCTTGGCAGTTATGATGTAGTTTGGCAATCGTATGATGTTGTGATCACTTCCACGATGAGATTTGATATAATGTGATCACCTCCATGATGGGATCAGCTGCGAGTGGCGAGTCAGTTGAAAGGGAGTTTCTTTGGGGGTGTGGCCTATAGCAAATATAAGTAGACTTTCTAGCAAGGCTTGCAGGCCTTTGCTTGCTCTGGATCCTGCAGCTGGCTCCTATTTGTCTGATCTCTGGTTCCTGGGACTTGAGCTAGCAGCATACCTGCTTTCTTGCCTGTCAGTCTTGTAATTCATCCATCCTCGCAGCCTGAGAGCAAGAGCCCTGCTGTCTGGCCTGCTGATCTTGGGTTCGCCAGCCTGTGTGGCTACATGAATCAGGAGAAGCCTCTATCCTGACCCATGGACTTGGGACATTCCAGCCTCTACAACTCCATGAGCCATTTCCTTGATATAAATCTCTCTCTATATCAACGGCACTGCGTTATATATATCTATACGCTTTACTGGTTTTGCCTCTCTTTTTTTTTTAGAGAACCCAGCCTAAGACATTTGGTACTCAGAGTTGTTGTAGAGAAGCAAAATTCTAAGAAGGAGTTTTCTAAATTGGTTCTCAAGTCAGGTTAGTCTTAAAGATGTTGATAACTCTGCTTCCAGTAGTAAAGAGGGCACTGTGTGTGGTGCCAGTAGAAATTCGTAAAATATCACCACCAATCAGATCAAGCATTGGTGAGAGGCAAGGCTTTGGGTGATCGCATGTTTGATTCTTTTCTACAGTTTTGTCAGAATGAGAAATATAAGGAAGCTGCTTCGTTGATCTTATTTTGCTAGACGAAGCGGTGAAAGAAAGAGGTGAGCTCAGGGCTTCAGAGTCATAGTTGAAGTGCCACATAATGACCTGAAAGTTGCCACTTGTGCCCTGAAAGAAAGTCTTATTTCTTGTAGTAACACAGTTGATATTGCCAAAAACCAAATCCAGAGTCTTAACATAAGAGTGGTTGAATTACAATGCCAGTTGAATTCCCAACCTCGAAGGGTGGCAGAAGGTAAAATGAGGACACTGGGAATAAATGGAATCCTGAAACTTGGGATAGAGACATGTGGGCAGATGACTTGGAAGCTGGGGACACTGAGCCCCTAAATTCTGTTGAATCACTTCTGCCAGCAGAACCCAGCTGTGTCTGAAGAGCCTTTGACTGAGTCATCACATGGGGCGGTGTCAGAGGCATTGCATGGGGCAGCACCTGAGGCAGATACCTTACAAGACACTGCTGAGTGTTCTCAGTTGAGATATTTCTTCTAACGTGAAGGAGAAGTTACTGCATCTGGCCCCTACCACAACTAAGGAGATATAATGACTGGCAGGCCTCTTGGTTTTTGGAGGCACATATCCCTCATTTGGGTGTGCTACTCCAGCCTATTTATCAAGTAACTTGAAAAAGTGCAGTTTTGAGTGGGAGCTCAGGTGAAGAGAAGGCTCTACAACAGGTTTGGGCTGCCACGCAAGCAGCTCTACCACTTGGGCCATATGATCCGGCTGATCCAATGGTGCTTGAAGTGTCAGTGTCAGATAAAGATGCTGTTTGGAGTCTTTGGCAGGCCTGTATTGGTGAATCACAGCACAGACCCTTAGGATTTTGGAGCAAAGCCCTGCCATCCTGTACAGATTATTACTCACCTTTTGAGAAACAGCGTTTGGCTTGTTACTGGGTATGTTAGTCATCTAGTTCTGCTCTAACAAATACCACGCTGTGGGTGGTTTTAATGAAGAGAAGTTTATTTTCTCACAGTAAAGTATGCTAAAAGTTCAAATTCAGAGTGTCACCTCCACGGGAAGGCGCTCTCTTTCGGCTCTGGAGGAAGGTCTGTCTCGCCAATCTTCCCCTGGACTAGGAGCTTCTCCGCGCAGGAACCCTGGGTCTGAAAGACGTGCGCTGCTCCCGGTGCTTCTTTCTTGGTGGTATGAGGTCCCCAACTTTCTGCTTGCCTCCCCCCGGCCTTTTTTTTTATGTAATAAACCTTTTAGTGGGTTAGTTTAGGCTTTTACATTATTCCTCACAAATCCTTAGACTCCCAGTCTACTTTAACATGGATTTATTACAACACACTTATAATTTTTTTCTTCCTGTTGATTACTCAGCTACCCTTATTGGAGAATTCAGGTGTCCTTTTTTTTTTTTAAAATCATTTTTATTGTGCTTTAAGTGAAAGTTTACAAATCAAGTCAGTCTCTCATATATAAACTTATATACACCTTACTACATACTCCCACTTAGCCCCTAATGAGTCAGCCCGCTCCCTCCTTCCAGTCTTTCCTTTCGTGACCGTTTTGCCAGTTTCTAACCCCCTCTACCCTCCCATGTCCCCTCTAGACAGGAGATGCCAACATAGTCTCAAGTGTCCACCTGATACAAGTAGCTCCCTCCTCATCAGCATCTCTCTCCAACCCATTTCCGGTCCAATCCATGTCTGATGGGTTGTCTTCAGGAATGGTTCCTGTCCTGCTTGCTTCCCTTTTATCTCTTGAGAGATAAAAGGTAGTGCAGGCCACACCCCAGGGAAACTCCCTTTACCTTGGATCAGGGAGGTGACCTGAGTAAGGGTGGTGTTACATTCCCACCCTGATCCTCTCAACATAAAATTACAATCACGAAATGGAGGACAACCACATAATACTGGAAATCATGGCCTAGACAAGTTGACACATATTTTTGGAGGGATACCATTCAATCCATGACACTGGGCCATAGTAAAGATTGAACACTTAACCATGGGCCCACCAAGTTATCATGTGGCCTGAGCTGCCCATCATGAACTGGGCGTTGTCTGACCCACAGAGTCATAAAGGTGGATGTACACAGCAGCACTCCATCATTAAATGGAAGTGATATATATGAGATTGGGCCTGAGCAGGACCTGAAGGTACAAGTAAGTTGCATAAAAAAGTAGCCCAAATGACCATGGCCTCCATGCCTGTCACATTACCTTCCATCTCCCAATCTGCACCTGTGGCCTCATGGGGAGTTCCTTACGATCAGTTGACTGAAGAAGAGAAAACTCATGTGTGGTTTACAGATGGTTCTGCGCGTTTTGCAGGCACCACTCGAAAGTGGACAGTGGCAGCACTACAGCCCCTTTCTGGGAACTTCCTGAGGTTAGTAGTGAAGGGAAATCCTCCCAATGGGCAGAACTTTGAGCAGTGCACCTGGTTTTTCACTTTGCTCGGAAGGAGAAATGGCCAGATGTGTGACTGTACACTGATTCATATGCTGTTGCCAATGGTTTGGCTGGATGGTCAGGGACATGGGAGGAACGTGATTGGAAAATTGGAGGAGAGGAGGTTTGGGGAAGAGGTCTGTGGATAGACCTCTCTGAATGGGCCAGAGAAGTGAAGATATTTGTGTCTCATATGAATGCTCTCCAAAGGGTGGCCTCAGCAGAGGAGGATTTTAACAATCAAGTGGATGTTGTTGTTGTTAGGTGCCGTTAAGTCGGTTCGGACTCATAGCGACCCTGTGCACAACAGAACGAAACACTGCCCAGTCCTGAGCCATCCTTACAATCCTTGTTATGCTTGAGCTCCTTGTTGCAGCCACTGTGTCAATCCACCTCATTGAGGTTTTTCCTCTTCTCCGCTGACCCTGTACTCTGCCAAGCATGATGTCCTTCTCCAGGACTGATCCCTCCTGACAACATGTCCAAAGTATGTAAGATGCAGTCTCGCCATCCTTGCCTCTGAGGAGCATTCTGGCTGTACTTCTTATAAGACAGATTTGTTAGTTCTTTTGGCAGTCCATGGTATATTCAATATTCTTCGCCAACACCACCATTCAAAGGCATCAATTCTTCTTCGGCCTTCCTTATTCATTGTCCAGCTTTCACATAAATATGATGCGATTGAAAATACCATGGCTTGGGTCAGGCACACCTTAGTCTTCAGGGTGACATCTTTGCTCTTCCAACACTTTAAAGAGGTCCTTTGCAGCAGATTTACCCAATGCAATGCATCTTTGATTTCTCGACTGCTGCTTCCATGGCTGTTGATGGTGGATCCAAATAAAATGAAATCCTTGACAACTTCAATCTTTTCTCTATTTATCATGATGTTGCTCATTGGTCCAGTTGTGAGGATTTTTGTTTTCTTGATGTTGAGGTGCAATCCAAACTGAAGGCTGTGGTCTTTGATCCTCATCAGTAAGTGCTTCAAGTCCTCTTCACTTTCAGCAAGCAAGGTTGTGTCATCTGCATAACACAGGTTGTTAATGAGTCTTCCTCCAATCCTGATGCCCCGTTCTTCTTCATATAGTCCAGCTTCTCGGATTATTTGCTCAGCATACAGATTGAATAGGTATGGTGAAAGAACACGACCCTGACGCACACCTTTCCTGACTTTAAACCAATCAGTATCCCCTTGTTCTGTCTGAACAACTGCCTCTTGATCTATGTAAAGGTTCCTCATGAGCACAATTCAGTGTTCTGGAATTCCCATTCTTCCCAATGTTATCCATAGTTTGTTATGATCCACAAAGTTGAATGCCTTTGCATAGTCAATAAGCATAGGTAAACATCCTTCTGGTATTCTCTACTTTCAGCCAGGATCCATCTGACATCAGCAGTGATATCCCTGGTTCCACGTCCTCTTCTGAAACCGGCCTGAATTTCTGGCAGTTCCCTGTCGATACACTGCTGCAGCCCTTTTTGAATCATCTTCAGCAAAATTTTGCTTGTGTGTGATATTAATGATATTGTTCTATAATTTCCACATTTGGTTGGATCACCTTTCTTGGGAATAGGCATAAATATGGATTTCTTCCAGTCAGTTGGCCAGGAAGCTGTCTTCTATATTTCTTGGCATAGACAAGTGAGCACCTCCAGCACTGCATCTGTTTGTTGAAACATCTCAATTGATATTCCATCAATTCCTGGAGTCTCGTTTTTTGCTAATGCCTTCAGAGCGGCTTGGACTTCTTCCTTCAGTACCATCAGTTCCTGATCATATGCCACCTCTTGAAATGGTTGAACATAGACTAATTATTTTTGGTATAATGACTCTGTGTATTCTTCCATCTTCTTTTGATGCTTTCTGCATTGTTTAATATTTTCCCCATGGAATCCTTCACTATTGCAACTTGAGGCTTGAATTTTTTATTCAGTTCTTTCAGCTTTAGAAACACCAAGTGTGTTCTTCCCTTTTGGTTTTCCATCTCCAGGTCTTTGCACATGTCATTAGAATACTTCGCTTTGTCTTCTGGAGCCGCTGTTTGAAATCTTCAGTTCTTTTACTTCATCAATTCTTCTTTTGCTTTAGCTGCTCGGCGTTCGAGAGCAAGTTTCAGAGTCTCCTCTGACATCCATCTGGGTCTTTCTTTTCTGTCTTCTCAATGACCTCTTGCTTTCTTCATGTATGATGTCCTTCCACAACTCGTCTGGTCTTCGGTCACTAGTGTTCAATGCATCAAATCTGTCTTTCAGATGGTCTCTAAATTCAGGTGGGATATACTCAAGGTCATATTTTGGCTCTCGTGGACTTGCTCGGATTTTCTTCAGTTTCAGCTTGAACTTGCATTTGAGCAATTGTTAGTCCGTTCCACAGTCGGCCTCTGGCCTTGTTCTGATTGACGATATGGAGCTTTTCCATCGTCTCTTTCCACAGATGTAGTCAGTTTGCTTTCTGTGTGTTCCATCTGGCGAGGTTCATGTGTATAGATGCTGTTTATGTTGGTGAAAGGAGGTATTTGCAATGAAGAAGCCGTTGGTCTTGCAAAATTCTATCATTTGATCTCCGGCATTGTTTCTGTCACCAAGCCATATTTTCCAACTAATGATCCTTCTTCTTTGTTTCCAGCTTTTGCATTCCAGTTGCCAGTAATTATCAGTGCATCTTGATTGCATGTTTGATCAATTTCAGACTGCAGCAGTGAATAAAAATCTTCTATTTCTTCGTCTTTGGCCCTAGTGGTTGCTGCGTAAATTTGAATAATAGTCTGGTCTTCCTTGTAGGCGTATGGATATTAGGAAGAAGGACCCAGCAGTCTACTTCTGAAAAGCATTAGCCAGTGAAAAACCTTATGAATAGCAGCAGAACACTGTCTGATATAGTGCCAGAAGATGGGCCCCCCAGTTTGGAAGGTGCTCAAAAGATGATTGGGGAAGAGCTACCTCCTCAAAGTAGAGTCGACCTTAATGACGTGGAAGGAGTAAAGCTTTCGGGACCTTCATTTGCTGATGTGGGACGACTCAAAATGAGAAGAAACAGCTGCAAATATCCATTAATAATCGGAACCTGGAACGTACGAAGTATAAATCTAGGAAAATTGGAAATTGTCAAGAATGAAATGGAATGCATAAACATCGATATCCTAGGCATTAATGAGCTGAAATGGACAGGTGCTGGCCATTTCGAATCAGACAATCATGTAGTCTACTATGATGGGAATGACAACTCGAAGAGGAATGGTGTTGCATTCATCGTCAAAAAGAACTTCAAGATGTATCCTGAATATCAAGTGGATAGGATGATGCATTCTGTAGAAACCAGTCATCCTTTCCTCAGCCACTCCCATCATTGCCCGATGGGGTCGTGAACAGAGTGGCCCTGGTGCCAGGGCTGGGGGTAATGCATGGGCTCAGCAACATGGACTTCCACTCACTAAGGAGCTTGGCTACAGCTGCTGCTGAGAGCTCAGTCTGCCATAAGCAGAGACCAACACAAAGTCCCCGATATGGCACCATCCCTTGAGGTGATCACCCAGCAACCTTGTGGCAGGTTGATTACATTGGACTGTTTCCATTGTGGAAAAGGCAGTATTTTCTTCTTAATGGGAATATTCACTTTGTATAGATACGGATTTGCCTTCTGTGCACACAATGCTTCTGCCAATACTGCCGTCCGTGCACTTAGAGAATGCTTTATCCTCTGTCATGGTATCCCATACATCATCACCTCAGATCAAAGGACTCACTTCACAGCAAATAAAGTGCAGCAGTATTACCATGCTCATGGAATTCACTGGTCTTACCATGTTCCCCATCATCCTGAAGCAACTGGCTGGATAGAACGATGGAATGGCCTTCTAAAGACACAATTATGGCTCCAGCTAGGTGGCAGTACTTTGCAGGGTTGGGGCAATGTTTTCTAGGAGGCTGTGTATGCTATAAAGCAGCATCCAGTATATGGTGGTGTTTCTTGGACGGCCAGGATTCATGGGTCTAGGAATCAAGGGGTGGAAATGGGAGTGGCACCACTCACTATTACCCCTAGTGACCCACTTGTAAAATTTTTGTTTCCTGTCCCTGTGACCCTATGCTCTGCGGGTCTAGTTGTCTTAGTTCCAAAGGGAGGAATGTACCTACCAGAAGACACAATAATTCTGTTGAACTTCAAGTTAAGAATGCCACTGGCCACTTAATGTTCCTCATATCTCTGGATCAGCAGGCAAAGAAGGGAGTTATGTTATGGTGGGTGTGATTGATATTGATCTTCAAGGGCAAATCAGATTGTTATCATATTGTAGAGGTAACGAAGAGTATGTCTGGAATACACAAGATCTCTTAGGATGTCTGTTAGTACTACCATTTCCTGGTAGTCGCTGGAAAAGTATGGCACCGCAACCCAATTCCAACATGACTACTAATGGCCTAGACCCTTCAGGAATGAAGGTTTGGGTCACCCCACCAGGCAATTTTTTTACCAGGCAAAGAATTGTGACCAGCTGAGGTGCTTGCTAAGGGTAACAGGAATATGGAATGGGTGATGGAAGAAGGTAGTTCTAAATACCAGTGGCAACCATGTGACCAGTTGCAGAAATGAGAACTGTAGTATTTCTTCCTTGTATGTGTGCATCAAATATTTTTGTTTTCTTGTATAATATGTAAACAGGGCTAGTGCATTTTTGTTTGTACATGTGTTAATTGTATCATTAATCATGTAATTAGGTGCTAGTATGACTTTGTAATTGTCTTTATTTAGAGATAGTAAATGATTAAAGGACATGGGTATAGGTACCAGGTTGTCAGGGGTGGACTTTGATGGTTAAGGTTATGTGGCAACTTGGCTGGGCCATGATTCTCAGAGGTTTAGCAGCAATGTAATGATGTAGTTTAGCAGTTATGTAATGATGTATTTATCCTCCATTTTGTAATGTAAGGTAATCACCTCCATGATGCGATCTGGTGTGATCTACCAGTAGTTGTAAAGGGCGTTTCCTCAGGGGTGTGGCCCACATCCAATATATGGATGTTATGGCAAAACTTGATGGCTTTTGTTCTCTCTGGATTCTGCATCTGGGTTGTTGTTTTCCCACCCCTATCATTGCCCACCACCACCAAGGAAGGAGAGACCAGTAGGAGAGACTGGCAGGAGAGACCCGCAGGAGATGGCTCAGAGGGCTCCCTGGCTCATGAAGTGAAAAAGCTGAATGCCTTTGGGCAGAGACTGAGGGCCAGGGAGAAGTCTACACCTGACCCACAAATTTGGGACTTGCCAGCCTCTACAACCTCATGAGCCATTTCCTTTATACGGTTCATGAGTTCTGTGAGACATTGCAGCGTATCAGGGAACCCAAAGACAGTAGGAAGAGCACTGAGGAGAAAGGGAGTAGTTGATGTTAGAGATGATGGCATGGTACAGCAGCTTGGAAAAGTTGGGCATTTGGGACATCTTTAACCTCCGCCTCATAGGAACCAACTTTGTCCTGGTCCTTATAAAAGAAATTACTAGTTTAGCTGATCATCAGCTGACCTCTGGTTCTTGAAACTTGAGCCAGTAACTTGCTGTGTTATCTGCCAGTCTTGGGATTTGTCAGCCTCCGTAGCTACATAAGTCAGGAGGACACTCCCGCCTGACAATTGACCCACCAACTTGGGATTTGCCAGCCTCTGTAACCGTGAGCTGTTTCCTCTCTCTCTCTCTGTATATGTATATAATCACACTTCACTGGTTTTGCTTCCCAGCCTAAGACAATGTGCCACAGGCCCCACCTCTGTGGCAGCATTGAGGAGCCATGCGCGCTAGCCTATTGGTGCATGTAGTTCACCTAGGCAAGTTCAGTAGCCTGTCTCTTCCTCGGGCATTTGTCTGGTTGATTTAAGTGGCCGCTGTGTTTCCAGAGCCCCTAAATAGACCCAATAGGCCTTTCACAGGTAATAGGTGGTTTGATGTATTAAAAAAAACCCGTTGCCTCCGACTCATAGCATCCCTACAGGGCAGAGTAGAACTGCCCCATAGAGCTTCCAAGGAGCGCCTGGTGGATTTGAACTGCTGACCTTTTAGGTTAGCAGCCTAGCTCTTAACCACAGCGCCACCTGGGTTTCTTGTTTGATGTCTGGACGAGTCTTAATAACCTTTTATTCTCCCTTGTTGTTTTTAAATATTTTAAGTGCCTGGAGGTAAGCTTATCTCAGAGATCCATGTTTGGGTACCTATTTTTTGCTGCCACTAATTTAAATCAATCCTTTTGTTACGGAATCTGGAGGCAGAGCAATTTTTTTTCCTCATTCCTGTCTAGAGAGAGGTGGGGGACTGGCTACTTTGTGAGGGTCCTCTATCTCCTCAGTTTTTCTGGGTTTCCCCAGGCAGATATGAAGAATCTGACCCATAAGATGGTCAGCAAAAGCTAATTGCATTCACCACCCTCCTGGGCTAACCTAACGTGGTTCACCGTTTGCAGTTCACAGCTTGCGGTTTATGATGGGTGTTCTCGTCTCACTGCTGTGGAGGTTCCGCAGGAGGGTCCCCAGTGTGACAGAATTAAAAAAACCTTCCTACCTTGTCTGCTGGCTGGCTCTTCCTTCAGCTTCCTGCCTGGTGCTGCATCTCATAAGCTGGCTTCTAGAGTTCCGAATCGTTAGTTTCACCACACTATTTGGTCTCTTTGTTCTCTTTTTCTTTAACTCTGAAGGAATACCAAAAAACCAAACCCAGTGCTGTCGAGTTGATTCCAACTCATAGCGACCCTATAGGACAGAGTAGAACTGCCCCATAGAGTTTCCAAGGAGTGCCTGGTGGATTCGAACTGCTGACCCTTTGGTTAGCAGCCGTAGCACTTAACCACCGTGCCACCAGGGTTTCCTCTGGGGGAATACAGGCACTCAACTGCCTGTGCCTCCGTCTTGTGGAGGTGCCTCAGGAAAACATTGTAAAAACTGAATTGTCACCTATCCTGCATGTCTTTAGAGCCCTTGTGGCGGAATGATTTAGGGGTTGGCTGCTAACCAAAAGGCCAGCGTTTCGAATCCACCAGCCACTTCTTTGAAACCCTAGGGGGTGGTTCCGCTCTTTCCTATAGGGTCGCTATGAATCAGAATGGACTCAGTGGCAATGGGTGGGTGCGTGTCTTCAAGGAACCCTCCCTGGTGGTGCAAAAGTTAAGGACTCGGCTGCTAACCTGAAGGTTGGCAGTTCAAACCCACCAGCTGCTCTGTGGAAGAAAGATGTGGCGGTCTGCTCCAGTAAAGACTGCAGTCTTGGAAACCCTACGGGGGAGTTCTGCTCTGTCTTGGAGGGTCGCTATGAGTAGGAATCGACGGCAACGGATTTGATTTTTTGGTATAGGGTTACTGTGAGTTCGTACTGACTCGTTGGCAATGGGGTTTTGGGTGCGTGTCTTTATTGCTTATTTTACCACTTTCCTGTTCCTGGCCATTTATTGACCCCTCCCGACTCTTGTCTGCTGCAGTGATGATGACTGTGTTTGAGCAGCTTGCAGACAGACATAGAGGTGGTTGGCTCTCCCATCCTCTCAGCCCCTGGAGGGAGGACCGGTGGGCAGTGTGTCTGTCCAGCTTCCGACTGCTGTGAACTGGCCGTGCCACCTCCTGGTGGTAACACTGACGTGGTTCTGTGCTCATGGTTCCTGGTCAGTGAGGTGCCATGGGTAGCTTACTTTGCTCCTGTGTCTGAGCCTTGGCTGAGAGGATGGCGGTGGGCTGTTGTGGCATCACATTGTGCTGGGTCATCCCTCCATGCAGGGCGGTTGACGCTTGCTGTCTCTGGGCCGCAGCTTCCAGACAGACACAGGTCTCCCTGTGTGGTCTCATTTGCCATCTCTTCGTATGGCTTCTTGTGTGGTCCCCCCATGGTGGCTCCTTGTGTGGCCCCTGTGTTGTCTCCCTCATGAGGCTCCTCTTGGTATCCTGTGTGTGTGCCGGCTGTGTCCCAAGTGCCTGGGGATATGGCCTTGGGAGATACAGATGAGTGTGCTCATCAGTTTAGGGATAGCCGGATGCTGCTGCTGCCTCGAGAGAAGGTCAGGAAGTTAATGTATTGCAGATATCTGTGGAATGTTGGATCCAGAATTCCACTGCTTCAAGCCTGGCTTCCTGGTTGTCTTTCTGAAGCTCACAGGAGAGAGCTTAAAAAATTCACAATTAGGGGCGGGGCCGAGATGGCGGACTAGGTGGACGCTACCGCGGATCCCTCTTGCAACAAAGACTCAGAAAAACAAGTGAATCAATCACATACATAACAATCTACGAACTCTGAACAACAAACACAGATTTAGAGACGGAGAACGAACAAATACTGGGAGACAGCGATTGTTTTCAGAGCCAGGAGCCAGCGTACCAGCAGATTTTCTGGCAAAACTAGTTTCCCAGTGATGGCTTGGAGACAGCAGTCCATATCAAACCACATAAAGAAGCAGACCATGACAGCTTCTACAACCCCCCAAACAAAAGAATCAAAATCTTTCTCAAATGAAGATACAATCTTGGAATTATCAGGTACAGAATATAAAAAACTAATTTACAGAATGCTTAAAGACATCACAAATGAAATTAGGCTAACTGCAGAAAAAGCCAAGGAACACACTGATAAAACTGTTGAAGAACTCAAACAGATTATTCAAGAACATAGTGGAAAAATTAATAAGTTGCAAGAATCCATAGAGAGACAGCATGTAGAAATCCAAAAGATTAACAATAAAATTACAGACTTAGACAACGCAATGGGAAGACAGAGGAGCAGACTCGAGCAATTAGAAAGTAGACTGGGACATCTGGAGGACCAGGGAATCAACACCAACATAGCTGAAAAAAAATCAGATAAAAGAATTTAAAAAAATGAAGAAACCCTAAGAATCATGTGGGACTCTATCAAGAAGGATAACTTGCGAGTGATTGGAGTCCCAGAACAGGGAGGGGGGACAGAAAACACAGAGAAAATAGTTGAAGAACTCCTGACACAAAACTTCCCTGACCTCATGAAAGACGAAAGGATGTCTACCCAAGATGCTCATCGAACCCCATTTAAGATTGATCCAAAAAGAAAAACACCAAGACATATTATCATCAAACTTGCCAAAACCAAAGATAAAGAGAAAATTTTAAAAGCAGCCAGGGAGAAAAGAAAGGTCTCCTTCAAGGAAGAATCAATAAGAATAAGTTCAGACTACTCAGCAGAAACCATGCAGGCAAGAAGGGAATGGGACGACATATACAGAGCACTGAAGGAGAAAAACTGCCAGCCAAGGATCATATATCCAGCAAAACTCTCTCTGAAATATGAAGGTGAAATTAAGATATTTACAGATAAACACAAGTTTAGAGAATTTGCAAAAACCAAACCAAGGCTACAATAAATGCTAAAGGAGATTGTTTGGTCAGATGACCAATAATATCAGGTACCCGCACAATACAAGGTCACAAAACAGAACGTCCTGATATCAACTCAAATAGGGAAAGCACAAAAACAAACAAATTAAGATTAATTCTAAAAAATAAATAAATAAAATAATACACATAACAGGGAATAATGGAAATCAATAGGTAAAAGATCACAATAATAAAAAAGAGGGACTAAATATAGGAGGCATTGAACTGCCAGATGGAGAGGGATACAAGGCGATATAGAACGATACAAGTTAGGTTTTTACTTAGAAAAATAGGGGTAAATAATAAGGTAACCACAAAAAGGAATATCAACTCCATAACTCAAGAAAAAAGCCAAGAAAAACGTTAACGACTCATCTAACATAAAGTTAAACATTATGAAAATGAGGATCTCACAATCTACTAAGAAAAACGTCTCAGCACAAAAAAGTATGTGGAAAAATGAAATGGCCAACAACACACATGAAAAGGCATCAAAATGACAGCACTAAAAACTTATTTATCTATAATTACGCTGAATGTAAATGGACTAAATGCACCAATAAAGAGACAGAGAGTCACGGACTGGGTAAAGAAACACGATCCATCTAGATGCTGCCTACAAGAGACACACCTTAGACTTAGAGACACAAACAAACTAAAACTCAAAGGATGGAAAAAAATATATCAAGCAAATAATAAGCAAAAAAGAAGAGGAGTAGCAATATTAATTTCTGACAAAATAGACTTTAGACTTAAATCCACCACAAAGGGTAAAGAAGGACACTATATAATGATAAAAGGGACAATTGATCAGGAAGACATAACCATATTAAATATTTATGCACCCAATGACAGGGCTGCAAGATACATAAATCAAATTTTAACAGAATTGAAAAGTGAGATAGACACCTCCACATTTATAGTAGGAGACTTCAACACACCACTTTCGGAGAAGGACAGGACATCCAGTAAGAAGCTCAATAGAGACACGGAAGACCTACTTACAACAATCAACCAACTTGACCTCATTGACGTCAACAGAACTCTCCACCCAATTGCTGCAAAATATACTTTTTTTTCTAGTGCACATGGAACATTCTCTAGAATAGACCACATATTAGGTCATAAAACAAATCTTTGCAGAGTCCCAAACATCGAAATATTACAAAGCATCTTCTCAGCCCACAAGGCAATGAAACTAGAAATCAATAACAGAAACACTAGGGAAAAGAAATCAAATACTTGGAAAATGAGCAATACCCTCCTGAAAAAAGAATGGGTTATAGAAGACATCAAGGAGGGAATAAGGAAATTCATAGAAAGCAACGAGAATGAAAATACTTCCTATCAAAACCTCTGGGACACAGCAAAAGCAGTGCTCAGAGGTCAATTTATATCAATGCACACATACAAAAAGAAGAAAGAGCCAAAATCAGAGAACTGTCCCGACAACTTGAACAAATAGAAAGTGAGCCAAAAAAGAACCCATCAGGCACCAGAAGAAAACAAATAATAAAAATTAGAGCTGAACTAAATGAATTAGAGAACAGAAAAACAATTGAAAGAATTAACAAAGCCAAAAGCTGGTTCTTTGAAAAAATTAACAAAATTGATAAACCATTGGCTAGACTGACTAAAGAAAAACAGGAAAGGAAACAAATAACCCGAATAAGAAACGAGAAGGACCACATCACAACAGAACCAAATGAAATTAAAAGAATCATTTCAGATTACTACGAAAAATTGTACTCTAACAAATTTGAAAACCTAGAAGAAATGGATAAATTCTTGGAAAAACACTACCTACCTAAACTAACACATTCAGAAGTAGAACAACTAAATAGACCCATAACAAAAAAAGAGATTGAAATGGTAATCAAAAAACTTCCAACAAAAAAAAAAAGCCCTGGCCCGGATGGCTTCACTGCAGAGTTCTACCAAACTTTCAGAGAAGAGTTAACACCACTACTACTGAAGGTATTTCAAAGCATAGAAAATGACGGAATACTACCCAACTCATTCTATGAAGCCACCATCTCCCTGATACCAAAACCAGGTAAAGACATCACAAAAAAAGAAAATCATAGACCTATATCCCTCATGAACATAGATGCAAAAATCCTCAACAAAATTCTAGCCAATAGAATCCAACAACACATCAAAAAAATAATTCACCCTGATCAAGTGGGATTTATACCAGGTATGCAAGGCTGGTTTAATATCAGAAAAACCATTAATGTAATCCATCACATAAATAAAACAAAAGAGAAAAACCACATGATCTTATCAATAGATGCAGAAAAGGCATTTGACAAAGTCCAACACCCATTTATGATAAAAACTCTTACCAAAATAGGAAAAGAAGGAAAATTCCTCAACATAATAAAGGGCATCTATGCAAAGCCAACAGCCAATATCGCTCTAAATGGAGAGAACCTGAAAGCATTTCCCTTGAGAACGGGAACCAGACAAGGATGCCCTTTATCACCGCTCTTATTCAACATCGTGCTAGAAGTCCTAGCCAGGGCAATTAGGCTAGACAAAGAAATAAAAGGTATCCGGATTGGCAAGGAGGAAGTAAAGTTATCACTATTTGCAGATGACATGATCTTATACACAGAAAACCCTAAGGAATCCTCCAGAAAACTACTGAAACTAATAGAAGAGTTTGGCAGAGTCTCAGGTTATAAAATAAACACACAAAAATCACTTGGATTCCTCTACATCAACAAAAAGAACACCGAAGAGGAAATAACCAAATCAATACCATTCACAGTAGCCCCCAAGAAGATAAAATACTTAGGAATAAATCTTACCAAGGATGTAAAAGACCTATACAAAGAAAACTACAAAGCTTTAGTACAAGAAATTCAAAAGGACATACTTAAGTGGAAAAACATACCCTGCTCATGCATAGGAAGACTTAACATTGTAAAAATGTCTATTCTACCAAAAGCCATCTATACATATAACGCACTTCCGATCCAAATTCCAATGTCATATTTTAAGGGGATAGAGAAACAAATCACCAATTTCATATGGAAGGGAAAGAAGCCCCGGATAAGCAAAGCATTACTGAAAAAGAAGAAGAAAGTGGGAGGCCTCACTCTACCTGATTTCAGAACCTATTATACAGCTACAGTAGTCAAAACAGCCTGGTACTGGTACAACAACAGGCACATAGACCAATGGAACAGAATTGAGAACCCAGATATAAATCCATCCACGTAGGAGCAGCTGATATTTGACAAAGGCCCAGTGTCAGTTAATTGGGGAAAAGATAGTCTTTTTAACAAATGGTGCTGGCATAACTGGATATCCATTTGCAAAAAAATGAAACAGGACCCATACCTCACACCATGCACAAAAACTAACTCCAAGTGGATCAAAGACCTAAACATAAAGACTAAAACGATAAAGATCATGGAAGAAAAAATAGGGACAACCCTAGGAGCCCTAATACAGGGCATAAACAGAATACAAAACATTACCAAAAACGATGAAGAGAAACCCGATAACTGGGAGCTCCTAAAAATCAAACACCTATGCTCATCTAAAGACTCCACCAAAAGAGTAAAAAGACCACCTACAGACTGGGAAAGAATATTCAGCTATGACATCTCAGGCCAGCGCCTGATCTCTAAAATCTACATGATTCTGTCAAAACTCAACCACAAAAAGACAAACAACCGAATCAAGAAGTGAGCAAAGGATATGAACACACATTTCACTAAAGAAGATATTCAGGCAGCCAACAGATACATGAGAAAATGCTCCTGATCATTAGCCATTAGAGAAATGCAAATTAAAACTACAATGAGATTCCATCTCACACCAACTAGGCTGGCATTAATCCAAAAAACACAAAATAATAAATGTTGGAGAGGCTGCGGAGAGATTGGAACTCTCATACACTGCTGGTGGGAATGTAAAATGGTACAACCACTTTGGAAATCTATCTGGCGTTATCTTAAACAGTTAGAAATAGAACTATCATAAAAAAAAAAAAAAAACCATACAACCCAGAAATCCCACTCCTGGGAATTTACCCTAGAGATACAAGAGCCTTCACACAAACAGATATATGCACACCCATGTTTATTGCAGCTCTGTTTACAATAGCAAAAAGCTGGAAGCAACCAAGGTGTCCGTCAACGGATGAATGGATAAATAAATTGTGGTATATTCACACAATGGAATACTACGCATCGATAAAGAACAGTGACGAATCTCTGAAACATTTCATAACATGGAGGAATCTGGAAGGCATTATGCTGAGCGAAATTAGTCAGAGGCAAAAGGACAAATATTGTATAAGACCACTATTATAAGATCTTGAGAAATAGAAAAAACTGAGAAGAACACATACTTTTGTGGTTACGAAGGGGGGAGGGAGGGTGGGAGGGAGAGGGTTTTTTATTGATCAATCAGTAAATAAGAACTGCTTTAGGTGAAGGGAAAGACAACACTCAATACAAGGAAGGTCAGCCCAATTGGAGTGGACTAAAAGCAAAGAGGTTTCCGGGATAAAATGAATGCTTCAAAGGTCAGCGGAGCAGGGGCGGGGGTCTGGGGAACATGGTTTGAGGGGACTTCTAAGTCAATTGGCAAAATAATTCTATTATGAAAACATTCAGCATCCCACTTTGAATTGTGGCATCTGGGGTCCTACATGCTAACAAGCGGCCATCTAAGATACATCAATTGGTGTCAACCCATCTGGGGCAAAGGAAAATGAAGAACACCAAGGTCACACGACAACTAAGAACCCAAGAGAGAGAAAGGGCCACATGAACCAGAGACCTACATTATCCTGAGACCAGAAGAACTAGTTGGTGCCCAGCCAGAATCGAAGACTGCCCTGTCAGGGAGCACAACGGAGAACTCCTGAGGGAGCAGGAGATCAGTGGGATGCAGACCCCAAATTCTCATAAAAAGACCATACTTAATGGTGTGACTGCGACTAGAGGAATCCCGGCGG
The DNA here is from genome assembly GCF_030014295.1 of Loxodonta africana. NCBI lineage: Eukaryota > Metazoa > Chordata > Mammalia > Proboscidea > Elephantidae > Loxodonta > Loxodonta africana. Next base: position 228,980,188 of record NC_087343.1, read on the forward strand.
CAATGCTCTCCAGACCTTCTGTTGGCACAGGACAGGAACCATCCCCGAAGACAACTCATCAGAAATGAAAGGGACTGGTCAGCGGGTGGGAGAGAGATGCTGATGAAGAGTGAGCTAATTAAATCAGGTAGACACTGGAGAGTGTGTTGGCAACTCTTGACTGGAGGGGGGATGGGAAGATAGAGAGAGAGGGAAGCTGGCAAAGTTGTCACGAAAGGAGAGACTGAAAGGGCTGACTGAATTGGGGGAAAGCAAGTGGGAGAAGGGAGTAAGATGTATGTAAACTTATATGTGACAGACTGATTGGATTTGTAAATGTTCACTTGAAGCTTAATAAAAGTTAATTAAAAAAAAAAAATTCACAGTTAAAAAACCCAGTGGCATCGAGTTGATTCCAACTCATAGCAACCCTATAGGACAGAGTAGAACTGTCCCATAGAGTTTCCAAGGAGCGCCTGGTGGATTCGAACTGCTGACCATTTGGTTAGCAGCTGTTCAAATGGCCAATAGACTCATGAAAAGATGGTCAGTGTCATTAGCCATCAGAGAAATGAAAATCAAATCCACAGTGAGATACCATTTCTTTCCCACAAGGATGGCCAAGATGGAAAAAAAATGGATAATAGCAAGCATTGGAGGGGATATGGAGAAACTGGAACCCTCCTCCGTTGCTGGTGGACATACAAAATGGTACAGCCATTGTGGAGAAGAGTCTGGTGATTCTTCAAAAAACTAGAGGTAGAGCTGCCATATCACCCAGCAATTCCACTCCTAGGTCTGTACCCAAGAGATCTGATAGAAATGACACGGACAGACATGCACACCTACGTTCATCACAGCAGTGTTCACGATAGCAAGAAGATGGTAACAACCAAGAGAAGGACAAGAAGTTGGTGTATTGTGGGTATCTGTGGAATGTTGGATCCAGAATTCCACTGCCTTTCAAGGCCATGGGAGAGATGACTCTCTCAGCGGTTGAATGGATAAGTAAAATGTGGTAATACGTAAAAACTCGCAATTAGAACAGCCCAGGAAATGCTGCAGGGGCCAAAAGGGTGGCAGTCTTCACTGCTGGGTGGGCAGGTGAAGTGGGGTGGGGAGTCTTCTCATCGTCAGGGCATGAGGCCGGCTGTCCTCTCTAACCTGACTTTGTTGCAGGCGCTGCTGAAGATGGTGTGTGATGAGAGCCACCACATCCTGGCCTTGTCTGAGTACCGGCGCAGCGCCAGCACATTGGAAAGGGGTGAACCATGTGCCCCGCTGGAGCATGTCCCAGGGGAGGGGCCAGGCCTGATGGAGGCAGCGCCGGCCCTCAGAGGACCCCAGAAAGGAGAAAAGGTAGGATGACTCTGGTGGAAACCTTGGGGTGCTGAGCAATGCTGTCAGTGCCAGGCTGCATTATGGTGCCACTAGGGCACTGGGTCTTTAGGGCCCGCAGCAGCCTGCAGTGGGTCCTCACTCCCCTCAGGTGGGGTGGAGTCCTCATGCAGGACGCTGAGGGTGCGGTGCGAACGCACTGTACTGCCTGCCCCCACGGTCTCTCTTTCGTTTCTCCCCCTGACCAGGACGAGTGGGTCACCTCTGCCTCAGTGGCCCATGCTCCTCATCCACAGCGTGTGAAGTAAGGACAGTACTTTCTCGTCCTCTGTTTCAGGAACTTTCTGACGTGTGTGTGGACTGGAGGGGAGTATTCCTGCGGGCTGTACAGGATGCGTTCGAGAAGGAACGGCATGCCCTGGGCGTTGAGCTACAGTCCAGGCTGGGCTGGTGTGAGCCGGGGGACGGCAGCTACCTGCTGGAGCGGCTGGAGAGGGTTGTCCAGGAGCAGGTGAGCAGACACAGGTGTCTTGGGTGAGGAAGGTGCAGCTCTGATTTCACACATGAGCTTCCGTTTACACTTTAACTCAACCTTGGGGTGTGGCAGTCTCCCAGTGCCTCGCTGTGTCTTCATGACTGAGCACAGAAATGAGGAATTGTGTGTGTGCCTTGTCCCCACCTCTCTGTGTGGACAACTGAGCCTCCCCAAGAGCTCTGGGCACTGACCCGCAGTGTGTTAGTACTGACCAACGTGTCTGAGACCCCCTCCTCCCACCTGCTCACTTCTAAATGGGGAGGCTGTGTTCTTGGCATCAGTGCCTCAGGCAGTGTCCAGGCTGGTCTGAGCAGCTCTGCTAGAGCTCCAAGGAGGAGGGCTCTAGGGTGCAGGTGGCTGCTGTGCACGTGGGCTCCTTGCATGTTCGCTGTAGGCGCTGTTCCTTGTCCTCAGCACTCAGCAAGGTGCAGCCTGTGTCCCAGCGAGGACCTGGGTTCCTGGCATGTGGGACTCCTGCTTGCCCCCACTTCTGGATCACACCCCTTCTCGCCCCCATGGTGCCCATCTTTACACCTCCCTGCCACCTGTCTGCAGGGTGCCCTGCAGGAGCCGTCTGCGGAGTCACTCTGCCTGTCTGACCGGAGCAGCCTGCTGTCTGAGATCCAGGCCCTGCGTGCCCAGCTGCGCATGACACACCTGCAGAACCAGGAGAAGCTGCAGCAGCTCTGTGCGGCGCTCACCAGTGCAGAGGCCCGCGGGAGCCGCCAGGAGCACCAGCTGCGAAGGCAGGGTGTGTAGGCACCTGCTGCCCGATGCCTGTCTGTCCTGGCATCGTGCCCATGTCCATTAGCATTCAGTGAGTGATGCACAGCTAACAGAGGCCCCTGGACCCCCCAAGGCAGCCATGAGAGCCCGTGTGTCGGGGCTGCCTGTCCACTGTGGTATCTGCATCGCACCATCCTAGGGCAACAGGGTGGGACCCTCTGAATACAATAAGCGTGTCTTTATGAGACCTGAACGACAGCAGTGCTGCCTTCCTTGGGTGAGAGGGCTCAGGGTGAAGTGCCTGGGGGCATACTGCATGGCCAGGCTTCCTTCTAGAAGATTCTTGGGGCCCATACCAGGCCAGGAGCATTGTGTCGGGTCACTGCACTTGAACTTGGTTTAGATCCTCTGTGATGATGGTCGTGTTTTCCGAGCACAGGTAGCTCCGTGGTTTCCCATCCCACCTGGATGCCTTTGCTTTTACGTCTCGCCTATTGACTGGCTCAGGCGCCCAGTACTACGTGCTCAGACCCTGGTATCCCCAGTGCTTGGACCCTCAGCACGACATGCTCAGACCTCTGAGAGTGGCACCCTGCCCTGCTCTTGGGAGGGTCCACCTCTCACTGTGACGTGGGGTGTCAACATCTCTTGGGCCCTCCGTGTTGGTTTGGCGTGGGTGGGGTTGTACCGTGTCGAGTGGAGAGGCGTGTGGCCTGGGAAGCCCTCATGGTGTGTGGCCCTTTTGTGAAGTTGGCTCTCATTTGCCGACACGAGTGTTTGTGCGTCAGTCCGTGAAGGCCTGGCCGTCATTCTGTTTCTTGTGGAGCCTTTTTCTGGTTGTGGTGGCAGGGTAACGCTGGTGTCACAGACAGGTTAGGAGTGGTCCCTGCTCGTCTGTTTCCAGGGGAGATTGAATCATGGCATTGTCTCAAGTGTTCCCCCCCCTTTTTTTTTTTATTGTAGAGAAAATGTATACAACAAAACTTTCAGCATTTCAACAGTGTCCACATGTGCAGTTCAGGGCCAGTGGTTATATTCTTCAAGCTGTGCCGCCATTCACACCACCCTTTCTGTATCCTTCATCCCCATCTACACAAGCAACATTGCCTCCTTCCCGCCCCTGCTGACCACTTAGATGCTTTGGTTTCTGTACACTTTTTTTTTTTTATATAAGTGAGATTATACAGTATTTGTCCTTTTGTGACTGACGTGTTTCACTCAGCGTGATGCTTTCAAGGCTCATCCATGCTGTGGCATGCATCAGGACTTCACTTCTCTTCGTGGCTGAGTAGTATTCCATTTAATGCGTATACCGCATTCTGTTTATCCATTCATGCTTATAGACGTTTCAGTTGATTTTACCTTTGGCTATTGTGAGGAGTGCTGCAGTGGACATTGGTGTACAGGTTTCTGTTTGTGTTTCTGCCTTCACTTCTGGGTATATACCTTGGATTGGGATTTCTGGGTCATATGGTAATTCTGTCTTCAACTTTTTGAGGAACCACAAACTGTTTTACGTGATGGCTGTACCATTTCACATTCCCACCAGCAATGGATGAGGGTTTCACTTTTTCCACTACCTCACCACCCCGTATTGTTTTCTGTTTTCCGATCATTGCCATTGTAATAGGGGTGACACCTCTTTGAGCTTTTGATTTGCATCTCCATAATGGCTAATGCAGGAGCCCTGGTGGTGCAGTGGCTCCAACTCACCATCCGGTTCTGCAGGAGAAGGATGTGGAGATCTGCTTCTGTAAAGATTTACAGCCTTGGAAACCCTCTGGGGAAGTTTTACTCTGTCCCATAAGGTCACTCTGAGTTGGAATCAACTTGATGGCAGTGAATTTGGTTTTTGGAATGGCTAATGACATTGAGCATCTTTTCCTGTGCTCATTGACCAATTGAATAATTTCTTTGGTTAAATGTCTGTCCAAGTCCTCTGCCCATTTTTTTTTCTTCAGTTGTACTTTAGATGAAGGTTTACAGAACAAACTAGTTTCTCATCAGACAGTTAATACACGCATTGTTCTGTAACATTGGTTAACAACCCCACAACATGTCAGCACTCTCCCTTCTTAACTGTGGGTTCTCTATTACCAGCTTTCCTGTTCCTTCCTGCCTCCCAGTCCCTGCCCCAGGGCTGGTGCACCCCTTTAGTCTTGTTTTGTTCCACAGGCCTGTCTTATCTTTTGCTGAAGGGTAGACCTCAGGAGTGACTTCATTACTGAGCTGAAAGGGTGTCTGGGGGCCATACTCGCAAGGTTTCTCTAGTCTCTGTCAGGCCAGCAAGTCTGGTCTTTCTTTTTGAGTTAGAATTTTGTTCTACATTTTTCTCCAACTCTGTCTGGGACCCCTATTGTGATCCCTGTCAGAGCAGTCAGTGGTGGTAGCCGGGCACCATCTAGTTGTACTGGACTCAGTCTGGTGGAGGCTGTGGTAGACATAGTCCATTAGTTCTTTGGTCTAATCTTTCCCTTATGTCTTTGGTTTTCTTCATTCTTCCTTGCTCCAGAAGGGATGAGACCAGTGGAGTATTCTAGATGGCCACTTACAGCTCTTCCCATTTTTTGAAATGTCTTTTTGTTGTTAAGCTGTAGAAGTTGTTTTTTTTTTTTTTTTTTTAATGTATTTTGGTTATTTATACCCTTATCGGATATTTGGTTCTCAAAAATTTTCTTCCATTCTTTAGGTTATCACTTCACTTTGTTGATGAAGTCCTTTGATTTACAGAAGTATTTAATTTTTATGAGATCCTCGTTATCTATTTTGTCTTTTGCTGCTTGTGCTTTTGTTGTCTCTAAGTGTTGGTCGCATTCACCAGTGAAGCCACCTGGGGCTGGGGCCATCCATAGTTGTGCCCAGGGTGACTGAGGCAGCGGGTTGGCACAGAGCCACCTTCTGTCTTGGCCCCTGCCCCATCTCCAGGGAGACCCCAGACCTGAACGGTTCTGGAAGAGCATGTGGCCATGCCGCTCTGGCACCCCCAGCTGGAATTGGAGGTCTGGAAGGAAAAGGAACGGTTACAGGAGTGGGCTCAGGACAGACCCACTGCATGGTGGTTGGGGGCACACAGGAGGAAAATGTGCTGAGGGTTTTAACTGCATTAGGAGAGATGGGCTTCTCGTTACAGAGGGTGCACCGCCCAAAGGGAGACAGCCCCAGACCACACTAGCATTTCCAACCTGCCAAGTCATCTGTACAGCTCACTTTGGGCTAATGAATGATGCTGCTGCAGCACGTTTTTTTACTCTCTTTCTCAGTTGAATTACTGGCGTATAAGGTTGAGCAGGAGAAATGCATAGCCAGTGACTTACAGAAAACGTTGAGCGAAGAGCAGGAGAAAGCAACAAGCGTTCGGAAGCTGCTTGTGTTGGAGCAGAATGCCGTCAAGGATCTGAAATCCGAGCTCTGCGAGTGTAAGCAGGAAAATGAAAGGCTGCTCAAGTCCCTGAATGACGTGCAGAAGGAGGTCCTCCAGCTGAGGTGTGGACGTCGGTGAATTACTTTCAGATACATGTTGCTTGCTGGCCCCCCTTGTTAATAACTTTCACCAGATACTGAATTGATATATATATATATATATATATATATATATATATATAAACGGAAGCTATAGCTCTCGCCATACTTCCCTTGGCATCTAAGTAAAGTAGAACGTTGTCATGTGCCGTGAACTGCACTGGGTGCTGTCATAGCCCTAAAGTAGCGCCTGCTCTCACTGGGTTCATGGCCGTAGGAGAAGGACCCCCCATGTACTCACAGTGAGATGGTGATGGGTCTCTTCTCTCTGTGGTGAGCTCTGCCCCACCTGTCTGGCAGTGCTGGTCCATCCACATGTCCCTGCAGAGCGCTCTGACACAGTGCCACTGGTTGGTGTCCCCCAGGTCCGTGCTGGACAGTAAGGAGAAGGACCTGGAGGCGACGCTGGAGGAGCTGGAGGCTGAGCATGAGAAGGAGCGCGCCCTGCAGAGCCAGCTGGAGGAGGAGCAGCTCCAGCATCTGCAGAGGGAGGGCCAGAGCTCGCGGGCCCTGGAGGTAAGTTAACCGTGGCAGTGCTGCGCCCTCATTGGTGCCTTCACTGCATACCCTGGGCGCCCTGATGTGTGAGCCGTGTAGTGTAGCAGCATTCTGGCGGCAACACACACTAAGGAGTCATTGTGATATGGCTTCTCTTTACAACGGAGCTTGTGCAAGCAAGTCCGTGCTGTGTGTGGTTTTGGTGCTCACTTGTGCAGTACAAGCGTAGCGTATGTGCCGTGAATGATGGTGAAGTATCCTTCCAAAACACCTGAGTCTTGGCTTTTGACACCCAAGGTGTGTGTTTGTGTGAGCATCCTGTGTATAGATGTATCTCTAACCCCAAGGCACGTGTGTGCACTTACCCTGTGCTGCTTTCCAAAGGGTACCTCACCGCGTCAGAGGCTGGTGACTGACAGTGGAACCTTGTGGGCACTTCTGTCCTTGTGGGTCATGCAGGGTCAGTTGCTGCTGGGTCAGAGGATAGAAACAAAACCTTGGCAGGAAGATTGTTGTTGTTATGTTGTTAGGTGCCGTTGAGCTGGTTCCAACTCATAGTGACCCTGTGCACAACAGAAAGAAACACTGCCCGGTCCTGCGCCATCCTCAGCATCGTTGCTATGCTTGAGCCCATTGTTGCAGCCACTGTGTCAGTCCATCTCACTGAGGGTCTTCCTCTCTTTTGCTGACCCTCTATTTTACCAAGCATGATGTCCTTCTCCAGGGACTGATCCCTCCTGATAACACGTCCAAAGTATCTTACATGTAGTCTCGCCATCCTTGCTTCTAAGGGGCATTCTGGTTGTACTTCTTCCAAGACAGATTTGTTTGTTCTTTTGGCAGTCCATGGTATATTCAATATTCTTCGCCAATATCACAATTCAAAGGTGTCAATTCTTCTTCGGTCTTCCTTATTCATCGTCCAGCTTTTACATGCATATGAGGCAATTGAAAACACCATGGCTTGGGTCACGCACACCTTAGTCCTCAAGGTGACTTCTTTGCTTTTCAACGCTTTAAAGAGGTCTTTTACAGCAGATTTGCCCAGTGGAATGCATCTTTTGATTTCTCGACTGCTGCTTCCATCCGTGTTCATTGTGGATCCAAGTAAATGAAATCCTTGACAACTTGAATCTTTTCTCCGTTTATCATGATGTTGCTCATTGGTCCAGTTGTGAGGATTTTTGTTTTCTTTATGTTAAGGTGCAATCCATACTGAAGGCTGTGGTCTTTGATCTTCATTAGTAAGTGCTTCAAGTCCTCTTCACTTTCAGCAAGCGAGGTTGTGTCATCGGCATAACGCAGGTTGTTAATGAGTCTTCCTCCCATCCTGATGCTCTGTTCTTCATATAGTCCAGCTTCTCGTATTGTTTACTCAGCATACAGATTGAATAGGTATGGTCAAAGGATACAACCTTGACGCACACCTTTCCTGACTTTAAACCATACAGTATCCCCTTGTTCTGTTTCAACGACTGCCTCTTGATCCATGTACAGATTCCTCATGAGCAAAATTAAGTGTCCTGGAATTCCCATTCTCTGCAATGTTATCCATAGTTTGTTATGATCCACACAGTGGAATGCCTTTGCGTAGTCAATAAAACACAGGTAAACATCTTCCTGCTACTCTTTGCTTTCAGCCAGGATCCATCTGACATCAGCAATGATATCCCTCGTTCCACGTGCTGTTCTGAATCTGCCCTGAATTTCTGGCAGTTCCCTGTCGATATACTACTGCAGCCGTTTTTGAATGATCTTCAGCAAAATTTTGCTTGTGTGTGATATTAATGATATTGTTCTATAATTTCCACATTCTGTTGGATCACCTATCTTGGGTATAAGTGCATGTATGGATCTCTTGGAGTCAGTTGACCAGGAAGCTGTCTTCCAGATTTCTTGGCATAGATGAATGAGCACTCCAAGCGCTGTATCCATTTGTTGAAAAATCTCAATTGGTGTTAAGTCAATTCCTGGAGCCTTGTTCTTCACCAGTGCATTCAGTGCAGTTTGGACTTCTTCCTTCAATACCATCGGTTCCTGATCGTATGTTACCTCCTGAAATAGTTGAATGTTGACCAATTCTTTTTGGGGTAGTAACTCTGCGTATTCCTTCCATCTTCTTTTGATGCTTTCCACATCATTTAATATTTTCCTTGGCTTTAATTTTTTCTTCAGTTCTTTCAGCTTGAGAAATGCTGAGTGTGTTCTTTGCTTCGGGTTTTCTAGCTCCTGGTCTTTGCACATGTCATTATTATACTTTACTTGGTCTTCTTGAGCTGCCCTTTGAAATCTGTTCAGCTCTTCTACTTCATCATATCTTCATTTTGGTTTAGCTACTTGATGTTCAAGAGTGGGTTTCAGAGTCTTTTCTGACATCCAGTTAGGTCTTTTCTTTCTCTCCTGTCTTTTAATAACCTCTTGCTTTCTTCATGTATGAATAGCAGGGGAACATGGCAGGAAAGTTTAAAAAAACAAACAAACCAAACCCATTGCCTTCACGTCGATTCCAACTCATAGCGACCCTATAGGGCAGAGTAGAACTGCCTCACAGGGTTTCCAAGGAGGGCCTGGTGGATTGGAACTGCGCACCTTTTGGTTAGCAGCCACAGCTCTGTCAGGAAGACTAGGCAGATATTTTTCCTCTGCTTTTGACCTTCCTGTTTCTTCCTTTTCCGCTGCAGGAGTTGCGAGCATCTTTGGAGAAGCAGTGTGCTCAGAATAACAGACTATGTGTGGCATTGAAACACGAGCAGACGGCGAAGGAGAACCTCCAGAAGGAGCTGCAGATTGAGTGTTCGCGCTGTGAGGCACTGCTGGGGCAAGAGCGCAGCAAGCTCGCCGAGCTGCAGAAGAGCATGCAGGCGGAGCAGGGCCGCTCCCGGGAGCTTTCGGAGGCCCTGGCCCACGAGCGCCTGCTGACGGAGCAGCTGAGCCAGAGGGTGCAGGAGGCCTCGCTGCCCCAAGCCCTGCTGCAGAAACTGGGGATGGAGCAGGCCCGTGTGGCAGAGCTGCAGGTGTTGCTGGAGCGTGTGCAGCAGCAGGCTGTGTGCGCCCAGCAGAGGTTGGAGGCTGAGGTGCAGATGCGCAGCGAGGAGATCAAGCGAGAGAGGGAGGTAAGTGCCAGCCTGGAGGCGACCGTGGAAGCCCTGCAGACCCAGAAACAGGAGCTGAGGTGCTCTCTGGAGAAGGAGAGGGAGAAGCCAGCACAGTTAAAGGCAGAATTAGAGCAGTTACACGTGAGATTGAGAGAGCAAGATGCACGCAAGGAGAGGAGGAGGAGAGCGGAGCAGAGGCAGAGCCGTGCAGACGCAGAGAAGTGCAAGACGTGGCAGAGAGACAAGGAGAGACTGGTGAGCACAGCTCGTCGGTACAGGGCCCCAGAGAGCACGAGGGTTGGCAGGGGACAGCCTCACAGATAGACCATGTGGGAGCGAGGGCTTCTGCTGGACTCAGTGCTGTCCCGTTGGTCCGTGGTTCTGTCCTTCTGCCAGGACCACCCAATTTTGGTTACTGCAGTTGTGTAGTAAGTTTTGAAATTGGCAAGTGTGAGTCCTCCTACTTTGTTCGTCTCTTGAGGTTGATTTGGCTCTCAGGGTCCCTTGTATTTCCATATGAACGTATGTTTAGGGGTTTCCTTGGTTTCCCCAGTGGAGTTAGACCCTGGGGCAGGGACCTCACACGTTTGCTCACTGCCTTCTCCCAGGCCTTTTACGGGGCAGGCATGTAACTGGCAGTAGGCCAATGAAATGTCTCCATTTATGTGGGTTTCCTTTAATTTCTTTCAACAATGTTTTATAGGTTTCAGAGTATAAACTTTGCACTTCTTTCGTTAAATTTATTTCATAGGATTTTTAAATTTTTTGATGCTATTGTAAATGGAATTGGTTTCTTAATTTCATCTTCAGATTGTTCCTCGCTGGTGTAGAGAAGTACAGTTGATTTTTGTATATTGTACCCTGCAACTTTGCTGAACTCGTTTATTCATTCTTATAGGGGTTTTTTTTGTTTTTTTTTTTTTGTGGACTCTGTAACATTTTCTTCATATAAGACCATGTCATCTGCGAGTAGGGATAGTTTTACACCTTCTTAATCTGGATCCTTTGTATTCCTTCCTGACTAATTGCTCTGGCTATCGTCTCCCATATAGTGTCTTCTTCCTGATCTTACAAAAAAAAAACAAACCCAGTGCCATCAAGTCGATTCCGACTCAGTGACCCTATAGGACAAAGTAGAACTGCCCCATAAAGTTTCCAAGGAGCATCTGGCAGATTTGAACTGCCAACCCTTTGGTTAGCAGCCATAGCACTTAACCACTATGCCAGCAGGGCTTGCTGATCTTAGGGGGAAGGAAGTCAGCCTTCCGCCATTAAGTGTGACTAGCTGTGGGTATTTTATAGATGCCCTCTGTCAGATTGAGGAAGTGACCTTCTATTCCTAGCTTATTCATCTTTTCTTTTTTGTAATTATAAAGAGTGTTGGATTTTTTTCAAATGCTTTTTCTGTGTCTATTGAGATCATAAGGTTTTTTTTCCTTTATTCTATTGATATATTATGTTGATGGTTTTTCAGATGTCAAACCAGCCTTGCATTCCTGGGATAAATCTCACTTGATCATGGTGCATAATTCTATTTATATGCCATTGGTTTCGGTTTACTAGTATTTTGTTGAGAATTTTTGCATCTATGTTTACAAGGGATATTGGTCTGGGTTTTTTTTTGTTTTGTTTTTTTCCTTTTTGATGTCTTTGTCTGGTTTTAGTGTCAGTATAGCATTAGCCTCAGTGATGCGTTGGGCAGTTTTCCCTCCACTGTGTTTTGTGTAGGACCCTTCATTTTTTGTTGCATTTTACGTCAGCCAAAAAAGCCTTTGTTTTTGATGTGATCGTATCCTGCATCTTCTTATTGGATTGGCTTTTGTTTTGTCCTCTTTAAAAATATTATTTAAAATACTTTTTAAAAATACCCGTACTGTTTCTTTTTATACCTTGGAGAAATTATAAAAAGTTTAAAAACACACAGATAAAACCAGTAGCCTGGTCTCGTTACTGGTTAGCTTGCCATAAAATAGTTAAAGAAGCAAACATCTGTTTCTAAGACCAAAGCTTTAGTTTTGTAAATGTTACAAAGGTAAATTAGATTCTAAAATACTATAGAATTGTTTTGTAAGTTCCTGTCAGGGATGTGACTAATATTTTGGGGGAACTTTATTGGAATATAATCTACATACGGTAAAATTTACCATGCATACAATTTAGTGCTTTTTAGTATAGTCACAGAGTTGTGCAAACACTACTACAATCTAACTTAGAACATTTTCATCACCCAAAAAAGAAACTCGTACCCGTTAAGCAGTCACCCCACTTTACCCTGTCCCCCGGCCCCTGGTAACCTTTAATCTACTTTCTGCCTAGGTTTTTCCCGTAAGTGGGATCATACGCTGTCTTTTTCTGACTGGCTTATTTCACTCAGCACGATGTTTTCACAGTTCATCCATGTCGTAGCATGTGTCAGTTATGATTAATGTTATATAATGTAAAAAAACACTTCAGAATATTTGTGGTGTTTAATCACTGAAGTCTTGGGAAGTGGAGAATGTTTTGAAGGTGTAGACATGGGGCAGGGTGTGGCCAGGAATGTCCCAAATGACTGAGTGGACCTTGGTAACTGGGGACCCTGGACTCTACAGTCAGGGTTTATTTTCCCCTGGGAAGAGGGACCTGCTACTTTCTTGTGATTGTCAAAGAAGCTTGTTCTCCTTTGAGTATTTTCCCAGACCACCTCGAATGTTTTCAGCTAAACCTTTTATTTGATTTTGACTTTTTGTAAAAATGAGAAATGAGTGGTAACATTATTGCTTAAAAAGTAAATACAAAGGAAATGTTTTCTAAGGCAAATCAGTAACTGTTCTTCCTGACGCACCTAGCTGTGTGTTTGAGGTCATGTGGCCCTCCAGGTGTTGCTTTTGCTGCAGGTGGCTGGGTTGATCTGGATCACAGGCTGCTTCGCTAGCATAGCTGCACAGAACGAACTTATCAGTTCCTGTGTCTGACTTCCCTCATCTGGGAAATTAAAGATAAAATGGCCATTCTTGTCCTCTCTCTTGAATGCAGTGAGACATGTTCAGGAGCAGTAGTCTCAGGGCATGTTGTGACCAGTGGAAACTGCCCCTTACAGCGGGGTATGCCCCCTGCACCAATGGGGCGGGCTTCCAACCCTTCCCACCGTCTGCTCGGTGGGGCCTCGGGCAGAGCGTCCCTGTTGTTCCTTCATTTGTAGAACTTGTCACCATTTCGTTTTTTGGCCCCCTCCCCAGTGCCAGCTTGTGTCCCCACTCTCAGGAATCCCTTCTTGCCCGTTTGGTCTCAGTTCCCCCCTCCCCCGGCCCCGGCCCCGGCCCCTTGGATGTCACCTGGGAAGCACCCTGTTGCTCTTCCTATGGCCTCCTCTCCAGCGAGCTTTCATTTAGGGATTTCCTCAGTCTCCCCAGTGGAGCTAGACCCTGGAGCAGGGACCTCATGCATTTGCCGGCTGCTTTCTCCTTTTTTTTTTTCTCCTTGGCCCATCACAGGGCCTGGCACATAATTGGCGGTAAATAAGTGAAAGTGCAGTGAAGAGAGTGATTTTAATCTCATTTTACAAATAAGAAGGTGGAGGCTTTATGAGGTCAGGCCCAGAAGGCAGAGGGCTCTCAGATGACCCAGCTCAGACCCAGGGCTGTGTTCAGCCAGCAGCACAGGCTCCTGTGGCAGGCAGTGTGTGTGTGAACACCTTCTGGTGTGTTTGTGTGCACACGTGCGTGTTTACGCATGTATGTACATGTGTACGGGCCCCTGCGTGTCTCAGTATGTGTGTGCTTATATGGGTGTGTGTGTGCTTGTGTGTAGTATGTGTGTGTGTACATGGCCCTGTGTTCATGCAAGTGGATGTGTGCATATGTATGCGCCCCTGTGTGTCCACGTGTGTCTGTGTGCATGCAGTGTGCGTTTGTGTTAGTGTGTACATGTATCTGTGTGTACATGTCCCTGTGACTGTGGAGTGTACATGCATGTTTATGTGCATGTATGAATCATGCATGTATCCACGTGCACTGTGTACATGCCTGTTCACGTGTGTATGTGTTTTGTGCATGTCCCTGTGTGTTCATGTGTATAAATGGGTGTGTTTGTGCGGGTGTGCATACATGTGCCTTTGGTATCTGTGTGTGCATGTGTTCGTGTGTATACGTGTTCGCGTGTGCCCTTCATGCTTGTGTGCTTGTGTGTTTATGGCCCTGTGTGTGCATGTGAGTCTGTGTGTGCAGCATGGCTGTGTTGATGTGTGTAAACCAGGATGCAGGGGCTGTGAAACTCCATCCTGTTTTCTCCAGCACCTCATGCTCCTCCCCTTTCACTCAGAGTGCTTACCTTGGACCTTGTGAAAGCTTAGTCTTCCTCACAAGTAAAGATCGGGTTCTCTTAAACCACGTTTCTAGGGCTTGGTTTGGCCCATCCCGACTCTTGTTGTACCCAGGGCACCCCGGCACAGGGCATGTGGTGACTCGCTGCGTGCAGTCATGGTGGGAGACTTGGGTGCAAAAGAACGTCCACCTGCCGCCTGCTGGAGTCCCACTCTGGCCCGCGAGGACCTCCCCTTGTATGCCGCTCTGTGTTTGCTCTTTCTCTTGGCAGTTTGGTATTGGGAACATGTATGTGATGGTCTCTTGTGTTGTTTGCCATTGATGACAGCGGGAACTAGAATTGCAGCGTCAGCGTGATGAGCATAAAATTGAGCAGCTTCAGCGGACGGTGAGGGACCTGCAGTCAAGGGAAGACTTGCGTCCTGGTGGTGGCCTCTGTGCCAGTTCGCCCCGCAGTGCTGGCCACACAGAGCTGTGCTTCCCGCTGGAGCTTAGCCGCCTCAGAGAACAGCAGGAGCAGCTGGAGAAGGTACGGCAGCAGCTGCTCTGTGCTACCGGGCTCCTGACCAGCTTCATCCACCAGACCGTGAACAGGTGCGTACACCTTCATTAGAACTCACCAGTACAGCTTAAGCATTGCTTTTTAAATTAAGGAAATCTGTGAGATTTTGGCAAAATAAAGGCATTTCTTCACTTTCAGGCCCAGGTTTTAATGAAATAGACACTCTATTTCCTTTTCTGTGTTCGCAGATAAACTAATGGGCAGGACTCTCTGGAAGATACTGGAAAAATATTATTTTTTGTATTTGAATATTAGAAAAAGCCTTGTGACTCATAATGTACCTGTCCTCAGGTTTCCACATCTGCTTTGACATTGGTTCTGCACCTACGCACACCTTTACAGGTGTTCACCTGCAGGTCCTCCGGCTGTCACTCTGGGACCCCTAGGTCTGCTGCACACGGCCCATGCTGGCGCGTGCCATTCAGGAGCCACAATCGGGACGATTTCAATGGATAGAAAAGCTAACGTTGATATTTTCTGTCTTTCCAATGCACAGAAACCCAGTTAACACAGTTCTCCTTTTACTAATTGCATTTAATGCTTAGAGCAGCATGATTTTCAAGCAAAGCTTCATTTAGGCCTCTTTTCTGCTCGGGGCCTGGTGACCGAGATGGCCATCCCCACGGGTCCCACTGCTCCACCCGGAGCGACTCCTGGCTGAGGCTGGCATGGCCACCATGCCGTGTGACCGTCCACACCATTGCTGTGCTGTGTGATCATTGGCACTGCTGCTGTGTTCCTAGGCTTCCCAGCCCCCCAGCCCCTTTGCTGAAGAAATACTTCTGTGAACCAAATGTAGCCCAACAAGTAATTCATACAGTGGTCATGGTGCTGTGGGTAACCCTCCCAGCAGCCCTGTAGGGAGCTCCCCATCTAGCCTGGTGCTGTGTGGTGATGGTGTACAAACTCCTTTCCTTGGTCTCCCTCTTCTAGCAGAGGGTGGGTTAATAGCTATGGAGCAACAGTCCGTTGGTGTCCATACAGACACTTTAAATGCCTGTTTATTTTTACAGAACAATTAACGATTGGACATCATCGAATGAGAAAGCAGTGGCCTCGTTGCTGCAGACGCTGGAGGAACTGAAATCTGACCTGAGCACGTCCACCTCCTCTCAGGTGAATGACAGGCTCATGAGGTGGTGCTCCCTGTGCCCTCTCAGCCACTCTCTTCCCTGCCTTCTCTGCCCCCTTCTTCTTGCCCCGTCCTGCGTCCTCCACAGTGTCCCCCCTGCCCCATCCCCCCGTCCCGTGTTCCCCCCAGGGTCCTCCGTGCCCCATCCCTCCACCTTACGTCCCCCCCTCCATCCCCTGTCTTACATCCCCCCCAGCATCCTCCCTGCCCCGTTCCCCTGTCCTGCATCCCCCAGTGTCCTCCCTGCCCCGTTCCTCTATCTTACATCCCCTCTCCCTCATCCCCCCATCCTGTGTCTCCCCCAGTGTCCTTTGTGCCCCATCCCTCCATCTTATGTCCCCCTGTCCCCCATCCTGTGTCCCCCCCAGTGTCCTCCCTGCCCCATCCCACCATCTTATGTCCCCCCCGCCCCAGCGTCCTTCCCCATCCTCCTGTCCTGTGTCTTCCCTGCCCTGTCCCCCCATTCTCCATCCCCCTCAGTGTCCTCCCTGCCCCGTGTTCTCCTGCCCCTCCCCTCCCTGCCCTCTCCACCCCTCTTCTCCCTGCCCCCATGTCCCCCAACTTGTGTCCCCCTGTCCTGTGTCCCCCCACCCCGCTTTCTTCCACCCCGTACCCCCTGCTCCTCTCCTTGCTGCCCCAAGTCCCTGACCCTCGTCCTTCATGCCCCACATCCTCCCCACCCTGTGTTCCTCCTGCACTGCATCCTCCTGCCCCATATCAGGGGCTTTCTGACTGTGGCCCTATGCCCCCTCAATGTTGCTGTGCCCTGTCTGTGGACAGAACATTCATTTGGTCATGGAAATAGTGAACTTGGGTTAAGGGACTTGTATGGTCTGTCCCTAAGTCATGAACAAGGGATGTTCTCTGGTCACCTCTCAGGAGCGGGACTTTTTATAGCACCGTTACAGCAACCTAAACCAGGGCTGGGCTTGTGCCAGACCCACTCTGTCACACAGCCTGTTTTATGTAAAGCCCCTTTTGTAGGGCACTGAAAAGAAAGCTGATGTGATGACCTTGACTTTCGCCTGTACCCTAGGTGCACAGCACCACTCAGCTGCACATGCTTCCCCTAACACTGAATGCTGTAACGTGATAACTCCTGAGGATAACCACCAACAACAAAAACACAATAAACAAGGTGCATGACTTTTAACAAGAAGTACTTATAAGCTTTTCTTGTTTTCTTTTTTATCAAGAAAAATACGGCACCACAGCTACAAATCCAGCTCGTGGACGTCTTGCTCAAAGATAATGATTCCCTCAGAAAGGTGCTCAGCACAGTGACCCAGGAGAAAGCAGAGCTGTGCAAGGCTGTGTCCAAGCTGGAAAAGACTCTGAAGCACCACGTGCAGAAAGGCTGTGCCCTGAGTGTACGTACTTAGACCCCTTTCCTTTAAGTGGATACGTTTAGGTGCCAGCCTCAAACTGTCATGATCTGAACTAGCTTTACTTGGCAGGAAGCTGGGCTTCCTTGACACACACACACGCTCACATCCACAAACACACACACATTTGTACTGTGTTGTATATGTGGTCTTGTCCCCTAGATGGTGTTTGATAGGTATTCATAGAAGGAAATTTTGACCAAGAGTATAATAATCTGATCAAATTAGTTTTATTTGGCTTCTACCTAGTTAAAAGGATTTATAGATTTTCCTGATTATAAAAAATAGTATAGATAATAGACTTTTTTTTTGGAACGCCTAATTTTTTTCTTCTATAGTTAGGTTGTTTTTTGTTTGTGATTTGCTTTACACTTTTTACATTTAAAACGTAAAAAAAAGTAATTTATATAGAGTAAAACTGGCCGTTTTTTGTTGTACAGTAGTGTGAGCTTTAACACACAACGTAGATTCTTGTAACCACCACCATTAACGGACTATAGAACAATGCCAACCCCTGAAAACACTGCAGGCACAGCCTGCCTGTCCCTACCGGGCAGGCCCCAGTGTGTTCTCCACCCAGACAGTTCTGCCTTTCTGGAGTGCCACGTGAGTAGAGTCATCTAGTATATAACCTTTCTGGAGTGCCACGTGAGTAGAGTCATCTAGTATATAACCTTTCTGGAGTGCCACGTGAGTAGAGTCATCTAGTATATAACCTTTCTGGAATGCCACGTGAGTAGAGTCATCTAGTATATAACCTTTCTGGAGTGCCACGTGAGTAGAGTCATCTAGTATATAACCTTTCTGGAGTGCCACGTGAGTAGAGTCATCTAGTATATAACCTTTCTGGAATGCCACGTGAGTAGAGTCATCTAGTATATAACCTTTCTGGAATGCCACGTGAGTAGAGTCATCTAGTATATAACCTTTCCAACGAGCTGCTTTCACTTTTTTCCTTGTGCGTTTACATTAATCTAGGCTGCTGATGTATCAACGGTTTGTTCCTTTTTACTACGGAGCAATATTCCATGGTGTGGATTTGCCGCAGTTTGTTTATCTGTCTACTCACTAGAGG
The DNA here is from genome assembly GCF_030014295.1 of Loxodonta africana. Taxonomy (NCBI): domain Eukaryota; kingdom Metazoa; phylum Chordata; class Mammalia; order Proboscidea; family Elephantidae; genus Loxodonta; species Loxodonta africana. The sequence continues at coordinate 228,998,333 of NC_087343.1, forward strand.
ACATCTAGGTTATTTACAGCTTTTGGCTATATGGATACTGCTGCTATAAACATCTGTATGCTGGTTTTGTGAAAACCTAAATTTTCATTAGCATTAAAACCAAGTGGAGCGCTAGGTCATATGGTAAATGTGTTCAACTTTTTAAGCACTGCCAAACTTCTCCAGAGTAACTGTACCATTTTGTTTTGATATTGTCAGTATTTTTTTTAATTTTAGCCATTCTAAGAGGTGTGTAAGGAGTGCTGGTGGTATAATGGTTAAGTGCTTGGCTGCATGAGAGAAAGACCTACCGATCTGCTGCCGTAAAGATTACAGCCAAGAAAACCCCATCGGGCAGTAATGCTCGGTCACGTAAGGTTGCTGTGAGTTGGAATCGACTTAATGGCACACAGCAACAGTAGGTGTGTAATGGTGTTTCATTGTGGCTTTACTGTCCATTTTTCGAGTGATTGAAGATATTGGGCATCTTTTATGCCTTTTATGCTATATGTCTTCTTTGGTGAAGCGTCTGTTAAATCTTTTGCCTTTTTTTTTGAATTCGTTTGTTTTTTTATTGTTGTGTTTTGAGTTCTTTATATACAAGTCCTTTGTCAGATATGTGACTTACAAATATTTTCTCTCAGTCTATAACTGGCCTTCACCTCCTCTTGTGTAGTATCTTTTGCAAAGCAGAAGTTATTTGTTTTGATTAAGTCCACTGTATCAGTTTGTCCTTTTGTGGATCATGCCAACAGTTTTTTAGTTTTATGCTTTAATTCTCAGTTTATGATCCATTCTGAATTAGTTTTTGTCTGTGGTCTGAGGCATAGGTCAAAGATCGTTTTTGTGCGTATGGATGTCCAGTTGTTCTAGCACTATTTGTTGAAAAGACTGTCCTTTCTCCATTGAATTGTCTTTGCACCTTTATCAAAGACCCGTTACGAATATATGTGTATTACAACAATTAAATAGAATATTCATGTGTATATTTCTGGACTCTCTGTTCCATTGGTTAATTGTTGATCCTTTACTAGCTGTTTTGATTAACATAGGTTTATAGCCCATCTTCATATTGAGTATTGGGAATCCTCCAACTTTATTCTCCTTTTCAAATTAAGCTAGTCTAGTTCTTTTATCCTTCGATATAAAGTTTGTAATCCTGATGATTATTTTGATTGGGATTGTGTTAAATCTATGGATCAATTTGGGAAAAATTGGATGGAAATGTAAAATGGTGCATGTGCTTTGGAAAACAATCTGGCAGTTCCTCTAAAGGTTAAATGTAGAGTTACCATATGACGCAGCAATTCCACTCCTAGATATTTACCCAAGAGAAAAGAAAACATAAGTCCACACAAAAAGTCGTACACTAGTATTCATAAAAGCATTACTCATAATAGCCCAAACGTGGAAACAATCCAAATGTCTGTCACCTAATGAATGGATGAATAAAATGTGTCTATCTATACAATAGAATATTACTTGGCAATAGAAAGAAGTATATGCTACAACATGGGTGAACCTTGAAAACATTATGCGACATAGAAGAAGCCAGTCACAACAAGACCACGTATTGTTTGATTCCATTTACATGAAATATCCAGAATAGACAAATCCGTAGAGACAGAAAGTAGATTAGTGTTTGCCAGGGTCTAGGGGGAGGAGGGAATGGGGAGTGATGACTAGAAGGAATGGGAATTCTTTTTGGGGTGAAATGTTCTGGAATTAGTGTAGTGGAGGTTGCACAATTTTGTGAATATACTGAAAACGAATTGTACACTTTTAAATGTTGAATTTTGCAGCATGTGAATTATATCTCAAAGCTGTTATCAACAAAATTTTAGGAAAACTGACATCTTAACTATATTGAATCTTCCTTTGCATGAGCATGCCCTTGTTTTTCCATGTATTTAGGTCTTTTTATATTTCTTTCTTCAATGTTTTATAATTACCAGTATGTAGATCCTGCAAATATTTTTAGATTTATTCCTAAATATTTCATTTTTTTAGGGGGCCATTAGGGTCGCTATGAGTTGGAATCGACTCGATGGCAACAGGTTTGGTTTTTGGTTATTATAAATGGAACTTTAAAAAACTTTTTTGGTTTCCAGTTGTATGAAAATACAGTTGATTTTTGTGTATTGATTTGTATCCTGCATCCTTGTTACACTCATTTTTTAGCCCTATGAGCTTTTTCGTAGGATTTTCTTCATAGGCAATTATGTCATCTGCAAATGGGAATAGTTTTGTTTCTGCCTTTCCAATTCACATGCCTTCATTTTTTTTCTGCCTTACGTACTGGCTAGGACATCCAGTACACTGTTGAATAGAAATGTCGGAAAGTACATCCTTGCCTGGTTTCTGATCCATAGGGAAAAGAATTTAGTCTTTCATCATTAAGTATAATGTTTGCAGGTAGGTTTATTGTGAATGCCCTTTCTTGAAGAAGTTCCCTTCTATTCCCAGTTTGATAAGAGTTTGTTATTATTGTTTTTTTAAATCATGAGTAGATGTTGACATTTATGCTTTTTCTGCATCTGTTGATATCATGTTGGTTTTTCTTGTTCAGTCTGTTAATGTGCTGGAGTAGACTTTGTAGTTCCAGGAAAAACCCCACTCAGTCATGACGTATCATTCCTTTTATATATTGCTGGATTCAATTTACTAATATTTTGTTGAGGATTTTTGCATTTGTGTTCATGAGAGATCTTGGTCTGGAATGTTCTTTTCTGGTTTGGCCTCAAAATAAATTGGGGCATGCCCTCTCCTATTTTTTGGAGGAGATTACATTACATAGAGCTGGTATTATGTCTTCCTTAAGTGTTTATTAAAATTCACTAGTGAAGCCATCATGCGCTAGTGTATTCTTTTTTTGGAGGGTATTTAATGATGGATTTTTTTTTTTTTAAACTATATATAGGGCTAGTCAGGTTATTTCTTTTTGAATGAGTTTTGGTAATTTGTGTCTTTCAAGGAATTGTTTTATTTCATCTTCTTGAATTCATGTGCATGCAGTGGTTCATAGTATTCCCTCAGTATGCTTTTACATCTGTGGGGTCAGTAGTGATGCCTCCTTTTTTGTTCCTAATGTTGATGATTTGTAGCTTTCTTTCTTGGGAAGTCTGGCTGGAGTTTTATCAATTTTTATTTTTTTCTCCCCAAGAAGCAGCTTTTGGTTTCAATGAAATTCCATAAAAACTATAGTTTTTCTGTTTTCAATTTCATTAATTGCTCTTATTTTTATTGTTTTTTTTTTTCATTCTGCTTGCTTTGGGTTTAATTTTCTTTTCTAGTTTCTTAAAATGGATATTATTAATTTGAGAGCTTACTTTTCAAATGTAAGCATTTAATGGCATAAATTTCCCTCTAAGCACTTCTGTAGCTGCATCCTACAACTTTTGATATGTTTTCATTTTAGTTTAGTTCAAAATACTTTGTAATTTTTCTTGGGACATCCTCTTCAGTCCATTATTTTCCAGATAGCTTTCTGCTATTGATTTCTAGTAATTCCAATATTGTCAGAGAACGTATTTTGAATAATTTCCATGCCTTCAAATTTAATGTTTGTTCTGTGACCTATGATTTGGCCTCTGTTGGTGAATGTTCCGTGTGCACTGGAAGAGAATGTGTGTGTTCTGCTGTCGTTGGGTAGAGTGTTCTGTAAAGGTAAATGAAATCCTATTGGTTGATGGTGCTGTTCTGCAGTCTTACTGAACTTCTTTCTGCTTGGTCTATCAATTACTGAGAAAAGAGTGTTGATGTCTCTAAGTGTAATTGTGCATTTGTTTCTTTTTTCAGTTCTATTTGATTTTGCTTTATGTGTTTGGAAGCCCTGTTGGTAGGTACAGGTAAAGGGACCCGTATATTTGTAAAGTTGGATGCTGTTTTCTCTGAAGTTGGGTCCAGCCACTGAGGAAACCCACAACTAATATTCTTGGATATGAGAAGTTATAGAGGCTCCATGCTTTAATTGTAAAGACAGCAGACAGTGTGGATAAAAGCCTGGCCTGCTTCTCTGGCATTCACTTGGAAGGTGTTTGCCTGTGAGGGCCTTCTTTTTGTAGGGCAGCCTGCTGGGCTCGTGTGCAGTCTGAAGTGCAGACACTAGCAGAATGTGTTTGTCCTTATATGAAGTCAACAAACCAGTAAATAAATATGTGTAATGAGTTAATTGAGGGTGAGTGAGAGTGATGAGTGGAGGACAGTTCCTTCAGATCACAAATGACATATTCCTAGGGTAGTTCTTTCCAGAAGTTGTTTAGCTGTATATTAGAATCCTTCTGCTCCTTGAGGAGGTGCATGTCCCAGGGAACCAGTGCATTGTGGGTGGGCAGCCCCTCCTCTTCTTACCCTTTGTCTGGAGTTGTGGGTGGACAACCATGATGCCTTTGACCCATGTGTGGGGTGGCCCAGATTCTGGGGGCCCCTTTGTTCCTGTCACCATGGGATCATTGATTCCTTTGCCCCTGGCGCAGCTCTGGATTCATCGCACGTCATTACGGTGTCCCAGCCTGTGCCACGTGAGGTCAGGACACGCTGCCCCATCCCAGTCCTTCTCCCCTTGGATCCTGCACCTCTCGTGATGGCCTCTCACGTGGAGCCCTTCCTGAGGTTTTCATGTGTGTGACTCGATGGACTGGAGTAGGATTAGATATTTGCATCTAGTAGCGTTAGCATTCCTGGGACCAGAGAATATGAGGGTGTTTCATAGGCTTAAAGCTTTGAATTTGGGGTTATTTCACAATTTCTTTTTTTGTTAATAAAAGTGTACGTTTTATGCAGTCGTACTTCAGTAAATGGTGTGTAGTACTCCTGCATGTTAATTATCTGAATAATAATATCAAGTAACACCTGGGGCCCGTTGCAAAGATGGTGAAGGCAGATGGGAATGGCCACACCTGCTCTGCTTTTCCAGGTCATGTGTTGCCACTCTAGGGGGCCTGCATCCTGGCATCTGAGAGACAGGCAGCCAGCCCAGCCTGTACGCACCTCCAGACCTCCTCCCACCCATGGCTTTAGTCACTATTCTCATAGCCCTTCTTGTCACAGAGGCCGGGCCGAGCTGCGTGGAAGCATGAAAAGATGGTTCTGCAGGGCTCACCGAGACACACGGACCCAGGACCCTGTGTGCCAGCCGTGAGTGAGGAAGCTACCACCTGCAGCATCAAGGTGAGCCTGGCCTCTGTGCAGTGCTGGGGTAGCAAGTGTTGCTGGTGCTGTCTGCATCCCGGCTTGTTCATACTCGCGGAGGCATTTCCAGAGCTGTGAAGTTCTCATCTGCTGGGTGTACTTGCCACATAGACAGCTAATGTGTGCCACTGCCCGCACAGTGACATGCTCACGCCAGTGGTCAGGTCACACGATAGAGGGGCTTGTAGAGAAGGGAGGCTTGCTGATGATTGGTCTGAATGTGCACAGACACGTGTTTCAGTGCTCAACAATTAGGAGTGAAGGTGTGAGACTGAGTGGGCAGATCACGGTCTCTGCAGCCTGGGAATCAGAGAGCAGTGACCCTCGGGTCCTTGATTTGGCAACATGATGAAAACTATAGATGTATTCTTGAGGGAAAACATATGATTTAGGACATGGACGCCAAGCTGTGTACACTAGGTCAAGGGTTTCACACGGCCCCCAGCCTAGTCATGGACCTGTGATGAGACCCCCAGTCTAGACCAAACTTAGCTGGTCAAAGCCAAGGTAGCCTCTCTGGACTCACGCAGTGGGCTGTGGAGAAGAAGTCCATGAGCCACATGCTGTCTGGTAACAGATTGGTGTTTGAGCAGCAGGGTTCTCTCTGGCTACAAATATTGTGCAAGAGCTGGTATCTGTGGTGATCTGCTGAGGAAATGAGTAGTCTGGTTCTGTTTCTAGAGCAGCAGGTGCCAATGTGCTATCTGAGATGTCTCAGCAAGATGGCTGTGTTTCCCATGACTAAGTTTTACTTTTCTTTTCCTTTAGATGGAAAAATTGTACCTGCATTATTTGAGAGCAGAGAGCTTTCGAAAAGCCTTGATTTATCAGAAGAAGTATCTCTTGCTGCTGATTGGTGGATTCCAGGATTCTGAGCAAGAAACCCTGTCAATGATAGCTCATTTGGGAGTATTTCCTTCCAAAGCTGATAAGAAAGCCACTGCTTCTCGTCCTTTTACCAAGTTCCGGACTGCTGTCAGGGTGGTTGTTGCAATCTTAAGGTACACACCAGCCCCATCCTCTAACCCATTGGGCACAAGGGTGCACCAGGTCCTCTTGCAAGGCTGACACCATGGTTTTCGGTTGGTTTTGTTCTTTGAAATTATGCGTTCTCTTTCGAGACGAATAGCATCTGAGACCTTAAAGAAGACATAGCTGGCACTGTCTTTAAGAAATCGTGTTGTACAAAGCTATCATCTTCTAGAACTGAAAGACTAGAGGATGCTTTTTGATTACAGAGGAGTGTGGTGCCCTTTCATGAGTGTCATGCTGGATTCTTTCTGAGAACAGGCACATCTGATGACATTCAAAACAGTTTCATTTTATAAATTTCACTTGCCTGTATTTCAGTCAAATATGTGTTACATAAGAGCGGGCTTTTCTTTAGTTGGAGCCCAGGTGGTACAGTGATTAAGAGCTTGGCTGCTAACTAAAAGGTTGGCGGTTCGAGTCCACTAGCAGCTCCTTGGAACCCATATGGGGCAGTTCTACTCTGTCCTATAGGGCTGCTATGAGTTTAGTTTTTTTGGTTTTATTGTTAGTTGCTGTCAACACCGACTCATGGCAACCTTATGTATAGCAGAACAAAATGTTGCCCAGTCTTGTGACTTTTTCGTGATTGTTGGTATGTTTGAGTCCATTGTTGTAGCTTTTGTGTTAATCCATCTCACTGATGGTTTCCCTCATTTTTGCTGGTCCTCTGCTTTACCAAACATGATGTCCTATTCTAGTGACTGGTCTTTTCTGATGATGTGTCTAAAGTAAGCGAGTCAAAGTCTCGCCGTCCTCATTTCTAAGGAGCATTCTGGTTTTATTTTTTCTAAGACTGATTTGTTCATTCCTTCAGCAGTCCACGGTATATTCAGTGCTCTTTGCCAATGCCACAATTCACGTGCATCAATTCTTCTGTCATCCTTTTTCATGATCCAGCTTTTGCATGCATATGATAGAAAAGACTTACGGTTTGAGTCAGATGTACCTTAGTCACCATTGACATCTTTGATTTTTAAAACTTTAAAGAGGTTCTTCGCAGCAGATTTTCCCAACGCAGTAATCATTCGATTTCTTGACTGCAGCTTTCATGGATGTTGATTTTGAATCCAAGTCAAATGAAATCCTTGACAACTTCAGTATTTTCTCCAGTTATCATGATGTTGCTTATCAGTCCAGTAATGAGCATTTTTGTTTTATGTTGAGGTGTAATCCATACTGAAGGCTGTGGTCTTTGATCTTCATCAGTAAGTGCTTCAAGTCCTCTTCACTGTCTGCAAGCAAGGCTGTGTCATCTGCTTATTGCAGGTTATTAATGAGTTTTCCATCAATCCTGATGCCCCGTTCTTCTTCATATAGTCCAGCTTCTTGGCTTATTTGCTTAGCATACAGATTGAATAAGTATAATGAAGGGATACAGCCCTGACACACACCTTTCCTGACTTAAAGCCACGCAGTGTCCTCTTGTTCTGTTTGAATGACTGCCTCTTGGTCTGAGTACAGGTTCCTCCTGAGCACAATTAAGTGTTCTGGAATTCCCATTGTCTTAGTATCTAATAGTGCAGTAACAGATATACCACAGGTGGGCAGATTTAACAAACAGAAACTTATTTTCTCATAGTTTAGGAGACTAGAAATCCAAATTCAAGGTTCCAGCCCTAGGGGAAGGTTTTCTCTCTCTGTTTGCTCTGGAGAAAGGCCCTTGTCTCTTTTGAGATTCTGCTCCTGGGTGATCTTCATGTGGCTTGGCATCTGTCTTTCCCCATCTCTGCTTGCTAGCTTGCATGTTGAATCTCTTTTCTATTTCAAAAGAGTTTGACTCAAGATATAACCAACACTGAAGATACAACCTATACTAATCCTGCCTCATTAAGATGACAAGGACAACCCATTGCCAAATGGGATTATAACCACAGGCATAGAGGTTAGGATTTTGGGGGGACACAGCTCAATCCATAACACCCATTCTTCACTATGTTATGGTCCACATAGTTGAATGCCTTCATATAGTCAATAAAACACAGGTAAACACTTTCCTGGTATTCTCTGCTTTTGGCCAAAATCCATTTGACGTCAGCAGTGATAGCCCTTGTTCCTCTTCTGAATCTGGCTTGAATTTCTGGCAGTTCCCTGTCAATGTATAGCTGCAGTAATTTTGAATTATCTTCAGAACTTTTCCAACATGTGATACTAATGATATGATTGAGTAATTTTCACATTCCATTTGATCACCTTTCTTTGGAATAAGCACAAATATTAATCTCTTTCAGTTAGTTGGTCAGCTAGCTGTCTTCCAAATTTCTTAGCATAGATGAGTAAGTGCTTGCAGTGTCGCATCTATTTATTGAAGCACCTCAACTGGTATTCCACAATTCCCGGAGCCTTGGTTTTTGCCAATTCCTTTCGTGCAGCTTGAATTTCTTCCTTCAGTACCAGCAGTTCTTGATCATATGCTACTTCTTCAAATGGTTGAACACTGGCCAGTTCTTGTTGGTACAGTGACTGTGTATTCCTTTCATCTTCTTTTGATGCTTCCTTTGTCATTCAGTTTTGGTACCCATAGAATTCTTCAGCAGTGCAACTCGAGGCTTGAATTTTTTCTTCAGTTCTTTCAGCTTGGGAAATGCCAAGCATGTTTTTTCCCTTTCAGTTTTCTAACTCCAGGTCTTTGCACATTTCTTTATAATACTTGACCTTGTCTTCTTGAGCAGCCCTTTGAAATCATCTGTTCAACTTTTACTTCATTATTTCTTCCATTCACTTTAGCTACTCTGCACTTCAGAGCAAGTTTCAGAGTTTCTTCTAACATCTGTTTTGGTCTTTTGTTTCTTTTTAAGGAACTTTAACTTTTTCATGTATGATGTCCTTAATGTATACCCACAACTCTTCTGGTTTTCAGTTATTAGTGTTCAGTGCATCACATCTGTTCTTGAGATGGTCTGTATATTCAGGCGGGATGTATTCGGGGTTCTACTTTGGCCCTTGTGGACTTGCTTGAATTTTCTTCAGCTTCAGCTTGAACTTGTACACAAGCATTTTATGGTCTGGTCTACAGCTGGCTCCTGGCTTTGTCTCGACTGGTAATATTGAGCTATTCTATTGTTCCTTTACACAGATATAGTCGATTTGATTCCTGCATAGTCCATCCAGAAAGGTCCATAAGTATAGTCCATATGTCATTGAAAAAAAGTATTTCCGATGAATAAGTTGTTGATTTTGCAGAATTCTATCATGTGATCTCTGACACTCTTCTGATCATGAAGGCCATATTATCCAACTATTTGATCCTTTGTCTTTGTTTCCAGCTTTCACATTCCAATCACCAGTAATTATCAATGCATCCTGATTGCATATTTGATGAATTTCAGTCTGCAGCAGGTTGTAAAAATCTTCAGTTTCTTCATCCTTGGCATTTGTGCTTGGTGTGTAAATTTGAATAACAATTGAATTAACTTTTTTACCTTGTAGGCATATGGATATTAGTCTATCACTGACAGCGTTGTATTTCATGATAGATCTTGAAATATTCTATCTGACGATAAATGGAATGCTATTCTTCTTCAATTTGTCATTCCCAGTATAGAAGACTATATGATTGTCAGGTTCAACAATGCCAATCAGTCCGTTTCAACTCAGTAATGCCTAGGATGTCAGCCTGTGATCTTGATCTTCAGTTGTTCCATTTAATTTTTGATGACTTCCAATTTTCCTTGATTCACACTTTGTACATTCCACATCCCAGTTAATAATGGATATTTGCTGTTGTTGTTTCCCATTTTGAGTCATGCCACATCAGCAAATGAAAGTCTCAAAGGCTTTACTCCCTCCACAGCATTAAGGTCCTCAGTCATGTTTTGAGCGCCTGCACACCTGAGGGGCTCACCTGCCAGCACTGTGTCAGACAATGTACTGTCGTGATCCATATGCTTTTCACTGGCTACTTTTTTAAAGTAGATTACCAGGCCTTTCTCCCTAGTCTGTCGTAGTCTAGAAGCTCCACTGAAACCTGTCCACCATGGGTGCCCTGCTGGTATTTGAAACACCAGTGGCATAGCTTCCAGCATCAGAAGACACACAAGCCACCACAGTGTGACAAACTGATAGACAGGTGGTAGAAGAGGGGTTTACAACAAACAAACCTGCTGCTGTCGAGTCAATTCTGACTCATGCTGATCCTGTCTGTTACAGACTAGAACTGCCCCATAGGGTTTTCTTGGCTGTAATCTTTACGAAAGCACATCACCAGGCCTCTCTTCCATGGCACCGCTGGGTGAGTTCAAACCACCAACCTGTAGGTTAGCAGTCGAGCGCAAACTGTGTGCGTCACCCAGGTGCATAAAAATGTGTGACTGAGCGAGAGGCTGTACACCTTTAGCCTGCGAGTATAGCTATGTGCCCACTCTCCTGAGGAGCACCTGCCTTCTTCCATCCTTGCTCCCGAACATCCAATGCTCCGCCTGACACAGCCCTGCCCACCGCCCTGTCAGTGCTGTGCGTCTTCCCTGGAGGCACCGCTTTCTCGCCATCATCTGTACAGAGATCGCTTTTGGAGCAGGAGCGTACTCCCTGCTGTGTTGGAAATTTCATCACTTTTAAATTAGTAATGGTAAAAATACATTTCATTTGAAAATTTGCCGAATTTCTAAAAGCGTTTGTGTCACTAAGAATAGTGCAGCTGTGTCTGCTCCATTTTGCTTGTAGAGACATCATCCTTGAGGCTGTCGGTGTATGTCTGGGGGATGGAGGTGGCGAGTGTGCCCAGGCCCCGTGCTTTTTACCTGAGGGCATTGCCAAGAGCAGCGGGGACCCCAGTACACACTGAGCCCTCTGTAAACATCTGCCAAGGCCGCTAACCTCACAGATCAGGTGTTTCTGCCTCTGTGGGTTATTTTGTCACGAAGAGTTTTCATTGCTCCTTTCGTTCCTGTTTTGCTTCAATCCTAAATGTATTTCCTTTATTTACTTTCTTTTGCAGATTACGTTTTTTGGTTAGGAAATGGCAAGAAGTGGATCGAAAAGGAACTCTACTACAAGGCAGAGCCCTCCGCCCAGGTGGGACTTGAGTTGCTCACAGTTACACGTTTGTAAATGTCTCTTTTAATTGCAGTGGTATTTTTGTTAATGTCACAGTCATTTTTCAGTGGTCAGTGGGAAAGGAATAAGGCCCTATAAGAAAATCTGTAAATTCTGTTGATGTCGTTGCCAAAGGAGTGAGGTGGGTCTTCCGAAGAAAAGTGGTTTTATGTTGTGAATAATCAGAAGTACGACCATGGCTTACACACTTAATGAACAAAAAATGTTTCAGAAAAGCATAATGATTTAAAAATATGAAAATGCTAACTATATCAACTCTTTAGTAATTAATGTTTAAGAAAACAGCCTTTCTTATTCTGCAGGACTCAGTGAAGTCCCGCTTCGTACTGCTGCATCTGTCTCTCCAGCGCAGCATTGCCCAGTCAGTTCTTCCCGCTGTGTAGCTCTCTTGGTTCTCTCGGTTGATGCAGTGGTTACCTGCTGTGGTGTAGAACGGTGCCCCCTCTGCTTGGTGTCTGTGTACTCATGTGAGACAGGGGTGTGCTTGTGTGTGACGACCTGTGAGTAAAGGCCAGTCTTAAAACTGGAAGCCCTAGAAATCAAATACTTGGAAAATGAACAATACCCTCCTGAAAAAAGACTGGGTTATAGAAGACATCAAGGAGGGAATAAGGAAATTCATAGAATGCAACGAGAATGAAAATACTTCCTATCAAAACCTCTGGGACACAGCAAAAGCAGTGCTCAGAGGCCAATTTATATCGATAAATGCACACATACAAAAAGAAGAAAGAGCCAAAATCAGAGAACTGTCCCTACAACTTGAACAAATAGAAAGTGAGCAACAAAAGAATCCATCAGGCTCCAGAAGAAAACAAATAATAAAAATTAGAGCTGAACTAAATGAATTAGAGAACAGAAAAACAATTGAAAGAATTAACAAAGCCAAAAGCTGGTTCTTTGAAAAAATTAACAAAATTGATAAACCATTGGCTAGACTGACTAAAGAAATACAGGAAAGGAAACAAATAACCCGAATAAGAAATGAGAAGGACCACATCACAACAGAACCAAATGAAATTAAAAGAATCATTTCAGATTACTACGAAAAATTGTACTCTAACAAATTTGAAAACCTAGAAGAAATGGATGAATTCCTGGAAAAACACTACCTACCTAAACTAACACATTCAGAAGGAGAACAACTAAATAGACCCATAACAAAAAAAGAGATTGAAATGGTAATCAAAAAACTTCCAACAAAAAAAAAAAGCCCTGGCCCGGATGGCTTCACTGCAGAGTTCTACCAAACTTTCAGAGAAGAGTTAACACCACTACTACTGAAGGTATTTCAAAGCATAGAAAATGACGGAATACTACCCAACTCATTCTATGAAGCCACCATCTCCCTGATACCAAAACCAGGTAAAGACATCACAAAAAAAGAAAATCATAGACCTATATCCCTCATGAACATAGATGCAAAAATCCTCAACAAAATTCTAGCCAATAGAATCCAACAACACATCAAAAAAATAATTCACCCTGATCAAGTGGGATTTATACCAGGTATGCAAGGCTGGTTTAATATCAGAAAAACCATTAATGTAATCCATCACATAAATAAAACAAAAGAGAAAAACCACATGATCTTATCAATAGATGCAGAAAAGGCATTTGACAAGGTCCAACACCCATTTATGATAAAAACTCTTACCAAAATAGGAAATGAAGGAAAATTCCTCAACATAATAAAGGGCATCTATGCAAAGCCAACAGCCAATATCGCTCTAAATGGAGAGAACCTGAAAGCATTTCCCTTGAGAACGGGAACCAGACAAGGATGCCCTTTATCACCGCTCTTATTCAACATCGTGCTAGAAGTCCTAGCCAGGGCAATTAGGCTAGACAAAGAAATAAAAGGTATCCGGATTGGCAAGGAGGAAGTAAAGTTATCACTATTTGCAGATGACATGATCTTATACACAGAAAACCCTAAGGAATCCTCCAGAAAACTACTGAAACTAATAGAAGAGTTTGGCAGAGTCTCAGGTTATAAAATAAACACACAAAAATCACTTGGATTCCTCTACATCAACAAAAAGAACACCGAAGAGGAAATAACCAAATCAATACCATTCACAGTAGCCCCCAAGAAGATAAAATACTTAGGAATAAATCTTACCAAGGATGTAAAAGACCTATACAAAGAAAACTACAAAGCTCTACTACAAGAAATTCAAAAGGACATACTTAAGTGGAAAAACATACCTTGGTCATGGATAGGAAGACTTAACATAGTAAAAATGTCTATTCTACCAAAAGCCATCTATACATATAACGCACTTCCGATCCAAATTCCAATGTCATATTTTAAGGGGATAGAGAAACAAATCACCAATTTCATATGGAAGGGAAAGAAGCCCCGGATAAGCAAAGCATTACTGAAAAAGAAGAAGAAAGTGGGAGGCCTCACTCTACCTGATTTCAGAACCTATTATACAGCCACAGTAGTCAAAACAGCCTGGTACTGGTACAACAACAGGCACATAGACCAATGGAACAGAATTGAGAACCCAGATATAAATCTATCCACGTATGAGCAGCTGATATTTGACAAAGGCCCAGTGTCAGTTAATTGGGGAAAAGATAGTCTTTTTAACAAATGGTGCTGGCATAACTGGATATCCATTTGCAAAAAAATGAAACAGGACCCATACCTCACACCATGCACAAAAACTAACTCCAAATGGATCAAAGACCTAAACATAAAGACTAAAACGATAAAGATCATGGAAGAAAAAATAGGGACAACCCTAGGAGCCCTAATACAAGGCATAAACAGAATACAAAACATTACCAAAAATGACAAAGAGAAACCCGATAACTGGGAGCTCCTAAAAATCAAACACCTATGCTCATCTAAAGACTTCACCAAAAGAGTAAAAAACCACCTACAGACTGGGAAAGAATTTTCAGCTATGACATCTCAGACCAGTGCCTGATCTCTAAAATCTACATGATTCTGTCAAAACTCAACCACAAAAAGACAAACAACCGAATCAAGAAGTGAGCAAAGGATATGAACACACATTTCACTAAAGAAGATATTCAGGCAGCCAACAGATACATGAGAAAATGCTCCCGATCATTAGCCATTAGAGAAATGCAAATTAAAACTACGATGAGATTCCATCTCACTCCAACAAAGCTGGCATTAATCCAAAAAAACACAAAATAATAAATGTTGGAGAGGCTGTGGAGAGATTGGAACTCTTATACACTGCTCGTGGGAATGTAATATGGTACAACCACTTTGGAAATCTATCTGGCGTTATCTTAAACAGTTAGAAATAGAACTCCCATACAACCCAGAAATCCCACTCTTCGGAATATACCCTAGAGATACAAGAGCCTTCACACAAACAGATATATGCACACCCATGTTTATTGCAGCTCTGTTTACAATAGCAAAAAGCTGGAAGCAACCAAGGTGTCCATCTACGGAAGAATGGGTAAATAAATTGTGGTATATTCACACAATGGAATACTACGCATCGATAAAGAACAGTGACGAATCTCTGAAACATTTCATAACATGGAGGAACCTGGAAGGCATTATGCTGAGCGAAATTAGCCAGAGGCAAAAGGACAAATATTGTATAAGACCACAAGATCTTGAGAAATAGTAAAAACTGAGAAGAACACATACTTTTGTGGTTACGAAGGGGGGAGGGAGGGAGGGAGGGAGAGGGTTTTTTATTGATTAATCAGTAGATAAGAACTGCTTTAGGTGAAGGGAAAGACAGCACTCAATACATGGAAGGTCAGCTCAATTGGACTGGACCAAAAGCAAAGAAGCTTCCGGGATAAAATGAATGCTTCAAAGGTCAGCGGAGCAGGGGTGGGGATCTGGGGAACATGGTTTGAGGGGACTTCTAAGTCAATTGGCAAAATAATTCTATTATGAAAACATTCTGCATCCCACTTTGAAATGTGGCGTCTGGGGTCTTAAATGCTAACAAGCAGCCATCTAAGATGCATCAATTGGTCTCAACCCACCTGGAGCAAAGGAAAATGAAGAACTCCAAGGTCACACGATAACTAAGAGCCCAAGAGACAGAAAGGGCCACATGAACCAGAGACCTACATCATCCTGAGACCAGAAGAACTAGTTGGTGCCCGGCCACAACCGATGACTGCCCTGACAGGGAGCACAGCAGAGGACCCCTGAGGGAGCAGGAGATCAGTGGGATGCAGACCCCAAATTCTCATAAAAAGACCAGACTTAATGGTCTGACTGAGACTGGAGGAATCCCGGCGGCCATGCTCCCCAGACCTTCTGTTGGCCCAGGACAGGAACCATCCCCGAAGACAACTCATCAGACATGAAAGGGACTAGTCAGCGGGGGGGAGAGAGACGCTGATGAAGAGTGAGCTAATTAAATCAGGTAGACACTGGAGAGTGTGTTGGCAACTCTTGTCTGGAGGGGCGATGGGAGGATAGAGAGAGTGGGAAGCCGGCAAAATTGTCACAAAAGGAGAGACTGGAAGGGCTGACTCAATAGGGGGAGAGCAAGTGGGAGAAGGGAGTAAGATGTATGTAAACTTATATGTGACAGACTGATTGGATTTATAAATGTTCACTTGAAGCTTAATAAAAGTTAATAATAAAAAAAAAAAAAAAAGAAGCCGTGCTGGGTTGAGCTGGGCAGTGAGCCCGAGGGAGAGAGGACAGTGCAGTGACTGGGTCCCAGCATGGCCACACCTGTGGCCTTCGTGCTGTTGTTGGATTGCAGAGACAGGCTCAGGGTGCTGACATGTTGGCTCTCTGCCACCGTGTTCCCATGTTCTCACGACAGCAGACGAGGTACCTGGGAGGCAAGGGCCTGCCTGGGTCACTGTCCTTCTGAAGGACTGTAGCTGCCCAGGAACACAGAGGATGTGCCTCCCCGTCAGCATCAGGGATGCAGCAGCAGCAGCAGCACCAAGCCCCCAGCCCGCAGGCCACATGGGCTGTGCCCGGCGGCTCCCAGGGGTAGAGCCCTTTGATGGGAGGGTGCGGTCGCCTGCGTCCACAGGGCCTATGCCGGTCGTCAGAGATGACTTTTCTCCCAGCTTTGACTATCACATTTTATTTCTTGAAATAAAAATAAGTGGATGCAGCCTCACAGGCCACACCTGGTAGTCTCTACGGTTTCTGCCAGCCCTCTTCCTAAGCGGGGTAGAGACAGCACCCTATTCACATCTTACTTGTGCCCTCCTGGCACCTCCTTACTGCTGCTTACATGGCTGCAGGGTCAGGGTCAGCCTCACAGGAGTGAAATCTGGGACACGTGGGCGAGCATTCCAACTAAAGTGTGCTCCTTTCTTTTTCTGATCCCTGCATGTTCATAATCCTGGGAGCAGAAGCACCACTGTCCCAGTGGCAGCCTCCTCTGCCCGAAACCAGAGGGTCTCCCCCAACCCGGGATGCTTCGTCCAGCCTCATCAGGGACCTTGCCTGTGGAGCCGGGCCCACACCAACAGCACCACCACGCAGGAGGGAAAGGTCAGTTGGGGAGCTGCAGGCTGTCCATCCACGGCAAGTGGGGCGAGAGAGACATCAGTCTCTGTGCTTTTAGGTTCTAGCCACTGGTGAAACCAGCCTTAGGGGGCAACAGCTGCTTAGAGCCTGATCTGTGCGGGTCCCAGGCAAGGGCTGCTCCCAGAAGGGCCCTCGGGGACTTGCTTGGCTTTGTTTTCTGGAGAAGTTGGGTTTTTCTCACACATGTATGTCTTTATATTAGCGACCAGCTGGCAATTGAGGCATTACAGTGATATTATTAACACAAGTTTTTTATTTTTTTAGAAAAGTTTTCTATTAAAAAATAATAATGGGACTTGTGGTTGTTTAGATTGTAAAATAGAATTGGTTCAAAAGTTAAAAAGGTCTCCCTGATGACCCGTGGTAGTTCGTAGGTGGGCGTATGTGCACTGATCCTGGCCTGAGGCTCATCTGGGGATGTGAAGGAAGGTGGGCGCACCTGTCCCGAGAGGGCTGCATCCTCACAAGGTCCAGCTCTACCTCAGCCACGGGGTTCCTGATCCCAGGGCTAGTTAGGGAAGATGCGGTTTTCATTCCACTTCTCTAGGCTGGACTATATAAACATTCCTCCTTGAATGTGGAATGAGGGCATCCCAGATTACGAGCCATTGAATTGTCTCACCTGTGACCTCTCGAGGATCTGGAACATATCCTTAATGCACACGGACAGCTCAGCGTGTGTCTCTGTGAATACGTGTGCACACACGTTCAGAACTATGAGGATGTGTCTGCTTTTTACTTCGCTCTGCATTTTCCCGGTGTTCTGAAATGAGCAAGCACTACCCTTGTCAGAGCGAGTCCTTAAGATGGATCATCAGGTCTGCAGTGTCCCCAGGGGCTGCTTGCTGGTGACCATCCATTTGAGCTGATCCTGTAAGGAGCATCATGGTCTCTGAGCGTTGTCATCTTGGTGGGAGAAACCATGCATACAGGGGTTAATGACGTCATTACGACACAGGGCAGATCAGAAGAGGTTACTGATTTGACGGAATGACGCAAATTAGTATTCACCTTTGAGCCTGCTGATATTTCCAGCCTGTGGTACATATAGTTTTTGATGAGCTCTGCTGATGATCTCCCATCACCATACACAGGGCTTTAGAAATGTAGTCTGAAAGTCTGGCTTTGGTCAGCCCCCGAGCAAGGCAGGGAACAATCCAGTGGGAGTCCATGAGGGGCCTAGAAGCCTGATTCTACTTGGTGAGGGCTGGGACCTTGTCAATCTGGCACTTGCCTTAGTGGGTAATGTTTATCGAAAGGATAAATAATAGCCAAGGGCCTCTTTTGAGTGGGGCAAATTTGTAGGACAGTGCAAGGGTGAGTGAGAGAATGGTCCCTGCCCTGAAGAGATCAAGAATGATACAAACTGTGCTCATTGGGCCTTGGAGAAGACGAGAGGAAGGACAGCCGAGGTGGGGGCTGGATGGTTGTAGGTTTTATCCCAGGGAAAGGCAAGTAGGTGGCTGGGCCATGCCTCACGGCACAGAGACGAGGCATCTGAGGATGCTGGTGAATAATCCAGTTTGGGTGAGAGAGACATACATGAAACTGTAGGGAATAAAAATAATACACATTAGTTTTTACTCACTTTAACTCTGAGGCAGAAATCGTATAGAACTTGGTTTTAAAAGCATGACATACTTTTATTTAAAAAACAAAAAGAGCTGTACAAGATTTTTCTTTTCAGTTAAAGAAAGAATATGGAGAGAAATATACAGTTAACCCCCTTTCCCACAGCATGCCTGGGTCAGCAGGGACCCTTTGCTCCTGCACGCCCACTCACCACACTGCTGTTTGTTAAGTTCATCTCTTTTTTCGTTTGTTTCTTAATGTGTTGGTTTGTTTGAAGATCCACTCCATCTCCAAATTCAAGATCGGAAAGGTCCCTGGATGCTTCTCAAGATCCAGAACAGTCCTTAACAGAATATATTCACCATTTAGAAGTGATCCAGCAAAGACTAGGGGGGATACCACCAGGTAATAACAATCCTTCTCTTAGCATTTTTGAAAATATCCTAACTATACCTAGAAATGTAAAATAATGTAGAAAAGATTTCTAGTATCCAACTTAGTAATTATTAGTTTTTAGTCTGAATAATTGTCATTAAATAGTGTTAGAGGAAAGATTATAAATGAAGATACCTTTAGAAATGTGAAAACCAGTCGCGTTGGTGTTGGTTTGTGGTGACTTTAATCACTGCTGGCTGGGACGGTGGCCTTCCTCTTACCCAGAGAGGGAAGAGGAAGATGGTGCTTTAGCCAGCGCACGATTAGTCCATGCTTCTTACCTTTCATGATTTGAATCATTATATATTTCAATTGTAATTCATATTTTTAGCAAAAGAAAGATGAATTCGGTGTAGTAGTTAAAAACTGTGAAATTGTATTTAAAAGATTTGTGAAGCCTTCTAACTGCTATGCAATATCTATTTGTATCTAGAGTCTACTTCAAAAAAATCCAGCCGCCAGAAGATAAAATAACGAATAAAATCTTTGGGATCGTACCTGTGACAGTTCTATTTGAGGAAAAGATTTGTTTTTTTTCCCTAAAGAATGCTTGTGATGTGACATGGGATACATGTTCCAGGCATCAGCACTCCCTCGAGCGCGTTCATTAGGTGTTCAGACCTGTACGCTACAAAACCAAACGGAGTATTCCTGTTGTGGTTTCAGTACGTCTCGCTCCTCGCCTTCAGGAGGTAACGTGCGCTCACAAACAGCAGGCACAGGCGCGGTTCGTGTGTGTTGGCAGTACGACACCTGCCAGCCTCCGAGGAGGGTAAGCTGGGATGGCTTCCGCTGGTTTATTTTCCTAAGCTGTACAGTTGGAAACTTTGATTTAAACAGAAAACATGAAAAACCAAGGGGGGGATAAAATTAAAGCACTGTTTTATTTATGACCGGCCCTGGTCTTGTGTTTTGTTTTATCCAGCTTGCTTTTATCACTGGCAAAAAATAAAACATACACTTAGAACTTGTGCTAAACTCCTGAAAATCAAGAATCCCCGTGGAATTCAAAATACTCTTCACCTGGTAAAGACAATTAGCCACTCGCCTATTGTTTAGTCTTATTTGGTTTGTAATTTTATTTTTGAAAGATGCTACTACTACTTTTCTACTGCTCTTGACTATGATTTCACATTTTACTCACAGTCACTTATTACCATGCAGTCATATCTAGCCAAACTTACCTATCCTTGACCCCACATGCTGTTATACGGGCATATTTGTAAATGTGGCAGTGATTTTTTTAAGGACCTTTGAGCATGATATTTATTCTGCTGGGCTTATGCTTTAAGATGAAATCACTTGTTCTCCGGCATTACATACTTTTTCAGTGATTCTTTCAACCTTCCACAGACAGGCCCGTGTCTGCATTTTCTGAGTACTAGCTGACACTGCGACGAAGGTCACTTGTTTTACCAGCTCTCACCTTTCCGTCTTTCCTTTCTGCCAAGCTGTCTGCTGGGTCCTTCTGCCTGAGTTGCTGAAGCTGAGATCTCAGTCAGCCCTAGGAGCAGGACCCCAAGAGATGCCTCTTAGACAGGGTTAAGCTAATGAGCGGGAGGAGGAGTTCATTGAAAACCACCAGTAGACACCACACCAACTTGTTAATATGGAAATTGATATTTAAAGACAAAGAGGCATTCACTCTGCCTTCTTTTGCATGAACCGAGGTCATCCCTTGGTGATGAGGGAAAATACTTTACCGGAAAAAGTCAGCCGATTCATTTAGAAGGAACAATACGATTAGAAAACTTCCATTCTCCAACCTCCAGTGAGATAATTCAGGGTAAGGTTCATCAATAGATGCTAAAACCAAGGTGAAGTTTCACTTTTACAATGGAGAGTTCTAGTAGTCACCACCTTAACCAGGCGATCAAAATAAGCTAGCTAGCTAGCTGCTGAGGAGTCAGCTCTGACTCATGGCAACCCTATATATAACAGAAAAAAAATGTTGCCTGGTCCTATGCTATGTTAATGATTTTTGGCATGTTTAAGTCCATCATTGTAGCTACTGTGCCAATCTGTCTCACTGAGGGTCTCCCTTACCCTCACTGGCCCTCTATTTCAAACGTGATCCCTCCTGATGACATGTCCAAAGCAAGTGAGTTGGACGGTGTTCTGCTGTGATCCCTAAGGTTATGACTGGCTAAATTTCAGAGGCAGATTGCCAGGCTTTTCTTCTTAGTCTTAGTCTGGAAGCTCTGCTGAAACCTATTCATCCTGTGTGACCCTGTTGGTATTTGAAATACCAGTGACATAGCTTCCAGCATCATAGCAACATGCAAGCCACCACAGGACAAACTGAGAGATGAACAATGTCTTAGTCATCTAGTGCTACTATAACAGAAATACCACAAGTGGATGGCTTTATCAAAGAGTTTATTCTCTCACAGGCAAGTAGGCTACAAGTCCAAATTCAGCATGTCAGCTCCAGGGGAAGGCTTTTTCTCTCTGTCAGCTCTGGAGGAAGGTTGAGTCTTCCCTTGGTCTGGGAGCATCTCAGCGCAGGAACCTCAGGTCTAAAGGACACTCTTTGCTCCCAGTGCTGATTTCTTGGTAGTATGAGTTTACCCCTCTCTGCTTGCTTCCCGGTCCTTTTTTATCTCTTGAGAGAAAAAAGGTGGTGCAGGAAAACTCGCTTTACATTGGATCAGGGATGTGACCTGAGCAACAGTGTTACATCCCACCCTAATCCTTTTAACCACAGGCAGAGATTTTGATTTATAACACATAGGAAAATCACAAAACAGAGGACAACCACACATGGCCTAACCAGGTTGACACATATTTTGGCGATGCACAGTTCAATCCATTGCAGACAACAAACTGACAAGTGGGGGGAGCCAACTAAGCATTGCTCCTAACGGGGGACCTCGTATTCAACGCTTCCTGATGTGATGTGAACAGCGTCACCTATGGAGTGTTCTTGCTGGAGTGTTTAATTCAAATGTAACCAAGCCTTTATACCTGACTTCCAGTTTATAGGAAATACAGGGGGTAGAGGAATGAATGAAATGACACCATGATGAAAAAGACAAACGGGATGTTCTACAAGTACCTGGCCTAGTTTACCAGATAGACAACAGGAAAACAAAAGTGAGGGGCCAGTTGTAAGTTAAGAGAGACTAAGAAGACATAACCAAATATGTGTGAAACCTGATTGGTTCCTAAATTGGAGAAAAAACAGCTTTAAAAGATGGCTTTTGGGATAAAGGGTAAATTTGAATATGTAATGGAGAGTAGATTTAAGGGAATTATTTGTTCATTTTTATAGTTAGTGGTAATTATGTAAGGGAATGCTTCTTGGGAGTCCTGCTGAATTACTTAAGGGTAAAGAGCTATGACTTTGCAACTTACTTTGACATGGCTCAGCCAAAAAAACTTTATGTATGTACTCTCTCTCACACACATTCACACATGTATATGGATTAAGTAAACATGGCGAAATCTCTTTAAAATATTGAATCTATTTAGTGAGTATATTATTTGAAAGCTTTCATAATGAAAGACGGAAAAAAAAATCATGACTATTTAAATGTGGTCCAGAAAGGCCTTAATTGAACATGTGGTATTGTCTCAGAGTCCAGGCGGGAAAGAGAACCACTCTCAGTTTTCAAACATGGAGTTTAATACAAGGATATGATTACCCTGATGATGGAAGAGCTGAGATACAGGATTGGGAGAAAACCCACAGGTCAGAAGAACGGAAAGCTTCGTAACGTCATGTGCTGTGTACAGCATCACCCATGGAGGGCTTATGAGGACCATGGATTGTTACTAGGGCCATTGGATTGTTACTGAGGACCATGGATTGTTGCCAGGGCCTGTGTGGCAGAGCTGAACCCACCAGGAGAGGCACGGGCTGCCAGAGATGTTGGCTGAAGCAGAGCAAAAGGAAAATGCCCATCTTTTCCTCCTGCCTGCCTATTTACCAAAACTAGACCAAGGACCCTCGGGAAGGCACCTTGCAGAGCTCCCCTCCCCGCCCATGCAGTACAGAAGGGGCAAAATTCAATCTGAAGGCACACAGGCAAATCAGCAGCACAGCCCACCCCTGTTGCTACTTAACAATTGTTCTCCCCTTCTCATACTCAATTCCCAAAAAATAATTTCAGGCACCTGCCCAACGTCAGCAAATAGTCTTTGTAAGAGAGAAGATGCTCTAGCTCTCTTGCCAAGGTCCTGCAAGGTGTCAGCTCTCCCAGGAGTCCAGGCTTTGCAGGCAGTGTACAGACTTCATCAGGACTGGATCCACCCCCTTGTAATTTGGTGACCTATGTATTCATTTATAAAGGTAACGTCCCAACTACGTGTCATAGAGAAAATACCAGGGGAGATGAGAGGGTGAGATGGCCAGTGTATATATTAAAATAAAGATGCTATGGTCTGTTGTTTCACTAGCCATAAGGCTTTCCCTAAAATCATCTCCTCCTCCTACTGCCTAATCCGTTTCTCTGGCCCTCAACCAGCACCTTGGCTGGCTGGCTGACCAAACCCTCCTTAAGATTCCAGACCTTAATGGTCCTGCTTTATAGGACTTCTTATTTTTCTTCTACGATTGAACCTAAAAGTACTAAGAACCAAGTGATGCCTGGTGAACCTACTTGATTCCAGACAGATTTCCCTGTCCTCATTGTGGACACCTACCAGATTTTCCCTTGGTAGTTGGGATCGATCACACCAGTGAGTACCATAACCCTTATCCTTGCTTGTTCGTTCAGATGACAATTCAAAGGGACCATTGTCATATCTGGTGGGAGCAATTCTCCCTCGGGATGGCAGAGCCCAAAGTTGTAAGATGGGAAGCAGAAATTCCTTAAGGGGTTATTTGGTGTAAAACCAGGGCCATTCCTGTCTTCACGTGGTCCCAGACCAATGTATTTTGTCTATGGGAGAAATGGCACCATATTGGTCACTCAAAGCATATATCACATCCTGTGGTAGGTATATCATGCCATGTTGATCTGGCACTATAATTGAGTCTTTAGCAGGCTTCTCCACCAGTCATTAGATGAGCTTCTTCCAGGTGAAGGAGTCCATGGTAAGATCAAGGAATTCCATGGTCAGAAGCCTACTGCCAGGTTTCTTTTGGCATGTTGAGTTTTCTGGTCAGAAGCAATGACAGTGAGTAAAGAATGTTGGACATCCACAAATGAGTTCTGGGCAGGAAAAGGAGATCCATATCCAGAAGTGGAGTGGACAGAGGCAGGGGGACAAACGGGGGAAAATGAATGAGGCATGAGCCACCAGCACGTGCAGTTTACTTTTGCCTACTTAAGTCCAGTCTCACCTACAGCACTTCCATTTGCCGATGGGTTACTGCCACGCATGCCTAACTCTATGGCTTGGCGACCAGACAGCAGCCCCGGGCGTGATGAGTTCGTGTTGCATGTGTTTGGTATCTCATGGGCAGGCGCAGCAAGTTAGATGCTGTTTCCCAAATAGAAAATGAACCAGCAGGTGGTGGCAAGGCTTTGCCCCCAAACCCTAGGGGCCTGCCCCAGTGGGGCTTTACACCCCAACTCCACCCAGCATCCTTAATTGCACAGGCCTGTCACAGGCCAGAGTAGCAGGGCAACTTCCATCAAAGCTGCAGGTCTTCTACTGCCCAGGTCTGAAATCCAAACAAGCCAGCCAAGCCTTGTGTCTTTCTTAGTCATAGGCAGGGCAAGGTGTGGCAATAAATCCTTTACTTTAGAGAGGTGTGATGGATTGAATGGTGTCCCCCCAAAATATGTGTCACCTCGGTTAGGCCATGATTCCCAGTACTGTGTGGCTGTCCTCCATTTTGCGATTTTCCTATGTGTTATAAATCATAATCGCTGCCTGTGGTTAAAGAGGATTAGGGTGGGAAGTAACACCCTTGCTCAGGTCACATCCCTGATCCAATGTAAAGGGAGTTTCCCTGGGGTCTGGCCTGCACCACCTTTTATCTTCCAAGAGATGAAAGGGAAGCAAGCAGAGTTGGGGGACCTCATACCACCAAGAAAGCAGTGCCAGGAACAGAGCGTGTCCTTTGGACCTGGGGTTCCTCTGCTGAGAAGCTCCTAGTCTGGGGGAAGATTGATGAGAAGGCCAACAGAGAAAGCCAGCCTTCTCCTGGAGCTGATGCCCTGAATTTGGACTTTTAGCCTACTTTACTGTGAGGAAATAAATTTCTCTTTGTTAAAGCCATCCACTTGTGGCATTTGTTATAGCAGCACTAGATGTCTAAGACAGGAGGATACTGTAAAATTCCAAACTACTCAACCTGTAAACAGGCAGGCCCCTAATTTTTCATGGGATTTATCTCCCACCATTTAGCACACAGAAGCCCTGGTGGCATAGTGGTGAAGAGCTTGGCCACTAACCAAAAGGTTAGAAGTTTAAATCCACCAGCTGCTCCTTGGAAACCACGTGGGGCAGTTCTACTCCATCCTATTGGATCACTAATGAGTTGGAATCAACTCTAAGGCAAAGGGTATTCAGCACACATACAAAGCCATCTAAGGTATTTGTTACTTCCTGCTCACTCCAAGCTCAAGCTCAGTGCTACAGAGGAAATTCCGACTCCTGCTCACTAGGACTGGTTAATATAATGTCTTTAATGCAGTGGACTCAAATTATACTATGATGTCCAGACAATCAAAGATCCTAAGATAATACAGTGAAGGTGTACTACTGTCACTGCCAGCTGAAAGTAAACCAGTCATTTTCACTAACTGGTATTGAGAAAAAAGTGATAGTGGGGCCTGAATATAAACTCTTCATGACTGCACCTGGGACAGGTGCCTCACAAGGAAATGCTGATTCTCAAATACCATCCATCCCACCCTCACTGCTCTGGATCCATACCGAGAGATCTCAATATAGCCTAGAGAAGTGCAAGGCCTGCTATTGGAGGAGGCAGCCTATATGGCAAATCATAAAATTAGTCATAGGCAGCAACATTCCATAGGAAAGCGGAGACAGTATAAACAAGATTGGGCCTGAACATATCCAGAATACATACGTAAATGGCACAAGTAAGCAGTAAAGCTCATGATGCTTTTTGCCTGAATGTGAGATGTTTCTGATCCTCTTCTCTGACAGGGTCAGAAAACGCATCTACCAAATCAAAACCACCTACCATGTACCTAAGGCTATGTTAATCTGCTCTAACAGATGCCACACCTTGCACAGAGGCTGGAGTCTGGGCTACAACGTGGTTGAGTTTGAGGTAGTGTACCCTCATCTTCCAGTATCCTCCTGATTTTTTCAGAGAGCATGCTGCTGAATTAAAGATATGGTGGGCACCACCACTCTGCATCCTTTACATCCTTAAAATGGCACTAATCTCTGCCATTCCCACTGTGATAGATCGAACGCTACAGGCCAAAGACCCAGTTACACTGGCTTTCAAGTATGTCAATGCTAATTACACACTTGGGGATGGGGGAAATGACCACCAAGTGGGTCACAGACCCAACCTACTGTAAGCTGAACCTTGAGCAGGATTTCATTAATCACCTGGCCACCATATGCAACCACTCAAACAGGAGGGCCATGATGATGCCTCAGGTGTCTGGATATCAAAATCAAGTCAGACCCTGTGCCCATCAGTCTTTAAAATATCTGGTTAATTACGTCCCAAGGGTATATCAAAGACAATGGCTGTTGGATCTTTTGGAGGGCTTGAGGACTCATTTCTGTGCATACTTGTTATATGTTACAGGGTCCTTCCCCATGGCATTTGGCAACCTCTTCAAGTCAACAGGTTCCATGTCTGAAAACTGGCTCAGGTCTTGAAACGGGGTGTGGGCTCCTAATTTTTTAATGATTTTCCATCATCCATCCTTGATTTCTGTTTGTAGTATCCTTCTTAGCTGCCTATCCATTTTGCCTCTAGGTAACCATTTTCTATAACTATGGGTCAGGCCCCCTTGGCTGCCACTGAGACCTTGCTGATCATTATTAATCGTGGTCCACTAACTTCTGTCAGATAAGTGCTGCCTCCTAGACTCTTGTTTCAGGGTCACTGCTATCACTGGGCCAAGTTCTTGTTAAGACTTTTCTACTGTTGGCTCTGGCCTACAGAAGAGACATCACTAGTGGAATATAATCATATGGTGGGTCTTCTGGAAACACACAGAACATAAATCTCACCATGCCCACATCCCTGAGCCTTCCTTCATTATCTGCCAACAGCAATTCTGGCACTTCTGCTCTGCTCATCATAGTCCATAGCTTTTTCCATGGGTGGTATTCTTAAAAGTACACCTGTAAATTCCTTTATAAGTCTCCATTCAGAAGATGGAGTCTAATTATTCTTCCCTTCAATATGGGTGAGATTTAGTGACTCATTTCTAACAAATAGAAAGTAGCAGAAATGATGCCATGTGACTTCTGAGGCTAGTTCAAAAGGATACAGCTTTAGCCTTGCTGTCTTTGGACAGTTGCCCTTGGAACTTGGCCATCACATTGTGAGGAAGCCCAGGCTACAGGCATCAGTCAATGTGGGTGTTCTGGCTGGTATTTCCAGTCTGGCCTCCAGCCGACTTCCAACATCAACTGTCAGATATGTGAGTGAATAGACCTTCAGATCATTCCAACCTCCAGCTCTCGAGCTGCTCCAGTTGAGACTCTAGATTTCATGGAGCAGAGAGAAATCACCCCTACTCCGCCCTGACCCACAGTAACCTCTAGAGATAATAAATGATTCTTGTTAAGCCACCAAGTTTGTAGTAACTTATTACGTAGCAATAGATACACTATGGTTCGAGGAGTCATCCTTTTAGGATGTTTGTACCATTTCTTCAAACCAGGTATAAATTCCCACATCTTGAAAGACTGTTCACAAGCCAGTAAGCTCTCCTCTACCCAATTTTACATTCTGGCTCTCTTTATCAAGCACCCTTATAACCTAGCTCTACACATACTTCCCCAGTTCCTGCCAGTACACACTGCCTAGGTTTTGCAGCTCTTTTGACAGAGTGAAGGCTACAGTTTCTTTTCTGTCTCATCAGGCCATCGCGTCTCTACCTAAATTATGCTAAGAAGTAATTGTAATTATACGCATAGTGTCCAGTAGGTGGGCTGGGGAGAGTGTTAGCTAAGCAGGGAGAGGTGAGCTACATTTGTAGGCTCCAAAGGTTCAGGGCAATCTGGGGAGTCAAAATCTTTGACAGCATCTATCCAGATATCTCCAACCTATGTGTTACGGGCCCAGGTTTTTCCAGCCAGGGTCCCAAATTTGTCACAAAAGACTTACGTTGGCTGAATGTTTTACCATCTTAGGGGTTCAGTGACTCAGGAGGTCTGGCCCTTGTCTTTCTCTACCATCCAGTTGTAGGAGATTCTTTGCAAGCAACCCAAAAGGTTCTGTGGCTTTCAACTATCTGCTGCTTGCCAGTAGCTGTCTATTACTCAAGAGCATCAGTGGTGCTAAGCAATAACCATTTAACCCTGTTATCCCTCCTCATAGCTACTACTCTCACCATGTGGCACAAACGCCTGATACACAACCTTGTAGTGTATTCCTTTTCACTGGTACATCCATCTACTTCACCACTGGTGAAAATTTAACAGTTAGATCACGACTTTGTGCCAGGGGCTGTGAGCATTCCATCTACCACAAGTGGTGAGTGATTCAGTCTCAAACCTCATCTTTTCACCTGCTTCAGGCTACTCTTTGTACCAACTCTTGTAGGGTGGTTTTTTCAGAAGCCGATACTGAGATGGAGTCTGGAATACAAGATGTGTATGTAAACCACCAACGCAGTGCAACAGGATGTATATCTGGTATCAAACCTGTGACAGTGAAAGCAAGCAAGCCTGGGCAAACAAAGAAGCTGACGTGTGACGCAGACTTGGCAAAACGTTGGGCAGCCCAGTGCAAAACTGTGGAGCAACTACTGCCCATCAGAGGTGTTCTCCATGTTGAGCCATTTAATGGCAAGATCTTTATATACACTGAAACCTATGACAGCCAGAACTAGCTTGTTCTCCATCTCTGACAGGGTGCAGTCTTACCAATTTTTATCTCTCTCTACTAGGGGAAAATATTTGAGTTTTCCTTTGCTGACAGGTTTCCGCCTTACATAGGTTCTGGCTTTCGCAGGTTTTACTGTACCTGACTTGCTCAGTCACCAGATGGGTCTGCCTCAGAAAGAATAATGACCTTAGGTGAGATGGCTCTCCGCA
Organism: Loxodonta africana; assembly: GCF_030014295.1. NCBI lineage: Eukaryota > Metazoa > Chordata > Mammalia > Proboscidea > Elephantidae > Loxodonta > Loxodonta africana. Next base: position 229,027,281 of record NC_087343.1, read on the forward strand.
GATGGACAGACATTTTTACTTCCACCACAGCTGACCCCTGTACCACTGGGGTACACTTTCCCATATACATCTGGGCAAACAGCTCCTTCAGGATTCTTACCGTTCTTGGTCTGTTCAGCTCCACCAAGCCCCCAGGCCCCTAATGTCTTGTTCTCCTTCTGTCTGTCCTCCCACAGCCCAAGGTCACCTGATAGTCCCAGACGACTGCTGGAGCTCCTTCTTGATCAATTTTAACAGTACACCTCTTTGGACAGTTTGGAAGCAAATGAGTTAACACACATAAAGGCCTGAAAGAAAAAATGCCTGGCACACACCCCGGTCTACGTAGGTGTCTGCTCTGATCGTGGCAGAAACGCAAAGACAGGAAGTTAAAGGTGCCGTGGATGTCCCACCGAGGCTCCTCAGAACCAAAGGAAAGCCCCAAGGGTGAGGCATACCTAGTCAGAAACGGGGAGAGAAATAAGTGGATGAGGGTCACCTGGGCTGCTCGTGGGTGAGGCGGCAACCAGGCCCCGCGCGGGGGTCCGCCTTTAGGGCGCGCTGGCGGCTCGGACCCCCGGGGGGACGCACGCTGCGCCCCGAGGTCAGGGTGCGGTCATGAAGGCCGGCGACAATTGCGGAGGCGCGGGGCTTGCCGGCTGGCTCACGAGCTGGCAGTCCCCGCCGCCGCAGCTGCCCCCAGGCTGCCAGGTCTGCAGCCTCGGCCGCTCGGACTCGTAGCCCCAACACCCCAGTGGGCGCCCCACACAGCGGACTCAAGTGGCGGACCGGCCCCCGCTAAAAAGAACGTCCCCGACCCCCGTCGCAGAGCTTGCTGGGAGTGACCCTCTCCCGCCTCGCCCAATGGAAGTCCAAGGTGGCCTGGACGCGCCCTCCGGGCCAATAGGAGCGGGCTCTGAGTGTTGCTGGGCGGGACCGAGAGTTCCCAACCCACGGCCGGCTGTCCGCCCGCGCACGCGCGCTCCTAACCCCGCCCTTCCCCCGCGCACGCGCGTTCCGCTCCTGCCGGTTCTGCTGGGAATCGCGGTGTCCCGCCCGCCCCTCTCGCGCACGCGCGCTCCCGTACGGAGCCGGCGGGATCGGGGGCGCGCGGGGCGGTGGTGTCTTGAGGAGCCGCTCGTGCCCGCGCTCGTGCCCGCGCCCGCGCCGGTGCGGAGCCGCCCGGGCCGCGCCCCTCCTGCCGCCGCCTCCCGCTCTGGGGCCGGGCGGATGCGGCTCCCCCGGCTGAGGGGAGCGACGTAGCCGCTCTGACCCCGGGCCCGACCCGGCCTCGGCCCCCGTCCGGAGCGTGCCATGGCCGACCGCGGCTGCCCGCTGGAGGCGGTGCCGCTGCCCACCGAGGTGCGGGAGAGCTTGGCGGAGCTGGAGCTGGAGCTTTCGGAAGGTGAGGACGGGGCCCCGGGACCTCGGCCGGTCGTTCGCAGCGGGACACCGGGACCCCCGGCCCCTCCCCCGACCCCTCGCCCCGGGACCCCGCCCGACCCCACACACCAGGACCCTGGGACCCGGGCCGGGCCCTCATACCGGGATTCTGGGTCCCCGCCCGGCCCCCGGGTTCGGTCCCTCGCACCCAGGACCCCTGGCCCCTCGCCCCGGGACCCCGCCCGACCCCACACACCAGGACCCTGGGACCCCGGCCGGCCTCTCATACCGCCTGCCTCGCGCGTTCCGGCCCCCGGGACCCCCGCCGGCCGCGCCCTGCTGGGTCGGGTCCGGGTCGGAGCAGAGGAGGCGCCGCGGGCGGACCGGCCCCATTGCCGCGCGTTGCCCTTTAGCAGGTTGTGGGGCTGCGGGCAGGAGAATCTGGACGAGAATGCCTGTTTTTGTCCAGGCGGAGAGCGGTGCTTGTCCGGGCGCCAGGGCTGCAGGCCCGGGGGTCAGGAGCGCTGCTCTGTCCACTTTTGTCCCCGGGCAGCCGCTGTGCTTGCGGAGTGCAGACCTGCGGGAGAGACCCAGGGCGGGCACTGCACCCTGTGCCTGGGGGTTACCACAGCACCTGCCTCTAGGCTAAAATACCCTAAAACTGTGCAGAGCGTTTCTTAACACTTTGAAGCGATTACTGCCAGCCCCTCTCACGGTTTAAAAATTAAACAATTCTGTCCAACACATGTTAGGTCGCCAGTTCGAATCCACCATGCGCTTCTTGGAAAACCCTATGGGGCAGTTCTCCTCTGTCCTGGGAGGTCGCTGTGAGTCGGAATTGACTACTCTTCCGCAGTGGGTTGCGGTAGGGTATCCAATAAATGTTTTTTTGGTTGCTAAAAATAAACTGAAGTAATAGGGCTTCAGAAGCAGTGGGTGGCATTCCTCATACTGGACTTTATTTCTTCCCAAGGCTGCTGTTCCTGGCCCAAGGGTAAGTTCCTGCCTGGTATCAGGAAGGCCTTGCAGCCCTTTAGGAAAAGCATGTAAATGTTTCTTAACTCAGTTTTTGACACTTAAATGTATTTCCAGCTTTTAGCTTTATTTTTTTATAGTCGTAGTGTTCTTTAAGTTTCAGACTGGTATGTTTTAGCTGGGGTTGGGGTAATGAATTCTTCAAACATCCATCTAGGAGATAATAGCAAATACTGTGTGTCAGGCCCTGTTCTAAGCCCTGAGCCTTGGCATGTACTAACTCATTTAATCCTCATAAAAACCTCAGGGAGGTAGACGCTGTTGTTATCTTTGATTTACACGTAAGGAAGCATCTACTTGTAATTGTTTTAAATTTAACATTCAAAATAAAAAATTTTACAGTCTGTGGCATTTTTTAAATGGAAATACAGTAAGATGATGGAGATTCGAGAACTTTTTGTGATTAAGTGCTCTTAGGAAGTCTGAAGAACTCCAATTAGAAATGGCTCGCACAGGGACTATACTGAATTAGTTATGGTTCTTAATCTGGGGAAAATCCTACAGGTGCACTTCGGGCTTTACCCATTTCGAATATGTTTTTGCAGATTGCTCCTCATTTCTCCTCCAGTGTGGCATTCTCTTTATTCCCTCATTTTCTTTCTGTCTTGTTATTATATTTTCGAGTGCTAGTAGTTGATGGTTAAATAAGATTGGATCATTTCTTCAAATAACTTCTGTAATTGTATGACAGCACACATAAAGACAAGTACTTCAACAAAAGGAATGTTTCTTATCTATCGAATCCGTTTATGCTGTTGTCGTCTTAGACACATGTAAGGGATGTATATAGGCAAGTAGGGGGAGTAAGATTAGAAAATGTAGAGAAGAACCTGGAGGAAGTTGCTTGCACTGTGAAAAGGGATGGGCAAGAGAAGCCTTAAGGGAAAGAGACAGCAGGGTGTAGCTGTGCCAAGGAGGTGGGAGCCCTGGCTTCTGTCCAGGCTCCTAGACTGGCCTGACACCTTCCTTTTGGCCAAAACAGGTCAGTGACTACTTGGGCGCAGTCCCACTTGGCCTTGCTCCCAGGGTGCTTCCACACCTTTGACGCTAGTTTCTGCAGTTTGTGTTGCGATTGTTGATATGGGGCCGGTCCATTGAACTCAGAGCTGCACAGTGACATGGACTGTGTCTTAGGTAGATTTTTGGTGTCTTCACACAGTGGCTGGCATCTGATAGGTGCCCATGAGTATCCACTGAATTGTAACATCTCTTAAGTTTGCTCAGATGTAAAAATGAGGTGAACACCAACCCTGTTGATGTCACAGGGTTCTTGTGAAGATTCCGTTGGATAATGTACATGAAAGCGCTTTGAAATTGGGATAGGTGTTGTATTTATATAGTTAAAGAAAGATATTATTAATGAAAAGAACCCAGGTGGTGCAGTGATTAAGCGCTTGGCTGCTAACCGAAAAGTTGGCAGTTCGAACCCACCAGGTGCTCCGCAGGAGAAAGATGTGGCAACCTGCTCCCATAAAGATTTACAGCCTTGGAAACCCTATGGGGCAGTTCTGTTCTGCCCTACAGGGTTGCCGTGACTTGGAATCGACTCAGCGGCAGTGGGTTTATTATTAATGAAGCATAGCCGTAAAGTAACCAAAGTTAGTGGTCATCATTGCCATTGTTGTCATTTTTATATTTTTATCAAGTAGGGGTAAAGTGGTACTCTCTGTTCTGTAAACCTCCCATCCCCCCAATTAGGGGAGAGATAAATTTCTAATTCAGAAAAAAGTGTCAAAATGGAGTGGTTTTACAGCACTGATATTTGTCTGAGTGAGAAATTGTGTAAAACTTAGAGTTATCACTGCCATTTGCAAGTTTGAGGGAAGAGGCTACTTAACAAAGACAAGATACAGGCTACATGGAGACCAATAGTGAGGGATACTTGGATAACCTGGAAAAAACTCCAGTGAACCTGCATGCCTTCCCCTCAGCCTGTATGCTGGCAGTGACTCGTTGAAAATACACCTCTGCTTTCATTTGTAACTCATGGCTTCCTTTTCCTACATCCTTGCTGGATTTTCATATCAACCTTTGTGATTGCGGTTGGCCCTCAGGAAGCTCTGGACTTTGAGTGCACTGATTTTTTTCACTTATGGCAGGTTTGCTAACTTTCTGTTGTAGATTCTTACGGAGGAAATAAGGAATGAGTCTGGTCTTACACCTCAGCTTTCCTGGCTATTTCTCCCTTTTTGACTTAATGGTCTCCTTCAGATTAAGACAGGTTAAAGGGTAGAGCTGCATGGAAGCCCACTCTTCTTAAAGCCCCCCCCCCATGAGCGTAACACAGAACAATTCATACATATGGCTCCTGAAAGCATATCAGAATGTCCGTGGATAAAAGTGAGATTGTTAGAGGTATAGCTTTGATTAAAAAAAAAAAAAAAACAAGAATTAGTTCCCAGACATTTGGGCAAATTGTAGCAAATTGCCTTTGACACGCCTCACATCTGATTTTGGCACATCTCTGCAGCTCAGTACTCAGGGCTGTTGTTGCTGAACTGCTTTACAAACGTGGACAACAATGTGAAGTTTATTCTTTGTTTTGGTAGCCTGCAATGGAATGGAAAGGAAAACTCCCACAGAGTAGGCTACTTTTGTCCCACTACTATTTGTTTTGTCTAATAAATAGGTCTGTTTCACAGCTCATAACTTTAGTACGTTACTTGTTTTTCTGCATTCTGATAATGCTGGGGCCCTGGCCTGGACCAAGGCAAACGAAAAGAGAGAAAAGCTTCATTTGCATGTACAGAGAAGGAGCTACATTCCGCAAACTTTTTTCCTCTTTAACTGTATTTAATTTCTGAGATCTGTGATGCAATTCCTAGTTTCCAAAATGCCAGCCTGACATTGCCTTCCTCTGAATGAACATTTGTTGTGCTTCCTGAGTATTTTGTGATAAATAAAAGTAGATGTTCTCATGTCCAAATTCTATGGACCTGTCAAAGCCCAGTCTAAATGCTTCTCTTAACTTGAGCCTTCCCTGATCACCTCTTACATGACTCCTTGCTTGGTACACACCCTTTGCCCTTGTCCCTTGAAGTATATACTCATTTAGTAATTATTGAGTGTCCACTGGGTGCTGGGTCATGTTTTAGCCCTCAAAGGTCAGGTTGACCTCTGTCTATGGCATCTCTCCAGAGGTAGCCTCTGGTACTCACCAGTCCTTCCAGAAGTGATCTGTGCCAGTGGTTCCCAATGTGTGATTGATTCATAGACACCTGGGGTCCCCGAGATGCTTTCAGGGGGCTTGTGAGGACAAGTCTCTTTCATAAGAATACTAAGATGTCATCTGTCTTTTCACCGTGTTGACATTGCACAGATGGTATGAAAGCAGTGGTGAGGAAGCCTGTGCTGGCGTCTTAGCCCGAATCGAGGCTTGGGCACCAGTCTGTGTGAATAGTAATCTCCACCAGTTCACATTTACAGAAAGAAAAAAAAAAAAAATGCTGCCTTCACTTCAGAATATATTCTTGATGGAGCAGTAAAAACTAATTTTCTTCAATCTCGACCCTCAAGTACTCGTCTCTTTAAAACCCAGTGCCCTTGAATCGACTCCGACTCCTAGGGACCCTACAGGACAAAGTAGAACTGCCCTAAGGGTTTCCAAGGATTAACCTCTACAAAAGCACCTGCAGAGCGGCTGGTGGGTTCAAACCACCAACCTTTTGGTTAGCACCGAGTGCCTTAACCACGCGCCACCAGAGCTCCTCGTGTCTTTAACAGTGGCTTTTTAGTATGTGAAGAGATGGTAAGTATGCATGGAGTGCTTCTGCTGCACAAGGTAGTACAGTTCCTCTCTTGAAGAAAAGCACTGTGTGATGATTTGAGTCACAGGTTAACTAGCTGCTTTTTTGTGTTTGTATGGAACAACATTTTACTTGAAAGCATGGATGACAATAAACTAGAGTTATTTAGACTTGGGTATTTGGTGGATATTTTCTTGAAAATTAGCGAAGGAAAACAACTGACAGAATTTATGGCCAGTGATAATATTTGAGCTTTCAAACAAAAATTACAGTTTTGAAAAACTTACATTAAGGTCCCTAAACCCATTGCTGTCGAGCCTATTCCGACTCATAGCAACCCTATAGGCCAGAGGAGAACTGCCCCATAGAGTTTCTAAGGCTGTAATCTTTACGAAAGCAGACTATTACATCTTTCTGCCTCAGAGCAGCTGATGGGTTCGAACTGCTGACCTTTCAGTTAGCAGCTGAGCACTTAAACACTGCACCACCAGGGCTTATATGTAAATTATATCTCAGTGAAGGCATATAGACCAAGAGGCAGTTGTGCTAACAGAACATGGGGATTCTGCATGGTTTAAAGTCAGGAAAGGTGTTTCTCAGGGTTGTATCCTTTCACCATACGTATTCAATCTGTATGCCGAGCATATAATCCAAGAAGCTGAACTATATGAAGAAGAACAGGGCATCGGGATTGGAGGAGGACTCATTAACAACCTGTGATGTGCATATGCCACAACTTTCCTTGCTGAAAGCGAAGAGGACTTGAAGTACTTACTTAGGAAGATCAAAGACCACAGCCTTCGGTATGGATTCACCTCAACATAAACCCGAAAGTCTCACAACTGTACCAACAAGCAACATCATGATGAATGGAGGAAATATTGCAGTTGTCAAGGATTTCACTTTACTTGGATCCACAATCAATGCCCATGGAAGCAGAAGTCAAGGAATCAAGTGACATACTGCATTGGGCAAATCTGCTGTAAAAGGCCTCTTTAAAAGTGTTAAAAAGCGAAGATGTCACTTTGAGGACTGAGGTGTTCCCAGACCCAAACCGTGGTGTTTTCAGTCACCTTGTATGCGTGTGAAAGCTGGACAATGAATACAGAAGACTGAAGAAGAATTGATGCCTTTGAATTATGGTGTTGGCAAAGAATATCGAATACATCGTGGACTACCAGAAGAACAAATCTGTCTGGAAAGAAGTACAGCCTGAATGTTCCTTAGAAGCAAGGATGGTGAGACTTTGTCTTATTGGAGGGTCAGCAAAAGAGAGGAAGACCCTCAACAAGATGGATTGACACAGTGGCCACAACAGTGGGCTCAAATATAGCAACGATTGTGAGGATGGTGCAGGACCAGGCAGTGTCTTACTCTGTTGTACATAGGATTGCTATGAGTTCGAACCTTCTTGATGGCACCTAACAACAACAGGTGGCGCAAAACAGTTTGTGCTTGTTTGCTAAACTAAAGGTTGGTGGTTTGAACCTACCCAGCCATACTACAGAAGAAAAGACCTGATGATCTGCTTTTGTAAAGATTGCAGCCAGGAAACTCTATGGAGTAATTCTACTCTGTAACACATAGGTTTCCATGGTAGGAATTGACTCAGCAGCAACTAACAGCAACAACAACAGCATATGTGCTCAAGTGAGGTTTACAGCTTTCCAGTATTTAAAGACTTTCCTGATGACTTTTGGTGGCAATATTAATGAATGTGAGTTTTTGATATTGTATAGTGAAATTTGTCCACATTTGGAAGATCTGTATAACTGTGAACCAGTATTTTATAAATGACCAAGGCATCATGTTACTTGATTGTACAAGCATAAAAGTTCACTTAAAAAAGTAGGCAAATAGTTTAATGTAACATAGTACAAAAAACTCATTGACACGGTTTCAGATTCTACATTGCCACTATTTAAGAAACTACTGCTTTCCTAGTTCCAGTGTCATATCAAAGAAGTATGTCCACGATGATCTGAAAAGGCTAATTAAATTTTCTCTTATTTTCTAACCACATGTCTAAGACCAGATTTACTTCATAGACTTTAACGAAAACCAATATCACAACAGCTTGAATGCAAAAGCAGATATGAGAATCAAACTGTCTTTTATTGTCTTAATTAGGTGATTACTTAGCTTTTTTCCCCACATCTCTGTCAGTTTGTCATGCTCCGGTGGCTTGCCTGTTGCTGTGATGGTGGAGACTATGCCACCAGTATTACAAATAGCAGGTTTTAGCTGAGCTTCATGACTACTTCTGAAAATAATTTTTACTTTTCATGACTACTTCTGAAAATAATTAGTGAAAACCATATGAATAGCAGTGGAACATTGTCTGATATGGTGCCAGAAGGTGAGCCCCTCAGGTTCCAAAGCACTCAAAATATGACTGGGAAAGAGCTGCCTCCTCAAAGTAGAGTTGACTTTAATGATGTGGATGGAGTCAGGCTTTCAGGACCTTCATTTGGCACGAATCAGCATGAGAGGAAACAGCTGCAAACATCCATTAACAATAGGAACGTGAAATGCATGAAGTATGAATCTAGGAAAATTGAAAACCATCAAAAATGAAATGGAGCACATGAACATTGGTACCCTAGGCATCAGTGAGTTGAAATGGACTAATATTGGCCAGGTTGAATCAGGCAATCATATGGTCTACAGTGTCGGGAATAACAAATTAAAAAGAGGAATGGTGTTGCATTCATTGTCAAAAAGAACATCTCAAGATCTGTCCTGAAGTGCTGGCAGTGATAGGGTAATATTCATACGCCTACAAGGACGACCAGGTAATACAACTATTATTCAAATTTACGCATCGACTTCTGTCTTAGGCTAGAGAAGCAAAACCAGAAAAGTGTATAAATATATATATAGAGAGAGATTTATGTTAAGGAAACAGCTCATGCAGTTGTAGAGGTTGGAATGTCCCAAGTCCGCAGCCGCAGAAGCTGGCAAACCCAAGATCAGCAGGTTAGAGAACAGGGCTCCCACTCACAGGTTGTGAAGGTCGAGGTATTCCAAGATCGCAGGCAAGACCGCAAGATTTCTCCTGATTCATGTAGCTGCAGGCCCTAGCGAACCCAAGATCGGCAGGTCAAGGAGCAGGACTCTTGCTCGCAGGTTGTGAAGGTCGACGAATCCCAAGATGGACAGGTAAGCTGCTAACTCCAGTCCCAAGAACTATAGGGTCAGACAAGAGGCAGCTGCTGGATCCAGAACAAGCCAAAAACCTTGATGAGGTGAGCAGGAAGGAAGTAGGCGGTGGAGGGTGGAGAGATGAGGGCCAAGGGGGTGGTGAGCTGCCACAGCCCCCACCTCTGCTGGTATCGCTCAGCAGATTCCATCGTGGGGGTGATCACGTATCAGATTTCAACAGGGAAGTGGTCACAACATCATACAACTGCCAAAACACTGAGAATCATGGCCCAGCCAAGTTGACACACAGTCTTTACCGTCACAACTACTAAGACCAAAGATGAAGAAATTGAAGATTTTTACCAACTTCTGCAGTCTGAAGTTGATCAAACATGCAGTCAAGATGCATTGATAATTACTGGTGATTAGAATGCAAAAGTTGGAAAGAGAGAAGAAGGATCAGTAGATAGAAAATACGGTCTTGATGATAGAAATGGTGCCAGAGATCACATGATAACATTTGGCAAGACCAGTGATGTCTTCATTGCAAATACCGTTTTTTAACAACATAAACCGAGACTATACATGTGGACCTTGCTGGATGGAATACACAGGAATCAAATTGACTAGATTCGTGGAAAGAGACAATGGAAAAGCTCAATATCATCAATTAGAACAAGGCCAGGTGCTGACTGTGGAATAGATCATCAGTTACTCATACGCAAGTTCAAGTTGAAGCCAAAGAAAATTAGAACACGTCCATGAGAGCCAAAGTACAACTTTGAGTATATCCCACTTGAATTTAGAGACCATCTCAAGGATAGATTTGAACATTAATGACCAAAGACCAGATGAGTTGTAGAAGGACATACATGAAGAAAGCAAAAGGTCGTTAAAAAAAAAAAAAAAGCAAAGGAAGAAAAGGCCAAAATGGATGTCAGAAGAGATTCTGAAACTTGCTCTTGAACATCAGGTAGCTAAAGCAAACAGAAGAAATGATATATTAAAAGAGATTTCAGAGGGCGGCTCAAGAAGACAAGGTATTATAATGATATGTGCAAAGAACAGGAGCTAAAAAATCAAAAAGGAATAACACACTTGGCATTTCTCAAGCTGAAGGACCTGAAGAAAAAAATTCGAGCTTTGAGTTGCAATATTGAAGGGTTCTATGGGCAAAATGGAGGCCTGGTGGCTTAGTGGTTAAGAGCTTGATTGCTAACCAAAAGGTTGGCAGTTTGAATCCACCAGTCACTCCTTGGAAACCCAATGGGACAGTTCTACTTTGACCTGTAGGGTCACTGTGAGGCAGAATCGACTCAACGGCAACAGGTTTGGTTTTTTGGTTTTATGGGCAAAATATTGAACAATGCAGGAAGCATCAAAATAAGATGGAAGGAATATACAGAGTCAATGTATCAAAAAGAATTGGTCACCGTTCATCCATTTTAGGAGGTAGCATGTGATCAAAAACTGATGCTGCTTAAGGAAAAACTCCAACCTATACTGAATACAAGGCTGAAGGAATTAATAGAATACCAATTGAGATGTTTTAACAAATGGATGCAGCACTGGAAGTGCTCACTCAGCAATACCAAGAAATTTGAAAGACAGCTACCTGGCCAACCGACTAGAAGAGATACATATTTATGCCTGTTCCAAAGAAAGGTGATCCAACAGAATGTGGAAATTATCGAACAATATCATTAATAACACACACAAGTAAAATTTTGCTGAAGATCATTCAAAAGTGGTTGCAGCAGTATATCGACAGGGAACTGCCAGCAATTCAAGCCCAGATTCAGAAGAGGATATGGTATGAGGGATATCATTCTTGATGTCAGATGGATCCTGGCTGAAAGCAGAGAATACCAGAAAGATGTTTACCTGCGTTTTATTGACTATGCAAAGGCTTTCGACTGTGTGGATCATAACAAGTTATGGATAACACTGCCAAGAATGGGAATTCCAGAGCACTTAATTGTACTCCTGAGAAACTTGAACGTAGACTAAGAAGCAGTCGTTCGAACAGAACAAGTGGGTATTGTATGGTTTAAAGTCAGGAAAGGTGTGCGTCAGGGTTGTATCCTTTCTCCATTCTCGTTATATCTGTATGCTGAGCACATCATCCGAGAAGCTTGACCATATATGAGGAAGAATGGGCATTAAGATTGGGGGACGCCTCATTAGCAACCTGTGCGATATGCAGATGACACAACCTTGCTTGCTGAAAGTGAAGAGGACTTGAAGGACTTACTGATGAAGATCAAAGACTACAGCCTTCAGTATAGACTATACTGTGACAGAAAGAAAACAAAAATCCTCACAACTGGACCAATAAGCAACATTATAATAAACAGAGAAAAGATCAAAGTTATAAAGGATTTCATTGTACTTGGGTCCACAATCAACGCCCATGGGAGCAGCACTCAAGAAATCAAACGATGCATTCCGTTGGGCAAATAATGCTACAAAAGACCTTCTTAAGGTGTTAAAAAGCGAAGATGTTATTTTGAGAACTAAGATGCGCCTGACGAAGGCCGAGGTGTTTTTAGTTGTCTCATATGCAATGGGAAAGCTGGACAATGAATAAGAAAGACCGAAGAAGAATTGAGACCTTTGAATTGTGGTGGCGAAGAATAGTGAGTATACCATGAACTCTCAGGAGGATGAACAAATCTGTCTTGGAAGAATTACAGCCAGAATGCTCATTAGAAGCAAGGGTGGTAAGTCTTCCTCTCACATATTTTGGACATGTTATCAGGAGATACCAGTCCCTGGAGAAGGACATTATGCTTGGTGAAGTAGAGGATCAGCAAAAAACAGGAATACCCTCAAAGTAATAGATTGACACAGTGGCTGCAACAGTGGGCTCAAGCATGACTATTATGCGGATGGCGCAGGACCGGGCAGTGTTTCATTCTGTTTTACATGGGGTCGCTATAAATTGAAACTGACTTGGCGGCACGTAATAGCAACAGAAACATTGAGCTTTTGATAACAGTTTTCGAAATTTAGTGAGGCCATCGGCAGAATAGACCTGTGCCTTAGAGAGTCCTCGAGCTAGGATGTAGTCTATGTATCTCTAAGTTGAAAGGAAGAAGAAGTTAGACAGAGGTGAGTGTGCTGCTGCTTCTGCAGTCTGCCCCTGTCCCGCAGGCGTCCCGGCTGAGCGGGAGTCCGTGCTGGTGTGCATCTTGAGGGCTCACGTCTAAATCCAGCAGGTTGTTTTGTGCCCACGGTGGCCATGATCCACCGATAACACCACCTACTGCTCTTGGGGTGCATGCTGCCTTCACGCTGAGACCGCACTTCCTATGGCAAGGATCCAAAAGCAGGCTGATTGCCAGCAGCCTGGGACTCCTTAAAGAGGCTCCAAGACTCCTCACTGCCTGGCCAAAACTTTCTTAGAGGTGCTTGCAATCCAAAACTCTTCTCGCTCAGTGTGCCTACCTGCCCTTTCCCCGCTGCAAGGATCTGACCTGCGTCATGGTCTGACGGCTCTTCAGCCTCCTCTGGCCCTCCTCATTTCTCTTGCAGGTGTTTTCCCACACAGACCTCTTCATTTAATCCTGTCTTGGCATCTGCTTCTCAGAGGACCTGAACTGACAAGGTCACAGGTTTAGTTTAGGAAAACCCACGTTAGAAGGCTGATTTGCCTGGTGCTGTTGCTTTAAATGTCTTCCTTGCTTACGATGGTCTGCTATTTTAGATTGTACCTGGCGCACAGTGGTTGGTCAACATATGTTGAATTAAATGTTGCATTCTTCTTCTGGACCCTCTTGCCCGTGACTAGCTTCAGTCAGAGACCGAACCTGCATTGGTCACTTCTGTGTTCAGGCTCCAGAGCAGGCTGGTGTCCCTGTCTACCAACCAGCTACACTCCTCAGGCTCAGCCAAAAAGAAAGACACCATTTTGCCCATCCATTTACCTCCTTTTAACAACTGGTTTTCAGAGAGAGACAGCGATAAATGGGTCTTTCCACAATCTAGAGTCTTATGCTGGGGGAGAGGGGAGCTGCAGAGGAGAGGTGTCCTCTGACAGTGCTTTGTTCAGTCTCTGTCTCCCTTGAGATTAGATGAGTAGGAAGGGGCTGGAGGCAGAGTGAGGTGGGGCCTGTTGTGAGGTGATGAGTGAGGACTAAGACATCAGCTAGTTGACTCAATCGTTTTGCTATTTCATGATGATTTCGAGGAATGCAGTCCACTACTGTGTTCAGTAAATATTGTTTAAATGCCTCTGTGCACGTACCAGCTACTATAAATGTCACAGATTTGTTATCCTAATGCATCTTTACTATTAGTTTAATAGGCATTTGTGGCCTAACCTGACTCCTGACTGCCAATTTTAAAGCTGTTTCTCTAAAGAGACTTACAGTGTCAAAGTCATGTACTGCTACTGTACTAGAAATACCACAAGTGGAGGGCTTTAACAAAGAGAAGTTTATTTCCTCACAGTGATGTAGGCTAAAAGTCCAAATTCAGGTTGTCAGCTCCAGAGGAAGGCTTTTTCTCCATTGGCCTTCTCATCAATCTTCCCCCAGACTAGGAGCTTTTCTGTGCGGGGACCCCAGGTCCAAAGGATATGATCTGCTCCTGGCACTGCTTTCTCCATGGTATAAGGTCCCCCCGACCCCAGCTTCCTTTTCTTTTTTATCTCTTGAGAGAGAAAAGGTGGTGCAGGCCACACCCCAGGGAAACTCCCTTTACATTAAATAAGGGTGTTACACTCCCACCCTAATCCTCTTTAACATACGATTACAATCACAAAATGGAGGACAACCACACAATACTGGGAATCATGGCCTAACCAAGTAGACACATATTCTGGGGGGACACAGTTCAATCCCTGACATATAGTAATGAAAACCTGACCACTGACCCCTGCAGCTTGGCTGAGTCTCCCTTGTGTGAACTCAGTAGCACCTTCTACTTTTCTCTGGGAGCACTTACTGTAAGGAAGTACTTTTAAAGAAGTCTGCATCTCATGTTTGTCTCCCCCACTTGGCAGTTATAAGGACCTTGAAGAGCGGGGCCAGGCTACCCTGTTCAGCGCAGGCCAGGCTTGGAGTAGGCCCCTGACACCAGGCACTTGTTGGCAGGGAGGGAGGAACATGCTGGCTCGTGGGCACCCTTCCTTAGGGAGAGCCACCTGCTCCTTCTCCCCAGGGGTAGGTACTCAGCTTAGGTTTGGGTGTTTGTGAATCATGGTCATGCATTTTGAGGCAACCTTTACTGATCATTGAGTTCCCTGATCTAATGAAGTGGGGTGAATATGTATCTAGGACTTAGAAGATTGAAAAGAGATTTGGGTGGGGTGGGGCACTGGTCTGCTAGAGGGAATAGCCTCTACCCTATAGAGGAGTCCTCATGGAAACATGATCCTGACGGAGTAGAGTCACCCTGACAGCCAATACCAGGTGCATGCCTTTCACCTAGCATGTCCTCCATGGTAGCCATGACCCATCTCCCATCCTCAGTGGCAGAACAGGCTTGAGGATGAACGTTCCATATTTTTAGTTGAAGAGTACTCAAGTGTTATAATTTTCAATTTTGAAAACACTTATTTCATCTTTTAATGTGTTCTTTTGTCTGATGTGATGTATAACATTTAATGTAAAAATGAATTCATACAAATTACTTGGTCACTGTGCTATGCCATAGCTGAAGAAAGGTGGAAATGAAAGAGAGTTAAGTTTATGTGGAAACTGACTGTATTCTGCCCTACCATTAAATCTTTTAAAACTCTTAACTGTTATATTTTGCAGTGAGATTGCTTCTGGGTAAGACTAACTTAAGCCTTGTGGTTCAATCTTTATACCCTTAAATTATCGCCCATTCCTGGTATTGTAGTTGTATATTTGAAAGACTTGAAAATTAAGTAGTACTTGTCAAAGAAAAACTCTGTGGTCAGTGAAAGACACAATACCTAAAAAGAACTGTTACCTCTGCCATTTATTGATAAAGAATCACTTGGAGTCATGCACCCAAGGATCCCCCTCCCCCCCTTTCTTTTTTGCTCAGGAAATGAATTGTTCTTGTGATTTCCTAGATTCCCGGAGGCACACACCTCTGATAATAACTGGGGTTAATAAAAAATTCAGGGATTTCCTTTCAGACTTTGGCTTTGTATGATTGAGCTGTAAAGGAAGAATAGAAATCCTTTTTCTCCAGTCTACACCGAGTACTCATGATTTAAGAGTACCATTTGGTAATAGCACAGAAGGAGCTTTGTACTCTATTTCAGGTTATAGCAGTTTTCCTGTAGGATCTTTAGTAAAGAACTTTTAAATTGAGTCTCAACTTGAAAGGACACACTTAGCTTGTTGAAAACAGGTAGGAAGCTAGAAAGAACATGTCTTAGTAAGTTCCTACCTAACTCCTGAGCTTTGCTTTTTTAGGCTATCTCTGAAGATGAAGGGGGCTAAGAATTAGTCTCTGTAGGAAACCCTAAAATTAGGATCCTTTTAGCATAAGTTTTATGGATCAAATTATCTCCATCAAAAATACTATCCCCTATACATGTGGATATAATCCCATCTGGGAATAGGACTTTCTTCATTCCATTAATGAGGCTGTATCAGTATAGGGCATGTCTTAAGCCAGCTTCTTTTTGAAAAGAACAGTTTAGGCACAGAAGCAAGCAAGCACAAACAGGAAAAGATTGATGCCACGCGGAGATGGCCAATGAGCCAAGAAACAGAATCTGAAAGAGACAAGGACCTTCCCCTGAAGCAGACAAAGCCTTCCCCTGGAGCCAGTGCCCTGAATTCAAACTTCTAGCCTCCTAAATGTCTAGAAAATAAATTTCTTTTGTTAAAGCCACCCACTTGCAGTACTGCTGTTGTAGCAGCACAAAGAAACTAAGATACAATGGTTTTTGAAATGAACAATTCCAGCCCTCTTATTAGATCATCTTGGTGTGTCATCTGGTCATTCAACAGCAGTCAACCGAGTGAGTGCCAAAAGACTTAAAGCCAAGTGGAGTCCAAAAGAAACTTACACAGTGGCAGTATCATGGTATCCATACAGGATCCAGTCAGCACAAAAAGGGGAGTTGATCATTAGTGGTAGGTGAGCGGGACCAATCCAGCAAATAAAGTTTCCTCAACCTTTGTTGTCAAAGTGTGTGTGAGAAGAATGGAGTAGGATAGTAGGGAAGAACGTGCTAGACAGAGGAAGGTAAGCCAAAGCTGAGTGGGTTGGGAGAATTCCAGACAGTGTTATACAGGCAAATGGGTGGAGAGAGAGTTGGGAAAGATGGGGGCTAATTCATCCTCATAGAAATTTGGATTGGACTCTAGAGTCTAGACCAGTGTTGGGAAGAAATTCAAATGTGTCCTACAACCAGGTGGGTATTGTGGATGTGTGAAATGACCAGGAGTAAGATAGGAGGAAGGGGTGGCACCAGATGTGAGAGCTTTTGCTGCACCTGGGCTGCTCCCCAGGCAGCTTTTAAGACCTCAGAAGCTGCCTTCTAGCAACCGGATGCCATTTGTCTTTTTAGGAGCCAGACACCGTTCAAATGCACCTTGCCATAGCTCCAGGTCTTATCTTCAGGGTAGATAAATTCTTGTCGGGGTGAGTACTGTGAACAGGGCTGCATTAGAAGAATAACTAGGCATTCCAGAAAGGGTTTGACTTCAGAGCTAAACCTCATTCTCCTTAGAAAAATCAGTTTCTTCTAAATACATAATTAGTTTCATAACCATATGCCCTGAGGGTTGGCTGTGGCAATGAGAAGCACCGTGCATGATGCATTTAACAAGTCCTATAATAACAATCAGAATGATTCAAAGAAAGAGACAAGTTGCAGAAAGGAGCATATCCCAGATGCCGTGCTTTGGGGTAACCAGCCAAAAATATCAAGGAAGGAAGGAACAGTCATGGGAGGAATGGTATGTAACCCAGAGGCCTTTTGGTATGTTTTAGAGAAGTCTTGTTCTACTTCTCTAGAGGTATTTATCCCTGAACAGCAAGAAGTATTAATGACAGCACAAACCTCTCCTTCCTGAGAGTTAAATGAAAATGTAAGGCAATTCTTTTGTCTAGTACAATGCTTGCCAAGTATTCTTTTAAGATTTTTGTTGTGTGGCCATTCTATCAGCAGTTTGAGCCATGGTGGCAGATAGATTGTGAAGGGACATTTCCAATTGTCTGGTTCCAACCCATGGTATAATAATAGCACATGGAAAGGACCATCCCCATCCTGGCTGATCAGCAGTGGGATTGCCTAAAAGGACAAGATCTTTTCTGTATGGATATTAATTTTAAAACACTGTTCCACAGTAAGGTGTCATTGTATGAATGGATATTAATGGGAACTCTGAATATCCCTAAAGTATATCAGCCTGTCATACCCCAGCCATCTAAACATGGCAAAGCCCAAGTATAGAGTGAATCGTTGGACTTTTTTGTTACATAAGTTGATCCTAGACATAAAAAGATATAGCCAGATAGGGCACCTAATATGCCTTTTCCAGTTTGGCTATCAAGAAATGGAATGGACTGATGGTCTCTCTTAAGCCAGGTTGCAGTTAATGGGTCATCACAAATGGACAGTTCTCCAAAATTTAGGCAGTCCTGGAGGTGAGCATAAATAGGGAGATTTGGATCAAATCTGATAAAGGTTATTATTAAGTGATAAAATCGAGCATCATTAACAAAAACTTTGCATAGCGTGGACAGAGTAGAGCATTCTCTCCACACGTGGAAAAGATTGAAAAGGGAACTGGTGGATAAGTAGACATTTCTGGGGATGGCCATAGTTTGACACAGATGGCTTGTTTAAATGTTTTCTCGAAATCAATAGTAAGATTAGACGTGAACTTACAATCTAAAACTGTCACAGGGAGAGGATCTCTGTGGTCCTGTGTGGATCGTGGAGCAGAGTGACATACCCAGCATTCTGTTAAATTGCTGGCGCTGGCAACTCATAGAGCTAACTTGATAAAAATATTTTCTTTCTAGGCATCAGTGGTGGTTATAACAAACAAAAAGAGGAAACTAATAAGTTTATTATTATTATAAACTTCACAATAAAAGGTTAATTAAAGCAATATGGTAAATTAAAAGGAAATTAATAAGTATAAAACCCCTTTTTTTCCTAGTAAGGTCACTAAGAGATGACCCTAAGTTAGTAAAATGAGGCTATTTCAAAAAGCTGTAAGTATTAAACAAATATAACGATTTCAGTTATTGGTATAAGGAGTAGAAAGTTTTAACTTCTGGGTTAGGGTTAAAAATATGGAATGATTTATTAAAGCCACCAGGAAGGAAATAACTTTAATAAGTAGTTAAAGCTATTAAAACACCAACCGTTAAGAACCAGAGTTCATAGGTTTCAGCAGCTTGCAGGTAATCAGGTTCTGTGATTTCGGAGGCAGTGGCTTGGCTTGGAGGTTGCTCGCTCCTGGTTGCTGGGGCATGGTTTCAGTCTGCGTTTCACGTCTCCTGCTGGCTGACAGACCCAGAGAGGGGCGTTAGCCTTCTTTAACTGCATCAAATGAATCCAAGGATAAATTCCTTCCATCGTAGCTGCACAAGGGTTAGTCAGAAGGACAAGAAAAGCTTCCCTCCAGCGGAGTTCCAAAGAATCTTTTAATTGATGCCTCTTCCAGTAATCATAATCTTCTGGGTTAATGTCAAGTAGAGTAGGAGAGCTAGGTTTCTGCTCCTCAAATGCCTCTTTGGTTTGTGAAAAATGTTTCTTAGAGTATTGCACGAAAGATCGACAGTATTTTTTTTTTATTGTGCTTTATAAGTGAAAGTTTACAATTCAGGTCAGTTTCTCATACAAAAACTTATACACACATTGTTATGTGACCCTAGTTGCTCTCCCTATAATGTGATAGTACACTCCACCTCTCCACCCTGTATTTCCCGTGTCCATTCAGCCAGCTCCTGTCCCGATCTGCCTTCTCATCTCAACTCAGAAGCAGCTGCCCACTTAGTCTCATGTATCTACTTGAGCTTAGAAGTGCACTCCTCACCAGGATCATTTTATGTCTTACAGTCCAGTCTAATCTTTGTCTGAAGAGTTGGCTTCAGGAATGGTTTTAATTTCAGACTAACAGAGAGTCCAGGGGGCATGTCCTCTGGTGTCCTCCAGTCTCAGTCAGACCATTAATTCTCATCTTCTTACTAGAATTTGAGTTCTGCACCCCACTTTTCTCCTGCTCCATCAGGGACTCTCTGTTGTATTCTCTGTCAGGGCGGTCATTGGTTGTATCTGGGTACCATCCGGTTCTTCCAGTCTCAGGCTGATGGAGTCTCTGGTTTATGTGGCCCTTTCTGTCTCTTGGGCTAATATTTTCCTTGTGTCTTTGGTGTTCTTCATTCTCCTTTGCTCCAGGTGGGTTGGGATCAATTGCTGCATCTTAGATGGCCACTTGTTAGCTTTTAAGACCCCAGACACCACTCACCAAAGTGGGATGCACAACGTTTTCTTAAGCTTTGTTATGCCAGTTGACCTAGATGTCCCTCAAAACGATGGTCCCCAGACCCCTGCCCCTACTCCTCTGTCCCTTGAAGTGTTTGGTTTTATTCAGGAAACTTCTTAGCTTTTGATTTAGTCCAGTTGTGCTGACTTCCCCCATATTGTGTATTGTCCTTCCCTTCACCTAAAATAATTCTTGAAGATTGATAATATTTTGATAATTCAGGTTGCACTAAGTTGGGGTCAGTTAGAGGCATTGTAGGGAAGGACCATGGGCCTCCCAGTAATTATTTTATAAGAAGTAAATTTATGAGATCTGAAAGGAGTCCTTAAATTTAGAAGGACTAAAAGGAGAACTTTAGGCCAAGACAAACCTAAGGACTCAGAAAGCTTAGCAAATTGAGCTTTTATTATACCAGTAGCTCTTTCTTTGAGCCTAGAGGACTGCAGGTGATAAGTGCAATGTAATCTCTGGTATATGGGGAAAATTTGGCATAATTCTTGAATAATTTGCCCAGTAAAATGAGTTCCCCAGTCACGGCAAAGAATTTTAGGTGCTCCAAAAATAGGTATTATGTTTCTGAGAACCTGTTTGCAACAAAAGAAGTGGTGACACACAGACAGGGAAAAGCTTCTACCCAGTGTGAAAATCTGCAGATCATCACTAAGACATACGTACAACCACTCAGAGGTGGAAGCTGAACAGGCCCAGAGGTCAGAAGGTGCTGTCCAGCGGAAGTCGTAAGATGTTTCCCAGGGCTATGGCAAGGGTAGGTAGAGCGGTGTGTAGCTACAGGCTCAGCTGCCTCAGAAAAATCCCCCTACCACTATTTCTTCAAAACCTCAATCATTTTATTTCTGACTAGATGAGTATTCTCATGTAGAGTTCTCATCACAGGGACATGTAAAGGTTTAACAAGAACAGTTCCGGCGTTAGGTCCTAACTGTAGCACAATGTCAGGTTGTTGATAACGGCCTGACTTTTGCCCATGTTTCAGTTTATTAGATTGAGCCAATTGCTGATGTTTTTAAAAGCTTCTCTTTGGTCGACGCAAGTGGACTAGTTATTTTCTGAGAATCACTCTCTGCAGGTTCTTCCAAGGGCTCCTCTATGTACTTTTTTTCCTAACACAGGGGCAACAATATCTTGAGAAGCATGCTTTGTAGCATCTGCATCAGCAGGATTATTTCCCCTAATTTCTTCAGTTTGGGGCACTCCCTTCAGCTGGTGAGCTTGTGTCTTAATTACAGAAAGGAGCAGCAAGGCATCTAATAGGTCTGCTACTAAAGCACTGTTTTTGATAGTGTTACCAGAGGAGGTTAGAAATTCTGTTTCCATAATGTTCCAGAATCTTGAATAACCCCAAATGCATATTAAAAAAAAAAAAAGGATCCATAAAAATATTTATGGACTTTCTTTTAGCAAGTTTGCATGTTCCCATAAGAGCAATAAGTTCAGCTTGTTGACCTGAGGTAGCTTTAGGGAGAGGCTGGCTTTCAAGGACTTCGGTAGAAGTTGAGACAATGTAACCAGCCTGATAATGAGAGATAGAAGTTGGTTTCAAATAAGAGCCATCTACAAATAATATATCAGAGTGTCAAAGGTGCCTCCTTTAAATCACTCCAGGGAGTTAGAAGCTGTTCAGTTAAGTCCAAATAGTCATGGGCAGGAGGATCATTCTTATAAGTTGCAGGGAGTAGGGTAGCTGGACTTAAAGTATCTACCTATGTAGTCTAATGCTAGAGGCTGCCAGAAGAATAACTTAGAAGAAATGAGTCTGCTGGCAGATGAATGTTGAGTTAAAGCAGAACTCAGTAGCGCAGATCCAGCCGAATGCAGAAAATTATCAAACAATATCATTAATATCACAATGCAAGTAAAATTTTACTGAAGAACATTGAAAAGCAGCTGCAGGAGTATATCAACAGGGAACTTCCAGAAATTCAAGCCGAATTCAGAAGAGGATGTGGAACCAGGGGTGTCGTTGCTGATGTCTGATGGGTCCTGGCTGAAAGCAGGGAATACCAGATTTTATTGCCTATGCTAAAGCATTTGACTGTGTGGATCACAACAAATTTATGGATCACATTGGAAGAATGGGAATTCCAAAACATTTCATTGTGCTCATGAGGAACCTGTACATAGATCCAGAGGCAGTTATTCAAACAGAACAAGGGGATACGGGGTGGTTTGAAGTCAAGAAAGGTGTGTGTCAGGATTGTAGCCTTTCACCGTACTCATTCAGTCTGTATGCTGAACAAATAATTTGAGAAGCTGGGCTATATGAAGAGGAACGGGACATCAGGATTGGAGGAAGATTCATTAAAACCTGCGATATGCAGATGACACAACCTTGCTTGCTGAAAGTGAAGAGGACTTGAAGCACTTACTGATGAAGATCAAAGACGACAGCTTTCAGTATGGATTACACCTCAACATAAAGAAAACAAAAATCCTCACAACTGGACCAATAAGCAACATCATGATAAACAGAGAAAGGATTGAAGTTGTCTTTTTACTTGTCTCCACAATCAACACCCACGCAAGCAGCAGTCAAGAAATCAAACAACGCATTACATTGGGCAAATGTGCTGCAAAAGACCTCTTTAAAGTTTTGAAAAGCAAAGATGTCACCCTGAAGACCAAGGTGCACCTGACCCAAGCTGTCTTAGTTACCTAGTGCTGCTATAACAGAAATACCACAAGTGGATGGCTTTAACAAAGAGAAGTTAATTTTCTTACAGTATAGTAGGCTAGAAGTCCAAATTCAGAGCGTCAGCTCCAGGGGAAGGCTTTCTCTCTCTGTCAGCTCTGGAGGAAGGTCTTTCTCATCAACCTTCCCCCAGACTAGGAGATTCTCTGCGTAGGGACCCCAGGTCTAAAGGATGTGTTGTGCTTCTTTCTTGGTGGTATGAGGTCCCCAAGTCTCTGCTTACTTCCCTTTCCTTTTATCTCTTGAGAGATACAAGGTGATGCAGGCCACACCCCAGAGAAACTCCCTTTACATTGGATCAGGGATGTGACCTGGTAAGCATGTTACAATCCCACCCTATTCCTCTTTAACATAAAATTACAATCAGAAAATGGAGGACAACCACAGAGTACAGGGAATCATGGCCTAGCCAAGTTGATATAGACATTTTTGGGGGGACATAATTCCATCGATGACACAAGCCATGGTATTTTCAGTTGTCTCATATGCATGCGAAAGTTGGATGATGAATAAGGAAGAACAAAAAAGAATTGATGACTTTGAATCGTGGTGTTGGAGAAGAATATTGACTGTACCATGGATTGGCAGATCTACCTTGGAAGAAGTATAACCAGAATGCTCTTTAGAAGCAAGGATGGCGAGACTACGTCTCACATACTTTGGACAGGTTATCAGGAGGGATCAGTCCCTGGAGAAGGACATCATGCTTGGTAAAATAGAGGGCCAGTGAAAAAGAGGAGGACCCTCAAAGAGATGGATTGACACAGTGGCTGCAATAACAGATTCAAGCATAACAACGATTTTGAGAATGGTGCAGGACCGGGCAGTGTTTCCTTCTGTTGTACATAGGGTCACTATGAGTTGGTGCCAACTTGATGGCCCTTAACAACAAAAGCAACACTAACACATACACAACATGCAGTACATATATATCTAAGAAGTTTCCCAAAACTATAAAAGCAGTGGATTTCACTAATTTTGCTGTACAGACCTAAGACAAAGGGCATAGGCTGCAGCCACGGGCAGGGACCAGCTGCAGGCTATAGTAACTCAGGTCTATTTTGTCCCCTGTGTTTCTGCATTAGAACACCCAACGCATTATCAGAAACTTCAGGCAGAATAAGAACGACGTCCAAAGGATAGTTAGGGAACCCTAAAGTGAGCATGTTCAAGCTTCTTTTAACTTATTGTCTCTTGATATTCTGGGGTTAAGATAGTATGGATCAGGCTTACAGGTTTTCAAATATTTATATAACGGCTGTGCCATGAGAGAATAATTAGGAATCTGTGCTTGACAATAACCACAAAGTTCCAGAAAACCTCTCAATTGTTTCTTTGTTTTAGGCAGAGAAAAAGCTGCAATAGCTTCTTTTCTCTTGGGGTCAATAGAAATGCCTTCTGCAGAAATCAGATGACCTAAATATTTGACAGAAGGCTGAGCTAATTGTAGTTTCTCTTTTGAAATTTTATGTCCACCAAGGGCTAAATGTTTTAGCAAGGCTATGCTGTCCTCCTGGCAGGCCTGCTGAAAGGGGGAACAGATGAGCAAATCATTGGCACATTGTAACAATGTAGGTTCATTTGGAAACTGCAAAGGCTGCAAATGTGTGCAAAACCTGAGAAAAATACATAGGCGCCTCCATGAACCCTTTGGGTAGGACAGACCAGGTAAATTGTTGATTATCCCAAGTAAAGGCAAATAAATATTGGCTCTCAAGTTCAACAGGATTTCTGGAAAATGGGCTACAAAGGTCTACAACAGTAGAACATACTGTGTCAGAGGAAACATCGGGAGGCAGCAAATCTGGGTTAGGGGCAACAGGATATCTAGGAATAACAACGTGGTTTATTGCACTTAAGTCCTGAACATACTGCCAACCTCAACCATGAGGTTTTCTAACTGGCAGGACAGGAGTGTTACAAGGACTAGTACAGAGGATAATTAAGCCTTTAGAAAGAAACTCCTGTATCATAGGAGCTATTCCTTCCTTTGCTTCTTGTTTAAGAGCATATTGAGGAATCTTTGGCAAAGGCTTAGATGTGTCTGCTTGAATTTTAGTAGGTTTAGTGGACAGTATGCCACCAACATCTGTAGAAGTCAATAGCCCGCAAAGTTTCAGGGACCTGAGAAATAACTTCAGGGGGAAGAGAGCCTGAACACACAGAATCCAAAAGGGGCATAGTAAGAGCTTGCATATGGCAAAGGACCTCTTCCTTTTGAATGCCGTCCATACCTGAGTTCTGATTCTCTGGCAAGATCGATAATATTTCTCCCTTTTCATTAAATTGCAAATGGCGACACCATTTAGATAAAATACCTCTTCCTATTTAATTAACGGGTGTTTCAGGACTCCGCAAAAAAGAACATGAATCTTCTGTTGGGCCAAGAGATATTGTCACAGGTCGAGAATGAAATAGTGTTTGTTCCTTATTTGTAACTCCCACTATAATTGAAGTCTTTTTATTCCAGGCAGGGGGGTTTTCAGGCATGTGGGATTAATTGTAGATAAGGTAACCCCTGAATCAATGAAAAATTTACAAGGATTTCCATTAATATACATGGTTGTTTCTCCTTGAAGGTTTAGAACTACCATAGGAAAAGCCCCTGTTTTGTCCCCAGATCACTTTGATTCTGAATCGGGATAGAGGAGTGGTTGGGGTGGAAACCTTTTGTTTATTCTTCAATTTAAAGCATTCGTTTTTCCATTGGTATGGTTTTTTGCAATAATGGCAGCGATCAGCTTTGGATCCACTGGAGGGTTTAAAACTCTTTTTCTGACTGGGCCCTTGCATCTCTTGTAACTGAAGGGCCGTTAATTTAATTTGCTGGTCTGAGCAGCCTGCTTTGTTTCTAAAGGTTGGGTAAGCACATGAGCTAAAGTAGTTAATTCTTCAATGGAAACAACCTTCCAATCTAAATGATGTCTCTTAAGTAATGCTGAAATTTCAGACTTGATGCTGGATACAGATATTTTAGTAAAGGCCCTGTTAGATCCTTCATCTAAAGAATTTAACCCTGAATGTTCTGAAAACTTCTGGAATAATCGGGATTGATAATCATGAACACTTTCATCCTTGCCTTGTACACAAGAATGGACTTCTGTCCAATCTGATTTTGGGTGAAAGCCCTTAAGAATTGCATCATATAAATCATTGCACTTAGTTTCGGCTTTTGTGAGAAGGGTTTCAACCATTTTGGTTGTTGCCACAGCTAAATCATCTTGGGAATTTTTCCATTTAATGTGTTCTAACCATAATTTGGCCTCCCCGGGGCCAACTAACATGTACTGATTGATACAAGTCAGTCCTTAATAAGCATCAATAAGGACCTCGAATTCTTTAGTGAATCTATGAGGGCCCTCACATAAGTTTGGAAAACTTTTAGCAATGCTGTGTACTTTGGTATGTGTCCAGAGAATGAAAGAAACAACAGTGTTTTCCTTGAATTTTCTCTAGTGCCCGATGAATTTAAAAGGCATTTCAAGAGTAAGCTCTGAATTTTCTCACCTTGTAGTCTTTCTGGTTTTAGAGTTCCTGCTTCTGAACTCCTTTTTTAACTTTGTTTTTTGGCTTTGAATCTTTAGCAGATTCTCCTTCCACTTTTGAATTTTAGTAATTTCTCCTTCTGAGAAGACAGGAAGTTCAGAAAGAAAGTCTCCAGCAGGATAGGAAGGCAGAGGAGGGTACAGAGAAGAGGCTGCTGGCACAGGAGCAGAGGGAGCTGCAGCAGGGGTGTTAGAGGAGCGTGCAGAGAGACAGCTGCCGGGAGAGGGCAGAGGGAGCTGCAGAGAGAGGTGTGAGTAAGGCTGAGCTCTGGCTTGCTAATTTTTTATTTTGCTCAGTTTATTAAGAAACTGTATTCTATAAGTCTTTATTCTGGTTAGACAGTTTGGAAAAAGAGTTCTGAAGAAAAGTTAGTTTATTTCTGTTGAAGTCTTTTAGAGGCGTGAAAGTGCCAATGAGAAAAAAAATATTCCGTTTAAATTTCTTAATCTGGGATCCCATTTGCTCTAATTGGCTGCAAAGAAAATTTAACTTAGAAAGTTCTGAAGTTCCCCAAAGTGGCCAGGCATCCAAACTGCCTTGAGTTATGCCAAGCAATAAACATGACAAGGGATCGTAATGCTCATTCATGAAATGAGAAGGAGTCCCCTGAGGAGGCTCAGAATTGCTCTTAGATTTGGCATTTCTCCCCAGAGCAGCATTGGGTTAGCTTTGGAGGCTTTTTCAAACAAAAGGTCAGAGCTTTCAGCTTCTCAGAACCGGCTAATGTCCCTTACAAAGGAGCGCTGCAGAGATTTGAAATGGAGCTTCCCTAAGGTCCCTAAGCAATGACCATAAGGTACCTCAAACCAAAGGAAACCTATGTTCTGTTCAAAAGACAGAAAGGAAAGAGGAAGATAAATCTTTCAGTAAAAGAATTTTGGGGAGCTTCTTACGCAAAGAATGCCAAGTCTCAGAACCCGAGAGGACTTTACCTGCTGCAGCCTCCGGAATCCCATGAAACCGGACACACTCAAGAGGTCTGTGTAGGCACTCATACTTCCGATTTCTGCTGCTCCAGGCGCTGCAGAGGTGAACTTGCCTTAGGGCCTACCCAGGGATGCCAAAATGTCCTAGGGAATCACCAGACTTACTCTCCCTAGAATTAAAAAACAAATTTTATTGAAGGAATAAAAAGATGTTTTGTGAAATGGGAGACATACAAGACATCTGAACTAGATGTTGGGACTCTCCAAACCGCAGGAGGAATGGCGAGGTTTTAAAAGGTGTAGCAAAGGATTTGTGCCCAGAGGCACGTATGCCGGGGAAGGGGGAGGAATCATGGCAAAGGTTATAAGAGGTTTTGTTAAACTACAGGCTTAAACATTTAACGATAGCTAGTTTACTTGTTAAAATTTCAGGGATAACAAGGAATCCTGAGATTTGTTTATTTATTTATTTGTATCAGAAATGAATTGAGCTAGGATCAGCTGCATGATTGCTCTTTCCTTCTTTAAGATAACAGGCTTGTGTTTTCATTTAGTTACAAGTTAACAAAAGAGTTAGCAGAAATGAAGTGGGAATATCTCAGTGAGTGAAAATGAATAATTTGGGAGTCAGGATCTTGGAACTTAAGGCTTGATGTTTTACCTTGGTTGCAGAGTTTTGAGTCAGTTACAGGCTTCATCTTAATATTAGCAATTTAATCTTATTTCCTAACCTCCAGGAGACATACTTAAGCAAGGCATTCTTTTCAACCAAGCTGAGTAAACATTCTTAACCGACACTTTTCAGCAAGCAAATCCTTATCTAGGTTAGAAATCCTGACTCCTGCCTTCTTTGTTAAACTTTGACAAAAAGGCTCAATTGTTTCTTTAGTGGAAGTAAAGATTTCAGTTTAATTCAGAATAGAGTTTTTAATTTAGGTCTGAAGTAACCCAATTCAGATATGCCATCACCTCATTTTTTTTAAAGATTCACATCCACACAAACCTGCTAGCCAAGAGTCATATTTTTATGGAAGAATCCAGTTACCTTTCTTGTGGCATTGCTGTCTACCTACCTGTATCTCCTAAATGTATGTTCAAGGTCTTATTTCAGTTAAGAGGGACAACTTAAATAAGTCCACGAGGACTGTGGAAAATATGGCAGACATAGTACTAAGCAAGGACTCTTTGGTCCTTGGGAAGTGCAACCTGGTTGATCACAGACTTCAGGTTAAAAGTCCTTTAATAGTTGTCTTAACGTGGATAATTCCTTCATGTTTAATTTTTTTTCTAATTGTAAAATGTTTCAAACATGTAGAAAACTACTGAGAATCATGGTACAATTACCCATGTACCTACACCCACCTTTGCCACAATTAAGATTTTGCCTCATCAGCTTCAGAACTTTTTTCAAAGAAGCTCCACTCACTCCCTAATTCCATTTCCCATCTCCTGAGCTTTGATGAATTTGATTTTTTTTCATTTTTTTGGATTTATATCCTTCAACAATAGTGTTGTTTTGCATGTTTTAAAACTTTATGTAGATGATACACTGTATGAATCCTTCTGAAAATTGCTTTTTATCTCAACATTATGTTTTTGAAGTTATGATAATGAGTATGTTAATACATGAAGCTCTGGCTCACTCTAACTGCTGTGTGGAATTCTCCCATATACCATGGCATATTAATTTTTTTGTCCTGAGTGTGTTTTTTGAAATCAACGGAGAATGAAAAATCTGCATAGTTGCCACTAGCTCCATTCCACATTCTACTTGGAGAAGAGTGTCCAGGTGGAGGCATTGGGGCCCCAGCCCCAGGGCCACTGTTGGACCTGCATGAAGAGTGCAGACACAGACTGGCATGGGAAGGATGCGTGAAGAGAGGGAAATGGACAGAGCCATCAGACAGGGGCAGGCCCAAATGGCAGGTGCTGGCAGGAAGTGCAGGAGTCAGAACAGGTACAGTGTTGGAGGCAGCAGATTCAGGGTGGGTCAAGGCAAGTTCTGGGTGAATCTCACTGATGGCATATTACGGCCACAGCTTTCCTTTCACTCTGTAGGTTATGTGCCCCTGCTGGAGTATAACCTCCTGCTGTCGAGTTGGTCCCTACTTACAGTGACCCTACAGGATAGAGTAGTGCCCCATAGGGTTGTCAAGGCTGTAATCTTCACAGAAGCAGACTGCCGCTGTCACGGAGTGACTGGTGGGTTCGAACCACTGACCTCCCAATTAGCAGCCAAACACTTCACTGGACCACCAGGACTCCATTTGTTAGACCAGGGACATATTAAAATGGATCATTCGATTTCTCTATGCAGCCTCTTTGTTAGGGCAAACCTGGTAGTATTAACTTGGAGGTAAGTCAGGGAAGCAGATGCTTTTATTCCTCATAGCATAGCCAGATTAAAGTTTGTTTGTTTTTTGTGCTGGTGGCCCCCTAGATATCAGGCCCTAATCCCTGGAATTTATGAATGTTATTTTATATGGTAAAGTTTTGCAAAGGTGATTAAGTATCTTTTGAGATGAAAAGATTGTCCTGGATTATCTGGATGGGCCCCAAATGCCATCACAATTGTCCTTATAATAGAGGCAGAGAGAGACTGTACACACGCAGAAGGATGCACTGTGCCCATGGAGGCAGAGATTGGAATGATGCAGCTACAAGTCAGGGCATGCTGATAGCAACCAGAAGCTGGAAGAGAGTAGGGCTCCCACGGAGCCCTCAGGTAGAGCATAGCCCTGCTGACCCCTTGATTTCAGCTCATTGAAGCTAAATTTGGACTTCTGGCCTCCAAAACTGTGAGAAAATAAATTCTGTTGGTTTAGGGCACCAAGTTCGTGGTAATTTGTTAACAGCAGCCATGGGAAACTTATACAGATTTTGTGCTGAAGTGGAATGCTGCCATAACAACCTACAAATGTGGAAGTGGCTTTAGAATTAGATAATGGGCAGAGGCTGGAAAAATTTGAGAAGCAGTATTAAAAAAACCTAGATTACCTTGGACAGATTTTTGGTAGAAATATGAATGTTAAAGGTGCTTCTGCTCAGAAGGAAATGAGAAACATGCTACTGAAAACTAGAGAAAGAGTAGTCCTTGTTACATAGTTGCAGAACAGTTAGCTCAATTGTGTAGGACTACAGTTGTTTGAGTGACTTGGCGGCAACGGAAAAAAAAGAAAACACATAAAAACAAGTTGTTAGGACAGCTATTTGGGGCCCTTTATAATTCCATGATTTGGAAATTGACTTTTCCATTCCTGCATAAAAGATTGTTGGAATTTTGATAGGGATTGCATTGCCTGGAATCTTGTAGATAACTTTGAGTAGCTTTGACATCTTAACAATATTAAGTTTTCCAATCTGTGAACATGAGATGTCTTTCCGTTTATTTAGGTCTTCAGTTTCTTCCAGCAAGGTTTTATAGCTTTCAGTGTACAGAACTTTCCCCGTCTTGGTTAAATTTATTCTTAGGTGTTTTATTCTTTTAGATATTATCGTAAATTGTTTTCTTATTTTCCTTTTTGGATTGTTCATTGCTCGTGTATAGGAGCACAACTGATTTTTGTGTGTTGATCGTGTACCCTGCAACTTTGCTGAATTTTTCTATTAGCTCCTAGTAGTTTTCTTGTAGATTCTTTAGGTTTTTCTATGTATAGGATCATGCCATCTGTTCTCCGAGATAGTTTTATTGCTTCCTTTCCAATTTGGTCTAATTTTTCTATCTGGAACGTTCAGTACAATGTTGAATAGCAGTGATGACAGCAGGCATCCTTGTCTTGTTCTTGATTTTAGGGGGAAAGCATTCAGTCTTTGACCATCCATATGTTCTTAATTATAAATGATTATATGATTAGTCTAAAAATTTAAACAGTGCAGAAGTTACGAAGTAAAAAATGAAATCTGTCCCAGACTCCCACCCTGAGCAAATAAATAAACCACTCCCCAGGGTAACCAATATTAATAATTTGTTGTTCATTCCTCCAGACGTTTTCTACACATATATAAATATACATACTTATGTATCTGTGTAAACATATATATGTATATGTGCATATATATGTATACACACAGAGAGAATGTGCGCTTTATTTAGTTTTTACCAGAATGGGATTATTCTGTATATTATTTGTCAACTTTCCCTTTTTACTCAGTAGCATATCATGAATCCTTGTGTCATTCACCCAACCCCCCCCCTTTCCAGGTTATTTTTAGCACTGACAGTATTTCATAGTAAAGATGTGTGGCAGCATATTTACTTCACCTTTATTTTTTGGCAGGCATTTAGATTGTCTCCAGTCATTTGCTCTTATGTATAATGTGCATCACACATCCTTGTTCCTGTGACCTTGAGGGCTTGTTGAATACTTTTGAGAATGGGTTTTTAGAAGTTATGTTGAGTCAGGGGCGTGGTGATATTGCTCGGGATTTTGCATCCGTATCCTAAATGTGACTGGTCTGTGGCAGTGAAGATCAACCCCAGCCACACATCGTGCCCCTACCTGGAGTCGGGAAGAACGGCTGCCTGCCCACAGACCCACTGGAGAAGCCCGTCCTGAGGGTGGAGCCAGGCGGCTCAGCCAGGGGAGAGCTGTACCCAGTGCAAGGCGTCCTCGGTGGAGTCAGGGTTACAGTAATTCTGTGCAGTGGGTTGAGGAGTTTAGGAGCTCCATGCTGTTTGTCTCTTGAGTGTTCACATTTCATTTTTATCTAAGAGAGTATATTGTATTTGGGGTCAGAAAACTTGGATTTCAGTCCCTTCTTTACTAGAACACTAGCTTTGTGTCCGAATCCATTTCAGAACTCTGCCTTGCTCTCTGTATGGTTGGAAGCATTGCACTTCATGGCATATGATGTGAGCTGGATGAAACACGTGAAAGTGCAGCAGCTGGTCACACATGAAAACAGAATAGCTGGTTATATTCAGTTAGTTCAGGGGAAAAAATCAGGTGGGTGGCTTCTGGGATGTCATGGTCTTCAAACAGGGACTCGTTACATTTCGTTTTTTAATTTTCAATCCTATTTGGGTACCTTTACTATCTAAACATTCTCTTGAAATGGGAACATAAGAAGGAACTATTTCTAGGAAATACTTAATTTTTAAATACCCTAGAACATCAGCTGCTCTGCGTTTAAATAGGGGTTTATCAGTTTCAGTTTAGTGGAGCAATATTTAGTTTTGATTTAAATTGTGTTAATTACTTATTTTCATATATTCCAGAGGAAACAATTCTTAGTAGAGCTTGCTTTACAAAATAGGTGTGTTTTAAAGTTGTGTGCATGTTCATCAATTGGTCTCAACCCACCTGGAGCAAAGGAGAATGAAGAACACCAAGAGACAGAAAGGACCACATACATCAGAGGCTACGTCAGCCTGAGACTGGAAGAACTAGAACCGATAACTGCCCTGACAGGGAGCATGACAGAGAATCCCTGGTGGAGCAGGAGTACAGTGGGATGCAGACCTCAAATTCTCACAAAAAGACCAGACTTAATGGTCTGACTGAGACTAGAGGGACCTTGGAGGTCGTGGTCCCCAGACCTTCTCTTAGCCCAAGACTGGAACCATTCCTGAAGCCAACTGTTCAGACAGGGATTGGACTGGACTGTAAGACAGAGATGATACTGGTGAAAAAAAGCTTCTTGGCTCAAGTAGACACCTGAGACTATGTGGGCAGCTCCTCCCCGGAGGGGATATGAGAAGGCAGAGGGGAACAGAAGCTGGCTGAATGGACATGGGGAATTCAGAATGGAGAGGAGTGTGCTGTCTCATTAGGGGGAGAGCAGCTAGGAGTACATAGCAACATGTATATAAATTTTTATATGAGAGACCAACTTAATTTGTAAACTTTCACTTAAAGCACAATAAAAAAAAGTGCACATGCTGAAATTTTATAAGCAGAATTGCCCTGTCACATGATGGATCTGACCAGGTGTGCCGCGGGAGGGAGTGTCTGTGAGTGGCAGTGAGCAGGTAAAGGGAGGACGATGAACCCAAGGGCACCTGGCGGTCAGAGCAGTGGATTAGGTGTGCTCACTGCATCGCGTGGATGGATCGGTGTAAAAATGAGTGCTTAGGGAAAAAATAGGCAATAGAATGAGATTTATAGCGTAATACCATTCTAATAAACTAAAATTACGTGGGCGTAAAGCAGTATACATTTTCAGAGCATATTAAAATTAAAAGACACATTAAACACAGTAGTTGCCTGTGGTGGTGAGTAGGGTGATAGGAATACGATGAGGACAATGGGAACACATAAATAGAGGATAAGATAAGACAGGGAAGGTTTTGTGGGGAGGGCTGACTGTTAAGTTAGTTTTAAAGCAGAGGCTGTATGTAGGGGCAGAGCTGCTTCAGCCCTAGAGGAAGGGCTTTGTGGCTGTATGGCCTGGACGGAGAACAGCTCCCTCACTTGGTCTCACAGGACTTGGTGCTTCTCTGGCCTCAGGCTCTTCTGTAGGATGGCGTATTAATGCCTACGCAGAGACTTTCAGTGCAGGGTTACAGGAGGTGTCAGACACTCAAATGTGCCAGTCTTTCAGGACACAGCAAATCCTACAATCAAGAATTTAGCTGAAGGAAATACTTGGTTAAACACTCAGTAAAGGACAGCAGCTCTTTTTACAAGAACAGTTTAATTGCCTTTTTTCCATAATAGGGAACAGCTGTGAACCAGGGTACCTGGCCTTGAATCTTTTGATTTCCATTAGCTTTACAGCTCTGTTTGTTTATGGGGGGAAGGGTGCTTACAAAACACTGAAAGATTCCTACTGAAGATCCTTCACCTAGAGAACAAACTAGTAACACGAGGGAAAAGTGTAATATACGTTTCCGTCTAAATAAAGTCTTCAAAATATCAGCGATCTGCTGTGAGCACTCAAAGTTCTGTCTAGGAAATCAGATTGTGTGCTTGGAAGGTAAGTGCCTCTGTGAGGTTGCTTTTCCTACCTTGGTCCTAGGTGGTTTGATTTCTTTGTAGGCTTTTCCACATATTTTATCTGTTACAGTTTATCAAAACAGCAGTCCTTTTTCCTGAGTCATCACACAGGGACACCCCTCTGCCAGGGTGCTCCCTTCCCACTGTCCTCACACCAACACTCTGCACCTGGCATAGGTACCACCTCCAGGGCATCTGGGGAAAATGCAGATTTGGAGTCTGTTGGCTTGGGTGTAGCCTCAGAGGCCGCCTTTCTGACAGGCTCCCGGGGGACGCTGATCACAGCTTTTTTAGTTGAAGTATAATTGATGCACCATAAAATTCACCTTTTTTGTGTACGGTTCTGTGAGCCCTTCACAAATGCATAAAGCCGTGTAACCATCACCACAATCAAGATAGTACATTTCCATCGTTCCCAAAATTCCCTCGTTTCTCTTTGGAGTCAGCCCTTTCCTCACCCCAGGCCCTAGCAACCACTGACCTGTTTTCTGTTCCAGTAGTTTTTGTTTTTGCCTTTTCAAGAGTGTCATATAAACTGAATCCAGTATGTAGCCTGGCTTCTGTCCCGATTGTTGTGTGTATCAGTAGTTTGTTCCTTTCTTATTGCTGAGTAGTATTCTGCAATACAGATACATCATAGTTTGTACAGTCCTCAGTTGAAGGTCATAAGGTTGTTTTCAGTTCTTTGAGATTAAACATTTTAGAACTTTAAAAGAAATTTAATTCATTTTTCATTGTTGTTTTAGGTGACATCACTCAAAAAGGATATGAAAAGAAAAGGGCAAAGCTGCTAGCACGTTACATACCACTTATTCAAGGTAAGGCCAGCACACTCAAGAATCCTAAAAATTGTGTTCTTTTACAAAATCGATTAAAATTTTGACTTTAGAGTTTAACAAGTTTAAGCAGTGGTATATGATTCATGTTTTATTAAGAAGAACCAGGCAATAATGTGTCTGATATTAAATAATAAATTTCAAAGGTATAGATTGTAATTTACAGCTCTGACTTGGTACAGATCTCATTGCCCACAGGATTTGTTTTATTTTTATGGTTATAGAACAGCCCACCACATTCCCTTACCAAGGCCAGGAGAAATACTGTAAAGATGTCAGTTCCTCCCACCCTAGCTTGGTGTGCAGATTCAAAACATATGTCATTTCAACAGACTTTTTTTTAAACTTAGCCAGTTAATTCTAAACTTTATATCCAAATATAAAGGGCTAAGGGGTCTAAAGTATTCTCAAAAAAGAAGAATGTGGCAGGAAGCTTTGCCCTACCAGGACAAGACAACTTATTTAAAGCTATAGTCATTCTAGGGTGTTTTTGGCATGGGGGCAGACCGCTGGACTGGCAGAGTGAACCACGAGCCCAGATGCAGACGCACATGTGTGGAGACAGCATGGGGTGGCTGTGGCTGGCAGATCGTCATGCCGCTGCAGCTGCTCAGCCCCATGGAAAGCTCACCGCACTGGACGCAGAAATCAGCTCCAGGTGTATTCAAGGCCTCTGTGAAATGGGAAAACTGTAGAGCCTTTACAAGATCATATGGGAAGTTTCCCACAATCTTGATAGAAGGAGGCTGTCTTAACTCACTAAATTGGCCACGAAGGGTTTACTGTAAGATGGATAAATTGGACTACGTTAAAAGTGAGAACTCATTTTAATCAAAAGCCACCATAAAGAGACTGAAAAGACCAGCCACAGAGTCAGAGAAGATATTTGTAACCTAAATAACTGAAAAAGAACTAACATCCAGAAAACTGAAAACAGCAAAGTCCAATAGAACTTCCTGCGACGATGGAAATGCTCTGTATCTGCATGGTCCTGTATGTGAACCGTTAGCCACGTGTAGCTATTGAGCACTTGATATATGGCTGGAGAGACTGTATTTTTTATTTAATTCTGATAATTTGAATGTAAATAGAATATCCCCAACATGATTAAACAGAAAAATGGGCAAAAGACTTGAATAATTGTTTCGTAAAAGAAAGTCCTGATAGCCAACAAACAAATGAAAAGACACTTACTTAACTTCAGTAGTAATCACGGAAATGCAAATTAAGTCCACAACTCCCCACTGGGTTGTTGGAGAGAATTTGGAACAGCGGGAGTGTAGAAAACTAGCGTTACCTAGTGAGGATGAGAAGGCGCACACGTGCCCAGGTGTTCTCCTTCAGTTCCTGCGTGCCCTGGAAAGACGTCTGTGCATTTGCACCTTGTGGTGATTCTGTGCACAAGATGCTCATGTATGCCCTTGCACTGCCAAGAACTCAGATGTCCAGCAGCAGAAGCCATCCAGTGGGATGCCACCGAGCTGCCCCCATCAGCAGGGACCAATCTCATGAACAGAGAGGAGGTAGAAAAAGCCATCACAGAGGAGTAGAGGAGTTAAAAGAACATGCCAAACTGAGCCCTGCTGTCCCGCTTTTCCTTGTGGAAGTGAGATGGGGAGGGGCCACAGGGGACTTCGAAGGCACCACAGTGTTTAATTTCTTAACCTGCAGTAACATTGGTTTTGTTGTGTAATGTTTCTTTAAACTGTATACATGTTTTATACAGCAATATATCGATCTATGATGTATTTTACAGTGGATCAACAACAAAAAATGATCGAGGAACTTCTTTATATTATACTGATAATCACCCAAAACAAAACTAAACAAAAGCAAAATTCTTAGTAAAATTGGAATTGAAGGAAACTAATAAAACGTCATAAAGCCTATTTGCCAAAATCAACAACAGCTGTCAAACTAAACAGTCAGATACCTGGGTCATTTCCATCCCAGGCAAGGGTGAGGATGGAGGCTTGCTGTCCTCCATACTTGCTCCATGTGATGCTGGTGGTCGTGGCTGATGCAGTGAGATGGGAAACAAAGCAGGGTAGACACTGCAGAGAAAAGACAGTCATCTTTAAGGTAGTGCTATTTTATACCTCAAACCCTGGTGAGAGAAGTACAAATAGAGACAGTAGTGCAAGAATCCATAGTTTTTATCTAGCAATAACCCTGTTAATGAAAAAATCACATTCATTATGGTAGTAAATTGTCAAAGGCTTACTGTTATGGATTGAGTTATGTCTCCCCAAAATATATATTGTAAATCCTAACCTGTATACCTGTGGTTATAATCCTGTTTGGGAATGGGTTCTCTTTGTTATGTTGATGAGGCAGGATTAGTGTTGGGTGCATCTTGAGTCAGTCTCTTTTGAGATATAAAAGAGATTAATTAAACAAGCAAGCAGCGCAAAGATGAGGGAAGAGAGATGCCAAGCCGCATGAAGACCACCCTGGAGCAGAAGCTCAAAAAGAGACAAGTACTTTGCTCCAGAGTTGACAGAGAGAGAAAGCCTTACTCTAGAGCTGCTGCCCTGAGTTTGGACTTCTGGAGTCCTAAACTATGAGAAAATAAATTTCCGTTTGTTAAAGCCACCCATTTGTGGTATTTCTGTTATAGCAGCACTAGATTACTAAAACACTAACTAATACATTTGGCAAGAAAGACAGCAGACCTATATTAGGACCACAGAATCTATTCAAAAGAGATAATCAAGACCCTAATAAACATAGAAACATGCCAGTTTCCTACATGTGAAAACTTAATATTATATAACTGGCAATCTCCAAATTAATGTGTGAACATAATCCAGTCCAGTCAGAATACCAGCAGCTGATCGTTTTTAAACCTGGGATTAGAAATAATGACCCGTTTTAAAGAGAAAAGTTCTGAGAGTAGCCGATAAATTAAAAAAAGAATGCTAGTGAGAAAGTACTTGCCTTTGAGACATTAAATAAACAAACAAACAAACAAAACCCATTGCCGTCATCGATTCTGACTCACAGCAATCCTATAGGACAGACTAGAATTACCGCATAGGGTTTCCAAAATAGGACAGACTAGAATTACCGCATAGGGTTTCCAAATCTGTAATCTTTGTGGAAGCTGACTGCCACATCTTTTTCCTGCAGAGTGGCTGGTGGGTTTGAACTGCCAACCTTTTGGTTAGCAGCTGAGCACTTAACCACTGTGCAACCAGTGCTCCCTTTGGAGACGTCACAGCTGACTGTATAGAGTTGGAAGCAACTATGATATATGACTGATTATGACAGAAGTGCAACATTGGTATACAGGGTAGACGACCCAGCTAGTGGAGTAGAAGAGAGTCCAGAAATGGATTTGAGAGACTGTGAAGGGCGACAAGTGTGTTTCGTAAGTGATGCTGTCGTCTGTAGGCAAACCAGGCTGGGACCTTCTCGCTCCCACCATATGTAAGCATAGACCTCAGAAGGGCTAAAGCTCTACATATATTTTTCATTATAAAATACTACAATATATAGGAGAATTTTTTAATAACCATGGAGTGGGGATTGTCTTCATAGGCCAGATAGGAGACCTGGAGCTAGAAGAAAAAGATTGACAGACAAGGTTGACTCCCTAGAAGTATATGGAATGTGGAAGCTGCTACCCAGCTTCACCAATGCAGGTACCAGTTCAAGGACTGTCCCTAACAAAGATATCTGCAGTCTTGTGGAAGGACTCTTTAGCTGGATAAAGGCAAAGAAAAGGAAATGCAGATGGCCAACCAACGGTAAATTATATCTAACCTCACTAGTAGACATGAAATTGCAAATTAAAGGAAACCATTTTTCTAAGCTTTTTTAGAAAAATTGGCAAAACTCTAAAAACTTTTTTTGTTCTATCTAGTGCTGACAAGGAAGTGGGGAAATGGCACTTTCATACATTGCTTGTGGGAGTGCGAATTGCTAAAACCTTTTTGGTATCTCCTCAGTAACTTGGTACTGGGTTCTCTATCTCTGTTGAATAAATGAATCTTTCTCAAAGAAGAAAAGCACACGTATTTTGGAATTTAAGTCCGAGAATGTCCATCTACATATATATAATATTGCAACGTGTCTGCTCGTAATCCATAATACATGTGGCTCCATCGTGAACTTTAAAGTCATGTTATCCAGGCACAAAGAATGAAATGCCAGTGGTGGCACCAATCAGTACTGCCATATTTATATCTCCAGGTTTTGAAGAGCCAAGCATTGATTTCCTTTGGAGTGTTGTGATTCTCTAACGCTGCATAACTTCATGGTTTAAAACAACAGCAGCAGCATCTGCTCAGCTTAGGAATCTGCAGTCTGGGCTGGACCCAGAGGGCAGGTCGTGCCTGGAGGCCAGGCTGGCCTTGTGCAAAGGCTCCCACGCCCAGGGCTGGCCTCCCTCCGCGTGGCTCCTCCTTCTGGTGGGAGCTGAGTCGCCTTTCACGAGCAGCCTTGGGGATTGCATGGCCACTCCTGTGCTCTACACTGTGTCCGCTTGGGCTCAAGGCAGGGGACAGACTCGGCCTGTGTGACCAGGAAGTGCTCGTGCTGGAGGGGCCTGTGGGTCAGAAATCCCTGCTGGCTGTTTTCATAGGACACTTTGAAACAAAGGCCAGTGTTAGATCATTCCTGAGGAAGCACAGCTGAAGGCTTTAAGTCTCTATTTCACATTCAGGATCCCACGACCAGTTCTCTTACGCTGTCCTCAGATTCAGCAAATCAGTAGTGAAAATACTGCCAGGGAGTTGGCTTAGTGTCCTGCATGCTTACATGCCATTACATTTCTCTCCACCTGGTGTCCCGGAGTATCTCTTTCAGGGAGCGGGATGTGAGACAGATGTGAGCCGGTGAGTTTGGGTTAGCGTGTGGAGACCAGGCAAGTGGGGACATCGATGCCTGCATCAGTCGGAGCAGAGCCAGGCGTGGAGACTAAGTGGAGGTGCTGACTGAGGCAGCAGCCTCCACTCCAGGCCATGCTGACGGGCTGTCCTCTGAGCGTCTTGTAGCACCAGCCAGCTCTGACGTTGTGGTCAGAGAGCACCCCTCGGCTCTTCTCTGCTCCTTGCTCTTTCCTGTCTGCACCGAGGGCCACCAGTGGCCCCAGGGATCAGCTAGTGGGCTGTTTCTCACTCAGAGGTTACTGAATACCACGGGCAGCCCTGGGAGTGAGTGACACAGGAAGTTCTGAATTCAGTGAAACAAGTGTAGCTCAGAAACGTGTTGTTAGAAGGCTTTCTGAGGGGAGCTGGCTGCCCGGGCAGCCGCTACTGTGTGCTGGACTGACGGCCCGACAGGAATGTGGGCTGGGGATGTGGGGCCAGGGGCTGGGAATGTAGGGCCAGGCTGATGTGGGCAGAGCGCGCTGGGGGTGGGAGACGCCCTGCTTCGGCACCCTATCCCCTCCTTACTCTGTCCCCCACAACCTCCACACACTCTAGATTCTCACCTCCTGGCTGCTGTGTGCCTTGTCCTCCCTGCGTGGACACTGGCTGCCTCCTGCTACCACTGACCAAGCTGAAGGACTGCTGCCTCCTGCTTAGACTTCAGGCCTTTCCTGAAAGGCTCCTCCAGGAAGCTCTTCTCACCTAAGCAGGACCTGTCTCAGGCCCTGGTTTGGCCATCGCCCCCTTCAGAGGGCCTCTGTGAGGAGGAGCAAAGGAGACCGTGGATGTAACACACGCCCACTTCCTCCCACACCTTCTGAAAATGAATGAAAAAGTACATGTACTTGGTCCACAGCACTTCCAAGCCTGCCTCCAGTTTGTCGGACAGTTCTGTGCTTTCTAGAACTTCAGTCATGGTCTCAGTGGGCTTCAATCTCTGCCTTGGTGCAGCATATGTTGTGTGACAGTACAGGAGAAGTGCATGCTTTTTTACGTGGATTTTTCCATGATTGCAAAAGCAGATTGTTTACACAGATATTACACAGATGTGATTGTGTTTCAGGAGTAGACCTGTCCCTGCAAGCAGACAGCAGAACCACGGGACCCTCACAGACAGCGGCTGCCACTCCCAAACAGCCCAAGTCACGCCCCACCAATTCCCGGGACGAACGCTTCTGTTCAGGTATGTGGAGAACCACTTGGTCAGGGGTTCTTGCAGACCTAGCTTCCGACGCCTCCAGGTATCTTGTCTTCGCCAAAACGTCTGCTGCAGAATTATTTTCTCTTGAACAATGATTTACCACATAATCATATCTTCAAGAAAAAACACAACCTTCACACAACCATGTTGTTGTTGCCAGGTGCCATCAAGTCGGTTCCGACTCATAGCGACCCCATGCACAACCAGACGAAGCACTGCCTGGTCCTGCTCCATCCTCACAATCATTATGCTTGAAATCATCGTTGCAGTCACTTGGTCCATCCACCTCGTTAGGGGTCCTGACCCTGTACCCTGCCAACCAGGGACTGATCCCTCCTGACAACTTGTCCAAAGTGTGTAAGACGCAGTCTCGCCATCCGTGCTTCTAAGGAGCATTCTAGTTGTACTTCTGCCAAGACAGATTTGTTCGTTCTTTTGGCAGTCCATGGTATAGTCAATATTCTTCATCAACACCACAATTCAAAGGCGTCAAATCTTCTTCAGTCTTCCTTATTCATCGTCCAGCTTTCATGTGCATATGATGTGATTGAAAATACCATGGCTTGGATCAGGCACACCTTAGTCTTCAAGGTGACATCTTTGCTCTTCAACACTTTAAAAGAGGCCTTTTGCAGAGATTTACCCAATGTAATGCGTTGTTTGATTTCTTGACTGCTGCTTCCATGGCTGTTGATTGTGGATCCAAGTAAAATGAAATCTTTGACAACTTCAGTCTTTTCTCCGTTTTTATCATCATGTTGTTCACTGGTCCAGTTGTGAGGATTTTTGTTTTCTTTATGTTGAGTTGTAATCCAAACTGAAGGCTGCGGTCTTTGATCTTCCTTAGTAAGTGCTTCAAGTCCTCTTCACTTTCAGCAAGCAAGGTTGTGTCATCGGCATAATGCAGGTTGTTAATGAGTCTTCCTCCAATCTTCTTCATATAGTCCAGCATCTCAGATTATTTGCTCAGCATACAGATTGAATAGGTACGGTGAAAGGATACAACACTTAAGCACACCTTTCCTGACTTTAAACCAATCAGTATCCCCTTGTTCTGTATGAACAGCTGCCTCTTGATCTGTGTAAAGGTTCCTCATGAGCACAATTAAGTGTTCTGCAATTCCCACGTGTCTGTCAGTTTGTTGAACTGTGGGTGCTTGTGTGTTGCTGTGAAGCTGGAAGCTATGCCACCAGTATTCAGATACCAGCAGGGTTACCCATGCAGGACAGGTTTCAACTGAGCTTCCAGACTAAGACAGACTGGGAAGAAGGACCCGGCAGTCTTCTTCTGAAAAGCATTATCCAGTGAAAACCTTCTGAATAGCACATAACCGTAGTCTGTTTTAATGTAACCTATAACTTGATCACCTTTTCTTAAGGGATGCTTACAGAAGCCTCTGGGAAAATCTTCCTCCCACCTTCGTTAGAATAATTTCTTCAGACATTTGTGGATATTAGTAGTTTTGTATTTAATGAGTATTAGGAATATTTGTACATTATGGAGTGATTTTACCACTAGGTATAGATGATTTGGAGTCCCTGGTGGTACAAAGGGTTAATGTACTCGTCTGCTAACTGAAAGGTTGGAGGTTCAAGCTCACACAGAGGCACTTCAGGAGAAAGGCGTGGCAATCTATTTCTGAAAAATCAGCCATTGAAAACCCTAGGAATACAGCTGTACTCTGGCACACATGGGCTTGCCGTGAGTCCATGTTGACTCAGTGGTAACTGGTTATAGATGAGTTCATATTTTTTATTTTTCTAATTTTGGAGATTTTCTTCTAATTAGATTTCAGCCACTCTGTTTGGCAGTACTCTTATCCCTCGTATTTCACTTGAATTATCGGAACACCCATTGAAAACTTTTTTTTTTTAAGTATTTTCAATTGTGGATAACATTCGAGCACTCTACCTGTTCAACAGCGTTTCATAGTATGTGATTGTATATTGCCTTTATATTTACGCTTCTTTGATAAAGCCTTTTTCATAAAGAAAAAATTTCAACAGAATTTTTTTTTAATGGCCATTTTGTTGAAAGCTGAGAACATTAAGATTTTAAATGTTATTTTAACGTAGGAGTGTAAAGAAATAATCTGAGAAATAGTGGACTGTATAATTTCTTATCAGTTTGGTATATAATTAAAAAGCTTTATCACACTAAAAATTGTTTCTTTTCTGATTATATAAATAATACATGCTTGGTGTTAAAAAATAAAACAGTACACCGAGTATAAGGACGAACGTAAAAGTCACCTGAAATCTCCGAATCCTGAGACAGCCACCATCAGCATGTCACCTAGCCCCCGTTTCTTCTGCCCTGGATGCAAATGCGTGCTTTGTGTGCGTGTGTCTGTGTGCTTCGCGTGAGTGGGATCGTGTAAAGCCCTGCCTCCCTCCCTCCTTTCCTTCCTTCCTTATTTTCCTACTTCTCCCCTGTCCTCCCCTCCCGACCGTACCCACTCCCATATAAACAATGTTGAGAAACTTGTTTTTGCCCTTAGGAGCTTTACTTTAGAGTCTTAATTCTTTTCTCTTTTGAATACAAATCCTTTATCATAAATACCATTGCAGATATTTTCTCCTTGCCTATGGCTTGTCTGCTTTATTCTTTTTTTTTTTTTTTTAATTGTGCTTTGA
This sequence comes from Loxodonta africana, assembly GCF_030014295.1. Taxonomy (NCBI): domain Eukaryota; kingdom Metazoa; phylum Chordata; class Mammalia; order Proboscidea; family Elephantidae; genus Loxodonta; species Loxodonta africana. The sequence goes on from NC_087343.1 coordinate 229,070,678, forward strand.
GTGAAACTTTACACATCAGGTCAGTCTCATACAAAAATTTATATATACCTTTCTATATACTCCTAATTGCTTTCCCCCTGATGAGACAGCGCACTCCTTCCGTCCACTCTATCTTTTCATGTCCATTTGGCCAGCTTCTGACCCCCTCTGCCTTCTCATCTCCCCTCCAGACAGGAGCTGCCCACGTAGTCTCATGTGTCTACCTGATTCAAGAAGCTAGTCACTCTTCCCCAGTATCATTTTCTATCCCATAGTCCAGTCCAATCCCTGTCAGAAGAGTTGGCTTTGGGAGTGGTTCCTGTCTTGGGCTAACAGAAGGCCTGGGGACCATGACCACCAAGCCTGGTCTTTTTATGAGAATTTGGGGTCTGTATCCCCCTGCTCTCCTGCTCCCTCAGGGGTTCTCTATTGTGTTCCCTGTCGGGCGTTCGAGGAATGTAGCCGGGCACCATCTAGTTCTCCCAGTCTCAGGCTGATGTAGTCTCTGATTTATGTGGTCATTTCTGTCTCTTGGGCTCATATTTACCTTGTGTCTTTGGTATTCTTCATTCTCCTTTGGTCCAGGTGGGTTGAGACCAATTTGATGCATCTTAGATGGCCGCTTGCTAGCATTTAAGACCCCAGATGCCACTGCTTTATTCTTTTAAGGTGTCTTTCAAAGAGCAGAAGTATTTCATTTTGATAATGTCCAGTTAATCAGTTTTTAAAAATAGTGCCTTTGTTCTTGTATCTTAAGAAACCTTTGCCTAACCCAAGGTCACAAAGATTCTCCCCTGTGTTTCTATCATGTTATTGTCTAGATTTTTAATTCTGGGTTGTTTTATCTATACTTTTCTGTTTTTCTTTTCTTTGATACTACCTGTTGATTTTTCTTTTTTAAGATAGTAATAAACTTTATTCTAAAGCATATGATCACTGGTTTCTTTTGCGGGGGTTTCTTGAGTTTGTTTCTTTTTCTTTTTCTTTTCCTTCCCTTCCCTTCCCCCCACCTTTCCTTCCCTCTATCCATGAGTCCTTGGGTGGCAATGCTGTTGATGTTTTGTATGTCTGAGAATATTTTTCTTACACCTGGCATTACTGTTGCATAATGTCAGTCAGTGTGTTTCTTGAGCCTTTGAGGTGATTTGCTTTCTCTCTAGAAACTTAGAATTGTTTTAATGTGTCTAGGTATGAATATTTCCTGATTAGTACCGTATGAACCATTTCAGTGTAAGGAGGAAAAATTTAAACACACACAGAAGTTGCCAGAATAGTGTAGTCTCCCGGACCCATTGCCCAGCTCTGTGTTTCCTCTGTCATGAGCTTTATTGTGGCTTCCCCCTCCTGCCTTCCTCTTCTGCAGCATCTGATCAGAGTAATACGTGTTTACTCCCAATACATACCTCCAAGGCAGCCAGCAAGCTTCTTGCTCTCCTCATATATGTTCCCCTTCTCCCCTCATCTTTGGTAGTTTCTTATATGTACGTCTTCAGAGTGTATAGTCATTATGCTCTGTACTCTTTTCTTTATAACCATCGTTTATTAGTTCTGTAACTTAAATATATGTTTAACTTTCACCACTAGTCCCTTCTGTTAATGTCTTCCCAGCCTCTTTGGTCTTCAGTGGACACAGCTAGGACATGTTTTTAAAGATAAAATCCTTACATGTTCATTTGATATTTTCAATTCAAGGTTTTTTCTGATAGATTGCTCAGGAGTGTTTATGCAAGTAATATTCTCTGATTTATTGAGTGTTGGTAGCAGTTTGTGACTTTTATGTTTTTATGCTTGAAAGTCAGTTTAGCTGGGTACCCTCGGCTTGTGTTTCTTTCTCCATTTTCTTCTGGCACAAAGCATTGTTGAAAAATCTGATGAAAATCTGATTTTTATGCTCTTATAAGTGACTTAAGGAGTGCTGGTGGCACACTGGTTAAAGCGCTCAGCTGCTAACTGAAAGGTTGGTGGTTTGAACCCACCAGCCACCCCACAGGAGAAGGATGTGACAGTCTGCTTCCATAAAGATTTACAGCATTGAAAACCCTATGGGGTAGATCTGCTCTGTCCTTTAGGGTCACTATGAGTCAGAATCAGCTCAATGGAAGTAGGTTGGTTTTTGGTTTTTAAGTGACTTGATTGTTTTGCTTAGATTCCCAAAAGATTTTTCTTTTCTTCAAAATCTGGTACGTTTGCTGGACTATGTTTGTTAGTCGTTCTTTGTTGGTTTTCCCGGGCATGTCATATGTTCTTGGAATATATAGTTTCTAATCTTTTTTGTTTCAATTATAGTTCTTACACATATTCTCTTCTATTGCTTTGGTTTCCTCCTTCAAGGCTCCCCATTTATATATGTTAGTTCTTTTCTGTCTGCCTTTGATGTTTTTCACTTTATCTTTTAATTTTAACTTTTAAAAATTCATTCTTTTTGCCTTTTATTTCTCTTAAGACATATCTGTTGTGTTGATTTACTCTTGTGTTCCTGTTGATCTGGCATATTCATTTCTGAAAATTTTTTGGCTTTTATTTCGAATGTTGTATTCATCTCTGTTGTCTGCATTTTTCTAAATCTTTGTTCTTTAATATCTTTTGTCACTTTCTTAATTTGTGTTTTTAAATTTTATATATTTTGTTGTTGACAATATGCACAGCAAAACATATTCCAATTCAACACTTCCTACATGTACCATTTAGTGACACTGATTACATTCTTTGAGTTGCGCAACCATTCTTACCCTCCTTTTCTGAGTTGTTCCTCCCCCATTAACATAAACTCATTGTCCCCTAAGGTTCCCATCCAATCTTTTGAGGTGCATTTGTCAATTTGATCTCATGTAGATAGTTCTTAAAAGAGCGTAATGCTCAATGCTACTTTTTTTTACCTATTAAGCTAAACTATTCTTTGGTTTTAAGAAGACTTAAGGGAATGTTTTTGGCTCAAGGTTCAAAGATTGTCTCAGGGCAATAGTTTCAGGGGTTCATCTACCCTCCATGACTCCAGAAAGTCTAGAGGCCATGAGAATTTAAAATTCTGTTCTGCATTTTCCCTATTTTGATCAGGATTCTTCTGTGTTATCTGTGATCAAAATGTTCAGTAATGATAGCTGGGAACCATCCAGTTCTTATGGTCTCATGGCAAAGGAGGCAGTTTTTAATGGAGGCAATTAGCCATGCATCCCATATCCTCCTCCTATTCCTGAGTCTCTTAGTTATCTAGTTTTCCTGTAACAGAAATACCACAAGTGGATGGCTTCAACAAAAAGAAATTATTCACTCACAGTGTAAGAGACTAAAGTGTGAATTCAGGGCACCAGTTTCAGGGGAAGGCTTTCTCTCTCTTTCAGCTCCGGGGAAGGTACTTGTCATTAATCTTCTTCTGGTCTAGGGGTTTCTCAGAGCAGGGTCCCAGGATCCAAAGGACTCACTTTGCTCTTGGCTCTTCTTGCTTGGTGGTAATTGGGTCCGTCTCCCCTCTGCTTGCTTCTCTCTGCTGTATCTCAAAAGGGATTGACTCAAGATACAACCTAATTCTGTATATTCTGTTCTGCCTCAATAACATCAACAAATAGGAAAATTACATCAGATCACAAAATGGAAGACAACCACACAATATTGGGAATCATGGCCTAGCCAAGTTGACACACATTTTCAGGGGACACAATTCAATCCATAATATTCCATCCTTTGGCCCTCCAAAATTTATGTCCTTGACGCTTGTAAAACACTTTCATCCCATCATATCATCCCAAAAGTCTTAAATCAACTCCAAATCTAAATTCCATCCTGGGGCAAAATTCCTCTTCATCTGTGAAATCTAGAATGAAAGTTAGCTGCCTCCAAAGTATGGTGGTAGAACAGACACAAGACATCTTCCCAAATGGGGGAAATTCGGAGGGAAAAAAGGAATAGTGGGCACTAAGCAAGTCAAAAACCTAGTAGAACACATGACGTTAGCTCTCAAAGCTAGAAAATAATCCTCCATTCTCTGAGACCACTTAGGCAGTGGCCCTGCCCTCCAGACTCTGGGCATTGGCCACACTCTTTGTATTCTGGGTGAAGGCCCCTTGGCTCTGGGCTTCATTCAGCTCCACCTCCCAGGCCTACTAGAACAGCAATTCTGCTACCTTAGCTTTGGGTGGCCACATTCTCCTAGTCCATCTGAATGGCGACCCTGCCCCCTCGGCCCCAGCAGGCCCCACTCTTCTGCCCGTTGGGCATGGCAGCCCTGCTCCCTCAGCTTTGGGCAGAGGACCCGGCCCTGTCCTGCTGGTACTCGTGAAAGGCAGCCCCACACTCCAGAACCAAGTAGAAGCCTAGGAGGCCATGGCCCTAACGTTTGAGACCCAGTAGGCTGTAGTTCCACCCTTTGAGACTTCAGTGGTCATGGCCATACCCTTTGAGACTGAGGCAACTCTTCTTCCTGTGCTCCTTGTCTCTTCAGCTTCTGCTTCCTGGTTCCTTGGCCTCTAGGCCCCTCGGGCCTCTTTGGCCAGCCCAGTCTCTACCCTGCTCAGGCAAGTGTTACAAAGCTCTTTAGCTCCATCAAAAAGTGCCCAGAGGCACCCTGCTCTGCCAGTAAACCTTGGCCAGAAGCCACTGAGCTATCTTGCACTGGTCTCCTGGTTCTGCTCCTGCCATTTCTCTGCTGCTGCTTCTTGCTGTCTGCACCATCTCCGGTGTTACGGCTCTCCTCACTTCCTGCTGAGCCCTCACCAGAATTGTCTTCGATGTCCATAATTCCACCGACAATCTCTTCAAGGCAATCTGGGCTTTCACTATTCCAGAAAAACCAAGCACATTGCCGTCGAATCGATTCCAACCGATGGTGACCTATAGGACAAAGTAGAACCATCCTGTAGAGTTTCCAAGGAGCAGCTGGTAGATTCAAACTGCCGACCTTTTGGTTAGCAGCCAAACGCTTAACCGCTGCACTACCAAGGCCCCTCATTTACTGTTAGAAACTTTAAAAGTCTTCCAGCCTCTACCTGTTACCCAATTCCAAAACCACTTCCACATCATAGGTATCTGTTAGAGCAGCACCCCCTCTCCCGGTACCAGATTTATATCTTTGTTATCTCGTGCTGCTATAACAGAAATACCACAAGGAGATGGCGTTAACAAATAGAAATTTATTCTTTCAGAGTTTAGGAAACTAGAAGTCTGAATTCAGGGCACCAGCTTCAGGGGAAAGCTTTCTCTCTCTGTTGGCTCTGGAGGATGGTCCTTGCCATCAATCTTCCCTTGGCGTTTTCAGCACAGGGACCCTGGGTCCAGAGGATGCACTTGGCACCTGGCTGTTCTTGCTTGGTAATAACTAGGTCCCTCTCCTCTCTGCTCGATTGTTTCTTTAATATCTCAAAAGAGATTGACTCAAAATACAACCTGATCCAATAGATTATGTCCTGCCTCATTAACATAATTGCCTTTAATCCTGCCTCATTAACATCAACATGTAGGAAAATTACATCAGCTCACAAAATGAAGGACCACCACACAATACTGGGAATCATAGCCTAGCCAAGTTGACATGCGTTTTTGGGGGGACGCAATTCAATCCATAACACTCTCTTCCTCTATTGTTCCAGGTGATAGAGACCAATTGTTGTGCCTTGGACGGCCACTTGCAAACTTTTAAGACCCCAGGTACTACACAGCGAACTCGGAGGTACAACAGACGCGCTAAGCACATTATTAGGCCAGTTAACTGGGGTGTCCCGGGAAACTGTGACCCTAAACCTCCAAACCGAGGAACCTAATCCCATGAGCGGTTTGTTTGTAGTCAGCAGGTACTCTTTTTGTTATTGTTATTGTAACTGTATCTATCACACAGCCTTTGCCAGGTCAGCTGTTTACAGGTGTACAACTTATGGACAGCAGTCACAGTAGTTATTGGCTGTGCAACCAAACCCTTAATTAATGCAGTTTTTCCATCACCATTAACCTCCCCTTTTCCCCCTCCCTCCTGCCCCTGGTAACCACTAATAAACTTTGGTCTCTGTATGTTTGCCTTTTCTTATCTTTTTATATAAGTCAGGTCATACAATATTTGTCCTTTTGTGATTGGCTTTTCTTGCTCAGCACAATGTCTTCAAGCTCCATCCGTACTGTAGCATATATCAAGACCTCATTTCTCCTACTGGCTGAGTAGTATTCTGTTGTATGTATGTACCACATTTTGTTTATCCATTTACCTGTTGATGGGCAATTAGGTTGTTTCCACCTCTTGGCTATTGTGAATAGTACTGCAGTGAACATTGATGTACCAGTACTTCCTGAAATTTTTTGAGTGCATTTCAAAGTATGATAGCTTTTGTAGTATGTCTTTCTGATGGGACTTCATTATTTGTAGCAGTGTTGTTCTGTTTCTTATTTATTTATTTATTTTTTCCATAATCAAAAGGTGTGGGATTGAGGTACGACCCCTCTTTTTTACTCTTTTTTTTTTCCAGTGGAATGTTCCTTGCACTTTTAAGATAGAGGACTGATCCCCCGTTTGTAGCTGTGTGCTTTTAGGGCTCCCTCTTTTGCTGTTTCTACAGAGTGAAAAGATACGAAGTTACGCTTTGTGAGAACTCCCTCCTCTGTTCCTCTCCCTCACTTTATTTGACTTCTCTTTCTTTTGTTGCTATTATCCCTGCCCTGCTCAATTTGGATGTTGTCCCCAGCGGTTCCTCTTCAGTGTGGGGAGCTTCATCTGGGTCATTTTGTGAGCTCCTGTGGACCTTGCCTGCACCCAGGAGTTGGAGAGTGCACGTCCACCCAGCTGCACCTGCCACTCTGACACCAGCCACCACCCTGTCCAGTGAGTGCTGATTATTTTCCGGATCTTCTGTCATCATGCCCATCCAATGAACTGTTGCTTCCTCTCATACCAGTGGGAGATCTAGTACTTGGTGGTTTGTGCATTGACTCACTTTATGGGGTTCACAGGCATGCCCTGTCTCCTGATTTTTTGTGGCAGATGTTTATAATTTTTCTTTCATTTTTATTCTTTGTGTTTTTATGGGCAACCTCGGGGGTCCAAAAAAATGTTACTGCCTGCCATCTTCCCAGAATTTTTTCTCTCACTAGCCCCCCTCTGCTTACTCTGCAGTTATCCAAAAGCGCTTCCACTTCTAGCCTTCTGGGTGAGTTCCTCCATTGAATCTTCCAACTTACTAATTTGATCTTTAGCTATATTTTTCTCGTGTTCACACCACCTATCATGTTCTCTTTTCACCTGTTATGTTTTTCATACCTAATGCTTCCATTTGGTTCTTTTCATGCTTTCTCATTCATCCTTCATTTTGCTAATATCTTCTCTTGTCTCCCTAAGTGTACTTATCTCCTTCCTTTAGATTCTAGCTTCGTCTTTTCCAACAATTTGCTTCACACTGTTGCTGATTGTGCCCCTGGGTGTCGTCTGAGTGATTGTCCAGTGCAGGGGTTAGGTGTGTAGTCTGGAAGCCCCTGTTCGATTGGGTGTGTCAGCTCCTTTGTTGGTTCTGCATCTGCATGAAGACCCAAGTGGGCAAGCTTGGTGAGGAGAGGAGAGGGGAGAAGATGAGCCCCAGGTACACAAAGCCACCAGCAGTTATTCTCAAGCCTCCTCCTTTGGTGAGGGAGACACACAGTCAGGGTGAGGCTGTGCATCACTTGGTCAGGGTGAGGCTGTGCATCACTTGGTGCCCCAGGAGTCCAGAGTTGGAAGGCTGGTCAGTCCACTGCTGTTTTCCACTCTCTTCCCACCTATGCTTTTATGAATCACACAGTTGTGCCAGGCCGCTGGTGTGGAATTCTGCACTGAAGAGGCAGGTCACGAATATCCCAAGGCTGTGCCTAGAGGGAGTGCTAGCAATTACAGTAATCTGGCTGTGCTGTGGGGAGGTCTCCTCAGGCTTCTCCTTCTGGCTTTTCCTCTACTTCCTCCAGACTGATGGGACTCAGACTCCCCAGGGTATCCTCATGGGTTCCCTCAGTTCCTCAGTCTGTGCTTCCCTCTTGTAGCTGTAGTTTTTCCAGGGTTAATTGCTGGGAGAGATCCAGAAGATGCTGCAAGGAAACCTGGCCTTTTTTTTAATTGGAAAGTTATTAGCTATAGATACATTTCTTTAATCATATGACACTATTCAGATTGGTCAATTTCCTCTTGAATCATTTCTTGGCATGTGATGTTTTTCTTAAGGAGCCCTGGTGGCTCAGTGGTTAAGTGCTCAACTACTAACTGAAAGATAAGCGGTTCAAACTCACCAGGAGCTCTGTGGGAGAGAGGTGGCAGTGTGCTTTCATAAAGATTTACAGCCTTGGAAACCCTGTGGGCACTTGTACTCTGCTAATCAACTTGATGGCAATGGGTTGGTTTTTTTTGGTGCTTGCTTGGAATTTGTCAATGTTATGTAAACCATTTTTAGTAGTCTCTTTGTCTTTTAAAATTCCTGCACTGTGGTGCTCTCTCCTTTTTTAGACTCAATAATGTTTACTTGTGCCTTGTCTTTCTTACCATTTGGCCAGAGTTTATCAATTTTATTAGTGATTTAAGGGACTAACTTTTCTCTTACTCTCTGTGGTAACCCTGCTTTCCCATTTACTGGTTCCTGCTCTTCTGTACACCATTCCTTCCTCCTGGTTTCTCTGGGTTTACTCTGTTGTCCATTTCTGACTCTGTAACTGGAATCCTTAGCTCAATAGTTTTTAGCCTTTATAATTTCCCCCTTTAAATGCTCTTGGCAGCATCCCAGAAGTTTCAGTATATACTATTTTTGTTATTTTTTATTTCTAAGTATTTACTGATTCTCTAATTTTTTTCTTTAACACTTTCTAAGTATGTATTTTATTTTCAAAGGCATGCTTTTTTTTTTTGTAAGGATACCTTTTTGGTCCTAATTTAATTGTTGTCAGACTACGTGGTGTGTATCATACCACTTATTTAGGAATTGTTGAAATTTTCTCTGTGACCTAATCATTGGGCTGTTTTCTTTCTTTTTTTTTTTTCCATAATTGTCCCAAAGTGCTTGAAGTAACATGCATTCCCCATGAGTAGATATAGAGTCCTTTTTGTATCCATCGGAGGAAATGTGGAAATAAATTCTGTTATTCAGAATCTGTATCTTGACTTCTTATCCACTTTGTTGGTTACTGTCTAAGACAAATGTGCTTAAAATCTCCCAATATGGTAGTTGTTGTTGGATACCATCAAGGTGGTTCCAACTCATAGCGACCCTACATACAACATAATGATACACTGCCTGGTCCTGTGCCATCCTCACAATCGTTGTTATGCCTGAGCCCATTGTTGGAGCCAGTGTGTCAGTCTATCACATTGAGGGTCTTCCTCTTTTTTGCTGGCCCTCAACTTTACCAAGCGTGTTGTCCCCCTCCAAGAACTGGTCCCTCCTGATAACATGTCCAAAGTATGTGACACAAAGTCTCACTATCCTTGCTTCTAAAGAACATTCTGGCTGTATTTCTTCCAAGACAGATGTGTTCCTTCTTCTGGCAGTTCATGCCAACAACATAATTCAGAGGCATCAATTCTTTGGTCTTCCTTATTCATTGTCCAGCTTTCACATGCATATGAGGCAAGTGAAAACACCATGGCTTAGGTCAGACGCACCTTAGTCCTTAAAATGACACATCTTTGCTTTTTAACAATTTAAAGAGGTGTTTGGCAGCACATTTGCCGAATGCAATGTGTCGTTTGATCTGTTGACTGCTGCTTCCATGGACGTTGATTGTGAATCCAAGTAAAATGAAATCCTTGAAAACTTCAATCTTCTCTGTTTATCATGATGTTGTTTATTGATCCAGTTGTGAGGATTTTCGTTTTCTTTTTGTTGAGGTATAATCCATACTGAAAGCTGTAGTCTTTGATCTTCATCAGTAAGTGTTTCAAGTCCTCTTCACTTTCAGCAAGCAAGGTTGTGTCATCTGCACATCACGGGTTGTTAATGAATCTTCCTCCAATCCTGATGCCCCATTCTTCATGTAGTCCAGTTTCCCAGATTATTTGCTCAGCGTACAGATTGAATAAGTATGGTGAAAAGATACAACCCTGATGCACACCTTTCTTGACTTTAAACCACGCAGTATCCCCTTGTTCTGTTCAAACAAGTGCCTCTTGGTCTGTGTACAGGTTTCTCATGAGCACAATGAAGTGTTCTGGAATTCCCGTTCTTTGCAATGTAATCTGTAGTTTGTTACCATCCGCACAGTCGAATGCTTTAGCATAGTCAGTAAAACACAGGTAAACATCTTTCTGGTATTCTCTGCTTTCAGCCAGGATCTATCTGACATCAGCAATGATATCGCTCCTACCACATCCTCTTCTGAATCCAGCTTGAATTTCTCGCAGTTCCCTGTCAATGTACTACTGCAATTGCTTTCGAATGATCTTCAGCAAAATTTTGCTTGCTTGTGATATTAATGATAATTGTTCAATAATTTCCGCATTCTGTTGGATCACCTTTCTTTGGAATGGGTACAAATATAGATCTCTTCCAGTTGGTTGGCCAGGTAGCTGTCTTGCAAATTTCTTGGCATAGACAAGTGAGCACTTCCAGTGCTGCAGCCGTTTGTTGAAGCATCTCAGTTGGTATTCTATCGGTTCCTGGAGCCTTGTTGTTTATCAGTGCTCTCAGTGCAGCGTACACTTCTTCCTTCAGTACCATCATTCCTTGATCTTATTCTACCGCCTGAAATCGCTGAACATTGACCAGTTCTTTTACGTGTAGTCACTCTGTGTATTCCTTCCATCTTCTTTTGACGCATCCTGTGTCATTTAATATTTTCCACGTAGAATCTTTGAGTATTGCAATTCGAGGCTTGAATTTTTCAGGTCTTTCAGCTTGAGAAATGCCAAGTGTGTTCCTCCATTTTGGCTTTCTACCTCTAGGTTTTTGCACATTTCATTATAATCCTTTACTTTGTCTTCTTGAGCTTCCCTTTGAAATCTGTTCAGCGCTTTTACTTCATCATTTCTTCCTTTCGCTTTAGCTACTTGACATTCAAGAGCAAGTTTCAGAGTCTTCTGGCATCCATTTTGGTCTTTTCTTTTTAATGACCTCTTGGTTTCTTCACGTTTGAGGTCCTTGATGTCCTTCCACAACTTGTCTGGTCTTCGGTCATTAGTGTTCAATGCATCAGATCTATTCTTGAGATGACCTCTAAATTCAGGTGGAATACGCTGAAGGTTGCGCTTTGGCTCTTGTGGACTTGTTCTGATTTTCTTCAACTTCAACTATGGTAGTAGATTTGTCAGATTTCCCTTGCGGTCTGTCAGTTTTTACTTCCTGTATTTTGAAATCAGGTTAATGGGCACACACAGATGCAGATTGCCGTGTGTCTCCGTACAATGAGCCTCCTCATCTCTAGCCAGCACTTCTGCATGTTTTATCTGAAATTTCAGCTGTCAAGCCTTGCTGGGATATATAGTTGCCTGGAATACATTTTTTTATCCTCTTATTTTTAACATTTCTGTGAACTTACCTTTAGGTTTCTGTTTTAAACAGCTTGACATTCAAAAAATAAAAATTTTTTTTTAATCTATTCCGAAGTCTGGAGAGTTGGATCTGCCTCCTCTTTACATGGTGCCAAAACCTTTGAGTCACTTCTTCTCTTATCTGTGTGGTCTCTGTCCTCTCTTCTCATCTGTTTTTATTGTTTTTCTCTTGCTGCCTTATTGGTTTAGGTTTTTATGCCCTTGCTTATTCTTCATGCCATTTTCTCTCCCTTTACTGACTTGGAAGTACTCTCTGTTCTTTTTTGTATTCACTCAGCAACTTTAACATGGATATGTAACCTGAAAAAAAGCCTAAGGTCACCCAAATCTTCACCCGCATTAGACCTACTGGAGGCTCTGGAATGCCTTAACTCTGAGGATTTAACCCTGACTGATCTGCGTTTATTATAGGGTATTTTAGCCGTATTTTTTCTTTCCCTTCTTTTTCTTTTCGCAAATTACATGTTGTTACTTTTGTTGTTGTGCTGTCTGGTCAGTGTTTGTTGAGATTTGCCCACATGTTTAATTTTTTTCCCCTCATTATTTTTCTTTCCACCATAGGCCTTCCATTCAGACCTCTTTTTGTCTTCTTAAAGGAAGTTCCTTTGAAAATTCCTTTTATCTACCAGTGGTAAATTCCCTCAGTTTTTTTTTTTTGTCTGAAACCATTTCATTTTTCCATTTTAACAGACTTTCTGATTATTCAGTGTTAAGTTGGGAATTATTTTCTCACAGCACTTTAAATAAATTATTCACTTCTTACCTGGTTTCATTGCTGATGTTGAAAAGTCAGCTGTTAGTCTAACTGCCAAAGGCATCCTTGTTTTTTCTTTCTTTGCTTTTGTGATCTTCTCTTTGTTTTGTAGTTTTACAAAATATATAGGTGTGAATTTCTACTTATTTATCTTGCTTAAGAATTTTTTTGTTTCCTGAATCTGAGGATTTATGGCTTTCATCAATTCAGAAAAATTCTCAGTATCATTCTGAATACTGTCGGTACCCTCCATGTCTGACTCCCTCATATATGTACATCAGCATTCTGGGGCATTCCTTCAGGTATTTTATTTATTCCGTAATTCTTGGATATTATTTGCTGTTGATTTTAAATTACTTCATAATTTCAAGTACTATGTTTTATTTACTCATTTTTCCTTGAAAGTTTCTGATTCTCCTCTCCGCCACCCTTTTAGTTATTTGTCCCTTTCTTTTTGTTTTTATTGTGCTTTAAGTGAAAGTTTACAGCTCAAGTTAGTTTCTGCTACAAAAATTTATACACACATTGTTACGTGACCCTAGTTACTCTCCCTGTAATGTGACAGCGTGCTCCTCCTCTCTACCCCAGATTTCCTGTGTCCATTCGACGAGCTCCCGTCCCTTTCTGCCTTCTCATCTCACCCCTGGACAGGAGCTGCCCGTTTGGTTTCATGTATCTACTTGAACTAGGAAGCACAGTGTTTACGAGTATTATTTTTTGTCTTACAGTTCAGTCTAATCTTTGTGTGAAGAGTTGGCTTCGGGAATGGTTTTAGTTTTGGGCTAACAGAGAGACCAGGGGCCATGTCTTCTGGGGTCTCTTCAGTCCCAGTCAGACCATTAAGTCTGGTCTTTTTACTGGAATTTGAGTTCTGCACCCCGCTTTTCTCCTGCTCTGTCAGGGACTCTCTGTTGTGTTCCCTGTCAGGTTGGTCATTGATAATAGCTGGGCACCATCTAGTTCTTCTGGTCACAGGCTGATGGAGCCTCTGGTTTATGTGGCCCTTTCTGCCTCTTGGGCTCATATTTTCCTTGTGTCTTTGGTGTTCTTCATTCTCCTTTGCTCCAGGTGGGTTGGGATCAATTGGTGCATCTTAAATGGCCGCTTGCTAGCTTTGAAGACTCCAGACACCGCTCTCCAAAGTGGGATGCTAGTTACATGTCCCTTTGGTATATTTAGGAGCCCTGGTGGCACAGTGGTTAAGCGCTTGGCTGCTAACCAAAAGGTCGGCAGTTCGAATCCACCAGCTGCTGCTTGGAAACCCTATGGGGCAGTTCTACTCTGTCCTATAAGGTCGCTATGAGTCAGAATCCATTTGATGGCAGTGGGCTTTTTGTTGTTGCTGTTGTTTTTAAATGTTTTATTCGCTCTTTTATATAAGCACACTGAACCTACTCATTTAATAGTCCCTGTTTAATGATTCCACTATCACTATGTTGTATAGATCTGCATCTGTTAAAAATCTGATTCTTGCTTGTGATACCATTTTCCCCCTTTACCATGAGCTCGTGTGTATAGGAACTGTAGCTTTGGGAATTCCTTGAGCCCAGGATTTAAGTTTTGCCATCAAGAAAGGATCTGCATATGCTTTTCCCGGGAACTTGGGCCTCACTGGCCCTGGGCCACTTTGGATGGAGGAATCCAGTCCCTCCACATTCGGTGCACCGACTGGTATACTTTATTTTAGTCCGTCTAGTGTTCTTTCTTGTTTATTCATAACCCTTTTCCTGGTGTGATGTTTTTCCCCTTGTTAATTTAGAAGTTCTGTAAATGTTTTCATTCGACTCAAAAGCAGCTTCCTTTTCTCATAACTCATAATAAAACAAATATCTCGGCTATTGTATGAAAATGAGACACTCCCTCCCCCTTCAAGGCACTCCTGTCTCCCTGTTTCCCCCAACCAGACCTTTGAATGCATGGCCTCCGCTGCTGCCTCCCCAAGGAAGGCCTGAGGACATTCTGCTCCTTCTCCTCCCCCAGTAGGTGGGTTTACGCAGAAGTGATTTCAGCAGCAGGTGTTTTTATGGTTTCCCTTGTGAATAAGTGGTTCTGTTTTCAGAGCCCTCTTGCAGCAGCACACAGGTCTTTCTCTGTCCACGCAGATCTTAACTCCATGTGGTGCAAGGCTGATTGAGCCCACTAGTCCCTTCTCTTTTCGTCTTTCACTTTTTGGCTCCTCTGTACAGGGTCTTGTGTTTTGGGGTAGCTTCCTTCCCTGAGTATTTCCTGAGAGGGGGACGTGGGGATGAGTTCCATGGTCCTTCCTAATTGCACTTACTTTTGCTCACTCTGACAGGTTAGCAGTGTCTTCTCTGGGTTCAGGGTTGTAACACTGCTGGCTTTCATGGAGACGGGAGTGGGGCTGGAGGTGTACGGGGTAGGTGCATATTCTCAGTGCTTACATGGCCTTTTCAGCCACCCCTGAGGAAGGTTGCGGTGGGTCTAGGCTGACTCTGGGCAGAGCTTGTGCTCCTTTCGGATTTTTAAATGAATGTGAACACGGAAACTCCCTGCCGTTACTCTGTAACCAGCCCGTTAAGAAGACTCTTCTCTCCCACCACTTCTGTGTAGATGTCCACACGGAAGCCGTGCAGGCAGCGCTGGCCAAGTACAAGGAGAGGAAGGTGCCCATGCCCTCGAAACGGCGCTCTGCCCTCGTGCACTCATCCGTGGACACATACACGCCTCCAGGTACGTACAGCGCACTCGTCTGCGGACACGCACGTGCCTCCAGGTGTGTACAGTACACTCATCCGCGGGCATGCACACACCTCCAGGTGTGTTCAGTGCACTCGTCCGTGGACACGCACGTGCCTCCAGGTGTGTGCAGTGCACTCGTCTGAGGACATGCACACGCTTCCAGGTGTGTGCAGTGCACTTGTCCGTGGACACGCACATGCCGCCAGGTCCATGCAGTGCACACGTCTGCGGACGACACGCATGCCTCCAGGTGTGTGCAGTGCACTCGTCTGCGGATGACACACACACGCCTCCAGGTGCGTGCAGTGCACTCATCCATGGACATGCACATGCCTCCAGGCATGTGCAGTGCACTCGTCCGTGGACACCCACACCCCTCCAGGTATGTGCAGTGCACTTGTCCATGGACACGTACACACCTCTAGGTGCGTACAGGCAGTACGCGGTGACCCTCTGTACTGCGTGCTGACAGCAGTGATACCGCAATATTCTCCCCACCTGTTGTACGGATTTGGGGAGATAAAAATGTTTGTATATTCTGTGTTTAATGATTCCTGACCTGAAAAATTAGTGGTATATACAGCATGGATCTTGTCCAGTTGGATATCTGCTTGGATTTTTGGTGTAAATTTTCATTTTTTTACTAAGATGCTGTTTTAAGTCTTTTAGTAAAGAGAAGAACTTAAAATAGGCACTGAGTAGAATGTTAAATTTCCCTGTAAGAATTTTAAAATTAGTCTCACCTCGATAACTATTATTTACTATGGTATTTCCAAGACATATGGGAGAATATAAGAATATATGGAAGATTTTTGGCTTATTTTATTACTGTTGTTTTGACGTTACCATTATAAACGAAAACCATTATATGGGATTTCTCTTCAGCAATAACGTATTTTAAGCTTCCTGTTAAACTATACCAGGGAGTTGGTCATTTAATGGCTCTGTGTCCACGGGTCTCTGTTGCTCATCGTGTTATTTAAGAAATGAAACTGGAATTAGAATTCCTAAACAGTAAAAGCTGAACATACCAGATTCACAAGATAACGTAGGGGTTTCAGTAACACTTCCTTGATGAAAAAGAAAGCCCAAAATTTATGTTGTTGGAAAAAAAATAGAAAGGCTATCAAGTTATTATTTCTACTAAATAAAGCCATAGATACCATCCAGTCATAAAGTACGGTTTTAATAATTATAAAACCATATAAAATGCCACGTCATGCTGACTTGAAGCCTTAATTCACAGTTGGTTTTAAGGACTGAAACAGTTGTCTTAGGGAAGGAATTCTGTTTTAAACTAATTCACACGCTTTCTCCTGAGAGGGTACATGGAGAGGGTGGCACCTGTGAGCAGCTAGGCTACAATTGCAGTCTCCTGTGCCCCACAGAGGCTACTGGGGGACTCACCCTTAGAAGAGGAACGATGGGGGCGCAGGCATTGCGCCTGAGGTGCAGGACCCCGAGTATCGGGATCCTATGGGAGATGAGGGTGGTATGTGCTGCTGTAAGCATGGCTTTTCCTGTCGGAGGCAGTCACTCCACTGGTCTTCACACCAGGGTGGCCTTACATGATTGGGCGTCCAGTTGTAGTGTGGGGAGTCCACAGAGTTGGACATTCAGTCCTAATGTGGGGGGTCCACAGAGCACTAGGACATTTAGTCCTAATGTGGAGGGTCCACAGGGCATTTGGACATTGAGTAGTAACATGGGGGTCCGTGGGACATTTAGACGTTCAGTAGTCACGTGGGGGTCTATGGGTCATTTGGACATTGAGTAGTCACGTGGGGGTCCATGGGGCATTTAGACATTCAGTTGTCACATGGGGGTCCATGGGTCATTTGGACACTGAGTAGTCACGTGGGGGTCCACGGGTCTTTTGGACATTGAGTAGTCACATGGGGGGTCCATGAGGCATTTGGACATTGAGTAGTAACGTGGGGGTCTACAGGGCATTTGAATATTGGGTAGTCACGTGGGGGTCCATGGGGCATTTGGACATTGAGTAGTCACGTGGGGGTCCATGGGGCATGTAGACATTCAGTAGTCACATGGGGGTCCGTGAGGCATTTGGACATTGAGTAATCACATGGGAGTCCGTGGGACATTTGGATATTCAGTAGTCACATGGGGGTCCACGGGGCATTTGGACATTCAGTGGACATGTGGGGGTCCACAGGGCATTTGGACATCCACTGGTAGCGTGGGGGTCCACAGGGCATCTGGACATCCACTGGTAGCGTGGGGGTCCACGGGGCATCTGGACATCCACTAGTAACGTGGGGGTCCACGGGGCATCTGGACATCACTGGTAGCGTGGGGGTCCACGGGGCATCTGGACATCCACTGGTAGCGTGGGGGTCCACGGGGCATCTGGACATCCACTGGTAGTGTGGGGGTCCACAGAGCGTTGGGGCATTCAGTAGTCACGTGGGGAGCGCAGGGAGCATTGATCCTTCGTGGGCTCCTTTAGTATTCATGACCTCAGCGTGGTACGTGTTGACCTCAGCGCGGACATGAGAGTTTGTCTTTACTCCCAGTGCATGGTGTCCTCTGTGACTGAGTCATCTTGGGGAAGTTTGAAGGGACATGAAACCATTTTCCCCAAATAGGGCTCTTTGGATCTTAGAGTCATCCAGCAGGCCCCCTCTCTGGTGAGGGGCAGCCTCAAGTGGGCACGTGGCAGCATCAGGCTGGGCGGCGCTTGCGCAGAAGCACATTCTGTGCAGAGCGTGGAAGGTGCAGGCACACGGGAGCCCCGTCCCTGTGACTCAGTCCCACATCACATGCCTATCATCGTTATTTTGACCACAGACACCTCGTCCGCCTCAGAAGATGAGGGCTCTTTGTGGCGACCAGGGCGACTCACCTCCACACCGCTCCAGAGCCGTCCCAGTGTCGAGCCCTGGCTCGACCGGGTCATTCAGGGCTCGTCCACCTCATCCTCTGCATCCTCCACCTCATCTCATCCGGGAGGGAGACCTGCCACCGTTCCAAGCGCCGCCTCCGCACTCACCGGCCTCGCAGCCCACGCCCATATAGGTCAGTACAGAGCGGCCGTGGACCCCCATTAGCAGAGCCAGTGTAGGCGGTGTCCAGAAAGAAGGTGCCCGTATCTCCCAGGAAGGCTAACAGATCCGGGTTTTTAGTAATTGCACTTGAAAGAAATGGGGGTATTTGGTCAATCCATCATTCAGGTTGAATCTTTAACAACCTTTTGAGCAATCTGGCCTACTTGGCTAAATGTTTCCCCATCAAGACCTACCCTATCTTCCTCTTCTGGTAACAAAAATGGTTCTCCATGCCTCTGGAACATGGCTTTCCCCAGACCTGTGACGGAGGGCCTGCCCTGTGGCCACTGAAGCGCGTGGGGTCCTTAGTGCCGTCATCACCCCTCCTCCCCTCGAGGGGCAAGCAGCTCTAGCAGTAGGTCAGAAGGACAGCCATTGGACAGGTAGCTGGCCGGGCGGGCCACCACCATGCTGTCTGCTGCCTGCCCTCTCTCTAGCACACTGCTGCAGGGCAGCCGTTGTCCCTGACCCTGGAAGGATCCTGACGCAGAGGCCCAGGCTGCAGCATGCCAGTCCTTTCCTCTTCCAGACACCAGGTGGAATAGCCCTCAGCCTGAGCACAAGGATGGAAGGAAGTCTTAAACGGAATAAAACGTTCCAAGCATGCAAACCTCCTTTCCTCTCTCCCTGCCTGGAGCAGGTGCAAGCCGTAGCACTGAGCGGCTCTCTTCCAGTGGGGCCATGTGACTGGCTCGGAGCAGGGCTTCCGTGGGTCTTGGAACCTATTAAGGTTGTCGCCATCCTTTAGCCAATTGGCCTAAGACCCTGAAACATGAATGATGAGTGCCTGCAGTCAAACTTCGCCCGATTGGGCATCTGGGTCTTAGTCCCGTCTGTTCGCCACCCCCCCCCCCCACCTCCTTCCTCTCCACCAGAAAGTGTAGAGTTAAATATGTGGGCAGCAGAAATGCCAAGCCGGCCAGGCCACGTGAGGCTGTTCTTTATCTGTGTTGACTGCAGCCTTTGTGCAGAGGTCTGTGTGTTTTGGTAGATGGCAACTTTGCTATGGAAATGAGAGTGTTTGAAAGTGTAAATCCTGTTAAAGGAATAGGCTCATTTCCTCACATGTCAAAGCTAAACTGTATAAAGACGCAAAGATCTTCTCCAAATCATTTTTTCCTTTGAATTACGTTAATCCTAGAAAGGAAAAAAATTGCAAAACCATTCATCATTTGACTTTATATTTTTAAGCAAAAGCAGTAGTGTCGTTAGCTTTATGCAGCTGTATACATCCTTGCACCAGTACCACGGAATGGTAAGTTCCTGTGCTGGGAGGCCATCCTCACTCTCCTTTCCAGGTGAGGAGGGCTGGCGTAAGTTGCCCTAGATGACACAGCTGCTCTGTGGTTAAGTGGGGCTGACGCCCAGCTTGCTCGATTCCCGTCCATTTCTTTGCTTTTACTTGCTGCTTTGCCATATCTGCGGCATGAGCACACTGCACTGTGGTGGACTGAGCTCGGGGTAGAGGCCCAGCGGGCAGACACGCCAGGCTGCTCAGGCCCGGTCTGAGTTGCTGCGAGTCAGGTCTCAGCCAGGTCGGGCTGAATTGGGAGCAAACCCGGTGTTGTCGGGGTGGCCGTTGTCGGGGTGGCCGAGGGCACTCCAAGAGCGTCCTCCTTACCATCCCCCTTCGCCCCGCCGCCACGGCTGCTCATTTTTTTATTCGTGTGAATTGGGGCAGGTCCGCATGCCTCCTCTGAATGCGTGCCTTCTACCACAGTAAGAGTCAGATGAGCAGCCAGGCTGCCTTCTCTGCCTGGTCCTGTGCACCCCCCACACAGAGGAGCCCCCAAAGCTCAGGGAGGGACATGGGAAGAGCAACATTCTCGTAGAGAAAGGGCCGCTCTGGAAACAACACACACTTAACTCCAGTCTGAGAACAGTGGTGCTTTTTGAACGTTCCGGAAGGTCTTTTCTAGGTGAGACAACATGTGAAAGTGTACGAGAGTCTTCATCGTCTGGATGTGTCCGCACACTGACTTCTAACTAGATGCTGAGGGTTCGCAAACCTGCTTCCTGACGGGCTAGACATGAGAGCATGCCCAGTGTGGGGAGCTGGTCCCATATGTTAGTTCAGAATGTTTCACCAGACACCCCTCGACTTTGCTGTGGTTGTAGGGTGTCTTTTAACAAAGTACTTAACCCTGATGTACCGGTAAATTGAGTATTTTTCATTCTCTGAAAGGACTTGGCTGTAAAGATTCACAGTGTAGGTTATTCCTGGATGGACAACTGCTCTGTCCTGTCCTTCCTGTTGCATTCGCTTGGTCTAGTATGCATATACTTGTGATTAATTCTCCTAGGTGTCAGAGGGTCTTAACTCGGGCTCTGTTGAGCACCTTATCGAGGTCTGTCGGGCTCTGCCGAGCGCCTTCTCGCAGTCTGTTGTCTGGCTTCATATGCTAAGTGTTTGCTGAACAGGGTTGACTTCAGTTTCTAAATCGCTCATCACTCAACTTCCCTCTTCTTAGTAACAAAAAAATTCTTTGTTTTAATGTCTAACACTAATGAATTCTTCAGTTTGAGCTAAAGAAAGGAAGAGTACATTAGGTTAAAAAAAAAAAAGAGCTAGAATATATATATTAGGTAGAAGAACTTTAAAAAAATGTATTTTTAATTTTGGATTAAGGAAACTAAATTTATTAAACATTTTGACATAACATAAGCATCTATACTGAAAAGAATATCTTTAATGTAGTAATTTGTTAATTTTTATTTTGAATATAGTTTATTCTAAAAAATATTTTGTAGTCTATAAATTAGCATGTATACTTTTTTTTTCCATGTTTGCTTTTAAAATCATGGGTCCCTGATGGCGCAGTGGTTAAGCATTTGTCTGCTAATCAAAAGGTCCAGTGTTCAAATTCACCAGCCACTCCTTGGAAACCCTTCGGGGCAGCTCTACCCTGTCCTGTAGGGTGGCGAGGAGTTGGAATCGACTCAGTGGCAATGGATTTGGTTTTTTGTTTTTTAAGTCATTTATTCTTTTTGCTAGGTTTAGAAGAGTGGGAAGGTTTTTTTTTTTTTTTCCGCTGAAAGCACCTTCTGATAGACGTACTTTAAAATGCTAATTTGATCAGTATCAAGCCTTCCAAGGGTTGTGTAATTACAGCTTTAGATTTTCCCAAAGGGTGTATCCTGCTATGTAAACAGTGAGTTTGTATTCTGCTTCCATATAATTTCAGCTTTCTGCACTCCTAAAAAAAAATTCTTACTTCACATTTAAAAGAATTTTAAATTTCAGAATTTAAAAATTAACAAATGTTGGTGTGCCATATGTGAGGCTTATGCAGATCCATTTATGAAAAGATCAGGCCGATTATAGGATCTCCATGCGAGATAGGCTGATACCTCACTCTCACAAACAGACAAGTGTCTGTAATTAGTGTCATGGCAGAATATCGTTTTTGATGGTTGTACAAAGTGCTTTTGCTGATGGTAGACCCAGTCACAGTGACGTTTCCTACGTAGTGATTTACAGTCAGGCTGGCATTTGAGCAGATAAACGTTCCTTTACCATGAAAATTAAACACAAAGATGTACAGGCAGACAGTGGAAGGAATGAGTTAAATATTATTCCTATCTAATGTCTGTGTTTAAATGTGACACTCACAATTCTGCTTTCAGGACTCAATTGTCGTCTCTTAGTCTTGCACGTGTGTGTTTAACATGACGGTGGGGGCAGTTTTTATTTTTGTAGTTTTATTCCTTGAGGCCACAAAGGTGGTGTCTTTGTAACACTGGACATACTTTTCTTGGGTGAGGGGAGTTGTTTATAGAAGCCTTGCAGTTTTTATCCTAATGTAGCAAAAAAAAAAAGGTACATTAATAATTGATGTCAAATTTCTTTCTGCTCCCCTGGGGAAAATTTTTCAAATGAAACCTCATTAGACTGTTGTGGGGCCAGCATGTTCACTCTGCTCCTACCTTTACCATGTGGTCGGTGGTCTGGACTACAGCCATCCACATGCACACATTTTTATGTAGCACATCTCGGGGTTCGCAGGGTCCTGGCGTGCCTTCAGTCAGCCAGAAAAACAAATTAATCAGAATACCACCCTCTCTGCTTAGAGTTCAGCTCAATGACGCTTTCATTTAATGGGGTTTGAACAGAGACTTACTACTCTTTGAATTAATGGCCACCTTTATTTGGATCTATTTTTTAAAAACAGACCTGCACCCCGCCCCTCCTGATGTCACCACAGGCCTGGGCCTCGGGGAGCATCTGCACTGTGAGCGTCCACAGGTGGCTTCCGTGAGAGGAGTTCCTCGGGGATGCAGTGGGAGCATCCTGGAAACAGCAGATGGTAAGCTCACCTGTGCTTCTCCTTTTGAAGCATTAGAGCGCAGGCTGTCTCTTCAGTTGTTGAACCCACCCTTAGTGTATTTGCTTGAGCAAACCCAAGTTGGTCATCAGTTACAATCCAGTGGTTCATATACCCTGAAGCCAGTGTGTGTGGTGATGCTGTGGGCAGAGCAGAGTTACTGCAGGGGCATCATGTGGAAAATAATCAGACATGTTTGTTTAGGAGTTGGTCAAATGGAGAACAGGAGAGTAGGTAGGAAGCACCTCCACATTTAAATTAGATGCAGAGGGAATTTCGATCCGCAATATAGTAGGAAAATGAGAAACCATGGGAAGTTTCTTTATTTGGATCCAGTGTGACTGAGCAGAGCAGGTCTTAGTCTGTAGTGCACGCTTGCATGTGCAACTTTGACAGCCTCCTGCCACTTACTCTTCATCCTCAGCAACCTGAGCATTGTGGCTTCCGTTGTGCAGGCTCCAAGATGTCAATCTGATTTTCATAGTGTCCTCGTTGATACCATTTTCTTTTGAAACAGTTTCCAGGGTATTTTATCAAAATCACGTGAAATTTTCTTTTCAGTGCACTGGATTTAAATCACAGAAAAATTCTGAGATCTCAAATCTAGGACCTCAAGGTGTAGTTCGATACCCCTGGACACACAAATTTTGCCAGTCTTTCAGATCCTTTTCCAGATGCAAAAGAAAAATACTCTTTATATGTAAAAAAAAAATTTAAGAACTTTATTAAGGTACAATTGACATAATAACTGCACATATTTAAAATGTGCAATTTTATGAGTTTTAAGATATGTGCGTACTCAAGAAACCATCACTACAATCAAGATAGTGAGTATATCCATCACTCTTCACGCGTTTCCTCGTGCTCCTCTGTCATCTCTCCCTTCTGTCCTTCCTTGCTCTGTCCATGCCCTTTCTGGCACCAGAGATTAGCTCGCATTTTCTAAAATTTTATGTAAATGGCATCATGCGGCATTTACTTTTTATTGCCTGGCTTTTGCCACTCTGCATAATTAGTGTTGTGGGTCATTCACGTTCTTGCAAATATCAGTAGTCCATTCCTTTTTATTGATGAGTAGTATCCATTATGGAGCCCTGGTGGCACAGTCGTTAAGAACTCAGGCTGCTAACTGAAAGGTCAACAGTTTGAATCTACCAGCCGCTCCTTGAGAACCCTATGGGGCAGTTCTACTCTGTCCTTTAGGGTGGCTAAGAGTCACAGTCGACGCAACGGCAATGGGTTTGGCTTGATTTTTGGAGTATCTGTTATATGGCTATACCACAAATAATTTAGGTTGTTTCCAGTTTATCTTTTTTATGAATTGTGGATTTGACTTGCTAATATATTTTGTTTTTAGGGATTTTTGTGTCTGTGTTCTTGAGGGATAATCTGTAGTTTTCTTGTAATATCTTTGATTTTGGTATCAGGGAATGCTGATCTCATCAAATGAGTTAGGAAATGGTTTGTCTTCTGTTTTCTGATAGAGGTTATGTGGGGTTGATACTATTTCTTCCTTCATTAATTGACAGAATTCATCGTGTTAGCCCTGTGGGCCTGGAGTTTTCTTTGTGGGAAGGTTTTAGTCTACCATTTCAGTTGCTTTCCTCAATACGGGATTGTTTGTTCTTTAGTCAGTTTTGTGTTTTTGAAGGAATTTGTCTGTTTCATCTTTGTTGTCCAGTTTATGGGCATAAAGTTGTTCGTAATATTCCCTTATATCCTTTTATGTATGTTCAATCTGTGGTACGGTCCCCTTTTTTATTCCTAATGTTGGTAATTAGCGTCTCCTGTTTGTATCTTCATAAGTCATGCTAGAGGTTTATTGAATTTCACTGATTTTCCAAAGAACTAGCTTTTGGTTTAATTGGTTTTCTCTGTTTGTCCTTTTTCTATTGTGTTTATTCCCACTCTTGTATTTATTATTTCCTTTTTACTACTCACTTTGCTCATCTGTTTCCAGCTTCTTGAGGTGATTCTTAGATCATTGATTTTAGACCTTTCTTGTTTTCTAATATAAGTGCTTAAAATTATAAACATCTGTCTGAGTGCTGCTTTAACTGCATCTTGCATATTTTGATGTGTTGTCTTTTCATTTTTAACATTCAGTTCCAGTTATTTTCTGAAATCCCTCATCCTTTCAGTTTTGATTCATGGTTTATTTAGAAGTGTGTTAATTTCAACATATTTGCAAATATTTCAGATATGTTTCCCTTATATGTTTAATTTAACTCCTTTTAAATGAATTAAAACTTTCTACTGGCTCAGTGCATGATCTATTTTGGTGAATGTTCCACTTGCAAATAGTAATTACTCTGTTGTTGTTGGCCGTTGGAGGCCTTCCTTATTTTCCCTGGATATCAAAACAACACACCATATTGGGCCTTAATTTTAGACCTTATACCACAAAAGCCTTTCTAAATATGAGTAAAAATCTGCATGCAGTAAAAGTAAAGATAGAAAAATTTGGTTGTAGAAACTACGAAAAAGTCTTTCGCATGGCAAATAATACTCCAAAGAAAACTAAAAGAATTGATAAACTGGGAGAAAATATTTGCAACAGATGCAGTGGGATGAAGGTCTAATGTTTCTAATACTAAAAGAACTTTTAAAAATTGAGGGACAAATACCCCCAAATTGTATAGTTAGGGGTCAGCAAAGTATGGCTTAAGGACTGGCTGCCTGTTTTTCTAAATAAAGTTTTACTGGAATACAGCCATGACAGTCCTTCATATTGTCTATGGCTGCTTTCATGTTACAATGGCAGAATTAAGTAGTTGCAACAGAGACTGTAGTGGCCACAAGCCTAAAATATTTACTACCTGGCTCTTTAAGAAAAGTTTGCTGATCCCTGGTATAGGAAAATGGGCAACAAGATATGAACAGACAATTCAGAAAAAGATATAAAAATGGCTCTTAAAAGTAAGGCCCAACTTCTCTCATAACTAGAGAAATACACCTTACTGGTGGAAATGCAAAATAGTTGAACCTCTTTGGAGGGAAGATTGGTAAAATCTACGTGTACACTTGCATGTGGATTCAGCAATGCCAATCTAGGAATTGACCCTGAACACACACCTCCAAAAATAAGAAAATACATGTGCACAGAACACAGTTACTCATTGTAGCTCTGTTTACAATTGCAAAATACTGAAAACTGCCTAAATATTCCTGCCTCATAAATTGGTTGAGTAAACCTGTTACTTCACAACGTGAACATACTATGCTGCTTTAGAAAAGACAGAGAAAAATATTTATGAACTGGAATGAGGTTGTTTTCCAGAAGATGTTAAGTGAAAAAAGCAAAAGAACTTTTACAGTATACCACCTGTTGTGTGAAGAAGGGAAAATAACAAAACATACATGAATCTGCTTACGTTTATTAGGAAACACAGGAAGTATACACCAGAAAGCAATGTGACGGTGGTTACCTACAGAAGGGTGGTATGGAGGGGGTGGAAGGAGTGCAGGAGGGAGTGACATTCCTTTGAATTTGTCTTTTTATACGGTTTTAACTTTTACAAGTCTGTTAATGTTCTATATTCAAAACCCAAGCTTACAGGATGAAAAGAAGGGGGAAGAAACCCTAAAACTAGAAGTAAACAAAAACAGAATAAATAAGTAATTTATGAACACAGCATTTGATGGTACATCCTTAAGTCTTGGGCATGGCTGAATGGAGAACAGCAAACAAATCATGAACTCTTTTTTCGTAGTGGTGTAGGTGAAGCAATTTGGGAATGAATTTAGACATATGATAGTATTGAGCAAATGAACGACAATGTTGGTGATGTTGGGATCTCTGCAAGAAGGGACATCCAGATATGAATGGGGAGGACAAGAAAGAACCCTGTGGGGAAGATGGAAATTAGAAGTATTGGTGTGGACTCATGATTTCTGAAATACACATGTGTGCCCATTTATGCATATCTTTGCGCACACGTATTTCGAAAGTGTGTAGATATGTATGTATATACAAATATATACATGTGTGTATATATGCAAATATATATGCATATACTTTGTAGCTCTTTCTACTGAAAGGAACCAGAAGCAAAAACACCCCAGTAGCAGTGAGCACACTTAGCACCCGGATCTTGGTCTTTAATACCTTTCCTCACTCAGAAGAACCAGGGTGTTGTGGAGAAATGGCTGATTCCAGGGCTGGGGTGAGGTGAGTGCGCGATGCACCTGGAGCATCTTCTTATGACAGATGTAGGGCCATGCCTGAGAAAATTGATGTGGCATGTCACCAGGATGTAGGGGCCAGCCAGCAGGGGCTTGGACTGGCTACATCCGGGACAGTTTGGTACCAAAATAGTCAGAATCATAACTATTTATAAACTACCAGAAAAATAGCAATCCATGAGTCCTTCTTGATAACATATGGATAGACGGATGGAGGGGGTGGGTCTTGCTCACAGTAGGATGCCGAGTACTGACTGGTACATGTAAATGGAGTGCTGGCTTTGGAAAGTTATTTTACAACCATCTCAGAGAAAATTGCTTTTGGCAAGAAATCGTCCAACAGCTGTTAAATCTAGGAAAATATTTTGATGAAGATCAGAGTATTTGCATGGTTGTGAAGTATCTTCCCACATATTGCTTATTAGTTGCACAGACACAAAAAATAGTAGAAGAAACAGACAGTGCTTTGACCAGGTGATAAAAATGAGTGTCACCAGTGAGGGGTAGGAGAATGTTGTGTGTCTCCAGACATTGTATTCAGGTAGTATTTCAGCCAGAAATGTTGCACCTGAGTTGATCACGAACACTTAGGTGCATTCTACTTAATAAAAAGAAAGAACCGTACTTTCCAAAATGTCATTGTCATAAAGGACAAAAGAAATTACACTAAGCAAGGCTCACAGTGGGCAAATCTGGCCTTCATTACTAACTGTGTGGTAAGTATCAGCATAACTCCAGTCCCCAAAATGTGGGGATGGATACTGTCCTCACCCTCCCACTTTTCCATCCTTGTTGGCAGCTGCCCAAGCAGCCCACTCTCTCTCTGACCCTAGTCACCTGGAGCTGGGTCAGAGCTCACAAGTTAGACACCGTTTTTTAGACCAGCTGCCCATGCAGTGTTTCTCAAACCCTAGCCTAGATCTATGTCAGAAGTCACACGTTAGAAGGACACCTCTTTCAGACTGCCAAAAAGGCAGACGGCAGCTCCTGCTGGCCCTCGCTGCCCCTGTGGGTTCATTAATTCATTAGAATGACTCACAGAATTCACAGACTATACCATACTTACGGTTACTGGTTTATTACAACCAAAAAGGATAACAAACAAAAAGATGCATTGGGTGAGGTCTGGGAGTGGTCACAGCATGGAGCTTCCATGTTCCAAAAAGGGGCATGCTACTCTTTCCTGTGCATGGTCACCAACCAGGAAGCTCATCTGAGCCTTAGGGCTCATGGCTGTTATCAGCCTCCCCACGTGGCCATGATGGATTACACATTGCCTGGTGAGGCTTGGCAAAGAATATTGAATATACCATGGACTGCCAAAAGAATGAACAACTCTGTCTTAGAAGAAGCACAACCAGAATGCTCCTTAGAAGCAAAGATGGTGAGACTGTGTCTTACATGCTTTGGACATGTTGTCAGGAGAGATCAGTCCCTAGAGAAGGACATCATCCTTGGTAAAGTACAGGGTCAGCGGAAAGGAGGAAGACCCTCGACGAGATGGATTGACACAGTGGCTGCAAGAATGGGCTCAAGCATAACAACAATCGTAAGGATGGCGCAGGACCAGGCAGTGTTTTGTTCTGTGGTATGTAGGGTCACTATGAGTCGGAACCAGCTCGATGGCTTGGTGAGGCTTAGAGAGCATTGGGCCCCCAGGTGGTCCCTCTTGGTCTGGTCAGCCCGCACTCATTAGCCTCAGGTGTAGGTATGGCTAGAAAGAACCAAAAACAAAGGCCAAATTGCTTTTTGGGTGGTAATTTCACACCCCTCAGAAATGTTCCAGATTAAAAGAAAGAAAAAGACACGACAACTAAATGTAGTACTTGATTTGAGACTGGCCCCTTTATTGGAAGAAAAAAATGCTATAAAAGGACACTTCGAGGATAACTTGGGCGGGGGGTGGTGGGTTAGCACAATGTCTCATGGCAGATAGGGTCTGTGTGGCACTCCCAGGGCTTTGCTTCCTCCCCTGCGGCAGGGCTTCCAACAGGTGCACTTGGTCCTCTTCCCATGTGCCTTCTCCCCGGCACACTTGTCACCCTGGGAAGTTTCCTTGTTTATTTCTGTGTGTGTATATTTTTGCTTGTCTTCACCTAACTGATGGTAAGCTATGTGAGGGCCAACTTGTATCTGTCTTTTCTACTGACTTGCCATCACTTAGAACAGCAGCTGCCAAACTGCTTTACACTGTTAATAATTACTGAGGACAACAAAGAGCACTTCGTTTACATGGGTTATATCTCTTGAAATTTACATTAGAAATTGAAACTAAAATCTTAAAAAATATTTATTAATTCATTTTAAAATAGCAGTAATAAATTCATTACATGTTAATATAAATAACATATACTTATGGGAAAAAAAATACCAAAATAAGAAAAATTTAGTGAGCAGAATGGCACTGTTTTATATTTTTGCAAATCTCTTTCGTGATTGGCTTCGTAGAAGCATCTCTCTCCTCTGCTTCAAGTTCAGTCTGTGGTGATGTCATATGTTACGTAGTCTCTGGAAATCTCCTCTAAGCACTGTGAGAGAAGGAGAATAAGAAAGGCGAAGGACATTTTAGTATTCTGCGGGTATAGTTTTGACTTCATGAACCCTCTGAAAGGGCCTTGGGGACCCCTGTGAGTTCCAAGAAGGCACTCAGTAGATACTTGTTAAATGAATTTATGAATTCCCATGTGAAGGCTTTATGGGCCAGTCCTTGGGTGGGTTTGTAAGTTCTGACATGTTCATGTGAAGTTCACTGGGTCTGGTCTGCATACCCTGTTTTCAGAGGGCATGGTGTGCCGCAGCCTCAGTGCTCCTCTGCTTCTCCTGTGCCAGGTGTCCCCGTGAGCAGCAGAGTGTCCTCCAAAATCCAGCAGCTTCTGAACACCCTGAAGAGGCCAAAGCGCCCTCCACTGAAGGAGTTCTTTGTGGATGATTTCGAGGAATTGCTGGAAGGTGAGAGTTCTCTGAGTTTCTCTCTGCTGTTGTGCTTGCATGAACAGGGTGGCCATCAAGCTGGCAAGGTAGGCAGATGCACATCACAATTGATTATTGCTGTTACATGATAACACAATGAAGTCACATCCTCTCTGCTTCCAGATTCCAGGGTCACCTGTGTAATGGTCAGTTGAGAATTATTTGTGACTGCTACCTTCTCTGGAGCAAGCAGAAGATCTGTTGCTCATGTTAGAGTGAGTTAGCGTTTCTCTATGCGCCTCACCCAGCGGCTCAAGACTCCTGTATGGTTTCGTCCTACTTACATTACTTAAATTTTAATTTAAGCTTTAAATCTGAAATACTTGTCTACCCATGGTTTCAGTTAATTTTCTGCATAGTTTTGAAACCTTTTCAAAATTTTGGCCTCTCCTTTGTGAACGAAATATAAGAAAAAAAGAACACAGATCTATTTTTAAAGGAAAACTACCAAGAAATGTACTGAAGTGTACATCTGTGGGAAAGGACCAGAAAGGAGGCCTGATCTAAGCATGTGGACCATCAGGCTTCCTAGAGCCAGACTGTTACAACTGAAGAGGCACCCACAGCCACCCATCCTCCTGGCTCCTTGCTCCTTGCTCCTCTCTTTTTCAGGATAGCAGCCAAATATACTCACCCAGTTGTCTCTTCAGTACCTGAGGATTTAACATGGCTTTTAGGGCATTGTTGTCAGTTGTCATGGTGTCAGCTTGAACTCATAGTGACCCCGTGTACAAGAGAGTGAAGCTCTGACGTGTCCTGCACCATTCCCACAATTGCTATGTTCGAGTCCGTTGTTGGAGCCACTGTGTCAGTTCATTTCACTGAGGATCTTCTTCTTTTTCTCTGACCCTCTGCCTTAACAACCATGATGTCCTTCTCCGGGGACTGATCCCTCCTGGTAACATGTCCAAAGTGCATGAGACTAAGTCTCGCCGTCCTCACTTCTAAAAGCATTCTGGCTGTACTTCTCCCAAGACAGATTTATTTGTTCTTCTGGTTGTCCATAGTATATTCAGTATTCTTCACCAACACCATAATTCAAAGGTATCAATTCTTCTTCAATCTTCTTTATTCGTTGTTCAGCTTTCATGTGCATATGAAGCGATTGAAAACACCATGGCTTCGGTTAGGCACACCTTAGTCCTCAAAGTGACATCTTTGCTTTTTAACACTTTAAAGAGGTCTTTTGCAGCAGACTTGCCGAATGTGATATGTCGTTTGATTTGACTGCTGCTTCTGTGGGTATCACTTCCCCTTTATAATCAGAGAATGCCTTCCACATTCAGAGTTCAGTGGTACGAATGCTTCTGAGAGCAGTCATAGCCGCTGGACATATGATAGATTTTACTTTACAGTTTTTCTTTCAACATGGGGAAGTTCAGGCATTTTGGGTGCCTGAACTGTAGTGGTGATCCTTCTCACGTTCATCCTTTATAAGTGGGTCATTAGTCCCTGCTTCTCGGGTGTTACTGAAGTTCACAGTAATGTCATTAGCCCTAAAGATGCTACAGCCCAGTCCTGAAGGTTGGAGAAGTGTAAACCCATCTCAGGGCCACCTTTGTCGTGTGAGGTATGATTGCCAGAATGGTGGGTTGGTCTTAACTTTATTTCTTTCAGGTCTTTGGTTATTGGTCTGTGACTAAGGTAATGATAAGCAAATCTAAACAAATCATTGTAAGCTTCAGAATGGTACATGGTACTGTGAAATGTTGGTTTTTAAGCTTGGATTTTGTTTGTAGTTCAGCAACCAGATCCAAATCAACCGAAGCCTGAGGGCAGTCAGATGGTCATGCTGAAAGGGGAACCGCTGGCAGTGGGGACTCCCTGGCCCCCGTCACTGCTGGCTGCCTTGCAGCAGTGGGGCACAACCCAGCCCAAAGCCCCCTGTCTGACTGCCTTGGATACAACTGGGAAGGCCATCTATACCCTCACCTATGGCAAGTATCAGTAGACATCACTGTGCTTTCTGTTTAACTGTGAGATACTACATACGTAGTACAACATAGTCATACAGCTTAATGAATGTTATAAAATGGATTCCTCACCTACGGCAAGTATCAGTAGACATCTCTGTGCTTTCTGTTTAACTGTGGGATATTACACATGTGGTACGACGTAGTCATACAGCTTAATATTGTAAAACGGATTCCTGAGAAACTACACAGTGGCCAGATAAGTAGAACATTGCCACACCCTGGGTGCCCCTTCCGGACCACTGACTCTTCCTTTCCACCAGAGGTCACCACTCACTGACATGGCGATGAACCCTGTTCTTTTCCGGTGTTCACACCTATGTATGCATTTCTGAACAGCATAGTTTAGTGTTGTCTGATATTGAACTTTGTATAAATGGAATCATAGAGTCTGTATCTCTTTGTGTTTGGCATCTTTTGGTTCCATATTATGTTTATATGTAAATGCTATTGAAGTATAACACAAGTTATAAGAATACACGCATATAACCTGCACTCAGATCAGAAACGTCACCAGATCCCCAAAACCCCTTGTGCCCCTTCCAAAACTAACATCCTCCTCCTACACACAAATGGCAACCATGTTCTGACTACTAACATTGATGGCTTTGCTTGTTTTTAAATTTTGTGTAAACAGGATTATATAAAAGTATTCTTTTGTTTCTGTGTTCTTTGCTCAGCGTTGTTTTTGAGACTCAGAAATGATGTATGAAGTTTATTCTCATTGATAGATACTATGTTTTGATAGATACTATGTTATTGTGTGAATATACCAAAACTTATTTAAGCACTGTGTGGTAGACTTTTAGGTTGTTGCCGCTTTGGGGCTATTGTGTATAGTGCGTCATGAACCTTCTCACGTGAGTCTGCTGGTGAATATATGTAGGCATTTGTGCTGGATATAAATCTTGAAGTAGAATTGTCCACCTTTAGGACATACTGCCAAACAGTTTTGCAAATTGGTTGCAACAAATTTCACTCCCAACAGTATTGTATGAAGAGTTCAGTTGCTCTACATTCTCGTCAACACTTGATATTGTCTGTCCCTTTAATTTTAGCCTTTCTGGTTGTGCAGCTTCAAATTACAGTTCTAATTTGTATTTCCCTGATGACTAATGATGTTTTTCATATCCTCATTGGTTATTTAAATATCCTGTTTTAAATTATGGTTCTAATTTGTACTTTCCGGATTACTCAGCATGCTTTTCATATGCTCGTTGGCCATTTAAATATCCTCTTTTATGAACGATCCAAATCTCTGGGCTTAGTCTTCTGTTTGGTTGTTAACATTTTCTTATTTCTTTATATGTTTCAGATACAAGCCCTTTGTCAGATACATGCTTTGCAAATACCTCCTCCACTCTTTGGATTGCCTTTTAATACTTAATAGTGGCTTTTGATGAATGGAAAGTCATAATTTAGTGTAGTCCAATTTATCTGTTTTTCCTTTTATGGTAGTGCTTTCTGTGTCCTGTTTAGGAAGACTTGCCAAACCCAAGGCCATGAATATATTCTCCTACGTTTTCTCATGAAAACTTCATTGCTTTTACTTCTCAGAGTTAGGTGTTACAGTCCATCTGGAATTTAATTTTGTGTATGATGTGAGATTGGAGTCATTTTCTTTCCTTATGAATATCCAGTTGACCCTGTATCATTTATTGAGAAGGCTGTCCTTCCCAGCCAAGGAACACTGTGGTGTTACTTTGTGTATATGAGGTGAATAGTAGATGTGTGGGTCTCTTTCTGGACTCTTTTCTATTCTGTCTTTCTATTTGTCTGTTCATATTTCCTGAACTACTGTAGGTTTATGAGTCTTGGTGTATGGTGTATAGGTCCTCCAGCTCTGTGATTTTTCCTCAGAATTGCCTTGACTGTTCTTGGCCCTTTGTATTTCCAGGTAAGCTTTAAGATAAGCTTGTCATTTTCCAAGAAGCCCTGGTGGTGCAGTGGCCAAGCGGTGGCTGCTAACCTGAAAGTCAATGGTTCAAACACACCAGCTGCTCCATGGGAGAAAGATGTGTCGGTCTGCTTCCATAAAGATTACAGCCTTGGAAACCCTATGGGGAAGTTCGAATCTGTCCTGTAGGGGCACTATGAGTTGGAATTTACTCGATGACAATGGGGTTGGTTTCCGTTTTGTCAATTTCCAGAAAAAAAATCCTACTGGTTTATTGATTGACATTGCATTGAATCTTAGTTCAGTGTGAAGAGAATTGATACCACTACAATATGGAATCTTCCAATTCATGATTGTGGAATATTTTCCCCCTTTTTTTAGGCCGCCTTCACTTTCTTTCGGTAATATTTTACACTTTTGAGTACAGAAGTCTTGAGCATCTTTCATTAGATTTATTTCCATTATGCTGTTGTTGTTAGGTGCACGCCCAGGGAAAAAATGCTGTGGAAGGCCAGCTCACCTCCCCAAGGGTTCCCCCCTCTAGTCTTAACCCCTCTAGTTCCCTTTGCTGAGTAACTCTTTGCTGCCTTACAACTGATGATTTCTGCATTTCATCTGTTTTTTAGATTGTTCTACGCTGGAGCACTGGTCTGCTTGGAAACAGAGGTCTCTTATCCTATCTATTATGTTTTTTAAGATTCATCCACGTGATTGTGTGTAGTTCTAGTTCATTCATTTCTGTTGAGGAACGAATGTACCAGAATTTACTTATCCACTGTACTGTTGTTGGATGTCGAGTTGCTTTCGGTTTTGGCTGTTAGAAACAATGCTCCTAGGAACATTCCAGTGTGTACCACATGGGCCACATAACATGCATTTCTGCAGGGTATGTATTTGCAAGTGGGAATACTATAGGCCTGGGGTTACGCAGGTCTTCCCCTTCATTAGATAATGCCATGCTGC
Organism: Loxodonta africana; assembly: GCF_030014295.1. Classification (NCBI taxonomy): domain Eukaryota; kingdom Metazoa; phylum Chordata; class Mammalia; order Proboscidea; family Elephantidae; genus Loxodonta; species Loxodonta africana. The sequence goes on from NC_087343.1 coordinate 229,104,962, forward strand.
TTTTTAACTTTCACTTCCCAGTTTCCTGCCTGCTCCCTATCATTGTCAGTTCTCAGTATCACCAGGTTTATTCATTTTAGCTTCTCTGGTGAGGATATGGTGGTATATCATGGTGGTTTTAATCTGCATTTCCCCGTTGACCAAATAGGTTGAGGTCTTTTCATATTTTTTTAATCATTTGGATTTTCTGTTTTGTTATGTGCCTGTTGAATCTTTTTGCAGATTTTTAAGTACAGGATTATTTGTAGGGATTTTTCACATGTCCTGGACACCAGTCCTTTGTCAGTGATGTGTGCTCTCACATTCCTCTCCTGCCGCGCGGCCTGGCCTTTCTTGTTCAGTGGAGTCTCAGTGAACAGAAGTTCCATCCATTTTCACCTTCTTTTCCTTTGTGGTTGGTGGCTTTTGTGTTCTCTTTCAGGACTCTTTTCCTAGGCCAAGAGCATGAAATTATCCCGTTACCTTGGGAAAGCGTTGTTGCTTTGCCTTTCACGTTTAGATCTACCACTCACCTGGAGTTCGTTTTTGTTTATGGAGTAAGGATGGGTTCCAGTTTCACAGTTGTTCGATACAGATAAGCAGCTGTCCCATTACTGTTAAAAGTCTGCCCTTTCCTCACTCCTCTGTGGTGCCACCTTTGTCACAAGTCAAACTGTCCGTACATGGGCGGATCTGTTTTGGGGTTCTCTTTACTCCATTGATATATCATTCTGTCCTTGTGCCATAACACACTCAGTTAATTACTGTAGCTTTATAATAAGTCTTAACACCCGTCAGGTGAGTCTTCTTATCTTGTTTTCTTCTTCAGGAGTGTCTTAGCTATCCTTTCCTTATGTATTTCACTGTCAGTTTTAGAATCAGCTTGTCAATGCTGCAAACATACCTGTTGAGATTTTGATTAGCATTGTTTTGAATTAATTTGAAGAGAGTTAGTATCTTTGCATTATTGAGTCTTCCAGTTCAGAAGGAGCCTGGCTGGTGTAAGCAGTTTGCAATCAGCTGGTAACCTAAATAAAGGTTGGCGGTTCAAACCTGCCCAAGCGGCTTCATGGAAGTAAGGCCTGGCAGTCCGCTTATGTAACGATTACAGCAAAAAAAAAAAAAAAACAGCCCCATGGAGCAATTAACTCTGTAACACATGGGGTCGCCATGAGTTGGGGGCTGACTTGATGGCAGCTAACAAAAACAGCCAGTCCATGACATGCTATATCCTTCCATTCATTCAAGTTTTTTTTTTTTTTTCTTGCTTTGTCTCAATAATGTTTTACACTCTTCTCTAGGGAGACCTTGCATATTTTCCATGACACTTATTCTTAGGTATTTGGGGTGTGTGTTAATTTTATTTGAAGTAGCATATCATTAGAAGTTTTTTATTTGCTGTTTATTGCTGGTATATAGAAATCAAATGATATTTGTATACTGATGTTGTATCTGGCAGCCTTGCTAAATTCAGTTATAGAAGACTTTTGGATTTCTGCATACACAGTCATGTCATCTGCAAATAATGAGTTTTATTTCCAACTGTTTTACTTTTTTGTTTGTTCTTTGCCTTGTTCTCTGGCTAAGACTTCCAGTAAAATGTTGAAGGCAGGTGTGTGACTTGGTTCTACTCTAAGAGGGAAAGCTTTCAAATCTGATCATTAATTATATTTTCTGTAGGAATATAATTTTATATTCCTGCTTTTTAAACCAGTCCTTTATCACTCATGTTAAGAAAGTTTTGGATTTTCAAAATTATAAATGATTGTTAAATTGGTTTATTTTGCTTCTATCTATTGAGATGTTTGTTTTATTTTTCCTGTTTAATTTATTAATGTGTCAAATTATGTTGATCTGTTAAACCTTTTTGCATCCATGGCATAAAACTGACTTGGTCATGATGATGCTTTTTTTTTTTTGATGCCAGATTCAGTTTGGAAATCTTCATATATTACAGTTTTTAACATCTTAATTCAACCTTTTTAAATAAGCTAAAGCAGCAGTGTTTTGAGTTGAAATTTTTTTCCCATTTATTTCGCAGTCCCACAGCTCCCGTATTTCACGGTGCCGGACTTGAGTTTAGTTATCACTCACACTGAACCTCACGGTGTCGAACCTGAGTTTAGTATCACTCGCAGTGAACCTCACGGTGTCGGACTTGAGTTTAGTATCACTCGCAGTGAACCTCACGGTGTCGGACTTGAGTTTAGTATCACTCGCAGTGAACCTCACGGTGTCGGGCTTGAGTTTAGTATCACTCGCACTGAACCTCACGGTGTCGGGCTTGAGTTTAGTATCACTCGCAGTGAACCTCACGGTGTCGGGCTTGAGTTTAGTATCACTCGCAGTGAACCTCACAGTGTCGGGCTTGAGTTTAGTATCACTCGCAGTGAACCTCACGGTGTCGGGCTTGAGTTTAGTATCACTCGCAGTGAACCTCACGGTTTCGGACTTGAGTTTAGTATCACTCGCAGTGAACCTCACGGTGTCGGGCTTGAGTTTAGTATCACTCGCAGTGAACCTCACGGTGTCGGGCTTGAGTTTAGTATCACTCGCAGTGAACCTCACGGTTTCGGACTTGAGTTTAGTATCACTCGCACTGAACCTCACGGTGTCGGGCTTGAGTTTAGTATCACTCGCAGTGAACCTCACGGTGTCGGGCTTGAGTTTAGTATCACTCGCAGTGAACCTCACGGTGTCGGGCTTGAGTTTAGTATCACTCGCAGTGAACCTCACGGTGTCGGGCTTGAGTTTAGTATCACTCGCAGTGAACCTCACGGTGTCGGGCTTGAGTTTAGTATCACTCGCAGTGAACCTCACGGTGTCGGGCTTGAGTTTAGTATCACTCGCAGTGAACCTCACGGTGTCGGGCTTGAGTTTAGTATCACTCGCAGTGAACCTCACGGTGTCGGGCTTGAGTTTAGTATCACTCGCAGTGAACCTCACGGTGTCGGGCTTGAGTTTAGTATCACTCGCAGTGAACCTCACGGTGTCGGGCTTGAGTTTAGTATCACTCGCAGTGAACCTCACGGTGTCGGGCTTGAGTTTAGTATCACTCGCAGTGAACCTCACGGTGTCGGGCTTGAGTTTAGTATCACTCGCAGTGAACCTCACGGTTTCGGACTTGAGTTTAGTATCACTCGCACTGAACCTCACGGCGTCGGACTTGAGTTTAGTATCACTCGCACTGAACCTCACGGTGTCGGACTTGAGTTTACTATCACTCGCAGTGAACCTCACGGTGTCGAACCTGAGTTTAGTATCACTCGCAGTGAACCTCACAGTGTCAGACTTGAGTTTAGTATCACTCGCAGTGAACCTCACGGTGTCGAACTTGAGTTTAGTATTACTTGCAGTGAACCGTGAACACCCGTCCTGAGGGCATGGCTGCTCACACTGCATGTGGCTGTGCCACAGGGATCGGAGATGAGTTCAGTGGTGGTTGCTCTGTTACTTCTTTCATACACGGCCGCTGTGGGTGTTGGGGTGAACGCAGGTCCTTCCTTCTACTCCATTATCACCCCTGCCTCTGTATACCTTCCCAGACACTTGGATCCTCTTTAATTCTCCTTTGTCTAGTGTCCCATCTTCATCCATAAAGCTCTCCTTTGTTAAGCACTCACCAGGGCTGGGTGCTCTGCACAGAGCTGCGTGTCATGAGGGGAAGTGTGGTGGCCAGCGGGCTAAGGGCTGGGCCTGGCGAGGTCCCATACACACCTTTCCAGCAGCTGATGGCTCTGGCAAGGTTACTTAACATCTCCCTGACTGTCTTCTCTGGAGTAGGTGGACTTGTAGGCATGAGCCACCGCATGAATTGTTACAAACAGTAAGTGAGGTATATATGCTGCTGTTTTAAATGATGTCATCGAGGGACATTTAATAACATGAAAATGCATTCACAATGCAGTGTTGATTGGAAAAAAGGGTCAAGTAGGATCCCATTTCTTGACAATTACATATACGTGTATATCTGTGTGTGTGTATGTATAAATACACAGAAATAATGCTGACTTTTTCTCCTGGGTTTTCTAAAGTTTCTGTAATGAAATTGTTACACTTTTATATTAAGAATAATAGTACAATAATTATATTTTATAAAATAATAGAATTATTTTATATTAAGAATAATAATATAGTAAGCTGTTTTTAAGAGGGAACCATGATGTTCATTACAGCATTGTGCAGAATAGTTGTCAGTTCGAACTGCCTGAATTTCCAATAGAGTAATGGTACGTTATGAGGTACTGTGACTACTACAGGAGCCCTGGTGGCACAGTGGTTAAACACTCAGCTGCTAACCAAAAGGTCATCGGTTCCAATCCACCAGCTGCTCCATGGGGAAAGATGTGGCAGTCTGCTTCCTTAAAGATTACTGCCTTGGAAACCCCATGGGGCAGTTCTACTCTGTCCTATAGGGTCACTATGAGTCAGAATAGACTTGACAGCAACGGTTTGGTTTGGGTTTTTTTGTTGGGATTGCTACATTAAAATGTTAATTATTAGTTTCCTAAATTTTACTTTGCTTAATATTTCTATTTTATTTTAGGCAAACTTTGGAGTAGAAGTTTAAAACTAGCTTATACTCTACTTAATAAACTGACTAGTAAGAATGAACCACTACTTAAGCCTGGAGACAGAGTAAGTAACTAGAATGTAACTTTATTGGAGTGAGCAAAACCAAAGGCTTTAAAAATCTGCTTTATTGAAATCAGTGTTCTATCAGTTTGTTAGACTTACTAATACAAGAGATTTTGAAGTCAGCCATAAAATAATATGAAAAATGGAAAAAGTTTGTGGTGATGTAGAATAAAATGACCATTCTTCTTAATACCCCTCATGGCCCATCCACTGATTCTTCAACTTCTATTTGACTTCATATATGTTGATCTTTATAACAAATATTAATATTAAATGAAACTGATATATATTAATAAATATTAAATTCCTAAAGCTAAAATTTTGAGTTAACTTTGACTTTACTTTGGTATTCTATGTGCTTTATTATTATCTCCTTACCTGTCCTATGCAATCAGGCAACTCCCTCTTACCCAGCTGCCAAAACAAAACTCAGAAGAGACTAGAGAGTTAATCTCTTGTCCTACTCTGCTCAGGACAGTTGGCAGTAGCCACATGGGGCTAGTGGTTACCTGGTTGGGTAGCATGGAGATAAAACATTTATATCACAGCAAGGAAGTTCTTTTGGGCAGGGCTGCTCTAGGTAAACTGAACCAGACCTGAGTACCCCAGGGTACACCACAAGGCCTGGTTTGGAAAACAGGAGAATATGCTGACAGTCCAACAAACTTAACAATAAAATCTCCTAGTGAAAATGGTCACCTGTGGTCAGATCACCCAACAATGGACCTCCCCGTTGACAAGCTGACATAGAGTTCCAAGTATCTCTTTTAGTGCCTCCCTCTTTAATATGATAAGAACATTTCAGAGGGAAGCTTCCAATGTGGAAGAAACTGACCAAAGGGAAAAGAAAAAACAAACCTGGAGGAAAGCTACATGGTGTAAGATATAGAAAACAATTTTTTTGAAAATAAGCATTAATGCCCCAGGAGATCTGAGATGAAGATATTTTTTCATAATCAAGAAAAGGATGCTAGTAGGAAAGACAAAGAGAGGAAAAGTAGGAGAGAAAAATAGTGTGAAAATTAAAGACTTGATCAAGAAGGCCCAACAACTGACTAATACAAGTTCCAGAAAGAGAAAGAACAGAGGGTGGAAATTTTTAAATGATAGTAGTAACACAAGATAGTATGCTAGACCTTGAGCACATGACTGTTCACAATGAAATGATCTGAAGTTGAATATACTTTATGTCTATAATTGATCCACACCAAAGCATGTAACCATGCAATCGCATAACCCCAGGAATACAGAAAGGAATTTCAAAGCTCCCAGGGGTAAGAAAAAAGCTGGATTTATACAAAGGATGAGCAATCACAGTGACTTCTCAGTAGTAACACTGGAAGAGTGGAGTGATGCCTTCAAAAATTCAGAGGAAGTAATGGAGGCGGAGCCAAGATGGCAGAATAGACAGACACTTCCATCAAGCCCTCTTATAACAAAGACCCGAAAAAACAAGTGAAATGAGTATATTAAGGACAAGCTAGGAGCCCTGAATGTCAAAGGCAAGGTTAGAAAGCGAACTGAGGGGCAGGGGGAGGAAGAGATGGTTCAGAAGCAGAGAGGAGTTACCAGACATGAATCGCCGGGAGCCCTCAGTCACCATTCCCGGGAGTGGCTGCAGCAGGCTGTTACTAGTGTTAGGCCACAGTTTCCTCAGGGAGAAGCAGCCAGCCACACAGCCTGCTTACACTTCCGGAACCAGAGAACAGTGGTGCTCTGGGCAAAAGCTAAGTACTTGCGTATATTTTACAGCTCCCCCAGCCCCAAGCTGACTTCAGCAGCTGTAGATTTCTCTGGGCCTGAGATAGGCCCTGTTGAGCGCCTAGAGCCATCCTTCAGGCCCTGGAGAAGGAGTAAATTTGCAATTGGGGGAAAAGATAATTTGCGAGCTCCACTAACCGGGGGAGCTCAGGACAGAAGTGGCTCCTGTCCAGGCATAAATGGTCTGTGGACTTTGAGTACCTTTCCCCTCTGCATGGACCTGTGTGGGCCTATTTCAGGAGAATCAGCCCTTGTTGGCAGACTACAGCCATTTCAACTATGCGGTGGAAAGGTGGTTGTTTGATGTTTGACACCGCTTTGTCTATTAACAGGGTCCTCACCTACCCACATCAGGGGCCTAAGGACTGGTGGCTCCACTCAGGTCACCCAGCCACCTGCAACAGAGTCCAAGGATAACTGATACCTCCCAGTCCTTACAACCAAAAACACTCTGGGTGCCCCTGGTCCATATGCAGAACCCACCCACCTATATGCTTTAAAGAACAGGGACGTGCTTTCATCAGAGACACATGGGGGACAATTCTCAGGCCCCGCCTTGTTCAGAGTGTGACCCCCTGCTGCAACCAGATTCTGGTACCTACACCAATCACCCTGCCCCTCTCAGAGTGTACAACAGAGCCAGTACTACACACTTGATGATCAGCTACCGGGACACCTGAGCTGAATTCATACAAGAAAAGTGAATGGACTTCTAGACCGATATACCTGATAACACCTCTAGCTATCTGGGGACAGGATGTCAGAGCTCCAAGGGTGAAAATAATCAAGCTAGCTCACTCAAGCAACCCATTTGGGCATATCAAAACAAACAAAGCAAGAAGCTACAGTACAGTAAGCAAACATAAAATAAATTAATACAATAACTTATAGATGGCTCGGAGACAACAGTCAGTATCAAGTCACATAAAGAAACAGACCAGGATCACCTCAACAAGCTCTCAAAGCAAGGAATCAAGGGATCTTCAAGATGAAAGTGCCTTCCTGGAATTACCAGAGGCAGAATACAAAAGATTAATATACAGAACCCTTCAAGACATCAGGAAGGAAATGAGGCAATACGCAGAACAAGCCAAGGAACACACAGATAAAGCAGTTGAAGAAATTAAATAGGTTATTCAGGAACATAATGAGAAGTTTAATAAGCTGGAAAAATCCGTAAACAGACAGCAATCAGAAATTCAGAAGATTAACAATAAAATTACAGAATTAGACAACTCAGTAGAAAGTCAGAGGAGCAGAATTGAGGAAGTGGAAGGCAGAATTGGTGACCTTGAAGATAAAGCACTTGGCACCAATATATTTGAAAAAAATCAGATAAAAGAATTTAAATAAGTGAAGAAACCTTAAGAATCACGTGGGACTCTGTCCAGAGAAATAACCTACAAGTGATTGGAGCATCAGAACAGGGAGGGATAACAGAAAATACAGAGAGAATTGTTGAAGATTTGTTGGCAGAAAACTTCCTTGATATCATGAAAGATGAGAAGATATCTATCCAAGATGCTCATCAAACTCCATGTAAGGTACATTTTAAAAGTCACCAAGACATATTATAATCAAACTGGCCAAAACCAAACATAAAGAATTTTAAGAGCAGCTAGGGATAAACAAAAAGTCACCTAGAAAGAAGAGTCAATAAGAATAAGCTCAGACTACTTGGCCAAAACCATGCAGGCAAGAAGGCAATGGGATGACTTATATAAAAAATTGAAGGAAAAAAGGTGCCAGCCAAGAATCATATATCCAGCAAAACTGTCTCTCAAATATGAAGGTGAAATTAGGACATTTCCAGATAAACAGAAGTTTAGGGAATTCATAAAAACCAAACCAAAACTACAAGAAATACTAAAGGGAGTTCTTTGGTTAGAAAATCAATAATATCAGGTATCAACCCAAGACTAGAACACTGGACAGCAATCAAGATGTCAACCCAGACAGGAAAATCACAAAAATAAATCAAGATAAAAAAAACACTCAAAACAGGGAACCAGCAATGTTATTATGTAAAAGAAGACATTAAAACAATAAAGCGGGACTAAGAAATGTAGTCTTAGATCTTTCATATGGAGAGGCAGACAAGGTGATACAAAGAAATAAAAGTTAGGTTTAAATTTAGAAAAATAGGGATAAATAATAAGGTAACCACAAGAGACAAACTATCCTATACATCAAAGTAAAATACAAGAAAAAAATAGAGACTCAGCAGAAACAAAATCAACAACAATGAATATGAGGAAAAGAATATATAAAGATAATCTACTTAGCACAGAAAATTAAGTGGGAAAAAGAAACTGTCAACAACACAGAAAGAAAGACATTAAAATGATAGCACTAAATTCATACCTATCCATAATTACGCTGAATGTAAATGGACTAAATGCACCAATAAAGAGACAGAGAGTGGCAGAATGGATTAAAAAACAAGATCTGTCTAATATGCTACCTATAAGAGACACACCTTAGACTTACAGACACAAACAAACTAAAACTCAAAGGGTAGGAAAAAATATATCAAGCAAACAACAATCAAAAAAGCAGGAATGGCAATATTAATTTCTGACAAAATAGGCTTTAGAGTTAAATCCATCAGAAAGGATAAGGAAGGACACTATATAATGATTAAAGAGGCAATATACCAGGAGGAGATAATCATAATAAATGTTTATGCACCCAGTGACAGGGCTGCAAGATACATAAAACAAACTCTATCAGCATTGAAAAGTGAGATAGGCAGCTCCACAATAATAGTGGGAGTCTTCAACATACCACTTTCGGTGAAGGACAGGACACCTAGCAAGAAGCTCAGTGAAGACACGGAAGATCTAAATGCCACAGTCAACCAACTTGACCTCATAGACATATACAGAACACTCCAACCAACAGCAGTCAAGTATACTTTCTTTTCTTGTGTACATGGAACATTCTGTAGAATAGACCACGTATTAGGCCGTAAAGCAAGCATTAGCAGAATCCAAAACATTGAATTATTACAAAGCTTCTTCTCTGAGCATAAGGCCATAAAAGTGGAAATCAATAACAGAAAAAGCAGGGAAAAGAAGTCAAACACTTGGAAACTGAACAATAATACCCTGTTTAAAAAAGACTGGATTATAGAAGACATTAAGGATGGAATAAAGAAATTCATAGAATCCAATGAGAATGAAAACACTTCCTATCAGAACCTTTGGGACACAGTGAAAGCAGTGCTCAGAGATGAATTTGTATCAATGAATGCATACATACAAAAAGAAGAAAGGGCCAAAATCAAAGAATTATCCCTACAACTTGAACAAATAGAAAGAGAGCAACAAAAGAAACCTTCAGGCACTAGAAGAAAGGAGATAATAAAAGTTAGAGCAGAACTAAACGAAATAGAAGACAGAAAAACAATTGAAAGAGTTAACAAGAGCAAAAGCTGGTTCTTTGAAAAAATTAACAAAACTGATAAACCATTGGCCAAACTGACAAGAGGAAAGCAGGAGAGGAAGCAAATAACCTGAAAAAGAAATGAGATGGACGATATTACAACAGACCCAACTGAAATTAAAAGAATCATATCAGATTACTACGAAAAATTGTACTCTAACAAATTTGAAAACCTAGAAGAAATGGATGAATTCCTAGAAACACACTACACACCTAAACTAACAGAGGTTGAACAGCCAAATAGACCCATAATGAAAGAAGAGATTGAAAAGGTAATCAAAAAACTCCCAACAACAACAAAAAAAAACCTGGCCCAGGCATCTTCACTGCAGAGTCGTACCAAATTTTCAGAGAAGAATTGACATCACTACTACTAAAGGTATTTCAGAGGGTATAAAAGGACAGAATACTCCCAAACTCATTATATGAAGCCAGCATATCCCTGATACCAAAACCAGGTAAAGACCACTGCAAAAAAAGAAAATTACAGACCTATATCCCTTAAGAACTTATGTGCAAAAACCCTCAACAAAATTCTAGCCAATAGAATTCAACAATGTATCAAAAAAATAATTCACCATGACCAAGTGGGATTCATACCAGGTATGCAGGGATGGTTCAACATTAGGAAAACAATTAATGTAATCTATCAAATATCAAATAAAACAAAAGATAAGAACCACTGGTTTTATTAATTGATGCAGAAAAGGCGTTTGACAAAGTCCAACACCCATTCATGATAAAAAGTCTCAGTGAAATAGGAATAGAAGGAAAATTCCTTAACATAATAAAGGGCATCTATACAAAGCCAACAGCCAACGTCACTCTAAATGGAGAGAGTCTGAAAACATTTCCCTTGAGATCGGGAACCAGACAAGGATGCCCTTTATCACCACTCTTATTCAACATCGTGCTGGAGGTCCTAGCCAGAGCAATTAGGCTAGACAAAGAAATAAAAGGCATCCAGATTGGCAAGAAAGAAGTAAAAGTACCCCTGTTTGCAGAGGACATGATCTTATACACAGAAAACCCTAAGGAATCCTCCAGAAAACTACTGAAACTAATGGAAGAGTTCAGCAGAGTATCAGGATACAAGATAAACATACAAAAACCGGTTGGATTCCTCTACACCAACAAAAAGAACATTGAAGAGTAAATCACCAAATCAATACCATTTACAGTAGCCCCCAAGTTAGATTTTTCTGAACTAAATTTGGAAAACTAAGAAAATTTAAAATTTCTAAATTCCATCTAATCAACAGAGTTCTAAAAGTTGAGATGACTAGAAGCATTTGTAAGTATATCTCACGTGTTTTCTTTGCACTGTTCTAGGTGGCGCTCGTGTTTCCCAACAGCGATCCTGTGATGTTCATGGTTGCGTTTTACGGGTGTCTCCTGGCAGAGCTGATCCCTGTCCCCATAGAAGTGCCATTAACCAGGAAGGTAGCAAAGTCGGTCCAGTTCACGGGATTCAGATTCCGTGAGATTTTATTCTGAAATTGACACCAGAGCTAGGTGCTATCTTCCTGATCCTTTATCCTAGGGAAGCAAGATGGGGTGGAAGGCAAGTGGCCATGACAGAGTGGATGAGTACGGTGGGGGGAGGTGGTCAGACTAGGACTCGAGGGAGAAACTAGATGCAGTTTTGTCTGACGACTCTTCTTTATGTATCTTGTTAATGAGAAGTGTGCTTAAAACAGTTGTAATAGTAACAGTTCCCAAGCTTGTTAAATGCAGTTGTCATATCATCTGTCAGAGCTTCCCAGCATAAACAGACGACATGAGTGTGTCACCACTGTGATGTGTCAGAGCTTCTCTCTCAGTGTACAAGGTTTTGAGTGTAGAAGGTAAAACTTCCCAAGTGTTCCTGTTCACTTACATGACAGCACTTTGTATCAGTGACAGAAGATTCACAGCGATGCTTGGTGACATGTTAAAAACCCTCTGCCGTCAAGTCGACCCTGACTCACAGCGACCCTACGGGACAGAGTGTTACTGCCGCACAGGGTCCCCAAGGAGCGGCTGGTGCCTAGAACTGCCGGCCTCTGGTTGGCAGCTGTGGCTCTCAACCACTGCGCCGCCAGAGCTCCTGCTGATGAGGCCGTAAGATTTTAGGCATAAATATCAGTGATCTGATTTTTGAAAAAAATTTAAATTTTAGGAGCAGATAAGTTTTTTGTCATCCCCTCAGTCTGTCCCAGTGTTGAGGTGATAATTAATGTAAGCATTAACAGCAAATATTCAAAAATTCCGAAGTAAAATCTGCAAACAAAACCTAGCCGTGTATTTCAAAGGGTGATGGACAACGAACAGATGCTTGAACACAATGATCTTAGGAAAAACCTTAGCGAGAGATTTATCAAACTTACATGAAGAAAATGATGGAACTACTGAGGGACATACATAAAGGAAGCCTTGACTAGTGATTCAAGACTGTACCACATTCCTGTGTGGAAATGGTGGTTAGGGACCAGGCCTGCGTGGATTCATCTGTGAGTTTCAAACACGATCAAAGTAGAAATTTCAGTGCTATTATTTTTGGAGCATAGGAGAATATTTCTGAATGTCATTTGCAAGAATAAACTTTGAGAATTAGCCCATTTCCCAGACCTTTATGTTTCACTGCAAAAAATAGAACAAAAAAAGATTAAATTTTTTTTAAAGTGCACTTTATTTTTATGAAAATAGAGTATATGCATATAAGAGGATTGAGTTGTTCTGGCAGTTTTGTTTAGGATGTATAAAGAGCCCTTATTTTTGTGCATAGGCCTGGAGCGGTACAGGGTTTGCTGCTCTGGCCACACTGACGTGTCTCATACCCAACTGCTTTGTTTTCTCAGGATGCCGGCAGCCAGCAGGTGGGGTTTCTGCTGGGCAGCTGTGGGGTTGTCCTGGCCCTGACCACAGATGCTTGTCAGAAAGGCCTCCCCAAAGCACAGACTGGAGAGGTGGTAACCTTCAAAGGTGGGGCTCTCAGGGCAAGGGGGGTCAGTATGGTGGGTGTGTTCTTTGTCAGACTATGCCCTTTAGGTATACTTTTATAGAACTTAAACATTATAAAGTCTGATGAGACTTTACCAAAAATGTTGAAACCCTTGTGAATGTTCAGTTTCATCAGGTGACATGTAAGCCCAGCTGCTTTTGAGTAACTACACTTGTGCTATCCAGCATGGTAGCTAATAGCCATATATAGCTATTTAAATTAAATATAAATTAAAATCAAACAGGACTAAAAATTCAGTTCTTTAGTTGTCCACCCAACATTTCAAGTGCTCAATAGCTGCCGAGTTGGGGTTCTGGGTGTGGGGAGCAGAGACCCTTTGACACTCACTTGTGCAGTGTTACCTTGTCTGTACTGTTGGCAGGTTGGCCTCCCCTCACTTGGCTGGTGGTTGACGGGAAGCATCTGGCAAAGCCCCCTAAGGACTGGCACCCGCAGGCTCAGGATGCAGGGGACGGGACTGCCTACATTGAGGTAAGAATCTCCTTAGCTAAGAAGCATGCTGCAGCATACTCCAAGTAATCAGGTTTTGTTTTTCTTAACAGTATAAGCTGAGATACATATATATGTTTCAAGCTAAGATTTCTCCTTTTTTTTTTTATTTTTATTGTGCTTTAGGTGAACGTTTACAGAGCAAATTAGTTTCTTGTTAAAAATTTATACACAAATTGTTTTTTGACATTGGTTACAATCCCCATGTTGTGTCAGCACCCTCCCCTTTTCAACCCCAGTTTCCCTGTTGCCATTCGTGCAGTTTTCCTTACCCTTCTTGCCTTCTCGTCTTTGCTCTTGGGCAGGTGTTGCCCATTTGATCTTGTGTGCTTGACTGAAGTTAAGAAGCGTGTTCCTCACTTGTGTTATTGTTTCTTTTATAGGCCTGTCTAACCTTTGGCTGAAAGGTGAACTTTGAGAGTGGTTTCAGTTCTGAGTTAGAAGGGTATCTGGGGTCATGTTCTCGTGGGTTCCTCCAGTCTCTGTCGGTCCAGTAACTCTGGTCTTTTTGTATGTGTGTGTGATTTTGAATTTTGTTCTACATTTTTCTCCCACTGACAGGGATCAGTGGTGGTAGCTGGGCACCATCTAGTTCTTCTGAGCTCAGGCTGATGGAGGCTGTGGTTCATGTGGTCTGTTAGTCCTTTGGACTTATATTTTCCCTGTGTCATTCTCCTTTGTTTTGAATGGGATGAGACCAAAAGATGTATCTTAGATGGCCTCTTGCAAGCTTTTAAGACCCCAGATGCTACTCACCAAAGTACGATGTAGAACATATTCTTTAAGAACTGTGTTATGCCAGTTGATCCAGATGTCCCCCGAGACCATGTTTCCCAGCCCTCAGCCCCAGTAATTCAGTCCTTCAGGGTGTTTGGACGTGTCTAGGAAGCTTCTATGACTTTGCCTTGGTCAAGCTGTGCTGAATTCCCCTGTATTGTGTATAGTCTTTCCCTTTAGCAAAGGTGACACTTGCCCACAATCTAGTTAGTGATTTCCCTTCCCACCTCTCCCCTCCTTCATAATCATCAAAGATTGTTTTTTTCTGTGTATAAATCTTTTCTTGGGTTTTTATAATAGTGGTCTCATACAATATTTGTTCTTTTCTGATTGACTTATTTCACTCAGCATAATGCCCTCCAGATTCATCCATGTTGTGAGATGTTTTGGAGATTTCATCATTGTTCTTTATCGCTGTGTAGTGTTCCTTTGTGTGTATGTACGATAGTTTGTTTATCCATACATCTGTTGATGGGCACTTACACTGTTCCTGTCTTTCTACTATTGTGGTGTGCGTATGTATATTTGCATGACGGCTTTTACTTCTCTAGGATATATTCCTAGGAGTGGGATTGCTGGATCATGTGGTATTTCTGTATTTCTAGCTTTTAAGGAAATACCGTATCATTTTCCGTAGTGGTTGTACCATTTTACATTCCTACCAGCAGTACATAAGAGTTCCAATCTCCCTGCATCCTCTCCAACATTTGTTATTTTCTGTTTTTTTTTTTTTTAATTCATGCCAGTAATGTACGGGTGCGATGATATCTCATTGTAGTTTTGATTTTCTTTTTTTTTTTTTAATGGCTAATGATAGCAAGCATTTCCTCATGTGTCTGTTGGCCACCTTAATGTCTTCTTTGGTGAAGTATCTGTCCATATCCTTTGTCCACTTTTCAGTTGGATTATTTGCCTTTATGTTGTTTAGGTGTTGAAGTATTTTATAGATTTTTAGAGATTAGACCCTTGTGGGATATGTTGTAGCCAGAAGTTTTTCACAGTCTGTGGGTTCTCTTTTGATGAGGTCTTTTGATGAGCATATGTGTTTAATTTTTAGGAGATCCCAGTTATCTATTTTATCTTCTAGTATTTATAGTTTGTATTCCATTTATGCCGTATATTAGGGCCCCTAGGCTTGTCCCTATTTTTTTTTCCATGATCTTTATGGTGTTAGGTTTTATACATAGGTCCTTGATTCATTTTGAGTTAGTTTTTGTGCATGGTGTGAGGTATGGGTCCTGTGTCTTTTTTTTTTTTTTAACAGATGGACATCCAGTTATGCCAGCACCATTTGTTAAACAGATTATCTTTTTCCCATTTAATGGACTTTGGCCCTTTGTCAAAGATCGGTTGACTATAAATGGATGGATTTACATCTGGGTTCTTAATTCTGTTCCATTGGTCTTTGTGTTTGTCATTGTACCACTTCCAGGCTGTGTTGACTATTGTGGCTGTATAGTAGGTTCTGAGATCAGGTAGTGTGAGACCTCTTACTTTGTTCTTCTTTGATAATACTTATCTGAGGCCTCTTTCCTTTCCATATAAAGTTGATAATTAGCTTTTCCATCTCATTAAAGACTGCTGTTGGTGTTTGTATCAGGATTGCATTTTATCTGAAGATTGCTCCACATAGGATTGACATTTTCACAATGTTGAGTCTTCCTATCCATGAGCATGGCATGTTTTTCCATTTACGTAGGCCTTTTTCGGTTTCTTGGTTAATGTTCTGTAGTTTTCTTTGTATAGGCCTTTTACATCTCTGGTTCGATTTATTCCTAAGTGTTTTATCTTTTTAGGAGTCCTGGTGGCACAGTGATTAAGAGCTATGGCTGCTTACCAAAAGATCGGCAGTTTGAATCCACCAGCTGCTCCTTGGAAACTCTATGGGGCAGTTCTACTCTGTCCTGTTAGGGTCTGTATGAGTTGGAATCAACTCGACTGCAATCGGTTATTATAAATAGTACTGTTTTCCTAATTTCCTTTTCGAAATTCTCTTTGTTGGTATATAGGAATCCAACTGATTTCCGTATATCTATCTTGTGTCCTGCTACTCTGCTGAATCTGTTAGTTCCAGTAGTTTTCTTGTGGAATCTTTGAGATTCTCTACATACAGTGTCATGTCATCTGCGAATAAGAATAGTTTTACTTCTTCTTTATAAATTTGGATGCCTTTTATTTCTTTTTTCCTGCCTTTGTGCTTTAGCTAGGACTTCCAGCACAGTGTTGCATAGGAGCAATGATAAAGGACATCCTTTTGTTGTTCCTGATCTCAGGGGAAATGTTTTCAGCTTCTCTCCATTGAGAATGATGTTGGCTATTGGTTTGTATTTAAAAAAACCAAACCCATTGCCATCCAGTCAGTTCCGAATTCGTTTTGTGTAGATGCCCTTTATTCTGTTGAGGTATTTCCTTTCTTCCTATCTTATTGAAAGTCTTTATCAGGAATGGATGTTTGACTTTATCGAACGCCTTTTCTGTGTCGATTTAGATGATCATGTGATTCGTTTCTTTTGTTCCTTTTGTATGGTGGATTACGTTGAGTGTTTTTCAAACGTTGAAGCATCGTTGCATACCTGGTGTAAATCCCAGTTGGTCGGGGTGTATTATTTCTTTCATATATGATGCTGAATTATATTAGCTAGAATCTTGAGAATTTTTGCATTTATATACATGAGAGATCTCCTTATGTTTTATCTTCACTCCAGAAATATAAAATGTCATTCAGTACCCTACTGAGTCTTTTTAGGTTCCACTCTCAGGTAATTAATCCCTAACTAGCTCCCCTGGGGTTTCCAGTATTCTCAGAGGAGGAATTCTCTGAGAAACTTTTCTCGGAGGAGGGGTTCACTGAGGAAGCATTCTTCCATAAGGAAGCGTTCTTCCGTGAGGAAGTATCTCGTGAGGAGGGATTCTAGTGAAGGTGTTCTGGGAGAAGGTATTCATTGAGGAAGTATTCTATGCATAGGCACCTGGTCCAGGATAAGCCACAGAGGACTCTGGAAACATTACATAACAGGTTCTTTCTTGATTTTTTTTTTTCTCTTTTTAGTATAAAACTAGCAAAGAAGGCAGTACGGTGGGGATCACAGTGTCTCACGCATCCCTGTTAGCACACTGCCGTGCTTTGACCCAGGCATGCGGGTACTCTGAAGGTAAGGGCCTGCTTGGTGACAGGGCTTCTCCAGCTGAACTTCATGAGGTACCTCACCGAGAACTATTGTGCCATGAGTCAGACTGTATCACTGGGTTGCACTTTTGCCCTTTACCCCAGCTGTACCCAGCAATGAGAAGCTCTGGTGTTTCTGGGTCTTGGGTCATGTTGTATTAATGTCATTGTAGGTATCCCTTTCTTATGTGTGGTGCACCTCATTGTTGCTGTGGCCTTTGCTTAGGACCTACACTTGCTTTATAGCCCCAGGCTCTGCCCTTAGAGGAGCCTCACACCTCTCTTTCCCCGGGGGAGGCCCAGAGCCGAGTCCCTGTAGAGGACGTGGCTGGGGGCTCTAACCAGGTGGGGTGCAGGGAACCCTTGGGACCTGCAGACGCTCCAGCTCTCTAAAATGCACTCAGTTACACTTCTGGATGAGAAAATGCAAACAAGAGAAAGAGCAAAATTCTGAAGATAAGTGGCGCGCTACTGGATCTTACGGAAGGAAATTAGCATCTGCGGCTTGAAAGATGTAGGACGGGGCCTCTGGGGCATGAGAAATCGGGATGTGGAGTGGAGAGCAGGAATTAAAGAGTAAAAACGTCCGTGACGATTCCACAGCCCTACCTCTTCATTCTAAAAAGAATATTTACCCAAAACATTTGATTAAAATGTGTGATGATGCCTCTGCAGTTTCTTAGGTATAAGATGTTCTTTAAGTTCTCAGATGAGTGAGCAGCATAGTTACTCTATTTCAGTACAAAGCTGTGTGACATGCTTTTATGGTTTTTCAGCAACCTGTATAGATAACCAAAGATATTAGCTGGTGCCTGGTGTTTGGGAATACTGTGTATGTTTTTAAAGCGTGTCCCCACCGACGATGTGCGCCTGGTGTTTGGGAACACTGTGTATGTTTTTAAAGCGTGTCCCCACCGACGATGTGCGCCTGGTATTTGGGAACACTGTGTGTGTTTTTAAAGCGTGTCCCCACCGACGATGTGCGCCTGGTATTTGGGAACACTGTGTGTGTTTTTAAAGCGTGTCCCCACCGACGATGTGCGCCTGGTATTTGGGAACACTGTGTATGTTTTTAAAGCGTGTCCCCACCGACGATGTGCGCCTGGTATTTGGGAACACTGTGTGTGTTTTTAAAGCGTGTCCCCACCGACGATGTGCGCCTGGTATTTGGGAACACTGTGTATGTTTTTAAAGCGTGTCCCCACCGACGATGTGCTCGTCTCAGAATGCTTCTGCAGAACATCGTCCAGCAGTTTAACCATCTTTGTCCACTTCCAGCTGAAACGCTAACAAATGTGCTGGATTTTAAAAGGGATGCTGGCCTGTGGCACGGAGTGTTAACGGTGAGTGTTGCGTGTTGAATGGTCTAAGTGTCAGAAGAAGGGATTCTCATGTTTTCATACCAGTATATGGTGCTAACCCTATTGTTGGATGACATAATTAATCTTTATACTGATTGACTTGAATGATAAAAAACTAAAATGATACACTTGAAATATTACTGTTAGAAACTCGTCTGCTTAGTTCATGTCCACCTTTTCTGACATAGCTTAGTGTTGTGCTGTTCTGTAATCAGGTGAGTGAGGGCCCAGTGTAACCCTGAATGGCCTCCCTTCTCCTCCAGAGCGTCATGAACAGGATGCACGTGATCAGTGTCCCTTACGCCCTGATGAAAGTCAACCCACTCTCCTGGATTCAGAAAGTGTGTACGTATAAAGGTAACAGGAATGTGTCACGGCCACTCCATCCATCCTTTCAGTAAAGAAGTCTCTTTGAATTAAACTTAGTGATTAAGGAAAAATAAAACCAGCCATCAACCCCAGAGATGTGGCTGAGGAAGCCTGGGTGGCTGGCGTTAGTCCGGGCTGCCCGTGCAGGCCGTTGTGGTCCTGCCCCTCGAACCCTGTCCTGCAGGCTGCTGTGGGCCCTGACTGCTTATACTAGGGAAGTGGCCAGCGACTGTGCTATGTGCCGTGTTCCAGACACCTGATGTATTCTCTGTCAGGATTTCCTGTACAGTCACATCAGTACTCTCTGTCTTAGTATATGAAATAGCTTTAATTTGAAGTTAGTGCTTTTCAGGCCACTGGTAGCAGAGTTGCTTATTCAAATGAAAGTGGCTTTCAGAAGCCATCTATACCTCGACTATACCCTGGAGGAGCCCAGCCTGCCATCCTCCACGGGGCCATCGCATGCCTTCGCAGACACGAGCAGGAGCTCCTTGCACAGCAGCACAGTCACAGACTCCCTCTGTCCATGGCCTGGGCACAGTGGGACATGTCTCCACCCTGGGGCTGACCAGACCTTGCCCTCTGTGTTGGCTAGTCCTGGACCTCCCAGCTTGTCTGTTCTCCCTGTGCTGATCAGAATTACCGAGGCCCGGTGTGGGGCATGTGCTCTGTGGGTGCATTTTCAAATTTGGCCTCTGGTCTTCAGAGCAACCGCCCGTTGGTCCCACTTTATGGAGGAAAGCTGAAGTCGGGAATGGGATGGGGTGAGGCCCAAGCCAGTTATTCAAATCCACCATCCTCCCACCACGACCTGCCTCCCCCATCTCTTCCTCCCCCTGGCCTCCCAGGCTTCCAGCTACATACAGATGACACTGCAGGGGTGTGCCCCTGAGTAGCATGAAGGCCCCTTAACACAGGCCTAGTAACTGCAGGACTGGGGCTGCATGTCACAAGATGTGAAAAGAACAAAGTAAAGCTCTGAGAAAATTACAGTTGAAAATGGGTTTGAGTTTATGTTATCTGAGTTAAGCCCCAAGGCTGATTTTTAAGCGAGGTGCATTTGGGGTAGTTTAGACTGCGTGCTAGGCAGCTGGAGAGAGTGCATGTGTGTGGAAGATGAGTCTGCTCCCTCTCTTGTCCATGGGACCTCAGTGCCGTGTGTGTCCATGATGCTCAGGGATGTCCATGTGTCTCACACACACACATGCACACACGCACATGCACATGCACACACCTGTCTCCACAGCCCGAGCAGCCCTGGTGAAGTCCCGCGACATGCACTGGTCTCTCCTAGCACAACGAGGTCAAAGGGACATCAGCCTTAGCTCTCTGCGGATGCTGATCGTGGCAGATGGTGCCAACCCATGTGAGTATATGGCCCTGACCGGGGCCCTCTGTCTCCTCATGATTGCTGACTCTCCAGAAGGACCAAGCTGGTGCCAATAGACTGTCCAGAGCAACAAAATTAGGAGTGCTACCCGGCAGTGTCATGTAGAATATGACATTTTTTCTGTGGTGGTCTGGCAGGGGCCTGTTGTTGAAAACTCCTCAGGCGTGTTTTTTAGGTCCCCTAATCCAAAAGCAACCTACAACATTGATGAAAGGCATGTGCCTAATGGAAAAGTCGTTGTTCTGAAGAAATTACTAGAATATAGTTATGGAAATGGAGAGTCTCTTCTTTGCCTTGTGAGCTTCACCCCAAGCCCCCTGCCCACCATTGGCCCTGCTTCCAGGCCTGACTCCCCGCCTCTGGGCCTCCATGTAGGTAGTTCTCTCTGATGGGTTCTTGGTCCTGCTACAAGTCCCTTGTTCCCCAGAGTAGGGCCATCCCTCCTTCCTGCTCCCAGGCACTTGGAATGTGTGTGGAGTCATGGTCTGAGTGGGTGACCATGTGATCAGTGGCTGCAAGCGTGGCCTCACAAGCCAGGCTTGGGTCTTGAAGGAGCCATCCCCTCTGTCTGGGGCCTTGTCTGGGGGTGCCAGCAATGTTGGCTGAGGGGGCTCCTTGGGCAGCAGTGGCCCTTCCCCAACACAGCACAATGCTAACACCCCAACTAGGCCTCTTCATTTATTTGTTCCCTGCCTGATGTGGAGGAGGAAAGGGGTTTGTAGACCCTGATGGAGCCGTGCAGCCCCACACAGGTGTCCAGTGCTACCCCCTCAGGGCTGAGTAAGTGCATCTAACATGCATGGAGTAGACTGGCTGGCACTGAGGCCTGACCCCTGGTCATGACTTGGGGGCCTTCATGGGGGTGCATTCTGGAAGAAGTGGGGCACCTGGGGGATGCACTTGAAAATGACAGGCACACATAGGTGCCCCATGGCACAGGGATGTGTGGGCTTGGGACGTGTGCCAGGTCCACGGCCAGCCACATGGTTCCAAGGCCCTTCCAGGGCTCTGTCAGTGTCAGGCAGAGAGTGCTCACCCCCGGAGGGGGGGTTGTGCCCGAACCCCTGTTATCAGAAGCACTCGTCTCCAGGGGGTGTGCCCAACCCAGCTCCCAGGCATCACCTCTCTCCTGCTCTCCACAACGCACTCATGGTGGTTTGGTCGGGTCCGTGCTTCGTGGAGAGCCAGGCTCAGCCACGTGCGAGATCCTTAGCAGAGATGGGCCGTGACAGGAAATGCCCATCTACTATTGTGTCACCTGAAAGTGTGCCATGTGTTTGCTCACTGTGAGCCTGCCTCGCAGCACCTGCTGCCCTGTGTAGTCACCGTGACATGCGTCAGCGTGGGGTCCAAATGCAGGGCAGCATGCAGCTCGGGCACGGTAACCGCTGCCGCTTGCTACCTCCCCATGACCTGTCCCTCTGCACGTCTCTCGCAGGGTCCATCTCTTCCTGTGACGCCTTCCTCAATGTCTTCCAGTCCAGAGGCCTGAGGCCGGAGGTCATCTGCCCCTGTGCCAGCTCCTCCGAGGCGCTCACGGTGGCTGTGCGAAGGTAGCTCCCTTCCCACCTGGAGGCCTGTCCATACACACACACCGAGCAAGTGTCAGATGTTCATTTGCTGATCAAACAATAGATGCCACGGAGCAGTGTGTTTGCTACCTGTTTGTTTGTTCTTAGATTCTCACATAGCACGTGCTCTAGGCGGCACTGTCTGGGCACCCAGCAGACGTCACTCTGTCCCCACAAAAGCCTTAGGGAAGTTCTTCCTTCCACGGGCCTCTAGCTGGGACCCCTGCCCAGTCCACCACAGTATCCTGCTTCACACCAAGAATTCAAGGAGGAAAGGGGGTGGTGCTTTGTTTGGACATGATGTCAGCATTTCCGGAGGTCGGTTTGCACAGTGAAGGGATGATCCTGTCTCGTCCTGTGGTGGTGGCACCCTTCCTTCGCCACCTGCCTGGGTGTGTGAGAGGGTTGGGTAGCAGTAGCTGGTGTTCTTGCTTAGTCATCTGTTGTTCCTCACGTCAGGGAGGCCCTGTCCCCTCCATCCTTAGCCACATAACCAATGTGACCTGGGAAACTGCTCCTGGCTCCAAGGTGGGTGACTGGGTGCCCATCAGCCGTGAGCACAATGTATACACAGCATGTTGGCTTCTTGGGGAGCCCCTGCGTGGTGCTCGGCACCCCACCTGTGCCCTGAGGAAGACTCTACGCTTGCGTGGCTGCCTCCTTCATGCTTCTCATTGTGTGCGGAGTCCACCTGAGCCCTGTTGTCACACCTCGGTGCCTCTGCCACCCACACCAATCCTCAGACCTCATCCATATGGGGACTTTTACACCTAATTGTTCTCACCTGCCCTAAAGTGCTCTCCTGCAGCCCCGCCTTCCACCAGCCCTCCTGCACCTGTGGACCTGGACCAGTGTGCTCATGGTTGAGTGTGTTTTCTGTCTCAATTCTCCGTCCACAACTCAGTCACTAGAAATCAGTCTTAGTTGTAGTTTTGCATCATATTCATACATGTAAGTAGTATGTGCTCACACATATGCAGATACTCAGTAATCTTAAATTTTTAGTCATAATTTAGCATTAAAATAACACCTTTTTTCTTCACAACTGCAGGTTATTCTTCATCCTTTTGACCTCTGGGGGTTTGCTTTGTGTGGCAGTGTAATTTTTCTCTTAGCGGAGGAGGAAATAAGGGCCTTTGCTTCTCAGTGTCCCAGCTACCATGGCTGCATGAGAAAGCACTCTCAGACCTGGTGGTGAAGCTGCAGCACCACTGGGTTGTGCTCATGGCCCTCCGTGGGTCAGGAGTTGGGAGAACCACATGGGGCAGTCTAGCTTGCAAGGAGATGGTGTTTGAACCAGAATCGTGGGGCTGAGACAGCTGGGACTGCCTAACACTGCTCTGTCTGCGTGATCCCGGGCCTTTCCAACTTCCCGGCTCCTCACAGCAGGTGATCTCAGCACAGCTGCACCACTCACCCGCCGCTCAGCTCCAGGCGGTGTCCCAGGACAGCCAGGGGAAGTGGATGGCTTTCGTGACCTGGTCTTGGAGGTCACACAGCGCCACTTCCACTGTGATCACAAGCCCTCCCCAGTCGGGGAGGGGACGCACACTCCCCTCTGGTGGGAGGTGTCGGAGCTGCACGCTGTCTGTCATGCTAGATCTCTGCGTGACGTGTGGCTGAGGGTACAAGCCTGGGGTGCAGGGACTTTAGTACAATCACCGCAGGCAAGGTGGGCACCCTCCTACTTTTGGCAGGGTTTCTCCTTGCCCTTGTAGTGAATCTGGCAGCGATTCTGTTTTCCAGGCCGCCTGACCTGGGGGGACCGCCTCCAAGAAAAGCCATCTTGTCAATGAGCGGCCTCAGCTACGGTGTGATCCGAGTCGACACCGAGGAGAAGCTGGCGGTGCTGACCGTGCAGGATGTCGGCCAGGTGATGCCAGGAGGTAAGGGTGCCTCCCAGGGCGCTGGTCCTGCACAGGTCTCACACGGACTGGGAGCTGAGACACTCCACGTGGGCACAGTGGTGCTCTGGAGCTCGAGGTGGAAGATTCTAAGCATTCTTCTTAACACAAGTGAGAAACAGATTAGATAAATTGTACATCATATACATCATAAAGTCTCTTCTTATGGGGACGAATTGCATCCAAAATGTTGTTTTCACAACTGCAAACATAGAGGAAGTCGGTCTTGGTGAATGATAGATTTACGTGTGTTCTTCCTTTAGCTAATGTGTGTGTGGTGAAGGTTGAAGGCACCCCTTATCTCTGTAAAACGGATGAAGTTGGAGAAATCTGTGTCAGCTCCAGTGCCACGGGCACAGCGTACTATGGGCTGCTTGGGATCACAAAGAGCGTGTTTGAGGTCTGTACTTTCTCTGACTTTGTGTTAAATCAAGCCCCGGGTACTCATGGGCCACCTGAAGCCCACGGTGCATGCACAAGGCTCTGCCCTCAGCCTGACGCCCCCTCCTCATTCTGTGCAGACTGTCCCACTCACGGCAGGAGGTTCTCCCGTCTCCGACAGGCCATTCACCAGGACTGGGCTACTGGGCTTCATTGGGCCGGTAAGTGTGTCTCCTGACACCAGGACCATCAGGTGGGGAGGTGGACCTTCTTATGAGAGCAGACGGGTGTGGGCCATGGCTGGTCATGGGGCCTCTGTCAGCTCCCTCTGGCCTCCCCTGCCCATTGCTTAGTCATTGAGGGATCATGCCAGTACCTCTGTGGGACTAGCCTGTAGAGCCGTGCACGGTCATGGGTGGATGCACTTGGTACAGAAGCCCCAGGCTTGATGGAGGATCGGGGCTGTGCCCCAGAAGAAGGGCTTCAACTCTTATTGAGCTTATAATGGTTGTTTTTCCCATTGGGTGACAGGGACATGGGTATTTACTCTATCATCCTTTACTATTTGGGTGTCTGAAATATCTCCAAGTACCTCTGTCTGTAGTACCTTAGCCCAGAGGGGTGCTCATCTAGGGCGATTTTGCCCCCAGGGGACACTGGGCCGCATCTGGAGACATTTTTGATTGTCATAATGAGGGTGGTGGTATTCCTGGCATTAGTAGGTATCTGGGCACCAGGGTGCTGCTCAACATCCTACAATGCACAGGACAGCTCCCTGGAGATCTGTTGGCCCGGAGCTGCACTGAGCCAAGCGTTGGGACCTGCCCTTGCCCAGCAGTATCTGAAGTCCTTCATGGGTTCACCCAGACCTTTGCCCCAACCCGCCCACATCCCCTCCTCTGAGCTTGTCCTTGTGTTGGGTCCCTGCAGCCCCTACACCGCCTGCGAGTCCCACCCAGGCTGTAGGCATCCTTCACCCTACAGTGCCAGTGCACTGCTTGTCTGTGCTGCTCTGACTGGCGTCCCTGTCCCCAGGACAACCTGGTCTTCATCGTGGGCAAGCTGGATGGGCTGATGGCAGTCGGCGTGCGCAGACACAGTGCCGATGATGTGGTGGCTACCGCGCTGGCTGTGGAGCCCATGAAGTTTGTCTACAGAGGCAGGTGATGCCGGCGGGCCCCGCGTGTGTGCCTCGGTCGCCCTCAAGGTTTGGGGAGCCTGTCTGCAGTAGAGAGGCCAGTGAATTAGAATACGTAAAACCTGGGTATTTTTGTACATCAGAAAATCTCATGAAGAGAGAAAGGGAAAAGAAAAAGCAAAGTATTTGTAGAAAGGCTGCCAGAGTTAATATCTTCACCTTCCAGAGTTCATTCAGTTCCTTAAGAGAATCAGATCTAAACATGTAAGTGGGCAAAGGAGCAGGGAGACAGGTCAGCCTCTAGGGAAGACAGGCCTAGGAGCAGACAACAGTTCAAATGCAAATAGTAAAGTACCGCATCGTCCACAAAGTCACCAAAGTTAACTCTGGTTGCAACAGGTTTAGTGGGACACACAGAGCCCTGCATTGCTCCTGGGGTAAAACTCAGTTCAACTTTCCAAGAATACTGAGCTAACACCTTGAACAGTTTATTTCTGTTGAGCAGATCCAAGACACTTCGTTGGGCCAAGGGTGAGGTGGCTAAAACCCACCCAGCCCTGTCCAGCTGTGGGCACTGTGTCTTGGAGTAAGTGGCCCCTTCTGCTGGTTGTCCAGTTGGGGAGGGGAGAGAGGTACCCTTTGTTACTCAGCTGAGGTGCCAGCCAGTCAGGCAGGCCCTGTCTTTGAAAATATCTTAAAGGAACCAAGAGGGCAAGTTAGCGTGGGCTTCTGGCCCTTCCCCACAGTCAGTTCTGAAGAGACCACGGAGGATGACAGGGACTGTGCCCAGGAGAACCCTGGGGCGTGCCGTGCAGCTGCGTGCCTAGGGGAGGGTCCGTAGCTGGGTATGGGCTTCATGGCTTCAGGTGCCATGCTTGCATTCCCCCAGCCTTTGCCTTAGCACATCATCGCCTGATCCTCACAGTCAAAACCGGGGGCATGGTCAGTGTCGGTGTCCCTGAGGATAGAGTCAGCACAGCCACACTACTTCTGTGGGGGTGAGGGGGCCACCTGCCTGTGAGCTCATACACCTGATGGTGCCAGAGGTGAAAGCCCACCCTGGACGCTTGCTGGGTGCTGGTGTGCCCCTGGCAAGGCACCCTGCCCATCCCCACCAAGGAAGGGGAATGTAGTACCTTTGAAATAAAACCACAAACCACACTGACTCTGTGTGCCATGGAGGAAGAGCAACCAACAGTTAAAGTACACAAAGTTTAGAGATATTCACCAAAACAAACCAAACCCGTTGCCGTGAAGTCGATTGCAACTCATAGCGACCCTGTAGGACAGAGTAGAACTGCCCCATAGGGTTTCCAAGAAGCAACACGTGGATTCAAACAGCCAACCTCTTGGTTGGCAGCAGGGCTCTTAACCACTGCACCACCAGGGCTCTAGCAGTGTGAAATAAGGACAAGAAATCACAACAGAACAGTTGTCTAGACAGGGAACACAGGAGATGGGACAAATAGTAGGGTAGTTGGGGAAAGTGAGTTAATAGTCCAATTAAGGAATGACTTCAGAAGTAATGAAATAGAAAACTGAAAGATTAAAGACATGAGGAGAGAACAGCCGGGCTGGCACCATGAGCATGGTCCAGGGGTGTTCTCTAGAACTGAGAGCAGGTCTGCAGGGGCCCAACTGTGGGTGACATCTAGTGCTGTTTTCAAAGCAGGGCTTCAAACCAGTTCAAACCAGTTCTGTCATGGCCATCAAAGTGAAACAGGAACAAAAAAAAAAAGCCCGTTGCCATCGAGTTGATTCCAACTCATAGCAACCCTGTAGGACAGAGTAGAACTGCCCCATAGAGTTTCCAAGGAGCGCCTGGTAAATTCAAACTGCTGACCTTATGGTTAGCAGCTGTAGCACTTAACTTCTCTGTTACTAGGGTTTCTGAAACAGGAACAGACCCTAAGTTTTACAATTTGGGTGATTCAGCACAATACTCAGAACAGGAAAAATTAGGGCTCGAAACTCTGCAGTGGGAGACTTGGAAGGAGGTGTAGTGAGCCCTGTCAGGAGCCTGATGTATGAGACTGGATTATTGGCAGGACTAGGGAGCGACACACATTCAAAGCAAGCCGTCGGCCGCCATCTTTGGGCAGTGCGCTGCCATCTTTGAGTGGGGCAGCACTGTTTCCTACTCTGCTCAAAATCTGAGGGCAAGAGATTTGGTTGCTTGGCAACACATAAACTGCACTTGTTTTCTAAGAGGGAAATTACGTTTCTAGCAGGGCTTCAACCCATAATTTTTCCCATTCTGGTACCCATTCCGGCTCACCCAAATTTAAGAAATTCAGGTCTGTTGTGGTGATACTTCCTCGGCCGCGACTGAACCAGGAAGAACCAGTTCAAAGGCCTGTCTCGGGGAGGGCAGTGACGCAGAAGCAGGGCATATGCTTCTAGTGCCTCTGCAGTGGAGGCGGACGCGGGTGATGCCAGTGGGAGTGTGTTCACACTTACATAGGGAACTTTGGGCCTGGATGCCCATCAAAATTATCACTAAAATGTGCAGCTGAAGTAAAAAAAAGTCTTGGACATACAAGTTTTGGGAGTTTTGTCACAAAAGGGCACATATTGAAAACACTTTTAGGTGAGAAACAAATTAAGGAGTGCTGCAAGATGTGTGAAAATAAGGAAATTAAATACTTAGTAAGGTTTGTCATAAAAAAGTCTGTATATATATTTTTTTTATATGTGCATGCCAGCCAAAGAAAAGAACTCTGACCCAGACTTAGTAGACAACCAATGCAGCCCCAGTGTGTTGGTCTACTCAGACCCTAAGTTACATTTTCATTTTAAATTAGTCTAATGGATAACAGCTTTATGGGCCTGTTATTTAGATAACAGATAATGAAACGCTAACTTGTGCAGCATTGTATGAAACGGTAGACAACACTAACATGGTGGTTTGTGGCAGAGCCTAGGTCTTGTAAGGGAAGAGAGAGAGATCAACTTCTGACAGAAGAAAGAGGCAACACAGAAAGGTGGGGCAAGATGGTGGAAATAGTATTCCAAATAGGTCATTAGTCACAATATAATGAATATATTACTAGTCCGTTAGTTAAAGACAGATATTTAACTAGATTAAAAATATAATAGAAGCTCCAGACAAAGATTTGTGTACAAAGAAGCATATCACATGTATGAACATTAGAATCAAGGGTAATTTTATTTTTAAAATGTGTGCCTAGTTGTCTGCCGGGAACTCCTCTCTGTTTTTGTGACTTGGAACTTACGTCAGCCGTGGTAGAGACTGACACTGACATGGCTTTCCACATACACTGCCTGCATCATTCTGTCTCTGGGGAAGACAGACCTCTGCATCTCATTCATCTCCTGCCACACAGTCACGCTTATGTCCTCCCCTGCAGGATAGCCGTGTTCTCCGTGACCGTGCTGCACGACGACCGCATCGTCCTGGTGGCAGAGCAGCGGCCTGACGCCTCAGAGGAGGACAGCTTCCAGTGGATGAGCCGCGTGCTGCAGGTGGGCGGGAGGGCCCTCGCTCCTCACCTCTGCCTCCTCCTGCCTCACTCCTCGCCTGTCCGCACCCCTCCTGCCTCGCTCCTCACCTTTCCGCCTCCTCCTGCCTCACTCCTCACTTCTGCCCTCCTGCCTCACTCCTCGCCTGTCCACACTCCTCCTACCTCGCTCCTCACCTACCCGCCTCCTCCTGCCTCGCCCCTCACCTCTGCCCTCCTCCTGCCTCGCCCCTCACGTCTCTGGCTCCTCCTGCCCTTGCTCCCTGTCAGTGGCCTTTGTTGGCCTTCTGGGCCATGTGGGATTCAAACGAATCCCTCTCAGAGGTTTGTTTTCAAAGCCCATTCCATTGCTTCAAGTACAGAGAGCTGTGTGTTCTGCCCTCCTCCCCTTCACCTGGCCCTCTCTCCAGCTTGGCCTTTGGAAAATATCTTCCCTTTTGTAATCGTACATAGCAAGCCAAATCGTTGCTCCATGTTTGATTGCTGGGTTTACTAGCTGAGAGCTTTTAACTTGTTAGTATTAAGGATCCCGTGGAGTCCCTGGGTGGCGTGGACAGTTAAGTGTTCAACTACTGGCTGAAAGGTTGGCAGTTGGAACCCACCCAGAGGCCCCTCGAAAGACAGGCCTGATGGTCTGCCTGCTTCTGAAGGGTTACAGCTTCGGAGAGCCTGTAGAACAGTTCTGCACACTTGGGATCACCATGAGTAGGCATAAACTCGACAGCACCTGGCAACAACAACAAAGATCCCAACTCCATCCTACTTTGCCTGCATACAGTTGGCACCAAATACATGTGTACTCTGTAAGGACTATGTGAACAGCATTTCATACAATGCTGCACAAGTTAGTGCGTCATTATCTGTTATCTAAATAACAGGCCCATAAAGCTGTTATCCATTAGAATGATTTAAAATGAAAATGTAACTTAGGGTCTGAGTAGACCAACACACTGGGGCTGCATTGGTGGAAAATGAGAACTTGTATACCTCTGTACCAGTTATTTATCCAGCATTTCATGATGAAAAGTTTCACATGTAGAGCCAAGTTGAAAGAACAATACAGCAAATTCCTAGACACCAAATCCTGGGTTCTGCAGCCCTAGGCTGACACTGTTGTGTGTGGTGATCACACACCCCTCCATCCTGCATCCTCCGGCAGCCTGTGTTTTGACGAGTTGCAGAATAACCGTCATCTACACCTTGGTGTTCGTGTCTTTAACCAAGTATTGAACTAGTGTTCAGCAGATTTTTTCTTGAGGGGTGATGGGGGCGGTGGAACATCCTCGCAGTGAAGTGCACCATTTAGTAAGTTATTTCAAATCAATATTATTGACTGTAATTCACAGATAAGATGAAACCATTTTCAGTGTACAGTTTGATGAGTTTTGACAAATGCGTACACCTAGGTAACCACCACCACCCCAGTAATTAAGCCACAGGACATTTCCATCACCCCAATAATTTGCCCTGTCCGTTTTATAGTCATTTCCCCACCCTGACCCCCAAGCCCCAGAGAACCACTGATCTGCATTGTGTCATTACAGGTTAGTTTTTCCTATTGTAAAAATTCCGTAGTAGTGGAATTGTACAATGTGCCTGCCCCTTCTGTGCAGCGTCTTTGTCTCAGGGTCGTGTTTTTGAGATTCATCCATGTTGTCTCGTGGGCCAGTGGATCACTCCCTTTTTATTGATGAGTAACGTTCCATTGTATGGGTATATCACAGTTTCATGTATTGGTGGACATTTGGGTTGTAATTTCTAATTTGGGGCTATTATGAATAAAGTTGCCATGAACAATAGTGTACAAATCTTTGGACAGACAGACATATTCTTTTCTCTTGGGTGAATACCTAGAGTGGATTTATTAGATCATGTAGTTAGTGTAAGTTTAACTTGGAAAAATCTGCCAGACTGTTTTCCCAAGTGGTAGTGTCATTTTAGGAGCTGTGGTGACACAGTGGTTAAAGCTCCCGGCTACTAACCAGAAGGTCAGTGATCTGAACCTACCAGCCGCTTGGGAGGAGGAAGACGTGGCAGTCTGCTTCTGTGGAGATTTACAGCCTCGGAAACCCTAGGGAGCAGTTCTGGTCTGCATTGTAGGTTTGCTGTGGATTGGAATCAACTAGATGGCAGTGGGCTTGCTGTCATTTTACACTCTAGACAGCAGTCTGTGAGAGTTCAGTTTATTCCTAGGTGTGTTATGTTATCATAAATAGAATTGTGTCCTTTTCAGAATGGTCGTTGCCAGTGTATAGAAGCCTAGCTGATTTTTGTGTGTTGACCTTGTATCCTGACACTTTGCTGAATTGATTTATTAGCTTTAGTAGTTGTCTTATGGATTCTTACGGATTTTTGTGTATAGGAAGGAAGTCTCTTAAGACTGCGTGTATGGTTTATTTAGCTGTCCGGTTTTTAATATAGGTGTTTATAGGTGTACGCACATGTGTGTACACATTTAGGTAAATGGTCAAAAACCGTACACACTTCTCTCCATCTTGTTTTTCACATTAACACCATATCCCAGAGATGACTATCCCCTTGATCTTTTGAATTGTGATGTTTTCATCCAGTGTAGTTACCACCTCTTCCAGCGTCTTACGACCTTGAATATGCCAGCATGTCTTCAGCTGGATCTTCAAATGCACAATCAGACTATATCCTGCGTCTTTTCCACCAGGCCATCGACAGCATCCACCAGGTGGGCGTCTACTGCCTGGCCCTGGTTCCTGCCAACACCTTGCCCAAGGCTCCCCTTGGCGGAATTCACATTTCTGAAACCAAACAGCGCTTCCTGGAGGGGACTCTGCACCCGTGTAATGTGTTAATGTGCCCACACACCTGTGTTACCAATCTTCCCAAACCTCGTCAGAAGCAGCCAGGTGAGTGTTGCCTTACAGCCTGCAGCTGTCTGTTCATTCTCAGAACTGACAGCAGGCACAGCTGTGATTAGATGGGGATGCACCATTGGACCACTCAGCAGGACAGCCCATGTCTGGGGTTGGGGATTAAGAATCAGAGCAAGTGTGTCCTCACCAGGCTTGCCACCACTTCCTGCCCCCCTGGATCCATGTCATGAGTGTCTTATCCCTTCTCCTGTGTGGTAGCCTCCACTGCCTGCCACAAACCAGTGTTAATAATGAAATCCCAGCACAACATCATATCCTGGGAGGCTAACACACGGCTCCCTCTGGAGTAGAAACCGTGAC
Organism: Loxodonta africana; assembly: GCF_030014295.1. Classification (NCBI taxonomy): domain Eukaryota; kingdom Metazoa; phylum Chordata; class Mammalia; order Proboscidea; family Elephantidae; genus Loxodonta; species Loxodonta africana. The sequence goes on from NC_087343.1 coordinate 229,137,025, forward strand.
CAAAAGCAGACTTGGGGTTCCAGTATCTAAAAAGCCTTTGTTGGCCAGCACTGCTCTGTGGGGCAGCCTCCCTGGCCTGTCTTCAAGAACCAGACTGGGACTGAGGCATGGGGTCGATGAACTGTCCCCATGGCCTTTGGGGTCTGTCACAGCCACACAGGGTGAATGTGAGCCTGGAAGTTTCAACGAATTGTTACTTTTCCCTTCCATGAGGTTTACTCATTTAAAAACTTCTTTTAGGACTGATTTAACTATTATCTGCAATTTTTCATTCCTTTGGTTATGTAAATTTTTAGTACAAGCTAACTTTTGTTGACTATTGAACACAAAGCATCTCTAAATAAAATGCATTTAATCAGGAAGATCTGATTTCCCGATTTATATGTAAAATACAGTAATAAAGCAGTGACATACATTAAGAATTTGATGTGGCCATGGTCACATCATACTTCTCAGAGTAAAAGTTGATAGAAATAAAGTCATGTGATGATTGTACGTGAGGAACCACCTGCTTCTCACTGAGAATTTCCCCGATTTCCAGAAGTTGGCCCGGCCTCCATGATCGTGGGGAACCTAGTTGCAGGGAAGAGGCTTGCCCAGGCCTCCGGGCGGGAGCTCACCCACCTGGAGGACAGTGACCAGGCAAGGAAGGTAAGGCACCCGGCCTCAGAGCATGTCCCCGGCCCCTCAGTGAGGCCAGCCGCTCAGGTGCTCTCTCTGCACAGTTCCTGTTTCTGGCTGATGTGCTGCAGTGGCGCGCCCACACCACGCCGGACCACCCGCTCTTCCTGCTGCTGAACGCCAAGGTGAGTGGCCGCGTGAGGGCTCGGGCCACTCCCGGGTCTGTGTTAATGTCACATTCGAGGCATAACTGGGCTTTTGGGCTGTGGCTCTCCTGTCTGACTTCATTCTCTCTGCCTCTCATTTCTCTGTAGAGCCCTCAATTTTCTCATGATTCACACAACCATACTTCCACTGATTTTGTATTTGACAGGGAATTCTCACCAGCTCCAGTTTTTTCATTTAAGAGCAGTATATATTTAAAACCAAACCCATTGCCATTGAGTCAATTCTGGCTGATAGTGACCCTATAGGGCAGGGTAGAACTGCCCCATAGGGTTTCCAAGGATTAGCCCTTGGATTCAAACTGCGGACCTTTTAGTTAGCAGCCAAGCTGATAAGCATTGAGGCACCAGCTCTCCAATAATATATATATATATATATAAAAAAAAAAATTATAGATACTCTTAAATTTTTGAGCAAAAAGAAGATGTTTATTTTGTAAAAAATAGGAATTAAGACGTTATCTACATTTGTTTACTGCCTTAAAAAGGGCAAATCCTGCTTGTTGCTCAGATTGGGCTGCAGATTAAGATGTTCCCTTTTATGCATTTTAAGTACCTATTATGAGCATAACACTGTGCTAGGTGCCCCCCAGGAGGTAAAGAGGATAAGCTGTGATCCTCACATCCAGGTTGTGACTGGAAGATAGACTGTGGAAGCATTAAAAGTTACATGACAATAGAAATCACTCACAGCTACCCGTCAGATGTGCCCTGTGGCCGGTACAGTGCAGGTCGCAGCTGTCTTAGGAGCTGCTAGCCTGCTCTCAGAGCTCTCTGTTACTGGCCAACATGTCTTCATGCAGGTGTGGTTATCGAGTGTCCTGTGGCCGGTACAGTGCAGGTCGCAGCTGTCTTAGGAGATGCTAGCCTGCTCTCAGAGCTCTCTGTTACTGGCCAGCATGCCTTCATGCAGGTGTGGTTATCAAGTGCCCTGTGGCCGGCACAGTGCAGGTCACAGCTGTCTCAGAAGCTGCTAGCCTGCTCTCAGAGCTCTCTGTTACTGGCCAGCATGTCTTCATGCAGGTGTGGTTATCGAGTGCCCTGTGGCTGGCACAGTGCAGGTCGCAGCTGTCTCAGAAGCTGCTAGCCTGCTCTCAGAGCTCTGTTACTGGCCAGCATGTCTTCATGCAGGTGTGGTTATCGAGTGCCCTGTGGCCAGTACAGTGCAGGTCGCAGCTGTCTCAGAAGCTGCTAGCCTGCTTTCAGAGCTCTGTTACTGGCCAGCATGTCTTCATGCAGGTGTGGTTATGGAGTGCCTGTCCCGTGAACACTGGTAACGACGTAGAAAGGCCCTGCTCTCGGGGCGGGAAGGCAGGTTCTGTAGGAGCAGAGGCTTGCCCTTCTGGTTCCCTGCTGTACCTGCTGCATCTGGAGCACTGTTTGGTGAGCACTTATTCAATGATGGGCTGACTTCTAAGGCGTGGAGGCAGCCAGTAATTCTAAGTGGTCAAAATAAAACCAGATCATGACGAGTCGCAAGACCAATAAAGCAGAGGATACGACAGAGGCATGAATGACGCGTGAACCAGCATCCCTGAAGTCTGCACGCTGGGGTGGAGGATTCAGACAGGCTGCTCTGGTCGAACAAAAGCTGGCGTTGCAGAAACTTGTGTCAGGTGCGAGCGAGCTTCCAGAGCAGCCCCGCTGGTGTGTCCAAGGGGCTGCGTGGCTGGATCCAGTGAACAGAGAGGCTAGGATGCTGGATATACTCCTGTGTAGGGTGGAGGCCCTGGGCGATATTGAGTGGCAAGGGGCACACGTGGTTTATGACCACAGGCGATCTCTCTGGAGTGCAGAAGAGCAGGCACAGAAACTGGGACCATGAGAGGCTGCGGGGGATGGAGGTGGAAGGGTGGGCAGTGCTAGGACGTGTGGAGGCAACACCTGCAGGACCTGATGGCATCTTGGGTGTGGGGTGAAGACTTGACTCCAGGCTTCTGGCTGAGTGGCCGAGTGGACAGAGTACCTGACACTGAACATGGGGCACTACAGGGCAGGGGCCACAGGATAGGGACCACAGAAGTGATAGTTTACGTGTAAGTTTGAAGAGTGTACAGATAAATTACCAGAATTAATAAGATTGCTGGATGTGCGGTCCTAATCTGAAGAGTAACAGCATCCTTTTAGACCAGAGCAGGCACTTAGAAGATGTATGTTGTAAAACAGACCATTTACGCCAGTCACAAATCTTTAAGATACTTAAGGGGAAAATCTAAACAAAGCTACACTGAGAAGCAGGCCGTGTTCAGAATACTGGCCCATCTGTGCAGACTATCAGTACTCACAGAATTCAGGGATGCTGGTTCATGCGTCGTTTGAATTTGTGCTAATTTATATTCAGGATAGTGCTCACTTCTGGGAGGGCAGGGGAGGGAAGGAGGTGGTGTGCAGGTGGCTTCTGAGCACAATGGAAACAATTTATTTTTAAAAAGACAAACAGTATGGAAAAATAGTATCAGGCAATGAGAACCTGGATGTTTGTTATATTCTTTATACCTTGATATTTAAATTTACTCATTAAAAGGCCAAAAGGGTCTTCTTGGTAGCTGTGTCTGACTCTGCCCTCATAAACAAGGCTCACCCTTCCAGAGCCCCAGGGAATCCCTCAGGAAATGCTTCATCCCTGTCCTTGGCTGCTATGAGTGAGTCGCCCTTGGGAATTATATTTGAAATACAGACAGAAAACCTCCCTGATGTGTACCTGTGACTAACATACTGTCCAGGTTCTGCTTGTAGGCACTCGGAGATCATGGCAGGCACAGAGCACGTATGCAGACGCTGTGGAGAAAGCCAGGCTCTGAGCGTATTCGTGTACTCATGCAGTCCTTGGCGTTTCCTCCCAGGGCACCGTGACCAGCACCGCGACCTGTGTTCAGCTGCACAAGAAAGCTGAACGCGTGGCTGCCGCCTTGATGGAGAGAGGAAGACTGAGCATCGGAGACCACGTCGCCCTGGTCTATCCCCCAGGTAAGTGCTCCTGGGGTGTCCCCGTGGGTCCTTTCAATAGTGACCCTGCCCTGACTTTCCATACCACCCCTTCTCCTGTGCTTCACCCCCCTGCCCTGGGTACCGCCCCCCTCTTCCCTACACCCCTCTTTGTCCTTTCCCACGGGTCGTTGCCAGGAAACCCACACTGGGCTCCCACACTGCAACCTGTACCACTGTAACCAAGCAGCCCATCCCCTGGAATTTTAGGACACATTTTAATGTTTACATTTAATTTCTTTACCCATGTATGTCAACCCATGTGAGTAATTACAAATAATGTTCAGTTGTGATTACAGTCGTTTTTTTTTAGTACAGACTTTATTTTCCTTTTGCGTTTTTTTACATGGCTCTCTTACCTGTTTCTCCCCGCCCCCACACACACATACTGTTCCCTGACAGCCTTCCCACACTGTTCCCTGCATTCATAGGATTATTGGTCATTGTGTGTGCACAAGCCTGCCACACACACTAAGTGAGGCTTGGTCAGTGTGCTATGAAGTTGAGATCGTCTCACATGTTCCATCTACATCCTGCTGCTTTCACACAAAATCACTTTATGGAAATCCCTGCAACTTGCCTAGTGTTGCTAAAGGGCACTGCGAGCAGGCTGACAGTTCCCTAGCCCTGTGCTGGACACCAGGAGGCGCGCTGCCCAGGATCATCTCCGTGTGTGCCTGTCCTAGGGTAGGACTTCTGGAAGAGGTAGCCACGGGCAGGTGGACTTGTCAGAAGGCATATGCACTTTTCATTCTAATAGGTGGTGTCACATCATTTTCCAAAGGGACTGAAGCACTTTACATTTCCATCAGCTGGGTGTGAGAACCAAAGGGTTGGCAGTTTGAATCCGCCAGGCGCTCCTTGGAAATATCTGTGGGGCAGTTCTACTCTGTCCTACAGGGTCGTTATGAGTCGGAATTGACTCGACGGCACTGGGTTTCGTTTTTTTTTTTTTTTTTTGGTTAGGGTGTGAGAAAACCTCTTAATACATGTACCCATCAGCAATTGGAATTAGAGCTCTGACTTTTGCGTGTCTGAGATGAAACCCCGGTGGCATAGTGGTTAGGAGCTACGGCTGTTAACAAAAAGGTCGGCACTTGAAATCCACCAGACGCTTCTTGGAAACTCTACTTTTTTTTTTTAATGATAGTTCTATATTTAACTTTTGGGGGGGAACTTCGGAACTGCCTTCCACAGTGGCTGCCCCATTTTACATTGTCACCAGCAGTGTATGAGGATTCCAGTTTCTCCACATCCTCACCAACACCTGTTGTTACTGATCAGGGGTGGGGGTCTGTCAGGAGGGGCAGTGCAGGCCGGTCGTGACTGATGTGAAGCAAGAGGCAGGGGCCGGAGGCATGGCCGCTAAGCAGAGAGAGGGAATGTGGCTGGTGAAGGCCACAAGATGAGGCTGGGGTCACAGTCAGGGATGCATGATCTGCGTCCTCACAGGCCAGTTCAGTCTTCTAGAAGTTTCACTAAAAGTTCCTCCTGTCATGAGTCTGAGCTCAGCATTGTACCTCAAGCAGACCTACCAGCAGCCTGTGTGTGCAGACCATCAGCTCTGTCCCGCGCAGCCCCACATCAGAAGACACCCCTGGGGTCCTGACCCTCCTAGTGCCCCCTTGTGCGCAGTCTCGTCCTCTTCCACTTCCCAGGTCCCCAGGGTGGGGACAGGCCCTGTTCCCACTCGTGCTCAGTCCTCTCCGCATAAGACAACCTGGCCCTGACCTCTCCCTCCCCCATGGTCTGTGTGGATCGCCCCACGGTTTGGCTGGCTTCCCCTGCATCACTCACATCATTATGTTTAATAAATACCATGTTTGCTTAAGCTGATAGTGAGTTTATAACAAGTAAAGCATAATTGATTTTCTCTTTGTCTTTTTGTGGCTACCCATTTCTCCTCAAAAAGTCTCCTTGGCCACATCAAAATAGCTCCTGGGTGCCCACAAGCACGTCCTGACTGGCACGTAACCATTGTTTCCCCAGGGGTGGACCTCATCGCTACCTTCTATGGCTGCCTGTACTGCGGCTGTGTGCCCGTCACCGTGCGGCCCCCGCACCCTCAGAACCTGGCCACCACACTGCCCACCGTCAAGATGATTGTGGAGGTGCGAGGCACATAGCAGGATGTGACGCTGCCTCAGCGGAGCGCACAGGAGATGGGATGGCCAGGAGGGCACAGTGGCCTCCTTCCTGCCCCGGTGGTGTGCTTCACTTGGCCTGACCCTGCTGTGCTCTGTGCAGGTCAGCAAGTCCGTGTGCGTCCTTACAACCCAGGCCATCATGCGGCTGCTCAAGTCCAAGGAGGCTGCCGCCACTGTGGACGTCAGGACCTGGCCAACCATTTTAGACACAGGTACAAGCCAGCCTGCACCTGCCAGGATGAGCCCTTTCTCTTCTTCGTTATGGATATTGCACTGTTGCCTCCCGACAGCAAATGTTAAGTGAATGGGGAAGACATAGCTAGAAGCGCGTCTTGGTAACTGGAGCCCCGCCCCAGGCATGTGACCTCACAACGTGATAGCACCCTTTAATCATGTGATGTCCACATGACGGCAGGGTCTCCTGGGGTCCCTGTCCAGCCACCATGCCCTATCTGCCCCTAAGCCCACCCTGCCAGCGCCCCTGTGGTGTGGATCCCAGCTGTGCTCCTCCATTGTGGCAAGTTGGCAACTGTCCAAGGCATCCTGCTGCCCTTGGGGACACAGTCCCCATGGTGTCCCCCAGTGTCATTACCTGTCCTTGGTGAATACTACCACATCCCTCCTGTCATGAATCATGACCATGTTCAGGTTGGTGAAGGCTGGCTCAGCCTGGGCGGAGAACACCCTGGTCCCCAGCCATAATGGCACCCAAGCCAGCATCACTCCGTGCCTGCCCAAGCTGTACTCGCCATACGAAGCCATGCTCTGAGCACCTGGCTGGCAAGCAGACAGGGTATCCTTACTGCACCCAGCAGACAATGTCTTGGCACCACAGGACACCTCCTGCAAGCCCAGGCCAGGCCCTTGTGCTGCCGACAGGTCCAGAGTTGGTGTTGGGGCAGCTGCTGTGGGATAGGGTGTGCAGCCCTGGAGCAGACCACCCAGGAGGGCCCCTTGCCACCGCTGTGTGGTGGACAATGCCTGGCCTCACTAAGCCTCGGTGCCTTCATCTGTGCACGGGATGGTAGTCTGATGCCTCCTGGCTCATTCGGAAACCACACCCTGGTTCTTAACGAGAAGCCACCTTGGGAATCTAGTCCGTGTCGGCCATTCTTTTAGTGGTTCGGTGTCCTAGGTCTTCCATGGTTCTGCCACAGGCTCTACAAAATTTAACAAGTCCCTCACTTTCTCTCAGAAGCCACAGCAGCCCCACCCGGCCCCACTGGCCTGTGCCCTCTCTGCCCCCCTCGCCCACGCACATCAGCCACCCACACGAGCCCAGTCCAGTGCAGTCTTGGTGGGCCCGGCATGTTTTGTCTCCTGCTGGTGAAGGCCTGAGGTATGATATTATTAGAATACGCACCAAAACACATGTCCTGATGCTCCTGCCTGACAGATGACATACCAAAAAAGAAGGTTGCCAGCATCTTCAGGCCCCCGTCCCCGGATGTGCTTGCGTACTTGGACTTCAGCGTGTCCACCACAGGGATCCTAGCAGGCGTGAAGGTGGGTCTCTACTGCTGTGGTTGTAGGGAAGTAGAGCAAACAACAGCACTGTCCCTTGACGTGTGTGTTAAAACCAATAGGTCCAGCCTGCGGTGAGCCTGACAGTCATGCGTGTTCTGTGTCTTGCATTAGTGTCTCAGATTTCTGATTCAAGGGCTGCTGGCCTCAAGGAGAGGGTGGCTTTCATGAGGCCATTTCCTTATTCAGAGCCAAGCACTCAGCTGAGTTCCTTATTACCCTCAGGTTTGGTTTTGGAGATTTTTAGCATGGCGCGTCCTGGGTATATGAGGATTTGAGCAATTACCAAAATTGTAGCTAGCCACGTGCTGAGCGGTCGGTGTGCTGTGAGGTGTCTGCTTTGTGGTGGCGTTCAGATGCTGCTTTAAACGGACCTTTTCTTCTGTCCCCAGATGTCACACGCGGCCACAAGCGCCTTGTGCCGCTCCATAAAGCTGCAGTGTGAGTTGTATCCCTCACGCCAGATCGCCATCTGCCTTGACCCCTACTGTGGCCTGGGCTTCGCTCTGTGGTGCCTGTGCAGGTGAGTGCTCCTGTGGAGGTGGGTGCTTCCGTGCAGGGGATGGGCTCACCCCGTAGCCTGTGCAGGTGGCTGTTGCTATGCAGGTGGGCAGGCACCCTGCAGTGGCTACCACCTGTAGCGCTTACGCACGTAGGCGCTTGTGTGCAGGCGGGTGGGTGCCCTGTGGTGGCCTCCCCCTTGGTATCTGTGCAGGTAGGCACTCCCGTGCAGGTGGGCGGTCGTGTGCAGGTGGGCCCTCATGTGCAGGTGGGTGTGCTGTGTGGTGGCCTCCCCCTTGGTGCCTGTGCAGGTGGGCCCTCATGTACAGATGGGTTCATGGTGTTGTGCCCTGTAAATAGAGGAAGTTGATGATGCCTGAACATGTTCGGGGTGGGCGGAGTCTGGGAGTCTGGGTGTAAAATACATCAAAATACAGGAACCTGTATCCAGTATTGGAAACCCTGGTGGCGTAGTGGTTAAGTGCTACGGCTGCTAACCAAAGGGTCGGCAGTTCAAATCCGCCAGGCGCTCCTTGGAAACTCTATGGGGCAGTTCTACTCCATCCTATAGGGTCACTATGAGTCGAAATCGACTCGACAGCACTCGGTTTGGTTTGGTATCCAGTATTAGTAATTAGGAAGAAACACTTGATCCCTTCAAGAATTAGGAAGTGGAGATGCAGGTTTCAGCATGGACGCCCTTTGACCCCACGCGGCAGGCCCCTTCCCCACACCGTCTCAGGACGTGGTTGGAGAGTGTGGGGAGGACTCTAGGACACACGCTCCCATGCACTTGACACAGCCCTGTGTCCATCTGTTGCAGTGTCTACTCAGGACACCAGTCTGTCCTGGTGCCCCCCCTGGAGCTAGAGAGCAACGTGTCGTTGTGGCTGTCAGCCGTCAGCCAGTACAAGGCCCGAGTCACCTTCTGTTCCTACTCAGTGATGGAGATGTGCACCAAGGGCCTGGGCACACAGACGGGCGCACTCAGGGTAAGTGTGCGCACAGGGCAGGGAGGGCAGCAGGGTCACAGGGTGACAGGTCAAAGAGTGACTGTACGTCCGCAGGGTCACAGGGTGACTGTGCCTGTCTGTGGGAGTGAGGGATCATGGGGTGATTGTGCGTATCGGTGGGGTCACGGGGTGAGGAGTCATTGGGTGACTGTACCTCCACAGGGTCACAGGGTCATGGGGCAACTGTGCATGTCCATAGGGTCACGTTCACAGGGTCATGGGGTGAGTGTGTGTCATTGGGAGTCAGGGATGAGCACACATCTGTGGGGGCCAGTGCCGTGGAAACGTCGTGGTGGCTTCATGCATCCTGACAGCCTCCACACACCGCCTCGTTTGTCTTTCCCTCACTTCTCCTTCAGGAAGGGATTGGCTACAGGAGCTGTTGAATTGGCCACATACCAGGACCCTGGGAAGTTCTAAATAAAAAACAACTCCCAAGGCTCCTCCCCAGAGTTTGTGGAAACTGGAGGGACCCTTTTCCCAGTGTGCATTCTCCTCCAGACCCCACCATGCCCTGTTGTGCCTCTGCCGAGGGGGGCTGTGCCCACGTCCTTTTGTGCAGCGCTTTCTGCATGTCCCTCGCTAGGTCTTGCGGGGGAGCCAGGGAGAGAAAGTGGAGGGGGAGCCAACTGCAGACAGCCCACAGGGGCAGCCTTGGGGAGGGGACCCTGCACCAGATGGGGGTGAGGAGGGATGTAGGGGATGCAGGCCTGGAGCTGGAAGGGCCAGGGGCAGCATGGTCAGTGGTGCATCTTTGAGCAATCATTTCAGGGACCCCACGAAGGTTGGGGGAGGAGGGAGGCAGACAGGCCACTGTGGGAGCCAGCAGGGGCAGGGAGGAGACAGGTGGGCCTGGATGGATCCCAGCAGTGCTGTGGAGGGTAGCATCAAGGGCAGACATTAGAGGGACCCGCTGAAAGCCAGGGATAAACATCAGAGAGGAGGTGGGGGGTAAGCTGGGTACCTAGAGGCTCCAGCTTGGAAGGTTGAAGGGGGTCACTGGCTCCAACCTGGCCCTTTTCCCAGCGACCCCTGGGAGGGTGTGGTTATTGTCCCCACTCTTTTGCACCTGTGGGACGGCGTACAGAACAGCCAGAGACCCTCCCAGCATCTCCCAGCCAGTAGGCTAAATGGGGTGCCTAAGGCCTCTGGTGTGCCCTGCAGAGGGTGGACAGGACCAGCGCCCCTCTGAGCACACCACTGGGTCCCAAGGGCCTGGGGCCGAGGCAGGAGGGAGCATCAGGAGGTGTCAGCACAGGAAGTCAGAGGCAGGCACAGTGCAAAGGGTTGAATATTACCATTTTGGCCCTTAGAATCCAGCAGGAACCACAGGGACCAAGGAGAGGGGCTTTCTTTCCAGCCTGACCTTTGTGCTTGGCCATACTTGAGGTCAGGCCACGTGTGGGATCCCGCCCAGAAGCTCCCAGCAGAGTCCTCAGAGCCTTCACCCAGAGTGGACCTGACTGTCACCTCTCCACAGATGCGGGGCGTGAACCTGTCCTGTGTGCGTACCTGCATGGTGGTGGCAGAGGAGCGGCCCCGCATCACCCTGACGCAGTCCTTTTCCAAGCTATTCAAAGACCTAGGCCTGTCGGCACGCGCTGTGAGCACCACCTTCGGGTGCAGGGTCAACGTGGCCATCTGCCTCCAGGTGAGGGGTTCTACCCCCCTGGGGCCGTGGGTCTCGGTGCCCGTGTGGTTGATGGGCAGTTGTCTGATAACATGGGTAAGAAATGTGGGTCCAGCTCCTTCAGAGCCTCCTGCCCTGTCTGTTTCTCCTCGTGGGCTTTTGACGATACATCTACAAATAGCTTTTAGCTCTGAGAGCTGTAAGGGCTTTATTTTAAAAGATAGTCTGTTCTCATTGATGAACAAGGTTTATTTGGAGAAAAACACAAATCGTTTTTGAACAGTGATTGTTAAACCTTGCCTGTAAGAATCTCCAAGTTGGATATAACGTGCAGCTTATTTTTAAAAACAAGAATAATCTTTTTTACTGTTTTAAGCTTCTAGCAGTTTTAGATAGAAACATCAGTAAATGTGATCATTTTTATTGCCCCAAATTTATTTTTAAAGCCTTAAGATATTTTACTTACTGAAAGGAAACACAGAGTTTCAGAAATTGAGTAAGTAGGCTGCAGGTGCTGTTGACAGCTGATTTTGTACTGATATCTCAGTTCCTTCTTTCTAAAACATCTGGAAACCAAAGGGCATGTTAGACAGCTCGCTGTGGAATGCCTTACTCACCCCCATGGTATGAGAGTCACTGGGAGCAGGAGGCATCGTCCAGAGCCAGCACCCCAGGGCCAAGCCCAGGGCTGGGGCTGTTGCTCGCTTTCCAGAGCGTTTGACTGGCCTCGTCCCTTCCCGCAGAGGCCTGCTGTCCCTGGCCAGTGTGTGCCACGCTGGAGCACAGGCAGGTCTCGACCACGGAGACCATGTTTGTTACGGCAGCATTGTCCCGTGTCCCTGTGACTGCTGCTGATCCCCCTGACCGTGAAGAAGGCCTGCTCCTGTGCTGAGCCTCGGGTTCTCCTTGTGTGGCAAGAGGAGACCGGGTGGGCCTTTGCTCGCGTTCTAGAATGTCCCTTCAGTCCTAGAGTGTACACTTGAGCCCCAGCTGCTGCCATGCACGCAGTCACTCACCACAGTGCCAGCACCAAACACCTGCGCCCTGTTAGTCTGTTCCATTTGTCGACAGGCGGGCGCCACATGGAGGGTGTGTGGAATTACACGCAGGGTTGCAAAAGCGTAGTCGGAGACCATGTTTGTTCTTCAAGATACAGTGATACATTTTGTTCTCTCTCACTGTGTTTCTCACGTTCCTGCCGCCTTCTGTCTGTGTCTCTTCGTGGCTGTCTCCTCTCTGTCCCCACTCTGCTGGCCTCCCTTACCTCTGTCAGCCAAACAGGCTGGGAAAGCTGGCTGAGCAGGTACGACCTCGTGTGTGCCCGTGCCCCCACCTCCGCTCCGGACAAACCAGCGGTGCTTTCACTGTCTTACTTTGCTTACAGTGAATGTTGTTTGACACGTTACAATAACTCCTGTGTCACCAAATGTGAAACTGTTTTCAAAAAAATCAATGTTCATTACCTTGGGAAGAAGGGGTGTGTTTGGTTTCAGTGCAGGAGTTTCGTTTTGATTCCAGGGAGAGGTGTAGTTATGTTGTCTGGAATTTTCAGAGAATAAAGTCAGTGTTTGTTTGATTTGGTGTCCCTTATCTAGTAAAATGGAACGTGGTATCCTTTAATCAATCAGGCTGAATGTCACAGGTGAGAGGAGAGAAATTGAGAGCTGTTATCCTCTCATCTCTGAGAAAATCTTTGCTGTGCTTAGTCCTTACAGAATTAGGTTGGGTGGTACAAGGCCGTCAGACCGTGGGCAACTGGTATACACCCTCCTCAGAGCCCATGGATGACTGCAGACACACTCCCCAGAGCCCAGCGAGGGTGCCTTCATCATAGTCTAGAGCTCAGTGAGGATAGGACACTGCCAGAGCTGAAATTTAAGTTTGTACGGTTGACGTGTTTATCCAATGTCACCCCACGCTGGTCCTGCTCCAGAGACCGTCAGCCTGTGGCAGCCGCATACCTCAGGATAAGCCCCAGGCCGTGGATGTAGAGGCTCTGAGCCAGGGCCGGCGGAAAAGCCCCAAATGGAACTCACTCTGCTGCTCTCCTTCCAGGGCACTGCCGGCCCCGACCCGACGACAGTCTACGTGGACATGAGAGCACTGCGCCATGATAGGTAACCCCCTACCACCACCTTGGTGGACCTGCTGCCCACCACATGGTACACAGCAGGCGTGGTCTGGGTTGTAGGTGGCCCTACTGGGCCACAGAGGCACAGCACGACGCTGGCTCAGACCAGAGGAGCTGTGGCACCACAAAGAGCAGCAGAGCCTGTGTCCCTACAACTGCATGAACATCAACATATGACCAGAAGGGGCGGCAGCAATGGAACATTTGACCCGTAGCTTTTCATTGGAAAGGGTGGAAGACAAGTAAGCCAGTGAATGTCAAGGGCTTTCCAGGCAATCCTGTGTGGCTTGGTCTTACCTCAGGGTGCGTGTGCCAGCTGGCCACAGCAAGTGAGGCATTATGTATGTGCTCATCTGTGTTCAGATGCTGTTCAGGGCATGCCCAGCTTTGGGACTCAGATCTCAATTTTGGACCCTCAGATGTGGCCTCACTGCAGCCTGACATAAACATGGATGGGCTGGTGGTGTGCCAGGAGCCAGCCAGGTCCATGGAGGACCCAGAGGACACGTAAATCACACTCCTGCATGGGCCAGGGCCAAGTTGCCTGGCAGGAAACCCTAATGACATGCAGCAGGCAGAGGCATGCAGGCATCAGTGCTGACCCATGCCCTGTGGGCTGCTCTGCATGACCCCCCAAAGCCATCACCCACAGCCGTCACAGCCAGTTAGTTATTGACAAGCTGGCATCCTTGGGACTGTCAACAGATGGACAGATGTCGTGATTGTCACCTCCTGTTCTATTTAGAAATGACCATATGTGTGGTCAGCTTGTTCTGACATTTCTCCTTTGTTAATTCCAGGGTGCGTTTGGTAGAACGGGGTTCTCCACACAGCCTGCCACTGATGGAGTCTGGAAAGGTAAGGCAAGCTCAGACTTGCATTCCACGATGTGTCTCGCTCCTTTCTGTCTGGAACATCAGTTGTGGAAGGTGCTGGAAGCCACAGATGCTCTCGTGAACATCAGCGATGCGTGGTTGGGGTTGGCTAGGCTCATACGGCGGCCTCCTTGTTCTAGACACATAGAAGTGAAGGCTAAAGTCTGTAAGTACATATCAAACCAAGAAAGGGGGAAAACAAGACAGAGTAGGGTAACAGGAAGAATGAATGAGAAGTTTTATACATACCCAATAGGAATTCCCATGGGAGAAGGGAGAGAGGTTTGGGGGGCTAAGGAAAATAGTGCTGAGAAGGACAGATAGTCAGGTGAAGGGTGAGGGATGTGCTCAGCCCCAAATAGGGCCAGTGCGTGCCTTCTTACCTTGGACAGAAGCATCTAAGAGAAGCCTGGTGAGTGTGAGTCATGCTTTTCATCACAGTGGAAGGATGTGGTGTAAATATGAACTGGAACGGAGTTGGGTGGGTGGACTGCATGAATTACAGGGTACCAACTGGCTCATTCAGCTCAATATGGCAGCCTGGGCCTCAGAACCACTGCCTGCCTTTGCCTGATTCTCACCAGAATTACCTCTGGAAACCAGAGGGATCTGTACTTAACCAGACGTGTTGTGCTGCTCAGACTGGGGCAGGCCGGGGCAGCTCAGGGCCAGAAGAAGAGGCACTTGGCTCAGCAGGAAGTAATTCAGATAGCAGTGGACTGGGATGGACAACAGTCTGTCAGTGCCAGCCCCATTGGAGCCCGTGAGGACAGGGACTGTTCTTCACTCACTGCTGTGTTCCCACCACGCATCTCAGCAGTACCTGGCAGAGTAGGTGCTCCGTAAATATTTCCCAAATGCAAGGTCAGGCGAATGAATGGGCAAGTGAGTAAATGAGAGGGTGACTGAGTGAATGAATGAGCGAGTGAGCAGGTGAGTGAAAGAATGTGTGAACGTTCAGGTGCAGCAGAGATCTTCGCTGTGCAAGATCTTGGAAAGTGCACCGACCACATGCCCTTTCTCTGAAAGCTACTCTAAGAAGCAGACCAGCCGAGACAGGACTCATGAGTGTAACGACTCAAGAACAGAGAGATGTGGTCCATGGACAACCCAGGGCCTGTGGACCTTCCCATCTTTTTCTGAGCATGTGTATAAGTACGTTTTCGTAAACTGGAGCTCACACCCCACAAAGTCTTGCATCACCCTTTTTGTGAACCTCAGCTCATTGTCCCTTTGTCCTTAAATGTTAAGCAAGTATTCTTAGTGCCTGTTATCTATCGTTTATGACTGCACCATAAGTTTCTAGCCATCCCTTTTGTTGAACTTCTTCCCCTCTCATACTTTGCTATTACAAATAACTTGGGCCTGATTTGTATTCTGGAAAGTTAACTCTGGCTTTGGGATTCGTGTGGACCACATGGGAGGAGGTTAGAGGCTACCACAGAGCCCATGAAGACAAGTGGTCCCAGCGGGGCAGGACACAGAGAGGGCACAGCGACAGACAGACGGGAAAAAGGCTCTGGCACTGACCCAGGTGTCCCGGGAACAGCAGCCACATCCTGCACTCCCACCCACCTTCCTGTGCCTCCTACTCCGTCCTCACCGCTACCAGAGGTCCATACAGTGAACAGGAGACCGGGCCTGGTAGAGCCCAGGAGGCCTGACTCCAAGCCCTGGAGGGACTGAGGCCTTTTCCCTGGAATGTTCTCTGTGACACTGGAGCAGGTGTGGAGCACTGGGTAGGAGGCAGCAGCTGCTGTCCCTTGGCATCGGCACAGGGTAGGCTGCCAGCAGGCTGGTCTCATGATGGAGAACCTGCTGCCAAGGCCAAGTAGAGAGAAGCTCCGTGGAGTTGTTGTGGGGCCGGCGGCCAGCCGAGCTGCTGCAGGGCAGGGCTCTGCTCTCTGCAGCCCTGAGTGCTGAGTCCCTGAATGGAGGGTGGGCTGATTGGGAAGCGTTCTGAGGTCCAACGAGAGCTTCATGTAGACCCCTCCATACCCCCGCACCCAACGATAGGGTCCATTGTCAGGAGCTGACCTAATTTTGCTAAGATTCAGTTTTATTATTACTTTAATGTCTCTTGTTTCTTTAAAAATTCAGTCAAATTTGAAGTGGCTTCTGTACTTCCTGCCAGTCACACGTACTTTAAATCATCTCCCCAAGGATGTGATTTTTTTTTTTTTTTCCAAAGAAGCAGGAGCAGTGTCTAACATAGTGTTTTCTTTAACATGGGACTCCATTCTCCCTCCAGATCCTCCCAGGGGTGAAAGTCATTATTGCACACACTGAAACCAAAGGGCCCCTCGGAGACTCACACCTGGGAGAGGTGAGCACTGCCAGGGCTCTGTGACAGGGGACTCAACGGTGGGGGGGCTCCATGTATGCACCCAGAGTTTCTGCCTCTGGTGTTGCTGCTCTTCACCCTTCTCACCTTTCTGCCCAGATACAGGATTTCTTAATCCTTGGGGTACAGATGCCAACATGTACATCCCTGCCCCCACCACTGTAGGATTTCAGGATCCCCACACCCTTCCCCAGCTCACATCCACCCACCGCTCCTTGGAAACCCTACGGGACAGTTCTGCTCTGTCCTATAAGGTCACTAGGAGTCGGAATCAACCTGACAGCAATGGAGTTTTTTTTTTTACACCCTTCCCCAGGGGTCCTCTGCAGCGCCACCACCTGCGCTGCCACCACCGGCAGAGGGAACCCCAGGTTCTAAGGTCTCCAGGGCCAGGGGAGCTGCTCAGGAACAAGCGGCAGGGGAGTGAGAGCAATAGCGGCTGCTGCGGGTAGAACACCTCCAGCTGTTCTATAAGAGCAGTCCCCGCCCCAGCCAGGAGCCCACCCAGAGGGGCTGGCACTTGACAGGAAAGGCAGAGGGAGCTGGGGACTTAAAGGCTGCTGTGAGGAGCCCTGAGGCAGCTGGCCCAGGGTTGTCCAGACAACAGGTGCTCCCCAAGAGATGTAAGTGGTAGGGGAAGCCTGCCCCTTGTCTTGTCTGCCATACTCATCTCCTCTCTTGCAGGGTAGGAAGGGGGGTGTTCATGTGAGGTCACAGGCTGCAGGGCAGAAGGTGGCATTCTTTACCCTGGGCTGTTTTCACAAGACACCCAGAGGGGCCCTAGGGTTCTCACTGCTCCAGAGCTATAGCTGAGCACCAGTCGGAGCACGTTAGCATCCTGAATACCTGGTGTTGGTGTGTGGCCGCGGTCCTCTGTGGTCAGCATGCTCACACCCGTGTGCCCCATAGATGCAGACTCAGTGTGCTAGTCCCCCTGCCATGATGTGACTCTTCGTGGCTGTGTACGTTCCGTTCTACAAGTGACCTCACTAGTGTAACTTGTCCCTGTCGTGGACATCTAAATGGTTCCCAACTTTTTCTTAATTATGAGCAGCCGTTTGACGTGAGGAAAGCTGAGTTGAGTCTTCAGCTCATTCATGCAGGACAGAGACCTACAAATGTCATTCCTGGCCAAAGGAGAGGACAGCTTTCCTGATGGAGAGGGAAGCTGTGTATCTGTCTGTGCTTTGAATTTAGCTTCACAGATGAGAGGTGCTGAAAATAATGCCTTCCCCAAAGCACACTCTTGCTCAGCATGGCATAATCCATAGGAGGTTTTGTGAGTGTTTCTTCAGCGGGGCCCGGGCACTGCTGTAAAGCAGCACATTTGTGAACACGCGTGCCCTGTCCCCTCGCCCCAGATCTGGGTGAGCAGCCCCCACAACGCCACTGGGTACTACACAGTCTATGGAGAGGAGGCGCTACATGCCGACCACTTCAGTGCCCGGCTGAGCTTCGGAGACACCCAGACTATCTGGGCCAGAACTGGATACCTCGGCTTCCTCCGAAGGACAGAGCTCACGGATGCCAGTGGAGGTGAGAGTGGCTTGGGGTTGCTGCGGGATGTGTGAGCGCATCCAGAGTGAAGGGACGCTCCGGCCACAGCCCACCGAGGGCTTTCCATTACCTGCGGGTTCACCTTGCTGCTCGCCATTGTGGCCTGTGTCCTCAGGTGTGCAGGGTTGATGAACACATTCTGTGATATACTCCCCTGTGGCTGCGTCTCATGGTCTTTGACCTCTGGGGCAGGCTGTCAGGTTCTCCAGCAGACCCAGCCCTTCCGAGCAGGCTATCAGGTTCTCCAGCAGACCAGCCCCTCTGGGGTAGGCTGTCAGGTTCTCCAGCAGACCCAGCCCTTCCGAGCAGGCTATCAGGTTCTCCAGCAGACCAGCCCCTCTGGGCAGGCTGTCAGGTTCTCCAGCAGACCCAGCCCTCCCGAGCAGGCCGTCAGGTTCTCCAGCAGACCCAGCCCTCCCGAGCAGGCCGTCAGGTTCTCCAGCAGACCCAGCCCCTCTGGGGTAGGCCGTCAGGTTCTCCAGCAGACCCAGTCTCTCTGGGGTAGGCTGTCAGGTTCTCCAGCAGACCCAGCCCTCCCGAGCAGGCCGTCAGGTTCTCCAGCAGACCCAGTCTCTCTGGGGTAGGCTGTCAGTTTCTCCAGCAGACCCAGCCCTCCTGAGCAGGCTGTCAGTTTCTCCAGCAGACCCAGCCCTCCCGAGCAGGCTGTCAGTTTCTCCAGCAGACCCAGCCCTCCCGAGCAGGCTGTCAGTTTCTCCAGCAGACCCAGCCCTCCCAAGCAGGCCGTTTTACCAACGTGGTGTCAGCCAGACCCATTGTGCCTGTTTAACCAGCGCAGCCACTCTCTCCACAGCCTGCTCGGTTTTAGTCAGTGTTTGCCGGACCCTGTGTGGCCTTAACAGCTAACTGGATCCAATCAGAACTCCTAGCCCCTGTAGATGCTATTTTGTTCCCGGAGATAAGAATCCTTTTAAACACACATTAATACATGGCTGTATCTTTTCTGAAGTGGTCACTTGCTGCAGAGGTAGTAGACTAAGACGTTAATGACCATGGTGTCCAGAAGGGCTGGAGCAGCTCTGTGAGCCTGCCCCCACAGAGTGCATTCCCTTGGTGCCCGGGTGGCCAGCTGCTGGTCTGGGAGAGCGTGTGGCTGGGGCTAGCACAGACCTATCAGAGGAAGTCAGGGTGCCTTTGCTGGTGTGCCCCGACTTCCAGCCTGACAAATGTGTGCTCTGGCAGAGCGGCATGATGCACTGTATGTCGTCGGATCCCTGGATGAGACACTGGAGCTGAGAGGCATGCGGTACCACCCCATCGACATCGAGACCTCGGTCATCCGGGCGCACAGGAGCATTGCTGAGTGGTGAGGGGCCCGGGGTGGTGCTGGGCAGTGCGCTCCAGGAGTGAGCATCTGTGCTCAGGCACACGCTGGACACTGGAGGGCCGGGTGCCGTGGAACCACAGTGACCAGCCTGACACTCCATGAGGCACACTGCCTTCAATTGTTTGGGTTTTGTTTGATTTTTTGGCTGTTTTCCTAATCAGTTTTAAACCGAGACTGCCCCCAAATGCACAGGCAAAATGTAAGATTTCCAGTTCTAATCCTGAAATGTTTCTGCATTTAACATAAATTTCATAATTTAAATAGTCATGACTCCTGACTCCCTCACTTCGTAGGGAGCGTGCATGGGGTGGGCACAGCTTCAGCATCAAATCTAACTCTTGATTCTCAGTGATAACTTTAATCAAAATGCGTGCTCCTGTAAGACATATTTAACAAAACTCTTTAGTAAATGGCATTAAGCAGCAGCGTAACGTTAATGCCCTGTTAACACCACTCCATTATTTGGTGCCCCTCACTGAATGTCATGGGCCCAAGCAGCTGCGCCGCCTCCATCTGACGGCACCGTCTTCTCACCCACAGTGCCGTCTTCACATGGACCAACCTGCTGGTGGTGGTGGTGGAGCTGGAGGGCCTGGAGCAGGACGCGCTGGACCTGGTGGCCCTGGTGACCAACGTGGTGCTGGAGGAGCACTACCTGGTTGTCGGTGTGGTGGTCATCGTGGACCCGGGAGTGATCCCCATCAACTCACGGGGTGAGAAGCAGCGCATGCACCTGAGGGATGGCTTCCTGGCCGACCAGCTGGACCCCATCTATGTCGCCTACAACATGTGAAACAGCACATGCCAAAATGAGATTCTCACACCCACTGTCATTCAGTCAAAAGTGTGGTAACGTGGGGAAATGCTGACGTGTCTCCAGCCACTAGAAGAAGGACACAAGTCTTCGTGGAATGGCGTCACTCCCTGGGCGCCATTACAAGTCTGTCCTCACAGTTCCCAAAAGGTCATCTTGGAAAGCGTTTCCTGAATTTATTTAAAGAAAGGTTTCGAATTTGCCGAGGACATTTACGGAAATGAATGTCAGCGTTTTAACGTGTGGATGACTGAAAAGGAAAGGCCCAGCACGGGTATTGCAAGAAGCCGCAGACACACCGTTGTTCTCTGCTGTATTACGAGTGTGCACTTTCTTTAAGCAAAAAATATAGTTCCTGATTTTTAAAAATCAATTATTTATTCCCACACCAAATGAGAAATTCATTTATAAATTTATGCTGGAAAAAGAACTGAGGCCCTTAGTACAGCTGCCTCACCTCCATCTCACAGGGAGGCGGCTGAGCCCAGAAAGGCTGACGGGAAGGGCAGTGAGTCCTGGCTCTGCGGCTTGGCACCACGGCCGCACACAGCGCCTTCTCCTTGCCGGTTTGTTTATTGAGACAGGTGTGCCTGACTCTCTGCGTATGTAGTTGCTAATATGTGATAAGTGCCATGCTGGACTGCCAAGATAGATGTTCTATCTCAGAAAGATAAGTCAGCATTTGGTTTTAAACCACTGTCCTAGGTTTGTAACTAGGAAGCTGCATGTAACTCACGCAGGTTAGTCAAATTCTTGTTTTCATGGCATTACCGTATTAAC
This sequence comes from Loxodonta africana, assembly GCF_030014295.1. Lineage (NCBI taxonomy): Eukaryota > Metazoa > Chordata > Mammalia > Proboscidea > Elephantidae > Loxodonta > Loxodonta africana. The sequence continues at coordinate 229,157,516 of NC_087343.1, forward strand.
TCTTCTCCGTAAGTGGAAGTGCAGTGCGTTACCTTTACTCTAAGTCAGTGGATTCTGACGCCTTGATGGACAAGTCTAAGGTGTCACATTCTCAGCGCTGTTGTGTGACCGTTCTCTGCAGGAGCGGGCAAGGAGTGGCACCGAGGGCTTTGTCTAACGCTGAAGATGGAGATGATCGTAGAGTCATCAGCTGCTTTTGCACTTTGAGTTGTACGCCTATAAAATTTGGCCAAACCATATATAGTTACTTTATTCAAACTTGACTAAACCGAGTGATCTAATATTATAGGGAATCTAAATCAAAGAAGAGAATGTAAAAACCTTTAGATACTTTTAAGAATTTGAAGTCAAGCACGAATCTAAGACATAGATTATTTTTATATAGCTAACAGAGTACGTTATGAAGTTGTTGAGTTTTATGGGGATGAAGAATGGAAAAGTTTAGAATCTTGCATGTTTCACAGAAACAACCAGGCTTTTCCAGAATTAGTCTGGAATGAGCCTGGATCAGTGCCTAACACAGCTGTTATTAATTCTCTACCATTTTGAAGTCCCCACCAAAGGAGTCTGACTGACTGGGTGGACCCTCACATCTTACTCTTACGTGGTTACAAACAGCACCGTGCATAGTGCTCTCTTGGCCTGTGGTGTTAGACTGCAGTGTAGTGTGTCACCACATACTGGAATTCTAATAACCCTGGTGTAATTATGTACAGAATCTGTGTAACTTATTGTTTGACATACAGAAGTTTTAGCAGTGGGCTAATGGACATTCCTTATAATAGAATGGCCAGGAAGGGAAAAGAGCTACCTAACTGAATTTTAATGTTGTAGTTTTATAGCAAAAAAATACTGTAAGATTTTTGTATTGAAAGATCAGTGACAGTAAGACAAGGTATCTTGTAAAATAGGGTTTTAATAAGCACATTAAAATGTTTAAAATTACTCTCTGGAAATTCTGTATATCACACTAAAATTTTTTATATCCTTATGTTAATAAAAAGTTATTGACTGTTTGTAATTCTATATTTTGAAATTTGTGAAAAGGTTTTTAAAATACCCCAAATAGGATGTACATTATTATGCATTTTTTTCTGAATATAAAAACAATTATACTTAGAGCATAAAATCTAGAAAGCACATTAAAGTATAAAGAAGAAAATTAGAATATTCTATAAGCCTACCTCTGAGCAATAGCAGCATTAGTATTCAACATAAATCCTTTCAGGGACTTATATTTCCCTTTTTTTTTTAATTTTTATAAAATTAGAATCATATTTTATAATCTGCTTTTGTACTAAATAAATTACAAACTTTCAAATCTATTACATATATTCTTCTACATATCATTTTAATGACTGTATAGTATTCCATCTTACAGGTGTACAAACTAAACGAGGCACACTCTGCTGTACATCAGTGTTGTTCTCAGCAGTGCGGCAGTGAACCTCTGCAGAGATATGTTCACACTTCCACGATTACTGCCTTGGGCTTAGTTTCCACAGGTAAAATGAATGGGTCAAAGTTTATGCCATGTTTGAAGCTTTTGGTAACTGCTAAAATAAATAAATAAATAAACTGGTAGTGTCAGAGGGGCCTCTCTCCTGGTGGTCCCAACAAGGATGAAATGGACTTTTGCTCAAGATTGAAATGAGAAGTCCTTGCCACTTTGATAGGCAAGCAGTTGTTTAATTTCTAGTCATCTTGAAAATGTTTTCATGTGTTTTGTGGTCATTTCTCTTTCTCACTTGATGTATTCTATTCAGATTGGGCAGTTACACTGCTGGAGTTTGTACTTACTCATTTGTGGGAGTTGTTTTATATTAAGAATCATAACCTTCATATAGCCCATACTTTTTCTAGCGTGTCATTTGAATCTTGATTCTACTTGTTTGAATTCAGGTTGTTTTTTTCAAATCCTTATTTTATGCAACCTGTGTTTACATGTGCTTAATTTCAGATCATGAGTATAGCTGATTTATATCAGATTTGCTCTACAAAAATGGTCAGCATAACCCTACGTGGCAGAGAAGTAACTTATGTCCAGTGTTGGCTCACTTCCTGCCGCAGAGCCTTACAGGGCAAGGCGGTGCCTGCCATCAGGCCTTTCAGACCATTACAAAGAAAGAGCAAGAAGGCCTGCTGGTGGCTGTGTCTCACTGGCACTAAATGTTGTCAGGGAATCAAGCACACTACTTGCTGTGTGCAAAAAGAAGGGAAAGTGTATTCCCTCCCTGAGATCACTTTACATGAGTTTTGGGTCTTAAAAGGTTAAGGAGAAAACACTTTTTTTTTTTAATTGGATACATTAATAGTGTTGTAACTCTGTATATGACATTCATCCTACTTTGATCATTTTCAGTAATGGAGAATTGAGCAAGAATTCTTTTAAAGGGTAACTACATGCGAAATTTCAAAACCAATAGTTTTTACATTTTTGCTTCTTAGTAAATGGTTTTAAAGAGGAATGATCTTTAAAGGATCCAAGCAGGTAGCCATGCTATCCTTCCCTCCCACCCCGTGGGTGGTCTGAGAGCCTGACCCCTTGAGCTCGCTTCCTTTTTGCTGAATCTTCACCCCGATTCTTCCTGCATTTAGCTCTGCCTTTCAGGGTCACTAAATTTTTTTTTTTTTTTTAATGAGTCGGGATCAACTCAACGGCACTGGGTACTGGGTTGGGTTCAGGGCTTAATGAGGGAACCTTTTCATGTGAGCTTCATGCTTCAGGAGGAGCATTGTAGTTTGCCAAGGGTGGTGGAAAGTAGGAGATTGAGAACATGGGTTTGCTTCCCAAGACTCGTAATGGGACTGAAAAGGCCAGATATCATGAATATTCATTAAAAGTGCCACTTGAAAGTCAAAAGTTGAAAAGGGAGCATGAGGGACCAGATAAAGCTTTGAGCGCAAGAGGGAACCTGGATGCATTGTTGCCCGTTGCCACTCCCTGCAACAGTGAGCTGGACTTCCAGGTGCAGATGGTTGTGCCCAGGTGCTACAGGAGGCTCCTGATGGAGAGGAGCAGGCTGCCAGGCTCTGGTGGAGGGGCACACAGGTTCAGAGACGAGCAAAGTTTAGCATTTAGTTTACACTGAAAAGTAGAGATGAAAGACAGACTTGCAGCATGAGAGCATGAGGAGCTCCACGGTCTCCTCCCAGTGAAAATGCTGAAAATTATTTTTAAAACCAACCATTTAAAGCCACCACAAATGGTCCTAGGGCCATGCAGCAAAGGAATAAACATATAATCAAGAAAATCTACAAAAATTCAGTAAGAAAAACAAGAATCTGTTTTCTTTGAAGAGCACACCCTCCCATCATCCTCCCAACTCAGGGAAACTACTCCAAACTGGTGCAACAAAGAACACAGGGCTCCACCTTCCCTTAGCTCCCAGTCAGAGAGCTTTCTTCTTGGGAGGAGCAGGATCCAGAATTTCTCATGCTTTCTCAAGTTACCTATTGCTGAAATTAAGTTCCAGGTGAGTGCAGTTGAGGGGTGGGGGCACCCTCTTTGACTTAGCCCCCATTTGTAGACTGGAGCTCTGCCTTGGGCAATGAGGTACTAAGGCTATGGGGGCCTGCATTGCCCTGGCCCCAACTCGCAAGGTGGTGGTTCTACTCTGAGAGAGGTAAGTTGGGAAAACCTCAGGCTGCTTCTCCCTTTTCCACTGAGCACCCAGGTTCTAAAGCAGGAGTGTCTCTCAGAAGTTTGCCATTGTCCCCATGCCCAGCCCAGAGCCCAATCTCGGAGATCTAACCGGAGGGAGAAAGAACCTGTACAATAGATCCTAAACTGTTCCTGGAGCCCTGGTGGTACTGTGGTTAAGCGCTCAGCTGCTAACAAAAGGTTGACCAAACCTACCAGCCACTCCATGGGAGAAAGATGTGGCAGTCTGCTTCCATAAAGATTTGTAGCCTTGAAAACCCTATGGGGCAGTTGTACTCTGTCCTGTGGGGTGGCTAGTAGAATCAACTGGATGGTAATTACGGGTTTGGTATTGTGCCTTATTTTTTTTTTTAATCTGTTCCCAAAGGAACTAACTTCATTTGCAACAGAGAAGTTCAATGCCTAAGGGCACTCTTAAGAACAGCAAAAGTTATAGTAAAAGGCAATTGTGAGGAGATGGGTAGATTAAATGGAGATAAACTAGGCCAGCTAGTATGCTGGGAGAATCAGGGAAACAGACAGCTGGGAAGAGGCCTCCTGGGAACAGAACAAATCTCAAACACTGACCTCAGGAAATATTCCCTCAGAGGAGTCCAAATTGAGTTGAACTAATCTGTAGAGAAATTTATGCCCCAGGGATTGTTGAAAACAATAGAGCAATCAGTTGGTAATTAGCCGAGTTTAACAGTTGAATGTGGTCAGGGAAAGAGAGGTGAGAGCCCTGTCCAAACCGCTGTCATCCCAGGGTGACTGGCCATACCCGAACCTGCACTTCCTTGAGGAGTAACATTAGAGGTTTAACAGTGTGGGAGATGGGACAGGGAATAGACTTCGCTAAAATAACCCAGCCAGTCACCAAACAAATAAGCAAATAAATAACAAGCCTCCCTGGAGGGGCAGGGGACAAGTGGCTGGTCTTACTACAATATATTATCTAAAATGTTTAGTTCCCACCGAAAAATTATGAACCCAGTAACCCATTGCCATCGAGTCAATTCCAACTCATAGCGACCACATAGGACAGAGCAGAACTGCCCCATAGAGTTTCCAAGTATTCGAACTGCTGACCTTTTGGTTAGCAGCGGAGCACTTACCCACTACGCCAGCAGGCTTTCCAAAAAATTATGAGACGTGTTAAAAAAAAACCCAAAATACGACACACACTGGGGGAGCAGACAACAGTAACTGCCTGTGAAAGCAAAGACTTTGAAGTGACCATTATAAATAAGTTTAGAGAACCAAAGGGGACCACAGTGAGAGAGAAGGAAGGAGTTACCATGACAGTGTCACGTGGAGAGACAGCATCAGTGCAATAGAAACTACAGGGGACCACAGTGAGAGAAGGAAGGAGTTACGATGACAATGTCACGTGGAGAGACAGCATCAGTGAAATAGAGACCAAAGGGGACCACAGTGAGAGAAGGAAGGAGTTACGATGACAGTGTTACGTGGAGAGACAGCATCAGTGAAATAGAAACCAAAGGGGACCACAGTGAGAGAAGGAAGGAGTTACGATGACAGTGTCATGTGGAGAGACAGCATCAGTGAAATAGAAACCAAAGGGGACCACAGTGAGAGAGGGAAGGAGTTACGATGACAGTGTCACGTGGAAAGACAGCATCAGTGAAATAGAAACCAAAGGGGACCACAGTGAGAGAGGGAAGGAGTTACGAAGACAGTGTCACGTGGAAAGACAGCATCAGTGAAATAGAAACCAAAGGGGACCACAGTGAGAGAGGGAAGGAGTTACGATGACAGTGTCACGTGGAGAGACAGCATCAGTGAAATAGAAACCAAAGGGACCGCAGTGAGAGAGGGAAGGAGTTACGATGACAGTGTCACGTGGAGAGACAGCATCAGTGCAATAAAAACCAAAGGGGACTACAGTGAGAGAAGGAAGGAGTTACGATGCCAGTGTCACGTGGAGAGACAGCATCAGTGCAATAGAAACCAAAGGGGACCACAGTGAGAGAAGGAAAGAGTTACGATGACAGTGTCACGTGGAGAGACAGCATCAGTGCAATAGAAACCAAAGGGGACCACAGTGAGAGAGGGAAGGAGTTACGATGACAGTGTCACGTGGAGAGACAGCATCAGTGAAACAGAAACCAAAGGGGACCGCAGTGAGAGAGGGAAGGAGTTCCGATGACAGTGTCACGTGGAGAGACAGCATCAGTGAAATAGAACCAAAGGGGACCACAGTGAGGAGGGAAGGAGTTACGATGACAGTGTCACGTGGAGAGACAGCATCAGTGAAATAGAAACCAAAGGGGACCGCAGTGAGAGAGGGAAGGAGTTACGATGACAGTGTCACGTGGAGAGACAACATCAGTGAAATAGAAACCAAAGGGGACCACAGTGAGAGAGGGAAGGAGTTACGATGACAGTGTCACGTGGAGAGACAGCATCAGTGCCATAGAAACCAAAGGGGACCACAGTGAGAGAAGGAAGGAGTTACGATGACAGTGTCACGTGGAGAGACAGCATCAGTGAAATAGAAACCAAAGGGGACCACAGTGAGAGAAGGAAGGAGTTACGATGACAGTGTCACGTGGAGAGACAGCATCAGTGAAATAGAAACCAAACGGGACCACAGTGAGGGAAGGAGTTACGATGACAGTGTCACGTGGAGAGACAGCATCAGTGAAATAGAAACCAAAGGGGACCACAGTGAGAGAGGGAAGGAGTTACAATGACAGTGTCACGTGGAGAGACAGCATCAGTGAAATAGAAACCAAAGGGGACCACAGTGAGAGAGGGAAGGAGTTACGATGACAGTGTCACGTGGAGAGACAGCATCAGTGAAACAGAAACCAAAGGGGACCACGGTGAGAGAGGGAAGGAGTTACGATGACAGTGTCACGTGGAGAGACAGCATCAGTGAAATAGAAACCAAAGGGGACCACAGTGAGAGAAGGAAGGAGTTACGATGACAGTGTCACGTGGAGAGACAGCATCAGTGAAATAGAAACCAAAGGGGACCACAGTGAGAGAGGGAAGGAGTTACGATGACAGTGTTACGTGGAGAGACAGCATCAGTGAAATAGAAACCAAAGGGGACCGCAGTGAGAGAGGGAAGGAGTTACGATGACAATGTCACGTGGAGAGACAGCATCAGTGAAATAGAAACCAAAGGGGACCACAGTGAGAGAGGGAAGGAGTTACGATGACAATGTCACGGGGAGAGACAGCATCAGTGAAATAGAAACCAAAGGGGACCACAGTGAGAGAAGGAAGGAGTTACGATGACAATGTCACGTGGAGAGACAGCATCAGTGAAATAGAAACCAAAGGGGACCGCAGTGAGAGAGGGAAGGAGTTACGATGACAGTGTCACGTGGAGAGACAGCATCAGTGAAATAGAAACCAAAGGGGACGGCAGTGAGAGACGGAAGGAGTTACGATGACAGTGTCACGTGGAGAGACAGCATCAGTGAAATAGAAACCAAAGGGGACCACAGTGAGAGAAGGAAGGAGTTACGATGACAGTGTCACGTGGAGAGACAGCATCAGTGCAATAGAAACCAAAGGGGACCACAGTGAGGGAAGGAGTTACGATGACAGTGTCACGTGGAGAGACAGCATCAGTGAAATAGAACCAAAGGGGACCACAGTGAGGAGGGAAGGAGTTACGATGACAGTGTCACGTGGAGAGACAGCATCAGTGAAATAGAAACCAAAGGGGACCACAGTGAGAGAGGGAAGGAGTTACAATGACAGTGTCACGTGGAGAGACAGCATCAGTGAAATAGAAACCAAAGGGGACCACAGTGAGAGAGGGAAGGAGTTACGATGACAGTGTCACGTGGAGAGACAGCATCAGTGAAACAGAAACCAAAGGGGACCACGGTGAGAGAGGGAAGGAGTTACGATGACAGTGTCACGTGGAGAGACAGCATCAGTGAAATAGAAACCAAAGGGGACCACAGTGAGAGAAGGAAGGAGTTACGATGACAGTGTCACGTGGAGAGACAGCATCAGTGAAATAGAAACCAAAGGGGACCACAGTGAGAGAGGGAAGGAGTTACGATGACAGTGTTACGTGGAGAGACAGCATCAGTGAAATAGAAACCAAAGGGGACCGCAGTGAGAGAGGGAAGGAGTTACGATGACAATGTCACGTGGAGAGACAGCATCAGTGAAATAGAAACCAAAGGGGACCACAGTGAGAGAGGGAAGGAGTTACGATGACAATGTCACGGGGAGAGACAGCATCAGTGAAATAGAAACCAAAGGGGACCACAGTGAGAGAAGGAAGGAGTTACGATGACAATGTCACGTGGAGAGACAGCATCAGTGAAATAGAAACCAAAGGGGACCGCAGTGAGAGAGGGAAGGAGTTACGATGACAGTGTCACGTGGAGAGACAGCATCAGTGAAATAGAAACCAAAGGGGACGGCAGTGAGAGACGGAAGGAGTTACGATGACAGTGTCACGTGGAGAGACAGCATCAGTGAAATAGAAACCAAAGGGGACCACAGTGAGAGAAGGAAGGAGTTACGATGACAGTGTCACGTGGAGAGACAGCATCAGTGCAATAGAAACCAAAGGGGACCATAGTGAGGGAAGGAGTTACGATGACAGTGTCACGTGGAGAGACAACATCAGTGAAATAGAAACCAAAGGGGACCACAGTGAGAGAGGGAAGGAGTTACGATGACAGTGTCACGTGGAAAGACAGCATCAGTGAAATAGAAACCAAAGGGGACCACAGTTAGAGAGGGAAGGAGTTCCGAAGACAGTGTCACGTGGAGAGACACCATCAGTGAAATAGAAACCAAAGGGGACCACAGTGAGAGAGGGAAGGAGTTACGATGAGAGTGTCACGTGGAGAGACAGCATCAGTGAAATAGAAACAAAAGGGGACCACAGTGAGAGAGGGAAGGAGTTACGATGACAGTGTCACGTGGAGAGACAGCATCAGTGAAACAGAAACCAAAGGGGACCGCAGTGAGAGAGGGAAGGAGTTACGATGACACTGTCACGTGGAGAGACAGCATCAGTGAAATAGAAACCAAAGGGGACCGCAGTGAGGAGGGAAGGAGTTACGATGACAGTGTCACGTGGAGAGACATCATCAGTGAAATAGAAACCAAAGGGGACCACAGAAGAGAGGGAAGGAGTTACGATGACAGTGTCACGTGGAGAGACAGCATCAGTGAAATAGAAACCAAAGGGGACCACAGTGAGAGAGGGAAGGAGTTACGATGACAGTGTCACGTGGAGAGACAGCATCAGTGAAATAGAAACCAAAGGGGACCACGGTGAGAGAGGGAAGGAGTTACGATGACAGTGTCACGTGGAGAGACAGCATCAGTGAAATAGAAACCAAAGGGGACCACAGTGAGAGAAGGAAGGAGTTACGATGACAGTGTCACGTGGAGAGACAGCATCAGTGAAATAGAAACCAAAGGGGACCACAGTGAGAGAGGGAAGGAGTTACGATGACAGTGTTACGTGGAGAGACAGCATCAGTGAAATAGAAACCAAAGGGGACCGCAGTGAGAGAGGGAAGGAGTTACGATGACAATGTCACGTGGAGAGACAGCATCAGTGAAATAGAAACCAAAGGGGACCACAGTGAGAGAGGGAAGGAGTTACGATGACAGTGTCACGTGGAGAGACAGCATCAGTGAAACAGAAACCAAAGGGGACCGCAGTGAGAGAGGGAAGGAGTTACGATGACAGTGTCACGTGGAGAGACAGCATCAGTGAAATAGAAACCAAAGGGGACCGCAGTGAGGAGGGAAGGAGTTACGATGACAATGTCACGTGGAGAGACATCATCAGTGAAATAGAAACCAAAGGGGACCACAGAAGAGAGGGAAGGAGTTACGATGACAGTGTCACGTGGAGAGACAGCATCAGTGAAATAGAAACCAAAGGGGACCACAGTGAGAGACGGAAGGAGTTACGATGACAGTGTCACGTGGAGACACAGCATCAGTGAAATAGAAACCAAAGGGGACCACAGTGAGAGAGGGAAGGAGTTACGATGACAGTGTTACGTGGAGAGACAGCATCAGTGAAATAGAAACCAAAGGGGACCGCAGTGAGAGAGGGAAGGAGTTACGATGACAATGTCACGTGGAGAGACAGCATCAGTGAAATAGAAACCAAAGGGGACCACAGTGAGAGAGGGAAGGAGTTACGATGACAATGTCACGGGGAGAGACAGCATCAGTGCAATAGAAACCAAAGGGGACCACAGTGAGAGAAGGAAGGAGTTACGATGACAATGTCACGTGGAGAGACAGCATCAGTGCAATAGAAACCAAAGGGGACCACAGTGAGAGAAGGAAGGAGTTACGATGACAATGTCACGTGGAGAGACAGCATCAGTAAAATAGAAACTAAAGGGGACCACAGTGAGAGAGGGAAGGAGTTACGATGACAGTGTCACGTGGAGAGACATCATCAGTGAAATAGAAACCAAAGGGGACCACAGAAGAGAGGGAAGGAGTTACGATGACAGTGTCACGTGGAGAGACAGCATCAGTGAAATAGAAACCAAAGGGGACCACAGTGAGAGAGGGAAGGAGTTACGATGACAGTGTCACGTGGAGAGACAGCATCAGTGAAATAGAAACCAAAGGGGACCACGGTGAGAGAGGGAAGGAGTTACGATGACAGTGTCACGTGCAGAGACAGCATCAGTGAAATAGAAACCAAAGGGGACCACAGTGAGAGAAGGAAGGAGTTACGATGACAGTGTCACGTGGAGAGACAGCATCAGTGAAATAGAAACCAAAGGGGACCACAGTGAGAGAGGGAAGGAGTTACGATGACAGTGTTACGTGGAGAGACAGCATCAGTGAAATAGAAACCAAAGGGGACCGCAGTGAGAGAGGGAAGGAGTTACGATGACAATGTCACGTGGAGAGACAGCATCAGTGAAATAGAAACCAAAGGGGACCACAGTGAGAGAAGGAAGGAGTTACGATGACAATGTCACGTGGAGAGACAGCATCAGTAAAATAGAAACTAAAGGGGACCACAGTGAGAGAGGGAAGGAGTTACAATGACAGTGTCACGTGGAGAGACAGCATCAGTGAAATAGAAACCAAAGGGGACCACAGTGAGAGAAGGAAGGAGTTACGATGACAGTGTCACGTGGAGAGACAGCATCAGTGAAATAGAAACCAAAGGGGACCACAGTGAGAGAAGGAAGGAGTTACGATGACAGTGTCACGTGGAGAGACAGCATCAGTGAAATAGAAACCAAAGGGGACCACAGTGAGGGAAGGAGTTACGATGACAGTGTCACGTGGAGAGACAGCATCAGTGAAATAGAAACCAAAGGGGACCACAGTGAGAGAGGGAAGGAGTTACGATGACAGTGTCACGTGGAGAGACATCATCAGTGAAATAGAAACCAAAGGGGACCACAGAAGAGAGGGAAGGAGTTACGATGACAGTGTCACGTGGAGAGACAGCATCAGTGAAATAGAAACCAAAGGGGACCACAGTGAGAGAGGGAAGGAGTTACGATGACAGTGTCACGTGGAGAGACAGCATCAGTGAAATAGAAACCAAAGGGGACCACGGTGAGAGAGGGAAGGAGTTACGATGACAGTGTCACGTGCAGAGACAGCATCAGTGAAATAGAAACCAAAGGGGACCACAGTGAGAGAAGGAAGGAGTTACGATGACAGTGTCACGTGGAGAGACAGCATCAGTGAAATAGAAACCAAAGGGGACCACAGTGAGAGAAGGAAGGAGTTACGATGACAATGTCACGTGGAGAGACAGCATCAGTGAAATAGAAACCAAAGGGGACCGCAGTGAGAGAGGGAAGGAGTTACGATGACAGTGTCACGTGGAGAGACAGCATCAGTGAAATAGAAACCAAAGGGGACCGCAGTGAGAGACGGAAGGAGTTACGATGACAGTGTCACGTGGAGAGACAGCATCAGTGAAATAGAAACCAAAGGGGACCACAGTGAGAGAAGGAAGGAGTTACGATGACAGTGTCACGTGGAGAGACAGCATCAGTGCAATAGAAACCAAAGGGGACCATAGTGAGGGAAGGAGTTACGATGACAGTGTTACGTGGAGAGACAGCATCAGTGAAATAGAAACCAAAGGGGACCGCAGTGAGAGAGGGAAGGAGTTACGATGACAATGTCACGTGGAGAGACAGCATCAGTGAAATAGAAACCAAAGGGGACCACGGTGAGAGAAGGAAGGAGTTACGATGACAGTGTCACGTGGAGAGACAGCATCAGTGAAATAGAAACCAAAGGGGACCACAGTGAGAGAGGGAAGGAGTTACGATGACAGTGTTACGTGGAGAGACAGCATCAGTGAAATAGAAACCAAAGGGGACCGCAGTGAGAGAGGGAAGGAGTTACGATGACAATGTCACGTGGAGAGACAGCATCAGTGAAATAGAAACCAAAGGGGACCACAGTGAGAGAGGGAAGGAGTTACGATGACAATGTCACGGGGAGAGACAGCATCAGTGCAATAGAACCCAAAGGGGACCACAGTGAGAGAAGGAAGGAGTTACGATGACAATGTCACGTGGAGAGACAGCATCAGTAAAATAGAAACTAAAGGGGACCACAGTGAGAGAGGGAAGGAGTTACAATGACAGTGTCACGTGGAGAGACAGCATCAGTGAAATAGAAACCAAAGGGGACCACAGTGAGAGAGGGAAGAAGTTACGATGACAGTGTCACGTGGAGAGACAGCATCAGTGAAATAGAAACCAAAGGGGACCACAGTGAGAGAGGAAAGGAGTTACGATGACAGTGTCACGTGGAGAGACAGCATCAGTGAAATAGAAACCAAAGGGGACCACAGTGAGAGAGGGAAGGAGTTACGATGACAGTGTCACGTGGAGAGACAGCATCAGTGCAATAGAAACCAAAGGGGACCACAGTGAGAGAGGGAAGGAGTTACGATGACAGTGTCACGTGGAGAGACAGCATCAGTGAAATAGAAACCAAAGGGGACCACAGTGAGAGAGGGAAGGAGTTACGATGACAGTGTCACGTGGAGAGACAGCATCAGTGAAATAGAAACCAAAGGGGACCACAGTGAGAGAGGGAAGGAGTTACGATGACAGTGTCACGTGGAGAGGCAGCATCAGTGAAATAGAAACCAAAGGGGACCACAGTGAGAGAGGGAAGGAGTTACGATGACAGTGTCACGTGGAGAGACAGCATGAGTGAAACAGAAACCAAAGGGGACCGCAGTGAGAGAGGGAAGGAGTTACTATGACAGTGTCACGTGGAGAGACAGCATCAGTTAAACAGAAACCAAAGGGGACCGCAGTGAGAGAGAGAAGGAGTTACGATGACAGTGTCACGTGGAGAGACAGCATCAGTGAAATAGAAACCAAAGGGGACCGCAGTGAGGAGGGAAGGAGTTACGATGACAGTGTCACGTGGAGAGACAGCATCAGTGAAATAGAAACCAAAGGGGACCACAGTGAGAGAGGGAAGGAGTAACGATGACAGTGTCACGTGGGAGACAGCATCAGTGCAATAGAAACCAAAGGGGACCACAGTGAGGGAAGGAGTTACGATGACAATGTCACGTGGAGAGACAACATCAGTGAAATAGAAACCAAAGGGGACCACAGTGAGAGAGGGAAGGAGTTACGATGACAGTGTCACGTGGAGAGACAGCATCAGTGCAATAGAAACCAAAGGGTACCGCAGTGAGAGAAGGAAGGAGTTACGATGACAGTGTCACGTGGAGAGACAGCATCAGTGAAATAGAAACCAAAGGGGACCACAGTGAGAGAAGGAAGGAGTTACGATGACAGTGTCACGTGGAGAGACAGCATCAGTGCAATAGAAATCAAAGGAGACCACAGTGAGAGAAGGAAGGAGTTACGATGACAGTGTCACGTGGAGAGACAGCATCAGTGCAATAGAAACCAAAGGGGACCACAGTGAGAGAGGGAAGGAGTTACGATGACAGTGTCACGTGGAGAGACAGCATCAGTGAAATAGAAACCAAAGGGGACCACAGTGAGAGAGGGAAGGAGTTACGATGACAGTGTCACGTGGAGAGACAGCATCAGTGCAATAGAAACCAAAGGGGACCACAGTGAGAGAAGGAAGGAGTTACGATGTCAGTGTCACGTGGAGAGACAGCATCAGTGCAATAGAAACCAAAGGGGACCACAGTGAGAGAGGGAAGGAGTTACAATGACAGTGTCACGTGGAGAGACAGCATCAGTGAAATAGAAACCAAAGGGGACCACAGTGAGAGAGGGAAGGAGAAACGATGACAGTGTCACGTGGAGAGACAGCATCAGTGCAATAGAAACCAAAGGGGACCACAGTGAGGGAAGGAGTTACGATGACAATGTCACGTGGAGAGACAACATCAGTGAAATAGAAACCAAAGGGGACCACAGTGAGAGAGGGGAGGAGTTACGATGACAGTGTCACGTGGAGAGACAGCATCAGTGCAATAGAAACCAAAGGGTACCGCAGTTAGAGAAGGAAGGAGTTACGATGACAGTGTCACGTGGAGAGACAGCATCAGTGCAATAGAAACCAAAGGGGACCACAGTGAGAGAAGGAAGGAGTTACGATGACAGTGTCACGTGGAGAGACAGCATCAGTGAAATAGAAACCAAAGGGGACCACAGTGAGGGAAGGAGTTACGATGACAGTGTCACGTGGAGAGACAGCATCAGTGCAATAGAAACCAAAGGGGACCACAGTGAGAGAGGGAAGGAGTTACGATGACAGTGTCACGTGCAGAGACAGCATCAGTGAAATAGAAACCAAAGGGGACCACAGTGAGAGAGGGAAGGAGTTACGATGACAGTGTCACGTGGAGAGACAGCATCAGTGCAATAGAAACCAAAGGGGACCACAGTGAGAGAAGGAAGGAGTTACGATGACAGTGTCACGTGGAGAGACAGCATCAGTGCAATAGAAACCAAAGGGGACCACAGTGAGAGAAGGAAGGAGTTACGATGACAGTGTCACGTGGAGAGACACAATCAGTGAAATAGAAACCAAAGGGGACCACAGTGAGAGAGGGAAGGAGTTACGATGACAGTGTCACGTCGAGAGACAGCATCAGTGAAATGGAAACCAAAGGGGACCACAGTGAGAGAGGGAAGGAGTTACGATGACAGTGTCACGTGGAGAGACAGCATCAGTGCAATAGAAACCAAAGGGGACCACAGTGAGAGAGGGAAGGAGTTACGATGACAGTGTCACGTGGAGAGACAGCATCAGTGCAATAGAAACCAAAGGGGACCACAGTGAGAGAGGGAAGGAGTTAAGATGACAGTGTCACGTGGAGAGACAGCATCAGTGAAATAGAAACCAAAGGGGACCACAGTGAGAGAGGGAAGGAGTTACGATGACAGTGTCACGTGGAGAGACAGCATCAGTGCAATAGAAACCAAAGGGGACCACAGTGAGAGAAGGAAGGAGTTACTAAGACAGTGTCACGTGGAGAGACAGCATCAGTGCAATAGAAACCAAAGGGGACCACAGTGACAGAGGGAAGGAGTTACGATGACAGTGTCACGTGGAGAGACAGCATCAGTGAAATAGAGACGAAAGGGGACCACAGTGAGAGAGGGAAGGAGTTACGATGACAGTGTCACGTGGAGAGACAGCATCAGTGAAATAGAAACCAAAGGGGACCACAGTGAGAGAGGGAAGGAGTTACGATGACAGTGTCACGTGAAGAGACAGCATCAGTGAAATAGAAACCAAAGGGGACCACAGTGAGAGACGGAAGGAGTTACGATGACAGTGTCACGTGGAGAGACAGCATCAGTGAAATAGAAACCAAAGGGGACCACAGTGAGAGAGGGAAGGAGTTACGATGACAGTGTCACGTGGAGAGACAGCATCAGTGAAATAGAAACCAAAGGGGACCCCAGTGAGAGAGGGAAGGAGTTACGATGACAGTGTCACGTGGAGAGACAGCATCAGTGAAATAGAAACCAAAGGGGACCGCAGTGAGAGAGGGAAGGAGTTACGATGACAGTGTCACGTGGAGAGACAGCATCAGTGAAATAGAAACCAAAGGGGACCGCAGTGAGAGAGGGAAGGAGTTACGATGACAGTGTCACGTGGAGAGACAGCATCAGTGAAACAGAAACCAAAGGGGACCGCAGTGAGAGAGGGAAGGAGTTACGATGACAGTGTCACGTGGAGAGACAGCATCAGTGAAATAGAAACCAAAGGGGACCGCAGTGAGAGAGGGAAGGAGTTACGATGACAATTTCACGTGGAGAGACAGCATCAGTGCAATAGAAACCAAAGGGGACCACAGTGAGAGAAGGAAGGAGTTACGATGACAGTGTCACGTGGAGAGACAGCATCAGTGAAATAGAAACCAAAGGGGACCACAGTGAGGGAAGGAGTTACGATAACAGTGTAACGTGGAGAGACAGCATCAGGGAAATAGAAACCAAAGGGGACCACAGTGAGAGAGGGAAGGAGTTACGATGACAGTGTCACGTGGAGAGACAGCATCAGTGCAATAGAAACCAAAGGGGACCACAGTGAGAGAAGGAAGGAGTTACGATGACAGTGTCACGTGGAGAGACAGCATCAGTGCAATAGAAACCAAAGGGGACCACAGTGAGAGAGGGAAGGAGTTACGATGACAGTGTCACGTGGAGAGACAGCATCAGTGAAATAGAAACCAAAGGGGACCACAGTGAGAGAGGGAAGGAGTTACGATGACAGTGTCAGGTGGAGAGACAGCATCAGTGCAATAGAAACCAAAGGGGACCACAGTGAGAGAAGGAAGGAGTTACGATGTCAGTGTCACGTGGAGAGACAGCATCAGTGCAATAGAAACCAAAGGGGACCACAGTGAGAGAGGGAAGGAGTTACAATGACAGTGTCACGTGGAGAGACAGCATCAGTGAAATAGAAACCAAAGGGGACCACAGTGAGAGAGGGAAGGAGAAACGATGACAGTGTCACGTGGAGAGACAGCATCAGTGCAATAGAAACCAAAGGGGACCACAGTGAGGGAAGGAGTTACGATGATAATGTCACGTGGAGAGACAACATCAGTGAAATAGAAACCAAAGGGGAACACAGTGAGAGAGGGGAGGAGTTACGATGACAGTGTCACGTGGAGAGACAGCATCAGTGCAATAGAAACCAAAGGGTACCGCAGTTAGAGAAGGAAGGAGTTACGATGACAGTGTCACGTGGAGAGACAGCATCAGTGCAATAGAAACCAAAGGGGACCACAGTGAGAGAGGGAAGGAGTTACGATGACAGTGTCACGTGGAGAGACATCATCAGTGAAATAGAAACCAAAGGGGACCACAGAAGAGAGGGAAGGAGTTACGATGACAGTGTCACGTGGAGAGACAGCATCAGTGAAATAGAAACCGAAGGGGACCACAGTGAGAGAGGGAAGGAGTTACGATGACAGTGTCACGTGGAGAGACAGCATCAGTGAAATAGAAACCAAAGGGGACCACGGTGAGAGAGGGAAGGAGTTACGATGACAGTGTCACGTGGAGACACAGCATCAGTGAAATAGAAACCAAAGGGGACCACAGTGAGAGAAGGAAGGAGTTACGATGACAGTGTCACGTGGAGAGACAGCATCAGTGAAATAGAAACCAAAGGGGACCACAGTGAGAGAGGGAAGGAGTTACGATGACAGTGTTACGTGGAGAGACAGCATCAGTGAAATAGAAACCAAAGGGGACCGCAGTGAGAGAGGGAAGGAGTTACGATGACAATGTCACGTGGAGAGACAGCATCAGTGAAATAGAAACCAAAGGGGACCACAGTGAGAGAGGGAAGGAGTTACGATGACAATGTCACGGGGAGAGACAGCATCAGTGAAATAGAAACCAAAGGGGACCACAGTGAGAGAAGGAAGGAGTTACGATGACAATGTCACGTGGAGAGACAGCATCAGTGAAATAGAAACCAAAGGGGACCGCAGTGAGAGAGGGAAGGAGTTACGATGACAGTGTCACGTGGAGAGACAGCATCAGTGAAATAGAAACCAAAGGGGACCGCAGTGAGAGACGGAAGGAGTTACGATGACAGTGTCACGTGGAGAGACAGCATCAGTGAAATAGAAACCAAAGGGGACCACAGTGAGAGAAGGATGGAGTTACGATGACAGTGTCACGTGGAGAGACAGCATCAGTGCAATACAAACCAAAGGGGACCATAGTGTGGGAAGGAGTTACGATGACAGTGTCACGTGGAGAGACAACATCAGTGAAATAGAAACCAAAGGGGACCACAGTGAGAGAGGGAAGGAGTTACGATGACAGTGTCACGTGGAAAGACAGCATCAGTGAAATAGAAACCAAAGGGGACCACAGTTAGAGAGGGAAGGAGTTCCGAAGACAGTGTCACGTGGAGAGACACCATCAGTGAAATAGAAACCAAAGGGGACCACAGTGAGAGAGGGAAGGAGTTACGATGAGAGTGTCACGTGGAGAGACAGCATCAGTGCAATAGAAACCAAAGGGTACCACAGTGAGAGAAGGAAGGAGTTACGATGACAGTGTGACGTGGAGAGACAGCATCAGTGAAATAGAAACAAAAGGGGACCACAGTGAGAGAGGGAAGGAGTTACGATGACAGTGTCACGTGGAGAGACAGCATCAGTGAAACAGAAACCAAAGGGGACCGCAGTGAGAGAGGGAAGGAGTTACGATGACACTGTCACGTGGAGAGACAGCATCAGTGAAATAGAAACCAAACGGGACCGCAGTGAGGAGGGAAGGAGTTACGATGACAGTGTCACGTGGAGAGACATCATCAGTGAAATAGAAACCAAAGGGGACCACAGAAGAGAGGGAAGGAGTTACGATGACAGTGTCACGTGGAGAGACAGCATCAGTGAAATAGAAACCAAAGGGGACCACAGTGAGAGAGGGAAGGAGTTACGATGACAGTGTCACGTGGAGAGACAGCATCAGTGAAATAGAAACCAAAGGGGACCACAGTGAGAGAGGGAAGGAGTTACGATGACAGTGTCACGTGGAGAGACAGCATCAGTGAAATAGAAACCAAAGGGGACCACAGTGAGAGAAGGAAGGAGTTACGATGACAGTGTCACGTGGAGAGACAGCATCAGTGAAATAGAAACCAAAGGGGACCCGAGTGAGAGAGGGAAGGAGTTACGATGACAGTGTCACGTGGAGAGACAGCATCAGTGAAATAGAAACCAAAGGGGACCACGGTGAGAAAGGGAAGGAGTTACGATGACAGTGTCACGTGGAGAGACAGCATCAGTGAAATAGAAACCAAAGGGGACCACAGTGAGAGAAGGAAGGAGTTACGATGACAGTGTGACGTGGAGAGACAGCATCAGTGAAATAGAAACCAAAGGGGACCACAGTGAGAGAGGGAAGGAGTTACGATGACAGTGTTACGTGGAGAGACAGCATCAGTGAAATAGAAACCAAAGGGGACCGCAGTGAGAGAGGGAAGGAGTTACGATGACAATGTCACGTGGAGAGACAGCATCAGTGAAATAGAAACCAAAGGGGACCACAGTGAGAGAGGGAAGGAGTTACGATGACAATGTCACGGGGAGAGACAGCATCAGTGCAATAGAAACCAAAGGGGACCACAGTGAGAGAAGGAAGGAGTTACGATGACAATGTCACGTGGAGAGACAGCATCAGTAAAATAGAAACTAAAGGGGACCACAGTGAGAGAGGGAAGGAGTTAAAATGACAGTGTCACGTGGAGAGACAGCATCAGTGAAATAGAAACCAAAGGGGACCACAGTGAGAGAAGGAAGGAGTTACGATGACAGTGTCACGTGGAGAGACAGCATCAGTGAAATAGAAACCAAAGGGGACCACAGTGAGAGAAGGAAGGAGTTACGATGACAGTGTCACGTGGAGAGACAGCATCAGTGAAATAGAAACCAAAGGGGACCACAGTGAGGGAAGGAGTTACGATGACAGTGTCACGTGGAGAGACAGCATCAGTGAAATAGAAACCAAAGGGGACCACAGTGAGAGAGGGAAGGAGTTACGATGACAGTGTCACGTGGAGAGACAGCATCAGTGCAATAGAAACCAAAGGGGACCACAGTGAGAGAAGGAAGGAGTTACGATGACAGTGTGACGTGGAGAGACAGCATCAGTGAAATAGAAACAAAAGGGGACCACAGTGAGAGAGGGAAGGAGTTACGATGACAGTGTCACGTGGAGAGACAGCATCAGTGAAACAGAAACCAAAGGGGACCGCAGTGAGAGAGGGAAGGAGTTACGATGACAGTGTCACGTGGAGAGACAGCATCAGTGAAATAGAAACCAAAGGGGACCGCAGTGAGGAGGGAAGGAGTTACGATGACAGTGTCACGTGGAGAGACATCATCAGTGAAATAGAAACCAAAGGGGACCACAGAAGAGAGGGAAGGAGTTACGATGACAGTGTCACGTGGAGAGACAGCATCAGTGAAATAGAAACCAAAGGGGACCACAGTGAGAGAGGGAAGGAGTTACGATGACAGTGTCACGTGGAGAGACAGCATCAGTGAAATAGAAACCAAAGGGGACCACGGTGAGAGAGGGAAGGAGTTACGATGACAGTGTCACGTGGAGAGACAGCATCAGTGAAATAGAAACCAAAGGGGACCACAGTGAGAGAAGGAAGGAGTTACGATGACAGTGTCACGTGGAGACACAGCATCAGTGAAATAGAAACCAAAGGGGACCACAGTGAGAGAGGGAAGGAGTTACGATGACAGTGTTACGTGGAGAGACAGCATCAGTGAAATAGAAACCAAAGGGGACCGCAGTGAGAGAGGGAAGGAGTTACGATGACAATGTCACGTGGAGAGACAGCATCAGTGAAATAGAAACCAAAGGGGACCACAGTGAGAGAGGGAAGGAGTTACGATGACAATGTCACGGGGAGAGACAGCATCAGTGCAATAGAAACCAAAGGGGACCACAGTGAGAGAAGGAAGGAGTTACGATGACAATGTCACGTGGAGAGACAGCATCAGTGCAATAGAAACCAAAGGGGACCACAGTGAGAGAAGGAAGGAGTTACGATGACAATGTCACGTGGAGAGACAGCATCAGTAAAATAGAAACTAAAGGGGACCACAGTGAGAGAGGGAAGGAGTTACGATGACAGTGTCACGTGGAGAGACATCATCAGTGAAATAGAAACCAAAGGGGACCACAGAAGAGAGGGAAGGAGTTACGATGACAGTGTCACGTGGAGAGACAGCATCAGTGAAATAGAAACCAAAGGGGACCACAGTGAGAGAGGGAAGGAGTTACGATGACAGTGTCACGTGGAGAGACAGCATCAGTGAAATAGAAACCAAAGGGGACCACGGTGAGAGAGGGAAGGAGTTACGATGACAGTGTCACGTGCAGAGACAGCATCAGTGAAATAGAAACCAAAGGGGACCACAGTGAGAGAAGGAAGGAGTTACGATGACAGTGTCACGTGGAGAGACAGCATCAGTGAAATAGAAACCAAAGGGGACCACAGTGAGAGAAGGAAGGAGTTACGATGACAATGTCACGTGGAGAGACAGCATCAGTAAAATAGAAACTAAAGGGGACCACAGTGAGAGAGGGAAGGAGTTACAATGACAGTGTCACGTGGAGAGACAGCATCAGTGAAATAGAAACCAAAGGGGACCACAGTGAGAGAAGGAAGGAGTTACGATGACAGTGTCACGTGGAGAGACAGCATCAGTGAAATAGAAACCAAAGGGGACCACAGTGAGGGAAGGAGTTACGATGACAGTGTCACGTGGAGAGACAGCATCAGTGAAATAGAAACCAAAGGGGACCACAGTGAGAGAGGGAAGGAGTTACGATGACAGTGTCACGTGGAGAGACATCATCAGTGAAATAGAAACCAAAGGGGACCACAGAAGAGAGGGAAGGAGTTACGATGACAGTGTCACGTGGAGAGACAGCATCAGTGAAATAGAAACCAAAGGGGACCACAGTGAGAGAGGGAAGGAGTTACGATGACAGTGTCACGTGGAGAGACAGCATCAGTGAAATAGAAACCAAAGGGGACCACGGTGAGAGAGGGAAGGAGTTACGATGACAGTGTCACGTGCAGAGACAGCATCAGTGAAATAGAAACCAAAGGGGACCACAGTGAGAGAAGGAAGGAGTTACGATGACAGTGTCACGTGGAGAGACAGCATCAGTGAAATAGAAACCAAAGGGGACCACAGTGAGAGAGGGAAGGAGTTACGATGACAGTGTTACGTGGAGAGACAGCATCAGTGAAATAGAAACCAAAGGGGACCGCAGTGAGAGAGGGAAGGAGTTACGATGACAATGTCACGTGGAGAGACAGCATCAGTGAAATAGAAACCAAAGGGGACCACAGTGAGAGAGGGAAGGAGTTACGATGACAATGTCACGGGGAGAGACAGCATCAGTGAAATAGAAACCAAAGGGGACCACAGTGAGAGAAGGAAGGAGTTACGATGACAATGTCACGTGGAGAGACAGCATCAGTGAAATAGAAACCAAAGGGGACCGCAGTGAGAGAGGGAAGGAGTTACGATGACAGTGTCACGTGGAGAGACAGCATCAGTGAAATAGAAACCAAAGGGGACCACAGTGAGAGACGGAAGGAGTTACGATGACAGTGTCACGTGGAGAGACAGCATCAGTGAAATAGAAACCAAAGGGGACCACAGTGAGAGAAGGAAGGAGTTACGATGACAGTGTCACGTGGAGAGACAGCATCAGTGCAATAGAAACCAAAGGGGACCATAGTGAGGGAAGGAGTTACGATGACAGTGTCACGTGGAGAGACAACATCAGTGAAATAGAAACCAAAGGGGACCACAGTGAGAGAGGGAAGGAGTTACGATGACAGTGTCACGTGGAAAGACAGCATCAGTGAAATAGAAACCAAAGGGGACCACAGTTAGAGAGGGAAGGAGTTCCGAAGACAGTGTCACGTGGAGAGACACCATCAGTGAAATAGAAACCAAAGGGGACCACAGTGAGAGAGGGAAGGAGTTACGATGAGAGTGTCACGTGGAGAGACAGCATCAGTGCAATAGAAACCAAAGGGTACCACAGTGAGAGAAGGAAGGAGTTACGATGACAGTGTGACGTGGAGAGACAGCATCAGTGAAATAGAAACAAAAGGGGACCACAGTGAGAGAGGGAAGGAGTTACGATGACACTGTCACGTGGAGAGACAGCATCAGTGAAACAGAAACCAAAGGGGACCGCAGTGAGAGAGGGAAGGAGTTACGATGACAGTGTCACGTGGAGAGACAGCATCAGTGAAATAAAAACAAAAGGGGACCGCAGTGAGGAGGGAAGGAGTTACGATGACAGTGTCACGTGGAGAGACATCATCAGTGAAATAGAAACCAAAGGGGACCACAGAAGAGAGGGAAGGAGTTACGATGACAGTGTCACGTGGAGAGACAGCATCAGTGAAATAGAAACCAAAGGGGACCACAGTGAGAGAGGGAAGGAGTTACGATGACAGTGTCACGTGGAGAGACAGCATCAGTGAAATAGAAACCAAAGGGGACCACGGTGAGAGAGGGAAGGAGTTACGATGACAGTGTCACGTGGAGAGACAGCATCAGTGAAATAGAAACCAAAGGGGACCACAGTGAGAGAAGGAAGGAGTTACGATGACAGTGTCACGTGGAGAGACAGCATCAGTGAAATAGAAACCAAAGGGGACCACAGTGAGAGAGGGAAGGAGTTACGATGACAGTGTTACGTGGAGAGACAGCATCAGTGAAATAGAAACCAAAGGGGACCGCAGTGAGAGAGGGAAGGAGTTACGATGACAATGTCACGTGGAGAGACAGCATCAGTGAAATAGAAACCAAAGGGGACCACAGTGAGAGAGGGAAGGAGTTACGATGACAATGTCACGGGGAGAGACAGCATCAGTGCAATAGAAACCAAAGGGGACCACAGTGAGAGAAGGAAGGAGTTACGATGACAATGTCACGTGGAGAGACAGCATCAGTAAAATAGAAACTAAAGGGGACCACAGTGAGAGAGGGAAGGAGTTACAATGACAGTGTCACGTGGAGAGACAGCATCAGTGAAATAGAAACCAAAGGGGACCACAGTGAGAGAGGGAAGAAGTTACGATGACAGTGTCACGTGGAGAGACAGCATCAGTGAAATAGAAACGAAAGGGGACCACAGTGAGAGAGGAAAGGAGTTACGATGACAGTGTCACGTGGAGAGACAGCATCAGTGAAATAGAAACCAAAGGGGACCACAGTCAGAGAGGGAAGGAGTTACGATGACAGTGTCACGTGGAGAGACAGCATCAGTGAAATAGAAACCAAAGGGGACCACAGTGAGAGAGGGAAGGAGTTACGATGACAGTGTCACGTGGAGAGACAGCATCAGTGAAATAGAAACCAAAGGGGACCACAGTGAGAGAGGGAAGGAGTTACGATGACAGTGTCACGTGGAGAGACAGCATCAGTGAAATAGAAACCAAAGGGGACCCCAGTGAGAGAGGGAAGGAGTTACGATGACAGTGTCACGTGGAGAGACAGCATCAGTGAAATAGAAACCAAAGGGGACCACAGTAAGAGAGGGAAGGAGTTACGATGACAGTGTCACGTGGAGAGACAGCATGAGTGAAACAGAAACCAAAGGGGACCGCAGTGAGAGAGGGAAGGAGTTACTATGACAGTGTCACGTTTAGAGACAGCATCAGTGAAACAGAAACCAAAGGGGACCGCAGTGAGAGAGAGAAGGAGTTACGATGACAGTGTCACGTGGAGAGACAGCATCAGTGAAATAGAAACCAAAGGGGACCGCAGTGAGGAGGGAAGGAGTTACGATGACAGTGTCACGTGGAGAGACAGCATCAGTGAAATAGAAACCAAAGGGGACCACAGTGAGAGAAGGAAGGAGTTACGATGACAGTGTCACGTGGAGAGACAGCATCAGTGAAATAGAAACCAAAGGGGACCAAAGTGAGAGAGGGAAGGAGTAACGATGACAGTGTCACGTGGGAGACAGCATCACTGCAATAGAAACCAAAGGGGACCACAGTGAGGGAAGGAGTTACGATGACAATGTCACGTGGAGAGACAACATCAGTGAAATAGAAACCAAAGGGGACCACAGTGAGAGAGGGAAGGAGTTACGATGACAGTGTCACGTGGAGAGACAGCATCAGTGCAATAGAAACCAAAGGGTACCGCAGTGAGAGAAGGAAGGAGTTACGATGACAGTGTCACGTGGAGAGACAGCATCAGTGAAATAGAAACCAAAGGGGACCACAGTGAGAGAAGGAAGGAGTTACGATGACAGTGTCACGTGGAGAGACAGCATCAGTGCAATAGAAACCAAAGGAGACCACAGTGAGAGAAGGAAGGAGTTACGATGACAGTGTCACGTGGAGAGACAGCATCAGTGCAATAGAAACCAAAGGGGACCACAGTGAGAGAGGGAAGGAGTTACGATGACAGTGTCACGTGGAGAGACAGCATCAGTGAAATAGAAACCAAAGGGGACCACAGTGAGAGAGGGAAGGAGTTACGATGACAGTGTCTCGTGGAGAGACAGCATCAGTGCAATAGAAACCAAAGGGGACCACAGTGAGAGAAGGAAGGAGTTACGATGTCAGTGTCACGTGGAGAGACAGCATCAGTGCAATAGAAACCAAAGGGGACCACAGTGAGAGAGGGAAGGAGTTACAATGACAGTGTCACGTGGAGAGACAGCATCAGTGAAATAGAAACCAAAGGGGACCACAGTGAGAGAGGGAAGGAGAAACGATGACAGTGTCACGTGGAGAGACAGCATCAGTGCAATAGAAACCAAAGGGGACCACAGTGAGGGAAGGAGTTACGATGACAATGTCACGTGGAGAGACAACATCAGTGAAATAGAAACCAAAGGGGACCACAGTGAGAGAGGGGAGGAGTTACGATGACAGTGTCACGTGGAGAGACAGCATCAGTGCAATAGAAACCAAAGGGTACCGCAGTTAGAGAAGGAAGGAGTTACGATGACAGTGTCACGTGGAGAGACAGCATCAGTGCAATAGAAACCAAAGGGGACCACAGTGAGAGAAGGAAGGAGTTACGATGACAGTGTCACGTGGAGAGACAGCATCAGTGAAATAGAAACCAAAGGGGACCACAGTGAGGGAAGGAGTTACGATGACAGTGTCACGTGGAGAGACAGCATCAGTGCAATAGAAACCAAAGGGGACCACAGTGAGAGAGGGAAGGAGTTACGATGACAGTGTCACGTGCAGAGACAGCATCAGTGAAATAGAAACCAAAGGGGACCACAGTGAGAGAGGGAAGGAGTTACGATGACAGTGTCACGTGGAGAGACAGCATCAGTGCAATAGAAAACAAAGGGGACCACAGTGAGAGAAGGAAGGAGTTACGATGACAGTGTCACGTGGAGAGACAGCATCAGTGCAATAGAAACCAAAGGGGACCACAGTGAGAGAAGGAAGGAGTTACGATGACAGTGTCACGTGGAGAGACACAATCAGTGAAATAGAAACCAAAGGGGACCACAGTGAGAGAGGGAAGGAGTTACGATGACAGTGTCACGTCGAGAGACAGCATCAGTGAAATGGAAACCAAAGGGGACCACAGTGAGAGAGGGAAGGAGTTACGATGACAGTGTCACGTGGAGAGACAGCATCAGTGCAATAGAAACCAAAGGGGACCACAGTGAGAGAGGGAAGGAGTTACGATGACAGTGTCACGTGGAGAGACAGCATCAGTGCAATAGAAACCAAAGGGGACCACAGTGAGAGAGGGAAGGAGTTAAGATGACAGTGTCACGTGGAGAGACAGCATCAGTGAAATAGAAACCAAAGGGGACCACAGTGAGAGAGGGAAGGAGTTACGATGACAGTGTCACGTGGAGAGACAGCATCAGTGCAATAGAAACCAAAGGGGACCACAGTGAGAGAAGGAAGGAGTTACTAAGACAGTGTCACGTGGAGAGACAGCATCAGTGCAATAGAAACCAAAGGGGACCACAGTGACAGAGGGAAGGAGATACGATGACAGTGTCACGTGGAGAGACAGCATCAGTGAAATAGAGACGAAAGGGGACCACAGTGAGAGAGGGAAGGAGTTACGATGACAGTGTCACGTGGAGAGACAGCATCAGTGAAATAGAAACCAAAGGGGACCACAGTGAGAGAGGGAAGGAGTTACGATGACAGTGTCACGTGAAGAGACAGCATCAGTGAAATAGAAACCAAAGGGGACCACAGTGAGAGACGGAAGGAGTTACGCTGACAGTGTCACGTGGAGAGACAGCATTAGTGAAATAGAAACCAAAGGGGACCACAGTGAGAGAGGGAAGGAGTTACGATGACAGTGTCACGTGGAGAGACAGCATCAGTGAAATAGAAACCAAAGGGGACCCCAGTGAGAGAGGGAAGGAGTTACGATGACAGTGTCACGTGGAGAGACAGCATCAGTGAAATAGAAACCAAAGGGGACCGCAGTGAGAGAGGGAAGGAGTTACGATGACAGTGTCACGTGGAGAGACAGCATCAGTGAAATAGAAACCAAAGGGGACCGCAGTGAGAGAGGGAAGGAGTTACGATGACAGTGTCACGTGGAGAGACAGCATCAGTGAAACAGAAACCAAAGGGGACCGCAGTGAGACAGGGAAGGAGTTACGATGACAGTGTCACGTGGAGAGACAGCATCAGTGAAATAGAAACCAAAGGGGACCGCAGTGAGAGAGGGAAGGAGTTATGATGACAGTGTCACGTGGAGAGACAGCATCAGTGCAATAGAAACCAAAGGGGACCACAGTGAGAGAAGGAAGGAGTTACGATGACAGTGTCACGTGGAGAGACAGCATCAGTGAAATAGAAACCAAAGGGGACCACAGTGAGGGAAGGAGTTACGATAACAGTGTAACGTGGAGAGACAGCATCAGGGAAATAGAAACCAAAGGGGACCACAGTGAGAGAGGGAAGGAGTTACGATGACAGTGTCACGTGGAGAGACAGCATCAGTGAAATAGAAACCAAAGGGGACCACAGTGAGAGAAGGAAGGAGTTACGATGACAGTGTCACGTGGAGAGACAGCATCAGTGCAATAGAAACCAAAGGAGACCACAGTGAGAGAGGGAAGGAGTTACGATGACAGTGTCACGTGGAGAGACAGCATCAGTGAAATAGAAACCAAAGGGGACCACAGTGAGAGAGGGAAGGAGTTACGATGACAGTGTCAGGTGGAGAGACAGCATCAGTGCAATAGAAACCAAAGGGGACCACAGTGAGAGAAGGAAGGAGTTACGATGTCAGTGTCACGTGGAGAGACAGCATCAGTGAAATAGAAACCAAAGGGGACCACAGTGAGAGAGGGAAGGAGTTACAATGACAGTGTCACGTGGAGAGACAGCATCAGTGAAATAGAAACCAAAGGGGACCACAGTGAGAGAGGGAAGGAGAAACGATGACAGTGTCACGTGGAGAGACAGCATCAGTGCAATAGAAACCAAAGGGGACCACAGTGAGGGAAGGAGTTACGATGATAATATCACGTGGAGAGACAACATCAGTGAAATAGAAACCAAAGGGGAACACAGTGAGAGAGGGGAGGAGTTACGATGACAGTGTCACGTGGAGAGACAGCATCAGTGCAATAGAAACCAAAGGGTACCGCAGTTAGAGAAGGAAGGAGTTACGATGACAGTGTCACGTGGAGAGACAGCATCAGTGCAATAGAAACCAAAGGGGACCACAGTGAGAGAAGGAAGGAGTTACGATGACAGTGTCACGTGGAGAGACAGCATCAGTGAAATAGAAACCAAAGGGGACGATAGTGAGGGAAGGAGTTACGATGACAGTGTCACGTGGAGAGACAGCATCAGTGCAATAGAAACCAAAGGGGACCACAGTGAGAGAGGGAAGGAGTTACGATGACAGTGTCACGTGGAGAGACAGCATCAGTGCAATAGAAACCAAAGGGGACCACAGTGAGAGAGGGAAGGAGTTACGATGACAGTGTCACGTGGAGAGACAGCATCAGTGCAATAGAAACCAAAGGGGACCACAGTGAGAGAGGGAAGGAGTTACGATGACAGTGTCACGTGGAGAGACAGCATCAGTGCAATAGAAACCAAAGGGGACCACAGTGAGAGAAGGAAGGAGTTACGATGACAGTGTAACGTGGAGAGACAGCATCAGTGAAATAGAAACCAAAGGGGACCACAGTGAGAGAGGGAAGGAGTTACGATGACAGTGTCACGTGGAGAGACAGCATCAGTGAAATGGAAACCAAAGGGGACCACAGTGAGAGAGGGAAGGAGTTACGATGACAGTGTCACGTGGACAGACAGCATCAGTGAAATAGAAACCAAAGGGGACCACAGTGAGAGAGGGAAGGAGTTACGATGACAGTGTCACGTGGAGAGACAGCATCAGTGCAATAGAAACCAAAGGGGACCACAGTGAGAGAGGGAAGGAGTTACGATGACAGTGTCACGTGGAGAGACCCCATCAGTGAAATAGAAACCAAAGGGGACCACAGTGAGAGAGGGAAGGAGTTACGATGACAGTGTCACGTGGAGAGACAGCATCAGTGAAATAGAAACCAAAGGGGACCACAGTGAGAGAAGGAAGGAGTTACTAAGACAGTGTCACGTGGAGAGACAGCATCAGTGCAATAGAAACCAAAGGGGACCACAGTGAGAGAGGGAAGGAGTTACGATGACAGTGTCACGTGGAGAGACAGCATCAGTGAAATAGAGACGAAAGGGGACCACAGTGAGAGAGGGAAGGAGTTACGATGACAGTGTCACGTGGAGAGATAGCATCAGTGAAATAGAAACCAAAGGGGACCACAGTGAGAGAGGGAAGGAGTTACGATGACAGTGTCACGTGAAGAGACAGCATCAGTGAAATAGAAACCAAAGGGGACCACAGTGAGAGACGGAAGGAATTACGATGACAGTGTCACGTGGAGAGACAGCATTAGTGAAATAGAAACCAAAGGGGACCACAGTGAGAGAGGGAAGGAGTTACGATGACAGTGTCACGTGGAGAGACAGCATCAGTGAAATAGAAACCAAAGGGGACCCCAGTGAGAGAGGGAAGGAGTTACGATGACAGTGTCACGTGGAGAGACAGCATCAGTGAAATAGAAACCAAAGGGGACCGCAGTGAGAGAGGGAAGGAGTTACGATGACAGTGTCACGTGGAGAGACAGCATCAGTGAAATAGAAACCAAAGGGGACCGCAGTGAGAGAGGGAAGGAGTTACGATGACAGTGTCACGTGGAGAGACAGCATCAGTGAAACAGAAACCAAAGGGGACCGCAATGAGAGAGGGAAGGAGTTACGATGACAGTGTCACGTGGAGAGACAGCATCAGTGAAATAGAAACCAAAGGGGACCGCAGTGAGAGAGGGAAGGAGTTATGATGACAGTGTCACGTGGAGAGACAGCATCAGTGAAATAGAAACCAAAGGGGACCGCAGTGAGAGAGGGAAGGAGTTACGATGACAATGTCACGTGGAGAGAAAGCATCAGTGCAATAGAAACCAAAGGGGACCACAGTGAGAGAAGGAAGGAGTTACGATGACAGTGTCACGTGGAGAGACAGCATCAGTGCAATAGAAACCAAAGGGGACCACAGTGAGAGAAGGACGGAGTTACGATGACAGTGTCACGTGGAGAGACAGCATCAGTGAAATAGAAACCAAAGGGGACCACAGTGAGAGAGGGAAGGAGTTACGATGACAGTGTCACGTGGAGAGACAGCATCAGTGCAATAGAAACCAAAGGGGACCACAGTGAGAGAAGGAAGGAGTTACGATGACAGTGTCACGTGGAGAGACAGCATCAGTGAAATAGAAACCAAAGGGGACCACAGTGAGGGAAGGAGTTACGATAACAGTGTAACGTGGAGAGACAGCATCAGGGAAATAGAAACCAAAGGGGACCACAGTGAGAGAGGGAAGGAGTTACGATGACAGTGTCACGTGGAGAGACAGCATCAGTGAAATAGAAACCAAAGGGGACCACAGTGAGAGAAGGAAGGAGTTACTATGACAGTGTCACGTGGAGAGACAGCATCAGTGAAATAGAAACCAAAGGGGACCACAGTGAGAGAGGGAAGGAGTTACGATGAGAGTGTCACGTGGAGAGACAGCATCAGTGAAATAGAAACCAAAGGGGACCGCAGTGAGAGAGGGAAGGAGTTACGATGACAGTGTCACGTGGAGAGACAGCATCAGTGAAATAGAAACCAAAGGGGACCGCAGTGAGAGACGGAAGGAGTTACGATGACAGTGTCACGTGGAGAGACAGCATCAGTGAAATAGAAACCAAAGGGGACCGCAGTGAGAGAGGGAAGGAGTTACGATGACAATGTCACGTGGAGAGACAGCATCAGTGAAATAGAAACCAAAGGGGACCGCAATGAGAGAGGGAAGGAGTTACGATGACAGTGTAACGTGGAGAGACAGCATCAGTGAAATAGAAACCAAAGGGGACCACAGTGAGAGAAGGAAGGAGTTACGATGACAATGTCATCTGGAGAGACAGCATCAGTGAAATAGAAACCAAAGGGGACCACAGTGAGAGAGGGAAGGAGTTACGATCACAATGTCACGTGGAGAGACAGCATCAGTGCAATAGAAACCAAAGGGGACCACAGTGAGAGAGGGAAGGAGTTACGATGACAGTGTCACGTGGAGAGACAGCATCAGTGAAATAGAAACCAAAGGGGACCACAGTGAGAGAGGGAAGGAGTTACGATGACAGTGTCACGTGGAGAGACAGCATCAGTGAAATAGAAACCAAAGGGGACCACAGTGAGAGAAGGAAGGAGTTACGATGACAGTGTCACGTGGAGAGACAGCATCAGTGCAATAGAAACCAAAGGGGACCACAGTGAGAGAGGGAAGGAGTTACGATGACAATGTCACGTGAAGAGACAGCATCAGTGAAATAGAAACCAAAGGGGACCGCAGTGAGAGAGGGAAGGAGTTACGATGACAGTGTCACGTGAAGAGACAACATCAGTGAAATAGAAACCAAAGGGGACCACAGTGAGAGAGGGAAGGAGTTACGGTGACAGTGTCACGTGGAGAGAAAGCATAAGTGCAATAGAAACCAAAGGGGACCACAGTGAGGGAAGGAGTTACGATGACAGTGTCACGTGGAGAGACAGCATCAGTGCAATAGAAACCCAAGGGGACCACAGTGAGAGAAGGAAGAAGTTACGATGACAGTGTCATGTGGAGAGACAGCATCAGTGAAATAGAAACCAAAGGGGACCACAGTGAGAGAGGGAAGGAGTTACGATGACAGTGTCACGTGGAGAGACAGCATCAGTGCAATAGAAACCAAAGGGGACCACAGTGAGAGAAGGAAGGAGTTACTATAACAGTGTCACGTGGAGAGACAGCATCAGTGCAATAGAAACCAAAGGGGACCCCAGTGAGAGAGGGAAGGAGTTACGATGACAGTGTCACGTGGAGAGACAGCATCAGTGAAATAGAGACGAAAGGGGACCACAGTGAGAGAGGGAAGGAGTTACGATGACAGTGTCACGTGGAGAGACAGCATCAGTGAAATAGAAACCAAAGGGGACCACAGTGAGAGAGGGAAGGAGTTACGATGACAGTGTCACGTGGAGAGACAGCATCAGTGAAATAGAAACCAAAGGGGACCCCAGTGAGAGAGGGAAGGAGTTACGATGACAGTGTCACGTGGAGAGACAGCGTCAGTGAAATAGAAACCAAAGGGGACCACAGTGAGAGACGGAAGGAGTTACGATGACAGTGTCACGTGGAGAGACAGCATCAGTGAAATAGAAACCAAAGGGGACCACAGTGAGAGAGGGAAGGAGTTACGATGACAGTGTCACGTGGAGAGACAGAATCAGTGAAATAGAAACCAAAGGGGACCCCAGTGAGAGAGGGAAGGAGAAACGATGACAGTGTCACGTGGAGAGACAGCATCAGTGCAATAGAAACCAAAGGGGACCACAGTGAGAGAAGGAAGGAGTTACGATGACAGTGTCACGTGGAGAGACAGCATCAGTGAAATAGAAACCAAAGGGGACCACAGTGAGGGAAGGAGTTACGATAACAGTGTAACGTGGAGAGACAGCATCAGGGAAATAGAAACCAAAGGGGACCACAGTGAGAGAGGGAAGGAGTTACGATGACAGTGTCACGTGGAGAGACAGCATCAGTGAAATAGAAACCAAAGGGGACCACAGTGAGAGAAGGAAGGAGTTACGATGACAGTGTCACGTGGAGAGACAGCATCAGTGAAATAGAAACCAAAGGGGACCACAGTGAGAGAGGGAAGGAGTTACGATTAGAGTGTCACGTGGAGAGACAGCATCAGTGAAATAGAAACCAAAGGGGACCGCAGTGAGAGAGGGAAGGAGTTACGATGACAGTGTCACGTGGAGAGACAGCATCAGTGAAATAGAAACCAAAGGGGACCGCAGTGAGAGACGGAAGGAGTTACGATGACAGTGTCACGTGGAGAGACAGCATCAGTGAAATAGAAACCAAAGGGGACCGCAGTGAGAGAGGGAAGGAGTTACGATGACAATGTCACGTGGAGAGACAGCATCAGTGAAATAGAAACCAAAGGGGACCGCAATGAGAGAGGGAAGGAGTTACGATGACAGTGTAACGTGGAGAGACAGCATCAGTGAAATAGAAACCAAAGGGGACCACAGTGAGAGAAGGAAGGAGTTACGATGACAATGTCATCTGGAGAGACAGCATCAGTGAAATAGAAACCAAAGGGGACCACAGTGAGAGAGGGAAGGAGTTACGATCACAATGTCACGTGGAGAGACAGCATCAGTGCAATAGAAACCAAAGGGGACCACAGTGAGAGAGGGAAGGAGTTACGATGACAGTGTCACGTGGAGAGACAGCATCAGTGAAATAGAAACGAAAGGGGACCACAGTGAGAGAGGGAAGGAGTTACGATGACAGTGTCACGTGGAGAGACAGCATCAGTGAAATAGAAACCAAAGGGGACCACAGTGAGAGAAGGAAGGAGTTACGATGACAGTGTCACGTGGAGAGACAGCATCAGTGAAATAGAAACCAAAGGGGACCACAGTGAGAGAGGGAAGGAGTTACGATGACAGTGTCACGTGGAGAGACAGAATCAGTGAAATAGAAACCAAAGGGGACCCCAGTGAGAGAGGGAAGGAGAAACGATGACAGTGTCACGTGGAGAGACAGCATCAGTGCAATAGAAACCAAAGGGGACCACAGTGAGGGAAGGAGTTACGATGATAATGTCACGTGGAGAGACAACATCAGTGAAATAGAAACCAAAGGGGAACACAGTGAGAGAGGGGAGGAGTTACGATGACAGTGTCACGTGGAGAGACAGCATCAGTGCAATAGAAACCAAAGGGGACCACAGTGAGAGAAGGAAGGAGTTACGATGACAGTGTCACGTGGAGAGACAGCATCAGTGAAATAGAAACCAAAGGGGACCACAGTGAGAGAGGGAAGGAGTTACGATGACAGTGTCACGTGGAGAGACAGCATCAGTGCAATAGAAACCAAAGGGGACCACAGTGAGAGAAGGAAGG
This sequence comes from Loxodonta africana, assembly GCF_030014295.1. NCBI lineage: Eukaryota > Metazoa > Chordata > Mammalia > Proboscidea > Elephantidae > Loxodonta > Loxodonta africana. The sequence goes on from NC_087343.1 coordinate 229,191,718, forward strand.
AGTTACGATGACAGTGTCACGTGGAGAGACAGCATCAGTGAAATAGAAACCAAAGGGGACCACAGTGAGGGAAGGAGTTACGATAACAGTGTAACGTGGAGAGACAGCATCAGGGAAATAGAAACCAAAGGGGACCACAGTGAGAGAGGGAAGGAGTTACGATGACAGTGTCACGTGGAGAGACAGCATCAGTGAAATAGAAACCAAAGGGGACCACAGTGAGAGAAGGAAGGAGTTACGATGACAGTGTCACGTGGAGAGACAGCATCAGTGAAATAGAAACCAAAGGGGACCGCAGTGAGAGAGGGAAGGAGTTACGATGACAGTGTCACGTGGAGAGACAGCATCAGTGAAATAGAAACCAAAGGGGACCGCAGTGAGAGAGGGAAGGAGTTACGATGACAGTGTCACGTGGAGAGACAGCATCAGTGAAATAGAAACCAAAGGGGACCGCAGTGAGAGAGGGAAGGAGTTACGATGACAATGTCACGTGGAGAGACAGCATCAGTGAAATAGAAACCAAAGGGGACCGCAATGAGAGAGGGAAGGAGTTACGATGACAGTGTAACGTGGAGAGACAGCATCAGTGAAATAGAAACCAAAGGGGACCACAGTGAGAGAAGGAAGGAGTTACGATGACAATGTCATCTGGAGAGACAGCATCAGTGAAATAGAAACCAAAGGGGACCACAGTGAGAGAGGGAAGGAGTTACGATGACAATGTCACGTGGAGAGACAGCATCAGTGAAATAGAAACCAAAGGGGACCGCAGTGAGAGAGGGAAGGAGTTACGATGACAGTGTCACGTGAAGAGACAACATCAGTGAAATAGAAACCAAAGGGGACCACAGTGAGAGAGGGAAGGAGTTACGGTGACAGTGTCACGTGGAGAGAAAGCATAAGTGCAATAGAAACCAAAGGGGACCACAGTGAGGGAAGGAGTTACGATGACAGTGTCACGTGGAGAGACAGCATCAGTGCAATAGAAACCCAAGGGGACCACAGTGAGAGAAGGAAGAAGTTACGATGACAGTGTTATGTGGAGAGACAGCATCAGTGAAATAGAAACCAAAGGGGACCACAGTGAGAGAGGGAAGGAGTTACGATGACAGTGTCACGTGGAGAGACAGCATCAGTGCAATAGAAACCAAAGGGGACCACAGTGAGAGAAGGAAGGAGTTACTATAACAGTGTCACGTGGAGAGACAGCATCAGTGCAATAGAAACCAAAGGGGACCACAGTGAGAGAGGGAAGGAGTTACGATGACAGTGTCACGTGGAGAGACAGCATCAGTGAAATAGAGACGAAAGGGGACCACAGTGAGAGAGGGAAGGAGTTACGATGACAGTGTCACGTGGAGAGACAGCATCAGTGAAATAGAAACCAAAGGGGACCACAGTGAGAGAGGGAAGGAGTTACGACGACAGTGTCACGTGGAGAGACAGCATCAGTGAAATAGAAACCAAAGGGGACCCCAGTGAGAGAGGGAAGGAGTCACGATTACAGTGTCACGTGGAGAGACAGCGTCAGTGAAATAGAAACCAAAGGGGACCACAGTGAGAGACGGAAGGAGTTACGATGACAGTGTCACGTGGAGAGACAGCATCAGTGAAATAGAAACCAAAGGGGACCACAGTGAGAGAGGGAAGGAGTTACGATGACAGTGTCACGTCGAGAGACAGAATCAGTGAAATAGAAACCAAAGGGGACCCCAGTGAGAGAGGGAAGGAGTTACGATGACAGTGTCACGTGGAGAGACAGCATCAGTGAAATAGAAACCAAAGGGGACCACAGTGAGAGAGGGAAGGAGTTACGATGACAGTGTCACGTGGAGAGACAGCATCAGTGAAATAGAAACCAAAGGGGACCGCAGTGAGAGAGGGAAGGAGTTACGATGACAGTGTCACGTGGAGAGACAGCATCAGTGAAATAGAAACCAAAGGGGACCGCAGTGAGAGAGGGAAGGAGTTACGATGACAGTGTCACGTGGAGAGACAGCATCAGTGAAATAGAAACCAAAGGGGACCGCAGTGAGAGAGGGAAGGAGTTACGATGACAGTGTCACGTGAAGAGACAACATCAGTGAAATAGAAACCAAAGGGGACCACAGTGAGAGAGGGAAGGAGTTACGGTGACAGTGTCACGTGGAGAGAAAGCATAAGTGCAATAGAAACCAAAGGGGACCACAGTGAGGGAAGGAGTTACGATGACAGTGTCACGTGGAGAGACAGCATCAGTGCAATAGAAACCAAAGGGGACCACAGTGAGAGAAGGAAGAAGTTACGATGACAGTGTTATGTGGAGAGACAGCATCAGTGAAATAGAAACCAAAGGGGACCACAGTGAGAGAGGGAAGGAGTTACGATGACAGTGTCACGTGGAGAGACAGCATCAGTGCAATAGAAACCAAAGGGGACCACAGTGAGAGAAGGAAGGAGTTACTATAACAGTGTCACGTGGAGAGACAGCATCAGTGCAATAGAAACCAAAGGGGACCACAGTGAGAGAGGGAAGGAGTTACGATGACAGTGTCACGTGGAGAGACAGCATCAGTGAAATAGAGACGAAAGGGGACCACAGTGAGAGAGGGAAGGAGTTACGAAGACAGTGTCACGTGGAGAGACAGCATCAGTGAAATAGAAACCAAAGGGGACCACAGTGAGAGAAGGAAGGAGTTACTATAACAGTGTCACGTGGAGAGACAGCATCAGTGCAATAGAAACCAAAGGGGACCACAGTGAGAGAGGGAAGGAGTTACGATGACAGTGTCACGTGGAGAGTCAGCATCAGTGAAATAGAGACGAAAGGGGACCACAGTGAGAGAGGGAAGGAGTTACGATGACAGTGTCACGTGGAGAGACAGCATCAGTGAAATAGAAACCAATGGGGACCACAGTGAGAGAGGGAAGGAGTTACGATGACAGTGTCACGTGGAGAGACAGCATCAGTGAAATAGAAACCAAAGGGGACCCCAGTGAGAGAGGGAAGGAGTTACGATGACAGTGTCACGTGGAGAGACAGCGTCAGTCAAATAGAAACCAAAGGGGACAACAGTGAGAGACGGAAGGAGTTACGATGACAGTGTCACGTGGAGAGACAGCATCAGTGAAATAGAAACCAAAGGGGACCACAGTGAGAGAGGGAAGGAGTTACGATGACAGTGTCACGTGGAGAGACAGCATCAGTGAAATAGAAACCAAAGGGGATCGCAGTGAGAGAGGGAAGGAGTTACGATGACAATGTCACGTGGAGAGAAAGCATCAGTGCAAAAGAAACCAAAGGGGACCACAGTGAGAGAAGGAAGGAGTTACGATGACAGTGTCACATGGAGAGACAGCATCAGTGCAATAGAAACCAAAGGGGACCACAGTGAGAGAAGGAAGGAGTTACGATGACAGTGTCACGTGGAGAGACAGCATCAGTGAAATAGAAACCAAAGGGGACCACAGTGAGGGAAGGAGTTACGATAACAGTGTAACGTGGAGAGACAGCATCAGGGAAATAGAAACCAAAGGGGACCACAGTGAGAGAGGGAAGGAGTTACGATGACAGTGTCACGTGGAGAGACAGCATCAGTGCAATAGAAACCAAAGGGGACCACAGTGAGAGAAGGAAGGAGTTACGATGACAGTGTCACGTGGAGAGACAGCATCAGTGCAATAGAAACCAAAGGGGACCACAGTGAGAGAGGGAAGGAGTTACGATGACAGTGTCACGTGGAGAGACAGCATCAGTGAAATAGAAACCAAAGGGGACCACAGTGAGAGAGGGAAGGAGTTACGATGACAGTGTCAGGTGGAGAGACAGCATCAGTGCAATAGAAACCAAAGGGGACCACAGTGAGAGAAGGAAGGAGTTACGATGTCAGTGTCACGTGGAGAGACAGCATCAGTGCAATAGAAACCAAAGGGGACCACAGTGAGAGAGGGAAGGAGTTACAATGACAGTGTCACGTGGAGAGACAGCATCAGTGAAATAGAAACCAAAGGGGACCACAGTGAGAGAGGGAAGGAGAAACGATGACAGTGTCACGTGGAGAGACAGCATCAGTGCAATAGAAACCAAAGGGGACCACAGTGAGGGAAGGAGTTACGATGATAATGTCACGTGGAGAGACAACATCAGTGAAATAGAAACCAAAGGGGAACACAGTGAGAGAGGGGAGGAGTTACGATGACAGTGTCACGTGGAGAGACAGCATCAGTGCAATAGAAACCAAAGGGTACCGCAGTTAGAGAAGGAAGGAGTTACGATGACAGTGTCACGTGGAGAGACAGCATCAGTGCAATAGAAACCAAAGGGGACCACAGTGAGAGAAGGAAGGAGTTACGATGACAGTGTCACGTGGAGAGACAGCATCAGTGAAATAGAAACCAAAGGGGACGACAGTGAGGGAAGGAGTTACGATGACAGTGTCACGTGGAGAGACAGCATCAGTGCAATAGAAACCAAAGGGGACCACAGTGAGAGAGGGAAGGAGTTACGATGAGAGTGTCACGTGGAGAGACAGCATCAGTGAAATAGAAACCAAAGGGAACCACAGTGAGAGAGGGAAGGAGTTACGATGACAGTGTCACGTGGAGAGACAGCATCAGTGCAATAGAAACCAAAGGGGACCACAGTGAGAGAAGGAAGGAGTTACGATGACAGTGTCACGTGGAGAGACAGCATCAGTGCAATAGAAACCAAAGGGGACCACAGTGAGAGAAGGAAGGAGTTACGATGACAGTGTCACGTGGAGAGACAGCATCAGTGAAATAGAAACCAAAGGGGACCACAGTGAGAGAGGGAAGGAGTTACGATGACAGTGTCACGTGGAGAGACAGCATCAGTGAAATGGAAACCAAAGGGGACCACAGTGAGAGAGGGAAGGAGTTACGATGACAGTGTCACGTGGAGAGACAGCATCAGTGAAATAGAAACCAAAGGGGACCACAGTGAGAGAGGGAAGGAGTTACGATGACAGTGTCACGTGGAGAGACAGCATCAGTGCAATAGAAACCAAAGGGGACCACAGCGAGAGAGGGAAGGAGTTACGATGACAGTGTCACGTGGAGAGACACCATCAGTGAAATAGAAACCAAAGGGGACCACAGTGAGAGAGGGAAGGAGTTACGATGACAGTGTCACGTGGAGAGACAGCATCAGTGCAATAGAAACCAAAGGGGACCACAGTGAGAGAAGGAAGGAGTTACTAAGACAGTGTCACGTGGAGAGACAGCATCAGTGCAATAGAAACCAAAGGGGACCACAGTGAGAGAGGGAAGGAGTTACGATGACAGTGTCACGTGGAGAGACAGCATCAGTGAAATAGAGACGAAAGGGGACCACAGTGAGAGAGGGAAGGAGTTACGATGACAGTGTAACGTGGAGAGAGATAGTATTGAAACCAAAGGGGACCACAGTGAGAGAGGGAAGGGAGTTACGAGGACCGTGTCACGTGAAGAGACAGCATCAGTGAAATAGAAACCAAAGGGGACCCCAGTGAGAGAGGGAAGGAGTTACGAGGACAGTGTCACGTGGAAGAGACAGCATCAGTGAAATAGAAACCAAAGGGGACCGCAGTGAGAGAGGGAAGGAGTTACGATGACAGTGTCACGTGGAGAGGACAGCATCAGTGAAATAGAAACCAAAGGGGACCGCAGTGAGAGAGGGAAGGAGTTACGATGACAGTGTCACGTGGAGAGACAGCATCAGTGAAACTAGAAACCAAAGGGGACCGCAGTGAGAGAGGGAAGGAGTTACGATGACAGTGTCACGTGGAGAGACAGCATCAGTGAAACTAGAAACCAAAGGGACCGCAGTGAGAGAGGGAAGGAGTTACGATGACAGTGTCACGTGGAGAGACAGCATCAGTGAAATAGAAACCAAAGGGGACCGCAGTGAGAGAGGGAAGGAGTTACGATGACAGATGTCACGTGGAGAGAAAGCATCAGTGCAATAGAAACCAAAGGGGACCACAGTGAGAGAAGGAAGGAGTTACGATGACAGTGTCACGTGGAGAGACAGCATCAGTGCAATAGAAACCAAAGGGGACCACAGTGAGAGGAAGGGAAGGAGTTACGATGACAGTGTCACGTGGAGAGACAGCATCAGTGAAATAGAAACCAAAGGGGACCACAGTGAGAGAGGGAAGGAGTTACGATGACAGTGTCACGTGGAGAGACAGCATCAGTGCAATAGAAACCAAAGGGGACCACAGTGAGAGAAGGAAGGAGTTACGATGACAGTGTCACGTGGAGAGACAGCATCAGTGAAATAGAAACCAAAGGGGACCACAGTGAGGGAAGGAGTTACGATAACAGTGTAACGTGGAGAGACAGCATCAGGGAAATAGAAACCAAAGGGGACCACAGTGAGAGAGGGAAGGAGTTACGATGACAGTGTCACGTGGAGAGACAGCATCAGTGAAATAGAAACCAAAGGGGACCACAGTGAGAGAAGGAAGGAGTTACGATGACAGTGTCACGTGGAGAGACAGCATCAGTGCAATAGAAACCAAAGGGGACCACAGTGAGAGAGGGAAGGAGTTACGATGACAGTGTCACGTGGAGAGACAGCATCAGTGAAATAGAAACCAAAGGGGACCGCAGTGAGAGAGGGAAGGAGTTACGATGACAGTGTACGTGGAGAGACAGCATCAGTGAAATAGAAACCAAAGGGGACCACAGTTAGAGAGGGAAGGAGTTACGATGACAGTGTCACGTGGAGAGACAGAATCAGTGAAATAGAAACCAAAGGGGACCCCAGTGAGAGAGGGAAGGAGTTACGATGACAGTGTCACGTGGAGAGACAGCATCAGTGAAATAGAAACCAAAGGGGACCACAGTGAGAGAGGGAAGGAGTTACGATGACAGTGTCACGTGGAGAGACAGCATTAGTGAAATAGAAACCGAAGGGGACCACAGTGAGAGAGGAAGGAGTTACGATGACAGTGTCACGTGGAGAGACAGCATCAGTGAAATAGAAACCAAAGGGGAACCCGAGTGAGAGAGGGAAGGAGTTACGATGACAGTGTCACATGGAGAGACAGCATCAGTGAAATAGAAACCAAAGGGGACCACAGTGAGAGAGGGAAGGAGTTACGATGACAGTGTCACGTGGAGAGACAGCATCAGTGAAATAGAAACCAAAGGGGACCGCAGTGAGAGAGGGAAGGAGTTACGATGACAGTGTCACGTGGAGAGACAGCATCAGTGAAATAGAAACCAAAGGGGACCACAGTGAGAGAGGGAAGGAGTTACGATGACAATGTCACGTGAAGAGACAGCATCAGTGAAATAGAAACCAAAGGGGACCGCAGTGAGAGAGGGAAGGAGTTACGATGACAGTGTCACGTGAAGAGACAACATCAGTGAAATAGAAACCAAAGGGGACCACAGTGAGAGAGGGAAGGAGTTACGATGACAGTGTCACGTGGAGAGAAAGCATAAGTGCAATAGAAACCAAAGGGGACCACAGTGAGGGAAGGAGTTACGATGACAGTGTCACGTGGAGAGACAGCATCAGTGCAATAGAAACCAAAGGGGACCACAGTGAGAGAAGGAAGAAGTTACGATGACAGTGTCATGTGGAGAGACAGCATCAGTGAAATAGAAACCAAAGGGGACCACAGTGAGAGAAGGAAGGAGTTACGATGACAGTGTCACGTGAGAGACAGCATCAGTGCAATAGAAACCAAAGGGGACCACAGTGAGAGAAGGAAGGAGTTACTATAACAGTGTCACGTGGAGAGACAGCATCAGTGCAATAGAAACCAAATGGGACCACGGTGAGAGAGGGAAGGAGTTACGATGACAGTATCACGTGGAGAGACAGCATCAGTGAAATAGAGACGAAAGGGGACCACAGTGAGAGAGGGAAGGAGTTACGATGACAGTGTCACGTGGAGAGACAGCATCAGTGAAATAGAAACCACAGGGGACCGCAGTGAGAGAGGAAAGGAGTTACGATGACAGTGTCACGTGGAGAGACAGCATCAGTGAAACAGAAACCAAAGGGGACCGCAGTGAGAGAGGGAAGGAGTTACGATGACAGTGTCACGTGGAGAGACAGCATCAGTGAAATAGAAACCAAAGGGGACCGCAGTGAGAGAGGGAAGGAGTTATGATGACAGTGTCACGTGGAGAGACAGCATCAGTGAAATAGAAACCAAAGGGGACCGCAGTGAGAGAGGGAAGGAGTTACGATGACAATGTCACGTGGAGAGACAGCATCAGTGCAATAGAAACCAAAGGGGACCACAGTGAGAGAAGGAAGGAGTTACTAAGACAGTGTCACGTGGAGAGACAGCATCAGTGCAATAGAAACCAAAGGGGACCACAGTGAGAGAGGGAAGGAGTTACGATGACAGTGTCACGTGGAGAGACAGCATCAGTGAAATAGAGACGAAAGGGGACCACAGTGAGAGAGGGAAGGAGTTACGATGACAGTGTCACGTGGAGAGATAGCATCAGTGAAATAGAAACCAAAGGGGACCACAGTGAGAGAGGGAAGGAGTTACGATGACAGTGTCACGTGAAGAGACAGCATCAGTGAAATAGAAACCAAAGGGGACCACAGTGAGAGACGGAAGGAATTACGATGACAGTGTCACGTGGAGAGACAGCATTAGTGAAATAGAAACCAAAGGGGACCACAGTGAGAGAGGGAAGGAGTTACGATGACAGTGTCACGTGGAGAGACAGCATCAGTGAAATAGAAACCAAAGGGGACCCCAGTGAGAGAGGGAAGGAGTTACGATGACAGTGTCACGTGGAGAGACAGCATCAGTGAAATAGAAACCAAAGGGGACCGCAGTGAGAGAGGGAAGGAGTTACGATGACAGTGTCACGTGGAGAGACAGCATCAGTGAAATAGAAACCCAAAGGGGACCGCAGTGAGAGAGGGAAGGAGTTACGATGACAGTGTCACGTGGAGAGACAGCATCAGTGAAACAGAAACCAAAGGGGACCGCAGTGAGAGAGGGAAGGAGTTACGATGACAGTGTCACGTGGAGAGACAGCATCAGTGAAATAGAAACCAAAGGGGACCGCAGTGAGAGAGAGAAGGAGTTATGATGACAGTGTCACGTGGAGAGACAGCATCAGTGAAATAGAAACCAAAGGGGACCGCAGTGAGAGAGGGAAGGAGTTACGATGACAATGTCACGTGGAGAGAAAGCATCAGTGCAATAGAAACCAAAGGGGACCACAGTGAGAGAAGGAAGGATTTACGATGACAGTGTCACGTGGAGAGACAGCATCAGTGCAATAGAAACCAAAGGGGACCACAGTGAGAGAAGGAAGGAGTTACGATGACAGTGTCACGTGGAGAGACAGCATCAGTGAAATAGAAACCAAAGGGGACCACAGTGAGAGAGGGAAGGAGTTACGATGACAGTGTCACGTGGAGAGACAGCATCAGTGCAATAGAAACCAAAGGGGACCACAGTGAGAGAAGAAGGAGTTACGATGACAGTGTCACGTGGAGAGACAGCATCAGTGAAATAGAAACCAAAGGGGACCGCAGTGAGAGAGGGAAGGAGTTACGATGACAATGTCACGTGGAGAGACAGCATCAGTGAAATAGAAACCAAAGGGGACCGCAATGAGAGAGGGAAGGAGTTACGATGACAGTGTAACGTGGAGAGACAGCATCAGTGAAATAGAAACCAAAGGGGACCACAGTGAGAGAAGGAAGGAGTTACGATGACAATGTCATCTGGAGAGACAGCATCAGTGAAATAGAAACCAAAGGGGACCCACAGTGAGAGAGGGAAGGAGTTACGATGACAATATCACGTGGAGAGACAGCATCAGTGAAATAGAAACTAAAGGGGACCACAGTGAGAGAAGGAAGGAGTTACGATGACAATGTCACGTGGAGAGACAGCATCAGTGAAATAGAAACTAAAGGGGACCACAGTGAGAGAGGGAAGGAGTTACGATGACAGTGTCACGTGGAGAGACAGCATCAGTGAAATAGAAACCAAAGGGACCACAGTGAGAGAGGGAAGGAGTTACGATGACAGTGTCACGTGGAGAGACAGCATCAGTGAAATAGAAACCAAAGTTGACCACCAGTGAGAGAGGGAAGGAGTTACGATGACAGTGTCACGTGGAGAGACAGCATCAGTGAAATAGAAACCAAAGGGGACCACAGTGAGAGAAGGAAGGAGTTACGATGACAGTGTCACGTGGAGAGACAGCATCAGTGCAATAGAAACCAAAGGGGACCACAGAGAGAGAGGGAAGGAGTTACGATCACAATGTCACGTGGAGAGACAGCATCAGTGCAATAGAAACCAAAGGAGACCACAGTGAGAGAGGGAAGAAGTTACGATGACAATGTCACGTGGAGAGACAGCATCAGTGAAATAGAAACCAAAGGGGACCACAGTGAGAGAGGGAAGGAGTACGATGACAGTGTCACGTGGAGAGAGAGCATCAGTGAAATAGAAACCAAAGGGGACCACAGTGAGAGAGGGAAGGAGTTACGATGACAATGTCACGTGGAGAGACAGCATCAGTGAAATAGAAACCAAAGGGGACCACAGTGAGAGAGGAAGGAGTTACGATGACAGTGTCACGTGGAGAGAGAGCATCAGTGAAATAGAAACCAAAGGGGACCACAGTGAGAGAGGGAAGGAGTTACGATGACAGTGTCACGTGGAGAGACAGCATCAGTGAAATAGAAACCAAAGGGGACCACAGTGAGAGAAGGAAGGAGTTACGATGACAGTGTCACGTGGAGAGACAGCATCAGTGCAATAGAAACCAAAGGGGACCACAGTGAGAGAGGGAAGGAGTTACGATGACAGTGTCACGTGGAGAGACAGCATCAGTGAAATAGAAACCAAAGGGGACCAAAGTGAGAGAGGGAAGGAGTTACGATGACAGTGTCACGTGGAGAGACAGCATCAGTGAAATAGAAACCAAAGGGGACCGCAGTGAGAGAGGGAAGGAGTTACGATGACAGTGTCACGTGGAGAGAGAGCATCAGTGAAATAGAAACCAAAGGGGACCGCAGTGAGAGAGGGAAGGAGTTACGATGACAGTGTCACGTGGAGAGACAACATCACTGAAATAGAAACCAAAGGGGACCACAGTGAGAGAGGGAAGGAGTTACGATGACAATGTCACGTGAAGAGACAGCATCAGTGAAATAGAAACCAAAGGGGACCACAGTGATAGAGGGAAGGAGTTACGATGACAGTGTCACTTGAAGAGACAACATCAGTGAAATAGAAACCAAAGGGGACCACAGTGAGAGAGGGAAGGAGTTACGGTGACAGTGTCACGTGGAGAGAAAGCATAAGTGCAATAGAAACCAAAGGGGACCACAGTGAGGGAAGGAGTTACGATGACAGTGTCACGTGGAGAGACAGCATCAGTGCAATAGAAACCAAAGGGGACCACAGTGAGAGAAGGAAGAAGTTACGATGACAGTGTCATGTGGAGAGACAGCATCAGTGAAATAGAAACCAAAGGGGACCACAGTGAGAGAAGGAAGGAGTTACTATAACAGTGTCACGTGGAGAGACAGCATCAGTGCAATAGAAACCAAAGGGGACCACAGTGAGAGAGGGAAGGAGTTACGATGACAGTGTCACGTGGAGAGACAGCATCAGTGCAATAGAAACCAAAGGGGACCACAGTGAGAGAAGGAAGGAGTTACTATAACAGTGTCACGTGGAGAGACAGCATCAGTGCAATAGAAACCAAAGGGGACCACAGTGAGAGAGGGAAGGAGTTACGAGGACAGTGTCACGTGGAGAGACAGCATCAGTGAAATAGAGACGAAAGGGGACCACAGTGAGAGAGGAAGGAGTTACGATGACAGTGTCACGTGGAGAGACAGCATCAGTGCAATAGAAACCAAAGGGGACCACAGTGAGAGAAGGAAGGAGTTACTATAACAGTGTCACGTGGAGAGACAGCATCAGTGCAATAGAAACCAAATGGGACCACGGTGAGAGAGGGAAGGAGTTACGATGACAGTATCACGTGGAGAGACAGCATCAGTGAAATAGAGACGAAAGGGGACCACAGTGAGAGAGGGAAGGAGTTACGATGACAGTGTCACGTGGAGAGACAGCATCAGTGAAATAGAAACCACAGGGGACCGCAGTGAGAGAGGAAAGGAGTTACGATGACAGTGTCACGTGGGAGAGACAGCATCAGTGAAACAGAAACCAAAGGGGACCGCAGTGAGAGAGGGAAGGAGTTACGATGACAGTGTCACGTGGAGAGACAGCATCAGTGAAATAGAAACCAAAGGGGACCGCAGTGAGAGAGGGAAGGAGTTATGATGACAGTGTCACGTGGAGAGACAGCATCAGTGAAATAGAAACCAAAGGGGACCGCAGTGAGAGAGGAAGGAGTTACGATGACAATGTCACGTGGAGAGACAGCATCAGTGCAATAGAAACCAAAGGGGACCACAGTGAGAGAAGGAAGGAGTTACTAAGACAGTGTCACGTGGAGAGACAGCATCAGTGCAATAGAAACCAAAGGGGACCACAGTGAGAGAGGGAAGGAGTTACGATGACAGTGTCACGTGGAGAGACAGCATCAGTGAAATAGAGACGAAAGGGGACCACAGTGAGAGAGGGAAGGAGTTACGATGACAGTGTCACGTGGAGAGATAGCATCAGTGAAATAGAAACCAAAGGGGACCACAGTGAGAGAGGGAAGGAGTTACGATGACAGTGTCACGTGAAGAGACAGCATCAGTGAAATAGAAACCAAAGGGGACCACAGTGAGAGACGGAAGGAATTACGATGACAGTGTCACGTGGAGAGACAGCATTAGTGAAATAGAAACCAAAGGGGACCACAGTGAGAGAGGGAAGGAGTTACGATGACAGTGTCACGTGGAGAGACAGCATCAGTGAAATAGAAACCAAAGGGGACCCCAGTGAGAGAGGGAAGGAGTTACGATGACAGTGTCACGTGGAGAGACAGCATCAGTGAAATAGAAACCAAAGGGGACCGCAGTGAGAGAGGGAAGGAGTTACGATGACAGTGTCACGTGGAGAGACAGCATCAGTGAAACAGAAACCAAAGGGGACCGCAGTGAGAGAGGGAAGGAGTTACGATGACAGTGTCACGTGGAGAGACAGCATCAGTGAAATAGAAACCAAAGGGGACCGCAGTGAGAGAGAGAAGGAGTTATGATGACAGTGTCACGTGGAGAGACAGCATCAGTGAAATAGAAACCAAAGGGGACCGCAGTGAGAGAGGGAAGGAGTTACGATGACAATGTCACGTGGAGAGACAGCATCAGTGCAATAGAAACCAAAGGGGACCACAGTGAGAGAAGGAAGGAGTTACTAAGACAGTGTCACGTGGAGAGACAGCATCAGTGCAATAGAAACCAAAGGGGACCACAGTGAGAGAGGGAAGGAGTTACGATGACAGTGTCACGTGGAGAGACAGCATCAGTGAAATAGAGACGAAAGGGGACCACAGTGAGAGAGGGAAGGAGTTACGATGACAGTGTCACGTGGAGAGATAGCATCAGTGAAATAGAAACCAAAGGGGACCACAGTGAGAGAGGGAAGGAGTTACGATGACAGTGTCACGTGAAGAGACAGCATCAGTGAAATAGAAACCAAAGGGGACCACAGTGAGAGACGGAAGGAATTACGATGACAGTGTCACGTGGAGAGACAGCATTAGTGAAATAGAAACCAAAGGGGACCACAGTGAGAGAGGGAAGGAGTTACGATGACAGTGTCACGTGGAGAGACAGCATCAGTGAAATAGAAACCAAAGGGGACCCCAGTGAGAGAGGGAAGGAGTTACGATGACAGTGTCACGTGGAGAGACAGCATCAGTGAAATAGAAACCAAAGGGGACCGCAGTGAGAGAGGGAAGGAGTTACGATGACAGTGTCACGTGGAGAGACAGCATCAGTGAAACAGAAACCAAAGGGGACCGCAGTGAGAGAGGGAAGGAGTTACGATGACAGTGTCACGTGGAGAGACAGCATCAGTGAAATAGAAACCAAAGGGGACCGCAGTGAGAGAGAGAAGGAGTTATGATGACAGTGTCACGTGGAGAGACAGCATCAGTGAAATAGAAACCAAAGGGGACCGCAGTGAGAGAGGGAAGGAGTTACGATGACAATGTCACGTGGAGAGAAAGCATCAGTGCAATAGAAACCAAAGGGGACCACAGTGAGAGAAGGAAGGAGTTACGATGACAGTGTCACGTGGAGAGACAGCATCAGTGAAATAGAAACCAAAGGGGACCACAGTGAGAGAGGGAAGGAGTTACGATGACAGTGTCACGTGGAGAGACAGCATCAGTGCAATAGAAACCAAAGGGGACCACAGTGAGAGAAGGAAGGAGTTACGATGACAGTGTCACGTGGAGAGACAGCATCAGTGAAATAGAAACCAAAGGGGACCGCAGTGAGAGAGGGAAGGAGTTACGATGACAATGTCACGTGGAGAGACAGCATCAGTGAAATAGAAACCAAAGGGGACCGCAATGAGAGAGGGAAGGAGTTACGATGACAGTGTAACGTGGAGAGACAGCATCAGTGAAATAGAAACCAAAGGGGACCACAGTGAGAGAAGGAAGGAGTTACGATGACAATGTCATCTGGAGAGACAGCATCAGTGAAATAGAAACCAAAGGGGACCACAGTGAGAGAGGGAAGGAGTTACGATGACAATATCACGTGGAGAGACAGCATCAGTGAAATAGAAACTAAAGGGGACCACAGTGAGAGAAGGAAGGAGTTACGATGACAATGTCACGTGGAGAGACAGCATCAGTGAAATAGAAACTAAAGGGGACCACAGTGAGAGAGGGAAGGAGTTACGATGACAGTGTCACGTGGAGAGACAGCATCAGTGAAATAGAAACCAAAGGGGACCACAGTGAGAGAGGGAAGGAGTTACGATGACAGTGTCACGTGGAGAGACAGCATCAGTGAAATAGAAACCAAAGTTGACCACAGTGAGAGAGGGAAGGAGTTACAATGACAGTGTCACGTGGAGAGACAGCATCAGTGAAATAGAAACCAAAGGGGACCACAGTGAGAGAGGGAAGGAGTTACGATGACAGTGTCACGTGGAGAGACAGCATCAGTGAAATAGAACCCAAAGGGGACTACAGTGAGAGAGGGAAGGAGTTACGATGACAGTGTCACGTGGAGAGACAGCATCAGTGCAATAGAAACCAAAGGGGACCACAGTGAGAGAGGGAAGGAGTTACGATGACAGTGTCACGTGGAGAGACAGCATCAGTGAAATAGAAACCAAAGGGGACCACAGTGAGAGAAGGAAGGAGTTACGATGACAGTGTCACGTGGAGAGACAGCATCAGTGCAATAGAAACCAAAGGGGACCACAGAGAGAGAGGGAAGGAGTTACGATCACAATGTCACGTGGAGAGACAGCATCAGTGCAATAGAAACCAAAGGAGACCACAGTGAGAGAGGGAAGAAGTTACGATGACAATGTCACGTGGAGAGACAGCATCAGTGAAATAGAAACCAAAGGGGACCACAGTGAGAGAGGGAAGGAGTTACGATGACAGTGTCACGTGGAGAGAGAGCATCAGTGAAATAGAAACCAAAGGGGACCACAGTGAGAGAGGGAAGGAGTTACGATGACAGTGTCACGTGGAGAGACAGCATCAGTGAAATAGAAACCAAAGGGGACCACAGTGAGAGAAGGAAGGAGTTACGATGACAGTGTCACGTGGAGAGACAGCATCAGTGCAATAGAAACCAAAGGGGACCACAGTGAGAGAGGGAAGGAGTTACGATGACAGTGTCACGTGGAGAGACAGCATCAGTGAAATAGAAACCAAAGGGGACCAAAGTGAGAGAGGGAAGGAGTTACGATGACAGTGTCACGTGAATAGACAGCATCAGTGAAATAGAAACCAAAGGGGACCGCAGTGAGAGAGGGAAGGAGTTACGATGACAGTGTCACGTGAAGAGACAACATCAGTGAAATAGAAACCAAAGGGGACCACAGTGAGAGAGGGAAGGAGTTACGGTGACAGTGTCACGTGGAGAGAAAGCATAAGTGCAATAGAAACCAAAGGGGACCACAGTGAGGGAAGGAGTTACGATGACAGTGTCAGGTGGAGAGACAGCATCAGTGCAATAGAAACCAAAGGGGACCACAGTGAGAGAAGGAAGAAGTTACGATGACAGTGTCATGTGGAGAGACAGCATCAGTGAAATAGAAACCAA
Organism: Loxodonta africana; assembly: GCF_030014295.1. Lineage (NCBI taxonomy): Eukaryota > Metazoa > Chordata > Mammalia > Proboscidea > Elephantidae > Loxodonta > Loxodonta africana. The sequence continues at coordinate 229,207,922 of NC_087343.1, forward strand.
AGGGGACCACAGTGAGAGAGGGAAGGAGTTACGATGACAGTGTCACGTGGAGAGACAGCATCAGTGCAATAGAAACCAAAGGGGACCACAGTGAGAGAAGGAAGGAGTTACTATAACAGTGTCACGTGGAGAGACAGCATCAGTGCAATAGAAACCAAAGGGGACCACAGTGAGAGAGGGAAGGAGTTACGATGACAGTGTCACGTGGAGAGACAGCATCAGTGAAATAGAGACGAAAGGAGACCACAGTGAGAGAGGGAAGGAGTTACGATGACAGTGTCACGTGGAGAGACAGCATCAGTGAAATAGAAACCAAAGGGGACCACAGTGAGAGAGGGAAGGAGTTACGATGACAGTGTCACGTGGAGAGACAGCATCAGTGAAATAGAAACCAAAGGGGACCCCAGTGAGAGAGGGAAGGAGTTACGATGACAGTGTCACGTGGAGAGACAGCGTCAGTGAAATAGAAACCAAAGGGGACCCCAGTGAGAGACGGAAGGAGTTACGATGACAGTGTCATGTGGAGAGACAGCATCAGTGAAATAGAAACCAAAGGGGACCACAGTGAGAGAGGGAAGGAGTTACGATGACAGTGTCACGTGGAGAGACAGAATCAGTGAAATAGAAACCAAAGGGGACCCCAGTGAGAGAGGGAAGGAGTTACGATGACAGTGTCACGTGGAGAGACAGCATCAGTGAAATAGAAACCAAAGGGGACCACAGTGAGAGAAGGAAGGAGTTACTATAACAGTGTCACGTGGAGAGACAGCATCAGTGCAATAGAAACCAAAGGGGACCACAGTGAGAGAGGGAAGGAGTTACGATGACAGTGTCACGTGGAGAGACAGCATCAGTGAAATAGAGACGAAAGGGGACCACAGTGAGAGAGGGAAGGAGTTACGATGACAGTGTCACGTGGAGAGACAGCATCAGTGAAATAGAAACCAAAGGGGACCACAGTGAGAGAAGGAAGGAGTTACTATAACAGTGTCACGTGGAGAGACAGCATCAGTGCAATAGAAACCAAAGGGGACCACAGTGAGAGAGGGAAGGAGTTACGATGACAGTGTCACGTGGAGAGACAGCATCAGTGAAATAGAGACGAAAGGGGACCACAGTGAGAGAGGGAAGGAGTTACGATGACAGTGTCACGTGGAGAGACAGCATCAGTGAAATAGAAACCAAAGGGGACCACAGTGAGAGAGGGAAGGAGTTACGATGACAGTGTCACGTGGAGAGACAGCATCAGTGAAATAGAGACGAAAGGGGACCACAGTGAGAGAGGGAAGGAGTTACGATGACAGTGTCACGTGGAGAGACAGCATCAGTGAAATAGAAACCAAAGGGGACCACAGTGAGAGAGGGAAGGAGTTACGATGACAGTGTCACGTGGAGAGACAGCATCAGTGAAAAAGAAGCCAAAGGGGACCCCAGTGAGAGAGGGAAGGAGTTACGATGACAGTGTCACGTGGAGAGACAGCGTCAGTGAAATAGAAACCAAAGGGGACCACAGTGAGAGACGGAAGGAGTTACGATGACAGTGTCACGTGGAGAGACAGCATCAGTGAAATAGAAACCAAAGGGGACCACAGTGAGAGAGGGAAGGAGTTACGATGACAGTGTCACGTGGAGAGACAGAATCAGTGAAATAGAAACCAAAGGGGACCCGAGTGAGAGAGGGAAGGAGTTACGATGACAGTGTCACGTGGAGAGACAGCATCAGTGAAATAGAAACCAAAGGGGACCACAGTGAGAGACGGAAGGAGTTACGATGACAGTGTCACGTGGAGAGACAGCATTAGTGAAATAGAAAAGAAAGGGGACCACAGTGAGAGAGGGAAGGAGTTCCGATGACAGTGTCACGTGGAGAGACAGCATCAGTGAAATAGAAACCAAAGGGGACCCCAGTGAGAGAGGGAAGGAGTTACGATGACAGTGTCACGTGGAGAGACAGCATCAGTGAAATAGAAACCAAAGGGGACCGCAGTGAGAGAGGGAAGGAGTTACGATGACAGTGTCACGTGGAGAGACAGCATCAGTGAAATAGAAACCACAGGGGACCGCAGTGAGAGAGGAAAGGAGTTACGATGACAGTGTCACGTGGAGAGACAGCATCAGTGAAACAGAAACCAAAGGGGACCGCAGTGAGAGAGGGAAGGAGTTACGATGACAGTGTCACGTGGAGAGACAGCATCAGTGAAATAGAAACCAAAGGGGACCGCAGTGAGAGAGGGAAGGAGTTATGATGACAGTGTCACGTGGAGAGACAGCATCAGTGAAATAGAAACCAAAGGGGACCGCAGTGAGAGAGGGAAGGAGTTACGATGACAATGTCACGTGGAGAGACAGCATCAGTGCAATAGAAACCAAAGGGGACCACAGTGAGAGAAGGAAGGAGTTACTAAGACAGTGTCACGTGGAGAGACAGCATCAGTGCAATAGAAACCAAAGGGGACCACAGTGAGAGAGGGAAGGAGTTACGATGACAGTGTCACGTGGAGAGACAGCATCAGTGAAATAGAGACGAAAGGGGACCACAGTGAGAGAGGGAAGGAGTTACGATGACAGTGTCACGTGGAGAGATAGCATCAGTGAAATAGAAACCAAAGGGGACCACAGTGAGAGAGGGAAGGAGTTACGATGACAGTGTCACGTGAAGAGACAGCATCAGTGAAATAGAAACCAAAGGGGACCACAGTGAGAGACGGAAGGAATTACGATGACAGTGTCACGTGGAGAGACAGCATTAGTGAAATAGAAACCAAAGGGGACCACAGTGAGAGAGGGAAGGAGTTACGATGACAGTGTCACGTGGAGAGACAGCATCAGTGAAATAGAAACCAAAGGGGACCCCAGTGAGAGAGGGAAGGAGTTACGATGACAGTGTCACGTGGAGAGACAGCATCAGTGAAATAGAAACCAAAGGGGACCGCAGTGAGAGAGGGAAGGAGTTACGATGACAGTGTCACGTGGAGAGACAGCATCAGTGAAATAGAAACCAAAGGGGACCGCAGTGAGAGAGGGAAGGAGTTACGATGACAGTGTCACGTGGAGAGACAGCATCAGTGAAACAGAAACCAAAGGGGACCGCAGTGAGAGAGGGAAGGAGTTACGATGACAGTGTCACGTGGAGAGACAGCATCAGTGAAATAGAAACCAAAGGGGACCACAGTGAGAGAGAGAAGGAGTTATGATGACAGTGTCACGTGGAGAGACAGCATCAGTGAAATAGAAACCAAAGGGGACCGCAGTGAGAGACGGAAGGAGTTACGATGACAATGTCACGTGGAGAGAAAGCATCAGTGCAATAGAAACCAAAGGAGACCACAGTGAGAGAAGGAAGGAGTTACGATGACAGTGTCACGTGGAGAGACAGCATCAGTGCAATAGAAACCAAAGGGGACCACAGTGAGAGAAGGAAGGAGTTACGATGACAGTGTCACGTGGAGAGACAGCATCAGTGAAATAGAAACCAAAGGGGACCACAGTGAGAGAGGGAAGGAGTTACGATGACAGTGTCACGTGGAGAGACAGCATCAGTGCAATAGAAACCAAAGGGGACCACAGTGAGAGAAGGAAGGAGTTACGATGACAGTGTCACGTGGAGAGACAGCATCAGTGAAATAGAAACCAAAGGGGACCACAGTGAGGGAAGGAGTTACGATAACAGTGTAACGTGGAGAGACAGCATCAGGGAAATAGAAACCAAAGGGGACCACAGTGAGAGAGGGAAGGAGTTACGATGACAGTGTCACGTGGAGAGACAGCATCAGTGAAATAGAAACCAAAGGGGACCACAGTGAGAGAAGGAAGGAGTTACGATGACAGTGTCACGTGGAGAGACAGCATCAGTGAAATAGAAACCAAAGGGGACCACAGTGAGAGAGGGAAGGAGTTACGATGACAGTGTCACGTGGAGAGACAGCATCAGTGAAATAGAAACCAAAGGGGACCGCAGTGAGAGAGGGAAGGAGTTACGATGACAGGGTCACGTGGAGAGACAGCATCAGTGAAATAGAAACCAAAGGGGACCGCAGTGAGAGAGGGAAGGAGTTACGATGACAGTGTCACGTGGAGAGACAGCATCAGTGAAATAGAAACCAAAGGGGACCGCAGTGAGAGAGGGAAGGAGTTACGATGACAGTGTAACGTGGAGAGACAGCATCAGTGAAATAGAAACCAAAGGGGACCACAGTGAGAGAAGGAAGGAGTTACGATGACAATGTCATCTGGAGAGACAGCATCAGTGAAATAGAAACCAAAGGGGACCACAGTGAGAGAGGGAAGGAGTTACGATCACAATATCACGTGGAGAGACAGCATCAGTGAAATAGAAACTAAAGGGGACCACAGTGAGAGAAGGAAGGAGTTACGATGACAATGTCACGTGGAGAGACAGCATCAGTGAAATAGAAACTAAAGGGGACCACAGTGAGAGAGGGAAGGAGTTACGATGACAGTGTCACGTGGAGAGACAGCATCAGTGAAATAGAAACCAAAGGGGACCACAGTGAGAGAGGGAAGGAGTTACGATGACAGTGTCACGTGGAGAGACAGCATCAGTGAAATAGAAACCAAAGTTGACCACAGTGAGAGAGGGAAGGAGTTACAATGACAGTGACACGTGGAGAGACAGCATCAGTGAAATAGAAACCAAAGGGGACCACAGTGAGAGAGGGAAGGAGTTACGATGACAGTGTCACGTGGAGAGACAGCATCAGTGAAATAGAACCCAAAGGGGACTACAGTGAGAGAGGGAAGGAGTTACGATGACAGTGTCACGTGGAGAGACAGCATCAGTGCAATAGAAACCAAAGGGGACCACAGTGAGAGAGGGAAGGAGTTACGATGACAGTGTCACGTGGAGAGACAGCATCAGTGCAATAGAAACCAAAGGGGACCACAGTGAGAGAGGGAAGGAGTTACGATGACAGTGTCACGTGGAGAGACAGCATCAGTGAAATAGAAACCAAAGGGGACCACAGAGAGAGAGGGAAGGAGTTACGATCACAATGTCACGTGGAGAGACAGCATCAGTGCAATAGAAACCAAAGGGGACCACAGAGAGAGAGGGAAGGAGTTACGATCACAATGTCACGTGGAGAGACAGCATCAGTGAAATAGAAACCAAAGGGGACCACAGTGAGAGAGGGAAGGAGTTACGATGACAGTGTCACGTGGAGAGACAGCATCAGTGAAATAGAAACCAAAGGGGACCACAGTGAGAGAGGGAAGGAGTTACGATGACAGTGTCACGTGGAGAGACAGCATCAGTGAAATAGAAACCAAAGGGGGACCACAGTGAGAGAAGGAAGGAGTTACGATGACAGTGTCACGTGGAGAGACAGCATCAGTGCAATAGAAACCAAAGGGGACCACAGTGAGAGAGGGAAGGAGTTACGATGACAGTGTCACGTGGAGAGACAGCATCAGTGAAATAGAAACCAAAGGGGACCAAAGTGAGAGAGGGAAGGAGTTACGATGACAGTGTCACGTGGAGAGACAGCATCAGTGAAATAGAAACCAAAGGGGACCGCAGTGAGAGAGGGAAGGAGTTACGATGACAGTGTCACGTGGAGAGACAGCATCAGTGAAATAGAAACCAAAGGGGACCGCAGTGAGAGAGGGAAGGAGTTACGATGACAGTGTCACGTGGAGATACAACATCAGTGAAATAGAAACCAAAGGGGACCACAGTGAGAGAGGGAAGGAGTTACGATGACAGTGTCACGTGAAGAGACAACATCAGTGAAATAGAAACCAAAGGGGACCGCAGTGAGAGAGGGAAGGAGTTACGGTGACAGTGTCACGTGGAGAGAAAGCATAAGTGCAATAGAAACCAAAGGGGACCACAGTGAGAGAGGGAAGGAGTTACGGTGACAGTGTCACGTGGAGAGAAAGCATAAGTGCAATAGAAACCAAAGGGGACCACAGTGAGGGAAGAAGTTACGATGACAGTGTCATGTGGAGAGACAGCATCAGTGAAATAGAAACCAAAGGGGACCACAGTGAGAGAGGGAAGGAGTTACGATGACAGTGTCACGTGGAGAGACAGCATCAGTGCAATAGAAACCAAAGGGGACCACAGTGAGAGAAGGAAGGAGTTACTATAACAGTGTCACGTGGAGAGACAGCATCAGTGCAATAGAAACCAAAGGGGACCACAGTGAGAGAGGGAAGGAGTTACGATGACAGTGTCACGTGGAGAGACAGCATCAGTGAAATAGAGACGAAAGGGGACCACAGTGAGAGAGGGAAGGAGTTACGATCACAGTGTCACGTGGAGAGACAGCATCAGTGAAATAGAAACCAAAGGGGACCACAGTGAGAGAGGGAAGGAGTTACGATGACAGTGTCACGTGGAGAGACAGCATCAGTGAAATAGAAACCAAAGGGGACCCCAGTGAGAGAGGGAAGGAGTTACGATGACAGTGTCACGTGGAGAGACAGCGTCAGTGAAATAGAAACCAAAGGGGACCCCAGTGAGAGACGGAAGGAGTTACGATGACAGTGTCACGTGGAGAGACAGCGTCAGTGAAATAGAAACCAAAGGGGACCACAGTGAGAGAGGGAAGGAGTTACGATGACAGTGTCACGTGGAGAGACAGAATCAGTGAAATAGAAACCAAAGGGGACCCCAGTGAGAGAGGGAAGGAGTTACGATGACAGTGTCACGTGGAGAGACAGCATCAGTGAAATAGAAACCAAAGGGGACCGCAGTGAGAGAGGGAAGGAGTTACGATGACAGTGTCACGTGGAGAGACAGCATCAGTGAAATAGAAACCAAAGGGGACCGCAGTGAGAGAGGGAAGGAGTTACGATGACAGTGTCACGTGGAGAGACAGCATCAGTGAAATAGAAACCAAAGGGGACCGCAGTGAGAGAGGGAAGGAGTTACGATGACAGTGTCACGTGGAGAGACAGCATCAGTGAAATAGAAACCAAAGGGGACCGCAGTGAGAGAGGGAAGGAGTTACGATGACAGTGTCACGTGAAGAGACAACATCAGTGAAATAGAAACCAAAGGGGACCACAGTGAGAGAGGGAAGGAGTTACGGTGACAGTGTCACGTGGAGAGAAAGCATAAGTGCAATAGAAACCAAAGGGGACCACAGTGAGGGAAGGAGTTACGATGACAGTGTCATGTGGAGAGACAGCATCAGTGCAATAGAAACCAAAGGGGACCACAGTGAGAGAAGGAAGAAGTTACGATGACAGTGTCATGTGGAGAGACAGCATCAGTGAAATAGAAACCAAAGGGGACCACAGTGAGAGAGGGAAGGAGTTACGATGACAGTGTCACGTGGAGAGACAGCATCAGTGCAATAGAAACCAAAGGGGACCACAGTGAGAGAGGGAAGGAGTTACTATAACAGTGTCACGTGGAGAGACAGCATCAGTGCAATAGAAACCAAAGGGGACCACAGTGAGAGAGGGAAGGAGTTACGATGACAGTGTCACGTGGAGAGACAGCATCAGTGAAATAGAGACGAAAGGGGACCACAGTGAGAGAGGGAAGGAGTTACGATGACAGTGTCACGTGGAGAGACAGCATCAGTGAAATAGAAACCAAAGGGGACCACAGTGAGAGAAGGAAGGAGTTACTATAACAGTGTCACGTGGAGAGACAGCATCAGTGCAATAGAAACCAAAGGGGACCACAGTGAGAGAGGGAAGGAGTTACGATGACAGTGTCACGTGGAGAGACAGCATCAGTGAAATAGAGACGAAAGGGGACCACAGTGAGAGAGGGAAGGAGTTACGATGACAGTGTCACGTGGAGAGACAGCATCAGTGAAATAGAAACCAAAGGGGACCCCAGTGAGAGAGGGAAGGAGTTACGATGACAGTGTCACGTGGAGAGACAGCATCAGTGAAATAGAAACCAAAGGGGACCCCAGTGAGAGAGGGAAGGAGTTACGATGACAGTGTCACGTGGAGAGACAGCGTCAGTGAAATAGAAACCAAAGGGGACCACAGTGAGAGACGGAAGGAGTTACGATGACAGTGTCACGTGGAGAGACAGCATCAGTGAAATAGAAACCAAAGGGGACCACAGTGAGAGAGGGAAGGAGTTACGATGACAGTGTCACGTGGAGAGACAGAATCAGTGAAATAGAAACCAAAGGGGACCCCAGTGAGAGAGGGAAGGAGTTACGATGACAGTGTCACGTGGAGAGACAGCATTAGTGAAATAGAAACCAAAGGGGACCACAGTGAGAGAGGGAAGGAGTTACGATGACAGTGTCACGTGGAGAGACAGCATTAGTGAAATAGAAACCAAAGGGGACCACAGTGAGAGAGGGAAGGAGTTACGATGACAGTGTCACGTGGAGAGACAGCATCAGTGCAATAGAAACCAAAGGGGACCACAGAGAGAGAGGGAAGGAGTTACGATCACAATGTCACGTGGAGAGACAGCATCAGTGCACTAGAAACCAAAGGAGACCACAGTGAGAGAGGGAAGAAGTTACGATGACAATGTCACGTGGAGAGACAGCATCAGTGAAATAGAAACCAAAGGGGACCACAGTGAGAGAGGGAAGGAGTTACGATGACAGTGTCACGTGGAGAGAGAGCATCAGTGAAATAGAAACCAAAGGGGACCACAGTGAGAGAGGGAAGGAGTTACGATGACAGTGTCACGTGGAGAGACAGCATCAGTGCAATAGAAACCAAAGGGGACCACAGTGAGAGAAGGAAGGAGTTACGATGACAGTGTCACGTGGAGAGACAGCATCAGTGCAATAGAAACCAAAGGGGACCACAGTGAGAGAGGGAAGGAGTTACGATGACAGTGTCACGTGAAGAGACAGCATCAGTGAAATAGAAACCAAAGGGGACCAAAGTGAGAGAGGGAAGGAGTTACGATGACAGTGTCACGTGAAGAGACAGCATCAGTGAAATAGAAACCAAAGGGGACCGCAGTGAGAGAGGGAAGGAGTTACGATGACAGTGTCACGTGAAGAGACAGCATCAGTGCAATAGAAACCAAAGGGGACCACAGTGAGAGAAGGAAGAAGTTACGATGACAGTGTCATGTGGAGAGACAGCATCAGTGAAATAGAAACCAAAGGGGACCACAGTGAGAGAGGGAAGGAGTTACGATGACAGTGTCACGTGGAGAGACAGCATCAGTGCAATAGAAACCAAAGGGGACCACAGTGAGAGAAGGAAGGAGTTACTATAACAGTGTCACGTGGAGAGACAGCATCAGTGCAATAGAAACCAAAGGGGACCACAGTGAGAGAGGGAAGGAGTTACGATGACAGTGTCACGTGGAGAGACAGCATCAGTGAAATAGAGACGAAAGGGGACCACAGTGAGAGAGGGAAGGAGTTACGATGACAGTGTCACGTGGAGAGACAGCATCAGTGAAATAGAAACCAAAGGGGACCCCAGTGAGAGAGGGAAGGAGTTACGATGACAGTGTCACGTGGAGAGACAGCATCAGTGAAATAGAAACCAAAGGGGACCCCAGTGAGAGAGGGAAGGAGTTACGATGACAGTGTCACGTGGAGAGACAGCGTCAGTGAAATAGAAACCAAAGGGGACCCCAGTGAGAGACGGAAGGAGTTACGATGACAGTGTCACGTGGAGAGACAGCATCAGTGAAATAGAAACCAAAGGGGACCACAGTGAGAGAGGGAAGGAGTTACGATGACAGTGTCACGTGGAGAGACAGAATCAGTGAAATAGAAACCAAAGGGGACCCCAGTGAGAGAGGGAAGGAGTTACGATGACAGTGTCACGTGGAGAGACAGCATCAGTGAAATAGAAACCAAAGGGGACCACAGTGAGAGAAGGAAGGAGTTACTATAACAGTGTCACGTGGAGAGACAGCATCAGTGCAATAGAAACCAAAGGGGACCACAGTGAGAGAGGGAAGGAGTTACGATGACAGTGTCACGTGCAGAGACAGCATCAGTGAAATAGAGACGAAAGGGGACCACAGTGAGAGAGGGAAGGAGTTACGATGACAGTGTCACGTGGAGAGACAGCATCAGTGAAATAGAAACCAAAGGGGACCACAGTGAGAGAAGGAAGGAGTTACTATAACAGTGTCACGTGGAGAGACAGCATCAGTGCAATAGAAACCAAAGGGGACCACAGTGAGAGAGGGAAGGAGTTACGATGACAGTGTCACGTGGAGAGACAGCATCAGTGAAATAGAGACGAAAGGGGACCACAGTGAGAGAGGGAAGGAGTTACGATGACAGTGTCACGTGGAGAGACAGCATCAGTGAAATAGAAACCAAAGGGGACCACAGTGAGAGAGGGAAGGAGTTACGATGACAGTGTCACGTGGAGAGACAGCATCAGTGAAATAGAAACCAAAGGGGACCCCAGTGAGAGAGGGAAGGAGTTACGATGACAGTGTCACGTGGAGAGACAGCGTCAGTGAAATAGAAACCAAAGGGGACCACAGTGAGAGAGGGAAGGAGTTACGATGACAGTGTCACGTGGAGAGACAGCATCAGTGAAATAGAAACCAAAGGGGACCACAGTGAGAGAGGGAAGGAGTTACGATGACAGTGTCACGTGGAGAGACAGAATCAGTGAAATAGAAACCAAAGGGGACCCGAGTGAGAGAGGGAAGGAGTTACGATGACAGTGTCACGTGGAGAGACAGCATCAGTGAAATAGAAACCAAAGGGGACCACAGTGAGAGACGGAAGGAGTTACGATGACAGTGTCACGTGGAGAGACAGCATTAGTGAAATAGAAAAGAAAGGGGACCACAGTGAGAGAGGGAAGGAGTTACGATGACAGTGTCACGTGGAGAGACAGCATCAGTGAAATAGAAACCAAAGGGGACCCCAGTGAGAGAGGGAAGGAGTTACGATGACAGTGTCACGTGGAGAGACAGCATCAGTGAAATAGAAACCAAAGGGGACCGCAGTGAGAGAGGGAAGGAGTTACGATGACAGTGTCACGTGGAGAGACAGCATCAGTGAAATAGAAACCACAGGGGACCGCAGTGAGAGAGGAAAGGAGTTACGATGACAGTGTCACGTGGAGAGACAGCATCAGTGAAACAGAAACCAAAGGGGACCGCAGTGAGAGAGGGAAGGAGTTACGATGACAGTGTCACGTGGAGAGACAGCATCAGTGAAATAGAAACCAAAGGGGACCGCAGTGAGAGAGGGAAGGAGTTATGATGACAGTGTCACGTGGAGAGACAGCATCAGTGAAATAGAAACCAAAGGGGACCGCAGTGAGAGAGGGAAGGAGTTACGATGACAATGTCACGTGGAGAGACAGCATCAGTGCAATAGAAACCAAAGGGGACCACAGTGAGAGAAGGAAGGAGTTACTAAGACAGTGTCACGTGGAGAGACAGCATCAGTGCAATAGAAACCAAAGGGGACCACAGTGAGAGAGGGAAGGAGTTACGATGACAGTGTCACGTGGAGAGACAGCATCAGTGAAATAGAGACGAAAGGGGACCACAGTGAGAGAGGGAAGGAGTTACGATGACAGTGTCACGTGGAGAGATAGCATCAGTGAAATAGAAACCAAAGGGGACCACAGTGAGAGAGGGAAGGAGTTACGATGACAGTGTCACGTGAAGAGACAGCATCAGTGAAATAGAAACCAAAGGGGACCACAGTGAGAGACGGAAGGAATTACGATGACAGTGTCACGTGGAGAGACAGCATTAGTGAAATAGAAACCAAAGGGGACCACAGTGAGAGAGGGAAGGAGTTACGATGACAGTGTCACGTGGAGAGACAGCATCAGTGAAATAGAAACCAAAGGGGACCCCAGTGAGAGAGGGAAGGAGTTACGATGACAGTGTCACGTGGAGAGACAGCATCAGTGAAATAGAAACCAAAGGGGACCGCAGTGAGAGAGGGAAGGAGTTACGATGACAGTGTCACGTGGAGAGACAGCATCAGTGAAATAGAAACCAAAGGGGACCGCAGTGAGAGAGGGAAGGAGTTACGATGACAGTGTCACGTGGAGAGACAGCATCAGTGAAACAGAAACCAAAGGGGACCGCAGTGAGAGAGGGAAGGAGTTACGATGACAGTGTCACGTGGAGAGACAGCATCAGTGAAATAGAAACCAAAGGGGACCGCAGTGAGAGAGAGAAGGAGTTATGATGACAGTGTCACGTGGAGAGACAGCATCAGTGAAATAGAAACCAAAGGGGACCGCAGTGAGAGACGGAAGGAGTTACGATGACAATGTCACGTGGAGAGAAAGCATCAGTGCAATAGAAACCAAAGGGGACCACAGTGAGAGAAGGAAGGAGTTACGATGACAGTGTCACGTGGAGAGACAGCATCAGTGCAATAGAAACCAAAGGGGACCACAGTGAGAGAAGGAAGGAGTTACGATGACAGTGTCACGTGGAGAGACAGCATCAGTGAAATAGAAACCAAAGGGGACCACAGTGAGAGAGGGAAGGAGTTACGATGACAGTGTCACGTGGAGAGACAGCATCAGTGCAATAGAAACCAAAGGGGACCACAGTGAGAGAAGGAAGGAGTTACGATGACAGTGTCACGTGGAGAGACAGCATCAGTGAAATAGAAACCAAAGGGGACCACAGTGAGGGAAGGAGTTACGATAACAGTGTAACGTGGAGAGACAGCATCAGGGAAATAGAAACCAAAGGGGACCACAGTGAGAGAGGGAAGGAGTTATGATGACAGTGTCACGTGGAGAGACAGCATCAGTGAAATAGAAACCAAAGGGGACCACAGTGAGAGAAGGAAGGAGTTACGATGACAGTGTCACGTGGAGAGACAGCATCAGTGCAATAGAAACCAAAGGGGACCACAGTGAGAGAGGGAAGGAGTTACGATGACAGTGTCACGTGGAGAGACAGCATCAGTGAAATAGAAACCAAAGGGGACCAAAGTGAGAGAGGGAAGGAGTTACGATGACAGTGTCACGTGGAGAGACAGCATCAGTGAAATAGAAACCAAAGGGGACCGCAGTGAGAGAGGGAAGGAGTTACGATGACAGTGTCACGTGGAGAGACAGCATCAGTGAAATAGAAACCAAAGGGGACCGCAGTGAGAGAGGGAAGGAGTTACGATGACAGTGTCACGTGGAGAGACAACATCAGTGAAATAGAAACCAAAGGGGACCACAGTGAGAGAGGGAAGGAGTTACGATGACAATGTCACGTGAAGAGACAGCATCAGTGAAATAGAAACCAAAGGGGACCGCAGTGAGAGAGGGAAGGAGTTACGATGACAGTGTCACGTGAAGAGACAACATCAGTGAAATAGAAACCAAAGGGGACCACAGTGAGAGAGGGAAGGAGTTACGGTGACAGTGTCACGTGGAGAGAAAGCATAAGTGCAATAGAAACCAAAGGGGACCACAGTGAGGGAAGGAGTTATGATGACAGTGTCACGTGGAGAGACAGCATCAGTGCAATAGAAACCAAAGGGGACCACAGTGAGAGAAGGAAGAAGTTACGATGACAGTGTCATGTGGAGAGACAGCATCAGTGAAATAGAAACCAAAGGGGACCACAGTGAGAGAGGGAAGGAGTTACGATGACAGTGTCACGTGGAGAGACAGCATCAGTGAAATAGAAACCAAAGGGGACCCCAGTGAGAGAGGGAAGGAGTTACGATGACAGTGTCACGTGGAGAGACAGCATCAGTGAAATAGAAACCAAAGGGGACCGCAGTGAGAGAGGGAAGGAGTTACGATGACAGTGTCACGTGGAGAGACAGCATCAGTGCAATAGAAACCAAAGGGGACCACAGTGAGAGAAGGAAGAAGTTACGATGACAGTGTCATGTGGAGAGACAGCATCAGTGAAATAGAAACCAAAGGGGACCACAGTGAGAGAGGGAAGGAGTTACGATGACAGTGTCACGTGGAGAGACAGCATCAGTGCAATAGAAACCAAAGGGGACCACAGTGAGAGAAGGAAGGAGTTACTATAACAGTGTCACGTGGAGAGACAGCATCAGTGCAATAGAAACCAAAGGGGACCACAGTGAGAGAGGGAAGGAGTTACGATGACAGTGTCACGTGGAGAGACAGCATCAGTGAAATAGAGACGAAAGGGGACCACAGTGAGAGAGGGAAGGAGTTACGATGACAGTGTCACGTGGAGAGACAGCATCAGTGAAATAGAAACCAAAGGGGACCACAGTGAGAGAAGGAAGGAGTTACTATAACAGTGTCACGTGGAGAGACAGCATCAGTGCAATAGAAACCAAAGGGGACCACAGTGAGAGAGGGAAGGAGTTACGATGACAGTGTCACGTGGAGAGACAGCATCAGTGAAATAGAGACGAAAGGGGACCACAGTGAGAGAGGGAAGGAGTTACGATGACAGTGTCACGTGGAGAGACAGCATCAGTGAAATAGAAACCAAAGGGGACCACAGTGAGAGAGGGAAGGAGTTACGATGACAGTGTCACGTGGAGAGACAGCATCAGTGAAATAGAAACCAAAGGGGACCCCAGTGAG